>NC_059078.1:81993697-84858697 GCF_020497125.1 Mauremys mutica
TTATCAGTTTTAAATGTATTGCCTTTTAGTTTATTGTTTCCCTGTTCTTATGAGAAAAGGTCAGTAGGAGCACCTGAACTTACCTTATGTTATTTCTGACATTTCTCTAAACAGTCCCACTCTTTCCACGCTCTCCTTCTAGGGGTGGTCTTCCTATGCCTTCTTTGGACTTCATTCTGGTTCTTCTACTTCTCCCTTTTGAGATGGGGTTATCGGACCAAACCCAGTAGTCCACAGGAGGGCATTCATTAATTTATAGAATGGCATAATTTTTTTTTAACATAGTATTTGCTTTTTGACTGCTGCTACACATTGAGTGATAGTTTCCACTGAGCTGTCCGTAGCAATACCCAAGTCATGTTTACTACTTTATCATCTTGAAAGTATATTCTGTGGCAAACCATTGCCATCTGGTGAACAAAACAATGTTACCGTAAAACAAACAGCCCCTTTTCCTTAAAATAGCACATTACTTCAAGTCTTAAGTTTCCCCACTATCATGATTGTCAATATAGTCAACCCTTAAAGTTATCAGCTAGCATAAAAGAAAAGGTGCAGAGAGGGTTAAACACTGCACACAATATAAACAATTTGGATCAGAGTCCTTATGTATGTTCCTGTTGTTGTAGTTTTGACGTGATCAAAGAGATTGTCATAGGACCTAATTCCAAGTGTTTTAAAGTCAATGGAAAGATGCCCCTAGGGCTTTGGATCAGGTCTATGATGCATTATACTTGACATCTGTAAAATTCTGTGGTCTGTAATTTGAAAGCGTCTCACCAAGAACTAAATTTAAACATATGCCCAGACATTTAGTTCAATTCAGAGAGCTTGCTTTACCACAGAAACCACTGTTGTCTTGGAACCTAGAAATATTATCCCTGTTGAAAACAGCCAACTTATGCTTTGCAAAAAGAATTTGTGAACTATGGAATCTGTGAGCATATCCCAGTAGAGGGAAAACCCATGGAAAGTTACATGGAATCTTTTGGGAGTAAAATCTGCCAAACATAACACCAATGGCTACTTACTGTCACAGCTAGAAAACAAAATACAAAAACACTGAGTTTTAAGTGTTGGTTTTATGTTCAGTGAGTCAGGATCTTATGCCCCCTCTTCTAAGGAATTTTAAGTTTTCAGAAAGTTACCTTGGCAAGATTTTAAGGCCTTCATATTAACAATAGCTCCTAGTACAATCTACAGTTCACATTAAGTTGCTTTCAAGGTGCCATATTGAAAGTTGGTGGCTGTTTTGAGCAGTACAGGCATGATACCTCTATTTGCTGTCAACTGCACATTCACCATAATTCCCATTTATATTCAGACTCATGATGATTTTTATGCCTATCCTCCCATTCTAAAAGTGGTGCTGACATAGAAGAGACAGATACATTTTTTAGAAGTGGTTAAGGATGATGATGTGGAAGCAGGCCAGCAAAACTGACAAGAAAAATGCTCAGTTAATTTACAGCAGCATTTAAAATGTCATACTGAACGGGACTCAAAATAGGGGAGAGGCAAAGTCTACACTGTAGAATCTCCCTCAATTTTGAGCCCTTTAACTGGTTGGTTTTAACTGGTTGGTTTTGTGGGCTTCGGACATCTTACTTTTCAGCTCAGAAGTAACCCTTTCCTACAAGGAAATCAGATAAAATTTGGCTCCGGAGACAGATGATGACCGGTCTGGTGAGCATCTCTCTTGAATTTACTGTTTGAAAGTGATCAGAAATGATTAGTGGTAGCAATGCAATAATAGAAAGCTATAAACCTGAGACTCGGCTACAGCCTCTCTTATAAAAAAAACCCCCATAGGTTATAGGAGTTCGTAACTTTTTAGAGACTAGGAGTCTTTGGCCTCCCCCCCACCCCCTTAAAATGCTGTAAATTTGCCTAGTGCCTGTTTTGGAACCATTTGAACTACTGTCCCTCAAGCCAGTTTCCTACAGGCAGTACAATATTACTGAGATTAAACAGTATCAGGTCCATAGAGCTACAAAACAAATAGTATTTCCCATCTCAGGTCCACCCAAATCTAGCCTTCAGCTCAAAGGAAAACACACACCCAGCTACCATAAAACTGCATTGGCCCAGGATGGGAAGGGGCACAGCTAAGACTGGCTGCCGTGCACATGATCCCAGGAGGCGGGAAGGCACATACTGTGCTTACCTAGTTGGAAAATTCCTGGGAAATTCACACGGAACTATCACAAAGCAAAAGCTTCCTGTCTGATGCTTCAGCTTTAGGGAAGTTTTGAGTTTAAAATGCAAGTGTTCTCACATACCACGTCTGGAAAAGCATCAATCTTCAATTTGCTATAAAGGAGGGGGCAACTTTTCCATTGGTTCTACATAAATTGTAACTTCCTTTTAGAAAACTAATAGAACAAGTGAAAAAATGCAGAGATTAGTGTCTGACTAGGAATTTAAAGCCACCTCACAAGCTGAGCATCATTAGACCTTTGGGCAGAGTTTCCTAGGCTGTGAGGGGCCTAGAAGTGGGTGCTGCCCTAGAGGACGCAATGTTCTGTAGGGGTGAGTATAACGGGAACACAAAGACCAAAAAATAGTAAATAAAAAAGGCAGGAAAGCACTGAGCTGCTGACCTTGTTCTACTTGAGGCAGAACTTCTCAGGGGCAAGCAAGAGCAGGCTTGGTCCCTGGAATTTATTCAGGAAGGCCGAGCCCATTCAGTACGGATAGGGGCAGATGCTATCAGTCACGAAAAAAGGGAGGGATTTTTCAAGTGTTATCTAGGAAGAGGAGACAAGACTTAGTGACAACCAGTATGCGGAGGAAAGACTGAAAGCCCAGGCTATGAGCCTGAGGGACAGAGACGATGGTGGCTTTGCTAATTGTAAAGCAGAATGGGGCTAGGGCACAGGATTTGGTAGGAAAGACAGAGGTTTGTTTTGGCCACAAAGAGCTTGAGATGATGGTGAGTTTCCCAGATGAACTGCTTGAGAGAGATGCAATACTGAAGCACGGAGCCAGGGTCCGAGTGAAATAGAATTTACGAAAGGAGTTAGTCTGGGAGGGCAGTTGAATTCATGCAAGTGACATCACCTATAAATAAGGTGTCCAGGGAGAAAGGCAGGAGTCCAAGAATAGAGACCTGAAGAGAGTGCAGTTAGAGTGGGGAAGTGGAGACCTGCTAAGAGGGATTGACAGAATGGCTAATGGGATAAGAAGAGAACCAGGAGAGGACAGAGTTAGGGAGGCTAAGGGAAGACAATGTCAAGGAAGGAGGATCAAGGATATCACTGGAAAGCACTGGAATGGTCAAAGAGAATAAGAATGGAGTATAGGCCTTCAGACAGTCAAGACGTTTATTTGGAGACACCGGTGAGCATTTTCTATGGAGTAGAAAGGGCAGAGGCTGGACTGGAGTGGTCCAACAGATTCATACATTTTAAAGTCAGAAGAGACCATTACGGTCATCTAGTCTGATGTCTTGCATAACGTCATAGAATTTTACCCCGTGATTCCTGCATCAATCCCATAACTTCTGGTTGAGCTAAAACACAATTTAGAAAAACAACCAATCGTGATGTGAAAACTTCAACTGATGGGGATTCCCCCACATCCCCAGGTAATTTGCTGCAATTCCTCTAACTGGTAAAATAGAGAGTTTAAGGCAAGGAAGCTGATACGGGAGCACAGACAGCTCATTCAGTGAGTATGGTAGTGAAGGGGCAGAGGGAGTTAGGGTGGGAGTTGGAAAGACAAGGGGGCGGAGGGGGGTCCAAGGGTGGGTTTGACAGTTTAATGGCACGTCTGTATGCAAGAAAGGAGACAGAGGAGAGGGACAAGAATATGGTGGGGGAAAGGAGTGGGGGCAAGGAAATTTCACAGGAAGGGATAGGGTTGAGGGGCCAGAAAGAGCATGTAGGTGAGAATTTTCAAGGCCAGTGACGGGGTAGAAAGGAAGAGATGTTGGGATGGGACTCTTCTTGTTTTGTGTTTGTACAGCACCTACCACAATGGTGCCCTGGTCCAGGACTGGAGCTGGGAAATGCTACGATAAGAAAAAAAACAGATCATGTCACATACCTAAAAGCTGGCAAGCTCCACTGTTACAGCTCATGCCTATTTATATTCTCCGCTGATCTGGTAATATTTCTGATCATCAATCAGGCAATTCTGAGACCAGAAAAAACAATCACTGAAGATTGTTATTCCCTTTTTATCCATTTTGTGTTGCAGAGGCTGGGATTACAAAATCCTAACAATTGGATTAGGTTTGGTGGGAGATGATGCTAATTCTTGAAAACCGAAAAATACAGAGGCTCTCTCTTCACCAGGAAAAAAGGCAGGAAAGATAAGATAGTTTAAAACTAGTCCCCATCATTCTGTCCTCCCTCTGCTACCTCCTGCAGGACCTGGATAAAATTTCCCTCTGAGGTCAAGGAATTGAACTAAAGCCTCATTTATGCTGGGCGGGTTTAGTAACCGTACACATCATCTACACTAGGGGTTTACACTAACTGGCTTAGCAGCACAGACTAAGCACAGGAGCTGAAATCAGGATCCTAAATTCACCTTCCTGTAGTCAATTGCCGCTTTAAAGCACACTGTCCCAGTAATGCTCAGCTACAGTGAAGAAGCAGCTGGATTACTCTGAAGTCATCCCAGTTACAGGAAGCTGAGCTGGCAGCTGCAATAAGGCTCCTCGTTGGGTCTGGTGGAGAACTAAAGGGGATGTTTATAGCCTTGAGCTGAAGTTGCATAGGTAGCCAGTTACTTGAAGGAGTCCAGCAGCCCGCATGAGTTCGCAAGTCTAATTAAAGCCCAACTCATGAAAACTACAAACTGGCTTCTCTTCACTTGAATTTTACCTCAAGTTAACACACATTGGTACATAGCAAGAACATTAACATTTAAGAATAAGCGTAAGAAAAATATGGAAGTGATTAGGAACAGTAATTTTAAAATGTCCAATATCTAGGTTGTGAAAATTTCACATTGTGCATACTGATAACCTTCACTGTGGCCTGTTTTTATGCTTTAATGTCATATTTGTTTGATTAATGTGTTTAGTTAGTAACTATGAAAAGGTGTAGGTCAGTAAGTTTAGAGAAACTGAATAAAGTAAGTTTGGTGTGTTAACTTTAGGTATTAAACAGTGCAGAACTTGGGCCTTTATGTTCTTGCTCACTCCCTGTCTAAATGCTTGTTACCTAGCAACTTTTAGTTTAATAACTTCTGTGTCTGGAAATACACATTGTGTACGATATTTGTGAGTAATGCAGCCTTCCTGAGCTCATGGCAATAAAAGCTTTATAGCACTCCACCCTATCATGGATTTTGTTTCTGCCATATTTTCTGATGTATTCATTTTTGGCCTTTTAGTCTCTCTTTCTTCCCCATTTGAAATACATTAGGTACTGTGGAAACAATTTCATGGTTATGGGCAGAATTTCGTGACAGGCACAAATGCATTATAAAGGCAATTTACATAATAGTTTGCAAAATACAGCTTTGGGCGGCCCCACGGGTCGGTTCAACTGGCCAGCGCGGTCGGTCCCGGAAGAAACAAAGCCGTCATTTCTGCCCCGGGGCCCTGCACCCCTTTAGGGATGGCCCTGCTTATCCCCCACCTTTACTCACCATCTCATTTAAAACTGGAGTGGTTTTCCACTCCATTGGTTTTGGGTATCTTCCAGAGAAGGTTTTGTCTTAATTGTCAATATCACAGCATTTTCCTTTTGCACATTCTGGTTCTAAATTCATTCATTCAGTTTCACACACGTATGTATTTTTTTAAAGTGCAGATTAACATCTTGGTCATATGCTTGAGAAGAATAAATCAACAGGAACTGAGCATCAAGA
Organism: Mauremys mutica; assembly: GCF_020497125.1. Lineage (NCBI taxonomy): Eukaryota > Metazoa > Chordata > Testudines > Geoemydidae > Mauremys > Mauremys mutica. Next base: position 81,999,527 of record NC_059078.1, read on the forward strand.
CATGCATATACAAAGGAAGAACTTTAGTGCTGATGTTTGGAAATAAAATTGGACAATTGTTTGGTATCAAATATTGTCAGAGGAGATGAGAACTAAGCTCTTAAGTCATGTCCCTCTTACCACCTTATTCCCATCCCCCTAGGAGCATATACCCTGTGAGATAAGGTGCTGGTAGTCACAATATATAGTAAAACAATGGGATGCAAGAGGAGACAACTAGTTTGCAGCAAACTGGGGTGTGAATCTAGCCAGGCATAGACTGTCTGAATGGACCCTGCTGAATGCACTTTTATATAGCTCCATTTCAAAGAAGACTAGATCAAAACACATTAACGAACAGTTAATGTGAGTCAGCAGCATCCACGACCAACCCATGAGAGGTAGATTCACACCCCAGCTTGCCAGGAACTAATTGTTTGTGTAGACCTACGTTTCTAGCCAGGAGGGGGCACACATTAGCTTTCAAGGAGTGATACAGTAATATACAGAGGTAATTGACCAAATTTAATTGATTTCAGCTAAAGTCAGTTACTAAGACAAACCCAGCCAAAAGAGAGAACTTTGATTGCCGTCAGTGACATGTCCTGTCAATATATTTTACTTTGTTTAAAAGTTAGTTTAGTGCTCGTGAAAGCTGCTAGACTTATGGCACTGAACGCAATCAACAGAACAGGTATTGCATAGAAGCAACTTCCCCCATAATGTCCTGACAAAACATCTTAAGCTAGACTTGGAGGCACCATTTTTAAGGTAGTTCCTGCCCATTTAAACCTCAGCCTCTCTCCTGAGGCTGCCCACTAGTGCAAACGGTGATGCAGAAACTACCTGATCAGCTATCAGATGGTGATAACTTTTTGTCAATACACCTCTACCTCGATATAACGCTGTCCTTGGGAGCCAAAAAAATCTTACTGCGTTATAGGTGAAACCGTGTTATATCGAACTTGCTTTGATCCACCGAGCGCACAGCCCTGCTCCCCTGGAACACCGCTTTACCGCGTTATATCTGAATTCGTGTTCTATCAGGTGGCGTTATATCGAGGTAGCGGTGTACTAACTTAAGTCAGATTTAAACAAATGGACTAGTGGCAAAAAACTATTCTGTATATTTTATGATCTGTGCTGTAAGGCACCTACATTCTTGTATCCTGCCAGTATATTGTACTTCTAAATTATCTATGTATGTACAGCTGTTTCATAGATATTCAAATACTGAACTCCAAACTGGCCTCTACTGGAAGACTTCTAGTTAAACTGGTAAGTATAAATCAAAGAATTATGGTGTAACAGTCCCACTCCTATTTACTTTTGGGGCGCGCCTCAAAAATTGTGTGTCAAAGTAGTCATGAATTCCTACATGAATGTCCTAACTGTACATGCTAAAGTGGCCTAGTCAGTATTTGAGAAGGTTACTCACCCTATGCAGTAACTTAGGTTCTCTGAGATGCATCTCTCAGTGGGTGCTCCACTTCAGTTGTTGATGCGTCCCTGTGCCTTTGAGTGGAGAATTTCAGTAGCAGTGCCCGTCTGGGTCGCAATGTGCGGTCCCCGTTTCACCATGCCTTAGGCGCCTCATCTAGCACACGCATGTGGCCTGATCCCCTCAGTTCTTTCTCTACAGAAGAGTCCGGAAATTGAACTCTGAAGTAGAGGGGAGGAGGGTGGGTAGTGAAGCACCCACAGGGACACACACATCTTGAAGAACCTCAGTTACTGCACAGGGTGAGTAACCTTCTCTTCTTCGAGGGATGTCCCTGTGGGTGCTCCACTTCAGGTGACTGTAGAGCAGTGCCCCATGTTGGATGGAAGGGGCTTCGGAGTTGCATGAATGAGTGAAGATAGCACTATGAGCCATCAGTGCATCCGATCTTGAGCTCTGGTGATTGCACGGTGTTTTGTGAACATATGTTCAGAGACCCAGGTACCAGCTGTACATATGTCTATGAGGCCTGGTCTACACTAGGGTGGGGGGTCGAACTAAGGTACATGACTTCAGCTATGCAAATAGCGTAGCTGAAGTCGAACTACCTTAGTTCGAGTTACTTACCCGTCCAGACGCCGCGGGATCGAAGTCCGCGGCTCCCCCGTCGACTCCGCCACCGCCGTTCGCGGTGGTGGAGTTCCGGAGTCGACGGGAGCGCGTTCGGAGTTCGAACTATCGCGTCTAGATTAGACGCGATAGTTCGAACTCCGAGAAGTCGAACGCTACGCGTCGACCCGGCAGGTAAGTATAGACCTACCCTGAGTGATACATTGTTTAGAAAGGCTACTGAGGTAGCAATGTATCTAGGAGGGTGAGTTCTGATCTCGGATGGAGATTGTAGTTTCTTTCGTTGGTAGCAGAGGTGAATACACCCCGAGATCCATTTTGAGTGCCTGTGTGGAGATGACTGCTCCTTTAGAACTTTTGGTAGCGGAGATGAAAAGTCCTGAGGATTTTCTGAAAGGCTTAGTTCTATCGAAGTAGAATGCTAGTGCGCATCTGATATCCGGGGTACATAGTACTAAGTCCTGTGAGCTCTCATGAGGTTTGGGAAAGAATACGGGAAGATGGATTGGTTGATTTATGTGGACGGATGAAGATATTTTAGGTATAAATCTCAGATGTGGTCTTAGGGTAACCTTGTCCTTGAAAAAGATGGTATAAGGTGGGTGAGCCATGAGAGCCTCTAGCTTACCCACATGGTGGGCCGCTGTAATAGCTACTAAAAATTAGGGCTGTCAAGTGATTAAAAAAATTAATCACAATTAATCACACAGTTAAACAATAATAGAATACCATTTATTTAAATATTTTTGGATATTTTCTACATTTTCAAATATATTGATTTCAATTACAACACAGAATACAAAGTGTACAGTACTCACTTTATATTTATTTTTAATTATAAATATTTGTACTTTAAAAAACCAGAAGAAATAGTATTTTTCAATTCACCTCATACAAGTACTGTAGCGCAATCTCTTTATCATGAAAGTTGAACTTACAAACGTAGAATTATGTACAAAAAAACTGCATTCAAAAAGAAAACAATATAAAACTTCAGAGCCTACAAGTCCACTCAGCCCTACTTCTTGTTCAGCCAATCGCTCAAAATTTCTTGTTTACAATGTCACCTGAAAGTGAGAATAGGTGTTTTCATGGTACACTTGTAGCTGGTGTCACAAGATATTTATGTGCCAGATAGGGTGACCAGACAGCAAATGTGAAAAATCGGGACGGGGGTGGAGGGTAATAGGTGCCTATATAAGAAAAAGACCCCAAAATTGGGACTGTCCCTATAAAATCGGGACATCTGGTTACCCTAGTGTCAGATTCACTGAAGATTAATACGTCCCTTAATGCTTCAACCACCATTCCAGAGAACATGCATCCATGCTGATGACGGTTTCTGCTCAATAGCAATCCAAAGCACTGCCGACTGACATGTTCATTTTTATCATCTGAGTCAGATGCCACCTGCAGAAGGTTGATTTTCTTTTTTGGTGGTTCAGGTTCTGTAGTTTCCGCATCGGAGTGTTGCTCTTTTAAGACTTTTGAAAGCATGCTCCACACACACACAGATTTTGGAAAGCACTTCAGATTCTTAAACCTTGGGTTGAGTGCTGTAGCTATCTTTAGAAATCTCACATAGGTACCTTCTTTGCATTTTGTCAAAATCTGCAGTGAAAAAGTGTTCTTAAAATGAACAACATGTGCTGGGTCATCATTCCACACTGCTATAACATGAAATATATGGCAGAATGTGGGTAAAACAAAGCAGGGGATATACAATTCTCCCCCAAGGAGTTCAGTCACTAAGTAATTAACACTTTTTTTTTTTAACAAGCATCATCAGCATGGAAGCATGTCCTATGGAATGGTGACCAAAGCATGAAGGGGCATATGAATGTTTAACATATCTGGCATGTAAATACCTTGCAAATGCCTATTCTCACTTTCAGGTGACACTGTAAATAAGAAGCTGGCAGCATTATCGCCTGTAAACAAACTTTTTTCTCTTAGTGACTGGCTTAACAAGAAGTAGGACCGAGTGGCTCTAAAGCAGGGTTTCTCAAACAGAGGTCACTGCTTGTGTAGGGAAAGCCCCTGGTGGGCCAGGCCGGTGAACACACTGGCCCTGCCTGCCAGGGGCTTTCCCTACACAAGCGGCAACCCCTGTTTGAGAAACCCTGCTCTAAAGTTTTACATTGTTTTGTTTTTGAGTTCAGTTATGTAACAACAAAAAAATCTACATTTGTAAATTGCACTTTGTAAAAGGTCACACTACAGTACTGTACTTGTATGAGGTGACTTGAAAAATTTCTTTTATCATATTTACAGTGCAAATATTTGTAATAAAAACAATATAAAGTGAGCACTGTACATTTTGTATTCTGTGTTATAACTGAAATCAATATATTTAAAAATGTTGAAAAACATCCAAAAATATTTAATAAATTTCAATTGGTATTCTACTGTTTAACAGTATGATTAAAACTGTGATTAATTCATGATTAATTTTAAAATTGTGATTAATTTTTTTTTTTAGTTTTTACTAAAAATGCTACCTTAATTGATAGATGTATCAGAGAGTATGTCATTAAGGGTTTGAATGGGCCCAATGAGGCAGCGTAATACCAGGTTCAAGTCTCATGGTGGTGTGGGAATGCGTACTTCAGGGTAAACGTTCTGAATGACTGTAAGGAAGTGTTTGGTAATCAGGTGCTTAAACAGTGACATCCCATCAATCTTGTGATGGAAGGTGTTGACAGCCACAAGATTGACCTTGATTGAATTAGTGGATAGTCCCGAGTTTTTTCAGCTCCAACATGTAGTCCGGTATCAATGGTAAAGGTGTGAAAGCTGAAGTGATTTGCTTGGCACCATATATCTGTTCCATTTTTGAAGGTAAGTCCTACTGTTTAGTAGTATGTGTTTAACCTGTTCAAAACAAGCTAGTTGGTTGTGATGGAACCATATAGGAGCCATGATTTCAGGTGAAGTCTCTCCATGTACGGTTGTGAACCTGTCTGTCGTTCTGCGATAGAAGGTCTGGTTGGAGTGGGAGAGCGTGTGGAGCACATAGCACTATCCGCATCAGGTAAGAGTACCAAGTTTGTCTGGGCCACGTTAGGGCTATCAATAGGACTTTGCTTTGTCCATACGTATCTTGTTTATCACCCTCAATAGTAGTGGTATCTGTGGAAATGTGTATAGAAGTGGCACTTCCCATTTGAGGAGGAAGGCATCCCCCAGTAACTAGGGTCCCAGACCTGCTCTTGAGTAGAACTGTGGACACTTGTGGCTCTGTGGTGTTGCAAAGAGGTCGATAGATGAGTGGCCCCATTGTTGAAATATGTTCTGCAGGACCACATCATTTAGTTTCCATTCATGATTGTGAGAAAATTCCTTGCTTCACGTGTCTGCTGCTGGAGGTAAGAGGTTGAGATGTTGATATTGTGCCATATGCACCAATTCCAGAGATTCATGGCTTTGGTGTATAGGGAGTGAGGTCAGGCTTATATAAAATATGCAATGTTGTAGTCATTACTTATATGGTCTCGTTCCTTATCAATGGCAAGACGTGGAGGTACGTGTTGTGAACTGCGTGGAGATCTAATAGATTTATGTATAGCTGTGTTTTGGAGGGAGACCACCTGCCCTGGATTTTATGGTGGTGTAGATGGGCTCCCGGCCTATCAAGAAGCATCAGTTGTAAGTGTCAGAAAGTGGATCCTGAGTGAAAGGAACCTCTGTGCCCACCTTGCTGGGCTGTGTCCACCAGTGTCAAGAGTCTTTGATTTTGGTTGGCATTATGAGGTTTAGGCTGTGTTTGTGTGGCATGTAGATGAGCCAGCCCTGAAGGCAGTGCATGTGGAAATGCACATGTTGTACCACGAATGTGGTTGCAGCCATGTGGCCTAAGAGTTGAAGGCGGGTGCAAGCTGATATGTGTGGACTGTTCATTAACGAAGAGATGAGGTTGGTCATTGTAATAAACCTGGCTTCCAGGGAGTCGAGATGGGCCCTGATGAAGTCCAACTATTGCTCAAAAATCAACTTCATTCAAAATTGTTCGTTTATCTGTAACCCCAGACTCTGGAAAAGGACAACTGTCCTGTGAGTAATGTCAATGGCATCAGCCCAAATGGGACCTTTTAGTAAACAGTCGTCCAGGAAGGGGAATATTATTACCCCTTGCTTGTGCAGGTGTGTCGCTACTACTGTGAGAATTTGAGAAAACTTGCAGTGCTGTGGAAAGGCTGAAAGGCAGTAGTACCTTGTATTGGTAATGATCTGTTCCCAGGGTGAACCCGAGGAACTTCGTGAGAGCAGGATGTACTGTTATATGGAAAGAGGCATCTTGAAGGTCGAGGGCTGAGAACCAGTCCCCCGTTCCAGTGATGGTATTATCATTGCTAGTGTGACCATCTTGAACTTTTGGACCCTCACGAATTTTTGAGCTTTCTGAGATCTAGGATGGGTCTCCATCCTCCATTTTTCTTTTGGGTTAAGAAGTCATGGGAGCAGAAACCCTTCCCCTTATATTGTAGAGGAACTTGTTCCATGGCACCTAGGTGTAGAAAATGGTTTTCTTCTTGTTGTAGAAGGTGCTCACAAGAAGGGTCCCTGAAGAGGGATGGGGCTGAGGGGTTGGGTAGAGGGATGGAAGTAAAGGGGATCAAGTTGCCTGTATTATTTCTAGGGCCCACTTGTCAGTAATGATAGAATGCCATATTGAATAATATGAAGTCAAACGGTCCCCGAAATGGGATACGGATGGTGTCATCGGCACTATAGTGTGGGAGAGGTCGTTCAGACCCTCGACCACACCCTCAAAATTGTTGCTTGGAGGAGGAAGATTGAGACGCTGATGGCAATGGTGGGGGTGGTCGGCATCTCTTTGGATCGTACTGCCGCTGATGTTGAGTATAGAGGCATACCTGTTTTGCTGGTAAGGTTGATATTTGTTTTGTCTCCTCTTTGTGGCATGCGTATAAATTCCCAGCATATGGAGGGTTGCTCATGAGTCCTTCATCCTGTGGATGAATTTGTCCATCCTGGCTGCGAAGAGCTTCTGGCCATCGAACAGAAGGTCCTCCGCTGCAGACTATATCTCCCTGGGGAATCCTGAGGTATGCAACCAGGATGCCCAGCGCATGAACACCGTGATGACTGTGGATCTTGCCTTCATGTTGGCCATATCTAAAGATGCTTGTAGGCCTTCGGACATGAGAGCTTTAAATTGATCCCTTTTGTCCTCTGGAATATCATTAATAAAGTCCATGAATTTCAAATAGTTGCCATGATCATATTTCGCTAGTAATGCCGCATAGTTGGCGACCCAGAATTGTAGGTTGATGAGCAATATACTTTGCGGCCAAAAAGGTCTAGCTGTTTCCAGTCTTTCTTGGTGGGTATGGACCTATACTGATGCTTTCTACCTCAATGGTTGATGGCATTGACTACGAATGAATTTGGTGCAGGATGCAAAAAAAGGAAGTCTATACCTTATGAGGGAACATAATATTTTTTGTTCTCGAGGGAATTCTGCACCAAAAAATTAATATTTCTGCCCTCCATGACATGTACTTGGTAGTGAGGCTGCACCCAACCCTGACACAGTGCAAGGGCTGGAGCTGCCCCACAAATGCCCCAGGGCCCTGCCCTTCTGCACCAGGTGTGGGGAGGCAGGCTCAACCTGGCAGGATCCAAGTGGTGGTGATGGGGATCCAGGTGTAGGGTGAGGGGGTTTTGTGTGGGGAAGTCTGGATGCGGGTGGCTCATTGGGGGGCCTGGGTGTGGGGGGGATCTGAATGCACAGAGGCTTGTGGGGGGGGGGTTTAGGTGCAGGGGCAATGGGACTCTGCAGGGGGGTCCAGGTGAAGGTGGTTGGGGCTCAGCAGAGGGAATCCAGATGAGGGGAGATGGGGCTCAGAAGTGGGGATTGTGGGGGGCATAGCAGGGGTGTCTGGGTGCTGATGGTGTGAGGGTCCAGGTGCAGGCTCGTTGGGGGTCTGGGTGTAGGGGGCTCATCAGGGTGGGGGTTGGAGTGAGGGTGGGCTCACCAGGGGGTGGTCTAGGTGAAGGGGGTGGGGTTCAGTGAGGAGGTCCAACTCCAGGTGAAGCTTAGCGGGATGGGGGTTCAGGTGTGGTGGGCTTGTGGGGGATTCTGGGTATGTGGGGGTCCAGAAGCACCGGGATTGTGCAGATGTCAGAGCAACTCCCCATACAGTGACCCCCTACCCCTGTAGCTGAGGAGTGATGGGGGCGGGTGTGTGTGTGGAGCTTCCTGCAGCCAGGGGAGGTTTCGGGGGGTGGGTCTGACTTGGCCCAGGCTGCTCCTTTCAGAGGAAGAGCAAGTCCCGTACGCTCCAGTCCAGCCGAGACTAACAACTGAGCCCAGTGCAGAGTAGGAGCCAGTGGCAGGGGCATCCCCAACCATGCCTTTCCCCGCCGCCCACTGCAGTGATTTACCTCTCCGTCAGCCGCTCCAGGTGCTCAAAATGATGCGTCCACATTGCTGGGGAAGGGCGCATGATCGCTCTCGCGGCTTCCCTTTGCTTCCTCTTCAGAAAGTCATTCTTCTGCAGGGAAGCAAAGAAATCTGCGGGGGACATGAATTTTGCACATGCGGAGTGGTGCAAAATCCCCCCATGAGTATTTTTGTCATCCCTCTTGAAGGTAGGTGGTATGGTGGCGGGGGTCTGCATTATGGCTTTGTCTGAGGAAGAGAAGGAGTTTTTAGTATTTGGCGTGGTGTCTTGCTCTATGCTCCTGTTCTTCGGAGGCTTCCACACTGGGCTCTGTTACAGGCACCCAGGATGGTGGGCAGAAATCTGATCTCCTCCCTACAAGGACTGGGGGTGGGTGGGGGGACAGGCTACTGTAGTGACTTCTGTAGGAGGCCCAGGGGTCCCATTGTGAGAGGAAAGGCATGGGTGGAACCATGCAAGGGTGCCCATACCACAGCTGGACATCTTACCTATAGCGGGACCTCGATTGTAGAGAACTGGTTGTCGGGTCTGGTCATCCTTTACCTCCTTGCTGGAAAATGGAGGAGCTATTAGTGAGACAGAGTGTTCCAGTACCAAGTGCACTGGGGAGCCATCTGTGCCAAAAAGTGGCGAGTCCAGTGTCAAGGATACTAATATGTCCTTCTGATGAAGGAAGTGGCATGGTGCTGGCCAGTGCCAAGGGTTTTGGTATTGCAGTAGACAGTACTGGTGGTCTTGGTGGTAGTTTTCGGAGCAGATGGCATCATTGTCAATGTGGTTGTCAGCGCCAATGAAGCTGTCGGAGCAGGCAGAGGAAAGCCTGTGTTGGAGGTCTTGGTGCTGTTTTCTTCAGTGGTGTCGACAGTGCCACAGTGGAGGAGGAGACTTACTTTTGCTTCTTGACTCCACACCAGAGCACTGGGGATTGGCAGAGGCCACAGTGTGGGTGGTGTCAGAAGATCCCGGTGCCTTTTAGGTACTCAGCCGCGGTGTGGTCAGTACCAAGAGAGACCGAGATGGAGAGCACTTCTTTTTGGTCCGTTCTCTCTCAGGAGAAGTCACCGCTCATTGATTTTTTTGAGGAATGAGCCTTTCTCTGAGAAGAGCGTGAGTTCTCTGGAGATCTGTGTCCAGAGGGCATCTGCTGGCCAGGGTCTGAAGCCGGGTGCACAGACTTTTACATTAAGATGAGCTTGAGGCGCAGATCTCTGTTCCTCTATGCTCGAGGCTTTAGACTGCTGCAGTAAGCACATTTCTGAGGGATAGACTCATAGACTTTAAGGTCAGAAGGGACCATTATGATCATCTTGTCTGACCTCCTGCACAATGCAGGCCACAGAATCTCACCCACCCACTCCTGTAACAAACCCCTAACCTACGTCTGAGTTACTGAAGTCCTCAAATTGTGGTTTGAAGACCTCAAGCTGCAGAGAATCTTCCAGCAAGTGACCCGTACCCCATGCTGCAGAGGAAGGCGAAAAATGTGTGACTCAGCCAAGCAGCGGACACATTGAGTGTCTGTCCGACACCAGCATGGCATCTGAACATGAGAGGCAGTGCTTAAAACCTGGTGAACAAGGCATAGCTGAAAAGATGATGGTTCACCTCAGGGGTGAACTTAACTAGGCTATGAAAAGTTGTTTGTTTTTTTTTAAACTAGGAAATAAAATGGAGAAAGTAACAGTACTGCTAAACTAAACTATGCTAAGTACTATTTTCACACTAAGTGAGCTAACTTCTTGACACTGCTGGGAGCTCTGTCTCCGACCAAGGATGGTTGAGAAGTGAGGGCGTCAGGTTGGTGCGCGCTAGACGAGGCACCAATGGTGCTGCGAGACAGGGACCATGCATGCATGACCCAGACAGGCACTGCTGCTGAAATTCTCCAATCAAAGGTGCAAGAACGTGCCAACACCCGAAGTGAAGCACCCACGGGGACATCCTTTGAAGAATCTTATGCATCTCACAGTCAATCTTCCTCCTACTTTAGGCTGGCCTCCTGGATTCATTCTCTTAAGGTACCAATTGCTGTAAACATTAATAAAACTGACCTTTACTGTCAGACTTTTGTGTTGTGGATGAGGAAAGTAAATACAGGGGTATCCATTTGCGTGAAGCACTTCAAATTCAGGAGAAAAAAGAAAATTTAACTTCTTTCATCATGAAAAGTTTACATGGGTCGCTAACATCAATTCCCTATGGAAAATCAAAGAGAGCCTGAACTAACCTACTCATTAAACAAGAAAACAAAGGCTTGTCTACACTTGAAAATTATTTTGAATTAAGTGACGGTGTGAATTTAAAGCATAGTAGCTATTCCTGAACTTTTCTCTTTGTGGGCACAGTTATTCTGGACTAAGAGTTTCAGCACAGGGAGCTATTCAGGATACTATTCTGATTATTTTCCCTGTGCAGACAAGCCTTAGATTCTGGAGGTGGTGACACAGACATCCTAACTGCCACTCTGGATGTAATAATGATCCAGTTCTAACTTTTCCTTAAGTAAGCAGAGCTACTCTTTGTGTAAAAAGCCTCTATGGTAGTTTAATTTCACTATTGTCAGATTACATAGCAACGTTTCTAGAAGTTTGCCATGCAGAAATCATGGTGTACAAAAAACAGTAACGGACACAAACAACTTGCATCACCATTAGATTTCATCCAGGAATTTTAATTACTTATATGGGGACACACATGGATGAGGGCAGAAGCAGTAGAAAGTTTTCTGAATGTCACAGGTAAAATGGAACATTTCTTAAATCAACTTTGATGGCTTCATCCTGAAACAATTACCTCCAAACCTAAATTACCAACAAAGGAAATTCAGTGTTCTTTTGCATGCCTGCTTTCCACCAACGTAGGCTGTGGGAGCCCTGAGGTCATTTCTGAATCTACATGGTAACATGATGTTATGCCTACAGGTACTGTTTAGTCCTTGAACTTATAAGAAATAAATTGTTGCTACATTTGCAATCAGACATGGTGTTTATGATTCTATACAAAGAAAAAACAAAATAGTAAAAATGCTGCAGTTCTCAACTGTGTACTATGCACACTGATAGAAAAGTATAATTACCAAGATCAAAAATCTTCAGTGTGTGAGATCAGCTCAGAACAAGTGTCATTACACAACAGCTAGGGCTGTTCTAAACACTACAGTTATAAAAGACATGAGCAACCTGTATAAAATGTATACCTTTTTCTTTCTATTCCAGAATCAGTAACAGACTAATCATCTTTGCAATATTAGAAAATGTATATTTCCAAAGGAATTTTTTAGAAAGATATGTTTAAACACCATATAAATTGTGATTCTTTGAGATAACTGACTCCATACTGTACGTAATATGCACATCTTGGACAAACCAGTGTGAAACTTTAACAGTGTCTAATTCTGGGAAGGTCTTTGGCTGGAACATCTTAAACACCTTGGAAATGGTACCTGAAGCTCAAAGTACATTGCTTGGCAGACTATATAAAGACCAAACTACCTCAAAGTGGTCCTAGAATCCTAGAGTTCAAAGACTTGGTACTAAGTATTTTCTGACCTTCACTGGGTAGGTTTCTATTGTAATTTGGACTTCCGTTGGCAAACCAGAGAAGTATAGGCACAAAGACTGATGCACAGTGACCACCCTCGCTACTGACCTGACTGAGGTTTCTGCATCATCATACATCAGGCAAGTCTCACCACACATCTCTCAGCCTTGGCTTCCCTTCTGCATCTCTGGAGAAAGAAAAGTTCAAAAGTCTGTCAGTGCACACAGATAAACAATTATAATCCACATAAATATTTGTATTGTGAATATCAGCATGTGAAATGATACTCCTCCCTTTTGTGATAAAACTATCAAAATTGGAGGCTACACAAGGAGTACTGTGACTTCAACTCTAATAAAAAGATTATGTTCTGCACTAAAACTGCATGCATGTAGTGTGGTGTTCAGGTGTATTCCATACAAAATTATTTTTCTTATTTACTTAAGACCAGACTAACTGCAACAACACTGCAAACCCAAAGCCTCTCAAAAATCTTCCCAAAATGTTAAATCTTTTCAGCCAAAGAAACAGTGCAAGAAGAGTTATTTTTTGGGTTAAGATCAAATTACACCAGGTTTAACCTCCTAAAAGTAAATATTAGCTACCATTAAAATTGATTTCTACTCAAATTCTGTTCCTGAAAAGAAACCATTCCTATGGCTTGGCTAAGAGAGCTCAGCAGCTTGTTTTATCTTCAACAAATAATTTAGCTATCAAATGCTACCATCCCTCTGTGTTATGTACAGAACCCAGGGAGAAGCAATATATAACTTAAGGTAAACTTAAGACATAACTGATAATGCATATCAACTCATTCCAGTAATATTGCTGAGTAACTGCAAAATCAGTTGCAATTTTTCTAACCAGTTAAACTCAAAACATGTTCCTTTAAAATAATAATTCTTTTCACTAAAAAACTTGAAATTGTTTTGTATATCATCCAACTTTTTAATGAAATTTAAATACTACCTCTCCCCACCTCAAACACTAGCACTTTGTTACATATGTTGTTTCATTTGGCAGCAGCATACCTACTGCTATCACATTTTGGCTATATCACCAGCTAGAGAAATATCAAATTTATTTTTTTTCAGTTTTAGAGCATTATACACAATTTTATTTTTTATAATGAGCATACAAGTTCCCCATCACTGAAAGCAATAGAGAACTTTTTTTTTGTTCTGTGGAAATTCCCTTCCCCTCAAAACAAAAGAATCTCTGTTATTGAAGACACAACATAAGGAATGTTTAAATTATTTTTATTCTGAGATAGCTTTCTTTGGCTCAGCCACTTGAACTGTGCTCCAGCATGTCCATTAGCAGTTTCATATTAAAACTGGCAGAGGGTGAATGGTGCACACTAATTAACATACAACATTCCAATCTTTTACAGTAGGCAGCTTTACAACAGAGACATCTGCAATCACCGTGAAGGCATGAATGACTCAGACAAGTGTGTCTGTCACAAATGTGCCACAAACATGAAAAACAAACACAATGAGACAACATTTGATAAAGTCATTTTAATGGAAAATGCAAAACCCCTTTCAACTTCAATGTACAAAGCGTGTGTAACACTTGCACTTTTAACAAATTAAAGCAAGCCAATGTTTTAAAAAAATACATCATTGAATGTATATATGTATATATTTACACAGCATATTAAGTTTAATATTTAGCTTTAAAAGTTCACATAAATTTTACCAAAATGAGACATTTTAAATAAATTACACCTTTTGAAAATGTTTAATTGTACACTGAATAGCTTCAATAAAATACTGAAGTGTCTGTATTTAATATCTACTTTATATACTTTATATTTTACAAAGTTTACAATTATTTGGCAGTAATTTTCAGATAATGACATGACTGCTGTGCGGATTCAGCAATGTCCCAAATGCAGGCAATAGCTGGTGTTTGTGTCCTACTCTCACAGTAACTGTCTCAATGTAGTGAAAAATACCAGAGTTATTTTAGCAAACTGTACAAGTCACATTTACATTTGATCAACAATATAGCATAGAATTTTGTGGGGTTTTTTCAAAAAATAAATACATCTTAAATCTTTGACATTTCACAAACTTCATATACATTATAATACAAGATAGCAGAATGCTGCTAAATTTTTTTTAGTAAGTAACATTTAATCACAGTAGCTGTGATCTATGAAGCTATACTGTTGCAGTGTCAGTAACAAGTAAATACGATGACTATGTTTTCTTGGCACTGATGGTTTGTGAAGCTTAAATTAGTGTGCATACTGTTCATCATGTAATTGAAAAAATAACCTCCATCTGATGTTTTAACATAAAAAAGCAGCGAGCGCTTTAGTTTTCTTCCACATCTTCCATTTCATTTTCATTAATCTTCAGAGCTCTCACCATTTCCTTAACTGCATGATATAAGATATTTTTAACCTGCAGAAGTATAAGACACTCTTCAGTAAGATACAAGTGATAAAAAAGTCACTATTAATACATGGTATGTAACTAGGTTTAGGACTGAGTCCTAGGCTTAGTGAATGAAAAAAAGATTAAGTTAAAAATATTAGTCCAAAAGGAAACACCTTGATATTTAAACACACTGTGAAATACCAAAACAGTGATTCAACTGAAAGTTATTTACACCATTGCATTCACATCATCTCCCTTAGGTTCATGGGGACCAAAAAGGCACATTGATTATTGTTGTTATTATGTATGAACAACAGCTAGAAAATGACCACACACAGTTACATATTCCAGTCAGAATCAGAGCATGCGGTGCCTTCAGAACAAGTTCTAGTTGAGAATTCATTTCTTACCTGCATTTTATCATCATAATTGATTTCTTCTTTTGACAGCCTCAGTTCCTGTGTTAAGTGAAATGACTGTACAAGATGTTCTGGAGACACAAAGTCTTCAGTTACTTGAATGCAGCTGTGAAAATTTTGCACCTGTCCAAAAGAAAAAGAAAAAAAGAAAATTAAAATTTGTTTTTTTTTTAATTCACAAAAAGTCAAGTATAGACTCCATATCTTTCAAACAACGTAACTATCAGACTGGGGATCTTTTTACTTTTTAAGTTAGCAGTAATGAAGTGTATTAAACTGACATTTATTGAACATTTTGAAATCTATCTGTTGTCACAAGTCAGGTGTGCAATAGACTCCACAATGATGAGAGACACTTTTCTAAAATCCTAACATTGTTCAGGCTCATGCTCCTGAGCTGGAATGTTATTGAAGGACACTAGCCACAATCTGAGAGCATGCCCAGCCCTTCTCTTCCTTTCTCTGGCATGCAGCCAGCCACTTCCTCATTAATTCAATCCATCTTCTAGACTCCATCTTCCAATTCTCTTCTAAAAAAACCTGTGCTGTGACCTTGACTGTCTTTGCTCCCAAATCCATCCCCAATTCACACATTCTTCCCAGTGACAAGTGAACAACTCCCCTTTCCCAAGTTCCAAAATCCCACGTATCTGACTGCCAAGTGTCTCCAACCCCATCAAACTTCTTAACTTCACCTCCTCTACCTAATACAATAGTCTCTGAACCCAATGACCTGTCAACTATTTCCCCCTCCCATCCCCAGACAGGTAGTTATGAAAGCTTATGGGAAGCCCTGTACATCTTAACACAGTATCTAGCAAAATCAAACAAATTGATCTAGGCAATCATTAGGTCCAGATATTTAAAGAAGCTGTACAGACTAAAGTTCCTCTCCTTAGCAGACATATCTAAAACAGAGAAGAGCCAGGGAGATGAAAAAGGGCTGTTACTGCTACTGATGCCTCAGACTGTAATCATGAACGGGCAAGTTTGGCAGGCAATTTTCCCCTGAGATTCATGAGGTGAAGGGTAATACACTCTACCAGAGTTCCAATAATCGGGAAGCTGAGACAGTGGAGCACAACCCCCAAAATTAGGGAGAATAAGGAGAAAGCCTAAGATCCTAGATAGAGAGTCGGTGTGTAAAGAATTGGGAGTTCCCTGTCCCAACTCCTGGCCATAGATGTCTATTTCTCTGTCCTTAGAGAGAAAGCTGTCTCCTGTACAGATCAGCTCCTGTGCAGTTGACATACACACAGCTTCTAGCTCATAGCTGTAGGGAACCATACATGTATAGCAATTCCTTTCTCATGTAAGAACATAAAAACATAAGAACGGCCGTACCGGGTCAGACCAAAGGTCCATCTAGCCCATCTGTCTACCGACAGTGGCCAATGCCAGGTGCCCCAGAGGGAGTGAACCTAACAGGCAATGATCAAGTGATCTCTCTCCTGCCATCCATCTCCATCTTCTGACAACCAGAGGCTAGGGACACCATTCCTTACCCATCCTGGCTGATAGCCATTAATAGACTTAACCACCATGAATTTATCCAGTTCTCTTTTAAATGCTGTTATAGTCCTAGCCTTCACAACCTCCTCAGGTAAGGAGTTCCACAAGTTGACTGTGCGCTGCGTGAAGAAGAACTTCCTTTTATTTGTTTTAAACCTGCTGCCTATTAATTTCATTTGGTGACTCCTAGTTCTTGTATTATGGGAATAAGTAAATAACTTTTCCTTATCCACTTTCTCAACATCACTCATGATTTTATATATCTCTATCATATCCCCCCTTAGTCTCCTCTTTTCCAAGCTGAAGAGTCCTAGCCTCTTTAATCTTTCCTCATATGGGACCCTCTCCAAACCCCTAATCATTTTAGTTGCTCTTTTCTGAACCTTTTCTAGTACCAGTATATCTTTTTTGAGGTGAGGAGACCACATCTGTACACAGTATTCGAGATGTGGGCGTATCATGGATTTATATAAGGGCAATAATATATTCTCAGTCTTATTCTCTATCCCCTTTTTAATGATTCCTAACATCCTGTTTGCTTTTTTGACCGCCTCTGCACACTGCATGGACATCTTCATTAAATAAATGTGTATTTACCAAGTCATCTCTGGGACGTCATTCTCTATAAGCATATTACATTACATACAAAATGGGAAATGACTGCCTAGGAAGGAATACTGCAGAAACGGATCTGGAAGTTATAGGGGATCATAAGCTAAATATGAGTCAACAGTTTAACACAACAAAAGGAAAAAAAAAAATTCCTTTCACTACTCCACGCTGATTAGGCCTCAACTGGAGTATTGTATCCAGTTCTGGGCACCACATTTCAGGAAAGATATAGCCAAATTGGAGCGAGTCCAGAGAACAACAACAAAAAATATTAAAAGTCTAGAAAACATGACCTATGAGGGAAGACTGAAAGAACTGGGTTTGTTTAGTTTGGAGAAGAGAAGACAGCGGGGACAGGATAACAGTTTTCAAGTACATAAAAGGCTGTTACTACAAAAAGGGAGAAAAATTGTTCTCCTTAACCTCTCTGAGGATAGGACAAGAAGCAATGGGCTTAAATTGCAGCAAGGGAGGCTTAGGTTGGACATTAGGAAAAACTTCCTGTCAGGGTAGTTAAGCAATGGAATAAATTGCTCAGGGAGGCTGTGGAATCTCCATCATTGAAGGTTTTTAAGAGGTTAAACAAACACCTGTCAGGGATGATCTCGATAATACTTAGTCCAGCCATGAGTGCAGGGGACTGGACTAGATGACCTCTTGAGGTCCCTTACAGTCCTTTGAGTGTCTGATTCTAATATCAGAGGGGTAGCCGTGTTAGTCTGGATCTGAAAAAAGCAACAAAGAGTCCTGTGGCACCTTATAGACTAACAAAACTATTAGAGCATTGGCGCATAAGCTTTTTGCATGCGTCTGACAAAGTGGGTATTCACCCACGAAAGCTTATGCTCCAATACTTCTGTGATTCTAATATGTCATTATGCTCTTAAGTTAACATAGTTTTAGGAGTTTGTTAGATTATATAATTACTTGTCCTGTTATAAAAAAGCAATTTAAATTATGCATTTAATCTCAACAGACATACTTAAATCACTGAGTCAAGTATTTCACCATTATCTTTTAATGACAACTTTCAATACATTTTAAAAATCAGAAACAGATACAGAAACAGTTATTGTGCTAATATTAGTTAACAATTACAATTTTATTATATTGAGACTTTACTTTTTTATACTGAAGTATACATTAGAGAAGTGTAGGAAATATATCATGTAGAAGAAAACCTCTAAGAACAATTTTTCATATGTCTTACAAGCCACAATATTTACATTACTGTTATCAGCAGTAGTTTCAAATCACTGTCAATTAGCAAGTGAAAAATAAAAAGGATAATGTATCACCAAATATATTCTGACAACTGTAGTTTAGTTTTAATTATTGATACATCATGATATCTACGCAAAAATAATGAAATCTTATCAGATCATAATATAGCACTCATATTTGTTAAGAGTGTTATTCTTTTAAATGTGCTTTTTATATAGAAAATAGGTGAAGGTACTTTAAGGTCAATATTTACATATCTATGTAGAAAGAGTATTTTTTTTTTTAAACACATGTATCAAAGAACATAGTTCTTCCATTTCCTCCCACACATCCCTTTCATAGGAACTTGTCACTGTGGAGAAAAAGGTTCCCAGAATCTATCCATCATAAATACTGTCTTATTAACTCCTAGGTGCCAGGATTTGGAATATCTCCATCTCAAAAGCAACTGTTTGGAATTGATGTCAAGGGGTTAAATGTGACAACAGTATGCCATGCTTATTTTTAGCTCTTAAATACACATACTGAATGTGATGGTGCCGGTGCACTCCATTTAGTTTGATGTCAATTATATGCCTCATATCTTATAAAACAGTTTCTCCAGTAATACCTATGGATTTTTGAGGGTTCCTATTTTATTCATTTACATTTCAGCTGCACTTAGTGTATTACATGCGATTTTATTATCTGGATGTAAATATTGGAAGTATTTCTGTTAGTTTTATTTTGGTGTTTATTTTTAAGAAACTCAGTGCTATAAACGACAATTTACAATCAAAAACTTTATTAAAACAAAGTTAATGTTGGGAATATTTATATCTTAAAAAGAGAACTGGGTTAGAACACAAGACTAGTTTGAAAATCAAAAATTCAGAGTTAAGGTTCTAGAAATCATGGGCGGCCATGGGTCCCAGATTACAAGGTCCTTTGGCAAAACCAACATATTGTCCATTTTGACCTGAATGGATAGCATAAAATGTGGTGTCTACTAGGTTGTTCCAGTTGAGGAGAAATAGGTGACAGTCAGGTACTTCCTTGACACAGTTTTGTTTCTTTACAAAGAACGTACTAAGTCCTGTATCTTTGAATGCAGAAGGACTTAAATGGCAGGAAATAGCTTCTTTTGCTCATAGCACCAAGAGCATCCTTTTCAGGCTGCAGCCCTGACCCAAAAAGGGTCTCCCCCGAGCTTTCTTCCAGGGTCACCCATTGTGCTTTCAGCTGCTCCTTCAGGCTGTCTCCATCTTTTAAAGTAGTGTTTTTTGTTTGCTTTCCTGCCTCCCCTTCCGTCCCCCACCTCCAAACATCCCTACCCAAAACAGTGCCTAGCTAAAGCTCCTAGATGAGTTCACACACTCCTTTTGCCGAGGTGGGGGTTTATACTTACACTTGTTAATTGAAGGGTGAGTTCACACCTATCAATGTCAGTGGAGCTTTACCTCAATCCATAAGTTTTCACCTAGCTCATAACAATATCTTGGAAGTGTCAAACCTTACTTTTGATCCTTGGGGTAGAGAACCTGACAAGCTTCCCTCCAAGAGGAGAGAACAGATATCTTGAATTTTTTTTTTCTTCTGTGATAGTCTAGCGATTTATGTGTTTATCACGTGTCTGCCAGCCAAAAACAATTCTTCTGTTTAAGTCTGATGCAATTGGGAAAGTCACAAATTGCCTTCTTGGACAGAATTTATTTCTGCATGATACCCATTAATCACTACTATTAAGAGTACAAATCAGTAATTCAATTTTCCATTTAACCAAAAAGTGACAGATTACATCCCTGAAGGGAAGGCATACTCATGCCTGCTCTTCTAGCATCTAGTTCTTTTCTTCCAATTTTGGCAGACTAATGAGTCCTCACTTGACTTCAGGATTAGCTTTCTCTGGCCATAATCCAACCACATTCTTGCCCTCTATTTTGCCTGTTAAGGACAACCGATCCAAGGAAACATCAAATACATAAAAGAGATGTCCATCTTTCAGAATCGTTTGGGAAGCAGCTCTGAGGCCAATCACTCTAGACCTTAAAAGCTCTTAGTAAAATATAGTCACGTATGACCATATAGAGGTGCACTTGACAAGCAATTCATAGTTCCCTTTAGAAATACATTCAAGTTTGCAGTCTCACAGATTCTCCTGGGCTACCATCCAATCTAGTAGAACAGATTTTTTCCCCCCTTTTTAAATCACTAGAATGACAGCCAAGTTCACCTTGAGTATTGCATTCAATGCCTTTGATCATTCTTTGAAGAAATGAAACAGCTAGCAGATACATTCAGGGAAGTTTGATATCAGATTACTCTTTAATAAAAGTCCTTTGGGTCACTGTACATTGGTAAACATTTTTCTGCTCTCTCTCTGGGAAAAGATGTTTGGTAGTTGTTTGTACACCTTTGATCAGAAAGGTCCAGCATCTTAGAATAGGTGGAGTGAACGCCTAGGAGGAAGTTGCATGAGAAGATTCAAAGGCCTGAGGCCTGCAATCCCTCTTAACCAGTGTGAAAGAAAGGTTACTTACCTTACAGTAACTGGAGTTCTTCAAGACGTGTGTTTCCACTGTGGGTACACATGCACTCCATGTGCTTGAGACTAGAACATTCTTCCTATCAGTGTCTGTTGGTCCTTACCTGCACCTCTTTATGCTCTGAACTGAGGGCATATGGGGAGGCACAGACCAGCCGCATCTCCAGTTCCTTCTCTACTGGGAATCTCTGTTAAGAAAGGATTCGCAGCAGAGGGGAAGGAGGGTGGATAGAAGAACTCCAATTACTGTAAGGTAAGAACCTTTCTTTCTTCTTCGAGTGATGGTCCCAGTGTGTATGCAACTGTGGGTGACCAGCATGCAATATTCATCGAGGATGAGGGTCCAAGGAACAATGCTGCACCACTGACTGAATGACTGGTGAACTGAAGGATGCAGTCACAGAAGAGGTCTGCACCAGGGCATAGTAGTGAAGGTATACCCAAAGCTCCATATTGCTGCTCTACAAATCTCCAGGAGAAGAACATCCTGAAGAATAATCATGGAAGCAGCCTAGGCTCTGGTCGAGTAAGCCCTCACATTCTGATGAAGAGTAGCCCCTGCAAAATCATAGCAAAGGCAGATGCAACCAGCAATTTATCTGGAAAGCCTCTGGGAGGAGATTGCTTCCCCCTTCATCTGCTCAATGAATGGAAATGAAGAGTCTTGGGAGACTTCCTGAAGGGTTGTGTCCTTTGTAGGTAGAAATGGACATCCAGACATCAATGGACATCCAGAGAATGAAGCTTTCTGTCTTCTCTGGTGGCTCAAGGTTTCAAGTAGAAGACAGGTGAATTCAGAGGGAAGCTTTGTAATCAGCTAGGGGTATAACCTCAGAGAGACCGCATCCTGATGGAACACTGTATAGGGAGTGTCCACCATAAAGGCCCCTAGCTCACCCACTCTTTTGGAAGAAGTATTGCAGTCAGGAAGACTACTTTAATAGAGAGGTGAAGAAGGGAGAAGGCTGAAAACAGTTCAAATGGATGATTTATAAGTGCTGACAAAACCAGGTTGAGATCCCACCTTGGCATTAGTTTCACTACTGGGGTAGGTTGTAGTAAGGCCTTTCAGGAACCTTATGGTCAATAGGATGGGTGAAGACAAAGTAGCTGTCAACCAGGGGAAGGGAGGTGTAGCAGGGTGGACCCCTGCTCCTGACCTGAAGGGGTTAAAAACAGCCCTGGCAAGGGGCTGTGGCTGGAGAAAGCAGCCTTTAGGCTGGGCTGATAGGGGGAAGTGGCTGCAGCTGGGGCCATGCCTCAAACTGAGCAACAGGGCCTTATAAGAAGACCAGGGAAGCCACACGCCCAGTCAGTCTCTCTCTAGCTATAGAGGGAGATGGGCCTGGCTGCCGGGAGCTAGACATAAGGTACCTGGGTGAAGCAGGGCTGGGGAAAGGCAGAGGAGCTGGGGAGCTCTAGCCTGGAAAGCCCCAGGCTGCGGCCTAGCATTAGGCCAAGAGGTACTGGGGTTGCAGAGGGCAGCCCAGGGGTAGGCCAAGGCAGGAGGTCCAAACCCTCCTTGCCAGTGATGAGTAGGCTGATACTGCAGTCTGCCCCAAGGCGTGGGGCTAGACAATGACTGGCAGTAGCCATATACTGAGGCAAGGTGGGGATAGAGGGTGGGGGTTCCCCAGGGAGGGGAGACCCAGAGAGAAAGGGGTTACTGCCAGGAGGCAGCACCCCATGTAAAAGCGCACCGGGTCCAGGGAGGGACACGGGGGCCAGAGAACAGGTGGATCACCGGCCTGCAGAGGGCGCTCCAGAGCTGGAACGGAGCTAATTCCCAGGAGTCACCAGCAGGAGGCGCTGCAGGGGTGAGTCCAGCCGTCTACAGGAGGGCATTAATTGCTGCCAAATGCACACGCAGGTAACAGAGATATGCTCAACTTCTTCCAGGAAAGAAAGTGGTCTAAGATGATAGAGGTGTCCAAATTCTCTGGGGGCTTGCAACAAAACTGGCATCAGAAAGAAAAAATCTCTTCCATTTAACCACAAAGCATTTTCTCAGAGAGCATTTCCTGATATTATTGAGGATGGATTGTATTTCCTTGGAACATGTTTTCT
Organism: Mauremys mutica; assembly: GCF_020497125.1. Classification (NCBI taxonomy): domain Eukaryota; kingdom Metazoa; phylum Chordata; order Testudines; family Geoemydidae; genus Mauremys; species Mauremys mutica. Next base: position 82,022,299 of record NC_059078.1, read on the forward strand.
CAAAGCTCGGCATCCATCCAAATTTCAGGCTGTCAGGTGGAGAAAGATGGTGGGTTGGCGTGGTTAATCCTGCCTCTGTTTTGTGTTACCAGGTTCGGAAATAGCTGAATCTGTATGCATGGGAACGGTTACATCTAGAGGATGCTAGTGAACCAGAACCGCTTCAGCCAGCAGGATGTCACAAAAATCACCAGCATTCTGTCCTACTTGATTTTCTTCAAGACTCAGGTCAAAGGGGTTATTTGGTGGGAAGGTAGACACCAGCAGTTCACCACTGAACTAGGAAACTGACCCCTCTGTAACACTGTCACCAAGCTGCTTGTGAACAGTAAGGTGGGTATTTCTCGTTGTTCTGGGACACAAAGATACCATGATGGGAAACCCCACTGTCAGAATATGTTTTGTACTACTGAGCCATGCATTTCCTACTTGTGATCCTTATGGAAGTGCCTGCTGAGGCTGTCTGCCAAGGTATTCATTACTTCTGGGAAGTGCACCACTGAGTGGGTAATTAGATGACAGATAAACTCTGGAACCAGTGTGACTACTTCTACCTAAAGGGCCAGAGACCTCACTCTTCTGCTTATGTATTAGACTGTGGTCATGTTTTCCTACATTATCTGAATGCGATGGGCATGGATAAGGGACAGGAACTTTCTGCAAACCTAGTGAAGATCCCCCAGTTTGAGGAGGTTGATGTAAAGTGTGGATTCTTGTTGGGACCAGAGCTTTGAGCCATGTGATCATTCAGGTGCATTCCCTAACTCATTAGGAAGGCATCCATAATCAGCTTCTTCGTGGGAGGAAGGGGAATGAATACCGTGGGGAATTGAGACTCATTTGTCCAGATTGTCTCTGCTCAGACAGTAGACTGTCCTCAACCGTGCCTGGGGCACCAGAGAGGGAACCCTGCAAATGGCATAACATTGGGGCAGAAGGCCATGTTGCCTATCAGGATCAGGCAAGATCCGACTGTCATGGGAGGACACATCCAATGCTGAGCAATAATGTTTGTCTTCTGGTAGATAAGCTCTGGCTGAAACTGAATTCAGAGATGCTCTGATAAATTTTATAACTTGCATTGGAACTACATTGGACTTTTCTAGGTTTACTAAAGTTCAAAGGTTCAAAAGAAGCTGGGTAGGCAAAGGATTGACAGTTGTACTTCCTGACATGACAAGCCCATGAGCAGCCAGTCATCAAGATAATGAAAATCTGGGCTGCCTTGGCAGCACAGGTATATCACTATTATTGACAGCACCTCATTAAAAACTCTAGAGCTGTCAAGAGGCTAAAGGGAAGGACTGTACCAATAATCATCTGGGCCTCCTGTGCACAGGATGAATGTCTACATGGAAATAAGTGTTGTTCAAACAGAGCTGAAAACTAGTCGCCTTTGTTTAGGGAGGGAATTATAGCGGCCAGGATGGTCATCCTGAATTTTGAAAGGCATATGAAGACATTCAGCTTCATGGGCCTCCAGACCCCTTTATTTTTGGTGATGAGGACGTACCCGGAATAAAACCCCTTCCCCTTATGCTGAGAGGGTATGGGTTCTATAGGCTCTTAGCTGTAAAGGAGAGTCCACTTCCTATCTGAAGATCCTCTCCTAAGACGGGTCCTGAGGAGGAACGGGAAGGGGAAAGAAACTGTTGAGTAGCCAGTGGAGATGATCTCTATGACCCATCCATGTGAGGTGACATAATGCCATACTGGAAGAAACAGGTCAGGAAGCCACCAAAGGGGGTGTCAGTCAGAGTGGAGGCTGGCTGGCGGCTCTCATTGGTCCTGTCAAAATGGTCTCCTGAGCCTAAGAGATCAACAACAGCGGGGCATGATGTCTTCTACGCTACAGTCTCTGACACTTCCTGGGAGGTTCATATGCTCTCTGATAGTAGAAAAGTTGTGAAGTGAGATGCTTGTATGCAGGTGGTCTAGAATACTTCCTCTGAGGAACTCAGGCATAAATACATAAGGAGCAGAGGGTAGCCTGGGATTCTGAAGGTATCCAGTGCCTCATCTGTTTTCTCACTAAACGAATGGCTGCCCCTGAACGGAAGGTCCTCTGCAGTACCTTGTACCTCCTTGGGGACCCCAGAAGACTGTAGCCATGAGGTCTACCTCATGACAACCAAAGTTGCCATGGAATGGGAAGCAGCATCTGCAGCATTTAGCAAAGCCTGGAGAAACAGTCTGCTTATTAGTTTACCCTCCTCGATGAGGGCCTGAAATTGTGGCTTGAGTTCCTGTGGAAGTTTGTTGGTGAATTCAGTTTGATACCCTTACCAGGGCACAAAGTCTCACCCAATTTGGACAAGGTAGGGGAGACGCGCCTTTTATTAGTGGCTTTAGGAGGGGATTTATCCCATTTCCAATGTGGCCTGTCTGATCATACTCTCCTCCCATCTCTTGCTAGAGTTCCTAGGCTTGATATCCAATGGTTCAGAGCTGGAGAGCCTTGGACCAGAAGGGGCACTGGTAGGCAGCTCCCGCCAATGTACAGGGGGGTCTGGAAACTGAGTATCAGACTGGGCCTCATCAACTGCTCCATTAGGTGTCTTCAAAGCTGGAACTCATGGGATTGCCAAATTAAAGGAAGAAACAAATTGTAAACATTGTACTTGGAGGGGATGTGGGATTCTCCAAGGCAATACAAACAGGAATTGTGCAGACCACCCTCTGGGAAGATCTGGGGGCAGGCCATACAGGACATGAAATCTGGGATCTTAGGCATGCTAAGAACCCCAAATGTTGGGGCAACGGGGATGGAGGGAACCCTACCCACAGATACTAAAACATTATCTTAAGAAAAAAATATTTACACAAAACAAAGCTAAATTTTTTAGCAGGAATGCCCCTGGTTTGAAGCACAAGGAGGCACAGCCCAATAGATACTGACAGCAAGAATCCTCCAGTCTCAGGTGCACAGAGTACTCAGAGTGGGATACACATGGGGGACCATCAACCAAAGTAGTCATGGCTCTTTGACCCATGACTGCAAATCAATTTGAAATGTCATTCTTGAGACACAGCACAGGTTGCCTTCCCCATGTCGTCATGCTCAGACTCAGATGGGTCCACTACTGGCTACAATTCTTGTCTGATCTTTAGCCAGGGAAAGTTTTCTTTGTGAGACTCCCATCCTCTGTAGCACAGGGGCTACTGGTGGCTTAAGAGAAAAAATGGTTATGCTAGGATGGGGACAATTCTGCTTCACAATTAATACACTGATTCCCCATAATTTCTCTCTCTGGAGTTAATTACCATATTTTTCCTTGCAGAAGTGAAAATAAAATCTATTTGCAGCACAGACAGAACAGTGTGTCACATGAAGGGAGGCTGCTGAAAGGGAAATTTAATGCTTGTTTCTGCTTTGTAGACTGGCTGATATTCCTGCTATGTAAAAAGGAAGTCTGAATAGTCCATATGTTTCAGATTGAAGAAGTACTTTTCAAAAATCTCATCTCAGAAATGTCCTGTCAATTAACCTGAAACTTTCCCAAAAATTCTCCCACAGATGTAGGCCAAACAAATGTGGATCAGCATTAGGTTTATATTGAAACTTATAGTTACTGCCATGCTTCCATCATATGCTAGTAAAAGGAAGTTAACTGGATTGAAAGAGTTGTACAACAGTTAATAGTGTTTTGACCATTATTTGACATTTTGAGAAATAACCAAGTTATTCTGAATATTTCTGAGTTCTTGCATAGTAATCATGGATAGCAATTTCTATCTATCAGTTTGTATTATTTATTTCTGTACGTTATAATGGTCACTGATAATGAAATCAAATCTAATTTAAGCATGAACTTACATGTATCTATCTTTGAACAGAAGTATTTTACCTGATGAAGCGCTCCTGCTGGTAAAATAACAGCATCACCAAGGAACTGAATAATAGTGCAGGTTTTCACTCCATATTCTTCAAGAAGTCTTTGGCGAAGTTTTTTGTTCACATACCAACTCTGGTCACGTATTGGATCATGCTCTGGTAAAACTTCTAGACCCTGTTCTTTCGCAATCTGTAATACAGGTGAGACACTAGATCTTTTTTTTTTTTAAAAAGGAAAATTATGTTGGTAGGTCCAACATTTACCTACCTAAAAAGCAACAGGAATTTGTTTCCAATATCCAGATGAAAATTTTGGCTAGTATTTTAAACGGATCTTAAGGGAATTAATAAATATAAGATAGATGAAGTAATATCTTCTTATTGAACCAACTTCTGTTGGCGGAAGGGACAAACTTTTGAGCTTAAGGGAATTCAGCACCCAAATCCCTTTGAAGTAAAAGGATTCTCAAGGAATTCCACTCCAGAAGAGCAGTAAATGCCTTCTGATGAGTTTAGTAAAAATTAAAAAAAACAAACCAAGTATAAACATTTTTGCCTACACGTTTCTCTTCCATTGTTTGTCAGAAATACACTCACTTGCAAGAAAATAGTATCTCTATTTCATAACAGCTCATCTCCATATTTCAAACTTTTAAGAGATAATCTGTTTTGACAAAATTTCCACAGGATCTGATCATAACACAACAAAATTATAACCTCAAATCAAGAAAAAGCAGAACATAAATTCACATAAAGAGTTTTTTCCCCCCAAATAAACTGGAAAGGAATTAAGAAAATGACATAAGCAGAATGGTCTAAAAATATTTCCAATGAGACATGAGTGGATTTTTAAATGCAAACCCCCCCCCCCACCACCACCACAACAAACAGTTCCTCACTGTGCTACACACAAAGAACAAACATTTGTCTTGACTAGCCACTAATTACTGAATAATAGTGAGAGATGGGAAAAAACCCTACATCTGTTGTCCATGTCTCAGGAAACAGGTGGTTTTTTTTAAATATACGAATTTATTTATAAACATTTTACATCAGATGTAAATATACTTTAGGTTAGTTATTAACTACTTTATGTAAAAGGAAAAAATTTCCTTATCTATTAATTTTCTTTCTGCGAGATCTTTTGAGCCAGTCCAGGTACTTGGATTATAGTTTCTCTCAACCAGCAGAATACTAAGATTTTTGACTTTACACCCTTACACATTAAGGGTCTAGCCATCTATGAGTCTTCAGCTGAGTACCTTGAAAGCAGTACCAAACCAAAAAATTAAATGCAATTCTTCAGTGACTTTTAACAAACAATTTTAGTTACAGCAGGAATCTGAACATATCAGCAATTTGGCATTGAAACCGAGTAAAGGAAACAGGCATCCAAGTCATACAGGGCAAGAAGGCTGGACTGGTATAGAAGATCTCAAAGAAAGGAAATGAACAGGTAAAGAAAGTTTTCCATTCTCTCTTCAATCTTTTATGCCAGTCCAGACAACTTGGACCTCTCACCTCTCAAGACAGTTAATCATTGTAATACAGATGGGATCACCACCTACTGCTTACAGCAGAAGGGGTGGCGGGTTCATCCAACTGAGACCACATCCACCAAACCTTAGATTGCCAGTATTATTGTTGCTTGTACTCTAATGGAACTGACACTCAAATCCAAGATTAGACCAATATACAGGAAACAGGAAGGTTAGCACTGGGGCCTCAATCAGCTCTATCCACACTTTGTCACACCAGCTCACAAAGATTCTCCAGTGTCTAGAGTTCATTTTTAAAGTTGATGGCTTCCTTGGCTGTATCAGAGAGATTTTATCTGATAAAGCTCTCTTTCTTTGGACTGGTGCCTTAACAGTAAGACAGTCCATGAAACATGCTGGATTCAACTGGAGGCTAAGGGTTGGGGGGGGATGTGGACATGTTCACTAGTTTTTGGGTAACGTGGCCTTTTCAGCTAGATTGGAATGATCACTGTGAAAACTCCTCTAGATCTGGCAATCTTCTGTGGGACACTGCCAGCATATACAGGTGAAGAATGTATATCAGCATGAAGATTCAGGGAATTTCTATAGTATTCATTTCATGTGCCCCTGCTGCCTTGAATGTGCTGAAATATTTTGGTTCTCTTCTACTTTCTCTAAATGCCATGAGATCTCATCTCAGGCCTGCTCCACCTTTTGCAAAGACAGAAAAACCTGGGAATTTAACTCCCCATCTCCTTGATTCAGCGGCACTCTGCTCATTCCATCAGCTGTGTTCATCTTTCTTGCAGTCCTGACTGCTGAAAGAAAAATGTTCTTTTGTATTCAAGTAATCAGAAGTCAGACCTTCTTGTGCCTCCCTGGTGAATGAGGTATACCATGTTATTGCCCAACTGAATTCTTACTGATAAGTTGCTTGCTTTCCCTACATGTAAGCAAAAGCTAACTTCATTACCTTGGTCTCCAGCTTGTTAATATGCTACTACTTTTCAATCAGAGATCACTTACTCTGGATCAGTGTCTATTATAGGTAGGTGCCCCAGCCAGGCATGATGGCATCTGTGGTTTGAATGTCCCACACTAGAGAATGCAGAAGACATCCTTTGTTGAAGTTTTCCTCAGCTAGTCATCACCCTAGTACAGAGGTCTCCCAACTGTGGGGTGTGCCCTGCTGGGGGCATGGAGGAATGTTCTGGATGTGTGGCTATGGCTTGGGCCAGCCCCCAGGGGGGGTGGGGAGGGAGCGCAACCAGCTCCACTCCTGGCCCCGGCCCCCACACCTGGGGCCCCGGCTACTGGCCTCAGCCCACAGGCTTGGTTCTGCTCCTGGCCTTGCCCCTGCCCCCAGACAGGGCGCAGACAGAGTAAGGGGGGGAGGGCGGGGTATGAAGTAAAAAGTTTGGGCACCACTGCCCTAGTGTAACCTAGACATTTCAAGATAATTTCTCAACTCTGCTTTCCATTGCAACAGAAAAACGTACTGAAGACAGTCCATGAGAAAGTGTGGTTCCTAGACCCACTGCCATTGGCCACAGAACCCCGTAGCAGAGAGACACTATGCTACTTGGTTGCTGAACTGAGGCCCTGACGTGGTTCTGCAAACTTGTTCATCATGTCCTGCATGAGAAAGATCCACGGTATCTAAATTGGTGTTGAATCTTGCTCCCAGATACATTAGCTCCTGAAGCCTTAAAGGTTTGTTTTTAACTTGAATAAGATAACTTGAGGTAAAAGATAACTTGAGTGAAGACAAAGTAACTTGTAGGTTTCACTAGTTAGCAGGTCAAGGTAAAATTCAGACTCCCCCTAGGTTTCTAACTACAAACTGCCTTGTCTTAAGTAAGACAAAGTAAAATCCTAGTGAACTTGAGTTAGCTAATTCAAGTTGAGAACACACCTTTTTACCTACTGAAGATGCACTCTGTGTGGGACAGAGGAATATTTTCATATTTATTTTTAACTCATGACTCTTCAGGTAAATACAGACTCTCTCTCTTCACATCTTGGCTGAAGCTTCCAACTCAGCCAGTCATTCAGGTTTGGGAGGATGTATGTGAACTCTCTTATTAGGGCCATGAGGGAATGTCGGGAATCACGGCCTGCAGCACAGCCAGTCTAGAAGCAGGACTTGCACCAGACCCAGTCTCTGGGCAATCTAATGAGCACAGCTGGCCTGTAGTAGGCTGCCTGATTAGCTACACTGCCTGAATTGTTGGAAAAGTCAGCAGACCAGCTCTTAAACCCAGCAGCATTCACATACAGCTGTGATAACTCCTTCACCTGCTTGTTCCCTGCCCTGCTCCTGCCTTGCCTCCCGCCAGGTAACCCAGTTCTGGCCCTCGGCTTCAATTCCTGATCTCTTACTTCAGCTCTGAACCCTGGCTTTGTGATCTGGCCTTGGACTCCAGTTCTGACCTTGGGCTCCAATTCCTGACTACTGATTCCTGTTCTAACCACTTGCTAGGACTCCTGCTCTGACCATTCGGCCTGATTCCTGTTCTAACCACTAGGCATGACCATCCACATCCCAGCCACATGATAGGGAGAGCTTGGTACTATAACTGCTGGTCTATGCCAACATATCACAGATACTCCATCTGTTGAAACTACAACATTGATGAATGCAGGTATGAATCCTGGAAACCCATAGAGAATAAGAGTACACCAGAGTTCATTTCTTGAACAAATGACTTTAGTCAAGATTCTCGAGAAAGAACTGGTCTTTTGTAAGCCCAAAACTAGACACAGACTCCCTATTTTATTTTTTTAGAACAGTGAAACAGATGGATCAGATCCCTGTGTCCTTCTGATCTTTCAGGACAAGAGACATGACCTGTGTCTTATGTGGAAAATGGAAGGCCTCAAGTACTTTGTTGGTTGATCAGTCAGGGAAAGAGAAATAAGTTGTGAGAGGATCTTGCATCAAACGCAATCACATCTCCATAAGTTAACATGTCCAACATCCATTGATTGGATGTCATTTGGGCACAAATGGGGAAGAAACTCCCCCACCTTACCCTGATGCTGAGACTGCACCTGGACCATTGTACTTTAAGGCTGTCTGTTTAAAATTTGAAGGGACTCCCTGGTGCCTATCATCTCTTTGATAATGAAAGCAGCTAACCCATCTGAAGCTTGCCTTCATTTTGAAGTGGCATCATGCCCTTTCTTCTGGATGATAGTTCTAGTTCCCTGTATCTGCCCCTTTTGGACTGTGATCCTGATGCCCAAATCTGGGCCTCTTGTGGGTCAGAACCTGGATCTCTAACGCAGCTAAGGAATGCTGGATCTTCTCCAACTCATCCCTGAAAAAAACCCTCTCTTTGAATGGCAGGGCCTCTAGTTTGATTTTGGAGGGAAAAAATGGCTATTGTTTTAGCCACAATGCACTCTTGCCTGCCACTGAAGTGGCCATGGCTTCACAAATTGACTGGATTATGTTTTTCATATGAATGAGAGAATTGAGCCCAGCAATAGAAGCATCTTGGCAAATTCTAAATCCTCATCTTTGGCCTCTGGAGACCTCTGCTAAGTTTCTGTAGCTCCCTATCTACCACCTGACAGGCATACACTATGTATAGTGAAACTTCCTGTAATATATGGGCAACCTCAAAAAATCTGTTCAGGAATGCCTCATTTTTTCCGTTAAACAGGATCCTCTTTCTACAGAAATCATTATCCTTTTTGCCAACCCGAGATGGCAACATCCACCCCTCAGGCGCTGAGTGGGCAGCTCTATATCTGGTGCTCTCAGAGGCTAAAGCACCTTTAATGCCAGGACAGAGGACAGTTTCCTGTGCAGGATGCACCACTTACTGCTGATCTTTTCTTTGACATGAGGAGGATGGGCAGCACCTGCAGGGCTCTATAAGAGCATATATAAGTTCCCTAGCAAATTACTGCAGCTCCAGAGTACGTGGTATTTTTATTAAGAGCACTGGTGAATCCTCCTCCTTAAATATGCAGAGTTGGCCTTCTCCTTAGATCGGGAGTCTGGAATGATCTTGTTCTCTACAGCCTCATTTTTTTCAACCTCACCCGCTGTTCCCTCCTACTCATCTCTATTACTCCACTGATAGTCATCCTCCTTGGGTAGGGCATCACGTACTGGTGAGCAGGGGCTGCTCTAGGCATTTTGCCGCCCCAAGCACGGCAGGCAGGCTGTCTTCGGTGGTTTGCCTGCGGAGGGTCCGCTGGTCCCGCGGACCTCCCGCAGGCGTGCCACCGAAGCCGTGGGACCAACGGACCCTCTGCAGGCAAGCCGCCGAAGGCAGCCTGCCTGCCGCCCTCACGGCACCGGCAGAGCGCCCCCCACGGCTTGCCGCCCGGGGCCTGGAGCCGCCCCTGCTGGTGAGTGTCTGGCTGGGCTGATATTCTCTAAGTGGTATTCAGTAGCCAGTGTGTCTTTATTTCCAGTCTATGATGGGGAGCATGCTTTATGTTCCCTTCATCTCTCTTTCTCTTCTCACTCTTAAAGTTTGGAAGAGACAGTTCAAAAACTTGATTACGTCTAGACTGTTGTTTCTAGAATGAGCAGGTGGGGGCCCACTCCTAGAGGAATAGGAAGAGAAAGTTGGAAATTAGGTCCTGCTCCTAGTGATAGCTGGAGAGGACTCCATTCCAAAATGTCTATATACAATGAGAGGGGACCTATTTGCAATGTGAACTGAACTTGGTCAGTGAGAGCATATGGCCTCCTTTACTTTGTTCTCCCTTCTCTACTCAGGAAGAGCCTAAAAGATGGTTCAGCTCTTTGCCCCCTATTCTCTTCTTCCTTCTCCTCAGAGACCTTGAGGGTCCTGATCTGACCAGCTTTGGCGAGAGCCTGCAGGCAGCACACCAGCAGGCTAGGACTCTTTGAGCCCCATAGGCATTTTCCAGGGTGGCTGGTGAGCTGCATTTTAAAGGAGCAGCCAGAAAAGCTGATTTAGCTTTTCTTCTCTGCTCCCAGACCACTCTGGGACTAGTTCTCAGGGTTACTACTGCTGAGCACTCCCTGCACTTTCCTGGCTTTCTGTTCCCCAATGGAGGGAGAATCTTCCCATGTAGAACCTCTGCTGCTTTTGCCCCCTGGAGTGGGGGGGGGAGGGAAGGGCTTTGGGTTCCAGGTCGGCTTGAGGATGATGATTGCCAAGGCTTGAGGACAGCTCCTGCTATGTTCTCTGTCCCTCCTTAAAGTAGGGCTGAAATTGCACTTGACCTCTACCTCCTTTCCTTATCCTGGAGCTAATGCCCTGGAGGGGGGCTGCTGAGTTCAAGGGGTAGTCATCTGGCTAGATACTCCTGAATCCCCTTCTATCCTATGGAAGTCAAAACTCTTGTGTGTGGGTATGGAAAGTGGGTTTCTTTATGGATCTTCTTACTTTATCAGGACTCCCTGAGAGAAGAATCTTTCCCTAACTCATCCTTTCTGAATCTGAAGCTTTTCTGCTCTTCAGACAGAAAGATCTGTCCATGCTACACTGAGTTGGAGCCTGGCAACAACTGGAGGCTGAGATGACTACAACCTTGTGTGTGAGGGTATGATATCATCAAAAGTCTTTGTGTTCCGTCTCCATTGATCGGTTGAGAGAAACTGTACCTAAACCATTTGGACTGATATAGAAGATCAGATAAGTTAGCTTGTTCACCGAGACTATCCCAGGCAGTAACAGATGCTTAGGGGATGGGCATTTCAAACAAGGTCTCTGCAGTATTTTTTTATTTTTCTTTTTTTAAAGCTATAACAGTAATTTTGAAATGTCTGATCATTCAGGTCTATAAAATAAATATCTATTTGATATAAATCTAACCTTTTGAAGAAATTCCCTTATCTTGTCAGCATCTTTGCCAGCATAAATGTGCCACAAAGCCCCAGGTAATTCACTTGAGTCTTTCAATCTTTTCCTTAAAAGGTCATCCATATCTTCTTCTTCAAACTTCTTTAGTACTCCTAAGAATTGACAAATAGACTCTCAAACCAGGAAGTGGAAAGCTGAAATATTTCTTCTTATCTTTTTAAATTTCCTGTGGCAGACTGACTAAATAATGAGACTATTACGTTTTCCAAATACTACAGAAAACCCTCCAAAGCTATTTTTTATTCACATATTTTGTGTAATTAGAAAACAAAACAAATTATGTAAAAACCTTTAAAACAATTTATACTCAGATTTGAAGCTAATTTAACATTGTTAAAATCTGATGGACATTTGAACATTGCTGTAATCAAAATATTTAAAATTCAGTCTTGGGAAACCAACAAAAACAATTTTGTGCCCATTCTTCTGCACAGTAAGTCAAGAATCTCTTGTCATTTCTAGAGCTATGCTGGTGCACATACAAGTAAATAAAGCAAAATTGAAGTTAATCTTCTTATTTCAGCTCCACTAACAAGGAAAAACAAATCAATGTTTGCTTATTACAAAAGGAAAAAAATGGGATAGTTTTATTTCCTTTCCCTATCGTTTATCCTCTATCTATGCGGTATTTTACAGCATCATACACACACGATTAGCATACACCACTTCAAACTCTCTGGTCCACAATGTAATAGTTTTGCGCTAAACTCAGCACAGCAAACACTATGAGAGGGGAATTCAGGGTGATCCTGTGGTGTTTGGCAAACATCACAATGGAACTGCTGTAAGAGCTAGCGGTGCTTCATAAGGGAATTCTTTATCCTACTGTCCATTTGTTCTGCCACTACCAGTACAAACAGGTACATTAATATGTAGGTAATGGCAGGAAAGAGGTGAAAGAGTACAACACAGAAAGTGATAATTTTTAAGCCACAGTATATTTAGATAAAAAAATTCACTGTGCATGCAGTTAAAGGCATGTTTCATTTATACATTATAAATATTTTAAAACAATGAATTAAACTTCAAGTGTCAATTTTAAAAGTGCATATCGAAATACTTATCCAAACTTTTAAGTGAGTTATTATTCCATCCATTTCTGTATAATACAAATCAACTTTCTTTACCTGCTTTTGACAGTACTCCATTTCCTTTTGCTATGCCCACATAGGCAAGGATGTTCACTACATCAGAAACTTCAATATGGAGATTTGTAGTTCCTATATCTTGATCTTTAGCAGCAGCCACACCTATAGTACAAGGGAAGAGTTTCAGATAGGGTTTTGATTTATTTCAGTATATATTTCTCTTCATACTCATTCTTGTAAAAATAACTTTAGTTCAGAACAGAGCACAAGACTGGAAGTAAAACAACCTTGGGTTTGTTCCCAGCCTTGGTTCTGACTGGGTGTTTGATGTTAGGCAAGTCACCAGAAGTGTTTACTCGTTTTTTACATATGGGAACAATAATGCTTACCTGCCTTTGTGACTTACTTTTAGATCTACAGATGAAAAACACTATATAGTACAAAGTAGAATTATTACTGAACATCACTCAGAAGGTTAGACAAATGTGTGTGTGTAGAGAGATGCTATACTTTCTCTTTAAAATATTCTGGTTTATTAATTTAGGATTTTTTTTACACAGATTGTGGAAAATACATCTTCAAAAGTGTTACTTCAAACAAAATTCTTTTAATCTTGCTTTATTCAGGCAATAGTCCCTAATAAATCTGTCAAAACAAAACTAATTTTCACCAGAATAATCAAAGGCATTTCCTAGTAATGACAATTTTCCTGAAAAATTTAAACTTTATACTACCAAGCATTTCACTATTAGAATACTTAATTTTAAAAAATCAGCTCTCCCCCTACTCTTATTCTCACAATGAACAGCTGTACTCCTGTCCCCCAAAACTAAAAAAAATTCTTAAGCAGGGAAGAAACTTGTAAAATTTCAGTCCAAAAGGTGAAAAATGAGTAGTTATAAATATCCGAAAACAAGGTTTTAGAACAAAAAGTCTTACAAAAACTTGAAATAGAGGTGTCATGAATGTTTCACCTATAATACCTCAAACATCTTTTGATTGCTACCTTTAATACATATTTCAAGAGAGACTCAAATCCATTTTTAATCAAAGCCTTCATGCAATAAGTCATAACTTACCCTCTTGTAATATTAATATAATTTGCAAAATGGATAGCAGAAAAAATTCATTTCTAAGAGAATGGAAATGTCTTACCAATAATATCCTTTCTTCTAGCTGTGTCTCTCACAACTCGAGATGTTTGGGTTGCTCCCCTCCACTCTGCAGCTCACGGAGGCAGATCAACATTTAGGTGTGATGCACACTGGCCATGCCCCCTCTGCTACCACTTGCTGCCAGTTGAGTTATTTCAAAGATGTAAAACTTGCATAACACCATTAACAAACAGTAATGAAATAACTATGTACTTTAGACAAAGAAAAAAAAGGTTGTATGGTGATGATCCGACTTTTGGCTCATGAGCCATCTAGGGTGGGGAGAATTGTTGGAGACACTGCTAGCAGAATGGAAATTAACAGTAATAAATTTTCCATTCTGCAGCCAAGCATCACCCACAATTCTGGACATCTGGGAAGTAATGAGCAGTGAACAGATGTAGGGAAGGTTATGAAAAAAGTTAGTAGGTAAGGAAAGAAGAAAGTATTCCCCCCTTTTTGGTAAAAGTAACATCATTTCTGGGCCGCTGCCTGCAGTACATTCCTGCCAATGGCAGCCTCTGTGGAGGACAGAAAGTCCATCTCACAGTGCTTAACGAAGGTATTAGTTGCAGACCAAGTGGCCACTTTTCAAATTTCCAAAGTGGATGCACTTGCTCATTCTGCCCATGAGGTGCTATGAAATCTTATGGAGTGTGCCTTGATCCCTTCTGGAAAAGGAACCACTGACGCTTGATAGGCTTCCATAATACATAGTTTAATCCAACTAGCAATGGAGGACACAGAAACTCTGAGTCCCTGGCATTTTGGATGCAAGGACGTGAAGAGAGAGCCCAATCGCCTTGTGATTCTACACACCTAAGATAGGTATGAGCAGAGCTTTGAAATTCTAAGGTGTGCCATATCTTTTTAGTTGGATGCTGTGGTTTTTGACGGAATGAAGGGAGCACAAACTCTTGGGAAGTATGGAAGGAGGACTATATCTTAGGAAGAAAGGATTTTGGTGTCCTGAGCGCTACCTTGTCCTCATGGAACACACAGTAAGACTCCTGTATAGAAAAGGCTGCCAGCTCTGGCACTCACTTGGTGGACATGACAGCTATTAAGAAACAAGTATTAATAGATAAGTAAAATGGTGACAGTGAAGTCAAAGGCTCAAAGGGATGGCTTGTCAAAGCCCTCAACACTAGAGGTAGGTCCCACGTTGGAAACAGCAACTTGGACTGCTCAAAGGAATTTGGTTATCTGGAGATTGTATGCTAGGGAGCCAGAGAATCCTGTGAACAGCACGCTACTAAGAACAGACACTTGATGTGCAATGGTATTGGGCTGAAGACCTTTCTCTTTGGGGAAAATCCGAAATGGCTGGAATTCTGGGATTTGTGCCGTGCTCTTGGCACCAGATGTTGAGCCTGGGCCAGACTGAGGAGTATGCTTTTAGTGTTGATACTCTTCTAAATGAAACCAGTGTCTTAATGGCTCTGGAGGACAGACCCAGACCTTCTAGAGCTTCCCTTTTAACAGGCAAGCTGTTAGTTGAGGCTGGTCCTGGTCCAGATGAAGAAGGGGACTTTGTGAGAGAATGTTCAATTTCCATGGAAATTGGAGCCGAGGCTCCAGTTTCAGCAATATCAGGTTTGAAAACCAAAGTCTCCTCAGCCAATGTGGTGTTACCAGTATTATCATTACCTGTTCTTGTTTTATTTTCTGGACCACCTTTCCCAGTTGTGGAAACATGTAGAGTAGACCCGGCAGCCAACTGTGGGATAAGGCAACATAATCTGGGGTCTGACATTCTGGTGAAGTATTATGGCCTCTGAGTTCATGTGATTTGTCAACAGGTCAGTTGAATGGAGACCAATCATCTGAACTATGAGATAAAAAACCTCCTATTCAGGCACCACTTGTAGTTGACAACCATGAGCCTGCTGAGCTAGCCTGCCTTTTGGTTCAGATCCGCTTTTATGTGGAATGCTCTGAAGGAAAGGAAAGGTGCTCCACCCACCTCATTATTTCTACTGCTTTCGTGTATAGTGCCAGGTTCCTTGCTCCCCCTTGGTTTAAATATGCAACTTCAATTGTGCTGTCTGACTGAATCAGGACATGGTTCTCCTCTACAGTGGTCTGGAAGCACTGCAGAAACAGCTCGACAACTCCTCAGCTCTAGGAGGGTTTATACCATGAGCCCTTTCCTTGGGTCTCCAGTGACCCTGAATTGTTTGGGTCTTCAAAAGTGCTACCAAACTCTCCAGGCTGGAGTTGGTTGGAAAGCAGAAGGGCATGCGTTTGTGGACAATGTCCTGTGCTGACATCCATTATAGGGAGTTGAACCCCTATATTGGAATCCCAGAAGCAGCAGGGACGTATCCTGCAGGCCGTATTGAAAGCCCTGACAGGCTGGATCTGGCCCGCAGGCCGTAGTTTGCCCACCCCTATCCTAGATCCACTGAAGTCAGGAAGTCTCCCCGCCCAAGGGATGACACGATAGAGGTCAGAGTCTCCATCCAAAATCTTGTTCTCTTCATTCACTTGCTGAGCCCTTTGAGGTCCAGAACAGCTCTGATACCCGCTGTGCATTTCTGCAAAATGAAAAAGATTGAGTAGAACCCTGAAAACCATTCTTCTGAGGGAACACACTCTAGCATTCCCATATCTGGAAGATGAGATATTTCGTTCTGGATCAAATTGTGCTTTAAGGGATTGTTGAAAATGGAAGACTGGATGAAGAATGGATGGGGTGGAGCTGTAGCTTGAGGAAATATCCCTTGCTCACTATACCCCTCACTCACTTGTCTGTGGTCAGTGTAAACCATTCCTCCAGGAAATGGGAAATTTTGTCCCCTAGTTTCAGTTCTGGGCAGAGTCTATATGCAATCTTTGTCAAAATGGGCTTGCAGGGAGTCTGAGATCACTCTAGATTTCCCCCAAAACTCGATTCTACTGTTTTCCTTTGGGGAATCCGTTGACCCTTTGTTGGTAACTCTATGGTGACAAAGGCTGAAAGGAGCAGCTCTGTCTGAAGGCCAGTCTATATTCTTTTCTGAGGGCACTTATCAATGAAAGAAAGAGAATGTTTGGATTTTGCAGCACTGTCAACCACTATCTTATCCAGCTTTTTTCCAAAAAAGGGAGAGTCTCTGAACTTGGCCGAGCACAGCACCTGCTTAGAGTGGGTAGTCACCTTCCAGGGTTGGAGCCATAAGTAGAATCTGGCTACAGACCTGGAAACCCTGGCTTGGACTGAGGACTTCATTTGTAGCTGATGCTTCAATGGATGCAATGCTGTTGCTAGGAAGCCCTTCTTTAAAATGGAACCAATGTCAGGGTGATCTCTGTCTTTAAGGGCTCTGAGATCTTCCATCCAGGAGAGAGATGCTCTTGCAAGACATGTAGCTACTAGGGATGTCCTGAGGGTGGCAGAGGCAGCCTTTTTGAGAGTGGCCTTCATCTTTCTACCCGGGGACTTCTTCAGGCATATTTCCCCTTCTGAGGAAATAACCACATCCCTTGCTAGGAATGCTACAGCTGTCTCAGACTGAATTTGAATCATGGAGACAACCTTACTGCACAGTCTGGAATTTCTCTGAGGGAAAAACACCTCTATTTTTTTCCCCAGACCTGTTTGGATTCAGCCCTCGACAGCTCACCTTCCAAAGAGAGGAGGGACAAGAGTCAGAAGATTTGTACCATCTGGATTTTCTCTGTTTTTCAGCTCTTTTTAGGCACAGTAGGAGTGTAGAAGCTCTGGTGCGGCTTTGGTGAAGGCTTTTGTGCCTAAAGCCATCTCAATGGATCTCTCTCTGAATTCTCCCCTGCTGGGTTCCATTCTGGGGTGGGGAGACACACTGCCAGAGCCCTCTGTCAAACCAGGAGAGAGGAAGACTGATTAGGAGCCCTGCTTCTTTTCCCAGGGCACTCAAGACCCACGTTAAGACTTGTAGGGGTATTGGGGGGGGGGGGGAAGGGGGCGGGATCTATTAACCTGCAAGCCTCCATGCTTTGTTCTCCAGAATCCCCCAGGTCTTACCTCCTGAGTTAACTGGCTGGGGTCCTTTTCATCTTTGGAGCCTCTCCCTGTTCTGCACTGGAGTTCCTGGTCCATTTTCCCATGATGGAGTCACAGCTGCTTTGGTGGGAAGGAGACCCCAGATGCCTGTCCAACTCATAGCTCTGGGATGTAATGGAGTGAGTGTCAGCTGTCTGGGCACAACTCCCGGTCTATTGAGCCTGGGAAGGCTGCCTCATAAATAGAGTGCAGTTTAGATTTGATCCAGTGCTTTCTTGGCTGCTCTGCCATGCCTGTATAGGGGCAGAGGAGCCGGCAGGTAGATGCTGCAGTGGAGGCTCAGGGTGATTTAAACCATTGGAGTGTTAACTAACCCAGGGAGGAGGAGATATCTGAAAAAGGGAAATCTGCTCACTACTTCTGGAAAAACTGGGTAAAATATTGAAGAACTAGACAAATGAGGGTGGGAACAATCAACCTGTCAATTGCCTGCTGCTGCGGAGACGGAGAATCTGGCGGGGGGGCATGGCCAGAGCGCCAAAATGTTGATTTGCCTCCTTGAGGTGCAGAGTAGAGAGGAGAGCTCAGACAGCCAGAACTGTGGGAGATGCTGGAGTGCAGAAAGATGGAGGGAAGCAAAGTCTGTTCTAAATAGGTTTTTTGAGTTTTCAACATACAATAAATATAGAGGCAGAAAAATTAAAAGACTTTGGAGTTTATTAATAAGTGAAACTGATAAAAGCAATATTACTCTGTAGAGAATATCCACAACTGGATTAGAGAGGATAAAAATATACAATGTATAAGGAATACCCTCATGCTTCAGGGCATAAACCAATCATTAATTGAGAGAGATTAGAAGTGATTTCCCTTATGTTCTATCCATAATTGCTCACTAAATGACAACTGCACCTTCTTCTAAACCATGAAATGCTAGCCATGGTCAGAGACAGGATACTGGATTAAAGGGAATACAGGCATGAAAGGGTATGGCAATTCCTGTATTTCTATGGCATTAATAGATACTTACCGTACGCACTGCATAATCTGGGTCCCAAATCTGGACGTACAAAAAACCCTGGTAAATGGGAAGCCAAGTTCAATTTTCCTTCTGGGTTACAATATTCTGGCAATGGTAAACTTTTTAATAAGTCTTCATACCTAGAGAACAAAAGGACGAAGATTATACACCTCTACCTCTATATAACGCTGTCCTGGGGAGCCAAAAAATCTTACCGCGTTATAGGTGAAACTGTGTTATATTGAACTTGCTTTGATTCACTGGAGTGTGCAGCCCCTCCCCTCCGGAGCACTGCTTTACCGCGTTATATCCAAATTTGTGTTCTATCGGGTGGCGTTATATCGAGGTAGCAGTGCAACTGGAGGCATATGATTTCTGAGAGATGAATAAAATCATCATAATGAATTTATGAATTTTAAATAAAGAAATACCTTGCAGGCATCATAGCCTTGAAGTCTTCACCAGAGGGCCAGTCTTTCAGTTTTAGTACAACTGTTTCCCCACATTTTATTTTTTGCCGTTCTGTAAACAATATACAAATTATTCAAAACTACATACATTGTAGGTGTTTTCTTTATACTGAACTGGATGATACAACTGAGCTTTAACTGCTCCATTCTGATCTCAGCTATACAAATGTATATTGTACCATATCTTGGAAAATTAATGCATCTGCTAAGCAACTAATTTTACAAACTCCAAGATAAGACATTTAAATAGGTGAGCTCAAAATTGGATATTTAATTTACTTTAAAATTCATATAATAGAAAATATTATGGTATATATTGTATCTATGCCATTCTGCAAACGTACAAAATGCAAAGCCTCTGTACTCTCTAAACAGATTGGCTAAAATTTGTGTTTGAATTTAAATATCTTCAAAACCTCAAAATCCATGGTTAAAGCGTATCCTTTGTTTACAGTTTCCAGCATATGTGGCTATGGTATTTATGATTATTGGAATAATATACTTGAAATAACATACTTGCAACTTCTTCAAAACCATCCCAGAATTCCTTGACATTAGTGTTTGAAATAATGCTGTCTTTGCAGTTCAGGAGATCGGCTTTGTGGTCTCCAAAATCTAGGCTAATTGACTCTGCCTTCCACAAGTTGATGTTCATTTTCTTGTGCACTCCAGACACTAGTACAGGCTTAAAAATAAAGGAAATGTTAAAAGTCTAATACAAACTGCATTTCAAGAGGGTGCTTCTTCAATTAAACCAGAGTAATTAAATACATCCTAGTGTTGGGGTGAAGTCTTGATCCCCTGAAGTCAATGGCAAAACTGCCATTGATTCAATATAGTCAGGATTTCATTGAGAATTTTTCTGTTGCCTAATCTTCAACACGATTTCAGAGAATCCTTCTTATTTATTAGTAGTAATTACAGAATTTGAATCAAATATCTACATTGACACTGAAAAAACTATTTGTGACGTGCCTTACAAACTTCTGAGCACAGTAATAAAATCTATTAAAAATATACCTTTCAATATGGGGAAAGGGCCAATATATGCTACTTACCCATCCTACTAATTCATTCTCCAAAAGTTCAGATATCTAAGCAGTCAGATATTAAACAGTGAAATAGAACAAGCACAAGACTAAGAATTCATGTTCTGTAATAAAAAGTTCAATTATTTAAAATGTATAAAACTCGTTGGGTACAGTGTCACACTTTCAGTTATCCTCAGCACATATCACAATTCTTCTTCTGCAAACTGTTTGTGTTGTAACTGTCGTTAGAGAACATTTTATTCTAGTATCAGTGTAGATATTTCATTCAAAAACTGTAATTACTAATGAACTGAGAAAAAACGGTTCCCTACCTTTTCATAACTGTTGTTCTTCAAGATGTGTTGCTCGCGTCCATTCCATTTTAGGTGGGCGCGTGCCCACGTGCACAGTTGTTGGTGGTTTCTGCCTTAGCGGTATCTGTAGAGCTGGCTGTGGCACCCTCTGGAACGGCGCTCCCATGCGGCAATATATCAGGCCCTCTCAGTTCCTTCTTGCTGACAACTCCGATGGGGTAGGAGGGTGGAAAATGGAATGGACATGAGCAACACATCTCGAAGAACAGTTATGAAAAGGTAGGTAACCATTTTTCTTCTTCAAGGGCTTGCTCATGGTGATTCCACTTTAGGTGACTTACAAGCAGTATCCACGGAGGTGAGCTTGGAGTTCACAGCTTAGTGGCTTGCAGTACTGCCCTACTGAAGCCAGCATTGTCCTGGGCCTGCTGGGTCAATGCATAGTGGGATGTAAAGATCTGGACAGAAGACTAGGTGACCTGAATAGGCACATGGGCCAGAAAGGTTGCTGAAGAGTCTTGTGCCCTGGTAGAGTGGGCGGTGACACTCGCAGGGGGTAGCACCTTTGCTTGGTCACAGCAGAAGTGAATGCAGGCAGTGATCCAAGAGGAAATTCTTTCAACTTTCATCCTGTCGACCACTCACAGAGTGGCTTCGTCCTGTCAATGTAGAAAGCAAGAGTCTTTCTGATGTGTGAGGCACACAGCCTACGCTCCTCTTCTGACTTACCGGTCTTCTTTCCAAAGCCACATAAGTAAATGTCCTAGCTTGAATGAAACTAAGACTACCTTGGGAAGAAAAGCTGGATGCGGCCTTAGCTGGACCGTGTCCTTGTAGAAAACTGTGTACGGTGGCTTTGAGGTGAGCACCCGAATCTTGGATACTCGGTGGGCTGATGTCACTGCGACCAGGAACGCAACCTTCCAGGACAGGAGAGAGAGTAGGAAGTCAGAGGCTCAAAGGGAGGACTCGTGAGCTGCCACAGCACCAGATTCAAATCCCAGGGCTCCCTAACTTGCGGGTGGAGGCGCTCTAGGTCCTTAAGGAATCTGGCCGTGATATCCTGAGCAAAAACTGATCTGCCCTCGAACAGCAGGGGGTAGGCTGAGATGGCCACTAGGTGGACCTTAACTGATGAGAGGGACAAGCCTTGGAGCTTGAGATGCAGCAGGTAGTCTGGAACAAGTTGCAGCGAAGCCTGCTTGAGAGGAATACCTTTGTCTGCAATACAGCAGGTGAACCGTTTTTGCTTGGCCAAGTAAGCCGCTCTAGTGGAGGACTTCCTACTTCCTAACAGGACACGCTGAACACCAGCTGAGCACTGCTGCTCCTGCATGTTTAGCCATGCAGCAGCCAGGCCATCAGATGTAACACTGCCAGGTTGGGGTGCAAAATACTGCCATGGTTCTGGGACAACAGGTCCAACCTGAGCAGTAGCTGGAACGGAGTTGAGAGGTCCAGCAGACTGCTGAACCAGTGCTGGCATGGCCATGCTGCCACTATGAGGATGACCCTCACCTGGTCCTGTTTCATCTTTGTGAGGACCCTGGGCAGCAATGGCACTGGAGGGAAGGAGTCCATCAGAGCCCCCAACCACAGAAGGAGAAAGGCATTCTCTGTCCATGCCCCCAAATCAAGCAGAAGACATGGCATTTCCTGTTCTGCCTGGACACGAACAGGTCCACCTGGGGGAGTTCCCCACCTGCAGAAGAGGGAACCGACAACCTCTGGACAGGGGCGGCTCTAGCCATTTCGCCGCCCCAAGCCGTGGGACCAGCGGATCCTCCGCAGGCACGCATGCGGGAAGTCCACCGGAGCTGCCTGCCGCCCTCCTGGCGACCGGCAGCGCACCCCGCAGCATGCCGCCCCAAGCACGCACTTGGTGTGCTGGGGCCTGGAGCCGCCCCTGCCTCTGGATGAAGGGACCACTCGTGGCAAGAAGAGATCGTCCTGCTGAGGCAATCAGCCAGAGCGTTCTTGGTCCCTGGGAGGTGAGCGGCTACGAGATGGATGTTGTGCTGCAGACACAAGTCCCAAAGCCAGAGGGCTTCCTGACAGAGGGCAGATGACCCAGCTCTGCCCTGCCTGTTGATATAGGACACTGTAGTCGTATTGTCCATCAGGACCTGCACCACCCTGTCTTGAATCTGAGGTAGAAAGGCTTGGCAGGCTAGTCGAACTGCCCTGAGTTCCCTGACATTGATATACAGGGCACAAACGCAACTTGACCAGCGACCTTGAGTGTTGAGAGTGCCCAGGTCTGATGCATCGGAGACAAGAGTCACCGACGAGGCTGGGGCCACGAAGGGAACTCCTTCCACCACTGACGTGGGATCCTGCCACCAGAGGAGGGATGACAGTATGCTGTCTGGAATCCTGACCATCCTGTCCACACTGTGCCAGTGGGGGATGTAGACCGATGCCAGCCCGGCCTGAAGGGGTCTGAGACAGAGACGTGTGTGCCAGACCATGTAAGTACATGCTGCCATGTGGCCAACAGTCTCAGGTGAGACGTGTGAGCGCTGGTGAGCAGGTGGACCTGCAGGCCCGCAATGAGGTCTGCCATGGCCTGGAACTGAGTCTCAGGGAGGAAGGCCCTGGCTTGAGTGAAGTCAAGGACCGCTCCAATGAATCCTGCATTGCACTGGGTTATGGGTGACTTTCATGACAGGTGGCACATCGTGATGCCTCCGCACCTGATCCAGGGACTGGCCGCTTATCAACCAGTCATCGAGGTAGGGGTATACCTGGACCCCTGACATTTCAGGTAAGCGGCCACTGGTGCTGTACACTTTGTGAATACTCTTGGGGTCAACAAGAGACCAAAGGGCATCACCGTGAACTGGAAATGGCACTGGCCCAACATGAAGTGGAGGATGTGCCGGTGCCCCGGGAAGATGGAAATATGGAAGTATGCATCCTTTAAATCAAGGGTGACGTACCAACCTCCTGGATCCAGGGAGGGAATGATGGAGGCTAGAGAGACCATGGAAAACTTCCAACTTCTTGAAGGAATTGTTGAGGTGACGCAGGTCTAGGATGGGTCTGAGGCCCCCCTTTGCCTTCGGAATTAGGAAGTAACGGGAGTAAAACCCTCTTTCTTCCATGTTCCAAGAAACCTTTTCCACTGGCCCCAGCCACAGGAGGTTTTCGACCTCCTGAACGCAGAGTTGCTCATGAGAAGGGTCCCAAGAGGGACGGAGAAGGACGGTGGGAGGGATGGTCAGCTATAAACTGCAGGCTGTAGCCCAACGAAACTGTATCGAGCACCCAGCAGTCCAAGATGACATGGGACCAGGCCAACTGGAAAGGGCAGAGGCAGTTGAGGAAAGGGAGGGTTGGATCCAGTACACTGGCTGGAGTACCATCCCTGAGCGCACCCTCAAAATTACTGCTTCTGTCCTCCCTGACTTCTGAGTGGGTCAGGTTAGGCAGCCAGGTGGGAAGAGGACGGCTAGTGTCTCTTAGGCCCCTTATCCTTGTCCTTCCTCCTGTAGGAGTCAGACCTGGGAGACCTCCAGGACCTAGACTGCAACTGAGGAGGCAGCGGTGGAGGTCAGAATGGCTTCCTGGCCTGCCGAGGGGTGTGCAAGCCCAGGGAGTGGAAGGTGGCATGGGAGTCCTTGAGTCCATGGAGCCTAGAGTCAGTCAGCTCAGAGAAGAGCCCCAAACCCTCAAATGTGAGGTCCTGGATCGTGGTCTGCATCTCCTGGGACAGCCCAGAAGCCTGCAATCAGGAGTTGCTTCTCATGGCCACTGCCAATGCAACCTCCCTGGCAGCCGAGTCCATCACATCCAATTGGAGGACTGCCCGGACCACTGCCATGCCTTCGCTCACCAATGCAGCGAACTCTTGGGCATGGTCCTGTGGGAGGGCCTCTGTCACCTTATTAAGGGAGTCCCACAGGTTAAAGTTACAATGTCCCAGCAGGGCCTGGTGGTTAGAGACCCTAAAGTGTACGCTGGCCGTTGAATAAACTTTCCTGCCAAACAGGTCTAGTCTTTCTGCCTCTATTTTTTGGTGTTCCGCTCAGGTGTCCCTGTCTGTTCCTTTCATTCACCATGGACATGACCAGTGGAGCTGTGGGCAGATGAGAATACAGATACTCAAAACCCTTTGCAGGGACATAGTATTTCTTTTCCGCTTTCTTTGACATTGGTAGAATGGAGGAGTGGGTTGCCACACTGATTTGGCATTTTTGAGCACCCCTGGGTGGACAGGCAACACAATCTTAGCCAGTGCGGTGGCCGAGAGGACACTGAAGAGGTCTGCCTCCTCAGCGACCTCCTCAATCTGCAGGCCAAGGTTATCAGCCACCCGTTTAAGGAGGGCCTGATGCCCCTTAAAATCGTCTGGAGGGCTGCTGGTGTGAGATGGCCCGGCTACTGTCTTGTCTGGGGACGACGATAAAAACTGCAGGGCCTGTGGGAGGGTGTTGTCTCGGTCCTTGTCGGGGGAGGGCTCCCTTGGTGCGGTGCACCGCCTCAGCACCATGATCTGACAGCAGTGCCACAGCCTGCTTGTCCAATGAGGCCAGGGAGGGTTGGTAGTATTGGACCGGCATCACCGGTACTCCCCAGTACTGCACTGGGGGAGCGGGTACTGTCCCTGCTGCATCAGCACTGTGGCTGGTGCTGTCCCAGTCTCCCGCACTGGTGGAGAATCGTCCCTCCTCGGCGACGGGCTGAAGTTGTGGTCCGACCCCGATCACTGGCTCTCCAGCAACCACGGCGGGGCTGTTGACTCCTGAGTCTGTCTACAGACCCTGGTGGGCGGGGTGATGGTGAGCGGCGCCGCCTGCCTGAGGAACAGTACTGGGGCAAACGAGACCAGTGCCGAGATCCTGAACGACCCCTCCAGGGCTGTGACTGACGTTAAGGAGATCACCTGAGGGTGACTGGTGCCGCGGTGACCTGTGGATAGATGTTCACCGGTACTGGCGGTACGGGGAATGGTGCCTCAAGTCCGGAGTCCCATGCCTAGTAGGCGGGAATCTTGTCGGGAACCTAGGCCTCCTGGCCGGAGAGCTGGGGTGCAGTGCCCAAGGTCGTGACGAAAGAGGCCTGTGGTCTGGTGACCAGGGGTGTTCCGCCAGCCTATGCTGTTGCACCCTGTTGGGCTTATCCTTTGGTGCCAGTGATGGAGCGGCTTCAGTCACCTGGAGTGACTCTACTAATTTAACATTATGACTAACTACTATGAACTATATACAACAACGAACAGAATGAAGTCTATGAGGAAAAACTGCTACTGCTCTTGCGATGCAAGACAAGGCACTCCAACCAACTGTCACGGGCAGTAAGAAGGAACTGAGAGGGTGCAGGGCTGGTGGCACCTGATATACCACCGCACAGGAGTGCCACTCCAGGGGGTGCCACAGCCGGCTCTACAGATACCACTAAGGCAGAAATCTCCAACAACTGTGCACATGAGCCTGTGCACACTTAAAATGGAATTGACATGAGCAAGCACTCAAAGAAGAACACACAATACTGAAGAGCTCAAGTCATTCTAAAGTTTTTTGCTACACATTTAGTGCTTCTTAGCATATGTATTTACATTTTCTGCTTATACAACCTCACAAGCTAGTAAATGTGGCAGACCAGTGAGACAAACTTCAGTTTTGATTGATACAACAAAACCACCAAAAGGAACACAATACTTACATTTATTAAATACCCTATCAAATAAATTTGGCTGGTCTCTAATGATAAGAAATTTTCCCCAGTGCATAGGGAGCGTTATCGCTCAGTTCCTCTAGATTTTGAGCTTTCAATACCTAGAACTTAAGTTTCCATTTAAATAAAAATTGCATTTCCAACCCTTACTGTTGTGAAAAACCATTTCAAATACGAACACATGAAGTTCTGTCCAATGTCGTGTATCTATGCTTTTCTTTTAACAGTCTCATTTTCTAATCTCAATCAGTCTGGATTATTTTCATTCCCCCATCCCAGTTTCTTCTGTAACTGCAAATGCCTGTTAGTAATGTATACAGTTAGGGTGGCTAATTTAATTCCATCTTCTAGTATTATTATAATTATGAAGAGTAGTGCGTTTAATATGCTGTTTCTCTCCCACAGCACCTACTGACAAGTAAAATCTGATTTTTCTTTCTATTATCTAATTTTAGAGAGAATAATAAATGGAAAAACTTAAATTAAAACTGTAACTTTGGACTATTTTTAACCCATATTTCTCTACACTTGTGTAAATAAGAAGTCTAGAATTTCTCCAGTTATCCAAAATAATATGAACAGTCTGCATCACTGGATCCAAATAATCTATGAATATATTTTATAACCTTTTGGAAAAAAACTCAAGTAATTACATTTTTATTTTAAACTCTACTTTCAGTACATATATATTCTGTATTTGCCAAGGAGAACAAAAGATGTGTATTCAGACTTCTTCCAGTAGTCTTTATATCCTTAGATGTTAAATTTATTTATTTCTAATGCCCTACTTTAAAAAAAAAAGAAAAAAGAAAAGAACTACCGATCTTGGGAAGTTAAGTTCTAAAGGTCATGCTATTGAATTAGGGGAAGTTTGGGTTGGTGATGGAGGGAGAAACTACTGCTGATGGTGAAATAATAATAGTATGATGAAAATACCTGTTCACTTTACTGACTAATTAGGTTTTACTATCATTTTACTCCTGTTAGCACTGCTGATCGAATACAGCTGAAAGTTTGAATTACCATCATTTTACTTGTAAACTGGGCAGAATGGATCTGAAAGTCTCAGACACACAAGCATGGAATCCTATACCTAGAGTCACTTTTGCATTTCGATATGTACCTTTCCTTGTTTCCAGCACTCTTTAAAGAGTTTCCAGTTGCTGCTGTTTTTATGATCTTTGAGCCACAAAATGTGCTTATCACAGATCCATGAATGTGGAATATCGCTGTAGAATTTACTGCAATCATCCAGAATGGACTTTTGACCATCCTTTGGTCCATCCTTCAGTTCAGATTTTACGTTTATCTTGGGTGGTCTATTTGGTGGAATCTTGTTTTCTACAACTGAAGCAATTATGTCATCAAGAATGTTTGGCATAGTCCTTCCACCTTTGCCACCCTTGTGAAAAAACAAAAATAGTTTAATAGGAAATTTCAGATTTACCTTCTTCAACAGAATGTCAGAAATATTAAATATAAATAAAAATTATATACTAATATACTGCACCCACAGAAATGTTTACTGAAATAATCATCTGGAATCAGGGAACTGCAGTTAAAATGACAATGAATATATTCAACTCTCTTTAAATAACTAAGTCAATGTTTAATCTAAATAAATGTCCAAATTATTTACAATCTGTATCAATCATCACTAAACATGCACATTACCTTTCTTTCAGGGAATCTTTAGTGATGTTTACTTACATATTTAACTATAAATTAATATTCAAAGCAAGAGTCATTAGGCTGTTCTAATTAAAATGTACCAAAACAAGTTGTGTGAATTTTCAAAATCCCATGCATTCTGGTAATACACTCACTGTTGTTCCTGTAGAGTAAACTGGAGCAAAAGCAATGCCAGCATCTGTAGAGCCCAGACGCAGTTTGCCAGCCGTTGTAGTCAGGAGGTCTCGTAAGGTTGAGCCCTGTTCGTTGTTCTGGGACACAGGAGGAGATGTTTTACAATTTAGAGACTCTGAACTGTCTTGGTCTCTCTCTTCTTTAGTATGTTTTCCAGGAGGACATTCTTTATTTTCTAAAATAAAACAGATTTTTTTTGGGGGGGGGATATTTACATGATTGTGTCATGATGTAGAAATTCGAACACTGGCATCCTGCATTTTATAGTGGTGGTAATATACTGTAGCACTAGTGCTTTATTCACCTGAAAACACACCAGAGGATGAATTAGATCCTTCAAAATGCAGTCAAACAGTGTACCATGAAAAGGCCTTCCTCAACATCTCAGACATGTAGCTGAGTGTGCACCTGTCACAAATGAGAGATGCTGTAGCTGAGAGGGGCTGGGAAACACTAACACATTACACATGCATTCCACTAGTGGCTTCTCTGTTATATTCAACAAATAATTAATTACCAGTTCTGATGCCCCTAGAAGGCAGCACAGAGTTTATAAGATTAGAGAATGTGACATTTTAATTACTTATGACACAAACCAAACCCAATATGGAATTTTTTTATAGTGAGTTCAACAGAAATTCTTGGAGCACCCAAAAACACGCACTTACCATTAGCATCTCTAATATTTACCTTTCTTTTCCTCTCTGGCTTTTTGCTCTGCTAGATCAGCTAACCAATGCAGTGGTGACTGGGATTCTGGTGGAGTTAACTTGCTGTCTGCGCTTACATCACTCCCTGGACTTGAATTGCCATTTGTCTCAGACTTTTGAGGAGTATTCGGCTGCTGAGACTCAGGCATGCACAGAGAAATTTTATTACTGTGATTAAGGACATTCTGTAAAACCTATAGAGCAGAATAATTTTATTTTTAAATATAATACTTTGTTTTAATATGAGCAAAAAAGTAGCAACAATGGTAATTTGCCAATATATTACACAAAATAGAATCATATAAAATTCATGAAAAAGTTGATTTATTGATATTATTCAAATATTTTTTAAAAATAAACAATTATCAACATGTCTAAACACTAAACTCCAAACTTAAATATAGTATAGACTCACCTGAGAGACACCATTCATTGCAGGGAACTTCCCAGTTTGCATGTTCTGTTTGCTGGTACACTGACAGTAGGATTTAATCTCAAATTTCTCTCTAAGACTGTGCATTGCATCTAGAAGATCTGTCAGAACTATAAGTTAAAGTAGGAATAAAGAAAACCATTAACAGTTCTTTCATGAACAATGTAAATTTATTTTGTGATCCTCTTTACAAAAGTGTGATGGTGTTATAAAACTATTTATATTCCATACCAAAAGCTCAAAAGATTCTTAAGCATTCACAAATAAAGAAACAACAAAGTTAAGATTGTCCTCTTATTCTTAATTCTGCCTCTTGTACAAGCTTTAAGATACAGTATTTAATTATATAATCACATACTATTTTTCTGCACGATCCCCACTTGGTTCTGTGTGGAGACGCGTCTTGACAAAAAAACATGATGCCCACCCCTACAGTCACCTCTTACCAGCATCCTAAATGGAGTCTCTGCTGCAGGAGAACCTGTTCGAGACCCACGCACAGGCCCTGGCCCCCAGCGAGGTCTTCTACTAGCTGATTGTCAGCCAGAAGGAAGGAGGTGGGTGAACGAGGGAGGGTTAACGATAAGACTAATACTTATCGGTTAACTATTTAACCATTTAATATTTTACATCCCTATTTAAAACACTACATAATAATGGATGTGCACAAGGGGACAGAACTGAGGATATGTAGGCAGTCTTAACATTGGCATTCTCTGAGATGAGTGCTTCATTTGGCAACTTAAATATTTTTAACCCAATTTTGGTATGGCATTTGTGTGTTTGAGAGTTAGAAATCTAAATTTGTGAAGTTTGCTTGGAGGCCCTAACTTTCCCCTGAAATAATACCAAGCAATAACCATAAGTTTATATTTATTACGCATTTGTTGTCCCATTTAGAATGATTTTACTTAAACTGTTTAAAGACACATTTGATTTTTAATTTTTTTCCCCTTATGGTATCACTAAAGGGCCGAGTTAAGGTTCTTCAGGTTCCCCAATTGTATTAGGTATTCCATACCTAAATGTTTCGATTTCTTTTAAGTTAAAGTCTGAATTTTTGGGGGGTTACAAAGCTTGTTTTGGGGATAATTGAAACATTCTTGTATTTCTTTTTACCCTAAATTATACATTCATACTTTCAACCTAAACTGCACCACAATAGTTTCACTATCTGAAAATTTTCTACTTTTTAAAAAGTTTATTAATAATTTCACTCATGAAAAATAAACAAGAATCCCCAAAAGAATGTTACCATGTAATGTTTCTATTATTGGAAAGCATATAATGTCAACACAATATTTTTTTAAATTTTAACGTTTATGGTCAGATTTACTAGTACATTCTGACTGCTTTAGACCATTCTGGAGAAGCGTAATGCAGGCAAGTGTAAACCCTACTTTCTTCCCTTCCCTGTTCTCTCTATTTCCCTGCATACACATCCACCAATTCCAACCTCCGTCCTGTCCTCCATGTTCCTCTGCACCAATCCCTAATCTGTACTCCCCACTTATTTGGTGAGGATATATTGTGCTACAGCTAGCTTTGAAAAGTAATATCTGAAATTACTAGAAGTTCTATTTAAAATTAATGTGGTCTTTCCACACAGAAAGAAATGATGAATAAATTGTTTTTATGTGATCATACCAGAGCCTGGAATAATCTGAGTTGGCATCAAATGCTTGTGATCATGAGGCTGTCCTTTCACACATTTCATCCAAGCGTATAATTCTTTATCTGTAAAATAACAACATTCCCAGTTATTTTATTTCACCTGTGGCTTTATTACTTAAATCATATAATTCACAGATATTCCCAATCCATTGTTTAGAAGCCTCTACACTTACACTCCTCTGAGGTTCTATACTGGTATTTTGTATGACAAACATTTTGTTTGTAACAGTTTGACAGAGAAGACAATCAGAATGGGGTTTTAATAAAAATAGAAGCAAAGACAGTAGTATCCACAACATAGATCCTTGTCCAAGTTTCAAAGCTTATTCATTTTATTATATTTAGATCTGTTATTTTTGCCTGAGTAAAAATCCATCATACAGTTGCCATTTAGGCAACTAAAGTTAGCTCACTGAACAATTCCTAACATAGTATAGAAAGATGAGTAGAGAACAGCTTGTATTGTCAAAATCTCTACGGTTACAGTAGCACATAGAG
Source organism: Mauremys mutica (assembly GCF_020497125.1). Taxonomy (NCBI): domain Eukaryota; kingdom Metazoa; phylum Chordata; order Testudines; family Geoemydidae; genus Mauremys; species Mauremys mutica. The sequence continues at coordinate 82,053,378 of NC_059078.1, forward strand.
GCCCTACTGCTGGGGGCCCCATTTAGCTAGGCACTGTACAAACATAAATTAAGGCAAAGGGTGGAAGAAGAAAAAAAAAAGCCAAGTCAGGGAAGTGACTTGACACTGATCTGCTGTGTTATCTTGGGCAGAGATGGGAATGGAACCCAGTCCGGTATTCCATCTACTGTACCATGCTACCTATCTTTAATGGATCAAATCTATTTTCAATTTTATTCAGCTGTAGCAATATATGTTGCATGCCCCAAATAGGCAGGCTAAGAGATATGTTCGGCACATTTTATAATGTAAGGAAAATATGCTTTAAATGTACAATGCACCAAATACCTCTCTCTTCCCGGATCTTAGAAACATTAAGGATATACTCTTAAAAGTGAAAGAATTTTGTAACTCACTTTACAGGACAACTTTAAAGTATACAATTTCAAAACAATCATGTAGGTGTCATATACCAAGAACAAAATACCACTATTGTACAACAGGTCTCAAAACATTTACTCAAATTTTATTATTACCATATTACATGCACATTTTGTAACTGACCTTTTGAAGAATGCATAGAAACTAGAATTAGGGAAAGCCTTCCCCTACTTATATCTAGCAACGTTTGTACATCAGTTCTAATCTGCACTCCAATCCCCCAATGAGCTCTGTGTGGGTGGACAGCTACACAAGAGCCCCAGTGAAGTCAACAGAGCATCCCGTGGGTTCAGGGGGCTGTGCTGAGCTAATTACAGAACTGGAGGTTATTCCTGATCATAGTACAATACTCAAGTATTATGCCTAAAGTGCCTGACAGCAAAGTTAAAAATATAACTAAATCATCTCTTTCATTTTATATAGCTGTATGTGTAAAGACAGCTTCATAATTGTGTATTTCCTAGTCTTTAATTTTGCACATGTTTAATAGATATTGTACAACAGAACAATCACTCATAGGTTGCAGAACTAGTAAATGTTCAAACAGTGTTCTCAAAAAATAAAATGCTGACAGACATAGCACATTTTGGACAAATCTAAAACTAAACTTTATGTTTGGTTATGCAGGCTGTAGACCAGTGGTCCCCAACCTTTTCAGTGTGCCGGGCGCCTGACGACTAGCCGCTGAGGAGCATGGCTGCCGGACAAGCAGCTGCCGAAATGCGGCAACGCCAACAAGTGTCACCGCTGCAATGCCGCCGAGAGGTAGCGTCAAGAGGCGTTGCCGCTGAAAATCAGCGGCATTTCGGTGGCAGCACTTCTTGACATTGCCGCTTCTTGGCGGCATTTCGGCAGCTGCTTTTCTGGTGGGCAGGAGGTGGGAGCACATAGATGCCACGGTGGTTGCCATGGTGCCCGTGGGCACCGTGTTGGGGACCCCTGCTGTAGACCATGCTTTGCTCCCAGGAATACAACCCAGGAATCCTGATATCTAACATTCCAGTGTCATCTCCCAAATAGTTACATAACCCCCGGCAAACAGTTTGTCATGTCTCCCTTTACAAGATCATCCACATAAAAGACAACTGCCTGTTTCAATCACAAATTACTCCTATAACTAAATCAGAAGAGGTCTAAGCTGCGGAACTGACTGTTGTGGGTTCAAACCCTGCTGCTGACCTATGTAAGAGGGAAAATTTTATATAAAAATGTTATAGGCTGCAGTCCTAGTGAGGCAGAGTGGTCAGGACTCTGCTGTGCCCCACCAGGACCACAGTCTTCCCTACACCTTGTGCCCGCTGGGATTGGGTGTCAATGGCCCTGCGTCAGTGCAGGTAGCCCTCTGTAGCTTTTCTGTCACTGCCCCACTCACTCACTCCCGTGAGGGTAGGGCTGCAGAGGGCTCCCTGCACTATCACAGGAGCCATTCAGCAGCTGGGTGGCCTCTCCTGCTTCCAGGGGTCTCTGCTCTATTATTCATGCTGGCATTGCTGGGGGATAAAGAAGGTATTTTAATACTGTGGCGGTTCAGATAATAGGGTTTTGGAAAATCAGGAGTATACTGTACTACATAAAATTATTTTCTTTTAAGATGGCTGTTGGTCTGTATCCCTGGTCAGAGGTTCCCAAAGAGAGGTGCTCAAATCAAGACAAGCCTTCATGTTAACAAGTGGTTAGCATACATAGAGTGGAGCACGTGGAGTCCCAGTATAAAAGAGGAAGAATTGCAAAATTTAACCTTGAGACAGGTAAGGGCAAGAGGTCTAAAACCTGTGAGGATGTATTCAAAGAAAACAAAAAGGGTAGAGGGTCAGTTAGCTCCATAACTGTGACAATTCTTTTTGGAAGGGTTGGTTTTATATATTGTCATGACAAAAGTGAGAAAGCTTTGAGAAATAGGAAAAAGTTGTGCTTTACGCAACAAGAATAGCATTTATTGGTTACAGAAAGACACCGAACCTTCTGGAGCAGCAATTCTAGAACATGTTCCAATAAACAACACAGAGAATGGTCTAGTTCATATAAAATTATAAACTGACCTCTAGAACTCTTCCTTTCCTTTGCCTTATAACAATCTAGGCAGACCACAAACCCACATTTTTGGCAGACCCAATGAATGTTAAACAATGTGGCTTCACATGCATCACACATCTCACGGACTCCTCTCACTGCTCTCTTCCAGGCAATTTTGGCTGAAACACAAAATAAACAGAAGTATCAAAATTTAAAGGCAAACATCTGTAAACTGTAGCACAGAAATAAATGTTCATCTAAAAATACCAATCATAATTTTCCTCTCAGAAGCAATTAAAGAAAAAATCCAAAAGTGACCCTATATACAGAAGTCTTAAATACACACAAATTTGACTGCATTATGACTATTATGTAGCAAAATTCTGCGTTAAGAATCAATATTTTTGCAAAGTAAGAGACAAAAATCAATGACAAATATTAACTAGAAAATTTCTGTAGCAAAATACAGAAATAATTATTGCCTCTTAAACAGGATGTGTGGCACACACAGACAGCCTTTCTTAATGCATTCTTGTAGTGCCAATGAAACGATTTAGCATGCAGCTACATTGAATATATGGAAGGATCAAACAGAGAAGTCTAAAACCTGAGCTATAATCTTTCATGTAGAATTATAGAATAATACAAAGAATATAAAGATTTCCTTACCATCTTTCTTCACCCAGGACATGGCTGTTTTCTCAGATGTTACTAGCTGACAAAATTTATCACCTATGATGTCTAAAATGTATTTAGAAGTTTCTAGGTCTACTTCATCATCTTCATAATTGTCATGTGTCCACAAACTCATTGCTTCATCATCATATTGGTCAGGAGAAGAGAAACCATCTATCCTAACCACTCCATTTTTACTAAAAGACAACCTAAAAAATGGAAACAAATAGTTTAACTATACACCTCATTATACTTTACACTCTAAACTTTGTTTGCTGTTATTAAAAACCATTTTAACCAACATGTCTGCATGCAGACTGCATATATTTTACAATGCTATTATAAAAGAATACTGACCAGGTTTATCAGGTTCAATCTTTGCAGTAGCAAACACATATACCCTTTCTTTCCTTCTCCCTGTCCCCACCCCTCGCATCCTTTATTTATTTATTTATTTATTTAAATTATTAAAGTGAATCTAATGTTCCATCAAGTGAGGAACTAATAGTACTGGCTTCATCCAAGCTTCCTTCCACTGTTTTCTCAATACCCTTCATTTCTGATCTGCAGTGCCTCTTTTGTTTCAATCCTGTTTCCTCTCTAGAGTGTAGACTGATAATTGTATGAAACTGAATTGTTATTTTAAGATGTAGATTAAGTGACTTGGATGAAACCAAATTCATATTTTCACATGACCTAAACCAGAAACCTCAATACAAGTCCTCCAGAGTTGATAAAAAGACTAATATTAACTTTAAAGCAAACAGGAAAAACATGTTTTCTATAGAACAAATTCTGTTGCTACAAAGTTCAGTTTTAAGAAGAAATAATGAGGACATTCTGAAGCTAAAGAATAACTGCTCAGGTAAATCACTTGTTCGATCCAATTTACTTGACTCTCCCTTTAACACTTATCACCACATAAATTAATAAACTGATGCTAATGTAAGGCATTTCTCTCTTTTTTTTTGCCAACAAAGTTTTGATCTAATTCATTTCTCTGATTCTTGGAGGCTGGCTGACAGTGATCACTCAATCTGTGCCTATTTTCTTTATATTAACACTCCTGCCGGTCAAGTGAACAAGGATCTCAAACCTGAACTTTGGTTTCTATATGGCAGCACAGATCATTACTTCTAGGTAACCAGGTCAGCTCATTTCTTACCTTTGAAATGCCTAAGATTTGTATGGTGTCCTACTTTGTATCATTTTAATTAAAAAAAACATTTGAAATATTTTCCAAGTAGTTGTAATGGTCTCTTAGTAAGCCTGTATCAAAGCAGTATTGTTGAACAATACAATCCCTTATAATACAGAATAATTTACACTAGTTTATTTATAAACAGATACATATATGAAGTATTTTAATAGTATCAGCATCAGTAAAACTCAACGTCCTACATTCAGGACTGAAGTGTAGTTTATGACCACTGTTACACTATCAAAAATGATCCCCCCCCTCACCTTAATCAGCAGGTAGCAAAAATAATCCACTGATTTTTATTACAGTAAAGCCTGATAAGACTCTTAGAAGTAAAGCAATCTTGATTTTAAATTCAGATCTCATGTCTGGTACAATGAAAATAAACTCCATTTGATACTACAATACATTTAAAATTAAAGGTTTTTTTTTTTTTGTTTTGTTTTTTTAAAGTAAATGATTGAATTTTAAAATGGTAGCAAAACTGTTCTATGCTTTCAGTTAACCTCCAATACTCTCTTTCCCCAAAAGAACAAATCTAAGGAGAACACAGCAGTACTTTCAGTAAGCAGGTCATTGCCGTGTATGTATACTTTAGTACAGAAAAACATTTTAAGCCAAACACTGAAGTAATCAAAAATCAGTCTGTGTAACAGCAACTGAGTGTTTAAATTCCTAGTGAATGAGTCTACATTGGTAAGTATTCCACTTGTACAAGTCAACACCTAGTTTTGCTCTACTTCCACACTAGCATTGTATTGCACCAATTATGGTAGAGTATATTCTGGGAAATCTTCTTTTGCATACGTAGGCCAAAGGCAATTGTAAGAAGAAGGGGTCAAATTCTCACTGTTGTCTAGGGAAACTCCCATAATCATGCCTGAGGGGTATTACCAGAATTGAGTGATTTGTGTGTGAATTCAAGGCTCTTTCTCACCAATTTAAAGACAGATTAATGATTTCTCTCTCTAAGCTAGACTGAAAAAAACCACTACTGCATCTTTTTTCTGGCTCAGGAAGGCTGGTTAGTTGTTCAGATGTCTCTGGTATAATGCTGCAGTTTTACACAAAGCCTGCCTCTTTCAACCTACAACAGGGCCAGTACACAAAAGGAACTGAGAAATATAAACATGACTATAAGGAAGGGGTTTTTTTAAACCAAAAATTAACTTTTTAAAAAAACAGCGAACTTACCGACGAAAGTAATAAAATCTACAAAATACTGGAGAGTGAGTTGGTTCTTCACCTTTCTTACTTCTAATGAGTCTACATTCTCTGCATTTCTGCAAATTGGGCCCTATTTCAGAGCAAGAGTCATCCTGCAAAAAGGATTCTCCGGTTTGCTTCAGCTTCTTTACTTTGCGCCAGTCTTTTAATACTGAACGAGGTATGCCAGCTGAAAAAACAACAAAAACTTAAGGCAAGAGAAATTTACAAATTATCTATATGTAGAACTCAATAGGAACAGTAAACCTTCAGCATTTCTAAAGTGAAGTTACCTTTACTTGGTGCCTAACTTTAAGCATCCAAGTTTGAAAAATGTGGCTACAAATCTAATGTTCTGTAGATAAAACTGCTGTTAACCATTTTATTGCTGATTTACATATCACATATGTAAACCAAATGTACTTTTCTCTTGTATTTGGTATATCATTTTGGTAGATATTCCACAGAAAAGTGTGGCCACATCCCATGATTATTCCAGGACAGTAATGGGATTCAGTAACAAGGAGAGTTAAATACATATGATTACTTTGGTGCAGTTCTATGTAAAGTAACTGGAATTTAAACAAATTGTTAATTATGCACAAGGAAGAACAGAATCCAGCTCTCAAATGTGTTGGTTTTACAAGTCTAACAGGAGCAAAAAGCAATAAGAACTTATTTTTATCATTTAACTCAGCAGATCTGAAACTGAATACACACAAGGAGCAGATCTGTCGAGTATAATGCTGCAATTTTCACAATCACATTTCAAAGTAGAAACACAATTTAAATATACACTGCTGTTTGGCCAATATTTCATTTTAATAACTTTTACAAGCAGTGCTTTGGTGCCCGTGTGCTCCGGAACAGTGTTTTGGAACTTTTTTTGGGAAGATGGAATGGTGTTCCACTACTTCGGACAAGGGTGCAAGGAAGAGGGGGGCAGCCTGCTTCACCCCCACCCACTTTTGATTGGTTTTGAATGGAGACCCAGCAGCCACTGCCTCCTCTTCAGGCCATGCCTGAGACAGCAGAATGGGCAGCCCCATGGCTGGGGACCCCTCTCTAGTACAAGATTCCAGCTGGGGCACCTGAATCCCTACCCATCATGGGAGCCCATGCCAGAGTCCTGGTGCTGCAGGCTGGAAGGACAGGCCATAGCATTTCTCTGAGCGCCCTGCCACAAGAGGGTCAGCAGCTGGGGGATACTGTGCAGCACCAGGGCCTTCCATGGAGAATGGGAGGTGCTGGGGGTTCCATGAGGCGTGGGGTCCTGGGTGGCAAGCCGCCTGCATTGCTGTCCCAAGCATGGCCAGAAGCAGAGGTGGCAGCTGCGGGGCCTTTCCTAAGAGCTGGCTAGGTGCGTGGAAGGGAGGCTTCCCCCTCTTCATAGCAACCCTGTCCCTACCCCCTATATGGTCAGTGCAGCTGCACCACTTCCTCCCTCCCCCCCAGGCTGAGGAGGGGAGTGCCTTTTGCCACTGTATAGGCTGAAGGGTCCTGGCAGGGGCATAGTGCCTCATCCTAATCCTCCTTTGCTGCCCTGAGTGAGTGAACCCAGTGTCAGCAGGCTCCAAGGGAGAAGTGAGTTCTGGCACGTCTTTTTTTAGGATTCAAGCGCTGTTTAAAAATGGGATTAGTTTTATCTGCACGAAGAGATGGGGTATCTATCAGTTCAAACTGCCTTTACTCCTGAAAGTCCATATCCTGTGGAGCTGGGCAAAACTTGCACATTAGATACTGGATGGTTCGAATGTTCGGTGCTAACATAGGACTGCACAAACTTGGATTCAGTTCTGTTTCCTGCAGATTTCTTGTAAATTTTGACAAGTCACAGTGTCTCTGTGCCTCAGTTCCCCATCTATAAAATAGGGATAATACTACTCCCCACCTCACAGTCTTGTTGCAGAAATAAATACATTAAGGACTGTGAAGACTCAGATAATAATGTAACACGGTCCATGTAAGTACCCAAAATGGATAGATATTAATATCAAATACTAATCTGTTAGAAAGAACAATGAGGAGGAGGATGAAGATGATGAAGATGATGATGAAGATGATGACAGGAAGGAACAAGACCTACTGTTGCTCAGCCTCCCCTCCCCTGAAATCACAGGAAACTGATGCTATAGGATATGTCCATATTTTAATGCATAATACTCTGTGCTACAGGGGAAGGTAATTCTTTAAGTCCCCAGCTATCTTGCAGATAAAATACTAGATAAAATACCAAAGGACTCTCCAGTTAAGACATCTAATCCACGCCCCTACATGAGTACACGATTGTCCTCTACACCAAACCCATAAATGTTATCTCCTTACAGTAGGAGGATCATCCAGCACTAGTTCAATGTGTGACTAAATGTGAGATTCAACTTCAGGTCCTGAATTAGTAAAAACGGAGTAAGATTTAGAAAAAAACTTGAACATTACATTGTCTTTGATCCTCCCCTTCGTAAAAAGATTAAAATTAAAGACAAAAGTGTACCAGCACTTGATCCAGTCCAGAGTATCTCCTACAGGTTGCAGAACTGGCAGCACTTAACACAAATTAAAACTCAAACAATTACAGAATCTTTCAATAATATAAGGTTGTGAAACTGAGAAGCCAAGAAATTCAGATAAAGATTAAAATCCATCCTTTGTACCAGCTTAATAAAAATCTTATGAAATGTGATTTAACGGGGAATTTCACACTAGACCAATGTTGTAAGAAACTGACCTTTTTTTCCTTAAATAAGAAATATTAGACATTCATAAAAAATAAGAAGATACATTTTCTTTCCAACATTTTACTTAAATAAAGTCTTTCCTGCTTCTAGACCAGTTTCTATTTCCTGCAAAGTTTAGTCGCAATCCAGTATCTGTGACAATACCACACCATCCGAGACAAATTCCAAGTTTATTCTTCATTCCCTTAGATTGCAGCGGTGGTACCGCAGTAGGAGGGGCTCTCTCATACTTCTCTCTAAAGTACCTTTTTTACCCTAAATGTAAAGTCACATCAACAGAGTGCCCTGAAGAAACTGCCCTTAGTCTTCTTGTCAGAGGAAGAAATAAGGTCTGGCAATAAAAATGACCCCTCAAATGGAAGCCCACCACCCCAAAAATACAGATGTTCACATTGTCTTGGGCTGAAGTTTTTATTCATTTTTAAAAATTGGTATGACTGACCCAAGCGTGACTGCAAACATACTGGTGTTGACACTTTATGACAGAGCATGTGTACAACAGTTTGTTTACTTTAAATTGAGAGGCTTATTTACATGTTCAAACCAAGAAATAGTTTGTGCTAGTACATATATACATAACAAAAGATGAATTTCTCAAATTAAGACATTACAGATGGGGTCGGAATTGGTGAATCTGCAGGCCTACCAACCTCTGACACTACCCCTTTAAGCTCTATTCTCATTCATGTATTATCGTATCACAAACCCTCCATTTATTAATAGTATTGTAATTCACAAATGTCCATCTATTTTCTTATCTTTTCTAATTCAGATCAACTGATATACTTACTGCTGTTACTGCTACTCTGTAACTTCATCTTGCTTCTTTCTTTGGCACTCCTGCTAAGAACACCATTGGGTTTTACTTCTTCCTCTGTATCACCCTTTTTCTTTTGCAAATCATTTTGTTTCTTTTTGTAAGTTGGCTTAGGCTGCCGTTTAGTCCTTTGCTCTGACTTGCTCTCACTTTCATCAGAGTCTCCACATTCAGAGCCAGATTCGTAAGTCCTTTTTGCTTTTCTTCTTGTATGTTTATCTTCTTTCACAAATTTATCTGCTAGGATTGTACTTTCTATGTTATTTTGTAAATCATTAGATGTAGAAGCTATTAAATTGACAGTACATGGCTTAATAATTTCTGATACATTGTTCCCTGAATTCTCTTTTTTATTAGTGTTTTTATCTTCTTCTGAATGTCTAGTAAGCCAAGCCTTTTTCAGTTTTGTGTGGTAGTTCGGCTGACTTGTCTGGGAAGTTTGCCCATTGCCTACACAGTTGGCTTTGTTTATTGTATTGCAGACGATAGTACTGTCTAGGGAAATGGAGGCTGGAAATGTCTGATTTTTCACAGCATTGGACTCAGTTTCACTGGCACTACTACTTTTAAACTGAGCTGCAGCCAATGCTGCCTTGTGCTTTTTCAAATGGATAAAATCAGTTGGGCCAGAAAATCCAGAGTTGGGCTGAATGGCACTTCCTGTCTTGCCACTGGCTGGTGTAACTGGAGCTGTGGTACTGACCTTGCTTTCTTGTGTCTGTGCCACTACCTGACTTACTTTTCCAGAGGAGGTACATTCCAGTGGTGTGCAGGCCAAAACTGTGTTTGATAAAGAGTAAGTCACTTCTGAACTACCCCAGCTTGAAACACTGGTAGTTGTGGCTGCAGATGTGGTTACATCTGTTTTGGTACTGCACATTATAGTTGTGGTAGGTGTGACAGAACTGGGAATGCTGCCTTCTGACACAGCCGGAAAGTTCTTTTCATAATGTGTGTGTGTAGTGTCTGAGTTCATATTTGGCAGAATTATTCTTCCAGTGTCTCTGGATTCCACTGGTTTTAGGCAATCTGGTTGATTTGTCCCAGTTGAAGATCTTTCATTAATTCGATCTTTGGAAGCTGACTGCATTACTGGCATACTATCATATTTTATACTAGAAGGTGGACGTACAATGACAGATGCTGTGGCAGACTGCGATTTTCCACTGGTTCGCTCAACATGCCATTCAACTTTTTCATTGTTTGGGGCATTATTAGATTTCCAAATATCTGATAAATTCTGCTCAGAAGTGCTCTTGTACATTGTTTGCGCTTCCTTAGGTTCAGGTACTAAAGTTGGTGGTTTTTGTAATTCTTGGGTTTTGCCACCAGCGTTAACTGGCTGCACTGGTGTTAGGGTTGGAGGTGAAAGGCTGCTATAGCTGCTTTCCTTTCTCTCCAGGTTTTGATGAACTGGAGGGTGAAACACTGGTGCTCTGTGTAAGGCAGGCATACTTCGGAGCGTATTTGAAGATGAAACTGACAACTGAGTAGGGCTTCTGCAGTCATTTCTAAAAGAATTTACAGAGTGAGATGTCATTTGATGGGAAGGTTGCTCTGTTATCTTGCTTACTGAACCTTCATCCTCTGGTTGATGCTTAATCAAAGGTGGAGGTTTTGAAAGAGATGAAATAAAAGAAGTGAGAGACTGGGGATTAGCTGCTGTTGAAGGACAACTATTCTGTTTATCGACATACAAACTTGAAACTTCCTTAGATGGGTAGGACCTTGGTGGTTCATTCACTACACTGTTTGACAAGGTGGTGAAATAGTTACTTTGCGGCAAACTCTGTGGTGCTGAATGCTTGATTTTATAAAGTTCTGACACAGAACGCTCTGGTTCTTTGTCATGTTTTACTGCATAGCTTTTGGGGCTAGAAGATGATAATGGTGTTACTCTAGAATAATTCTCTCTCTCACCCTCAAGAGCCTTGATTTTAGCAGTAAAAGGAGCAACTTCAATACTCTCTTGAAGTATCCGTCTATGTTCTTCTTTATATTTGCTTAGTCGCTCTCCTGTCTCTTGAGGTGGCTTCTGCAATTGACTCAACATTGGGTCCACAAAATGTCTGTGCAAATGACTCTCTTTTGCAGTCTGTGTTCTGCTGTGTTCCAGATCAGTCTTCACTGGTGCAGTTGTAACAGAACGTAAAGGTTCAATAAATGCTTTCCTCTCCAATTCTCTGTATGAAAAAAGTTAAAACAGATTAAATTTTGTTACAAACATACTACAATATGCTAACAGAATTTAAGGGGCCTATTCTTCAACTCTCAAACAAAATTATCTATTAACACAAAATAAAGCTGATGAATTTCTTTATTCTGGGTAAAATTTTCAAAGGCTTCTATGTGACTTAGGAACTTAAGTCCCATTGAAAGTCAATGTGCCTCAGTTTTAAAATGGGATTTAGGCACCTAAGCCACTTCAGCGCTTTTGAAAATTTTACTTATTATTTGAGAGCATATTTTGTCACACTTTTACATATGCCATGTCATGCATTTTTACAAGTGAATTAGAATGAAGGTAAATGAAAACAAGCTACTGAACTTCACAGTCTCATACTGTAAACATTAGATTATACATCAGTTTAATTATTTAGACAATGGAGAACTTACTCTTTGTGATGATCTACTATATTTTTGGACAACGGTGGACTAGAATGTGTTGTCAATTTGAGTGGCCGATGCGAATCTGCACTGGATGGTCTTAGAGGAATGTGACTCAGTAACCCAAGACTGTCAGCTGAGGTCACAGGGGTGGGTTGGTGTAACCAAGGGCTGGGAGTATTCTGTTAACAGCAACAAAACCAGACTTCAAAGTTATCACAGGAACCCAAGCACAGCAACATCATCATACCTTTTTTTAAAATCTTACCAACAAACAAAGAGTAAGTTATATACTTTCCCAGTACAAATCATACACTTTTTTTCCCCAAGTTTTTTAGGCTTATTTGGATAGAGTAGGGATATTTGAGTATGCCATTGACTTGGTTTATAGCATATGAAAATGTTTACATTTTCCACATGTATTCTGAGATAGGTTTGATTCTCAAATACCTAGCTTGATCATTTTACTTCTACAATTTCAACTCAGGGCCTCTCTTTTAACAACTTTAAACAACAACTGGCGTTTAATAGAGTATAAGTTCAATTATTAATTTGTTGAATGATTAGTGTTGAAATATTTTCTTTAAAAATAAATAAGGTTTAATATTTCTTGGGAATATCTTTCAACTGTAAATATAAAACAAATGAAAGAATAAGCATTCCCTTTTCTTACTATTTTTCTTCATTCTACAAATGATTAACTATGGATAAGCCTAGGCAACCTGTTATATTTAGCTGAATTGTTTTACACAACTCAATCACACAATTAGTACAGTACTATTAAAACTACAAACTATGTTAAGGAAATCTTAACGTTGCATAGCTAAGTATTCAAAAGTTAGGAAATACAAAATTTAAGGGTGAATATACAATTTTAACTCTACCTCCTAGCTTGAAGAACAGGAGTACTTGTGGCACCTTAAAGACTAACAAATTTTTAGTACTCCTGTTCTTTTTGCGGATACAGACTAACACGGCTGCTACTCTGAAACCTCCTAGCTTGAATGCATTATGATAATCTTTATTTGAAAACTAGTGTAGGCTGTTTTAAATGAAGTTGATAACTTATGTAAGTTAATGTAAAATTAATGATGATGTGTTACCTTGAAGACAGAAGTGTCTATGATAGAAACATTTTTATATTGAAATATAGCATAAGATGTCATAATTAACAATTGTATCATAATGCACACAAGGGAGTAAATTTGCATGTGAAACCTTAAGTCTCACTTCCTGACTTTGAGCACTTCACTATGAAACCCAAAAGATGTTTTAACATAGTAAAGTTTTTGAGGAAATCAAAAAAGGTTGCTGGGGCCTAATTTCCCTGTAAGCTGCGCAGTTGTGAAGCAGCCTATTTAGCATCACACAGGCGCTCAGGGAACCCGCCTGGGGACCTGCCCTGGCCAGGAGGAGGGGCACCTCTCCCCTGGCCACAACCTAGCCCAGCCACCAACCTGCTACAACCAGGGGAGGCACGGCCTGAACCCGGCCGCAGCCAGGACACCCCCTCTCCCAGTTCCAACTCTGCCGCAGCCAGGGCATCCAAACCTGTCGCGGCGCCCCTCCCCAAATTCTGCTGCAGCCCGGACCTTCTGCGGCCGGGGCACCCCCCCCCCGAGCCCAAACCTGCCATGGTACCTTTCCCCCAGCCTGGTCCTGCCAGGGCCGGGCCGCCTAGCTTGTGGCCCCAGTCCTGGAGCTGCCACGCCACATAAAGGCTCCTCTCCTCGACCCCCAAGCCCAGGTGCTGCTGTGTGGAGACTGAGTTGGGGGAGTCCTCTCTCTCTGGCATAGCCCCAGAGCACCCTACTGCACCCCAAACCCTTCATCCCTGGCCCCACCCTGGAGACCGCACCCCCAGCACCCAACTGTCTGCCCCAGCCCTGAGCCCCTCATCCCCAGCCCCACCCCATCACATCACCTCCATATTGGTGCACATAACAAAATTCACTCTCCACATGGGTGGGGAAAATTAGAGGGAACACGGGCTTGGGCTGTAACTAGAAGACAACAGTCAGCACAAAACAATTGCTGTATATCAATATAATTAAGAAACTAAATACCTGCAGAACAACAGATTTCAGAGGCCTAAGTGAAATGAGTTTATTCTTCCACACCTTCATTATAGGTGGAGCTGACAGAGACACCTACAGTTCAGACTGCCTACCTCTTTCTCTCATGAGGCCATTTTTTAACTGCTTATGACTTGGCCAAACTTTAATCACTTGATATTTTCCAGCCAGGTGTCTGCCTCAGACTGAACTATTTGGAAAAAGGCTCAGCTACAATGGTTCATTTCTAAGAATGTGTGTCAGAAAAAGGAAAATGTTTTGCCCATGTTAAAATATCTTTACATAGTCACTGCAAAGTTCTAGCACCTACATTTTGTGAGGCAGGAACTTAAACTTTGGTAGGGAGGTTGCCTTATTGTTAGGGAAATGCCTTTTGCTATCCCTGTGAAAAGCAAAATTAGACTGTATCATAAGCCTCTGAAAATCAGTTTGTTCAACGGAAATTTAATAAAAACTAGAAGCATTGCTCTCCAAAGGTTTCAATTGAACTGAGCATGATCCTACATGCCAACTGAACTGAGCATGCTCCTGAGCAAGCCTTTTCATGCAATTGCTACACTTGGTTGCCAGGGGACACTGTAGCATCAGTCACTGAACTGACTAGTGATGCTGTTGAAACCATCTCAATCCTTCCTCTGCTAGCACTCAGGAAGCATGAAGGAGAAGAAATAATCAGTCTGATTATTGCAAAGTGGTGAGGAGCAGATGAGAAGGGAGGGAGAGGTGCCAGGGATGTGTCTCAATAGGAGACAAGGAGAAGAGGGATAGAAGCCAGGGGTGTACATGGACAGGAAAAGAGGGGGACAGTGAGGAACACAGGTGGACAAAGGCCAAAGAGTTTATAACCACTGGAGCACACTTCCCTACAGAACCTGGAACAGAACCAGAATTTCTTAAGTCTCAACATTCCTCTGCTATCTACCAAACAGCTGTGAAATCCACTGGCAAAATGAGTGCATTATCCCCGTAACAATATAAGAACATAAGAATGGCCATACTGGGTTAGACTAATGGTCCATCTAGCCTAGTATCCTGTCTTCCAACAGTGGCCAGTGCCAGATGCTTCAGAAGCAATTAACAGATTAGGACAATTATTGAGTGATTCATCTAGTCCCAGCTTCTGGCAATGAGAGGTTCAGAGGCATCAAGAGCATGGGGTTGCATCCCTGACCATCTTGGCTAACAGTCATTGATGGATAGAGTGACCAGATAGCAAGTGTAAAAAATAGGGACAGAGGGTTGGGAATATCTGGACTGTCCCGACCATACTGACGGACCTACCCTCCATGAATTTATCAAATTCTTTTTCGAACCCAATTATACTTTGGGCCTTCACAACATCCTCTGGCAGTGAGTTCCACAAGCTGACTGTGTTGCGTGAAGAAGCACGTCATTTTGTTTTAAACCTGCTGCCTATTTCATTGGGTGACCTTTTGTTCTTGTGTTATGTGAAGGGGTAAATAAGATTTCCTTATTCTCTTTCTCCACATCAGTCGTGATTTTACAGACCTCTAGCATATCCCCCCATAATCATCTCTGTTCTAAGATGAACAATCCCAGTCTTTTTACCTTTTCCTCAAATGGAACCTGTTTCATACCCCTAATCATTTTTGCTGCCCTTCTCTGTACTTTTTCCAACTCTAATATATCTTTTTGGAAATGAACCAACAAGAATTGCACAGAGTATTCAAGGAGGTAGCATACTATGGATTTATATAGCGATATTATGGTATTTTCTGTCTCATTATCTATCCTTTTCCTAATGGTTTTTGACTACTGCTGCACATTGAGCAGATGTTTTCAGAGAACTATCCATGATGACTCCCAGATCTCATTCTTGAGTGGTAACAACTAATTTAGACCCCATCATTTTTATGTATAGTTGGGATTATGGTTTCCAATATGCATTACTTTGCACCGATCAATATTGAATTTAATCTGCTATTTTGCTGCCCATTCACCTGGTTTTGTGAGACACATTAATGCTTTTCAGTCAATTTTGGCCTTAACTCTCTTGAGCAATTTTGTATCATCTGCAAACTTCGTCATCTCACTGTTTACTTCCTTTTCCAGATCATTTATGAGTATATTTAATGGCACTCATCCCAGTACCGATCCTTGAGAGATTCCGCTATTTACCTCTCTCTACTGTGAAAACTGACCATTTATTCCTTCCCTCTTATCCCATGACTGCTTACTTTGCCTAGAAGCCTTTGGTGTGGGACCTGGTCAAAGGATTTCTGAAAGTCCAAGTACACCTCTACCCCGATATGCTGCGACCCGATATAACGCGGGTAGCATACAATGCGGTAAAGCTCTGACACGCTACTCTGAGCAGCATGTTAAGGGTGCCGGGCCAGGCTGGGGGGGTTCGATAAGGGGCCGAGTTTCTTGGGGGCAGCCAAGGGCTCCCCCCTCCCAGGGCCTGGGGGCAGGAACTGTGGGAGGGCACTTTTGGGGGCCCCGCAGTCCCAGAGTGGCCCGGGGGATTAGCAGGGGGCTGAGAGCAGCCCGCTCTGCTTCCCTCACCCTGGCCCCAGCCGTGTCACTCAGGGGAGGGATCTTGGGGGAAGGGATCCCCCCAGCACTCACCAGCAGTGGCGGAAGCAGAACAGCCCGGCCCCAGCCCGCTCCACTCTGCCAGGTGAGTGCAGGACTTTTCCCCAGCCGCCCCCCAGCAACACGGCTGGGGCCGGGGCAAGGAAAGCGTAGCGGGCTGGGGCCGCGTTGTTCCGCTTCCCGCCGCAGGTGAGTGTGTATGGGGGGGGGGCATCCTTTTCCCAACCTCCCCGCACTCACCGACGGCGGGAAGCGGAGCACCACGGCTGGGAGCTGGCAGAGTGGAGTGGACTGGGACCGGGCTGCTCCGCTTC
The DNA here is from genome assembly GCF_020497125.1 of Mauremys mutica. Classification (NCBI taxonomy): domain Eukaryota; kingdom Metazoa; phylum Chordata; order Testudines; family Geoemydidae; genus Mauremys; species Mauremys mutica. The sequence continues at coordinate 82,070,000 of NC_059078.1, forward strand.
CCGCCGCTGCCAGTGAGTGCCTGTCAGGGGGCGGGGAGGGATGGATAGGGGTCGGAGCAGTCAGGGGACGGGGGGGTTGGGTAAGGGGTGGGATCCTGGGGGTGATTATGGACGGAGGTCTCTGGAGGGGGTGGTCAGGGAACAAGGAACTGGGAAGGTGGGGGGGGGGGAACCAAGTTTGATGTAATGCGGTCTCACCTATAATGCAGTGAGATTTTTTGTCTCCCGAGGACCGCGTTATATCGGGGTAGAGGTGTATACTATTTCCATGGCACACTATCCCTGGGAGAGATGAAGCCAAGGGCAGACTCAGAGTCTGCTCTGCAACCAATAGGGAATGAGATGCCATTCCCTGGGAGCTCAGGAGAGGCAAGAAGCCATTTTGGAACAGTCTGCAGCAAGCCAGGGAAAGCCACACCGGCTGTGTGAGGGGCTGGTGACTCCCAGGTCTGCATGCAGGGTTCCCCCTGAGAACTGGCCTCTGGGGACCTGAAAGCAAGATCCCTCAAACTTGACCCTTTCCCTCTCCAGGGTGACTCCCAGTTTGTAGAGTTTTGTTGGGAAAAGTTTCCTCAGCCAGGTTGAGGAACCAAACGGACAGGGGGCTCTATATGTTTCTGTAGCCTCAATAATCTCCCTGAGCATTTCACAATCACCGTCACCATTCTGGTCAGGTGGCCAGTACTACATTCCTACTGTCTCTCATTATTCAAGCATGGAATTGTTTAAAGATTGTTTAAAGTCTTTCTAGTATGTGGTCCCTATAGTGAATTGTTACCAGATACACGATTAACTTCCAGTGGTAAAGTTTTGTGCTGTGGATCTACAGGTCCTAACCTTACTGATGACGCAATATAGTTCCACAAGCTGAAATGTTTATATCTTCAATTTGTATTTTAAAAACCATAGGAAGTTATGGACAACTCCTGCCCTCTCCTCTCCACCCCGCCTTCCCAAACAGCTATGTTAAAAGTCAGTTAACATTACAAAGTCAAGCATGCAAAAGCTAGAAAAGGCCAGAATTAAGGTTGCCAATGCCATCTTAGTTTGGTCCCCCTCTTCATGTGCATTATGAAACAGTCATCTTACCGGAACACTCATACTTATACGCTCTTGGCAAAACTGCATAGAAGAAAAAAAAACCCATTTTCATGGAAAATGGACAATTGCTGGGAAATGGGCTAACAATTATTTTTGTAACCCAGCGCACTTGCACATAGAGGCCAGTGACCTTAAAGTACTATTAAAAGTAATAATAAAGAAAGCAGAATCACTTACCCTTCTTAAAGAAGCCTCAGCATTAACAGGAGTTTCTGGATGGACCCATTTAGAGGAGGGTAGACCAAGTCCTGAGTAAGCATGTGTTCCATTTGGATACTGCCAAATAATTGGATAAAGTCCTATCTGATTATATGAAGCAGAAGGATGAGCTTGTCCAAGAAGATGTGGAGACTGGTGCTGTAACATCTGCTGCTGCTGGTGTGCTAATGCCAAATGGCTTAAGCTGCTGGCATGAGCAGTTTCTAGTCGTGGATGGCCACCTAATAAGGAAGCTGTAGGCACTCCAGGTAACACTGCAGGAAGTAGATGAGGGTGATGAACAGAATGGTGAGATGCAGTACTAAGAGGATGAGTGTTAATAGCAGATAATGGAGTCTGATTTGAAGACCCAGTTAATAGATGGGGTGCACCACTTAATGCAGGATGATGGGTGTTCGGATTTAAACAGGTTCTGTGGGATGAGGAATGAAGAGGATAATTATGCTGATGTAAGTAAGGTGAAATGTGATTAGTTCCTGTTTCTTGACCAATAAGAGTGGGATCCCTGTATACTGTGAAATGTTCATTCTTGTCAATAATAAGAGGACTTTTAGTAGCTTCTAAAGCACTAACTCTAGCTGGAACTGGATGAAAACTAGACCTAGGCATATCATGCTCAGTTTTATTTGCTGACCTTGATACTCCAGTAACATGGCTGGTCTGATAACTAACCTTTGACTTCACAGTATCAGGAGATTGGGTGAGTTTAGGCTTAACATCAGGTGAAGAATTTGACTTTGTTTTAGGATGATCAACTGAAGTACTACATTTTGACTTCATAGCATCAGGGGCTGGACTTCGTTTATGTAGTTTACCCTCTTCAGCTAATGAAACTACATTTAATGAAGACACAAATGAGCCATGCTGAACTTTTTCTTTTTCAGGATTTAAATGTTCATTTACTGTCGTTTTCATAATCCCAGACTGTATCAAATCCATTTTACTGACAACATTGCTAATCCAACTCTGATCAGTTTCTTGTTTTCTTACTTCTAGAAAATTTACATTTGTAAATTGATGTTTTAAATTGCTGCCACAAGACACTATTTTCTGAAGTGTTTGCAAACCAAAGGTACTTGCAGCATTTTCCTGGCTCTCCTCATCAGAATTGTTTTCATTAGTTGCATCAACACCACACTTTGGTGTAGGAGGCCTGGGTACAAACTGCTCATTTGTTAACAATTCCATAGTATGCCGATTTTCTACACTGCACTCTTGAACATGTGCATCACTGGCACTCTGACCATGAAATTTCAGCTGCTCTGCTGGATGGAGTGAATTTTTTTCTTGTAGGTCTAATCCAGCTGACTTCGGTCTTTCTGCATCTTGATGATTTTTATCTGCTTGTATTTCATCCCATGGAGACTGCCTATCTATTAGTGTCTGTTCCTCTACCCTCTCACTACTCTGGGAGTTTCCTCCTTCTCCATTTATGTTTGAAGTGTTCTTGCTTTTCAACTCATTCTCTGAATTTTGCTCTGATGAAGAATCTGTTAATCTTTTATTTGAATTTTCTGAGTCACTGCTCTCAGAGTAGTCAGAGATATTGTCTGTCCTCAATCTTTTCATACTTAGTTTCTTTTCGTCCTCTTCGGGTTTTCTTCTTTTACTAATAAAGTGTTTATTTTTACTTTTGGGATTTTCTGTAGAGGAGAAAGAAATTATAATTGTATTTTTAGTCAGGTACAGTTTTAAGAATTTCTCTCCCTCCCCTTCCAAAACTGCTCCTACCTCCTCGACCTATATAATCATATTTTTCTTCCTTCATCTTCTCCTCGTCAGGCATGCTGCTATCTGAGCCTTTCCTTTTATTTGGACGAGCATTCCGTTGTTGATGGTGCTGGTGAGAATTCTGTTTTGGTGCTGCAGTTTGGGAATTCATGGCTGGTCTGGGACTATTTGCTTGAGCACGTGTATAATGCCCCTAAATGTAATCAAATAATTAATACATCAAACATGATCCTAATTAATCTGTTTAAATACAGATATTCAACATTTACAATAAACCAAAACATCACTTAAGTAAAAAGAGAAAGTATATCTACGTGGGCTGTGTTGCTGTTCTGGTTGGAACGAGACCTGCGACGTGATGTGATGCCAATATTTTCACCTTTCAACAAAGAGTGAACAACATCATCTAGAAAGGTCATCTGAACCATAGAAGGATCAACATTCTGTGGTTCTAACACCTGGTTTATTAAAAGAAGAAGAAATCCATAATTAACAGTTTTTTAGACAGTCTACCCTATATCTCCTACATCAGTGTTTGTGCAAATACATAGTTCATTTGGTACACTGAAAAAGTATCCAAAGGAAAACCCTAGTTGATCTTGACAAGCTAGCCTGCTGTAGGACTTCTCAGTGGAATGGGGAAGCAGCAAAACCCAAGCATTACCATTTTGTGTTCAAGTTAACAGTTTTATTAGACCACTATTACATTTTTTCTCCAAGCTGATAATGATAAACTGAAAAGCCATCAAACTCTTCTTAGAAGATGACCATTAAGCAATTTTTTAAAAACTGAATACAATCTGGCTATAAAGAGAAGAGGAAAGTAACTGGTGAAAGAGAATGGCAAAATGCAGAGCTAGACGACAGATTCATATCAAGAAATTTGCAAGTTAATTATAAAGAATTTGAACATTAAGTTAGACCTAAATTTGCATGCTGACATTTGATTTTGTTGGTCACTTCAAGGAAGACAAGTCATTTACTATATTAACACTAAGTTAATACTCCCAGGTTTCTCTTGGAATACAATTCTCCATTTTTCCATGAAAATATTTGTTTTAAACTTTTAGGAATAGCACCAACTGCAACTGAAAGCTACTACAATAAATGCTTAATATCACATTACTCAAAGAGATTTTTAACTGCTTGTGAAAAAGTTATAATTACCAGAGTGATAGGAGACAAATTCGAAGCAGAGTCAATATTAAAGACTGATTCCTGGTTCTAGATTACTTCATTTCAAGCACTTCAATAATCAGGTAATGATTATATAAGAGAACCTAAAATCTTAGACGCTGGATTTATTGCTTAAATGCATATTGTTTAAACACCACTTTCAGACTAATAAGAGATATACTTGTACCCATTTGAAGTGAACAGCATAATAAATCTAACACCACCACAACACTTTAAAAAATATCAAACACTTATGCTGGGCATAAAACTTTTCTGAATAAGGGTCATAATATTTACCTGGTCATTCATAACAATCATAGTGCGGGTGAAAAGATCATGATGAGTAATTATACCAGTGAACCACTGGGTGGCAGAATCCTGTCTGTATACTCTCACCCTATATCCGTTTAAGGAATATGGACCTTTAAAAGGAAAATGTTACAGAAAAACATTGAGAAATTCATCCAAAATTTTTTTTTTATTATGTAGCATTTATAATACAATGCACAGGGAATGAGTAACAAACCAGATGTGTATCTAGCACACTGGCCAGCCTGTGCATTTTACTTCTGATTCAAAAAGACATTTTGGAATGCTTGGGAATGTTTAACATGATTTAGTAATTCTAACGTCAATTATGCTAATGTTTCCAAACAACAGTTTTCTTATCTTACTAACTCCCGCTGCATCTGTAATGACAAATCATGAAAAAAAAAAACGAACCACAAAAGGTATAAAAGAGTAAGCTGAAAGGCAAGAGTGTGTGTCAGCAGATTATACAGACGCTGTTGAACAGGCTGATGACATGCTTAGATGCTTTTTCAGGAGAAAATTTAGATCTCCGTGTTTGAGTTCTGCAGCTGCCAAGTTTGTCCATCACTGACCACAAAGTTTACTTCCACTGAGGTAGTTCAGAAAAGCAAAGTGGCCCAACCTCTTCTAGTGGCCCCATAACAAGCCGCAAAAAGACGGAAAGAATTGTGTTCTATTTTAAATGAATGATTTAACGGTATATTTCAGGGAGATGAGATTCCAGATTCATAGACAGAGGCAGAAATTGTACTCATTCCTAGAGAAGGAAAAGATCTTTCCAGTTGTGTATCATAAGACCTATTTCTTAATTAATGTGGATGCTAAAACTTATGCCAAGCTGCTAGCAAAAAAGGTGAGTGTCATTTTGCTCAAATAGTTTCACCCAGACCAGTCTCAGCTAATTGCTGGCAGGCATCTATCTGATAATCTCAGAAGAACTCTGAATTTAATCTACAATGTTAATTCTCACAATTCTTTCTGTGCACTTCTTTCTCTGGATGTTGAGAAAGCCTTTGACCGGCTGGAGTGGGAGTACTTCAGACAGATTTTAGTAAAGTTTGGTTTTGGGAATCAGTTTTGTAGAGGCATATTGGTCTTGTATACTGCTCCTTAAGCATCTGCTTTGGTTAATAGCCATTAATCATTTGTCTTTTAATTTGTCTAGGAAATGACACAGGGTTGCCCTTATCCCCCTTGTTGGTTGCTTTTGCAATAAAGCCATTTGCAAATAAATGTGAGAAAATGCACTTAGTAAAGGGCATCAAGACATATTCTGGATTAGAACAGAAAATAGATTGTACGCTGAGGATGTCTTGTTATATTTGGAGGATACAGAAGTCCCATTAAAATTATAGAATAACTGACTTTGGAATGTGGTCAAATATCAGGCATCAAAATAAACTATGATAAATCTGAAATTTTAGGATTTAATAGCCCCAGAAAGGTCAAAAACCATTGTCAGCTACATACATTTCAATGGGTAAAGAAATCTTTGAATATTAAAGAATAAATACTGGTGGAGAGAAAAAAATAATTACCCTCCACAGTGGAGTAAAATCAGAAAAGACTTGGAAGAATGGAACAAATATGAAATTCATTGGCTAGGCAGGGTAGCTTTGATAAAAATGAATGTCCTCCCAAGGTTATTTTTGTTTCAGTGCATCCCTGTTGGTTTCTCTGACATGAGATTAAAAATATGGCATGATGAGCTATTAAAGTTCATATGGAGTCATAAAAGTCAAAGGGTGAGTTTTAAAGTTCTGTATAAGCCTATAAAAAAGAGGTGAACTAGCGTACCCTAATTTGACTTATTGTTATTATGCACAACAATTAAAAGATGTGATCAACTGGATTAATGACAGACCAATCGAACTCTGGGTAAAACCTGAATATGACTGGAGCCCAAATACAACTATTTATAGTAACTGTTTCATTAAAAAGAAATGTAGGCAACCAAAATAAATAAATAAATAAAATCACCCATTCTTCCAGAACACGTTAGCAGCCTTGGACAAATTTGTCAAATTCCTTTCACTGAGGCCCCTCATCCTTAACTACAGTATTTTCATTAATAATTAGGCATTTACGCCTGGGAAATATCTAAGTGATTATGCATTGTGGGTAAAAGCTGAGCTTACTCAGTTTGGACAGCTGTTCCTGCAATCTGATTTGAAATCAGGTCAAGAGATATGTAATAATGTAAAGATGAAGTTCCCATATTTTTCAGATTTACAAGTCAAACATTTTTTGTGAAATCTGAATAAAAGACAGCTCTATCTAGACCTTTCATCACCTGTGAGGAGTTGATCCAGCAGCAAGCTGGAACAAAAAGGTTTAATTTCAAAGAGATGTATCATTTTGATTAAAAAGAGAAGTTGATAAGAAAACAACCCAGATGAAAAGATGGGATAGGGATTTGGACAAAGGAACTGAGCTGAATAAGTGGTCTGTACATGTGAATGGGGATACACATCTTCAGTTTGGGTGGTTCAAAGAATTTTTTTTTTTGTAATCAACTGCTTTATAGATGGCATTTGATGCCACATTTTTGCTACTAGAGAGCCCTCTGTTGGAGGGGTTGCAGGAAATGGGGACCATAATCTCAAGTGTGATTTAGATGATTTGGGGAGGATATTATTAAAGAGATTTATTTTGTGACAAAATGCTGGCTTTGTAGAGACCCCTGATCTGCTTACTTAATGCTCCAATAAAAGATCTACATTTTAAACAGAACAATAATTTCTTTTTATTTAAGACATTGTATTGCACACAATTGGAAAAATGTGACTTTTCCTGCTATGGACCTGTGGTACAGTAAGATAAGGCCTGTCCTTGTAATGGAAAAGCTTTCATACCAAGTATGCACACAAGAGAAATGCCCCAAAGTAGGAAGGTATTTAGAAATTTGGTGACTCTTTTTAGTGTACACAGAGGAAGGCTCCCCAGCCAGCAAAGGAGAACTTTTTGCCAGGTTCTTTGACTATTAACCTGACCCTGAATAAGTAATGTACAATGTAGTCTATTCCAACATTTCATTGTAACTTTACCTTAATTAAAAAAAAGAATTGTGCTCTAGTTTTAAAAAGTGTAACCTTGTTAAAGAAATCTTAAACACTGTACTTTAAAAGTATATGAACAGTATATGAACAAATTCAAGTCCAAAAGAAGGCTACATACACAACATAGATGAGACAGCTCAGCATCGTCATCCTTCAGCATTACAAATCATGAAACTTGCCTTCTGCTTTCTGAGATTGTAGGGTTCATGTTTTCAATCGTTTTCCCACAACCATGCGCATTAGAAACGTGCTCCAGTCACTTTCATTATCTCTGGGCAAGTCTACACTTAAAATGCTGTAGTAGTGCAGCTGCACCACAGTTGCGCTTCAGTGAAGACACTACTATGCCGATGGGAGAGCTTCTCCCACTGGCATATTTAATCCACGTCTGCGAGAGAAGGTAGATGTGTCGACGGGAAAAGCCTTCCCGTTGACACAGTTGTCTACTGCATCGGTTAGGTTGGTACAACTGGGTCGCTCAGGGGTGTGGATTTTTCACACCCGAGTGACCTAGTTATACCAATGTACCTTTATAGTCTATAGCTGGCATCTCTCTCATCACTACAGTATCAATGTGTCACAAACATTAATTTACCTTCTACAATGTCTCTGACAGAGGAAGGGGTGGTTTTAACCCTATTTTGCAGCTAGGGAGTTGAGGCACGAAGATAAGGATCAAATGTTTCCACAATTTTGGGAGCTCAATTTGAGACTTCTAGGACCTGATTTTTAAAAGTACTTAGCATTATATTACACTTGGTATGTTCAAAGCACAGCTCCTATTGACTTCAGTTGCAGCTGTGATTTGCACTTCTGCAAATCAGACCTCAAGGCCCAAGTTGGATATCCAGAAAATGAGAAATAGTTAGTGGGCACCTGTGAAAAAGTCTGATTTAAGTGATTTGCTAAATATCACATAGGAACTTTGTGTCAGAAACAGGGACAGTATTTCCCCAAGGCAGCTTTCAAATGCCTTAACCATGAGATCATTCTCTCTCTTTCTGCAACCCATTGCCTCAGTCACTACACACCTTCCAAGTTCTGCAGCAAACGGAACAGGGATCCTACGGCAATAGTATCTTTCACTACACAACCTTGATTCAACCCCAAAGCAGTTCCATCTTGTGCACTGAATGTAGAAGGGGTCCAAATGTAATTAAAGACAGTATCATAATGCATATGACGAGGGGACCAAATTAAAGTAGCACAGACAACCTCAATCCTGGCATTTGCTAACTTTTGAGAGCTTGACATAGCAACCCAAATGTTTTTGCTTGTAGTTTCCTAGGGTTTTAAAAGAGCAAACTGAAAAAAACAAATTCCATCATGTGGCATAATATTGACACCCACAATTCATCAGCAGGATTGGAATCTTAGATCCATGACACAGATCTTTGACACTAACAGAGCAACTGACAGCAATAGTAGATTGTCATTCTATATATGGACCAGCATTAGAGGGGGATGAGACACATACTTTGCCAGTGGATTTCACTGATAATTGCTGACAGCAGAGGAACGATGAGACTCTGGAATCTTGGATTCCACTCCTGGGTCTGGCAGGGAGTGTATTTAGTGAGCAAAGACTCCTCTTTTGCCAATTTTTCTCAAGTTTGACCCTTTTTCTGTCCTGTGCCTTCCAAAAGTTTTCTTGCTCAGCCAGACCTAGTCGCCCCTTCTGGCTTGCTGTCCAAATACCAATTCCCTCCCAACTGCCAGACTGTTTGCCCAGCCAATGACAGTGCTCCTCCTATACCCTACCTACTTGTCGGATCTGTCTCCTCTCCCTCCCTGTGTTCCTCCCCCACTGCTAGTTCATAGAATCAGTCTCATTGTCCTGCCAGTAACAATCTCCCCTCCGCTCCGCAAGTTCCTCAGCATTCTTTCCCATAGCTAGTTCCTCCCCGCACCCTGTTTCTCTACTTGGGTCCTATTCTCCTTGATTAATCAGTTCAAGTCTCATACCTGCAGTCCCAATCTCCTATATCCCCTCTCTCGGACTCCCAGTTCCAATTTCTTCTACCACTCAGTCCCTAGTCCTAGTGTCCTTGCCCAGCCAGTCCCAATTTTTCTCCCCCTCCCTCCAGTCCCAGCCTCACTGAACTTCTTGTCTCAATCTACTTTGTTTCCCTCTCTCCTGCACCAGCTTTTGTGCCCTCTGCATTCACATCAGACAGTTTCCTCCTCCATGTTGCCTGGGTGCCGTGGGAAGGTAGGGGGTGGTGTCATTGAGAGCACAGGAGAAACTCTCTTTGCTTGCAGTTCCAGTTTCTGGATCCATCCCAGCGATTACAGGGAAAATCTGGTTTCACTCTGGTAGCCTTAGGCTGGAGCATGCTCAGTCCAGTCACATAGAGGAGCAGTGAGAGGATGGAGCATACTCAGGGTATGGCTACACTTGAGAGTTGCAGCACTGGTGGAGGCTTTCCAGCGCTGCGATTAGTAACTGTCCACACCTGCAGGGCACATCCAGCGCTGCAACTCCCTGGCTGCAGCGCTGGCTGTACACCTGGGTCTGCTTGGGGTATAACGATTGCAGCGCTGGTGCTGCAATGCTGCTCGTAAAGTGTGGCCACACACCAGCGCTGTTATTGGCCTCCAGGGTATTAGGAGATATCCCAGAATGCTTTTAACTAAATTACTCTCTTTGTTTTGTTATGATGCCTCTCTTTGTTTTGTTGTGAACTCGGGGCTCCGGGAGCTGCTTATCTAAAAAACAAACACAGCTCCTGTTTGCTGTGATCAATCTGTAACTGACTGTGAACAATCAATTGAGATAACCCACTACCTTGCCGTGAATGAGGCAGGCAGGGGGATGAGTGTTTGCTTGAGGAGAGAAACAGTGGGGGCAGGGGGGAGAAAGGGAGTCCGTTGGAGCAGCTGCTTATCTGGTCTGCAGGCTGTTTGCAGTTAAGAGTAAATGAGGGGTCGGGGAAATTTTCAGATTTTGCAAGGCAGGGAGCTGATACACAGTGTCAGCTCCAAAAATCCACACTCTCTCTCTCCCCCGCTCCCTGTCACACTCCACCCCACCCCCCTCTTTTGAAAAGCAAGTTGCTGCCACTTGAATGCTGGGATAGCTGCCCATAATGCATCACTCCCAACAGTGCTGCAAATGTGGCCACACTGCAGCGCTGGTAGCTGTGAGTGTGGCCACACACCAGCACTTTCCCTACACAGCTGTACGAAGACAGCTGTAACTCCCAGCGCTGCACACCTGCAAGTGTAGCCATACCCTCAGTTGCTCTAGGGGGACGGCACATGTGCAGTTCATTCACAAAGGAGCAGTAAGGGGATGGTACATAAGTAGAGATGGCGCATGCACACTCTTATCAGCACTAAAGGCTGAGAGAGGCTTAAGTGAGGATGGAATCTTTGAAGATTTTAGCTGCTAAAATTGAAGAAGTTGTCTTTATTGAGCATATGCAATAAAGACAACTTATTGCAAGATTGCAAGATTTTATTGCAACTTTTTGCAAGATTTTTTCAAAGCTTATAACTAAACCTAAGCCTTTCAAAGCAAGAACTAACTTATATAAAACACTAAAATATAATTCATTCATTTCTGCCAGATTCTGTTACTCTTTTTTATGTTTACCTGAACCTTACTCTGCAATTAATTCCCACTAATTTTATTGGGAATACTCAGACAGAGGTATTACTCAACATAAGTAAGGGTAGCAGAATCTGGCCTTGTGATTATAAAAAGAAAGACAAACTTGTTTAATGTATGACATACTTAAGATACAATATTCAAAGTACATTTTACTATTAGTGGATTTAATATCAGATAGGTTAAAATCAGTGTTCCCTCTAACTTTTCCCACCCATGTGTGGAATTAATTTTATTATGTGCACCAATATGGAGGTGATGTGTAACACAGTAGCAGATGGTAGCAGATTACAGAACAAGGAGTAATGGTCTCAAATTGCAGTAGGGGAGGTTTAGGCTGGATATTAGGAAAAACTTTTTCACTAGAAGGCTGGTGAAGCACTGGAATGGGTTATGTAGGGAGGTGGTGGAATCTTCTTCCTTAGAGGTTTTTAAAGTCAGACTTGACAAAGCTCTGGCTGGGATGATCCTGCTTTGAGCAGTGGGTTGGACTAGATGACCTCCTGAGGTCACTTCCAACCCTGATATTCTATGATTCATATTGGTGCACATAACATTCATGTGGTGGGGGTGGGGCCGAGAGGTTCAGAGTGTGGGAAAGGGCTCAGGGCTGGGGCAGAGGGTTGAGGTGCAGGGGTGTACGCTCTGGGGTGGGGCTGGGGATGAGGGGCTCAGATCTGGGGCAGAGGGTTGGAGTGCAGGGGTGTGAGGGCTCTGGCTAGGGGTGCAAGCTCTGGCATGAGGCTGGGGATGAGGGGTTTGAGGTGCAGGAGGATGCTCCAGGGCTACAGCAGGGAGAGAAAACTCCCCCCAGCTCTCTCCCCATGGCAGCTCCGGGGCTGAGGCTGCAGGATAGGCACCCTTTCCCCCACCCAAGCAGGTCCAGGAGGGGTCTAGGTTTGTGCTGGGGGAGGGGCGCCGGGCCGCGCGCGTCTGGTCTGGGCTGCCCCAGCTGGGTTTGGACCATAGCATTCTTTCGGACGGCGGAGGGGTGCCCCAGCCGTGGCTGGTTGGGGGCCAGGCTAGGTTGGGGCTAGGAGAGAGGCGTCCCTCCCCCTAGCTGATCCCCAGGAAGGTTCCCTGAGCACCTGCATGGCGCTAAATAGGCTGCTGCACAGCTACGCAACTTACATGGAACTTAGATTAAAATAATAATTTGAGATATACCAGTCTCCTAGAACTGGAAGGGACCTTGAAAGGTCATCGAGTCCAGCCCCTTGCCTTCACTACCAGAACCAATTTTTGCCCCAGATCCCTAAGTGGCCCCCTCAAGGATTGAGCTCACAACCCTGGGTTTAGCAGGCCAATGCTCAAACCACTGAGCTATCCCTCCCCCCTGTATTTACACTTGTAAACGTTACTGTAATACCTCTTGCTGCTCTATTAACAGTGTGTGGTCAAACTGGACTTGAATGAACAAGTTATCTTGCTTGGTCTTATTAAGAGACAGATCTTGATAGCCTGGTGAAGAATGAAAGGCCATTTCACTCAGCAGCATAAAGATTCTACATTAGTCCACTTCTTACAACATTTTTTGTGTGCGAGTTTCAGACGCCTGTTACCTCAACAGTTTTTAGACAAGGAAGCAACAGAAAGCAATAGTAATATGTAGAGTTGTCGATTAATTGCAGTTAACTCACGTGAGTAACTCAGAAAAATTAATAGTGATTAATTGCAGTTTTAATTGCGCTGTTAAACAATACAATACTAATTGAAATTTCTAAAATATTGTTGGATGTTTTTCTACATTTTCAAATATATTGATTTCTATTGCAACACAGAATACAAAGTATACACTGCTCACTTTATACTTTTATTACAAATATTTGCACTATAAAATAACAAAAATAGCATTTTTCAATTCACCTCATACAAGTACTGCAGTGCAATCTCTATTGTGAAAGTGCAACTTACAAATGTCGATTTTCATTGTTGTTATATAACTACACTCAAAAACAAAACAATACAAAACTTTGCAGCCTACAAGTCCACTCAGTCCTGCTTCTTGTCAAGCCAATCACTAAGATAAACAAGTTTGTTTACATTTATGGGAGATCATGCTGCCCGCTTCTTTACAATGTCACCAGAAAGTTAGAACAGGCGTTCGCATGGGACTTTTGTAGCCAGCATTCCATGGGACTTTTGTAGCCAGCATTCCAAGGCATTTACATGCCAGATATGCTAAACGTTCGTATGCCCCTTCATGCTTTGGCCACCATTCCAGAGAACATGCTTTCATGCTGATGATGCTCATTAAAAAAATGTGTTAATTAAATTTGAGACTGAACTCTTTGGGGGAGAATTGAATGTCCCCTGCTCCATGGTTTTACCAGCATTCTGCCATATATTTCACATTATAGTAGTCTCGGATGATGATTCAGCCCGTTGTTCATTTTCAGAACACTTTCTCTGGAGATTTGACAAAACGCAAAGAAGGTACCAACGTGAAATTTCTAAAGATAGATACAACACTTGACCCAAGGTTTAAGAATCTGAAGTGCCTTCCAAAATCTGAGAGGGACGAGATGTGGGGCATGCTTTCGGAAGTCTTAAAAGAGCAACACTCCGATGTGGAAACTACAGAACCCAAATCACCAAAAAAGAAAATCAACCTTCCCTTAAAATCATTCAGAGATTGAAGCTGGTACAGAACGCAATGTCTCGCTTTATTGGGTAGGCCCCATTGCTGGAAGCATTTGACACTAGTGCTCCGGAAACTGCATTGGCTGTCCACTGGTCTCTGCACAAAGTTTAAGGTGCTGGTTATCACCTACAAAAGCCCTAAATGGCATAGAACCTGGCTAACTGAGAAATGATCTCTCCTCGTGCCACACCTCCACATCTGTGGTCAGCAGAGGTACTTGAGCTAAAATCCCCTTCATTATAAAAAAAGAGGGAATTGATAGCAAGGCATTCTCTGTGAGAGATCTGAGGCTCTGGAACGTGCTCCAACCCTTGGTTGGTAACCGCCTGAACTTGATGACCTTCTGGGCATGCTGCAAAAACATGTTTCATAGGGTTTTTGACAAGGGTAAGCTTCCTGGAATGATGAAGGGGTGGAAAAGGAGCTTTTTTGTAGGGGACAGGCTGGCAGAGTTTCTTTTGAACAATTATTTTAATTATGTTAGTGTTTTGTTGTATTATGTGGTTGGGGTGCTTACAGCCTTCTAATAGGTGTGTTTTTATTATATTCAAATTAAAACGAATAAGAAGAACAAATTCAGTTTTAGTTCCCTTTGTATTTGGCCCTAACTTGAGTTCATGCTACTTCCAATCCATTATCTTCTGCAAATTTAATCAGCACACTGCTAACTCCCTCTTCCAGATCACATAAAACTAAATCTAATACTGACCCTTGTGTCACCACACTAGATACTTCCTCCACAATTGAGGACATTGTCTATTTCAGTAGTCTTTGTTTGTCATCCATTAGCCAGCATATCATCCATGGAATAGCAATCATGTCTAAGCAAATCAAATTCAGCAAGCAAGAAGATATAAAATGTTTTACTAAAATTCCGATATTAGACCTATTGTGTTCCCTTCATCCACTAATTTTGTAATTTTATCAAAGCAGCAATGAAGTTTGGCCTGATTTGTTCTTTAAAATTCTAGTTTGCTCATGCTCATACTTTTAATTCCGTTTGGTTGTTTTGCACATTTTTTCCCTCATAATTTGTGTCATTATTTAACTAGAGATTTAGTTCTTGATCCTACAAACACTTACACGACAATAGGAAATGTATGCTACATTAGATTATTTATTAGCAAAGTTGCTCCAAATAATCCCCTTCCCCTACTTCATGTCAGCTTTCACAAAACTTCTATTTTGCAAACTAGAAAACCAACAACTTCATGGATTAGCAGCAACTATAGGAATGGGGACGGAGAGTTACAAAACCTCAACTATTTGAAAGCCACATGTCAAAATCTCAGCAAGGCCCTCATACAGCACAAAATCAGAGAGCATTTCAGATACAGTTACCACAATATAATAGTACCTAGTTGGAAAGAAGCACAACTATAAATGGCAGGCCATTGTTATTAGAGCAGAGCAGTTCTAAGGAAAATCAATTGTACTTCTGACTAATACTTTGTTATCGCAAAGAATGCTTCCTTCTTTAGAGCACATTACAGTATAGTGTCGACTAAAAAGAAAATGTGGTTATTGATTAAAGCACCATCACTAGTCTCAACACCAAAATTATGAATAAAACGTCGAACTTGAGTTCATGCTACTCCCAATCCATTAAACTGCTACTGTTATTAAACTGCTGCATAATTATTATAGGGTATGACCCAAGTGTTGTTTTTTTTAAAAAAAACAACCTGTGCATGAACATTTATGCATATGCTTTTGAAAATCTGGGTGTATATTTACATCACAGCTTTTCTCCCAATTGTGTTTTGTTGTTTTAACAAACTATTTTCAAAAGGCCTACTTAGAAAAGTTGAACTATGGAAGATATGCTCCATCATAATACTACTTGGGCATAAATGCCATCCAATCTAGTGCATCAAAATAGACACACACACACACGGAAATACAAATAATACAAACACACATTTCTCAAATTACCTTGCATAAAAATCTCCTGAACCTTTTGTTCCTTTACCCAGACTTTTACTTCCTCGTGAAGCTGCGGGTTGTCCCTGAGAACTGGGTTTAGACTGTCTACGTCGTCCTAAAGGAGAGATTTTAAAAAGAACCATATGTTATGTTTATTCATAACATTTATGATGTTTATCTTTCTAAACAAATTCCAAAGTACAATTTGAAACAAGACTGTAAAATGTATTGGTTCAATACAAATCCATGGGTCATTTTTAGAAAAATCTCATACGTGCAAGCTGTATTTGATAGTAGTAAGAGTGATTTCATGAGGAAAAAAGTACACTGTATCCCATACATGGTCAGACTTCCAAGCTATTAATAGGATCACACTTTCATAAATGAGGCCTTCCCTATAACCTAATGTTAGTTACCCTATAAAGAGTTCAGTGTTTACAAGAACACGGTAACATTTGTTTCAACAAAGTGGCGTTAAAATCAGAAGCCTGAAATGTCCAATTCATAATTTTTATACACACCCGCACACTGCAAGAGAGAATTTAAATATTTATACCAACAAATGCATGTGTATATGTAAGAAAAGAAAATTACTATTCCTAGTTTTTAATACTATACAGAGCCTGGTAAACTGTCTTGAATAAAGATTTTATTTTAAAACAAATTCTCTTTCCAATGTACATCTTTGAGTTAATCAGAAAGTATCTAGAAAATTAAATAAATTTTTGGTGGCATTGTCCTCACCAAGAGGCAGATCTAGACACAAATTAACATTTTTTTTTCTGTACTTAGAAACATGGTTTATTCAATCATGGGATCTACTACAACCTGTTGATTCACCTCTGGGCTCTGATATTTTTTTCTCTCTCTTTCAAAGCACAATTACTACTCCTGAATTTGAAATCAGTGGCAGGAGCCCCAGAGTAACTGGGAGGAACAGCAGCCATAGTTGGTGGCTCTTTGAGAAGTACGTGGGCAGACCTTGGAAACAGTGACCAGAAGGTCATGTAGTTGTGTGAAGAGGCCCCCACAGAGAGAGAAAATAATGAGAGAGATCCTCAGCACATAGGTTATAAAATATTTTAACAATAACTGCCCTTTTCCTTTTAGTGTCTGCTTGTTACCATTTAAAAGTGTTTGCCTTCAAAAGTGTTATCCTTAGAATGGGAGCAGGGATGTGTGAAGAACCTAATTAGAGGTCCAAAAGATGACACAGACTTGGAAAACTGAAAATCTGTCTCCCACCAACAGTTCTGCTTAGGCGTCAACTCTTACCCCCTAGTCCCCACACATGGCTTACTCCTCTTGACATATTATACATCTCCAATTCATTAAACATGAGGTCACAGCAACAAAAAGCAAAGACAATATGTGAAACCTAGATAAGAAACCACTTGTCGCCTAAGAGATCACCCAAAATATCTCCAAGTGTATTAATCCAAAAAAATAAAGTATGCCTTGCGAAAAATATCCTGAAAACTAGGGTTTTGACTGTACATACTTTCTGTTATGGCTTTCTCATATTTATATAAATTAATCACATGAAAAGATACCTTTTAAAACAGAAAAGAGTACATTTGAACAAGTTCATTCAGATGTCACCCTTTAATAAAGACTGCTCTGCATACTGTCCTATAAGCATTTAATATAAAAAGTTATTCTCTACACAGCATTGATTATTATACACACACAATTAAAATAATTGGTCAATGGTCAATAAAAATCACTGTCAAGGCGAAATTCTAATTAGAGAATTTAAGCTTAGTATGTCAGGAAATTCAAAGTAATGGTTCCCACAACCACCATAACTCTACCCTCTTATGCATGTGTTGTACTTCTGTATATTCAGTTAAATGTATATGCCAAGTGGCTGAATTATGTTTTTTGTAGTCCATGTTACCTTTGAATTTCCTGATATTTTTGCATTCACTCAGTCATACATTCAAATCTAATAACGTGTTTTGGAGCAAAACACATTAGTGCTTCATTGCACCCTACAAGAAAGGTTGGTAGAGAGCACAAGAGGAAAGCCATCAGACCTGCAGCTTCCTCAATTCCTTTTTAAGATGGCATTGCAGGCAGTGCAGTTGGTCTGCAATTATCTGATTTTACTTCTTAGCAATGTACTTTCCTAAAGAAAAAAAATATAATCCCATTTACCCTATAAAGGTACTTCCTGTGATTGGGTCAAGACAGCACAGATCCTGGATTCTTACTTCCTTCTTAGCTAGACTGACGACCAGTCAACTTGTAGAATATTCATGCCCTCTACAGTTCTTCTCTGCCAATTTCCACAGTTTGAGTTCTTCTGTTCTGAAAGAAAATGTGTTAGTCTTGTTATCTCCCAATCCAAGATTAGTCTTCCCTCAGTCCTGGAACCCAAGATTCCTCTGAGTGGATGTCTGTGCTGGCTTGCCACTGTCACAAAAAGCAAATGATCATGTAAATGGGATTATAATTTGCCCTTCTGAGTTGACTACAGCAAAGTCTCTGCATTCTTAATACAGTAGCAGCATCTCATACAAGACGAGGACTAGACTAAATATTGGCAAGAGAAAGTGCCCCAGGGCCACAGAAAGGAAGGACGGGAATGGAGAGTATTCCCATGCTCACTATCTTTCCAGAAGACAGTTGCATAAAGTAGCATGGCCATAAGCAACCTGTGGATGAAGGCTGAATGAAGAACTCCCAGGTCATGTAAGGCTTTACAGAGCTCATCTGCTGTTACCACCTCCACCCCACCAAGATGTGGACACAGCTTTAGTGGAGTGGTTTTCTTCCTGTCTGAGCAAAAATTATTTGACTTATCTATTTGGCTCTTGGATTCAGATTCTGACTCACTGTGTTGATGACACACTGCAAAGCTTTTAGGACTTTCCTGAAATTTTTGAACAATGCAAGGGAGTCCATTTTCCTAAAAGATCTTAAGTAAATGTTCCAAAGTTCTGCTGAGAACATGAGTGTACCTATGCCATAGTCTCTCCTTTCTTACAATGTGGTGGAGGAGGCTGGAATTGCGAGCTATACTGCCATATTTCCAATTTAACCAGGCCCCCTCCTGCTTCTCCCAGTAGCAGGAGTGGAAAGGTCAGGCACAGTAAGACTGCCGGACCACAGAGTATGTTTGAGTGCTGAGACACAGAGCACAAGAAACAAACAAACAGTTTCTTTGTCCAAAAAAGCATTTCCAGGCTCCAAATACACGAGGCATCCAAGATAGTTGATGGGGAAGCTACAGATTACTTGTCCTGCTTCAGATATCTTTTGAGTCAGGAATCAAACTCAGGAACTTGAAGGTGACCCAAAGAGACAAAGGATCAAATTGTGAGGAGAGCCCACAAAACAGCAATATTCTTCCAAGCTCCACCCACAAACCAAGTTCTGTCCACCTCAGATACCAAAATGTGATTCTTCAGATTGTTCAAAATATAATGCAGGGCTCCATATCCTTAGTGGACCCTTGAGCTTGACTCCCCAAGTGGGTCTCAGATGCCCTGCTTCTTTCCTTCTTGATTTGGGAGACAGGAGAAAGAATATGAGGTGGAAGTGGTGATACTCACCCAATTGCCAGATACTTGTGGCACCAAAATAAGATGTCATGTACAGTATATTAAAGATAGTCAAAACTTTTGTTAAATCTTTCCTCCCACACACAAAACAGTGACTTTGTCTAAACAGAGATTTTCATGAAGAAGTTTCCACTTGCCAGAATACAGGATACTGGGCTAGTTGAACCACTGGTCAGACCCAGAATGGCCAGTCTTATGACATTTGAATTAACACCTCATTGAAATGAACAGGGACTTTTTCACATTTTCAAGCTTTTCTTGACAACTGTAAGGGCTAGAGACTGATTTTGTTTTAAAATGAAAACTGCAACTCTGGAGCTCAAGATAGAAGCTCAGAGCAAATGGAGTAGTATATATCCACATCATTGCCCAATTTGAGCCCCGCTTTGAGGGCTTTAAAATTCTCCAATTACTGTCAATTCTTCCTCTCTGACCAAGGAGGAGGGAAGATCCCATGGTCTGTGACACAAAAGACTCAGTAATGGAAAAACAGCCAAAGCTAAAATGTACTCTATACATCATAAGCACCTGAAAATGTGGACTTAGAAGGTGCCATCCTCAAATTACAATGTTGCAACACGATGTTTAATGCATGAAAGACATTTTCTTTGTAACAATAAGAACTCATTTCAGCTGCAGTATTTCACCAAAAAAAGACTAAGTAGATTTTGCAGTCCTCACAGAGGTCAGCACCACATTAGTCTTTGCCATCTGTGGTTTAATTAACTACAGCTTCCTCTTGCTGCTTAGAGATTTTCAGATGATTTAAGACATGAATTAAATAAAAACTGGTGTGTAACACACTTGAAAAATATGTTTACAATGTTATATTCACCAAGTGCTACACGAGAAAACAAGCATTTCCTAAATATTAACTTCTACATATTTATGTGATAATGGGGTCTCATCTGACTTCAGCAGTCAGCGAGCCAAATTCAACTCTGGTGATAATTTACATGAAGAGATGAATTTGTCCCACTGACTCCAGGTATAGTCGGAGTACAGACATATCAAGTATTTCAAAAGCTTAAAGTTTCAGTCTCTGTTGATCAGATAAAAATTAGGGCTGTCGATTAATTGCAGTTAACTCATGCAAATAGCTAAGAAAAATTAATCATGATTAAAAATTAATCGTGATTAATCACAGTTTTAATTGCACTGTTAAACAATAGAATACCAATTTAAATGTATTAAATATTTTGGATGTTTTTCTACATTTTCATATATATTGTATTCTGTGTTATAATTGAAATCAAAGTGTATATTATTTTTATTACAAATATTTGCACTGTAGAAATTATAAAGGAAATAGTATTTTTCAATTCACCTCATTCAAGTACTGTAGTGCAATCTCTTTGTCATGAAAGCACAACTTACTAATGTAGATTTTTTTGTTACATAGCTGCACTCAAAACCAAAACAATGTAAAACTTCAGAGCCTACAAATCCACTCAGTCCTACTTCTTGTTCGGCCAATTGCTCAAACAAGTTTGTTTACATTTACAGGAAATAATGCTGCCCTCTTATTTACAATGTCACCAGAAAGTGAGAACAGGCATTTGCATGGCACTTTTGTAGCCAGTATTGCAAGGTTTTTATGTGCCAGATATGCTAAATATTCGTATGCCCCTTTGTGCTTCAGCCACCATTCCAGAGGATATGCTGATGACGCTCGTTAACAAAATAATGCATTAATTAAATTTGCGACTGAACTCTTTGGGGGAGAATTGTATGTCCCATGCTTTATTTTACCTGCATTCTGCCACATATTTCACGTTATAGCAGTCTCGGATGATAACCCAGCACATGTTGTTCATTTTAAGAACACTTTCACTGCAGATTTGACAAAATGCAAAGAAGGTACCAATGTGAAATTTCTAAAGATAGATACAGCACTCAACCCAAGGTTTAAGAATCTGAAGTGCCTTCCAAAATCTGAGAAGAGACGAGATGTGACGCATGCTTTCAGAAGTCTTAAAAGAGCAACACTCCGATGCGGAAACTATAGAACCCGAACCACCAAAAAAGATGATCAACCTTCTGCTGGTGGCATCTGACTCTGATGATGAAAATGAACATGAATCAGTCCACACTGCTTTGGATCATTATAGAGCAGAACCTGTCATCAGCATGGACGCATGTCCTCTGGAATTGTGGCTGAAGCATAAAGGGACATATGAATCTTTACCGCATCTCGCACATAAATATCTTGTAACGCCGGCTACGAAAGTGCTATGCGAACACCTATTCTCACTTTCAGGTGACATTGTTAACAAGAAGCAGGCAGCATTATCTCCTGCAAATGTAAACAAACTTGTTTGTCTGAGCAACTGGCTGAACAAAAAGTAGGACAGAGTGGACTTGCAGGCTCTTAAATTTTACATGGTTTTATTTTTGAATGCAGGTTTTTTTGTACATAAGTCTACATTTGTAAATTTAACATTAACGATAAAGAGATTGCACTACAGTATTGTATTAGCTGAATTGAAAAGTACTCTCTTTTTTTACAGTACAAATACTTGTAATCAAAAATAAATATAAAGTGAGCACTGTACATTTTGTATTGTGTTGTAACTGAAATCAATATATTTGAAAATGTAGAAAACATCCAAAAATATTTAAATACATGGTATTTTATTATTGTTTTACAGTGCAATTAATTGCGATTAATTTTTTTAATCGCTTGACAGCCCTAATAAAAATTCTTTGCATGTCAAAAATATTTTCTATCCAATGTTCTCTAGATCATATACCACCATTTACAAAAACTATCAGCATTACACTTCACATTATTCAGTTTACACAACTAACTTACAGTGTTTAGTTTTACATGGTGTTATTATCACTATCCCTTATACATATGCATTACCTCAAGACATGACAACAAAGGTTTTCTGAAGGAACACTATATAGTTTTAACACAAGTTTAATAATAAACAATTATTTATATTATATATATTTTTCTCAAACCCTGACAGAGGTGTTTTCTTGCTATCTCAATGTCTGGAGTAAGTAAAGACCCAGGTAAAAATTAGCTGACTTAAGATCATTTGGGTAGAAGCAGTTACTTATTTGCACAGGAATCATTTTAAAGAATCTACAAGGGCTACAACTGCATCCTTAGATAAAGATGCCTGTCCAAACTGTCAAAGATGTCTTCAGACTCAGGAACTTGTTGGATTTAAAGCTCTTTCTAGATTTTCAGAGAGCAATGGCAGTAACAAGTGTCATCTTTAATATTCAGATTGCTTAAAACTTGCATCCTCTCTTCTTGGATGCAAATTGTGTCAAATATAACAGTTGGACTGGACAACAAGAAATTTTTAGCAGTGGGCCCCTCCTACAGAAAAATCAAAGTGATCTCCTTCTCCCACCCTCCAAATTTCTATTTAGCCCTCAGCCTTTTCAGAAGATGAACTCCTTTCCCTACTGCCCCTTGTTAGCTGGATCTCCACCTCCCTTCCCTTTTCCCCCTCCCTTTTGTCTTTGCTGGCTGGATGCTCCCCATCATCATCTTTTTTGATGGTTGTAACCCCTTGTGGAGAAAGAGAAAGGTGTTTGTTTTTTTAAATGGATATTATCTGCACCTCAGTATACCTGCTTGATATTATCTTGCCTGACCTCATGGAATTAAATAAAAGGAGGACTGACTGGATATGTGGACTCTCTACTCAGACCCTATGCCACCAGCACTCCCAGCTATCTCCGTGACACCACTGATTTCCTGAGGAAACTACAATGCATTGGTGACCTTCCAGAAAACACCATCCTGGCCACCATGGATGTAGAGGCTCTCTACACAAACATCCCACACGCTGATGGAATACAAGCTGTCAGGAACAGTATCCCTGATGATGCCACAGCACAACTGGTTGCTGAGCTCTGTGCCTTTATCCTCACACACAACTATTTCAAATTTGTTGACAATATATATCTCCAGATCAGTGGCACCGCTATGGGCACCCGCATGGCCCCACAATATGCCAATATTTTTATGGCTGACCTGGAACAACGCTTCCTCAGCTCCCGTCCACTCACGCCCCTTCTCTACCTACGCTACATTGATGACATCTTCATCATCTGGACACATGGGAAGGAGACTCTGGAAAAATTCCACCATGATTTCAACAGCTTCCACCCCACCATCAACCTCAGCCTGGACCAATCTACACGGGAGGTCCACTTCCTAGACACTACGGTGCAAATAATTGATGGTCACATTAACACCACCCTATACCGAAAACCTACCGACCGCTATGCCTACCTTCATGCCTCCAGCTTCCATCCCGGGCACACCACAAGATCCATTGTCTACAGCCAAGCACTGAGGTACAACCGCATCTGCTCTAACGCCACAGACAGAGACCAACACCTACAAAATCTCCACCAAGCATTCTCAAAACTACAGTACCCGCACGAGGAAACAAGGAAACAGATCAACAGAGCCAGACGTGTACCCAGAAGCCTCCTACTGCAAGACAAACCCAAGAAAGAAACCAACAGGACTCCACTGGCCATCACATACAGTCCCCAGCTAAAACCCCTCCAGCGCATCATCAGGGAACTACAACCCATCCTGGACAATGATCCCACACTTTCACAGGCTTTGGGTGGCAGTCCAGTCCTCGCCCACAGACAACCTGCCAACCTGAAGCATATTCTCACCAGTAACTGCACACCGCACCATAGTAACTCTAACTCAGGAACCAATCCATGCAACAAACCTCGATGCCAACTCTGCCCACATATCTACACCAGCGACACCATCACAGGACCTAACCAGATCAGCCACACCATCACCGGTTCATTCACCTGCACGTCCACCAATGTAATATACGCCATCATATGCCAGCAATGCCCCTCTGCTATGTACATCGGCCAAACTGGACAGTCTCTAAGGAAAAGGATAAATGGACACAAATCAGATATTAGGAATGGCAATATACAAAAACCTGTAGAACACTTCAACCTCCCTGGCCACACAATAGCAGATCTTAAGGTGGCCATCCTGCAGCAAAAAAACTTCAGGACCAGACTTCAAAGAGAAACTGCTGAGCTCCAGTTCATCTGCAAATTTGACACCATCAGCTCAGGATTAAACAAAGACTGTGAATGGCTTGCCAACTACAGAACCAGTTTCTCCTCCCTTGGTTTTCACTCAACTGCTAGAACAGGGTCTCATCCTCCCTGATTGAACTAACCTCGTTATCTCTAGCTTGCTTCTTGCTTGCCTATATAAACCTGCCCCTGGAAATTTCCACTACTTGCATCCGAAGAAGTGGGTATTCACCCACGAAAGCTCATGCTGCAAAACGTCTGTTAGTCTATAAGGTGCCACAGGATTCTTTGCTGCTTCTACAGAACCAGACTAACACGGCTACCCCTCTGATACTTTAAACCTAGAGAGGAAAGGGTGTGTGTGGTAAGAACAGGAAGCAGCAGCTGGAGAAGAGTCTCAAACAGACATTAAGAGAAGGTAGAAGGAGCTGTCTGTATCTCCCAGATCAGGAGTAGAGTAGTCTGGACTGACTGGAACTTACCCAAAACTTGCAAGGAAAGAATACATTTTAGCTAAGACCCAGATGAATATAGGCATTTTTTGTTGTTTTATGCTTTTTCTCTGTTTGCTATGCACCTCTGGGTGAATAAATATTATTTTATTTTAAAGAAGCTGTTTTTGAGTCACTTTAAATGGCTGGTGGTCACAGGCTCTTTAAGGAAAAGGGCTTACAGGTGCCATAACCAGTTGTGCCCATTGTGTTATCACGTTTGATAAACAGGGGGCCGTAGCACAGAGATCCAATCCAAGAGTGGCAGGATTGTGTGGTTCTACCCAGAGAGGTGTGAAGATAGTGAAACCTATCACCAGAGGGATGCACTCAAGAAGAACTAATGGGTCCAAAACACAGCTCACCCTGGAACTATGAGACCCCTCCTCCTGACTAAAGCAAGACTGAGAGGCTATCCTGGAGAGAAACAAACATTTTAAAAACTCTTCACAGACACTATGACCATGAACAGTATTTAAAGGCTTAGTGTTGACTAGGAGAAGTGCTCACGCTTAGGCGGGGCTTAATTAATACATGTTAGCTAAACTCAATCTAAACTTGATCTTTTTCCTACTGTAAAGTGTGTAATACCTCAGCTCCATTTTAGCTTAGCAGGAGCCTAGACGACAACTAAAATGTTTAAATCGTGCTACAGGGCATTATACTGCATTTATGCTAGGAAAAAGGTCAAGTTTATGTTGGATTTAGCTAGCACATGGTAGCTAAGCCTGATCTAAGCTTGACTGCTTTTCCCTAGTTGAGACAAAGTAAAAGCATAAACAGGAAACAGAGCTCTGAGGGCATAAATGGAAGATACAAAGAATTAGGTTCAGGTTTCAGGTGGAAAAGAAGTGCCTAACCAAGGGTCTGATCAGGTATGCAGCTTAAAGTTGATCACTAGAAAATGACAGTCAACAGAAAGCACAGAGATACTCTTCTGCACAGTACAATGTGCAGAGGCTTGAACCTAAAAGAGTATAAATGGATAGGCCTTCTTGCTGAAAATCATGATTCCAAGTACGGGAGCAGGGAATAACTAATGACTTTACAGAGAGGCGTGTCAAAGTAATACTCTAGAAAGGGCTAAATTGTTTTATATTCATGGTCTGTGGTATAAATTTATGACTATATGCTATCCTAAATTAAATAAAATTAATGTTGCTATAAATGAGAAGTTTGCATAAAGATCAAGAGTTTAAGTATAAACTAAATTTTCCACTATTTGTTTAGTACCTTACTGTTATATTCAGTAACAGTGGAAAAAGGCTCCCATCACAATCACCATTACTTCTGCCCTTTATCTCTCTCCTCCTGCATGTCTTGTCTCCTTCCTTCCCTCTCTGCATTTCCTTCTCTGAAGATACTTCCAATTCCCATAACCATTGGCTTCACTCCCACTCCCCACTCCCTTCCCCTTTCCATCTGCTAAGATGAACAGTAGAGATGCCCCCCCCAGGTTATGCAAACCCGAAGTACGCAAATCCGCACTTATGGAAAAAGTTCCGTAAGCTAGAAATAGTTTTTTTTTTTTCCCTTTTCTTTTTTTTTGGGTGTAATGGTCAGGTATACGTTTCCAACTAATGCAAAATTTGAGTTATGCAAGGCATTCCGGAACAGAACCCTTGCGTAAGTCAGGGAGAGTCTGTAGTTAAATAGTTAATGCTGATATATAACATGTTGTTAGACTTTCGCATTAACACCCATTGAGATTAATGGAGGAAGCGGGGGTGTTTCATAAGTCTCAGTTCAGAGCAGGCTCAGAAGTGTCATGTTCAGAGCAGGCTCAGAAAGACTTCATTGCATTGATTTACACACAGGTCATGTTTGGAAGTGTAATTTCACAACTTTGAGGGGACTAGAAGTTTATTTGTTTAAAAATAAAAGCTTAGATTTTGCAGAATCTAAATAAGTTATGCAGGCCATAAATATGAGTGGGACAGATCCAGCCCATGGGCTGAGTACTTGCTACCATTTCATTACACAGATATCAAGAATAAAATATTTCCATATTATACCATAAAGCACAGATATTTGCCTTCCTAAACCATACAAAAAATAAAATTCACTCAGGTGAAATATATTTATGGTGGAAAAACCGGTTAACCTTCTTTTTCGTAACTGCTGTTCTTTGAGATGTGTTGCTCATGTCCATTCCATTCTAGGTGTGCGCACACCCACATGCGTGGTCGGAGATTTTTGCCTTAGCGGTATCTGTAGGGTCAGCTGTGGTGCCCCTTGAGCGCAGCATTCATGTGTCAGTATATCAGGCGCCGCCAGCCCTACACCTTCTCAGTTCCTTCTTGCCAGCAACTCCAACAGAGGAGCAGGAGGGCAGGTAATGGAATGGACATAAGCAACACATCTCAAAGAACAGTTACAAAAAGATAGGGTTTTTTCCCTTCGAGTGCTTGCTGCTCATGTCGATTCCATTCTAGGTGACTCAGAAGCAGTGTTCATGAAGGTGAGCTTGGAGTTCATGGTCGTGTAGCTTGCAGCATTGCTCTGCCAAAGCCAGTACCGTCTCAAGCCTGCTGGGTAAGCATAATGAGATGCGAACGTGTGGACAATCAGCTAGCAGCCCTACAGTCAAATCTCTTTTATTGGAACTTGCGCCAGGAAGGGCGCTGATGACAGTGGCAGGGGCACGTTTGCCAGCTCATAGCAGTAGTGGATGCGGGCCATGATCCAGGACGAAATCCTTTGAGCAGACACTGGGCGACCCTTCATTCTGTTTGCCACTGCAACAAACAACTGCATCGACTTACGGAACGGCTTTGTCCGATCTCTGTAGAAGGCGAGCACCCTCCTGACATCCAGGACATGCAGCCTGCATTCCTCATCTGATGTATGAGGCTTTGGAAAGAAGACAGGTAAGTATATGTCGTGGCCAGTATGAAACTAGGAAAATATCTTGGGCAGAAATGCCAGGTGTGGTCACACCTGGACCTTATCCTTCTAGAATACTGTATAGGGTGGTTCTGAAGTAAGCGCCTGATCTCAGACACCCTGCAGGTTGATGTTATCACTACCAGGAATGAACCCTTCCAGGAGAGAGCAGGAAGCCAGAGGCTCGAAGGGAGGCCCCCTAAGTCTCGACAGCACAAGATTCAGGTCCCCGAGAGGGAGGGGATCCCCTCCATGCGGATAGAGACACTCCAGACCTTTCAAAAACCGGGCCATCATGTCGTGAGTGAAGACCAACCTGCCTTGAAATGGAGGGTGGAAAGCTGAAATAGCGGCCAGGTGGACCCTGATCAATGACAGGGACAAACCTTGGAGTTTGAGGTGCAGAAGATTATCTAGGGTCTCCTGCAGCAGGGCCTGCTGAGCCCAGATATGCCGTTCTGAGGCCCAGCACGTGAATCTTTTCCATGTGGCCAGGTAAGTTGCTTTGGTGGAGGATTTCCTGCTACTCAACAAGACCGGCTGAACCTGGGCTGAGCATTCCTGTTCATCCGTGTTTAGCCATGCTGTCAAGTGTGGCACTGCCAGGTTTGGGTGCAGAAGGCTGCTGTGGTTCTGCGACAGCAGATCCAGCTAGAGGGGCAGCTACCAAAAGCTCCAGCAGCGTGCCAAACTAGTGCTGGTGAGGCCAGGCCAGGGTCATTAGGATAACCTTCATCCTGTCCTGTTTCATCTTCACGAGGCCTCTCTGAACCAATGGAACTGGCGTACATCAGAGCCCCCGACCACGGGATGAGAAATATTTGTCAGGGAGCCCCTATCCATCCCCCGGATCCAACAGAACACATGGCATTTCCTGTTCTGCCTGGACGCGAACAGATACACCTGGGGAGTCCCCCACCTCTGGAAGATCATATTGATCACCTCTGGATGGAGTGACCATTCACAGTGAGACGAGAAGGTCCTGTTGAGGTGATCTGCTAATACGTTTCTGATCTCGGGTAGGTGTGCGGCTACCAGATGAATGGCATGCTGTGCACGAAAGTCCCAAAGGTGGAAAGGTTCTTGGCAAGGGGCCGACAACCTGGCTCCACCCTACCTGCTGATGTAATACATCGCGGTGGTATTGTCCATCAGGACCTTCACCACCTTACCGCTCAGCTGGGGCAAGAAAGCCTGGCAGGCCAGGCAAATTGCTCTGAACTCCCTGATGTTCATATGGCGGACCAGCTCGTCCCACAACCAGTGGCCCTGCATCAGAGACCAGAATCAGCGACAGGGCCGGGGCCGCAAAGGGAACTCTCTCCAACACTGACCTGGGGTCCAACCACCAATCCAGGGATGACTGGGTGCAATCCGGCAATCCGATCTAGACCATGTCTGTTGGGAATGTAGACGGATGCCAGCGACTCTTGCAGAGACTGGAGATGGAGTCAGGCATGACTGACCACGTATGTGCATGCATATGGTGAAATCTCCATCATTGGGGATTTTTAAGAGCAGGTTGGACAAACATGTGTCAGGGATGGTCTAGATACTACTTAGTCCTGCCTTGAGTGCAGGGGACTGAACTAGATCACCACTCAAGGTCCCCTCCAGTTCTATCATTCTATGCAGCCATGTGGCCCAAAAACTGCAGGCAGGTGTGAGTTGTGGCGAGTGGTTTTTCACATGGGAGATCAGGTCCGACAGGGCCTGAAAACGTGCCTCTTGAAGGAAGGCTCTGGCTGCGTGGAGTGGAGAACTTTTCAGCTTGGAAAAGACAACTGAGAGGAGATATGATTGAGGTCTATAAAATCATGACTGGTGTGGAGAAAGTAAATAAGTGTTATTTACGTCTTCTTATAACACAAGAACTAGGGGTTACCAAATAAAATTCATAGGCAGCACATTTAAAAAAACAAAGGAAGTATTTCTTCACACAACGCACAGTAAACCGGTGGAACTCTTTGCCAGAGGATAGAAGACCAAGACCAAGACTTTAACAGGGTTCAAAAAAGAACTAAAGTTCATGGAGGATAGGTCCATCAATGGCTATTAGCCAGGATGGGCAGGCATGGTGTCCCTAGCCTGTGTTTCCCAGTAGGTGGATCACTTGATGATTAGCTGTTCTGTTCATTTCCTCTGGGGCACTGGGCATTGGCCACTGTTGGAAGACAGGATACTAGGCTAGATGGACCTTTGGTCTGACCCAGTATGACAGTTCTTATGTTCATATCTCCATAAATGTCAGTTTTTCTCTCCCCAGCCAAGGTAGAATCCGTCATTCCAAAAGTAAACAGACTATATTCAAGGAGTTGCCATATTTACTCAGTGTTAAATCTAGAAAGTTTCTGGCACTTTAGTAACACTCAGTTCTTTTAATTACAATGTACATAATTTTTTTCATCTTCAAGTGCTTGTCAGTGATTTCTTGATAAAAGGTATTTTCTAGTATTATATCTTGCCCCCAAAATTAGTAGTATACACCCAGGAAAATTCAGAGGCATAGTTAAAGTTAAGTGAAGAAGTATGGAAATACATGCTTAGGGCACCCAAATAATCTTAACTTTGTAGAGATTTGGAAACTTGTTGCACAGTAATTATGATAAGTTAACACTTGAGTGTTCTCAAAGTATTGAGCAACTATGGACAATTGGGACAATATCCATCCTTAGAAGGTAATTTATTCTAAACTAAATATGTCCCACACCTTTGCCATTCAAGTTTATGTTGGTTTTTTTTAAGTAGGAGTGAGGGTGGGTGACTCTGTGGGTTTTCCTGGGAGATGGCAGCCTCTCTCAGGAGGTGGACCGGAACACTGAGAAGCAAGTCAATTGACACAGTGGCCATCTTTACTAAGGGCAGTCTTTGGCCTCATTCCCACTAATAACAATAAGATACAGCAGTCATTTTGAAAGAGCCTAGTTGTTCATTAAATTAGCTGGAAAATATTTTCAACCTTTACTGAAGGAGAAACATTATTAAAGAACAGAAAGAAAAATATTCCATTAAACTTAAAATGTCCTTTAAATCATAGCTTCTGCACAAGATTTCAATTATGTCTAATAGTATAGGAAATCTGAACAGTCTGCAACTATTCTGACATTGAGATAATTAGGATTAAAAAAGTCTGACACCAGGTGTTAAATTTCTTTAAAGGCCTATTTCAATTAATTAATTAACTCAAACTACATCTGTACTTCCATAATTACATCGTTATAAAGAACAGTAGTTTTAAAAAAAAAGTTAAGGAGAGTTACTACTGCTGAAACAGATCAACAATCACTACTCATTTAAAGTAAAATATGTGAGCGCCGCAGAATACACACACTATTTGGACTGTGTTATACTGCACATAGTAAAGTCTCAACACCTCTCCCCCACAACTTTCTAAACTGGCAGCTCCCAAAACTTTACTGGTTCATGTATCACCTTTCAAAAAACTATTGAAAAGTGAATGACTGAAACATCTAGCTTACATACCACAGTTTGGAAAAAACTGCTGTAAACATTAATTCTGTGTTTAAGTAACTGACAGTCTACCTATGGCCCTAGAATCACATGTGGCACTTCGGTGCCCTGCATACCACTAATGTGGGGTTCACAGGCTTCACTAGAGCTTCCTATACTCTGTTCTCAATTAGGGAAAACAGAATACTGATCACAAGACAGAGCACTCCTTGCATTTCCTAACACATGTACAAGGAGTGAAGGACTAAGAAGAGATTGCTAAACAAACAGGCTAGAGTTGTGAAAATCTCTCTCCGGCCCATCACATAGTCATGTTGGGCAAGATGAAGGGGAATAAAGAGAGGGGGAAGGAAAAAGCAGTGAGCCAAAAGCTAATCACAGCATAATGTCCTAATTATGTGTTGCAATATTTTTTCCACACCATCCCATCTACCATTCTGGAGGTCACTGCTGGGTTGGGCTGAAGTTTTGAAACATGAGGTTCCCTTTAGTGATTAGCAGCACCTGAAGCTCCCAGTTAAACTACCTCCATTGCATTCAAAGCACCTTTGGAAACTTGCTCTCTCAGGAGAGAGCCTTTTTTCTCTCCCCTGCTTTTTTGCACTAAAACCCTTATTTCAGAAAATTGGTGGGGAGGGGCACTCTGGGACCTTGTAACTGCAAAAATTTGTATGGGGTGACACGGTGAGAGTCCTCTCTCAGTGCCACCACTTTCCATTCCCCAAACTCTCAGAACACAAAACTACAGTGGTGGTCTGTGTATGTGGCAGAAGCCACAGAGGCGGTGGGGGAGAGCTGTCCAGAGAAGCTTGCTTTTTTTGTACTTAATTGGCCTACTGTTCTTTGTGAGGGCCCTGGTCCTTAACTATCTTGTGTTTGTAGAAATGTCCTCCTCTTTTCAGATATTTCTTAAATTAAGTGCCTGGCTTCTTCTACACACAAGACTGGGGTCCAGATCCTCAATATTCTTCCTGATTTGGAGGGAGAGACTTCTAACAGGAATCAATTCTCATAACTCAAGCCAGGAGAGAACCGCAATTCTCGTGTAAAGCACAAGCACCTTCTGCTCCTCTTCTCTAAACTCCTCATCCCTAAGAGCACTTTCAAACTAATGGCCAATAATTCTGTAGGCCTGATACTTCCTCTTCTTCAGGACTCCAGTGATAATTCAGAGGGCCCTTTGATGGTGGCTGAATAGACAATTCTGATAAGAGATTCTTTTTTCTTGGTACTCTGCCAACCATATCCACAATCCTGAGAGATTCTAATCCCAACAGATGGTGTGGAAGCATCTCAAAATTTCATTGACTGTAAGCTCTCTAAAATGTGTGTCTGAGTCAGTAGATTTGTTACAGTGTTATGGCATCCATAATCATGGCTCTCACTTCTTGAGGCTACATTTATATGAAGCAAGTCTGTAAGATACAGCTCCTACTAAGAAAAAGGAATCCCACTGAGATTTAAAAGATAAAAAGGAACACCTGGAGTCATAGCTCAAAATACCAGGAGTTTCCATGCAGTTGCACATTATTTTTGTGTTATTTATTAATTTTTTTTAAAGAGGAGCTATCTTTTTGAGGTTTCCCCTGCTCTGCCTGCTCACAGCCAAGCAGTTATTCCGAGGCTGCTCCTCCATCCCAAGAACTGATCCTGCTAATCTATTCTGTTTACCCTTGACCTGCCCCTAGGTGGTGACAAATGCATAACTGGAAGAAGCAGGGTTTAGTCACTCCATGAAGAAGCAGCAGCACAATGGCAGCTGAGGTTCAGACCTCTGAAGTGTATCAGATTTTGCAGGCCATTCTGTATTTTGACTCAGTAAGGCTGCCTGTTCCACTGCACCAGAAAAATAAGCTATGTTCTGCAGCCACACAAGAGAGACAAAGCCTTCCCATCCAAATACCTTGTAGCCCTGGGAAAGGGTACTGAGCTGGGAGTGCCAGGACATGAGTTCAAATGTCATCTTTATACCTTTACAGACTGCTACTTAGGGCTGTCAAGTGCATGGAAATCTTAGTATTGACGAAGGCCTCATATTCCTACCCTAGAAAGTTGTCAAGTTCTCCTGTTTTACAAATAAGTAAAATGAGAAGTTGTACAGTCACTTCAGACAGAGTTGTGTATGTATCTTTCACATATCTGAAGCCCATTTGACTGAACTCAATTTTAAGGAGATGTTTAAGCAAGAACGGTCTTTATCTACTGTGGACAAAACTAGAGCATGTGAGCAGGAAGAATTTAGCAGAACAGACAAGAGGCTCAACTTAAAGGAAATAAAACATTCTGTTCAGGATTTTATACTGCTCCCATCACCATGGTATGTGTACTGTAAAAAGGCTAATAAAAACTGAAACTGCTGAAAGAACACTGAAATTTCGAAAAAGATAGTAGGGAAGAGACAATAATAAGAGACTTAATGGGAAACAATCTCATAGAAAAATAGGAAAGTGATGAGGATAGAAACAAAAATTAAATGGACACTTCAAGTTGAAATTCAGAAAAAAACTGAAGGAAAAAAGGTGGAAAACACACAACATATGGTAAATGCTTTTTTAAAAAACTGAAAGCTGTTAACATACCACAACGTCATGCATTTAAGTGGCTAGGATTTGAGAGATATGCCTGATGCAGCATGCTACACACGGTCTGGATCTAGGTAACTCCTCTTCGTTTTTACTGGTTACTAGTTTGGAGCAATACCTTCCAGAATGGAAGGTGACTTATTGAGTGAGAAAGGGGAATTTTCCCCCCTTACCTGTACATTTTTTTCCCCATAAATGGGACAGTCACCATTTTCAAAGATCTCACCTTCATAAAAATGGTCTAAAGTATATTACTTTGGTGTCTTTTATCCTTTACTTTTTGAACTCTCAAGTTCAAAGAGTTTTTCTGGAGAATTCCAGCTAGTGCTAAGCATTAAAATGAGCATCGGGTACCAAAACCTCAGCCCAAACCAGTAATGGACTCCACTAGTCTATAAGAAAAGAACATTATGACAAGTAGAAAATTTTATTGTTCCTCTGTGATATTTCACTCAAGAGAGGATAGTAATAAGTCATAATAATGTAATTTCACACTGCCAATAGCAAAATAATATCTAGATATCATATTGTGATTAATGCTGTGGCTCTCCGTAACTTCATCTGTTGAAGAAATGACTCTCTGACTCTTCAAGAAAAGATTAAGGATGATACCATGGGAAGGAATAACATGACTAGGACTCAGGAGATATGGGTTATATTGCTGGTTCTCCCACAAACTTCATGTGTAACCTTGGGCAAGTCATTCAATCTCTCCGTGCCTCAGCTGTTTCATCTGTAAAATAGAGAATTATTTCTCTACCTCATAAGGGTGTTGTGTGCATAAATACATTAACATTCATTTGTGATGTACTCAGATACTATGGTGCTGAGCACCACAGAAAAGCTTATAAATTAATCTATTCAAGACTGAATTCCACTGATATACAAGGTACTTAAATACTGTACTTCAGGCCCAGTATTTTACCCACCTTAAAAATTGTGTTCTGATTTCCGGGGCAGGGGAGGGAGGAGGAAGGGTGCAGCAGAGGGGAGAGTAGAGATTAAAGTGAGACAGAAAGAAATCCTCTGTATTATAATATAAATCCAATTTGTGTAATGTAAACTTAAAATTCACTTCTAAGTCAATGTGTAATAATAAAATAAACTAATATTTGTGAAATCCAGAGAAACCAATGTTTTGTTCTCCTCTATTTGTTGTGCAAGAGAAAATTAAATCACTATTACCAGTCATGTTGGCAGGCACACAAAAGGGGGGGTAGGGAGGGAGAGAAAAGGAATAGTAATGTTAATTTTAAAGACAGAAAATGTTTGCTTAATTGAACGTGACCAAAGAAATGTACAAACAATGGCTAGCAAAAAAAAAGTACAACTATATTTAATTAAGTAGTATCCTTTTAAAAAGGCATGAAGTTTGATCAGAAAATGTATTGTACTCAAAGTCCTCTATATCAAAACAAACACTGCACTTCTTGTTTTGTTAGTAAAGTCATACCAATGTCAAAGGGGAGGCGGGTGAGCTATTGACTAACCATCTTTGTTTTTATTTAACAAACATGAAGTTTGGATAAAATTACTTGAGTTTCTCACCAGATGTCTGGCCTGAAATCAGAATTCCATATACACATGCTTAGAGCATTTCATTTGGAACTACTAACTCTCAGTTTCCACTAAGTGCAACGGTGAAGACTGCTGAGTAGAATTCTCATACGGTACTAATCCTCAAGTGAAAATCAGTACTTGCACTAAGTATAATTTTTTTAATATTCTGCTTTATATAAAATTACTTTTGTTATCCCCAAGGATTTAATTTTAAGATGCCACTGTTCAATGCTTTTAATCAAAAAGTTATTTATGCTGATAGCATTTTGAAAAAAATCAGGAAATCTGACTTTACCCTATACTATTCATCTGCACTCAGCTTCTACTTAGCTGAATTATTCAGCACCTCTACTACATGTGCCACCAATGTAGTGTGCCTGCCACATCACAATTTACTAACTCCAGTTTCCTCAAATCTACGACTTTAAGATGTACGCAACTTAAGGTTTTCCACAGAAATATCTGAAAACTCTCCTAACAAAGGGCAGTGTTTGCTCCATGAAAACAATAAATTATATTAATTTACACTAGGGCTGTACACCGATTAAAAAATTTTATTGCGATTTTATTGCGATTAAAAAAAGTAATCATGATTAATCACGCAATCAATCGCACTGTTAAACATTAATAGAATACCAAGTATTTAAATGTTTTTGGATGTTTTCTACATATTAATTTCAGTTTCAACACAGAATACAAAGTGTACAGTGCTCACTTTCTATTTACTTTTGATTACAAGTATTTGCACTGTAAAAAAAAAAGAAAGTATTTTTCAATTCACCTAATACAAGTACTGAAGTGCAATCGCTTTATTATGAAAATTGAATTTACAAACACAGAATTATGTACAAAAAAACTGCATTCAAAAATTAAAATTAAAATTTTAGAGCCTGCAAGTCCACTCAGTCCTACTTCTTGTTCAGCCAATTGCTCAGATGAACAAGGTTGTTTACATTTGCAGGAGATAATCCTGCCTGCTTCTCATTTACAATGTCACCTGAAAGTGAAAACAGGCATTCACATGGCACAGTTGTAGCTGGCATCACAAGATATTTATGTGCCAGATGCATTAAAGATTCACATATCCCTTTATGCTTCAACCACCATTCCAGGGGACATGGGTCCATGCTGACGACGGGTTCTGCTCAATAACAATCCAAAGCCATACAGACCGATGCATATTCATTTTAATTATGTGAGTCAGATGCCATCAGCAGAAGGTTGTTTTTCTTTTTTGGTGGTTCGGGTTCTGTAGTTTCCGCAGAGTGTTGCTCTTTTAAGACTTCTGTTTACCGTATCTGGCACGTAAATACCTTGCAATGCTGGCTACAAAAGTGCCAAGAAAATGCCTGTTCTCACTTTCTGGTGACATTGTAAGTAAGAAGAGGGCAGCATTACCTCCAATAAATGTAAACAAACTTGTTTGTCTCTTAGTGATTGGCTGAAAAAGAAGTAGGACTGAGTGGACTTGTCGGCTCTGAAGTTTTACATTGTTTTGTTTTTGAGTGCATTTATGTAACAAAACTCTACATTTGTAAGCTGCGTTTTCATGGGAGACTGTACTACAGTACTTGTATGATGTGAATTGAAAAATACTATTTCTTGTGTTTATCATTTTTACAGTGCAAATATTTATAATCAAAAATATACACTTTGATTTCAGTTACAACACAGAATACAATATATACTGAAGTGTAGAAAAAAATCCAATATATTTTATACATTTCAATTGGTATTCTATTAACAATGCGATTAAAACCGTGATTAATTGTGAGTGATTAATAGTTGCGCGAGTTAACTGCAATTAATCGATAGCCCTAATTCACACATTTCTGTACCATTTTGTAGAAGATACTATAATTGCATTTTAGAGAACATAGTAATAGATCATCAAGGGAAAGATAGAGTAACAGAAAATAATAGTGTTGCCAACTTTCTATTTGCAGAAAACTGAACACCTTTGTCTTGCCCTGCCCCTTTTCTGAAGCCATGTCCCCGCTCACTCCACCCCCCTCCCTCCATCGCTTGCTTTCCCCCACTCTCACTCATCCGCTCATTTTCACTGGGCTGGGGCAGGAGGTGGGTGGCACTGAAGGCTGCAAGTAAGAGCTCTGGTGTGGGGCCGGAGATAAGGCGTTTGAGATGCAGGAGAGAGCTCCAGGCTGGGGCAGGGGGTTGGGGTGTGGGAGGGGATGAGGCCAGGAATGAGGGGTTTGGGGTGCAGGAAGGGGATCTGGGCTGGGGCAAGGGTTTTGGAGGGGGTGAGGGCTCTGGCTGGGGGTGCGAGCTCTGGGCTGGAGATGAGGGGTTTTGGGGTGCAGGAGAGGGCTCCAGGATGGGGTAGGGGGTTGAGGTGTGGGAGTAGACTCTGGGCTGAGGTAGGGGATTGGGAAGGGGTATGGGCTATGGGCTGGGGGGTACGGGCTCTGGGGTGGGGCCAGAAATGAGGGTTTCAGAGTGCAGGAGAGGGATCTGGGCTGGGGCAGGGGTTTAGGGTGGAGGAGGGGATGTGGGCTCTGGGTGACACTTACTTTACGTGGCTCCCAAGAAGCTGCCAGCATCTCCCACCGGCTCCTAAGCAGAGGCAAAACTACATGGCTCTGTGTGCTGCCCACATCTGCAGGCACCGCCCCCTCAGCTCCCATTGGCCGTGGTTCCTGGCCAATGGGAGCAGCTGAACTGGTGCTGAGGGAAGCATGCAGAGGCCCCATGGCCGTCCCTCTGCCTAGGAGCCAGAGGGAGATGCCAGCAGCTTCCCAGGAGTCGCACAGAGCCTGCGCCGCTAACTGGACTTTTAATGGCCCCGTCAGCTGTCCCACCAGGGTCCCTTTTTGACCGGGTTTTCTGGTCAAAAACTGGACACCTGGCAACCCCAGAACATAGTAACTGAAATCCTTTTGTTTCCTAGCTAACA
This sequence comes from Mauremys mutica, assembly GCF_020497125.1. Classification (NCBI taxonomy): domain Eukaryota; kingdom Metazoa; phylum Chordata; order Testudines; family Geoemydidae; genus Mauremys; species Mauremys mutica. Next base: position 82,108,312 of record NC_059078.1, read on the forward strand.
AACCGTACTTTGCGGTCAAGTCAAATTTAGCCTAAAATTTAGGATTGGTAAGAATAGGCTTCTAACAAAACACAAAACCAACAGAAATTCTCCAATTACTTATTTTAAATTCCTATTATAACTAGGAGTGTGTGTATTTGTTTTGTTTTTAAAATAAGCATTCCCCTGCAGTGCTTGCAACATTAGGTCATCAATTCTGTAAGGTGGTGAATTCCTTCAGAAAGGTATTGAGAACCTCCAACTGCCCCTGACAGCAACAAAGTGAGAATATGAAAAGGGATATTCACTAAAAACTGTTTCTAAAAATGCAACTGACAAATCTATTTTCATTATCCAAATCGAGGGAAATGCAAAAAGTAAACCAACAGCATAAATAGTTTAATTTTTTTTTAAAAAAAGGAAAAAGCGGCAGCTAACTGGTCAATGTGTGTTGTGCAACACCCTCTGTGCCCAATCTATACAGGATATGAATCTGTCAGAGTCATAGAGCTTAGCTGTAATGTAATAATTGGAGATATACCAATCTCCTAGAACTGGAAGGGACCTTGAAAGGTCATCAAGTCCAGCCCCCTGCCTTCACTAGCAGGACCAAGTACTGATTTTTGCCCCAGATCCCTAAGTGGCCCGCTCGAGGATTGAACTCACAACCCTGGGTTTAGCAGGCCAATGCTCAATCCACTGAGCTATCCCTCCCCCACAACTCAAGTTGTAGAGACTCATGTGTTTAGTTTTGCAAGTCCCAGATTGAATCCAAATATGTTGGCCAAGATGGAAGCTGTCACATCAGGAAGATATTTGAAATTTTTAGGTTTAATAAATATTAAAAATAATAATAATAAATGAGAAAATAAATTTGTGTACACACAAATTGAAGGTGAAGAGGCCTCTCCTTCAGATTAGAAGGCAAGGCTTCCTTGGGTATTTAAAATCACTGCAATCATTTTTTACCTAACATGGGGAATTCCCTACCAAATGTGTGCTCTCGTATATCTAGTATTGCAGAGGCAAATTTTGTGCTAGTTCCATTCACAGATGACAGTGACAGCTTGATAATTTCCAAACAGTGTGCCCTCTAAATTTTCTTTGTTCTGAGTGGGCTACAAACGCTACTTGAGTGCTATATTTTTGTCCCTGGGCAAAGTTTACACATATATATATGTATTTTGACTCTTCAGACATATATTCCACTGAACAGTGTAAGTATTTTTAAAGTACCCTTAAATGGCCAGTATACATAATTATGCTTACATACAACGTTCTATAGCTTATACAGCTAGCTAGCATGTCCAAAGAAGACGAATAGTAAGACTAGAAGGTAATTTATGTAACTATAAACACAATTTATTTCCCCCTTAGGGAAGAAACCTCAGGACTGATCAATGTGCAAGTTCAGAGAAACCACCTTTTCCAGTGGATTTAGCCTTTTGACTCTCTTCATGCCAGGATTGTACATTAAACAGTATAGATGGTATCAGCAGCAAGCTGTTCATACCATCACTATGCAGGATGCAGCCAGAGAAGCCAGCTGGATTGCTTTTGGGTGGTCCGGACACTAAAAACATGAATAGAAACAATTAAGAGAATGCTGAGAAGAGTTAAAGACTGAGAAACTGGATGCTGCTCTGTCATCTATGAAGGAAGCGAAACCAGGAGGTGAGCACATGATGGTGGGGAATGCCAGCTGGTCTACACTGAAGTTCTCAAGCTGTTTCTGTCATTCTCAATGGGTGGGACAAACCCAAAAGCCCCTGGAGTGCTGGAAGGTAAACCCATGAGAAGAGCATTTTTCAGTTACAATAGCTATTTTTAAGTCTGTAATTTGAAGAGGGGGGAAAAGGGTTGAAAAAATTCTTCTGTTTATGATTAGGGATCGCTTAAATTTTCTTTCTACCCATCTATACATACAGACATTTTATTTCACTCTTTTCTTCAAGTTTTCACTATTTTTTAAACTCATTTATAGTAAAAGGTTTGCATTGTGTTTTAATCTGTACATATCACACCATCCACACAACACTATTTCCTTTCTTTTTATGAGAAAAGAGGGTAACAAAACCCCAAATCCTTCAGCTTTCTTATGCTCTGTGTGATGAGTTGGGGCTATATCTGTAAAACTTTAGAATGCTGGCTGATATTGTGAAGTTGTACTATGAAAACCTGTATCATAAGTGCCTATACTTAGGCCTGGTCTACACTGGGTGTGGGGGGATGGGGAGAGATATCGATCTAATATATGCAACTTCACCTATAATAGCGTAGCTGAAGTCGATGCATCTTAGATCGACTTAGATTGACTTACTTCGTGTCCTCGCAGCGCGGGCTCAACGGCCGCCGCTCCCCCGTCGACTCCGCTTCAGCCTCTCGCCCTGGTGGAGTTCCAGAGTCGAGGGGGAGCGTGTCCGGGGATCGATACATTGCGTCTAGATGAGACGCAATACATCGATCCCCGATGGATAGATCACTACCTGCCGATCCAGCGGGTAGTGTAGACATACCCATATTTGTAGATCTACCACAGCTGACAGGGCCTGTAGCAGGTACACACCAGACAAACACAAAGAAGGTGCTTAGGACTCAACAGCCTTATTCAGATGAAAACATCTGGGAACAATAGCTGCAGTTAGCTTAGTGGACTCCTCTGAAAGGAGAAAAGATGGTAGGAGCAGTGGAAACTTACCAGGGGCAGAACAAAGGCAGTGTGGGCATTTAAATTCCTAACTTTGCTAGACACTACAAATCATGGACTGAACAGACACACTGGATTTATGACTTATTACAGCTATCTGTAAACCACAAATAACCTCCCTTCCAGCTGCTTTCCTCCTCCACCCATTTCTTTTCCTCCCTATCACTGGAAGGGTGTTAACAGGTCACTTCACCTTGAAAGGCCTCTTGAAATATGTGTTAACTACTTATGCTAAACATCTGTCCCACACTGTATTTACCTGTGACACTCTGAATAAGTTTCTCATACCTGAAGAAGAGAGCTGTTTAAGCCTGAAAGTTTGAGGCAGAAGAGAACAAGATCACTCAGGGCATGGCTACACTTGCGAGTTACAGTGCATTAAAGCAGCTCTAACTTGTGACCCATCCACACTGGCAAGGCACTTGGTGCGCTCTGACTTCGCGGCTAGAGCGCTTCTGGTACTCCACCTCGATGAGTGGAATAATGTTCGATGCGCCTCCGCTGGAGTGCTGTGGCACCAGTGCAGACGCTCTGGTCTGTTAATACACTCTGATTGGCCTCCAGAAGTGTCCCACGATGCCTGTTCTAGCCACTCTGGTCACCAGTTTGAACTCTACTGCCCTGCCCTCAGGTGACCAACCGTCAGACCCTTTAAAATTCTCTGGGAATTTTGAAAGTCCCCTTTCTGTTTTCTCAGCCAGGTGTGGAGTGCTCTCAGCGAATCTTTCCAGGTGACCATGCCTCCACGCGCCAGGTAATCCCCACTATGGCACAATGGCGAGGTGCTGGACCTCATCAGTGTTTGGTGGGGGGGAGGAAGCTGTCCAGTGCCAGCTGCGTTCCAGCCATAGGAATCACGATACCTTCAGGCAGATATCAAGGGACATGATGGAAAGGGGCCATGACCGGGACCCACTGCAGTGCAAGGTTAAAGTGAAGGAGCTGCAGAATGCCTACCACAAAGCCCGCAAGGCAAACCACTGCTCCGGTGCTGCCTCCGCAACTTGACATTTCTGCAAAGACCTGGACGTGATACTTGGGGGCGACCCCACCTCCAAGTACCACCATGGACACTTTGGAGCCTAGTTCAACAAGGCAGATGTGGGAGGCGCACCAAAGCAGGAACAAGGGTGCTGAGGCGGAGGAAGACACCCCAGAATCCCTAGATGCATGCAGCCAGGAGCTGTTCTCAAGCCAGGAGGAAGGTAGCCAGTCGTAGAGGCCGGTGCTTGGGGAAGGACAAAGACCAGAGGAGGTGCCCAGTAAGTGGTTTTTCTTTTGGGAAGGAAATTGTTCAGTGTGGGTTCTTGGGGTGAGGAGGGTTAGGACTGCATGCATGCCTAGATGCAGAATAGGGCGCTGATGTGCTCTCACATCACCGTAATCTCTTCAAAGGTCTCAGCCAGAACTTGGGCAATGCGCTTGCACAGGCTTCTTGGGAGAGCCACTGTGGTTCTTGTCCCAGTCAGGCTAACACATCCGTGCCACTGTGCTGTGAGAGACAGAGGGACCATTGCTGCACAAAGACAAGCTGTATATGGGCCAGGGTGGAAGCCGCATTGTAGTAGAAGACCCTCCCTTGCTTCCCAGGTCACCCTCAGCAGCAAGATATCTTCCAGGATGGACTCCTGTAGAAAATGTGGGGAAAGTGTTGAGTATAGGGGCCCGCTGCAGCTGTTGGCTCTCCCCAAGGCACAGAAACCCAGAGGGCAGTACAGCCACGAAACAATCAGTCCCCCTTGACCCTGTGCTTACTCACCATTTTGGGGCTCCAATGGGTTATGTGCGCTCGGTTTGGGATGGGCAAATTATGCTATTGTGTAGACTGTGCTTGCCCTCCGTAAGTAAGGGGGAATCATTGCTCTGTCTGGTGTGAATCATGCTGCCTCTGTTAAGTGTTGCATTTTGCCTTTACAGATGCAACTTTGAGATCTCAGCCGTCCGTCTTATCACCAGCCGGGAGGCTGCAAAGAATCAGGAAGAGGCCACGTAGAAGCAAAGAAGACATGCTGCATGAAGTAATGTAGAAGTCACTTAACGAGAATCTAAAAGTGCAGGAGTGGAGGGAGAGTGAAAGGAGGATCTGCCAGCAGAATGTGGATCGCGGGCACAAAAGCGCGAAGCTCCAGCAGCAAAGCACAGATCGGCTGATAAGAATCATGGAGCACCAAGCGGACTCGGTCCAGGTGCTCGTAGCCATGCAGGCAGAGCACTACCACGCCCTCCCCCGCCTTGCAGCCTTTGTCCCAAAACTCTTTCCGTTGTGCCCCCATGTCACTTCCAACCCACTTTCCTCAACATCCAGGTTCTTATTGCCACCAGCTGCCTCCAACACCTGTAGCTTCACCACCCAGCCCTGAAAACTACCACTCAACCCTCATCACCATGCAGTATAGTCATCCTAAAGTGCAGCACTCGTTGCACAGCACTCCAGACAGGAATGCTGAGTATGATAATAGGACATATGCAAATCCATGACTGTACCATTCCCCACTCCACCCCCCTTGCCCTTTCTGTTTCCCAAGCAGTTGTTTCTTTTCAATAAATGGATTTTTTGGCTTTGAAAACATTTGTTATTATTGCATAAAGTAAAAGATTCCTTAGCCCAGGAAAGCAACAGGCACTGCAAGTCAGTGTAGCAAAAACAGATTCCTACTAACATCGGAACCACTGCACTTCACTCCTGTGTAGGGCACCAGACATTACTGGTGGCTTTCAGCCTGAAATTGCTCCCTCAAGGGCATCCCTAATCCTTTCAGCTCCTCTAACAGCCCTGCTCTCTGGCTGTTCAAATTCAGCCTCCAGGTGTTGAACCTCCAAGGTTCATGCCTGAGTGAAGCTTTCACCCCTTCTGATTAACGTACTCGGAGGCTAGGTGGACTGGTGCCAGAATTGGAATTTGCGTCCCATCTATCGCCTCTCCGCAGTTAGGGAAACCCATTTGTGGAAAGCCAGCCACAATGTCATGCATGTTACCCAGAGTCACGGTTCTTCGGAGCAGGATGCAATTAATGGCACTGCAAACTTGTATCAACACGATTCCAACAGTAGGCTTTCCCACTCCAAACTGGTTCGTGACCGATTGGTAGCTGTCTGGAGTTGCCAGCTTCCAGATTGCAATAGCCACACGCTTCTACACCGTCAGGGCAGCTCTCGATCTCATGCCCTTGCCCATCCGAAAGTTCTGCAGCCACTGCTCATCATCCCAGACTTGCATGACAATGTGATCCCACCACTCAGTGCTTGTTTCCCAAGACAAAAAGCAGCGTTCCACAGTGGTGAGCATGTCCATGAATACCCCAAGCAATCTTGTGTCGTATGCGTTACTCGAGTCGATATCATCGGAGTCCTCACTGTCAGTTTGGATCTTAAGGAGTAACTCGACTGCCAAACGTGATGTGCTGGCTACACTCATCAGCATATTCCTCAGCAGTTTGGGCTCCATTCCCACAGACCGAAAGGGAAGACAGAGCACGCAGCACAAAAAAACGCTGAAAGATGGCACCAAATGTGGACAGAAGCAGAGGGATTGCTGGAATGCGAACCGATGCATCACAGGGTGTTGAGACAGGACCCAGAATGCCCTGCACCCTTCCCACAAGCCACAGCACCAGAATGGGAAGAGGTGCTCTGTGGGATAGCTGCCCATAATGCACTGCTCCCAATGCTGCTGCAAGTGCCACAAAAGTGGCCACATCAGTGCGCTTGCAGCTGTCAGTGTGGACAGACTGCAGGGCTTTCCCTTCTGCGCTCTCTGAAGGCTGGTTTAACTCAAAGCACTCTACATCTGCAAGTGTAGCCATGTCCTCAGTATGTAACACCGGCCTCACTGGGGAGGAGGCCCTACCTGCTCTCTGTGCCCAGAAGGCACCAAGGACACAGAGCTGGGATCAGTACTCTCCTGTGCTTTGTATGACTACGTAAAACAGCATGAGTTATGGCTTGTCTACGCTGGCACTTTACAGCACTGCAACTTTCTCACTCAGGGTGTGAAAAAACACCTCCCTAAGCGCAGCAAGTTTTAGCACTGTAAAACGCCAGTGTACACAGTGCACCAGGGCTGGGAGCCACTCCTAGCGCTGGCAGCTATGCCCCTCCTGGAGGTGGGTTTTTTAGAGCTCCCAGCGCTGTGCCGCGACTACATAAGGCACGCTGAAGCACTGCTGCGGCAGCAGTTTAGTGTTGCCAGTGTAGACCAGCCCTTAGACTCTGTGCAAGTTGTGCATTAACTGTTTCACAATTGCTGCATGCCCCTGAGAAGGTTAAACTGCCAACCAGAAGCTTCAGACCTTTGGGGTTGAGTTCTGGGAGAGGGCTGTATTCAACTAACTGGAGTATCTCGGGGGGGGGGGGGGGGGGGGGGAAGGGGGGTCAGGCCTGGGAGTCTATAGCAGGTGGGCTGTGGAGCTCCATTTCTGAGAAGGGGCAGCAGACAGAGTCAGTGCCTATGAAACGTGCCAGAAAGGCCCAGGTAGGAATCAGTACTGGAGCCTGCTGAGGCTCTAGAAGCTCAAAACAGCCAGTGATCCAGAGCACTAGTGGATGGACAAGACGGGACACTTGTGAGGACTGTGAAACCCTGTCCCTGCTCATAACAATGAAACTGCAACAGGAAAGTGGAAGGAGGTGTTACATACATGCCTAATACCCCTAACTAGAGAAATTCAGAACCTGGGATAGCTGTGGGCTGAATAAAGATGTAATCAATGCCAAAGCCTGCATTTTGGAGGCAAATTTTTCATCATCAGTAAGGCATACATATTTATAACTATCTTTAAAGGTGGTTACACTTTTGACCTTTCAATGTTCATAAATGATGAACCTTTTGCAGCACAGACTTACTCTTCCCTGTCTTCACTTTGCATACCATCTCTCACACATTTAGGTTCTCAACACCTTATATCTTGATATCTGGAATGCTCAATTTGTAGGAGGTGGACAGACTGACCTCTGCTTACCCTAATGAAATACTGTGGTACAGTAAAAGCAGCAAAGAGTCCTGTGGCATCTTATAGATTAACAGAAGTATTGGAGCATGAGCTTTTGTGCATGTCATGCATCCGACAAAGTGGGTATTCACCATGAAAGCTCATGCTCCAATACTTCTGTTAGTCTATAAGGTGCCACAGGACTCTTTGCTGCTTTTACAGATCCAGACTAACACGGCTACCCCTCTGATATGTGGTACAGTAAGACCCAGCTAAATTATGGCTTCATTTTTTCCTCCCATCTATTCTGGCTGGTGATAGATTTTGAAGAAGCAGATTTACACAGATGAAAGTTCCAACAACAAAAAGCTGGTAAGATATTTTCAAAACTTTGTGTGTCAGCAACTTTTGATTTTTTAAAAGGACCCATAGAGGAAGTTTTAAAGATGGTCATGCGCACACTCTTCCACTTCCTTCCTTGTGTGGTGAAATACCCCCTGCAGGAAATGTAATGAATGTGAAGAAACGGAATTTGAATTTGTACTAACCTCCCACAGTCAGCTGTGCAACCAGTCTGTTCTTGTCTGGGGTCATTTTGTGTTCATAAACTCTTTCGGTAAAATTTAACCCATAGAAAAGGTAACAAAGCAGTGTTTGCAGGCCCTTCAATACTAATGCCGCTGTCCTGGGAGCAGCAGGCAGTGTAAGAACTACTTCCAGCATTGGTTACTAGGCAACTATAATAGCAGCCTGTGGATTCACTCTCTGCTCTGTTCTATCCAGAGAGTGAGTAGAGAAGCAATAAGATTATCTGTGCTGTGCACATTTTGTGCTTCTGGTTCCTATATGTATTTTGTTGTGGGAAACATGTTTGAAAGGATGATGATGTTGTTTGTCCACAATATAATACAACTGATCTGGGCCTGTGAAAGACTGATGTCTTCCAAATGTAGTTCAGAAAAAGACACCATGTTGATGACACCACACACAGCATATATTATGTTTTAATTCTTCATGTCCTCTCTTTTTACTTTCAAGCAAACGACAATATTTAAAACAAAGGAACATAAGTAGCAGCTTTGTTGCTATAATTCTGGCTCTCTCACCAGCAAGGAATACTATAAAAATGAATTTATAATTGCTTAAATGGATGTGTTTGTTGGATATTATATATTTGCATGGTGCTCCAGAAAAGGTACAGATTTCAATTTTAATTACTCAATCTTGGTTATACATTTCTTTTATAAGTTTATTGTAAATACACTGATATTTTTAACAAACCACTTATTTGAACCTTGTACCTCTAACTGCCTAGGTAGTTAGCTGATTTTTTAAAATAAACATCCCAGTTCACAAGTACTCAACCTCTTAAAAATCAGTACAAAAACGGACTAATGGAGTCTTGCTTTTCAAAGGCAATATTCAGAAATAATTGTTAAGATTAGAATTTGTCTGAAAACATCAAATTTTAGCTATGTTTAGGAACAGTACAGGTACTTAGTTTGAACCAAAAGGGCATTTAAAGGGAAAAAAATTTACACACTTCTATTTCCATTGTGCCTAGATATTTAAGAACACTCAATTTAAAACCCCAGAAATGTCTACTATAGGAAAAACTTTTTTTTTTATAAAGCATTATTTTATATTATACAATTTGCTACCATGTTTTTCGGGAAAAGGCAAGCTTAACATTGAGTTTGTTGAAAGGAAAAATATACATACCACCTTGCTACACTGAGATTTTGCCCTCATAAGGAGTAATTTTCAAGTCAATGTATTGCTTAATACATAGTTTTCTGTATCTTACTATTTTTTCCATTCAGTTGCACGCTTTAGTACTATTAACCTACATATTTATACACTGATTTTTTTTGAATACTGGAAATTCCTTATGATGAATTCAAACATTGTGAAACTCAGTTGTAGTGAAGCAAACTCTGTCCCGAATTTTGCAATTCATAACAACGTGCAATTTGCGGTTTTATTTATAGTGAACCTCTGCTTAGTGTGAATTTCTGTGAAATATACAACTTCACTGTAATATACCATAATATTAATGTTTTATAGATTGGAATGTGTTTGATGACATAATAGTATGCATAAATTTGTTATTCTTCAAAGAAAATTTTAGATAAATACAAATTACTATCGTGCTATCATTTTCAAGTTGGGGCTAAATGGTGCAATGCTGTAGAATAATATACTAGATGGATATCTGACAACATGTTGAAATCTTTCAGTCTACAATAAATGCAACCATAAAAATGACACCGTTTGGCAATCTCTGCACAAGAGAAGCCCCAGAGATAATTAGCAGGACTGGTGAAAATCAGAACTTAAGTGAAATTTTAGAGCTGCATGGGGAAGCATACCTGATTCAAACTAGTATTAGCGGGTAATTTTCTAAATGCTTGCAAGTTTTTGCTTTAAAAAAAACTTAATATACATTCATACCACACAACAGAATACAGTACACCCTCACTATAATGAACCCCTGAGGATCCAAGCCGTTTGGTCGTTATAGCCAGGGGTTTGTTACAGGGAAAGAGCCCTGCTGCAGGGCGGGGAAGTGGGAGAGGACTGCTGACATCTTGAGCCTGGCAGCCAAACCCTTTGGCTCCTGTGGGGCCCCTGCTGCTTACAGCTCCGGGGCCGGAGCTGTCTGCCCCCCACCCACCCCTGCTTGTGGCCCCAGGGTTGGAGGAGTTGTCTGCCCCTCTCTGAACCCCTGCTTGCTGCCATGGAGGAACTGTCTGACCCACCCTTTGCAGCCTTGGGGCTGGAGGAGCTCTCAGCTGCCTTGTCACAGCAGGTGGGACTGGAAGTGGGATCCAGGGACCAAGTTCTCTATAGCCTAAGGTTTACTATTGCAAAGGGCATTATAGCGAGGGTGTACTGTATGTTAATGGGAAAATATAAACAGTTTTAAAGGACATCGGCCATATTTTGGACCCAAAGTATAAAAAATATTGAAAATTTGTCTTATGTATCACGTTTATAGATATATAGTAGGATAGTGAATGTATAGCAAACATTTTTATGCTCACCACTTATTGTATGTAACAAGACAGAATTTACATGCCATTGCTAAACCGGTTTGCCTCAATCCTCTGCTTAAGTTTGACTTTTCCCTAGAAGCAAAGAGTCTTGCCATAACAAGGAAATACTCAACTAACAGGCCTGACCATCCCAGATTAATGAATGAGAGTTGCACTCAGTCACACACAAAATTTTCAGGTAAGAAATAATACCTGCTATGTCCTTTATACAGCAATCAAAATAAAAACTGCAGGTGTGAGATTGGTAGGCAATCAAAAATTATAGGGTGGTGACTACTGCATTACATGTTCAGGATCTTGTAGGCACAAATTATAAATGAAGGCCTCAGAGCAACTTCTTATTGATCTGTGAAGAAATGGACTGACTTGCAAGCAGCACTAATATAGACATGAAAAATGGAAATCCTATGATGACAACATAGATGTATTACGTAAATGCACATATGAAGCGCAAGATTTACTAACCAAGCAAGAAGATGAAGGTGCTATAAGAATCACCAGATGCTGTGATTAAGCTAGTATATGTATCCCATTTTTTGAAAAATAAGTACATTTAATGCTTGTGAAAAGGTTCTGGATCTACTATCACAGAAACTAAAAGTTTACTGATCTACACAGCAGATATGGGTGGCATAGGAATTAGTGGCTCAAAATTCTTCAGTTAACGTGCGTCTAACCCTGTTCTGGAGCGAACATTCTAGAAGGGAGAATAATTTAGTTTCCTTGCCTATTCAATCTTAATCCTTTCTGCTAAGACTAAAAGGATGTCAATTGTGCTGTTTTGTCTGGCTTGAGCACTTGTCATCTTGAAACTGGACTAAGACAACAACCTCAGATTATCACGTTAGATGGCAATGTGTTTTATAACAACTGATCTGAGCAGGAGTCGTACCAGTGATCTACAGGTGAAAGGTTCTAGAAACATCTATTTCCTAATAGTAACATGATGATGAATATGCTCATTATCTTAATTACAACAGAAATGAGCCAGAGGTTGAAGCACATGATATGAAATTTGATGGAGTCACTCCACACAGGTTTAAATCCTGCTTGTTTTGACTGTTACCAGGATTTTGGCACCTACGTGCCTAAATACCCTTTGAAAATGAGATTTTGGGTATGGCTACACTGGCGAGTTGCAGCGCTGGAAAGCCTCCACCAGCGCTGCAATTAGTAAGTGGCAACACCTGCAGGGCACCTCCAGCGCTGCAACTCCCTGGCTGCAGCGCTGGCCGTACACCTCACTCAGCATGGGGAATAAGGATTCCAGCGCTGGTCATCAAGTGTGGCCACACACCAGCACTGTGATTGGCCTCCAGGGTATAAGGATGTATCCCAGAATGCTTTTATAAATTACTCTCTTTGTTTTGTTATGCAGCCTCTCTTTGTTTTGTTGTGAACTCCAGCTCCGTAGCTCCTGGAGCTGTTTATCTACAAACACAGCTCCTGTTTGCTGTGATCAATCTGTGAACAATCAAATGAGATAATGAGGCAGGCAGGGAGTGAGTGTTTGCTTGACAGAAACAGCGGGGGCAGAGGGGAGAAAGGGAGTCGTGTTGGCTGCAGGCTGTTTGCAGTTAAGAGTTAAGGATAAGGGATCGGGAACATGTTCTGATTTTTCAAGTCAGGAAGCTAACACACAGTGTTGGCTCCCAAAATCCACTCTCTCTCTCTCCCCCCGCTCCCTGTCACACTACACCCCACCCCACCCCCCTCTTTTGAAAAGCACGGTTGCTGCCACTTGAATGCTGGGATAGCTGCCCATAATGCATCACTCCCAACAGCGCTACAAATGCTGCAAATGTGGCCACACACCAGCGCTGGTAGCTGTGAGTGTGGCGACACACCAGCGCTGGCAGCTGTGAGTGTGGCGAAACACCAGCGCTGGCCCTGCACAGCTGGACGACCAGCGCTGCAACTAGCAGCACTGCAGATTTTTAAGTGTAGCCATACCCTTTGGCTCTTAAGTTAGGCAATGCAGCAATCAGCACAGCATGCCTAAGTACCTTTAAAAATAGGGGCCAATGGGGCTGAAACTAAGTGTTCAGACTACCATCATGAAGTGTGGCCCAAAAAAAGAAGGTGTGGGGAGGTGAGTCTAGCTTTTCACCATAAAGCTTTAAAACAGTCTAGGATTCCAAACTGAAAACACAACATTGTTAGAGTCCAAAACAGAAGGATAAATATATTTAGGAAGGATTAAAATAGATATATGTTTGCATACCTGGGTTCTTAAATTCTCCATTCAGAAATGGGTTAATGGCATTTTAGAACGAGCAAGAGAACAAACTTTTCTCCTGAACGCCACAACTCTTACCTCTGTTGTTTCTAGAATACAAGATGGAAGGCATTTCTAAAAAACGATGAAAATAGAAACTAGTTTAGACTGTATGCTCCTTCAGGCAGGGAAGAAGCTCTCATCTATTTTTTCCACAGTGCTCTGGGGCACCTGTCATTGGCCGCTTTCGGAAGACAGGATACTGGGCTAGATGGACCTCTGGTCTGACCTAGTATGGCTGTTCTTATGATGTATTTTACAAAAGGATTCCTTTATATCCTGGGAACACTACCATTCAATATTTTTATTCGCACAGTCTAAACAAAATAATTGGTCATGAGACTACACTGTCCCTGGAAATGGGGGGACGGATGTGCTTCTGAATACAGTTCACAAAATATATGCCAGTAACAGCTTACTACTTAAGTCAATAAATAATTACTGTAATGAAATCTTCATTCAAGTGGTCAGTGAGCTCAGCATCTTGGTATACAGCACACAAAACATACAAAATGTATCCAGTTAGATCTAAAATTTAAGGTTCCATCAGTATGTTTAAAAGTCTCTAATTTCAGTAATCTGTTGGTTACCATGTCAGTGAAATAGTAATTTTGATTCTTATTGTAACCAAGTAATTTTAATTTGATGGTTCATAAATTGTGGATCTCAGTCCAGCAGTGGATAGCTGAGATGCATGGAACAATAATTTCTCCCTCACTCTCAGTGGTGACCCTCTCCCTGTCAGAAGGAGGAACACTGAAGGCAGAGGTTAGAGAAATCTTATACTAGTATCCACTATATGTTATTGCTCATACTAGAGAGACTAGGTAGGTGAGGTAATATCTTTTATTGAACCAACTTCTGTTGGTGAGAGAGAAGCTTTCAAGCTACACAGAGCTATTCATCAGGTCAGCTTTGTGTAGCTCAAAAGCTTGTCTCTCTCTCACCAACAGAAATTGGTCCAATAAAAGATATTACCTCACCCACCATGTCTCTCTAATATCCTGGGACTGACACAGCTACAACTCTGCATTGCTCATACTACGCCTTTTCAGTGAGAAAATAAGAATTCAGTTTCTGATATCAACAGTCTGGCACAAAACTCCTCTCTCTTTAAAATAATAAATAAAATATCTGTGAAACTAACTTCTCTTATGCAAGAAAATAAGAGATTGAAATGTCTTCTAAAGACAAAATCAAGGATTAACAACTCCAGGTAAGAAGATGATCCCGATTCTAGTGTAAACGAAAAACTCCTAAACCTAAAAGCAGTCTTAGAAAAAATTCAACGCAGCATCTTTAACTTTCAAATACCTATTTTAAAAATTTAATAGATACACCTCTACCTTGATATAACGCTGTTCTCGGGAGCCAAAAAAATCTTACCGCGTTATAGGTGAAACCGTGATATATCGAACTTGCTTTGATCAGCCGGAGTAAGCAGCCCCGCTCCCCGGAATGCTGCTTTACCGTGTTATATCTGAATTCGTGTTATATCGGGTAGAGGTGTACAAATGTGCTACAAGATAGTGTATCCTACTTCTTTCCATGCTGTAATTATAATAGAGTATTAATTGTAAATAATTATGATGTAGCCAGCATTTCACGTGACAGGCACTTTTTCAAGAACTACTTTATTACTTCTATACTGATTTTCCAACCCAAACAAAACTCACAGTTTTTTGCGGCAAGAACAAAGTCTCCCTGGCACCTATCCACTACACTTATTGCATAGCCAGGTGACTGTCAACTGACCAAAAATCAGATTGCTTTACAAGATGCAACATTTTTCCTCATACATTCACTTTTGCTTTGGTGTAAATTTGCTCAGATTGTTCTCTGGGAATCCAAAGCAACCTACTGCCAAAATAAGGATGCTTGCCACAACTGGAATAGCAAGATTGGAGGAAATAAACTCTCTCTCATGCAAAGCAAAAGACAATTATAGCAGACATTTTCTTAGTAAACTAAGAACAAGTTGACTCAGACAAATAGTTTTGAATTTGTTTAGGTTCCTCAAATATCAGTGATTCACGACAAAAGCATCAACCATTAAGTGAACTGAGAAATAGAATTCTATCTATATAGGTTGTATTTCCATTTTATTTCTTTAAGCCATGTATTTGGAAAAAATACTACAGTAATTCTGAAGGAGGGAGGAACATTATTGTGGTGTTGATTAGCCATTAACAATGTCTGTCAAACAGACTCAAAGTATTAACTTTGTATAACCTACAATAGAGAGACAGCTTACGGCAACTTTGCATTGGACTGATTATAGTCAGAGTAAAAATATATATCAGTATTCTATCCCTTTATATTTAACATGGAAGAAATGTTTTCAAATCTTATCTTTAAAGAAAATCAAATTATATTTTTCTAAGGATTCTGGTGACTAGATCCCTCACAAACACCATGTCTTAAACACATACACAAGTACATACTGAAAGTACTCCAATTTATTAGGGCTATGATTAAGAAATATGGAATGCTGGAATTGTGAAAACAAACTTAGAAACAGCAGCAATTATCCATTTATGTCACCCATGAGGGAGGAATCAGACTATTTTAAAAAAGAAAATAAACTACTGTAATTCAGTCTTAAGAGAACAATAAATAATCAAATATAATTGCACTACTTGAGTTTCAATGACCAAAGCACAGCTCCAGAAGAATAGACAATATACTGTTATCTACTCCATAATTAGCTGTATTGGTTAACTTTTAACACAGGTTAGCAATTTTATTTTGAAGGAGGATCTGTGACACATATGTAGTTTTTTTCCCTTTCCAGATTCACCACTAAAGTCTGTGAAATGGTGAGCACTTTGTTTCCACTGACCAACGGGAAATGAATGGGCTCAACATTACACAGGATTTGGCCCATAAAAAGCTTTTTAAAAATAAGGTACATGGGATTCAATTAAACTACATGACTTGTACACTACCCATATTTCTTACCTGATAGGGCTGAAAGGCACTATCTTCAGTTACAAAATCCAGTTGTTTGTCCACAAGGAATTCTACTGCAGTGATTGAACTGTACACACTTTTTCCAACCAAGGGCTTGAATGTCTGAAAAAATAAAATTAACAAAAGCTAAGAATTTCAAAGAACCAAGATAAGATTTGGCTCCTCCTCTACTCCATTGTTCCAGCAAATATAAAATTATGTATGTTATTTATCAACCAATGTTTCATATGATAACAGCCATTATTTCTTTAATCCAAAACCGAGTTAATGATTAATAATCTCTTGCTCATTCAGAACAGCTAGTCATTTAAGATAGGAACCTGAACGTATTTTGCTTGTTTGTTTGCGCTGTCCGTGGAAAGACACGGGTGAGAACACAGAACTGCAATACATAGTCTTCCTTGTCCACATCGTTGTTGAGCAAGACTGTATTTACCACAGAAGATCAATGTTCCATTTCAAAGCACTGGATTGTACCCTAGCTACACAGTTGCATATTCAGGTCGTCTCTTTCAGCCTGCAGGTCAGGCTTGCACAGAAGCATCTGCTTAAGACAACATGGTGGAAGGAAATGTAGGCATGAGACTGCACCCTTCATCTCTGCTGAAGTCTCTTCCACCATGCTTGATCAGTTTCCCCACTCTTCTGTTTTCTGCTGCTTATACTGCCTCTCCTACTTTCATCTTCCCTTCTGCACTCCCTCCAAGCTACATTATTCCTTCTCCTACCAGCAATCAGACTCAGCTGCTCCAACACAGCAGCCTCAGACAGGACAGCTTTTAAGCCTCCAGTGACATGCTCTTCTCTCCCCTTGGAGGACTTCTTCCACACTTAGAGAGAACTATCCGCTCCTGCACATTGACTCAGAGAATGATGTGCTTGTCCCAAGTGGAAAATCTGCTGCCTCCTCTGGCCCTAAAATGCTTTAGAACACTCCCATTTAGTACAGGAAGGAGAATCTTACAGAGAATGAGTGGGAAGAAAGTATAACTGGGGAAGAAGGTTCCCCTTGAACAGTCACTCTGATCGGTGGGGGTGGAGTTTCCTGGATCAGAAAAAGTACAGTGACAATGTGACTGGACAGGGGTGTACCAAAAGAAGGAGTTTGATGAGAGATTGGTGAGAGGAAATCCCAGGAAAGTGACTGAGGGTAGCGGAAAGAGATATGATGAGGTTGTGAAAATGGGCTGACAGCAGAAAGAGGAAGTGATTAAGGGACTGGGGGAAGACAAGAAAGGGAACTTTCAGCAAAGACAAAGTACATAATGCAACGGAAAAAAAGTGAAAGAAAGAACAGATGAAGAAAACTGTACAAGATAGAAAATCAGAAATGAGGGAATACAGGCAATGAAAGGAAAATACATCAAAACAGAGAGCATAAGGTAAGTATACAGGAGGAAAAAGGAAAAAAAACAACACGCATACACTCAAAAAGTATATGCCACATATGCGAGAGAGTATGTGTGCAAATGAGGGTGAACAGATAGCTAAAATAACGTGCCTGGGACAATCACACACAGAATTTTACTTCGGTCACCTAAACAGTGCAGCAATCATAATCTACACTGATATGTTAAACATGAAACAGGAAAAACTGGGAGCTAGCATCTCTGTAGCACCACTCCATTAAAACGTTTAGTAGCTCACCAACCAGGCAGGAGCTTCTCCATTATGAATCACTGTTCCACAACATGACATGTTGAATCTGTCTCTCCAAAACCCCTCCCCCCCCTTTTTTTTTTTCAGTTGGAGTGCAAATCAGAAATTTCACATTTGCTTTATTTATCTAAATCCAAATAGGAATATACTATGAAATCATCCTAAAAAGAGACTTAATTCTTCTTGAGAACGCATACACTATACTAATAACTTCTCTAAAATAACAGAAATGGAAACAAAACCCCACCCTCTTAAAAACTTCCTTTTAGAGAAGTTTAAAAGTACAGAATGAAGTCTGCACAAAACTCAACTGGAAGGCAAAATTAACTTCACTGTTATTCATTTACAAATTAAGAATACCATCACCAGAGGTTACTTATGTTTTATTAGGGTGTTGTCTTGTTACTATTATCAGTAAAAAAATAATAAAAAAAAATCTGCAGAGTTTAATAAGTCTGACACTTATACAGCAAATGAGGAGACATATTCCCAGAGCCATGTATTAGTTTATTTTAACTACGTCCTATTTGGGGGAAGAGAGCTACTTTCTCTATATTTACCATGCAGATTTAGCATGCTACATTGCTCATTTCTGTATTTTCTTAATTATAACCCCTTCTATTACCGTCTCTGAGAAGGAAAAAAACTCACCAGCCAATCAGTAGTCCTCAAAAGTATGATAGCTATAGGAGATTATTTGGGGAATGAAGATGAGAAGGGGCAGAAGGAAAGGAAGAGACAGAGAAAGGAAAGAATGTTCTGGAATGTTGGGCAATCATGGATCCTCAATGGTTGGTAATTATGTAACTTCTAATACTTTACAGAATTCCTTTACTCAAGTTGTTTACATAAAGCTGGCCTTGGAATCGTTAGTCTTTTGAGTCAGTAAAGAATGGAGTTCAAACCCTAAAATCTGGAACAAACCATATGTGCCAAAATACAGTTTTAAAGAACAAGCAGATTAATTTAACAATTCTGATGGTTTAGTTTTTTTATTTACTGATTAGCATCTGCATATTTACATATACTCTTCTATTTCTTCTTCAAACTGATTTCTTTACATTGCCTTAAAAATTTAAGTCAACAAAAATGATTCTATGTACAGATATATGTATATAGGATGTAATTAACTAAACAAACAAAAACCTATGTGGAGTGTGACCTAATGTTAGTCTTTTGAGCAATACTACATAGTACGTTACATATAAAACACTAGTTTATCTGATTGCATGTATTGTATGAAATGATCCCAAATCATGAATCTGTGAATGTGGTTCTCTACTCAGAAAAGTAATTTAATACCTACTAATTTAGTTTCTCTAACCCCCTTAATAGGCCAGCCCAGACAGTCTGGGAATATAAGTCCTCCTACCAGCAGACAGACAGAAAATAAACCAAAACTGTGCAATGCCACACCTCCTTATAACAGGGGTGGCAGGCCAGCTGAATGTGCTTAGTTTGAAATTTCCCAAGCAGTAATGGAAAACATTCTTATATAAAACATCTATAAAGAGAAGTCAGAATTCTTGGAAAAACAGTCCAGATTCCATCAACTCAGTGAGACTCCTGAACTGGAATATAGTAAGGGATTTGCAGAAGCAAAGCATCAAGTAAAAACACTGTCATTCTTCAACTGTTTCTTCATTTTTCTACCTGCCAGCCCAGCCAGTGGGAATTCCAATAAGCAGTATCCCATGCCACAGAAGACATAAAATGAGTAAAAAAAAATTGAGAGACTAATCAACTACAGCATGTAGGACTCAGCTACCAGAGGTTAGCAAGTCAAATATATAGTGACAAGAAAATATATACAAGGGAGGTCCAAGTGGCCTCTTTACAGGACTGTAGAGAAAAAGCTTCTTTACAAACCACAAACTAAGTCTCTTGAGAACCAGGTCTATTATGTGCTGGAAGTAGCAAAAACTGAACATCTTTAGCCTGCAACCAATTCTCCTTTACACAGGCAACACCACATAGCTTTCTCTTTTTATTTCTTGTAGCCATATGCTACTAAGACTTAAAACCCTAAAGGCCTCAATTAAGCAAAACACTTAAGCACATACTTAAAGTCTATATCTATTCAAAACAGCACATAAGCACATGATTAACTTTAAGCAACATAGGACTTTGGAGTTTTTCTGAATTGGTGCCTCCTCTCCTGTTTACTTTTACTGCATTGTGATCCAGTGCTTCGCCAAAAGAAGTTCCATGAATACAAATGCTTTAGTTTCTTTATTACCAATGTCATTAATACTTAATATATATAGTGCCTAAACTGACTTGCTCCTTCCTTACATCATCAAATAATGATTAACACAGCTTTGTATCAGTGCATGCAGCAAAGTACCTGCCTGGAGGGGGCATCTAGCATAGCTCTCTGGCTTATAACACCATGCAATTAGCAAATAACTGAACTACTATTTTTGCAGGGCTTACACAAGTCCATAACTGTCAACTACTTTGATATACTATATATTCATTCTGTATGCCAAGCTGGTAAAATACATTGTAAATTACATATTAAATATTTTATCTGCTTTTACAAGTGCAGGTGCAGAAATAAAAAAAAAAACTTTCAGGTTTTTGTGACCTTGATGAAGAAATTGGGTGCATTAACATATTTAAAAAATTACTCTCTGCCTAACAGAGGTTCTCAAACTTTTTCATAATGTGGG
The DNA here is from genome assembly GCF_020497125.1 of Mauremys mutica. Taxonomy (NCBI): domain Eukaryota; kingdom Metazoa; phylum Chordata; order Testudines; family Geoemydidae; genus Mauremys; species Mauremys mutica. The sequence continues at coordinate 82,128,570 of NC_059078.1, forward strand.
TCCTGTAGAAAAATTCCCCTCACCTCTGCAATCACACAAATCACCTCTCCCATTTATGATCACAGTACCCCTGTAACAACTATAGATATTGCTTACATAAAGTAGTAGTATCAAGAAAACATATAATGTATTTTTAGATTTATTTAACCCAATTAAGCAGCTGGAAACAAAGTAGTCCACTACCATGTGATGAGCCAGCTCTCTGAAGACCATCAGCAAGAGAACAGAGGGCACCAGTGGGGTCCATGGACCTTAAACTTGAGAACTGCTGTCTACAAAGTATTATTTTTAGAATGTCTACATTATTACGGTAGCTAATTTTCATTGCAAGGAATACTCAAGTTATAGCTAAATAAATAATTGTGTGGTTAGTTCATTCGGGTATGTTCAAATATTCAAGATGTAATATTAATTCATATTATTCAGGTGAGTATTGAACTCAAATGCCTAAAGCTCCACTCTTCATCTCACACTAAGGTCATTTAGGTATTATTCTTATATGGTGTACTGGTCTTGTTAAAATACCCATTTGCCTAGTAAACATTTACAGCATTTTATCCATTAAAAAGTATTAAAATTAAATAACAGTTACTGTTTTTAACTAAAAGTGGTAATGTTAATATTCACCAGCTTTTGCTTTCTTTAGCAAAAAAATAAAGAAAACTTCACACATTTTTTGTTTAAACTATAATACTCAAAAAGAGCATACACACTAATTTTATATATGCTAGTAAGTAAACGTACTTTTCCATATATTATTTTCTAGTCAAACTGTTTAATTAAGATTACACAAACACTGGCCCGTTCCCATTATGCGGCTTAATCATTAAACCTCCAAGCAGCTATATTTTTTCCCCAATAGCTGTTTGTTGCCATGATTTATACAAAGAAGTAATTTTATCAAGTAGCAAAAGATAAAAAGATAAATAAAATGAGATTTGAAATACAAGTTCATTTCTTATAACCTCTCTCTCATACAAGAGCCACACGTTTTTTGTATTTCCTGTGAGAGAGCTAGTCATTTTCCAATTTGAAAAAACACAATTTAGGACACATCCCAACTTTTCAACTTAGGTCAATGAGAATAATGTTTAACAACTGTTAGTACTGGCTAAAATTAGAAACTAAAATTATTAGAACCTCAGGAGTAATTAACTAGAGTTTCCTATTTTTTTAGGCCAAATTGGTGGGGCATTTTTGTTTTTGATATATCAAGCTGTGATGTATACAAATTCCTTCAACTATTATTTAAATAATTTGTTTCTACTATAATACACAAGTTCTACAGTACTAAATGACCTGAATCTACAAAGAGGTAAGCTAGATATTTACATTTAAGTAACTGCATTGATCTTGTAAGTAAAATATATATATATATATATATATTTTTAAAGTATTTATCTCATGCACACAGTTAAAAAACCATGACACACATACCTTTATGATCAACTAAATATATTCTGACATATAAATTTATTTTAGTATTTACTATATACACTAGATACATTTTCATCTATGAATAATTTCTAACATGTTCTTAAAAAAATGAAGGGCACTTCTAAAATCATCTAAATTCAACATACACCTGGTTTTAAGTGGCACACAATGTGTCAATTATTCATCTAAATACTTAAGTCATCAGAAGCATAATCACATTCTACTGACATGCCAACACACCATCTTCATATATGAAAACAAGAAATTATGTATGCATTTATTTTAATAAAGCAAAACTTAAATTCTGCCAACATTATTCTGGCTTTTCCAGTGAATTATTACTAAATATTTTATAGGTCTAAGTGCATTGGAATGTAAAGAAATGTAAATAGAACACATGCATAAGTAAGTAATTCAAGACTGGGCAGATCTATCATTCTGCTAGGTACTTCTATAGCCTTAGGGGGCTGCCATCTGACGAAAGTCACTGTGGAATACAATTCTGGCCACAAAACCGCCTATAATTCAATACTACTGCAGAAGACTGTTAAACTAACAGAAAAATTGCTTTTATATTCTATATTCGGAGCTGGAAAAGAATATCTAACTACTGGTTACACAAATGGCACTAACGTGTCCACTAGCATATCACACACTGAACCAAACTAAAATAAATTCCCAATAGTGTGTGTGGATGTCTGCCTTATTATGGCCTACCACTACATAGGAAAAATGCTTAGAACAACTGTATCCTGTTTGGAGCTCCATGCTGCACTACATTCCATTCACATGAGAAAAAGCAGACCAGATGAGCCTTCCCTGAAAGGCATTTTTAAAATAAATCAGCCACAGTCCTTACAACACAATTGAGCTGCTCAGCACACACCATGTTGAAAGCACACTATTTAAAATGTAACAGGAAATACATACATCGTTTACATTATTTTTTCCATGATTTTTTAATTTACAACTGTACTCAATCCTTAAAGTATTTTTAGAAAACTACCTATATAAAAATCGGTTTCTGTTGACACCTTTTGCATCTCACAAATACAAGGTTTGCAAACAACAAACATTAATATAACCAATACCCTAATATGATATGTTAAATAAAATTTGCAGTTAGTGTCCTATAGGAATGTCAAATCTAATCTCTCAGCCAGTTAGGGGTTTGGGACAACTACCAGAGTCGCTACAAGTGGGGTGCTACAACAAGGAAAATCAGCATATCTGGAATAAAAATAAAACTATTTAAAAACACTGAGTGAAGTAAGGGTAACAGCATACACAGGCTACCAGCAACTTCTTATACTGTATCTTTTTTTATATATATTACTCCTTTGTAAATGTCCTATGAGAACTGAGTTTTATTAAAAACTATTTTTAAAAGTGAAATACTGTTTTGCTATCTTTCTAAAACAGAGAATCTCAAATAGCCCATTCCACACTCGGTGAAGAAAAAAATTCTACAATTAAGTATTAATTAATAAAAGACCAGAAAAGAACAAAATATAAATCTTACTTTGTACTCGATAGTCTCAAAGTAGCTTTCTTTGAAGTCATGGCAGTCATATAGCTGGTAAATCTCCCATTTGTTCTAGAACAGTGTTTTCACAGGATCTCACCCACTCATACACACCACTTTAGTCTTCAAAATCAAAAGAAAATGGTTTTTAATCAACTATTTCCGGAATCACTTGCATCTTCGACACTGAACATTCAGAAAAGCTAAGATGAAAACCAAGCCCAGACTGTAACCTAACAAGTATTCGACGAGCAAATCCTGTCTCCGTCTCAGCCCTGGCACGGAGGCGGATTACAACTCGGTCTTTGTCAACAACAGTGTGGTGTTAACGACTGAGAAATCCTGCAGCTGAAGCACTACTGCGTCCCCAGATCTGGGTCATGATAATTTCTGCCGAGGCCGCTTACATAACCAAGCAGACACTCCAAACAGACAGCACAGCCAGACAGCAGCTAGATATCCACAGAAAAAAGCCTCTCGAAGGATACTTCTCTCTGCCTGGAAACAGTGCAGTAGATTCCAGCAGCGCAGACACCCAAATGAGAAACCAGCTCTTTGCTTAGGGCATGTTGAAAGAAGGGAAGAGGCGGTGCTCTGTAAACTGTAACTAATCCCCCGTCACAGGTGGTGATGGAGTCACTTCCAGCACGAGTCACATTACTGATTACTCATTTGGCTGGCCAGAGAGAGTGGGTCATAATTTTAACTACAGACAAAACCAGACTAGTGGCGAGACTGACAGCTCAAGTTTACTGTCCTTGCCATACAGCAAATGCAGATATCAAGTTTTCACTTTCCCGATTTACTTGAAAGAGACAGGATATAAGAATACAAATGGTAGGCCTCTGGTGTCTGTCTCACTCCTAAAAGAGAATGTCAATTTGAATTTTAACACCCCAGCCATTCTACAATTTTATAGAAAACTGCTACTAAACAATTCTGATTTCCTAAACTGTTTTAGATACAAGAGCAGTTATTGGATCTAACTTTCAAAACAATCTAATCTTTGTTAGCAAAGATAAGTAAAATGCAATTTGTCCAGTGTGTTAGTATTTTACAAAATCTAAATTCTCTTTTTCAAATCTCTGTGTAATAAACAATGTAAACAGCTTTGAGGCTGCTGATTTTTTTTTTAAGGCCCACACCAGAAACCTAACTTAGTTTGCTGTGCATTCACTATTATTATTATAATAAAAGTGCCAACAAATTGCCCTAAAACTGTGAAAAAAAAAGATGGGTGCAAGATAATAGCTTTAATACAGGACTGATTTAAGACCAGCAAGCACTCAGATCAGAAGATGGTAAGGTAAACTACATTCATAGCCAGGGGATTAAGCTATATGTCGTTTGCTGCTACAATCCCACCACATTACAAGATGAAATGGATTTGTGAAGTCTGGCAGGGTTTTACTATTTGGAAGCCCTTTAGTTTCCCCACAATATATGTTAACAGCTTATAACTGATGCAAAAGAAAAGGGGCCTTTTAAGTATACATTTTTTCCCCACTTTCTGATTACAACCACCTAGCTGCCCTCCGCTGACAAATACTTACGACTCAATAGAAATGTGTGGTTTGCTGCTGTTGTACAGGAATTACCAATTTACATGTACAGTTACAATAAACAAAAAGACATGACAGATTTTATTTGATAACTTGCCACAAATTACTGTAAGTTTGATTCTACATGCTGTGTGCTTATTAGTTATTATCGTTTGCATTAAAAACAAAATGAACAATGCACCAGACTTTCTAAAGAGGAAAAAAAATGTGTGGGGTGCAGCATTTAATATAAAAAACTGTTTCCAAATAAGTTATTCTAAAATTCAGCAATTATGCTCATAATCTACTTTTTGGTTTTAGTTCACATACACAACAGGTAGAAAAAATCATAAGGAAGGTTGGGATTGCCAAACATAAAGCATTATTTCCTCCAAACTCTTTAAAGAAAAAACAGTGGTACATGATTTTATAGGAGTTGGGGGAAGACATGTAATTTGCCAAGAAAATAATATGAAATCAATTTTTGACTACCCCTGTTCTCATACTGAATTATTCCAAATGACAGATGTAACAGTGAATTGGAATGCAATAAATATACCAAGATGTGAAACCATAAAATAAAGTGAGGGTAAAAATTAAAGGTGAACTGAAAGGTCTTTTGCTCACTAAAGACATTCTTCAGGGTAGAGTTTCTTCCATAACAGTGCATCAAACCATCATATTTGTACTCACTTTAGGACATTACCCAGCCTAAATTAAGGCTGCGTAACTGCACTTTAATTCAAGGGGACACTTATCCCCTCCTCAAAAATAATTTGAGTTTTGGTATTCCTTGGCCTTCTAGGCCTGCCAGTTCCAAGTGATAGAATCAGAATGGCTCAACTCAACTGCCACATATGGCAATCAGGGTTTTAGGAATATCAGGAATGTTTTAAAGACATTCCTGATACCTGCAGACTGGATAATTATTTGATTTCAATAGCTAGGGAAATCAATTTAAACAGGCTACATGGACCCCAAATTACATCGTTAGCAGAAGTCATCCAGGGAAAGGTGATTTCAAGGGGTCTATTGGACTAAATTTAGCTGTTCACAATCAGAGTTATCTGAATGTGTCGGGAAATGTTTAGGAGGGATGGATAGTGCCTTCTTCCACCACTGAGAGATGATCAGAGGTGGAAGGTCTCCTAGATATACTTGGCCCTGCCTTAGTACAGGGGGCTGGACTATTTGACCGCTTGAGATCCAGTCCTACATTTCTATGATTTTATATTCCTAACCAGCAGTCAAGGATATGAGAGCTCTTCCTCATCCCCACTAAAGAAATATTTTAAAATAAATACTTTAGTCACACTAACTTCACTAGATTTTCTTTCTATCTTTTTTTGAAACACTGCAACTACTTTCACCAGCACCAAGACTGGTCATGAGAAAAGATGGTAGCAGAGAAGAAACAATGGCACTTCTTTAGACTTTATTTACACCAACTTCATACATTTCTTGAGAAGCTCATCAATTCTCTGGCACTACAGCAGGATTTGCCTCACTCCCTTATGCTTCAGAGATAATCATATCAAATAGTTTAGCTCTGTGAAAGCTTCTCTTATTGACATGACTTGGAGTTGTGGGCTCAGCAGCTATAAAAATCAGGACTTTAGCGATTAGCAATATCAGCTCTTTCAGGGGAAACAGAACCTTGGCTTCAAATCTTATCAAGCAAGCAAGAAACAAACAGCATTTTGTTTTGAAATTATTATTTTTAATTCTATACCTGCACTAGGCTAATACTTTGGTATCTTAGTTTTTAAAAAGCATTTTAGTTCAACCTTTAATAAGATGACTGTAGTTGTAGACCTCCCTAAAGAAAAATATACTGCTACTTCTTTTACTAACTACTTCCATTCACCTAGGCCTTCCCCACCCCCCCTTTACTAAGCCTTTAAAGTAAGAGTTCTACTGCTGCAATTTATTCCTATAAGTTAAAACAACTGGAATATGCCTGTTACAAAGCACAATATATTTTTGTGATATTTAATGACTGAAATTCTGAAAACTCTGCAGAACATCTGTCACAAATCAGACAATTCTTAATATCCAAGGCAGGCACTTGTTAAAATATAAATCACAAGGCTGTCTGGAGGGCTGACAAGTTTGAGTGTTTGGACAAAGCTTTATTAATAGACTGCAACTTAATAACAAAGAAAATTAGTATCTAGTGTAGCAATGCTTTTGCACACTAACATGAACATATTTTGCTAAAAATACTTAAATAGAACCACGTCAATGGAATAGTAGCTAAAGGTAAATGATAAATTAATTTCCATTTTAGTATTTTATTTTACAGTGTTCTCAGTGAAAATCCACTAACCATGTTAAGGACCTCTATATACTGAGGTAGTTAAAACTGGTGCAAACATCTATGGTAGGTCCACTGCACCAAATATAAAAAGATTTACACCAGCGTGGCCTACTCTTGTAATTTACAACAACAATATATTTTTTAAATCAGTGATGTAAAACCACTCAAGATAAAATTAATATATCAGTTAAAAATGAGTGTCTTGTAACATGCAATATGTAGGTGACTTATTTCTGAGACTGACAGAAAACACTAATTTTTGAGTTTGTTGTTGAAAACCACAAACTTTTACACTTGAACAGCAGCTTATTTTACAGTTATATACATTATTTCAGCACTAGTTTAAATCAGCATTTGCTTCATTTCACAATCAGGCATAAACTCTGTCAAACGATCCATATCATAAACTTAAAAAACAGAGCTGTCTTTGTTCCTTGGCACTGCCAGTCCCCTATGGAATCAAGCAGCACACAGAACTGCACTTGGCAAACAATCCGTGACCTTCAATTACTATCTTGGCTTTCTGCCATAGGATTCATGTGTTACTGGTAACAGTGTACCTATTTTACAGAAAAACCTTCAAACTAGCTTAAAATCTATGAAAATTTATCCAAACATTTCAGCCATTAAAGAAAATTGTATCATAATTTGTTACTTTTGCTACTACTAAAAATTTCTTTGGTATAGTCCAAGAACACACTCAACTCTTTAATCTGAAACTATATATGTGTGAGACAATGTATTTCAGATTTTGTGTTTTTAGAATTTTGGTTGAAAAAGTCTAGGTGAAATAATATAACAGCAATTTCAGTTTTACGATTATGTGTCAATTTTTTAACATTTAAAAAAACATACATGACTCACCAGGAGCTTTATGGTTTACCTCTATGTTTATTTGGGTTTAGGGTGAAGTTAAGAGCGTCAGCTGCAGTACAGTGCATAGCAACATATATTTATTATGTACATTATTGTAACGCCCAGGACCCTCAGTCGTTGATCAGGAACCCCTTTTGCTCTGTGCCATACAAACAGAATAAAAAGATGGTCCTCACCCCAAAGAGCTTACGGTCTAATATAAAACAGGAGACAATATAACATGAACAGACAGACCAATAGGGGAGTACATCCTTGACCCATCAGCTGTCTTTGACCCAGTCAACCATGCTCTTCTTCATTAAATCTTGTCCTCCTTTGGCTTCTGAGACTCTTTCCTTTCCCAGTTCTCCTCCAACCTCTCTAATCACTCCATCAGTGTTACCTTCAGAGGACTCTCAACATCCCATCCCACTTTCTGTGGGGGTTCCAAAGGACTCTGATCCTGATCCCCATCTCTCTTCCCTCTACATTTTATCTCTAGATAATCTCATGTGCAAACACAAATTCAACTATCGTGTTGAAACTGACCATTCAGATTTCCTCTCTACTCCAAACCTGTCTCCTTCTGGCCAAACTGAAATCTCAACCTGTCTCTCTGACATCTCTTTTTGGATATCTAGCTATCAGCTCAAGCGCTACATGACTAAACAGAACTCAATCTCCCTCCCTGCCACTTCCTTTCTTGATCACTGTGGACACAACACTATTGTTCTGCTGGTCACTCGGGCCCATAACCTGTGTGTCATCTTTGACTCAGACCTCTCCCTAGGTCCCCACTTCCAGGCTATGTCCAAATCTTGAAGAATCTTTCTTCATAACACTTCTAAGATACGTCCTTTCCTACCCATCTGCCCAGTTAAAACTCTCATATAGACTCTTAACGTGTATTGCAACATTCTTCTTTCTGGCTTTGACTAATGTAATCTTGCCCCATTCACATCCATTCAGAAAGCTGCTGCAAAGATCATTCTTCTAACTCTCACCATTCTACTCCTCTGCTGGAATCCCTACGCTGGCCCCTCTTTAATTCCACAAACATAAGCTACTTGTCTTCAATTTCTACTCCTGAGGGAATCCTGCACCAAAAAATTAAAAATTCTGCACACAATATTTTTAAATTCTACAAATTCTATTAGTCAATAAATAAATGTGGCTCCAGCATGGCACAGGCCACTGGCTGCATTGAGGTGGGAGATCACCCTGAAGCCTCCACCTCCCCTGGTATTGGGACTTGGCAGTGAGGCTGCACCTCACCCTGAGACAGTGCAAGGGCTGGGCCCTACCCCAGAAATACCCCTGGGCCCTGCCCCTTTGCGCCAGGTGTGGGTGGGCAGACTCATCCCAGCAGGAACCAAATATGGAGGGATTTAGCGGGGGAGGGATCCAGACCTGGGGTGAGAGGTTTCAGTGTGGGGCAATCTGGCTGTGGGCAGCTCAGCGGGAGACATGCACAAAGGCTCGTTGCAGGGTTCCATGTGCTGGGGCAATGGGACTCTGCAGGGGATCCAGGTGAAGTTGGTTGAGGCTCAGGAGGAGGGGCTCAGTGTGGGGAGATGCAGCTCAGCAGGGGGGTTCTGGGTGTAGGAGGCTCAGTTGGGGGGTCCAGGTGCCGGAGGAGTGGGGCGTGGGAAAGTGGGCATCCAGGTGCAGCTAGTTGGGGATCACTGGGAGGGGTCCAGGTGTAGAGACATAGGGCTTGTCAGAGTGAGGGTTTGATGGGCCTACTTAATGGGGGAGCCCCAGCTGATGCAGAGGAGACGCCACATGCCGGACTCCTGCTTCCCCCCACAATTCCCCTATCCCCTTTTCTTCCTCATTCCCTTCCCTCTGCCCTCCCCACTGCCTCTTCTCCCCACCCTTCTTTACCCAGCCCCACTGTGGGCACTCACTGTTGCACAGAATAGAAAACAGGAAGACTCTCAGCACACAGAAGTGGAGCACTAGGACCCAGGAGGCAGCGTTCAGCTGCAGAGTCAGCAGAGCCGAGACACAGTCTCCTTCAGCTGGGCTGCTCTGCACTTGCCACTGCCCCCCATCATTCTGCATGTAAGCCTGTGTGCTCCCCCATGCCTCGCATCTGTTTGGAGGAGGAAATCCCCCCCACAAAAAGTGTGCCCATGGTCGACCCCTGCCCTTTCCTCCCCTCCTCTTTCCTTCTCCCCCTCCCCCGGTGCAGCTTCCCTGACATTTTCTGCAGGGAAACACAAGAAAACTAGGGGGGAGGGGGCATTTTCTGTGGGCATTCAGTCACACAGAATGCCCCCAGGAGTAACTTTCAAGGTCCTTCATGACCTATCCCCAACCTACCAATTATCTCTCATTCACTATCAAGATGTCAACTCCTCCCTCTGATGAGACCAAGATGCCAGCCTCCATTGTCCACTAGTTACATTTTTAAACAAGCACCTTAGTGCTTCCTATCACGCAACCTTTCATGCTTGGGAGAAGTTCCCCATGACCATCTGGCTAACTAATTCATTGTCTCCCTTCAGATTCCTCCTTAAAACTCTCTTTCTGTGATGCCTACAAAAGAAATGTACGAGTTAGGCCGCTGAGGTGCTGAGACCACTGTCTGTCATGCTGACCATAGCCCTATTGTTTTCTTGTAGTTCCTCATCTACCTATTAGTCTGCATCCATTTATTGTCTTTTATGTTTATAACAGTAAAACCTTTGGGGTAAGGACTATCTTTTTATTTGGTGTTAGTATAGCACCTAGCACTATAGGGTCCTGGTCCATGACTAGGGCTTCTATTCGCGCTTTATAATGTATATATAATTTATAAGTGAAGACAAATAATAAACCACCACCACCTTAAGGGACTGACGCCTATCTTCCATAGAGCAAACCAGTCAGAAAAGCGAGTATGCTTTCCCACACTGCTTTGCCAATATTCTTCAACCATCTTTTCTGGAAGTACCCTGAAGATTCTTCAGTGTTGAAGCCTTGTGACGGACATGAGATGATAGAAGTGTGGAAACTTCAAATATTATTATAAAGAGGTGTGCTAGATACTATGCACATGGATTATTCATAGAATATTATTTCTTTAATTGTTATATGTATCTGTGAGCTAGGAATGGTATTCTGGTTTCATGGGGGAGGATTAACAGAGCTTTTTGTAGGAACTAAAATCACTGAGGGAGAGGTTATTAATGCAAATTCCTAGACAGGTAAATAACTCAGCAGGGAATTGCATATACTGGTTTTAACTGGGTTCAAGAGGCCTGGCAGACAAAAGACTATGAATTATATAAAGAGGCAGCCTGAGCTTACGTAGGGGGGACCCTTCTCAATCTATGAACTGACATGTATTTAGTCTTGTAGGTCAAGTAGTGCAAGTGTGTGCTGTGGTGTTAAATGTTGAGGATTCAAAGCCTGATGATGCATGACTGAGGGATTGTTAAAGCTGCACAAAACAGAATTTGCTTTTGGGAAAAGATGGGGTTCACCTGACCAAGAAAAGGAAAAGCATCTTCACACACTGGCTCATCATCTTAGTGAGAAGGGCTTTAAACACGTTTCAAAGGGTGCAAGTGATGAAAGCCCACAGATAAGTATAAAAAAGGCAACCTTAACAGAGGGTTAAGATGTTGGGAGAGGGACATGGAAAATTACAATAGGGTCAACAGGAGCAACAAGAGAGAAATCAGTGGGGAAATGTGCTCAACATCTTAGATGTCTATACACATATGCAAGGAATATGGGGAATAAATATGTACTAATATTTCTAGTTATTAAGATAAATTATGACTTAACTGGCATCAGAGTCTTGGCGGGATAAGTCTCATGACTAGAATAATGGTATACAGGGATATAGCTTGTTCAGAAAGGACAGATAAGAAGAGAGGAGGTGTTGCATTATATACACACTTATCCTGAGGTTCAGAAGGAGGTGAGAGGCAGAACAGTTGAGAGTCTCTGGGTAAAGTAAAAAATAGGGGTGGTATCAAGGTAGGGGTCTTCTATAGACCACGAAATCAGGAACGAGGAGGTGGCATTTCTAGAACAAACAACAGAACTATTCAAAACACAAGACATGGTAGTAATGTGGGATTTTAACTACCCAGACATTTGCTGGCAAAGTAATATGGCAAAACGCAAAATTTCTAATAAGTTCTTGGAATGTGTTGGGGACAACTTCTTTCAGAAGATGGAGAAAGTAACTGGGGAACACGTATTTTAGACTTGATTCTGATGAACAGAGACTAACTGGTAACAAATACTGAAGGTGGAAGACAATTTAGGTGAAAATGATCATGAAATGTTGATTTCATGATTCTAATAAAAGAAAGGAGTGAGCAGCAGAATTTATTTATTTATTTATTTTTTAAATCAAACTTGGGAAAACTGTTAGGTAAGGTCCCCTTGGAAGAAAATCTAAGGGAAAAGGGAGTTCAGGAGAGTTGGCAGTTTCTCAAAGAGATAATATTGAAAGCAGAACTGCAAACTATCCCGAGGTGAAGCAAAGATATGAAGAATAGTAAGTGGCCAAGATAGCTCCCTCGGGAGTCTTTAATGAGCTGAAAGTGAAAAAGGACTCCTACAAAAAAATGGAAACATGGATGAGTTGTTAAGGAGGAATACACGAGAAGAGCACAAACATGTAGAAACAAAAATCAGAAAGGCTAAGGCACAGATTTTAAATAGAGAAGGGACCGTTGTGATTAATCAACCTGATCTCCTGTATAACACAGGCCACAGAACTTAGCCAAAATAATTCCTTTATACAAGAGCATCTCTTTTAAAAAAAAACAAACACAAAAAAACAATCTTGAGTTAAAAATTGCCAGTGATGGAGAATCTATCACAATCTTTGGTAAACTGTTCAAACGGGTATTACTCTTACTGTTAAAAAAATGTTTGCCTTATCTCCCATCTGAATTTGTGTAGATTCAACTTCCAGCCATTGGATTGTGTTCTACCTTTGTCTGCTAGACTGAAGAGCCCATTATCAAATAGTTCTTTCCAACACAGGTATTTATAGACTACAATCAAGTCACCCCTTAACCATCTCTTTGTTGAGCTGAACAGTTTCAGTTCCTTCAGTCTAGCACTATCAGGCACTATTTTCTAATCGTTCAATCATTGTCATGTCTCTTAACCCTCTCCAATTTATCAATATCCTTCATGAACAGTGGACACCAGAACTGGACACAATATTCCAGGAGCTGCTGCTAAATACAGAGGTAAAATAACTTCTCTACTCCTACTCAAGATTCTCCTGTTAATGTATCCAAGGATTCCATTAGCTCTTTTGGCCACAGCATCACAATGGGAGCTCATGTTCAACTGATTATCCACCATGGCTCCCAAATCTTTTTCAGTCAATGCTTCCCAGGGTACAGTCTCCCATCCTGTAGACGGGGCCTACATTCTTTGTTCCTAGATGCATACACTTACATTTAGCATGAACTAACATGCATATTGGTTGCTTGCACCTAGCTTATCAAGCGATCCAGATTGCTCCATATCAGTGATCTGTTCGCTTACTTATTTACTACTTCTCAATTCTGCCATATGTCTAACGACACAGTAATTATTTTATTTTTTTCCAGGTCATTAATAAAAATGTTAAAATAGCATAGGGCCAAGAACCATTTCCCTGTGAGAACTCACTCTACGATATTCCCTGTTTACAGTTACACTTTGAGACCTATCACTTAGCCAACTCTGAGTCCATTTAATGTGTGCCATATTAACTTCGTGTCATTCTAGTTTAATCAAAATATTGTGCAGTACCAAGTCAAATGCCTTACAGAAGTCTAAATATATTATATCAACATTATTACTTTTCCCAAGCTTCTAATATCATCCAAAAAAGATAAAGTTAGACAGGATCTATTTTCCATTAACCCACAATGACTGTAATTAGATTATTCTGCTTTAATTCTTTATAAACCGAGTCCTGTATCTGCTGCTCCTTTATCGTGTCCAGGATCAATGTCAAACTGAAACGCCTATAATTACAGAGATCACCCCATTTACCCTTTTTTTAATACTGGCACAACATTAGCTTTCTTCTAGGCTTCTGGAACTTCCTCGGTGTTCCAAGACTTATTGAAAATTAACATTCATGGTCCAGCGAGCGCCTCACTCAGCTCTTTTAAAACTCTTGGATACAAATTATCCAGACCCACTGATTTAAAATGTCTAACATTAATAGCTGTCGTTTAACAGACTCCTGAGTTGCTCTTGGAATGGAAAGTGTGTCATCATTATATGATATAACTGCATCTGTTTTTCCCCAAAAATACAGAATAGAAATAGTTATTGAACATTTTTGCCCTTTCTGCATTATTATTGATAATTCTATCGTTTCCATCTAATAATTAACTAACACCATTGTTAGGATTCTTTTTGTTCCTAATGTATTTCAAAACTTTAAAAACTCCTTTTATTGTCCTTACCTCTGCTGGTATAGATTTTGCCATGTGTCCCTTTGCTTCCCTTATCAATTTTCTACACCTCATAGCTGCTGATATATATTCATTAATACCGATTTCCCCTTTTCTTCCATTTGCTGATATACATATAAAAATAAAATAGCTGCTTTCACTTCCCCTGTAAGCCAGGTGGTTGTTTTGTTTTGTTTTTAAAACCAGTATGGCCTTCTTTCTTGATTCTGGCTTTTGGGGCATCTAGTAAAGTGTTCTTAAACTATTCCCAATTGTCATTTTTTTTTGTTTAAATTATTCCTCCCAACTGATTTGGTGCATAACTGTTTTCAGCTTTGGAATACTTAACCTTTAAAAGCACCGAGTATATATTACTTCACCTATAAGGCTCCATATGTGATTAAATCATCTCCCCCCCATCTTCCCCCCCAACACTCCTGCTCAACCTCTGAGAAACTCAGACTGATCCATAATCTCAACAACTAGCTTCTCCACCTTCTTACATTAACTGAACTCTGGGCTCTCCTTCTGATTTAGCATCTGTCACTGCCTTCTCTTTCTCACTTCTCACAACCTGAAAGTCATTACACCAATCTTGGGCTCTGCCTTTCATCCTCCCACTATTTCCTGCCTCGTCTTGCCCCACATCCCTACTCTTTCAGATCTTAGGGACGTTTCATTGCCTCACATTGGTTTTATCTACTACTTCCCTAAGTCTCTCCTCCTTTCTTGCAGAGTTTAAACTCCTGTGTCACTTTCTTTCCCTCACCTTAGTATTCACCACCCACATCCTGGGTGACAAATTTCCACAGCAACCATTCCTCTTAATCCTCCTGCTTCTCAGTTCCTCTTGCTAATCTCCCCTAATCTCGAACTTTGGTCTGATTTCCCTATTCACCAGTTTAGTCACTTTCCTAATTTTTTCCCCTTTTTTTAAACCGAAAACCTCGCTTTCTGATTGCCCTGTTTATTCTCCTTCAACATAATTCCTTCTCCTCTTTTTTCCTTATCAAAAAATGGGATGGTCTTTTAAAGGAATTGGGCTTAGCCCCATCTGTGACTAAACGGTTGCTTCCCAGTTGATGAGTCAGGACAGGTATCTTGTGATAACTTGTAGATCATCTGGTCCTGGGGGTATAAGCAGCTCAGTTAAGGAGAAAGCCCTGCAGGCAGCAGGGTAGGAGATCCAAGGTCAGAGGAAAGGACCTGCAAAGGCCTGGCTGGAGCTATTTGAAGTGCAGGGCAGAAGCTTCAAGAGAAAGAGGCTTAAAGAAACCCCAGACAGCAAAATCTGGATTTTGAGAAAGTACTGTTGAGGCCAGGAAGGAGCTGAAGAAACTAAAAGTGGGGAAAAGCTTCTTTTGATTTGACATCTGGTTTACAATAAACCAGACCCAAAATGAGATTTGATTTGATTTATAAATGTCTGGATGCAGGTTCTGAGAACCCCAAGAAGAGGAAACTGAGGCACATTTTTACTTCTCTGCTCCCTTCACAACCCTTTCCTCTTATCTTTATTTGCTCTCTTCTGTTGACATCTTCTGTTATTCTGCTGAATAACAATTGTAGAATAATTTGATTACTTTTGTGATGTATTTTGAATAAACTATTTACTGTATAATTTAAATATGTGCCCAACTTACAGAGCAAGGAAAATACATGTTTATATATGAATTTCATGATTTTTCTTCAAATAATCTAAACCCATTTCATTATTTGTTTGAATCAAGTCTACTTTCAATTTTTCTGTCCTACCTTCTCAGTGTGTTGTCCCCTCTTAAATCTACAATCTTGTCTCTTCCCCTTCATTCTCTACTTATCTGTTCTTATATCACTGAATACAACTGCTAAATGTCTCACAACTAAGCCAACTTCCACAGCTTTAAACTTACTCTCACTTCTTAACTCTTTCTAAACCCCTTTCACCGCTTAGTTTACTTTTATGCTACCAATCCCTGACAACCATCTCTCTTCCACAAACCCTTCTTTCACTTCTTCCTTCCTACTTTTATCCTGCTGGTCAGGATTTCAACTTCTTCAAAATCAAAATTTAAAAAATATTCAGCGCTCTCACCTCATATTTCAGTTTCTTTTCTTTCACATTTCTGTCATTCACTCTTAAGTTCTCTTTTATGCTTTGCTTCTAAACTTTCAACCTGTCATGACCCCCTCTCTGACCTAATACCATTTCAGATTCCCTACTTCCCTCACTTTCTCTTCTCTAACCAAGTTCATTTCCCTCTACATTCAGTCTTATTGTCCCTGCCCTCTCAGACTTAATGTACTATGTAAAACAAGAGCCCTTCAAATCCATCTCAAACTTCCCTTCTCTCCTTTGTCGTCAAAATCAGGGAGCATGTTTAGGTGAAAACAAGACAAACCCCTTTTTCTAACTATCTCATGATTCCTTTTAAAGATAATTTCAGTCCTCTCCACTCCAGTAAAACCACTCCTCACAAAGGTAACTAACAACCAACTCTAAATCAAAAGGGCACCTCTTTCTAATCCTTCTTGATCTACCAACTCCCTTGGACATGACTGATCCTTCTGTTTTGGTTTCCATGCCCCTGTGCTCCCTTTGGTCTCCCTCCTATTTTACTGACTGTTTCTTCAATGTCTCCTTTAGTGATCTCTCAATCCCCTTCCTCCTCTCCATCTCTTGGCATTTCTTTGAGTTTTCTGATTGATCACCTCTTCTCTCTCCATCTCATGAAATCCTTCTCTACTGCATATCTTCACCCATGTCTGTCTGCTTGCCCCTTTTCTCCACCTACTTTGTTCCAGCCAAACCTCCTGCTTCACCACTCCCTTATTTCCCCTCTACCATTCTCATCTTTACACTGATTTGCTGGTTCTGGTTGGTGAAATCACAGAAGGAGACCTCATATTGATTTAGGTGAGCTTCCACTGGGAAAAAAACAGGCATCACATATCCAAATCAGATTCTGGAAATATTTCTGAACAAGAGACATAGCCCTTAAACCCTTTCTTTGATTTGGCCATAACCAGTACGAATCCAAACAAAGCAAGAGCACTAGAGTGGGGGCTTCCTAAATGCTATCAAGCAGTGGAACTAGAACAAGAGGACGAGGATCCACTTAAACATCACACAAATCCTCTAACCCTTCTGCCTTACCAGAGAAAGGTCATAGTTCAGGGGGCTGATGGGGGGAGGGCACGACAGGCTAGAGTAGTGGCTGCAGAGCAGGTCTGTGGACAGGGAGGAGAAGAGTGCCTCTGTCTTCTTTCCCCCACCCTTCAGGCTACCAAGGCCCAGAGTTATCTGAGCTGGGCACTGGAGGTTGCGGGGTGGGCACACAGACAAGGTTAAGTGGGTGCATGAGGTAAAAAGTTTGGGGATGGGGACCACTGGCCTAGAAAGAGAGGTTTTAGGTCTGGTGCTGCCTTAAGAGGCTTGGGGCTATAAGCAAAGAAGCAGTCCCATTTCTGGTTCTTTCTGCATTTGGAGACGCAAGACTTTATACATTCCTTGAAAACAAATAAGACTGCATCAAAGAAAATACTGGACCTCAATTTCTACTCCCAACTGGAACATCCCGAGCCCCAAACTTTAACTAGCTACTTGGGTCAAAAAGCATACATGTAATTATAAAGCAATCAAAGATAAGGCAATAACTACTGACCAACACACATTTTTACAGATATTAGTTAAATGCAATTATGGAAACGGTGATACTTAGATTTTGAAGTGAATTATTTATTATGAACTTGTTTTGTATGAATGTATCTTCATGTTTTGTTATAATACATTTTACATATTTGTAATATTGAAATGAAGTATGTGTAATAAAAGAGTTCTTCTAGAAATATCTGAGTGTTTACATAACAAGGGTTGTAAACTTGTTAACTTTCTAAAAAACAGTTAAAATAAGATTTCAGTGTGAGAGCTTAATGACATTTGATCCATATTGTCCTTCAAATATATTTGGGGCCAACCTTTTCCTGCCATGACACTTTTCCTTCCATTAAAGATGCCTCGTACTCTCAATTCTCACTCTGGTGCACAGATCTTTTTTAAATATTCACCCATCTTTGCAGATCTTACTTTCTGCCCAACCCCAAAGACATCCAGTTTTCAGCAATTCCAAGGAAGGTACAAGGCCTTATTCTTTTCTGTACAAAAAATAAGACTTTTGAATTGCAACTATTCTTTATGAATGAAACTGCACTTTTCTTCTGAAGTAGCCTTTGGCCTCACACAACTCTATCTACTTAAAGTCTAGTTTCTGGGGTCAGACTAAAATCTGAGAAGATCTATTAACTTTCCTTATCAATGTTTTTCCCTAGACTGTCTTCTGGCCACCTTAAAATCATCTTGAGGATGTGTGTCATGGAGGTGCAGAGTTGTTTTGCTAACTGACTGGCAGGCAGACCGGATGTGTCATCACCTCCTACTTTCCAGTATAAAAGGCTGGGAATCTCTTTAAGACAGAGAGAAAAGACATAAGGTCCTGTAAAGAAAAATTCTAGGAACAGTACTCTCAGGAGGGAGCTCAGATTGATGCTATTATTTAAAAATAATGGAAACCCACAGGACAGAGGGTGTGATTTTGGACAACAATCCATTATGTCAGTGCAATGTTGAAAACAGGATTGGAACCTCATCCATTTATACTTTACGCGAAGTTGGAAAGTAATGAAAATATCACTCTAAGAGAGCTCCCGAATAATATAACATTATCAACTTTTCCCCAACAGAGACCTTGCTGGATAAACACAGCTTTTCCTTTCAGAAAAGGAAAAGGGGGGCAGATGGCAATGTAACTATTTCTTACCAAACAGGTTTTTCAGTTTTTTATACATTCACTCATCTTCAAACTATATAATCAAAATGTGAAAAATTTTGTACTATGTGAGGAAATCCTAGCTAGAGCTGTAGTTATATACTTTCCATTATAGAACCTTGATTTCAGTTATCTATAAAACTTTACCAAACTTTAAGTGCCTGAGCAGAAATTTTCAAGGCTGAGCATCTGCCTCAGGCTGAGTTAATTTATGTTAAAGTGTCAGCTAAAAAGATTCAGCCATTCATCAGAGAAAAATATACTGTTTTGTCCAGGTTAAAAAATTAGTGCAACTGTTTCATTAAGAAGCTCTAGTGCCTTCGTATTTTATAACAGACTGGAAATTTTGCCCACTTTTAGCTAAGTTATAAGCCTCTCAAAATCACAGTTTGGAGAGATTTGGGAGAGAGTTGTGGGGAACTGGCAGCTAATTCTCTGAAGATTCTTTCTGCACTGAGCATGTTCAATTTTTTTATTTTTTGTTTTTGTAAAAATGGTTCCATTACGTATGCAGTATTCCAAATGAGATTTTCCTAGCAACAACACATCAGACAACTACTGACAAAAAAAAATAATAAATAGGGAATCTGCACTGCAAGTAGATTTATTCAAGTATCTCAATTTACAAGTAAAAAAATCCAACATCTTCCTTGTTTGATATGGAGTTTAGCAATGCACATTCAAGGAATCTAACAAGCAATGACCGGAAGATAAAAACCAAAGAAGGTACATTATTAATGAACTAAGAACTCTGCAGCCAAAAATTACAGACAACAACCCCTACTCATTTTATCTCTAAAATTGGAATAAAAGAAGTGACTTCCACTTTACCAATTTATAGTTCTGTGTCAGAGATTTCTTTCAGCTCAAGAAAATAATGGATCTAATTATGTAAGTCTTAAACCTCTAATGTGCAAAATCCTCCTTTACCTCACAGCCATATAAGATCCTTGCAATAAATTTACTTAGAATGCAAAACCTGCAAACAAGGTGACCTACTTTTAATCATTCAAGAAATTCAAACAATGAGTTACACATACTCTTTTATTCCTGTCTGAATAAAAAGCCTAAACTCTCACTACAAACATCAGGTTCTCTTTCTCAAAAGCTGGATTGGGAGAGAAAGGAGGCAAGAATACTTCCTGATTAATACAAGATGAGCAGATTTTGAGAAGGAAGTACAACTGTGCTTAGAACTACTTCTCTAATTAAAAATAGTAATATATCTGTGTAAGATAATACATTTAATTTTTCCCATGCGAGATTGCCAGATTTGTCCTAAATCTGTGAAAAAGAAAATGTATTCACGCTTACCTTCAAGTTTTTCTTTGAATAATAAGGTCCATAAATACAGCCTTCTGCAAAGAAAGGGATCAGCCAAAACACAGAAAGAAATTGACATGCAAAGTTTTGAGTTTATTTCATTGGGGGGAAAATTCACATGCTCTGCTTTAAGTAACTATTGTTTTCTTCTTCCACCTATAGTTAATATATTCTCTAATTTAGGAAAGTAGGATAGAATTATCCTAGCTGTGCAAGTTGTTTTAACTTAAGGAACTTCCAGGGGAAGAGAATTTTTCTACTACCAATGACTTCCTGGGCTGTTTCTGCCCTCAAGCTGCAAGCAGACTGAAGTATCCATTGTAATGTATGTGTATGTTAACATGATGATGAAATACTTATTTCCAAAGAAAAAATGGACAACCTTTATTTTCAAATAAGATATTATATTAAGTCTCTATGTTCAGAGGCATCACCCCTCTTGAGGACAGCAATGCACTCACCCTGTTGAAAAGACATAGACCCAACAATCAAAAGCACAGTCAGCAGAAGAGCTTTTGAGTCCTCATGTGCCGCAAGTACATAACTGTTTCACTGTAAAAATAGATACAGGCCTTGGCTACACTGGCGCTTTACAGCGCTGCAAGTTTCTCGCTCAGGGGTGTGAAAAAAACACCCCCCTGAGTGCTGCAAGATACAGTGCTGTAAAGCGCCAGTGTAAACAGTGCCGCAGCGCTGGGAGCACAGCTCCCAGTGCTGCAAGCTAATCCCCACGGGGAGGTGGAGTACGTGCAGCGCTGGGAGTGCTCTCTCCCAGCGCTGGCACTGCGGCCACACTCACACTTCAAAGTGCTGCCATGGCAGCGCTCCCGCGGCAGCGCTTTGAAGTTTCGAGTGTAGCCAACCCCTCAGTCTTTAAAGAGAACCATGGCACAGTTTTTCTTATGCTCTGTTTTTAAACAAAAAGAAAAATGGAAAGGGTGTGGGTCTGTAAGAGTATGTCTACACTATGAAATTAGGTCGATTTTATAGAAGTCAATCTTTAGAAAGTGATTTTATACAGTCAATCATATATGTCCCCAATAAGCGCAGTAGGTCGGCGGAGTGCATCCTCAATACCATGGTTAGCATTGACTCACGGAGTGTTGCACTGTGGGTAGCTATCCCACAGTCCCCGCTGCCCACTGGAATTCTGGGTTAAGCTCCCAATGCCTGATGGTGCAAAAACATTGTCATGGGTGGTTTTAGGTACGTCATCCCTCCCTCCTTGAAAGCAACGGCAAACAATCGTTTTGCACCTTTTTTCCTGGGTTATCCATGCAGACACCATAGCACGGCAAGCATGTGGGCTGCTCTGCTCAGCACTGCTGCTGTGAGCATTGTAAACACCTTGCACATTATCCTGCAGTATGTGCAGAGCCTAGCTAGGAGCCACCAGCACGAGGACGATTGTGAGGAGGACATGGACACAGACATTCCTGAAAGCACGGAATGTGGCAATTGGGACATTGTGGCGGCAGTGGGGCAGGTTGATACAGTGTGTTGCAACCTGATACGCAGTTATGGCTCTGTATGGCCAATTGTCGGTCCACGGCCATCTTGTCCTGTTAAAAGGACAAGGCAGCCTCCATCTTGAACCAGGTTCTTGTTGCATAGGAAAGGGCAGAGACCTAATCCTGCCCAGCAACACTAAAGTGCTGTGTGTACTTTCCTGCTTTTTTTTTTTTTCTGTTGGGCCGTCTAAAGGTCAGGCTAGTGCAGTGTGCAAAGACCTGATTCTGCCCAGCAACTCCGTAGTATGCATTTTCCCGCTCTTTTTGGGCCCGGTCGTCCGGAGGTCAGGCTAGTTCTGCCCAGCAACTCCAGAGTACTGTATACAGAGACCTACTTCTGCCCAGATACCCCAGTGTGCCGTGTGCAAATCCTGCCAGCGTGGGGGGCAACAGCTCGGAGCCTGGAGGGAGGGGGAACCAGGGACCAATCAGATGTTGACACGAGTGAGACCCTTTCTATAAAACTAGGTTTCCCCCCAAAATCTGTGTGGAGTATCCGCGTGTCAGCTGAAGGACCTGATCAACCTTTCGGCCAGGGTCTCCTCCCAGTATAGCTAGCTCGTGTCGTGTCATCTTCGTTGTCGCCTTCGACCTGTTCCTGGCACCTTATCATGCTTCTGGTGTCTGCTCTGCTGGTCAGCTGTGCCTGGAGTGCGGTATTTGTTTTCTAATTTCTGGCAGTTTGCTTATCTAGCCTCCTATTTTTCCCCTCCCTAACCCAGTACCAAGTGTGTACACAGTGTTAAGGATTAAAGTATTGAGCTCATAATTGCACAATTGCCTAGGTGTATAGTTGTTCTAAGGTTTTAATAAATTGTTTATTGTAAACTGTTTTAAGTGTGTGAGTCACTGCTCTGTCTTTGTCCGGAGTGTTTGTGTCTGGGAGCTGTCTCCACCTGGGGATTAGCTGACCAAGGGGTTCCTGTCCCTGCGGTCTGTGTGAGTGGAATCTGCCCAACTGCAGCCGCACCACACTCTGGGTTTACCCTTAGTGTGAAAGCAAGGGCGGTTGAGGCAGTGGCCTGTGGGTCTCTTTCCTGTGTTGCACCGGGCACCGCCCTGACGAACCCGATTCCCATCTTGTGTGATTGGTGTGTCTGCCTATCCAGTGTGGTGCAGTGAGCAGTATAGAATTGTACTGTTAATGATTTTTGGGTTGTTTATATTGCCTAACAACATCCCAGCTAAAAATTGCCTCTCTCCCTTGGCCCAAGTTGTAACTTTCCCCCAAATAAACGCAGCCACTTGGCTTTGCACCTTATTCTGGTCCTGTCTGATTTTCCTCTCCCAATATAAAACTGATCGAACCGCAATCTATTTCGGACACGGTGGAATGGTGATTCTGAGCCCAGCAAACAAGCGTAGTCTGGTGGGACCGCATAGTGTTGCGGGTATGGGATGATTCTCACTGGCTGCAAAACTTTCGCATGCATAAGGCCACTTTCATAGAATGCTGTGACTTGCTTTCCCCAGCCCTGAAGTGCAGGAATACCAAGATGAGACCTGCCCTGACAGTTGAGAAGCGAGTGGTGATAGCCCTGTGGAAGTTTGCAACGCCTGACTGCTACCAATCAGCCAGGAATCAATTTGGAGTGGGCAAATCTACCGTGGGGGCTGCTGTGATCCAAGTAGCCAAGACAATCAGTAACTTTCTGCTAACAAGGATAGTGACTCTGGGAAACGTACAGGTCATAGTGGATGGCTTTACTGCAATGGGGTTCCCTAACTGTGGTGGGGTGACAGACGGAACACATATCCCTATCTTTGCACTGGACCACCCTGCCAAACTGTACAGAAACCGCAAGGGGTACTTCTCAATGGTGCTGCAAGCACTGGTGGATCACAAGGGACATTTCACCGACATCAACGTGGGATGGTCGGGAAAGGTGTATGACGCTTGCATCTTTAAGAACTCCGGGCTGTTCGAAAAGCTGCAAGAAGGGACTTTCTTCCCAGACCAGAAAATTACCCTTGGGGATGTTGAAATGCCAATAGTTATCCTTGGGGACCCAGCCTACCCCTTGTTCCAATGGTTCATGAAGCGGTACACAGGCAGCCTGGACAGCAGTAAGAAGCAGTTCGACTATAGGCTGAGCAAGTGCAGAATGGTTATTGCTGTTTGCTGTGTGCTCCATAATATCTGAGAGAGTAAGGAGGAGACATTTATGGTGGAGTGAGAGGTTGAGGCAAATCGCCTGGCGGACAATTTTGAACAGCCAGACACCAGGGCAATTAGAAGAGTACAGCGAGGCACACTGCGCATCAGAAAAGCTTTAAAAAACAGTTTCTTGACTATCCAGGCAACGGTGTGACAGTTGTGTGTGTTTCTCCTTGATGCAAAACCGCCCCCTTTGTTGAATGTACTTCCCTGTAAGCCAATCTCCCTCCCCCCTTCAACCACAGCTGGCAAAGGAATTCAAGTCCCTATTGTTTTGAATCCATTCATTTTTTTATTTTTTAAAAAAGTGAGATCACTGACACAGTAGCCTGGGTGGGGTGGGGGAGGAGGGAAGGACAATGCCACATTGCTTATTGTAGTCACACTACAAATCAAAGCTGTTTAAATGACAGCCTTCTGTTGCTTGGGCCATCCTCTAGAGTTGAGTTGTTGGGTTCCCTCCCCCCGCGTTCTTGGGTGTCTGGGTGAGGAGGATATGGAACTTGGCGAGGAGAGCAGGAGGTTATACAATGGATGCAGCGGGGGTCTGTGCTCTAGTTGCCTTTCCTGCAGCTCCACCAGACGCCTGATCATGTCCGTTTGTTCCCCCATTAGCCTCAGCATCTCCTCCTGTGTGTTCTGATCACGCTCACTGTATGCTTTCATGGCCTCTGCCACTGAATGCCTCCATGCATTCAGCTGTGCCCTATCCATGTGGGAGGACTGTATGAGCTCAGAAAACATGTCATCGCAAGTGCGTTTTTTTCACCTTCTAACCTGCGATAACCTCAGGGATGGAGTTGATATGGGGAGCATAGAAACATGTGCACCTGGAGGGGGAATAAAAAGGGAGAATACAATTTAAGATGATACATTTCTGAGAACAAAAGGGAGACTCTTTTACAGTGAATCAAGCAATTCAAAACATGTGCTGTCTGCTGTAGGTACAAGGTCGTCACATTTTGCCTTTCATATTGAGAGCCTGCCGGTATGGTGACACATCACACACTGTTGGGCAACAGAATTCAGTTTCCAGGCAGCCATGGTAAGCCAAAGGGTACGCAATATTGGATTCTTCTGCCTTCATAACATGTGGGAATGGTTTCAAACTGCAGCGCCCTCCTTTCCCATAGCAAGCAATGCCGTTTGGGTTTGCCATTTAAAAGGAGGGGCTGCGGTTTTGGGGTGGACATGCAGCACACCCCTTCCCGCAACGCATAGCTATTCTCCAGGATGACCCCTTTTAGCCAAACGCAAACAGCCCAGCATGAACAGGGTCCTTTTACTGATCCCTTACAAAAAATCCCCTATTTCAACCAGGAATGCGACCAAAACCCAGGACCATTTGCTGTCATGCTTTGTGCTGCAATAAATTCCAGACTACTTGCTACTGGCTTGGCGTGGTAAAGTGTCCTACCGTGGAGGACGAAATAAGGCAGCCCTCCCCAGAAACCTTCTGCAAAGGCTTTCAGAGTACCTCCAGGAGAGCTTCATGGAGATGTCCCTGGAGGATTCCCGCTCCATCCCCAGACATGTTAACAGACTTTTCCAGTAGCTGTACTGGCTGTGAATGCATCCCACATCTTCAGGGCAAATCAAACATTAAACACAATTACTTTTAACCCCTGTAGTGTAGTTACAAATGTGCACTCACCAGAGGTGCCTTCTCCACCTTCAGGGTCCAGGTACAATTCGCTGTGGGAGGGTATTGGCTTCAGAGTGATGAAAAGGTCCTGGCTGCCAGGGAGAACGGATTCTCTGCTTGCCTGCTGCACAGTCTCCTCCTTCTCCTCATCCACAAAATCCTCTTCCATGTTGCGTGAGACTCCCCCCTTGCAGATGTCCACAGACAGTGGTGGAGTACCGGTAGGGTCCCCACCTAGAATGGCATGTGGCTGATCACAGAAGCAGCATGTATGGGGCTCTGACCCGGAGCGACCGTTTGCCTCCCTTGTCTTGTGGTAGGCTTGCCTGAGCTCCTTTACTTTCACACGGCACTGCTGGGTCTCCCTGGTGTAGTCTCTTTCCACCATGCCCTGTGCAATTTTGGGGTGTGGGTGTGGGTGTGTGCGCGCGCGTGTGTGCGCATTTCTTCTGCTGGATCGGAGTTCTGCCTGCACAGATTCTTCTCCCCATACAGCAATCAGATCCAGTGTCTCCTGTTCGCTCCATGCTGGAGCTCATTTGCGATTCTGGGACTGCATGGTCACTTGTTCTGCTGACCGAATAGGAAATTAAATTCAAAAGTTCCTGGGGCTTTTCCTGTATACCTGGCTAGTGCATCAGAGCTGAAAGTGCTGTCCAGAGCGGTCACATTGGAGCACTCTGGAATAGCTCCCAGAGGCCAATACTGTCGAATTGCACAAGGCTGCATCTGCACTACCCCAAATTCGGCCCAAGAAGGTAGATTTTAGTGCTACTCCCCTTGTTCAGAAGGAGTACAGCAGTTGATTTTAAGAGCCTTTCAGGTTGACAGAACGGGGTTGGTTGTGTAGCCGCATTTCTTATAAAATTGACCTAGCACGGCTAAATTCGACCTAACCTTGTAGCGTAGACCGGCCCTAAGTAATACAGAGGTTCCCATGCTTTTTTTTTTAAATTAATTTTAAATTAAATTCGTACTTGGCTAAGAGGCTAGCTGTTTCAAGTTAAGGGGCTTAACTATCACTAATTAACTAGTCATGAATGAATAAGGAATCAGAAAGACAACCATTTACTCAATTTGTGTTATATTCAAAATTTCTCAAACAAAATCAGTTATGAGATTAGCAATACCGCCAGACATCTCTGGCTTTTAACTCACTGTAGGGAAGAATACAGAAAACATGAAACACAAAAGATTTTTTTTACACTTCAGTTTATTCACTACACATCTTTCCCTCCCTAAGATGTTTAAAAAGCGAAGTATGAAATGAAAAAAAATTTTAAGTAGACATGTTGAGTAAAGATTACTCATACATTGTTGATGCTTTTCACAATACCATTGTGTCATTTTTTAATCATTAAATTGCTCCCAGATTGCACCTCTCAAAAATATTCCAGAGAACCCTAGAATCCTCCTACATTTTGGATTCAAGGACTCCAGCTGGTCCTCCACTATCATCTCCTGTTACACTGTTTATTTCAATTTTAATTACAGACAGATACTCTAAAACAGAAGAACAATTCTACTGAGCTAGTCTGTGGCTCCCAAAAACTGGACTGCAATGAAAGCTGGCTGTAAATTATCCTGAATTGGAAATGAGGTTGGAAACTATTTGTTCCCCTCCTATGTTGTAAAGGCACAAGCTATTAAGAATTTCTCTTACTAGCACAAGGAAACCTTAACTGCATTTCAGATAGCTGATTTTACAATGTCATGAGAATCTGTAGAGGAACTATTTTAAATTATGCAAAGTAAACCACAAAGCATACAAGAGGAAAAAACAAAATAAAATAACTCTAAGAGCTTTAAAAATACTCAGAATAGGCCACCACTGAACAGAATGCAGACTTATGCTAAAGAAACAATCTTCAAATTATAATATATATCTTAACATTCACTCCCATCTTGTAATTCAAATAATGAAATCTAACTTTTTACAGCATCCTATAAAGAAAAGTTAGCAAGACGTGTTGTTTAAAAAACCTTTTAAAATTTTGGTAAGCATTTAAATACAGTTGAACCCTGTTATGTCGCCGGCCTAGGGGTTTGCCAAAAATAGTCCAGATAACCGATGATCGAGATAAACCCCTATCCATCCCCCCACCCCTGAACTCCCCTGCCCTCTCTCCAACACCCCCTCCCTGCCCCCTTACCGCGGTGCCTGCACGTGGCTGGATCCGGCGAAGCGGGACGGGGAAGCGGGGCCGGGCGGCCGTGGACCCGGAGCCGGGCAGCCAAAGAAGCGGGACCCGGTAAGCGGGCCGGGCGGCAGGCGAAGCGGGACCGGGTAAGCGGGGCCGGGCGGCAGGCGAAGCGGGGACCGGGTAAGCGGGGCGGGCGGGCGGCAGGCGAAGCGGGGACCAGGTATGCGGGGCCGGGCGGGCGGGCGGCGAAGTGGGGACTGGCGCCGGGGGGCCGGACGGCGGGGCGGGCGGCGACCCGGGGTCCGGGTCTGCGGGGCCGGACGGACGGCGTAACGGGGACCGGCGAAGCGGGGCCGGGCGGACGGGCGGGCGGCGAAGCGGGGACCGGCGAAGCGGGGCCGGACGGACGGGCGGGCGGCGAAACGGGGACCGGGTATGCGGGGCCGGGTGGGCGGCGAAGCGGAGCCGGGCGGACGGGCGGGCGGCGAAGCGGGGACCGGCGAAGCGGAGCCGGGCGGCGAAGCGGGGACCGGCGAAGCGGAGCCGGGCGGCGAAGCGGGGACCAGCGAAGCGGAGCCGGGCGGCGAAGCGGGGACCAGCGAAGCGGAGCCGGGCGGGCGGCGAAGCGGGGACCGGCGAAGCGGAGCCGGGCGGCAGGCGAAGCGGGGACCAGGTATGCGGGGCCGGGCGGGGCCGGGCAGGGACCAGGTATGCGGGGCCGGGCGGCTGGGGACATGGTGGGTCGGGGACGCGGGGAGCCGGGCGGCTGGGGACGCGGGGAGCGGGCGGCTGGAGAGCCGGGGAGCGGGCGGCTGGGGGAGCGGGCGGCTGGAGAGCCGGGGAGTGGGCGGCTGGGGACATGGTGGGTCGGGGACGCGGGGAGCCGGGCTCGAGATATTAGGGTTCGGGGAATCGACATAAGGATGAGAAACCCATAAGACAAAGAGGGAGTTTGGCGGTTCCACTTGTAAAACGTCGACTTAATAGGGTTGGCAAGTTAACCGAGGTCGAGATAAATGGGTTCGACTGTAATTTTTCCTATAACTATGATATTTTAAATAAGACAGATTTTTCTCATTGATAGTTTCTTCCTTAATTACAGGCTGGTAATTTAGTGCTCCAACACTTTGGATCATTGCTTTCCTATATATTGTGTCACAATTTAAAAAATTTTAAAAGAAAAAAAATGTCTTTGAAGGGCAGGCATGTGTCTCCTTGAATTCTAAAAGATAATGTAATAAATGATAAAGTATATTTCACATTTATCTTACGAATTACTTTATTGGATTCTGTATACTATCCTGCAGGCTGTCATTGCATGTTGACTGAAGTATCATTGAAGCTGATGAATGTAAATGCTGCCCTTCATTGAACACAGCTGTGAGAAACAGTTAAGCTTCTTGGTGAAACAATAGCTGCCTACATACCCATAACACAGGTACATAACATCACCCAAAACAAAGACATTTGAAGTCATTCAGGAATATGAATTATGTGAGGTGCTTGGATGGATATTACTTTTTAGTAGACGGGGTGGGGGTGAGTGTGAGTGAGAGCGAGAGCGAGAGAAGCAGAAGAAACACCAAAGAAACTACCAGATGAAGCAGAAAGCCAGAAACAACTTGAACAAACACTGAGTAATACATTTTAATGTTTTTAGAAGGTCTCTTTCTATGTCTATAATATATAACTAAACTATTGTTGTAAGTAAAGCAAATAAGGTTTTTAAAATGTTTAAGAAGTTTCATTTAAAATTAAATTAAAATGCAGAGCCCACCGGAGCGGTGGCCAGGACCCGGGCAGCGTGAGTGCCACTGAAAATCAGCTTGTGTGCCGCCTTCGGCACGCGTGCCACAGGTTGTTTACCCCTGGTCTACAGAGAGCACTTTTGGTCTGAGTGTTGGCTGAAGGGAACTTGGAGCAAAGAACTCTCGTTTGTTTGACTCCTCCTGTTTTCAGAAACAGGACTGCATTGAAGATACTCTGGCTCCATCATTAATTTCTCCTCCTAACAGAAACAACCCATAGGGCCCAGAAGTTTGGCTAAATGTTCAGGTCAAAGGGGGTAACACTGGTTCTTTACCACATGAAACACTAATAGGGTTAAATTATGGGTTAAGAGCCAGAGTACAAAGAGGCTGAGGAAAGGGGAAAAAAATCATATTGACATCCAGCTACTGCGGGTATTGTGCTGTGTAAGACATAACAAAACCTGACACAAGGAGCAGGGCCAAGGCAACCAAGGGGTCCAGTTATGCCCATTTTCCTGAATACATCACCTTTAGGACAATGTGCATAAAAACAAAATCCCAAACACCACTCCCCACAGCTTTAGCTAACTTCCTAAACATTAGCACTCAGTGTGCAAGTATACAGATGATGGCAGCTTCTTGCATGGTTGAGCTGGAGTAGTGCCCTTTTGGATTTCTCTGGTGCACCGATGCAGAGACACATAATTACACCAATATGTTTTCTTAAGACTTACTGCTAACTTTTACCATCCCACCCGTCAACACTCCCCAAAAATATTTCTGGATTTTTTTGGAGGGGGCACATCAGAAACAGGAAGTCTGTCAACCAATCCATGCAGGCATTGGATGATTGAGGTGCTAAAGGAGCACTTAATGAAGACAAGGCAGTAGCAGAGAAGCTAAATAAATTCTTTGCATTGGTCTTCACTACAGAGGATGCGACAGATACCCACACCTGAAATATTCTTTTTAGATAACAATTCTGAGGGATTGTCCTAGACTGAGGTGTCACTAGAGATGGTTTTATAACAAATTGATATATTCATCAGTAATAAGTTACCAGGACAGGATGGTATTCATCCAGGAGTTCTGAAGGAACTCCAATATGAAATTGCAGAACTGCTAATTGTGGTAGGTAACCTACCCCTTAAATCAGCCTCTGTATCTGATGACTGGCAGATAGATAACATAATGCCAATTTTTAAGAAAACTCCATAGGCAATTCTGGCAATTATAGGCTGGTATGCCTAACTTCTGTACTAGGCAAATTTGTTGAAACTATCAGGCACAGGGATGAACATGGGATGTCAGGAAAGAGTCAACACTGCTTTTGTAAAGGGTAATCACACCATCAATCTACTGGAAGCCTATGAGGCAGGTCAACAAACGTGGACAAGGGTGATCCAGTTGATATAGTATACGTGGACTTTCACAAAGCCCTTGACAAGGTCCCTCACTAAAGGCTCTTAAGCAAAGTAAGTAGTCATGGGGTAAGATGGAAGGTCCTCTCATGAATCAAGGAAACAAAGGGTAAGACTCAATGGTCAGCTTTCACAGTGGACAGAGATAAATAGCAGGGTCCCCCAAGGATCTATAATAGGACCAATGCTGTTCATCATATTCATACATGATTTGGAAAAAAGAGGTAAACAGTGAGGTGGCAAAGTTTGCAGATGATACAAAATTACTCAAGATAGTTAAGTCCAAAGCTGACTGGGAAGAGTTACAAATGGATATCTCAGGACTGAGTGACTTGGCAACAAAATGGCAGATGAAATTCAATGATTAATGCAAAATAATGCACACTGGAAATCATAATCCCAACTGTATGTACAAAATGATGGTGTCTAAATTAGCTATTAGCACTCAAAAAAGATAAAAGTCTTGGTGTCATCGTC
Source organism: Mauremys mutica (assembly GCF_020497125.1). Taxonomy (NCBI): domain Eukaryota; kingdom Metazoa; phylum Chordata; order Testudines; family Geoemydidae; genus Mauremys; species Mauremys mutica. The sequence continues at coordinate 82,159,902 of NC_059078.1, forward strand.
AATAGTTCTCTGAAGGTATGCACTCATTTTACAGCAACAGTAAAAAAAAAAAAAAAAAAGCTAAAGTTAGGAACCATAAAGAAAATAAGACAGAAAATATAATGCCACTATATAAATCCACAGTATGCCCATCCACTTTGAAGACTGTGTGTAGTTCTGGTTGCTCCATCTTTTAGAATTGAAAAAAGTACAGAGAAGGGCAACAAAAATGATTAGGGGTATGGAACAGCTTCCACATGAGGAGAGATTAAAAAGACTTGAACTGTTCATTTTAGAAAAGATGACTTAGTAAGATGCTGTAGAGAATGTGAAAAAAGAAGCGTTATTTATTTAACCCTTCACATAACACAAGGACAAAGGATTGCCCAATTAAACTGATAAGCAGCAGGTTTAAAAGAAACAAAAGAAAGAAAGTACTTGTTCTCAGAATGCACAATCTGTGGAACTCATTGTGAGGGTCACACGCATAATTGGGTTAAAAAAAGAATTAGGTAATTTCATGGAGGAATTTAAAAAGATTAAAGCAAAGATTCTGCCCTCATCACAAACTCCAGAAGAGTGGCCCATAGGCATGAGCCTATTGTGTCTATGCCTTGATCTAGCATGCACACACATAGTGAGGCAGTAAGTTTGGAAGAACAGTTTCAACTCCACTAAATTTCCCAACACATGACCCCCAACACAAGAGGAATACTCTAACTCACAAAAGGAACTTGGGGTAGGTCTGTAAGAAATGTTTTCTAAATCAAAAGCCCAAAGATACATTGGTAAGTGTTATATAAAGACAACAAAATGTTTTTTGCAGCGTGTTTGCCGAATGTGCTCAAGAAGTTTCAAGCAGCTGCTATGCACAATTCATCAGATGACTCCTTTTTCATGTCAGAAGCTGCAAGAGTCTGTAAGACTCTGCAACACAATGACACAGTGAACAAGAAATGTTAGGATAGTCTCTGCTAAGAAGCTAAGAGGGTATCATACCACTGTTCTGCCCAAGTGTGAAGAACAGTATTTGTCTCATCCATAACATCCTTAAAGTCTCAACCAGTGAAAGCAGATTCTGGGTAGTGAACAACTTTGATTCTTCATTGTCTATACTTAGTTTCAGAGTCAAATATAAGATGCTGTGAGGAATTTCCAGTCTATTTTTCAAGTCAAGCTTCTAAAATTTGGATGGGATTGGATTACTTATATAGCGTAAGAATTATGTCTGGTGATGGCATAGTCTTTCCTGCTTGAATTTCAGCCAGCATCCATCATTAAGGATCTATCAGCACTTGGGAGTATTGAGTTATAACATGCAAATTGGACCCATATCGCCATCTGAGAACATCCTGTGAGGAGATGCTAATTAGAAGAGTTTGTCAACACCTCACTTTGGGAGGGCCAGACACCAGTATTTTCTTAAAGAATAGATTGTGAAAGCCCTTGCTCAGGAAACCACCTCTTGGTGCTGAGAGCATCATATTATTGTACAGTCCTGAATTACCCATTTTAATGTAAGATTATTAAGAAGATGGTGTTAAGGCAACTCTGGCAACACCTGGAGTTGTGCGATTTCCTGATTCCCTGTCAAGCTTACTTTAGGAATGGCACTGGTTCAGCGACTGCAGTCATCTTGTTGGTTAATAATCTCCTTTGGCGTTTTGCGGGTTCTATCTTTATCATCTGCCTTTGCAACTCCTGATCACATGGTATTGTTCATATGCGTGCTGATATTAATTGGGACACAAAGTTGTTCCTGAGTGGCTCCACTTTCTCGTCAAAAGGCCCTGAGGACAGTATTAAACTATTGTACCTCTATTTCAAGAGCTCTTTCATGTAGAGTGCCACAAGTTTCTTTTTCATCACCCCTCCTCTTCAATATGTATATGAGGCTAATAGTGAAGGTATTGAGGCAATGCAAGCTGTAGTGTGCTTTTACCTCTAGAGGTCGTAAATCACACTTTTGGATGGTGGAGTTAGTAGGCTTCCCTCAGCATCCAGTAAGGACTGAGATTTGAATGACAGCTAGCTGGTGGAAGCTCAGCCTTTATAAGACAAAGGTCTTGTTGACTGACTGAGAAAAAGCCAGCAGAATTGGTGGAATCAACAATTCAGATTCAAACAGGAAGACTTTTTATGGGTCAGGTTCTCATCTAAAGCTAAAATCACAAAGTGCTGCTGATTGTTGTGTCACACCATATGCATTAGCTTCCCTGACAAGCTATATTCAGTCCTTCTCAGAATTTTCTGTGTGGGAGACAGTCAGACAATCATTCTCAAGGATATATTCTCTCTGTATGTCTTCCTTAGCCAGAGGGCAGAAAGTCCTTTAGACTGAAACCTTTGGCTATATATTCAAATTGATGCTGTAGAATGAAACCTCTGATGGAATAAGGAAAGGAAAAAGTGGAGTGAATTAACTTGCCAGCTACTGAAGCCATACAGTATTGAGACTATAGTGGCAAACTTTTGATGTCATAAATCTCATGAATCTTCAGACTTGTCTACGTGTCCTTGGAGTCCGTACTAATTGGATGTGATTTGTGCTGGTGCTCTAACTTCTCCATACAGATTGTGCACTGATACACTCTTGTTTAAAACAGGACTACAACTCTGTGCACTAAGAAACATTTAGTGCACACTAGCAGGCAGGGGTGAAAGTAACTTAAAGGACTTATCAGTACTCCAGAGTCCTGCGGAGGGGGAGGGGCCTCAACCAAAAGAGGCGTGGCCTCTATTGGAAGAGGTGGGGCCTTTAAATCCCGGGGCTTTTAAATCAGGATTTAAAGGGCTTGGGGATTCGGCTGAAGCTAGGAGCCATGCCCTTTAAATCACCCCCGGAGCTACCAGCTGCAGAGGCAGCTGGGAGCCCTGGGGTTTGGGCAGGGGCGAAAGTAATTTACATTTCTTACCCATATGGTCCAATCGCAAGCAACCCACCTCTCCTATGTACTTAATGGATCCCTCCCATTGCATGACATAGATAGAGAAAATAAAGCTACTATTACTACTACCAGTACTGTCTGTAATAAAACTTTACTATTGGAATAAGCCTGAAAAAGTGAAAACTCACTGTCACATTTTTCTCCGTGTCTTCCCTCCTCCTCCAGCCAGGCTACCGACACTTGGCTCTGTGTTTTCTCCCTGCCTGGCACTCAGCAGCTGCAGGGGCTTCCCTCTAACTTCCAGCAGGGAGACTGGCTAAGGGAGGGAGAAGCCTGCCTCCTGCATAAGAACAGTTTAAACTCAGCTGTTCCCTGCGCAGTTCAGTAACATTTCAAAGAGGATCTGCAAGCAGTTTGGACATCACAACCATGATCCTCTGCTGGGGAGGGAATGGGATAGATTTGAACTTGGAAATGGTTCCTGATTTTGATTGTGTTTTTTGTATATAGGAGATCCCCCTCATCCCTGGGGCAGAAAAGAACTGCCCCTGCCATGGTCACACACACCCTCTCCCCCTCCAACAACAACTGGGAATGAAATTAACAAGGACGCCAGAAATGGCTCCTAACCCTGGGGATTAACTGCGCTGGGAACAGCTGAGTTTAAACTGTTCTTATGCAGGCAGCAGCAGCAGGCATTTTCAGCCAGTCTCCCTACTGCAAGCTAGAGCCTAGAGGAGAACCCCTGCTGGGAAGGGGGGGGGAGGAATGCAGAGCCTTTTCTGCAGCCTGGCTGGAGGAGGGGGAGGAAGGAGCCGAGAAACCAATGTGACAGTGAGTTTTCCCCTTCCACCTGCTTTTATTAGCTCTGGATTTAAGCTGTGCAGCCAAATGCTTGTATTTGTTGTGTATATTAGTATTGGAGAGATCCTCTCATCCCGGGAGCAGAAAAGGACTGCCCCTACCATGGTCAAACCCACCCTCCCCCCAGGTACTGTGAGTGAAATTAACAAGGATGCCAGACACCACTCCTAACCCCCGGGGGGCTGAACCACTCAGGGAACAGCTAAGTTTTAACTATTCTTATGCAGGGGGCAGGCTTCTCCCTCCCTCAGGCAGTCTCCTTTTCTTACCGGTCCTCCGTACCGGCCCACTTTCACCTCTGCTAGCAGGGCACACTGGGGAATCGGAGCCCAACACACTGATACACTCTCCAGATTGCACCCCTGTAGTCCAGACTCTGGTGAAGCAATCCAGCAAAATCTCACATACAGATGTAGAATCACTTGGTTACATTTGAGAAGTGCTGTAGAGGCATAAGTCTGGCAGAAGCTGATATAGGTCCAGGTGAGAGGAAGTGGCATTGAAGAGCGCTAACCCAGTGGCTGGAGAGTAATACCACTAGCTGCCAAAGAAAAGAAAATTTCAATTAAGGCAAAGGCTGAATGCTTATTGCAACTGGTAGACCAACAGACTTCTCTTTAAATAAATATTAGGGCTGTTGATTAATCGGCGTTAACGCACGCGATTAACTCAAAAAAATTAATTGTGATTAATCACACTGTTAAACAGAATACCAACTGAAAATAAATATTTTTGGATGTTTTTCTACGTTTTCAAATATTTTGATTTCTATTGCAATGAAAATTTAAAGTGTACAGTGCTCACTTTATATTATTTTTATTACAAATATTTGCATTGTAAAAATGATAAAAGAAATAGTATTTTTCAATTCACCTCATACAAGTCACAGTACAATCTCTATCGTGAAAGTGTAATTTACTAATGTAGATTTTTTGTTATATAACTACACTCAAAAACAAAACAATGCAAAACTTTAGAATCTACAAATTCACTCAGTCCTACTTCTTGTTCAGCCAATTGCTAAGACAAACAAGTCTGTTTAAATTTACAGGAGATAATGCTGCCCTCTTCTTATTTACAATATGTCACCAGAAAGTGAGAACATGTGTTCACATGGCACTTTTGTAGCTGGTGTTGCAAGGTATTTACGTGCTAGATATGGTAAACATTTGTATGCCCCTTCATGTTCTGGCCACCATTCCAGAGGACATGCTTCCATGCTGATGATGCTCGTTAAAAACAATGTATTAAAATATAATGTAAATAAAAAATGATGATCTTGGGGAAGAATTGTATGTCTCCTGCTCTGTTCTACCCACATTCTGCCATATATTTCATGTTACAGCAGTCTCAGATGACCCAGCACATGTTTATTTTACGAACACTTTCACTGCAGATTTGACAAAACGCAAAGTTGGTACCAATGTGATATTTCTAAAAATAGCTACAGCACTAGACCCAAGGTTTAAGAATCTGAAGTGCTGTCCAAAATCCAAGAGGGATGAGGTATGGAGCATGTTTTCAGAAGTCTTAAAGGAGCAACACTCATGTGAAAACTATAGAACCCGAACCTCCAAAAAAGAAAATCAACCTTCTGCTGATGGCATCTAACTCAGATTATGAAAATGAACATGCGTCAGTCCACTCTGCTTTGGATCATTATCGAACAGAAGTCGTCATAAGCATGGACACATGTCCTCTGGAATGGAGGTTGAAGCATGAAGGGACATATGACTCTTTAGTGCATCTGACAGCCCTAATAAATATTTTTAAAAAGAAAAAAAGAAGAGAGATAACCCTCCTTCTACCTTTCCCTTCCTTCAATTATTTATTCAGCTTGTGACAAGTGGTCATCATGTCTTTTTCCAAGAAGAGAACAGTAGATCAAGAGTGCCATGCATTTCAAGAGAAATGAAGAATTTTTTATTTCTTTTTGGACATGAATGGAAAGCCTAAGTGCTTGACTTGCAAGAAACAGGTAGCTGTGGTAAAAGAAAATAACATTTGAAGACACTATGAAAGAAACTATGCTGAGAAATATGATAAGTACATCAGAAAGTTATGCAAAAATAAAAACTCTGAATTAGCACATTCTTTGAAAATGCAGCAGTGCTTATTAGTGCTCCACACTTAAGTGATGTTGCTGTTAAGGCAAACTGTGGTTGCCCATGAAATAGCTGTCATCTAATCCATTTTCTGAGACAGAATTTTTGAGGAACTGCATGCTAAAAGCTAAAGAAACAGCATGTCCAGATAAGTAGCAAACGTTTGCAAATATCAGCCTTTCAAGAAACAACTGCTGAGAGAATCAATAATTTAGCTGAGAATTTGAACAGTCAAATCCAGGTCAAAGTTAAGTCCTTTGCTGCTTTTTCATTAGCAACTGAGGAAAGCACAGATGTGACATTTCTCAGCTTGCAGTATTCATTAGCAGAGTTGATAAGAACAGGTGTATAGCAGAAGAGCTATTAGAATTGGTGCTGAGGAGACACGACAACAGAAAATTTGGTGGAAGCTCTGAATAAATTGGCTGTGGGCTGGAGAAGAGCTGAGAGTCTGGCCCCATAGGAACAAGAGGCCAAATTGTAAACCATCAATCAACCAGCAGGTTAGCGATTTTACATCAAAAAAGCTCTCTGTAGTAGAACTCTGAAAGTGAATCTTGTTATAGATATGGTTGTTAAAACTGTAAATTTTATTTGAGCTAGTGGTCTCAACCACAAGCAACTCACCCAGCTGTTGGAAGAATGTGACATTCATTGTGGACTGCTGTATCACACTGAAGTTCAATGGATAAGTCAGGGATCAGGGCTGAAGCACTTTTTTAACTGAGTAGTGAGATCCAGCTTTTCATGGATCAGAAAAAGGAAGATGTCACTGAATTACAGGACAATGAATGGCTTCAAGACCTTGCTTTCATGGCAGATATTACAGAGTATCTGAACTCACCCAACACAAGAATGTAAGGGTGCCACCAAGTAGTGGTTGAATACTATGACATTTGTGCCTTTGCAATTAAGCTTCAGCTGTGGGAGAAGCAATGTTCCCAGTGTGAGTTGGCACATTTTCCCATCCTGAAATCACTGAGAGACACTACTGGGACTCAATGTGATAAAATCACAGAAAGGTATGTAGGCAAAACTGATGAATTGAGAAAAGAATTTCAAGAATGATTCTCTGACTTCAGAAACCTCGCAGAAGAGCGTTTCCAGTTTTCAGCACACCATTTTCTATCTATGTGCATGATGTACCAGAAGAGCACCAAATGGAACTTACTGAACTGCAATGCAACATTCTGTTGAAGGGCAAATTATCTGACAGTGTTCCTCAGTTTTATCAGTACCTATGATCAAATTATCCCAAACTGAAGTTTGTTGCATCAATAACTCTTTCCATGTTTAGGAGTACAAACCTAAATATTTGTGTGAACAAATATTCTCCATCATAAATATCAACAGTTCTAAATTACATTCTCAATTAAGTGAGACATCTGAACTCGGTACTCAAGATAGCCTCAGCCCAGTCATTTGCTCCAAATGCTGACACACTGGTTCAAGCTAAAAGATGCCAGTAGCATCAGAAAGCACCAGTAGCAATCACTAAAATAAAAAATAAATGTAATTACCAACATGGTTTACATTTATTTCTATTTTAATAACTTTTGCTGAATATGGCCCACACAAGGTGGCATGGTATTGGATGAGGCCCTTCATATCAAATGAGTTTGATATCTCTTCCTCTAAAGGATATACAAAGCTATGTTCCTATTGGTTGCTACTCCCCGACCAGTGGCAGCCAACACTCAGAAATATCAGGGCATAATTATTGAGCAAAATCAAATAGGGCATATGGTAAATATAATACTTCCAAAATGAAGTGGGTTTTAGCCCACGAAAGCTTATGCTCAAATAAATTTGTTCGTCTCTAAGGTGCCACTAGTACTCCTGTTCTTTTAGCGGATACAGACTAACACGGCTGCTACTCTGAAAAGTATTCTTTGAAGTGAACCAACATGCAGCTTGACACTTTTCATATTCTTGTTATAAGAAGCAAACGTACAAAACCAAAACAGGTATTTTTTAATGCAAGGGCTTCACATATTTGTCATTTGTCAACTCAGACAACTTGATAAATGGGTGCTAGATTGGAAAATGATGCTAAGAGATAGTGTGATTAGGAGTTAATGGCTGATCTATTAAAATACTGTTCTTTGAATATTATGTAGAAATCTTTCAATGGGACTTGACAGAGTCAACTGTTGTGTAAAATGTGTGTGTGTGCATGCTTTGTGGGACAAAATGCAAGCCAAACAATGTAAAGGGTTTTTCAGGGGAGACGGTGTGGGGGAAGGAGGAGGATGTTGTTCTACTTCAAATTACTGAAGGGAAAAAGGAGAACCAAATCAAAACTGTTTAATTTTAAGATTGAATCAATATCACAAAATCAAAGAAATATTAAGTTGATGGATGAATTTCTTATTCCAGTGTATTGCAACAGGCTTGCATCTGTGTAAATAGTACAACACAAGTTAGGAGTATTCCCTTTGAATTCCCTTGCTGGTGTCAGTAGTTAAAATTTAAAGCAGGCTGTTTTTCAGTTACCACTGCTTGTACTGTTTGTGTTTAAAGAGACCATGAGCTTGAAAAAAATTACAACTGATCTTATAACAATTAACATCTTAGATTGCTATAAATGAAAGATTAGAGAAAAATACACCTTTTTTCAGTCTGTGTATTTAGTGCTTTTGACAGAAGTGTGTTTATAGTAAGTTCCATTGTTTTGTCGATAGTCAGTTTTACCTTCTGCCACACACAAAAGTTTGAAGACAACACTCTCAATCACTGTCCTGGGTCACGTTCACATGAAGATGCTTCCTCAGGCTGTGGTAGAGGATGTTTACCAATTAGAACGGCAAGGAAACTGAAATGGAAAAGGCAGCAGGAAATAGTGTGCACAAAGGAAGGGGCTAGGGAAGCAGGTTTGAATTTGCCTGTCAGGGATGCCCAAAATACCTTTCTAAACATCAGATGAAGAGCAGAAAAATCCCTCTTAAATTTAAAAAAAAATAAGAAAAAACTATGTCACACCATTTTTAAGATGCCCTGTCAGAAAGCAGTGTTCTGAAAGGTGACAGTATCCCATAGGACAGCTACCCTTATGTTGTCTATTATAAGAAAGACTCTTTTAGAAGGGAAATAAAGTATACTTATTTCAGTTTATAGCATGTCTAGAAGTGATTAGTTTTATTTAGGTAAGCAGGTAAATTTTATATGCTTTTGATCAATACAAAAATTCTCCCTTTTCTATCTATATGAATATTTTGGGTATAATGACCAAGCCAAGGATTTTTTTTAGCACTTTACAGAAATGAACAACAATTCAATCTGAATTTGATTTAGTTGAACACGCACCCTATTAAGTAATCAGAAATACAAATTCTAATGCGGAAGAAAAAGGCAGACACCTTTAGTAGCCCATCCTTTTTAACCAGAAAGGAAAATTCCAGGTGACAGAAAGTTAATCAGATATTATGATTTATACAACATCATGAACTACCCATACTTCTAAAAAGATAAGCTTTAAAATAAAGAAAAACCATTTGCAAATGTTTTCATATATTTCTTTTTAGAGGTTTTTTTTTTCCAGTTTTTGTATCAGTGTGACACTATAGGACACTCACAACCTATATCCTTACAACACTAATGCTGAAGAATATCACACTACTTTTGATTAAAGCAGTTTTAACATACAGTGTACAAGGAAGTTTACTGTCTGCCATCTCCAGTGTAAAGCAACAAAATATGGTACACGCAGTCTGAATATATTACAATACACTTGCAAATAAATGTTGTACTTTTCTATAGAATAGTGAAAAACACTAGTACAGTCAACAAATGCTAGCATGGCGATAAAGAACCACATTTCAATACATTTCAGCATTAGATTGATATCAAACTATTTTGATAAACAGTAAACAGTTAAAATGGATGACATTAAAAAACACAAATGTTTGAAGCAGGATGGATTTTTGTGTTTCAGCCTATACAAGTGTTTTTACCAAACTGTTCACATATTAAAACAAATTGAAGGAGATTTATAAACATTTCAAGGTACTAAATTTGCCAGCTTAAAATAGATTATATAACATACAATGCTGTCACTAAAGAGTGCTAAATTCCCACAGGATGGTTTCTAGTGTTGAACAAGAATTTTGTTTTCCATATTTCTTCTACGGTTTATAATTGTTTTAGAATGGTTATATTTTACTCCTGGGGGAATTCTGCACCACTGCACAATGCCGAATTTTTCAGAAATTAATGTTGTGCATGCAGAATTTCCTTTCCCCCACAGACATAGGCAGAGAAACAAGGAATTGGGTTGTCAGGGGTTTCTTTAACTCTCTATTTCTGGGGAAAATTTTGTGTGTTTGTATTGTTACAGACATACTTGCTGACAGGAATTTTGAAATAAATTACCAAAATAATTGAAACTGGCGCGATTATGCAGTGTTATTTTGACAAATAAATTTGCATAATTTAAAAATACTGTGCTCAGAATTTTTAATTTTTTGATGCAGAATGCCCTCAGGAGTAATATTTGAAGTATGCCCTGTGGATTTATGGCTATAATAAACATTTCCTTGGGCACCTCCCAGCACTAGTTAGGATCGTGGAGAGATGAATGGAAGACAGAAGAAAAACACCCACTGATCATTTTTTAAATGGGGACTTAAAGTGAGGATTGCTCAAAGGCTATAGAGGCAGTAAATTTTGTGATCTGGAACCGCTAGACTCCGTGTATAATGCAAGAGAAGATGGACTTGGTGAAGGGGATAATGGGGACTTAAAACTTGTGGGTAGCGGATATTTGGATTTTGAAAGTGGACCGCAAAAGTATTAAACAGGAATACCGGCCTCCATGAAAGGTATACTACATAACTATACATAGCACTAACTTACATTAAAAGAACATTAGGGTTGAACAGCCAAGTATTTCAAAGTTAGGAAGTGTCAGTATTATGGCTGTCTGTGCAAAATTAATACATAGGCACACAGGGGTTGAATTATTACACAGTCTTTAATTGCATGATCACTTTTTTCACATGACTCTGCCTCATTCAGTAAGCAGGATGGATTGTGCTCAGTGAATATTTTTTATCATCATTCAGTGAGTGACCCTTATTTATCCCACACAATACAAACCCTGCACTGAATACAGAATTACGAATTTCCTCATGGGCTTTTCTATACTTGTCACCATAGTATCAGAGTACTTCACAAATAATAATGAATTTATCTTCACAATGCTCCTGCAAGATAAAATGGAATTATCCTCCTCTTTTTACAAATGGAAAAGTAGGAGACAGAGATTAAGGTCAAAATTGCCAAAACAGTGATCACTAATTTTGGTTGCACAACTTGAGATGCCTAGGGCCTGATTTTACAAAGCACTTACCATTTTTACAGGAATCCAAACAAGCCTTTACCAAGTGCTTTTCTCTGCAGCTGCTCATAGTTTTTCCACAGTAGCATCTGCATGAAATAGACATGATTCTGAACACTCACTACTGCTCCCAGGGTTCTAAATAATAGCAGTGAAAGTGACCAGTATCTATATTTGATTCATTTCACATCGCTGCTGGATTCTTAGTATTATTAGCTGTATTATTATAGAGCAGGGGTGGCCATCATGTGGCTCTTCAGAAATTAATATGCAGCTTCTTGTATAAGCACGGACTCTGGGGCTGGAGCTACAAGCGCCAACTTTCCAATGTGCCAGGGGGTGCTCACTGCTCAACTCCTGGCTCTGCCACAGGCCCTGCCCCCACTCCACCCCTTCCCACGCCCTCTTCTGAGGGATAGGCTACACTTGCACTTCAAAGCGCTGCCGCGGCAGCGCTTTGAAGCACTAAGTGTAGTCAAAGCACCAGCGCTGGGAGAGAGCTCTCCCAGCGCTGTCCGTACTCCACCTCCCTGTGGGGAATAACGTACAGCGCTGGGAGGGGCTTTGACCACACTGGCGCTTTGCAGCGCCGCAATTTGCAGCGCTGGAGAGGGTGTGTTTTCACACCCTGCTGCAGCGCTGCAAATTTGCAAGTGTAGCCAAGGCCTGAGTCTGCCATGTCCTTGCTTTCTCCCCCCCTCCTGCCACCCACCCCCAGCCTCCTGCACATCATGAAACAGCTGATCGGGAAAGCACTGATTAGCGGGGCTGCTGGTGGCCAGGAAGCACTGGGAGCTGCTGACGTATTACTGTGGCTCTTTGGCAATGTACATTGGTAAATTCTGGCTTCTTCTCAGGCTCAGGTTGGTCACCCCTGTTATAGAAACTAGCACCCCAAGGTGCTGTATACACAGAACAAAAAGACAGCACACTAAAAGCACTAGAGTTTGTTTCAGACAGATAACATTATGCCAACTTATACACTTGAAGTTATTTCCAGAACATTAAGGATCAGAATTTTGTTTTTTAAAAGACAACTTAAGTTCTACAGATACTGAATGCTTACACTCCACCTTTAGCATGGAAATCTTCCCATCTGGAAGTGAGTTTTTCCAAGTACTAGCTATATTTCACTAGCTAGAACATGAACTTTTTTCCCCACACTCACAGAACCTTCTGGGTTTCTAACTATTAATCTCTTGCCTTTGAAATAAGCAATTATACTGGAATAAATATATTTTCCAATTACTTCCTTTTTAATCACAAATACATTTCTCAAGACCAAAAAAATAAAGAATATGTGCTTAAATAACATGCCATCCTGTAGACTAATAACCAGTGAGGAAGTCACTGAAGTGATTCATAGTTACCCTCAGGTAACCTTCAGGCTATTCTGACACTAAAGGGTAACAGCAGAAAGCACTAGCTGCTGACTCAAGCAGATGCGATAGATGCACTTCCATTCCCCCCTCAGCATGCCATATTCTCTCTGTACCATTAAATCTGATTCATCTTTATCACTCTGCCAGAATCAGAATAGATCAACCTAAGACATTCAGCATAATTTCCAAGCCTGTACTACTTTGAATACAAAACGCAAATAAGCTTTAACAAAATTCTGCATATAGCAACTTGCTTTTCAGCCATTTACAAATTTGTTACTTTCAATTTTTCATGCACTCATAGACTGTGAGCATGTAAACAACTTTCAGTCATATAAGTGAATATCCTGACACTAAGCAGCAAGGCAAATATTAGTGTTTTACATTAAGAGCATATTACTAGGACACAGTGGTGAAAGTTCTGCACTTTCTGGCACACAGGAGTTAAAATCATTCACATGTAAAGAGAAACTTAAGGTTTTATAAAAGCTAGCTATTCATTCTGACCAGAAAAGGAGACACTACCTCATAGTAGGTAGGCCAAGTGCAGCACAGCTGCCGTAGAGCTTCTGAGTGATGCCATCAGGAAGTACAGCACTAGGCAATTTCAACCTTGACAGTAACATTAGGGAGGAGACAAATTTGGCTAATAGCAACACATTCTTGCCAACACACACCCCCCCCAATAGGATAAGGTTCTGGGAACACACACAGTGCTGAAGAGTCCTTTACCCTGCAAAAAGCTGGAAACAGTTGAGCTGTATGTGTTAATTTCCTCCACTGGCAACTTACAAGGGTACACTTAAGCTCTAAATAGTTTCTAAATGGTTAAACTGCATTTGCTTCATCTTTCAAGAAAATGCTCTGAGGGGGACAAGCCCAAAATGCAAATACTTCCCCAACTTAATGGGGTGCTATGGGGAAGCCACATTTTGTCCCTGATAATCACTTTCTATGGCTTGGACAGTCAGTGTGGATGCTAAGTTGCTTCTTTTCTGTGGTGTAAAACAGGTAAATGGAAAGCCAATCAGAAGGAATTTAAGAGGGTATTTTCTTTAGAAAGAACAGTTATCCCCTTCTCCTCCCCCATAATTTGAAGACCTGAAAATAAATGTTAAGGTTTACATGAAGGAGTCTAGATTTGGGGCTTGACAAAGAGAGGTTACTTACCTTTCACTAACTTGAGTTCTTCAAGATGTTTTGTCCCTATAGGTGATCCACAGTAGCATGTGCACACACTTGCAAGTGCTTGATAGGAAATTTTAGTTAGCAGTGTTGCAGGTCCACACCTTAGTACCATGTGCTCCTAAGTGAGAGCATACACGAAGGGAAGGACCCACTGCCAATCCAGTTCCTTCACAACTACAAAGCCAGACTCCGTAGCAAAAAGGAGAGAGGGAGGTGGTGCACTCATAGAAACAAAACATATCAATGAACTTAAGTTACTGAAAGTTGAGTAACCTCTCCTCCTCCAAGTATATGTCCCTATGGGTACTCCAACATAGGAGATTCCCAATCAGTAACTCAATGAGGAAGCATGTGCAGAGGAAACAGATGCAAGTCAGTGCAGAAGACACCATCGCCAAAGGCTATATCCATCCTGGATGCAGATAGGATACCGTAATGTCTGGGGAACATGTTAACAGAGGACCAAGTTGCAGCCCTGGAAATTTCCATGAGGGGGAACATCCTTGAGGAGGGTAACAGAAATGGATTGTGGGATGTGCTGGCACCTTAGGGAGGGTTCTGCCCCAGTGACCTCATAGCAGGCTATGATGCAACCTGAACCCCATTTACAGAGTCTCTGAGAACACATTGATTGTCCTTTCTTTATTTCAGAAAAGGATACAGAAAGTTGAGGAGAAATCCTAAAGCTTCTAGTCTGGTCCAAAGGCAAATGCCCTCTGAACGTCTGAAGTGTGAATCTCGCTTCTTCTCTTGAGGAGTGGAGCTTGGGAAAGAATAATGTCAGAAAGATATCCTGTTTAATATGAAAGTCTGACAAAATCTTCAAGGAGAATCAAGGATGGGGGCTCAGCATGACCATGTCATGACAGAAGGTAACATAAGGTGGGTCAAACATGAGCACTCCCAATTCTCTCAACCATGTATGCAAGGTGACAGCTACCAGGAATGAAATCTTAAAGGAGAGGTGGTGGAGTGAACAAGTGGCCTTAGGTTTGAATAAGGGGTTCCTCGGGATATTAAGGACCAAATTAAGATACTAGGAAGGTGTGGGGTTCCAGCTATGAGGAAACAGACAAGCTCTTAAGGAATCTGGCCATGGTGGGGTGTCCTTGATAGGCAAATGAAAAGAAGAAATAGCTGCTTGATGTACTTAGACCAAACTTAATCATAATCAACTTGTTTTGAATGGCAGTAGGTAATTGAGGATTCTGGAGAGATGAGTTTCAGAAGTGGATACAAACCGATGTGAATACCAGAGAAGAAAGCGCTTCCACTTCTGTACGTAAGTTTTACATATGGAAGGCTTCCTAGCATTGAGAAGTGCAGACTGGACTTCCTCCAAGCAGTCCAACTCTGATGTTAAGAAACAAAAGGAGCCAGGCCTTGAGGTTCAGAGCTGGGAGTTTGGGATGGTTCATGGTGCCTGAGTTCTGTGTTAGGAGGTTTGATAGGAGGACATCTCTATAGAAGGGTGAAGTAGATCAAAATACCACACCTCTCTTGGCCAAGAAGGTGCTATCAGGATGACCCTCGCCTGCTCTTGCCATAATCTGATCAGCATCTTGGAGAATTAATGGTGTTGGAGGGAAGGCATAAAGGAGAGCACAGGGCCAGAGAAGTAGGAGGGAATCCTTTAAGGAGCTGTGGCCAAGTCCCCTCATGGTGCAAAAGATCTGGCATTTTGCATTGTCTGGGGTTGCAAAGAGATCCATTACGGATCTTTGCAGATGTTGTACAAGACCAGGTTGTTGAGCTCCCACTCATGGTCCTGATGGACGTGTCTACTTAGGGCATCTGCTAAAGGTTTCTGGAGACCTGGAAGGTAAGCCATGGACATCTCTATGCAGTGGGCAATGCACCAGTTTTAGTGATTCTGTGCACACGGACTGGGATCTTGCTTGTTGATTTATATAGTTCATCACCCTGTTGCCTACTATTACCGTGATGACAGCACTGAATGTCATGAAAAAAATGTTGACATCCATAACCAACTGCCCTTAGTTCTAGAAATTGGTCTTAATCCTTATCTTAGCAAGCATGAAAATCTGACCAAATGCATCGAAAAGTTTTAGAAATTTTATGCCATAGGAGAAATGGTCCAGTCCCACTCTTTGGAAGTATGTTACCTGGAAAAACAGGGATTCTGAAAAGGACTTAGGAGTCATGCTGCATAACTAACAGAACATGAGCTTTCAGTGTGATGATGTGTCTAAGAGGTCTAATGTGACCCTTGGATGAAGAAGCAGGAGACCATTGATTAAGAGTAGGGAGAAGGTGCCTCTATGTATATAGCTAGTGAGACCATTAGTGGAATGCTGTGTCCAATTCTGGTGTTCATATTTCAAAAAGGATGTTGAAAATTTGAAAGGGTTCAGAAAACAGCCACTATGAATGATCTGAGGTCTTGAAAAATCTACTTTACAGTGAGAAACTTAAGCTCAGTCTATTTCACTTATTAAAGAAGGTTAAGAGATGACTTGATCACAGCCTGAAAGTATATACATAGGAAGATTTCTGGCACTAGAAGGTTCTTTAAATTAGCACACAAAAGACATATCAAAATACAATGGCTGGAAGTTGAAGCTAGACAAATTCAAATGGAAAATAAGGTGCAGATTTTTAACTGTGAAGGGAAATAACCATTGAAACAACTTACCTAGGAATGTGGTGGATTCTTCTTCACTTGAAATCTTTAAATCAAGACTGGATGTCTTTCTAAATGGCATGCTCTAGCTCAAAAGTTATGGTCTTAAAACAGGAAACACTGGGTAAAATTTTTGGCCTGTATTGTTCAAGTAGGGCAGAGGAAATAACCAAAATGATCCCGTCTGACCTCAAAATGTAAAAATGTTTATAAGCCAACCTCTTAATATGAAGCTACTGACCAATCAAACTGAAACGGCTAAATAAAACTGACCATTTTACTTCATAAATTTCTACCATGTCCTAACAAAAAAGGTCAAAACAGCTAAAACACACCAAGACATTCAAAAGTAAGTTTCACACTATTAACCAGGTTTGTTAAAATTAATATGCCAATGTCCCCTGGAACTTACCTCTCTATAAATCATGCAAGATCATCTGAGAAAGGCCAGATTCAGCACCTGGATCCAGAATTATTCCATCCGACAGCCTGGGCTATAGAACTGACTTCTTCGGAGCTTTGCTGTTCCACTAGAGTCCAGAAAGTGCTGTAAAACTCCAGTTCAGTCCTTTCCTGTTAGGTCCATAAGCAGAAGTAGTTCTTTCTGTGGGCAGTCAGAAATAACACAGCTCCATCCATGGTTCCTTTTCTGTCCTTCAATATTTGCTCCACCTCAAGTCCCTGGAACTGCCTCTTTCCCCTATCAGGGTACACCGTGAAGTCATTTCTGCTTATCACATGGAAGTGGCACATAAGTTTGTGTTCAATAACCTTACAGTGAAAGGGCTGTGAGATATCTGCCCTGCTGTGAAGGATCCTACATCTAGCTGGGACTTCAGTCAAGTCCTCATGCAGCTGACAGTGCCTCCATTCAAAGCCATGGAAGAATGTTCCATACTACATCTCTGTATCATGAGGGCTTTTATCACAGCCATAACCTCAGCTAGGAAAATTGGTGGCCAAGCCATCACCTTTTACAATCTTTCATATGTGATTTTTTTTTTTTGCTCACATTCTACATTTCTACCTAAGGTGGAAACCCATTTCCACCTCAGACATTGAATCTGCCATATTCTTCCTGAGACATCACCCTCATCCAAGAGAGGCAAAGTTGTGTATTGTAGATGTTCAAAACAAATCAGCTTTTGACCTATTTAGGTCAATGGCCCTTAGAGACTCACCGATATTATTAGTATCATATGAGGATAACCACAAGAGTCAGGCCATTACAACTCAGTAGTATTGAGGAATGTTATAGGCTGGCTAACATCACCATGACAGAGGGATTTAAGGATCATTTGATCAGGTTCAACACACCATCCAGGGCTAGTCTTATGCATATCAGAATAGCAGAGATCTATAGTTCCAGATCAATACATACATCCATAAAACATTACTCAACAAATTTGGTATTCAGATCTGATGCTCCAATTTGGAGAAGCCTGAATGATACTCCAGAAAAAATTAGGGAATGGTGGATAAACTTAAAAAGTTGAGCTATCATCAGAGTGGAGTAGACAACAGCAGTAGTTAGTGACTAAGTATTATATAATCTTACTGCAACACCTACACTCAACAAGAGAGCATGTAACTGTCATGAAAAATTTCTTACATACCATTTTTCCCCAAGAGATTACATTTTTAAACATTCCCAGTAGTTTTTAGTAGGGCTGAAATACGATTAAAAAAATTTATCGTGATTAATCGCACTGTTCAACAATAACAGAATGCCATTTAAATATTTTTGGATATTTTCCACATTTTCAAATATATTTATTTCAATTACAACTTAGAATACAAAGTATACAGTGCTCACTTTATATTTTTTATTACAAATATTTGCACTATAAAAACAAAAGAAACAGTATTTTTCAATTCACCTAATTCAAGTACGGTAGTGCAATCTCTTTATCATGAATGTTGAACTTACAAATGTACAATTATGTACAAAAAATAACTGCATTCAAAAATAAAACAATGTAAAACTTCTGAGCCTACAAGTCCACTCAGTCCTATTTCTTGTTCAGCCAATCGCTCAGACAAACAAGTCTGTTTACATTTGCAGGAGATAATACTGCCTGCTTCTTGTTTACAATATGAAAGTGAGAACAGGCATTCACATGCCACTATTGTAGCCGGCGCTGCAAGATATTTACATGCCACATGCACTAAAGATTCGTATGTCCCTTCATGCTTCAGCCACCATTTCAGAGGACACGCATCCATGCTGATAATGGGATCTGCTCGATAACAACCCAAAGCAGTGTGGACCGACGCACGTTCATTTTCATCATCTGAGTCAGATGTCACCAGCAGAAGGTTGATTTTCTTTTTTCGTAGTTCGGGTTCTGTAGTTTCCACATCGGTGTGTTGCTCTTTTAAGACTTCTGAAAGCATGCTCCACATCTCATCCCTCTCAGATTTTGGAAGGCACTTCAGATTCTTAAACCCTGGGTCGAGTGCTGTAGCTACCTTTAGAAATCTCACATTCGTACTGTAGCGGGATGGTTACCCACTCCAGCCCTGGAAGGATTAAAGCCAGCCCTGGGAGAGGGCTGAGGCTGTGAAGGAAAGCCTGGGCTGATTGGGGAAGGCAATAACAGCTGGGGCCACGCCCCAATCAGGCCCAGCTGGTCCCTATAAGAGGCTGCGAGCCAGAAGCCCAAACCATCTCTCTCTCTGCTTCTAGAGAGATATGGGCCTGGCTGCTAGGGAGCCGAGCAGGGTACTGGGAGTGGAGCAGGGCTGGGGGAAGGCTAGAGAAGCTGGGGAGCTCCAGCCTGGAAAATCCCCAGGCTGTGGGCCTAGCTGAGGGCCTAAGACAAGTACTGGGGTTGCAAAGAGGCAGCCCAGCAATAGGTAGAGGCAGCAGGTCCAGACCCAACCTTACCTATGATGAGTGGCTTACCCTGCAGTCTGCCCCAAGACACAGGGGCAAGTTGGTGACTGATAGTAGCCTACAACTGAGGCGAGGTAGGGGTAGGGGTGTGGGTTCCCCTGAGTGGGGAGACCCAGAGAAACAGTGGGGATACTGCCAGGGTGCAGCACACACTGAAAAGGTTACCTGGGGTCCGGGAGGGACACGGGGGCCAGCAGTATTGCGACACCGGCCGACAAGGGGCACTCCGGAGGCTGGAAGCTAATTCCCCAACACCACCAGCAGGAGGCGCCGCCAGGTGAGTCTACGCACTGTTACAGTACCTTTTTTGCATTTTCTCAAATCTGCAGCGAAAGTGTTCTTAAAATGAACATGTGCTGAGTCATCATCCTAGACTACTATAACATGAAATATATGGCAGAAAGTGGGTAAACAGAGCAGGAGACATACAATTCTCCTCTAAGGAGTTCAGTCACAAATTCAATTAACGCATTGTTTTTTTAATGAGCATGAGCAGCATGGAAGCATGTCCTCTGAAATAATGGCCAAAGCATGAAGGAACATACAAATGTTTAGCATAGCTGGCACATAAATACCTTGCAATGCCAGCTACAAAAGTCCCATGTGAACTTCTGTTCTCACTTTCTGGTGACATCATAAATGTAAACAAACTTGTTTGTCTTAGAGATTGGCTGAACAAGAAGTGGGACTGAGTAGACTTGTAAGCTCAAAAGTTTTGCGTTGTTTTGTTTTTGATTGCAGTTATGTAACAAAAATCTCCATTTGTAAATTGCACTTTCACAATAGAGATTGAATTACAATACTTATATGAGATGAATTTAAAAAAATACCATTTCTTTTATCATTTTTACAGTGGAAATATTTGTAAAAAAAATAATATAAAGTGGGCAGTGTACATTTTGTATTTTGTGTTGTGGAAAAACATTCATAAATATTTAATAAATTTCAATTGGTATTCTATTGTTTAACAGTGCGATTAAAACTGATTAGTTGCAATTAATTTTTTTAATCACGATTAATTTTGAATTAATCCCGTGAGTTAACTGCGATTAATCGAAAGCTCTAGTTTTTAGTAGTAAGTTAAAGTGTTATTCTATTGCCATTTTCACATTAGCAGACATGAGGCACAAAATATGAAGTACAAGTTTTAAAGCAGCAAAGATGATCTTATAAGCATGTTATTACAATGACTTTCTACTATACAAAATTATTGATACAATTTATTTTATGCAGTACAGTTGTAGCCATGTCAGTCCCAGGTTCTTAGAGAGACAAGGTGAGTGAGGTAATAATATCTTTTACTGGACCAATTTCTGTTAGTGAGAGAGAGCAGCTTAGGAGCTACACAAGCTCTTCAGGTCTGGGAAAGGTATTTAGATTGTCACAGCTAAACACAAATTCAAACAGATAGGTAGTTTAGCATAAGTAGTTAGCACATATTCTAAAGGGACGATTCAAAGGGACATGACCCATTAACGTCCCTGTAGTCATACTGACCTGGCAGAGAAACTACCAGGTTTTGATTTATGTTGGAAACACTGGTGCAGATGAATCGCATCAGGACATCTCATGAGAGATGTGGACAAACCCTCTTTAAATGAAAAATAAGGTAAACACCTGTATGCGACTGTTGTCACCAGACACAAACAATGGAGCACATCATATCTGAGTGTCCCCTTCATTCTTTTGCCAAGGGCCTGAAGGACATTCACCAGCTCACTGCTGCAGCAATGTGCTGGCTATCACACATAGATATCTATTTGTAGTTATTGCTACCTACCCAAGCCATATGAAAGTAGTAGTCGTCATACAACAAAAAAGGGGGTTAGCAGGTTACAAATTTTAAGTCATAAATCTAATGTCTTTATTAAAGCGATGATTTTTAGTCTCTAAAAAAGTTATGACTTTAAGCTCCCAGGCTCGTCTTTTGAAAGTGTTGAGCAGGTTTCCTTTGAGGATGTGGACTGAGAGGTGAGATATAGAGTAAATGCTTTGTGAACAGTATTCACCCACAGGTGATATGGTTTTTGCTTTTTATCATTTTCCTGTGCAAGGTCATTTGAGAGCATAGTGATTGTCTAGTTTCACCAATATAGTTGTTAATGGGGCATTTAGTGCACTGGATGAGGTACATCACATGTTGTGATAGGCACATGTAGAACCCATGAATCTTGAAAGATATGTTGTGGGGGGGTGTTGATCATCGTAGCAGTGGATATACACATATGCAGGTTTTGCATCTGTTGTTCTAGCAGGATCTGGTGCCGCTTGGAGTTGCTGTGTCCTGGTCTTTGGGGAGCTAGCTTCTGGGGAGGTTGGAGGGTCATTTGAAAGCCAGAAAATATCTTTCAGACGATGAACCTCAGAGCTTAAATTCAAAACTTTGCTAGACGCTAAAAAGCATGGTCTTAATAAAGACACTGGATTTATGGCTTATTAATAAGGCTAAGTCTTAGGGCACGGCTACACTTGCAGATGTAGAGCGCTTTGAGTTAAACCAGCCTTCAGAGAGCGCAGTAGGGAAAACGCTGCAGTCTGTCCACACTGACAGCTGCAAGCGCACTGGCGTGGCCACATTTGCAGCAGCATTGGGAGCGATGCATTATGGGCACAGAGCATCTCTTCCCATTCTGGCGCTGTGGCCTGTGGAAAGGGAGCAGGGGGTGGGGGATCCAGGACATTCTGGGTCCTGTCCCAAAGCCCCGTGATGCATCGTTTCAGATCCCAGCAATCCCTCTGCTTCTGTTCACATTTGGCGCCATCTTCCAATGTTTTTTGTGCTGCATGCTCTGTCTTCCCTTTCAGTCTCCGGGAATTAAGCCCGAACTGCTGAGGAATATGCTGACAAGTGTCGCCAGAATGTCATGTTTGGCAGTCAAGTTACTCCTTAAACTGACAGTGAGGACTCTGACGATGCTATCGACTTGAGTACGCATACAACACAAGACTACTTGTGGCATTCACGGACATGCTCACCACTGTGGAACGCTGCTTTTGGGCTCGGGAAACAAGCAATGAGTGGTGGAATCACATCATCATACAAGTCTGGGATGACGAGCAGTGGCTGCAGAACTTTCGGATGAGAAAAGCCATTTTAATGAGACTATGTGATGGGCTCGCCCCCACCCTGCAGCGCAAGAACAGGAGATTGAGAAGCTGCCCTGACGGTGGAGAAGCGGGTGGCTATTGCAGTCTGGAAGCTGGCAACTCCAGACAGCTACCAATCGGTTGCTAACCAGTTTGGAGTGGGAAAGCCTACCATTGAAATCGTGTTGATGCAAGTTTGCAGGGTCATTAATCGCATCCTGCTCCGAAGAACCATGACTCTGGGTAACATGCATGACATTGTGGCTGGCTTTGCATGAATGGGTTTCCCTAACTGCGGAGGTATGTTAATCGGAAGGGGTATTTCGCTATGGTTCTCCAGGCGCTTGTGGATCATTGTGAGCGTTTCATTGACATTAATGCAGGCTGGCCCGGAAAGGTGCATGATGCATGCATCTTTCGGAACACTGGCCTGTTCAGGAAGCTGCAAGCTGGGACTTTTGCCCAGACCAGAAGATCACCATAGGGGAAGTCAAATGCCCATTGTGATCCTTGGAGACTTACCCTTTAATGCCGTGACTCATGAAACCCTACACAGGGAGCCTTGACTGCAGCAATGACTGGTTCAACAACAGGCTGAGCCAGTGCAGAATGACTGTGTAGTGTGCTTTTGGCCATTTAAAGGACCTCTGGTCCTCTCTGTATGGGAAGCTGGACCTGGCCGATGACAGCATTCCCGCGGTTATATCCACATGCTGTACCCTCCATAACATTTGTGAAGGGAAGGGTGAAAGCTTCACTCAGGCATGGACATTGGAGGTTCAACATCTGGAGGCTGAATTTGAACAGCCAGACAGCAGGGCTATTAGGGCTTGGCTACACTTGAGAGTTGCAGCGCTGGGAGTTTACAGCGCTGGTCATCCAGCTGTGTAGGAACAGCACTGGTGTGTGGCCACACTCACAGCTACCAGCACTGGTGTGTGGCCACATTTGCAGCGCTGTTGGGAGTGATGCATTATGGGCAGCTATCCCAGCGTTCAAGTGGCAGCAACGTGCTTTTCAAAAGAGGGGGGTGGGGTGGGGCTGTAGTGTGACAGGGAGTGGGGGAGAGAGAGAGAGAGAGTGTGTGGATTTTTGGAGCCAACACTGTGTGTTTAGCTTCCTGCCTTGCAAAATCAGAAAATGTTCCCGATCCCTTACCGTTAACTCTTAACTGCAAACAGCCTGCATCCAACGGACTCCCTCTCTCCCCTCTGCCCCCGCTGTTTCTGTCAAGCAAACACTCACTCCCTGCCTGCCTCATTCACAGGGGTTATCTCATTTGTGATTGTTCACAGTCAGGTACAGATTGATCACAGCAAACAGGAGGTGTTTGATAAGCAGCTCCCGGAGCACCGGAGCTCCGAGTTCACAACAAAACAAAGAGAGTAATTTAGTTAAAAGCATTCTGGGATATCTGCTAATACCCTGGAGGCCAATAACAGCGCTGGTGTGTGTCCACACTTGATGAGCAGCGCTGGATCACCAGCGCTGGATCACCAGCGCTGCACTCGCTACACCCCAACCAGACCAGGTGTTCAGCCAGCGCTGCAGACAGGGAGTTGCAGCGCTGGATGTGCCTTGCAGATGTGGACAGTTACTAATTGCAGCGCTGGAAAGCCTCCACCAGCGCTGCAACTTTCAAGTGTAGCCAAGCCCTTAGAGGGGCTGCAAGGATTAGGGATGCCTTGAGGGAGCAATTTCAGGCTGAAAGCCACCAGTAATGTCTGGTGCCCTACACAGGAATGAAGTGCTGTGGTTCCAATGTTAGTAGGAATCTGTTTTTGCTGCACTGACTTGCAGTGCCGGTTGCTTTCCTGGGCTAAGGTATCTTTTACTTTATGCAACAACAACAAATCTTTTCAAAGCCAAAAAATCCACTTATTGAAAAGAAACAACTGCTTGGGAAACAGAAAGGGAAAGGGGGGTGGGGTGGGGAATGGCATAGTAACGGATTTGCATATGTCCTGTTATACTCAGCCTTCCTATCTGGAGTGCTGTGCAATGAGTACTGCACTTCAGGATGGCTATACTGCATGGTGATGGGGGCTGAGTGCAGTGGGTAAGGGTTGTAGTTTTCAGGGCTGGGTGGTGAAGTTACAGGTGTTGGAGGCAGCTGGTGGCGATAAGAATCCAGATGTTGGGGAAAATGGGTTGGAAGTGACATGGGGGCACAAAGGAAAGAGTTTTGGGACAAAGACTGCGGGGGGGTGGGGGGTAGTGCTCCACCTGCATGGCTATGAGCACCTGGACTGAGTCTGCTTGGTGCTCCATGATGCTTATCAGCCAATCAGTGCTTTGCTGCTGGAGCTCCGCACTTTTGCCCCAGCAATCCGTATCTGCTGGTGGATCCTCCTTTCACTCTCCCTCCACTCCTGCACTTTTAGATTCTCGTTAAGTGACTTCTACATTACTTCATGCAGCATGTCTTCTTTGCTTCTACATGGCCTATTCCTGATTCTTTGCAGCCTCTCAGCCGGTGATAACACGGACAGCTGAGATCTCAAGGTTGCATCTGTAAAGGCAAAATGCAACACTTAACAGAGACAGAATTGTTCACACCAGACAGAGCAATGATTCCCCCTTACTTACGGAGGGCAAGCACAGTCTACACAATAGCATAATTTGCCCATCCCAAAGCGAGCGCACATAACCCACGGGAGCCCCAAAATGGTAAGCACAGGTCAAGGGGGATTGATTGTTTCATGGCTGTACTGTGTACCTTGGGGAGAGCCAACAGCTTCAGCGGGCCCCTATACTGAACACTGTTCCCATATTTTCCACAGGAGTTCTTCCTGGAAGATCTTGCTGCTGAGGGTGACCTGGGAAGCAAAGGAGGGTCTTCTACTACAATGCAGCTCCCACCCTGGCCCATATGCAGCTTGCCTGTATGCAGCAATGGTCCTCCCTCCCCTCACGGCACAGAGGCACCGACATGTTAGCCTGACTGGGAAAAGGATGACAGTGGCTCTCCCAAGAAACCTGGGCAAACACATTGCCCAAGTTCTGGCTGAGACCTTTGAAGAGATCACTGAGGCCAATTACTGCGATGTGAGAGAGCACATCAACGCCCTATTCTACATCTAGGCATGCATGCAGCCCTAACCCTCCTTGCCCCAAGAGCCTGCACCGAATAACTTCCTTCACAAAATAAAAGCCGCTTACCGGGAACCTCCTCTGGTGCTTGTCCTTCCAAGTACTGGCCGCCGTGACTGGCTACCTTCCTCCTGGCTTGAGAACAGCTCCTGGCTGCATGCATCTACAGATTCTGGGGTGTCTTCCTCCGCCTCAGCACCCTCGCTCTCTTTGCTCATCCTCCTGCCTTGTTGAATTGGACTCTGAAGTGTCCATGGTGGTACTCGAAGTGGAGGTGGGGTCACCCCCAAGTATCGCATCCAGCTCTTTGCAGAAATGGCAGGTCGCGGGGGCAGCACCAGAGTGGCGGTTTGCCTCGCAGGCTTTGCAGTAGTTATTCCGCAGCTCCTTCACTTTAATCCTGCACTGCAGTGCATCCCAGTCATGGCCCCTTTCCATCATGTCCCTTGATATCTGCCCGAAGGTATCATAATTCCTACGGCTGGAGCACACCTGAGACTGGACAGCTTCCTCCTCCCAAACACTGATGAGGTCCAGCACCTTGCCATCGCTCCATAATGGGGATCGCCTGGAGTGTGGAGGCATGGTCACCTGGAAAGATTCGCTGAGAGCACTCCACACCTGGCTGAGCAAACAGGTAGGGGATTTTCAAAATTCCCAGAGAATTTAAAGGGCGGGTCTGACGGTTGGTCACTTGAAGGCAGGGCAATAGAGTTCAAACTGATGACCAGAGTGGCTAGAAAAGGCATTGTGGGACACTTCTGGAGGCTGATCAGAGCGCATTAACAGACCAGGGCATCCACACTGGCATCGTGGCGCTCCAGCGGGGGACGCATTAAACGTTATTCCACTCACCGAGGTGGAGTACCAGGAGCACTCTAGCCGCGGAATCAGAGCACTCTACATGCCTTGCCAGTGTGGACACGCCGTGAGTTAAAGCGCACTGGGCTACTTTAATACGCTCTAACTTGCAAGTGAAGCCATGCCCTTAGTCATGGGTATTTTTGGTAAAGGTCATGGACAGGTCATGGGCACTAAATAAACATTCACGGCCATCACTTTTAACATAAATACCCTTGACTAAACCTCTACTTCTGGGAAACTGCTGCTCTGGGGGAGCCCTGTTTGGGGGGGGGGGGCGGCCATGCTCCAGTGCTGGGGGTTGACTGCCCCCCAGCCGCTGCTCCCAGGGACTGCTGTCTGGACAGCCTCTGGGCACCCCTAAGGCTGTTGCTCAG
Organism: Mauremys mutica; assembly: GCF_020497125.1. NCBI lineage: Eukaryota > Metazoa > Chordata > Testudines > Geoemydidae > Mauremys > Mauremys mutica. The sequence goes on from NC_059078.1 coordinate 82,186,607, forward strand.
GAGGTCCCGGGGACCACTGCTGTTTGGGTGGGCCCCGGAGCCAGCCATACTGGCCACTGTTCCAGTGGGTCTCCAAAGCCAGCTGCCCGGGGCCACCCGAGCAGCAACTGGCTTCAGGGCGGCCCCCAGAATCATTGCTGAGACGCTCCCCGGAGCTAGCCGCACCAGCCACAGCTCGGGTGGTCCCTGGAGCCAGCCACACTGGCCCCTGCTTGGGCCATCCCTGGAGACAGCTGCTCGGGGCCTCCTGAGCAGTGACTGGTGCAGCTGGCCCTGGGGACCACCACAGCAGCTGGCCCTGAAATCAGCCGCATCAGCTGTTATGAAAGTCACAGAATCCTTACTTATTACAACAATCTGAAACCAACTAACCCCTCTTTTTGTCCTATGACTACACGGGTGGTAACGGGCCACTCCACCTTGAATGATCTCCTAAAGTACGTGCTAACTACAATACTTATGCTAAACCATCTGTTTGATCATATATTTACCTGTGATACTCATAGTACCTTTCCTAGATCTGAAGAAGAGTTGTGTGTAGCTCATAAGGTTGTCTCTCTCACCAAGAAAAGATATCAAGTCACCCACCTTGTCTCATCATTTATTTTTTCTGAAGGATGTCAGCAAAATACAGTAAATGCAGCTCACTGCGTTATAATTGACTGACAGACGATATGATTATTTTAATTAAATATTAAAAATGTTTGTCAAAAAGTCTTTTTGGAAGTCACTGTGATTAACATTTATAATCTGTCTGCTTTCAGTAGATGAAATACAATATCTTCTTATAACATCATAATCTCAACTGATTACTTAGATTTCAAATTAAAACACTTGATCAGCAATATTTTCAGGATGTGTGGACTATACACAAAAATGTTATAAGAAAAATAGCAAAAATGTTAAATTTTACAGTTCAAGTGAGAAATTAAACAGCCATAAGAAGCTTTGTGGAAACAGGTGCCACTTGTTTAGCTATCTAATGGACAGAATGTTTCTTTCAAAACCATCTGAAAGGAGCAGCAGGATGACAAACAGAAGATTAAAATTCCTAATAATGAAATACTTCATTCTGGCAATGACTGATACAATCAATAGTCCTGAAGTGAAAACTCTGCTATTAACTGTGTTAATGATTTATCTGGTTCTAAATGAGAGGTCAGATTGATATGAGGTTAACTGAGGTCAACCACCTCTCTCTGATAACACACTGAACACGTCTAAGGCACAATACTACTTTCTCTCAAATCCAAACAAAACAAAAGGAAAAAAGCCACCACAATTCAGTTTTCATATGCAATAAAATAATCTGAATCTGACTAAAAAAATTAAATACTTCACATTCTGTTCCTTTACAAATTGAATAAGTCAATGGTTCTCAACCTTTTCAGAGTAGTGTACCTCTTTCAGGAGGCTGATTTGTCTTGTTGATTACCCCAAATTTCACCTCACTTAAAAACTACTTGCTTACAAAAATCAAACAAAAAATACAAAACGTGTCACAGAACACTATTAATGAAAAGTTGCTTACTTTCTCATTTACACGATATAATTCTAAAATCAATTGCGACTCCAGGGTAAGAAACACTGATATAGTACAGTATACAGAGCAGTATAAACATGTCATTGTCTGTATGAAATTTTAGTTTGTATTGACTTACTAGTGCTTTTCATGTAGCCTATTGTAAAACTAGGCAAATATCTATATGAGTTGACATACTCCCAGGAAGACCTCGGCATACTGCTAGAGGTACATGTACCCTGTCTGAGAACCACTGGATTAAGTCAATGGACAAGCATATTAAAAAAATGCAATCTCACTTCTATTCCCTAAGATTTTGTACAGCCTGAACCTACAATTATCATTATCCATGCACTTATTCACCACCTCTGCCAAATTACTCTAATAAAATATATCAACTATACCTTGACATTCTACATACGATTTATGTTAAAATAAACCTGACCCAAACACAGGACACTTTAAATATATTAGAGACACTATCAATGTTTAAAAAAAAAATTAATTAAAAACAACAAACCTAACTTCTCTTTGGATTTTTTTAGCCTACTATTGGTACAAGCAACACCTAAAACTACTGTAAGAAAAATCAGATTTTTCCCTCTATTATCTCGTTTACTCTGCATTTCACTACAATTTTTTATCAGGGAGGATACAAATCAATGATTTTTAAAAAACAGATTTTTAATTTAAATCGAATTTTTTGATAAAATGGTTTTTGAGGGAAAAACCTATCTAAAGAGTTTTAATTAAGATACATTATAGCTCAAAGATATCTCATAATGGAATAGGGATTATAAAATCTAATTCCATAGTACGAGACAATATATTCACGTAATGTTTAAGTTTTGTAAATGAGCTCCAATAGTTCATGGATTAGGGACCCAAATTTATGGGGTTCCAGGGGCTTCTGTATAGATTATTTAGGTTAAATCTTTCTATCTACCCAATGGGATTCAGAGCTCAGTCTAGAAGATACCATCAGAGATGCTTAGTTTCGCAGTTCTCAAAATGTGGATTTGTGCCTCCAGAGATAACATGCTTGTTAACAGCAAAAATGTTTTTAAATAAATAAATAAATAATATCTAGAGGTGAAGCCTGAAGCCTATTTCTGTAGCCTTGAACAAAATGCAGGGAAATAGCTGTTTTATTGATGACGCTGTTGAAATTTGGAAGGGACTAAGAGATCTTAAAAAGAGAAATATGCAATCACAGAGTTAAATTACAAGCATTAAAAAAACAAATGGGACAAGCACTATCACCAGCTCATTTTCTTGCAAATATTCTCAATACTCGGTAACAGGGTCAAACCTTAACTGCTGAAGAAGAGGAGTTGGCTATGACATGGCCATCCAGCAATCATCCCTCCATAATGCCAACTATAATAAACTTCAGACCTAAGGGTGAACTATTCAAGAAATATGTGTTTGCTGATGATGTTTTAAAGAAAGTCACACCAGTGAACTGGAGGAAGTCACTTAGCACTTGGATTCAGAGACTGTTGAAGTGATCATCTCAATTTTAACAGAAGTAGCTTCTTCTGTTAGTCCAAAGGAAGAAAATATTCTTTCTACACCAATTCATTCCAAATTGAGAAATCGTTTGGGAACTGAAAAAGCAAGGAAGCTTGTTTTTCTTTTCCAGATTATGAACAAACAGGAAAATGAAGGTGAAGACGAGTGAATTAGCTGCAGAAGCCAATATTTTAAGTTTCTCATGTTGACATGGCTGAAATAGTTGATTTAATTTTTTTAAAATATTTCATTTAACTATTTTAATGAAAAACAATTTAACAAAAACAAACCTGATTTTAAAAAACTTGAATGTTTAACTAAATTCAAAAATTCATATGCTTATTTTGTTAAAATATTATATGTTTCCTGTTGAAGAAAAAAATCCAGAATATATAATGTTGTTGTTTTAGTTAAATAAAACAATTTAAATATCTGTCTGGTGATGTTCTCCTCCTAATACATCATGGCAAGAAAATCCTCCAAATATTAATGATTAACCTGTTCAACTGGAGATAGTTCACCTCCCAATGACTTCATAAATATCTGCTTCAATTACCTTGTGTAAATTAAATAACCAAACACTCATTTATTTGCTGATATAGCTGTAAAACTAACCTGAAAAGTTTTCAAAATAAATCACTTTGAAAATGTATAGTGTGTACCTGCTAAAAATGAAACCTACATCCATCTGAGTTGTGAAGAATATGTACTAAGGTTATAACAACCAACAAGAATGCACTTATATGTAGAAACCCATGATTAAATCGAGTCTTCTTGACTAGTGATTTAAATCAATTTGATTTAAATCAAATTCAACTTGATTTTTATATATAGTAATTTTCACTGTGTATTCAGACAGTCATTTCCCAGTTTCGTGTGTGAGGGTCTCTCTCTCTCTAACAGCAAAAGCAGAGAGAAACAGGAAAAAAATAAAATGTGAACGTAAAACCATAAAATTTGGGGGAGAGACTAAGAAGCAGGAATAGTACCACAGAAGCAGGAATAGTACCACCTTTAACTCATTTCCTGAAATTCCTTGATTATGTTCCTTTAAAAGACTGTCGTCAGGTTTTTTTGGTTTTTTTCCCCCCCCAAAACTACACTGGAAACCACGCTTTCTTTTTTAAAAAGATTACATTTGATCTTTCTGGACCCTTCCTCAAATTCCTGGTTTAGACAGTAGCTAGAATGGTGTTGCTCTAACGACATCAGAAGGAAGCACTCAGAGCAACACATTCACACTCCTGGAGTGGGAAGGTTGGTTCAAGTTATTGCAAGACAGAATAACTGGCTTTCTAGTAAAACAATCAATCGCTACAGCTTAAAAAGAAATAAAGGTAGAGGATGGAGACAGCTCCCTAACTCAGGATGCTTCTGTAGCAATAGCCAACAACCTGCTACATACCACCACTCAGCTTACCCTTCACCACTCAGACTCTCTTTTAACTTCAGCACCCTACAACTTTTGATGTTTCATGTGCCTGAGCAAACTTAAGATTCTTTCTTCCTGTTACCCCCATGCTGAACGCTAAAGCCTTGTCTACACTGCCACTTTACAGCGCTGCAACTTTCACGCTCACGGGTGTGAAAAAACACCTCCCTGAGCGCTGCAAATTTCAGCACTGTAAACTGGTAGTGTAGACAGTGTACCAGTGCTGGGAGACCCGTTCCCAGGGCTAGTAGCTACTCCCCTTGTGGGGGTGGATTTTTTTTTTTTTTTTTACACAGCGGTGGGAGAGCTCTCTCCAAGTGCTGGTGTTACGACTACACAGCCACGTTAAAGCACTGCCGTCAGCGCTTTAACGTTGCTAGTGAAGAAACATTTTTATTACAGAGGAACAGCACTGTAGCACATTGCTGCTAATTAGATATTAGCCTGGGACTTGTCTCTTTACTTCACAGGTGCTTGTCTGATCCTCCATTTTCCTCTCTCCTGTCCAAAACTTCCTGTCTCTCTCTCTCTCTAGTTTGTATGACACACCAGCAATACCTCTGTTTCTTTAGTTTACTTGGGGAATTTCCACTCTCACTGCTTTCTCCCTCCTTTCAGGTAAGAGGAGAAAACATCTTCTCCCAGCTTGAGCAAACCCACTATCGTAAGTATCAGAGGGGTAGCCATGTTAGTCTGGATCTGTAAAAGCATGTGTCTGATATTAGGAATGGCAATATACAAAAACTTGTAGGAGAACACTTCAATCTCCCTGGACACACAACAGCAGATTTAAAGGTAGCCATCCTGCAGCAAAAAAACTTCAGGACCAGACTTCAAAGAGAAACTGCTGAGCTTCAGTTCATCTGCAAATTTGACACCATCAGCTCAGGATTAAACAAAGACTGTGAATGGCTAGCCAACTACAAAAGCAGTTTCTCCTCCCTTGGTGTTCACATCTCAACTGTTAGAAGAGGACGTCATCCTCCCTGATTGCATTAAACTTGTTATCTTTAGCCTGATTCTTGCTTGCATATTTATACCTGCCTCTGGAAATTTCCACTACATTTATCCGACGAAGTGGGTATTCACCCACGAAAGCTCATGCTCCAATACGTCTGTTAGTCTATAATGTGCCACAGGACTCTCTGCCACTATCCTGAGGTGTTTCATATTGAATAGATGCCTGTTGAGTTCTAGCAACTCAAAATGTCCCGGACAAAGAGGTAAATGCTTAAAGACTTGCCAGCAATGGTGGATACAGAGAGGCCTTCCATGATACAGTAAATTCTCAACATGAACCAGAATTTCTAAATTGTACAAACTCCCCCAAAATTGCCACAGAAGTATGACCTAATTCAAATAGGATTATTTGGCATTATTTTTGGTAGAAACTTAGGGTGTGGCCTACTGGATCATTGTCAGAACAGAAATAGTATAAAGGGGATCCATCATAAAAGCTATCTCCCCAACCCTCACAGATGATGTGACTGCCACAAGGAAGGAATTCTTCAAAGACTGGTGCAAGAGAGAACATAAGTCCATGGGCTCTAATGCTGGACCTGTGAGACATGCCAGAACAACATAAGTCCATGGGCTCTAATGCTGGACCTGTGAGACATGCCAGAACAACATTTTAGTCCCAATGTGGAGGTTGGTTCCCATATAGATGGAAAAACCCTCAAACCCTTAAGTGGGAAAGGGAAACACAAAAGATTGTATACATCTCTAAAGGTGGATGGTAAGCACTAAGAGCGGCAAGGTGCACCCTAGAGCAGGGGTCCTCAACCCCCGGGCCGCGGACCGGTACCAGTCCATGGCCTGTTGGGAACCGGGCCGCAAACGGAGCGCACAGCAGGACATGAGCGGCTAGGACATGAGCGGTGAGTGAGCTAGCAAAGCTTCATCTGTGTTTAGAACCGCTCCCCGTCGCTCGCATTACTGCCTGAGTTCCGCCTTCTGTCAGATGTTAGATTCTCATAGGAGCGCGAACCCTACTGTAAACTGCGCATGCGATGGAGGGAGTTTTGCACTCCTTATGAGAATCTAATGCCTGATGATCTGAGGTGGAGCTGAGGCCATGATGCTAGCGCTGGGGAGCGGCTGCAAAAACAGATTACATTAGCAGAGGTTTCACTGCACAGAGACCATAATAAATCAATCGCTTGCAGACTAATATCAGAACCCTATCAGTGAGTGGCAAGTGACAATTAAGCTGCATCTGGTGGCAGGCTTTATAGTGGCAAGTGAGTTGATGTACTTCAATTGTACAGCTGCATCTGGTGGCAGGCTTTAAGTCAGAATCCGACACTTATATTAGTCTGCACGTGGCCCGCCCATTATTTTATTTACCACTTCCGTCCGTGCCTCTTTCCCGCACAGTTTTGGTAAGCCCACAAGCTAACCCTGGCCAAAATGAGTAAAAAAACAAACGTCGCTGCAAAGCTTCTTTGAAAAGGGAGAAAGACCCAATGATGAGACAGCAGAAGACTCTAAGACGGCCGACAAAAAGAAAGCTGCATTTAAAAGAAAATACCAAGAGTCCTACTTAAATTACGGGTTCATTGCAACAGGTGACTCTCATTCTCCATGCCTGCTTTGTATAATATATGTGGCGACCGGCTATCCAACGAAGCCATGAAACCTCCAAAACTGCTTCGCCACATGGAGACCAAGCACCCTGCATTAAAAGACAAGCTTTTGGAGTTTTTCAAAAGAAAAAAAACGTGAACACGAAGAACAGAAGCAATTACTGAAGGCCACCACTTCATCAAATGTGTCTGCACTGAAAGCATCATTCTTAGTGGCTAACCGAATTGCTAAAGCTAAGAAGCCCTTTACTATTGGTGAAGAGTTGATCCTGCCTGCTGCTAAGGACATTTGTCGTGAACTTTTAGGAGAGGCTGTAGTTCAAAAGGTGGCACGTGTTCCTCTTTCGGCTAGCACCATAACTAGACGAATTGATGAAATAGCAGAGGATATTGAGGCACAATTGTTAGAGAGGGTGAATGAGTCACCGTGGTACGCAATCCAGGTTGACGAGTCTACCGATGTTGACAACAAGGCAACAATGCTTGTTTTTGTGCGATATATTTTTCAGGAGAATGTGCACTTTTGTTGCCAACCAACACCACAGCTGCAGAACTATTCAAGTCTTTGAATGATTACATGTCAGGAAAACTGAATTGGTCATTTTGTGTCTCTATATGCACGGATGGAGCAGCTGCCATGACTGGACGGCTTTCTGGTTTCACTACTCGGGTCAAGGAGGTCGCTTCTGAATGTGAGTCTACGCACTGTGTCATCCATAGAGAAATGCTAGCTAGCCGAAAAATGTCATCTGAACTTAAAGTTTTGCAGGATGTGATTAAAATTATCAACCACATTAAAATACATGCCCTTAACTCACGTCTGTTCACGCAGCTCTGTGAGGAGATGGACGCAGAGCACACACGTCTTCTCTTATACAGATAAGTGAGATGGCTTTCTAAAGGTAGATCACTGGCCAGAGTTTTTGAGTTACGAGAGCCGCTCCAGAGATTTCTTTTAGAAAAACAGTCACCACGAGCAGCACATTTCAGTGACACAGAATGGGTCATAAAACTTGCTTACTTGTGCGACATATTCAACCTGCTCAACGAACTCAATCTGTTATTTCAGGGGAGAACGACAACTGTGTTCAAGTCGGCAGATAAAGTGGCTGCATTCAAAGCCAAACTAGAATTATGGGGGCGACGAGTGAACATTGGGATTTTTGACATGTTTCAAACATTAGCAGAGATTTTGAAAGACTGAGCCAGGGCCTTCTTTTTCCCAGCTGGTGCATGATCACCTATCTCAGCTTTCAAAAGGGTTTGAGCATTACTTCCCAACCACAAAAGACCCCCGAACTGGGAAGGAATGGATCCGCGACCCATTTGTGAATAAACCAGGTGAATCGACCTTATCCGTGCTAGAAGAGGATCAACTGCTTGAGATCACAAATGACGGTGGCCTTAAAAGTATGTTTGAGACGACTTCAAATCTCCATACGTTCTGGATTAAAGTCAAGGCGGAATATCCTGAGATTTCCACAAAAGCACTGAAAAGCTTACTTCACAAAGATAGGATGTTGAAAATGGAAGAGAAAGTTACTCACCTTGCAGTAACTGAGGTTCTTCGAGATGTGTTCCCCTGTGGGTGCTCCACTCTAGGTGACGGTGCATCCCGGCGCCGTTGATCAGAGATTTTCAGTAGCAGTGCCTGGTTGGGGCGCACGCACCCAGATGGTATCTCCCGTCTAATTGGAATCTTCCTGAGTGCGTGCGCCCCACACCCTCCTCAGTTCCTTCTCTACAGTGGAGTCATCACAGTGCTCCAAAGTAGAGGGGAGGAGGGCGGGGAGTGGAGCACCCACAGGGACACACATCTCGAAGAACCTCAGTTACTGCAAGGTGAGTAACTTTCTCTTTTTCTTCGAGTGCTGTCCCTGTGGGTGCTCCACTCTAGGTGAATGTGTAGCAGTACCCAGTATGGCCGGTGGGACTTTGGAGATACGGCAGGGAGTACTGAAGATAGTACTGTATGACCTACTATTGTGTCTGCCGTGGTGTCTTGCGTTAGAGCATAGTGTTTTGCAAACGTGTGTTCAGATGACCATGTAGCCGCTTTGCAGATATCAGGAATGGGAATGTTGTTTAAGAAGGCAATGGATGCCGACATGGCTCTAATGGAATGAGTTCTAATGTCGTCGGGCGGCTGAAGGTTCTTTGCACGGTAACAGGATCTGATGCAGTCAGAGATCCACTTGGATAGACGTCGTTTATAGATAGCCGTCCCTTTCTATCTTTCGGTAATGGAAACAGAGTCATAGCGACTTATGAAATAGTTTAGTCCTGTCTAAATAAAAGGCGATTGCTCGCCTGAGGTTGAGAGTATGCAGGGTTGCCTTTTGCAGAGTCTTGTGAGGTTTGGGATAGAAAGTAGGTAAGTATATAGGTTGGTTGAGGTGGAAGGTCGATACCACGTTAGGAAGAAATTTAGGATGTGGTCTCAAAGTGACTTTGTCTTTGGAGAAGATTGTGTAGGGAGGGTGGGCCATCAGGGCACTCATTTAACCAACTCTCCCTGCTGATGTTATGGCAACTAAGAAATGCACCTTCATGGACGTATGGAGATGAGAGGTAGCCAAGGCCTCAAATAGAGGTTTCATGAGAGCATGAAGAACGAGGTTAAGATTCTATGCAGCCGCTGTTGGGTAAATTTCAGGGTAGAGATTTTTCAGGCCCGTTAGAAAGCGTTTTATGGTGGTGTGGGTAAAGAATGAATAACTGTCTAATAGGTCATGGAAGGTGGTAAGCACCGTCAAGTGCACTTTGATGGAGCTGAGCGAAAGTCTGTCCTGTTTTAGATTCAGGAGGTAGTCTAGAATGTTAGGGGAGGGTCATGTTATTGGGTGCTAAGTGATTACGTGAGCACCAGAGGGCGAAACGCTTCTCCTTCTGCAGGTAGGTTTTACGAGTGGAGTCTCTCCTACTGTGTAGGAGGACATACTGGACTTGCTCGGAACAGGCTAGTTCATGGGTTTGGAACCATGAAGGAACCAGGCTGTGAGGTGGAGCTTTTGGAGCTGGGGGCGAAGGACCCGTCCGTTGTCCTGGGAAATGTGTTCTGGCCTGTTGGGGAGAGCCTGTGGGTGACGGGAGGACATGCAGAGTAGGTAGGGATACCACATCTGTCTTGGTCAAGCTGGGGCAATAAGGATGACCTGGGTCTTGTCGTCCGCAATATTCCGAAGAACCCTGTGTAACAGAGGGATTGGTGGAAGGCGTACAGGAGGGAGCTGTTCCATGGTATGAGGATTGCATCTCCTAGGGATGCAGTCCCGAGTCTCAGTCTGGAGCAAAAGGGAACATTTTCGATTCTGGGTTGTGGCAAAGAGATCTATTGACGGGGTGCCCCACTGGGAGAAGAGTTGTTGGAGTACTGCGGGGTACAGTTCCCATTCACGTTGTGTCAAGAAGTGCCTGCTGAGTGCATCGGCAGTAGTGTTGTGGCAGTCTGGTAGGTAGGAAGGGATGATCTGTATTCGATGTCGTATGCACCAGTTCCATAGTTTAATGGCTCCCCTGCAAAGGGAATGTGATCAGGCTCCCCCTTGTCTGTTTATGTAGTACATGAATGCTGTGTTGTCTCTTAATGCCCAAAGAGATTTGTTCTTTATGAGAGGAAGAAAGTGAAGGCATGCTCGCCTCACTGCTCTGAGCTCTAAGAGATTTATGTGTAGGTGCATCTCTGATGCGGACTACCGGGCGTGTGCCCTGTGTTCCCCTAGATGCGCTCCCCAATCAATCAGGGAAGCGTCCGTGGTGAGCATGAGCACTGGGGAACATTGCCGGAGGAAACCCCTGTGCAGAGGTTTTCTGGAGTTGTTTATCAATGTTGGGAAGCTATAACATTGGGAGGAGGAGTTAGCAGCATTCGTAAGGTGTGTCTGTTGGGTTTGGAATTGGAATTGAGCCAGCCCTGGAGACATCTCATGTGTAGCCTGGCGTGGTGAACCACGAAGGTGGTGGCTGTCTTGTGACCAAGAAGCTGTAGGCAGAGTTTTGCCTGTGCCCTGGGACGAATAAAGAGCGTACGTTTGAGCTGCGTGATAGCGAGGAATCTGTGATATGGGAGCGAGACCCTGCTCTGGATTGAGTCGAGATGAGCTCCGATGAACTCGATCTGTTTGGGTGTCAGGGTGGATTTTTGGATGTTTATTTGGAGGCCTAGGCTGTGAAAGAGGGAGATGGCAAAACGGGTAGCTTGAAGTGTCTCGCCATAGGAGTTGCCCTTGATGAGGCAATGGTCCAGATAGGGGAACAGCGTGACCCCGGGTTTGCGGAGATGAGCCACGTCTACGGCTAGAGTCTTGGAAAAAATCTCGGTGCTGTGGCGGGTCCGAAAGGAAGAACTCTGTATTGAAAATGTTTGTGACCGATTGTGAATCGTAGAAAGCGTCTGTGAACTGGATGGATTGATATATGAAAGTAAGCATCCTGTAGGTCGAGAGCTGTGAACCAGTCCCCTTGATCCAGTGTAGGTATTATTGTGCCCAGTGTGACCATCTTGAATCTTTGTATCCTCATGAATTCGTTCAGTCGGTGTAGATCTAGTACAGGCCTCCATCCTCCAGTCTTTTTCTGAGTTAGAAAGTAACGGGAGTAGAAACCTGTCCCTTGATTTTGTGGTGGCACAAGTTCCTCTGCACCTAGTTGTAGAAGATGCGCCACTTCTGTGCACAGTAAGTGGACGTAAGAAGGGTCCCTGAGGAGGGACAGGGAAGGGTAGGAGAAAGTTTGTCCTTATCAAAAGGGAGATCCTCCACTTTGGTCTGCAGTTCTTTGGGGATGCCAGATGCAGAGAGCCATGAGGATCTGCGCATAACCATAGCAGTTGCAGTTGTACTGACTGCTGTGTCTGCCATGTCTAGAGATGCCTGTAGGGCCGTTCTAGAAATCAGTTGGTTCTCAGTCAGGATTGATTTGAAGTCTGCTCTCCTATCCTCTGGAATGTAGGAGGCAAATTCAAAAGTTTATTGTAAATATCAAAGTCGTAACTCAAGAGGGGTGCAGAATAGTTTGCAATTCTGAATTGTAGTGTGGAGGACGTATAAACCTTGCAGCCCAAGACGTCAAGGCATGTAAGGTCCTTGTCTTGCGGGGTGGGTTGATATTATGACTGTTTCGTCCTCTGTGCAACTGCATCCATGACCAGGGAGTTGGGTGGTGGATGAGGAATAGGAAGTCAGCGTCTTTAGCAGGGACATAGTATTTACGTTCGGCCTTTTTGCAAGTTGGTACTAAAGACGGTGGGGTTTGCCAGAAGTGTCAGCCGGCTCCAGGAGTGCTTCGTTTATAGGGAGCGCGATTTTTGAGGGTGCAGACTGTTGAAGGATTCTGAGGAGTCTGTGTTGCGTCTCCTGAATCTCTTGAAAGGGGATATCTTGATTGAGTGCCACCCCCCTGAAAAGTTCTTGAAATTGTTTACAGCTGTCCACGGCCCGTGGAGACGGAGGGAGGAGGGCTCCGTCCAGGGCTAATGGAGAGTTAGGAGTCACGTAACTTGCATACTCAGGAGGGGGCTCAGGCACCTTAGAAGTGGATGGAGCAGGAAATTGAGGCACAGAAGGAGGATGATTGGTAGGAGGATGTTGCCAAGGGTACCACTGAGGCCAAGGCATAACGTAGGAGAACCCAAGTGTCGCCCCTGGGGGGGCGAAATGGGGAAACTGAGGCTGGTGGCCTTGAACTGTGACCTGAGGTGGCAGAGGTGCCTGTGGAGGAGAAGGAGGAGTGGAGAACTCCACTTGCTACTGTAAATCAAGTTCATGGTCAGTGAAAACCAGTTCAGTTGGAGAGAACGGCAGTTCAAAAAAAATATATTAGCCCTATGTATCTAGGAGCGGAGAGTGAGGCTCAGGTGGCACCGAAAGCTCACATTAAGTGAGAAACTGTTGCTCCTGCTCCCTGGGCTGAGTTGAGCCTGCTCTCTGCTCTAGCTCCTTAGCAGGAGAGTGAAAGTGACAATAGTGCTGCAGACTGCTTGGAGGTGTCCTGCAGGGGGTCTGCTACTGGAGTCCGGGTGGAAGATAGGCTCCGTGCCAACATTCTTCTCCCTGCAGGGGAGGATTGCGCTGCTGGCACTGCGGCCGTTTGCGATGCCCGGGAACAGCGCGCCGCCGGTGCCGCGGCCGTTTGCGGTGCCCGGGGGCAGCGCGCCGCCGGTGCCGCGGCCGTTTGCGGTGCCCGGGGGCAGCGCGCCGCCGGTGCCGCGGCCGTTTGCGGTGCCCGGGGGCAGCGCGCCGCCGGTGCCGCGGCCGTTTGCGGTGCCCGGGGGCAGCGCGCCGCCGGTGCCGCGGCCGTTTGCGGTGCCGAGGGGACCGGAGCCACAAGGACCTTCCTGACACAGGAGGTCAGGTCCCTGCCTCTGCACTCTGTCCGAGCCGCGGCTGAGGCATTAGAAAAGCTGAGGCACCTGCCTTTGGTGCTGTCAGCACAGAGGGTAGGGATCTCGTGGGAGACCCCCCTACCCTTGTTAAAGTCTCTCCTGTGAGACTGTTCTGCTTCTTGCCTCCGCTCCAGGGAGGGTGAAGCAACGCTGCCCACCGGTTCCGATCTGGCTGGGGAGCGTGTCGGAGCGGGTTTAACCTTTCCCGTCTCCGAAAGCAGCTGTAAGGATTTTTCCATCATCAGTATTTTGAGCCACAGGTCCCTGCCACGACGAGCTCTTAACGAGGCTCGAGCAATGGAGGCACTTCACAGGGACGTGGGTGTCCCCGAGGCACCCCACACAGTATGAATGCCCGTCTGTCCATGGCATGGAGTCCTGGCAGGAGATGCATCTTTTTGAATCCTGAAGCTCCTGGCATTATGAATTAGAGATGGCCGAGGAGAGTGTCTCAATGGGAGACAAACCTGAAGGATTTTTTTTTTAAATTAAGTAACTAACTATGTAACTACACTAAAGGAAGGGAAACAACTGGGATGTAACTAATAATTATTTCTATGTTATTTGTTACTGTTTCCTATAGATACCAGGGAAGAGAAGGGAACACCGCCCCGGGATCCGTCTTCGGCCGAGGACGGTTGAGAAGGAACTGAGGAGGGTGTGGGGCGCACGCACTCAGGAAGATTCCAACTAGACGGGAGATACCATCTGGGTGCGTGCGCTCCAACCAGGCACTGCTACCAAAAATCTCCGATCAACGGCGCCGGGACGCACCATCACCTAGAGTGGAGCACCCACAGGGACAGCACTCGAAGAAGAAGCAGGGTTTTCTGCAGTGACAGCAACCAAAACGAGATTACGGAGTAGACTGGACATAAGCAACACACTTCGGGTGTCACTGTCTCCCATCACCCCCAGATGGGACCGTCTAGTTGCAGGAAAACAAGCTCAGGGCTCCCACTAATTCTGCATTATGGTCAGTTGTATAATTATTTCATTATATATTACAATAATAATAGAAATAAAAGTACAAAAATAAATGTAATGCGCTTGAATCGTCCCAAAACCATCCCACAGGTCCACGGAACATTTTTTTCTACGAAACCGATCGCTGGTGCCAAAAAGGTTGGGGATCGCTGCCCTAGAGAACTAACTGAAAGCCTCAAGTTCTTTTAGAGAGGGTAAGCAGTACAAAATTGCAGGGAACGAAGCCTCAAGAGGCTGAAGTTGATGGTTCATCCAAGCTGAAAATCTTCACTTAGCAGCATACATTTTCATGTTGGTGTCTTTTCCTATATTATTTAGGATGTTCTGTAAAGCAATTGAACACAACTTGCTGTGTGCTGAGCTTGTATTTGTCTGTCTGTTTGAAGGACTGTCTGCTGTGGCTGGCAGTTGGAAGTTGTGAGCTTCTAAACAGAGTTTAGAATCTAGAAGCCTCTGTTCTTTGGCTGACCTTTAGTCGTGGGCAGGGCTATCAGGAAGGCCAGGGCTTTATAAAGCAGTGAGCAAGCGATATGAGGCTGCTAACAGGGAGTTTCAAGAGGGAGTTTGGAAGGGGGCGAGGTACACTTGCCATTCTTTAAAACCATTAAAATTAACTATAATCAAAACTTCTTGATTTAAACAAAAACCCTATCATTAATGTAGGTAGCTGTTGGAGAGAATGCAGGCAGAAGCCCAGCAGCAGAGTGGGGGCTATTCCTGTTTATTGCGCTCAGTGTAGCATGTATGATTACCTACCCTGTGGGCGGGTGGCGTATGTGTGGATTTGGTGCAAGGAGCTCCTGGCCCTCAGAGACTGCGTACGGACTTTGGAGGCCAGGGTGGCAGAACTGGAAGAGCTAAGGAAAGCAGAGAGATATCTTGATGAGGCTTTCCGGGACACTGTAGATTTGTCCCACCTCCGGTCAGACAGCCCCTGTGCTGTTAAGGAGGATGAAAGGCTCAGGGAAGTAGAGCAGTCAATGGGAGCAGAGGGAAACATTCCCATAGTTGGAACCCTCCTTCCAGATGACTTTGGGGTATCCTCTCGCACTGAGGTTACCTCTCCGGGGGAGGGAACTCCAGTCATTAGGAAAAGGCAGGTGTTAGTAATTGGAGACGCGATCATTAGAAACATAGATAGCTGGGTTTGTGGTAACTGGGAGAACCGTATGATGACTTGCCTGCCTGGTGCGAAGGCTGCGGATCTCTCGAGGCATCTAGATAGACTTATGTGTAGTGTTGGGGAGGAGCTGGTGGTTGTCGTACATGTAGGTACCAAGGACATAGGGAAGGGTAGGAGAAATTTAGGCTGCTAGGAAAGAGTGAAATCCAGGACCTCTACAGTAGCATTTTCAAAAATGTTTACAGTTCCACACAGGGCCAGGTAGGCAGGCAGCGCTTCAGTCTCAACACGTGGATGAGACGATGGTGTAGAGAGGAAGGGTTTAGATTTATTAGGAACTGGGGAAACTTTTGGGATGGGGGGGCCTATAAAGGAAGGATGGGCTCCACCTAAACCAAAATGGATCCAGACTGCTGGCACTTAACATTAAAAAGGTTGCAGAGCAGTTTTTAAACTAAGAGATGTGAGAAAGCTGATTGCTGCAGCAGAGCACGTGGATCAGACAGAAACTTCTCTTAGAGGAGAGTCTATTCATAGAGATTCTCTAGGTTTTAGTCAGGAGGAGAGGATGAAAGAGGATAAAGTATGGGCCAGATCAGACGGGAAACATTCACATAAAAAAAAAATCTGACACACCAGAAAAGGGCAGACAAACAGTGACAAGTTTTTGAAGTGCTTGTACACAAATGCTAGAACTCTAAAGAATAACATGAGTGAACTAGAGTGCCTCGTGTTAAAGGAGGATATTGATATAATAGGCATCACAGAAACATGGTGGAGTGAGGACAATCAATGGGACACAATCATTCCAGGATATAAAATATATCGGAAGGACAGAACAGGTCATGCCGGGGGGAAGGGGGGAGAGAGTGGCACTATATGTGAAAGAAAATGTAGAATCAAAAGTCAAAATCTTAAATGTATCCACATGTTCCATAGAATCTCTATGGATAGTAATTCCATGCTCTAATAAGAATATAACAGTATGGATCTATCATCGACCACCTGACCAGGACAGTGATAGTGACGATGAAATGCTAAGGGAGATTAGAGAGGCTATCAAAATAAAGAACACAATAATAGTGGGGGATTTCAATTATCCCTATATTGACTGGGTACATGTCACCTCAGGATGAAATGCAGAGACAAAATTTCTCGATACTTTCAATGACTGCTTCTTGGAGCAGCTGGTAGAGGAACCCACAAGGGGTGAGGCAATTCTCGATTTAGTCCTCAGTGGAGCACAGGATCTGGTCCAAGAGGTAACTAACAAGACCACTTGGAAATAGTGACCATAATATAACAACATTTAATATTCCTGTGATGAGAGGAACACCTCAACAGCCCAATACTGTGGCATTTAATTTCAGAAAGAGGAACTATGCAAAAATGAGGTTAGTTAAACAGAAATTAAAAGGTACAGTGACTAGAGTGAAATCCCTGCAAACTGCATGGACACTTTCCAAAAACACCATAATAGAAGCCCAACTTAAATGTATACCCCAAATTAAGAAACAGTAAAAGAACTGAAAAAAGCCACCTGTGAGTGCTCCATGTCAGGGGATTGTAAAGCAATGCCCCACTGTGGATAAAGGGGCTTCAGATTTGCTTGGGCAGTTGAAGAGAGCATGGTGAGGCCTATTACAGCATCTGATCTTGAGCTTTGAGTGACACTGAATTGTTCCTTAACATGTGCACTGAGGCCCAGGTAGCCCGTCTGCATATGTCTATTATCGGTATGTTGTTCAACACTACTATTGACATTGCTATTGAGACTGTAGAGTGGGATTGATCCCTTCTGGGAGTTCGGTGTTATTCGTTCGATAACAGAGTTGGATACAGGTAGAGATCCATTTAGATAGTCTCTGTGTGGATATTTGTGCATCCCTTGAAGCATTCTGTTGTGGAAATAAAAAGCCTGGGGGGGCTTCCGGAAAGGCTTGGTTCTGTCTAAATAAAATGCTGTTGCTCGCCTGATGGCTAGCATATGTAAGAATCTCTTGTGAGTTCCCGTGTGGTTGGGGTTAAAACGTAGGGAGGTATATGGGTTGGTTTATATGGAAGGATGTTGATATTTTAGGTAAGAATTTCGAGTGTGGTTTCAACATGATCTTGTCTTTAAAGAATATGGTATAAGGGGGTCGTCAGCCATAAAGGCCCCTATCTCACTAACTTGTCAAGTGGAGGTGATTGCGACCAAGAATGCAACCTTTCAGGTGAAGTTTCTCCAGATTTGGGTGAAGAGTCCGGCCATTGTCCTGTAAGAGGAGATCCGCCCAAAGTGGAAGAGTTTGTGGGGTGCATACCCATCAGGTATCCTTTATCCATGCCCATCAGGTAAAGGTACCAGGGCTCTCTGGGCCACTGAGATTCTCAGTATGAAGTAGGCCTTGTCAACAAATAATTTGTGCATCACTTGCGGGATCAGTAGGTTCAGTGAGAATGTATACATGAGTGATATGTCTCTCATGATGAGAAATGCATCCATCTGTGATTGAGGTCCCAGTCCCACTCTTGAGCAGAAGAGTAGGCACTTGGGGTTTAGTGATGACTCAAATAGAGTCAGGGGGAAGCCACATGGTTGAAATATTGACTGTAGACTCTGTTTATTTCCCATTGGCATTCCTCAGAGAAAATGTCTGCTTAGGGTATCCGCCATCGTGTTCTGGCATCCTGGGAGATAACAGTCAGATATTTTCTTTGTTTTGTATCACCAGTTCCATGGCCTCAGTGCCTAGTGAGTGGGAGCAAGCTCCTCCTTGGCAATGGATATAGAACATACATGCTATGTTCTCGGGCATTAGCCAGACTGACTCGTTCTTCACCATTGGTAGGAAATGCCTGCAGGCATTGCATACTTAACATGGCTCTAGTAGATTGATATCTCTAGTAGATGGGGCTTCCCCAGCCCATCAGCATCCATTGTGATTATTGATGGTGGATCCTGCTGAAAGGAGATCCCAATGCACACATTCTCAGGTTTTGTCCACCATTGGTGGTACTGTTAGTCTCTTATTTAGGCTGTTTACTGGGGATGTATGCTGAGCTCTGCCAGCTTTGTAGGCAGCCCATGTGTAGTCTTGTGTGTCTTACCAAAAATGTCATGGCCATCACGTTACCTAATAGTTGTAAGCAGGTTTGTGCCAATGTTTGAGGGCTGTTGACTACTGAGATGAAGTTGTTCAGTGTCACAAATCTGTTCCTAGGTAGTGATGTTCTGTCCTGAGCGGAGCCAAGTTGTGCCCCAATGAAGTCCAGTTGTAGGGAACTAGGGTTGATTTTTCTTAATCTGTAACCCTGGGTTCTGCAACAGGGTAACGGTGTTTGCATCATATCTGTTGTTTCTCTTTGAGTCATACCTTTCAGCAGACAGTCATCTAGGACTAGGTACAGGAAGATCGTTATCCCTTGTTTTCTTAAGTGTGCCACTACTACTTCAAGGGTTTTGGAAAAGACTCGGTGCGGTGGACAGGCCGAAAGGTAGTACTCTGTATTGGTAGTAATCACCCACCACTATGAACTGCAGAAATAGTCTGAGCAGGGTGTATGGTGATATGAAAATATGCATCTTGCAGGTTGAGGGCTGAAAACCAGTCCCACCTTTCTAGCACTGGTATTAGCATGGCCAGTGTGACTATCTTGAATCTTGAGTTTACACAAATTTGTTAAGCATTCTGAGATCTAAGATGGGTCTCTATCCACCATTTTTCTTCTGGGTCAGCAAGCAATGGAAGTAAAAATCTTTCTGTGTTGTGTGGGAACTTGCTCCACAATCTAAATGTAGGAGATGGTTTACTTCCTGTCTTAGGAAGTGCTCATGAAAAGGGACTGGGGTGGAAGAGAAAGGGGATGGCATAGCCCGGTCTTACGATCTCCAGTACCCATTGATCCATTGTAACTGACGCCCAGACATGGTAAAATGGGTGAAGCTAATGGCCAAAGCACTGGTTGAAAGTTGGTACTGGCGCTGTATAGTGGGGAGGCCATTCAGACCCTCAACAAAATCTTTAAAACTGTTTAGCGAAAGACGGCTGCAATGCTGAGGCCTGACTTGAGGTGTTCTCAGTCTTTGTGGATGCTGTTTGTTTCTTTGAGGTTCATACTGTCATTGTTGTGGGCAATGATGTCTCTCTGTGCCTTTGATATGGTAGGTAGCATCGTCTTCTGGTAAGTGGTGTGTATATGCTTAGCGTATGTAGAGTTACTCGTGAGAACTTCGAGTGTAGAACTTCATCTGTTTTGTGGGAGAAGAGTTTTTTTGCTATCAAAAGGGAGGTCCTCAACTCTTACCTGGAGTTCTTTGGGAATAGCAAATGATTGGAGCCATGAGGCTCTGAGCAGCACCCTGACAGTGGCTGTTATTCTTGATGCTGTATCTGATATATCCATAGACGCTTGTAATGTCGTTCTGGTGACCAGCTGGCCTTCAGTTATTATGGCCTTGACCTGTGATCATTTCTCCTCTGGCAGGCTGTCAAAGTCTTGCAGTTTGCCACAATTGTCGTGATTTTATTTAGCTAGGAGAGCAGTGTAGTTGGTGACTCGAAATTGCAATGCTGCTGAGGAGTATACTTGGACTGAAAAGGTCAAGCCGTTTGCTGTCCCTGTCCTGAGGGGTGGACCTGTATTGAGGCTGTTTGCCATGTTGATTAGTGGCTTTGGCCACTTGAGAATTGGGTTGTGGGTGACAGAACAGGAAATCCATCCCATTGTCCCCCCTTTTGCATGTTGGTGGTATCATCACCAGTGTTTGCCAAATAGTCTCCGACAGTTCTATGATGGCATCATTTATCGTGAGAGCTATCTTAGAGGATGAAGACATGTGGAGGATGTATAACAATTATACTGGTTTTCCTGCACCTCCTCTAGTGGGATATTTTGGTTGATGGCTACTCATTTAAATAGTTCTTAGAACTGTTTGAAGTCATCAGCCATGGTAGGGGGTGGTGGCATTACGGCTTCATCTGGGGATGACAATGAATTGTGTGCAGGTGATGTGACCTCTTGATCTGTGCCTTCTCTCCCTTCTTCTGCGTCCTCCACTACCTCTGAAGTCTCCTGGCTAGGGGATGGTGAGGGGTGACCAGATTTTGCTCCTGGTTGGAGTCGTGGGTCTAGTATGAGCCCTATATGCTGCTCAAGGGTCCCAAGGGGTCCATTGCATCGGGAAGAGCATAGGTGAGAACATCCAAGGCTGCTCATATCAAGGCTGTACATCTTGTCTGTACTGGGTTTTGGGTGTCAGTGGTCCCCAAGGTGGCCTCCGTTCAGTGAGTGAAGAGTGTTGAGACAAAGAGACTTTTGTCCTGATCATTGTCCTTATCGCTCAACATAGGCGGGGCAATAGGCAATGCTGTTTGCTGTATATTAGTACGCTCAGGTGAACCATTGGTGCCGAACAGGGGTGACCGAGCAGATTGCAATGTCTTTCTGTTGTAAGAATTGCTGCGGTACTGTCGGTTTCAGTACCGTTGGTATTGATGCCATTGATTTATATGGTACTGGTGTCTGTGCCAATGGCTTGTGTGTCGTCTTGATCAGAGTGGTCGGTGCCATCTTGGGTCTGTTTGGTGCCAACAGAGCATGACCAATGACGATGGCCTCAGCACTCTCTCTCTCACCAGGTGGACAGTGCCGTTGCAGAGGAGGCACATTTGAGCCTCAACTCCTCCCTGCGGTGGAGCTCAGCAGAGGTCCCGGTGCAGACAGTGCCGGAAGTGCCCAGTTCATCAAAGGTGCTCATTCGTGTGGAGGTCAACACCAAGGACAGCAACCTGGTTGGAGACCGCTTCTTTTTCTGTCTCTTTCCATCTGGAGGTTGTGGCTGTTTTCCTCATATTTTTGTAGGTCTGGGTGCCCTCTGTAGTCGAGGCTGTGCCCAGGGAGTCACCCAAAGAAGAAATTTGCTGTCCCATGTCTGAGGTTGGCTGAAGTGATTTTTGCATTAGTATCAGTTTAGGCATAGGTCTCTGTCACACCTGACTCTGGCTTTTAGGTTGCTACAGTGAGCGCACTTCTGAGGGTTGTGCAACTCCCCAGGGCAACAGACACAGAGCGAGTGCCCATCGGAGACGGGCATGGCTTTGCAGCATGAGCTCTATCTCTTAAATTCTGGAAAACCAAATATTTTGTAGCGGGGATAGGTTTCACGCTACAGAAGAAGCTAACGAAGAAAAGATTTTTTTTTTAAACTTAGGCGCTAACTAGGTACTCTAATACTAACTATGCTATTTAACTACTAAACTCTACTATCTAATTTAATTTGTTAAGGACATTGGGACACCACCATGGAGCTCCACCTCAGGCTGAGCACGGTTGAGAAGGAAACGGGGGGAGGTCATACACATGCTAGATGAGGTGCCAACGACACCGCAAGGCGACTCCTGTGCACGTGTGGCCCAGATGGACATTACTACCGAAAATCTCCAATTAAAGGCATCGGAAGGCACACACACTTAAAGTGGAGCACTTACAGGGACATCAAAGAAGAATCGGGTATTTATCATTTTTCCTCAAGGGTGTTTCCTTGAAATAGATATTAGGAAAATCCTTTTGTAGTAAGCAAAATACTCTTTTCCTTTTTATTGGATTGTTCATCCCCTTAACATTAACAGTCATGACATTACTAGACTTACCCCTGAATACTATGTCTGCACTCAGACAGAACATTATCCCTTGTTAAAAGCAGCCACATTACCTTACACCTTTACCTCTTCTTTAAATAAGACATGTTTAGACAGAGATCCCATCATACACACAAACATGTTCAACCGCACATATATTGCTTTTCCTTTTTTTTTTTTTAATACTTATATTGCTGTACCCTGATGCTGAGTCTGATTTACCATAGTTTTTTTAATTCTGAGCTCTATGTTTTTAATTAATATTTTTCTATTAAAACAGAATATTTAACATCTGTTTTTGTTCTTTTATCCCATTTCCCACATTGTTATACGATCCCCTCTAGCTGTAGGAACCCGAACTCTCCTTACTTCCTCCCTGGGTGTATTAGTTATCTGCTGAAGGATCTGCTTTTAATTCTTAAAAGAAACAAATCTCATCTAATCTTATCAAATATCCATATAACATCAGGCATTATGAGATTATACCATCTTTCAGTTCACTTATTCTTAAAGCTGTCCACCACAGGTGACCCTTCTCTAATGATTCTCACAAACATTCTAAAATGTACAATTTTAAAATCAAACTTTCTTCAATAGGGGAGATCTGCATCTCCTGCTACTTCATTATTAAATGTATTTATAATACTTAACATAACATCAATTTAATTATAATTTTATACCCACTAAGTATACTGTATCCACATAAAAGATCTGGGGTGCTACACAGCCCAGTCTCAATTTAACTATATCCCTTTATTCTTATAACTACGTGGATATAGCATACATAATTTATTGCAATGTTTACCCCATATACTAATCTTGTTCTTCTGGATCTAGACAGTTTCTTGGGCTCTCATGTCTGTCCTGTTGTCTTGATGATGCATCTTTTTGAGCCATTCTGGCTCTCTTTGATCACACTCATGTGCAGTGATTTCTTGGTCACTTTTTAGGACTGATGCCTTTGATCCTGTTCAGATTGTTCTTGAGCTGATTTGCCTACCCCATGTCCATGTCTGTTTCCCTTCTTTTGGGTCTGAGATAGATATATCTGTCCTTCCATTCAAAGGACTGTCTAAATGAGCATCCCCATTTGTATCTTAAATTGTTCTAAGAATTGTTGTCATCTGGTATCATTCTCTTTAGGAATTTAGGAAGAAACAATCAGTTGCACACATACAACATGGAAAATGACTGCCTAGGAAGGAGTACTGTGGAAAAGGATCTGGCATAGAATGATATGAGTCAGTGTAACACTGTTGCAAAAAAAAAAAAAAAAAAAAAAAAAAAAAAAAAAAAAAAAGCAAACATCCTTCTGGGATTTATTAGCAGGAGTGTTGCAAGCAAGAAACGAGAAGTAATTCTTCTGCTGTACTCTGCGCTGATTAGGCCTCACCTGGAGTACTGTGTTCCGTTCTGGGTGCCACATTTCAGGAAGGATGTGGACAAATTGGAGAGAGTCCAGAGAAGAGCAACAAAAATTATTAAAGGTCTAGAAAACATGACCTATGCATGAAGATTGAAAATACTGGGTTTGTTTAGTCTCCAAAAGAGAACACAGAGGGGACATAACAGTTTTGAAGTACATAAAAGGTTGTTAAAAGGAGAGGGAGAAAAATTGTTCTTAACCTCTGAGGATAGGACAAGAAGCAATGGGCTTAAATTGCACCAAGCGAAGTTTAGGTTGGACATTAAGAAAAACTTCCTGTCAGGTTGGTTAAGCACTGGAATAAATTGCTGAGGGAGGTTGCAGAATCTCCGTCATTGGAGATTTTTAAGAGCAGGTTAGACAAACACCTGTCAGGGATGGTCTAGATAATACTTAGCCCTGCCATGAGTGTAAAGGACTGGACTAAATGACCTCTCAAGGTCCCTTCCCATCCTATGAATCTATGATCCTCCTGGGGGTAAAGTCCAGGAACTTAGAATAATTCAAAAACTTGTATTTTGCCAGGAGTAAGTGGTAGTTGGAAATTCTAAATTGTAGACTTTCCCCCCATAAGGCCTAAACATTTGGCCTCCTTATCTGCAGGGATGGACTCTGGGTGGCATTGTTAAAACCTTTTTGTGGCTGCTTGGAGGACTAGGGAGTTTGGGACAGGGTGGGAGAACAAGAATTCCACTCCCTTACTCAGGAGAAAGTTCCACATTTCTGTACTCTAAGGGGTAGGGGGACAGGTGGTTGCCATGCGTCATACAGTTCTTGCTGGTTCCAGTATGGCCTTGGTGACTAGGAGTGCTATTCGGCTAGATCCTGTAGGCTGTAAGATGTCCAAGAACTTCTGTAATGAGATTTGGATCTCCTCTAAGGGGATTTGGAACTCTTATCCTACTTTCCAAAGCAGCTCTTGGAACTGTGTGCGGTTGTCGAGGCAAGAGCAACTGCCTCACAAGGCAAAGAAATTGAAATACCTGTTGCTGTCCGTGGTTCTGGCAGATCCGGTTCACCTGCCTCCTCTTCAATGGCTCAGGAAGTTCTTATGGCCTTTTGGAAAAGAGGGATGGTAAGACTCCCTATTGGATCACATACGTTCCAGACACTTTGCATATAGGTCTGATGGCCCCCAGTAAAGCCAACATGGGAGTCAAAAGTAGATTGTGATGGTCCCCAAGACACTGGGTATCATTGGTCTCAAAAGGGGTCAAGACAAGACTCATAGTAGGAGACTCTTAATCCCTTGCCTGGGCTCAACTCCCTTGGTGAAGGGGAAGATGGTTCCACTGGTACGTCCAACTCTTTCAATGATTAAAAGGTTGGGTCTGGTTCCACTGGTGGTGACATTAGTACCAATGTCAGATAGCTGCGGCTGGTGGATGGAATGTGAGATGGGCTTCTCCTTTGTGTTTGAAACTCCCTGGTCACAGTCAGTACCAACAAGAGGGGAGATTGCAGGTCTGGAAGGATGAAGATATCCTCTGGAGTGATGTAGGATACTGAAGCCCTACAAGGCTGTCTCTCGTCACCTAATGCCACTGGCGTCATCATGAAGGAACTCTTAACTAGCAGTTCTTTATGAGGCTGTGACGGTATCACTGGTGAAGGAGCCTCCAACCACAGTTATCTCTGGAACCGTTCACAGTGCTTCATCTTCCAAAGCTCAGCTGGTACCATAGTGTCAATGACTATGTGGGGAGAGGTACTGAAGGAGCCTTGCTCCTATGCACCTTCTTATCAAGGAGACAAGACTTAGGACGACCTTGTGTTCCAGGTGGAAGGACTTATCCAACCGAAATGGGGTCGTAGAGGGATCCCTTCTCTTAAGGGATCTAGGAGGGGACCTATTTTTTATGCTTATGAGAATGCCCTTACCCTCCTGAGAAGGCCCAGCTGAAGGGTCGTTCACTCTAGTCATTCCCACTCCTGAATTGGACACCTAGCTATGAGGTGCACTCGTTGAAGTATCAGACCAATGTACATGGGGGGAGGGGTCTGCCCAGCCTGAATTTACTGGGACCTCATGGTGCATTCCCATTAGGGTTTCCAAAGCCAGAGAGCTCTCACCTACCAAGTTCAGCTGGGAAAGCTGTGTCAGATACTGCACTTAGCAGAGGTATGAGCTTCCCCAAAGAAGTAGAAACAGCACCAGCGGCAGAAGACGAAATTCTTAAAGCCCAGAAGCCTGCAGACAACCTCAGTCTCATGCTGGGGGATCAGAGAATTCCCAGGGTGGTGATTCTAACTAAATACTAACAACTATATCAACTTTGAAATAATTACAAGAAAATATATCTAAGATGATCAGGTCTGGACACCAGATATTCTGACTCAGGCCATGCAGCGGTAAAAAGGAACTGGAGAGGCATTGGTCTGTACCTCATCACAGTGCACAAGGAGAGCAACAACACAGGAGCAGACCAATGGATGCTACTTGCTAGAATTCTCTTGTCTCAAGCACATGAGTACCAACAGCAGAATACGCACAGGTATCAGCACTTGAAGTTGTTTCAGTTTAGGATATTGAGGGTAGTGAGTTTTTAAATACCTCATTTTTAAGATCTTTCCCAGTATAGAGCACTGTCAGTAGAGAAAGATAAACTAGAAACAAAGATGTGTGGAATCGACATGATTCTCACTATTCCAGATATAAACAGTAGGGGGCAGTAGCAACAGACAACACTTCTGTTACTTCTCTTTCTCATCATTCATTCCCTGCTTGGTCCACCAGAGCCAAGGTTGATTCGCCTACCGGACTTTGTGCTAAGACAATCCTTTTCTCTCAATTGTTTGTGGAGGCAGTGGGTTATATGTTGCTTGAGTAGCCTGTTGGGTATTGTGTGAGGATTTATGGGAATTATGACTGTGTTAAATCTTGAAACTTACAGGATATAGTATGTTTCTTTAGTTTTGCAAGAAGTGCCCAGAGCTATTTGTACTGGATATTTTAAAACTGACATACATGAGTTGGCAGTGTCAAGCACATGACCTATGGGCCAGATCCATCTCATAAGCCACTTTCATCCAGCCTGCAGCTTACTGCAGTCTCTAACAGAATCTGGCCAGCAGCTGACTAATTTGCAATTAAAAGAAGCTAGAAGGAGAATGATCCGAATGCAAAGAGCTGAGGAGGGAGCTTATGCTTGACTGGGCACAGGCAAATAAGCATCTTTTCCCTGTTGCCTAGCGCAGCAGCCAGAGAGCTATTGCCACACCACTGAGCCCTGTACAGTGAGGATCAAAGAGGTGGCATCTCTCCAAACCTCCCAGGACCACTCTTAGGGGACAGCCTCCTTTTCCTCCCCACAAAGTAGACATTGATATCACCATGCTGTGCATCATGGGATGCAGGGGAGTGGCTCTTTCTTCTGCACTGCTTCCTTCTCGTCCCTATTATTGCCACTACCAATCTCAGGGGACTAGTTCCTTCTCACCCCCAATCCACTCTTTGCTGTCACTTCTTCAGCTGAGCCCAATAGCACCAAGATCAAAAGGAAGTGGCTTATTTTCCTCCTCCTCCTGGTTTCTGACATCTCTGAAGGAGTAGGCCAAGATCAGAGAACTTCTCATACTGCTTCTGCAGGATAAGAAGAAAAGTGCCTAATGTGTGTTTTTGGGTTTCTTTTTTTGGGGAGGGGTGGGGCGCAGGAGGGGAAGGAAGGGCAGCAAGGTATTTACAAAGTTGTGTGCACATACATATGCAATAAGGAGCAGATCAAGAGGAGAGGGAATGCATGAGGGTAAGTTCACATATAGAGGGAAAGAGGTTACATAACGCATTCACTTTTTAAAATGTGCTTAATTGTCTTTACATGCAATATTTAACTTTGTTAGCTGAACAGAAAATTTCTGCAGTCAGACAAAACATCTCCAGACAGCCAAAATTGTACTTCGGCCCATGGACCAGACTGAAACATTAAATCAACACTCAGATAATGAGTTTGATATACACCTCTACCTCGATATAACGCTGTCCTCAGGAGCCAAAAAATCTTACTGAGTTATAGGTGAAACCGCGTTATATCGAACTTGATTTGATCCACCAGATCACGCAGCCCCACCCCCCATAATGCTGCTTTACCATGTTATATCAGAATTTGTGTTATATCGGGTGGCCTTATAACGGAGTAGAGGTGTATTCCAAGAGTATGTGAACTCATACCAAATTTACAGCAAAACCTTTGAAGCAGGTTTTTTTTTTTTGTTTTTTTTTTGTTTTTTAACACATGTATAGTATTAAACTCTTGGCACTTCACAAAATAAAAACAAATCTAGTAGAAAATATTCTAATCAGACATATTAACAGAACAAGTTTTTTTCCCCACAAACCCAGTTTAACAGTCCATCAACCAATCCTGCCTCCTCAAATACCTTCAGGGAGAGGTGGGATTTGCAGAATGACTGTATGTTAACAAATCCAGACTGTCAAATCCAGAAGTCAAGTGGCCTTCACAAAGTCGTCCTATCAACGGCGCCCTCTTGTTCAAATGAAGGGGTGGGGGATCTAGCTCAAATGCTTCCAGTGCTCGCCACTCAAACAATATTGTGCTGGACATCGTGTATCACCTCAGTCTACTTTGCTGGTTTGTAGTTTTTGTGATATTGCTAAATGTGTTAATAAAACTGAAAACCACATTACAGATTCAAAAATATCTTTCCTCAGTGAGTTTCTCTCCCGTGTGCACAGGGCTTTCCTCATAGTAATAACTATCTGATATAAAGGAAGTTGGACTCTGCCAAACTATAAAGTTAAATTGGAAACTCTAAATAGTAACTAACCGATAGATCAGAGAACTATGCTACAAAAAACTTGACATTAGTTAGGCTGCTACTGCGAGGAGACCACCATCATGCTGACCAATATTGCCTCATTGTTTGCTTGTACTCCCTCATTTGTCTGTATCAGTTTTTATCCTGTTATCTTATAGATTAGAAGCTCTTTGGGATAGGGACTGTTTCTGTTCTGTGTTTGTATAGCAGCTACCACAGTGGGGTCCTAGTCCATGATGAGGGTTTCTAGACACTATGCTAATAAAAATAATACTAATACTACTACTTGGGAGAATGGGCAGGAAAGAGCATACCCACTAAAGTACACTCCCCTCCAGAGCCTAGAACGGAATCCAAGATTCGCAAGTCTGACTGTTCCTCTGCTGTCAACAAAGATTTCCAAAAACACAAAAATGTATCATTCCGCTCTAGTAAGTAATTATGAACACACAAGATGTCTGGCAGCGATCCCACGAACCTGGCTAACTTCCTCCACTAAAGTTTAGTTGTCTCCTTATTCAGTTCAGCCATCTTTCCAACTAAACAACTCTATTTCACCAACTTAATTGAATCCTATATTCTTGATCCCAGATGCCTTTTTCCTATTTTTGCATCACTCCCCAGATGACTCCTCCTGCCTCCACTCATTGGGGCACAGGATTTAGCTGTCAGTATAAGTTACGTCACTCAGAGATGTGAATAAGCCACCCCTGAGCGACGCAAGTTATACCAACGTAAGCACCTGTGTGGACAGCGCTATGTTGGCGGTAGAAGCTACCACCACTCGCAGGGGCAAGAGTAATTAAGTGGATGGGAGAGCTCTCTCTTGTCAAGCTGTAAGCTCTGTACTGCAGCCATAGCCTATGATCAGGATGTTCACAGCTGGCGACTAATCGTATGTTCCTTATGTTCTGAGTATCTAACTTGAAACCCTCGGATCTGTTTTACAGAAGTGCTGAGCACTAACAATGCAACTGAAGTCAATGGGATATGCATTTTTAACATTTAAAGTGCTATACAATGCTATATACTCTGAAAAATCAGGTCCTAGGTGTCTCAAATTCAGCAACCAAAATGACTGGACTCTTTTGACTTTAATTTCTCTATGCTTCAAATCCCCATCTGTAAAATGGGGATAGCAGCAGCCCCCCCACCTTACAGGGACACTGTGAAAATAAATGCACTAGAATTTATGAAGCAGTCAGATACAATTTAGATAATTTTTTACCTCAAGGTTCCCAAGACACAGACAAGGTTTTCATCTCGAGGCCAAAAGACCAAAAACATCAAAACACTTGATCACGGCCTTGGATAGACCAAGAGACTACTCACCCCATCTGAGCTCAAAGAGCCTTACTGTGATGAGCAACACAGAAAAAAGCCCAGGAGAAAATTAACAATTCTTGTCAGAACAGGGTTTGAACCGTATGCAGGAAATAAGATGTGGTGCCATACACTGAACCATGAAAAGAGGACAAAATTTTAAATATCCGTTTGTTAAGTCAGCACCACTGATTCTATGCACTGAAGGGCCCTGGGTGAAAAAATGGTATGTGATCATGCAATTAAAGACTAGTGTAATGCATATGCATAAAAAGGCTGAATTAAGACTGCACACACAACCTTAATTCTGGCATTTCCTAATGTGGGTGGTTGACTTAGGCCTGGTCTACACTATGCGTTTAAACCGAATTTAGCAGCGTTAAACCGATTTAACCCTGCACCCGTCCACACAACGAAGCCCTTTATATCAATATAACGGGCTCTTTAACCCGATTTCTGTACTCCTCCCCGACGAGAGGAGTAGCGCTCAAATCAGTATTGCCATGTCGGATTAGGGTTAGTGTGGCCGCAAATCGACGGTATTGGCCTCCGGGCGGTATCCCACAGTGCACCATTGTGACCGCTCTGGAAAGCAATCTGAACTCGGATGCACTGGCCAGGTAGACAGGAAAAGCCCCGCGAACTTTTGAATTTCATTTCCTGTTTGCCCAGAGTGGAGCTCTGATCAGCACGGGTGGCGATGCAGTCCCAAATCCAAAAAGAGCTCCAGCATGGACCGTACGGGAGATACTGGATCTGATCGCTGTATGGAGAGACAAATCTGTTCTATCAGAGCTCCATTACAGAAGACGAAATGCCAAAGCATTTGAAAAAATCTCCAGGCTATGATACAGAGTCCACAGCACAGTGCTGTGTGACAAGCGTAACGGAAAGCCAAAGAATCAAATGGACGCCCATGAAGGGAGGGAGGGGGTACTGAGGACTCCAGCTATCCCACAGTCCCCACAGTCTCCGAAAAGCATTTGCATTCTTGGCTGAGCTCCCAATGCCTGAAGAGTCAAAAACATTTTCCCGGGTGTTTCAGGGTATATGTCGCCAATTTACACCCTCCCCCCGGAAAGAAAAGGGGAAAAAATGTCTCTCGCCTTTTTTCAATGTCACCCTATGTCTACTGCATGCTGCTGGTAGATGGGGTGCTGCAGCGCTGAACACCAGCATCTCCTTCCCGGTGGCAGACGGTACAATGTGACTGCTATCCATCGTCGTCATCAGCCCGTGAGTGCTCCTGGCTGGCCTCGGTGAGGTCGGCCGGCGGCGCCTGGGTAAAAATGGGAATGACTCCCAGTCATTCCCGGCAGATGGTACAAAACGGCTGGTAACCGTCCTCATCATAGCAACTGGAGGCTGAGCTCTATCAGCCCCGCCCCTTTCATGTCTAAAGAAACGATTCTGTACTGCCTGGACTA
The DNA here is from genome assembly GCF_020497125.1 of Mauremys mutica. Classification (NCBI taxonomy): domain Eukaryota; kingdom Metazoa; phylum Chordata; order Testudines; family Geoemydidae; genus Mauremys; species Mauremys mutica. The sequence goes on from NC_059078.1 coordinate 82,217,731, forward strand.
TCATAGCAGCGGGAGGCTGCGCTCCTCTCCCTCCCCACCCTTTAATGTCCTGCCTGGACTACCATAGCAGCTGGAGGCTTCCTCCCCCTCATTTTCATCTCACTAAAGAGTCAGTGTTTCTTATTCCTGCATTCTTTATTACTTCATCACACAAATGGGGGGACATTGCCACGGTAGCCCAGGAGGGTTGGGGGAGGAGGGAGACAACGGGTGTGGTTATTGCAGGGGCACCCCCTAGAATGGCATGCAGCTCATCATTTCTGCAGGATCTCTGGGGCTCTGACACGGAGCGGCTGTGCTCTCTGGTTCTCTAGTACACTTGCCCCATATTCTAGGCAGGACTGACTATTTTTAGACAAAACAAAGAAGGGAATGACCTGGGGAGTCATTCCCATTTTTGTCCATGCGCCCCCGGCTGACCTCAGTGAGGCCAGCCAGGAGCACCCATGACAGCAGCAGACAGTACAAAACGACTGATAACCGTCATCTCATCGCCAATTTACAATTGCAGACAGTGCAATAGGGATGGAAACCGTCTCTGCTACCTTACAAAGGCAAATGAATGCTGCAGTGTAGTACTGCAGTACCGCGTCTGTCAGCAGCATCCAGTACACATACGGTGACAGTGACAAAGCAAAACAGGCTCCATGGTTGCCATGCTATGGCGTCTGCCAGGGCAATCCAGGGAAAAAGGGCGTGAAATGATTGTCTGCCGTTGCTTTCACGGAGGAAGGATTGAGTGACGACATTTACCCAGAATCACACGCAACTCTGTTTTTGCATTGGGATCTCAACCCAGAATTCCAATGGGCGGGGGAGACTGCGGGAACTATGGGATAGCTACAGGATAGCTACCCACAGTGCAACGCTCCGGAAATCGACGCTAGCCTCGGTACACGGACGCACACCGCCGAATTAATGTGCTTAATGTGGTCGCGTGCACTCGACTTTATACAATCTGTTTTACAAAACCGGTGTATGTAAAATTGGAATAATCCCGTAGTGTAGACATACCCTTAGTAGTTGTGTGTGTAACAACAACTATGGCAAGGTCTGAGAAGAGGTTGCACTCTTCTTGCAAAGCATGAAAGCATCTAGCTGGCCATCACTGCTATCTGGTCATTCAGAAGCAAACCTAGATTTAACACAGCCATGTTCTGGATTTAATTTGCAAATGGCAGATACTTCCTTAATAGGGCTGCTGATGCATTTCACAAGCTCTTCCCATTACTCCCCCACTCTAATGTTCTGTCTGGCTTGAGTCAGGGCCAGCTAACCCTCCTCTTGACTCACTTTTAAAATTCTCTAAATTACTTTAAAATTTTTCTCAAATTTGGATTATCTATGGAGGAGAATGGGAAGACAGTTTGGCCTTTTTAGGGAATTCTTTAAGTCCCAAGATAAAATTATTGCTGGAGCAGCACTCTCCCCGCTTGCCCTCAGCCTGTGGCTCAGGTGTGCTAAAAGGAGCAAAGTTTGATCACCCCTCCCCAACCACACACAACCTTTGGAGTTAGTGTGGTTACATCACTCTGCAGCCTTCAGTAAGAGGAGCACAAAATTGCCAGATGATGGGTAGGTCAAGTTCCCAACAAGCTTCTAGAGCAGTCGTCCCCAACGCGGTGCCCGCCGGCGCAATGGCACCCACCGGGGCATCTATGTGCGCCTGTGTACTGGCCATCAGACAAGCATCTGTCAAAATACCACCGAAAAGCAACATCACCAAGAGGCGCCGCTGCCAAAAAGTCGCTGATTTTCAGCAGCATTTTGGCGGCGACGCCTCTTGATGACGCTACTTCGGCAGCATTTCGGTGGCGATGCCTCTTGACGTTGCCGCTTCTCGGCAGCATTTCGGCGGATGCTTGTCCGCCGGCCACAGTCCTCGGTGGCTCGTCGTCCAGCGCCCGCCACCCAGAAAAGGTTGGGAACCACCGTTCTAGAGCTCTCCCCTGAGCAAAATAATAGCAGTTCAGACAGACAAGATATATACTGCGTCTCTGGATCATGGTCAAAGGAAGCCCTCCTTCTAAACAGTCCTGAACCAGGGACTGTGAACTCCAATTATTTCTTCCTATATGGATCAAGCTTGCAATTCCCAATCAAGGAGAATGAGAAATCATTAAAAATTTTCCCCATCCACCCTAAACCTCCAAAGGCAAGGAGAGGTCAAAGGAAAATAACCACGTTAAAGACAAAAAGGCCCTAAAGAGAAAGAAAAGCTCTCTAAAATAGTGGTTCTCAAACTTGAGTAACCTGAGGACCCCCATTTCCATTTAAAATTTTGCCGCAGACCCTCAAGCCCTCCCTGCTCAGCCCCAGGTACCACCCCCACTCCACCCCTTTCCCACCTCTTCTTGCCCCCACTCCACCCTTACCTCCTCTTCCCACCCCCCCTCACGAGCACCCCCATCCTCTCTCCTCCCCCCAGCATGCAGGAGCTGGGAGGGAGGGGAGGATTTGATCAGCAGGGCCCATGGACCCCTTGGAGTTCCTTGCAGACCCCCAGGGATCCATGGACCCCTGTTTAAGAAATGCTGCTCTAAAAGAATCTTGGAGGGGGTAAAAAACCGAAATACTTAAACTCTGAATACCTAAACTAGAAATTAACTGGTGTGGAGGAAAATTCTCCTTTGGCAGAAAGAAAGCAAGAGAGAAAGAAAATAGAAGGGCAACTTCACCTTTGTCAGTCAAGCCTTCCTTCTCAGACTCATCACCTGACTACAGATCCAGAAAAACATAAGTCAATGAAAACAAAAATGTTTACGAAGAATGGAGGAAAGAAGGCCCCTTCCTGCTTCTCAGCTAACTCAACAAGACCAAGCCAAAGCTGAAAAATCTCCAATGAGAAGACAACAAGGAATCTGGTGACACCTTAAAGACTAACAGATTTATTTGGGCATAAGCTTTCGTGGGTAAAAAACCCACTTCTTCAGATGCACGGAGTCTCCTCTGTTAGTCTTTAAGTTGCCACCAGAGTCCTCATTGTTTTTGTGGATACAGACTAACATGGCTACCCCTCTGATACTCGGTCCAATGAGAAGCTGCTCCCATAACACCTATTTGGATCACATACTTTAGAGAGTGCTAGCAGACCTAAAATTGCTTCTACACCACACAGAGGACTCAGGAGTCAGACAAAAAAAAGTGTCTCAGACAAACATTTCAGTTAAACTCAACAAGAAATACTGTGTCCTTCCCCATCCTCCCTTTCACAATGTGATTAAGGCTGCATTCAAGAGCACAAAGAAATCGAAGCACGTACACAGGCAGATTAAAAATTTCAATCCTCTACCAAAGGACAAAAAAATACTGTTATTTCACCCAAGATGTATTTGCAGTTCTACTGGACAAGGATACTAATGCCCAAAAAGGAAGAGTTCCTGCTCAAGGAACCCACTGACACAAAAATGGAATTCTCCTGAAGAAGGAACATCAATATGGCAGCTTTTGCACTCAGCATCAATTTTTTTGTTTTACTTGGGCCATCCTAACTAGAACAGACAAACTGGGCCAAGTGAAAGCCATACATTGCCAAGGCATCAAGCCCACCCTAAACGATTTCTTTATGTGCTCGTTTCAGGATAGAAGCTTCCCTGGACTTGGTACGTTTAACTATCTGCTCCAGGGCCTCCAGTATAATGATCCAATGACAATTATGGCTCCAGAAAACTAACTAACTGTCATGCTAGGCCACTCATGACATCCACAAAGTACTCGGGCTAGAGAGGAGGGCATAGGGGAATTAGTTTGGTGAACACATGCACAAAACAATGGCCAAAGCCAAGAATGGAAGAAAACCATACAATCATCTAGCCAAGTCAAAACTACTAATTTTCTAAATGCCAAAAACTTAACACTGGGCAAAACGAAAAGGTCTTCCTTTAACCAGGGAGGCATGAAACTCGAGGCAGGGGTAATCTGGAAATACATCCAGCTTCAAGCATTCCCTACAACTACAGGACACTTACCTTCAAGGAGATTACCTGATCTGTGGGAAGGAGGAGTTGGCTTTAGAGAGATTTTACCCCATGCAGAATTCCCCATTTAAGTTGCTTCATCTTGACTAGGTTGCTGGTCCTTGGGTGCATATGCACTTCCCAACATGTTACAAGCCTTGAACTTTAAGACTGGAATCTACAAGTTCCAGCAACTGCTAAACAGAGCACGTTATGAAGAGACAGCTGATTTAGAACCACGTGAATGCCTCCTGAATACTGTATAAAGAATGGTTTTAGCTCAGTCTGGGATAGATGAGGGTTGAGGTAAGTCCCTGAGGGAGGTTCCTCCGTGTAGATCTGACAGGAGGCCTAAAGGAACAGGTGTGCCCTCTCCCTTACCAGACGTTGGAAAGTGGGACAGGCCTCCTGCACCCAGTGTTTATAATATTTTGAGCTTTTTTAATCTTTTGTGAATAATAAAGCCAGATCTGAAGAAAGTGACAGGGACTAAATGCTTGTTAGGAGGTTTATTCTACTTTCCCTGGCTGATGAGCTTGCCCACTGACTTATACACAGACAAAACAAGGGAAAAACATAAGGATTTCCCACCTCATCAATACTGAGATAACAGAGCATGCCCCATCAACACAAAGGTTTTATAGAACATATTCATTATGGTTCCACAGACGAATGGAGATTTGGAGGCCATCTTAGATCACAGGTCATTCAACAATTTCACCGTGAGACTGAAGTTCCAGATGGAGACACTAAAATCACTATCATATCATGGCTAAGCATCCCCAAGATTCATGGTATTGATACGCTTGTTGGAGTTCTCCTTTCACATTCCAGTCTGAGAAGTTACAGGAGATTTCTACACTTCTATTACTGTGGAAAACATTTTCAATACAAGATTCTCCCAATTAGGCTCAACTTGGGTCTTTAGGAAAATCCTGGATGTGCTAGCAACTTCTCTGAGGAAGACTGGGATCCATGTCTGTCCCTCTTTTAGATGACCTCATCACAGCCTAGGACTACCCAGGACCTGTCAGCAACAAGAATAGCTTCCTAAGTAAACAGGGTGAAAAAGCCATCTTTATCCCTCTCAGCTGCTTCAGCATCTGAGGCCTGGTCTACACTAGGAGTTTATGTCGAATTTAGCAGCGTTAATTCGACTTAACCGTGCACCCGTCCACACAAGGAAGCTAATTAGTTCGACCTAGAGGGCTCTTTAGTTCAAATTCTGTACTCCTCCCCGACGAGGGGAGTAGCGCTAAATTCGACATGGCTATGTCGAATTAGGCTATGTGTGGACGAAAATCGACCTTAGTAGCTCCGGGAGCAATCCCACAGTGCACCAATCTGTTGACGCTCTGGACAGCAGTCCGAGCTTGGATGTTCTGACCAGCCACACAGGAAATGCCCAGGAAAAATTTGACACGCTCCGGCGCCTTGTGGATGTTCTGCAGGACCGCAGGCAGGAGGACAGAGCCCCCCTGCACTGTATCTGCAACCGCCCTCCCCCGCCACAAAGTCCCAACCCCCCCTCACCCAAAGTAACAAGAAGGAGGGGCGACAGGGGCCGTGAAAACTGTCACTGCACCCCTGCAGAGTGCACAAATACAAGAAGGCTCTCATTCCCTAAATGTTGAGAAGTCCTTCCCTTCCTGGCTCACCGAAGCCCCAATCCCAGTTTCATCCCCTAACTGTGTAGTTGATTATTAAAAGTAGTTTGCTGTTAATTACTATTTCCGTCAAGTTTTTCTACAGAAGACTGTCTGGGGGGGGGGGGGGGGGGGGGAGGGGGTTGTTAATTTCATAAGACAGTCACCTTTACCAGGGTACAGACACAGGGGCAGGATCAACAGCAGGTCACACACACAGTGCAGTCAGTAGGCACCCTGGTCCGTCTGGGAGGTGTTTTCCATGTTCTGTGTGGGTGGGGGGTACGTGACTTTGTGGCATGGGAGGGCGGTTACAGAACTTATGCAGCGGTCCTTGTCCCGGACCACAGAGCCACGCAGCAGGGGAATCTGTAACCGTCCTCCCCCGCCACAAGGTCACGTAGCCCCCGCACACAGAGTCCTGAAAAGGAGGGATGGCAGGCTCCGTTGAAACAACCAGTCCGGCACTGCAGACCGCTCTAGAAGCAGGAGCCTATCATTCCTCGAGTGTAGAAGCGGTGTTAACATCACTGCACACCCTACCCACCACAGTCTGCGTCCCTGTTTCAACCCTTTAACGCGAATTCATTAATAAAGAAAACGTTGTTAATTAACAATGTTCCAATAACTTTATTTTTAAAAGTGTGTTGGAAGGGGGGAAACATGGTGAACGGGGTATGTAACCGCAGAAGAAAGTCAACAGTAACTGAACCAGGGGCAGGTTCAGCTTCTCTGTAAAGAAACTGAACAGTCACAGGTTACCCTGCTCCCTGAGGAACCTAGCTTTCAAAGCCTCCCGGATGCACAGCGCTTCCCGCTGGGCTCTTCTAATTGCATGGCTGTCTGGCTGAGCGTAATCAGCAGCCAGGCGATTTGCCTCAACCTCCCATCCCTCCATAAAGGTCTCCCCATTGCTCTCAGAGAGATTGTGGAACACACAGCAAGCTGCAATAAAAATGGGGATATTGGTTTCGCTGAGATCCGAGCAAGTCAGTAAGCTCCTCCATCTCCCCTTGAGATGTCCGAAAGCACGTTGAATGATGACAGTTACCCAAGACCACCCCCGACACATTTTTCCCCCAGCATGCATTGTGGGGAAATCCCAGAATTCAAATGGGCAGTGGGGACTGCGGGAACTGTGGGATAGCTTCCCACAGTGCACCGCTTCCAATGTCGACGCTTGCCCCGTTAGTGTGGACTCACAAAAAGTCGACTTTGTAAGGTCGATTCCACAAATTCGAATTAAGTTAAATCGAACTAATCTGGTAGTGTAGACATACCCTGAGTGTCACTCCAGATACCCAGAGGGATATAGTTCTCACCTCAGAGAAGAGACAACTGACTATTTTATCACTGATTCAATGCATCTACACCAGGGGTCAGCAACCTTTCAGAAGTGGTGTGCCGAATCTTCATTTACTCACTCTAATTTAAGGTTTCACACGCTAGTAATACATTTTAACATTTTTAGAAGGTCTCTTTCTATAAGTCTATAATATATAACTAAACTATTGTTGTATGTAAAGTAAATAAGGCTTTTAAAATGTTTAAAAGCTTCATTTAAAATTAAATTAAAACGCAGAGCCCTCGGACCGGTGGCCAGGACCCAGGCAGTGAGAGTGCCACTGAAAACCAGCTTGCGTGCCGCCTTCAGCACCCGTGCCATAGGTTGCCTAGCCATGGTCTATACTCACCTGTCATCTCTCTGGACCTTGACGCAACTCCTAGGTATGCTGCTATTTCCGTTAGAATTACACTGCCTCCTCAGCCCTCCTTAGTCACGAACTCTGGGATGGAAGTTGTTAACCCAACTCCAATCTCCCTGCACCCGTGCAACATGGTGCTACTAGGTTAATTAACACAAACTGCTTTGACTGCGAGAGGTGTTATCAGTTTTATTATAATCACTACAAGATACTAAATTTACCATGGTCTGCATCACCTCAAAAATTAAATTAAAATGAGTGACTAGTATCATGGAATTCCCATCCTTTCACATGAGCTTGCTCAAGCTGCGGAGTCAAGACTGACAGACAAGAAAACAACTAACTTCCAACATCAAGGTAATTACAATGAAATTAAACAATTTCCTAGTAACATTCTGTGTTTAACAGCTTAAAAATGACACTGTTCAAATATCTTACCAATGCAGGCCATTGAATTTGTTTGATCTTTGATCCCTGAGTCTGGCTAGGGTCCTTTCTTTTTGCCCAGACCAGCTGGTACTCCACCAAGAAGGCTGCAAAATCTTCATAAACCTTAACCCACTCTCGTTTTTCCCATTCAAGGTCATCAAATTCCACATATACCTGGGGAAATTAGATAACACAAAACAAAATATTTATTATTTTATATATAAACAATTGCATTTTGTACAGCATAGATTATAAAATTAAATACAAGAATTTCAGTAAATTAATCTGAAATACCTGCTCAATCTCAATGAAAATCACCACACCACAGTCCAGCTACCTCAGGGGGAGCTTCTGCCAGTGCCAGAGACCAGTCCCTGTCCTGGAGTGCCCCACCGCACTTAGATCTTTCAAGTGGGTCAGCCTGGCCATATCTCCTTGTCTGAGAGGAGGGTACAGAGAGGCCAGGCACTACAGCTATCTAAGGGTACCTATTAGTGTACCTTCAAATCATTCTCCAATTTTTGTTGTTGTTGTACGTATTTGCCCTTGTCAATCTGCCAATCGCCCATGGCTCCGATGCGCACCAGCACAAATCTAGATGCCATATCCACACCCTCTGCCACCTCTTTCTGACCTCTGGTGACACTGCCACATTCCCCACCCCTCTCCACCATGTCTGCCCTTCTTCTGCCTCTGTTTGTAACCTCATACCCATCCTCCTTCATCCTTGCATTTCTCTTGCTGTTTCTGAAATGTTTATTACCATTTCTTAAAAAAACCCTCTCATTTATGACTTCATATCTTGCTCCCACCAAGCCCTGGCTCTCAAAGAGACCTGGATCCCTTTGTCTGATATTGCCTCTGCAGCTGCCCGCTCTTACAAAGCACCTCCTTCTCTCATACTCCATGCCCTGGATCAGATTGTGATGGGAGTGTGGGACTTCTCTCCAATTTGTGCTGTTTCCAACCCCTCCCATTCCACCTCCTTCCCACTCTCTTCTGAACAGCACTACATCCTATTCTTCCCGCTCCATCTTGTCGTCATCTACTATCCACCCAATTCCTGCCCATCAGCTGTCCTCTGATTTCAACTCCCCGATCTCTCAGTTCATCTCCTCACAACCTCCCACAATCAGCCTGAGTAGCTTCGACTCCCATGTTGATGACCCATCTTACCCCTTAGCTGCATGTTTCCTTTCCCTATAGTTTTAATTTGACCTGCAGCCCTTGTTCAACCCTCCCACTTACCAAAAGAGCCATTCACCTGACTTGGTCTTAACCAAGCACTTGCCCTCTCTTTGATCTTTCTGTTTCTCATTTCCCCCCCTCTCTAACCATCACCTGTTCTCTTCAACATCAACCATGAGCCCCCTCCCTCGTGCCCTGTCTCTTGACCTTCCCAGGACTTTTAGTCTATCAGCATCCAGGATTTCTCATCTGTTTTCAGTCCTCCTATGCTTTTCTTCCATTGATATGGTTGTTGATTCTCTCCATTCCTCACTCCCCTCCACACTTGACATTTCTGTTCCGCTCTTTTATTGTGAGGTCCGCCTTCCAACTCCAACAATCTCTGGCTCACCCGCAACATCCACCTCCTACACTCCTGTTCTGCTGCAGAGAATCTCTGGTGAAAATCCTATGACCAGACCGACTTCCACCCTTCAGTTTTGCCATCTTCCAAGCTAAACAACTGTATTTCTCCAACTGAATCTCAGGATCACAACCCAGCTGTCTTTTTGCTCCTTTGACATGCTCTCAACCCCTCCCCTGCCTGCCAGGATCTTATCATATTTTGGTCCATGTTCTCTTGAAATAAATTGGCGAGACATTCCCTCTTCAACTCTTTCCTCCTCCTCTATGGTCTCAGATGAATACGTTTCTCATCTGCTCTCCTTCTCTAACCTTTCCACTTGCCCCAAAGACTCCATCCTATCTCCTGCCCACCTGACTTCTTCACACTCACTTACTTCTCAAATACTGACATCTAGCTCTCCCTTCCATCACAAATGCTGATGTTTATCCTCAGCAACTTCCATACTGGCAGCCCATCTGAGCCTCCCGTCTCACTTCCTTGTTTGACCTTTAACCTGGGTCAACCCTCCCACCCACCAATAATTCCATTCACTCAACTTTGTCTTTGCAAACGATTGCTTCTCTCATCTCTCTGTAACCGAGTTCCCCGTCTCATCTCCTGAAACATCACCTACTTGCCTCTCGTCATCTCCACCCTTCCAATAATTCAGTGTCCACAACTCTTATCACTTAGCCCCTCCACATTTCCCCACTTACACTTCTTGTTGATAAACTCAATTGTTATTCACTCCACTCTCTCTCCAACCCTCAATTCCTTATCCCCTCTCACCTGCCACAACTCTGAATGCTAACTTTTACAAAAATCTCAATTTTTTATATAAAAATGTAAAGCAAAAAATTAAGTGGCAACAGAGTAATACAATACCCTTCCACTCAAATCCTAATGTATATTTGTGCTCACTTAATAGAGCCACTACCATTTAATTTGGTAAGACTGAAAAAGAGTATTTATAAAAACTCAGAACTAAATGACGTACCTAATTACCAACTCTCATATTTATTAAAATACAAAGTGTGTTAGGTAATTTTTCTGTAAATTACGCTAAGTGTAATCCTTTTGTGACCAATATTTCAGCAGAGTTCACTAACGTTTGAAGTACAGTAAGACCTTTTTAACCATAGCAGAACAACACAGATTGCATCTTAAAATATTGTCTCTCTGATAGTCATACTTTGCATAGTAGATGCAATTATTTTCTCTAGTCCTTCTGAAAAGGATTTTATCTTTGAAATGCATCTAGTGGCATGAAGTTCAACATTTCTATGCTGTCAGATAGTCCAAGACACTACAGAAACTTTGTCCTATTTTTCCTTCCCTGGAAATTATATTAAATTATTCTGAGGCTGACCAAGAGCAGTTTACAAGGATAACTTGAACCTGGCTAGTCTATCCCTGGGAAAAAAAAATGTCCAGTCTAAATTCTCCAAAGTAGCAGCAAGTTACATTTGGCATGGTGTGAGCACTGCTAGAATAGTGTGTCCAGTTCTCGTATCTACAATTCAAGAGGGTTCAGAGAAGAACCAGAGAACGACTGAAGGATTAGAAAGCATGCCTTACAGTGACAGAGTCAAGGAGCTCACACTATTTAGCTTAATGCCATGTCTACCGGCTAAATCAGCACTGCTGCTGCAGCGGTGTTGATTTAGTGGGTCTGGTGAAGACACACTAAGTAAGTGGGAGGGCATTCTCCCGTCGACGGCTGTACTCCACCTCCCCAAGAGGCGGAAGCTATGTCAATGGAACAGTGTTTCCTGTCGACATAGTGCGGGGTAGACACCGCTCTAAGTCAACATATGTTACGTCGAACTCAGTTACAGAATTTATGTAACTGAACCTAGTGTGACTTAGATTGACTTACAGCATTAGTATAGACCAGCCCTAAGAAAGAGAAAACTAGGCTATTACTTGATCATAGTCCATAACTACCTACATGGGTAACTAATATTTGATAATGGGCTCCTCAATGTAGCAGACAATCCAATGGCTGGAAATTGAAGCTAGACAAACTCAGATTGGAAATAAGGTAATTTTTTTTTAAATCGGTGAAGGTAGTTAACCATTGGAACAATTCACAAAAGGTCATGATTACAGGAAATTTCAAAATCAAGGTTGAATATTTTTCTAAAAGATATGCTCTAGGAATTATTTTGAGGGCATTCTATGGCTCTGAGGTCTTCCTCTGTTATACAGGAGTCAGACTAGATCAGGGGTCTCAAACACGCAGCATGCAAGGTTATTTTCTGCAGCCCACGAGCGCCTCGTGGCCCCCCTGCCCTCCCGCAGCGTTTACCTAGAGTGGCTCCGGCCCAACGCACACCGGGGGCAGGACAGGCTTCCTGCCTGCCTGCCCTGCCCCCGCGCCTCTCCGGGAAGCGGATGGAACCTGGGGGAGGAGAGGCGCAAAGGGGTGTGTGTGTTGATGATGTTTTAGGCACTGCCCCCAGCAGCTCCCGTTGGCCGCGGCTCCCCATTCCTGATTGGAAAAAGAAAATAAGTCTTCCTGTTTTTTCAACTCCTAATCGGTATCTTAACTTTGAATGAATTGCAGTAGTAGAATAAACTGAAAAGAAGAAAATAATCTCTCTGCACCCGCAAAAGAGGCTAGTGCTGCTAAAAACTGGTTCTGGTTCCATGTGCTTAGCTAGTAATTCCACTATTAAGTAGTCTGACTTTCTTTAAAATTGTCAGCAAACATGTACTACTTAGTATTTTTTAAATTAAATTCAAATGATTTTTAAAAGACTATAGTCCGTTAAGGCCTTAATACTGATTACCTCCCTGAAGCAGTACAGCTTGAAGATTCAGCAACATGGCACTGAAGACCTGGACATGAAAGAGAAGTTCTCATTGGGAATATTTTATAAATATAATTAGTTTTAGTTTGCTAGTTTTTACAATTGTTACAATTTTCCAGCTGGGGGGGTGGGGAGCCAAAACCCTTCAGCAATACTTTTCCTGATTAAAGCAAGGTTGCAAGCTATCTTCTAATCAGAGCTGTTTGGAACTCTCAATTAAATGTATTTTTATCTAAATATTCTGTTTTGAAGCTGAAACATCAAATTTGATTAATTTATTTTTTAGACAAAGGAAATCCAGTAGAACTAATCTACCTGGATTTCAGTAAGGCATTTGCTACTGTTCCACATGGAAAATTAGTCAAATTGGAGAAGATGGGGATTAATATGAGAACTGAAAAGTGTATAAGACACTGGTTAAAGGGGAGACAACAACAGGTCATACTGAAAGGAAAACAGTCATGTTGGAGGGAGGTTACTAGTAGAGTTCCTCATGGATCGGTATTAGGACCAATCTTATTTAGCATTTTTGTTACTGATTTTGACACAGAAAGTGGGACTGCACTGATAAAATCTGTGGATGACACAAAGCTGGGAGGTAATGCCAATACAGAGGAGGACCAGAATATCATACAAGAAGATCTGGGCAACCTTGTAAAGTGGACTAATAGAAATGAGCTGAAATTTAATAGTACAATATGCAAGGTCACAAACTTAGGGACTAACAACAAGAATTATTTCTATGAACTGGGGACACATCAGTTGGAAGTGACAGAAGACAGACCTGCGTGTATTGTTTGATCACAATATGACTATGAGCCGCCAATGTGATACAGCTGTGAAAAAGGCCAATGCAGTCCTAGGATGCATCAGGCAAGGTATTTCCAAGTAGACAGGGAAGTGTTAGTACCATTATACAAGGCACTGGTGAGACCTCAAGGGGACTACTGTGTGAAATTCTTGTCCCGTGTTTAAAAAAAGATGAATTCAAACTGGAACAGGTGCAGAGAAGGGCTACTAGGATGATCCGAGGAATGGAAAACCTACCTTTCAAGAGGAGACTCAAAGAGCTTGCTTGGCTTGTTTAGCTTAACCACAAGAAGGCTGAGGGGACATATGATCGCTTTCTATAAATACAGAGGGATGAATACCAGGGAGGGACAGGAGTTTTAATTTAAGTATCAATGCTGACACAAGAACAAATGTACATAAGCTGGCCATCAACAAGTTTAGACTTGAAATTAGACAAAAGGTTACTAACCATCAAAGGAGTGAAGTTCTGGAACTGCCTTCCAATGGGAGCAGTGGGGAAAAAAAACCCTAACTGGCTTCAAGACTGAACTTGATAAGTTTTTCACAGAATCATAGGGTTAGACGGGACCACAAGGATCATCTAGTCTAACCTCCTGCCAAGATGCAGGATTTGTTGTGGCTGAACCATCCAAGACAGATGGCTATCCAGACTCCTTTTGAAAACCTTCAGTGAAGGAGCTTCCACAACCTTCGTAGGTAGTCCGTTCCATTGTCTTACAGTTAGAAAGTTTTTCCTGAGATTTAATCTAAATATGCTGTGCTGTAGTTTGAATCAACTGCCTCTTGTCCTGCCTTCTGTGGTAAGAGGTAACAATTTTTCTCTATCTTTTTTAATGGCAGCCTTTCAAGTATTTGAAAACCACTATCATGTCCCCCGCTCTTAATCTCCTATTTTGCAAACTAAACATACCCAATTCCTTCAGCCTTTGCTCATATGGCTTGCATTCCATCCCTTTGATCTTTATCGCTCGCCTGATCTTTTGCAGTTTCTCTACATCCTTTCTATACACTGGTGACCAAAATTGGATACATACTCCAGCTAAGGCCTAACCAGCACTGAGTAGAGTGGTACTTTCTGCTCCCGTGACATGCATGCTATGCCTCTGTTAATTTAACCTAAAATTGCATTTGCTTTTTTGGCAACAGCATTGCATTGCTGACACATATTGAGGTAGTGATCCACTACTCCCAGATCCTTTTCAGCAGTACTGCTGCCAAGCTAGTTATCTCCTATTCTATATTTGTGCATTTGGCTTTTCCTCCCCAAGTGTAGCACCTAACATTTGTCTTTGTTGAATTTCTTGAATTTCATTTTGTCATCTATAGCCCAGTTCTCCAATTTATCAAGATGCCTCTGAATTTTAGCTTTATCCTCCAAACTGTTAGTAACCCCCTCCCCAGCTTTGTGTCATCTGCAAATTTGATCAGTATGCTCTCTATTCCTACAGCTAGGTCATTAATAAAGGTGTTAAACAGCACTGGACCTAGAACAGATTCCTGTGGAACCCCACTTGAGACTTCCCTCCAATCTGACCTCATTCCATTAATATACTCTTTGTTTGCAGTTGCTTAACCAATTATGGATTCACTTAATGGTAGTTCTGCCAACTCTGCATTTCTCCAGCTTATTTATCAGAATGTCATGTGAGACAGTGTCAAAAGCCTTGCTGAAGTCTAGGTATATTATTTTGGAGGGCATAGTATGACAATGGCTACATGCCACTGTAAGTGGTCATATGTGATTGCTAGCAGCAAATATCTCCAACAGCCAGTGATGGGACACTAGATCGGGAGGGCTCTGAGTTTCTACAGAGAATTCCTTCCCAGGTATCTGGCTAGTGGGTCTTGTCCACATGCTGAGGGTCTAACTGATTATCATATTGAGAGTCAGAAAAGAAATTTCCGCTAGGTCAGATTGGCAGACACCCTGGGGTTTTTTTGCCTTCCTCTACAGCATAGGGCACAGGTCACTTGTAGGCATAAACTAACGTAAATGGTGGATTCTCTGTAACTTAAAGTCTTCAAATCATGATTTAAGGATTTCAATCAGCCAGAGGTAGGGTCAATTATAGCAATGGGTGGGTGAGGTTCTGTGGTCTGCGATGTGCAGGAGGTCATGATGATCCCTTCTGGCCTTAAAGTCTACATTTTCAGTGGGAATGTTTCTGTGGTCAAGGGCGCTCTCGTCACTTCTGACCAGACAGAGAGAGACCTAAATTTAAAACCTGGCCATTTCTATCTGAAAACTGTTATGTCAACACAATTCCATTTTGTGAAAACTTTCGAAAGTTTATTTTTATTCCAATGAAGAACAAAAACAAATTTTGAAACCTTGAAAGTTGTTGCAAACAGAACTGTCATCCTCTAGCTTACCCAACTTCTAACGCCAGGGGAGAGGGGGGGGAAGCATAGCTCAAATATATTCCTCTTTTTGAAACCATCAAGAGTAAGCAGGATGTCGTTTACAACTCTTCCACAGTGAAGTACTATATACCATTAGTCTTCCGCCCAGTAATATGTTGTAGACAACTGGACTGCTAAGAATCTGAAGGTTGACAATAACTATATTTATTCCAATACCACCTCTAGACAATACAGCTAGAAACACACAAAAAAATTAATTGTATAACATTTAAACAATTTCAGACAAAGCAATTTTGTTTAATAAGCAAATGGATTTCTGTACCATATTTATTGACAAGGTTTCTACTACAGTATGCTAAAATGACTCATTGGCTGGCATTTACAGAATGGTTTCCTGTTCTCTCTCATAAGTAAGGAAGGTAAAGGAGAACAAAGGACAGTCATTGTATTTCCATGCTATTGCATTAATATTCCTCATCATGAACTCTATGTTCACATTTTTTTTCCTCTCAGTTTAATAATTGCTTAAACCTCACCCTGGCTACAGTTCACAAAGTATTTGCCCCCTCTCCCACACCAGTAATTAAGCAAGTATCAGTGTTCTGAGTAACTCATCTTGGTAGGTCAAACAATTCTTACACTTCTATGACATACAACTTACTTTACAAACAACAGAGCATAATCTTACATCATTCAAGTCAACAGGAATTTGGCCTTTGACTTCAAAGGGAGGTCACAGTGAGTACATCAAATTAATTCCATTTCTGATATATGACACTGATAAACAACACAATCCATATTTTAAAACTATAAAGTATAACTACTGTTCTTCCTCAAAGAACAAATGTACATAAAAATTCATAAGGAAAACACTTCCGAATTTTATTCATGAAGTTAAAGAATGTCTTAACTTGAGAAAAAAATATGCCTGAACAACTTCTACGTTTACAAACTTAACCAGGCTTCAGCAATTTGTCAGTTTTCCAAGCATATGCTGTACTCTCGACAGAAAAACATGGAATAGAGTGCTGTTATGAAAATTGATACTTACACTACTTTTATTAAGAATTTAATTAGGAGATTATCTATTGTTTTATTTTAAATAAATCAGTTATACAGTCTGGACAATCCCTACGGAAAAGGATAAATGGACACAAATCAGATATTAGGAATGGCAATATACAAAAACCTGTAGGAGCACACTTCAACCTCCCTGGACACACAATAGCAGATTTAAAGATAGCCATCCTGCAGCAAAAAACTTCAGGACCAGACTTCAAAGAGAAACTGCTGAGCTTCAGTTCATCTGCAAATTTGACACCATCAGCTCAGGATTAAACAAAGACTGTGAATGGCTAGCCAACTACAAAAGCAGTTTCTCCTCCCTTGATTTTCACACCTCAACTGCTAGAAGAGGGCCTCACCCTCCCTGATTGAACTAACCTCATTATCTCTAGCCTGATTCTTGCTTGGATTATATATATACACACATACATACACACACACACACACACCTCTGCCCCTGGAAATTTCCACTACATGCATCCAACAAAGTGGGTATTCATCCTCAAAAGCTCATGCTCCAATACGTCTGTTAGTCTATAAGGTGCCACAGGACTCTTTTGCTGCTTTTACAGATCCAGACTACACGGCTACTCCTCTGATACAGTTATACAGTAGATCCTCAGAGTTACGAATATGTCAGGAATAGAGGTTGTTTGTAACTCTGAACAAAAAGTTATGATTGTTCTTATAACAATCATAGCAGGAGGGAGGGATAGCTCAGTGGTTTGAGCATTGGCCTGCTAAACCCAGGGTTGAGAGTTCAATCCTTGAGGGGGCCACTTAGGGATCTGGGGCAAAATCAGTACTTGGTCCTGCTAGTGAAGGCAGGGGGGCTAGACTCGATGACCTTTCAGGGTCCCAGCTCTATGAGAGAGATATCTCAAATTATTATTATTTTATTCTTTTAAAAGTTTACATCTGAACACTGACTTAATACAGCTCTGAAACATTACTATGCAGAAGAAAAATGCTGCTTTTAAGCAACTTAGTTTAAATGAAACAAGCACAGAAACAGTTTCCTTACCTTGCCAAAAATATTTTACCTTTACTCTTTTTAAAAAAAAGGAGTTTATGTTTAACACAGTACTATACCAAGCAGCATTTGCTCCCCCCCCTCTTTTTTGGGGGGGCAGGGGTGGAGGGGGATCATCTACTGTCTGATTGTGTACTTCCAGTTCCAAATGAGGTATGTGGTTTACCGGTCAGTTCGTAACTCTGGTGTTTGTAACTCTGAGGTTGTACTGTAAATGCTTTATTGGTAAAAGATTTAAAATAACTATCTTATGAAAATTAAGTTTTGTACACAGTAGCATCCTAGATAAAAACATCTATCACACTTTATTTGCCTTTAAAGCTAAATTTCATTAACTCAATCAGAACAAGTATTATAGAAAAGTTCAATACTGAAAGGCCCTAAATATTCATACGACATCTATAAATTAAAATGTAACTGCACATTGCTTCCTCTCTCCCCCACATTTCACACCAATATTAACAGATAACTATGGACCTAAGTATCAGGTCATATTTGCCTATCTACTGTATCATTTGTTTAAGAAGTTTTTTTAGAAAAATGAAAGACTGAACATATTCACTGCAGTCAGAGTAAGATAATAGTTTCAGATGCCATTAATAGCTAGTTCACATAATATACACTTACTGTTCAAGTGAAACTCAACAAGGTGGTATAACTAAGGAGATATAAGATTCCTTCCAAACCAGTAAACAGAACAGTATAAATGCAGACAGTGTTTCTGTTAATTCAAGTTAAATGGGAACATGGAAAACTTACGTTGAGAAATAAGAGGAGCCAGTGCCTCCCCCTACTGGCCATAAAATGTATGCCTTAAAGTTGGGGAACATAAAATGAACTGCCACTTGTAGCAATAAAACTTCCATGATTTGGGATCTAGACAACTATTTGATTACATTCAGTTTTTAAAAAAGGTATTTCTAGAGGACTACTTTAACTACCGTATTTATCGGCGTATAACACGCACTTTTTTCCCCTGAAAATAGGGGGCAAATGATGTGTGCGTGTTATACGCCGATATAACCTTAACAGGGCCGGCTCTAGGATTTCTGCCCCAGGCAGAAAAGAAAAGCGCCGCCCCCCCCCCCCCCAGCGGCGCGGAGCGGTGCCCTAGCCCCTGCCCCACTCCCGAGCAGCGCGGCCCTAGCCCCCCCCCAGCGGCCCTCTCCCCCGCCCTCTCCCCCCCCCCAGCGGCGGGGCCTGAGCCCCGAGCCCCGGCCTGCGCGAGCCCCCACCTCCCGAGCGGCCCGGCCCGAGCTGCCTTAGCCCCCGCGCCCCTCCAGAGCGGCCCGAGACCCCGTCCCTCCCTCCCTCCCCCGAGCGGCCCTGGCCCTAGCCCCCGCCCCCCTCCCGAGCGGCCCGGCCAGAGCCGCCTTAGCCCCCGCCCCTCTCCCGAGCGGCCCGAGACCCCGTCCCCGTCCCCCCCCCGAGCGGCCCTAACCCGCGGAGCACCGCCCTAGCCCCCGCCCCCCTCCCGAGCGGCGCGGCCCGGCCCGGCCCGAGCCCCCGAGCGGCCTTAGTCCCCGACCCCCTCCCGAGCGGCCCGGCCCGAGCCCCCCTCCCCGCGAACGGCCAATCACGCAGCCTGCCTGCTCCTGCACGCTTCGCGGCGCCTTCCAGGGCTCATAGATGTACTCAGCGGGGAACTTCCGGAGGAAAGGGAGGTACTTCCTGCAGGAGGGTCAGGCCCCAAAGGAACAGGCAGGGTGGGTCAGTCAGCCCCAAAAGAAACAAGCCGACATGGGAATTCAGGGCCGAGCCACAGGTCCCTCAGGGCCAACCGCCTTCGCCAGTGTGTCCTAGCCAGCCCAGGCTGAGGGGGCTGGAGCATGGTACGGGATCTTTGGCCCACTCATTTCCTTATAAGTGGTAATAATATTAATAAAACAAGTTCTGAGCTACCCTTATTTTGCTTCAAAGTCCTTTATTTGAAATTTAAGTTTTTTTCCTGAAATTTCCCCCTTAAAATGAAGGTGCGTGTTATACGCCTGTGCGTGTTATACGCCGATAAATACGGTACTTAACATTGTCTAATATTAAGAAATACAACACACCCGACCTCAAGATTTCCCAAACAAATATTTGAAACAGTGACATTATAACCAAACATTAATTAAGGTTGGCTGTAATGACATGAGGCATCATGCCACTAATAAAAATAAATGTTTCATAACAAGCTCATCTCCTGTTTCCAGTAGCTTGGCCTTCTCGTGGCATTACAGATGGTTTCTCTATGACAGTAATGACATTTGCGATCTACCAGGTCTTTTTAAGTATATTTCCAGCTGTAGAGAAGCAATCTTAAAGTACAATTTGTAGTAAACTAAAAAAATAGCTTTACACAGTAAAACTGCTACTAAAATATACAGAAATATATATTTGGGCAGTCCATGGAAAGTGCTATCCATTTCAGTGGAGAGTAGCCGCAATGCAGCAAGCAGCCAAAGACAGCAGAAATAGTTTTAATATAGGACAGGAAATTACAGTTCAGAAGGTCCTATTTGCAGTATTCAAGATTTCTCTACCATCCTTGATACATTCATTTCTTCATTTATAGTTACTCTAGCTTAAAAATAAACATTTTCATCCTTCTCTCTCTTGTGTATTAAGCTGTATACGTGAACAGAACAGATAAGCTAAACACATTCTCCATCCAAATCTACAGTGTAAAAAACTACTAGAAAAGATGAAAAATCCGAACTGTATTTGTTCCAAACAGCATTTCCTCCTTCAAAAACCTAATATCATGATGAAAGCCAGCATCAAATGCAAAATATGTAGTTTTAAACCAAAGTTACCCAATTATAACCAAACAATTGTTATGTACACATGGAAAACAGTTCCATAAAATGGTAAAAGAAATGCATTGTCTGCACTGTTTTATAACTGTCGAGCTTAAAAGCATTTCTTATTGAATCAACTTCAGTTGGAAAAAACCACTTAGTAACCTGTCTGTAACTGTTGTATTTCGAGATGTGTTGCACATGTCCATTCCAATTTAAGTGCATGCGCGACCCACCCACAATTGCCGTAATTTTTTCCCTTACTGGTATCCGTGGGGTCGGCTCCAGCACCCTAACGTGCCATATGCTCATAGTGCCAGCATAAAGGTCCCCATGGAGTCTACACTCCTTCCGTTTCTTCTTACGGAAAACTCTGAGAGGGGACAACGGACGGGTCTTGGAATGGACATGTGCAACATCTTGAAGAACAACAGTTACAGAAAGTTAACCATTTTTTCTTTGAGGGCATGCACGCACATGTCCATTCCAATATAGGTGACTCACAAGCAGTTGCACATGAGGTGGGCTCAGAGACCAAGGACAAGCTGCCTGTAACACTGCATTGGTCAAAGTTGGCATCGTCTTTGGCGTGTAGGGTAATGGCATAGTGTGTGGAGAATGAGTGCACCAAGGATCAGGTAGCTGCCCTGCAGATATCTTGAACAGGGACTTGAGCTAAGAAACCATCCAAATAGGCCTAAGATCTTGTGGAGTGAGCAGTCAGGTTAGGTGGAGGAGGGACTCCTGCAAGGTCGTAACGTGCCTGGATACACGAAGTAATCCAAGATTAAATCGTCTGGGCAGAGATGAGGAGCCCTTCATTCTCTCAACTATCGCTATGAACACCTGAATCGATCTGCAGAACAGCTTGGTCCTTTGAATATAAAATACCAGGGACGATCTAACATCCAAGGAGTGCAGACATTGTGAAACCACTTTCGGGAGGAACTTTGAACGTGGGTGCAGCTACACTTTATCTTTGAAGAAAATTGTATACGAGGGGTTCCGACATGAGGGCTCGGATCTCCAAAACCCTCTTGGCTGAAGTGAGAGCCACTAAAAGGCATTTGTAGGTTCAACAGCAAGCATGTCACTAGGGGGATGAAGGGCGGGCCTGTCAGCTTTGACAGGATGAGATTTAGGTCCCAAGGAGGGATTGGTTCCTTCTGAGGGGACACACTCTCCAGCCCTTTGAGAAAATGGATTACCATTTCATGCCAAAAAAACCCCAATCTGTTGTCGACCTTAGGATGGAAGGCTTAAATGACTGCCATGTGGACCTTGATTGAAGAAAGGGCCAGACCTTGTTGTTTCAAGAGCAGAAGGTACTCATAAGTTGCAATGAGCATTGTATAGGTGGAAGCCCACGCTGGGAAGACCAGATGGAGAATCGTTTACACTTTGCCAGGTAAGTTACCATGGTGGAATGTTTTCTACTGCCTAGTAGGACTATGAACCTCCTCAAAGTAAGCTTGCTCTTTAGGATTCAGCTGTGAAGGTTCCATGCTGTCAGATGAAGAGAGCGGAGATGCGAGTGGAGCAGCTGACCATGGTCCTCAGTTATCAGGCCCGGGTGCAGTGAGAGCCAGATTGGTGGTTGCACCAAAAGGCTTAAGACAGTGGTAAACCAGTGCTGTCTGGGCCACGCCAGGACTACAAGGATGACCTGTGCTCAGTCCTGCTTGATCTTCAACAGAACCTTGTGAATTAATGGAATGGGGGGAAAGGTATAATACAGATAAGTTGTCTATGCCACAGGAAGGCATCTGTAAGAGACCCCGTGCCATGGCCCCTCTGGGAGCAAAACTTATGGCATTTTCTGTTGTTGCAGGTAGCAAACAGCTCTATAAGGGGAGTCCCCCCACCTCTGGAAGATGTTTTTAGTGATGTCTGGATGAAGGGACCAATCGTGGTAAGTGGAGAAGGACCTGTTGAGGTGATTTGCGAATTGGTTCTGTATACCCAGCAGGTAAGATGCTTCTAGGTCAGAGGTGGGCAAACTACGGCCCGCGGGCCACATCCAGCCCACGGGGACCGTCCTGCCCGGCCCCTGAACCCCCGGCCCTGCAGCTATGCCGCCACGCGGGCAGTGCTCTGGGTGGCGGGGTTGCGCGCTCATGCAGGGCAGTGTGTTTGGCTCCAGCCAGGAGGCGCGGCTCCAGACATGCTGCTATGAGTGGCTTGGCAAGGGGGCCAGGGGCCCGGATATGGAGCAGGGGCAGTCAGGGGACAGGGGCAGTTGGATGGGGCAGAGGTTTGGTGGGGCAGGAGATGGGGAACAGGGGGGATTGAATGGGGGTGGGGTCCTGGGGGGGCCTGTGAGGGGGAAAGGGTGTGGATAGGGGTCAGGCAGTCAGGGGACAGGGAGCGAGAGGGGGTTGGACAGGGGGTAGGGTCCTGGGGGCGGTTAGGGGCAGGGATCCCGGGAGGGGGAGGTCAGGGGACAAGGAACATGGGGGGTTGGATGGGTGGGGGGATTCTCAGGGGGGGCAGTCAGGGGGCGGAAAGTGGGAGGGGTCAGATGGGGGCAGGGGCCAGGCTGTTTGGGGGGGCACAGCCTTCCCTACGCAGCCCTCCATACAGTTTCACACCCCGATGTGGCCCTCTGGCCAAAAGGTTTGCCCACCCCTGTTCTAGGAAGAGTGAGTATGTAATGCAAAACTCCCACAGTTGGATTGCCTCCTAGCAAGGGAGGGACGAATGCGCTGCACCCTGTCTGTTGATGTTGTACATGGGAGTTGTACTGTCTGTGAGAACTGACACTGCATTGTCTAATGTGGGTTAAGAACGCTTGGTAGGCCACACGAACTGCCCTGTGGTTTCTATTACTGATATGGAATGAGAGGTCTTCTTGAGACCATAGGCCTTGAGTCTTAAGCTGCCCATGGCGGACTCCCGAACCCAGCACCAAGGCATTGGAGATACATAGATGGTTGAGGCCTCGAAAAAGGTACTCCCACACAAACTGTTTGTCGTTCAACCACCAAGTCAGTGAGTCAAGGACAGTAAATACCATGTCCAGATGATGTCACGAGGGTGAATATACAGTGGCCAACCAGGCCTGAAGAGGCCTGAGATGTAGCCTTGCATGTTGTACCACATATGTTCATGATGCCATGTGGTCCAGAAGGGTCAAGCACATCTGGACTGTTGTGATCAGATGTGCCTGAAGGGAGCTTATCAAAGTCGAGATTGAGCAGATACGATCCTCTGAAAGCAGGGGCTTCACCTGATCAGAATCGAGAACCACGCCAATAAACTCTATCCTTTGTATGGAGATACAGGTGGACTTCTGATAATTTATTAATAGGCCCAACACCTGGAAGGCAAACATGCCAAACCCATGAAAAAAACCGCAGAAATTGGACTTGTTTTTAAGCTTAATTGGCTTGTGAGTTGCTTGTTGGCTAGTTTTTGGCTTGTAGCTTGTTTGGCTTGCACTTACACTTCATGCAAAGGAGTGGGTACTAACCTCAGACAAAAAGATTGAAGCTGTAAATCAGGATCCAAACCAGTGAGGAGTGCATAGATCACCAGCTCTGGAGGAGAGTAGAGAAGTTGTGACAGCAGTGCCATCTGAATGTCTTTAAAGTTCTCTTGGATTTATGATGTTTGATTTTAGGGAGAATTACAACATCTAACTTTTTACTCTTTGCTGATACAGTAGAACCTCAGACTTATGAACATGTCAGGAATTGTTCGTAACTCTGAACAAAACATTATGGTTGTTCTTGCAAAAGTTTACAATTGAACATTGACTTAATATATCTTTGAAACATTACTATGCAAAAAAAACTGCTTTTAAGCATCTGAATTTAAATGAAACAAGTACAGAAACAATTTCCTTACCTTGCCAAAAAATTAACTTTCCCTATTTTGAAATAGTTATGTTTAACAGTACTGTACTTGCTCTATTTGCTTCATTGTTTTTATTTCTGCTGCCTGACTGGTACTTCCGATTCCAAATGAAGTGTGTGGTTGACTGATCAGTTTGTAACTCTGGTGAACACAACTCTGAAGTTCTACTCTACTGTATGCATTCTCAGCTAATGGCAACATAACATAGCTTTTTATCTAGGAATTATAACAGTTATATAAAAAAGCCAGAATGTTTAATGAGTGGCCTTGAAGGGAAAAAGGAAGAGAAAATGCTTACCTAGCTCAGCTTTGCCATCAGGTCATAATGCAAGGATGAATAGTGCCTGAGAGACTAAGTTAAACACGGTTTGTTATTTCCCCTCGCTCTAGCAAACTGTGTGTTCGCTGGGTTTCCCCCCACCCCCCGACCACGCTCATGAAAACTCTTGGTCTGACCTTTGATGGTTGGTAGCCATTAAAGTATGTTGATTGGCAACTAAATATAGCCTTTATACTAAATGTGTTACTTTTTTGCTAGTCAGGAGACTACACTATGTCTAGAGACATTTATTTAAGTAATTACATAGCTTAACATACATTTATTCAGATTCCTATTTAGTCTTATGTTGGGAAATAGTCAATAATGCATTTCTTATTTACTAGAAGATTAATTATTTTACTTCTGATTTCTTTCAAGCTGCATTTGGATGAAAACTAGAATTCAATTAAAATGCACAAAACTGCAGTTTAGTTTATCAGTTAAATAAAACTACCTTAATATGCTGAATACATGAGAAAAATGTTATTTTGTCAAAACATCTTTTGCATTTACAACTTACTGACTAAACAAAGGAAATGTTACCTGTAGTTTGTGAATTGAACTCATTGTTTCTGGTCACAGTGTCCTTCAAGATTTTACAACTAGTGGGCCTCATCCTCTCACACCTTGTTTTTAGTCACAGACTGGAAGAGGAAAACAAGCTTTTTCAACTCCCAATCATTTTATGAATGAATCAGTCATTGAACTAAACAAACAGAACAAAATGATAAAAAATTCTCCCTTCATCTCCAGAAGACGTTAGTGCTGTTAATAGCGGGTTCAGCTCTTGAACAAACTCTGGTTCTAGGTGTTTCACCAGTGACTTTTACGAGTTCAAGTGATCAGACTTTCTTTAAAACTTCAAGCAGTATACATTTGCTGCAGAATATTTTTAATTGAATTTAACTGATTTGAATGGGTTGTAGAAAGATCAGGCCTTAATATAAACTGTCAATGTCAAAATTTAATTTTAAATAGGTTTATTTTTAAAAAGAAAAATGTAAATTCAAAAATCAAAATAAAAAAATATATTATCTGTCCCTAGTAATTTATTTTGACCTTTGTGTACATTTTGGAAAATTTTAGGGGACAAAATTAAAGCTGGATGGGCAGTGTAAATCAGGTGAGAGTAAAATTATAAGTTTCCCAGAAAACCGACATGTCATGAATTCCTCCATAAAAATCAAAAACAAGAAACCTGCTGAGTGCACACTCAGCAGAAGCATCAACACTATAAAAAGGAGAGCCTTTATCAGCTCTCTCCATTACCCTAAAGAAAGGCTGATGTACATTTAACAGTAGGTAAGCACTAACTGTGTTGCCTCTGAATATCATTACAGAATTTGACACCAAAATGGTCTTTTTTTCCAGGGAAACTAATAGTAAGTATGCAGCTTCTCTTCAGTAATGATATTCTGATACGTTCACATTTAGTTCAATGAAATTTAAAGTCTGCCCCCCTTCACACAAAGAGTTTACAGTGCTTAATTCCGTAATGCTTTTAAGGCCTGGTCTACACTAGGACTTTAATTCGAATTTAGCAGCGTTAATTCGAACTAACCGCTCAACCGTCCACACCAGGAAGCCATTTAATTCGAACTAGAGGGCTCGTTAGTTCGAATTTGGTACTCCACCCCGACAGGTGGAGTAACGCTAAATTCGACATGGCTAGCTCGAATTAGGCTAGGTGTGGATGCAAATCGAACTTAGTAGCTCCAGGAGCTATCCCACAGTGCACCACTCTGTTGACGCTCTGGACAGCAGTCGGAGCTTGGATTCTCTGACCAGCCATACAGGAAATGACCCGGGAAAATTTGAATTCATTTTCCTGTCTGGGCACTTTGAATCTGATGTCCTGGCTGGACATCGGGGCGAGCTCCGCAGCACCTGCAACGATGCAGAGCTCTCCAGCAGAGGAGTTCATGTTATCTGTGAATAGAAAGAGGGACCCAGCATAGACTGACTGGGAACTCTTCGATCTGATCGGTGTGTGGGGCGAGGAGTCTGTGCTTTCGGAGCTGCGCTCCAAAACAGGGAATGCGAAGACCTACGAGAAGGTCTCCAAAGCCATGAGAGACAGAGGATACAGGCGGGATGCAACGCAGCGCCGCGTGAAAATCAAGGACCCCAGACAAGGCTACCAAAAAATCAAAGCGACAAACGGACGCTACGGAGCCTGCCACCACTGCCCCACCAGTGACCGTGGACTCTGACGATGGGACAGTGTCGACGGCCAGTTCCTCGGTGATGTTCGCGGACAGGGAAGATGAGGAAGGGTTTGTGGAGGACGAGGCAGGCGAGAGCGCTTACAACGCTGGTTTCCCCGACAGCCAGGATCTATTCATCACCGTCACGGAGATCACCCAACAACCCTCCCCGGCCATTAACCCGGACCCTGAATCAGGGGAAGGAGCAGTCGGTAAGTGCTTTAACCATGTTAAGATTCCTGTTATATTAAGAATAAAAGTTAACTGTGTGAAAAGGAGGTCTCTCTAGATATGGGGATAGAACAGAAATCATCCTTGGAGATCTCCACGAAGCTCTCCTTGCGTTAATCGAAAAGCATCAGCAGGAGGTTCCTGAGGAGAACTGCCTCCCCGAGCACGGCTGTATCGGGCCCTGGTTCGTGCTAGCTTCCACGCAGCATGCGCTCTCTATCTCCTTCAGTGACCCTCCTCAGGGTGATCTCGCTCGGAGACTCCTGCATCTAATTAGGGTAATTACTGTAATTTTACGCCTGGTCCAAAGTATTTTTAAAAAATCTACGGACAGACGGCATAGCACAGACTCAGCACGCAGCTGCGTGACGAGCGTAACGGAAAGCCAAAGAATATAATGGACGCTCATGGAGGGAGGGGGGACTGAGGACGCAAGGTATCCCACAGTTCCTGCTGTCTCCGAAAAGCATTTGCATTCTTGGCTGAGCTCCAAATGCTTCTAGGGTCAAACACAGTGTCCGCGGTGGGTCAGGGCATAGCTCGGCTCCTTCATCCACACTCCTTAATGTCCTGCCTGGACTATCATTGCAGCTGGAGGCTTCCTTCCACTCATTTCTCACAAACAAGTCACTGTGTCTTATTCCTGCATTCTTTATTACTTCATCACACAAGTGTTGGGACAATGGTATGGTAGCCCAGGAAGGCTGGGGTAAGAACGGAATGAACAGGTGGAGTTGTTGCAGGAGCACCCCCTGTGAATAGCATACAGCTCATAATTTATGCAGGATCGGACACAGAGCAGCTGTGCTCTCTGGTTCTATGATACAGTGGTTATCTAGTACACTTGCCTATATTCTAGGCAGGACTGATTCTATTTTTAGATACCAAAAAGGAGGGATTGACTCAGGGAGTCATTCCCAATTTTGGCTTTTGCGCCCCTGGCTAAGAGCAGCCAGGGGCACTTATGACAGCAGCAAATGGTACAAATGGACTGGTAGCCATGATCATCTTAGTTCCAATTTATGGAAGGGTTTGGATGGTGCAATATGGCTGGTAACCATCTCTGCTGTCATGCAAAAGCAAAAGCATGCTGCTGTGTAGCGCTGCTGGCCCGCCTCTGTCAGCGGCATCTAGTACACATACGGTGACATACACAAAAGGCAAAACAGTGTCCATGGTTGCCACGCTATGGCGTATGCCAGGGCAATTCTGGGAAAACGGGCTTGAAATGATTGTCTGCCGTTGCTTTCCCGGAGGAAGGAATGACTGGCGACATTTACCCAGAATCCACCGCGAAAATGATTTCTGCCCCAGTAGGCACAGGGGTCTCAACCCAGAATTCACAGAGACAGCCTAGACTCAGTTAATTGTTCGCAAAAATGTATCTTTGCAAGGAATTCACTCCCTGTTTCCCATCTCACAGCTTCCACTGTCTCCAGACCTGCCACAGCATCCCCCTCGCAGAGGCTGGCGAAGATTAGGCGGCGAAAGAAAAAGACAAGGGACAAGATGTTCGAGGAACGTATGGGCTGCTACCCAGCAGAGGCGGACCAGCAGAGCCAGTGGAGGGAGACCGTCTCTCTGTGCCAGCGCTCACACAGCGAACGGGAGGAGAGGTGGCGTGAGGAAGACAAGCAGGCGACTGAAACAATGCTTGGACTAGTGAGGGAGCAAACGGACACGCTCAGGCGCCTTGTGGATGTTCTGCAGGACCGCAGGAGGACAGAAACACCCTGCAGTGTATCTGCAACCGCACACCCCCGCCACAAAGTCCCATCCCCCCCTCACCGAAAATAATCAGGAGGAGGGGCGGCCGGGGACGTGAATACTGTCAATGCACCACAGCACAGTGCTCAAGTACCCAAAAGCTCTCATACCCTACATTTGCCGAAGTCCTTCACTTCCAGACTCACAGTAGTCCCAATCCCAGTCCCATCCCCTAACTGTCTACTTAAGTAATAAAAATGATTTGCTGTTAATTACTGTTTCCGTTATGTTTTTTCAAAGAAGACTGTGTTCGAATGGGGGGCGTGGGGAAGGGGGTGGTTAATTGCATAGGACAGTCACCTTTCCCAGGGTACAGACACGGGGGCAGGATCAGCAGCGGGTCACACACACGGTGCAGTCAGTAGGCAACCTGGTCGGTTTTTGGAGGTGGTTTCCAGGATCTGTGTGGGCGGGGGAGATGTGACTTTGCATCGGGGGAGGGCGGTTACAGATCTTATACAGCGGTCCTTGTCCTGGACCGCTGAGTCACGCAGCTGAGGAATCTGTATCCGTCCTCCTCCACCACAAGGTCACATATCCGCCCGCACACAGAATTCCATAAAGAGGGATGGCAGGCTCCGTTGAAAGAAGCATTCCGGCACTGCGGACCGCTCTAGGAGCAGGAGCCTGTCATTCCTTGAGTTTAGAGGCGGTCTTTACATCACTGCACACCCTACGTCCCAGTTTCAACCCTTTCACGAAAAGTCATGAATAAAGAAACCTTTGTTAAGTAATAATGGGACATGTATTTTATTTTTACACGTGTGCTGGAAGTGGGGGTAACGGGGTGAACGGGGTATGTAACCGAAGAGGAGAGTCAACAGTAACTGGGTAAAGAAACAGGGGCAGGTTCAGCTTCTCTGTAAAGAAACTGAACAGTCACAGGTCACGCTGCTCGCTGGTATTTGAAGAGTTCCTTGTCGCTGTCCCAGGCGCCTGTATAGGGCTTCATGAGCAAGTGCATTAACGGGCAGGCTGGGTCCCCGAGGATGACTATAGGCATCTGCACATCCACAACAGTTATTTCGTGATCCGGGAAGAAACTACCTTCCTGCAGGCGTCTGAGCAGCCCACAGTTCCTGAAAACACACGCATCATGAACCTTGCCCGGCCACCCGACGTTGATGTTTGTAAAACGTCTCCTATGGTCCCCCAGTGCTTGCAGCACCATTGAAAAGTAGCCCAATTTCTCAGCAGCTGACTGTGGAAGAGGTGGACGATAAAGTGCGAGGAGGAGAAAACGGCGATGATCGCAGCGGGCTCCGTGCTTGCAGTGCTGTGGCGTCCGCGCTGTCACTGACCAGAAAAGTGCACGAACAGATTGCCCGCAGGCGCTTTCAAGGAGAGAGGGCGTGATTGACGGTTCACTGATGACAGTTACCCAAAACCACCCTCGACACATTTTTTCCCCCAGCAGGCATTGGGGGCTCTACCCAGCATTCCACTGGCACCGGGGACTGCGGGAACTGTGGGATAGCTTCCCACAGTGCACCGCTTCCAAAGTCGACGCTGGCCCCGTGAATGTGGACTCAGAAATTCGAATTAGTGTATTTAGTATCCTGTGGCACCTTATAGACTAACAGACGTTTTGCAGCATGAGCTTTCGTGGGTGAATACCCACTTCTTCAGATGCCATCTGAAGAAGTGGGTATTCACCCACGAAAGCTCATGCTGCAAAACGTCTGTTAGTCTATAAGGTGCCACAGGATTCTTTGCTGCTTCTACAGAACCAGACTAACACAGCTACCCCTCTGATACTTGTATTTAGTATGGATACACAAATTCGACTTCATAAGGTCGAATCCACAAATTCGAACTAAGTTGATTCGAAATAGTCTTGTAGTGTAGACAAGGCCTAAGAGTCAATTCTTTGCATTACTATACACAGATGCGGATAAGAAAGTATCCATTGTTATATTTGTATTTATAATTATTTTAGCCTGATTTCCAACGCCACAAGGATTCAGTACCAATAACTTAAATCTCAATACACTTTAGAGAAAACTAAACATAGTTAAATCAAACATACTGCTAACCTGCCAATACACAGAAGAAATATGTTGATTCTTTTAATTTAGTTCGTTATAAAGCACCTGGCTAAATCACAGCTACTGAGAGGAGGTTATTTCCTAAAATGCCAGGAGTCTAACCATACTTGACAATAGAAGCTGAAAGTGAGATACAATTGTTCTCTACTCCATTTTGAGAATGCAAATGGTTCTTCTGACAAGCTGACAACTTTCCTTCCTATGCCTGCTGTGTTACATATATACAGAATTGGTAACTCTGTGTGTGTAGACATCTGTCGTCAAGATGCATAGTTAATAAACTGACCGTGTTCTCGTTACATAGCAACTGCATCTCACACTTCAGTGTTCTGATCTTTCTGCTGTATAAATTCATAATGTATTTATATCAAATATTTATCTCCAAAATGTCATATTAGCTTTTCACTGCTGAGTTCATTTTTTAAATAAATATCCTTTAATACTGTCTTGCTACAGTTCATTTGAGAGATGTGGACAAAATAAATTTCTCTGATAAATTGGGGGGGAGGGGGAGAGTACCTTCTATACAAGAGAACAATTGAAAACATGGCCAAAAATTCTTCATATGGGAATTATGTATTAAGTGTTACCAATTAAGAAATATGGGCTTGAACACTGCTGCAGTGGTAGACCTCTTGCCAGGGGACACTATATGGAAAGGATGAAACTGAAAAGAGACTAAGAAAAAAGATTTTTAATACATTATTAAGGAGATTCACCCTCATTCTACTCTTCACCTGATCAACTGAGCTGTGATGTCACCTGACGTTTTCATGTTCTGCTATAAATTGTGGCCTACCTAACAGATTCACTTACTTCTTACCCTCATATTCTAACAACATACTGCTTCATAGTTGTGTAAAAGATAAAACTTCATTTCATGTAATTCCCTTCCAAAGCTGTGGGGGGGGTTTCTGTTTGTTTTTATGTTTAGTATCTAATGGCTGACAAAGGGTAACTGGAGATATGTGAGTGATTAAGGGAGAAAAGGTGAACACTAAGTTATATTCTATACCTTTATATTCTGCAGGTTTTACCATGTGAGGCATTAATTTTTTTACACTTTTAAATAGAGTTTTGGTTTTTTTTATTATTATTATTTTGACATAACAGACAAAAGAATATTTCGTTATTTTTCATGTTTATCTTCCATAAGCCACCCTGTCCCTTTTCAGTTCATGTAACCTGGGGAAATGCAAGTAATCCACAAAAGGAAGTTAATTTGCTCTTGTATTTCAGACATTTCTTGATCATTAGTAAGGCTCTGTCAATCTTCAATGAATGGTCATGCAGGCTACTGGCCCAAATTTTCAAAATCAGTGAACTACACTGAATTAACAGAAAAATCACATACCATGTAGTCAAAAATATAAATTTCTAATACTTAGAAAAACCAAGTTTTTGGATAACCAAGTTTCTTTAAAACGTCTCATTGAAGACCAAGAGGAGTTTAAAGTTTTACAAAAATGCCTGTTAAATTAGAGGTGCAAAATAAGCACTTAAAATACTGAACAAGACCTTTCACACTCAGATCTCAAGAATGGACAAACTGAATTTCAAACATACCAAACACTCAGTCATGATCTATTGAGTACACAAGGGAAATTTCAGTCTAAATGATACAGTACTGGCTACAGAAAATGGGTTAGTCTTTAGCTACTATATTCCTCATTTTATAAAATTACAAGGAGTGGGGGGGAAAAAACAGCAAATTTTTAAAAGACTGAACTGTTAATTCAATTTGATGCTAAATTTAAACTTTACTATTATCATCAGCTAAAGCAGGGGTAGGTAACCTATGGCACGTGTGCAGAAGGCGGCATGTGAGCTGATTTTCAGTGGCACTCACAATGCCCAGGTCCTGGCCACCAGTCTGGGGAGCTCTGCTTTTTAATTTAATTTTAAATGAAGCTTCATAAACATTTTAAAAACGTTGTTTACTTTATATACAACAATAGTTTAGTTATATATTATAGACTTATAGAAAGTGACCTTCTAAAAAACAGTAAAATGTATTACTAGCATGCGAAACCTTAAATTAGAGTGAATAAATGAAGACTCGGCACACCACTTCTGAAAGGTTGCCGACCCCTGAGCTAGAGATTTAGTCAGTAAGATTTTTTTTAAAAATCACTGTTTTCACAACTGTATCCCTGCAATGCAAGGAACATTTATACAATGGAAAGTTTTCAAAACCCAAATGTATAAAAAATGATGTTCATCTTTTGAACTTTCCAGATACACTTTAAAGCCATGTGCAAAATGAGAATACAACATTTTGATGGGTCAAGACAAGAAAAACAATTTTTCTCATGTAACTCTATATTGAAACTACTGTTTAGGTGGCTAAATAAAATCAAGTAATAAGATATATGTGGATCATCACCACCACACTGAAAAGGATTAATATTAAACAGCTGCTGCTATCTTCTAACAAATTCAACAAGACTTGTAAAAAGAGGCACAAAGGATTTCTTAAACTGGCCATCCTGTCCAAAGTGGCCTTAATCATACTAATATTTCAGTAGCAGATTGAAAAATAGCAACATAATGGGAATATCACAATTTCAGAACACTAAGAGATCTTGAACCTGTCAGAATTGCCTGGCAGTTATTATACATTTAACAAAATTGTTTTTCAATTAAGCTTTAAGTTCACTTAGTGGTTTGGCAGGATATACTATACTACAAATGGCTAAAGGAAAGGGAATGACACTGGGAATAAATTACTTAATCCATTATCATTGTGCCCTAGGCACATCACAACCTCTGTATCATTCACTTATTTTTAATATAAAGACAGTTACTTTTATTGTATTCTGAAAAGTACATCTTCATAGTGTTGGGAAACAAAGTATTAAAGAGTACTCCATGAAAATGGCTCAGCTACCAGAAAATTTAAGCGTAGTTGAAACAGAGAGATATAACTCCAATATATTTGAAAGGCAGGGGAAGTTCATCATATCATCAGTTTCACAACACATAGCTATCAATCCACAAAGGGATATTTCTGTTAATTACTTTTACTAGAATACTCCAGTGCCAGACCACACAACCATTTTATACAGCACTTTTAGGAGAGGAAGACTAGAAAACTAAGCTCAGAGACCTTATGGCAACACCAGCTTGATAGCTGCCAAGCTCCAGACGAACAGCCTAATAAGTTTGACTGCCGGTAACTATGATTAACCACCATGAGTTATCTTGTCTCAGCAGAAAAACAGTTAAGGGTAACAAAGAAAAATTCTGGTCCCCCCTATTCTTTCCAAGGCCCCACAACTGCTCCTACCTGTCCCTAGGGAAGGGCGCCAAAGGGGTGAGAGAATCCTGACGATTAATAGTTGGCTGAGAGAGTGGTGTTACAAGGAGGGCTTTGGGATGTATGGGCACTGGGAGGCTTTTGGGGACAGACAACTGTTCTCACGGGATGGGCTCCACCTAAGTAGGGAAGGAAGTAGACTTCTAGGAGGGAGGCTGGCTCATCTGATTAAAAGAGCTTTAAACTAGACACTGGGGGGAGACGGTTGGGAGAGGCCCTGGTGCACTCCACGCCAAATTTATACATTGGGAGTGAGAACAAGAAGATAACAACAGATATAGCCAGAGGGGGACGGTTAGGTGTAAGGAAGAGGGGGGGGACGGATACTAGATCGACAGGTCATACTGGTAGTACTGTGTCCCTACCGAGCGGGGTGAGAAGAGTGAGAGGAGCCCAACAGCAAAAGGTAGGATGTTTGTTCACCAATGCGAGAAGCTTAGGTAATAAAATGGAGGAACTGGAGCTCCTGGTCCGAGAATTGAAACCGGATATCGTAGGAATAACCGAAACATGGTGGAACGGTAGCCATGACTGGAGTACAGGTATGGAAGGGTATGTGCTGTTTAGAAAAGACCGATGCAAAGGTAAGGGTGGGGGAGTAGCATTGTATATCAATAAGGAGGTGAAATGTAATGAAATAACTAGCAATGCAATGGTTAATACGGAGTCTGTGTGGGCAATGGTCACATTAGGGAAGAAAACTACCAGAGCCTCACCCGGGATAGTGATTGGGGTGTGCTATAGACCGCCGGGATCTAGCTTGGAGACGGATAGAGAGCTCTTTAATGTTTTTAAGGAGGTAAACACTAATAGGAACTGCTTGATCATGGGAGACTTTAACTTCCCAGATATAGATTGGGAAACAAATGCTAGTAATAACAATAGGGCTCAGCTTTTCCTAGACGTGATAGCTGATGAATTCCTACATCAAGTGGTTGCTGAACCGACGAGGGGGGATGCCATTTTAGATCTGATTTTGGTGAGTAATGAGGACCTTGTTGAGGAAATAGTTGTAGGGGACAACCTTGGCTCCAGTGATCACGAGCTAATTCGTTTCAAAATTAATGAGAGGATAATTAATATTGCATCTGAGACTAGGGTTTACGATTTCAAAAGGGCTAACTTTACTAAATTAAGACGACTAGTTAGGGAAGTGGACTGGACCAACATATTTAGGAATCTAAAGGTAGATGACGCCTGGGGTTACTTCAGGTTGAAATTGCAGGAGTTGTCAGAGGCATGTATCCCGAGAAAGGGAAAACGGCTCGTAGGTAGCAGTTTTAGACCGAGCTGGATGACCAAGCGTCTTAGAGGGGTCATTAAGAAAAAACAGAAAGCGTACCGGGAGTGGAAAATGGGAGGGATCAGCAAAGAAACCTACCTTATTGAGGTCAGAGGGTGTAGGGATGCAGTGAGAAAGGCAAAGCGACGGGTGGAGATGGACCTAGCGAAGGGGATTAAAACCAATAGCAAAAGGTTTTTTAGCCATATAAATAGGAAGAAAACCAAGAAGGAAGAAGTGGGACCGCTTAAAACTTTAAACGGAGTGGAGATTAGGGATAATCTTGGAATGGCACAATATCTGAATGAATATTTTGCAACGGTCTTTAATGAGGCTAATGAAGGGCTAAGGAATAGTGATAGAGGGACCGATGGGAATGAAGATATGGGGGCAGACATTACGGTATCTGAGGTGGAGGCCAAACTTGAACAGCTTAACGGAAGTAAATCGGGGGGCCCGGATAATCTTCATCCTAGAATATTAAGGGAATTGGCGAGTGATATTGCTAGCCCGTTAGCGATGATTTTTAATAAATCTCTAAATTCGGGGATTGTACCGTTGGACTGGAGATTAGCTAATGTAGTTCCTATATTCAAGAAGGGGAAAAAAAGTGACCCGGGTAACTACAGGCCTGTTAGTTTAACATCTGTAGTATGCAAAGTAATGGAAAAAATTTTGAAAGAGAGAGTGGTTAAGGAGCAGGAGGCCGATGACAACTGGGATAGATTACAGCATGGTTTTACGAAAGGTAGATCGTGCCAAACCAATCTGATCTCCTTCTTTGAGAAAGTAACAGATTTTTTAGACAAGGGAAATGCGGTGGATCTAATATATCTGGATTTCAGTAAGGCGTTTGATACGGTACCGCATGAGGAATTATTGGTTAAATTGGAAAAGATGGGGATCGAAATGAAAATCCAGAGGTGGATAAGGAGTTGGTTAAAGGGGAGACTGCAGAGGGTAGTACTGAAAGGGGAACTGTCAGGTTGGAGGGGGGTTACTAGTGGAGTTCCTCAAGGTTCGGTTTTGGGTCCTATTTTATTCAATCTATTTATTGCTGACCTGGGAACCAAGAGTAGGAGTGGGCTGATAAAGTTTGCGGACGACACCAAGTTGGGAGGTATTGCCAATTCGGAGAAGGATCGGGATATCCTCCAGGGAGATTTGGATGACCTTGTAAACTGGAGTATTAGTAACAGGATGAAATTCAATAGTGAGAAGTGTAAGGTTATGCATTTAGGGATGACTAACAAGAATTTTAGTTATAAGCTAGGGACGCACCAGTTGGAAGTAACGGAGGAGGAGAAGGACCTGGGAGTCCTGGTTGATCGTAGGATGACTATGAGTAGGCAATGTGATGTGGTCGTTAAAAAAGCTAATGCGGTCTTGGGTTGCATTAGGCGGGGTATTTCTAGTAGGGATAAGGAAGTGCTAGTCCCGTTATATAAGGCGTTGGTGAGACCTCATTTGGAGTATTGTGTGCAGTTTTGGTCTCCCATGTTTAAGAAGGATGAGTTAAAACTGGAACGGGTACAAAGAAGGGCCACTAGAATGATCCGAGGAATGGAAGGCCTGTCGTATGACAGGAGACTTGAGGAGCTCGGTTTGTTTTCCTTAACCAAAAGAAGGATAAGGGGAGATATGATTGCACTCTTTAAATATATCAGAGGGATAAATACCAGGGAAGGAGAGGAATTATTTCAGCTCAGTGCTAATGTAGACACGAGGACAAACGGATATAAATTGTCAGTCAGGAAATTTAGGCTTGAAATTAGACGAAGGTTTCTAACCATCAGGGGAGTGCAATACTGGAACAGCCTACCGAGGGAAACAGTAGGGGCGAAGGACCTCCATGACTTTAAGATTAAGCTAGATAAGTTTATGGAGGAGATGGTATAATAGGATAACGGGCTTAGTCAATAGGTCAATTAGGTGCCAAACTGGTACTTAATTGGGTCAAATTGGGTCAATAATATGATATTCTTAACCTCTTTCAGAGGGTATGGCTGGAGAGTCTTGCCCGCATGCTCGGGGTTCAGCTGACCGCCATATTTGGGGTCGGGAAGGAATTTTCCTCCAGGGCAGATTGGCAGTGTCCCTGGAGGTTTTTCGCCTTCCTCCGAAGCATGGGGCAGGGGTCGCTTGCTAAAAGAGTGGGTGGATCGGCTAATGTGGCCTGCATCTTGCAGGAGGTCAGACTAGATGATCATAATGGTCCCTTCTGATCTTGAATTCTATGATTCTATGATTCTATGATTCTATGCTCTTGATAGCTAAGCAAATGGACATCTCTTTGGGGTTAAAAGGAATGATGTATCAAATTGACTTGGACCAAAGTGAGATCACAGGGAGAAATAGGAGGATTTATACTATGAAGCAACCTGCTAGCCACTGTCAAAGTATTAAAAGATGAACTCCTCTGAAAAAGAACCAGATGGGAAACAGATGCTATAGAGGGCTATCAGTCAGGGACACAGACTAAACACTCAAATCTCCTGAACAACTCTCTTTCCCACCCCTCCCCCCCACCCCCCCGCCCCAGATCCCAAAAAAGAAATGAGGGTATGGTCATAGAAACAAGATGGCATTAAGGTCTTTATCCCAGGACCAGATGTCCTTCAAACATGAAGTTGACATTGGAGAAGCAGTAGCAATACTATAGTCGAAGTTAAGAGGAGGGATGGTTTAGGGTGCTAGTTTGAGACTTGGGCTGAATACTCTGCTCCACCACGGACCCCCTCTGGGACCTGAAAGGTGTGATTCCCAGGGCAGGCTGACAGATGCAAGCTAGCACAATAGCAGCCTGGGCAGCAGCTCATGCTAGCCGCCTGATTCCAAACTCAGGCGGTAAGACAGCTGTTACCTGGGCCATCTTGTCCACACTGCTACTTTTAGTGCACTAGGACAAGTAGAGTTAGCACAAGTATTTATCTGCATGGGGAATCATACCTCCCCACTGCAATACAGACTACTCTTAGTGTCCCATCTGTAACATGGGGATAAGTAATGTTTCCCTACCTCACAGGGGAGTTCAGAGATAAATTAGAGACTGTGAGGTGCTCAGATTATGGTAATGATGAGGGCCTATAATAATCTACATAAATAGGCAAGAATTCAGCCTCTGTTTTGTTAGAAAAACAGTTTAACCCCAAATTTATAACACACAGTCTGAGTAAAGACCAAATTTTCTCAAAGTTTCCAAGTAAATCTTAGTTTGAGTTCTAAGCAATTTAAAATAAATCTTAAAGAAGTTAAGATTTTGAACTTCAATTTTTCGGCCCCCTATACCTTAAAGGCTACAGACAGTAGAAAGTTTAAAATGTGTATATAGTCAGATTTAGGGTCTCCCTCTCCTCTGGTGATACATAATTATTTTATTAACACAAAGAAAAATAGTGTTAGTCACCATAACTGAAAACTTCTGCACAACAGAGCTGATGGATGACATGTCAGCTACTTCTGTTGGATAACATGGCATATGGAAGCTTTTAAAATAAGCTAGAGGGGAAAAGCTTTGAAGCAAGTTGGGGAAAAAGGACTCCTGTAGTATTTGTGTTGCTTCTTGGATGAGGCCCTCTGACAAAGAAACAGTTATTTTGATGAAGACCAGGATCTTTGACAAAGTCCCAAACCAGCTCAGGAGCACAGCTCATGAAAGTGTTCAGTCAGCTCCAGAAGAACCTAATTTTTGTCAAAGAAGCTGTTGCGCTATTCAAGATCCTATCCTTTATAAGATAAATATTAATGTTATTCATCATAAATAAAAAAGTAGCTTTGGTTATTTTTGTTCACCAACATACCATTTGGCAGACTTTCAAATCAACAATCTGAATTTACAAAAAAGGAAATGGTGGCTAAGCTAGCCAATAAAAATTGGCTACAGAAAAACCTGGAAAGCTTATTAGGAAAAAGGAACAGAGACAAGAACAAGAGAACTTTGAGTTCCTCTGAGTCACTGGGCCAATGTAATCATTGAAGGCAGGCAAGTTTTTTACCAAGAAGGAAAAAAAGGCAAGACATACAGAGTCCCCAGGAAACACCCTATTCCCCAAACATGAGAGAATGTAAGCATGGTAGTGGAGAAATTCAGTGTCTGTGGGGGTGGGGAGCTTGGGGGAAAAGGGTGGGGGAGAATTAGCATTCCCAATAAGACAGAGTTAAAGCTGTGATGCATTATTTGTTGTGATTAGTGGCTGTGCTAGATTTGAGGAGTGTGCCTATAAGTGGGGGAGAAGAAGTTGAGTATTTTTTCATTCCTCAAGTTGTTAGATTAGCTACCCTTATTCCTGGGGGAATTCTGCACCACAGCGCATGTGCAGAATTTATGTCTCCCGCAGATTTCTTTGCTTCCCCACAGAAAAATGACAGGGAAGCAAAGGGAAGCTACAAAAGCGGACATGCAGCTCTCCCCAGCAGTATGTTTCAGGTGCCTACAGCAGCCGGCAGAGAAGTAAGTCACTGTGGGGCAGATGGTGGGACTGGGGAAGACCCGGCTGGTGGCTCCTACACTTGCGCTGGGCTCACATGCTAGTCCCAGCCAGGCTGTGGAGGATGGGACTTCCTCTTCCCCTGCATGGCATCCCAGGCCAGGTCAAACCCAGTCCCAGATTTCTCCCCCATCTACAGGAAGCTCTGCAAATTCCCCCCTCCCTACACCCATCACTCCTTAGCTGCAGGGGGAGGGATCCCTGTATAGGGAGCTGCTCCCCATCCACCCAACCCCCATGCATCCAGACCCCCCACTCCTACCTACACTCTCACCACCCCATACTAAGAACCCCTTCCTGATGATCCCCACTCCCTGCTTCACCTGGACCACCCTGAGGTGTAACCTATACCCAGATCCCTATCCCATCGAGCCACAAGCAGCTGTACTGGGATCCCCAATCCACTGAGCCTCACTCCTGCAGCATCTGGACCCCCCTCAGTGAGCCCCCCACACCCAGACCCCCTGCCAAGCTCTATCCCCCCCCTTCGCAGACCCTCCCTGCTGAGCCGCAACAACCTTCACCTGGAAACTCTCCCCCCCCCACAGTCCCATTACTGTTTCACCCAGAAGCCCCACAACAAGCCCCGTGTATCCAGATCCCCACCCCACACCCAGATCCCCCACTGAGACACGCGCACCGAGATTGCCCCACAAAGAACGCTCTGAACCCACACCTAGATCCCCCTATACTAAGCCCCTCCACACTAGGATCCTGCCTTGCTGAGCCTGCCTGCTCAGACCTGGCGCACCTGGCATAGAGGGGCAGGGCTTTGGGGTGTTTCTGGAGCAGGCCCAGTTCTTGTGCTATGTCACGGTTGGGTGCAGGCTCACCTCTGAGTCCATGTCGGGAAGGCGGGGAGGGGAAGGGAGCTGTACTGAGATCTCCCACCTCTGTGCAGCCACTGGCCTGTGCTCCTCAATGACATGCTGGAGCCTCACATTTGTTTGATATAAAATTCGCAGAATTTTAAAATAGTGTGTGCAGAATTTTAAATTTGTTGGCACAAAATGCTCTCAGGAGTAATCTCATGCATGGACCAGACTTAGAATCATAGAATATCAAGGTTGGAAGAAACCTCAAGAGGTCATCTAGTCCAACCCCCTGCTCAAAGCAGGACCAATCCCCAGACAGATTTTTGCCCCAGATCCCTAAATGCCCCCCTCAAGGATTGAACTCACAACCCTATCAACTACCTCCAGGGAGTAGTGGCCACTTTGAAGATATAATTTTTAATTTAATGCCCTCCAAGAAAAAAAACCTCTGATGCCCAAGCAGTTTCATAAAGATGTAGTGAAACAAAGAACAAACAATATAAACAGCACAACTATATAGGAGCAAAAGTTAGAAAGGCCAAAGCACAAAACAAGATTAAACTAGCTAAAGACATAAAGGGTGACAAGAGAACAATCTACAAATACATTAAAAGCAAGAGGAAGACCAAGGGACAGGGTAGACCCATTACTCAATAAAGGGGGGGAAGGGGGGAAATCAATAAGAGAAAGTCTGGAAATGGCAGAAGTGCCAAATGACTTTTTTGTTTCAGTTTTCACCAAAAAGATTAGTAGTGATTGGATGTCTAACAGTGAATGCCAGTGAAAATGAGTTATGATCAGAGGCTAAAATAAGGAAAAAACGAGTTAAAAATTACTTAAGACAAATTAGATGTCTTCAAGTCAACAGGTCCTGATGAAATACACCCTAGAATACTCATGGAGCTGACTGAAGAGATATCTGAGCCATTAGCTATTATCTTCAAAAAGTAATGGAAGGCAGGAGAGATTCCAGAGGATTGGAAAAGGGCAAATGTAATGCCCATCTATAAAAAGAGAAATAAGTACAACCCAGGGAATTACAGATCAGTCATCTTAACTTCAGTACCCGGAAAGATAATGGAGCAAATAATCAAGCAATTTGCAAACACCTAGAAGATATTAAGCTGATAAGTAACAGTCAGCATGGATTTGTCAAGAACAAAAGGTGTCAAACCAACCTAATAGCTTTCTTTGACAGGGTAACAAGCCCTGTAGATAGGGCGGGAAGTGGTATATCTTGACTTTAGTAAAGCTTTTGATAGGGTCTCGCATAACTTTCTGATAAACTAGTGAAATACAACCTAGATGGAGCTACTATAAGGTGGGTGGCCTACCTCGTTGGAAAACCGTTCCCCAGAGATTAGTTATCAGTGGTTCAGTCAAGCTGGAAGGCCATATTATGTTTGTTCTCGCAGGGATCAGTTTGGGGTCTGGTTCTGTTCAATAGCTTCATCCGTGATTTAGATAATGGTATAGAGAGTACATTTTTAAAGTTTGCGGGCAATACCAACTTGGGAGGGATTGCAAGTGCTTTGGAGGATAGGATTAAAGTTCAGACTTATCTAGAAAAACTGGAGAAATGGTCTGAAGTAAATACGATGAAATTCAATAAGGACTAATGCAAAATACTCCACTTAGGAAGAAACAATCAGTTGCACACGTACAAAATGGGAAATGCCTGCAAGGAGTACTGCAGGAATGGATCTGGGGGTCATAATGGATCACAACCTAAATAGGAGTCAACAGTAACACTGTTGCAAAAAAAAGCAAACATTCCGAGATGTATTAGCAGGAGTGTTGTAAACAAGACACAAGAAGGAATTCTTCCCCTCTACTATGCAATGATTAGGCTTGAACTGGAGTACTGTGTCCAGTTCTGGGCGCCACATTTCAGGAAAGATCTGGACGAATTGGAGAAAATCCAGAGAAGAGCAACAAGCAAGACTGAAGGTCTAGAAAACATGACCTACAAGGGAAGATTGAAAAAATTGGGTTTGTTTAGTCTGGAGAAGAGAAGACAGAGGAGACGTGGTAACAGTTTTTGAGTACATTAAAGGATGTTACAAGGAGGAAGGAGAAAATTGTTCTCCTTAACCTCTGGGGACAAGACAAGAAGCAAATGGCTTATAAGGAAGTAAGGGCAGTGTAGGTTAGACATTAGGAAAAACGTACTGTCTTGGGATTAAGCACTGGAATTAATTGCCCAGGGAGGTTGTGGAATCTCCATCATTGGAGATTTATAAGAACAGGTTAGACAAACACCTGTCAGGGATGGTCTAGATAATACTTAGTCCTGCCATGAGTGCAGGGGACTGGACTAGATAACCGCTTGAGGTCCCGTCCTATGATTCTACAAATTGGTTCATGGCCTGAAAGACAGACCATGGCAACTGTGA
Source organism: Mauremys mutica (assembly GCF_020497125.1). NCBI lineage: Eukaryota > Metazoa > Chordata > Testudines > Geoemydidae > Mauremys > Mauremys mutica. The sequence goes on from NC_059078.1 coordinate 82,260,644, forward strand.
TGCAGATCTCAACTTTCACGTGGTAAATAAGCACCCTGACTTTCACACTAAGCCAAAAATCAAGCTAATCCCATTTCAAAACAAGGCCAAACCAAGCCAATCCTTAAGAACCCCAACATTCTATGAGAAGTATCAGAGGGGTAGCCGTGTTAGTCTGGTTCTGTAGAAGCAGCAAAGAATCCTGTGGCACCTTATAGACTAACAGATGTTTTTGCAGCATGAGCTTTCGTGGGTGAATACCCACTTCTTCGGATGCAAGTCTTGGGTATTCACCCACGAAAGCTCATGCTGCAAAAACATCTGTTAGTCTATAAGGTGCCACAGGATTCTTTGCTGCTTCAACATTCTATGAGACTAGATCCCCCCAGGGTGCAGTCTGGGCCTGTGGTGGACCCACTGTGCACCCCTGACTCCCTCCCCTCCTTGCCAGGAGCTGATAAAAAAAAGAAGCAACAAGCTACAAGCCAAACAACAAACTACAAGCCAGAAACTAGTCAATAAGCAATTCACATGCCAATCAAGCCAAAAACAAGCTCAATTTCTGCGTTTTGTTTTGTTTTGCTTTGCGGGTTTGGCATGTCTGGTCTCCATTTGAAATGATAAAACAAATGAAATAACATGCTGTCCCTTTACAAATGGAGTAGAACATGACTGATGGCATGGCCTGTATCTATAATAAGTATTCTCAATGCTTGGGAATCACCAGTCAGTTTCAATGACTAAAACGAAAAAAACCTTGCAAGAAAGAAATAAGCATGACTTTCAGAGAGTTCCTATGGATTGTCATATCTAGCAGCCATGTTGATTTATTTTGGATTTTAAAATGTGCCAAGACCTTTGAATGGGCACATGCACAAATACAGAATGGGATCAAATGTCCATAATATGAAATCATCCTAATCCAACCAAAATATCCTCCAGGACAACCCACTTTTCCAGAAAATAATATAATGATACTTTTTAAGAAAACCTGGGTGGAAAGAATATCATTTTCAGTATGACTTGAAGGTTAATATATGAGGTTCTGACAGACCAAGAGAAAGAACAATTTACAGACTAAGGAATAATATATCACTGAGAACAGTCCGGCCCCAACTCTTTCTAATTCAACATAGAGGTGTTAATTCATGCTCCTAACCTGATTTTAACTATCACAATGTAACCCTGTAACCCAAGCCACTTAGGATTTATACATTTAAGTGTTCATTTGTTAAGTGGTCCAGCAAAACTGGATGCCATTACACATTACAAAGCAAAGGTAACATGGTCTCTGCAACGACCAACGCTAAGCACAAAAGCAGCCACATTCTTCTCTTGCTGAAGTTCATAGGTCCTCTTATGACGGAATCCCCATAACACTACATTTTACTAGTTTTAATTTCCTTACTAACAGTGACCACGTCCCTAAAGAAATGTTGGCACTTACCATATGACATTACTTCATTACCTTCATGCCTACCTAGGACTCCAAAAAGAAACAATTCCTTGCCTTGGGTTGCCTTCCCTTATTAACAGACTAGAACTGGAAATTTTTGAAAATGCATATGACTGCTTAGTCTCAAGTTATAAAATCTAAAAAGCCCTGTTATCGGTTATAGGAGCCACTTACAGAGTAAAAGCAGTGTGGGTTTCTAGTCAATCCTGAGGAAGACCAGAACATCTTATGAGCATCTCTAACACCCTCTCCAAATAAGAGCTGAATCAGGAGACTAGGAATACAGCCATAAGGCATGGCAGGCCATTACAGAGCCATCCACAAAATGAGAAAAGAATCAATGTACATTATCAGTAAAATTAAACAAACTAGAAGCCCACTCCAAGAGAGAACTGAGCTCCTCTGTGTCACTGGACCAACATAATCACTGAAAGCAGGCAAGTTTCTGCCCGACAAGGAAAAAGGGGCAAAACATTCATAAGCCTAGGAAACAATTCTTATTGCCCATTCCAACTCTCTCTTCAAAGAGTCATTTCAGGACATGTATTTTCTCTAATGAGACTGATCTTCAGAGACATCACAGCTGGACAGACAAGAACAAATTATGCCAGATTAAACACACACTTGGAAAAGGGGATAACGTTTATGAAATGGACAAGCAGGAGAGGATTTCCTGTCAAAGGCATCCTATTCTAACATCTTCTGGATGTACAGGCAGCAAAGAATCCTGTGGCACCTTATAGACTAACAGACGTTTTGCAGCATGAGCTTTCGTGGGTGAATACCCACTTCTTCGGATGTACAGGTTTAGCTTTAAGATGGCCATTACTGATCAGTTTTGTATTAATGCCACTAGAATTTCTTTACAGGAAAAAGTCTTGCTTCTGAGACTGAGTCCTTGTCCAGAAAAAGAAAACTGTTACTTACCATTCATTAGCTGTGGTGGTTGGATGTGTGATGTTCATAAGGATTCCACTCTTGGTGTATATGCATGAGATCGGATTCTTTTGGCCAGCAGCATCTGTTAGGGACACACTTGTGCAGTAGTTTTTTGTTTTTTTTTAATAAAAAACTTAAAATGTCACTTGGATAAAGGTGGTCACCAACTCGGGTCATTTACTCTAGATCAGCCAGTTGTTGAGCTATGGGTAGAACTGGATCCTTAGATAAGTTTCTACAACTGCCAACCACTTGATAATTAACTTTGTGTTGTGGAAAGACCAAAGGGTAGGATGCGGTACTGGTGGTGAGATGTTCCTACTTGGATTGTGAGTTATTTCCTGTGACCTTAAAGTATGAAAATAAGAAAACAGACATCTTGAGGATCCAGCGAGGGAATTACAGAAGTCAAAGGCACCATCCTGAACATGCATTGATGGATGAACCTGTTGAGACATCAAAGATCATCTTCCTATCTTCTTTAGAATGAGAAAATCATGGGTATCAAATCTCTTGCCCCTGAATTCTAAGGGCACTTCTGAGATGCAAGAAAATCCACCTTCTACTTCAATATCATCTTGGGAGGAGGGTCACTGAAGAGGAGTGGGAAGTAAAGGTAGGAAGAGACTGGAATTGCATGACACACTCTGTGACCCCACTGGTCTGCAGTGATCTCAGTCTAGCATTCCTGATTTTTTTAAAAAGGCAGCTCCAAAAAGGAGGATGGTGGAGGGTTGGGGGGAAAATTGACAGTCATACTTCAAAGGTTCTGGCAAGCTCTCAACTGTGGAATGACATTGGCTGTCAAGAAGAAGATTAAGTGTGGTGTATCTGAGGAAGAGGTGATGGGTAATCTGAACTGGAACCGCTTTTTTTTTTTTTTCAGTGCCTCTGATTGTCAGGAATGAGGGCCCGCCTGCAGCTGAGCCTGAGACTAGCTAATTCAATCTCCAGGCAGACTAATAAGCGCAGATGGGCTACAACAGAACCACATGATTGGCTGAAGGGAGCCAGCAGGCATGCTCTTAAGCCAGCAGCACCAGTATGTCATTGGCTGCTCAACCCTTCGTCCATAGCTGCACTCATCCCTGGGCCTGCCTCCTTCTCAGCCCTACTCCAGCCTTGATCTCACCAAGCCTCCAACCCTTGCCCCAGTCTGATTTCCTGATTCACTCCAGTTTACCTCAGTTCCAACCCTTGGCTACAGCTCCTGACTCTGGTCTCTTGACTCCTGATTCCTGACTCCAGCTCCACTTCTCAGCTCTTGTTCCTCATTTCACCTCGCTCCAACCACTAGGCCACACCGCTCATGCTTTGGTCCAGACACTGATGCCTTCTGTGGTTGATTATAGTATGAAGATGTGGTCTGAAGGAGGTTTGAGGTCTGGCTTGCTTTCTTCTTGGAGTGGCAGTATATAAGCCCATTGAGAACCACGCAAACTAGTTCCTTCTCAAGTTCTTAATAAGTAGAGGGCTTCATCAGTCTTTGAGCTGAAGAAGTCATGACCCTCAAATGGAAGATTATCTATCATGGTTTGGCTCTCAAAGGGTATTCCCAATGACTGGAGCCAGAAGAATTCTGATATTTCAAATGTGACAATGGTGAGTATAGACATATCAGATGCATCTAAAGCAGCCTCCAAGAAAGTGGCAGCCATCAGCTACACTTCTAGCATTATGGATTTTAATTCTTCCCTGCACTGCTAAATGAATCTTTCCAAAAGGAAGTAAGAATTTATCCCAGTATGGAAAGTTATTTTGCCAAAAGCACCCAGTGATAAACAATGCGTTTCTGGAGAGGGGCAAAAGATTAGATTTATTTTAATTTTTATTCTTTGGGGGGACAAACAGAGACAGTTTCCTAGGATCCTTTTCCCTCAGTGTTGTTTTAGGAGGCCCCTTCTGTTAAGATCTTTTCTGAACAGCCACTACGACAACAGCCTGACAGCAGATGAAAATCAGAGTACTCAAAGCACTTAGGAGTAACTTGGTTCTGCGTATGCACCCTCTTGAAAGTTGCAGGCACTGATGATGCTGAAGCTTGCCACAAAAGTCCTTAGCAAACTTTAAAAATCCTTCATTAATAAGCATAGCAAGTTTCCTAGGCATGAAAACATGCAAATGTCTAGTGGCTTGTGAGACTTCTCTTGCACTACTGCCAATGGGACATCAAGGGTCCCAGCAATGCATATCACTGGGTCTTGGAACGCCTCAAAGACATCTGCAGGACAAGACATAATTTAAGGGAGGATGATAAAATTGCTGCTGGAGTAAATTTTTCCTCCACCTCTGCCTGTTGATCCTTATCATTCTTACGGGAAGGTGGGAGCAAAAGATGGTTGTTTGCAATCATATGGCTGCATACCCCAGGGCACCCAGTAGGACAATGACTAAGGAACATATGGATACCAGACTGGTTGACACACAAGTGGGAGTCTGGTCCCTCAGAGACCCACACAACTCACCTGCCCAAAGAGAAGGCTCTGGAGGACCTTCTTAACTCCCAAGTGTGGTGGCAATGGAGAGGAAGGTGTAAACACAGGATAAGAGTCAATTCTACATCTCAGTGTGGAAGAAGACAACAAATATACCTCTTCTAGTTCTGGGCAACCCATTCTGATGTGTTATGGCTCTCATGCATTCTTTGTATCTGGGTAGGGAAAGTAGATTATGCCAATGTCTCAACTGCTATGTGCAGTACCATGGTTTTGGTGACCCACGGCCAAGTTAGCACTGCTTATGTCCTACGAGAACAAGGGGGATTCCAATACTGTGCACACAGACAGGTCACTTGGTGCTGAATAGCCCATTGGAAGTGAAAGGGATGGTACAGTGAAAGTTGAGGCATAAGTAAAGGTGGTAAGCAGATTTAGCTGGTATCCCAGACACTGTTTTTATTGCTGGTATGAGGTGCCATAGGGACCCATCTTAAGCCACTGGCCACCCTTTGGCTGAAGAACTTGAGACACGTCTAAGATGTCAAACTCGTGTCTCTGTTCCAAAGGTCCTGGAGAGGAAGAATTCTCTCTAGTCTCTGGGGAAATGCTCCGTTCTACCTCTTCTTGACACATGAATCGAAATCAACAATTGGAGTGTCTCACGTTTCACAGTTGGAGCTTGGAGGGAGGCCTGGGGTGGAGCAGGGGTGAAGTGTGGGTGGGGCCTTGGGTGGAAGAGGTGAGAGAGGAAGTAGCCTCCCCGAGAGGAAGTTTCCCCCGATGTCCACGCCTAGAAGATCTAAAGCAGCTAAATGACCACTCCCCACTAGTTAAACAGGAACAGTAAGTCTGATAGACAAAAAGTTCCCTAGAACAATGTCCTAAGCACTCAGGGTTTTTTGTGTGTTTGTTTTTCTGCTTACACTTGCTGAAAAGAGTACATTCACAATATGGGCATCCACAGGAAGAACATAGGAATGACCACACTGGGTCAGACCAATGGTCCAGCTAGCCCAGTAGTCTCTCTTCCACCAATGTCCAATGCCAGATGCTTCAAAGGCAGTGAACAGAACAGGTTAATTTATCAAGTGATCCATTCCTCGTCACCCAGTCCTAGCTTCTAGCAGTCAGAGATTTTGGGACACCAGGAGCATGGGGTTGCGTCCCAGACCATCTTGGCTAACAGCCATTACTGGGTCTATACTTCATGAACTTCTCTATTTTTAACCTAGTTATACTTTTGGCCTTTATATATAAAATCAAAAATTGATTCTTAAAATAAGTAATTTGCAGTCTGCTCTTATAAACTTGTGCCCATGAAAGGGGAGGGGGGAAGAGAACTGGTCAATAATGCACAATAAGGATGTGTTAAGTTTGAGCGGGACTGGAATCTAACATCATAAGTCACGTTTTAACAACCATGATAATTACTTTTAAAATTCCAATATTACAATTTTGGTTTTTAGATAATTACTAAAGAAAATATTTAACTACAATAAGCATTTGTTTGCATGAATACATTTAAAACTGTTATAGTGTAAGATCTCAGTTCAGGGGTGCTAGAACAATTTTTATAGTGGGGGTGCTGAGAGCCATTGAACCAAACTGTAAATGCCATAAAATGGAAACCACTTCAAGCCAGGGAGTATGGCAGCACTCCTAGTTTCAGCATCTAGGTCTCAGTTACATACTGGTTTAAGTACATGGAATGAAAAAAAACTGTAGAAAACACTATATCAGCTTAACTGACAACTTCAAGAAGCCTCTCTCAGATCAAGGTCAAACTCATCTGCCCAATTAGAAACATCATGAAGAGCTTGGCATCAGTAAGTAGCCTTCAGCTGCCCTGATGTTTCAGCTTCCACAACTGCATTCCCAGTGAGACATATACAGGAAATATACCCTGAGGGGAGACTACCCAAAAGAAATAGCAATGTTTAATTCTTTTGAGCTGAGCAAGATAAAAGTCATCTTTAACAAGATTTTTACTACAATATCCAAAAGATCTTCCTTTATATAAAAACAGTATTAAAACAACTAGGTCAGAAACTTATTACGCAGAGCCTTTAGTGGGCTTTTTTAAGTCTCATAGTACAGTAGAACCTCAGTTATGAACACCTCGGGAATGGAGGTTGTTCATAACTCTGAACAAAATGTTATCATTCTTCTTTGAAAAGTTTACAACTGAACATTAATTTAATATACCTTGAAACTTTATTAGGCAAAAGAAAATTGCTGCTTTTAACCATTTTTATTTAAATGAAACAAGCACAGAAACAGTTTCCTTACCTTTCCCCCCAAAACTTTCCCTTTATTTGTTTAATAATTTACTTTTAACACAGCACTGTACCGTATTTCGTGGTTTTGCTTCCCCCCCCCCCCCCCCGCCCATCTTGGCTATTGACTGACTGCACACTTCCAGTTCCAAATGAGGTGTGTGATTGACAGTCAGTTCATAACTCTGAGGTTCTACTGTATGAGACTCTTCAGAATAGCCCTAGAAGCAACAGATACAACTTTAGATAATGTTTTCACCCCTCAGCCATAAGGCAGTACTTTGGAAAAGAAATCAGTATAGCTAAACATTCATCTACTTCTGAAAATTTGCTGAAACATTGGAAGGAGTTTACTTCACTATTGATAGGGCTAGAAATCTGAGAGGAGGAAGCCAAGGTGTATCCTTAGCTCTTCTTATTTTAAGAATTTATTTTAGAAAGCAGCTATCAATCTTTTACCAGAGAACAAAACCAATACCGGTAAAGAAAGCAATATTGCATAAATGAACAGAAGAGATTTAGTCTCGTTACTGAAGAGATCTGCCTGCATATATTCCAGGTTATCGCTTCTTACTTTAGTGACAAGTTTTTACTATTTTATATTCCTGTTAGCAATACACAGACAACAAAGCTATATAAAAACTGAAGGTTACTTAGCTGTAACCAGAGTTCTTCACACTGGTCTCTGTATATTCATACTCTTGGGACTTGCTCCCACCAGTGCAGCAGGATAATTGAACATGTAGCAGTGCCCAGTAGGTGCCCCCGCTTCCACGCCTTCCCCATCTAGCACTCAAGTGCACTGTGAGGGCGAGAGTATAAGGGGTGTGGTGTCACTGCCAACTCAGTTCCTTCCATCTTTAAAATGGGAAAACCTAGATATTTTAATTTGGACTCCTCAGGGGAGGGAAGCTTGGCAGGCAGTGCAAATATGACAATTCCATATCAAAGACCTCTAGTTACAAATAAGTAGGGTGACCAGACAGCAAGTGTGAAAAATCGGGGTGGGGGAGGAGGTGGTGGTAATAGGAGCCTATATAAGAAAAAGACCCAAAAATCGTGACTGTCCCTATAAAATCGGAACATCTGGTCACCCTACAAATAAGTAACTTTCAGTACTACTTTCAGTAGCCTCTGCATATTCCCACTTTTGGGATGGAGGAATTCAGAGAGTTCTTCTTAAACAAGGATTGGCGTACTGCTATACCAAACTGGGCATCCAACTTGGATAATATATCCAGTGCATAATGCTTCATTAAAGTATGAATTGACTTCCAGCTTTGCATATCTCAATCAAAAAATGTGTTTATTAAAAGCTGCAGATTTAACCACTGTCCTAGCAGAATGAACTCTAAACGGAGTAAGAGTAAGAAGAGAAGCTCCTTTATAGCACTCTTCAATGAGCTGTCTAACCCACCTAGACAGGGACTAAGACGAAATGGCTTTTCCTTTGGGATTAACAGCACATGAAACAAATAACTCATATAGAAGAAAGAGTTTTAAGTCTTCTTCCAAGTAATATGATAGTACTCTTGACATTCAACAAATGTAACATGGCCTTCCCTTTAGATGAAGGAAGCTTTGGAAAGAAAAATACTGGTAGATTAATGGTTTGATTTACATGAAATTCAGAACCAGCTTTAGGAAAACATTTAGGGTGTGCTCGAAGAAACACCTTTTCCTTATAAAAAGTAGTATGGGGGAGGAGGGTGTCACCATGCCTCAGTAGCTCACAGCTGAGAATATCAATTCAGGACAGACTGCTGAGAAGTAGGACAGACACACAACAAACTGGCGGTTATTCTATCGTTAGCATTTACCAAACCAGTAACATAAATGAGCTTCTGTTTGCCACCCCAGTTAACAAGAAGCCAGAAACAAACAGTCCCCCTTATGCATTCCAGCCCTTGGCTCATCACCCCAACACTGGGCAACATGATGAGTGGTTAGTGAAAACCAATTTCATTAGACATAGGATCCTTATAATGCCAAGGGATCAGCCACTTAGCCAAGTCAATATATAACTCAGATTTTACTCAATATTCACACTGATGCCAATCTTTTAGTAACTAAAAACTAAAGGTTTAATAATAAAAGAAGAGTGATTACTGTTAAAAGATCTATGCATACAAATGACTGCAAAGTTCTTGTATCAGGTTTGTAGCACTGATGGAATAAACTGCTAGCTTGCAATAGTCTCTCTGGAATCACCCAAACAGATTGGGGGATTATCAGTCCTTGTTCAAAGCTTCCTGTAAGAAATCCAGTCCAGAGAAGTGAAGCAGGAAATGAATACAAAATGCAGATGTTTCAGGTGCCTTTTTATATTCTCTGCCATGTGCATGGAAATTTACTGTCCCAAACTAAGTCCACAGCCCATTTGTAGAAAGTTACTGTCCCAAGGTGAAGTACAGAGTCACATGAGCATATCACATACCCTTAATGTGTTTTGTTCAATTACAGAGTGTGGCCATTGGCCCTTCGGGGTCTGAGATGTCCACAAGAAGACCTATTGGGGCTGTATGAGTTTCTTCTATGGTCCACTGTTAGAGTGAAGTGTCCTTACTAGGCTATCAACACATAGCTGTCTAGCCTGGATGTCTGATCGGGTGGGTATCACCTAGGAATACAACAGATTTCAGATACAAATGTAGAGCCAATCTTCATAACTTCAGATACAGAGATGATGCATGGATTTAACCAGGATAACCATATTAGATAGCAATGGAAAAATTAGTGCCTATCTTACATGATAAATTTTCTGTAAGATTTATAGAAACTTGATACTATTGTTACAGTAATATAAATGGTCATCTCTCTCTTACACAGCATCACAGGAGTCCACCACAAATACAGGTAGTTCACTAATTCTTCTTGCAGAAGGAATCGCTATTATAAAAGCTGTCTTCACAGAAATAGAACAAAGAGCAGCTCACTATATGTTCAAATGGTAGCAACATCAGCTGAATCAAAACTGAGTGAAATACCATGGAGGGACACTAGGTGATGCAGAATAGTCCTTTCAAAAAGTTCCTGACCAACCTATGTGAATAAATACATTTGCCATTAACTTGAGTATGGTATGCTGCTAAATGAACCTTAAAGGGCAGACAACCCATTTATTTTTTATTGTAACCGATATTCCAGAATAAATGGCACTGGAGCTGAAACTGGGTCAGCACCTCTCCCACTTGTCTACAAAACAACTCCTTCCACTTGAACTCAATTTTTTTCTAGCTGAGAGTTTTAAATAATGCCAGAAAACTCTCTGCAACTCAAATAGCACAATCTTTCTATTTCTGTCAAAGACCTCTCACCCAAGCCTTCAAATATAATGCTTGGAGATCTGGGTTGAATACCTTCCCTTTCCCAGGAATAGCAAATCCATTGATAATAGGAGCATTTTGTAGTTGCCTTTGGATAAAAGTAGTTACTTGGTGTAACACTGCTCCACGTCATTCCTCATAGAGACTTTACTACTACTATTTATTGTTTCTATTGAAATAATGCTTTGGCACACCAGACATGGACCAGAACCCCATTGTGATATGCTCTGTACTAGCATACAAAGCCTAAAAATTTACAATGTACAGCAAAAGCTAGTTTCTTTATAAATTCTGACTTTGTAGATTATACTACTCTATAATCCAGAAAAAATTATAAAATTTTGAAAGAAAACATGTACATGAACCAAAGCACAATGCCGGAAGTCAGAAAAATTGATAAATTTCCAAACTCGTATCTTTCTTCCAGCTTCAAGAGTGCCTCTTCATACTAAAAAGTTATTTATATGCCCACAATAATATTGGAGGAACAGGCAAAGACAATGATCTTGGCTGCATATCTCTTAGCTAACACTAACGCAAAAGGAAACGTTTAGATAATTTTCTGTGTGACATATCTGGATCCCTATTCCATGTGTTCTGGAACTCCAAAGAGTCAATTTCATTCTATCCCTTCTTCTCTGCTTCATGAATCTTGTTCTACAACAATACAGCCTTGCCATCATCCCAGTCACTTTGTATCTCTTCTTCCCAACACTTACTTTTTTTTGTCTTTTTAGATTGTAAGCTCTTCAAGACAGGAACTGTTTTCCTAGGTATCTATACTGCACCTAGCACAACAGGACCCATCCTGACCAGAGCCTTTGGGTACTCCCGCAATATAAATAATTTTTACCTTATCCTGCAACATCTCTTTTCCCATTTGAAATCTCCTTTACGTGTTTGAACAGAGATTTAAAAATATACTAAGTGCCATTCTTCAATGCCTTATTGTCCTAGTAACAGTTCACAATTACTTTTCCTAAATGGAGAAAGGCCATAAGTTACCAGAAATTTATTCCACATTCTTTTCTGCAGTGGTATAAAAGACTCTCTATCATGCCACTGCTGTTATATTTTAAGTCTATTAACATTTCTGACAGCTGCTCAATGGCCAGGATATGTACATAGTCTAATCAAACCATCTACCCATGTCTGGCAACAGCATAGTTAAATGTCTAGCTGCACCACACTAAAATATGTATGTCATTACTCCTGAGGGAATTCTGTGCCAAAAAAAATTTAATTCTGCACATTTTAATTGTCAAAATAAACACAATAAAATCATGCCATTTTCAGTTATTTTAGTAATTTATTTCAAAATGCTTGTCAGCAAGTATGTCGATAACAATACAGACAACAAAAAAGATTCAGAAAATATTTTTTGACAATAGATTTCTTACTAGGCATATGAGCACATCTATATGGCTCCACAGCACAGAGGGCAATACTAATATTTTTATGTACATCAAGCATAGAAGATTTTAAGACTATGTCTACACAGCAAAGAAAAACCCACGAATGGCCCGTGTCAGCCAACTTGGGCTTGCAGGGCTTGGGCTGTGAGGCTGTTTCACTGCTGCGCAGACATCCAGGCTCGTATTACAGCTGGAGTTCTGGGACTCTCCTAGCCTGCAGTGTCCTAGAGCCTGGGCTCCAACCCCAGTCCGGTAGTCTACACAGCAAAGAAACAGTCCTTCAGCCCAATTCTGCAAGCCCACATTGATTGTAATGGGCCAGCCACAGATTTCTGTTTGCTGTGTTCACATACCGTAAAGGGCACCGCATTCTCAGAAGCAAAGTTAGGCCATGATCTGGCACAGCACTTAAATATGTGCATGAAGTTCAACACCTGACTATCCCCATTGAAATGAATGCTTCACCAGACTGGGCCTTAGTGAATGGCCTGGCTAATACCTAGTGTAGTACTCAGCATGTCACTCGACTAGAACTGAAACTGTTGCAGATAAATAAGGGCACTGGGAGTGGAGGCTCCTGCACAACAGTGGAGAGCGCAGGACACTGGCTACACAGAGATGGGGGAAATCACCCTGCAGCCTTCCCCTTCACCAGAACACAGACCTGTTGGTGAGGCTGTACCCAACTCTCAAAACAGAGCAAGGGTCAGGCCCGCCCCAGAAACACCCCGGGGCCCTGCCCCTCCACACCAGGCACACCATGATAGCAAGTGAGGGGCACAGAGTCTCACATACATGCCCAGCCCTGCCCTAATCTAGGTGTGGGGAAAGTAGACTGAGCCCAGCAAGATCCAAGTGTGAAGGGGCTTGGGAGAAGAGATCAGGTGTGGGATGAGAAGGTTCTGTGTGTCACAATCTGGGTGCAGGTGGCTCAGTGGGAGGGTCCAGGTTCAGGAGGAAGGGGTGGATCTGGATGCACAAGGGCTTGGTGGGGAGTTCTGGGTGCAGGAGGAACGGGACTCTGCAGTGGGGTGCAGGAGAAGGTGGTTGGGGCTGAGCGGGGGAACCCTGGGTATGGTGGTACAGGACATGGGTGGGGGTTCCAGGTGAGGAAGGGTGGGGCTTGGCAGGGTGTAGGTTCAAGAAAACGGGCTCAGCAGGGGGGTCCGGATGCGGGAGGGAGATCCAAATACAGGGCTGGTGTGGGATCCAGATACACAGGGACTGGGCAAACGGCGGGACAGCTCTCCATAGTGACCCCTCCCCTGCATGGCTGGGGAGTGATGAGGCAGAAAGTGGGGGGGGTGGCACCCCGTACAGTGACCCCTCTGCCCGTGGCTGGGGACCAATGGCGGCAGGAAGCAAAGAAGCGGGGTGCAGAGCTTCCTGAAACCAAGAGAGCTTCCCAGGCGTGGGCCTGACCCAGCCTCTCCATTGAGGGGAGAGGAAGTCCTGTCCCATCCCTCCCCCAATACCCAAGCTGGGACTAGGAGCTGGAACCAGCACATGGTCAGAGCCACCACTCGGGGCAACCCGAGTCCTGCCCCTCCCCAGCTCTGGGCACACTGCAATGGTGAGTGAGAGGGACAGAGTCTTGCACATACACCCAGCCCTTCCCCACGGAGGCAGTGATTTATGTCTCCCTCGGCTGCTCCCAATGCCAGAACCAGATGCATCCACTCAAAACCACAGCCCAGGGTGTGAATCAATTATACTATGAGGAAAAAGTAAAATCTGCAGGAACCATTAATTCTGCACTTGTGCAGTAGCACAGAACTCCCCCAGGAGTAATATGTTAAAATTGCTACCATTCCAAATAAGTCCCTCTCTCCCAGTATGACCATAGTTTTACCCAAGTGCAATCATAATTTTATATTGCTGCTTATCCTCGTTCTTTTTATAGCTTCAGTATTATAGGACCATGTGACTATAGTTGGCAGAAAAATAATTTTTCCTACCCATACTTACACTTGGGAAAATACTAGAAATTATAATGCAGTGCAATCATCAGTAGAAGAATATTCCCTATGTTTGCTCAGAGCACAATACTCAGTCTTACACACACACACACACACACACACACAACCATTTGCTGAATTACAAGTAAATAGTCCCAGTTTCCAAAGTTACTACACGCAGACTGTATCTTTGTTCTTTATCATAAAATGTCTGTTACTCTAATTCAGTGGTTTCCAAACAGTGGGTCGCAACCCCAATGGGTCATTCCATCAGCACATGTATTGGTTTCTATGACCACAGCGAGCATGGAGGATACCATGTAAATATGGCGCTCCCCGCACAGCATGACCTTGCATTAACAGTGCATCTGAAGTCACACCACACATGGAGTACACTGTTTTGCTCTATAAAATAGTATTCTCCATGTGGCGTGACCTCGCATACACGTTGTTCAGGGTCATGCTGTGAGGAGGATGCCATTTTTAAATGGCCTCCTCCCTGCTGACTGGGGTCATGGGAAGCAATACATCTGAGGATGGGGTCATGCAGGGAAAGTTTGGAAACCACTGTTCTAACTAATTTGCTCTAGAAGTCAAACAGTATTGTACCCAAATGAAGGTAGATACCCAAAAATAGGAACTTCTCAGTTCAAACAGTTTTCCACTACATTGTTGTGGAGAGCCTTTGAGGAAAAAGAGTCTCTATTCCATTAACTAAATTTGGATCATAAATTTACATTACACATTCTCAATTTGTTATCTGCCTACCTAGGAACTTATATGGCCCTCATTAGCATACCATCCAAGTGTGTTTCAGTCATAGGTGGATTTTATCTTCAACACCTCAGAGAGATACAGAATTATCATCATCTCCATTTTACAGACAGGAAACTGAAGCAGAAAGTAGATTACATGATTTCGCCAAGTACACACACACAGCTCCTGACTCAGCCATTGATCTGATGTCTCCTGAGTCCTGAGTCCAATGTCCAAGGCACTAGAGAATCCTTCCTATACCTAATCTACATTAATTTTCCATCCACTTAATTAAAATATGCTATGAAGTCTCAATTCTACAACTGTTAAATAACTTGTACACTACATATTCAGAAGATATGTTTTAGGTACACCTGGCTTAAACACACAAATACTTAATGTACTCATGCCATTTGGAGGCATGCCTGCAGAAGACCAAGTTTGCACTGGATGTCGAAGCTGGACAGTTTCAAAAGGTCAGACCCATATTGCTAAGATTTCAATTCAACAGCATTTAAAAAAGACCAAAGGAAATAAATCATGAGAAAGAAAGCTGAGTTTAGAAAAATTCAGTAGAAACCAGTATACATTTTTTTTTAAATAATATATAAATGTGTTCTTTAACTTCTTTCTATGGTAGAGAAAAATCGAAAAAAAAACCCCACAGTTACTCACTAATACACATCTTAACTTTACATTTTCCGTATACTGTATTACCTGTTTGTCCTTTCTATTATTAATTAATATTGATACTACAGTAGAACCCAAACACACCAATCAGCCCTGTTCTACTAGATGTTGTATGAACACGACATGGTCCCCTCCCTCAAACAATTTGCAATTTAAGACACTGGGCCTTTTGAGTAAAGACTTGCTGCCATGGGTAGTTAGAGGAAAGTGTGGGAGGGTCATGGTTTCCCCCACCCTTCATGCCCTCATACAGGTTCAGGCTGCTAATGCAGCCCAAGAGATACTTGAAAAGAATCTAGGCCTTGCACAAGGCATATGAGTACTTACAGTGGGATCCATAATGACACATACTTGAAGAAAAATAACCTACAGAGTAGGAGGGCACACCACACACTTTCAAATCTTTCCATGAATTAGGACAACTAAAGCTAACTGAGTCTTTAATTTCTAAAATTTAATATGGACAAGTGTGACGTACCAATTTTATTTTCATGTCCTTCTGCATATTAAATGACAGAACTCTTCACAAATATCTGAACAAGTTGGTTCAACCATTTTAAATCCTATCCAACCCAACCATCTGGATGTTACTCAAAGCCCAAAGACAGATTAGGTAACAAACCTCTGAGTTAGAAGATTAAAACAAAATTTTTACCTTTCATAAAGTCTGCTTTAAGTCCCTGAATAGATTTTCAAACAATAGTATACAATGTGTTTCAATGGATATTTTCAAAATTTTTGAAAATTCAAGTGTTCAGACTATCCTTTAAATTGCATCTATTTTTTATTGTTGAAGTGTTAAGCCCTTTATAAATATTAACAGGGGGCAGAACATCCTTATCAGCAATGGATACTAAGCAGACTCAAGAGCAACACTGAACTGTTAATGCAGACAATAGAGAGTGGAAGTGACCACCAACAAAACAATAAAACTAGCTATACACAAAATGCTGTAATATTTATTAAGAACAAAGCTAGGAATTGAAAACAATTTTCATTAATTTATTTCTTCAATTGTAACATTAGGTACACCTCTACCCCGATATAACGCTGTCCTCGGGAGCCAAAAAATCTTACCGCGTTATAGGTGAAACCATGTTATATCGAACTTGCTTTGATCCGCTGGAGTGTGCAGCCATCCTCCCCCCCGAGTACCGCTTTACCGTGTTATATCCGAATTCATGTTGTATCGGGCCGCGTTATATTGGGGTAGAGGTGTATTCCTGAAACTACAGTAGATAAAACACTTTCAAACAAAGCGTTTTCAAGTCAGTGATGTCCTTTAAAAGATCAAACAGAGTACAAGTTAATTTATGAGATTTCTTTATGAAAGCTTTTATAGGTGGTAACTTTTCAAGCATATGAAGCTAGGCCTAACATGAAGAAATTCCACCCTCCAATACAAAATGCACTTTACGGGGAAGTGGATAAAAAGCATGAACTCAAAACTGCACATGATGATTTGCTTACCATCTAATCAAGTTTCTGCAACAACAACAAAAAATAAACCTTTGCCTTATCTCTGAGAAGGCAGTCTATGCTATAAACCAGGGGTCAGCAACCTTTCAGAAGTGGGGTGCCGAGTCTTCATTAATTCACTCTAATTTAAAGTTTCGTGTGCCAGTAATACATTTTAATGTTTTTAGAAGGTCTTTCTATAAGTCTATAATATATAACTAAACTATTGTTGTATGTAAAGTAAATAAGGTTTTTAAAATGTTTAAGAAGCTTCATTTAAAATTAAATTAAAATGCAGGGCCCCCTGGACCGGTGGCCAGGACCCGGGCAGTGAGAGTGCCACTGACAATCAGCTCACGTGCCGCCTTTGGCACGCGTGCCATAGGTTGCCTACCCCACTATAAACCGAATATACAATAAACACGTCTCCTTGCTTAGGCTGTGTGTTGATTCTGTGGAGTTTCCAAAAGGATGATGGATTTTTAAAAAGCCAACTGAACAATTAAAATTTGGAGCTTGAAGCTTTCTACAGTGTGCATGAGGTATATCATCAAGGCATCAGTTACAGCTCCAGAATTAAGACAGATTTGCATTTTACGCTTAAAGCAGAAATTCAACCTTTGTTATGTATGAAAAATACAGCTTATCCTCTCCATATTAACAACATTATTCTGCACATAGAATGATTCTTCTGAGCATTTAGTAGTAAGTCAATAATTAGTTTATGGGTTTTAAATAATTCTAAAATGGACCTTTAACAAAATTCAGCGTCTATGTCAGCCTTTACTTTGTCCCAAATGATCTTAATGGAACACCAAGCAAACTTCAAACCTTCTATATAGTTAACTTTCATTGAAATCTTGAGTACAGCCTAGAACTGGTTAACAAACTAGGTTTTAATTAAATTAGTGATTGTGTATTTATGTGTTATGATTATACAGACTACAGACATGTCAGGTCAACCACTCAGTTAACCCCTAAGTGAGACCATTACGACATCCAGGGGTAACTCAACCAATCTCAACGTTTCCTCTACAGCTAAACTGCATTCAACAATTCTATTGTTTGTAATAAATCACGGGAATGAAAGGCGCTGGATACATGTATTAAGAGAACTATTTGCTTTTGGACATATGTTCATGATTTAACCTTAAAGTGAAGAAGCAGGTGTCTGTCCCATAGGTCCCTCAGGGAGAAATAAATAATTTTTTTGACCGTGGAAGTCACTATCAGAGAGAGGATTCAGAGGTATTATAGAGGGGTTTATAAAAACAGGAAAGGAAAAGCAGAACTGGGTGTAAAGATTCACCCATTCTTCTTTATCCGTTTCCAAAAATACACACAAGGATAAGGAATGAGTGCCAAGGTCTCTACCTGGACTTTAGCAGATGCTTTCCAGTGGCCTTTTGACATCCAATATGGAGACAGTCCAGCTTGGCCCCTCCTAAATGGTATTTATAACTTTACAGTACATCATAGTAGACCAGTGAGACTTAACTTTTATAACCACAGTAGATTTATCAATGAAAGACCCAACTTCAGTATCCATAGTACATTTGGGATGTGGGGAGATTATTTTTTTTTAATCCTGATTAAAAATGTGATGTTTAACAATGTGTGGATTACCACTGTTCTATTTGGTTATAGAAACCTTATTTAATACCAGTTAAATGTGTTTAAGAAGAAATGCTCTATATATTGGTAGTATCAAGATTTTTGAGCACCAGCTATATCCAAGCCCCCTAACTAAGCATTCAAAGCATATTGCAGCTACAATCAATAAATATAGCTGCTCCCCATCCCAAACAAATACCAACTTTTAAAAAGACCAAAATGACATGGATACTTATCACTTTTTTTATATAATACAGACTTTTAAGCTAATTATAGGACAGCAAGCTCCAATGCAATACAGGCCAATTTCAGAACCTGCAAGATAAACTAAGGTGGCTAAAATTTAGAAGTACAGTAGAACATCGGAGTTACAAACAATAGAGTTACAAACTGACCGGTCAACCACACATTTGGAACCAGAAGTACGCAATCAGGCAGCAGACACACACACACACTCTAAAGCAAATGCAGTACAATACTGTGTTAAACAAACTACTACAAAAAATAAAGAGAAGTTTAAAAAAATTGATAAAGTTAAGGAAACTGTTTGTCTTGGTTTTATTTAAATTAAGATGGTTAAAAGCAGCATTTTTCTTTTGCACATTAAAGTTTCAAAGCTGCATTAAGTCAATGTTCATTTGTCAACTTTTGAAAGAACCACCATAATGTTTTGTTCAGAGTTATGAATATTTCAGAGTTACAAACAATCTCCATTCCCAAAGTGTTCGTAACTCTGAGGTTCTACTATATCAATACGTAATATAGGTGCACATATATTGTAGTATTAGAAGGTCCAACAGTATCATCATACACGCTGTATGCTAAACACAGGCCATGCCAGAGTGGTTTCCTATAGCCTCCTTATGGGGCAAACTTTTAGGGTCACCTTTTTACAGAAATTCAGATTTCTAGAAACAGGAGGCAAGAGGTGCTAATTTTATATACTAGCTTTTAAAACGAAAAAAATTCAAATCCTTTCAATTATTTAAGCTGCCATTTTCTCTTCCTAATTTAAGATTTTTTTTTGCAGTGATTATAAATACACCATTAGATCATTTCTAAGACACTGAACCACACCACCTTTAAGTAACAGGATAGAACACCTTATCTTAAGCACACCTCATGTGACTACATATTTACTCATATTTATAATGCAATTATAGATATAATAGATAAGTAACTGGAACCAAAAGTGAATGTAAGTGGAAGTCGTAATACATTGTTTCATGCCTAAAACATAAAATATGTATAGTAAGTATACTGGACATCTATTGCCAAAGCAGGATCAATTTTTATGCAATTCGCTGATTCGCCTCAAAGCTAAGACTAGAAATATGCATTGTTGACATTCTATC
The DNA here is from genome assembly GCF_020497125.1 of Mauremys mutica. Taxonomy (NCBI): domain Eukaryota; kingdom Metazoa; phylum Chordata; order Testudines; family Geoemydidae; genus Mauremys; species Mauremys mutica. The sequence continues at coordinate 82,280,304 of NC_059078.1, forward strand.
TTTCCATATCGAACCATTAAGTCTTATAATATTTTTTCTTACTCTATGTAACACATTGAAAAGCAATTGCAAACCCCTTAGGAAAACTAGCACCTGCAGGAAAGGTCCCATTTGGCAACTGCTGATACTGTCAAGTTATTCATCACAAATCTCACACTAGATCCCACCTCCTTCCTGTAGTGCTAACTGGTGGAGTTGGAGAAAACAGAGCTTGTAGTGTTCACATTAAAACTCCCACAACTAAGCAGTTGAGTCTCCTACATCCCCTAAAATACTGCTCGAGAGCAGGCTTCACATGGAGTTATGCAACATCCTGTTCATAGCCAAAAGCTCCAGATGGGATATGTTTCATTGCTGCTTTTATTTTTTTTCCTATTGAGCTTTTTCTGTTTTCTTTAAAAGCATTTACCCCAAGCTAATGCTGTAACAAGAATGCAGACAAACCAAAACCTCAAAATTTTATCTATATTCCTTTGCTAGTTGTTTTTTTTGACAAGCATACTTAAAATCCCAAAATATTTTGTGCAACTGAGCAGATAAATTGCCAACAACTTTACATATAGAAACTTACAAAAAAACTAACAATTCAGAAAAATATCTGACTTGTTTCAGACAGCTTCTAGTATTAAGAAGCGTTAACATTGTCATGGCATATTACTCAAGAGAGGTTCTTGTCGACAAAAGGAAAAAACCACCTAGGTCTGCTGATCGCACTGAAAGTTGGCAATTTCTCAAACATCTGCTAAAGGTCAGATTTCCACTGCATGGAACCAATCAATGGAGCTACACAACTCTCTCAGCACCAGAAGAAGCTCCAAACAAAGACAAATGTTTTACATAAGTAAAGAAACTTAACCTAAATTTTTGAACACTCTGTTTAGCAAAGTCTTTTCCTCCACTGCCATACAATATCCATACACTTGGCAAGTACTGTTAAAATTCTTTTGATTTGGCTTTTGCACCAGAAACCAACATCTTTATTTTGCTTATTTTACAAGTACTTTACTACAAGTATGTCCCTGTTAGGAAAAAAATTTCAATTACAGACACTCCCCGACTTACGCAGTCGTTCCGTTCCGGAAAGCCTTGCGTAACCTGAATTTTACATAAGTCGGAAACTTATATTGTGCAAGCATAAAAAAACCCAAAAATATTGCATTTACCTCAATCCTATTGTTATCCTGGCACAATGAAGGCTGCATTGTGGTGGTGGATGACAATGGGCTTAATTTGCAGATGAGGAAGGAGAGGAGGAGACAGGCATGATTTGGATGAAATAATAGGGTGAAATAACAGAAATACAGTATCACTGAAACAACACGAGACTGAGAGGCTGTGAGAGCGCAAAGTCTTCCCCTGTAGGAGATGCTACTGCTGTATTCCTCCGCACACCGCGATACAGAACTTTACATTCCTGTATGCTACGCGATATTTTCCACAACTCTAAAATTTTATTTATGCCTTATGGGACTTTTTGCGTAAGGTCGAATTTGCGTAAGTTGGGTCTTGCGTAACCCAGGGAGCATCTGTATAAATCACACTGTTCTATAGGTCAACTCTAATCACGTATTATTAGTGCTGTCACATAGTAAACTGTCAGCATTTCTAAAGTAAGACCCACTCTTCAAAGTGTAATAAAAGTGTAAAAGTTTTTAGATATTGTTAAGCTGATGCCACATACAAGGAATCACTATGGACAAGAAATAAAATTACATAACACTTACATTAATTTTATGTAGATCTTTACACATATTCTAACATTTCATAAAAATATCTAAATTTTAATATAATTTAAAATATTCTAACTCACTGATATTCAGTCCAACTGAGAAAGACCTTTGATTTTAAATACAGAACAAGGATATATGACTGGCTTACATCAACAGCATAGTGCATGGTGGAGCATAAGCCAGGAATAAAACCTTTAAGGAACCTGAAAAAAAGATATACCATTTACTTTTCTAGGATGTTAAGTGATCCTCAAACTATGTATTTGTTTCCATTTTTATATTTAGAAGTCATTTTTCTATTTTTTAAAGGAACCACTACCATTCTATAGCCAATGTCGGAGGAAGTAAAAGGAGATAGAGTGGACACAACTTACTAGCTTTTTAGACCCTACACTACCCCCAGTGTTTTGTTCCTCTGAATCAGAAGTTCAACTTCACCACTATGCTACAAAGTCTAGACTGCTTTGGTTCCATAATATTATGAAGCACCACAAGTTTTAAATGGTGATTTTATAAATTAAAGAGCTACAATAGATTTCTTTTAGTACTTTAGGAACGGAAAAAGGCCAACGATATTTAAGGCAAAATTTTTCCAGCAATGGAAACAAAAAATATAAGCAATTGAAATTACTGAGGTGCCTTTTCAAAATAACAATCTACCTACAAAATCAAGGAAATTCAGCGTCAGACCTAAGCAGTAATCCAATAATCTTATTTCAGGCCATAGTATTAAATTGCACACACTAAAATCATTCAAAAACTTGGGGGAGAGGGGGCATGACGAGTTAACTAAAGTGGCTTGTATATTATATGCACTTCTTCATTCATCTGGCAGTCTGAACAGAATATTAGGTCTCATACCAGCTGCTCTGCTCAGGGTCCTCATTGGTATGGAGTACACCAGGGCCTCTCTCATGAGCTGGCACTTTTGTTATGTTTACGACATAGCAGAAAACAGAAGGTGAGTGAAAAGGTTCTGATTATCAGCAATCTGCTGAGTAACTCAACCTCTTGGCTATTGCCCTACTGGAGATGAAAGGGTGGGGGAATGAAGTATCATCAGCATGCCACTCTGCCATTAACCACCATCCCCTGTAGCTTATATTTCTGCCATTCCCCACCCTCCTCTCACAATGGGAATGTAAAAATCTTTAATATCACTACATACCATTACAAACATTTTTACTGGAATAAGTTTGGAACAGTCACATCATTCAAGTGATGGAGCCTTAGTATGCAGAACTTGGGGTGACAAATTACCATATAGTAAATTCTGTAAATATCTGAGTCAGGCAATTTTTTTTGTAAACATGACAGTTCACACACAAACATTCATTTAGCCTGACTTGTATTCAAATAGTGCAAACACTTATGTAACATTCTTTCTTAAAAATAATTTATCCCTGTACATAGCAATGATTAATGTTCTTCACAACCTCCCTGAACCCGTAGGCCACAGACATCCAGTCCTGCCCCACTCCTTCAATGTCATGCACATCTTTAAAGAGCTGGTCTGGGAAATCCCATTAGTCAGTAAAAGCCAGGCGGATAGGAACAGGTTTCCATCATCATACAAGACACCACATTAATGTATTTCATGTACATAAGAAGAAAAATCAAGTCTCTATATTGCAATTAGTAGGGCTCATCCACCATTAAGTGATGAAGGCAAAGTTAAGATTGGAGGAAGAATCTTATTGTTATCATACTGTTAAGATTTTTTAATTATTTTTATGAATACTACAACATTCTAATTTCCTAATTTCAAACTGGTAAAATAAAACTCAAGAAAAACAATTCAGTAGTATTTTGAGTGTTGTGCAAAATCTTTTAACATTCATTTTAAATTTCAACTAGCTTTATTTCTGAGAATTTAGCTTGCCATACTTTCTCAGTAATCTTAAAACAATTAAGTATTGTTATTTTTCCGAAATCATAATTTTAAAAAGTTCTATCCATATTAACAGTTGTACTGAAAGCGTGAACCTATTACAGGCCACTCCTTGTATTGAAAGCGAAGACATAGGAAATCACACTGAATGAGCAAACTAAATAAAGTATGCATACAAATACACACAAAAGTAGTCTATTTGATATACTTCGATGAGTTCAACAAATTCATGAAAGTACATGAGGTAAGCATACTAATTTATTTTGTATGTTAACTAGCTTCTATTTATGACAGTTTACTTGTTAGAAAATCAGAACCTAGAGCAAAACATTACTGTCCAGAAAAGACACAAAAAAGACTAGACATGGTCCTTCATATAACAGCCTGGTAGCTCCAGCTCTGTTTCATTCATGTTTCTGATTTTATGGCATTGCTTAAACTGATATTGTGCCATTATCAATCAATCATAGTGCTGGCAACAAATCATTGAGTTTCTGCTCCAACACAAGCATCTTCTATAAATAGCTGTAAAAATTATTAAACCACAAAGTTCATAAAGATTTCTATGTTACACCAGGAGTAGACAGCACCAAGTATAGTCAAGGCTACCTAAGTGTTCCTATTCTAAGTGGCTTGAATAATTTAGTTTGAGGCTCAAATTTTCTAAGTTTGGTCTCAAGACACAGATCAAAGAGTTTTTTAAAAGTCTGAACCAAAGAGGTTGCCATTTTTGCAAACAAGTGAAAACTCATTTTGTCTCTTTAAAAAGCATGTTGCACCTTTATTACACTACCACTGCAGTCCTGAGTAGAAAATTGAAAATTAATGGGGTCAAAGTACTTAAAGCAGACATCAAGTGAACTTTATTTCTGGCATTTGTTTAAAAGTGTTCATAATCTCCCTTTGTGACATTGGCACTATGTACAACAACAGTGAGTGGAATTTTCATCTCAGAAAGCATATATGGAATGAGATTACTTTTTTCAGATTTCTAGTTCCATTTAGCAGATACTTCAAGATCAGAGTTGCTTTATTCTAGAGGGTTTTTTTAAACCACACAGTGGGGGAAAAAAGTAAAAACAGTTACATTAAAAAGACTATTAAGGCCACAAAGTGAAGCATTAAGTCAAGAATTGCCCATGCAACTTCATTCTGCCCCACTGTGCATGTTTTATGATAGTATGTTAATATGTAATTGAAGACTTTCCCCCTACAGTATACCCTTCACCATCAGTGCACAGTTTGGATTGGCATGCACTGACTATGGTCTAGTAGTGGACCACTCTCACATTTTGGGCCAAATTCTATCCATATAGATGGATACGACTAGACTGACTGTGTAGCATGCGCTCCAGAAGATGTCTGCTTCAGTCAGTATACAGATGGCTGGACTGCAGTGAATGAGGCAGAGGTCCACTCACTGACCAGTCAGCATAAAAAGAACACTGTTCTCTCATTCACTATACACTATCCAAACTGTGCAATGAACAAAAAAAAAGGGGGAGGGGGAGATACCATGTGATCATTATGGAGGTGCTTGACATATCTACATTGTTCTGGATGAGTTGTTTTGTACTTAAAATTGGGATTCAACCAACTACACTTATTCTCCTCAAAATCACAGCACTTACTGTATTGATTCTCTGAGAATATACAAATAAATCCACTAGTATATGAGCTAAGAAATTAAGAATTAGTCCTTTAAGAAATGTAGCACTGTCAGGCTTTGTCCCAAATCTCAGCTATTTACTGAATGCTTACACAAATTGAATATGAATTCAAATCAACCTTGAATATATATCCAGTGCAATAAGTCACTTATTAAAAAAAATTAGAATTAGCAGACATTTTCTCCTGTTGCTCTTCAGAAGATGAAGAATAATGTTCAGAAAAATTCACAATTGTCCTCTTTCACACAGCTGCTGCTTCCTACTGTTCTCAAAGGGACTGAAACCACAGGCTACCCTTTAGCAAAAATAGCTGCTGCCTCTTTTAATCCTCACAGTGCTCGTTTCTACCTCCTTACATCATAGGAAGCCACTGTCTTCCTTGAAAGCAGCTTGGCTTCACTCATTATTAATAAATTTGGAAGACAGCGGCCATGTTTGCTAAGGGCAGTCTGGGGTCTCATTTCCATTAAGAATAATGGAAAATAGCAGACATTTTGCAAGAGGGAAATAGTTTCCCTCTGAAAGAGAAACTTTGCTATGAAGAATGGCAAAAAATTACCCTTAATCCTAAACATTTTTTTTTTAGAATTACCTATTGCATTGGTACTACCTATTGCAACAAGAATGATACAAGGGAGAAGGAAGCTGGAATATGTGGATGACAAGAGGAAAAGAAAAAAAACACACAGGCATGAAGTGGGAATGGAGAGAACACTCTAGCCACACTGCACTATTCTGATAATGCAAAGCAGCTGTAAATCCATCTTAATTAGCTAATATTCTTCAGATACCCTTGTGGTCCTCCACAGTATATAAAGCAGCCACTGAAATCAGGCCTGAAATTTAAAAAAAATAAAAGTTGATGCTGCAAATCTTCAAATCAGTAAAAATATTGTGTGCGGGAGCAGTGACATCAGCAGGGCTCAATGGTTGCTTAAGCCTTTAGCTCCATGTTGAAGGTGACATAATCCATGGACATAGTGACTCCCCAGCTTCCTACAAGTCCTTAAAAAGCCTGTCCTAACTTAGATGGGTACTCCAATAAAGAGACCAACCTTAAGAAACATTCCCAGAAAAGGACTCAGTTGCACGTTTTTTGACTGAACCTGAACTGGAACCAAACCAATAAAAATTGGTAACCCGTTCAAAACAACAGGTTCAATAATCAGGTGCTGAAGAACCATTTCTCTCTGCTCCAACCCTATAGAGAGGGGAAGGGACTATACTTCCTAGCAAGCCACTGGAGAAAAGAGGGAGGAGAGGAAGAGAGGGGCTCTGGGATTGGTAGTTTTCCTGCCTGTTATGCCTAGGAAGAGCACTGGCCATGGAAATGAACTACAACTCCCAGAACACCTCCCTCCCATCTGACTCCTCTTGCTTTCAGCTGAGTACTAGGGCCGGTAACTCAGGCCTCAGACATGGTGGATGAGGCAAGAGGAGTATGGACTACAGGACCTTTGTTTTGACTTGAGGCTGCAAGACTCCACTGCTCTTCCACTGTGTTCCTGGCTTTGTTACCTTGGTGCTGAAGTTCGTTTCTGCTGTCACTTCACCAGCCATCCTGCACAGGGTAACCTATTTTGTTATACTAGGAATGGGCTCCTGAAGGGGGCAAGGAGGAGTGAGGGGGAGGGAAGGATGATAGAAGGATGAAGGCAGGGAGGCAAGGGAGTTCCAGTCTGAAGCTGACGGAAGAGAGGTTATGTAACAGTTCTTCTCTGACTAATAGTAAATTCATTATCACTTCACCTCCCTGGCTGGCAGGACCTAGAACAGGGGTCGGCAACCGTTCAGAAGTGGTGTGCCGAGTCTTCATTTATTCACTCTAATTTAAGGTTTTGCGTGCCAATGATATATTTTAATGTTTTTTGAAGGTCTCTTCCTACCAGTTTATAATATATAACTAAACTATTGTTGTATGTAAAGTAAATAAGGTTTTTAAAATGTTTAAGAAGCTTCATTTAAAATTAAATTAAAATGCAGAGCCCCCCGGACCAGTGGCCAGGCAGTGTGAGTGCCACTGAAAATCAGCTCGTGTGCCGCCTTTGGCACACATGCCATAGGTTGCCTACCCCTGACCTAGAACTTCTCTTCTCTGTCCAGTAGGTCAGATGAGTTTTTTTCCAGAATAGAATTATTGCATTTTGATTGATTCTTTTAAAAGGTTTGCCAGTTCCACAGTTTAGAATCTTTTATTGTTTAATACAGGCAAAGAAATATTACTAAAAAAAATCTAAGACCTGTTGCTTTTCTTGGCTACTTTTTTGGGTTCCTATATTTCAAAGGAAAGTATTTAATAACTTTCTCTTTCATTCTTAATCTTACAAGAATGTTGGAATGTTTTCAGTTACATTAAATCTTTGAGCTGATTGGCTTAAACAAGTAGAATCAATGAAACACAGTGTACTGCTCTGGCCCAACTGCTGAACCACTCCCAGACCCAAACTGAGGCTGTTCCTACCTAGCCCTGGCAGCATCCTTGATAACAGACTAACTCAGTTTCCCTTCCACTGATCATCATGATACACTGGAAGTGACAGCTTCAGGCTCCATGTTCAAGGGGAAGACAAAAAATGTAACATTCAGCTATTATTCTTTTTGTACAGCCCTCAAGCAACTATGGGTAGGGATCAAAAAAATTCTGTGAGGAAGTTCTCATTTGACCAGGCCAAGAATACTTCTATTTGTCAAATTGGTAATTTCAGGACTGTTCTGATGGGAACACACGTCTTTGTATATGTCACTGTACATTTAATGCATCACCCAGATGAAGGTATTGTCCTTCCCTCAAGAGAAGCTATCCAGAAGTGAGACAAGTTCACACAATGATGGAAATAATCCTAACCCTCTGTGCAGAAAAATAATTTAGTCCTCAAACAAATGTACTCTAGATTCTATATTGAAAAGCAAGACGAAAGTGAAGACTAGTCAGTCTCTTTTGCATGAAGTTTACTTCGAATTAACAACAATGAATGGTAGACCTTTTAACTCGATGTAAGATTCAGGCTTCAGAAATATTCTTAACCCTCTTATTGAACGTTTTGGCAACAGCCAATAAATGATGAAAATATTTAAGATCAAGTTGCTGACCTTGCAACCAGAGTATGTCATGAAATTACGCAGGCAGGCAAAGGCTAGCTTATTTCTTTGAAAGGTGACTGTGTTACTCATCCCGCTAGATCCATATTAGAGTTAATATACAATATACTAGAGATGGAAAAATAATCCTCTGCATGTTTTCTATGAAGCAGATCACTGAGAGGTCTTCTAAACACTTGAAGGCAATGATACTCTAAGTCATAATTTGTTATGGAAGTTCTCTGAAGCAGTTCTACTAATAATGCAGCTAATATTGTCAAATCTATCAAGTGTGTGATTGCAAATCAGGAAGAAAAGGAAATAACAAAATGAAACAGATAATGAGCGTGTGAAAGAGACTCCATAAGATGTTACACAACAAAACCAGCTTCATATGATTAAAAAAAGAGACAGAATTCAACATGGTGGGTGCCAGAGGAGTTACTCTATGAGAAATTCACTGTTCTGCTCATATCTTGTTGAGGATATTATGAAAGAATGCTCTGTGAATCACATAGCTGGAAAAGCACATTTGATTTGGAAAAGGCTTAGGAACCCAACAAGCACAGTGATCACAAAAAAAGCTTAATTTAAAGAAGTCAATCCTAGACTGTCCTACTAAATGGCATTCCATGTGTGATATGCTTGAAAGACTCTTAGAGCTCAAGGATTTTTGTGAGGATATGTAACCAAGACCTTTATATGAGTGACACAAAATGGAACGCCATTAAAAATATGGCAGCACTAAAGCCTGCTAAATTAACAAAAAAGACACTTCAATGAGAACTTACTCTGGGTGATTTTTACAAAGCCTAGCTAAAATGCCAACTCAACCCATCAAAGGTGTTTTCTTCACCTTTTACTGAAAAACTACTGGCCTCAATGAAGAGCTGAGAGAAAATATTGGACAATGATGCATCTAACTAAAACTGTAATAATTCCCAATTGGCCTATATCTGATATTCCAAATGATGAACTGACTGACTTTCAGTTAGATATGTCTGAACAGTCAGATGTGATCCTAAGCTTTTCCTCAAAGAATATGAGAAGTCCAAGAAGCAAAAGACAAATTTTGGTCGAAACAAGGCCAAAAAAAACATGTTAGCCCCCTTCCTGGATTCTTTTATTGATGAGCCTTATCCATAAAAGTGAAAATATAAAAAATAATGAGACCTGCACTATATCAACTGGCTACCATCATGCTTGGTGCTCCTGCTACACACATTAGTGTAGAAAGGGCATTTTCTGGGCTTGAATTCATTTTGTCACCTCAGTCAAATACGACTGACAGGGTTGTGAAGGATTTTGTACTAGTGTGTGCAAATAACTTGTTCATAAAATAAATATTTTTCACTGTAGAAAAATGTATCATTGTATTCTTCTGCTACGAGTTACAATGCAAGCATATGAGTATGTGACATTAATCCACAGGAAATGCATCAGAATGGGTTCAAACAGATGGAATGGGTTACCAAACCATCATTCTAGATTAATGTCTGATCCAGAACTGAACCGGAGAGTACGAAATACTGATAAACCCAAACGAGAACTGAACCAACATTTTTAATTGTTCAACTCCTGGACTTAAATAAACTATGGCAAGTCAGAACTCCTGGATGTAGGTGTGGGTTCAGACCTACAGAAAGATATAAAAAGATAAATACAAATAGCTAACTACTTCAATAAGATACCTGAGAATACGTATTTCTAAAAGATGGCAAGACTTACATAATATTAATTATACTCCTTTGATCAAGAAAACCAAAACAAAACATGTCAAAATATGAAAATTCATGTTTAGGCAAAATTGTGGCAATTAAAAATTAATATCTTACATTTTTATTTTCCCCAAACACTCAGATAATCTTTTAGATCAATGACAAGCCATGATATACAAATTCATTTGGGGACATAAGAACCCCAGGGTTAAGCAATGTACTTTAAAAAGGCCATGGCAAAAGGGAGGATTGACTTTGCCAAACATTAAGCACTATTTTCAACCTAGTCAGATCAGAAACCTGATGTACTGCCTAACACCAAACCTTAATAAGTGCTAGGTAGAGATAGGACAAGCTCATATTTGTTCAATAAAACACCACATGATCCTATGAAGAAATGCTATAGACCAAAATCAATATATAACCACCCTTTTATAAAAGGAACTTGGGATAAATTTATTTAGAAAGCTAAGCCCAGGCCCATTGCTTCTAACACTCACAGTAGATATAGAATTTAGCCCCAATAAAAGCCAGGGAAGCTCTAACACTTGGGAACTTATAAGTATATCAAAATTCAGCCAACTGTTTAAAAAAAAAGTTTTATCACTTGAGGACATACAACTCACAATAAACATCAAAGTTCTAGTGTATCAATGCCTACAAATGAGACTTTTTCTAACCTGCCTCCACAAAAAAGTGAACAGAAGTAGAAACTTGACGTAATTTGAAAAACTTCTCACTGCATCCATGAAACACAAAGGCTTACTATACAAAATTATCTGACTGTTATTTAGAGGAAATAACTACACTCATGAAAAGATGAAAAGTTGACATAGGCCCAGACACCAAAACTGAGGAATGAGAGAACATATGAAGAAATTGTTTCCTTTGTTCTTCTAGAACTCCAAATCCTTCAACTAACCACCAGGAACTTTTAAATGTTCACGTCTTAGGTCTACTGAGTCATTAGGATTCTGTGGCAGCTAGAATTTCCAGACTTAAACATTATTAGTCCTCAAGAAGGTTACCCCACAATTCTCTTTAGTAGGCTGCATCCATAAAGTCTGAGAAGGGGCTTACTTTGGTTCAGTTTCAGCTCTATTTGCCCACATCCTATCCTGTTCAGCTGCAGTCTGTTTGCATTTTAATTTTTTCTCTTGGTAGTTGTGGTTCATGACTGCCTAGTTACAAGACAAGATGTTGACCCAAGGTGCTTGGTTCTACAAGCCATGGGCTCTGTAAGCCTGGACAGCATGATGGATTGTCATGAAAATCATAACTAGTAGAGTGGTGGAGTCAGAGGTCTCTTTTTTTGTGAGCTGTGTTCCCCAGGCAGGTCGATCATTTGCTTCTGTGGAGCTGGAGTGGTGCACTGGTTTTACTTCTTAGTAATGCTTTAGATTAGAAGCAGGAGCGAGGCACTCCCAACGTTACTATTGTAGATACTCCCAAAACTGCTCGAGAGCAGCCTTGTTGCAGTTATCAGGCTGCCTGTGCTTCTATGATGTACATATGAGATTCTGAAGTTTTCATTATCTTACTAAACTGTCTTGCAGGTTTTGTGGCATGATGTAGGTGAAGGTGAGAAGCTGACTAGCTTCAAAAAATTGCTATGCTTCTCTCTCCAGTATGTTTCAGGAACTGTTCGCCAGGAATGTGGAGCAGTGTCACTCAAAGGAAGCATAATAATTATACTGAAAAGGAGGCATGCTAGTGTCAGATACCAAAACCATAAAAAAGGGAAACTTATTACCCAAAATTAAAAAAATATTTTGCAAAAGACTCTCTCACAGATAGCAAGAGGAAACATCTGCTCTCCTCTATGGAGTCAGACTGAGGGTAACATGTCTACTGAAGTGATCATGCTAACAGAAAACCATAATTGCCTCCATTCTGCTGGACTGGACAGAAGTATCCAATTTTTCACGCCCCTGAGAGATTTAGCTAAGTTGATCTAAATTTTAACTATAAACCAGGCCATAGTACACATTTCGGTACAAGCTTCTCTGTGGACACGGATTCCAATATAATAGTATTTTTTTCAGTTTAGTTTAAACCTCATCCCAAGCAACAAACTAAACTGAAAAAGCCACTTATACCAGAGTAAGAGTACCTACACAGAACATTACACCAGTATGCCTTCACCTGTTTAAATTCATACCATAGGTTATACTAAAATAAAAATAAAAAATAACCCAACCCATGTCTCTCACGTAGAGAAAGCTTAAGGAAACAATGATCCTGCAGCCCTTCTCAAGCTAATCTATCATTGACTAAAATAGGACAGACATTCAGATCAGGCCCAAAGTGTATACTGAAATCCATCAAATAAAGTCAAGCTTTGGTAAAGGAAGGACCTGATGTTGCACATCACAGATATCAATGTAACTATTGTGATAGTGGATGTCCCCACCATCTTTCCCGAAAGCACTCATCACCATACAACACATTAAGTACACCCAATAATAATTTTGATTTGTAAACTCACTAGTTACACTAACTAAACCAGTCAGAATGAAGTGTATTTTACTTGAACAAAACACGCAATGAAAAGAATACTTTGCATGACCTAAAAAGCAAACATCTGTTTTAACTTAAACACAATTTCAAGACACAAGCCAAGAAACACACTGGAGATCTACACATTTCAAAACCCAACTGAAATGTGGACCAATATATGCAACAATGTTATAGTGAATGGATTCAAATTGAATAAAGCCCATTCACATGGCTACGGCAAGGGTTTTATTGAAAATTCATATTTCTATCAGAAAATGTAACTAATTAGTACCCCACAGATTACTATAATTGATGACAAAATACATATTGCTTTATTTTTCAGTTTGCTTTGCATGTTTGATATAATTTCAGTAAGTTTCAGTGTTCTACTAATGGCTCAGTTGTAGCTCATATCTCATGCACAAAGCGTATCACTCATTCTTCACTGCCCTGCAAAGACTTCACATGCCTGCTCTCTCACTCACACTCTCTCACACACACAGGCCCTGAAAGCGAATTTTTACCAGTAAAAACAGCGGCAAAGCTGAAACTAATTGAAACCGAAGAGAGAACTGACAAACATATACATAAAGAAGAGAGAAGAAAGTAGGGATGAGTCCAGTCATTACTGGTGATTATTACTATTTTATGTTCCTATAGTGCCTAGTGATGAACCAGAACCCCACTGTGCTGAGGTGCTGTATAAACAGAACAAAACAACAACAACAAAACACCCAGTCCTTGCCCCTATAAGCATGTTTCTCAATCCAAGACACTTTCTTCCAAACAGCACAAAGAATGCTTAGAAAAGAAATTTAAGAAAAAGTTTCAGGACATTATTTAAAAGGATGCTGTCAGAAAATATAACTTCTTTAAATTGTAGTCCATTTAAAACAGCTCAAGTGTTCCTTTAAGCAAACTACAAGATACTTTTAAATGTATAATCACTTGAACATATGTGTTAACAATAGTTTAAGAGCAGCTCAAGTAAAAAGTTTCTAGTTAATCTCATTTAAATTGTGTTAAATCTATTCAAAGAGTCCCCTTCCTGGATATGGTTTCCAAAGAGCACTCTTGCCTTGGAGTCCCAAACGGTCCAAATGACTTCTTACTACTCTCTCTCTCGAAGGCCTGAAAGGAAATACAATTAGAATTGTGCACTCTTTCCTAACCTCATTAACAAGGCAAACAATGTAATCCAGAGGGCAGCGTGGCTGGTTAGTAGCAGTATCCTGCTCTGCCACTGCAAAGAATCAGTGTGCTCATGGGCCTGCATCACAGTACAGATGCTCCCAGACTTACACAAGCATTCCGTTCCAGAACGCCTTGCGTAATTCGAATTTTGCGTAAGTTGGAAACATATACCCGACCATTACGCAGAAAACGAAACAAAAAAACCCTCCTATTTCTAGGTTACGGAACTTTTTCTGTAAGTGCGGATTTGTGTAACCCGGGAGGCGTGTGTAGTGGCAATATGAACAGTCCAGAGGGTGCAGCTCATACTGCTGTCAAGCAAAGCCAATTAAGATGGCTTACAAACAGCTCTAATGAGTTTTAAAGAAAACAAATCATCATCTCAGCCAACAGGACAGTCACTGAACACAGGATCCCAACGACTGGCAGGGACCAAGCAGAAAGATCCTTAAAATAACCACTAAGAATATCATTTGATTAAGGACCAGAAAGTCTGGTTGGATCCTTTAGGAAATGTAGCACTGTGTGTCAGATTTAACAGAATAAGGCAGACCAGTCACACTTCCAATAGTTAAAACTCACTGAAATTTCATGCACTGGCCACATTAAAAGATTTTTTTTTTAAATGATAAATGGTCATTTTTGTGCTGTTCTTAATCGAAAATTTCTTCTTCAGCAGAGCTGGAGACATGTTTTTCCAGGAAGAATTCTACAAAAAACCGCCTGCATTTTAAGAGAATGGAGTAATTAGTGACATCTGGTCCTGATCTGCTGCCTTTTCCAGGAGAAGTGGGAAATGTGTCAGTAGAAAACAAAAAAAAAAGTGAAAGTAAAAAGATAAAAAATAATCAATAGTGATTGAAGACTTTAGTGACAAGTTAAAGTATAAGCAACATGCCTTTTAAGTTAAATAGCATTATTTAATGGAATAAGAAATTCTTACAAGTTGAAAATACAGGAAGAGCCAAAAACAATCTTAAGAATAGGATTAGTATTTATAAAAGGACATTCTCATCCATTTTGAGGAAAATCAGGTGACTGTACCATATTACGAAAACCACAATAAACCACCCTCCTTCAACCCCCTGCTAAAATAAATGAAACGTGCCCAACAAAATAAAACATGGGTTGGGGAAGATTACTGGTATGGAGCCAACACCATGGAAGAAAAAACTGTGGGTGTTTAAAACTGAACAGATGGAATGAGAAATATCATGCACCAGCAAATCATCTTGAGACTTAAATATTGCAATTCATTATTCCTAGGAATGAAGGTAAGGACCTTGGGGGAAGCAGGGGGAGAGGATAAGGGTTCAGTAGTTTCAAAATGCAGCTGTCCTGCCTTCTCAGCAATACAAGCTACCAACAGCAAATCACCTCACTGTTCGACTCCTTGCATCAGCTCCCTGTACAATAGACACTCCAAGGGTATGTCTTCACTAGCAACGTTAAAGCACTGCCTGTGTAGTCGCTATAAAAAAAGCCACCTCCATGAGGGGAGTAGCTACCAGCGCTGGTGCACTGTCTACACTACCACTATACAGTGCTGAAACTTGCAGCGCTCAGGGGGGTGTTTTTCACAACCCAGAGCAAGAAAGTTGCAGCACAGTAAAGTGCCAGTGTAGACAAGCACTTCAAGGTTTTGGTTGTATATTCAAAGCTCTCATTGGAACTAATTACCTGACCAATCCCCTCCTCCTGAATGACCATGACTGTTCAAAGACAGTTGTTTCACTAGAACAATGAAACTGTCAACCACAAGGGTGAAACTCTTGGACACAGGTAGTGACTGTGGGACTCACCCCTAGAACATAAACAGAACGACCACAAAACTATTATCTCGGGGGACGGGGGGGTTCTTCCCTTTAAGAAAGCTATGTGGGGGAAGGAGAAAAATTTAAAATACTATTATATTTTTTACACATACATTTTCACACAAACTTGTAATTCATTCAGATGATAGAGACGTAAATATTTCAAAACCCAAACATTACAAATACAGGAAATAGAGAGTTACGGTTAAACCGTAATTTAAGAAGTTTAGATTTCTTTTAAGAAATGCAGAGTTAAGGAACCCAAACAACCTTAACTCTGCCCTGAAGCAACAACATGTAATTATCATATGACTATGATTAAGGCACTTAAGCATCTGTGGTCCCAGATTAGATTAATGATTTTCTGAACATTTCATTTTTCCATATCAGTTGCTTTTCATCTCCAGAACACCATGAAGCAGCAAAGGTATACTTATGCATTTGGCCCTTAATTTTAAAATTTACTCATTGGTTCAGAGGGCTGTGTTAGAGAGACTACTGCTATAGGAAAATAAAGGGGTGTGAAACCAGACCCTGAATCTTAATGTCTGCATGCCCCCTGCACTCCTGTCAGTTCCACCACCAGTAATGCCTCAATGCTAAGTACAGCCAAAGCAGCAATGCCATATGAAGCTTTTCAACCACTGACAGCCAGTATACAGCTATGGAGCCTTTGGAGAGCAGCAATAGTTGGGTAAAGTAATTTGTCAATGGGAACTCTCTATATGAATGTCTCGTCTTCCTCACACTACTGAGTGACTTCAGCCAACAGAACTGTGGCTTCCTTGATGGAGAGGAAGTGTGGCAATTGATGCAGTTACTTGTAATGTCACAATGGCTTAATTTAAGACTTACCTGAGTGAGTCTGTGGCCCATGTAATCACAATAATTAGATCCAACAGCCTGTAATTACTTAGTGATGTCTCCACTATTCCACTGTTAAGAATATTTAGGATAAAGAAAAGACAGATGCTAAATTTCTTAAAGGAAAAATTAATTTAAAAATTAAATAAAGTGAAGCTAATAGATTTAATTGTAGACTGAAAAATAATTCTGTACTTAAAGAGTAAGTATTCTACGTTGTGGGGGTGGGATGTGCTACACTTCTCACACAAATCAAAAAGACTGAATCCCTGCTTTAAGTGCAAAATGGAACTCAACTGTAGCTACAAACTCACAACAACCACTTCTATAAAATGGAGTCACATCCACAGACTGCCACCCATATCTTGGAAATTATCAGGAGGCTGCTACTCATTTTTGGAGAAAATCAGGCATATACCTTTAACTTACGGTTCAAACACTGCTTATGTTCAAACACCAGGTCTGTCTTTTAAAAGCTCTCCCCCACCAACACGCATCACATGGAGCTTGAGATCGCCTTCTTCTAAATCCCTGTCTAAGAGTAGGTCTACACTAGGAGCTAGGGATATGACTCTCCAGCACGAGCAGACATACTCACGCTAGCTCTCATCAAGCTAGCATACTTAAAAATAATGGCATAGCCGCAGTAGCACAGGCAGCAGTGACACAAGCTAGGCATGCCAAGTACAAATACATCTGACCAAAGGTACCTGTACTTACTCAGAGCAAGAACACTATCAGAAAAGATCACAAAAAAGGATGTGGACAAATTGGAGAGAGTCCAGCGGAGGGTAACAAAAATGACTAGGGGACAGGTGATTTACAAGTAGAGGCTGAGGAACTGGGTTTATTCAGTCTGCAGACAAGAAGAGTGAGGGGGGATTTGATAGCAGCCTTCAACTACCTAACGGGGGGGTTCCAAAGAGGATGGAGCTCGGCTGTTCTCAGTGGTGGCAGATGACAGAACAAGGAGCGATGGTCTCAAGTTGCAGTGGGGTAGGTCTAGGTTGAATACTAGGAAAAGTGTTTCTCTAGGAGGGTGGTGAAGCACTGGAATGGGTTACCTAGGGAGATGATGGAATCTCCATCCTTAGAGGCTTTTAAGGCCCTGCTTGACAAAGCCCTGGCTGTGATGATTTAGTTGGGGTTGGTCCTGCTTTGAGCAAGGGGTTGGACTAGATGACTCCCGTGGTCTCTTCCAGCCCTAATCTTCTATGATTCACTAAAAACCAGTAGCACAGCCACAATAGCATAGCCATGTGCTCTCATTGAGCCAGCATGAGTATCTGTACACGAGCTAGGGAATCACAGCCCAAGCTCCAAGCATAGCCAAACCCTACAGGTATGTCTATGTGCAATCAGATGCTTGACTTCAGCAACTGTAGATATACCCAAACTAGCTAGATCTAGCCAGCTTGAACAACACTAGCAATGAAACCACAGCAACACATCTAACAGCATAGGCTACCCTCTCAAATACATGCCCAGGGTGCTTGGCAGATTTGTATAGTCTGTGCTGCTGTAGCTTCACTGTTATTGTTATTCAAGCTAGCACACGCACGTGTACACAAGATCCACTCTCACCTGAGATTGATGAGACTGCAGAACCAGATGTCCCGATTACAGAACTAGCTGCTCCTCTGTGGTCTCTGACTGCACCCCTTCTGGTGTCAGGACTGGTACCTTAACCTATCCCCAGGATACAATTCCACAATTCTTTGACTTTCAGACCAAGCCTCCCCAGGCTACAGTATTCTGTGTAAACGCTGTTTACACCAAAAGGTACAACTCAATTCAGACATCTTCCCTTCATGCAAATGTGACCACTGGTATCTAGTGATGGGACTGTGACTGCCTTTTTAAAACCCAGGTATAATTTATTCTTAACAGTAGAAACTAGGGCTCTCAAGCGATTAAAGAAAAAACGAATTGTAATTAATTGCACAATTTAAAAAATTAAGCACGATTAATCACTGTGTTAAACAATAGAATACTGTTTAAATATTTATGTTTTCTACATTTTCAAATATATTGATTTCAATTACAATACAAAATGTACAGTGCTCATATTTTTATTGAATATTTTCACTGTAGAAAACCAAAAGAAATAGTTTTTAAAAATCACCTAATACAAGTACTTTAGTGCAATCTGTCATGAAAGTTGAACTTACAAATGTAGAATTATGTACAAAAAACTTGCATTCAAAAATAAAACAATGTAAAATTTTAGAACCCACAAGTCCACTCAGTCAACTTCTTGTTCAGCCAATCACTCAAACAAGTTTGTTTACATTTGCAGGAGATAATGCTGCCCATTTGTTGTTTACAATGTCACCTGAAAGTGAAAACAGGCATTTGCATGGCATTGTTGTAGCTAGTGTTCCAAAATATTTAGGTGTCAGATGCACTACAGATTCATATGTCCCTTCATGCTTCAACCACCATTCCAGAGGGCATGTGTCCATGCTGATGACAGGTTCTGCTCAACAATGATCCAAAGAAGTGTGGACCAATGCATGTCCATTTTCATCATCTGAGTCAGATGCCACCAATAGAAGGTTGTTGTTTTTTTTGTTTTGTTTTGTTTTTTTGAGAGTTGCTCTTTAAAGACCTCTGAAAGTATGCTCCACACCTCGTCCCTCTCAGATTTTGGAAGGCACTTCAGATTCTTAAACCTCGGGTCGAGTGCAGTAGCTATCTTTAGAAATCACACATTCATACTTTCTTTGTGTTCTGTCAAATCTACAGTGAAAGTTTTCTTAAATCAAACAACATGTGCTGGGTCATCATCTGAGACTGCTATAACATGAAATATATGGCAGAACGCGGGTAACAGAGCAGGAGACATACAATTCTCCCCCACGGAGATCATTCACAAATTTCATTAATGCAAATTTTTTTAACCAACCTCACAGTGTGGAAGCATATCCTCTGGAATAGTGGTTGAAGCATGAAGGGGCATACAAATGTTTAGCATATTTGGCACGTAAATATCTTGCAATGCCTGCTACAAAAGTGCCTGTTCTCACGTTCAAGTGACATTGTAAATAAGAAGCGGGCAGCATTATCTCCCGCAAATGTAAACAAACTTGTTTGTCTTCGCAACTGGCTGAATAAGGAATAGGACTGAGTGGACTTGTAGGCTCTAAAGTTTTACATTGCACTCAAAAACAAAACAGTAACAAAAAAAAAAATCTACATTTGTAAGTTGCACTTTCACGATAAAGAGATCACACTACAGTACTTGTCTGAGGTGAACTGAAAAATACTATCACTTTTACAGTGCAAATATTTGGAATAAAAATAAAAGCAAGTACCGTACACTTTGTATTCTGTGTTGAAATTAAAATCAATATATTTGAAAAATGTAGAAAAACATCCAAAAATATTTAATAAATTTCAATTGGTATTCTATGGTTTAGCAGTGCAATTAAAACTGCTATTAATTTTTTTTAACCATGATTAATTTTTTTAGTTAATCATGTGAGTTAACTGCAATTAATCAACAGCCCTAGTAGAAACAAAGCATTAGGGAAAGATTTTTAAAAACAGATCACACATCTGTGTTACCTAAAGGCTTATCTCCTGATGGTAATCTAGGCAGGCCTAACTCTTCAGATAGCTGCAACAGGGTCCTTGGTATCACAGTATCATTCCTTTTAACTCTCCCCCCACCCTTGAAAATGTGTTCCTTTTTTAATCTGCCAGAGTCTGTGTTCCCAGGCTTTTCCATTGTCCCTCAACATCCCTCGAGTGTTAGCTAAATGGCAGCTTAACTTGAGCCCTTCTTTCCTTTCCTCTTGTTTTTCCCCAATAGCATCCTATTAAATTAAACTAATATACTCATGCAGTAAACATCCCAATAACCAGGTCAGCATACTGTCTTTATAAATTACTGGCCAGTATCAAATCGATCACATTAGGGTTCTTTAAAAAAAAAATCTAGAGCTGAGACGCACTAGACTACTGCAGACAATACACCTCAGGATGTCTGTCCCCCCAGTGGCTTCATACGGACATTGACCAAGAGGGTGGCAAGATGAGACCCAAGATGTGAAGATTTTTGGTAAAGACGGGTATAACAGGCTCAGTTGCTGTCAAGCTTTATCAGTTATAAAATACATGGATTTTATAGGTTGGGGGATTCGGGGAGGGAGGAAGGTGAAGGGTGCCAACTCAATAGTCAACATCCGAAACTTTGTTAGGCAAAACTCAATGAGCACCAATCAGAATAGATGGATTATTTTTTCCTCTCACTTGATGCTTCCCACTTAAATGCTTAAAATGGCTTACAGCCAACTGACATCCTAAGAAATCTGTCCGTTCCTCACAACAACAAACTCAATTTTTACCACACTGAGGCAGACCAGGTTAATGTATGACTCAACTATTCTGCTGGTCCTGATTGTTCAGATTTTGTGGCCAAAATGGAAGCCAAGAATTTTTACCTCAACCACTGCCATGGCACAGGAACATAAAAATTCCCTGTAACATGTGATCTGACTCACACTGAGCCTACCAGCAATCAGTTTTCTCCACTACCACTGATCATCTGTATATGTGGGCAACCTGTGAGAATGATGCAATCATCTAAATATCACTGTAGTGGCTGTGAACAGATGATTCAACTGTTCCACTAGATCAGTGATTCTCTGGGGGTATACCGAGGTCTTCCAGGGGATACATCAACTCAAAAAAATATTTGCCTAATTTTACAATGGGCTACATAAAAAGCACTGGCATGGTCAATACAAACTAAAATTTCATACAGTCAATGACTTGTTTATACTACTCTATATACTGAAATGCAAGCACAGTATTTATATTCCAATTGATTTATTTTATAATTATATGGTAAAAATGAGAAAGTAAGCAATTTTTCAATAACAGCGTGCTGTGACATTTTCGTATTTTTATGTCTTGCATTTGTAAGCAAGTAGTTTTTAAGTGAGGTGAAACTTGGTGTACACAAAACAAATGAGACTCCTGAAAGGCTTGCACTCATCTGGAAAGGTTGAGAACTACTGCACTAGATCGGTATGAGAATTGCACAAGGCATTCCAAGACCTCATTGAGCATTTCTTTATCTGAGCGCAGAAATAAGTTCACCACCTCAAAAGGAGAAACCTTGAGCACAACCTGGAGGAATTGGAAAAAAAGAGGCTAAGGTCCACAGTATGATTTCATACCTCATGTTCAGTCCCAATGGCTCAACAGAGCCAAAAAAAAATCAGATTCAGAACATATCTACTACTATGAGTTGAATCAAACTAGAGTAGAACCTCACAGTTATGAACACCATAGTTACCAACTGACCAGTCAGCTACACATCTCATTTGGAACTGGAAATATGCAATCAGAGAGCAGCAGAGACCTCTTTGCCCCTCAAAAAAAAAAATAGAGAGAGAGAGAGAGAGAGAGCGCAAATGCAATACAGCACAGTGTTAAATGTAATCTGCTAAAAAATAAAGGGCAGTTTAAAAAAAGATTTGACAAGGTAAGGAAACTTTCTGTTCTTGTTTAAATTTAAATTAAAATAGCTAAAAGCAACATTTTTCTTCGGCATACTAAAGTTTCAAAGCTGAATTAAGTCAATGTTCAGTTGTAAATTTCTGAAATTGTTCACAACTCTGAACAAAAAATTATGGTAATCTCCATTCCCAAAGTGTTGTTAACTCTGAGGTTCTACTGTACTTGAGACAATCCCATGGTTTCAGAGAGGCCAAGATTCCAAACCAGCTTTCTGACAACTCCTCATGGATGTTTAGAAGTTAGCTCAAGCTCAAAAGAGCTAAAACAGATCTCAATCTTCTCTCTCCCCTGCTTCTTCTCCAGTATGGACAACACCACTATCCTGTTATTCAAGCCCATACCTTAGGTGTTATCTTTTACTCTGACATCTTTTCAAGTCTTAACATCCAAGCTACAACTAAGTCTTGCCATTTCTTTCTGCATAATATTGCTAAGATATGGCTTTTCCTATCCAACTGCAAAACTAAAAAAAACTCATACAGACTCATCTCAATTACTTAATTACTGCAGCATTCTCTTTGCTGGCCTTGACAAATATAATCTTGTCCTACTCATATCCATGCAGTGTGCTGCTACAAAGATCACTTTCACTATATCACCCCACTCTTTGCATCCATTCACTGGCTCCTCCTTGACATAAGCTGCTTGTCTTCACTTTAAAGACCCTTCACAACCTACCTTTCAGCATCTCTCATTCACTATTCAGACGTCGACTCACACCTCTGATCGGCCCATGAGACAAACCTGTCTCATTGTTTCCTTGTATTCCTGTCTGGGTCTGTTGTCTTATTACATTGTCTGCTCTTTGTGACATGGACCATCTTTTTGTTCTGTGTTTGTAGACCAGCTAGTACAATGGTTTCCTAGTCCATGACTAGGGCTCCTTAGTGTGACAAAAACAGTAAGAGATGAACACTAATAGTATCAAAGAAGTAGCCTCAGCAATTCTAATACTAGGCCTGACAGAAGTTCATTATACATTCTGGAGTGTAATTGTGTCCTCTGTTCACTATGTAGAATTCACAGATTTTATCCCCAGACTCTCAGACGAGACTGGAACAAATGAGTGCACATTTTGGAATTGGGTATCTGCTATATTTCAGATCAAATGTAAAGTATATACACACCTTCTCTTCAGCCTTCCTTCTTCCATTCAAATGATTACATCCCTGACCAGCAAAGGACCAGCTGAGTCAACAAAGCCACCTTTTTATACTACAAGTGTTAATGTCAACTCCATTACCAACCAAATTATCAGTAGTTGTCCACTAGCTATGTCTATTTAAACTTAAATTGGATACTGTTAAGACAAGGTTTCCATGTCTCATTACTTAAAATATGGGGCTGGTAGAACTATCAGGTCACATACTGAGGTGGAAAAAATAATGTTTGCGATGGGTTTGGAAAAGTTTTGCCATAGGAAGAAGCAGGAATGAAACCTAAGCTACTTGAAGGGAAGACGTTAAAACAGGGTTCATGAATGGGAGCAGATGAGGAAGAGGCAACAGGAAAAAGGTAGAGACAACTCCTCAGATGGAGGTTCAGCACCTGAAAGAGGCAAGTGGAAAGGCAGCATGAATAATTCCAGTCCATGCTCTGAGGAAGAAGGTGGTGCACTGTTCTTCAATCCATCCCCCACACCACAGGGGATGGATTGCCACCAATAAATCCTTTTTCTCCTCCTTATTCATACATTCTTATTGTAGAGATGCACATCACCTGCATTCTTATACTAGCTACCTTGGTGATTTGGCATTTCCAACACCAGAAGAGAAGAAAAAGAAAATGAGATAAGTGGAACTAGTTTTCATGCTATTATTTCAAAACACTAAGTCCAGATTATATTTAAAATGTCTTTTGAAGTCTGAAAATGACTATATGCATTGGTTGAAGATGCAAAAGCTCTTTCTAGCAAAATTAATTTATTCTACAGTTTAAGTTATAATTTCCTTACTTTAAACTTAGCTGCTCAATTACAATTTAACCAACGTAGAAAAAAACAAAAATAATTTCTGCTGTAAACTTACAGCAGATGCTCAACAACACTTCTTACAGTGAAGGTTATAAAACAATTTCAGTTAAAAGCTTATTTCATATGTTTATCTTTTTGCAAAACACTCACCTTTTGATATGAAAATTTTCATGCTTGATCTCTGCCCAATGGTAATTTTCTTTTATCCAAGAATGTGCAAGTAAAATCCTTTTAGCTAAACTTGGCGAGTATGTTTGCGTAGAACACGTCCCATTTTAAAACAATTCTAGCCAGACACACCATATTCACAAACAAAAAATTTATTGTGTGAAAGTTAAGGTTGCTACATGCAACATACCCAATACAGAAACACAAAAACAAACCAAACAATACACACTCTCCCTGGCCCACCAAAAACCTTTTCCACTACCACAAATACTGTACGCTACAGACTACACACACAACCTCAGTTCTGTTCTCATATCTATGAGTGTCTCCAACCAGCAAACCATAACTATAGACAGGACACTGTGCATTCCACAGCACAATAGGACCAAAATCCGCTGAACTAACTCCCAAGTTCTGTAGCAACATTAGTTTATTCTACTGCCAGGAAATATCCTTCATTCCCATTGCCACACACAAACACATAAAGCTATAGACCCAGTTGAAAATACTCATTAACATAAAAGTCATTATTTTTGACAGTAATTTAAGGATAGATTTAGGGGGTGGGTTGAGGGTTTTTTTTGTTGTTGTTGTTGTTATTTGGGGGGGGGGGGGCCATTGTGTTCGCCAAGCAGCCCAGCTCCACTCCCATGCTGTTGCCCAGGCATCCTAACTAAGGAACTCTTTCCTCCCCATGTGTGCCAGGGAAAGAGAGATGCAGACAGCTTCAGAGTCTTATCTCCACAGCTTCCAGGACCTTAGCTTCTGTACTATTCTCCAGGCTGCCTAGCTTACCAGCCTACAATTTTCACTCCCCGCTCTCCATGGCTGCAAGGACTCCAGCTGTGGCTTCCTGACGCAAATACCTGGTTCCATGGAAAAGCACAGGGAGCATGCACTGTAATCCAGTAAACTCTCCCTTGTGGTGGAACCTGGAGAGAAAGAGGCAGCTGCTGACAGATCCTGACAAGGAAGGAAACAGAAAACAGTACCAGGCTGCAGCCAAATGCTGAATTCTGTGCCATCTTGGAAAAAATATTATATTCACAGCCATGGAATCAAGACATCCACACAGCCCTAAGATAAATGAAATAGTTGAGAGTTCTCCTGCTTCGAGCTTTCTGCAAACTCAGAAGGCAATATTACATCAGTATACGTCACATTTTTGAGATTCTCACTGCAATTATAAAGAACTAAAACCTTATTTTTATTTAAATGAAAGCTGAGGTTCTGAAAAATAATTTAGTGGCCAGGGTAACAAAAACTACATTAAGATGAAGTTAAGGTTGACAGTACATACAATATATTTTACCCTAGATTACTGATAAGGATGTTATCCCAAAAAAAAAGACGGTTACTCACCTTTGTAACTGTTGTTCTTCGAGATGTGTTGCTCATATCCATTCCAATTAGGTGTGCGCGCGCCATGTGCACGCTCGTCGGAAGATTTTTACCCTAGCAACACTCAGTGGGTCGGCTGGGCGCCCCCTGGAGTGGCGCCGCCATGGCGCCAGATATATACCCCTGCCGACCCAACCGCCCCTCAGTTCCTTCTTGCTGGTTACGCCGACAGTGGGGAAGGAGGGCGGGTTTGGAACGGATATGAGCAACACATCTCGAAAAACAACAGTTACAAAGGTGAGTAACCGTCTTTTCTTCTTCGAGTGCTTGCTCATATCGATTCCAATTAGGTGACTCCCAAGCCTTACCTAGGCAGTGGGGTCGGAGTGAGATGTTGCAGAATGCAAAACTGCTGAGCCAAATGCTGCATCATCTCTGGACTGTTGAACAAGTGCGTAATGCGAGGCAAAGGTGTGAACCGATAACCAAGTAGCTGGTCGACATATTTCCTGGATAGGAATGTGGGCCAGGAAGGCGGCAGATGAAGCCTGAGCCCGAGTAGAATGGGCGGTGAGGTGGCTAGCCGGAACATGAGCCAAGTCATAGCATATACGGATGCAGGACGTCACCCAAGATGAAATTCGTTGGGATGAGACCGGTAGGCCTTTCATCCGATCTGCCACAGCTACGAAGAGCTGAGGTGACCTTTGGAAGGGTTTTGTTCTCTCGATATAGAAGCCGAGAGCCCTGCAAACGTCTAGGGTGTGCAGCTCTTGTTCTCGTCACGATGTGTGCGGCTTCGGGAAAAAGACTGGGAGGAAGATGTCTTGATTGACATGAAAGGCAGACACCACCTTAGGGAAGAAGAAGGGGTGTGGTTGCAGCTGTACCTTATCCTTATCGAATACCGTATACGGGGGATTAGCTGTCAAGGCCCAAAGCTCAGATACTCGTCGCGCCGAAGTAATAGCGACGAGGAAGGCTGTTTTCCAGGAAAGGTACAGTAGCGAGCAGGTGGTCAGTGGTTCGAAAGGGGCACCCATAAGTCTGGCTAAGACCAGGTTAAGATCCCAGGTAGGAATCGGTCGTCTGACTTGAGGATACAGACGTTCTAAGCCCTTGAGGAACCTTGAGACTATGGGGTGAGAGAAGATCGAGCGACCATTTTCCCCTGGGTGGAAGGCAGAGATGGCTGCCAGATGGACCTTTATGGATGACACCGCTAGGCTCTGTTCTTTCAGGGACCAGAGGTAGTCCAGAATAGCAGGAACAGGCACCTCCATGGGCACTAAGTCACGCTGCGTGCACCAGCAGGAGAAACGCTTCCACTTGGCCAGATATGTCATCCTAGTGGAAGGCTTCCGACTGCCCAATAGTACCTGCTGAACCGAGGCAGAACAACGCAACTCAGACTGGCTCAACCATGCAGCAGCCATGCCGTGAGATGAAGAGACTGCGGATCCGGATGGTGAAGCCTGCCTAAGTTCTGTGTTATCAGATCGGGCCACAGTGGCAGAGGAATCGGGTCTGCCACTGCAAGGTCGAACAACATGGTGTACCAGTGCTGCCTCGGCCACGCTGGAGCAAGCAGGATCATGCGGGCGCTGTCCCTGTGGCGCTTGAAAAGGACTCTGTGGACGAATGGGAACGGTGGGAAGGCATAGAATAGCTGCCTCTTCCACGGAATCAGGAACACGTCCGAGAGGGAGCCCGGGGAGCGGCCCTGGAATAAGCAGAACACCTGGCATTTCCTGTTCTCTCGAGAGGCAAAGAGGTCGACGTGGGGAAACCCCCACTTCCGGAAAAGCGAATGGATGACGTCCAGGCGGATCGACCACTCATGAGACAGGAAGGATCTGCTGAGGTGATCCACCAGAGTGTTCTGGACTCCAGGGAGAAAGTACGCTACCAAGTCGATCGAGTGGGCTATACAAAAGTCCCAGAGGCGAACGGCTTCTCGACAAAGGGGGGAGGAGCGTGCTCCACCCTGCTTGTTTAAGTAAAACATGGCCGTTATGTTGTTCGTAAATACTGATACACAACGGCCTTGGAGATGGTCTCGAAACACTTGGCATGCTAGACGGACCGCCCTCAGCTCCCGCACATTGATGTGCAAAGCCAGCTCTTGAGATGACCAGAGACCCTGAGTGTGAAGGCCCTCGAGGTGGGCACCCCAACCCAGAGATGATGCATCCGTGGTCAGAGCCATCGAGGGTTGCGGTGGGTGGAATGGCATCCCTGCGCAAACAATGGTGGGGTTCAACCACCAGGTTAGGGAGACCAGAACCTCCTGGGGAATGGTGAGTACAGAGTCCAGGCTGTCTCTGCACGGCCTGTATATTGAAGCTAGCCAAGTTTGAATGGGGCGGAGGCGTAGCCTTGCGTGCTTGGTTACGAAGGTGCAGGAGGCCATGTGCCCGATCAGGCTGAGGCAGTTGCGTACCAACGTTGTCGGGAAGGTTTGGAGACCTCGAATAATGGAAGCCATCGCTTGAAAACATGACTGTGGGAGGCAGACTCTGGCCAGATTGGAGTCCAGAGTCACTCCGATGAAGTATACTCTCTGTGTGGGTGTTAAAGTAGATCATGTTGATCATGAGGCTGAGGCTCCCGAAGAGGTCTTTGACTATGCGCAGGTGCTGCGACACTTGCGACTGGGAAGACGATTGGCTCATTTGAGGGACGAGGTACGGGTATACGTGTACCCGACGACGGCAGAGGGAGGCGGCGACTACGGCCATGCATTTCGTGAACACACGCAGAGCTGTAGAAAGGCCAAACGGGAGCGCAGTAAACGGAAAGTGTTGAAGGCCGACCACAAAACGAAGGTACCGTCTGTGCGGCAGGTAAACTGCGACGTGGAAATACGCGTCCTTCATATCGAGGGCGGCATACCAATCTCTCGGATCCAGGGAGGGAATAATGGTCCCCAGGGTTACCATGCGGAACTTCAGCTTTATCATGAATTTGTTGAGTTCTCGCAGGTCTAAGATCGGTCGAAGACCTCCCTTTGCCTTGGGGATTAGGAAGTAACGGGAGTAAAACCCCTTGCCCCTCATGTCTTTTGGTATCTCCTCTATGGCTCCTAGAGCTAGGAGCGACTGGACCTCTTGCAAAAGGAACTGCTCATGAGAGAGGTCCCTGAAGAGGGACAGGGAGGGAGGATGGGAAGGTGGGGTTGAAACAAACTGGAGGTGGTATCCCAATTCCACTGAGTGCAGGACCCAGCGGTCGGAAGTGAGCTGGGACCAGGCAGGGAGAAAATGAGAGAGACGGTTGAGAAACGGAGGAAAAGGATCCGGGAAAGTAACTGGTGGGCCGCCCTCGGGCATCCCATCAAAAGTTTTGTTTGGGCCCTGCTGGTGGTTTTGGGAGTGCCTGATTTTGGCCTCCTTGAGGGCCAGACTGCCTTCGATGATTTCCTCTGCCATGCCTTCTACTAAAGTCCTGACGCGGTCTAGGCGGGGGGTAAGGGCGGTGTGGCTGTGGCCGGAAGGTCCTGCATTGGGTCACTTGCGTATGCATACCCAGCGAGCGCATTATAACATGATTATCTTTCAGACTTTGCAGTCTGGGGTCAGTCTTATCTGAAAACAGGCCTTGGCCTTTGAAGGGCAAATCCTGAATGGTTTGTTGCAATTCAGGGGGAAGGCCTGATACTTGGAGCCAGGAGATGCGCCTCATCGTCACTCCTGACGCCAAGGTTCTGACTCCCGAGTCCGCGGAATCCAGAGAAGCCTGGAGGGAGGTTCTCGCCACCTTTTTACCCTCCTCGAGGAGAGCGGTAAACTCCTGGCAGGACTCCTGTGGAAGAAGCTCCGTGAACTTCCCCACAGACACCCACGTGTTAAAGTTATACCGACTTAGGAGGGCTTGCTGGTTTGCCACCCTAAGTTGGAGGCCCCCGGCAGAGTATATTTTACGGCCTAGGAGGTCCACGCGCCTAGCCTCCTTTGACTTAGAAGCCAGGGCGTGTTGGCCATGACACTCCCACTCATTCACCGATTGGACCACTAAGGAGCAAGGAGGTGGATGAGTGTAGAGGTATTCGTACCCCTTTGAGGGGACCATATATTTCCTCTCAACCCCCCCTTGCTGTAGGTGGAATTGAGGCCGGGGACTGCCAGATGGTATCCGCATTTGATTGTATGTAGAAGGCAGGGCAAGCTCAACCACAGCATGAGCCAGGGAGCTGTCAGGTACCGGACTCAACAGCCCTTGTGGGACCGGAATCAATGGTGCCGAGCTCAGTGGAGTCGGAACTGGTGGTGCCACGACTGATGGTGCCGTGGCAGAGGACGGTGCCGGGCGAGCTGTCTTCGAAGAGCATTCCTTCTGTTGAGCTGCAGCAGTTGGAGCGCTATGTTGCTTCCTGGGTCTCAGGGACAGGGAGCGGTGCCGAGCAGATGTCGGTGCCGGTAAAGGTCGGTGCCGGGGCTCCTTCTCAGTACCGGAGCGATCCGGGGCCCAAGGGGCGCTCCTTACCAAAGCAGTCTGTTGGGCACTTGGTACCGACGCTGCAGGAGTAAGTGCCGACTCCATGAGGAGCTGCTTTAATCTAAAGTCCCGCTCCTTCTCCGTCCTTGGCTTAAAGGACTTGCAAATGTGGCACTTATCTGGAAGGTGGGATTCCCCTAGGTACTTGAGGTAGGAGTCGTGGGGATCCCCTATTGGCATTGGCTTTTGGCACGCCGAGCACGGTTTGAACCCCGGTGCCTTGTGCATGGGCCCGTACCGGGGCGGGGGAAAGGGGCTAATCCCCAAACCCCCCTTTTAACTACATACACTAACTATAAATACAATAACTAATACTAACTATAACTACCAAAGTCGAACTATGACACAATTAGCAGTAGAGAACTATGAGTAGCTAGGGATGTGGAGATCAGCAAAGCCACGCTCCACAGTTCCAACGACCGTCACAGGCGTTAAGAAGGAACTGAGGGGCGGTTGGGTTGGCCGGGGTATATATCCAGCGCCATGGCGGCGCCACTCCAGGGGGCGCCTAGCCGACCCACCGAGTGTTACTAGAGTAAAAATCTTCTATGATTATAGAAAACATATGAAGGAATGGAGATTTGGGTGGGAAAGGGGAGAACATGGAAGCAATTATTATGTTTGGGGTAGTGATAGAGAGTCACTTACTATGTAGTGGCAATATGGATGTGAACAGTATTCAGTTGATATTTTTAGGTGTCTTCCCCTCAACCCCCAGCCTTGTGGGCTAGAAACTTGTTTTAAGTCAAAGGTCAGATACTGGAACACACATTCAATGTAAAAAATACTGGTTACTGAACTTGATAGAGAAAAAAAAATTATGACAAAAAATGGCCATACATGTACACTAAATGAACTCAATAGCTCTCCACTGTACATGTGGTGCATCCCATTTTATCTGTGTCAAGATGGTAATTATTATGGGCCCAAATTAATTAACAAATATATAAAAGTCAAAGCAAATTACCATGTGGTTTTTACAATTGTCCTTCCTTGCAAACGGTTAAATAGTCTTAGCTCTTACCACAGTGAAAAACAAAACACTTCTGCAGTTCTTAATGCTTTATTTACATGACATAGCTCCTTACTTTCCCAAATTGAGCTTCCAAGATTAGTCTTATACCCTAGAGTGTTGCCATCATGCCTCCCTCTTAAATGGCACTTACTCCTCTTCCTGACAGTTCACACATTCTTCCACTATTTAGAACCATTAAAGAGAGACAATACAAGTGTAGAGGATTTTTGGATAGACAGAGATAAAGGAAAGGGAAGCAGTGGTTGCTACAAACTGACCACAACAAAAAGGTACCTTCTTATCTCCTGTTACACTATTGGAGAAAAGCTTACAGTGGTAACAGTACAAAGCAAACATTTCCTACTGATATCCCCAACAATTCCTTTAACTTAAGAGGTAGTGGCATGTTTTGGGGAACAGAGAAAGAGGATTGAGAGAAGCCAACTTCTAGGTCACTTTGTAACAGTGTTTTCCAAACTTTTGAGAGCTGAGCCCTCCTTCAGGAAAGTGATACCACATATGTCAGTGTTCTTGACTGCAAGGCCTGCGAGCCAGTGGCAGCTCCCATCAACAGCCATCTCCAGCAGTACAGCAGGGTTGCCGCTAAGGCTCCCTGCCTGCACCGGCCACACGCCGCTCTCGGAAGCGGCCAGCATGCCCCCGCGGTCCTGGGGGTTGCATACTCTGCCAACAGAAGCACAAAAAGTTGGCTGGGCAGAGCTAGGCTTAACTGTGCAACTGATTGCTTTCAAAGACCTACTGGGAATCTTATCTGTAAAATAGTTTGACAAATATATAAAGCGCGCAACACACACACACAGTCTTTATAAGAACTAACATATATAGTAAGTGTTACATACAGAGAACTCTTAATAAAAGCAGATGAAGTTGTAACAAACAAGTATTTGTCCAGCAAATGGCACCATCTACAATAGATGGGCAGAAAACCTTCAACCACAGAAAAAAGTTTCAAAGAGATTTGTTGCAAAATCTAATGCTCCTAATGCTAATGCTCCTATTACTGTCACTTCCTACTCTTCCCTTCCTCCTCATCGCTACCACCACCACCACCACACATTCCATTCAGGTGCTGAACTGGGCCAGCTGGCAATGACTCAGAAAACCTTTCCTTTTCCATCGCAACTAAAATATTGAGTTTCAGAATTTAAACTTCCATTGTTTACAAAACAGTCTATATCCCTTATGGCTGCAAAAATATACCACCTAAAAACTGCAAATAGTCAACCCAAATGGAACCAATTCGGTAATGCTTACCCGAGATTTCAGACATCCTAATAAGGGATTTACTCTGAACCTTAAACTGTGGTAATTTTAATGTCAACATTGTTGACAATTTCACCACTGATCAGGGTATGCCAGGAAAAAGAGAATCAGATTACGAAGATATGCACTATCACAATAAGTAGCATAATCGCATTCTGGGATAATAAGTGGGTGGAGCTTGACTACACAATTCCCCCTCACCCCCACCCCAATCATGCAGATTTCATAACTATTCTCCCCAGAAACAAGTCCTTTCAACTACAGTACTATAGTGTCACTATACACTTTGCATTCTCATTTGCCAAGAATATCTTCCTTCCCTTTTAAAAAAAATAAGGGAATTCTATAAGGATAAATGTCACTAATTTAATTGTATCACAAAAGTACTGGTAAAAGTCAAACAGACATCCCCCCTTAGTAATCAACAAGCTTCTGTATTTTCATTTTACTCAGACAGTAAGAGAAGAACAGAACCCAAATATTAACACAGAACAATGTTAATATAATTCATAAAAATATTTGAAAAAAGTGAATGGAAAATAAAAAATATCAACATCTGCCTAGGTCATTTCTTGTTTTCCAGAATCTCACCTCTCGTTTCAAATTTGAAAAAAGTCTCCAGCTGTTATGGTTGTTTGAAAACATGAACTAAGTACAACTGATCATTTGTACAGAACATGGAACAATAGCTCAAATTGTCAACTGCACATTCATCTCATCTCAATAGGTGTTAATCCAAATGCAGTGATGATACTACATTCAACACATAGAAGTAGTAGTAGTATATTATGAAGTAATGCAGTCTCCTTGTACTGACATTTCACCAGAGATACATCTACACTTTACACTCTTTACAGCAGCATGCAGAGGACATATTTATTACACTGCTAGCAGTGTGGATAGCATGGCTTAGACAAGTACAGTACAGACACACATCTGTACCCTGTGGGTAAGTACCCTACACAGTTCTCTACACAACAAAGCAGTGCCTCCCCTGTGTACATTGCTATTTGTAGCACTGTGGAGTCTTTCCCCGCCACAGGGGAAGGCTCTGACGGGGGGGCAGGCAAAAGGAAAAGGATCGGCAAGGAAAAGGATCGGCAGCTCCGTACTGCTGGAGCCTTTCCCCTCTACCTTCCCTTTGCCAGAGCTTTTCCCTGCCACAGTGAGAAGCTCTAACAGTGGAAAGCTCTTGAGCTTTTTTCCACTGCCTCCCCCTATGACAGTCCCATTGACACATGTAGCTATATATCACAGCATGGACACAGCCCCCTTTTCACTGAGACATGTGGCTACACATACCCTATGTGCTGCCACCAGTAGAATGCAGCGTAGACATAGTCTTTGTTGCCATGAGAGGTGAACATGGGAGAGTGCCACCACTAATTTTTCCCATAGTCAAGAAGGAACTACATCCAAACAACACAGCAGGGCATCTGATCCCCACTGAGGGAGAGCCAAGCCCAAGGAACCCAGCAGAGCCTGAAGAGCACAGATTTTGAACACAGGCACAATCTACAAAGAGGAGCATCTCATTTTGACAGCTATTTTGGAACAGAGCTTACAGGACTACCACTACTTTCCCTCCTTTCGTACCTCTCAATTTGACCCCCCTCCGTTTTTTTAGGGCATGCTCCTATGTTTGAACTTTTTGCTGTGGTTAAGCTGTTAAATTACCTAGTGGCCTTTGAAAAATGTATTCACCTCTTTCTTAGCATCAACAGAAAATAGAATGAGCTTCTGAGAAGAGCTGTGGTGACAAGAGCAGACCCAATCCTCTACCTCTATTAGACATGGAGAGCAGGAGGAGGAAACGTTTCCTTGTCTTCCCCCCACTCACCCAAAAATAGATGAGTGTTTGCTTTTATCCAGGGAGGCATAGCACAGTGAAATTTACAAGAATTTTGTAAACTTCATTCTTGCAGGACAGAATGCTATGGAAGCTGGAAACTACCCAAACCCTGGTTATCTTCTGAAAATCGCTTTAGGGTGGTAACAAGAGCACTAACAATTGCAATCTTCCCCACATTCTTCCATACTTCAGACACTAACCAGCTAAGGTTAATACAAAAAGGATGCATCTTTCCTCACATCCCTCCACCAGATCCAGTGACAACACCCTAGTGGTAAGTTTAGCACCTCTTCCCAAGAGCTGGTCTGAGACACGTACTAGGCTTCTCACGGCAAAGCAAGAAGAGAAGCTTTCATCTTTTGTAGTACACCTCTACCTTGATATAACGCAACTCGATATAACACGAATTCGGATACAATGTGGTAAAGCAGTGCTCTGGGGAGAGGGGGCGACGGCTGCGCCCTCCGGCGGATCAAAGCAAGTTTGATATAATGTGGTTTCACCTATAACACGGTAAAAAATTTTAGCTCCCAAGGACAGTGTTATATCAAGGTAGAGGTGTACCCTCTGACTAACAAGTGTCTAGTACATTTTTCAAGTCTTACTACCACAGATATCCATCATCATCTAGGACATATCACACTGCTATGTGGCACATCCATAAACAGACCAATATTAAAGAGAACTGAGGTAACAAAGTCCTGAAAAGCACAAAGACTTTTTTAAACCACAACCTTACCCAATTATGTTAGCAACCATCAAGCAATTTGATATTGTTTTACCTTGCTCAACTGGCTTTAAAACTGATTCATCATCTGCTCTGTCCAACATTAATAGTTTTTATTTGAAGTTTTTCCTGCAATTGACACTTCCAGTATATTGATAGTCTAAATCCCCTCAGATCTCCACAGCTGTTAATTTTTAGAAGTCAAACTTAAACAAGGAAAAACAAAATCAGATTCTAATTTGTATTATGTAAAATTTGCTTTAAAAAACAAAACATTTTCCTCAAATACTCCAGCTCTCAACTTATTTTATTAGTAAGTTTAGTAAAAGACTCAAATGCAGGACCCTACCTAAAATCAAAAGTGAAATGCCACGTTAACACTGACACATGGCAAAAACCACAGTCACAGAAATATGCACTTGAACTTTAAAGTACAGCAACGTTATCGTCCATCAGGAAAAGTGAGCAAAAGAGAGGAGAGTGCATAATTTACAGGAAGAGGAAAGTCTGGGGGTATGCATGTACTAAGGGACTAATATGGGCATGGCTTGAGAGCTGTAGCCATACCAGTATAACCCAGTAACGTAGGGTATGGCTACACTTACAAATCTGCAGCGCTGGTAGTTGCAGCGCTGGTCGTCCAGCTGTGCAGGGCCAGCGCTGGTGTGTGGCCACATTTGCAGCATTTGCAGCGCTGTTGGGAGTGATGCATTATGGGCAGCTATCCCAGCATTCAAGTGGCAGCAACCGTGCTTTTCAAAAGAGGGGGGTGGGGTGGGGCGTAGTGTGACAGGGAGCGGGGGGAGAGAGAGAGAGTGGATTTTGGGAGCCAACACTGTGTGTTAGCTTCCTGACTTGAAAAATCAGAACATGTTCCTGATCCCTTACCCTTAACTCTTATTTGCAAACAGCCTGCAGCCAACACGACTCCCTTTCTCCCCTCTGCCCCCGCTGTTTCTGTCAAGCCTACACTCACTCCTTGCCTGCCTCATTATCTCATTTGATTGTTCACAGATTGATCACAGCAAACAGGAGCTGTGTTTGTAGATAAACAGCTCCAGGATCAACGGCGCTACGGAGCTCGGAGTTCACAACAAAACAAAGAGAGGCTGCATAACAAAACAAAGAGTAATTTATAAAAGCATTCTGGGATACATCCTTATACCCTGGAGGCCAATCACAGCACTGGTGTGTGGCCACACTTGATGACCAGCACTGCAGCACCAGCGCTGGAATCCTTATTCCCCATGCTGAATGAGGTGTACGGCCAGCGCTGCAGCCAGGGAGTTGCAGCGCTGGAAGTGCCCTGCAGGTGTGGCCACTTACTAATTGCAGCGCTGGTGGAGGCTTTCCAGCGCTGCAACTCGCCAGTGTAGCCATACCCGTAGATGCAACCTACACCAATGGAAGGGGTTTTTCCTTTGGTGTAGGAACACAACCTCCCCAAACAACAGTAATTATGTTGATGGAAGCATTCTTCCATCAACCTACCTGTATCTACACTGGGGATTAGAATGACACAGCTAAGTCAGTCAGAGGTGTGGATTTTTCACACCCCTGAAAAACAGTGATGTCGACATAAGATTTAAGTGTAGAACAGGTCTGGGAAAACACAGCTTTGTATATCATGTAGTCATGCTTAGCCACATCTTTAGCAAAAAAAAACCTTTCAGCACGAGGAGCATTTCTACAAGATGCCTTTATTTTTAAATTTCTATAATTCTGTGTCCTAATCAGGTTTACATTTTATACTACAAAATTTTTTACATTTGTATTGTTAGATATACTGGAGAGGATAAAGACATGCAAAGCCCACCGCCACTCTTCTCAAGAAACTAATAGAAAATATTAATTTCAACACAATTTTTTTTCCCCACATACCACTGGACATGGGAACCAGAAAATGCATGTCAGAAGTTCCATCAGAATTGTTGTTGTACCTTTTCCTTAACAATGTCTTGTTAATTATTCGGTAAACATCAAATGAAGTCACAGAAAAAACCTCTACATGCTTAAGTACTTTCACAAATCTTTGGAGGTACCTCCATGCCCTCCCCCAAAGAAATGAAATGTTTTCCTTTTACTTGCCGGCTTATTTGTTACCTTGGTGATATATACAGAAAGTTACCACATCTGCTTATCTTAAAACACTATTCCCAGGAGACTCAAGTTACTGGATTCTTCATTTCATGTTGTCCAACACTGCCATATAGAAATGGTATCAAAATATGTTGGTGTACTAAATGCACAGCTTTAGAAAATCAGAAGAAAAAAAAACCCAGCAGATTTCACTATAAATTCACTACAATTTATAGTCTTTTTTTATTTAAAAAATGATCTTGCACATGACCTTTTTAAACAGGCACCCCTCGACATTAAAAACCTATTTCCTAGTTTCTCATGTGTGTAGAGAAAAATATTTTTCAAATAGGAAAATGAGACTGCAAAGACATAAAAACTGGCAGAACTTGGGGCAAATGTCACTGTAACCAAAAAAATACTTTTAACTTTAATAGTGACAGGTTTCAGAGTGGTAGCCCTGTTAGTCTGTATCAGCAAAAACAATGAGGAGTCCTTGTGGCACCTTAGAGAATAACAAATTTATTTGGGCATAAGCTTATGCTCCTTGTCTTAACTTTAAGTTTATTATTTTTTTAAATCTGACTAGAAGTGAAATTGACATTGTGCCTTCAAATACTTACTTTTTACAGTAACAGAACTTGGGAAAATAAGTATATTTACTCAGACATTTTCTGTTCAATCTTGCTAATATTGATTCAACTAGTGTTCTGAAAACTGTGCCCTGAAAATCAACTGCTACTTGCAGCAAAGAGCTGATAGATCACAGGGTGTTGACTCCACTTCCTTGCTACTGGCTGCTTCTGCAGGTTTCCAGAATCACAACAAACAGTCAGGAAGCCTTTAAAAGCACCTGGAAATGAGGCAGAGCCTTCCTAGCTACCACTACTAGCAGCCAGTACGATCAGAAAAACAGGTCAACATTAAAACAAATTAAATATTTTCCTTCCCCCTCATGTAATCAAATGCTGCTGTTACCACAGGACTATTCCAAATTCACAAATGGAAGGTGAAGTGATCTATGACACTACTCATCTGTGGTTCATATCACAAAAAAGTTTGAGAACCATTGCTTAAAGAAGTTCACCGGACCCTAAAAAAAAAATACTAAAATTAATTGTTGAGGTTAGAAGAGTACTTTTATATTAGGGTTGTATGTATACTAGATTATACAGAGCGTTTAGTACACACTACAACATGAACTACAAAGTACATTTAGGAAAAACCAGGCGTTCCAAATGTTGGGCAAGAGGAAGAGGTGTACACTGCAGAGACAACATGCTCATTTTCCAAACGACTGATATCAGAAGTATAGCAACCGTTGCCAGATGGTTTGGCCATCCTCCATGCCAGTGGTACAGTAAACACTGCAGCCAGTATGGGAAAATGGAAGGGAAAAATTCCATAAAATAATGGGGACAAGACAATGCAATACTTTTTACTTTTACTCAGTGTCTGGCTTTAACATACTCCATTTTACACAGTTCATTCATTCTGTTCTATACAAGTTAGTATATTTTTTTAAGATTTCAATGTAGCTGATAAGAGGTGTGAATTATCACACTCAACGACTCAATGGGGGCAGGGAGGAAGAGGCCACCCTTCTGGCCATAGACAAATCTCTCCAGGGTTCTGGGAAGCAGGGTGCTGGGGCCAAGGGCCGGAGCTAGGGGTACCACTGAGGAAGAGCAGGGAGAGGAGTTGCCCCAGGAATCCAACCTGAGCACAGAGGATGGGCTCCAGGTGGATCCCAGGGTTTCTTTACAGAGCCGCACCTTCACAATAGCACCATGATTGTCCCCCTGCATGTCAGTCACCACAGTCTGGATGGGAGGGGGCTCCCCTCATGAAATTTCACATGCCTGCACCCAGGAGCACCAACCCAGGTGAGCAGGGAAGAGGGTGCCTGGAGGGGGAAGGTCACAGAACATGGAACCCAGGGAATCCCCTCTACATGACCCCCCCTCCCCTCTCTCTGCAGGTGGGGGACTTCTCCACCCACCTGCCACCCAAGGGCTAGCATATCAGGTGGTGACAACCGATTGAGCCACTCCACATCCCCAGAAGTATGGTTCCAGGATAGAGCTTGCTGAAACATAGAGCAGAGTTTGACTGAGGGATGGGGGTGCTGCCAGGTAATTTAGAGCTGAGGTACTGCCAGGTGATTTGGGAGTATATGGAAGATAACATTACTGAAGAGTATAATAATCACAACAAATTCACCCAAAATAGACTGATTTACATTTTAACCTTCAAAGAAATCCAAAAGCTAGGAGCCTAAGGGTATGGCTACACTTACGGTTTGCAGCGCTGGTCATCCAGCTGTGTAGGAGCAGCGCTGGTGTGTGGCCACACTCACAGCTACCAGCGCTGATGTGTGGCCACATTTGCAGCATTAGCAGCGCTGTTGGGAGTGATGCATTATGGGCAGCTATCCCAGCATTCAAGTGGCCGCAACATGCTTTTCAAAAGAGGGGGGTGGAGTGGGGTCTAGTGTAACAGGGAGCGGGGGGAGAGAGAGAGTGGATTTTTGGAGCCAACACTGTGTGTTTAGCTTCCTGCCTTGAAAAATCAGAACATTTTTCCCAACCCCTTAGTCTTAACTCTTAATTGCAAACAGCCTGCAGCCAACACGACTCCCCGCTGTTTCATTCGCTCCCTGCCTGCCTCTCATTTGATTGTTTACAGCCAGGTACAGATGATCACAGCAAACAGGAGCTCTGTTTGTTTTTTAGATAACGGCAACGGAGCTCCGCGGAGCTCGTTCACAACAAAACAAAGAGAGGCTGCATAACAAAACAAAGAGAGTAATTTATAAAAGCATTCTGGGATACATCCTTATACCCTGGAGGCCAATCACAGCGCTGGTGTGTGGCCACACTTGATGACCAGC
Organism: Mauremys mutica; assembly: GCF_020497125.1. Classification (NCBI taxonomy): domain Eukaryota; kingdom Metazoa; phylum Chordata; order Testudines; family Geoemydidae; genus Mauremys; species Mauremys mutica. The sequence continues at coordinate 82,320,122 of NC_059078.1, forward strand.
GCTGCAGCACCAGCGCTGGAATCCTTATTCCCCATGCTGAGTGAGGTGTACGGCCAGCGCTGCAGCCAGGGAGTTGCAGCGCTGGAAGTGCCCTGCAGGTGTGGCCACTTACTAATTGCAGCGCTGGTGGAGGCTTTCCAGCACTGCAAATCGCCAGTGTAGCCATACCCTAAGCAAACCCTGAACCCTTGCTACAAGTCATGCCCGCACACAGAGAAATCTGAAATGGCCCCCCTGGCCAGAGCCTCAGGAGGAGCTGTTGACCCTGCTCCAGGCCAGGCTGGTCACTGACAGTTTTAATCACAGCTTCTTCCCCATCCAAGGACTGGTCCCAAGTCAGAGAAACCACCTAAATCCTTGGAAATGGAAAAAAAGCAGTGACTGAAGCAGTCAGCAACCAGCACAGCCTGGAGAAGCAGAAGCTCCTCTTCCTGGTGTTCTGGTCCCTCAGACCTGTCTCCCTGCTTCTCAGAACCACAGAAAACCATCTCCTTACGCTTCCATGCCCATTCCAGAATTTGATGAGAGGGCTCAGCAAGGACATACATGTGCTGAACCCCCTCCTTTGGAAAATTATGGTTGCACCCTTGTAGACTCATAGGCAGTAGGATGGCCCTTATCCCATTTTAAATCTCACGTAGAAAGTTGTTTAGTTAGGTCAAGGCTCCTTAACATTGAGAATTTTGAAGCTACATTTAATCTTTTTTTAAATAGCTATTTAAAACTGATTTGATTTCTTATCAGTAAATACAGAAATTTCAACTACACACACACATTTTGGAATGTAGCTATAAACAAAGTAATCATTTCCATTTAATGAAGCACATCAGGCCTTGAAAATCCATTTGTCCATTTGTCGGTAGCAAGTATGGCTCAGATAGCAGTTTATGAACTTTTCATTATAAAAATTTTCTTTGTCCCACAAAATTGCAAAGAGTCTTATAAATGTGAATTGACGCAGGATAGCTCTAGTGCTTCAGCAGGGTTCATAGCTCACAGAGGGTAGGCCAGCCCGAAATTGATAAAACTCAATCCAACTGTTACTATTCAGAACACCATATGCAGTGATGAAATTGCCAAAAAGCATTTCAATTTCACTCTGCTAATGAGTAGCAGCAGGATCTGGAGCTATTCACAGGGAAGACCACCTAAAAATGGAGGCTGTAGAAGGATTAGAAATGCAGCCAAATGGTAGTGGAGGCAGGGAAGACACAGAAATGCTCATTGGAAGAGAGGTTTCATGTATTTCAAACACCAGCTAGCCAGAGGATTGGCCTACATTTAAGACATATGTTTGTCATAGCAACACTGGTTAGGGGACTGAAAAAAGAACGTTCTGATCAACATAGCTATGCTAACCAAACCTCCAATGTAAACACAGCTCTGACAACAGAAGAGGGCTTCTGTCTACATCGCTAATGTCCTTCAGAGAGATGGTGTTTCTACACTGACAGAAAACCCTCCTTTGGTCAGTGTAGGTTACCTCTACAAGAGGGAGCTATGCTGGCATAGTATGTCTACACTGCTGAGCCTTATGTGACATATTAATTACAAGTGTAAAGAAAAATCAATCAAGATGTGTGCCTAACCCACATAAACTACCCTACAGTCTTCTTACTGTAACCTTTGTTCTCTCTTCTCTCCTCACTCGCCCCTTGGGTCTTTGTGTTCACTTGTACCTTTATCCCTAAATTGTAAAACCGGTATCATGAATTCTGTACACTCTGTAAACCACCTAGAGAAAAGAAAGATAGTCCAATGATGTGCCAGTCTGAGACCGGAGAGACATGAGTTTAGTTCCCAACTCTGCCACAGACTTCCTGTGACACTTTATACAAGTCACCTTATTCTGTGCCTCAGTATCCTGTCTGTAAAATGGGATGAGAAGATAAATACATTAAAAGATGAAGCCTTAGTAATGTGCAGTAATGAGACCATGTAAATATTTACAACAGATAGCACCTAGCACATTTTGGGCACTGTTTAAGACATAAAAGATAGACTTTTTTTAAAGGGGATTTATCGACAGCACTTTCCCCTATTCGCTACAGTTTTGTCCCACAGTTTACAACAGGTATAAGACTCTGGCTAGTAGCAGTTGGTACATTTTTCATTGTGTTGCCCAAAATGTTTATATATCCATACTTAATTATATATGTTCTACAAAACTACCCTGTAAATGTGTTTTAAAAACACATTCCTTATATAACATACATCTAGAGAACTCCATGGTGTCGTACAAAACCAACTGACATCAGAAAGACTAAGACCATAACACAAAGTTTGAAAATGTAAGACATTTGACAAAGAAGAGGAACGGACAAATGACATACAATTGTGAATTAAAGTATTTAAACTAGAAAATCTAGAAGCTATGGTAATGACAACAGTGTTTAAGTGTAAATGCTTCTACTTATCCAAATAAAGCTAAATCCTGGGATGAACAAAGGCAAGCACAGATTACTTTAGCAGACCACTTTTTCCCCCACCATATGAAGCAATCAATAACCTCTAAAACAACAGATATTTTGGTTTATCCTGATTTTTCATATAAAAGAAGTAGTTACACTTATGACAGTTTTTAAATCTTGAATTGCTGTACCGTCTCAATAGCACTAGGGAACTGCACAACGCAGTTCGGTGATTTTCCATATGTACAGAAAGAACTTATGTAGTCATGATGTTTAACCAAGTGCGCATTTCTATGCTCAAAATAATATAAAATATGCAAGCATACAATTGCAACAGTACCAATGCATATATTACTAGAATCTGGAATTTACAAATAAAAAGATGAGTTCTCTACAGCACACAAACTCCATTTTACAGATTATGTATTCATAACACTAACCCAAGGAAATCCTGCTTGTGTTTTTTCCCCCAGCAAGAATGTGTCTCAACACAACAGAATATATTCTTGCTTGTTCTCTCTCTCCACGCACATTCCTATATCCCTTAGGAAAACAATTACAACAACACAGACAAGGAAAATAAATAATTCAACATAATCTTATTTTTAATCACAAAAGTATTTTTAAACCTGTCACTTAACATTAAATGTACTATGAATATTCAAGCTGAGTAAAAAATAATTGTTTCTTAGCCCTATCAGATGAAAGGGCTGGTTATTTTCGCTCCACCGAGAAGCTAAGTTTTTACCATTTCCCAGTAAAATATAAATTTGAATTACTAAAATGATCAGAATAGCAGCCATATCTTCCATGCAAAGATAATAAGTCTAATCAATGCCACCTCCTCTGTCGTCCTCACATATGCTAAACACATAACAGAAGCCTTCCCATTAATATCGGGGCGCCGATCTCTCTGGGGAAGCTAAAGAAACCTTTATCCCAATTTCAAGCCTCATATTACGGCAGCTTCTTGCTAATGCACTCAGGATAATTTCTATGATTCGTGATCCACGTCAACCCGATTGATTCTCCACCACACACCACGGTGTGTGCAGCAGGGAGAAGAGCCTGACATGCACTTCCATGCTACAGAGAGCACGGGGGGGAGGTGTTTACCACCGCACTCCGTACCCCACCTTAGGTGCTTAGCGAGAGGAAAAGACAGGCTGTGTCATACCCTCTTGTCTGCAAGCAGAGGGGGCGTCCTCTGACCACTCCCACATCTGCTACCCCTCACACCGAGCAGGGCCCCTGCTAGGGGGACCGAGGACACCCCGCTGCCCAACCCTCAGGATCTGAGTGAGCACTGCCCGACAGAGAGAGCAGGCGACGCCTGCACCTCCCCCCTCGGACCCCCCCTCACGCCTGCTGACCGGGCCCCCCGGCCGCGCAGAGGGGGCACGCAGGGGGCAGGGTCTGCGGCCGGTCTCTTACCGCCAGCTCGGGGCTGTGCGAATCCCGGTGGGACACGGCGCGGATGACCCCGGCTCGCCAGCGCCCGCTCTCCCCGCGCTCCGGCGGCTCCTCTTCGCCGCCCCCGACACACAGGAACCGCTTCCCCACCAGCTCCGGCCGCGTCTCCACCACCGCCATGGCCGCCGCCGCCGCCGCACAGGCACCGCACCAGCCGCCCAGCCCTCTCCTCTACGGGCCGCCCATGCCGCGAGCCGGGCTGAGCCGAGGGGAGCGGGGCTGTCTCTGCGGCTGGCTGCGTCCGTCCCCCTCGCCCGCTCCGAGCCGGGCGCCCCGGGCAGCTCCGCCGCCGCGATCAGCCTGACACAAACACACGGAGGGGAGGGGGCGGGGGGGAGCCGCTCTCTCACCGCTGCGCTGCAGCCCCGACCACTCCGCCCACACAGCCCACTGCCATGGAGACCGACACCACGCGCCGTCTCCCTCCGCCAGACGGAGGGGGCGGGAGGAACTACTACTGCATGGGAAAGAGTCCGGCCCCAGCATTTGCTGCTTTGCTGGAACGGAGCATGCTCAGTAACGTCAGCTGAAGCCACTGCCCGGGCTCTGCCCTCCCTGGGGATTGCAGCTGCTCCCTGCTGTTTACAGGGGCAGAGGGGAGAATCGGGGCGGGCTGGGCAGGGCCTATGCCGGGATGCAGAAGGGACAAGCAGGGGAAGGGGGACGGATGGGGGGCTTAGGGACACAGTCGGGATCGGGGGTAGGAGCCGGGGTTGAGAACGGGTAGGGGCGCTGCCAGATGGGGCCGAGGGGAGCCCCGGGCTAGGGAGGATCCCAGGGAGAGTTACCCGGCCAGAGCAGGGTGAGCTGTCTCCAGGGGCAGCAAAAATAGGGTGATGGGGCTTTTTCCCCCGTGGCAGGACGGTGCCGCTCAGCTCCCGCTTCCCAGGGGTGTGTTCTTAGAGGCGTGGTGCCTCCCAGTGCCTAGACACAGCAGCGCTTCCCTTCTGGTATGATGCATTGAGCTGCTAAAATAGACTTGATTTAACCAGATACTTGACATACACCCCCTCTGAAAATTATAATTGTCTTACTTGTTTTTAGTCTTTAAAGGAATCCCTTATCCATTTATATGTCTGCATAAAGCCTCAGAGCAGTTCACAAATGTCTCTTAACTATTATTAGTTAACTATTATTATTCTCCATGCCTGAATTGGACTGCCTTTATCTTGAAATCTACTGTAAATGTAGGTTAATGCTTCTTTAAATTATTTATTTTTAATATGCTATTTTGCTTACTCTTAGCACTTAATCATCTACTTTTCTGGAGATGGATCAGATGTCATTGTGCTATTTAATTGAAATTTTCAACACCAGACACTCATTGAATATGTCAGTAGTTTCCAAGACCTTCCACAATCACATCTCACACTGTTTCTGGTATAGCACTTCGTATTTGTATGGCAACATGAGTTTTTCATTCTAAATTTTTATTTTTTCAGGCACATTTGCACTGTAAAAGTGATAAACAAAGGAAATAGTATTTTTCAGTTCACCGGAGACAAGTACTGTAGTGTGATCTCTTTATCATGAAAGCGCAACTTACACATGTAGATTATTTTTTGTTACATAACTGCATTCAAAAACAAAACAAAGTAAAACAAGTCCACTCAATCCTACTTCTTATTCAGCCAATTGCTAAAACAAACAAGTTTGTTTACATTTACGGGAGATAATGCTGCCTGTTTCTTATTTACAATGTTACCTGAAAATGAGAACAGGCATTCGCATGGCACTTTTGTAGCCAGCATTGCAGGGTATTTACATGCCAGATATGCTAAACATTCATATGCCTCTTCATGCTCGGACCACCATTCCAGAGGACATGCTTCCATGCTGAGGATTATTTTAAAAAATGTGTTACTTAAATGTATGACTGAACTCCTTGGAGGAGAATTGTATGTCTCCTGCTCCATGGTTTTATTTGCATTCTGCCATATATTTTGTATTATGGTAGTTTAGGATGATGACCCCGTATATGTTATTTGATTTAAGAACACTTTCACTACAGATTTAACAAAACACAAAGAAGGTTCCAATATCAGATTTCTAAAGATAGCTACAGCACTCAACCCAAAGTTTAAGAATTTGATGTGCCTTCCAAAATCTGAGAGGGACGAGGCACGGAGCATGCTTTCAGAAGTCTTAAAAGAGCAACACTCTGATGCAGAAACTGCAGAACTCAAACCACCAAAAAATAAAATCAACCTTCTGTTGGTAGCATTTGATTCAGATGATGAAAATGAACATGCGTTGGTCCGCACTGCTTTGGATTATTACTGAGCAGTACCCGTCATCAGCAGGGATGAATGTCCTATGGAACGGTGATTGAAGCATGAAGGAACATATAAATCTTTAGCGCATCTGACACATAAATGTCTTGTGATGCCAGCTACAACAATGCCATGCAAACGCCTATTCTCACTTTCAGGTGACATTGCAAACAAGAAGCAGGCAGCATTATCTCCTTCAAATGTAAATAAACTTGTTTGTCCGAGCAACTGGCTAAACAAGAAGTAGGACTGAGTAGACTTGTAGGCTCTAAAGTTTGACATTGTTTTATATTTGAATGCAGTTATTTTTTGTACATAATTCTACATTTGTAAATTCAACTTTCATGATAAAGAGATTGCACTACAGTACTTGTATTAGGTAAATTGAAAACTACTATTTATTTTGTTTTTTACAGCACAAATATTTGTAATAAAAATAACTATAAAGTGAGCACTGTACACACTTTGTATTCTGTGATGTAATTGAAATCAATATATTTGAAAATGTAGAAAACATCCACAAATACTTAAATAAATGGTATCCTATTATTGTTTAACAGGATTTTTATTGTTTAAATGGTATCCTATTGTTTAACAGGATTTTTTTAATTGCTTGACAACCCTAGTAAAAAGCCTTACTAAAATCAAAATATATCACATCTACTGCTTCTCCCCTATTCACTAGGCCAATAACCCTGTCCAATAAGGAAATTAGCTTGGTTTGGCACAATTTTTTCTTGATAAATCCATGCTCTCTATTCCTTATAATGCGGTTATACTCTAGGTGCTTACAAATGGATTGTTTAATAATTTGTTCTAGTATCTTTCCGGGTATCGAAGTTCGGTTAAGTGGTCTATAATGCCTGGATCCTCTTTATTCCTTTTAATAGAGACATAGGGCTAGATTTTCAAAGGTTTAGGTGTGTACGTCCCAGTTTTAGGCTCCAATGCAATTCCCAAAACTCTTGCCAAACCCTTTAGACATCTAAACTCACTCAGTGCCTACATTTTCAGGGTACAATTTCCTTCAGTATCTAAGTTTCTACCTCTGAGCATGCACACTGCTCCTTTATTCTAGTCATCTGGATGCCTATATCCCCACTAAGCTCCAGAGCAATTCACAAACAAGGGCAGATTGCAGGGGAGACAACACTTATCTTGCATGTAGGGCCCAATCCAAGAAGTGTGCGTAAAAGCTGTGTACTGGATTGGGTCCCATTCAAAATCTGGCTGGAGGAGGAAATCTGTCACCATATGCTTTGTAACTTCAAGCCCAGTGATTAGAACACTCATGTGGGAGATGGAAAAATCAAGGTTCAATTTCCCACTCAGATAACAGGGGGACTGCTTTAACCACTATGCTAGAAGTTACAAGGTGGGTACCACTTCCTCCCTTGGCTGTTTTGTGTGTAGTTAGGCACGTGCCTGTCTCATTCTCTCAAGAAACAGCTTAGGCATCTAAGCTACTTGACTCCAGGAAAGTGACTCCCATTTGGGGACGTCCAGGCAGAGTTACATGCCCTAAACTCTGTATCTCCCCTTGGCTGTTTTATGAAGCTCCATGCCTACCATGATGGTTTTTGTGGATCCCATTCCAAGGTGCCGCCCCTCTCCCTCCCCCCCCCCCCAGCATTGTGTAGGGAGTTTAGGCACTTAACTCAGGATTTGTGACTTTCTTGGTGCCTAGAAGCTAGACAGTATGATACTGAGCATTGTGGTGCCTAAGTCCCTTTGTGTATGTAGCCCTTAGTTTTTTTTCCTTACTGCCTACACTGGAAACTGAACAACAAAACATCCCCCCGAACAACAAAAGTTTTGCAGACAAAAAGCGCCAGTGTGAACAGCGCTTTGTCGGCAGGAGCACTCTCCTGCCAACAAAGCTGCCGCCGCTCATTGCGGGTGGAAGTTGTTTGTCGGCGGGAGAGCTCTAGCCTCTCTTCCACCAACAAACAGTGGCTACACTGCATGCCTTTTAGCGGCATGGCGGTACCAGCACAGCCCTGTCGCTCAAAGGTGCATAGGCTAGACAAAGCCTTAGCTGCGGGAGCTATTCTGAAATAAAAACACAGTGAAGACAAGGCAATTTGGTTTTAGCAGTGAGGAAAAGGCCTGAGAAAATGTCTCTGAAATAAGATCAGGGCAATATGCTCATATGTTTGTGCCAAAATAGTGAAGTGCAAATTTTGTTTTGAAAAGTTGATCAATATTTGTAACCGTGATAATAGGCTGGTGGGGGTGTTTTTATAAGGAACAATGGCAGATTTTCTACCTAATAGTTTGTGTTTAAAATGTATTTCAAATACTGTGTACAATGCTTTACACAAGTTTCAGTGTTTTGTGTACATTAAATGTTTGTTTAATATAGGCCATACAGGTTCTAACCTACAATGGAAAGAGACTAATAAAGAGAACATATACCTTCATTCAGGGTTTTACATACAATAGTCCTGCAGTTTAACTCTATACAATGCCTTTCCAAATTACAAAAAGTATCTTAGTTATTTGTGTCCAAATTTTAGAGAGATTCCACAGTGCTAGCAAATTGTGACAGGAGTGCCACCAACCATACATCTTGCCACCACCTGGATCAAAAGATGAGGAAAGGTGAGAGCTAGCAAATTGTGACTGGTGTATCCCCAAACATCACAATTAGTCAGAGGATGAGGAAGATGAAAGGCAGCAAGTTGTGACTAAGCAGCAAAAAAGAACTATAGGTGTAAGTAACTGCTACCAGTAGCAAATTGTGACCATACCAGTTTGTAACATTACAGCACAACCACCACAAATTGCTGCTCCTACGGGAGATGAGGCTGTAGCGGGAAGCAGCAATAAATAGTCACATGCTACATCTGCTCTTCCAACTGCTGCTACTGCTGCTTTAACAGGAACTTCTCTGGAAAATGCAGCAGCAGCAATCTTTAGATGGGGTATTCCTTTTACAGCTGCTGCAGCTGGTGCAAGAGTTGCAAAGGGAAGGAAAGCAGCAGCAACAGTAAGATAAGATGTTATTCCTGCCTTGCTTTCCATTAGCCACCCATGCTCTCAATTTCATCGTATAGGGTTTTTTATTTTATTTGCTATTCCAACCCCTGCAGAATTACTCATGCTTGATGAGGTCACCGTCACTCCTTCTGAATGAAAATCCTTCCTAGGAAAAATTTTACCTATCCAGAGTCATGTTTTTCAATGAATATGGCCTTGCCATGGTTACAGTGCAGACAGTGTTGTGGTGATGCTGCTGCAGAGAAGGAAAACTGCATCATTCTGGTGAATGCACATTGTACAATGGAATCTATCTACACCACAATTTGAATGTACAGACTATTCAGGTATTTCAGAAAGTTCTAAACTGTGACATACTGTTAGCTCTTATTTCTGTCCTTTCTGAATTTGAGTTTCATGGCAGATTTAAAGCTTGGAAAGAAACAATATCTTTTCAGTGACATTATCAATCACTAACATAATCTGTTTGTAGACAGTTGTTAATAGCAAACCTATGATAATGACATTTTATTTCTCTGTTTACTGCATACCTCAAGACTGCAGGTTAGGTAGTAGAGGGAGCAGATGTTCAATTCAATTATCAGGATTTATAGTAAAAGGAAAAAATTCAGCCAGTCCTAGCAACTGAAAAACAAACATTGATACTATATATGTCCACTCAGATCAATTATTTTCCACACAAACAACCCCCAAACCACTATTAGCCATCTGAACCTGCCCTAAAATAGTTACTAACCTATGTCCTGCCCCAAAGGGATATCAATGGAAAGTATGAGAAAACAACAGCGCTGAATTTTCCAATGCTTCAGGCAAAAAAAAAAGTTTTCTTATAATTTCACAAATCAGAGCATCTTCCATCTTTTCATATAATTGAAAAAATATTGATGGTACTGTGCACAATGGCAACAAATGGCTTCTGTGGTCAAACATTAGACTTCACTTGGGCATTTAATCAGCTGAAAGGGCTGGGCATCTGGCAAATTAAGATCACATAATTAGAAACCACTTGCAAAAAGATTGGTTCAAGTGAATTAAATACAATTAATCACAGTGGAAGTACATAACCAAGCCATAGACATAACCAAGTTCTCCTAGCCAGCACTCAACTGTTTAGCTACAAGACCATCCTTTCTCTTCTAGTTGCAGCTTGCCTTATTTCTGACACATCTTCCAATTTCTACAGTGACTAAGGCACAAGTCCTACAGACAGTAATCTCATTTATGACACAGCCATGAAGTAGTCCCTGAGCACCTTCCAGCATATGCAAGGAAAGAGGCAGGGGTCCTGTGTGATTATACAATTAAAGAATGCATCATAATACATATACACAATGGAGCTGGATTAACCTTGCACAATTTAAATTCTGGCATTTCTTAACTTTTGAATGCTTGAGTTTGTAACTTAAATAATAATCTTTCAACATTACTTTAAAAAATGTAAATTCCTAGGTTGTTTTTTTTTTAAAAAGGCAAAATCAAATTCTACTATATGTAACTAACAACCCTCCTCCCCTAAGTCATGCAACATCAGCATGCACCTCTATGAGGTGACCTAAAGGAGTAAGGGCAGTAATTTGGTAGCAGCAGCAGAAGTTTGTTATTCTCTGTGTCCCAGCCACTAGAGGAAGATACATGACATACTGAAACAGTGAATAACATAGGCAGGAGCTACAATATTTTACATTCAGCACAATCAAGCACAAGGTATTTGCAGAATCTGTTTCAGGGATAGTTAGGCTAAGGGACTGAGTTTTGGGTCTGATTAGGTATTAGAGATATTCCCATCTTGTTAACTTCTCAGTGGGGGATGAGGCATTGCTCAATAATAAGGATTATGAAGGGGTCAGAATTATTAACACTAGCCACTAGAGGAAGTATAGAGATCCTGGTTCCTAGCCCCGTGACAAAGAGTGCTTTGATAAGGGAAAAATATGCCACCACCATTTTGTCTGTGTCCCATCTGGAGATTTAGTTCTGTGTGGCATATTGGAGGGAGACACCAGTATGGTTCATGCACAGCACTAATGGAATGCTCATGGTTTTTGGCAGCAAGCCCAGAACAAATTGTGGTAAACAAACCACAGACAGGAAATGGCAGTTTTTGACACCCTATAATTTAGCCAAAGTGGAATGGATTTTCATGGAGTCATCAGAATTCACCTTCCTGACCCCAGGGCTATTCACCTGCCAGTATCAGTCCTGTTGCAAATTATGGAGTACTTTCTCAGTGAGAAGAATTTTTATAATAGAAAATGTTAGGCAATTTAAACCAGGGATCATTAATACATCCCAGATAATAAATCAGCAACTGGTTGTCAGCTGGATGTGTCATTAACCCCAAATCCAGTGTGGCCTAGGAGTTAGAGCTGGGATCTGAGAGTCAGGCTCTCTCTCTTACTACATTCCCACTAACTTGCTGAATGACCTCGGGCAAGTTACTTACATACCCTGAGCACCTGGAGCTTCTATTGATTCCAATGGGAATTTTAGTGCTGAGCACTTCTGGAAATCAGGCCCTTAGTCTAGCTATGAAATGGATAGCATTATTATTTAATATTTATACTGCAACAGCATTCAGGACCATGAGCATGATTGGGGGCCCCCCATCACATCAGGTGTTGGGCAAACACATAGGAAGAGACTGTTCTTGTCCCAAAGATGCCTCACACAGAAGGGAAACCTAATTCATTAATATTTGTAAAGTACTTCAGCCTTGTCTATACTAGCATACTCTTTAGCTGTACTTCACCAAGGTACAGCTCCATCAATGGTATCTGTAAAGAGATACACAATGCCTGGCAAACTAGCACTGCCACTGATCCTTCCAATTCCAACATTCTACTCCTGCTTTTGGTTACTAAGATATTACCAAAAGATGTTTGAATAACAGAATTAGTGAAAGGGGTGTGTCCCCATGTGTGCTCTGTTACACACACAGCAGCTTTCCTTAGAATTATTATTTGTAGTACAGTAGTACTTATAGGCCCCAACCGAGACTGGCGAGCCATGTTACTAGGCACTGTACATATAGTGAGAGAGAGCCTTACCCTTAAGAATTTACATTCTAAATAAACAAAAGGTGGGAGAAGAAACAGAGATGGTGAAGTGACTTGCCCATGGTCACACAGCAGAGCAGCACCAGAGCCAGTAATAGAACTCGTGTCTCCAAATGTCCAGTAGGGTGCCTGTGATGGTGTATAAACCCCCACCAGTGACAAAGGAGTTAAAGAGCTGCTGTGGGCGAGGCTGGTCCCCTCCCTACAACTCTTATGTCACTTATGTCAGGGCTGGAACAAGGGTTTAAAAGCAAGAAGTTCCAGTCAGTTGCTGGGCAGTTTGGGGAGAATAGGCAGTAGTTTTACAGTTTCAGAGAGAGACTCCTGGAAGGCTTAAAGGAAACTGCCATGAAGGTCATTCTCATCCTACAAAGAAAGAGTAGACTTTGGCACTAGCTGGGTAAGGTAGGTTAGGCAAGCCCCAAGTTAGTACTGCAATTCTTAACTCCCCCTGGGGTTAGGGAATCAGGGAAATATACTAAGGAGTGGAAGTCAGGAGCTCCCTCCTCTTCAAATGCAGTCAGACTATTTGATTCTGAGACTCCTGTTTATACTGATGGGGAGGCTCCATTACAGGTTTTGCAGTGCCCAAGCAATAGTTAGGGTTGCCAGGTGTCCGGTTTATGACCAGAACACCCAGTCAAAAAGGTGCGACTGGGCTGCTAAAAGTCTGGTTGACAGCACAGCAGGGCCAAGGCAGACTCCCTGTCTGCCCTGGCTCCACACGGCTTCCAGAAGCAGCTGGCATGTCTGGCTCCTAGGCACAAGGGCAGCCATAGGGCCTCCACGCACTGCCCCTGTCCCGAGTGCCGGCTCCACAGCTCCTATTGGCCGGTAACCGTGGCCAGTGGGAGCTGCGGGGGTGGTGCCTGCAGGTGAGGGAAGTGCAAGGAGCCGGATATGCTGGCCACTTCTGGGAGCCACCTGAGGCAAGCGCCACCTGGCCAGAACCCACACCCCCTCCCAAACCCCAAACCCCTGCCCCAGGTTGGAACCCTCTCCCACACCCTAACTCCCTCCTAGAGCCCACACCCCCGAGCCACTGCCCCGACCCCACCCCAAAGCCCACCCCCCCCAGCCGGAGCCCTCACTCTGCCCTGCACCCCAACCTCCTGCCCCAGCCTGTAGCCCCCTCCCACACGCCAAACCCCTCATCCCCAGCCCAGAGCCCCCTCCTGCCTCTCAAACCACGCATCCCCTGCCCCACCCCAGAGCCTGCACCCCCAGCCGGAGCCCTCACCCTCTCTGGTACCCCAAAGCCGTGCCACAGCCTGGTGAAAATGAGCAAGTGAGCGAGGATGGGGGAGAGTGAGCAACAGAGGGATGGAGTGAGCGGGGGTGGGGCCTGGGAGGAAGGGCGGGGCAGGGGCAAAGCCTCAGGGCAGGGAAGGGGGGGCAATGGTGTTCAGTTCTGTGCGATTAGAAAGTTGGCAGCCCTAGCCAGTAGGAGGTGCACAGCAGTACCCCAAGAATTGTGACAATGCCCTATCCACACAGGTGCAGTAGTGCAGCCAAGGCAGCAGGACAGACATAGCACTTAGGCACTTATTAACACGTATGTAAGCACATTTCATCTATAGATAGCAATGGACTTTATAAACATGAATATCTGTCATTATAAAAAAGGGAAATTACAGCACAGGGAGGTTAAGTGACCTGCCCAATGTCAACACCAAGTGAACAACAGCACTGGAAACAGAACTCCAGTGTCCTATCTACTGGAACATCCTGCCTCCTTTGTCCCCAGTTGCTGGCATTCAGCTACAGTACCTACTCTACCAAGGGTGCATAAAGCTTCAAAAGGGAGCTATTTATTCTACTACCCAGCAGATAGCCACCAACAGGTCTTGATTTGAATATTATAAAACAGATTTATAGGACATTTTACCCCAGAATACTCTGTGCTTTTAGTAACATGATGACGGACCCCCCCTACTAACAGTTAAAAAAAGGGAAAAGAAATAAAGGGGTCTGAGTACAGTTCATTCATCAGATTATTTCTCACTATCAAATGGCTCTATAATTCCTGTATTGAAATACACTAAGATGGTCAAATCATTATGCAGTTAACTTGTACTATCATATCATCCAGAATTTCTCTTCAAACAGGTGACATCATAAGGCTCAAACAATACAATATATTGACACACTGCACATAGTTAAGTAAAAATCTGAAATTACTTTTGATGCATTTACTTTCAAAATTCATATTTTTGTATATTTTTCTCCCTTTGTTTCTTCTGTCCTTTTTCCTCACGTTCAGTGGGGGTGAACATAGTTGATAAGGATCAGGGAGGGCCTAGGGAGAGATGTCTAAGATGGGATATTCTGGAGGGAGTTGGGAGGATACCGGTAGATAGCAGGCTGTTGATTATGTACAGTATATGATATGAAGGGCAAGTTAGAAAGATGGAAATAAGGCAAGAAGAAATTAGGTCAAAGTAGGACCTTCCTTTGTAGAATGAAGAAAAAACACTATTCCTGTGTAAATGTACAACTATAAATGCACTTATGCCTACTGCTAATGGAAACAGTTAATGCCTCTTTTAGAGAAGCACACCTACAAACTCCTTAAAACACACAGTAGTGTGACCAACCCTCAAGATGATATAACTTGACCCTTAAGACTGCTCCAACCTCTTTCAAAATGAAAAAGTAGAAACTACCAAGCTCTAGCAATGTGTGAAATCAGCCAATACCCTGGATGCCTCACAATCAGGGTTCAGACCAGGGCACCGCACAGAGACAGCTGTAGTGGCATTAAAAGACAACCTCCTTATGGCCACGGACACAGGTAAGATCTCCAAGCTCATGCTCTGGATCACACTGCAGCTTTAGACATGGTGAACCATAATGTTCTGCCAATTTACCTACATGACATAGCAGGGGAAGATGGCCCAATGGTTCCAACTGCCCATCTCCAGCAATGCTCAGGGACTGGTGATGGGTAAGTGCTCCTCTGCTCCAAAGGCTCTTATCTGCAGGATCGCATAAGGATCTATATTATTTCCCCTTCTCTCTCAGTAGTTTCATGAGATGTTGAAAAAGATAGTGAGACACCATGGGCTCAGCAGCAAGAAGTCTGCTTAGGACACTCAACTAATTCTCAGCTGATGTGACCACTGCCTCTACCAGACTCCTGTACCCCACTGGTCTGGGTCTGTCACAGTAACAAAAAATATGTACAGTATTAAAGTGCGCTTTCACAATAAAGACAGTGCACTACATTACTTGTCTGAGGTGAATTGAAAAATACTGTTTCTTTTGTTTATCATTTTTACAGAGCAAATATTTGTAATAAAAATTATAATATAAAGTGAGCAGTGTACACTTTGTATTCTGTGTTGTAACTGAAATCTATTTGATTCTAGAAAAACATCCAAAAATATTTAATAAATTTCAATTGATATTCAATTGTTTAACAGTGCAATTAAAACTGCAATTAAGCACGATTAATTTTTTTGAGTTAATCGTGAGTTAACTGCGATTAATCAACAGTCCTATTTCCAATACTGTCATATTCAAAACTCTCACAAATGAGGTCCACTGGAGAAATATTAAGTTATTTGTGTGCATAGTTCCATTCAGAATATGAAATTGTACTCTGACTGCACAAATCCACTATAAGGACATATATCCTCTTTTCATGGGACAGCAAATTGAGTCATCATGAGGAGGCTGTGATTGGGAGTGTGAATGCTTAGGGTGACCATACATCCCATTTTGGCCAGGATAGTTCCTTTTTTAAGCCCTGTCCCGGCCATCCTGACTTTTTTGGAAAAAAATGATCATCAGTTGGCAAGAGCAAACTGGATAAATGTGCAGTTTTGCCCCAAAAATGGGATGTGACCCCCTAGCGGGGTGTGGAGAAACGTGTGGGGGGGGCATGGCGAGTGGCAACGGCAGCCCTGCATGGGAGGAGGGCCTGGGAGAGCAGCTTGGGCCGTGCCAGCTGTCCCTGGGTGTGTGGCAGGGATCTTGGGCCAGCCCTGTGTGCAGGGGTAGAGAATGGCCTCGGACTGGCCCCACATAGGTGAGTGGTAGGGGGAGCTCGGGCAGGTCCCATGTGTGCGAGGGAGCCAGCTGTGCGGTGGCAGGGGGCTTCAGATGGCCCTGTGTGGGGTCGAGGAGGAAGATGGGGGCCTCAGGCTAGCCACGTGGGTGGGTGGCCGGGGGGCTTGGACTGGCCCCACAATTGGGTGGAAGAGGGGGTCTTGGGCTGGCCTTGTGGGCAGGAGGCAAGGAAGGCTGGGGAGGGGGCTCACATGGGAGGAGATGGAGTGAGGGTCTTGAGCTGGCCCTGTAAACGGGCTACTCACCGCCGCGGCGCCTCCTGCTGATTTTTCCGGGGAATTAGCTCTTTTTCAGCCCGGAGCACCCTCTGCAGGCCGGTGATCCCCCTTTTTCCTATCGGCCCCGTGTCCCTCCCAGGACCCGGTGCCCCTTTAACTATAATTGGGTCTCCCCCTCCCAGGGGAACCCCCACCCTACTATCCCCACTTTGCCTCAGTAGTGGCCACTGACAGTCATGGTCTAGCCCCACACCCTGGGGCAGACTGCAGTATCAGCCGACTCATCACAGGCAAAAGGGGTTTGGACCTGCTGCTTTGCCTACTCCTGGGTTGTCAATGGAACCCCCAGTACCTCTTGCCCTTTACTAGGCCGCAGCCTGGGGCTTTCCAGGCTGGAGCTTCCCTAGCTCCTCAGCCTGTTCCCCAGCCCTGCTTCACCATAGGTACCTTTCCAACCTCTAAGCAGCCAGGCCCATCTCCCTCTGGAAGCAGAGAGAGACTGCCTGTGCTCTGGCTTCCCTGCCTTCTTATAAGCCCCAGGGCTTCAGTTTGGGGCGTGGCCACAGCTGCAGCCACTTCCTTAACCAGCCCAGCTTCCAGAGCCACCGCTCTCAAGCCCTGGCAGGCAGCATTTGAAGCTCCTCCGGGCAGGAGCAGGGTCCACCCTGCTACACACCCTCCCCCTCAAGAACCCCTCCAGCGGGGGGGGCAGGCGGGGTGTTCTACCGGCCCAGCTTTCTTCTCAGCTGGGCCCGCAGGAAATCTCTTTCTTGCCGCAGGCCCTCCATTGCTTGGAGCAGCCTGCTGACTTCCCCCTGGTTCTGGGTCCCCACCATAGACCTCCCTGGTCCCCTGTGGGTTCCCCCTCCAGTTTGGGTTCCCACTTCGGCCCTCCTGGCCCTTGTGTGGGTTCCCTGATTAAGGTGAGGCCGCTTTGCCCCAGCCCCTTTCTGCTTAGGGGCCTTGGTCTGGACTACCCCTTCCTGGCGGGGGGTCCTAGACCGATCCTCAGTTACCGGCCTGTCCCCTTTCTGCCCCAGGGGGCATTGCCTCTTGATCTGGCCCTTAGTGTGGCAGTGGAAGCACCCTCGAGGCCTCCCCCCTGCCTCGACCCCCAGTTTTGTGGGCCTTAGCCCTTCTTTCTGGGCTTGGCTGGGCCCTGCGAGCTCCGTGGGGGCACTCCCTCTTCAAGTGTCCTGGTTTCCCACAGGCCCAACAGTTCCTTGGCCTTGGCACCGGCCTCCTGCCCCAGGTGCCTGGGCTCCAATGAGGTCCGTGTGCCCTCCCCTGCCGCAGCTGAAGCAGCCCCGCTTGCTGTTCGGCGAGCCGAGTCCCACGGGCTCTCCAACAGGAGTCTCTGTATCGTTTCTCCACCATTTTGGGCTCAGCTCGTCTCTGCGTGCCCGGTCTCGGACTCGGGGCCCGGGCGGCCGGCCCTAGAGGGGCCTCGGCTTCCAGAAAGTCTTCCATGAGGGTGACTGCTGCGCGCAGTGTTTGCGGTCGGTGCCGGAGCACCCACGCCCGTCTGGGTGTCGGGAGAATGTGAGTGAACTGCTCAAGGACGATCTGTTCTGTCAGTTCCGCGGTGGTTCCCCGCTCAGGCTGTAGCCACCTGCTAGCTGCGTCCTTTAGTTCCTGGGCGATGGCCCGGGGCCGGGCGCCTGGAGGATAAGGCTTTCCCCGAAACCGCCGTCGAAAGGTCTCGGGGGTAATGTCGAAAGCGTCCAAGATGGCGGCTTTCACTCGCACATAAACTCGAGCCTCATCGTCGGGGAGCCCTCGGTAAGCCGTCTGCGCAGGCCCCGTCAAATAGGGGGCGAGGAGAGTCGCCCACTGGTCCGGCGCCCACCCGGCCACTGCCGCCACCCGCTCAAAGGTGACGAGATACGCCTCGGGGTCATCCTCGGGCCCCATCTTGGCCAGGCGTACCGGTGGCGCAGGGGGCGCAGGTGAAGCGGCCCCCCCTGGTGCGCCGCCACCGGGGCTCGACCACAGGGTGGCGAGCTGCTGGAGACATTGGGTCTGTTGCTCCTGACGCTGGACCCCCAGGGTCTGAAGTAGCTGCTGCTGGTGGGCCCCCAACTGCTGCACGAGCTGCTGTTGCTGCTGCCGCTGGCTTTCGGCCAGGAGCTTAATAAGGGCCTCTACCTCCATCTCTATCTAGGGCCGTCCTCTTCTGGGCAACTGTCCCACAGTCCTTGCCCAGGCCTCTTGTATCAGGGGCGGACTGCTATGCCCGCATTCTCCACCATATGTAAACGGGCTACTCACCGCCGCGGCGCCTCCTGCTGGTTTTTCCGGGGAATTAGCTCTTTTTCAGCCCGGAGCACCCTCTGCAGGCCGGTGATCCCCCTTTTTCCTATCGGCCCCGTGTCCCTCCCAGGACCCGGTGCCCCTTTAACTATAATTGGGTCTCCCCCTCCTAGGGGAACCCCCACCCTACTATCCCCACTTTGCCTCAGTAGTGGCCACTGACAGTCATGGTCTAGCCCCACACCCTGGGGCAGACTGCAGTATCAGCCGACTCATCACAGGCAAAAGGGGTTTGGACCTGCTGCTTTGCCTACTCCTGGGTTGTCCCTTGCAACCCCCAGTACCTCTTGCCCTTTACTAGGCCGCAGCCTGGGGCTTTCCAGGCTGGAGCTTCCCTAGCTCCTCAGCCTGTTCCCCAGCCCTGCTTCACCATAGGTACCTTTCCAACCTCTAAGCAGCCAGGCCCATCTCCCTCTGGAAGTAGAGAGAGACTGCCTGTGCTCTGGCTTCCCTGCCTTCTTATAAGCCCCAGGGCTTCAGTTTGGGGCGTGGCCGCAGCTGCAGCCACTTCCTTAATCAGCCCAGCTTCCAGAGCCACCGCTCTCAAGCCCTGGCAGGCAGCATTTCAAGCTCCTCCGGGCAGGAGCAGGGTCCACTCTGCTACAGGCCCTATGTAATGTCCAGTGTTTCTCTTTGGGAAAATATGGTCACCCTATGAATAATATACCCATGAACCTAACAGATGCTGAAGTGCTCCTGTAACACCGTCTCGCATTTCACTTCTGTTTTTAGATATTGGTTATATTTCTGGTGTTATATGCTAGAACTGCAGTTAGTATTGATATTAGAAGCAGCTGGAGGGAGAGTGACTGGAGAATCCTGGTAGGAGGGTGGAGAGGAGGAGTAAGTGGAAGAAGGAGGAATAGGCGAGAGAAGTCAGACAAGAGGGAACAAAAAGAGAAGGCAAAACAATCCTTGTCAGCCTAAGTGCAGTTTACAGAAAATGTAGCCAGGCATTAGAAAGTGGTAATAGCTACATGAAGAAGTCTCTTTACTGGGCTAACAGTAAAGAGATGCAGGAATGATCCCAACTTTTAAAATGTTAACAGTTACTCCTTATTATTAGGAGACTGAATTCTGATCTATGTCAAAAAGCTCCCTATAATACAGAAGACCAGGGGCCTGAATCTTCAGTGCCTTGCAGTCGTGTATAGTTATGTCCTTGAGGAACATGAAAATGACTATATAAAGTGTAAGTCAGTTCAGATGACCCAGAGAAGCAAAGGTGCAAGTAAGGAAGTAAATAACTCCGTGTGATGCCTATGACACAGGGGCTCCTAGGCAAAGGATCCCCTCTTCTTTGCAAACAACCCTCATCCCAGTTCTGACAAACTCACTACCCCAAACATGTCTTGCAGGTTTTTTATCCATAAAGAGTAGCATGTAAAGTATCTACAGAAAGCTTATAACTTGTCAAGATTCATAATCACTGCAAGATGTATGTACAGGTAATATTTAAGGAATAATATATTTATGCTGAAAGTATGCTTTATGGACTAATAAAAGTTTGTCCAGTGACTGTGTGTCTTGGTGATGGCACATTCAAGCACGAAGGTGCTGTCACCCTGCCCTAATTACCCAGCGGTGTAATGCAAGACTTAACTGTCTAGACTTGTTCCATCCCCAAACTATCAACAGACAACCGCAAACACTTGAAACCACTGGGAGACTAAAAAGAACATTACAACAGACAAGAGGTTCACTCTCTCTGTAAATAAAGACAAAAGAATGATTCAATATATGAGAAGGAGAGAAAGACCCTCTGGATCATTTCACTGAGGAGACATCTTCAGGTGCAGGGATGTTCTCAAGAAAAACTGAATCCTGGTTCCTGTGAAGCCAGCCAGCACTGCAACTGACTGAACTTTGAGGAGGGGCGAGGAGGGAACCTACTTTATTAGGAAAGGTAACAATAAGATGCATTTATTCATAATCTTGTTTTGTATTGTAATTGTTTCCACCACTCTCTCTTTTTTCTAGTTAACGCTCCATTCTTTCTTAGGGCATGTCTACATTACAAAATTAAGTCGACTTAGTTTAAGTAGACATCCAGCTGCCGCAGTAATTAAGGAGGGGTTGGGAATGGCTTACAGTGGCTCATGGGACCAAAACATTGTTGCAGAGGGAAATGGGAATGTGGCTTTGATTTCTCATGATATAGTTTCCTCCCTCCTTCCACTGATATCAATGGCAAACAACCCATACTTTTTCACACCTTTTTTCAAAAGGCTGGCTTAGCCGTGCGTACACCATAGCCCGAGAAGCATGGACCCCGCTCAGCTGGGCACTCTTGTTGTGAACATAACAAACACCTCATGCCTTATCTGGCAGTATTTCCAGAGCTGAGATGGGAGCTGCCATGCGGAACATTGCAATATCCTTCAAGCAGCCCTGCAGCAAGACATAGAACAAAACAATTCCCGGTTGCTGCTGTCAGTCATGCAGCAGATGAACATGGTGAACCACCATTTCTGGTCCCAGGAAACAAGCACTGACTGGTGGAATTGCATCGTTATACAGTTATGGGATGACAAGCAGTGGCTGCAGAACTTTCAAATGGGGAAAGCCACATTCCAGGAACTTTGTGCAGAACTTTCCCCAGCCCTGAAGCACAGCAATACTAAAATGAGACCTGCTTTGACAGTAGAGAAGTGAAGAAGTAAGCAGCAATCACTGTGTGGAAGCTTGCAACGCAAGACTGCTACTGATCAGTGGGGAATCAATTTGGAGTTGGTAAAGCCACTGCAGGACCTGTTGTGATCCAAGTTTGCAGGGCCATTAATTGACTTCTGCTAAGAAGAGTACTGACTCTAGACTACTGTGCTTTTACAGACATGCTGACTTGGTTTCTCCCCTCCCAATTTTATCACATCGTTCATCTAAGGTTAAATTCTTTTCCTGGTCTTTCAGTTTCTTTATGTTTGTGCAATAAAAGTCAATGCTTCAAGAATGTAATATTCTTTATTTATTCTAAGCAAGGGGAGTTGGGGGAAGAGGAGGTACAGGGAAACTGATGTAACGGAGGGAATGGCATGGGAAGGCATAATGCAGATAAATGGTGCACATTACTGTGGGTCATTACTGAAACAGGCTTTCAAAGCCTCCAAGAGATGCAGTGCTCCTTGCTGGGCTCTTCTTATTGCCCTGGTATCTGGCTACTCAAAATTAGCAGACAACATATCCGCCTCCATGCCCCACCTCTGTGGAAACGTCTCTCTTTGTCTCACAGATATTATGGAGCACACAGCAGTCAGTGATAATAATAGGGATATTGCTTTCACTGAGGTCTAACCTAGTAAGCGAACTGTGCGAACTGTGCTAGAGACCCTTTAAATGTCCAAAGGCAAATTTCACCACCATTCTACACTTGCTCAGCCTATTGTTGAATAGCTCCTTACTGCAGTCCAAGTGGCTGGTGTATGGCTTCATGAGCCATAGGAGCAAGGGGTTGGCTGGGTCTCCCAGGGTCACTGTTGGCATGTCAATATCTATGCTTATTTTGCAATCCAGAAAGAAAGTTTCTGCTTGCAGCTTTGTGAACAAACCTGTGTTCTTAAAGTTGTGTGCGTCATGCACCTTTCCTGACTATCCCACATTGATGTGAGTAAAATTCCTCCTGTGACTGACCAGTGCTTGCAACACCATTGAAAAGTATCCCTTTTGGTTTAGGTACTCTTTGGTAAGACAGGGATATGTGTGGCATTTATCACCCTATCACAGTTAGGGAATTCCATCATTGGCTGGGAACTGCAGTCAATGGGCGCTGTGGCGGCGGCGCATGCAGGCCCGGGAAGCATGCGGAGCCCCCCGGCCATTCCGCCTAGGAGCTGTAGGGACATGTGGTGGGAGCCGAAGAGCCCCCCTCCCAAGGTAAGTGTTACCATGCACCCCTGCCCCAGCCCTGAGCCTCCTCCCACACACCCAAACTGCTGCAGAAGTCATGGAGGTCACAGAAAGTCACATAATCTGTGACTTCCGTGATCTCTCTGACAGACACGCAGCCTTATCCATTGTTTGCGGTATGAGCACTTGGACTGAAAACTTCTGCTGTCTCACCTAAGTGACCCGATGTGATATCAGTCTCCTGAGGGTAACAAAGGTGTCAAGGGAGCCGGGGCAGCGAGCTGTATGGGCCCGTGGTGCTCATGTTCCAGGAATAGTCAGAGCATGGGAGCCCGGCTGCACCAATGTTCGGGGCCAGGTCCCTCCCCTGGCCCCACCTGCTGCCCCCATACGCCGCCCCTGGAGTGTCTCCTGGCCCTGCCTGACACCCCTGGGTGATTTAAAAAGGCCTGGGGGCCCCCGCCACCAGCAGTGCAGTGGAGCTAAAGCGGCTTCCTGCTCGTCCTCACTCCACACGGCATGCCACTCCTGGAAGCAGATGGCACATCCCTGTGGCCCCTGGGGGGGGGGTGTCTCCGTGTGCTGCCCCCGGCCCGAGTGCCAACTCAGCCATTGGAATTGCAGCCAATGGGAGCTGCAGGGGTGGTGCCTGTGGGCAGCAGCACATGGAGACCCCTGGCTCTCCCGCCTAGGAGCCGCTTCCTGAGGGGGGTGTGGGTCGCTTTTGGGAGCCGCCCAAGGTAAGCGCCACACCCCTCACCCCCTCCCACACCCCAACCCCCAGCCTGCACCCCGCACTCAAAATACCTCCCAGAGCCCAACCCCTGACTGCTCCTGCACCCAAACTCCCTCCCCAGGCCTGCACCCCTCCCCCTCTCCTGCACCCAAACTCCCTCCCAGAGCCTGCACCCCCTCCTGCACCCCAACACCCTGCCCCAGCTGAATGCCCACACCCAGCACCCAAAATCCCTCCCAGAGCCTTATGCAGGTGTGGGGGTGGGGAGAGGGAGTAAGACGCATTCTGGGCACCACCAAAAATTATACAAACTTGCTGTCCCTGAAGGGAGAAGATGCTGCAAGGATCTGGGTACCTACCTGGTCCTTATGCTGCTATACTGTGTATCACGATGATGCTAGCTGAATTAATCCTGGACTGGCATGGGAAAATGTCCTACCATGGTTGAAGAAATAAGGCAGCCCTCCCCAGAAACCTTCTGCAAAGGATTGCAGAATACCTCTATGATAGTTTCCTGGTGATCTCCATTGAGGATTCCTGGCCCATCTCTGTGCACATAGTCTTTTCCAGGAGGCACCCACTGCATAGTTGGAGCAGCCACTGAGAATCAGAGATCCACTGCACCTCACTTTTTGTTCATATTAAACATGAAGTATAAGATCATGTAACCCCTACAGTTTGACTGGAATTTCACAGTCATCAGAGGTTCCTTCCCCGGCATCATGCTTGGACACGATGCTGTCCTGTGACTGGCTGGACTGCTCAGGGGTTAAAAATAGCTCCTGGCTCTCGGGAAGAATGGATTCCCCACTCACCTGTCTCCCATTCTCCTCCTTGTCCAAAACTTCCTCCTCGTTGTTGCCTGAGGTGGTCCAGGACTCTGACTCCTGTGAGGTATCCATGCTGTGTTTGGGGGTAGTGGTGGGGGTCGCCACTAAGAATCGCATGCAGGTCATTGTAGAAGCGACATGTCTGCAGTGCAGAACCAGAACAACTGTTCGCCTCCCCTGCCTTCTGGTACGTCTGCTGAAGTTCTTTGATTTTCATGTGGCACTGCTGCGTGTTCTGGGTGTAGCCCTTTCCTCCCATGCCTTGAGCAATCTTCTCATAGATGTCAACATTTCTCTAGCTGCTTTGGAGCTGTGCCTGCACAGACTCTTCTCCCCACAGACCAATAAGATCTACCACCTCCTGTGTACTCCATCCTGGAGTGTGTTGAGTCACCATGATCAGCTGGGCTGGCGAACTCTCTATGCTTATTCAACAGGTACTGGGAATTTAAAAGTTCCTGGGGCTTTAACAGGGGAAGGGAAGCGGAGTTGAAGACGATCATCAGAGCAGTTGCAGCAGATCATTGTGGGACACCTCCTGGAGGCCAATTCAGTCTTCTTAAACAGCGCTGTGTCTACCCTGCCTCTCTGTCAATCCATGAACACTGAATTAAGCACTATGCCTCTTGAGGAGGTGGAGTTATTAAGTCGACTTAACGGGCGAATTATGTTGGCGGAAGGGACCTTGTAGTGGAGACGCATACATTATTAGGAGCAGCTGTTCCCTAACCCTTCTAGGTACATGATGACTCATTGCTGCAGTCAATAAAGGTACTGAATTATATGAAAATCTAAAACAAATCTCAACCTATTTTAGCCCCTGGCCTCTTTCACAGCGCAAAGAATTTTCCCTGAGGGTATATGGATTTTTAGTTAGAGAGAGTCCCTCCAGGGACGTTATGTTGAGTCTGTTTTTAAAGCCTCACTCAGAAGTTAGTGACATACTGCTGCTGTTGTCAAACTAAAATTCAGTGAGTTCAGCTGGTGCACATTTTCTGCTATGGTTACACATTTATAAGACCTATAACTGATATTCTATGAATCAGCATGAGAATGATCGATGTGTCCAAAGGAAAGGTTCCAGAGTGCTTTTAGACTTCTTGCAAAAGGGGTACAAAGAAAAGAGAGACCGGGGGGTGGGGGTGTTATGCCAAAAGGAGTGATTTCTCAAACTGATTCTTTCAACACCAGCTCATTTTCTCAAACCACCATGAAAAATTCAGAGTGCTCATAGGGTATATTCTATATGTTGTTTTTTGTGATTTAAATAAGATTTTTTTTTAATAAATTAAAGGCTGTTTAAGGCTCCTGTTAACAGTGATCTGTTATACAACAATAGCTATGGTGCAGTGACCACTGCACCATAATAAATACAGCAAAATATCTTTTTACCATGAAGGGAAATTTCAAATGCTTTAAAACAGGCATGCTAATTTGCTCTTAGAAACACAAGCTGCTGAGCCTTTTTTTATTACCATAGAGCATGTTTAAATACAGAACAACTAAATATTTTATGTAATGAGAATTTCTCCTAATATAATCATTCTGTGGCCTCTGTGTACAGCATTATACAACCTTTACAGAAAGGTGAACTGGTAGTTCTAGAAAAGAATTGCATATAGTTGAAACTATGTTATAAAGTTTTAAAAGTAAATTCAATTTGCACTTCTATTAAAATGAGCTGTTATATGTGTTTGGGAATGTCCCTTAACTGGAGACATTCCCATGAATAACAGAGGCCTACTAGAGTGGCAGCTAGCTGTTGTATGGAAATTCACATTCCACAAAAAATTCAAAGGGGTGTGTGAGAGTGTTTGTCATATTATTCCTGTCTTGCAGGATTCCTGAGTACTTGCATGTGTGAATAGCAGGTAGGCATAGCAGATAAAAGTTCTGCATGCATATGTGCTTGAAAATTTCAGTGACAAGTGTACTTTCCATGTTTACAATTACAGTTAGTGCTGTAGATGAACATTGTTAATAGGGCTGTCAAGTGATTAAAAAAATTAATCATGATTAATCATGGCATTAAACAATAATAGAATATGATTTATTTAAATATTTTTGGATGTTTTCTACATTTTCAAATATATTGATTTCAATTACAATACCGAATACAAAGTGTACAGTGCTCACTTTATGTTTATTTTCTATGACAAATATTTGCACTGTAAAAACAAAAGAAATAGTATTTTTCAATTCACCTAATACAAATATTGTAGGTAGGAGATACTGCTGCCCGCTTCTTGTTTATAGTGTCACCTGAAAGTGAGGACAGACGTTTGAATGGCATTGTTGTAGCTGGGGTCACAAAGTATTTATGTGCCAGATGTGCTAAAGATTCTTAGGTCCCTTCATGCTTCAACCACCATTCCAGAGGACATGCATCCATGCTGATGACGGATTCTGCTTGATAACGATCCAAAGCAGTGCAGACGGACGCATGTTCATTTTCATCATCTGAGTCAGATGCCACTAACAGGTTGATTTTCTTTTTTGGTGGTTCGGGTTTTGTAATTTCTGCATCAGAGTGTTGCTCTTTTAAGACTTCTGAAAGCATGCTCCACACCTCATCCCTCTCAGATTTTGGAAGGCACTTCAGATTCTTAAACCTTGGGTTGAGTGCTGTAGTTATCTTTAGAAATCTGAGATTGGAACCTTCTTTGTGTTTTGTCAAATCTGTAGTGAAAGGTTCTTAAATCAAATAACATGTCATCATCATAGACTACCATAACACAAAATATATGAGGAGACATACAATTCTCCTCCAAGGAGTTCAGTCAGAAATTTAATTAATGCATTTTTTTAAACAAGCATGATCAGCATGGAAGCATGTCCTCTGGAATGGTGGTCGAAGCATGAAGAGGCATATGAATGTTTAGCATACCTGGCACGTAAATACCTTGCAGTGCCAACTGCAAAAGTGCCATGCGAATGCCTTTTCTTACTTTCAGGTGACATTGTAAATAAGAAGCGGGCAGCATTATCTCCCATAAATGTAAACAAACTTTTTTCTCTTAGCGATTGGCTGAACAAGAAGTAGGACTGGGTGGATGTATCAGGGTTCACAACCTGCCCCTCTTCCTGGGGCCCGGGATAAAGCCTAAAAAAGGGGAAAGGAACTTAATCCCATTGCAGCCTTAGTATGAACTAGTCTTTAAAACTGACAAAATGATTTATCCATAATTAGGGATTAAGCTGTTAAGATAAAAGCTTCTAAGTAACAGAAGTGCTAAACAGTATGTTACATTTTTAAAATATGGTGGGTACTGTTTTAATTTTTGCACTTACAATTAGATCAACTTCTGCATGAGATACCCTATTGAAAACACACAAGTGGTGCTCCTTATATTCCATTATGTTGCACTCAAAACAAACTAGTCCCGGGTTAATAAAAATTGTTTTCATTTCAAATTAGGATTTAATTCCAGATGGTAGGGCTATTTGTGTTTCTTTCAGTGGTTTAACGTGAAAGATGGTCTTGTGGTTAAAGCATAGTATTGGAAGTTAGGAGAGCTAACTTTCTTTCCTGCACCACTCCCAAAAAACCTGTGCACCTTCTTAAATGGCTTTCTGATCCTACTAACTCACAATTCAGGATTGCTCTCTTACAGGTAATTTTTCCCAGCATCCCTTTAGAGCTACTGCTCTTTGGCTCTGCAAAATATAAATGAACCATTTTTAAACAGTATACTCAAAATTGCCAACCATAAGTATTCAAAGATTGATGCAGGCCCTAAAACCTCATGAAATTAGCTTAAAAATTATAAGATTTTTAAAAATAAACTCTAGCTAGTCTTATTATCTTTTTAATTTTTGAGACTTTAGGGCTCATATTTTCAAGCTTTTCTCTGCAGCCAGGCAGGCTAAAATTCTATTTAACTGCAATAATACCCCAACTGTACGAATGTGCCATATCACAAACAGGAAGAGGAAAATGTATCCCTGATTGTTTTGTTTTAGGGAAACTGCTGGTATCATGTTACTATATTTCTATAAATATGTTGTGGGCTCCTAGAGCCCAGGCTATGCTTTCGTTGTTCTATCTCTAACTATAAAACACAGCCATGCTAATTACCAGTTATCACAGACTGGTTCTATAATGGGATGTGATATCATGTAAGAACACAGTATCATAGCAAGAAATGTCACAGTTAGGAATCACACTTCCGCAAAAAGCGTCAGCTGCTGTACTTCAGCAAAATATCTGGTAGCACCTCCAGGTCAGATCTTGCAATGAGCGAAGTGAAGTCCCTTTAAGTCACTGGGGCTCTGCATGAACATGAGTCTGCTCAAGTGCTGATCAGGGCCTAAATTTGCTTCTATGAATAGAAACCACTGTAAATGGATACAACATATAGATTTTGCATGAGATCTTGTATTCTATTGATATAATAAGAAAAACAGAACGGTCAAGGAGACTGAAATCCAAGAATTCCTGAGTGACAATTCAGGCTTTGCCAAAAACTCAATAAGTAGCCTTCTTCATGTCACTTAATGTCTCTCTCTCTCCAGCTGTGAAATGGGAAAAACATTTTGCCCACCTCAAAAGTATGTTCAGAATTAATCATTAATGTTCATATATTTAAAGCACTCTACAAGTGAGACCAAGAAAAGCAAGTGTAAGCACTCAATAAGAGGGTTATTATTGTTATTAAAAACTCTTAGTTATGAAAAGGGACTGTTTGATATCTTGAATTTGTGAAAAGTTTTTTCATAACGAGATGGACAAAGTTGTGTGGGATTTGTTCTGTTTGTTTGTTCGTTTTGTCTTAGGATTTCGAGTTTAATAGAAGACCATCAAAAAGTTTGGAGGTGATACATAAAATGGATTTCATTGCCAACTTGTTTCTTATTTTTTCCAATATATAGTGTCATCTCTCTCTTATGTGAATTAAAATATTGTACTGGGAATCTTCTATGGTTTCTTTATATTTGTCTTCCTATATGACTTAAATTAGTAGTCTTATTGTAATGTATTATCTGTCTTGAGTCTCAAACATCCTACAAAATAAAATATTATCTTAAGAGAAATTACATTTAACTGTGATCTGCCTTTACCTTTAAAAATGTCTTTAAATGTAAATTCTGCTTTCCACTAGGGACAGTGTTTCCATGGGAACAAATGCAAAATAAATCCTTTTCTTCAGAAAAGGTTATGGGGGCTGGGGGCGGGTAGTCCTTTTGTTAAAGAATATATAATGTGGAGATATACCTATCTCATAGAACTGGAAGGGACCCTGAAAAGTCATTGAGTCCAGCCCCCAGCCTTCACTAGCAGGACCAAGTACTGATTTTTCCTCAGATCCCTAAGTGGCCCCCCTCAAGGATTGAACTCACAACTGGGGGTTGAAGCAGGTCAATGTGCAAACCACTGAGCTATCCCTCCCCCCATTTTCCCTCTTAAGCACACAGTAATTGTATGAAATAAAATGTAGTATGCAACCTACAGAATCACTAAATATAGTTACATCTAAAAGTAAGTACAATAATGTTTAATTCTTTCGGGGAGGGATCTTTGTGAGATGTTATCAAATACCTTGCTTGCAGTAAGGAGTGATATTGTATATTAGTTCAACATAAGTGCTGGGAACTTAAGCCCCCAATCCTGCATTATACACTGGGTGATGCAGAATCCTACAGAACTCAATTGAAGCAAATGGGGGCACAAGGCTCTGCTTGCATAGAACAGCTTACAGAACTGGAGCCTAAATTTTAATCTTCCCATGACTTCTTACATCTTGAAACTTCAATGTTGAAGTCAGCCTTGTTAGCTGCAACACTGGATATGTTTCCTTATTTGAAGTGTGTATAAATGAAGAGCTAGCTTGCTGTTTTCATTTCATGCATGTTTCTAGAAGAAACCTATCTGGGTAAAACCATTTAAAAAAATTAGTTTCAGAGGCAGTATGTTAAATGATGCAACAACCACATTCCTCTATCCCCTTTTTTGTGCAAGTTATCCCTTGCAATCCTGAGTTACAGTTTAAATTGACCTTTTATTCTGTAACCACCATAGTTTTTAATCCCAAAGTCCTTAAACAAGGATTGAAAGCGTAACAATTTCTATGGGAGTATTGAGTTCTCTGATACTGGCTTCCGGCTTTCTGAGCTATGAAACTTTAAGCTTATAAGGGAAATATAGTCAAAACTTGAAATACTTAATTTCTATTAAACTAATTTTGTGCCTCATTTACCAACTCCAGCCATTTGGCTTTGTTTCTATGTATTGTTTTTGAAAGGTGTTTTTTAATAAAAAACATAATGGTGAGACCTGTGCTTATATGGTAGTGAAACTAACAGTGCCTGAATTGGGTTTGTTGGGATGGGTAGATAAGGCAATCTGGCACTCATTAGTGGGATGAAAATAATTTTTTTCACTTACATTGCAACTTTCTTCTAAAGTCAGTGGTTTATGAGCACTAACTAATTAAGCCACTTCCCAGCTGCTCCAAGGTAGATATTATCCCCATTTAACAAATCTTGAAGTTGTTTCTGTTGCAGATAGTGGCATTGAAGGTTAAATGACTTCCCCAAAGTCAGTTAATGGAAAAGGTAGGAAGATAACAGAATCTCAACTTCCAGTCCTCTGCTTTAATCACTAGGCAACACATTCAGCAGAAGCAGTATTTATTTTAAAGTTTTTGCCATAGTGCTGTTAAATGCTAGTGGGACAATGAAACATGAGCACTCCAAATTGCTGTAGGGAAATTTCAGTTTAATATGGATATAAGCAGAACTCCCTTTGCAACTTCTACCACGCAAAAGGCACTGCATAAACTAGGTTTTAAAATAATTATTCAACAATCTTAATCCTCAGATTAAATTTCTCTGCACAGCACTGTCCTCCTGTGTCTTGTACTGGGCTGCGGACATTAACACTTAATATTGCATCTAATATATATATATATAGGTGCCACTGTGGATTGGTCAGGACCTTAGCGAGGCTTTCACTTCAAGGTGTGAATTTTACCCAGGTGTATGGTAGAGCTACATCAAATTACCATCTGCCAGCCCATGTATATGGTGTATACGAAACAAACTGATGGATTTGATTAAATTTCTGTCTCCAAGCATCAGCACAAACAAGTGGCACCCATGACTGTCCTACCAGAGTGAGCAACCCTAAATGAGCTCTGACAAACACATATCCCCTGCCCCCCCCAGGCCTGTAAGTCAGGGTTTCTATTTGTAGTGGAGCACAGGAAAGCTTGCATTGACAGTGCTGTCCTGCAATTCTTGAGACCAGAGGGCTTCAATCTCCAAGGGTGTGATTCTGCAACCAAATTTTGCCATTTAAAATTACTCACTCATATGGATGGCATTTGACCTGTCTTTTGTAGGACAAAGCAGGGAAAGCCCATTTTATATCAGGCAGAGAAACTCTGAACACAGGCAAAGCACACTTGCTAGATAGGGCTTCCAAGAGCCCTGCCTATAAATTCTTAATGACCTCTTCTCTCCTTCCTTGTCATAAGCCGTTCTGACTGTTCTGTAACCTACCAACCTTAATATTCTATCTTCAACGCAGGTATTCTGTCCTTCCAACCCAATCGCTGATGGATAGGACTCTAAGCAGGTGAAGTCAAAAGGTAAGTATATTGAAATGGGTAGGAACTATACAGAAAATACAAAAAGGGAATGGAACAGTACTCATCTACTCACAGTTTAATGTCATCTCAACTTCCATTCCAAAAGAAAATATGTGGGAAGAAGGTGAATATCCTTTCCTCCTCTCAGTTCTGAATTTCATTATACTTCACTGCCTTCCTCATGCACCTGCGTGAAAGGTATTGCACATGCATGAGAGAGGTGGCCTGAGTTTTCCTTTCAAAATCAGATAAGGCTCCTCGTATTTCCGGAGAAAGGAGAATGATACAATCCTGGCTACAAAGGCAAGGAAGAAAGAAAACTATACAGTACTGGCTATGAGGTGCAAGGGGAAGATAAATGATACCACATGGGTAGTAGTGGAGAAGGGAATGATATAGTTCTTGGTGTAGGGTGTTTTGAATATAGCAAATTATGATACAGCCCTATCTGGGGGCTGGATGATGTGAGAATAGAGACCTGTGCAGATATCAGGGCATCTGTCACTGCTGTTCCTTCTTTCTAAATATAAGAACTGCCATAGTGGGTTAGACCAGTGATTCATCTAATCTGGCATTCTGTCTCCCATACAGGCCTGGGCCAGAAGCTGCAGAGAAAGGTCCAAGAAAGAGCAGGGTGGACAACTATGGAATAAATTGTGACTAGAGAACATGTCTTCCTAATTCATCAATTAGTGGCTGCTTTATTCCCTGAAGAATGAAGTGATTATAACATTTCTTAAAGAAATTATATTCTTAGTCTCACATTTGTTTCAATTTAGTATCTCCCTATTCTTGATTTGGGAGAGGGGGGTAAATAGTAGCTCCGAGATTACCTTTTCTAGACCATTATTTTCTATGTCTCTATCATATCCCTTCTTAACCATTTCCTATCAGAACTAAGTGGTGTCAATTTCTTCTCATATAGAAATGTATTATCAGCCTCTGAACTCCTGTTTCTGCTATTAGAAATAGGGTGATCAAAACTGACATGTTCCAGGTTAGGGCACGCCAACTAGCTATAAGATGGCATAACAAGTTCAGTATCATAACTTGGCATAACAAGTTCAGCTGCGAACAGAGGAGAAACAAACAGAGGGAGCTTGTCTGTGGGGAGTTGCCACAGAGTCTTTTGCCTTTCAGGCTTCTGTGATCAGTAAATACAACATCTGAAGAGGCTCTTAGAAGGAAGACAACATGGATAGTAAGCGATCCGCTGTTGTGACCTGCACAGGGTGTGCTGTGTTTGTCTTTCTTCCAGAGAATAGAAGCGACTTCGTCTGTAAGAAGTGCAAGCTGATCTCCATATTGGAAGAGAAGGTTAAAGGACTAGAGACGCAAGTATCAACCCTGTGTTGCATGAGAGAAAATGAAGACTTTCTGGATAGAAGTCAGTGTTTGGTCCTGGAGGCACAGCATGCTGAAGAATCAGAGAGAGCAGTGCAGAACGGGGAAGAAAATTAGCAGCATGTGACCTCCAGAAGAAGAAAGAGGAGAACTCATGTACTCCCAATGCAGATCGAGGTAAGAAACCATTTTCAGGCTCTCTGCACAGCTACTATGGCGGAGAATGGTTTGGAAGAGTCATCTGAAGGAAGGAATCAGAAGGCGACCCCATTGACCAGAAGGCATGGGATACATTGTCCTAGGGATGGGGATTCCACGACCACCACTTCCAAGAGGAGGAGATGGGTGGTGCTGGTCAGTGACTCCCTCTTAACGGGGACGGAGTCATTCATCTGCCCTCCAGACTGGGAAACTCGAGAAGTGTGCTGCTTGCCTGGAGCTAGAATTCAGGATGTGACGTAGTGTCTACTGAGACTGATCAAGCCCTCAGACTGCTACCCCTTCCTACTTCTCCCCACATGGGCACAATGACACTGCCAAGAATGACTTTGAGTGGGTCACTGCAGACTATGTTGTTCTGGAAGAAGGATAAAGGAGTTTGAGGTGCAAGTTGTGTTTGCATCCATCCTCCCTGTTGAAAGAAAAGGCCCAGGTAGGGACCATCTAGTTGTGGAAGTAAATGTGTGGTTGCGCAGGTGGTGTCGGAGAAAGGGCTTTGGATTCTTCGACCATGGCAAGTTGTTCCAGGAAGAGTGATTGCTAGGAAGAGATGGGATCCACCTAATGAAGAGAGGGAAGAGCATCTTTGCAATCAGGCTTGCTAGCCTAGTGAGGAGGGCTTTAAACTAGGTTAGCTAGGGGATGGAGACCTAAGCCCTGAGGTAAGTGGGGAAGTGGGATACCAGTAGGAAACACAAGGAGGAGGGTGCAACAGGGGAGGCCTCTTGAAAGTAGGGCAATTGGCTAATTATCTTAGGTGCCTGTACATGAATGCAAGAAGCCTGGGAAACAAGCAGGAAGAATTGGAAGTCCTGGCACAGTTAAGGAATTATGATGTGATTGGAATAACAGAGGCTTGGTGGGGTAACTCACATGACTGGAACACTGTCATGGATGGGTATAAACTGTTCAGGGAGGACAGGTGGGGGAGAAAAGGTGGAGGAGTTGCACTGTATGTACGAGAGCAGTATGATTGCTCAGAGCTCCAGTATGAAACTGGAGAAAAGCCTATTGAGAGTCTTTGGGTTAAGCTTAGAGACGAGAGCAACAAGGGTGATGTTGTAGTGGGATGATGAGGTAGACGAGGCTTTCTTCGGACAACTAACAGAAATTTCCAGATCGCAGGCCCTGGTTCTCATAGGGGACTTCAATCACCTTGACATCTGCTGGGAGAGCAATACGGCAGTGCACAGACAATCCAGGAAGATTTTGGAGAGTGTTGGGGACAACTTCCTGATGCCAGTGCTATAGGAACCAATTGGGGACTGTGCTCCTCTTGACCTGCTGCTCACAAACATGGAAGAATTGGTAGGGGAAGTAGAAGTGGGTGGCAAGCTGGACAGCAGTGACCGAGATGGTCGAGTTCAGGATCCTGACAAAAGGAAGAAAGGAGAGCAACAGAATATGGACTTCAGAAAAGCAGATTTTGACTCCCTCAGGGAACTGATGGGCAGGATCCCCTGGGAGGCTAATATGAGGGGGAAAGGAGTCCCAGAGAGCTGGCTGTATTTTAAAGTCTTATTGAGGGCGCAGGAGCAAACCATCCTGATGTGCAGAATGAATAGCAAATATGGCAGGCGACCAGCTTGGCTTAACAGTGAAATCTTCGGTGGGCTTAAACACAAAAAGGAAGCTTACAAGAAGTGGAAACTTGGACGGATGACTAGGGAGGAGTATAAAAATAATGCTCAAGCATGCAGAGGTGTAATCAGGAAGGCCAATGCACAACTGTAGTTGCAGCTAGCAAGGGATGTGAAGGGTAACAAGAAAGTTTTCTACAGGTATGTTAGCAACAAGAAGGAGGTCAGGGAAAGTGTGGGACCCTTACTGAATGGGGGAGGCAACGTAGTGACAGATGATGTGGAAAAAGCTGAAGTACTCAATCCTTTTTTTTTTTTTGCCTTGGTCTTCACAGACAAGGTCAGCTTCCAGACTGCTGCACTGGGCAGCACAATATGGGGAGCAGGCGAGCAACCCTCAGTGGTGAAAGAACAGGTTAAGGACTATTTAGAAAAGCTGGACATGCACAAGTCCATAGGGCCGGATGCAATGCATCGGAGGGTGCTGAGGAAGTTGGCTGATGTGATTGCAGAGCCATTGGCCATTATCTTTGAAAACTCGTGGTGATTGGGGGCGGTCCTGGACAATTGGCAAAAGGCAAATACAGTGCCCATCTTTAAAAAAGGGAAGAAGGAGAATCCGGGGAACTACAGACTTGTCAGCCTCACTTCAGTCTCTGGAAAAATTGTGGAGCAGGTCCTCAAAGAATCCATTTTGAAGCACTTGGAGGAGAGGAAGGTGATCAGGAACAGTCAACATGGATTCACCACTGGCAAATCATGCCTGACCAACCTGATTCCCTTCTATGATGAGCTAACTGGCTCTGTGGATATGGGGAAAGCGGTGGACATGATTTACCTTGATTTTAGCAAAGCTTTTGATATGGTCTCCCACAGTATTCTTGCCAGCAAGTTAAAGAAGTATGGCTTGGATGAACGGACTATACAGTGGATAGAAAGCTGGCTAGATCGTCGGGCTCAATGGGTAGTGATCAATGGCTCAATGTCTAGTTGGCAGCCGGTATCAAGCTGTCCAGGCAAAGGGGAGGAGGCTTGGATACACTCAATGAAGCCACACCAGATGCATAAGTATAATCAGTTTTATTGCCAAAGTATAACAAGCTTCCCAGCCTTCACACGTTACTAAATACGTGCTTTCAAGCAAGCAAGCAAGAATCAATGCTTACGCCTCTTCTGCTATGGGCAGTCCCGGACCCTCCAACCTTGTCCCTGAGGGCTTGTAGCAGGCGCTGCTCTAGCGTGGGGAATTTCTGGGCACCCGCAAGGCCAGGGTCCGCAGATGAGACTGTTCATCTAAAGCAATTCGCATAGCCGTTTTTAATCATCATCTCCTTCTAAGGAGGGGGGCGGGGAGGTGGTATTCACCCACAAGCAGGCTCTGGCAGGAAACAATGCTGTTTTTTATTCCCACACTTCACAGTCTTGGGCCTCGCTTATTTCTTCACTTATTTATCCAGTCAAAGCCAGTTCACTACTAGCTCCCCACAAACCATTCTGTAACATCATCCCAGGGTAACTTGTGGTCAGCCCCAACACAAGTGGAGTGCCCCAGGTCCATCCTGGGGCCGGTTTTGTTCAACATCTTCATTAGCGATCTGGTGATGGGATGGATTGCAATCTTCACTCATAGGTCATGTTTTCTAGACCTTTAATCATTTTTGTTGCTCTTCTCTGGACTTTCTCCAATTTGTTCACATCTTTCCTGAAATGTGATACTCAGAACTGGACACAATATTTCAGCTGAGGCCTAATTAGCATGGAGTAGAGCAGAAGAATTGCTTCTCCTGTCTTGCTTACACTCCTGCTAATACATCTCAGAATGATGTTTGCTTTTTTGCAAGTGTTACACTGTTGATTCATATTTAGCTTATGGTCCACTATGACCCCCAGATCCTTTTCTGCAGTACTCCTTTTTAGGCAGTCATTTCTCATTTTGTATATGTGCAACTGATTGTTCCTTCCTAAGTGGAGTACTTTACATTTGACCTTATTGAATTTCATCCTATTTACTTCAGACCATTTCTCCAGTTTGTCCAGATCATTTTGAATTTTAATCCTATCCTCCAAAGCACTTGCAACCCCTCCCAACTAGGTATTCTCCGCAAACTTTATAAGTATATCCTCTATACCATTATCTAAATCGTTGATGAAAATATTGAACAGAACCCGACCCAGAACTGATCCCTGTGGGACACCACTCATTATGTCCTTTCAGCATGACTGTGAACCATTGATAACTACTCTCTGGGGATGGTTTTCCAAACAGTTTTGCCATGTGAGACAATATAAAAAGATTTACTGAAATGAAGATATACCACATCTACCACTTCCCCCCTATCCACAAGGCTTGTTACCCTGTCAAAGAAAGCTATCAGGTTGGTTTGACATTATTTGTTCTTGGCAAATCCATGCTGACTGTTACTTATCACCTTATTATCTTCTAGATGTTTGCAAATTGATTGCTTAATTATTTGCTCCGCTATGTTTCCAGGTACAGAAGTTAAGCTGACTGGTCTGTAATTCCCCGGGTTGTCCTTATTTCTCTTTTTATAGATGGGCACTATATTTGCCCTTTTCCAATCTTCTGGAATCTCTCCCATCTTCCATGACTTTTCAAAGATAATCGCTAA
Organism: Mauremys mutica; assembly: GCF_020497125.1. Classification (NCBI taxonomy): domain Eukaryota; kingdom Metazoa; phylum Chordata; order Testudines; family Geoemydidae; genus Mauremys; species Mauremys mutica. Next base: position 82,357,717 of record NC_059078.1, read on the forward strand.
TGGGTCAGATATCTCCTCAATCAGTTCCTTGAGTATTCTAGGATGCATTTCATCAGGCCCTGGTGACTTGAAGACATCTAACTTGCCTAAGTAATTTTTAACTTGGTCTTTTACTATTTTAGCCTCTGAGCCTACCTAATTTTAACCGATATTCACTATGTTAGATGTCCAATCACCACCAACGTTCTTGGTGAAAGCTGAAACAAATAAGTCATTAAGCCATTTCCACATTTTCTGTTATTATTTTCCCCTCTCATTGAGTAACGGGCCTACCATGTCCTTGGTCTTCCATCTGCTATTGTGCTGTCCTTTCATTTAGGATTATGTTTTACTGAAGTTCCTCAGTCTTTTCTAGTCTTGGTTGTCTTAAATATCATCAGCACATGATGTCACCTCACTGTTTGACACCTTTCCCCACATCATGAATAAACACCACCTTTTGTACCTAGAAGCACTGTACTATTAGTCTTTGTCCTGGTGAAAAATTTACCTTTTACTTCTACCTGTGACTTTTGTTTCTTAGTCAATTTCTAATCTGATTGTATATTGCATCTCATTCTAGTACTCCTGGATTCCTTATAGTCCCTAAAAAAAAGATATTGTTAAAGGCTTTATGAAAAGCCTAATGTCAATCAATTTTTCTTCATCCATTATGTAGGTGGTCCATAAAATGTGGGAGGAACATTTGGGGGGGCATGTGGGGAGGGAGTGATACCTATCTCTGATCCCAGCTCTGCTCTACCCCATGCCCAACTCTGCCCTCATTCCTTCTCCGCCCCCAGGCCAGCTCCACCTCTAGCCCCGGCTTCTCCCCCATCCCCCGTTCTGCCCCAAGCTCCTCTGCTGAGGAAGCCTTGGCTGTGCACTAATGGAGTGGGGGCATGGACAGATTCCATTAGTGGTAACAGGGGGGCATAACAGGAAAAGTTTGGCCCCCACTGCACTATTTTAATTACTACAATTATTTGAGCATGTTGACTGGAGGTACAATTTTCTTTTACAGGAACTATAATTGTTAAGGCCTATCATATAGTTTTGTTTTTTTTAAAAATAATTTCCTGTTTCAGCCAACTTTACTAGTACTAAAGCTAAACTCAGAGGCCTACATTTTAGGCTCACTTGAAAGCCTTCAATCCTCTTGGATTAACAGCTGGTGACTTTGCTGTTTCATGAGTTTGTTCCAGGACCCTCCCTGTTTTGACATGTCTATTTTGTGACAGTACCTCCTCTTTATTACCTGAAAAAGGGTCACATACCTTCAGGGCCGCCCAGAGGATTCCGGGGGCCCGGGGTCTTCGGCGGCGGGGGGCCCTTCCGTTCCTGGACCTGCCGCCGAAGTGCCCCGAAGACCCGCGGCGGGACCCCCCCCCCGCCGAATTACCGCCGAAGCGGGACCCGCCGCCGAAGTGCAGCTCGGTCTTCGGCGGAGGGGAGCTCCGCCGCGGGTCTTCGGGGTACTTCGGCGGCGGGTCCCGGAACGGAAGGGCCCCCCGCCGCCGAAGACCGGGCTGCGCTTCGGCGGCGGATCCCGCTCCATCTTCGGGGGTAATTCGCCAGCGGGGGGTCCTTCCGCCCCGGAGCGGAAGGACCCCCCGCCGGCAAAGACCGGGAGCGGCAGAAGCTCCTGCGCCCGGCCGCACAAGAGTTTGCCGGGCACCCCGGAGCGAGTGAGGGACCCCGCTCCAGGGGCCCCAAAAAACTCTGGTGGGGGCCCCCGCCCCTCTTGCCCCCCCCTCTGGGCGGCCCTGCATACCTTTATCCTTTGAAAACTGATGCAAGGAAGTGATTTAGCTCCTTTGTTCTCTCTATGTCCTCAATTGCTCCTTGGTACTACAGGAGCCCTTCCGATAGTTTTAGGCTTCTTCCTGACAAACTGAAATAATCTCACTTGTGTGTGCATTTAACATCTCAGTCTAACACTATGTTAAAGAGGAATTAGCTAGTTTATGCTATAACTCGATGGTTGAGTCATCATAGCTGAGTTAAATCATTACTAGCCTGTCCTTTCCTGCACTAGAAGTGGCTAGCTGGAGAAGTAATTTACGGTGTTGAAAAAAAATCAGTTTTAACTTTGCCTGTGTTGACACTTGACCAGTTCACAGGCAGGTAGCTGGAAATGCCTCTGATTAGATGTGTCTCCCTCTCCCCCAACTAGGACTATAAGGCGGCTGCTGTTGCATCTGTGTCCCCGGGAGAGAGACTGATCCCCGCCCCCGCGCGGCCCTGTCTCCACCGGCTCTGTTCCGTCCTGGGGGCTGTGAAGAAAATGAGCAACCCCGCGGTGCCGGCCGGCCCCTGAACAGCGCGGGGTTCCAGACACCAGCTCAAGCGGGCGGAAGAGCTGTTACTCCGCCCCCCATCTTGCTGGGAACCATCAAAGCCTCCGCAGGCTAAAGCCAGAGGGGCCCGGGGCCCGCCCAGAGAGAGCTAGGCGCATGCGCTCGCTATATCAAGGGCCCTCCCCCTCGGACGTGAACACAGCGCATGCGCAATCCAACTAGCGTAGGGGCAGCACCTTGTGCTGCCGCCAATCACGTCTTAGAGGCGTGGCCTGTTCCGAGCCTGGGAGTGGAGTGGGCGGGGCTGCAGGGCTAGGAAGGAAGGCGGAGGGGGAGGGGAGCTATTTAGTGCCGGGCTCCGGGGCCGGGAGTTTCGCTGTCGTTGGTACGTCGGCCAAGATGGTGTCGTGGATGATTTCCCGAGCGGTTGTGTAAGTGACTCCTGTGGGGACCGTGCTCAGAGCCCAGGTGTTTCCTTTTTTGTGTGGGGAGGGCTCGGCCTGGGGGATGGCTCGGGGGCTGGTGCCCACCGCTACCCTGCCGAGGCCCCTGCGCAGCTGGCGGGGGGGTGGTGCGGTTCAGCCGTGCGCCCCGGGGGCTGGTGTTAGCGTCTCCTTTGTGGCATCAAGGTGGGCTGCGAAGGCCGCCGTGTGCAGCCGAAGCGCCGCCCGGTGGCCCCTCTGCTCCTGGGCCCGTGGCAGCGGGTGGCACTTATAGCCTGGTGTCCCCGGTTTCGCCCCTTGCCTGGTTGCTGTCACTTGACATTCGTGCGCTGCAGTAACTAGATAGCTTGGGGGGTGGGGAGCCGAGTCCTGGGGGATGGGCCCCCAGGGCTGTGTCTCCAGAGGGCTCCCTGCTTTGTTCGTGTAGGGGCTTAACCTTTGTCTGCTTGTCCTTCCAGCGGCTTAGTAACCCATGGAAACGTTTTTGTCCTTCTCTGGGGGAGGGAACTCCAGTTATTAGGAAGAGACAGGTATTAGTAATGGGCTATTTGATCACTAGAAACATAGATAGAGCTGCATATGCGATGACTGGGAGAAGCGCATGTTGACTTGCATGCCTGGTGCAAAGGTTGCAGATCTCTCGAGACACCTAGAGAGGCTTATGTGTAGTGCTGGGGAGGAGCCTGTGGTTGTGGTACATGTAGGTACCAGTGACATAGGGATGGATAGGAGAGAGGTTCTGGAGACCAAATTAAGGCTGCTAGGTAAGAGGCTGAAGTCCAGGGTCTCCATGGTAGCATTCTCTGAAATGCTTCCAGTTCCACATGCAGGGCCAGTTAGGCAGAACTGCAGGGTCTCAATGTGTGGATGAGACAATGGTGTAGGGAGGAGGGATCTAGATTTATTAGGAACTGGGGAAACTTTTGGGAAAGGGGGAGCTTATACAGGAAGATTGGGCTCCACCTAAACCAAAATGGAACCAGATTACTGGTGCTTAAGATTAAAAAGGTGCTGTAATAGCAAATTGGGGAGAGACTCAACCCTGCCTCTGGCCAATAGGTATCTATAGACTAAGATTCTAGGATTGCCACTCTGATACTTGTAAAGTCTGAGTGAGTGTGAAGTGATGGACAGAGCTATAAGCATGGTTCAGGGGTCTTTGAACCTGGTGATATTTTCAACAATCTTCACTGGGTTTTGAAGTTTATCCTACGATCTAAACAGCAGCCATTTTGACTTGTGTGGGGGTACTCAAGTATCAATGCTTCAAGAGTCCTAGACCATTGTGATATCAGAGATGTGTAACTAAACCAATCCCCACATTGACTTTACAGCTAATTTGCATGTAACAACTTGATTGTAGTAGGGAGACTACACAGATGATGGAGTATTTGTTCCAACTGGCACACCTGTGTGAAAGGTTGGGGTTTTAGCTAATTAGTCTATAACATTACAACTTCAGACTTTGCTAAAAATCATAATTGTGTAAGCTATATCTGGTGAATTTATGGGGACAACTGGTTCCCTGACCACAATTGATATATGTACATACTAACTCAAGAGTAGCTTTGTGTGATACCAGAGCTTCTCTTACAATGTGATTGGCCATTTTCCTCCCCCCACTTTTATTAGAGTATACAATAGGCACGCAGCTTAAACATAAGTATTGTATTAAATAATAGCTACATTTCCATAATGTAATGCTTTTAATTAAAATAAAAAAAACACTCACCAAAGAAACTTAAGTGTTTCTAATAAGCATTTTGAACCCTGTGAAATTTAAGTAATCCCACTACAGTTGTTCCTAAAAATTCTACACCATTCATCTTCATTAAAACTGTTACTGGACAAGAGTTTTAAACAGTTAACTGTTTTAATGAAGATGAATGGTGTAGAATTTTTAGGAACAACTGTAGTGGGACTACTTAAATTTCACAGGGTTCAAAATGCTTATTAGAAACACTTAAGTTTCTTTGAGTGTGGGTGTTTTTTTTGTTTGTTTTGACAAAAAAAAAAAAACCAAGGGATGCTACTGATCCTGACAAAGGCGACTTTTGGTTATCACAGCATTTTCCTGAGAACCAATCCTATCTGACTACAGTGTTAATGGGATTTGGATATTAGCAACTGTCATGCTGCATTTAGATAACTGTTTTTGTTTTGTTTTTTTGGGGGTGGGTGGGGAGATAGACCCCAGTCATAGGCAGCTTTGTTAGGTTGCAACTAAGGAAGGAAGCACTGCGACTTGCCCAGAGAGCTCAGGGAAAGGTCCATCCAACCCCAGTACTTTCTGCCTTGGCTGCATTCCTGCAAACCTGCCAGTGACCACCTCCTCTCTCAGGCAATAATGGACTGCGGTGCCCAGTGCTTGCCCAACTGGGGAGTTCCTGGCAGTGTCCCAGTGCTGTGGACTGGGAGGGGAAGCAGCAGGGAGAGGCACTGCAGCCTGGATGCTGGGCCTTTCTACAGGGAGCAGGGGGTGCTGGAGGTCTATAGAGCTGCATGATATCTCTAACTGCGCTATACAGGCTGTGTTCTACCCTGGCCCCCGAGATCTGGGTATAGCATGTCCCATAGTCCTTCACCAACTGAAAATAAGTGATGGAGTAGAGGGTGGGAGGGGTGCTGAGTGAGCGTATGGCCATAAAAGATGAGGAAACAAATGTGAAGAAGGGAGATGTGCTGGTGTACTAGCTTTCCTGTGGATGCTCTCAGTACCAACAGTAAGATGGCACTGAAGAGGATAAATTCTAAAAGTGAAAAATATTAGGCCTTTTACGTAGTCAAATATTGACTGATATATTGTAATGAAAATGCCAACATTCTGACCTAAATTGCTGCTTAATCTCTCTCCATTTTAGAGAAAATGCTTTTCTCCATGAAGCTGATATTTTTTTGCTGTTTCTGCTGTAAATAATTTACAGCAATAGTCCTGAAGCTGAGGCTGTAAACTTTTTATTTGTTGTAAGGCAATCATTCCCATGTTGTTGAGCTTATTTCTCTGCTGTTGTCTTGTCCCTCATTTTGGTTTCTGACAATTGTCCCTGTAACTTAAGCTTTATTTGTTTTGACAAACTTCACTGAACAAAGCCCCAAACTAACTGTTCAGTCTTCATAGGGGATGATCAAATGAGTCCAGAAAAATCTTTAGTCAACTTACCCAGTTTGCAAACAAATGTTGTAGTCAGAGATATTGCTAGTCAATGTTTACATCACTGATGGCTAAAGTAGACTGTGACTGCAAGCATCCCTATTCATGCACCAGTCTTATGTACACATCCTAATGTCAAATGTGTAGCTAAGTGTGCAGTCACCAGCTTTCTTTTATTTCAGTTACTGCATTAGGTTACATGTAATTAATACAAAGCAATATAATGTTTGATAAGAACTTCAGTGGGTATAAAAGCAGAGTCAGCCATCTCCTGTAGTAGTTTAATGTATTGTTGAAAGCAACAGTCCTAGAATAACCATGGCTGAGAGCCTCAGTTTGTAATTATGACATGTGGCCCATAATGATAAAGCTGGGCATTATGTCTCACAAAATGACTGAATGTTGTACTTGGCACTTCTCTTATCCAGAGACTTAAAAGTAAATTGGTGCTACAGCAGCCTGTGAAAGAAGCAGGTTGTTATCCCCACTTTTCAGATTTTTATGGGAAGGAAGGGGACAACTGAGGCAGTATGTAGTGTGAGTCTGCTCTTTACCTACTCTCCTTGAGAGGCTCAGATAATTTTTGTCTTTGCTGGGAAAAGGGGAGATGTTTAAAAGTACACGTCTTAGACCTCTCCATACTCTACCTGCCCCATTTCCTAGCTGCAGAGCCCTGACAAAGTGGCTATTTCCACTGTCTCAGAAAGGTGGAGGCAGGAGGAGGGATGACTGCATCCAGGAGGGTAAACTAAGAGACTGTGAGGCAAGAGACCAGGTCCTGTGTGGGGCTAGGCAAGTGAAAACTGAAATGGAGTTGGGGAGGGAAGGGAGCTGGAGTGGGAAAGGGGGAAGTAGGTCAGGAGACGATATGGGGCATGCTATAAGTAGGGCACTACCAAATTTATGGTCCTTTTGGTGAACTTCATGGTCAGGGCATTTAAAAAATCCTAAATTTCATGATTTCAGCTATTTAAATCTGAAATTTCAGAGTGTTGTAATTATAGGGGTCCTGGTCCCAAAAAGAGTTGGGGGTGGGGTCACATTATAGTGGCCATTGCGGTATTGCTAGGCTTACTTCTGTGCTGCTGCTGGCAGTGGTGCTGCCTTCAGAACTGGACAGCTGGAGAGCAGCAGCTGCAGGCCAGGAGCCCAGCTCTGAAGGCAGTGCAGAAGTAAGGGTTGCAATACCACAATCTCCCTAAAATAACCTGGTGACTCCCTTTTGCGTCAGGACCCCCAATTTGAGAAATGCTAGTCTCCCCACTGAAACCTGTATAGTATAGGGTAAAAGCACACAAAAGACCAGATTTGATGGGGAGGGGAGACCAGATTTAATGATCTGTGACACATTTTTCATGGCCACGAATTTGGTAGGGCCCTAGCTATAAGAGGAGGCTTTCAGTTAAATGGTTTCCAGTCTTGGATTCCTTCCTGCTTCTTCTACTTTCACCCAACTCCCAGGCTTGCTCTGGCTCTTTGCCCTGATAAATTCCCTTTCTTGCTTCTTGATTTGCTCCTCTGCCCTACCCCTTCCCTCTCCCCCAGCCATGTTCTGCTGGACCCTGTTATGTCGTTCCATTTCCAAACCGACAAAGTGGGAAAGATAAACAGTTTGGCTGAGGGGCACCAATGTTTATCAGGGCCTTGCAGAAGTTGAGTTGTCTAGTGTTTGAAAAGGAGAATAATGTAACTGAATTGGGTATGGTGCAGTTCCTATCTATACTATCTACATGAGTCTTCTATATTTTAAATAGACACACAAACAACTCCAGAAACCCTGATTTTATTCATCCTGAGCAGCCGCCTGGAACAGCTGCCTTCATTGCTGTCCCTCCAGGTCTCCAACTGTTGTCCCAACTGCCATAGAACCTTTGCCTCCTGGCTGACCTTCTGCTCTCTGTTTGGTAGCCAGAAGAGCAGCAGCAGATTCACCTAAAGCAGACATCATGTGGCCCTCTGCCGATCGATTATCAGTCAGTGGATTTGCTATATTTGCACTTTGCCCCAAGTGTCTTTAAAACAAAACAAAAACCTAAAATTGTAGTTTCTCTAGACTTCAATTTCAGGAGACTCTTCTTATCTCAGAGTTAGTAAAATTACAGTGATATGTAGCGATTGCCAGGGCTGGAAGGAATAAGGTCAGAGCCAGGATTGGAGTACAGAGGCATCTGATAGTTCTGTGCTTCAACTGCTAGACCATGCTTTTGACTAATATGTTGATAGTCTTGAAAAATACTACAAGGGTTAAAATAACTGGCCCATGTGCTGTCAGTGCTTTGACTAATCCTTCATGAAATATCTGAACTTATCAACACAAATGCTTTATTATAGGACTGTCAATTAATCACAGTTAACTCATTTGATTAACTCAAATTAATTGCAATTTAAAATTTTAATTCTGATTAATCCCAGCTTTAATGGCACTGTTAAATAGAATACCAATTGAAGCTTACCTACATTTTCAAATATATTGATTTCAATTACAACACTTAATACAAAGTGTACAGTGCTCACTTTATATTATATTTTTTATTACAAATATTTACACTGTAAAAATGATTAAAATTTTTTTTTCAGTTTACTTCATACAAGTACTGTAGTGCAATCTCTGTATCATGGAAGTTGAATTTACAAATGTAGAACTATGTTTAAAAAAAACAAAATAAAACCTGAGAAACAAGTTTGTTTACATTTGCAGGCGATAATGCTGCTTGCTTTTTGTTTACAATGTCACCTGAAAGTGAGAACAGGCGTTTGCAATGCCAGCTACAATGCCATGCAAGGTATTAACGTGCCAGATGCACTAAAGATTCATATGCCCCATCATGCTTCGGTCATGCTGATGGCGGGGTTCTGCTTGATGCTGATCCAAAGCAGTGCAGACCAACGAGTGTTCATTTTCATTATCTGAGTCACATGCCCAACAAGAAGTAGGACTGAGTGGACTTGTTTCTACATGTTTTGGTGACTTCTGCTGTTTAAAAACGTTTTTGTGATCTTGAACTATGAATCAAAGCATTCTTTCTCACTTGTAGGGTCTGAGCAATTGTGTATATATACCAGTTACTGGAAGATAATATATTGTCATAACTTTAAACTAAATTATCTATATACTAGCTGTCAGTTACAGCCTGGTGTGTCCACAGCTATTGTGCGTCCAGGGAGGGTGAAGTGTTCTCCTACAGGTTTTTGTATATATATCGGCCACACCATCACCGGTTCATTCACCTGCACGTCCACCAATGTAAAATATACCATTATATGCCCGCAGTGCCCCTCTGCTATGTACATCGGCCAAACCGGACAGTCCCTACGGAAAAGGATAAATGGATACAAATCAGATATTAGGAATGGCAATATACAAAAACCTGTAGGAGAACACTTCACCCTAGCTGGACACACAATAGCAGATTTTTAAAGGTCGCCATCCTGCAGCAAAAAAGGCTTCAGGACCAGACTTCAAAGAGAAACTGCTGAGCTCCAGTTCATCTGCAAATTTGACACCATCAACTCAGGATTAAACAAAGACTGTGAATGGCTTGCCAACTACAAAAGCAGTTTCTCCTCCTTTGGTTTTCACACCTCAACTGCTAGAAGTGGGCCTCATCCTCCCTGACTGAACTAACCTCGTTATCTCTAGCCAGCTTCTTGCTTGCATATATATATATATATATATATATACCTGCCCCTGGATATTTCCACTACATGCATCTGACAAAGTGGGTATTCACCCACGAAAGCTCATGCTCCAATACTTCTGTTAGCCTATAAGGTGCCACAGGACTCTTCGCTGCTTTTACAGATCCAACTAACAAGCTACCCCTCTGATACTTGATACCATTAATACAGTAGACATAGCTTTACCTTTGCCTAGACACTATTGGAATTTTTCTGATAATCGACTTAGATGTAGTGTATTACCTTCCAAAGTAGGATTGTTCTCCACATGGTCTTATTTTTAAAAAGTAAGGGTTTTTCTCAGTCCAGTTTTAAATATGTGATTTGACAAAAACCTGGTAGCTGTTTAATTATTTTGAAGGCATCTGAATGGCTCTGAGGGTAGATAATTCTTAGCTTCTGTCCACAATTCAGATGTGGCTCAGTCTGGTAGTGACACTTAGAACACTGACCAGTCACTGAATAAGTGAATGATGTTGGTGTCATCCATTGCTTAAAATGTGTGTCCACTTGACACACATTTTGCACTTTTCTGCATTTAACTGAGGTGACACACTGACTTGCAACTCCATTCTTAGCTTTGCCATGTACAGTACTCTTAATACTGGTTTTAAACAAAATTTGTGGGAAATTGATGTTTGAATAAAAGTTTTGTTAGTGATGATAAAAATACCCAGCATCACATGACACTTGAAGTGCTGTTTGGTTTTGTTTTAAATTATATGTTTAAGTTTTGAAGAGAAGCTTGTACAAACAACTTTGGCTTGATGGTTTTCATTGTCTGCCCCAAATAAATGATTTATAATGTTGAGTTGTGTTAAACTTTTGGGAAGCATGACTAAGGTTTTTCTTGTTTGTCTCCTTGAATTTCCAAAGCCTGGAGCATAATACATTGTTTGAACGGAGGGTGCATGCTCTAAAGGGAAACAATATTGTCTAGTGATGAGAACAGAAAATTCAGAGACAAAAGACTTGGATTCTATTCACAGTTGTCCCTAACATGTGTGACCTTAAGTGAACTTGTCAGTGACTTGCCTTCTGTATCTCTAAAAATTGGTTATTCTTTCTGTGGAGTGCAGTGCAATTTTTCTGATGTACAGCAAGAAGTGTAAAGTATGGACTCCCCCTCCCACTTGCCCACCACTCTATATTGCTATCAAGAATATTGGCGCCTGAAATGGATCTAGAATGCTTCAGATAGCATAAGGAATAAAAATGGTTTCTCCATACAACACAGGGAGCTAGTAGTTTCATAGAGTAAGGCCAGAAAGGACCATTAGATCAGCCAGTCTGCCCTCGTGTATATAATATGTCCATACCTTTCACCTGGATACCACTATATTAAGCCCAAAAACTGAAGCTAAACTAAAATATTTCAGTCTTTGGGATAGTAAACTGCATGCTGCAGGAAGAGAATGGGTGAGAGTAATGGGACCAGTTACTCCTGAGGGAATTCTGCGCCTAAAAATTATGCGCACAGTATTTTAAAATTCTGAAAATCTCATTTGTCAGTTAAATGTGGCTCCATCATGGCAGTGGGGAACACAGGCCACTGGCTGCATTGAGGTGGGAGATTACCCTGAAGCCCCCATCTCCCCCAGTACAGGGACTTGGCAGTGAGGCTGCATCTGACCCTGACACAGTGCAGGGGCTGGACTTGCCCCAGAAACACCCTGGGGCTTTGTGCCAGGCATACCAGGTGTTGGTGGGCAGGTTCAGCCCAGTGGGATCCAAGTGTGGAGGGGCTTAGTGTGTGTGTGTGTGGGGGGGGGGCGGGATCCAGGTGTGGAGTGAGAGGTTTCTGTGTGGGTGGCTCAGTGGGAAATCTGGAGGCACAAGGGCTTGTTGGGGATCCAGGAGAAGGTGGTTGGGGCACAGCGGGGGTTATGTCTGTATGTGGGGGAGTCTGGGTGCCGGGGGAGTGGTGCTTGGGGTGAGGGTCCAGGTGCAGCTGGTTGGGATCAGTGGGGTGGGGGTCTGGGTGTAGGGGGCTTGTTAGAGGAATCCAAGTGTAGGGGGGTGGGGCTTGTCAGGGTGAGGGTTTGATGGGCCTGCTTAACCGGGGAGCCCCAGCTGCTGCTGAAGGGATGCCACATGCCAGGCTCCCAATTCCCCCCTCTTCCTCCATCCCCCTATCTTCACTCCCACATTCCCCTACCCTATTCCACCCCTTCTTCCCTCCCCTGCCTTCCCCCCCCCCCCGCATTACCTAGCTCCACCGCAGGCACTCTGTTGCACAGAAACCAGGAAGGGTCTTAGCACACACAAGGGGAGCACGACTGGCACTAGATCCCAGGAGACTGCATTCGGCTGCAGAGTCACAGATGCAGCCTCCTTCAGCTGGGCAGCTCTGTGCTTGCAGAAACAGGGGGTGGGGTGGGGGGTGGGGGAAGTGGCTCATAACCCCATGTGCCCCACATGCCTTGTCTCGCATCTGTTGGAGAGGGCAATCTCTCCCCAAAAACTGTGCCCATGGTTGTCGTCGTCTTCCCCCCTCCCCCCCCCCCATGGCTTCCCTTTGCTTCACTGCTGTTTTCTGCAGGGAAGCACAGGAATTCTGCAGGACGGTGTGTTTTCTGTGGGCGCACAGTCACACAGAATCCACCCAGGAGCGGAGCTAATGCTGGAACGTAGTCATCTGCTCTGCAGCCCAGCACACCTTTTGCTAGGTCAAATGGTATTTTATAGCTGCTGCTTTGCCTATGTACCCTCTGGTGCTACATAAGGAACACTCTAGGGCTGGAAGCATGCTCAGTGCAGTTCCCCATAGCAAACTGAGGGGCTGAAGCATGCTGGGACCAGATGGAGAATGGCTAAAAGTATACTGTGGGGGATGACATTCTTAGTTAATGCTCTTGGTGTATATTCCATATTACAAACTGTGTTTAAATGCATCTGTCTCCCACATTTCAGATAGAAGAATACCAAAAACATTGTGTTGTGGCATGAAAGAGTGTTCCTAGTACAAAACAACACTCATGCATATTCTGGATAGCAGAACATGCTTAACTGAGGTATATTTCAAGCTCACAAACACTTCCACACCTGTGGTGGAATAACTTACCTTATGTAGTCTTATGTGAAGCCAACAACTAATATGCTAATACAGATATGTTTCGGGAACTTAAGGGTCCAAAGCCAAATCTGGTATCCAAATACCTCATGTATTTTGATACATTTTGGATCTGGATGGCTTTTAATCCCTGATGAGCAAGTCCATAAAAACACGTCTCTAAAAGATGTGAATCTGTAACAAATAGCCCCTGTCCTATACATTTGCCATGGACAAGCTGTTTGATCTTTTAAAGGACAACTGAAATTCGTCATGAATTCCAGAATTTACACTTGCCATGATAGAAACTTCAGATTTTGAAGACTATGAAAAAGAACATGAATGATACACTGCAAAGGGATTGCCATTGATCTTTAAATTAAAAAAAAAAATTATTGTGGCACCTTAGACTAACACATTTATTTGGGCATAAGCTTTCGTGGGCTAAAACCCACTTCATCAGATGCATGGAGTGAAGTGGGTTTTAGTTCACGAAAGCTTATGCCCAAATAAATGTGTTAGTCTCTAAGGGTACGTTTACACTTACCGGGACGGTCGACGCGGCGAGTTCGACTGCTCGGAGTTCGAACTATTGCGTCTGATCTAGACGCGATAGTTCGAACCCCGGAAGCGCTAGTTCGAACTCCGGTACTCCACCGCGGCAGGAGGAGTTGCCGGAGTCGACCCTGGAGCCGCGGAGTTCGCTTCCGCGGCGTCTGGACGGTAAGTAAGTCGAACTAGGGTAGTTCGAATTCAGCTACGTTATTCACGTAGCTGAATTCGCGTACCCTAGTTCGACCCCCGAGCTTAGTGTAGACCAGGGCTAAGGTGCCACAAGTACTCATTGTTTTTGCTGATCCAGACTAACACGGCTACCACTCTAAAACAGGTTTTAATTTGAAGATGTGTTTCTTTGGGTTGTAGCAAACTATTAGCTACAGTAGTAGTGATGCTAAACAACTTGGTGCCAACCTGCCATTGGTAAATCATCCATGTGATAGACATAGGTGTATGCTGTAATGATACAAAAATACCCCTTATTCCTTTAAGCATATAGCTTTTTGATGGCAGATGTGAGTTGAATGTAACTTACACTTGTGTGTGTGTGTGTGTGTGTGTGTGTGTATATATATATATCCAGGACAGAAGAACTTTCTATGGAAAGTTCCAATATAATGCTTTTTGATTTGCCTCCCTTTGATAATGCGGCTGTTGTAATAGAAGTCTTGGCTTTGGGAGCAAAGAGTAGAAAGGGAAAAATGCGCTCTCTTTTCCTTCCCATTCACTCTCTGGAGTTTGTTCTGGCTGTTAATTGTCATAGTTTTCTCCTTATATAACTTTCTGTGGGGATAGTCTGTAGAAGGATATTCCTGTTCAGTTCTGTGAGACCAGAGGTAACATTTAAACATGTCACCAAGGAAATTTTATTCTAAATTGAATTTTTATATATTTCCCTTAGTTTTGAAGATATTTCTTCTAATTTTATGTGATTTACTGATGCTACTTGTAACATCCAATGACTTTTTAGAGGGGTGTGTGTGTGTGTGTGTGTGTGTGTGTAAGTGTAAAAGTACCTTCCTAAGTAGTTGCGAGTTTCCCATGAAAATTGCTGTGGCCTACAGTTTTGGGGTTCTGTGGATTTATATTCCCATCTTCTGTGTTAAGTTTCTCATTTCCTAGTCACTATCCAAGACATGTAAAGTTTTTAGGTGTTACTTTTCCATGACACAAGTACTTGAGGTTAATACAAATCTTAGTTTATGTATTTGTGTAGATGAGGATACAATGAGATCAGATTTATGCTGTGCTTCCCTTCAGTTGTGAAAAGTGTTGTGGAAAGAAATCCACTTCTGAAAACTCATAGCTGTTAACATAATTCCTTAGTTGGTCAACCGTGTTTTTAGAGAGACAAGGTGGGTGAGGTAATTTTATTTATTTTTGTGTCCGTCCAACTTCCGGTGAGAGACACAAACTTTGCAACTTACACAGAGCTCTGCTTCAGGTCTGTGTAAGCTCAAAGCTTGTCTATCTGACTAACAGACACTGGTGCAATAAAAGAGATTACCTCATCTCTCTAATATCTTGGAACCAATGCCTCTACAACAGTGCATGCAACCTTGTTTTTAGTCTCTTTAGGTACTGCAAGTCAAGTACCTTTTCTGAAGTACATCACATGCTTTTGCTGAAGTTAGACCAACAGGATCCCAGTTATAAACAAAGCTTGCCTCTGGTAAATCTTAATGAAAACACCAATCTCTAACCTTAGGCCTACAGTTGCCACAGGGAAAAATATTACGGGTAGCTCTGCCCTCCCTGGTATATTATATTACAATAATGTGGTATGATTAACAGCTAATCATAACTTAAATGCATAATGCCCTGGGGTAGGTTCCTGCCAGATATTCAAGCACATAACAGTGTAACTTTAACTTGAACTTTTTCCTAACAGAGATTTTAACATTTCACAAAAGGAAGAATTTCTTAGATTCAGAAATTATGTTACAGAATGATTAGTATAATGGTGACTATTGTGTCTGACCATGTTGTGATCCCCTTCCACTGAACATATTGGGAATTCCTGGGCATTTTCACATAGCTTTGAGTTGTACAGTCTTACCTCACAAGAGGTGCAGTGAATGAGACCAGGGCTTCTGTGGACTTTTATTCAATGTGAACCTTGACTAAATTTTTTCACTAAGCAGCTAACTTACCACTGCACATGTGAATGCAGGCTGTGCACCACTCTGGATATTAGTTTAAAAGGTCTTAGACATATACCAAATGTATATTGGTAGTATATTGAAGTGTGGTGTGTGGGTTTTTTTGTTTTTGTTTTGTCAATCTCCTAAATAAAACCTGTCTTCCTCCAGAACATTCAGAGGCAGTTCTCCTCACTTAAGCCCACTTCCCTTCCAGATTTTAGCTTCCTACTTCCAGCTGTTTTGGCACTAAGGCTGTTCTAAAAAATGTGAAGCATAAAGTGGAGAAGAGCATTTTCCCACTCTTCTGTACTGAAAAATGATGGAACTGTCATGGCATTTAAATAAGTAAGCTTCAGCCACAGGCCAGAACTAGAAAACTTCAGACCAGTAGCTAGAAATTGCAGAAAATATTTTCTGAAAACAGTAAGAATGGAAATGACTTGGTACCCTAATCTGTAAGATTCTCTCCTGTTATAAGTATCAGAGGGGTAGCCATGTTAGTCTGGATCTGTAAAAAATGACAGTGTCCTGTGGCACTTTATAGATTAACGGACGTATTGGAGCATAAACTTTGGTGGGTGAATACCCACTTTGTCAGATGCATCTCCAATACGTCCGTTAGTCTATAAAGTGCCACAGGACTCTGTCTCCTGTTACAAGTGTCTGTCTGTATAATCCTTATTTATGTAGTTAAATTAAAGCACCTCCTAAATAACAAAGATTATGTTAAAAGTCCTCAGATGCTGGAACTTTGACAGCTCATATGGTGCAACAACATCTTAATACACTGAATCGATTGGGTCCCCCCCCCCCCATAAACTGTTGTGAGGGAATAGAGCAAATGTTCTTAAATAGGAGCATAAAGAAATTCTCTGCAGCTGATGTGATTGGTAACTTTGGGAGTCTTATGTTGTAATTGTAACCACTAGATAATTCTCATGGTAACGTTTATAACTTGATCTTGAGAATAATATATTTTGGGGGGGGGGAAATATATACAAGGAAACTCTGGAAGGTTGACTCTGTAGCCTGTGACCTTTTTTAAATAACAAAAGGATTAGGTTTTCCTCAGGAATGATGTATTGGGGTAGGGGGAGAGGATGGATGGATAACTGCTGCTTAGAGTACAAATGAGGGATGAGTAGTATTTAAAGCTGTCTCACTGTCAAAAGTTAAATAGAACCAGTAGAATGAGGAGTGTGTGTGTGTGTGTGCACGCATGCGCCTTCAGGGAAGGGGATATGGGTGGTCCTCTCCTCCTCTCCCCCCCCGCCTTAACTGGGGTATGTCAGAGTTCCAGTCAAACTCCTCAGTGGTATAGTTGGAATGTAGCAACATCTTACAGCTGAACATGCTAGATTCAGTTCACCAGTGAAAAGTAATAGTTGCTGTATTTCTGCATTAAATTAATATATGGAATAACAGTAGTGAACATGTGGTGGTGTTGAAAAATCATGAGTCATACTCTCAAATCATGACTTAAAAATAAATTTTAAAATGGTTCTCCTTGCTTGTCTTCTTATTTCTGAGCCTTTAGTGTACATGTGGGTGATGGTTTTTGAAGCTTTAGTTTTCTCTACAACTGCAAGGATTAGAACAGGGGTAGGCAACCTATGGCACGGGTGCTGAAGGGGGCACGCGAGCTGATTTTTCAGTGGCACTCACGCTGCCTGGGTCCTGGCCACTGGTCTGGGGGCTCTGCATTTTAATTTAATTTTAAATGAAGCTTCTTAAACATTTTAAAAACCTTATTTACTTTATATATAACAATAGGTTAGTTATATATTATAGACTTATAGAAAGAGACCTTCTAAAAACCTTAATGTATTACTGTCACGTGAAACCTTAAATTAGAGTGAATAAATAAAGACTCGGCACAACATTTCTGAAAGGTTGCCGACCCCTGGATTAGAAACTTTTAAGGAAGCCTCACAGCTGAGGTTCTCATGCGTCATATTGTTCTTGAAGCCCCAGCTTTCGGAGTCAAATGATTACATCATAAAATCACAGAATTTGGCAGTACTGGTGTAGACATCAGTTTTAAATATTGCAATTGGCTCTTCAGAATCTTAATCTCTCCATTACTTGTTTCTGGGTTCCCATTACTCCCCCAAGATAGAACCTGCAAAATAAAGGGTTATGTTACCTGTTGAGTGTATGGGTATCAATGATGAACTCTTAATTCTCAAATGTACAGCTGGGGGGAGAGATGGGAGTTCTATTTAAAGTCTGTTTTAGGGCTTTCCTGTGGTGCCCATCACTGTAGCAACAAAGCACTTGAATATTCCATTATGACCTAAAAAGCTGGACAAACAAATTTAGTGAATGAAAAAATTTCCAAGGGATTGAAAACTACTTGTTCTAGGTCAGAGTGTATGGGTTTGAGTGAGGTGAACTCTAAACTTTACTTATTTGTATGCTGGTATTTAGGTAATAAGCAAGTTAAAATATGTTCTTTCACTACAGTCCAATCCAAAAATCTAATTCTGTTTCTATAAGGTTTTTTAAAATATATTCCTCGTCCCTCATGTATACGTCTCAGCTATGTTCAAGTTCATATTTTGATGGCTGTTATTGATCTGGCACCACCCGCTGTTAGGATCCTGGTGCAAGCATCCTAAATTGATAGACCATCATGCCTCTGCTGTGATGAGTGGCAGTTGCTTGCTCATAACACCTGTTATCTCTTCTCAACTTAAAATAAACACTCCTTATCTTCATTTCATGGATGTTAGCCCTATTGGTTTCCTCTTTCCATTCCTCATCCCCCAAACACACTTTCATGAGGTAGTAACCTATCCATCCCACTGCAAAAAAGTTGTCATAATAAACATCAGCTTTCATATTTTAAAAAAAAATTGTTTCTATCCATCTTCCTTGCTGAAAGTATTCAAAATGTAAACTGAAGTTACAGTTCAAGGTCTGTCAAAACCTTTTTCCTTATGTGAGCCTGGCTAGCTCAGTTGGTAGAGCCTCAGACTTTTAATCTGAGGGTCCCAGGTTCAAGTTCCTGGTTAGGCAAAAGAACACTTCCCCCTGTGATATCCCCCAAGAACTTCAGAAGGCATCTCTTGAGGACTCTCCTTGACTTCAGTTTTGGGCAGAGGGATAGCTCAGTGGGTTGAGCATTGGCCTGCTAAATCCAGGGTTGTGAGTTCAATCCTTGGGGGGGGCATTTAGGGGTCTGGGGCAAAAATCTGTCTGGGGATTGGTCCTGCTTTGAGCTGGGGGTTGGCCTAGATGACCTTCTGAGGTCCCTTCCAACCCTGATATTCTATGAAAATCATTAGTCTGTCCATCACTCTTTATAACTGACTGTTTATTTATAATAAAGGGTAATTTATTTGTACTAAGCCATGTTTTTATTACTATGACCATCACTTCAGATACATCTATACTGCACGCTCTTTTTGGCAATGTGGGAATTTAAGCTATGCACTAAGAGTGCTACATTAATGTTGAATATAGCTGGAAAAATGAAATAGCCATGCCTACAACTGGCAGTAAAAACACACTAGTAAACAGGATTACCCATAAATCTAGCAGTGTGGAATAAAGTAAATTAAATTAGATTCAGCTGGTTTTCTTATCTGCCACATGAGAGTAGTGCACCAGTATCAACTATTAAACAAATTCCTTTAAATAATTTTAAGGTCTGAAACACACAAGCTGGACAAGCCTAAAGACAATCAGTCTGTCCTTAAATTGACTTGGATAAAGATATTGTGGAAATATCTAAGGATGGCAGCCTTTATCACATGATGGAATATGTAAATATTCCTTAAATGCTGGGACTTTTTAGTAATGGTTTCTGCAGGGGAATAGAGTTCAGTAGATGCTGCACTCTTTTGTAGCTGTGGCAGCAATATCATGTAATTTTGAGATCCAGTGCTTGTCCTCAGTACCCATAGTCAGCTGCAGCACCTCACCCCCAATGCACTGATCCCTCTCTGTAGATTTGGAGGCAGATCTGAAGATGCAAGTAAACACTTGAAAAAAAAATCTATTCTTTGCCCACACCTCTGATCTTAATAAAATAAAATAAATCAGTTTTGTAACTGGTAGGCTTTCCAGATCACTCTGGATTACATGGATTTTTCATGTCTCGACTGAAGACCACTGGTAGCTATGTGGGGAAACTACACTACCTGCTTGCATCACAATTGGCTAAATGTTACTCTCAGTCCTGTTTTTTTAATACCTAATTCTCCCATTACTGGAATGAAACAAAAGCTTTTTTCTCCTTTAGTTATATCTTTTGACTCTTACTCATGGGCTAGGTTCCTTCGCTGTTGTCTGAGAACTCTTGTTAAAATTTCATGCTAGAGCAGTGTCAAACACTAGTAGAATAAGGGCCACTGATAATAATAATTATAAGATCTTCTTTTTTTATCTAGAGTTCTTGCCACTTTCACTAATACCAAGAGGAGAATACTGGAAGAGCATGGCTCATTTAATTCCCCCCCCCCCCCCCCCCCCCCCCAAAAAAAGCTATGGGTGGATAGAATTACTCCTCCATATGTTATGGGGTAAATACCAGGGAGGGTAAAGGGTTATTTTAAGCTCGAGGACAGTGATGGCACAACAACAAATGGATACCAAGTGGCCAAGGACAAATCAAGCTGGAAATTACTGTAGAAGGTTTCTAATCAGCAGTAGGGTGAGGCTCTGGAACAGCCTCCCAATAGGAGTTGTGGGGCAAACAACTCCATTAGTTTTAAAGGAGAACTTGATATATTTGAGTCATGTTTTTTTTACAGTGGGGTTGCTTGTGATGGTAGGGGTCTGGGCTCAACAGCGCTGGGGATCAGTTTTGGTTCATGTCTTACATTACTAAAAGCTAATTCTTCGGGGTTTCAGCTGGACGCTTGCAGGGGTCATGAAGGGATCACCTCACTCCCCCAAAACTCTGTGTGTGATTTCCTTCCTCTGAAGCATCAGAGATGGGCATGGCTAGAGATAGGGCATTGGGCAGCAAGGGCTAGGGCTCTGAGGTGGCACTGAGCATTTTCTCTCTGAGGTGATTGGTTGGCTGGTTCTTACTCACAGGCTCAGGGTCTAATGGATGGCCATATGTTGGGTCAGGAAGGAATTTTCCCCTAGGTCAGATTGGCAGTGACCTCAGGGTTTTTCATCTTCTTTTGCAATGTGTGGGTGCAGGTCACTTGCCAGGATTGTGTGGGTACATCTCACTTAATCATTTCCTTGCCATTGGAGGGTCCTCAGGCACTGGTGTACCTCAGTTCCTACTGTTTTCTGTCTGTGGCATGTATAGTCTAGTCTCCTGTGGGCTATAATACTTGGGTCTAATTTCAATTACTGGGTTTAGTGTGCAGGTGCTGGGTTGTGTTGGTCACCTGTGGTATACAGGAAGTCAGACTAGATGAAGTGGTCATCTCTTCTGGCCTTAAACTCTGACTATAAGGTTAAGAAAAACATTGGCTGAGACTTTATCTTGCTCTTTCCCATCTTAATTCCAACATAATTTTGGCAGATTTCAGGCTAGAATTATGAACTAGAGTTTTAGACCATCTAGCTAATATGATGCTGGTTACTGCAGAATGAAAATTACATTTTGATGCTTGGCTCTTGTTTTCATCTGGCCCTTCAAAATCCCTTTTTAAAAATAAAGTTGTTTGAAAACAACTATTGTTGAGTTTGAACTCTTCCTTACGCTGTTAAGATATCTTAATCAACCACCATAAATCATGCACTGATTTATTGAATGTGAAAATCCGTTTTTCTTTTGCTAAGACCAGAGTTCAATTTTGTATTTTCCCAGCAAAAGGATCTCAGCAGCTGGTTTAGATTGTATGGGGTTATTCTGTCCTTGCCTTGTTTTTTATCATGAAGATTTAATTAATGTAAATCAAAGAACGTGGTGGCATTACACAAAGAACTTGGTGCTTTATTCAATTGAAGTTTGAAGATCATTTCTTCCAGGATCTGTCTCTTCAAGAAATTCTGCATAATATAGTCTTTGCTTATACGAAACAATTTCAGAGGACTTCTAGAGGGGTACAGTAGAATCTCAGAGTTACGAACAACCTCCATTCCCGAGGTGTTCATATCTCTGAAATGTTTAACTCTGAACAAACATTATGGTTGTTCTTACAGTTGACTTGATACAGCTTTGAAATTTTACTATGCAGAAGAGAAATTCTGCTTTCCCTTTATTTTTTTTAGCAGTTTAAGTTTAACACAGTACTGTACTTGAATTTTTTTTGTCTTGGCTGCTTCTATTCTAAATGAGGTTGGTTAATCACTTAACTCTGAGGTTCTACTGTAATTTGCGATTTATTTAAGGCAATTTTATATCTAAGCTCCAGACACAAACCTCTGAAGAATAACTCAAATGAGAAGGCAATATTTAATGGCCCAATATAGTACTCTTTCCCGCTCAGGCTACTCTTGATACTTTTGAAATCAGTGAAGAGTAAGGTTTAAATTGAATGTATGGCTTGAATTCTGGGTGCCTGGTAATCCAGAACTAACCAGCTGACATGCTCAGCAGGACTCTACCTCAAACATGAGTGGAAGCCATGATGCCATGCTCTCATACCTCTTTATGAAGTGGGGCACCCTCCCTCCCCGATGGGACCTCTTTGCTACTCATGAGAACCTCAGTTGCTCTAAGGGAGGACTCAGGGCAATTCTCTCCCCTTCCCCCGAACAGGCAACCTCTGCTATGCCTCTTTTCCCTCCTTCCCCCCCCCCCCATTCCCTTGCTGCCACAGGTGCTACACAAGATTAACCAGGAGAGAGCCACCGTCATACTCGTAGCCCCATTCTGGCACCATCAGTTCCGGTTCACGGACCTCCTCAGACTCTCTGCCTGCCCACCATGCTGCTTCTGCTCACACAAGATTGGGAGAGGCTTTGTCATCCCAATCCAGGCCCTCTTCATCTCATAGCCTGGTATTTGGATGGGCGTC
This sequence comes from Mauremys mutica, assembly GCF_020497125.1. Lineage (NCBI taxonomy): Eukaryota > Metazoa > Chordata > Testudines > Geoemydidae > Mauremys > Mauremys mutica. The sequence goes on from NC_059078.1 coordinate 82,379,957, forward strand.
AGGGGTGCTCTACTCTGGTTCAACAAATCCTTACCTAAAGCAGGAGAAAATTCACTAGATCCTGCTATTGAACTAAATGGACACACTTCATAGCAGGGGTCGGCAACCTTTCAGAAGTGGTGTGCCGAGTCTTCATTTATTCACTCTAATTTAAGGGTTTCGCGTGCTGGTAATACATTTTAATGTTTTTTAGAAGGTCTCTCTCTACAAGTCTATATATTGTATAACTAAACTAGTATTTTATTGTAAAATAAACAAGGTTTTCAAAATGTTTAAGAAGCTTCATTTAAAATTGTTGATCTTACACTGCCAACCCGCTGCTGGCCTGGGGTTCTGTTAGCCCACTGCCAGCCTAGGTGGAGTGGGGCCTGCAGCCAGAACCCCAGACCAGCACTGCCAGTCTGGGGTCCTGGCCATACTCACATACCTACCTTCTCCCTGGTTCTGGCCTATTTTCTTCCTCTCTCTGCACTAAGCTGAGGGTGCACTGAGCACAGGGCTGGGGGTGAAGGGTCTGGCCAGGAGCTAGAATGAGGGAGGGGGCTCAGGGTTGGGGCAGGAGGTTTGGGTGTGGGGGCACTTACCTAGGCAGCTCCCATTACCTGTGAGGGGTGCAGTTGGTCCTGTTTGGTGCTCAGGGTGGGGATGTGCAGGGTACATGGGATGTCAGGGGGCTGGGGATGTGGAGGTGCAAGAGTCAGGGCTGGGGGCATGCAAAGGGGGTGCAGGTATCAGGGCGGCGGGGGCTGGGTATGTGTGGGTGTGCCAGAGTCAGGGCTGGGGTTGTGATGGGGGTGTGTGAAGTAGTCAAAGGGCTGAGTGCGTATGAGGGAGGTAGAGGGCAGAGGGCGCTGTGTGGGGGGGGGTCAGGGCAGAGGGCTGGATGACTGCCCCCCTCAGAACCTCCAACCCCCCCCACTTCTTGTCCCCTGCCTGCCCCTCCTGGGACCCCTGCCCCTATCTAAGCCTTCCTTCTCCTTGTCCCCTGACTGCCCTGACCCTTATCCACACCCCTGGCCCCAGACAGAACCCCTGGACTCCCATGCCTATCCAACCACTCCCTGCCCCCTGCCAGGACCCCCAGAACGCCAGACCCATACAACCTCCACCCCGCTCCCTGCCTTCCCCAACCCCTCTCCACACCCCTGCCTCCTGACAGCCCCCACCAGAACTCCCAACCCCCCAGCTCCATATCCCCTGACCACCCCCTCCAGAGACCCCCCCCCCCAACTGCCCCCAGGACCTCCTTGCTCCTTGACTGCCCTGACTCCTATCCACCTGCCCCCCGCTCCCTGACTGCTCTCTCCAGAGACTCCCGCCCCTAGCCACCCCCATCGGGATACCACCCCTTATCCAAAGCCCCCCTGGCCCTGGACCCCTTACCATGAGGCTCCAAGCAGAGCCAGATACGCTGCCCCGCGGGAGTGCGCAGCCCCAGCCCCCAGAGCGCTGCGCGTGTGGTGGCAGGGCTCCAGGGAAGGGGGGCGAAGGTAGGGGAGGGGCTGGCGGCTTGCTGTGCTTGGCTGGATGCTCTGGCCCAGGAGCACGGACCCTGCGGCTTGCCATGCAGGCAGGAATTTTAATGGCACACTGGAGTCCCAGCAGGCCACAGTGTGCCATTAAAAATTGGCTCGCATGCTGTCTTTGGCATGTGTGCCATAGGTTGCCGATCCCTGCTTCATAGCATGGGCCCACCGCCACCACCACTACTCACTGAACAAGGTGTCTATTCCAGTCGTCCTCAACTGCCTTCTCACCCTCAAGATGTTGGCCTGACCCTCAGTTCTATTCTATTGCATCTGGCAGAACTCGGTGTCTTTCTGTCTCCCATGGACCTCTGTGATGCATCCCACCACTATCTGCTTGATGAAAGATCTACTCAACAGTTTTCCACCAGTACTGACGCCCACACCACCATGGGATCTTAATCTCGTTCTCTCCACCCTAATGAAGCCACTCTTTGAGCAACATGCTCACTCTCCCATCTCTTGATGAAAGCAACTTTGATAGCAATTATCTTAACCAGACAAGTCAGTGAATTTTCAGCCATGATGGCAGACTCTTCCCTTACACAATGCTAGCCAAGGACAAGATATCCTTATGGCTGAACCCTAAATTCATCCCAAGAGTGGTGTCTGAGTTCCATCTAAATCAGTGCATACACCTGGTAGTTTTCTTCCCCAAACCACACCCTTCCCTTACTAACAAAGCCTTGTGCTCCCTTGACGTCCGTCGTGCACTGGCATTCCACAGGACTCGACCCTTTCATGCATCACCAAAGCTATTTGTGGCCATAGCTGAGAAATCCAGTGGTGAAGCCCTCTCATCCCAACGAATCTCTGGGTGCATCTGTGAATGCTAAAACGAATGCATCATACCTCCATCTGCTAGAATCAGTGCACTCAACACAAGCCTGTGATGATTTCAGTCACATGGACCCCCTTGGGACTGTCACCTGATGTGCTGAAATTACCTCTGAGCCCATTTTCCCTGATGGCTTGGGATCCTAGAACCCTGCATTGTTGAGCCAGACAGTGCTAGTATGCTTCAACACAGACCCAGGTCTGACCATGCCCCCAAAGCTGCAGGCTTTAACAGGTAACCTGCTGAGTGGTTTTAAATCTCTAGCACCCAGACATCCAGTTCCCAATGGGATCCAAACTACTAATAAATCCATTTTACTCTGTATAAGCTTTATACAGGGTAAACTCATGAATTGTCCGCCCTCCATACCAGTGATAGAGGTGCACAGCTGTTTGCTCTCCCAGGTATTAATCACTTACTCTGGGTTTGTTAATAAAATCACTTCTGTTAAGTATAAAAAGTAGGCTTTAAATGGTTTCAAGTAATACCAGACAGAACAAAAGTTACCAAGCAAAATAAAACAAAATCTGCAAGTCTAAGCCTAATACATTTAGAAGCTGCTTACAAATAAAATCTCACCCTGACAGATGTTCCAATAAGTTTTTCACAGACTAGACTCCTTCATAGTCTGGGCCCAATCCTTTTCCCTGGTAAAGAGCCACTTACAACCAATTGTCCTGGTTAATGGGAGCCATCAGGATTCCAAACCACCATTAATGGCCCACATTAATGCATAGTTACAATAGGACTTCAGAATAATACTGAATAATACTTCATATTTCTAGCTTCAGATGCAAGAATGATAAATTCATAGATAGGATGAACACACTCAGATTATAAACTTTGTAATGACACATTACAAGAGACCTTTTACATAAAGCTTATTCTAGTTACATTGTATTTTCATTCATAAGCATAGTTCCATAAACATATGGAGTGCAACGTCATAGAGCCTAAGCCACCACATTGGCCTCACTGGACTTTACATGTCCACGACACACTACGCCATCACACAAGCAGCAGCAGCAGACACTGCTGTGGGTCAGGCCATACTGCAGGCTGCACTTCCAGTGTCATGCATGCACCCACCTCCATGCTGGTAACTGTTTGCGAGTCAACCACGTGTGGAATACACATAGTAACCTCCTCCTCTTGAGTGATGGTCCCTTACCTGTAACTGGAGGTTCTTTGAGATGCATGGTGCCTATTTGTATTCCATTAACTGCCCTCCATCCTCTCTGCTTCAGACTGGATTCCGTTATGGTAAGAGACTGGAGAGGCATTGACCCACAATGCCTCTTATACACTCAGCGCTGGAAGAACAAGGAGACACGTGTGGGTCAAAGGACTCTGCTAAGAGACACTTATGGACTCGGGCACATGTCACACATGTGCACCCACATGTAGAATACAGATAGGGACCACACATCTCAAAGAACCTCCAGTGATAGGTAAGTAACCTCCTCCTCTGTACTGTATGTGATTTCATTAATGCAAAGCTGAAATTAAGTACTTATTCTTTTAAAAACAAAAAAACCCCAACCCAGTCACTGATGTCAACAAAAAAATCCATGTTGGCATTATAGCCTTATTTCTCAGCTACCTCTTCCTCATGCATGAATCCAAACATGGTACAGAAGGTATTGACTCTCAGTCCCATTTCTGCTTCTTCTCCATCCATCATTTTCCTTGTTTGTCAAAATGCAACTAACATGGCTTTAATTTAGGCAACCAGCAACAATTCCAATAGCTGTTTAAAAAAGCCTCTTTTAAACTGCAATCCTGTTATTTCATTGATATCCACAATTGACTAATTTGGAGATTGACTAATTTAGCACAGCTCAGTGTGCTCAGAAGTAGATTTGTATTGATACACTATTTACCATTTTATTTATATATATATAAATAAAATGGTGAATAGTGTATTTTTTTTTTTTTTCAAACAAGGCTTCTCATTAAGACTTTCCAGTCAAAAAAAAAAATGGGGTGCAAGTTACACCTAGTTACCCAGGTCAAATATCCAAGGAGAATGGAGTAGAAACATCTGGAGTAGAGTACCTGTGGTGTGTTGGGATGGAGTGTCTGGGAGCTTGGGTAGGTCAGAAAGGGGGTGGAGGAGGAAGAAAAGTGGGTTGTGGTCCTGGGAGTAATATTCATCATCTTACCATTGAATCTGGCTGTCAAGTCTGGTGTAGACAAGGCCTTATCTAACTGCAATAGCTTATGCTTCAGCTGTTTGTGTTGCACTGAATCATTTGTTTCAGTTAGTTCATCTATGCTGTATATGTGCTAGTATGGAGGTTATGCAAAATTTAAAGTTATTTAGCCAGTCATAAACAGATTCTACTCCTATGCCATGTAGCGGAACAACTTGCCCTTTTGTTTGGGTCTTAAAACCCAGAGATTTTAAATTTCTGGCATAGTACAGCTTGCTTTGCCATATATTATAAAGATGCAAGAAATAACCATGCAGTTCTGTCAAAGCTTGAATTACTGTAGTGATGGTCTTTTTTTTGTTGATCTGTTGCCTCTTTCTTCACAGTTCACTGAGAGGGAGTGCCAATTAAATTGGAGAAGTTAGTTCCATTCACTGCAAAATATGCCTCAATGCTGATAAGTCTACTGTGGATGCAGCTTTGCTGGAGGCAGGCATGACCATATTTCAAGCACTACAGGGGTTTGTGGTCACAGGGGCATGGACCATGGATACCATCTGTGATTTCATAATGGTGTTACAAAGTTAGAGTTTTCCTCATTTAGGGATTCTCTAGCCACTGCTGTTGATTCCATGTCTCAATCAACTGTCCCACCAATCCATGCTTATGGGGGGCTTATTTAAGAGCTCTTTACCATGACAACTTAGCAGGGGTGAGGAGAATACAACCTCTCACTAGGCAGTCGTGTGAATTCAGTTACCTATTGGTCTTGCTCTGGCACTCAGCATGCATTGCTGGGACACCCTCCTGGTGGTTGGTTGGTTTGTTTGTTTGTTTGAGCAGGAGGGTGAAGAACTTTCAAAACTTTGAGCAGAAAGTAGCTGTCTGTACTAAGATTGAGCTCCTACCATTTGGATTAGCATCCATATGAGCAATATGTTGTAGAAATGGCTTAGCTTCCTGGGAAATGCCAGGAAAATTAATTTGGACTTTTCATAACTCTTCATAGTGTAGAATCTATCTCAAAACCACCCACGAACCATTGTTTCAAGGAGCTGGGTTGGCAGTTGCAGAATAGTTCCCCTCAGAGCAATGCTATGACCACACATCCACATGTAGCCCTACAGTAAAACTACACCTGAAATATGTACCATTGCTACTAGTGCAGTTCCTTTAATTGGCAATATTACAGTCATCTGTTAAAGAAGCAGGTTCTAAGAAATAGATCCGTCTGTAAAGAGTCATTTTAGCTATCCTGAGTTAAAGCAGTGCCATTATACATTGCCTAAAGCTTCCTTCAAACTGCCTTAAAATCTTTTTATTTATTTTTTTTAAAGCTAGTAGAGTGCTGTTTCTAGGTTGTTCACCCATTTAATTGTATGAGATTATTGCTTTTGTTTTATATACAGCTTGTCATTTTTAAAAACTGTTTATTTTTCCTTAGGTTGGTGTTTGGGATGTTGTACCCTGCTTATTATTCTTACAAAGCTGTGAAGACAAAAAATGTGAAGGAATATGTAAGTCCCACTTCTTTGTTGTTTGTCCAATTAAACATAATGCTTCGGTTGAAACTTAGTGGATGTAAATTTTACCAAGTTATTCAGTTTAACATATAGTCACATGAAAGCATGACACGACTTTAATATATCTTCATAAATATTAGGTACAAAAATTATATGACTAACATCATTATATATACTGTGACAAAATTCCTCCTCTACCTTGCTGGGTCCTGCGCTTATTGGCAGACTTGCACACCTCAGTGACCTTCCCCTCTGGTGGAACCCACAGTCTGGGTCAACTCCTCTTGTATCTGATCAGGAGTTGGGAGGTTTGGGGGGAGAACTTGGGCCCACCCTCTACTCTGGGTTCCAGCCCAGGACCCTGTGGATTGCACCTGTCTATAGTGCCTCCTGTAACAGCTGCATGACAGCTACAACTCCCTGGGCTACTTCCCCATGGCCTCCTCCAAACACCTTCTTTATCCTCACCACAGGACCTTCCTCCTGGTGTCTGATAACGCTTGTACTCCTTACTCCTCCAGCAGCACACCCTCTCAGGCCTGGTCTACACTAGGAGTTTATGTCGAATTTAGCAGCGTTAATTCGATTTAACTGTGCAACCGTCCACACCAGGAAGCTAATTAGTTTGACCTAGAGGGCTCTTTAGTTCGAATTCGGTACTCCACCCCGACGAGGGGAGTAGCGCTAAATTCGACATGGCTATGTCGAGTTAGCCTATGTGTGGACGGAAATCGACCTTAGTAGCTCCGGGAGCTATCCCACAGTGCACCACTGTGTTGATGCTCTGGACAGCAGTCCGAGCTCAGATGTTCTGATCAGCCACACAGGAAAAGCCCCGGGAAAATTTGAATTCCTTTTCCTGTCTGGCCATTTTGAATCTCAGTTCCTGGTTGGACATCGGGGCAAGCTCAGCAGCACCGGCAGCGATGCATGGACTCCTCTGCTGGAGAGCTCTGCAATCTCAGAGTAAAAAGAGGGCCCCAGCATGGACTGACCGGGAAGTCTTGGATCTGATCGCTGTGTGGGGCGAGTAGTCTGTGCTTTCGGAGCTGCGCTCCAAAAAACGGAATGCAAAGACCTACGAGAAGGTCTCCAAAGCCATGGCACTCAGAGGATACAGCCGGGATGCAACGCAGTGCCGCGTGAAAATCAAGGACCTGAGACAAGGCTACCAAAAAATCAAAGCGGCAAACGGACGCTCCGGAGCCCAGCCCCAGACATGCCGCTTCTACGAGGCACTGCATGCCATTCGCGGTGGGTCTGCCACCACTGCCCCACCAGTGACCGTGGACTCTGAGGATGGGATAGTGTCGACGGGCAGTTTCTCGGTGATGTTCGCGGATGGGGAAGATGAGGAAGGGTTTGTGGAGGACGAGGCAGGCGACAGCGCTTACAATACTGCTTTCCCCGACAGCCAGGATCTCTTCATCAGCCTCACAGAGATCCCCTACCAACCCTCCCCGGCCGTTAACCCGGACTCTGAATCAGGGGAAGGATCAGTCGGTAAGTGCTATAAACATGTAAACATTTATTTTTTTAAAAACAGGAATAAAAACTATATGAAAAGAAGGTCAATACATATAGGGATCGAACAGAAATCCTCTTGGGAGAGTTCCACGAAGCTCTCGTAGAGGTACTCGAAAAGCCTCCGCAGGAGGTTCCTGGGGAGAGGTGCCTTATTGGGTGCTCGGTGGAAGCACACTCTTCCGCGCCAGGCCATCCTGAGGTACAGTGGGAGCATTGCCTCGACCAGCATGGCAGCAAAGGGCCCTGGTCTGTGCAGGGATTCACACAGCATGCGCTCTCTGTCTCTCCTAGTGACCCACCTCAGGGTGATCTCGCTCGGCGACTGCTGCATCTAATTAGGGGAATTAATGTAATGTTACTATTGTGAATGCTTGACTTTTCCTTTGCATAACAATGACCGTCGTTTAACAGCCACGTGGTGGAGGCTGCAGAGGGAAAGCATACAGGGATCTTTCCCGGGGACTGCCGCGAGGGGCTGGAACAGGGTCAGACTTTATGCTTTCCAGATTGCCTGCAGCAGGAGGGCACTGCTATCCATTAACTGTTAAGCAGCCTAAAGTTTACAGCTTACCAGGCCTGGCTGCTACACGGATTCTGCTGTCCTGCCCCGCTTGTCCGATCTCCAGTGCAAGACCCCAGGCAATGAAAGCGAATGCCGAAAATTCAAACGTGTCCTGAGAGCACATGAGAGAGGTGCCCTGTATGGTCTTGTTCACAGAAACTGAGTAGACTGTGTTCAGTGTTCGCAAACATGTATCTTTGCAAGGAAATCACTTCCTTTTTCCCATCACACAGCTGCGGCTCTTTCCCGAACTGCCCCGGCATCCCCCTCACAGAGGCTGGCGCAGATTAGGCGGCGAAAGAAAAAGACTCGGGACGAGATGTTCGCTGAACTGATGGCCTGCTCCAGAGCCGAGGCGGCCCAGCAGAGCCAGTGGAGGGAGACCCTCTCTCAGCAGCAGCGCTCACACAGCGAACGGGAGGACAGGTGGCGGCAGGAAGACCAGCAGGCGACTCAAACGCTGCTTGGACTAATGAGGGAGCAAACGGACACGCTCCGGCGCCTTGTGGATGTTCTGCAGGACCGCAGGCAGGAGCAGAGAGCCCCCCTGAACTGTATCTGCAACCGCCCTCCCCCGCCACAAAGTCCTGTCCCCCCCTCACCCAAAATCACAAGAAGGAGGGGCGCTAGGGGCCATGAAAACTGTCACTCCACCCCAGCAGAGCGCTCATGTAACAAACAGCTCTCATTCCCTAAAGTATGAGAATTGCTTCCCTTCCTGGCTCACCCAATCCAAAATCCCAGTTTCATCCCCCAACTGTGTAGCTGAGTATTAAAAATAGTTTGCTGTTCATTACTGTTTCCGTCATGTTTCTTTGCAGAAGACTTTGTGTGAAGGGGAGATAGGGGTTTGTTAATTGCATAGGACAGCCACCATTACCAGGGTACAGACATGGGGGCAGGATCAACAGCAGGTCACACACAGAGTGCAGTCACTAGGCACCCGGGTCACTCTGGGAGATGTCTGCTGCCCCAGGTCAGTCTGGGAGGTTTATGCTGCCCCAGGGTCCGAGCGCCTGGCATCCACAAATGGCAAGGCAGGCTGCCCTTACCATGCCCTTCCACCCTAGCCATGAGCCTCTCCGATGCCCTGAGCCCCAGCCAGAGCCATCATCCCCCCACACCTACTCACCCTTCCCACACACCCCTCACCCCTTCCTGCAAACCCACCCCTTCCTGCACACCCTCCTGTAACCGTCCTCCCCCCAGAGACCGCTGTAGGAGCAGGAGCCTGTCAGTCCTCGAGTGTAGAAGCGGTCTGTACATCACTGCACACTGTACCCACCACAGTCTGCGTCCCTGTTTGAACCCTTTAACGCGAATTCGTTAGTAAAGAAAACTTTGTTAATTAAAAATGTTCCAATAACTTTATTTTTAAACGTTTGTTGGAAGGGGGGAAACATGGTGAACGGGGTATGTAACCGCTGAAAAAAGTAAATAGTAACTGAAACGGACAGGTTCAGCTTCTCTGTAAAGAGACTGGACAGTCATAGGTTACCCTGCTCTCTGAGGAACCTAGCTTTCAAAGCCTCCCGGATGTACAGCGCTTCCCGCTGGGCTCTTCTAATCGCACGGGTGTCTGGCTGAGCGTAATCAGCAGCCAGGCGATTTGCCTCAACCTCCCATCCCGCCATAAAGGTCTCCCCCTTGCTCTCTCAGAGACTGTGGAGCACACAGCAAGCTGCAATAACAATGGGGATATTGGTTTCGCTGAGATCTGAGCGAGTCAGTAAGCTCCTCCATCTCCCCTTGAGACATCCAAAAGCACACTCCACCACCATTCTGCACTTGCTCAGCCGGTAGTTGAAGAGCTCCTTGTCACTGTCCAGGGCGCCTGTATAGGGCTTCATGAGCCAGGGCATTAGCGGGTAGGCTGGGTCCCCAAGGATCACTGTAGGCATCTCCACATCCCCAACAGTTATTTTGTGGTCCGGGAAGAAACTACCTTCCTGCAGGCGTCTAAACAGACCAGAGTTCCTGAAAACACGCGCGTCATGAACCTTGCCTGGCCACCCGACGTAGATGTTGGTAAAACGTCCCCTATAGTCCACCAGTGCTTGCAGCACCATTGAAAAGTAGCCCTTTCGGTTAATATACTGGCTGGCCTGGGGGGCCGGTCCCAGGATAGGGATGTGAGTGCCATCTATAGCCCCACCGCAGTTTGGGAATCCTATCGTGGCGAAGCCATCTATGACGACCTGGACGTTTCCCAGGGTCACTACCTTTGAGAGCAGTAGGTCAACGATTGCGTGGGCTACTTGCATCACAGCAACCCCCACGGTAGATTTGCCCACGCCAAAGTGGTTCGCTACTGACCGGTAGTTGTCTGGCGTTGCAAGTTTCCAGAGGGCTATGGCCACTCGCTTCTGCACACTCAGGGCTGCTCACATCCGGGTGTCCTGGCGCTTCAGGGCAGGGGCCAGCAAGTCACACAGTTCAAGGAAAGTGCCCTTACGCATCCTGAAGTTTCGCAGCCACTGTGATTCATCCCAGACCTGCAGCACTATGCAGTCCCACCAGTCCGTGCTTGTTTCCCGGGCCTAGAATCGCCGTCCCACAGCATAAACGTGACCCATTGTCACCATGATCTCCGCGGCGCGGGATCCCGTGCTTTGTGAGGTCTGTGCCACTCTGACACTTCACGTCCTCACCGCGCTGCCGGAGCCTCCTCGCCCGATTTCTCAGCAGCTGACTGTGGAAGAGGTGGACGATAAGGTGCGAGGAGTTGACAACGGCCATAAGTGCAGCGATGATCGCAGCGGGCTCCATGCTCGCAGTGCTGTGGCATCCGCGCTGTCACTGATCAGAAAAGTGCGCTAACAGATTTCCTGCCGGCATTTTCAGGGAGGGAGGGCGGGAGTGACGGTTGAATGACGACAGTTACCCAAAACCACCCTCGACACATTTTTCCCCCAGCAGGCATTGGGGGCTCTACCCAGCATTCCAATGGGAAGAGGGGACTGCGGGAACTGTGGGATAGCTGCCCAGAATGCACCGCTTCCAATGTCAACGCTTGCCCCGTTAGTGTGGACTCACAAAGTCGAATTAGTGTCCTTAGTGTGGATACACAAATTCGACTTCATAAGGTCGAATCCACAAATTCGACCTAAGTTAAATCGAACTACTCTTGTAGTGTAGACATACCCTCACTCTCAGCTCCTTGTGCCTCTTGCTCCCAGCTCCTCACATGCCCCCCACAAACTGAAGTGAGCTCCTTTTTAAACCCAGGTGCCCTGATTAGCCTGCCTTGATTGGCTGCAGGTGTTCTAATCAGCCTGTCTGCCTGAATTGGTTCTGGCAGGTTCCTGATTACTCTAGTGCAGCCCCTGCTCTGGTCACTCAGGGAACAGAAAACTACTCATCCAGTGACCAGTATATTTGCCCTCTTCCAGACTCCTGTACCCCACTGGTCTGGGTCTGTCACAATGGTTATGAGTACTTAGCTAATTTAGAAATGAAGTTACGGTTTCGATATAAATGACACAACTTAACACACAAAATTATGGTATATGAAGAACAACATAAAATGTGTTCATATGTACCATAGTCAAGCTAGGTCCTTGGTTTCGCCAACTTAGTTACATGACTGTGTGTTTGTGAGTAGCCTCATTGACACTTAGGTGTAGTTGTGTGTAAAGTTATTCAGGTGGATAAGTGTTTGCAGGATTGGGGCCTGATGTTGTAAAATGCTTAGCCTTAGTCAGGAAACTCGAACTGCCTACAAGACCACCGTAAGTCTACCTAAGTTACGCTACTCCAGCTAAGTAAATGTAGCTGAAGTCGACATAGCTTAGGTCAATTTACTGTGGTGTCTACACTGTACTGGGTTGCTGGGAGATGCTCTCCCATTGACTTACCTTACTCTTCTTGTTCATGGTGGAGTACTGGGGTCAACTGGAGAGCAATTTGTGGTCGATTTGGTGGGTCTTCACTAGACCTGCTAAATCAACCATGGTGCATTGATCGCCAGAGTGTCGATCTGGCGGTAGTGTAGACATAGCCTTTGTGATCTTAACTATGCTGCCTTAATGAAACATTAAGTATTCTTAGCATCTTTCTTTGTTTTGTAGGGGGAAAGGTTGGTGCTACTTAAGTTTTCAAGTAGAACCATTCTTTACCACCTTACTCGACAAATCTTTCCCTTTTTGGTATTGTCAGTCATGTCATGTTTTCTGACTTTCATGAGGTTTTTATAGCTTTTTCCTAATGTTAGGGCTTCTGAAACAGAACAGTCAAGACTGAGCAGATTTCTACTCCATTTTATGTGAACATAATTGTGTTTGCTCCACAACTGCCTGTGCTGTGAAAATCTTGTGAAGACAATGAGGTTGCAAATATCAAAGGCTTTCATTAGCCCCACAGAAATATTACTATTTGTATTATGCATAAAATAAGATGTCCTACCAATCATTTTAGGTGTCCTTAATAGTTAAGAAAACAATTATAGTAATGACAGTTATTACAGTTTCTTTAGTCAACATAATTCTACAATGGCCAGGAAAAATAAAGCTAAGTCTCCCTCCTGCAGATCTCCCTTTTCCCAAAAGTATAGCTGGGGTTTGCAACAAATAATCCGTGGTGTCTCAGGCAATTTCTAGGCCAACTAGCATTTCAAAACCAACACCTTACGTTCCACTCAGAAACTGGACAGCAGGCAATGCAGATGATAGGTCATGGATTTAACATTACACTGCAATAGTCCAGTCTCAGTGACAAAGGCATGAATGACAATAGCAGGGTCTGCATGCAAAGAAATAATTGCATCTTTCTGGTCTTGAATGGACAAAGGGTGTGCTAGGCATTGCTGCTAGCTAATCAAGTAGCACTTGGGAGTCTTAAGACTCTATCACCTATAAACTCAGAAAATGAAAGATGGAACCACTAGGGATGTAAATAGCGTATAAAACACAGCTCACCCACATTTTACGTGAGGCCCTGCTGCTGGCCCCCTGGGTGTGGGGCGACAGCAGAACTGAAACCAATAAGCATCAAGCTTATTGGTTAACCAGTTAAACTTTTACATCCCTAGGAACCACACCATCCAAGGTGCAGATATTCTCTGTCAAGCTGTCAGACACTGTCTCCAGAGAGTGACTAGCAACCTCAGGACACGTTAAGAAGCAGAGCACAAACCCCAAATTGGTTGTGAGTTGTATATTTATATTTCACCAACCAATTATCAAGACATGAGAGGTAATTCTTCCATGCTGCTCAGCACTGATAAGGCCTTAGCTGAAGTATTCTGTCCTGTTCTGGGCACCACACCTTCCAGTATGTTCCACTCCTTTCCCCAGAAGTCCAGAAAAGAGCAGTTAAAATGATTAAAGGTCTAGAAAACATGATCCATGATGAAAGATTCGAAAAATCATTTTTGTTCTGGAGAAGAGAGATAAGTTAAGTGTGTGAAAGGTTGTTATAAAAAAGAGGGGGATAAACTGCTCTCTTATCCACTGAGGAGAGGATGAGAAGTGATGGGCTTAAATTGCAGCAAGGGAGATTTAGGAAGCTTTTTCTTAATGTCTAACTCAGGGATCGGCAATCTTTAGCACACGGCCCGCCAGGGTAAGCCCCCCGGCAGGCCGGGACAGTTTGTTTACCTGCTGTATCTGCAGGTTCGGCCGATCGTAGCTCCCACTGGCCACGGTTTGCCGATCCAGGCCAATGGGGGCTGCAGGAAGTAGCACGGGCAGAGGGATGTGATGGCTGCTGCTTCCCACAGCCCCCATTGGCCTGGAGCGGTGAACTGCAGCCAGTGGGAGCTGCAATCGGCCAAACCTGCGGACTCGGCAGGCAAACAAACCAGACCGGCCTGCCAGGGGGCGTACCTTGGCGGGCTGCATGCCAAAGGTTGCCGATCCCTGGTATAACTTAACTGGAAGGGCAGATAAGCAATGGAACAAATTACCTAGGGAAGTTGTGGGATCTCTGCCTAACCTCCTCTTAAAAACCTCTAATTACATCAGGAATGGTAGGTAATATTTAATCCTCCCTCAGTGCAGGGGAGTTCAGTTGTCTGTTTTTGTGAAAATAGCCCAATGATGCTTTAGTCGTGTTTCAAAGTAGAAGTATACATTAAAGTGCCACCAACATCAAAACTTAGTTTAAGGAATTTTTAGTGTTTTTTAAAGTAGGGCTGTTGATTTTAATCACAGTTAACTCACACAATTAACTCAAAATTAATCATGATTAATTGCAGTTTTAATCGCACTGTTAAACAATAGAATACCAATTGAAATTAAATATTTTTGGATGGTTTTTCTATGTTTTCAAATATATTGATTTAAATTACAAGTAATATTTCTTGCAGCATGAATATTTGTAATAAAAATATAAAGTGAGCACTGTACATCTTGTGTTCTGTGCTGTAATTGAAATCAATGTATTAAAATATAGAAAACATCCAAAAATATTTAAATAAATGGTAGCAGTGGTGATTTTAATCACAATTTTTTTTAAATCGCTTGACAGCCCTAATTTAAACCTGATCTTGTTTTCTCTGGCCAGTTTTTGTGGTTTGAAATTCACATTTCCAGCTAAGCTTTTTCTCCCCATTGCTGATGTGTAACTCTCCAAATAGGTGACATTGACTACCCCGGGGAAACAGTAAAGCTGACTAGACAAAAGTGATGTCAGATTTGCAGTTGTGGTAATCTTGTAAACAGTAGGTTAAAAAAATTTCAGGCATAAATGCGATTTGGAGGTATTCCTTAAATACTGATTGCATTTAAGGGGATTAGTTAGGCATTAAGGAAACACCTAGTTAAGATGTAATGAGGTGTGGTTTCCCAGTGTTGCAGCCTCTAGGATTCTTGCATGCCAGTATTCTGCTGGGTTACGATAACTGGGGCTCCATGTTGATTGACAGTCTGATGGCTGCCTCTACAGTGGAGGTGAAAATTATCTTTAATTAAAATTTTGTAGAGTATGGCAGCAGGGGGTGCTGGCACCCTGAAAAGGGGCCGTCTTCCATTTGAAATAAATAGGTAGTGTATTTTGGAGTGAAACTTAATGGTGTGTACATGGTTAAATAAATTAATCCTTAAATCAGTAGTTTTTTAAATGATGGTGTCTAGGCTAATTCTCCACTCTGGCACTTCGAGTGCAGAAGGTTGGGCCCACAAAGATTTTAAAAATTAATACTGGCCATTCCAGGCTTTGTATTAATTTCCCAAGGTTACAGCTTTTCTCTGACCTTGGATTGGTAGATGCTGCTGCCACCACCCAAGTGCAGAACCCCTTTGAGAGCCAAGTATCAGAGGGGTAGCCGTGTTAGTCTGGTTCTGTAGAAGCAGCAAAGAATCTTGTGGCACTTTATAGACTAACAGACCTTTTGCAGCATGAGCTTTCGTGGGTGAATACCAACTTCTTCGGATGCAAGTCCGAAGTCCCACTTCTTCTTGCATCCGAAGAAGTGGGTATTCACCCACGAAAGCTCATGCTGCAAAAGTCTGTTAGTCTATAAGGTGCCACAGGATTCTTTGCTGCTTTGAGAGCCAAGGAAGGCACACTTGGAAATTCCTTTCTGTGGGGTACCCTCAAGCCCAGTGGTCCCCAACCTTTTCGTCTGGTGGGCACCAGATGAAGGACTGTGGCGGCGGTCGAGCATCCGCCGAAATGCTGCCGAATTTCGGCGGACGCTCAACCACCGGCCAGAACGCAGGCACTTTTAGATGCCCCCCTGGGTGCCATGGTGCCTGCAGGCACCGCGTTGGGGACCTCTGCGTAAGCCCGTTCACCCTCCCTCGGAGGAAGAACTGAGAGAGGATGGTGGGGGGGTGGGGGAGGGAAATCAGCTGTTGCTACCAGCTAATTAAACAGTACGTGCACAAACCTCTTAAGATACACAAATCCAATTCTATTATTTAAAAAAGGTAATTATAAAAAAAAAGAAAATATCTGAACTCAGGCTATTGCTTGATTTTAAAAGAGCAACTACAAGGACTAAGCACCAAGAATATTTTCCTTGAGGTCCAGCTTAAAGGTTACAAGCAAAACAAAAGCACCGGGGGTTAACACAGAGGAATCCACAAGGCATAAAGAAATAGTAGAAGACATGATTAGGTTTATCCCTTCTAAGAGGGATTTTATAGCTTCTGGATGGCTGTGTGTTCATAAAAGGGAGCTCCTGCCATCCCCCCTCCCGCTTCATTTATCACAGATGGTCTGTATATGGCTGGCTGCATGGTGTCCTGACCGTTTCTTATATTTTTGAAGAGGAGCTAGCCTAAAAGCCTTAAGTGGGTCTGCTGCCAAATAAGTAGAGAGGAAAATGGTAGCGGCTATTCTGAAACAGAGCCAATAATGAGAGTGCAGCTACCTGCAGAGGAATATGTAGGAGAGCTGTGGAGATGGGATTGAAGCAGTGGGACTCTTTACCCAAGAGAGCAAGGGGAGAAGAGGATCAAGTGCCTGTCTAGGCAGCATGTACAAGGAGAAGAGGACTGGGTAGTACGAGACAAGGGGGTGGGGGTTCAGGTAGCATAGGAGGGAACAGAACAGATAAGAGGGGAAATAAAATGCCATGCTGTACTCAGGGCCGCCCAGAGGGGGGGGGCAAGAGGGGCAATTTGCCCCAGGCCCCGCGTCCCGCAGGGGCCCCCACGAGTGTTTTCCGGGGCCCCTGGAGTGTTTCCCCTCTTCCCGCGGCTCCGGTTGAGCTCCCGCAGGCATGCCTGCGGCAGGTCCACCGGAGCCCGGGACGAGCGGACCTGCCGCAGGCATGACTGCGGAGGGGCGCTCGTCCCGCGGCTCGGCTGGACCTCCCGCAGGCATGACTGCGGCAGGTCAACCGGAGCCGCGGGACCACGGCACCCGCCGCAGTCATGCCTGCGGCAGGTCCGCTCGTCCCGGGCTCTGGTCGACCTGCCGCAGGCATGCCTGCGGGAGCTCAACCGGAGCCAAATGCCGCCCCCCAGGGAAAGGGCCGCCCCACGCGCCTGCTTGGCGCGCTGGGGTCTAGAGCCGCCCCTGAGCGGGGGCCCCCGGAATTCTCTGGGCGGCCCTGGCTGTACTAGATAGTGTAATTAACTGTACTGCAATTAAACATCTAAAAATACATACTGTAGATACTTGTTCATCAGCCTGTTTGTTTATAAGCCACCCCCCTCCCCCCAAGCTGGATAGGTGAAAATACCCAAAAACTGTACGACCCTTTCATAAGATGACCCTATATTTCAGGGCCTCCTGGCTTGTCAGGGTAAGCCACTGGCGGGTCAGGACTTTTTTTTTTTTTTTTTTTTTAAACTGGAGCGTCTGCAGGCATGGAGCCCCTCTGCTCTCTGTGGCTGCAGTTCACTGTTCCCAGCCAATGGGAGCTGCAGGAAGTGGCCACAGGGAGCTTTTTTTTTTTTTTTTTTTCCCAGATGAACTCATGGAAGTTTATTAACCCTCGTGCACTGCTCTGTCCATGTGGCTGCATTCCTTCCAGCTGAGGGGCCCCAGGCCTGCAGATGCTCCAGGTAAACAAAATGACAATGTGTTAGATACTGAATTCAATGATTTCATAAAGCTTAAAATCATCCAATTTTAGTGTAGACCAGTTTATAAGCCGACCCCTGCTCTTTGAGTCACTTTTTACCAAATATATTTGGCTTATGAACGAGTATATACAGTAATTTTCTTACTACTCTTCCATGTAAGCAATTTTTATAATTACCAGAGAGATGATATGCAGTTGTAATCAGGAGGGGAGCAGGTCTTCGGGAGGGTGGCATAGCCTAGTGGTTTGAGCACTGACCTACTAAACTCAGGGTTGTGAATTCGGTCCTTGAGGGGGCCACCTAGGGAGCTGGGGCAAAGATCTTTCTGGGGATTGGGTCCTGCTTTGAGCAGGGGGCTGGACTAGATGACCTCCTGAGGTCCCTTCCAATCCTGATAGTCTATGATTCTATGACTCTTCTGTATTCTAAATTGTTTAAAAAAAAAAAAAAAAAACCAAATAACTGCTGACTTTTTTCCTTTGGATGCTTGGGTTTGATTTTTGAGCTTGACTGACTGAAGTCAAGAGAGCAATTGCAAGATTTATTTTGCTATTCTAACTAAGCCATTATTTAATTAGTGTTGCTGTCTTTGCTTAAACTAATTGTCCAATGTTAATATGGAGAGAGAACTAATTGTAAAGTATAGTATCTGTGAATATTGCTGTTTTTTCCCCTGATAATTAGGTTCCAAATATTTAGCTGCATTTGGATTTACTCAGTAGCATTCAAAGAGAAAATGGATGGTTGTAAAAACTCAAAGGGCTTTGAATAAATGCATTCTTCCAGGAATTACTGAAGTGTGCCTAGCTTTGCTGTACCTTATGCAGGTCACTTAGGGTACGTTTATACTTACCGCGCGGGTCGACGCGGCGAGTTCGACTTCTCGGAGTTCGAACTATCGCGTCTGATCTAGACGCGATAGTTCGAACTCCGGAAGCGCCGCGGTCGACTCCGGTACTCCACCGCGGCAGGAGGAGTTGGCGGAGTCGACCTTGGAGCCGCGGAGTTCGCTTCCGCGGCGTCTGGACGGGTAAGTCATTCGAACTAGGGTAGTTTGAATTCAGCTACGTTATTCACGTAGCTGAATTCGCGTACCCTAGTTCGACCCCGGGGCTGTGTGTAGACCAGGGCTAAGATGAATGGTGATTACATATCTGGATCTAAATTACTAATGAAGATCCTTTCAGATCGATGAGATTTGTGAATACTTAATAAATCACTTTGAATCAATACAGCTTTAATAAAGTATTTGTTTTAATATGCAAAGCCTAAAAAAACAGGTATCATAGCTTTTTAGATTTGTCATGTAGTTGAACCAGGGCAATTGAAATAATAGCTAAGTAATGCCAAATAATATTGAATTCCATTTTATATTTTAGTGTTTTTATGGCAAAGTCCAGGTAGCATTTCTTTATTTAATGTTCAGTGCATAAAATGTTTAATGAAAATACTGCTATTGGGTAAATATCTGCATCATTAGAGTGAGATCATATCTACACTACTTCCCATTTAGTTGATTTAGATCCACAAATATTTTATGAAATTATATTGCTTTGTAGCAGCGTGGAGCAGTTTATATCAATATAATTTAAGTCGCTTCATTTAAAATAAAGGTTTAAATCATCTCAAATTAGCTTTGACCTTTTGACAACTCTTTTTGCTTCTGCTATTTTAGATTAAAACCTTTAAAGCCTTAAACTAGAAATGTGGTGTATATGCATTTTTGTTTACATACAAGCTGAAGTATTCACAATAATACTGAAACTTGTGCTCCTAAGTCATTCTGGAGCCTAAGTTCCAATGACTTCAAACTACAAATCCTGATGAAGTATAAATTTGGCTTTCCTAACTTGTGGAAGTACAATGTTAAGGTGGTGGTAGTTGCAAATATAGCATGAAGTATTTGCTTAGCAATTGCATTTGAGTTTGTTGTGTTACCACAGTAAGGATGTTAACGAGGCCCTACACTTCTCTTTCATTGCAGATGTGAATTTGAAGCATAACGCTTACTAAATTATCACTTCAGATTTACATTTTTTTCTTGACACCTGAATCACTCATGTTGTGTAGGAAAAATCCCATATTTGAGCTCTTCAACATCCGTTTAGGACCCTAACTGAACACTTCTATTTCTAAACATTTCAGAGGGTGTGTGTGTGTGTGTGTTTGTATGAAATGTTCAAAATAGCTCTAATGTATTGAAAGTCTAAATGTTTTGTTAACACTGAAGCAGTTTTGTTTAGAAGTGACAAACTTTATTCCTCTGAAATTTAATAAAAAATTTTTAGCCCCTCAAGCTACAAACGCATATGTGCTTAACTTTACTCACAGCTATATCTACATAAACTTGATAATAAAAATCTTGTTTACTTTAACTAGTTACTCTTTTTCATCTGCCTAACTTAAGAGCAGACTACTCTTTGCTTGTGGCAATCAGTGCTATAGATGTTTTAAGTATTACTTTTACTGACAACTTGCAGAATAGGCCTTCCACAAATTAGGGCAGTGATTCTCAAACTGTTGTACTGGTGACCCCTTTCACATAGAAAGCCTCTGAGTGCAACCCCCCCCTTATACATTTTAAAACACTTGTTTTATATATTTAACACCATTTATAAATGCTGGAGGCAAAGCAGGGTTTGGGGTGGAGGCTGTCAGCTTGTGACACCCCCTCTCCATGTAATCTTGCAACCCCCCCCCCCCCCGAGGAGTCCCAATCCCCAGTTTGAGAACCCCTGAATTTGGGTCTTTGGCTTTATACTGCAGTATAAACCTAAAAATCAAGTATAGCTATGTAGTTTTAAGAGTGACTTGTAAACTGGCACTGGTAGACCGCGTTCTGTACTGAAAATGAGGCCTTATTGCAGAGGAGAGAATTCCTATGTCTGGAAATTATGTAACTGGCTTCCAACACATAACCAAATCCCTTGTCTTTCCTTTACTTACTGGGAATAAATTGGGTTTTAAAAAAATCCACAAAATTCATAGAATTTAGGGATGTGATTTTAATGAAATGGTCAGTGAAGTCTAAATCTTGGGTGACCAGATAGCAAGTGTAAAAAATCAGGACTGGGGATGGGGGATAATAGGTGCCTATATAAGAAAAAGACCCCCAAATCAGGACTTTCCCTATAAAATTGGGACATCTATTCACCCTGTCTAAACCTGACATGAGCACTATGGAGTTCAATAGTGAATGAATATATTTTGGTTGCAAATTGAGAATGGGACATCAGAACTGTCTCCATGTGCTAGTAAGCATCATAGTGACTCTGAAGTGTCATATCTATGCCAGTCACTCGGTCCTTAACTTTTTTTGATCCCTGCTATTTATATCATAGTTCCTTGAAGTCATTCTATTTTACAAAATGTAGATCTCGTCACTCAATTACTTTGAGAAAACGATGGTTCTTCAAGCAGATATTAATCATTTTGGACTAGCACAGTCCTTGTTGGATCTGTTCTTGCTTGCCCGTTTACAAAGATAAACCTGTTTGAATTAACAGGAGGTATTAATATTGTGGGGAGTTCTGGATTCTGCTGTCTCTAAGCTGCCATAACTTACCTAGGCAAGTGCAGGAGTCCAGGTTGTGATGTGCAGGAGGAGGAAGGTATGTAAAGTCTTTCAGTTGAGGAATTCTCACCACTGAGAGATTTGAAATGTTGAGAGAAATTTGTTTTACAAACTATGCCTTAAACCCTTGTCTGCTTGGCGGGTAAAGTTCTTCATCTATTGTTGATGCCGATCATGAATGTCTTCCTTAAAGTTAGAGACTATTGCCTTGAAGGAAGCGGTTCAGTAACATATCACATCTTACATTTTTGAGGAAGGTTGTGGTGAGAACTCTTTATCTAGATGCCTCAGGTCTCTTTTGGCAATTAACATAAGAATGGCCATACTGGGTCAGAGCAAAGGTCGATCTATCCCAGTATCCTGGGTAGTGGCAAATACCAGGTGCCACAGAGGGAGTGAACCCAACAGGCAATGATCAAGTGATCTCTCTCCTGCCATCCATCTCTACCCTCTGACAATCAGAGGCTAGGGACACCCTTCCTTACCCATCCTGGCAAATATCCATTAACGGACTTAACCTCCATGAATTTATCCAGTTCTCTTTTAAACGCTGTTATAGTCCTAGCCTTCACAACCTCCTCAGGCAAGGAGTTCCACAAGTTGACTGTGCACTGTGTGAAGAACATCCTTTTATTTGTTTTAAACCTGCTGCTCATTAATTTCATTTGGTGGCCCCTAGTTCTTGTATTATGGGAACAAGTAAATAACTTTTCCTTATCCACTTTCTCAACACCATTCATGATTTTATATACCTCTATCATATCCCCTCTTAATCTCCTCTTTTTCAAGCTGAAAAGTCCTAGCCTCTTTAATCTCTTCTCATATGGGACCCATTCCAAACCCCTAATCATTTTAGTTGCCCTTCTCTGAACTTTTTCTAATGCCAGTATATCTTTGAGATGAGACCACATCTGTATGCAGTATTCAAGATGTGGGTGTACCATGGATTTATATAAGGGCAATAAAATAGACTCCGTCTTATTTTCTGTCCCCTTTTTAATGATTCCTAACATCCTGGTCGCTTTTTTGACTGCCTCTGCACACTGCGTGGACGTCTTCAGAGAACTATCCACTATGACTCCAAGATCTTTTTCCTGATTCGTTGTAGCTAAATTAGCCCTCATCATATTATATGTATAGTTGCGGTTATTTCTTCCAATGTGCATTACTTTACATTTATCCACATTAAATTTCGTTTGCCATTTTGTTGCCCAATCACTTAGTTTTGTGAGATCTTTTTGAAGTTCTTCACCGTCTGCTTTGGTCTTAACTGCCTTGAGCAGTTTAGTATCATCTGCAAACTTTGCCACCTCACTGTTTTACCCCTTTCTCCAGATCATTTATGAATAAATTGAATAGGATTGGTCCTAGGACTGACCCTTGGGGGACACCACTTTTTACCCTTCTCCATTCTGAGAATTTACCATTAATTCCTACCCTTTGTTCCCTGTCTTAACCAGTTCTCAGTCCATGAAAGGACCTTCCCTCTTATCCCATGACAACTTAATTTACATAAGATCCTTTGGTGAGGGACCTTGTCAAAGGCTTTCTGGAAATCTGAATACACTATGTCCACTGGATCCCCCTTGTCCACATGTTTGTTTGACCCCTTCAAAAAACTAATAGATTAGTAAGTGATGATTTCCCTTTACAGAAACCATGTTGACTTTTGCCCAACAAGTTATGTTCTTCTAGGTGTCTGACAATTTTATTCTTTGTGACGGGTTTGGGACTCACCACTTAAACACTGCCTAATTAAGTATATGTTCCTTTCTATTTACCTCTAGGATTTGACTTCCACTTTTTAAAAGATGCCTTTTTCTCTCACTTCTTCTTTTACATGGTTGTTAAGCCACGGTGGCTCTTTTTTAGTTCCTTTACTGTGGGTTTTTAATTTGGGGTATACCCTTAAGTTGGGCCTCTATTATGAAAAGCGTCCATGCAGCTTGCAGGGATTTCACTCTAGTCACTGTACCTTTTAATTTCTGTTTAACTAACCTCCTCATTTTTTGCATAGTTTGCCTTTCAAGAAATTAAATGCCACAGTGTTGGGCTGTTGAGGTGTTCTTCCCACCACAAGGATGTTAAATGTTATGGTCACTATTTCCAAGCGGTCCTGTTAGTTACCTCTTGGACCAGCTCCTGCACTCCACTCAGGACTAAATCCAGAATTGCCTCTCCTGTTGTCGGTTCCTGTACCAGCTGCTCCAAGAAGCAGTCATTTAAAGTATCGAGAAATTTTGTCTGTCAGTCTTGGTACAGACATGGTTTTGTCACAGACTGCATTGGTTGCATTGACCAATGTGTCTTTGCTGCTGTTGGAATTATCCGATACCTTCAGTGCTTTTAATCATAAGGTCCTGTTGACTCACCTGCAGACCTTGATGAGAGTGGATAGAGTAGCTATTCAGTGGCTTTGTTCTTTTATCTCACATAGCAGTGGGTAATTCTCTTTTAATAGGAGCTTTGGATTATAGGGTGCTATTGCCATCCCTCCAGCTCAAACATAAGAGGCCATTAGGAAGGTTAATAAGTAGACATGGTACGTTGTGTTCTAAGTGGGTGATCCCCCAACTTTGTCTTGGTCATATGAGAATGTGGTGGTATGTCTTAGCCAGTGTCTGGAAGTAAGGCATGGATGACAGACAGCTGTCTAAAGCTCAGTCCAAGGTCTAAAGCAGTGACCCTATTGGAAACAGGATCCTGGACTGCGGGGCCATTGGGCTCAACCAATATTGCAATTCTTGTGTGAATTACTGAAGTGATTTGGGAGTGTTATATAGACTGATTTTTAAGTAGGCACATCTCCTGTAAACCATATAGGGCAGTGATTGTCTTTCTGTTTGTACAGTGCACAGCCCAGTGGGCTTTTTGAGAGGCATCTAAATATAAATATTGACTACTAGCAGATCTGATATTCCTACTGAAAACAGTTTTCTTCTCCAAAAATGGCATCTAAATTGAAATCAATAGCTGCAAAATTTTCGTATTCTCAGAAGATGTTTTTACCATCTTTGATGTTTCTTCCTGTCCTGAAGACAATGCACCTTGTTGAAAATAAGTCCACTTAAATTTAGGCATTCATGCATAAATGAAATTTTATATTTAAATACATTGAAAATGAAGGCTGATATGTACCAAATTCTGCTCTACAAGCAGCTTTTCCTGTTTCCATCATACCCCATACACAAGTACAGCTACTACCGTCTATTTGCTCTTTTTCCACACAGAGATCAATTTTGTGTGTAACAGTTAAAACAGACCTGCACAACTCATAAAGCGGCGAGGGCCATATTACTCCAAAGAAAAACAGCTGAGGGCCGAACCCCCCCCCCCGCCCTGCCAAACCCTGCCCCAGCACTGCCTAGCCCCGCAGAACCCCCCCCCCCCCCCAAAGTATAAAGCCTCACCACCACTGCCCGCCCGCTCGGCTCATCATCCCCTCCCCCCCCCAATGAAATAAGGGGCAGGGAAAAGAGGGACAGTTTGAAGGGATTTTCTGGGGCTATGAACTAAGGGGACGGGAAAGGGGGGCAGTGTGAAGCCCGGGCCAGGCGCCCCTCCCCTCTGTCAGCACTTTCTGGCTCTGGCTCTGCCTTGTGCCCAGTGCTTCCTGCCTCAGCGGGCCCCAGAAGTGACGCATCCGCTGTATGTCAGGCGGGGGGAGCAGGAGATGGAGACACGTGTGGTTCTGGCCATTAGGGCGGTTGGAGTGCAGTGCGTGTGGGGCTGTGAGGCAAGGTCCCCCCCCCCCCCCAGGCAGGGGGTGAACCCAGCAGCCCCACCCCGCCGCTTGCCCGTGGGCCGCACAGTGAGCCCACGGGGGCCACATGTTGTGCAGGCCTGAGTTAAAACATTTGTGTTTAAGTGAATTCCTGATATTTATGTTTTGCAGAATCCAGAATGTTAGTAAGCAATGCGTTTTCCTGAGTTACTTCTTTGATTTGTTAATTTGATCATTCAAATATTAAGTTTATTATTGGCATTTAAACTTGGCAATTTAAAATTTGGTTAAGTCTTTTACAGTGAAATACCACAATTGTCAAGGCTGATGGTCTCCAGCATAACTTCATGTCTGCTCTTTTAATTTGTGAAACCATACTTTTTTTTCCCCTTCCTATAGCTGTAGTGGTTTTCCAGCTTTTAATTTTGCTTCGTGCCAAGGTTCACTAATACATTATAATAGTTATTTCAGTCTGTTTGTAGTTTGGGAACAGAACCAGATCTGTCACTCACTGGTAGCCCGGGAATGCCCTGCCTCTAAAGTTCTCTTTTATTTTTTTTCTGCCTCTGCAGTGGCTAGGAGCTCAAACAGATCTTCCTGCATGTAGAGATTTTTCTGAGGAAAAATCTAAATTTATTTCAAATTTTACACTAATAATTTGGTTCTATAATGTTTGATTTTCAGAGGGGCATATGACTTTTGAGGATATTGTCTCCCCAGCTCCCCTTCTGAAATGCTTACTGTGATGGGTGCCCTGTAGGCTGCAGAGAGAGAAACTGAGAAAAGTTAGAGGAAAAAGAAATGGTCGGTCTGTCTCCTGCTTCACCACCTTCTTGGGTATCTTGTGGGTGAGCTCAGCCAATCCTGCTGGCAGATTTGAGTTCCCTTGTACAACTCAGTCCAGAAAGGACTACCTCAGTCTCTCTTCTCTCAGCAGGCAAAGAGGCAGGCGACATGGAAAAGAACTGGCTTTGGAGAAGCAACACTCCCCTATCTCTTTCTCTCTCCTTCTTCCCTCCGCCCCCCAACTTTTTTTTAAATCAGATAGTAAAATATACCTAAACTAAAGAACAGAGGGTAGACTTGGGCAAGAGTGTATAGAGTATTGTAAAACGACACTTAAATTTGCAGCTGCCCTAGAAAAGCTGTAGCTATATACCCTTCTCATGCAAGGTGAGAAAGAGGATAAGGATTTCCTGAGACATAAAAGATTGGGGAAAATAGCAGATTCTCAGCTGTTGTTGCAAGTCTTCATGCACTGATTATTGGTCTGTAACTCCCCAGCGGCTGCTCTGGGTCACCATGTTCTACTGCCTAGATTATTGTCTGTAGTTTATGTTGCAGTTTGCCATGCCTCGCTGCCACCTCTGCCTTGTTAACCCAGCAGGTAGCTATGGAGTGATGAGAGAGACAGTAGGCCAGATGTGGAATAATTGGCAGGCAGTAAGGCACCTGGTGGTAGGATGACCTGATGTCCCATTTTTAAAAAAAGACAAATGGCCTTACCATTATTGTACTTTCAATGAAAATGTACTTATTCTCCCACTCTTGTTGGAAGCCTCGATTTTCATCTGTGTATTTTCTTTTCTGTTTGCACTTGCCTTCCATGGTTAGATTGCCATCCCATTCTGCCCCCTCCCCAAGTGTGTTGTGTCCTCGCTCCTCTCCCTCCCAGAGCCTCCTGCCAGCACAGAACAGCTGATTGGGGCGGGCAGCAGGCAAGGGGACTGAGGGGGGAGGCTGCGCACCGGGTTCTCGCTCCTCCCTCCCACCCGCTGTGATCAGCTGTTTCATTACTTTGAGGTGACTCGGGGCGGGGGGGGGAAGTGAGGACACAGCACCCCCCCCCTTCCTCCCTCTCCCCCCCCCTAGAGTCACCTCTAATGTTGCAAAACAGCTGATCGTGATGGGAAGCGCTGAGGGAGGGAAGGGGGCTAGGCAACGCGTCCTCGCTCCTCCCCCTTCCTCCCAGAACCACCCCAATGTTGCGAAAGAGCTGATCATGGTGGGCAGGAGAGAGGAGCAGGTGCTGATGGGAGGTGGGGGGCTGATAGGGCTACCAATGGGTGCTGAGCACCCACCTTTTTCTTTTTTCTTTTTTTTTTTTTTTTCTTCCCCTGAGTTGGTTTCTGGAAGGAGCTGCATATTTATCTTTTGAAGAGCCACATGCAGCTCTGGAGATGTTGGTTGGCCATCCCTGGGTTAGAGCCTCATGTCCTTCACCAGTTAGAATCCTAATTTCATATTGTCTTATCCAGCATAATAATGGGAGTTCTCTTCCACCTACAGCCTTGTGGAGAAGAAGCTATTTTGTAGAACCATGATGGAAAATGAACATTAATCATTTTTAGCTGCACATAGTGGGAGAAGTTTTTTTTGTTAAGGCTTTTTGGGACTTTCTTGTTTAGTAAAGATTTGCTTTTTGAAAAGGGCATCTAAATGATTGGTTGTTTTCAAGTCTGATTCTCTGGGTTTTTTTGAGGTGGAGAGCGGACACAGTATGACTTTCCACTTGATGTCCATTTTGTAGAGAAGTTCCACAGACTTCCCCTCCCAAGATATGTTCCTGTAGTGTTGGGGGGAACCTGGGCCCACCCTCTACTCCAGGTTCCAGCCCAGGGACCCTAATGGTAGCAGCTGTTGGCAGCCAACGTTTCACTGCCAGAATTGCTACATTCCCCTGGGCCACTTCCCCACAGCTCTCCTGCTTCTCCCTTACCTTAGGGCTCCCTTACCGATGGTTTGAGGGTGTCTTCATTAACCAGCCCTTCAGATGCACTTGCTCTCCTCTGCCTGACTGGAGTGAGCCCTTTTTATAGTATCAGCGGGGCCTTAATTAGAGTCAGGTGGTCACATTATCCTGGAGCACTTTAGCCTGCTCTGGTCAGTCAGGGAACAGAAAACTGTTAATCCAGTGGCCAGTATATCTGCCTTCTCCTATTCTGCTGTACCCAACTGGTGTCTGTCTGTCTGTCTGTCTATAATGGTCACTCCATATGAGCTATGGAAAGACACTGCTCAATTTCTTATGTTGTAGCAGCAATTGTTTTTTATTATAGAAGTGGAAATTTAAATTAAAATGTTTCTATTAAAGATAATGTCTTTTCATTCTCAGGTTCGATGGATGATGTACTGGATTGTGTTTGCTCTTTATACAGTTACTGAAACAGTAGCAGACCTAATGATCTCTTGGTAAGATTTTTCTATAATATGGAACATGGGGATGATATAATTTTTTTCTGATGATTTAATGCAGAGAATACAATTACCAACTTATATTTATAAGTGATGTTTCCAAGAACTGCTGTAAGGAACTTGCATAATGAATAGTGTCCCCCATTTCTAAATTTGTAGTGCCTTTTAATTCCTTAAAGAGTAGGGATAGGAAAATGCTACCCAGGCTGTAAAGCACAAGAGAAGCGAATAGAGTTGTAAAACTCATGCAAAAGAAATCTGGTGTCTTAAATAAAATAGTATAATGCAAGAAAACATGGAAAGATTTTTAAATCTCTTACCCTTTCTGCTTTTGATGGTATTACATTAAATGAAAACCAAATAAGTCAATGAAACAGATATTCATCTATTAAATAGTTAATTTTTAATCAATATAGATGTTATTACACTATTTTTTCATCCAAGGTTAACATTTTGTTGTAAAAAATCTGTAACCAGTTTTTTTCCAAAGCTTTGGTTTTGGTAGTTAATTAACATCTATCTTCTTATCATAGTACTTGCATAACGTTTTATCTGCAGGTTTCCATTGTATTATGAGTTGAAGATCGCTTTTGTTATTTGGCTGCTCTCTCCATATACTAGAGGGGCAAGTTTAATGTATAGGAAGTTTCTCCATCCTCTTCTTTCTTCAAAGGAACGGGTAAGAAATTATTATTTTCAAAGTTTGGCATTGAATACAAGAATTTAACATTTTAAGCACAAAAAAGATTTATACATTAACTGAGGCCATGTCTACAGTACCACTTATGCCAGCGAAACTTGTCGCTTAGGTGAAAAAACACCTCCCTGAATGACAAGTTTTCACCGGCATAGTGGTAGCGTGCACAGCACTTCTCCCACCAACGTAACTACAGCTTCCCATTAAGGGTGGTTTAATTATGTTGACAGGAGAGCTCTCTCCGCATAGAACAGCTACATGAGAGATCTTAAAGTGGTGCAGCTGCATCGGTACAGCTGTCCTGCTGTAAGGTCTTTAGTATAGACATAGCCTAATAACTTAATATAAGTTGAAATATAAATATATTTTTACCTTCAAGTCTTCCATCAACATTTTGATGATAAAATAATGCTATGGGGTAATACAACTTCATGACTTTCAGGGATTTTGTGTGCAGATTTAAATATGTATTCTGTTTTGTTTTTTAGGAGATCGATGAGTATATTGTACAAGCCAAAGAACGAGGTTATGAAACTATGGTGAATTTTGGGAGACAGGGTTTAAATTTGGCAGCTACTGCTGCAGTAACTGCTGCTGCAAAGGTAAATTTCACTTATGCTAAACTGTTCAGGGTAAATATTATGGATAAAAAAGTAAAGTGGTATTGGGTATTTACCCATCTTAACTCAAAGAATTCATTCTAAAAATAACATGTTTAAAAATAGGGGGATGTAATTTAAGGATTGCAATTTTGTGAGCATTTTTACACAGTCTGTTTAAAAATAAATAGAATGTAAATTTTTTGGATAATGGATATCAGTTGAGTGGTAAATCAAAATATAGACTACAATGTTATGTTCAAGCTATTAGTGAAAGATCAACAATCTTTTTTTCTGTCTTTGTTGCATTTTCTTGCTGGTAATCACACTATTTATAGGATTTCTGGCTTCTTTCTGCTGTCTTCCTTCAATCAAGTTGAGGTAACTACATCTGCAAAATAAGGCATGAAATATTACTACCACAGATAAAAGCTGTTTTGTGCGATTAATTCCTAGTTTGTGATTTCAGATCCAATTTTTAAAGTAATGCACTACATGAAAGCTTGCATCATAGTTGTCTGATCTGCATATTCTTTGCTTTGAGTAATGTTTTTATATGAAATCATAGAGCTGAATAAAACGCAGTCTCAGTTTAATAACATGCAACTTTACTGAAATTAATGAAGGGGGTTTCCCAAAATATTTGATTGAAAAGCCACTAATGAAGGCAACCAAGAAAGCTCTCAACTTATAATTAGTGAAATAAGTCTGGAAACAGCTTGTATGCTTGAAAAATGTGTTTTGATTAACATAGAAGATTGAACTGACTTTACTAAAGAGTAAACGGCCCCCCCCCTTTTTTTTTTTAAGTAAAAATGCAAGAAATAGCATTAGAAATTCATACATTCTGGTTTGGCAAACAATTTCAGGCTTAATTTCTAGTGAGAACAAGTGAAACTAGTATGCTTTAAAGTAATGATATTGAAAAGTTTTTAAAGATTCAAATAAGCCACTAAAAAGCAATATATAGAAATACTACGTAAACTTTATAAAATGGCAACACAGTTGACCTGTAAATTACTGTTGTCTAGGAGAAACATGTTGACGATTGGGCTTTTGGATCCAATGAACAAAATTTAACAGACTTCTATAAAAGGAATATTTTCACATTTACCATTTTAAAGATGTATCTTTTTTTTTTAAAATTAATGACATCTCAGATTGTCCTGATTTTGATATTTCTCTTGACAACAATGTAAGCAGTTTCACTTTCTGGTTTTCATACACTAGTGCATATTGCACTGTTTGGGATGTTCAGACACGACACAGAATGTTTTAAAGTTTCCATTGGAATATTAATTATAAAACATTTTTCGTTGGTCTGAAATATAAAATTGTACATCTATAAACCTAAATATTCACCTGTATCATTAAGATATGATAAATTGATTCAGCAGTCTCTGGTGTGATGCCAGTCAGCCCAGCAAAAAACTAGCCTGTTGCTGTCCCAACATCTAACACACCTTACATCTTATTACCTAAATATAACTTATAATACAAATAAAATTGGTGACTACTGTAATTCATAGTATAGTAGAGTTCGTATAAACAGCTGTCTCCCTTTTAAAATGTTATAATTAAAAAAACTGTTCTTTTGTATAAAGATTTATTTTTAAACAAGACTTGGAAAAAGTATCCAAACTTTTATTTTCTAGGGCTCCCTAACTCTTTAAAAGTGAGATTTTTCTGCCTGAGTGGTGCTTCAAAAGATCATTGTAATTATAAAGAAAAGTGCATGGTGAGCTTATGTTTGGTGGACATCTGTTTCATATTGGTGGTGGTTGGTTGTTTAAATGATTAATACATGAGAAAAAAGTTATTAATGCTACATGCCTGAAGCCATAACAACTTTTAAACAAAATATATTCCTATGGTAGTATGCCCTAAATATCATATGGGGGACTGGGAGGGAATATCAAAAGTAACCATTTTTAACTAATGTGAACTCTTCTTTTTGAAAGAAGGTTAGTATTGCTGTTTGAGCGGAACACTCCTATTTTAATTTGCCACACTGTGCACTCAGAAAAGATAAAATGACCACCTGCAGTATTACACTATTGCTTTGTGGTCGTTTCCCTCCCTCCAATATCTATCTGGCTGGCTGGCCGGCTGGCCATGATTATGTCACAATGATATACTTCTGGCTGGCCACGAATATTCAAAGATACAGAATTTGAAGTTGCATTGAGACCCAACTATTCCTTTCTTTCTGAGGTAACAAATAATTTCTGCCTCAGTGTCAATTAAGTTTGGATTTCAAAGCCATTCAACTGTGAATGGATGGATACTTATTCTGTTTATTTGTTATGCATCCTCATGAATATATGTACAATTAATCCAGTGCAATTAAGTTGCTTGGGGAAAAAAGACAGTCATAGTACCAAAGACATTAAGATATCAATGTGATTGTAAAGAGTGCACAGAGAGAGAGAGGAAACTCCTTGCAACTCTTAAACTATATTGTTAATATCAGAAATTCTCTCTTTAATGTTCTGTGCCATTCCAAAAGCTTGGGTGTAATTCCTTCATGCTAGCACTTGGAGACTGCACATATGTTCTTTCTGGTGACTTCATTCCTTGTATATAAAGGGCTTGCTAGCTTGCCCAAGTAGGTTTTTCCTGCCTCCAACAAGTGAAGAGAACAATACCTTTACCTGACACTGAAGAATGAGGCTTGCAATTCCAGAAATTCTTTTACAACTGGGACAACCCACACCGTGTAGTTTTCCAACAACCCAGGGTGTTACAGATGCCCTTGAGCCTGACTGCCTGTCTGCCTTGGTGAACTTCCTGTGATGGATTTAGTATGTCTGCCTCCCAGCATCCACCCAGGGTGATCCCCAGAGGACGATGCCAGGATAGTTGCACTTGGCTGGTAAATGAAAATACCCTTTCTGAAGGAGTCAGGAGAATCACATGGACAACAATTTCTGTTAAGTGGGGTGCTTTCCTCAGGGCAAATCAACAAAGAGAGTCTACTTTTGAAGAGAGATCTTCGGTACTTATGGCTCCATCACTCTAGTATCTGAACACCTCACAATCTTCCATGTATTCACTCTCACAGTATCATGTGAGGTTGGAAAGTACTAATATCCCATTTTATAGATGGGGAACTGAGGCACAGAGAGATAAGGAACTTGCCCAAGGTCACGCAGGGAGATCATTTTGAATTATCTGGCTAAGCTTTTGAAATGGCTGTCTAAACATTTTATCCTGCTAAAGGAATACTCAGATACATTTGAGAGGGCTGCAGTCAGAATTGATTCAGAGGCTGCCATGATCAGTCTCTGCAGTTTCATCTTTGTCAGACTTTACATACATCATTGTGACCATGTTGAGAACCATGGTGGCCTTTATAACACTGGAAAGGCTTCTTTGACTGAAGCAGTGGTTGGCTGATAGACATTCAAGGCCAGATTGGTCACTTAACCTTTCAGTAGGGCTGCTTTTGGTGAAGAACTCCAGCATCCAAAGCCTTTCATAGATAAGGGGAACATAGGGCTGCCGCATCACAGGCACCTCCTCCTCCTGTTCTCAGTACTAATCTCAGCCTAATGGGATAGTCTTACAGTGGAAAAAGTATCACCCAGGGAAAACGTTTTTCCTGAAAACAAGGCCTTTGACAAAGTAATTGCTTTTGTCCCAAGAAAGAGCTTAGACCACACAGCTATTTTTTCCATCTTAAGTAAACAACATGAAGGTATACTTAGGCATGCACCAACAGTGTTAACCACCATCAGCTAACAAGTGTTTAAACATCACTGTTTGTTTACAATAGGTGCTAATTGATGTTTCAAACACTGTTAATTAACCTGCATTAGCTAACACAAATTAAAACACAGTCAATTTTCTTAGTCTAAGATGTGCCCTTGGTCAGGTTTTTGTGAAGTTAGTCTATGTGCAGTGACAACATGCTTTTTGCCAAAGCATGTCAACTACAGTATTTAAAAGTATTATGATATCTGAGAGGCTGTTCTGAAATTACATGTAGACTTGTGTGTGGGGAATGGATAATGATATTGAACCAAAGCCCTGCCTGCACCTCTCTTCCTGGATTTGGAATCATAAAATGTTATGATTGTGTGACACCCCAAGAAACTGATTAAAACAAAAACCCAAGCATGGGTTAGTATGTGCAGTAGTGCATTATGGTGAGGGAGTCCTAAATACATTGCTTGTATTTTAATCTTTTATTTAGTGAGTATGTTTGGTGTCCCAGGTATTCAATGATTCCACAGCTGCGCAGTTAGCTCCTTCATGTGGAATTGTGCTGCAAAAATCTTTATTAATTTTAAAAGAGAATTTTAATCTTTATGTGGAGATAGCCTTGAAAACATGTGCAGTGTAAACTGATGCAGCAATATTTGCCTGTGTCTGTAGAGAGTCTGCAGCAGTAGGTGTGAGATGTGAACTACCCCATTCATCTCAATCAGGAGCCCATGGATTCTGAAATTGCAGAATTTGGCATTTTCCCAAGATACCTTGGATTTCACACTGCAGCACTTTTACTGTGGAATACATCAATTTGCCGCAGATAAAATTTTGCTTTGCTTTGTTTCCCTGGCCTGCCAGGATTTGCCTGCAGCTGCCTCTTCCTCTCCAACATTTCACATAATGGGGAGTTAATTACAGTATATTCTCCCTGCAGTGTTCCATTGAGCCAAGCACCAGGGAGCCAGAGAGCCAGAACTAGGGAGCAGGAGGAGTCGGAGGTGAAGCAGCAGATGCTCAGGGAACTCAGTTCCTGGAGCTGGTTAAAGGCTCCCTGTTGCCTTTGAATACATTAGTGGAAGCATGATCTTAGCCAGGCCACTGTTACAAAATCATGTGGCCTGAGACCTGAGGAGGGGTGTTATGCTTTTTGGGCAGCGTAGTGGGAAGTACCATGCTGGAAAATAATTGTTGATAACTTGTTAACACACTCCTCACTCCTGTGACCTTACTGGGAGTTTAGGTTGAGAATTGGATTTAAGGATATTTCATCATGTAGTAAACTAATATTCCTGTGGAAATTTGAGCTGCAGAGTGAGAAAAGACTTGATCCTGATGAATGCATCATTTAGAAGATATTTTTCTATTAAATATCTTTCATCATTCTGTGACCCTTAAATTCTAGTAATTAGAAGTGACTTTTTTGATTGTCATTTTGGGTTCCATTGTATGATGTTATGAAGAATAATATTGGTCTGCTAGATGGTCTGACGTCGCAATCACTGTTCTCCAGTAGTATATGAAAGTTATTCCAGTTTCATCCTCTGTTCCATAAAATGTAATTAAGGATGTGCAAGACATATTCATTTAAAAAAAATTTTTTTTTCAATGTTTTATTTGCTATCTGCATAACAAAGTAGATTGACTCTTTCAATCTTGGAGGGTATATACGGGATGAAAGAGCCCTGATGGAGCCATTCTGTATCATCTTTTATATGCACATTGAATGAGGCAGTGCTCCACAAGAGCCCTTGCCTCACTGAGTGCACAGCTTTCATAGGACATAGCATTACCCTCCTCTCCGCCAAACACTTCTACTTTTTCTATGTTCTCGTGAAAACAAACTTAAAAGTTCTATCCAAAATCTACACTGAAGAATATAGCTGCACAGTAGATTACTAAAATTGGGAAACATTAAATACTAGGATTGCAACGCTAATTCTTCTCTGTGCATGTGCATTACAATAGTCCATTTCATGGTCGTATATATTATATTGTATTAGTTCCACAGAAATAATTAGGTAATGCTCAGTGAAAGAGTTAGATTAACAGGTGTTCATGTGGGTCTGTTCTTCATTTTGGGTCCCTCACTGCAAAGATTGGGTATTGTGTAGTGATTGAAGCTGGGGTGTACTTATTGATCAATGATAAAAATATATCTCCGTTGCCTCATTCACTGCATGCAGAATGTATCGCAACGGTGACCCTAGGCAAAACACATTACTGTGTATGTAGGACAAAATTATAGTCTCTTATCAGCATCTTTATTGATTTGATCTTCTATTTCAAATACTTTTCATACTGTGGAGAAACAAGTACGTGTACATCTTTATGTAATATGTTTTGGTAATTTTAATTAAAGGGCTATTACAACTACATTCAGATATTTGAAAAGTGGTACTAGGTGATAGTGTCTGGATCAGGCATTAAAGGCTTTTTTGGGGGAAAAAAATCTCTTTAATCCACCTAGAATAAGGAATAAATAAATCAGAAAGAAATAATAAGCAGTGTCCAAAAGTGTTAGGAATTGGAACTATTAACTTAATTCATGATTTTTAAAAATTCCTTTTTACAAGGTATAATCTAATGTTAAGCTTGAACAAAATGCTCCTTGTCACAGTTCTCAGGGTAACTGCACCTCTGATGCCTTTTGTGGCCTCCTTCAGGGTACCCCACTAGGCATCAGACCTCTAGCCATCATCTTTCTCAGGGCAGAGTCCCGCAATTCTCTGTATCTAGACTGGGGATTTAGGCTGCAATTCTTTAATTTGCTGTGATCATCTCAGCAAGTCTGAATTTAGTTTAGCACTTAGTCCTGTTCTCTCAGGAGCAACTAGAGTTAATCTGTGACCAGCCAGCCTTCATAAAGCAAAGTATTTATTTGGAACAAAAGCATTGTAGAGAACACATCTTAAAAACAATAAATTGCTTACATGCATGTCTGGTTTACCAAGTGTCACCTGTCTTCCACATGGGGACCTTGGGAGATTTTAAAGTACTTCAGGTCTTCTCAGAGGGCCTGCCCCTCTGGGCCCAGTCTGAAGTCTGTCACTTCTTGGATCAAGGGGAATTACCTCTCCCCCTATGTTAAGGTGGTCACATCATATAGTTTTTTGTTCTTTCTTTGACTGCCTGTTTAATGAGGTCATGCCAGTATATACGATCTCTCCAGAGGGTAAAGCTTCTCCAGACTTGTTCCTTGTCTAAGGATTTGCCCTGTGACTTTAGTTCCTGCAGGAAGCTCCTGTAACTTTCCAATGGAGCCCGAATACAATCCCATAAAGACACATGTAACATTTATAAAGTTGATAGTCTTGAATATTCCATGTGTCCATAGTATGTCAGAGTATTTACATGAGGAAAAAACACAAATGTGAATGCTGCTTAAAACAAATGAACATCTACTGCATGTCTGTGTTAAGAGAATTTTGTAATACAGCAAGAAAGCATGTATTTAACCTTACCTCAATTTGAAGAGCAAATCTTAAGGCTTCTCCATTTGTTCTTGAAAAGAGCTATTATTGTGTTCCAGGGTCAAGGTGCAATAACTGAACGGTTGAGAAGTTTCAGTATGCATGACTTAACAGCTATTCAAGGAGATGAGCCAGTGGGACAAAGACCCTATCAGACTTTACCTGAAACCAAAAAGAAAACCAAGAGTTCTGTCAGTGAGTCTCTGGGTATGTATCTTAAAGTTTTTGGGCTACTCGTGTTGTAGTTAAATTCTGATATGTAAAAGCCAGGAAGTGGAAAGAGCAAGAACTTCTTTTTTTATTCTCTTAAATATTGGTGGTGGAAAAAACCCCAATCTCTTCCTGCAAATTTGAATAAGTTTGGATTGATACGTAACATTTTCAACTAGGATTATATCCATCATAACTGAGGTTCTGAACTGGTGGTTCTTGGTGGTTCTTTTCCCTTCATGGCTCTACTGGGTGAGATAGCAAATAGATTATCCTCATGTCTATCTTGCTGAGTCTGCGGTTTGTGTTAACTAAAACAGTAATGCTAGTAGTGCAAGTCAGATTTATTGGATGCGACCCATAATTGTCACTGTTGGTGTCATGGAACATGTGAAAAGTTGTGACAAGTAAATAGGAAAAGAACAAACTACTGAAAAAAGGGTGAATGTAACAGGCTTTTAAACAGGTGGCAAAGTCACTGGTTAAAAGTTGAACATGCTTGTAGCAACAAAAATAATTTTAGTCCATTGAGGAGTTGTCATGGGAAAATTTAAAATTTGGGAGTGAAGAATAATACTTGGTGACACAGCACAAACTGAAATGCTATACGTTAAGTGCAAATGCACAAGTTAACAGGTGGTTCTCCAGAATTTTTTGATACTGTAGATTAAACAGTAAAGTTTCTGGAAGGTATCTCGACTTCCATTATTAATGAATAGCGCTTATGAATCTCTGTGCTACTTTAAAGAAAATGAAAAATTTCAGAAGGATAGAAATCATCCTTTATAGCTAAGTTTTTATCATGGATATTTTTAGTGAAAGTCAGGGACAGGTCACAGGCAAGAAACAAAAATTCACAGAAGCTTGTGACCTGTCCCTGACTTTCACTAAAAATATCCCTGACAAAAGAGGTAGGTGGGTTTGGCACCCACTGCTGCTGGGGCTCCCGGTTCCCCCACCACTGCTATGGATGGAGGCTCTGGGATCCCTTGCCCAAGGGCTGGGCTGCTGTGGAGTTCCTTTGCCCCGGGACAGCTGGGAGCTGCAGGGTCCCCCTGGCCGGCTGTTGTGGCCAGGCAGATGCAGGGGGTCCCCACACCGCATGCTGGGCAGCTGCGGGGGGTCCTCACCAGGGTGGGGGGTGGGAGCTGCGGGAGGTGAAGGTGGCTGGGAGCTCCAGCCCCAGGGCAGAAAATGTCACAGAGGTCAATGGAAGTTACGGATTCCAAGACTTCGTGATATAATCGTAGCCTTACTTATAGCTGAAGTCTGACTAAAAATATAAAATAGCTGCTGCCTCTTACAAAGGAATAGTTCTGCTTTATTTTCCTCCTTTCTGTTACATTTAAGTCAATGGTAGTCAATAGGCGGACTGTGGGCCAAATCTGGACTGCCAGACGCTTTTGAATGGACACCAAAAATCTTCTATTTACTTATCACTAGTGTTTGGTTAATTATTATTTTCTCTGGAGGCCAGACCTTGACTATACCTTTGACCAAGAAATTTGGACCTTGACAAAAAATAATTGTCTATCCCTGATTTAAGTATTGAAAAGCCTAAGGTAAGTCTTACATAAAAAATGGAAGCCATTTTTTTATGTATAATAATCATACAGAGCATTTCCTGGGGATAAATAGCTATCTGGAGGAGCTAAGGATTAATTCCCAGGAAGTGCTCGGCATAGAGACCATCACATGAATAAGATATGATAATTGGTCAGTGGAAAAGCCTATAAATTCCTATTGTATGTATACATATGGTTGTATTATAGGTGATGCAGCTGCTATGTGTGTGGTGTTTCTAGATAACTAATACATTATATGTTATCTGGTTGAATTGTTTGACAATGATCTATTGACATTCCTGTTTGAGTAAATGAACATTTATCCTAATATAAATTAGTTTCACCTAAATTATCTGTACTATTAAATCATAAAATATTTAGTCTTGTTAAACTTTGATCCATTTAGTAATCTACTTATTTTTTGCACTTTGTATATATTTTCTAGTCAAGAATACAAAATAAAATGTTTCCAGAAAGGTCATAGCTATGCTTTGAAATTGCGTATTGGAAACAGTTTGCGCCCTCTGATGAGAATCTTAAGACAGTTAAATTTAGGGTAGGTACATTGAAAATTTGCACTCAGCATGCAGATGGTAGTGACCTGTTGTCCTTTTCCTCAATGCTTAAACATGAGTTCCTTTTCTTGAAGTTTGATGTTATTTCTGTGGCTAAAAGGAGAGACCATACCTCAGTGGAAATGATTTTTGGCTCTGTGTTTATAGCGATAAGGATGTCTTGCGCTTACCTCTATGCACAGAAATTTGAAAAATGATTTGTATTAGGAGCTTGCCCATTCTAAATCCTATAAGGTGATCTCTAGCTGCAAATCTTTTAGTAATGGGGTAGGGAGGCTAGTGGTGTGGGTTGTTCTTTTAAATATATATTCCCAAATATAAAACATCAGTAAGGTTGAGTACATATTTAAAAAGTAAGCCCTTTTAAACCCTCAAGAACAGTGCAGTTAACCAAAAATGTTTGTTCTTCAGGTGCTGTTCATGTCAATTCCAAGTAGGTGTGCGTGTGCCATGTGCAGAGTCGTCAGAAGGTACCCAATGGGTCAGCTGAGGCATCCCCTGGAGTTGCTCCTTCATGGTGCCACATATAGGTCCCTGCCAACCCTCCACATCCTCAGTTCCTTCTTACCACCAATGACAGTCGTTGGAGCCAAGTGTCTCTCTTCCTTTGGCAAGCAGTCCCCTAGTGATTTCTCTTGTATCCAAACCTGTAAATCATTAAATAGTTTAGTATTAGTTATAGTTAGTTCGTGTTTGGAGTCTTCTCCCTGTTTTCTGAACCGTCTAACCCACTTCTATCCTATATAATTTGCATGGGCCCAAATTACCTCAGAACGCTGGGTTCTCCGCACAGTAGATATGCGATATTATCTCCAGTTCTGCTCCTCCATACTCTCCCATCCCCTTTCCCTGTCCCTCTTCAGGGACTCTTCTCTCAAGCAGCTTCTCATGCAGGAGGTGCAGTGCTCCCAGTCTCAGGAGTGGTAGAGGAGGTCCTTCAGGACCTAAGGGGCAAGGGGTTTTTATTCCCAATATTTCCTGAATCCCAAAGCTGAAGGGGGTCTCAGACCCATTCTCGACAGATTCATGAAGAAACAAATCTTTGGCCACCATCATCCCCTCCCCGGATCCAGGTGACTGGTATGCCTCCCTTGACTTGAAGGACACATACTTACACATATCAATAGTCCCATCCCACAGACTTTTTCCTAGGTTCATAGTGAATCACAACCATTACCAGTTTACAGTCCTTCCCTTCAGCCTGTTAGCAACCCCTCGGGTGTTCACCAAATGCATGACAGTCATGGCCGCCTTCCTGAGAAGATGGCAGGTACAGGTGTTCCCATGTCTCGTCGACTGGCTTGTCAAGGGCCGCTCCAGGGCTCAGGTAAAGGCACATGTACATCTGATACAACTGACCTTTGACTGTCTGGGTCTATTGCTGGATGTGCCCAAGTACACCCTATCCCCAAACCAGAGGATAGAGTTTATAGGAGCAGTCCTAGACTCCACCCAAGCCAAGGAGTTTCTGTCAGTTGTGCTTTCATGTGCCCCATCATAGAGGAGACTCAACGTTGTCCCCACCACGATGGCACCGAGCTGCTTGAAGCTGCTCACTAACATGGTGGCTTGCACATATGTAGTCTAGCACGCAAGGCTCCGGCTCAGACCCCTTCAGGCCTGGCTGGCTTCAGTATGCCGTCCAAGCTGGGAGAGCTTGGACAAGGTAGTCTCGATTCCTCCTCGGGTTGTCAAATCCCTCCATTGGTGGCTCAACCCTCAGGCAGTTGTGCAGGAGTGCCCTTCTCCAGGTGGCAACCATCAGTGTCGCTGGTCACAGATGCGTCAACGTTGGGGTGGGATGTGCATCTAGGGGCCTTCAGGATCCAAGGCCTCTGGTCCCAAGCAGAACTCTCACTCCATATCCATGTCAGAGAGCTGAGGATGGTTCGCTTAGCCTGTCAAACCTTCCAATCTCACCTGGGGGGCAGGCGTGTATCAGTC
The DNA here is from genome assembly GCF_020497125.1 of Mauremys mutica. Taxonomy (NCBI): domain Eukaryota; kingdom Metazoa; phylum Chordata; order Testudines; family Geoemydidae; genus Mauremys; species Mauremys mutica. The sequence goes on from NC_059078.1 coordinate 82,420,835, forward strand.
ATGACGGACAATACAACGTCGATGTTTGTTTTATACAAACAGACAGGGTGGAGCACTCTCCTCTCTTATGCCAGGAAGCCCTGAAGCTGTAGGACTTCTGCATAGGTCACTCAATACACCAAGAGTCGTCATACCTTCTGGGATCCTAGAATGAGCTGGCAGGCCACCTTAGCAGATCCTTCTGTGGCCACGAGTGGTTGATTCACCCGGACATTGTGAACAGCATCTTCCAATGGTGGGGAATTCCCCAGGTGGCCCCGTTCATGATGAAACTGAGCAGCAAATGTCAGCAGTTTTGCTCCTTCCTGATTCAAAAGCCCAGGCTTGAATGCAGACACGTTTCTCCTTCCCTGGAAGGACCATCTGTTCTATGCATCTCCCCACCACACACCCCTTCCTGGCCCTTCCCGCTCTTTCACAAGGTCCTGCTCAAGGTCTGAAGGGACAGCATCAGTCATCCTGATAGCACCGGCCTGGCCCTGCCAACACTGGTACACAACACTCCTGGAACTGTCAGTAGCCCCTCTGATCGCCCTGCCATAGATGACAGACCTCATCACTCAAGACCACAGTTGCCTCCCGCGTCCTGACCTCGAGTTTCTTCACCTCACAGCATGGAACTTCCTGGCTAAACCACATGGGGTTGGCATGCGCAACATCTGTCATCCGAGCCTCCATATATGGTCTTCTGTAAAGACAAGGTCTAGTTGTGGCCTCATTCAGCCTTCCTGCCAAAAGTGGTATCTCAGTTTCACACAAGTCAGGACATCTTCCTCCCAGTGTTTTACCTATAGCCGGGAACAAAGGCCCCACTCTCTGGACGTCAGGCAGGCACTGGCTTTCTATATTGAAAGGACAAAAGTTCCGAAAGTCTAATCAGCTCTTTGTAGCTATAGCAGACAGGATGAAGGGTCTCCCTGTATCGTCCCAAAGAATTTAATCATGGATCACGTCCTGCATTCGAGCTTGTTAAGTCTTGGCGAAAGTGCCAGTCCTAGCATTAACAGCACATTCCACAAGGGCGCAGGCCTCCTCGGCCGTATTCCTGGCATAAGTCTCTATACAGGAGATTTGCAGGACATCAATCCACGCTTCACTTTGCATTATGCCATCATCCAGCATGCCAGGGACGATGCAGCTTTCGGCAGAATGGCGTTTCAATCAGCAAATCCATGAGCTCTGATGCCGCCTCCTAACCGTCTGATTGGGAGTCACCTACTTGGAATCGACATGAAGCAGCACTCGAAGAAAAATGGTTACTTATCTTTTTGTAACTGTTATTCTTTGAGATGTGTTGCTCATGTCCATTCCAAGACCCATCCACCTCTCCTTCTGTTGAAGCCCCCGGCAAGAAGGAACTGAGGAGGCAGCAGCTCAGCAGGGACCTATATGCGTCACCATGAAGGCGTGACTCCAGGGGGCATCCTAAGCCGACCTGACAGGTACCAGTAGGGGAAAAACCTTCCGACAACTGTGCACGCAGCACGCACACACCTACTTGGAATGGATATAAGCAACACACCTCAAAGAACAACAGTTCTTCTTCGAGTGATTGCTCATATCCATTCCAGTTAGGTGTGTGCGCGCCGCGTGCACTTCCGTTGGAAGACTTTTACCTAGCAACCCCAGTGGGTCGGCTGAGCGCCCCCTGGAGTGGCGCCATAACGGCACCGCATATATACCTCAGCCAACCCACCCGACCCTCAGTTCCTTCTTACCGCCCGTGTCGGTCGTTGGAACAGCGGAGTGCAGCTTGTCTGACCTCCGCTTCCCTAGCTTCCTCATAGTTTTTTCTCTGTAAAAATTTGTACATAGTTCTTATCTTAGCTTAGGTTTTCTTGTTTTGATAGTTTAAAATCAGTTTAGTGTTAGATAGTTAGCGGGTTCGGGGGTTAGCCCCACTCGCACCCGGGACCGGAGCGTATGCCCGGCTCCCCAGGTTTCAAGCCGTGCTCGGCCTGCCGCCGGTCTATGCCTACAGGAGATCATAGAATCATAGAATTCAAGATCAGAAGGGACCATTATGATCATCTAGTCTGACCTCCTGCAAGATGCAGGCCACATAAGCCGATCCACCCACTCCTGAAATAATTCTCTCATAGCTCCTGTTTGAAGTGCTTAGGAGAGTCGCACTTATCTACTAAGTGCCCAATTTGCAAGGCATTCAAGCCTCGCACTAAGAGGGAGAGAGACATTAGGCTGAAACAGCTCCTAATGGAGGCAGCCTTAACCCCTCCGGCCGTGGCACCGCCCGCTGCCCCGACGGACTCTCGCAGCACCGCCACGGCGCTGGACCACTCTGCGGTGCCACCGAAAGCGCCATCGGCACCGAAACCGGCCCAAAGACGCGCTCTCTCGCCGAAGGCAAAGAAAGGGAAGGCCACTGCCTCCACGGCACCGCCGGCTCCGAAGCACCAGAGTGCGCCCCGTCCGGACCGCCCGGCACCGAAACCTGCCGTGGCACCGGTTCCTCTGCCGCAGACGCTTCTGCCGGCACCGGTGACTCCGGCTCCGTTCGCGGCCGGACGGCGACCCGGCACCTGTAACCTCTCTGGCTCCGGCCACGGTAGAGATGCCACTGCCATCGACCCCGGAGACCTTCGAGGCGGCACGGGACCTCATTGCGCTGACAGAACCGTTTGTGCCACCGCCCCCGGCGCTGCCGGTGCGGGCGCCCCGCTCCATGGGCAAGCTGTCCATGTTTAGGCCACCTGCTGGCACTGACTCTGACCGGCACCGAACCCGTTCCCGACGCCACTCCCGCTCTCGGCGCTGATCCCGATCTGGCCGTCGATCGCACCGCCGCTCACAGTCCCGGCACCGCTCAACCACGCGGCTCCGGTCAGACTCGCGGCACCGGTTGTTCTCTCGCTCTCCGACCCGTCACTCCCGGCACCGATCAAGCTCTCGGTACCGATATTGCCGCCGCTACTCGTGGAGTCGCTCACGGCACCGATCATGGAGATCCCGGTCGACCTCCCGGCACTGTGCCGGTCGCAGGTCCCATTCTCGCTCCTGCTCTCAATACCGAGATGCCTCCCGGCACCGTTCACCACAAAGGCGGGAAATGAGATCTGTGGGCACTTCGGCGCAAGGCTTATCTGCTCCACGTTGGCCCTCTCGACACGCTTCGGCCTCTTCACACGCCGACAGCTACTATGTCGATGACCATGACTCTCAGGTCCCTTCGGGAGTTTTCCGGCAATCCTATCCTGCGGACCAGGACCCGAATCAGTGGGGTTATTGGACCCCTTGGGCCTATCACCAAAGCCAAGGCCCTCCTGTGCCTCCTATGCGCACTATATCGCATGAGCCATGCGTCCCAGAGGCTACCGTAAGCCGCCCCCCAGTTGACACCGAGGTACCCTCCGGTGCAGACGAAGGGGCTCAGCCCACCCAGGAACCTCTGGGGCAGGAACCTTCACAGGGGCCGGATGCTGACCAAGACGCCATCCTGCCCGGAACTTCTTCCTCCTCCTCTCCCCCGGATGAGGCGGTGGCAGGCTCGTCATCAGTGGCACTGCGAATGGATCTGCAGGCTGAGGAGGTATCGGAAGTCAGTGATCCGATAGTGACCATTTTGTCCGCGGACGCTCCAACCCGCATAGCTCTCCCCTTCATAAGGACTATCCAGGCGAACGCTGATACCTTGTGGCAGACTCCGTCGTCTATTGCGCCCACAGCCCGAGGGGTGGAACGCAGATACATGGTCCCTTCCAGGGGATACGAACATTTGTATGTGCACCCTGCCCCCTCGTCCTTAGTGGTGCAGTCGGTCAACAACAAAGAGCGCAACGGCCAGCAAGGCCCGGCTCCTAAGTCGAAGGAGGCCAAGCGCATGGACTTGCTTGGTCGCAAGGTCTACTCTGCCGGTGCCTTACAGATCCGGGTGGCTAACCAGCAGGCCTTGCTAAGCCGCTACGGCCATGACACTTGGGCTGAGGTAGAAAAATACAAAGAGCTCCTGCCTCAGGATTCCCGACAGGCGTTTGCAGCCTTTGTAGAAGAAGGCAAAAAGGTAGCACGCACCTCCTTACAGGCCTCCTTAGACGCGGCTGACTCGGCGGCACGTACTGTAGCCTCGGGAGTTACCATGCGCCGGATCTCTTGGCTCCAGAGTTCGACGCTTCCTCCTGAAGTTCAATATACCATTCAGGACCTTCCTTTTGATTCAAAGGAGCTCTTCTCTGAAAAGATGGACTCCAAGCTTCAAAATCTAAAGGACAACAGGGTTATCATCTGCACTTTGGGGATGCATACCCCGGCTACCCAGAGGCGTCCGTTCCGTCCCCAGTTTAACCGCCCTTACTATATGCCTTGCTACAGGCAAGACTCTGGTCGGCGGCGGGGTCGCGGGGGCCGTGGGTGACGGCCTGGCAACCAACCGTCCCAAGGGCGAACCCCCTCTAAACCACCGGGGCCTAAACCATCTTTTTGAAGATGCGCCCGGGGACGGCATACCAGCTCTTCCTCCAAATTCCTCCCTGTTTTTTTTCCAACCGCCTTTCCTATTTCCTCCCGGCGTGGGCCCGGCTGACCACCGATGCCTGGGTCCTGCGCACTGTGGAACGTGGTTACCAACTCCAATTTGTTTCACCTCCACCTTCCCACCCTCCTTCCCGGTCCCTCTTCAGGGACCCCTCTCACAAGCAACTCCTCTTACAAGAGGTGCACTCGCTCCTAGCCATCAGAGCGGTCGAAGGTTCCGGACGCAGAACGGGGCAAGGGGTTTTATTCCCGTTATTTTTTGATCCCCAAGTCCAAAGGAGGCCTTCGACACATTCTCGACCTGCGAGGCCTCAACGCATACATGCTGAAGTTGAAGTTCCGCATGGTATCCCTCGGGGTCATTATCCCTACTTTGGATCCAGGAGACTGGTATGCCGCCCTCGATATGAAGGATGCTTATTTTCATATCGCCATCTTCGCACCGCACAGACGCTTTCTCCGTTTCACAATTGCTCACCTACACTTCCAGTTTGCGGTACTCCCCTTCGGCCTCTCCACAGCCCCAAGGGTGTTCACAAAGTGCATGGCCGTTATCGCCGCTCACCTCCGTCGACGCGGCATCTCCGTTTTTCCCTACCTGGACGACTGGCTCATCAGGGGGGACTCGCAGGCCACGGTCCAGCAACATGTCACAGAGATCAAGGACTTATTCACGCGCCTAGGCCTACTTCTCAACATAGAGAAGTCCACCTTAGTTCCAACTCAGAGGTTGGACTTTATTGGCGCGACCCTGGACTCCTCTCTAGCCAGAGCTTTCCTTCCGCAGCTCCGGTTCCAGGCCCTTACGCAGTTAATCCGCGACCTACAGGCCTCTCGGATGACCTCGGCCCATGCTTGCCTCCACCTCCTCGGTCATATGGCAGCTTGCACACATGTCACTCTGTTTGCCAGGCTCCGCCTCCGCCCGCTTCAGCTGTGGCCCCACTCCAGGTACCGCCCACACAGGGACCCTCTGGATACCATACTCACCATCCCAGCGGGTGTCCTTCAATCCCTGGATTGGTGGCAGACCCCGTCCCACGTATGTGCGGGGGTCCCATTCCAGGCTCCTCAACCATCCCTGTCCCTGACAACGGACGCCTCGTCCCTTGGATGGGGAGCCCATCTCGGCGATCTTCAGACTCAAGGCCTTTGGTCGCTGCAGGAATTGAACATGCACATCAACATCAGGGAGCTCCGGGCAGTACGCCTGGCCTGCCGAGCGTTCCAGACTCGCCTCCACGGCCGTTGTGTTTCGGTCTTTACGGACAACACAACGGCCATGTACTATATCAACAAACAAGGCGGGACCCGCTCATCCCCCCTCTGCGACGAGGCGATGCTACTGTGGGAATTCTGCATAGCCCACTCGATACATCTGGTGGCGTCGTTCCTTCCTGGCGTCAAGAACACCATCGCAGATCGCCTGAGCTGGTCCTTTCTCTGCCACGAGTGGTCGCTGAGAGCAGACATCGCTCATGCCATTTTCCGACAGTGGGGATTTCCCCACGTAGACTTGTTTGCGTCCCGATTGAACCGCAAATGCCAGGAGTTTTGCTCCTTTCAAGGCCTGGCACCGGAGTCTCTGTCGGACGCATTTCTCCTTCCGTGGACTCGTCACCTGTTCTACGCCTTTCCTCCGTTTCCCCTCATACACAAGGTCCTGCTGAAGCTCCGACGGGACAAGGCACGTCTCATCTTAATTGCGCCAGCGTGGCCCAGGCAACACTGGTTCACCACGCTGCTCCGTCTATCGGTAGCCAGCCCAATTCCTCTACTGCTTCACCCAGATCTGATAACACAAGATCACGGCACTCTCCGTCACCCGGACCTGCCAGCCCTCCACCTCACAGCGTGGCTCCTCAGTGGCTAGACCAGACGGAGTTGCACTGCTCTGCTCCCGTGCAGCACGTTTTATTGAGCAGCAGAAAGCCTTCCACTCGATCTACCTACCTGGCCAAGTGGAAGCGCTTTGCTTGCTGGGCTCAAGCGCGTGACGCTATTCCTTCGGAACTCCCGCTCCCGATGGTCCTGGACTATCTCTGGTCGCTAAAACAACAAGGTCTTGCGCTGTCCTCCATCAAAGTGCACTTAGCGGCCATCTCCGCTTTCCACCCTGGTGAGGGGGATATACGCTGTTCTCTCACCCACTGACTACTCGCTTCAGAAAGGGCCTTGATCGTCTCTACCCCCAGGTGCGTCATCTGACTCCCACCTGGGACCTCAATCTGGTCCTCAACAGGCTCATGTCTCCGCCCTTCGAGCCGCCGGCCACCTGCTCCTTGCTGTACCTCTCATGGAAGACGTTTTTTCTCGTGGCTATCACATCCGCCAGACGGGTCTCTGAGCTCAAGGCGCTCATGGCGGACCCGCCATACACCGTTTTCCATAAGGACAAGGTACAGCTACGTCCACATCCGGCGTTTCTCCCGAAGGTAGTGTCCGCCTTCCACAATAACCAAGATATCTTCCTGCCAGCTTTCTTTCCAAAGCCTCACGCATCTCCGAGAGAGCAACGTCTTCACTTCCTCGATGTTCGCAGGGCGTTGGCTTTCTATGTTGATCGGACAAGACCGTTCCGCAAATCCCCGCAACTGTTTGTGGCAATTGCTGACCGGATGCGAGGTCTTCCTGTCTCATCGCAGCGAATCTCCTCGTGGCTCACAGAGTGCATTCGCACTTGCTATAACTTGGCTAATGTCCCCTTGGGCCATCTCACCGCCCACTCTACCAGGGCCCAGGCATCCTCCGCTGCCTTTCTGGCGCAAGTACCCATACAAGAGATATGCAGAGCGGCGACCTGGTCGTCCGTCCATACTTTCGCCTCACACTACGCCCTGGTCCAACAGTTGAGAGGTGACGCAGCCTTTGGCTCTGCGGTCCTGCATACCGCCACGTCTCACTCCGACCCCACCGCCTAGGTAAGGCTTGGGAATCACCTAACTGGAATGGATATGAGCAATCACTCGAAGAAGAAAAAACGGTTACTTACCTTTGTAACTGTTTGTTCTTCGAGATGTGTTGCTCATATCCATTCCACACCCACCCTCCTTCCCCACTGTCGGAGTAGCCGGCAAGAAGGAACTGAGGGTTGGGTGGGTCGGCTGAGGTATATATGCGGTGCCGTTATGGCGCCACTCCAGGGGGTGCTCAGCCGACCCACTGGGGTTGCTAGGGTAAAAGTCTTCCGACGAAAGTGCACGCGGCGCGCACACACCTAACTGGAATGGATATGAGCAACACATCTCGAAGAACAACAGTTACAAAGGTAAGTAACCGTTTTTTACTGTTGGTAACTGTGGTGGTTTTTTTTGTTTTTTTTTCTGATAGTTAAATAATTTCTTATTTTTATATTTTTTGACTATTCAAGTTCTATCGTAGCCCTTCTACCTTCCATCTTATATTTTGCCTGCCATAGTTTGTGCTGCTTTCTGTTGGCTTTATTAGGACTGCTTTTTCATTTTCTTAAGGATACCTGTCTGTCTTGAATAATCTCTGGAACCTTGTCATTTAACCATAGTGGCTTTTCTCTATTCAGGACATGCTATGTAAAGGATTTTTTATCTGAAAATTGAAATAGCCCATTTAAAAGCGTGTCCCTTTTAAAACCGCAATAAAAAAATCTGATTTGAAACTTCAAGTATTACTTACAAGGCAGCTCTGTACTTGCCATATGTGTGCAGTATTTGGTGGTAGAGCCAGACTGCAATGGCTCAAGAAAGAACTCCTCCAGGAAAACAGGGTGGCTTTGATCTTCACTATATAAACAATTACACTGCCAGTAGAGACAATTTAAAGGAGATGACTGTATCATGGCCAACATAGTTTTAAGGATTGCATGGCATGGGCCAATGAATGGCTTTTGCCATTTTTATAGTGTACTATTGTTTGCCCTCCTGTCTTGAAACAGATGGTAGACTGACAATTGATGGATTTTCCACAAAGAAATCACAGCTACATTTTAGATGAGTAAAGAATGTACTTGTTAAAATGGACTAAATTTTCATGTCTTTTTCAGCAAAATTCAATAAATTGAAAAGCTCTTATAGCATCCTAATGAATTAAGAAACGGCTTTAACTTTCCTAAATTTCATCATTTGCATTGCCTCTACAAATACTTACTTTAATGTTTGTGCTACTACTATTTAGACAGACTTATGGCATACAAATTTCTGCCTGATGTGCTTTATTTTAGGTTACAGAATTCCATTGAAAAAAGATTCTGGAGATGATAAAACGGATGAGGAAATGGAGGGGACTCATTCAGAAGATGAGATGTTTGCTCAGAGGGGTCTCCGACGATCACAAAGCATGAAATCTGTGAAAAGTATTAAAGGCCGTAAAGAGGCAAGTGCAGCATTTTATTTGAAAGTATTGCATTCCATTAATAACAATGTAATTTGAAAACATAACGGTCCAAGAAATCAGAATATTTTATTTATAAATTACATAGGGTGTTCCTAAATTGTAAGTGGAATGTGGAACACAGCATGTGTAGTTATGGTCCAAAAAGCCACCACTCATTTTTCTGTCTTCTAAAGGGAAACGAGAAGAATAAGCTAGTTAACTACACAAGACAAAGGGAAAAAACATACTGAACTTATAAATATAATTGAATACAAGAAGTTAAACTCTTTACCTCTGAGCACTGTCTACCAAACGTGTACTTATCATAATAATGGTGAAACTACAGGCACAGAGTCTAGAAACAGCTTGGAAGGAGGGAGCTGACTGTCATGACATCTCATTTGAGGTGTGGCTGATGCAGCCCTGCACTGTGCATACAGGGATCCTATAAGAGATAGGACCATTCACATTTTTGTTGTATCCTATGGATACTTTGAATAAGTACTAAGAAACACCGTACTTTGATTTATAACACAAAAAAGAAAAAAGATCTTATGCAGGGCTCTACACAACTTGAGAAACAGGAGCATCATCAAACAAATCATAAACCAACAATACTGCAACATAAACACACATGGCAGCTCTCTTCACAACATTTCTGCCCTTCAGAAGTCTGGGTTTTTCAGCACATCCTGAAGGTCAACAAATTTTGACCTGTTCTAGATGCAAATGTAGATGGGGGGGGGGGGGGGAAAAGTAGCTTTCTAAGCAGAAGGCCATTCATGGAGAAGGCCTGGTTGATAGCTCCTTCTCATGCTCAAGCACCTTTAACTGGAGCTGTACAGGACAATAAGAGGAAAGGCAGTCTCTCTCATACGCACATCCCAGGTAATTTAGGGCTTTGTAATGCAAAACATCACTCTAAATTCTGTCTGGAAATCAAGATGCAGCCAGAGCAGATCCTAGAGTATTGGTGTCATGTTTCCAAATACCTTTTTACCAAGTGAGCTGCTATGGACTATGCCATTTTACATTTCAGCTTCTGAATTTATTTAAGATGAAGCTCCAAATAAAGCTTGCTGCAATAATCTGAGTTGGAGGTGCCAGATGCATGGATGGTAGCAGCAGGGTCTTTATACAAAAGAAATGACTCCATGTTTCAAGCCAGCGGTAGCTGAAATAAAGCTATTCTTGCTACTGGATGGCTATGTAACATCAGCTAGGAATCCAGCAGTATCACCAGGCAATGAATTTTAATATTAGATGGCCAGTACACAATCCCAAGTAAGAGGGTATATTTTTGGTTACTTCTCCAACCTGCCAATATCTTGGTCTTGCTGACTTTCAATCAGCTAGCCCTCTATGCCCCACCCTCTACCTAACCTTGGGTAAGGTGTGTGATAGCAACAAAACCTATGCAGAATCCCACACAAGAGGCTGCTGGGCAGAAAGGCACATTCTGTAAACCACTCTCTGGGAGTTTCATAGAATCATAGAATATCAGGGTTGGAAGGCTGTAAGATCTCATGTTCAGTCCCTGTCATGGATAGCTGGATGAATTTATTGAATCTAGTCCTGTATCAAGTGGTCTAATCCTATATAATACCTGAACTGAATTGAAATATGCTGAAGTTGAATCATTTTTTTTTTAAATCACCTTTTTGTCTTGGTAATTTTTATGCAACTTAAATGGTAACACTTGATTTCTAACACAACTTTCTCTTTCAGATACGATATGGCTCATTAAAATATAAAGTAAAGAAGAGGCCTGCAGTGTATTTTTAAGTGTACTACACTTTAAAGACAAACTGCTGTACTACAGTAACTTTACTTAGCACATCATGTGTTCAGGATTTGTGTATATATAAAAACTTTAAGCATGGTGGGAGAACTCATTTTTATCAGTCTAAACAGCTATGTAAGATGCTCCTAATCTTCAATGGCTTATCACTTGATTGTTAAATCTGGCTAGGAAAAATCCTAGGTTTTTGCACTCATTAAATTTTGTAAGAATTTAATGAATGACAAAAACAAAGCCTGATTTACAAAGGTACCGAACAGCTGCAAATTCCATTAACATCAGTTGAACTTGGTGTTATTCAGCTCTTACAAAACTTAAGCCCCTAGTGTTTCCTAGTTTACAATGCAAAAATAGGTATACCGGTACTTGAATTTGTTTCTAAACCCAGGATTCCTGAAAAAGCTTTTATAATTGTATAAAAATGTACAGTTTTAGAGGACAGTTGAATGAAAGTGGGGAAAGGAAAAGCCAGTTATATTTGGTATGTCCTTAAAAGAACTACTTACACCTTATTTCCTAATATTTTAAATATTAATAGGTTACTTTGATATCTGTACAACAGTTTTTGTATACTTGTGCAGCTGTAAAAAAGTAAACATGTAATGTTAGTGATTTAAAAAAAATAATTCAGGTTTCACCAATGTATTTTTAAATGGCAGCAATTTAATCCTTGTATTACCACATCTTACTCTTGGTTATTAAGCACATGGAAGATGCTATCGATAACTGTTACTAACCTTTTACAGAATTTTGTCAGGTGCCTTTTGTATTTTAAGGGGAGTACTCTTTCTCCAGCACATTCAGATATAAAGTGACTTCTGACTAATAGCCAGTTCTCAATTCTAAATTGTGGTAGATGCAAATTTGCAGCAACTGCTAGATATCAGGGACATCTTCAACTTATCAGTTGTGTGGTACAACCGCCATTGAAATGAATGGGAGTAATGCAGTCACATCTGCATCTAGGACTGTTCAAGTCCTAGATTCTAGGTTTTTGCTAACGCTTATTTCATAATATTATATTTCAGAATAGCTTTAGATATCAAACTTGCGTTCTGACAAATGTTTAAAAGGAAACTTCATTATTCCTGAAGTAGTTATTAAGATATTTGTGTATAAATAGCTCTTTTCAAGACTGTCTTCTTGCTGATTCAGTCAGCAATGCTTTAACCCAATTGACATCATGGTTTTATTTAATTTTAAAAATCCTTTATACAAATATCTCTAACCAATAGGGATGGAAGGAAAATATTATTGTGAAGGTTTTTTATACGACTATCTCTGTAGCCACTAGGGGTAGAAGGAAAATACTATGTTTAAAAATTAAATGGATTTTAAAATGTATTGAGTATTGAAAGTGTCACTCTCAATTTAAAGGAAGTTATGTCATAGGATCACTTCCAAAAACTTCCTGCCCTGCAAACCTTCGCCCAGATATGAGAGAAATACAGAAAGTAGAGACTGTAAGAGGGCAGTGTAATCACGTTTCCTTCTGGAATCCTCCCCCCCAATACATTAACAACCCCCTATACTGGCCCAGTGCAGCCCACTGACAGACTTTTAAGTCTTGTTTTAGCTAGAATTTTTCTTATTCCTACTGTTACTGCCAGCAGAGCAGCTCCATTAGTGGGAGCATCTTTTGGGGCAGCTGCTGGCATTCTAACCACAGTGTCATGTAGAACATCTCTGAGCAGAGTTAAATGACACAGTTGAAAATGAGGGCTGGTTTACATTAGCATTACATCAGTGGGGCTGCAACTGTAGGAATTTAGGTGAAATTACTGCAGACATGGCTTTATAGACAAGAGTGACAATATTGATGGGAACAGTGGGACTATTGTGCAAAGGGAGTTTCGGAAACACATTAGTTAGTACCAGTTACATTCCATAAGGGACTAAAAGGGCTAAGATTGACACAGCTTTACTAAAAGATTTGATGACGTACCAGATGACAGCCACCCTCTCCCAAATGAGTATAGTACCACTGATGCCAGTGTCATGCTACCAAATAGAACTGAGGTTACTGGTCCCAGTCTTATAACTGTAAAGTCTCTTTTCTTACATACTTGGGCAACAGCTTTTGTTAGAGAGTTATGTCTATTCTACTTAGGTTCATATACCATGCCTATTGCCATGGTATCTGAGCACCATTGGGTGGGCTTTGTGTCCTTCACTGTCTATTACACTTAAATTATGTAGCAGGGACCTTTTGATCACCTTTCTAAATCCTTTGTGTCTCCCTGTCATCCTATTCTAGCTAACATAGTAGCCTTTGTTTTAATAATTCAGTTGATCTAATACTAGGCCCAAACTTTCAGTATGCTGCATTTTTTTGTATTGAAAACCTGTAACTGTTGTGGCATGTTAAGGCTGGTCTTCCTGACAAAAGGGTAGGAGGGGATGTACATGCCTTGTGGCACTTGGGAAGACTCAGAGACACATAGACTTTAAGGTCAGAAGGGACCATTATGATCATCTAGTCTGACCTCCTGCACAATGCAGGCCACAGAATCTCACCCACCCACTCCTGTAACAAACCCCTAACCTATGTCTGAGTTACTGAAGTCTTCAAATTATGATTTGAAGACCTCAAGCTGCAGAGAATCCTCCAGCAAGTGACCCGTGCCCCACGCTGCAGAGGAAGACGAAAAACCTCCAGGGCCTCTGCCAATCTGCCCTGGAGGAAAATTCCTTCCTGACGCCAGATATGACGATCAGTTAAACCCTGAGCATGTGGGCAAGACTCACCAGCCAGCACCCAGGAAAGAATTCTCTATAGTAACTCAGATCCCACCCCATCTAACATCCCATCACAGAGCACTGGGCATACTTACCTGCTGATAATCAAAGATCAATTGCCAAATTATTTTAGAAAATTAGGCTATCCCATCATACCATCCCCTCCATAAACTTATCAAGCTTAGTCTTGAAGCCAGATATGTCTTTTGCCCCCAATACTCCCCTGAGAAGGCTGTTCCAGAACTTCACTCCTCTAAAGGTTAGAAACCTTCGTCTAATTTCAAGTCTAAACTTTGTAGTGTCCAGTTTATATCAATTTGTTCTTGTGTCCACATTGTTACCAGGGAGGGAGAGGAATTATTTAAGCTTAATATTTATCCCTCTGATACAGGAATCAGTTGAGGCTTTTGTAGTTGGAGGAAGTACATCTTTCCCTGTCCCTTCTTTGGATGGGCAGAAGTGACTTTACACTTGAGGAATTCAAATAGAAATCTTTCCATTTCTCCATCCCATGACTCTAATATTTACCACTGCAACCACCAATAATTAACATTAGCTTTTATTTTCTGATAACTTGATAGTTATAAAGGTGTTCTCATTAGACATCATTGTCAACATTCCTTGTAGAGGAATGGGGCAATTCTCACCTTTCAAAGTTGCACTTTCAGGTTGTCTGCCTACTCACACATAATTACTCCATCAGTTTACATCCTCTTCACATTCAAAGGGTCTTTGCAAATTTAAGGGCTAGAGACTTTTTAAATTAAAGTTTAGACTCTGAAACACAATTGCACATGACAGTCTGTTACACATGGGACCATTAAGATTGGTTTCTCTGTGGCTGACTTGACTTGCCCAGCTCAGTAACTTCACAGATAATTTTTGCAGCATTTCTTCTGTAATGCAGGTATCTCTACAGATGTTTAGATACATTGGTTTGAAAATCTCAACCATAAAAGGATTTAGCCAGACATACATCATAATAAAGTGGTCTTGTGGCCCAATAATAACTTTTGGTAGCCCACATAATTGTTCCATTGAAGATAGAAAATGTAGTGGGGGTAGATTGCAACTCACACCTACTTTATTGCTTCTCTCTCATCCCATTCTCAGTGTTCTGCTACTCCTCTTTCTGAGTGTGGCTCAATCATTTTTCTTCTACAGTATTTGCTTCCTCTTATTTAAGTACTTTAATACCATATTGCACTTGCAACAGAATTTGCTTAGCACTACACCACTGAGTGAGCATTTTGTTTTTAGCACTTCAGTAAGAAGGAACTTTAGCTATGGTTTTTAGTCAGTTTCACTCAATGCAGAGTGATGTGGGGTTTGCTCTTCTGATGCCTGGGCTACACTATACAGTTAGGTCGACTTAAGGCAGCTTACATCAACCTAATTATGTCAATGTACACATTACAGCCTTGTCCTGCTGATGTAAGTGCCCTACTACATTGACATCATAATTCCACCTCCATGAGAGGCGTAGCACTTATGTCCGTGTAGTTAGGGCAACACAGTCTGTGTAGACACTGCATTACTTACATCTACTGCTGGTTGTCTTGTCAATTTCACAGCTCCATGCTGGGCCATGAAATTGACAAGAAAGCCTGGCTGTTTCAGGGAGCGAAAAAGCCTGGCTCTGGCGCTCAGCTGTGAGCGGGGAGGCAAGAAGCTGGGCAGCTGCTCCCTGCTACCAGTTGGGAGTAGGGGGACAGGGGGAGCTAGGCTCCCTGGCTCAGCTCCCCACATTGCCCCTGTTCAGTTGGTAGAAGTGCTCCTAGGGAAGGTGCACACCACTGACAGAAGAAGGGTAGTGTGGACATCAGCCACCACAGTAATTACTTCTATGTTAAGTTGACCAGTGGCTGTAAGTTGACTTAAGTCTGTAGTGCAGACATGCCCCGAGTAACTCATTGTGCTGTGCTGCTGAACACAGCCAGTTGTCTGCATTCCTGGTTTTCCAGTGTTTGAGTTCTGGGAATTAAATTCTCCTGGAAGGGGATGAGAATTACAGGATGGAGAATGCTGGCAACCGTAGCTCCATGTTAATGACGGTATTTGCATACTGTCCTATCTAATTTTAATTGCTTCAAACCATTTCCTATCAGACTGTTTTTCAATCTAATAGCTCTTACTATCAAGTCATTCCTGACAGCCTATGCTTTTCTCTGTTAAATTAATCTTTATTTTTAATCATGACTTAATGGTAAATTTCTCACTCTCCTTGAGTTTAGTCTTCAAAAGTGTAGGCTCGTTGTGTCCTGTTAGTCATTGTTTAACCAAACTATACATATTTTTTGGCCGTCCTCTTACCATGCTAGATAAACTTAGTCAACCAATTATCTGAAATATTGTGCAGTCTTTCAAACATTGTGGCGGAGTATCTTGAGGATTTGACTTGAGCAATGGTGAATGTGATCTGTGTAGTTCTAGCTATTAGATTTCTTAAAAATGTAAGTCCACTTCTGAGGAAATAGCACTTTATTCTATCAGTATGCAAATTAAAATATAACCCAAATATGGTATAAATAAGACCATTGTTAGGGAACTCTGAACTTGTCTGCCATCTACAGTATTTGTAATGTTAAAGACAATTTATGCAAGATTTGTAAATCTCATGAAACAAGATTAGTCAGAGAAGCAAGATACATTTTGGAAAACATTTGAACTTTGTATTAATGTTTAACGGATTCATCTTGGCCACATGTACAAACACCAATAGAAATCTAAAGAGTGAACCATTAATAAGTGTCTTTGAAAGAAACTTAATGGAAATCATGAAAGCAAAGCAACTACTAGTGTTCACCATTTTATTTCCGTTACTTCCCTGCCTCTCAGGTGACCTGATGTTATCTTGAACACCTTACAGGCATTAATGAACTTAGGTTGATGAGCACTATAGGAAAAACTGAAAAATGTGGTTTACAGAATGACAAAGTAAGTGTTAAAGTATTTAGCAGTGATTTCATGATGATGCATTTTATATTTTTTATGTTGATTTGATCAGTTGGGACTTCAGTATTTTTTGAAAATATTTTTTCTGTAAAGGATGCATGTTTGTGAAGGGAATATTGTAACATTTTCAAGAACTCGCATTCTGCAATGCTACAAGAACCCCCAAATTAGTCTGCATTGAGACTAAAGATAGTAGCTTTAAAAATCATGAAATAAAAGCTTTAACTTTTCTTATTGTAATATTAAATTACTGTCATTTGTTTACATATTTGTATTGTAGAGAGCTTTTTAAACATTTTGTATCCACTTCTCTTGAAGTTCTTTTGTAAATGCTACTTTCTGAGCAGGATGCAGTGTGTATGTAATTACCATAAGGATGACTTTTTAAAACAATGTAAAATAAACTGCAGACTTACTAGAAACTAACTTGTTTGTACTTTATTATAAATTCCTCATCTGAAACAGCACACTAACTGTAGAGAGCTCCTTAAAGAATGTTTGACGTATGGTTAGATTGTCACTAAATATTTTTGGAGTGCCTGATTTGAGAGAGACAGGAAGCTACTGTGTGCATGAAAGCTTGTTGTTCCATTAACATTGACTTGAAAGAGGTAAAACATTTTTAAGTGTCTAAACAAAATGAATGTAGTTATCTGATGAGGAAATGTCAGGTTTTTGGGTTTTTTTTTTTAAACGGCAAGTCTACCTAGGTATTCTATCAATTAGGCTATTCAGGTGGATTTTTTTTAGTTAAAATGACATGTTTAATTAACATACTTAAAGCCTTTCATTCCTACTCCTTTTTCTTTTGAAACTGCTTTTATGCAGGGGCACCATTTATGGAGGGGAGGCACTTGCCTCCAAGTTTTATTTCATATCCCATAATTTTACAAATTCAGAAGTAACAGATCTGCCAACTTCCTCAGACAGCATACTCCTCTCCCTCACATTGTAGGGCATAATGAGGCCCATGAAGAGCTAGGTGACTCCAGGCAGTGCCCCAGCCTCGCCTTCCCCAGGCTGCTTTTATGGCTTCAGTTGCCTGGTGGGAAGCAGCACATTTCCTCCTGTGCTGCCCCTGCCATGGCTCGGTGGGGCAGGGCCTGTTGGCACGTGGGGAGTTGAGCAAGTTCAGCTCTTTGTCTGGCCCTGCTCGGTTCCAGCTGCAGGTAGGCAGCTCGAGCCATGCGTCTGGAGCCTCTAGGGAAAGAGGCCACTTGCTGTACAAACAGGAGCATTATACCTTAAGGAGTCTCTGAGAAAGGTAGCAGTCTGGCCAGCGGTGCGGCCGAGGGGCATCTCTCTGCTTGGCTCAGTACACAGAGAGCCTGGTACTTTGCAGCCAAGCCAGCTTTGCACTTGTGGAAGCACCTCTGTCAACCCCAGGCACAGGGTTCCTGGGGCTCTCCAGCTGCCATCAGGCTACGCTCTGGGGTCTCTGGGTGAAGAGACCTATGTGGAGCTCCAATTGCTCTCATGCTCCCTATGACCCAGCTCTCCCCATCTCTCATGCAGCGGTGTCTGTATGGTGCACTTGAGGTACCAATGCAGTATCTCCCAGGTACACCAGCTCAGTGTACTCCTCCTTGGCCTTCTCATGATGGCTAGAAACAGTGCTGAACCTCTCTGGTGTTTGGGAGACTCTTGTGGTGATGCATAGCCATAGACTGGAAAGTCAGGGGGTGCACAACTTTCTAAGCAGGATAGTTAGGGAACTGATCCCAGCTGGCTGGCATCAGTCAGATTGGACTAGAAAGGGGGAATTAGGGATGGCCCTGAAGTTGGCAGGTTGGTGTGTAACATGGAGAGTCCCTAATATACCCTACTCAATGAGGTGCATAAATCACCTTCCCCTAAGACTGCTACCACTATCTTTGGTAGGATGTCAGTTAAAAAAAATCACAGGTACTCTAGTCTCCATATATAAAGGTTTGCTTAAAATAGCTTTGTATACCAAACCTAATATTAACAAATGTTTACACACACACAAGCAAAGCTGTTTTTTGTTCCCATTCAGATATTCTCCATGTCATGTTTGCAACTCAAAATTATAGTATTGTGAAGGAACTAGATGATAGATATATAAACAGGACCCTCCCGCATGGAGGAAGGGCTCTAAGATCTGTTTTCTCTGGGGGCTGGGAGTGGGAGGGAGGCCGAAAAGCAGATGGATGGAGGCCCCTAGTCCTGGTGGGTGGTGGAAAAAGCAGAGTTTTAGGACCCCAGGGTCCTGGTGTACTGCAGGGAGGGGAACCTCAAAGCTGGAGAGCGGAAAGGCAAGGAGGACTCTGAGGCAGGGAAGTGATAAGGCCTGGCCCTGGCCTGGAGGTGACAGTGGAGGACCCCACCAAGTGCTGGGAGAGGGGAGAAAGAGCAGTGGAAGAGGGAGGTGTGGGGCACTGCGGGGACACCAATGCTGGGCCATGGACGATGAAGATTCCTGGCTGGCACTCACCTGTGCTAGGGGGCTCCCTGTGCTGGGGGAGGATCCTGCTGGAAAAGGAAGGGTCTGTCTGAGGCAGGAGGGCAGCATCAGGGTCAGCCTGGCACTAGTGGGTGGGGGGCACTAGGACCCTGCAGCAGCAGGCGATGCTGGGAGCTGGCAGAGTGGAGCGGGCTGGGGCTGGGCTGCTCGCTGTTGCTACCACAGAGACTGAGCCTGAGGGGCTCTGGGCAAGAAAAAGAAATAAATGCCAGGGCCAGTGAGTGCAGGGCATGGGCCCAACCTCTGCTGCTGGCACCAGGCCCCCCACTAGTCCCCTGGGCTGCCCTGCACCCCCCCCAACAGTGTCTCCCTGAAGCATGGAGCCCATGGTGATTGCCCCAGTCTACCCTATGGATGTGATGGCTCTGGGACTTATTTTGGGGAAGTTCTAGGACCTGTGTTATACAGGAGGTCAGTCTAGATCACAATGGTCTCTTTTGGCCTTGGAATCTATGAATATCAGTTCTTAATGTTCTTCCCCTTCAAATGTTTAATGTCTATCTCAATACTGCACTGCCATCACATGCTGCAACTGGTTAAGGAAGTACTATGTACAGAGAAGAAGATGGGCTCAGTGTAGCTGACAAGGTGCAATAATACCAGTGGGAGCTGCAGAACAACGGTTCTGTTCCCAACAAACTATTTTCTTTTTCTTCCCTACAAATTACAGCTGGGATCACTGGATTTAGATCTGCAAGGAACTGGGAGGGTGCAGAGGGCTAGGGGAGCAGAAGAGGACTGGATTGCATTTTCTCCTCTCCCAAGCATAATATGAGAATTCTACATTCACTCTGCCAGTCAGATTCTGCAATTCTGTTTCCATGAATATGGAAGGTGAAAGACCCTCCAATGCATCAGTTAACATCCCATTAATGAACTACTTGGCTCTTTTCATCTATAGAACTCAAAGCACATTACAAAGGAAAGTAACTTCAGAGATGTGGGAAAAGAGGCACTGTTCCTTCCATGGTACCATACTTCATTCTTGAAAGTAAACACCTTTTTGCTTTTGAGCCTGCACAAACTGAAGATGGGGCTTAAAAGGGGAAGCAGAGCACCACAAAAAAGGGCAGGCAATAAAAGGGAGCAGACCTCTACCCTGAGCTCTGGCCAAGTACTGCCCAGGATCTCTTGTGGCCTGAAACCTGGAAAAACAGACCTGACAGGACCTACAAAGGAGAATTTTAGGGAGCATTACTAATAAATCAAATAGCCATATAACTATGTATCTCCTCCCACATGATGGGAATTCTACATGTTATTTACTTCTATTTAGACCATAATAATTTATCGACTCTCAGTATCAATAATTAAGGGGAAGAGTTTGTCAATATGTAAAATGAAGGGTCAACAAATCTTAAGTGACCTCCAAATTAGCCATCCACATAGTGTATATACAACTTACAGGAGATATATTTAAAAAACAAACAAACAAAAACCTAAGCATTTTAACAGACTATAATTGTGGAGGAACTCTCTAAAGCTGTGCATAAGGGCTAGTCTACACTGGCAACGCTAAAGCGCTGCCGTGGCAGTGCTTTAACGTGATTTGTGTGGTTGCGGCACAGTGCTGGGAGAGAGCACTCTCCCAGCGCTCTTAAAAAACCTACCTCCATGAGTGACGTAGCTCCCAGTGCTAGTGCACTGTTTAAACTGGCGCTTTACAGTGCTGAAACTTGCTGTGCTCAGGGGGTGTTTTTTCACACCTCTGAGCCAGAAAGTTGCAGGGCTGTGAATTGCCAGTGTAGACAAGCCCTAAGATTCCAATCCAACTCTATTGTAGTTGATGGGACTATGATACTTTAAGGGAAGTTAGACTGGCTCTGGGAGCAACAGAAATTAGTGGCAAAAGATACAGATGAGAGCATCAGAGAAGCAGCAGTCATATGAAGAGAAAAAAAAATACTGTAATATGACATTTGGAAATGGACTTTGTTGGTGAAGAAGTGCTACCCGCATGGGCTCCTCCACCTGAGGAGCACAGAGTAGTAAGAGTGGGTGTCCTGGTCTGCCCTGTGAAGGAACTGCTGCTGAAATCTTTCCTTACCTCTCAAAATGCTTCTGCTACAGATGGTGTTACCCAGGGTTCTTTCAACCCAAAGCTCTTGATAACTTTTACTCTGTGAGGTGGTGTCAGGAAATAAATTAGGGGAGACATGGTCGTCCGACCGATAGATGGCTGGCACAAACAGGACAACATAAGCTAAAGTTTACTTAGTCTCAAGCACTTACACATGTCCTTAACAGGTTAGTAAAACACCCCCAACCCCTGATAATTACCAAAGCTGAGTGTGGCTCTTGAGTGGCACAGTGGCAGCCCGTCTGCCGATGGGGAACACAAGATGCATCCGGAGGGAGAGAGAGTCCAACTACCTCAAACTTCCCCCCTTATTTATACATTAGTAATGCAATGACATGTCACTTAAAGAAAACTTGTTAAGCAAGCTGTTTCAACGGTCAAGCAAGAAGTTTCCTTCTGATTATTGATTAACCAGGTGTGTTTTTTTCCCAGAGTTTGCAGCCTTGAGGCCCCTAAAATGCATGTATCAGCAACTTCAACACAATTCTTATCAAGAAGGATGCTGCCCTTTCTGTGGCACCCAAAACCCTCTCCTCTCCTGCCTTGGTTAAGCTAAGCCTGCTGCATGGCCACTTTACAACCTGCTGACTTGGATGCTTTTAGCAATAAGCAATAGTGGTTTCAGGCATCTTATTGGTTTCCCAAAATCTCCCCGTACTATGGGAGCTGCAGATCTCCACAAGTAAGCTGTGTGATGGCAATTTTGTGAGCTTAGGGCATCTCATTGTTGTGCTATGAGGCTAGACTAAAATAAATCTCAAATTCAAGATCACCCATGGTAACTGGGCCAGATGCCAACTGCGTGTGTCTTTTCAGAACGGGGGGGAAAGAATACCATCATAGAAGGAAAGGAAGCTGAGGCTAATCTGGACAATGACTACATCAGTCATACAATCTAATTCAGGAGAAACAGTGTGATTTTCAGCATGCTGGCTGTCATTTGTATAGTTCCTCTAAATCTATGCTAGGGTTTATTTTATACTGGAACCCACTGCTGTGGTATCTGAGCTCCACCCACAGTTGCTGTAAGAGCTAGGGTGACCAGATGTTTTATGGAACTTTTTTTTATATAGTTCCAAACTATTACCCTCCACCCCATCCCATTTTTTTCACAGTTGCTAACTGGTCACCCTACTCAGAGCAGATGTCTGCCAGGGCCGCCCAGAGGGGGGGGGGGCAAAGGGGGCAATTTGCCCCGGGCTCTGCAGGGGCCCCCAAGAGAACAGCGGAGGCTCCCGCCTCCGCCCCTCTCCTGGAGCCTCAGCGCATCAAGCGCCGAGTCTCCGGCGGAGCCCCTGAGCCCCGCCCTGCTCAGAGCTGCGTGGTGAGGGGACAGGGCTGGGAGCTCCGCTCCCTCCGCTTGGCGTGGAGCTCCCAGCCCCGCCCCCTCCCCACGCGGCTCTGAGCGGGACGGAGCTCAGGCCCCGCCGGGGACACGCTGCGGCTGTTCCGGCGAGGCGCTGAGACTCCAGGTGAGGAGGGAGCCGGGGGTAAGAGGCTGGGGCTGGGGCTGGGGCCGGGGGGGGAAGCGGGACCTGCCGCCGAAGCGCAGCCCGGTCTTCGGTGGCGGGGGGCCCCTTCCGTTCCGGGACCCGCCGCCGAAGTGCCCCGAAGACCCGCGGCGGGGACCCCCCCCGCCGAATTACCGCCGAAGACCGGGCTGCGCTTCAGCAAAGACCCCGGGCCCCCGGAATCCTCTGGGCGGCCCTGATGTCTGCACTGCAATGTAAGCCCAAGGTTAGCTGAACTTGAGTTAACAGACACTGTGTTTAAGTTAAGGCTTAAGTGTCTACACTCATTTGTTATCCCAGGCTAGGAACTGTTGAACCCTGGGTCCCAACCTAGGGATCCAACATCTATACCAGGGCTCAGCAACCTCTGGCATGCGGCTCGCCAGGGTGAGTACCCTGGCGGGCCAAGTCAGTTTGTTTACCTGCCACGTCGGCAGGTTTGGCAGACCGTGGCTCCCACTGGAAGTCAGCCAGAGGAAGTCAGCCCGTGGGATACATTTGGTAGAATCCGAGAGTACAATTCTAGTGGAGCTGCATCTACACTGCCTGTGAAACAACAGGGCTTGAAGCCTGAGTCCCAGCTTGACTCAGGTGTGGATGCTCCATTCCTGTGGGACCAAGAGCCTGAGCCCTAGGTTAGCACGGATGGAAAGTGGGTAGGCTTCAGTTCCAACCCCGGGCTTACACTGCAGTGTAGACACAGGCAGAGCCTTCAGCTCCTTGCCCCACTCCGGGGGTTCTGTTATGGCCTCACGACTGTCTTGCTTTCTAAGTTACTGTTTCTCAGGCCATGTGCTTCAGGAGACCCCCCCCCGGCTCTGCCCCTGCTGTTTGGGGCACGTAGGCTGACCAGGTGTCCGGATTTTATAGGGACAGTCCCAATATTTGGGCCTGTTTCTTCTATACGAGCCTATTACCCCCGCCCCGATTTTTCACCTATCTGGTTACGCTCCGCAGACGCTGCCTCCCGCCGGGTCTGGCCCCAGGGAGATACAACTTCCCCCGCCGAGCGGCTGGGCGGACGCTCCCACCCACCCACCCGGGGGGTGGCGCTTCAGCCTCGCGCACAGCGAGGAGACCGTTGGTGGCTGACGAGGGCCGCGCTCGCCGCCTCTCCCCTC
This sequence comes from Mauremys mutica, assembly GCF_020497125.1. Classification (NCBI taxonomy): domain Eukaryota; kingdom Metazoa; phylum Chordata; order Testudines; family Geoemydidae; genus Mauremys; species Mauremys mutica. The sequence continues at coordinate 82,444,362 of NC_059078.1, forward strand.
CCCTCCCCTCCCCTGCGAGCTGAGGCTTTTCCTGCCGCCAGAGGGCGCCCCGCTCGCGCCTGGTGGCGGGGATGCCGCGGGGCCATGGAGCTGGACGAGGCCTTCGGCTCCGTGGGGCAGTTCGGCCGGAGCCAGAAGCGCCTCACCGCCTTCCTGGTGCTGCTGCAGGTGGGAGGGGCGGCAGACGCGCGGCTGCTCAGCCCGGCCTGCGCCGGTCGCGGGCGGTGACCTGCCCTCATTCGCTGCGCGGGGGGGCGAGCCAGCGTGCCACGGGGCGCTGGGCGTGGAGCGGGGAGGCAGCGAGCGATTTCCTGGGGCACGAGAGGGACGGTGGCGGCTGCCCTGAGGACGCGCGTGGGCGGGGCGGGAGAGGGCGCAGAAGTCTCTTTTCTGAGCGCCAGCAAAGGTGTCCGTCCGCGCCGCTGGCGGTGCGTGTTTTAAACCCTGCGTGAGCCCAGTACGGGGGTGTCAGACTGGAGCCTGAGTGGCTGCGCTGCGTCCCCTGCCAGCGAGAGCCGGTCCCCGCGGAGACCTAGGCGCGAGTGGATTAGCCCAGCCTGGCTGGCAGGGGAGAGGAGAGGAGGGACTTCCCTCTCGCAGCCGCGGGGTTGGGTTTCTTTCTGGGTTCCTGGCACGGAACCCTGCTGGCCTCGCTTTATAACCTCCTGGAATAACCACCAGGCAGAAGCTCTCTCTGGCTCTCACATAATTAGCGTAGAGTCCAGCCTATCTGAGTAGTGTTTCCAAAATAAATCACGTGGATACTGTACTATAAAAATAGGTATTAAATGAAATTTCTTTCAGAATAGTTTTACATCGTTAGGCAAAAAGGTTATTGAATATTAAACTAGGCTGTTCCCTGTTCATACATCCCCTATAGTGCAAACCAGTCTTTATCCTTTTAAGCGGATGTTGTCATTGGTTGTTTATCTTCTGAAGTTCCCTTGGACTTTGGAAGGCCAGGATGGAAGCATTTACATGTGTTGTTTTAATATAAGGTGGAAGCCTGGATGTGCATGAGCTAGTATACAAATAATCTTTGGTAGTAAATTTTATATTTTAGCCTGTGAATATGTTGACATGCACTGTAAGTCAGGAGGTTGAGCCATAGTACTGCAAGTCCAAGAACTTCTGTGTTCTCTTCTTGTATCTGTCAGTGACCTGCTGTATGATCTTGGGCAAGTCCCTTAAGCTCTTTACATATCATTTTTCCCTATTGTAAAATTGGGATAGTACTTAAATATGCTGTAGGATTGTGGAGAATAATTGCTACATTTTTCTGTAGCTGAAGTTTACAATTGGCCTTTCAAGATTAACTCCAGGAAGATTTCCTTGTAGCTACAGTGTAACAAAAAAGCATGGATGGTATTGGAAAAGCTGCTGATCTTTTATGGCTCCACTCACATGAGATAGATGAAGGTGTTGAAGTTTCTTATTTCTAAATCTTTTGTTTTTAAAAAATCAAATGCAAAGAAAACAAACAAACCACCTGTGTCTTTTTGATCACAAAACCAGTTGTTCCTCAGGATTTCTTCTGCAGTGATCTGAGATGGAGCTTCTAGATGGACCCTATGTTTGCTGCTCTTTGCATATTTCATTGTCAGAGATGTGGTGGGGTATTTGGGGGCATATGTGATGGAGGGGGTCAGGGGTGCAGGCTCCAGGCGACACTTACCTCAAGCAGCTTCCAGAAGCAGCGGCATGTCCTTCCTCCGGCTCCTATGCGGAGCTGTGACCAGGTGGCTCTGTGTGCTGCCCTGTCTGCAGGTGCCACCCCTGCAGCTCTCATTGGCTGCAGTTCCCAGCCAATAGGAGCTGCGAGGGTGGCACTTGGGGCGGGGGCAGCATGCAGAGCCCCTTGGCTGCCCCTATGCGTAGGAGCCAGAGTGGGGACATGCCACTGTTCTGGGAGCTGCACAGAGCAGGGCAAGCTCCTGACCCCGCTCCCTGGCTGGAGTTTCGAGGGCCAGATTAAAACATCTGGAGGGCCGGATGCGGCCCCTTGGCCGTAGTTTACCCATCCCTGATTTAGGACCTTGGTGTAGACAGAATATCTGTTACCTTGGCAGTTTGCTGGCTGCTTTCTGTTTGAAATCTAACATTCTCTTGCATTTGTAATTGAACTGTTTGGCATGCTTATTGTATTATTAATCAGGAATGATAACATACAAAAGCCAGTAGGTGAACACGTCAATCTTCCTGGACATTCTGTAATAGATTTAAAAGTAACTATTCTTGAACAAAGAAACTTCAGAAACAGACTTCAAAGAGAAACAGCAGAACTAAAATTCATTTGCAAATTTAACACCATTAATTTGGGTTTGAATAGGGACTGGGAGTGGCTGGCTCATTACAAAAGCAGCTTTGCCTCTCCTGGAATTGACACCTCCTCATCTATTTTTGGGAGTGGACCACATCCACCCTGATTGAATTGGCCCTGTCAACACTGGTTCTCCACTTGTGAGGTAACTCCCTTCTCTTCATGTGTCATTATATAATGCCAGCATCTGTAACTTTCACTCCAGGCATCTGAAGAAGTTGGTTTTTTTACCCATGAAATCTTATGCCCAAATACATCTGTTAGTCTTTAAGGTGCCACCGGACTCCTTGTTGTTTTTGTGGATACAGAGTAACATGGTTACTTGTGCTTATGGTAGTATTTCTTTAGTCTTCACTGTTCTTTTGTAACTTCTGGTTGTCTTTGGCTCAAGAAGCACTTAAGTTTTTGTTCTGCCCGTAAGTCTTGGGGGCTGATGGTTCCGATCCATCGACCTCTGGGTTATGGGCCCAGCACGCTCCCGCTGCGCAACTCTGCTTGGGGGCTGATGCCAGGCAGCTGGCTCTAGCTCATCTGGTTTTTCAGAAGATCTAAATACCCAATAACTTCCATTGACTAACAGTAGCTACCCATTTTTGAGAAAGTTGGGCATGGTTCATATGCAAACTGTTAAAATAGTGCCAATTAAAAAAGACAAGTGAAATATAAATACTTTAAAACTTAAGAGGTAATATTAAAATCAATTTCTCAGTGAATAGTGTATCTTAAATGTTTCTTTAAATAAGACCTTTTTAATTGAACACTTCTCTTACTTGGTTTGTTACAATTTTTCCTAATGCTTGAGATTTTATCATTTTGTTTCATTCCTGAGTACAGCATACTTATTTTTTTTTATTTCTAAAACTGCACTGATCATAGTTATGAGTAGGCATGTAAACATATTGGCTAATCCAAATATAAAGAGATCCAATCCCCAAATCAAGCTGCAGGACAAGATATATTGGGCCCTGCTGGACCTGTGGGGGGAAAATAGCTCCAGAGTTGAGTTCCTTCCATAGACAATACAGCATCAAAAAGTGGTTAAGGTTTGGGTATATATTATTTTTCAAGAAAGTTGGTTTAAAGAAAAAAAGTTAGAAACACAGAACTAAGATTTCACTTCTTGTACAAGGCATTCAAACTTACTGTGGACCTCCTGAAGCCTGCAGGAAGGGAGAGTCTTCATGAGCCTTTTGATGGAAAACTTTTTCTAGTATGTAGCCCAGGGGTGGCCAAACTTACAGACCCTCTGAACTGCATACAACAATCTTCAGAAGTTCGAGAGCCGGGGGACACCTGCTGGGGCTTCTGCCCCATGGGGTGCCCCTGCTGGGGCTTGGGGCTTCAACCCTGCAGGGAGGGGGGTCTTGGGGCCTCAGCCCTGTCACTGTGAGAGGCACCTGCAGGGACTCAAGCTTTAGCCCTGTGGGGACGGGGAGTCTTGGGGCTTCAACCCCACTCCCGCTGAAGCCCTGAGTCCCGGCACGTGCCCTCCCAGATTTTTGTGAGGGCTTGCTGGCCCCACTCAGTCACATTGTGCTGCAGGGCCCCCTCCCTGCATGGCAGCTGCTGGAGCCAGTAAGCTGGGAGCTGCAGCTGTGGGGAGAGGCTGTGACAAACAGCTGGGAGATGCAGGGAGAGCCACTGCTTTTGCTTCTGCCTCTCCCTGTGGAGCTAAAGTGGCAGCTCCAGCTGTTTGCCATTGATTTTCCATGTGGAGCTAATACCTGGGAGCTGCAGGGAGGGGTAGTTGAGGTAAGAGGGGCATGCCTGGGGGCTTATGAGTATGACTCCAGCTGTGGGGGAAACCTTTAAATTGTGCTCCCCGACTCTCAGGAGGCACCGGTTGTCTCTGGCAGAAGCCCTTAGCCCCACCACACTGCCACTGGGCAGAATCCCCAAGCTTGTCCCCCTCCCCCAGTCTGTTAGGTGGAGAATGGGGGAGGGGGTTGGAGACGCATTTTAACTGTAAAAGAGATGCATGCAGCCAGTTTGCCCACCCCCATCTAACCTCCATAGTGATCAGGTTCAGTCTCTGCAAGGAGAAAAGCTAGAGGTTTCTAACTCCATTGGTTTGCTGTACTGATTTGTTGCTGGAATTGATATTCCTTAGTGATGTTACTATATAAAATGTTAGTAACTCTTGGAAACAAACTTTAATTGAATTAAATTTTGGCCTTGGGTGCTAGATCAGCTAGAAGTCCCTAGTAAAGTACAGTAGTTTATAATCTCCTTTCTGTGTTCTTGCTACAAAGCAGCAAATAAGAAGTTTGAAGAATTTTGAAATTTGGGGGAGGGTTGCAAAATCAAAATAGAAACCCACTGAAAATCTTAAATATGACATGACTGCTGTCCCTCCAAAATGCTCTTGCTTATGCGTTCCTGTCTAGGGACTCAAAGACAATACACTGAGCTGTTGTGCTTTTGAATTAGGAGAACCACTGTAGCTCAAGTTGTAAATATTAGTTCAATGAAGAGGTTAAAATATTTATGATAAAAGAGGGCAAAATATCATGTAAATTGTTTATCCTAAACAATTGTTTGTCTCTTCTTTTTAGGTATATGTGGCCTGTCAGTCTATGCTTATTGTATTAGTGGGGGCTGTGCCAGAGTATCATATTGACCAGGGAGAAATTCCTGCTAGCACAGAGGAGCTTGCCAGACATGTCCGATTTGCAGATAACTTCACATCTATAGCAACTGAGGCAAGTACTTTGTTCTGTGTCATTTCTTAATGATTCTTTTCTGTGTTTCTGGTTTATTTCTTGAGAAAGAGGGAGCTGCCACTCATGGCCACAAGGAGGTGTCAAGCGGCTCCTCACTAGAGATAGCAAACTTTGGACAACCATGGGGTGGTAGGAAGTGGCCCAGGTAGGGCAGCCTTAAGGCACTCCTGGCTGTCAGACTTTTGATAACCCTCACCGAGTCCTGGGCTGGAGCCTGGTGTAGTGGGAGGGCCTGCCCCTGCCTCCCCCCAGCTCCCTCCGCATTTTGAAGAGCCTAAGTGCTGACCATTAGACAACGCTCCCACGAGTGAAGACCATCACAATTTTATATTCAATCTTCTAAAGACTACAAAAAGCACTGAAGAATAGAATAAAACAAAGGAAGACTATTTTAGAACATATGACTGATAAACTTTAACAAGTAGTCATCCTCTAATTCAAGCAGAACACTTTTCTTAGTTCTCTGTAAGGTGATAAGCAGATTTAACTGGGATTTGGTATCAGAATTTTTTTTCCTAGTTTTTAAAAATGTATATATATATTAAGTAATCTTTCTATATCGGTGATCTGCAAAACCACCACAGAGACTATGAACCTACATGTAAGAAATTCAGTAATGAGGTGGTATTTTAACAGAGTTTTTCCAGCAAATTAAAATGTGTTGTTATCATATATGTGTAAAGCAAAAGAAAAACATCATGTGGATGAGCAATAGGTAGTAATCTTTCTGGCAGAAATATTTGAAGATAAACACAATTCTCCAGTCTGGAATAATAAAGGACTCAAAATATTCTTAATATATTTAGAGATCTTTATTAATTCAACACTAATGCAGGGCGACCTTCAGGACTAAGAAACAGAGTCTCAAAAATTTAAAAACATTAGATAAGCCTGACTGTTTTGGAATGCTACTGTATCTCTCACCATGGAATTTTAGGAGAATGTAGAAAACTTTAAAAGCATATCTATTTTTAGCATTATGATTAACTTTTTTTTGTAATTTTTAAATAAATTGCTTATTGAAATTTGTGATGTACCTGCAACTGACTACAGATGTTTCTGTAAGTATATGTTCCATCTGCCCTAACTTTTCCTTTCCCATCTTTTTTACAATATAATAATACAGTATAAAATAAATAAAACATACCAAATTTGAACTGAGAAATAACTTATGAAAAGGAAAAGATGATTGCTTGCATATCTGAACTTTACAGTCAAGTAATCCATGTTGAAAACTGAATGACTCTACAACAGTTTTGAAGAAAATCCTTGAGATTGTTCAGACCACATAGTTTTGGTGGTTCCATGTGTATTGTATTACTATACACATAACAGCCTAATGCATAATTCTTTCAGATAATGGTTGGTAGGATGACACAGAATGAATTGTATTAGATTAAAAAAGCACCTGAAAGATCCCTTAAATGCAAAATCTATGTCAATACAACATCAGGGTAGTTATTTAAGAGTACAGAAATGAGAAAATTGTAAATGGTTGCAATAAGAACGATAGCTTTGTTCATTTGTATTTTGTATTCCAGTATGTGGTGGTATTTTAAATATCTTATTAGAAAATGCATTTCTAAAGTTTCCATCACGGTGGCATCTTGGCATCATTACATACATTGAAAATTATGGACATGGTTCTTCTGGCCTGGTATTTTGCCTCCTCAGTATTTTGAGCCACATAAAAGTGTCTGGATATAGCTTGTTTTCTGTATGCTCACTTGCTGGAGTTATTTTATTGTTTGGCTATTAAGGGAATTTCTTCTGAAAGAGGTGAGCCTTGCATCACAATCAGAAGGCTGCAAGAGCTGGACTCATCTCGTATGGTAATTGATTCCACTGCTGAGGTCTCTCCCTGTGAGAGACAGTGCCTTGAGGTGGCTTGCTCATGGCATTTTCAGGGCTTTGAAAACAAGATTTAGCAACCTGACTTATGCTAAGAACTATATTGACAGTCAGTTTGGAGCATGACAGTATATGTTCTTAGAGAGATGAGGTGGCTGAAGTTATATCTTGTATTGGAACAACTTCTGTTGATGAGAGAGAGAAGCTTTTTTTGAGCTTACACAGAGCTTTTCTTTAGGAAACTTCAAAGTATCTGTGAAGAGTTTGCTTCTGATGATGAGCCCTGCTGAGCCACTTCACCTTGAATTGTCCCTTGAAATATGTGTTAACTACATGTGCTAAACAATCTGTTCCATCTTGTATTTAGCTGTGACACTTGAGGTCAGGTCTATGCTTAAAATGCTGCAGTAGCGCAGCTGCAGTGCTTCATTGAAGATGCTACTACATTGAGGGGAGACCACCTCCCCTCTGTGTAGTAATCCACCTCCATGAGAGGCAGTAGCTATATTGATGGGAGAAGCCCTCCCATTAACATAGCATTGTCTACAACAGGTGTTAGTTTGGTAAAACTGCATTGCTCAGGGGTGTGGACGAAAAGCATCGGTGTGGGCAGCGCTTCGTCGGCTGGAGATGTTCTCCCAGTAACAAAGCTACCGCCCCGCACTGGGGGTGGTTTTATTTTGTCACTGGGAGAGCTCTCTCCCAGCAACAAAGAGCGGCTACACTGCTTACCTTACAACGTCGTGGCTGCAGTGGTACTGCCGCATCATTGTAAAGTGCGCAGTGTAGACATAGGCTTTGGCTACACTTGCATTTCAAAGCGCTGCCGCGGCAGCGCTTTGAAGCGCTAAGTGTAGTCAAAGCGCCAGCGCTGGGAGAAAACTGTGGGGAATAACGGACAGCGCTGGGGCTTTGACTACACTGGCGCTTTGTAGCGCCGCAATTTGCAGCGCTGCAGAGGGTGTGTTTTCACACCCTGCTGCAGCGCTGCAAATTTGTAAGTGTAGCCAAGCCCATAGCTTACGTTTCCCAGACCTTAAGAAGAGCTCTGCATAAGCCTGAAAGCTTTTCTCTCAACAGACGTTCTTCCAATTAAAAAAAACCTCACCCACCTTGTCTCTCTAATATCCTGGGGCTGACATGACTCAACAACACTGCATACAGTATAAGATGTAAATCACCAAGTGGAAAACCTCAATTTATGTCATCAGTTTTAATCAACTTTTCCATTTGTACTTCAGTTATTTTCTAAAGAAAGGTGCACTCTCATTGGTTGATATAACATTAAAACATGCAGATTTACAACTATGTAGAGCCTTTATACTAGATTTGGTACATGTTTTTTTGCTACCTAGAAGGGTACACTATAACTATATACATTTATTTAAGCAATTATATAGCTGAATATTTTTAGATTTTTGTTAATTGTACATTTTTAGTGTGCTAGAAAATGTTGAATGATATATACTAGATAATTAACATTTTGCTCATGATTTGTGCCAAGCTGCGTTAGGATAGTAAATGGAATTTAATTAAATACACAACACAGCATATACAATTTTTATTTATTAAACAAAACAACCTTCAGTGTTTTGGATACGTAAACTTCAGTGTTTTTCTATGAGCTGGAGAGTAAGTTTCTATGGTGGGTGGAGTCATAAATATTCATAGTTGGAGAACTAACACAATCAGAGTTCAGGTAGGGAGAAGCTATAAAATAGGAGTATGAGACCACCCAGGTGGGCTAAATGAATGATCCTGATGAGATGGATGATGGTGTCTCTTGTAGTCAGAGGCTGGATCCCAACACCTGTGATGACTTAGCCAGTCTCTTGCCCTTGGGTCCCCCACAGGATCAAGACCTTAATACAGTACATAACCTCTTGTGCCATATTTATAAACTTTGACCTCAAAAATTGGATGTTTTCCCCCGATTCTTTCTTTATATAGAAAAGCAGCCTTTAACTCAAAGGTTTTGATAGAGGCTCATGGATTCAGCATATTTATTTTTATTTAAATGTTGTAAGAGATTAAAATGAAATCTGAATTTAATGTAAAATATGTTAAGGCCTAAATTTATTATAAACAGGTTCATTTTTAAAAAAGAAAAACTTATTTAAATAACAAAATATAAAAAATCTGTTTGTTTTTGTATTTTTTCAAAAAATCATCTATTTTTACCAACCCTGCTTTGTTTAGCATGTATGCTATGAGCCACAAGCAATCTGTAGTTTGAGCATCACATCAAGCTATTGCATGCTGCGGAAGTCTAGCTCTGAGGTGACAAACCAGGGATTTCTGTGAACAAGTCTGCCTTTGGGAAAAAGGAGCACAGTCTCCTGGGTAGTAGAAGGTGAAACATGATGTTTCTGGCTACTGCTGCTGTGTCCATGAGAAGTTAAATGTCTTGCATTTTCAGACTGTCCTGACATTCACTTGGAAGATGCCATTAATGAAGATTGAGGTTGCATTTCCTAGATATTCCTCCAAGTTTAGCCCTTTTTCTTCAGCAATACCTCCGTCTTATTTGAGTTGATATACTCTTTACTGTGTATTAAATATATTATATAGTGTCGCTGAATTAAGATTGTTTTGTGGATCTACAACTTAGATTTTCCTGACTTTTCTGTATATAATAACTATATATGCTTTATCTTTTTTAAATGAAAGAAAATTAATTTGAAAAAAGAAATTAGGACATCTCTATTTACAAGACTTGCAGAACATGAGAAGAGACACAAGAGATTTCCCATCCTTCTTGTTGTACTCTGTCCCGATTTAAATAGGCATCAGTATGATTTTGAAGATGACATTGTAATAAAATATGTGATGCTTAAGACACACATATGCATATGATTATTTGGAGCATTGTGTCTCATTGCATTGTTTAAAATCACAACTGAAAATTCATGTACAACACTGCACATGACACTTTGACATTTATAACTTCATTATTTCTAAACTACATTACTTTAAACATGTTAAAAGCATTTGTTCTTACTGAGGACCCAAGTCCCTGGTAAGTTCTCAAGTTTTAAAAAGAAGCTGTTTTGACTTATACCTTTGCACACAAGAATTGTCTGAAAACTAATTGGTGTAAATATATTTTCTCCTCTTTCTCCAACTGTCTCAAAATGTTCTGAGAGTAAAGGTGAGAAACTACAGAAAATTAGTTTTCACCCCTAAAGTTAAATATCTGAATTAGGGATATGGAAGTGAAGATATTTTCTCTGCCATAATTACAGATTTGCTATCCCATCATTTACAATGCAAGTTTTGATCCTCTGCATTTAAATTTTACTATCAAGGCAATGGCTCCTGTAGCTCAGACCCTTTCTTCTTGGATAAACATGCCTGGATATAGCTTAATGTATTTTTATACTGATGTTTCACCTACATGTCAAGGACTTCATCATGTATTTCAAATCCAAAACTTTCTAGCCACAGACTGAAATATAAGGTCCAGCCGTTAAAATGTGGTCATTATGCATTCCATTTTACAGTTTGTTAGTCACTTAACCAATGTTAAATTCTGTTGTCTTTCCTCAAGCAGAGCTCCAGATTTATTCAAGAGGGGCTTTACCTCCTGTAGTAAGGACTACATAATCTGTTCTCAGTGTAAACATAAAGAGCCTACTGTCAATGGGACTTGAAGGACTTTTTGCATGGTTGGCCCAATAATTTGTTATTTACCCGGTAAATAAGATTTGGCAGTATTTTTAGTTTTTCTCAGGCTTTGTTCTTAATTACAATAATTGTCATCTAGAAGTCAGTTAAACATATATCATTTATAATTACTCGTTTGATTACAGATTTTTGGATTTCAAATGCATTTCTTAATGTTTTGATAGTATGTTTTTACAATATAAAATAAGACTTGATCTTTGCCATTAGTTATCATATACTTCTGTTTTTCAGCTTTTGACTTTTAATTATTTCTCTTTTTTTCTACATTTTGTCATGATCAGATCATTTGATGAGTTTTGCAAACTCACTTGGAAAAAATAGTGCTGAACTCTTATCAATTTATATTATACATTGTTTAATGGTAATATTTAAAAAATCTCTAATTTTCTTGAAATTAATGATCGTTATCTATATTTTTTTTAGAGATCTTCTCATTTTATTTATTTTATTTTCCATATTATATACATGAGCAACAGTAACTGTGTGTGTGTAATTTGTTTTGCAAAAGATGCTAGGACTTGGTTGTGTGGATCCTTTGAAGATGGCTATGGAATATTTTATTGTGAATTTGCAGTAGTTGCTCAATCGTCGTAAAGTTCAGATATGAAATATGTATGTGTGAAAATGTCATCCTGGGGTTACATAGTTATTTTCTCAGACTGCCAGATGTCATGCATCTCATATGATGCTCATGCTTCCCCATACTCCCCTTCAATTTGCTCTAACTGTGACCTGAAGAGGCCACATCTAGGGATGGAGAGGATAGTTCACTTCCATACCTGTTTAGTTTGACCTCTCTAGAGAGACTGACAACCACAATGTCAGTTTGTGCTAATTGTGGTAGTGGTTTTAGGTATGTGGCTGAATATGCCAGCACGCTTCATGGAGGCCTGTGGTTCTCAAACTTGACCTGGTATGGCAACATTTAACCCAGGTCCTCTATTCCCATTTAGCAATAAGAGAAGTACAAGGTGGTTACAACCTCCCAGGAATTATGAATCCCCAGCCCGCCAACCCAACTTCAGGATTTTGGAATTCCCAGTTTGAGAACCCATGTCATGGTCCATTCTTGGAAACAAGTATTCAGAATAATTGAATGCTGATCTGTGAATTATTCAGCAAGGGCAGAGCCAAATTAAACAAGGGAAAAAAGGTCTTCTCTGAGCTCAGACTAGAAATTCAAAACTTCAGAGTAAAAACCAACCAACTTCTTTGTGGAAGAGGAGTTGTGCATGTTGAGTGCCCATTTCTTCACATAATATAGATAAGAGGTTGTGAAGTTCATAACTTTAACAGCCTCTTCCAAGTACCTGTTTTCAGTTCTGTTGCCATTCTCTTTGCTGCCAAAAGCTTCCCCTTGAATTGATCAACGTGTTCCAATGGCTTGGTATGCTATCCTAGATATAAAGCCAGTGTGTTTTCCTGTCATATCTCTGGCATCATCAGTGTTGAATATCAAGTACAGCAATACCAATCAGTCCCAACTGCAAGTACTGCAGGAAAGCTTCAAAGATATTTTTCCTTTTTGGTGCATCCTCTCAGTGGACAGCAAAACAGGAAGTCCATGCTGCTCATACTGGACAAATATTGAAAGTTTCATTCAGCTGTGTTGAGAACTGCTGGCTTCTAACATCTGTTTCCAAACATCTGCAGCATGTCATTAATTTGTCATCTTGCTGACTGATATCGAAGAGGGCCGAGTGCTTTGATTGGCCTGGCAGCAACTGATTCTAATATCTGAGACTAAGGGAACAATCAGTGGTTCCCTAGTTATGAGACTTTGAGGCATTTGTTATTTGTGATGACACCAAGTATGATTCTCCAAGGGCTTTCATGTTTACAGCGTTGCTATTTAATGAAGGTCACCTCATTTTGTAAACTTTTGATTGAAGAATTCAGGAGATTATTTTAGAAAGATGTATGTTTAGCCTTCAAATGGCGGTGTCCTCTCCTTCTAGTGGCTATGTATATGCCCCTGAGTCCTCTGTCAGATACTGCAGCCACCCTTTTGAAGTATTCTGATGTGCATTTTGGTCAGAGGCTAGCAGAGAGGAAAGTCTGGCTGAAAGAGCCAGTTCCATAGAAGAGGGAAGAAATGGAGGGTAGCCATGTCTGCCTTGCTGTTTGGCTCTATGGAACAGTGCAGGAGGCGTGCACTATAATCCAAATATCTTCCCCAGAGTAGGAAAGCTGAGAATGCAGAGGCAACAGCCAGCAGGTCCCAGCAGGGTAGGGGGCCCAAACCAAAATATTGAGCTCTGACTAAAACAAAACAATGAAATGCTGAATGCCAGGGCATATTGGGGGGGGGGGGGGGGAAGTCAAATTCTGTGGCTACAGAATTGATGAAAGGGGCAGCTCGTACCTTTCAGAGTTGCTCTTGCAGGCTGTTTGTACATTCAGGCTAGTATCACTGCTTCAGTTTATGCTTGGTGAACATTTTCAAGGTTATCTCTGCAACTTCAAGGGCTAGAGACATATATATATATAAAAATACAAGGGAAAAACAGGGAGAAAGAGGGTAGTTTACATGCCCCCTAAAAATCTTTTGGTGATCTTCCAGGGTGTCACCAGCTATAGGTTGAGAACTCTTGATGTAGGCCATCTAAAAGCTGTCAGTAGTTAGGACTTCTTTGATACAAAATGATTTTTGAACAAATAATCAGATTGTGTATATTAAATGTCCGAATGCGAATTTACTCTATTGTCTGTCCGACTTAATAGGCGTAATCATGACCTATCAAGTATTTAGATGTTGGTTTTTGCTTTGTATTTTTGTTTTCAAATGTATCTTTAAAATTGACAATTGAAGTAAATTAACACAAAAAATGTAAGTTAGGAAGTCAAGCTCCTTCTTTAACACAATCTGTTGTGTGTACCTGGTGTGCTAACAGGAAATCTCAAAAGTGGCTGATATTTTGTAGAGTTGCATATTACTATTGTAAGCCTCTGCTTCAGAAACAAGTCTGAAGGTTTCCAGTTCATGTTATTTAAAAATTAAGTATCTCCTATTTCTAATAACTTTGACTGTGTTGCTGTTGATGGGCCAAAGTTTATTGTGATGCATTTCTAATTTGCTTGAACATATAACGTTGAAACGTAGCATGAGAAATATATTCTAATGAAACGTCTTGACAGAAGTATATACATTTAAAAAGTTGTTGGGCCATAATCTGCCATGGAGCTTTAAACAAAGCTCAAGTGAACATAACTCAAGGCCAGAATACAGAATAATGGTATGAGATATTCCGTAGTTGTAAAAGTATTAAGTTTTCTTCAATATTTTCAAGAAGCCAATGAATCTATATTACTGTTTTTAAACTACAGATTCCTTTATTTTCAACAGTGGTTCTTAATCAAACATGAGGCTTATAAAGTAAACCTGGCATCATCCTTGTATTTTGCTGGATTGCTTATTGGAAATATAGTTTTTGGACCATTGTCTGACAAATTGGGCAGGAAACCAGTGTACATGTCAGGTAAGATAAAAGTAAAATAATTGTTTCTTACACATTTTCAATTTGGACATAATATCTGGATCTGAAGGAAATGAGGGCCAGAATAAGAACATTTAATATTTTTCCATTGGGAGTACACAGCATATGTATTTCATCATACTTTTCAGTTAAAAGTTTATTTCCTTGATGGAGACAAGAAATATTTCTGAGGCAAATATTTGTGAAGAAAGCTTGTATTGTTCTGTGTTGATTGTGGTGTTCCACCAGCTGTGGTTTAAAAAAACCCATTTGAACTTGTGGTCTGTCTGTTTTGTTTTTCTGTACTATTTGGCAATCTATTTTCTGGTTCAAAGGTTTTCTGAAATTGGCTATATTGTATAGCACAATATATTAAACTTCCAGAGTTTTCTTCATGTTTGAGACCTCAGCATAATATTTTGAATTTACTACTTCTTAGCCAGCTATAATGCAACTTAACTTACATTCTCCAGCCTTCCAGTAATTATTGTCTATTATAATGGGAGGTGGTGCTATAGGTTTTCACAAATCATCACCCATTCATAAAAAGATGAGAACATATGTTGCAATTTCTTGTAGAATTTGCAACACGTAGACCCATCAATTTCAGATATGTAAAACTAAGAAGTCTTTCTCCAGCACATAATACAATATATTTTCTTCCTGTTGTCATGAGTGTTCTTATTTTAAACCTGAAGAAGAGCTCTCTGTAAGCTTGAAAGTTTTTCTCTCTCACCAACAGAAGTTGATCCAATGACAGATATTACCTCATCCACCTTGTCCCTCTAGTGCTTTTAAAGTGATTTAAGCGCCTCAAGAGACACTGTTGCCAGTGTGTGAGAAATTCAGCCCTGCTGTGATTTGAACATTTGGATCCCAAATCACTAATGCTACTACTTAAACTAAAGGAGATCGTATAGATACAGTTAGTAGTACTGGGATTAAATCTCTGTAGAAGCTTTTAACTTCTCAGGGCAAGACGTCAAAATATATTAATGTGTAGTCTAAACAGCACAGTTTCAACCCACTGGAATTCACTTCTCAGGTTTTTTGAAAGTCAATTTCAGCCACACTCCCTTGCAACCTCACAACGGAGGTAGCATTTTACCGTCCCTATAATATTTCTCAATCAGTCCCATTGAAATCCTGGGCTGCTTCTGCTTTTCTCAGAAAAGATTACTTTCATTTCTAGGACCACTTTGTGTAGCACAAGACCACATGGCATCAGGGACTCTATTTGGATAAAGAATAGTATGCAAGCCATTTTGAGTAATAAGGAAAGTCTATGTCCTGGCCTGATATTTTCAAGATTGATCAGACACATACTACAGTACTTCCGTATGTTTTAAAGAAACCTTATCAATAGTTTCTTTATCATAGTTCTTTTATCATGAGTTTTTTAATTCCATCTTGCTTTTTCACAGTTCCTCCTTCTCCAGAATCTTAATTATATCTCCTTAACTCATGTATTATTACCGTAAAACCTTGTTGTGATAGTTCTTGGAGTACCAGAGCTATGAGTCATCTTATCATTTTCCTGCCTCCAGCGAGACGGAGACTTGCTTGTGCTTTAAATGGGTGTCAGCTCCCTGACACTTCCAGTCTGTTAGGCCAGCCCTTACTTTGCCTAGCCAGTTAACAATAGGTGTAACTCAGTCCCTGAGCCCCTTCAAAGCATTCCCCAGAATTGTCTAGCCTCTTATCCTCTGAACACTCACAGAAATACCAGGCTTGCTGTCCCCAAGAGGACAATGTACACACTAACTTGTTTGATTCAACTTAGGATCAGCTCCTTGTATAATACCATAGCACTGAGATATATTTATAGTGAAAACAATGATAAGTTTATTATCAAAGATCAAGATTTAAGAGCAAGTGAGTAAGGATAATGGAAATAGAAGGGTTACATATAAAACAAAATCATAACATGATTCCTAGAGACTAAATTTAACTTAACAGGCTAACTTCCAATCTAAATAAGTTTATCTCACCCAACATGTCCTTCGCAGTGTTTTCAACCAAGCCTACTTGAGAACCCGTTTTCATGAATGTAATCATACTACTCGATTACTTCATAGGTGCAGGTGGGGTCTTCCTTGCTTTCTTGTATTTCCCCAAGTTCATTGTTTGTACCCCAGAGTCAGGATGACCCCCTGTAGTTTATTCTCTGGTGTGCTGCCTTTCCTCTTGACTCTGTAAACTGGGATTTCACTATGTTGGCTTACAATGCTTAACTTACATTTTGACAGAGATACACACATCTTACCTGCTGTCTGGAAGAAAACCTGTTTTCCACTCTGGTTGGTGATAGACTTTAAAACATATTTTCAGTACATATACACAGCTCCTTTGATGTCATCCACATGTACATCTCTCCGTGATTATGAGGCTCAGGATTGACATAAGCTTTTAGTAGAGACCTCACGTGGCTCTCTTTGGAGAACTAGAATATACATGCCAGACTCAGGAGCTACCTGTAACCTCTGTGCCCCTTTCCAGCTGGCATTAAAAGGTTCTTGAGGCACAGTTTTATTTTCTTAAATTACAGTTGCTCTTTGCATTTTTAACCTTTGTATGAAATAAAACAGTTGTGCCCATTGTTCCCTATGAACTCAATTTCCTGATTTCTAAATTGTTTTACGAGCATCCCTCTAGCTCTAAAGTTTAGAACTGAAGATTGTAGGTCAATGGTTGTACTTAATTTTGAAGGAAGAAATTTAGTTGTGTAATAGTCATTTTCTGCAGATGGTAATTTTCTTAAACTATTTTGTTAATTAATTTAAAGTATATTTTAGAACACTACGAAGTTACATTATTATTATGCTATCGCTGAATTGCTATCAACCAGTCAGATTATCTAGTTACCAGTAGCTCCGACTGGTAGGAGTGTTGTTGTGAGTTAATTGATCGGGACTTAATCTTCGGATTACAATTAATAACTCATGTCATGGTCATTTATTTTGCAGTTGTACTTCCAGTTGAAGGGTCTAGTGTTGAATGATAGTATTGTCTAAAGCAGTGTTTCCCAAACTTGGGACGCTGCTTGTTTAGGGAAAGCCCCTGGCAGGCCAGGCCGGTTCGTTTACCTGCTGTGTCCGCAGGTCCAGTACGTCCCTCAGCCTACGCCGCTTCCAGCAGCTCCCATTCACCTGGAGCAGCGAACCACGGCCAGTGGGAGCCGTGATCATCCGGACCTGCGGACGCAGCAGGTAAACAAACAGGCCTGGCCCAACAGGGGCTTTCCCTAAACAAGTGGTGTCCCAAGTTTGGGAAACACTGGTCTAAAGGTAAGTTTCCTCTTTTAGATCTCCATTCTTGGTATTACAAACCTCAGGTGTGTGACTTGGAGATGAGGTAATAGATACTAACAGTTTGGAGCCCCTTGGAATCCTCATGTTACTCAAGATGTTTGTAACCCCAAGTGTGTGAATCCATAGAGATACACCTCTACCCCAATATAATGCGGTCGTGGGGAGCCAAAAATCCCTACTGCGTTATAGGTGAAACACCATTATATCGGGGTAGCGGTGGCAGGGCTCTGGTGGTGATTTAAAGAGCTCCGGGCTCCGGTCACTGCGGGGAGCCTGGTCCCTTTAAATCGTTGGCCTAACCCCGCTGCTGCAGCCCTGGGGTAGCGGCGGCAGGACTCCAGCACTAATTTAAAGGGCCCTGGGCTCCCCGTAGCAGCTGGAGCCCCGGACCCTTTAAAGTGCCGATGGAGCCCCTCTACTACCGCGCTATATGTGAACCCGTGTTATATCAGGTTGCGTTATAGCGGGGTAGCGGTGTACTACCTTTAGAACACTAGTTATGGTAAGTAATTCAGTCCTCTTCTTTCCTTCCTTCTCTCTTTTCTGAATTTACACTATTTGAGAAGACTGATAGACCAGATTTTTAATACTTTGTTTTGTTCAGGTCTGTTCTTTGATGTCATTTTTGGATATGTCACAGCATTCGCTCCAAGTTATAAAATTTTTGCAATGTCACGCTTCATTGTTGGGATTATGAATGGTGGAATGTCTCTAGTGTCTTTTGTCTTGACACAAGAATATGTAGGAAAGTCTTACTGGGCATTAACAGGTAAGATTTAAGAATGATGCTAATATCTTACACAAAACTTTCTTTTTTGTAAATTCTTGCAATTTTAGAAATAATTTTAAATGTATGAAGTTATTTTAGTACATATTAAAGACTATAATGAGTCAAATAAATACAATATTCCACCCAAAATGCCAATAATTTCATGCAAAATTTTGCTTGAATAAGGACTGCAGGATTGGGGCCAGCGTGATTAACAACAGGGCAGTGGTGATATTTCAAGATTAGCATAATGATTCCCAAAATAATCTGTGGACTATTTTGCATTAAAATTTTTTTTCCAGAAACTCCCTTTTCCCCCAATTTCACCATCAGTGTTTTGAGAAAATATTTATGATGGCAAGAACACTTCCCTCTTACCCCATCACCATTTTTTAAAGTAGTTCATTTCTCTTGTCCCACAAAAATAAGCTAGCACATACCTGGTGCTTTTTTCATATTCTGTACTGAATCCAATATTTTAAAAATGTCTCTCTGCTCTGACAGCGCTAGTATTTAACATAGATTTAATAATAAAAGTTGAGATTCAGCTCTCCATCACACTGTTGTAAATGTAGATAAACTCTAATTTTAGTGGATTTGCATTGGAGTAACTGAGGGTAGAATTTGGCCCTAAATGTATAACTGTGATGGCTGTGAGCCTATTTCCCCCTTTTATTTCTTCAGTCTTTACACACTCTTTTTTTCTTGTCTCTTTATATTTTCTTGCCTTCTGGGAATGAGGGAGTAGGTTTTTCTTTTGTTCTATCTTTCTGTTTTTTCAATTACTGATATTTCTCTCCCCCTCCCTTAATGGTCCTTCCCATTTGTTTGTTTCTACATTTCCACTCATGTTGTCTCTGTCTGCCTCCTGTGTGTCTATCTCAGCTCTTCCTAGTCTTTTCCCCTACAGGGCTGGCCCCTATGGGCTGAAGAGACACTCCGCGCCCTGCTGCTTGCCATTTCAGGTGCTTTGTTGTTTTAGTACCTCTCAGCTGTTGAGTAGGGGGTGATGAAGAACAGATCAATGGCTGGTAGGGAGGGGGAGCTAATGAATAATGCTCCTGATAGCGGTGCTAAAGAAGAGCTTCTAGCTGCCAGCAATGGCCAAGGCTCCATTGACCACTGTTTGAGAATGTCCAGTTTAGTACTATATCTCACATACTTGACTGAAAAAGTTTCCTCTTAGGCTTTTGTGATTGACATTGACTACATATTTTCCATAGCACCTTTTATAAATATATGTTCTTCAGAAAGGTTTGGTAAGTTTTACCCTAGTATCACTCAAGTTCATTGCTTTTCTATACAATACTAACTACCCTTCCAGTTTTAGAGGTCTCTTCCAATTTTGTCTGACTCACGACCACTCCAGATTGTCGTCATGCATCCAATTAAATCAGTTAGAGTATTTCTTTTCACTTCCTCTCCCACCTCAGCTTCTCCATACTATTTTTACGTTGAGCTTTGCTTTGATTGCCTCCCACAAAACAATTAAGTATTAAAATTCTGTAAATACATGTACATAATCCATATACTGTCAGAATCAGTTAACTTATTCAAATGAACTCAAAGCAGTATGACAACTGCATAAGAATGTTGCAAAATCTTTATGTACTGTAGGAAGAATATATACTTAGTGTATTTCACTGCTTAGAAATTTAAGGCATCTGAGTGTGACCTTTTGTCATCGTTTGATGTAGTAGCTTTTTTTTGTTTTTATTTTCAGGCTCGTTAACAAATTTAACATTTGCAGTTGGCATAGCAGTTTATGCCTTCCTGGGTTACTACATACGAGAATGGCGCTTCCTTGCATTTGTATCAAATTCTCCAGGGGTTTTCTTCTTTCTTCTTTCTTTGTAAGTAGTTCAAATTTGTTATGTGTGTAAAAATATAATGTGTAGCAATTTAACAAAAATACCTTATTTTGTCATTGAAAGATAGATCAATGGAAGTACAGTTGATTTTTTCAAATGTTTTATACTCCAAGCAGGACAAGATTAGTGCATATATGAGGTCAAAGGTAGAAGAGTTTTTTTTGGCAGATATTTTCACTAATAAAACAAAGGCTTTGAGATTTTACTTGACTTCGAAGAAGAGATGCCAAAAGAAGTCTACCCTTCCTGTCCTTATCATGTAGGTAGAGATGTTAACCTCCTTAGAACAGAAGTATTAGAAGCCAGAAGGTTTGCCTTAATGTCATTAAATATGTCCCCATTTGATTAGTGTTGGTGCAAGGAAATATTTTAACCTCTTCCTTCTGATTTGTGTATTAAGTGAAGTAGGATTCAGAGTCGTAGCCGTTTTAGTCTGTATCTGCAAAAAGAACAGGAGTACTTGTAGCACCTTAGAGACTAACAAATTTATTTGAGCATAAGCTTTCGTGGGCTACAGCCCACTTCATCGGATGCATAGAATGGAACATATAGTAAGGAGATATATATACACATACAGAGAACATGAAAAGGTGGGAGTTGCCCTACCAACTGTAAGAGACTAATTAAGATGAGCAATTATCAGCAGGAGAAAAAAAACATTTGTAGTGATAATGACAAGAAGGTGTGAGGATACTTAACATAGGGAAATAGATTCAATGTGTGTAATGGCTCAGCCATTCCCACTCTCTACTCAAGCCTAAATTGATGGTATCTAGTTTGCATATTAATTAAAGTTCAGCAGTTTCTCATTGGAGTCTGTTTTTGAAGCTTTTCTGTTGCAAGATTGCCACCTGTAAGTCTGTTACTGAGTGACCAGAGAGGTTGAAGTGTTCTCCTACTGGTTTTTGAAGGTTATGATTCCTGATTTCAGATTTGTGTCCATTTATTCTTTTGCATAGAGACTGTCCGGTTTGGCCAGTGTACATGGCAGAGGGGAATTGCTGACACGTGATGGCATATATCACATTGGTAGATGTGCAGGTGAACAAGCCCCTGATGGCGTGGCTGATGTGATTAGGTCCTATGATGATGTCACTTGAATAGATATGTGGACAGAGTTGGCATTGGGCTTTGTTGCAAGGATAGGTTCCTGGGTTAGTGTCTTTTTTGCAATAGTACAATAGTCTATAGTCTGTAAACTATAGACTATTGTACTATTGCAAAAAAATTAGACTTATTGAGTATCAGATTTAATTGATTTGCTATTTTAAAACTATTTGTTAGAACTGTTCTCCCAGTGAAGAAAATAAGATCCTTAAATCTGCAAGCAATGCTACCTAGTCTGTAAAACTCATGTTCTGAGACAAAGAGTGTAGCATATAAAGCAAAAGTGAAAGATAAATTACTTAGGCTATGTCTACACTGCACTTTAGTTGGTAAAACTTTTGTCAGTCAGAGGTACAATAGGAAAACCTTTGTTCTTTTTATTTAAAAAAAAAAATAGGGGGTGGGTGGAATTGACTTCTGGTCCATTTGCACATTTCAGGTCCCCATCTACAACATGAGCTAGGCTGTAATAATAAATAATACTCCACATATTTAAATTGGGTAGATACTGTTAAGACAAGTAGCAATTCAGTATTATTTTAGTGCCAGTATAATATTAAAGCCTAGTTTATTAATGTTGCTTTTGTCATATTGACTAAATCAGTTCAGCTTTGGTCTGTCTCTTCTAGAAATACTAGCTTATGGTGTCTTTAAGTGAATTTTCTGTTGTAGAAGTTGATTCCTCACTTGCCAAACATTATTTAGGAGGCTTGTTATCATTTAAATCAGCAATTAAATAAATATTAAAATACAAAATAAGTAAATATTAAGTTATACTGTTTATACATATATCTTGTATGCTTTTGTCTTGTGGCAAACGTATTTGTTTTGTAAGTCTTCAGTATGCCAGGAAAAAATATTAGTCTGGATTTCTTTATTACCTTTAGATATATTGACTTTGAAGAGCAGAGAATTCTTGAAACATTATTTTATTTGCTAGACTAGCAAATGTGAAATAGATTATGTTGATTATAATCAAATACAGCAAGGCCTAATTTTCTGCTCTAGCTTTTTTTTTTTTTTGGTTTGGATTAGTGAAATGTTTTAACAATTCAATATTACTATTTTTCATTATGATTTTTACTGTTTTGGAGTTGGCTTTAAACAATTTGATGTTACTGTGGAACTAAAGTTCCAAATTTTTTTGTGACTGGAGATTAATTGGTACTGAGGTATAGCATCAAGGTAATTACCAAGTGAGGGTATTTTCCTTGGGTATGAGGATGTGGGTATTTTGTTAGGGGGTGAAGAGTTAAGACAGTCTTTAACATAAAAGGACAAAATTTTGCCTTGGGTAGCACAGCGAATGGGAATTGAAAAGGTTTCTGATGTACTCTCTTATTTTGTTCCCTTGTGTGTCATTTCAGCAGAGGTCAAGATTTGTCTTTAAATTACATTTTAAAAATACTTGGACATCATAGCATTTTGTCCACAATATTTTACATGGTTTTAAAAAAAGAATTTGGGTACCTGATACAAACTGGCTGAGAAAATATCTGGGTTTTAACTTTCTTGTACTATAAATTAGATGATCTCAAATGTGTGGATTTAATATACAGTTGCTTTACAAGATGACACTTGAGGTGTTTTGCATAGAAAGAAAATTGATACAGTACTTGTTGATAGGACTGAACTTTCACTATTGTATCTTTCTTTGGTAGTATGCTTCCAGAATCACCAAGATGGCTGTATTCCCAGGGGAATACTGCAGAAGCAGAGGATGTGCTTCAATACCTGGCCTGTGGTAATGGAAAAGAAAGGTTGACTATAAAATTGAAACCATGTGCAGGAACAATGAAAAAGAATGACTCAGCATCTGGTGTCCTAAACCTATTAAAACACCCAGTCCTTCGGTGGCGAACTATCATCTTGATGTATATCTGGTAAGTAATAAAAAGGAGGTGTGCTGAGATGTCATGAATTAGTCAAAGATGATAAACTGATTAAGATTTTCAGTTTCTTCCCTTCATTTAATAATAGCTTTTTCAAAGTAAAATTCTGAGTTTTTCTGTTAATAATTCCAGGCATTGGCTTTCTGAAAAATTGTGCTGGTATTACATTGTAATGCCTTTGATCGAGTTGTATTATCTGGAAACTGTTCCAAAGACTAATAAGACATTAGCTGGAGACAACAAAACATTTAAAAAAAATTAAATGCTAATGCAGAAATTAATAAAAATTGTTTCCATCTTACATTCTGACTGAATATATACTAAATATATGAATTGTCAAAATGTAGGTGTAAAAATGAAACAGAGCTAAAAATAGACCAATGTCAATCTAAATGGGGGCGCAAAGTATGGGCACGCCATCTATTCATTAGCTTTCACACATTGCCTGATCTATTAATTAATTATTGATTAGATTATTGATTTAGTTTACACAATTAGCACTCTAATATGTTAGGTTCTTGTCAGAATTATTGCCTGTAGAGCATGGCAGTGACAACAGTACTCAGAGAAGACGTTCTGTAACTGTGAAAGTTTTTTTTTTATTATTATAATTAGTCTGATAAAAACCATCCAAAGAAGTAAAGTTATATAATATAACACTGTCAGTGCAACTGGCACCATTACAGGTATATACTCACTCTATCTTTGAGGAGAGCTCTAAAAGTTGAGACAGATCCCAGTCCAACTCTGGCATGCTGATGAAGCACTCCAATGGCTGTACCTAAGATCAGATGTTTTATAGGCCTTGATGGTCCTTATGCATAACTCTTCCCTCCTTTACCATATCTTAACTTTCTCACCCTGATAATATTGGGATGTAATTATCCTATAGGTTAGTATATTAATTAAGCAAAGCTGATTAACATATAGGTCAATTGGATTACTATGGTTACCTGCGGTTGAGCATCTGCTAATGTTCCCCTCCAAAAATACTTTAAACTGGTATAAACTGCCTTCTTGTAGTTACCTACCAGCAGTTTGTAACACTTGTGATTATTACAAAACAATAAACAAAGTCTTATGCCATCTTTTGACTTAAAGTCATTGTTAGTTTACTTACTTATGCTAACTTATTGAGCAACTATTCCTATTCAGGCTCCCTAAGGCCTTATGCTTATGCTAAATGCTTAAGCTATTTTATGTAGGCCTGTAGGTCTCTTGCATTCCTGCTCTTAGTTTCTTACCCTTTTATCTTCTAATTACTGTTGTAATTACTACAGGGCTTGATAAAATGCAGATGCGCACATTTTTTTTTTTTTTAAATATCAAATGTGGATGCACTCTTGGTAACATATGCACTGGGCTTTGTGCCCTTGATTGCATCAAGCACAGTTTCAAAAATGGGCCCATAATGAGAGAGGAGATCACACATCTGAAAATAAAGGCCCTCGACCAGAGCAACAATAAGTCACAGGAAGAGCTCCAACTTTGTTTAAGCTGATTGGGAACACCTATTACTAACCTTCTGACCTATGACTAAATAATAGTCTATGTTTTTGTAAGTCTTCAGTATGCCAGAAAAAAAAAATTAGTCTGGATTTCTTTATTACCTTTAGATATAGCGCTGTGCAGTCTGACCACTGCCCAGTTCCTTCTCTACCGCCTTTGGTCTGGGATGGGGATGGATCACTTGATGATTATCTGCGCTGTTCATTCCCTCTGGGGTACCTGACATTGGCCACTGTCAGAAGACAGGATACTGGACTAGATGGACCTTTGGTCTGACCCAGTATGGCTGTTCTTATGGAATCTGCAACAGAGCCTGCTTTTCATTTTGACCTGTTAGGTAGTGTCTTACCTGTTAGTTTTAGTGTAGTTTAGTAGTTCTTTCCTTTCTCATCCTCTCTCTCTCTCTAATATGTCACAAAAGTATACTCATTGCCACAACCTGACTGCCAGGTCCCAAAAAGACCGGGACGTTTCATTACGACTTCTCATGGAGAGATCATTGCATCCAGCATCAGACCCTGGCCCAGACACTTCCCCTGGGCAGCTCTCATGTTCGGCTAGGTCATTCACTGGCCCTGATTTGCCATGTCCTTCTAAAAGAAAATCTTCCCTTCCTGTGCTGATGGGACGAAACAGGTTCCCTCATCACTGTCTGAGGCTCTGGCCACCAGAATGCCACTCCCTGCCAGGTCAGTTGTTTCAACATCTTCAGAAAGGGGACATAGTTCCAGGGACCATCCAAGTACCGCGAGAGCTAAGCACAGATCTAAAGACCCTAAGCAGGCAGACCTACAGCTGTCAGCAACATAGACAGGACATGAGACCTTCAAAAACGGTGCTGACCACTCCGACCAGATCAACTTTGGGCACCAAGTCACTGATGAAACTTTTGGCACCAAGCAAATCCTCGGCACTGAGCAAGTGCTCAACTCCATCTACTGGCTGCTCAAGAGAATGAACCTCTCCTTTGGCACTGATACATCCACCAGTGCTGATGAAGCTCCTCCCTCCCCATCCCCCAGATACCCCAAGGACCTGCTTGTATCTGATCTGCCTGGGTCACCACTACTCAGACATAACCTCCCTCCACTTCTGTCCTCTTCTCTGGAATCACAGCATTGCTCTCTTTCCCCTCTGAGGACAGCACTGCCCGTTCCCAGCAAGGAAGAGAAGAGGAGTACTCTGCCCTCATACTTGGGACAGGCAAAAAAGGTGTCCTCTACATGTCCTTACTATCCACAATTGGACCAGGGCCCTGATATGGACTGCCATGGATGCAACCCCACGTGTCACTCCCTCCACATTGGCCATACTGGGATCCTTGGGCCATGTATAGAGCATAGTTTGGGAAGCATCTCATAGAGCAAAGCTGAATACCTACAGGTTTGCCATCTCTGTTGGTCTCTTGACTACCAGAAACTGAGCCACTCTGCATAGCTGATGAGGAAGAAGAACTGGCGGAGGAAGTTCTGCTGCCACTCCGTTTCTTCTCTTCTTCCCCTGATGAGGCTATCATGCCTCTACTCCCTACGTCAGCTGACGGCTTTAAACACTTCCAGAAGTTGTTTGGGATAATAGCAGATTCTCTCCAGATTCCTTTTGAGGAAGCGAAAGAACAACAGCACAAACTGCTCAACATCCTGCATGCATTTTCATCCTCCAAAATAGTCCTCCCTGTCAGTGAGGTCCTTCTTGACCCCACCAAGGTGCTATGGCAGACCCGAGCGTCCATCCTGCCTATCTGCAAGTGGGTAGACAAAAAATATTACATTCTTGCAAAGGACATGGAATTTTCTTTTTTCTCGTCTGACTTCAAATTCCTTAGTGGTTAATGTTGTGCATGAAAAGGGATTTCATTAAATTACATTGGTGATTCCAGCCCACTGTCTAGACCAGGGGTTCTCAAAACTTTTTCCAATCCCCATGATTATGACAGGGATTGGAAGTGATTGGCCCTATTTGGTTGCAAGGCTTGTTCATCCACTATGCTGCAATTCCAATATCCAACTACGAGGCTCTTATGGCCAAATACAGTTACCTCAGTTATTCCAAAATATAGGAACTCTGCCAAGACCTTCCTGATGACAAAAAGGAGCAACTCCATGCATTGTATCCAAAGGACATTTCTTGGCCCATACAGCTTTACAAGCCTCTTTAGACTCCACAGATACCGCTGCCAGTTCCATTGCGACTGCTGTAGTCATGAGATGGGCATCATGACTGCGCCTCTCCAGCCTGCCTAAGGAGGTGCAAACCACCGTTGAGGACCTACCCTTTGAGTGCTCCAAATAATTTGCAGAGCATACAGCTGAATCCCTACACTCCCTTAAGGATGTGTGTGCAACTCTCTGCTCTCTCGGCATGAAGTGCTGAATAGATGACCAGGGAAATACCAACCTCCCCCACGATCCCAATCACTGCAGTACACTCCCCATTGACAGTAGGACACCCAACAAGTTGACCAAAGTCCCCTACCAAATGCAGACATATGACTCCTCAAGGAGCTGTCTCTCACACACCTTTGGCCAAACAACAATTTTGAAGGTGTGGTCACAGCAGCCATCTCCAACATCCTGCCAGTTTGGTGACCGTCTATCCCTGAAAGATTGAATATGGCCATTTATATTGTTGATATTGCCACTGTTATACAATTGCAACAAATCTTGTACAAAGTATGTCCCGTGAGGTGTCAATGGAAAAGTTATGATTTGCTAAGTATGATTATCCTGTTTATATAAATGTATCATTATTTTTATCTGAAGTCATAAATATTGGCTATGTACTGGCATCATACATGTGCACTGTCTTCCTGGGTAACACCCACCAGATGAGATTTACATCAGGACCAAACAGCTATGTATTGATGGCTCATCAGTGACATTTAGCTCTCACAGTGGACCATAGAAGAAACTCATTCCACCCAGATAGCTCTTCCTGCAGATGCCCCAGCCTCCAAGGGGCCAATGGCTATCCCATGTGAGTCATCAAGCCATGTAAGGACATGTGATATGCTCTTGTGACCCTGGACTCCATTCTTGTGTCAGTAACTTTCCACAAACTGGGCTGTGAGCTTTGTTTGAGACAATAAATTTCCAGGCACATGGCAGAGGATATAAAATACCCCTGAGATCTCCATTTTGCTTCTTTCCTGCTCTGATTCTCTGGACTGTGGATTTACAACAAAAACTTTTGGAAGTTGTAGTAGGAAGAGAGCCTGAGACATAAGCCCTTGTATCAAAGGCCTGGTATGAGGCCTGAGGCCTGGTTTGAAGTAGTGGTCAAAGCTTTGCTGCTATAAAGCAAAGTCAGGTTGTGAGCAAGAGACAGGCTTTGCTCACGGAATCTGGCAAGAACAGCGTTGATATTTCAGAAACACACATTACTAAGAAATTCTAGGTACAGAACACACATGCAAACACATTCCAGAAAAGTGGTACCAGAACACCTCAATACCAACACATTCCCCAAAGATAATAGGAACACGCTGACCCATCTTAAAGATAAGGTCAGGATGCCAGCATAATGGATAGAGATGTTTTGATTGAATCAACATGTACAAGGTAATGAGTGTCACCTAAATACGCCAGAGTGTGACATCTAACCATGTCAGAGGGGCAATACGTAACTTGTTTGTATCGGTGTATAAAGAGGTATCTCAGAGTGAAAGTCTTTGGCTGGCCTGGGGATAATGGGAAGTTTTGCCGTTAACTGAGCTAGTCCATTGCAATGGGCAAACATGTGTTAGTGTACCTGTAACCATGGGTGGCACATGGACTGCCGGCCGGGGGAGGCTAGCCTCCAACCCTGCCCCTTCTGCCCTAGGTCCTGCCGGAGCCCAGAGGCCCCCCCGACCATGGCCACCAGCCCCTGCCCCCGGCCTGTCTCCTTCCCCCCAGCCCGGGAGTGCCAAGAGGGCAGGCTGAGCTGCCTGAGCCAGGGCCACTGCACGGGAGAGCTGGGGGCAGAGCATGGGCAGGCCCACACCTGGCTGTATGGGGAGGCCCAGCCTCCTCCAGCCTATGATACCCACCGCCCGTAACCATTGAGCCAGGGCATTAGAACTGTGCTTCATTAACAATAAACCTGACCATGTTCCTTCACTATGAACGGGTCTGTGCTTATTGAACAGTTCAGTCAAGTCTGCTGTGCCAACTATCTGTGCAGAGCTGGGATAGCACACAGAGAGAACACAGACGCAGCCAAACATCGAACAACAGAAGTTACCAGAGGGACTTTACAAGCCAGCAGTCTATTCCAGAAGTTTACTTCTGTTACTGGTTTGGTATAATCTAATGATAGAATGACCACCAGTTTGGGGTGAGTCTGCCCTATTTCTCAGCAGTTAGTCCTGAATTTGGCATTCTCAGCTGTGACCCACTGAGGCACAGTGACAGCATCAAAGAAAATACCTGACTCCATCATCAACTTCTAACTGGAACAACCTGCAACACCCCGACTTTGGCAGACTGCTTGGGTCAAAAGAGGTAATATATTTGATCCATGAGAGTGAATCTTTGCTCCTAGCTGGACAATATACTTTATTATCTTTTTTATATTTGTTACATGAAATATTTTCGTGAGGCTGGACTGTCTGTTCTACTTTCATGTACTTGTATGATGTATTGAAAATGTAGCTATATATTTAATAGAATAGAAGTTAACATCTGTTTAGTCTATTGAACAGTTTTTAAAAATACTTATGGAATGTCAAATCTCCCCAGGTTGTTCTGTGTGTGTGTGTGTGTGTGTGTAGATATAGATATAGATATATGTAGATATATATATAAATTTATGGTGGTACTTTGGCAAGAAGATTGGGTTTCTTTGTGACTTTAAGTAGGGTCTGTGGTATCTTTTCTTTCTTTGAATGGGATCCATAATGCTGTGTGTGAAATAATTCTCTTTGTACTACTAGTACGTATTTAAATAAATTTTAACTTAAGACCTTAGCTTTAAATGCTTATTATCAAAACTAATCAAACTTTATGGATGTTTTCAGGTATGTCTGCAGCCTTGTATACTATGGCCTAACATTCAATGCTGGTGAATTAGGAGGAAATCTGTATCTAAATGTAGCTCTTTATGGCCTTATAGAAGTTCCTGCATTTCCTCTCTGCATGTTTTTTATTGAGAAATCCTGGTAAGAATAGTAACTTTCTAGTTTTATGTCTATATTGTAAGGCTAGAATCTAATATATATATATATTTTGTGTGTGTGTGTGTGTGTAACACACACACACACACACACACACACACACACACACACACACACACACACACACACACACACACACACACACACACAAAATAGGGAAAAGCTTATTTTAGACTTTTTTGTTTGTTTGTTTAAGTGATAAGATACTGTGTATTTCTGAAACTGTTTTTCCCTGGAGAGTTATGTGTAAGATTGAAAGCTTGTCTCTTTCACCAACAGAAGTTGGTCCAATAAAAGATGTTACCTCTCCCTCTTTGTCTTTCTCTTGGGAGGCAGTTAATTGTAGGGCCTCCTGTACTTAAGATAGGAATGTGTTTAGCATTTTCCACTCCTCCCTTTTTGATGTCATCTAACTTTGTCCTATTAGGTTGAATTTTTCAATGTTTAGTGTCAGCCTAAGGATGAATTTTATTTTTTGGAAAAATCTGAGTAAAATAATTGTCACTATGGATAGAATACTCTTTTTATATATCTTATTCTTGAGGAAATTCTGTACCAAAAAATTAAAAATTCTGCACACAGTATTTTAAAATATTTAAAAAAATATTCTGCAAATTTTTTCAATAAATAAATATGAAGGTTCCAGTATGGCAGTGAGGAGCACAGGCCACTGGCTGCATGGTGTTGGGAGATCAGCTTGCAGCCCTCCCACTTCCAGGCAGGGACTCAGTGGTGAGGCTGCACCCAACCCTGACACAGTGCAAGGGCCAGGCCTGTTCCAGAAACACTCCAGGCCCTGCCAATCTGTGCTAGGTGCACAAGGTGTGGGAAGGCAGGCTCATTCCAGCAGGATGTAACTGTAGAGGGGCTTTATATGGAGAGACAAAGAAATTTGTTGGGGACATTAATTCTGTACACATGCAGTGGTGCAGAATTCCCACAGGAGTCATATCTCAATTAGAAATTTTACACCCAAATAACTAAACAAATTGAAGTAGCAAAAACTTTGAACTTAGCTTGTTTTTATCAAGCATTAAAAATGAAGCCAGTTATGAATAAAAATTGGTTTAGTATTTTTAAAGTCATAATCACTTCGTCCATAATTTTTCATATTTTCTCCATATTTGGAGGCCCTCCATTATAGAAATTTTTGTCAGTGCCAAAAGCTAAGCACTAGCTCTAGAAATCCGCAGCTATGTAGGACTGCAGCCTCACTGCCATTCAAGGAACTTTGTGTGAAGTCCTGGCCCTATTTACATCAGTGGCAAACTCCATTGACTTCATTGGGGACAGGATTTCACATATAAGTTTTGAGGCAAAGCTCACTGAGCTTGTAAGATTGCCAAGCTAAAATGATCAAGGACTTCAGTTTAAACTGCGTAACACACATTCATGGGACATAAGCGGCTTAGTCCCTGTGCAATTTGTTGAAAATATATTCATCTGTATTTGAGAACTTTTTTTAAAATCTATTATTATGGGGGCATAGTGATGTATGTAGTTATAAAAGTTTAAAAGATATTATCTGTAACAAGCCAGGTAGCCTGAAGTTTGGTATTAGGCTTAATCTACAGTGCATTAAGAAATTTTACATTTTGTTTCAAAAGGGTGAAAAGGATCATTTATATGCAAATGTTCTATGTTGATTGTAAAGAATCCAGAATTCTGCTGCTGATAAGAGAAATATATAGATATAGCTAATATATTTTACAGTGAAGTCGTATGTATTCTTGTCAAGATTTAAATATAAAATGTATTTTATACTTTTTACTTTATATTACAACAAAAACTATGTAAAAGACTATTAAGGTTGCACAATCAAGCACTCGGGTTAGAAAGGCCAGAATGAAGGTTGCCCATCCAGCCTTAATTCAGTCCCCTTGTGCGTATGCATTATTATATAATCTCTTAATTACTCGATCATGTATTATATTTACCACAGGATCCCAGCCTCATTCTTTGCACAGAATGGATTGTGCTCACAGAATGAATCAAGGCTGTGTAGTGAATGAGGCTGTTGTTTGTAGGACCCCTCGCTCATTTGTTGCAGAAGCTGACAGTTTTCATGAACCATGAATTTTGGTAGAAAACAGTTTCTGTGAATAGTAATGTACCGTAATTAAAAAAATATGTAATTACATAACTGAAACCACTGTCTGAAACATGGTACAATATGTCTATAATTATTATTATTACAGCCCTTGGCTGTTCACAGACAATTACAAAAAGGCAAGTTTTCTGTCTTGATGAGTTTAGATTTTAACCTTATCTAACCATGTGCTCTTTTTCCTTTTAGGTCTGGAAGACGTAAAACTACAACTTCTTTTCTGATATTTGCAGGATTTGCATGTATATTTACCATGTTTTTACCAGAAAATTCTGGTGAGTATGTACTGTTGTCTAAGTAAACTTGAGCTAGTCTATCTGCAGATAACTGTTTTACAATTAAACTCAACTAATCTGTTAGGAAATAGTAGGGGGCTAGTAAAGTCTCTGTATAATTTTGGAGATGTTTTGATTGCATTAGAACTGGACATGATACAAACTATTGAATAAAGATGTGACAAACAGTATTTTCACAATTATTACAGTAGTTTTTAAAAAATCCTACCAGATTCATTGTAGAATCTTGAGCTATCTACTCATATGTACATTTTATTTTACTTAATGTTACAAAATAGTAGTGTTACTATTGAGATACTGTTTAGCAGAGGCTCCCAACCTTTCTAGACAACTGTACCCCTTTCAGGAGCGTGATTTGTCTTGCGTATCCCCAAGTTACATCTCTCCTAAAAACTACTTGCTTACAAAATCAGACATAAAAATATAAAAGTATCACAGCAAGTAATTACTGAAAAATTGCTTACTTTCTCATTTTGCCATATAATTGTAAAATAAATCAGTTGGAATATAAATATTGTACTTACATTTCAGCGTATAGAATATAGAGCATTATAAACAAGTCATTGTCTGTATGAATTTTTAGTTTGTACTGAAGGGAAAATAATAGAAGAATGGAAACTAGAAAGAGATTGTACACCTATACCCCGATATAATGCGACCCGATATACCACAAATTCAGATATAATGCGGTAAAGCAGTGCTCCGGGGGGCGCGGGGCTGTGCAGTCCAGCAGATCAAAGAAAGTTCGATATAACGCGGTTTCACCTATAACTCAGTAAGATTTTTTGGCTCGCGAGGACAGCGTTATATTGGGGTAGAGGTGTAGTTTTAAGTGCTGTGAACATATGAATATTAGTGCAACATGATTGTGTCCAGTTTGCATAACTGTATTCGATATGTCATTTGCCTAGGAGTTGACCTTGATATGTGGGTATGTCAAATTTCCCTGCTGATGTTACCCAGTTTACTGAAAAAGATATTGGAGTGCCTGAAATCCCTCTTAAAGACATCCTAGGGATTCCTGTAAGTCTAGCCGAAGGCCAGACCAGAGTATGCAAAGGGTAAATTCTCAAAGTGTAAGCCTGATCTAGCCACAGTGTTTGAGCTCCAGGACTCAATGCTAACACCTCGCATGCTGGTGTAGATCCTTCCACTGACTAAGACCAGATAGGTGGTTGTTACCAAAGTGCTGAACTCAGTCGTTATTAAAGCTAAGGCTGCTTCTTGTTCTTATTATTGGCAGTAGCCATGTTGTTGCTGCATGTATCAACCTTACCTATTTTTTCTTTTGGGACATTCACTCCGGTTCCTACTGTTTAGGAGTAAGAATCATGGTGGATAAGATCTTTAAAGAAGAAAGAATAACTTACGTGTAAGTCTTGCTCTCTGGAGATACCATTACAAAGGGATTCTCATTCAGCGACCGTAACCCCCCCAGAATTTGGGGGTTAGTCCCTTTTTAAGATGCCTCAGTGTTTGCACTTAGTTTTTGTGTTTTGGGGGTGGGACTTATTTTGAGTCCTAATTAACCATTTTGAATTGGATGACCATCCTGGGAGTTTCATGTCCTGTGAAACCAAAGGAACTGACTGGAATGTTCAAAGGGAAGTATTTATATCCAGCATTCAACAGCCAGTAGGGGACCTGACTCTCTCTCTACCCTGCTACTGTGAACCTCAAGGGTCAAAATTATTTAAGTGCTGAGGGAGTTCTTCCAGGCTTGTGGTAATGACCTAAGGCTTAGGAGTGGAAATCTTTTTGGAATTATATCTTCAGAGAAACAGAATTACAAGTAAGCATTTTTTAATGTAAAACTTTTCCCAATGGGATAGCCTCATGAGATACACATCTCATTTGCATGAGTGCTTGAGGAGGATAAGATATAACAGACTTCAGTACAATAGTAATAGAATGCAAGAGCACTCAGTCTGAAGTATTAAACTGCATTGAGCAATTGCAACCTCAGTTTATATTATACCCCTGAGCAAGTGAAGGATCAAACATTTATTAAAACCATAAAACATTGATGTCAGTTTCAGTGGAACAGGTAGCTTATTCTGCTAATGTGGGGCTGCAGCCCCAAATATCAGCTTTCCATAGACACTGAATTCGAACCACTTTTTAAAATACACTGATTTAAGAAAAATTTATATCTATGTTTGACATGCAGGCCGAAATAACTAGTAGTTTCTGCTATTTTATGTGACTGACTGACTTTCATTTCAGTCCCTTTCAATGCAAACTAATTTTTTACTTTTTCTGATGATTTTTTAAAAATAGCATGATGATCTGTTCATCCATGTGTCAAAGCAAGAGTTAAAAAAAAATCATCTTTAAAGATAGTGCACTAGCACAGAGTAATGATTGCTGAAGCACTGTTGAATTTCATAAAAAACTCTGTTTGGAGTTTTGATGTTGTGGATAACTGATAAAGTTACCATGTGTGTCAGTTTCTAGCCTAGTCTGAGTAAAGTTGGTTCTTGGCCCAGAATGACTGTAGTCAGTTAAACCATTCAGCTCCCAGCATTATACAGTCTGATTCAGTTCCCAGCATGAAGTGAGGATTATTCCCTCTCTAATCTGACCTTGTAGTTATTAGAACAAAGCAATTTTTTATTAGCCTTAGTCTGCATTCCTTGAAGTATTTAACACAAAAATCTTGATTTTATTATAGTGGATTTAAAATTATAATTAGGTACTAAACATATGCATTGCATGCCCTCATCTATCAGAAATTTGATTTCTAGATAGCTCAACTTGTTTATCAACCAAAATAGATCCAAATAATTTCACATGTGGAATAAGACAAATTACAACTCTTCAGCCATTAAAGATGCTGTCTATTGGTCAATTAAAAAACTCATTTTTTAAATTAAAACACAATTAGAACTCTCTTATAGTCCCCCCCCCCCTCCACCCCTCCTTCCCATTATTTTAGGATTAAGACATTCATTCATAGGGACTCTGAGTTGGAAGGTTGGGCAAACTAAGCTATAATTTTATTTGGTTTCAAAAATAATTCTAAGAGGTGGGAGCAGCTTCCTTCATTTTCGTCTCTTGTAATGTACTCTGGTGAACAAAGGTAGCAAGTTCCAACCAGGAGAAAATGACTTAGATTTGCGTGGTAGTACACATGAATGTTCTTTTAACTTGTGCAGCTCTTCCATTGATGTCAATGGTCCACTGAAGTTGAAAGTTATTTTGTGTATCTGGGAGGGAACATTTTTTTAAAAAGCAATTCATATTGAATTAATCATATCCTGGGACTTTTTCTAGTGTTTGACTGTGAGTGCCAGACAGAATTTTAATCTGTGTAATAGGGACTTTGAGGGCTACACTTTCCTGCATAGTTAGTTCTTCTAAAGTAAAATATAAACACATATTTGGGTTCTTCAAGATGGGAAGTGCCATTGAATGAAACTTTGCCTACTGAAGCAGAAGAGTAAAACATTAATGTGTATGATGACCCTTCATGTGCAACATTTTTGATGCAATTATCATAAAAGCATAGTCATGGTGACTATTCCAGGTGCTCCAGCAGCTGCTTAATATCAGCTTCATTTATGATTAATCTCTGGTCATCTCAGACACACAAAAAATTGCAAAGGTCAACCAATTGGTGATTATACCATAAAAAATAACTGAATGGCAAAGATTTGAGCTTGATGAGAAACCTGGAACTTTCTTATTTTCTAACATAATTTTCACAAAATTCTGCCCAAAATAGTAGCACAAAATTACCCATTTTCAGAAATATTTGAAAAACTTTCCTTTGGATATATTCCTCCAGACCGATTTAAATTCACAGGGCCGCTAAAAGGTGCTTCAGGTGAAGAAATAAAGGAAGAACTGAAAGGTTTCATGTTGACACTTGATGTGAAATTGCTGGTTAAAAATTAGAATTGCCTCACTAATGGCTATCAACATCCATTCAGGAGAAACTGTGTTTAATACTGTCTAATACTTCTGAAAAAAAGGTCATGGAATATTGTGCCAGAGTTGCTAACGATGCCATCCAGGAATGCAAAGGGAAATATTGCAAGTGAGTCTTTTGTGTTTTGCCTCAGCAATAACATAATAACATCTCAGGTATAATAATCCTAAATGTCTAATGTATGGCTGTTCAGCACATCATTTAAGCCTCACTGAAAAAGCAGTAATATTTGAAGTTCTAAAATGCACTGTGGAGTTTAAAAAGTGTTGTAAACTCCATCAGCCTCATGATTCGTTGATTGAAAAAAAGAAAATTGATTCCCTAGTTTCCCAGTGACACTTAGTGGAATTATCAGGAAGACTGGGTTTCTGTGTTTGCATCCTGCTACTAGATGTATGTTGACATTTGCATTGAGCACGTGGAAGATTTTTTGAATAACCTTTGTATCCCCTTTACATTACAATGGTTTCTGCAGGAAGACATGAAACTTGGAAAAGCAATTGAAGGAAGTTTCAGAGTTCCAGTATATATGCTGATGACACTAGTATTTCAGTTCGAGTAGAAATCTGGCTTGATCCAGTTAAAAAGAATTGGAATCATACAAGGACAAAATAAAAAACAATTGAGAAACGATCTTTTTCCACTACTTAGCCAACATGACTTGATCCAAATAAGTTGAACCCAGAAATGGAGGAAGAACCTGAAATACAGTTCTTGGAACATAATTCTGACTTTTTTCCTTCTTTTCTAGCAAGTAAAATTGAAGATCCAGATTTCTACCCAAAACATCTTTTTACAAATGAGTTTGTGTCACAGTTTGTTTAATCAAAATGGTGGAAGTAAAATCATGTTAACAGGAGAGTTAAACTTAATTCTTTCAGCTTTTAAAAGATCTGCACTCTTCTCCAGTCAATATAGCATCAATTGAGTGTGTGTTTAGTGAAAGGCAAATAAGTTGGTAAAAGTGTGTCATTATCTAAGGAAAAATACATGGGAGTAGTAGGCCTATCTAGTTAGTAGACTAGAGTATCAATTACAATGTTCTTGTTTTTACTTACAGAATTTCAAACTTTTCCTTTTAGACCATGTATGCCTTTAGATTGAATAGGCTTATGAATTCAGTCACATAGTCCATGATTTTGTATTTCATAATCAGGGCCGGCTCCAGGCTACAGCCCCAAGCAGCAAAAAAAAAGCGCCGCCATCGTGATCTACAGCTCTACTGTCGCTGCTTCAGTCCTTGGCGGCAATTCGGTGGCTGGTCCTTCGCTCCGAGAGGGAGTGAGGGACGCACTGCCAAATTGCCGCCGAAGACCCGGACGTGCCACCCCTCTCTGTTGGCCGCCCCAAGCAGCTGCTTGCTGGGCTGGTGCCTGGAGCCTGCCCTGTTCATAATACATTCGTGTTTTTATTTAATTTTTACCTTAAAAAGTCCCACCTTTTCTTTTTTTTTCTCTCCCTCTCTCATGTCATTATTATTACTAGTAACCTTGGGTTTCCCAAAAAGCATTGGGAGAGACTTCTTGCTCAGAAATGTACGTCTTAGTCACAAAACAGAATATGTTTTTTCTCTGGAGGCAAGGATTTTAGTTGTCAGAAAAACGTATGTCAGTGTGATGAAGTCCTGTATATGTGATGAAGTAGCATCATAAATTTGAGTACATCACCTAGAGCATCAATTTATGATCTCACAGGGAATGCACAAGGTCAGACAATAAATTTATAAAAAAAATATTACTATGCAAAACCATTTACAAGTGGTTTAAAATAATTTTTTTTAAAAGGTCTACACTTAATTAATGAACTGTGGGGAATTTTTTTTCTACAGAAAAGAGGTCTTTAATTCCTTCCTATCCCAGTTCAGGAGGATATTTGGTAAGTGACAGGATAGATAGCTTTTACGCTGGAAGAACAAACTTTAGTAGCAAAGAGTAAATGCTATACTTGTGTTTAAGTCGCTTGAAAAAGGCCATGTTTTCAACTTAGTACAAAAAAACCCAGAGAAATGTACATATTTCTTTATATTCACATTTATTTATTTTCTCTCTTCCAAAGGTTTTTTCTTCAGTCCAACTCTGTTAGCTTTGTGTGGAAAATTGACCGTCAGTGCTGCCTTCAACATAGTGTATATTTATACTTCTGAACTCTACCCAACAGTAGTGAGGTAATTGAAAATTTAGATCTGAATCATTTTTGGCATAGGGCATATAACTTCTGGCTAATTATTTGTTTAAATTTGTATTACTGCATTAATTGTTAACCTTGGTTCAAATGAAAACATTTAGATTCATAGACTTTAAGGCCAGACAGGACCATCATGATCATCTAGTCCAATAATTCTCAAACTGTGGGTCTGGACCCCAAAGTGAGTTGAGACCCCATTTTAATGGAGTCACTAGGGCTGGCTTAGACTTGCTGGGGCCTGGGGCGGAAGCTGAACCCCACTGCCTGGGGCTGAAGCCCTTGGGCTTCGTCTTTGCCCCCCATTCCGCCTGGGGCAGTGGGGTTTGGGGTGGCTTTGGCCCCCACACCTGGGATAGTGGGGCTGAGGCAGGCTCAGGCTTCACTCCCCCATCCTGGGGTTGTGTAGTAATTTTTGTTGTCAGAAGGGGGTTGCGGTGCAATGAAGTTTGAGAACCCCTTCTCTAGTCTGACCTCCTGCAAATTACAGGCCACAGAATCTCACTCCACCCACTCCTGTAATAGACCCATAATCTCTGGCTGAGTTACTGAAGTCCTCAAATCATGATTTAAAAACTTCAGTTACAGAGAACCCACCATTAAGATGAGTTTAAACCTGCAAGTGACCCATGCTCTGTGCTG
This sequence comes from Mauremys mutica, assembly GCF_020497125.1. Taxonomy (NCBI): domain Eukaryota; kingdom Metazoa; phylum Chordata; order Testudines; family Geoemydidae; genus Mauremys; species Mauremys mutica. Next base: position 82,483,193 of record NC_059078.1, read on the forward strand.
CAGCCGAAGGCAAAAAAGCCAGGGTGTCTGCCAATCTAACCTGGTGGTAAATTTTTTCCTGACCTCAAATATAGTGATTAGTTAGACCATGAGCATGTGGGCAAGACCCAGCAGCCAGATAGCTGGGAGAGAATTCTCTGTAGTAACATAGAACCCTCTCCAAGTAGGGTCTCATTACTGGCTGTTGGAGATATTTTCTACTAGTAGTCACAGATCAGCTATGCTACTGTAGCAGTTTCACCGTACTATACCCTCCATAAACTTATCAAGCTCATTCTTGAAGCCAGTTAGATTTTTTGCTTCAACTACTCCCCTTGGAAGGCTCTTCTAGAATTTCACTCCTCTGATGGAAGTCTAATTTCAAGCCTAAACTAACTGATGGTCAGTTTATATCTATTTGTTCTTGTGTCAGCATTGGCACTGAACTTAAATAACTCCTCCCCATCCCTGGTATTGCTCTGTCTGATGTATTTATAGAGAACAATCATATCTCCCCTCAGTCTTCTTTTAGTTAGGCTAAAGAGTCTGAAACAGTTGATAAAGCATGTATGTAAATGTAAACAATTTTCACACAAAAGGAGTTGACTAGTGGCTGGGTTATTATAATTTCTGTTTGTTAATTTTTTAGTAAAATAATATGATTTCATACTTATCAAAGTGACTGATAGTAAAATTTATTACTTGAATATACTTTTTATGTCAGACACATGTTCTACACCATTTGATGGGTTGAGGACTTCATTCCCCATAGCTTTTGAACTGCCAACTTTCACAAAAACTAAATCCACTTTAAAAATGTGAAAAACAAAAATCCTTCCCTAATTAAATATAACTAACCCTAGGTATATTTTTCTTATTTCCATCACTAATTTTACTAGTGTAATTCTTATTCATAAAAACAAATTTCTACTCCATGACTTTTCCTTTGTCTTGCTCTTATACAAAATACCATAATTAACATGATGGAAGAACATTTTAACTTAATTCTTCAATATGGCACATGCAATAAAAAGCTGAGTTCTTATAACACTGCTGTATAATTAAAGTCCCCTATGTAGTAATTATGTGATGTCTTTTGAAAAACAGTTACTCGTTTATACCTTCATGTTATTTAATTAAATATTTTTAACAAATAATTTATATACATTGTTTAACAGATGTATAATATGCAAACAAGTGATCTGAAATACCCACCATATATTAAATAATTCACAATAGGGTGACAAAAGCTATCACACCTGTTATCAGGAGTAAGTTAACAGCCAAGTTACAGAAGTGAAGTATACAATACCCTTCCTGTTCTCCCCCTCTGCTGCCAAAATATTATCATTTATATGGGAGAAGTGCCCCAAAAATGCTGGTCAGAATTTGGGCCCTATTGTGCTTGCTGCTGTGTAAACAAACACAAAGGAAGATATGATTCCTTCTCCAGAAAGCTTACAGTCAGAAAGGACAATAAAACAATAAGTAAGGAGAAAAGAGGTGAGGGCAACCATATATAGGTAGGGTCATCAGAAATATGGTAGGTACACTGCTTATTAGTTCCTTTTCTTTTTCCTTTTATTCATTTTTCTTTACTAGAGGGTAGGGAGAAATAGCAGTAGGATATGAGTAAATAGTAAGAAAGGGGGTTGGGATGCAGAGTGAAATGGGGAAGGAAGGAGCAGCAGACAAGGAGAGTGAGGATGTTAGTGGAAGGAATGTGAGCGAGAGGGGTTGGAAGAGGTTGGACCAAACACCAGACAATAATGTTCAGAGTTCAAATAGTAAAAATCAGTTTGACGACTTCATTAGCTGTAGAGGTCAGGAGAGCATGGATAGTTAAAACCTCATTGGCTGAGCCTCTGCCTGCTGTGCTGTCATTGCTGTTCCAAGCTATTTGGCTATGGAATTCCCTGGAGCTCATTAGAGCTGGCTGCACACCCAAGAGATGCTGTTCTGGTTTGAAATACACAAATCTAGAGTTCTAGGGGACAGCCAATGGGAGCAAATTCCATAGCCTGAGGCCCTCCATTAAGGAAGATCCACTGATGCTTCTGGAGAGTTATAAACTAGGAACTGCAGTAGGAGCATAGTTGAGGGTGGTCATAGGAGAGTCAGAGCTTTTACAAATGTTGACCAACACCTTGAACTGCACTTAGCACTAAAGGTTCATAGTAATTCTAAGCTTATAAGATATCACAACTGAAGGAGATCTGCACACTCTGACTCTTCAGGATTTTGCAATTTCTGTCACAGACCATGGGAGGAGCTTTACATGAAACAAGTCCTTGTGTTTGAAAACCTGGGCCAAATTTTAGGTGTATAACTAACTCACCTAAAAACTAGAAGCAGCAAAGAATCCTGTGGCACCTTATAGACTAACAGACGTTTTGCAGCATGAGCTTTCGTGGGTGAATACCCACTTCTTCGGACTTGCATCCGAAGAAGTGGGTATTCACCCACGAAAGCTCATGCTGCAAAACGTCTGTTAGTCTATAAGGTGCCACAGGATTCTTTGCTGCTTCTACAGAACCAGACTAACACGGCTACCCCTCTGATACTTGTCACCTAAAAACTAGTTGAATTTGGGTTTTGTTACAAAAATGTTGTGTATTTTTAATGTTTGCCTCCTCGTCCTGTACTTATCATTCTCCCTGAGTCTGAATTGTGTGAGTTAAGCCTGGAGTGATAAGTTTTTTTAATTTCTTGGCTTTTGATTGTTTCACAGTGATCACATGGTTTAAACATTTTATTTCATAAGTCATATTGCTGCTATTGCCAGATATGCAACAGCTCATATCTACCGAGAATTATACCAATACTCGATTGTAATTGAAATAAGTCATTTGTGATGGGGGGTGGTGGTGTTAATCAGATACAGCACTGTCCTCTTGGAGAATCTGTACACTTATTTCTGGAACAAAAATAACCAAATGTTATGTTTGGAGAGGTGGAGAGCAGGGGTGGAGCGAGGAAGAGTACCATTTTTCTAAACTATTTTCATTCTTGAAATTTGATTATGTTTTATAAAACAGTACGTTATTGCATCGCAGGTCCCATACTAAAAATGTTTTCACTTACAGGTTAGTGATTATGTCTGTTTATATATTCTTGATATTTTAATCAGCTTCAAATATTTTCATTATTTTATACAAGAAAAATGTCACACTAGTACTTCAATTTTTGTGCCAGATGGTTAACTTGAAAACAAAACTTTAGCACCACCTCGTGGTATTATGAAGTTTTGCAGACATCTTCAGTATTCCTTTCCCCATTTTATATTGAAGTGTAACTATGCTGTATGTTGTTAAATTAAATATTTTGTTCAAAAGCAAAAATTTAAAAACATAGAGGAAACCAGAGATGTCATAGTATAATCCATTTCTTCAATTTTATTACTAGTAAAATACATGCAGGTTTTAATTTCAGTTAACACCTATTTAGTGCCATAGACATTTAATATGCCTCCTAACATCCAGGAAAAAAAACAACCCAACAACCAAAAAAACAGATGTGCATTGCCTGCTGGTCCAGAGACTAATCCTATAATAGAAACAATGGCAGAAAATGACTCAATCCAGGAATATAGTTTACTAGAACCAACACAGAGCTACAGTACCCACTAAGAACACTTATTTCTTCTTCAAATGATTGTTCATATCGATTCCACTGTTGGGTACACAAGCACCCCAGGCACATGTGAGATGATTCTTTTGGCCAGCAGTGTCTGTTGCAGCCACACCCCAACCCTAGATTTTTCTCCATCTCCCCACTCCCAGGTCATAAAGTGTGGAGGCATGGCCAATTGTCACTTAGATCCTTCTTACCACCTATGAACCCTTGCAGTGTCCATGTGCTTCTCTGCGACTCTGTTACAGAAATGTAAAGGGCCCAGCTGACTTCAAGCCCCTTGAGTTTCTTCTTACCACCCGGACTTGCCTTTGCAATGGTTCTCAGTAGGCTCTTTCTAGATTTTATTGTAAATGGTTTTATAGTATTATTAAAGTTATTAGTTAATTATTAGTGTCGTTAGATTAAATGTTACCACACTTGATGATTTCATCCAATACCCGGTACAGAGGGATGCCTCAGTCACTGGACTTCAAGCCCTGTGTTTCCTGTAGTAAGCCACCGCCTGTGAGCATCCCACACCTAGGCTACTTGAAGTGTTTGGCATCGCTGCCAGATTTGCAGAGATTTTAAGCCTCACACAAAAAAGGGCCATGAAAACAGACTAAAGTTTTTACTTACGGAGGTGGGCTTGATACCTCCATCAGAGCCAGGTCAGTTGGACTCGGAACTGAGTGCTTTGGCTTCAGTGAAGAATGCATATCCTGTTTGCCTGAGTCCAGCCACTGCTCACCATCCCCATGGACTAAGAAGAGGCATAAGGCCTCCAAGTAGACCACTGAGAGTAGATCTCTGGGACTGAAATCTGTTAGAAGTGCAGTTAAGAGTAGAGTGCTGCCAGAGTCCAAGCACATCTCTTCTCTGGCAATGCAGAAACAGAGACCATTGACTCCAGGACCGAGGCAGGTACTGTTGAGTTTGGAGCCTGAGGGAGCACCTTCCACATCTGCAGCACTGCACTGTACTGACACCGTCATGGTGCCAGTTACACTGGAGGCATTTATTGCTGCCAGAGGTCTCTTGAGCTTTTCAATACTGATATTGCCAACGGTGCAGGAGTCTGTGCTCTCAGTACCGGCAAACCTGGGAGCTGCAACAATATTGCTGCAGGACTCTGTGCCAGGTCAGCCCTGACTGCCTCATATGGCTCATCCTTCAGTACCGTCAAAGGGGAAGCCTGCAACACTTGCTACATTGCTTCCTTTTCCAACTCAGCACCAGTCACTGGCATCGTCAGTCAATGGAAGGAGAGTTGTCCTGCTCTGAATCGGAGGTTGAATCCTACATTTCCTAACATCACAGCTGCTCTCACTACTCCCCACTGAGGCACTACTTACCCTGCCAGGGATCCTTCAACTGGAGCACTATCGAGTGGGTGGCCAGGAGGTCATTGGGGTCCTAAACCTGTCCAGTGCCCTTTTTGGAATCTGTGGCATCCCCCTTCCTGGTTTCCAGACCATATTCAAGGCATTCATATTCAGTGGCCTCGGAGAGACACACAGCACCTATTCAACAGAAAACACCAGTTCCTGAGCCTGGCAACAAACCCAGTATTGGGCACCAAGAGCTGGCTCAGGTGGACCACGTTGGACAAGTGATCGAGGAAGAGCAGTCCCAAACTGCGCTGGGCTATTCTTCATCCTCTCCCAAGGAGGTAGTCTCCTCAGGAGTCATTTTGTGTCCCCCTGATGTTTTTAAAGAGGGTGACATTGAGCCTGGGCATCCAAGTGTAGAAAGTGAAAGAATCCTTATGCCCACAACATATTTTGGCCACAGAAGGTACTTCCAGAGTGGCCTTGCCTCTCAACAGGCAATTATGGACCCCATTAAGACGCTCTGGCAGACCTTCGTCTCTTTCCCCCACCTCAAAAGGGCCACGTCAAATGCCATGAGCCAGCACAGGGATTTGAGTTTCTCCTTTTCTCATCTCCCCCCACCTCCAGGCTCACTGGTGGTATCAGTGGTCAATGAGAGGGAATGACAGGGGGGCATAAAAGCGTGACCCCCAAATCAAGATGCAAAAAATTAGATCTCTTTGGTAGGAAATTTTATTCTCCAGCAGGGTTGCAGTTTAGAATTGCCAACCAGCATGTTCTCTTGGGCTGATATGATTTTAATGTCTGTGACTCTATGCCCAAGTTTAGAGACCTCCTAGAAGAAGCTGGCAGGAGTTCTTCTCATTAGTGGACGAGGGTAAATCTGTGGTAAAGAGCTTCATTGCAAGGTGCACTGCATGCAATGGATGTGAGAACCAGGTCCCTGGCTTCTTCAGTGGCCATGTGCAGGAGCTCCTGGTTGCAGTCCCTAGGGCTTCCACAGGAGGTCCAACAAACTTTACAACACCAGCCCTTTGAAGGGGCCTTGCTCTTTTCAGAGCAAGCAGTCTCTAAGCTCTGTGGTTTGAAGGATTTGAGGGCAACCTTAAAGACGCTGTGATCATATACTCCAGCACCTTCCAGGAAGCACTTCTACCCACAACAGACCATAGACAGTGGGTATAACAGGCCAGCGCAGGCTAAGCCTTTCCTGGCACAGCTGTGTCTGTTGGATGCCAGTTGTGGGGAGATTACTGATGAACCCAGGAAGCTAAATAACACATACTGCCTCCTCAGCTGCCCTGGAAGCTGCATGGCGCATATAAAAAGCTCAGGTTCTTTAGAAGAGACATAAGTTTTTCCTGCTGCGTGGCTTGGGGTCTCAGAAGGGGAGGTGTGGTGTGGCTTGGGGGGGCTCCGGCTGTCCCTGGGCTCCTCCGGCCATGGGAAGGCAAGCGGGGTGCTCAGGGCTCCAGCCACGGGGGCACGCCTCGTGGCTTCTCTGGGAGTGGGTGTGTTCGGGTCTCCAGCCACTGGGGTCGGGGAGCGGGGAGCCTCCCTGCCCATGCAGCAGACCCACCATTACTCTGGCCCTGCTCCTCATCAGGACCTGCAGAAAAAGAAGAGTGGGGATTATAGATGTAGACAATCTCCTCCTCCTATCTCTGCATCAGTGCCTGTCCATCCAGACACAGGGACTGGTATGCTTCCCTTGACTTAAGATACACTTACTTTCATGTGACAATATTTTAAGGTTACAGAAGTTGCTCAGGTTCACAGTGAAACACTCACATTACCAATCCACTGTGCTGCCTTTTAACCTGTTAGCAGCTCCTCAAGTTTTCACAAAACGTGTCTTAGGTAGCGGCGTTCCTGAGGAGACTAGGGCATGTCTACACTAGAAACGTAGGTCGACTTACAATCACTACAGTAATTACTACTGTGAGCTCCATGGCTGGATTCTGGGTGGCTCCTGGGCTCCAGTGCAACTGCTGGGCTCTGAGCAGGGAGCTGAGAGCCTGTGGGCAGCCACCCGGCTGTGGCAGAGAGCTGGGAGCTGAGAGCTGGCGGGGGTGGTGGTTGGGAGGAGCTATCTGAAGTGATGCAAAGATCCTTCTGGCTCCAGTCATCAGGAATACCTACTGAGGTCCAAACCACCGTAGCAGGTCTTCTGTTTGAGGGCCACAATTTCTTCGTCAAAAACTGATAAAGCCCTTCATTCATTAAAGGACTTTATAGCTACTTTTGCATTTTCACTGGGCTTGTATACTCTGGCTTGCTTTCTCCTTGGACAGACCTAAAACTTCCTTCAGATAGTATGGGGGACAGGGACATCATTTTAATCCACAGAAGGCATCAGAGCCACTGAGGAAAAAAGAGGTTGCAACATAGATATCTCTTCCTCAGTTACGGCACACTTGACATCGTCCTCTGAACAGCAGTTTCTACACCACTGTTGAGAGCCTAGCAGAACTTTTTGAAGATCACTACCTTGCTACCCCCTCATCACTTTTGGCAACTGCCTTTTTTTTGACACCTGGACTGGAAATACCGTGAGATTTGTTAGCAATCGGTACTGTATATGTTCTAATATCTCTCTACCACCATGCTCACCCACCTTCCCTGTCCCTTGCCAGGACCCTCTCTCATGAGATTCTGATTTTTATTCCTCATTATTTTCTCATTCAAAAGAAGAAAGAGGTTTGAAGTCCTACTCTGTACCTTCGATGTCTCAACATCCAGCTCACAGAATGTATCTCAGATTCCCGGTGGGAACGTTTCAATACTAGTGCAGGGTCCTGTCCTCTGGTCTTTCTATAGCACTGAGGGTGTTCATCAAGTGCTTGCCAGAGATAGCCACGCATTTAGAGACAAGTGATCCACGTCTACCCATAGTCTGTTCGTGAGCTGATCTGAGGCCTGGTCTACACTAGGACTTTAATTCGAATTTAGCAGCGTTAATTCGAACTAACCGCTCAACCGTCCACACCAGGAAGCCATTTAATTCGAACTAGAGGGCTCTTTAGTTCGAATTCGGTACTCCACCCCGACAGGTGGAGTAACGCTAAATTCGACATGGCTAGCTCGAATTAGGCTAGGTGTGGATGCAAATCGAACTTAGTAGCTCCGGGAGCTATCCCACAGTGCACCACTCTGTTGACGCTCTGGACAGCAGTCGGAGCTTGGATTCTCTGACCAGCCACACAGGAAATGACCCGGGAAAATTTGAATTCATTTTCCTGTCTGGGCACTTTGAACCTGACGTCCTGGCTGGACATCGGGGCAAGCTCCGCAGCACCTGCAACGATGCAGAGCTCTCCAGCAGAGGAGTCCGGCCAATCCAAGAATAGAAAGAGGTCCCCAGCATGGACAGACCGGGAAGTCCTGGATCTGATCGGTGTGTGGGGCGAGGAGTCTGTGCTGTCGGAGCTGCGCTCCAGCAAGCGGAATGCAAAGACCTTCGAGAAGGTCTCCAAAGCAATGATAGAGAAAGGATACAGCCGGGATGCAATGCAGTGCCGCGTGAAAATCAAGGACCTGAGACAAGGCTACCAAAAAGTCAGAGCGGCAAACGGACGCTCCGGAGCCCTGCCCCAGACATGCCGCTTCTACGAGGCACTGCATGCCATTCTCGGTGGGTCTGCCACCACTGCCCCACCAGTGACCGTGGACTCAGTGGATGGCATAGTGAACCTGGACAGTTCCTCCTCGATGTTCGCCGATGGGGAAGATGAGGAAGGGTCTGTGGAGGACGGCGCAGGCGACAGCGCTTACAATACCGCTTTCCGTGACAGCCAGGATCTCTTCATCACCCTCACAGAGATCCCCTACCAACCCTCCCCAGCCGTTAACCCGGACTCAGAATCAGGGGAAGGACTAGGCGGTAAGTGCTATAAACATGTAAACATTTATTTTTTATAAAACAGGTATAAAAAAATAGAAATACTATATATAAAATTTTCAATGAAAAACTATATGAAAAGTAGGTCCACACATATAGGGATTGAACAATAATCCTCCAGGGACAATTCAAGGAAGGTCTCATTTAGGTCCTCGAAAAGCCTCCGCAGGAGGTTCCTGGGGAGAGGTGCCTTGTTGGGTGCTCCGTGGAAGCACACTCTTCCGCGCCAGGACATCCTTATGTAGATGGGAATCATCGCCTCCACAAGCATGGCCGCATATGGTCCTGGTCTCTGCAGGGCTTCCCTTAGCATCCGCTCTTTGTGACTCCGAGGGACCCGCATCAGGGTGATCTCGTTCATGAAATGCTGCATCTAATTAGGGCAATTAGTGTATTGTTACTGTTGTGAATGGTTGACTTTTACTTTGCATATCAATGACCCTCGCTTAACAGCCACGTGTTGTAGGCCACATAGGAAAAGCATACATTGATCTTTCCCGTGCACTGGCGGGAGTGGCTGGAAAAGGGTCAGAGTATATGATTTCCAGATTGCCTTTAGCGGGAGGGCACAGCTATCCATTAACTGATAAGCAGAATGTACTGTAAGGCTTACCAGGACTGTCTGCTAGACGGATTCAGCTGTCTCTCCCCACTTGTCTGCTCTCCTGTGCAATGCCGCAGCCAATGAGAGCGTATTCCGAAATCTCGAACTTGTCCTGAGATCTCGTGAGACTTGTTGCCCTGTATGGTCTTGTTCAGAGAAACTGACTAGACTGTGTTCACTGTTCGCAAACATGTATCTGTTCAAGGAAATCAGTTACTTTTCCCATCACACAGCTGCGGCTCTTTCCCGGACTGCCCCGGCATCCCCCTCGCAGAGGCTGGCGCAGATTAGGCGGCGAAAGAAAAAGACTAGGGACGAGATGTTCGCGGAAATGATGGCCTGCTCCAGAGCCGAGGCGGCAGAGCAGAGACAGTGGAGGGAGACCCTATGTCAACAGCATCGCACACACATCGAACGGGAGGACAGGTGGCGGCAGGAAGACCAGCAGGCGACTCAAACGCTGCTTGGGCTAATGAGGGAGCAAACGGACACGCTCCGGCGCCTTGTTGATGTTCTGCAGGACCGCAGGCAGGAGGACAGAGCCCCCCTGCAGTGTATCTGCAACCGCCCTCCCCCGCCAAGAAGTCCTGCCCCCCCCCCACCCAAAAGTACAAGACGGAGGGGCGGTAGGGGCCGTGAGAACTGTCACTGCACCACTGCATAGCGCTAATGTACCACACACCTCTCACGCTATAAATTTGTAGAAGTGCTTCCCTTACAGGCTCACCCAGTCCCAAATCCAAGTTTCATCCCCCCACTGTGTATTAGATTATTAAAAGCTGTTTGCTGTTATTCACTGTTTCGGTCACGTCTTTCGTGTCAGAGGATTTTTTTGTGTATGGGGGGGGGGAGGGGATTTATAATTGCACGGTATAGCCTACATTACCAGGGTACAGACTTGGGGCCATGATCAACTGCAGGGCACACACACACTGCAGTCAGTAGGCACCAGGGTCACTCTGTGTGGTGTATGCTGCCCCGGGTCATTCTGTGATGTGTATGCTTGTCCAGGGTCCTAGCGCCTGCCACCCCCTTAATGTTAAGGCACGCTGCCCTTACCATGAACTTCCACTGTAGCAACGAGCCTCTCCGCTGCCCTGAGCCCCAACAAGAGCCCTCATCCACGGACAGATACTCACCCTTCCCCCTCACCCCTCACCCCTTCCTACGCCCAAACCCGCAGCCCAATGCCGTCATCCAAAACCATATCCAAAGAAGGCACCACTCGCCCCTTCCTGCAAACCCACCCCTTCCTGCAATCCCTCCCCTTCATGCACAACCACTTGCAACCGTCCCCCACCCCAGAGACCTATGTAGGAGCAGGAGGATGTCATTCCTCTATGGAACAAGCGGTCTGTACATCAGTGCACACCGTGCCCAGCACAGTATGTGTCCATGTTTCAACACCTGAACAGAAATGCAAAGTAAAACAAAGATTTATTAATAATGAGTGTAACAATTAATTTGCTTTAAAACGTGCTTTGGAAGTGGGGGAAACTTTGAGAACGGGGTATGTAACCGCAGATCGAAATCGACACATACAGACACAGGCCCAGGGTCAGTTTCTCTTGAAAGCAAGTGGAGAGTCATAGGTTACCCTGCTCTCCGAGGAAACTTGCTTTCAAAGCCTCCCGGATACACAGCGCTTCCCGCTGGGATATTCTCTCGGCACGGGTGTCTGGCTGAGCGTAAACTGCAGCCAGGCGATTTGCCTCAACCTCCCATCCGGACAAAAAGGTCTCGCCCTTGCTCTCACAGAGATTGTGTAGCACACAGCAAGCAGCAATAACTACGGGGATATTCTTTTCGCTGATGTCCGAGCGAGTCAGTAAGCTCCGCCATCTCCCCTTGAGACGTCCGAAAGCACACTCCACCACCATTCTGCACTTGCTCAGCCGGTAGTTGAAGAGTTCCTTCTCTCTGTCCAAGGCGCCTGTTTAGGGCTTCATGAGCCAGGGCATTAGCGGGTAGGCTGGGTCCCCGAGGATCACTGTAGGCATCTGCACATCCCCAACCGTTATTTTGTGGTCCGGGAAGAAAGTACCTGCCTGGAGGCGTTTAAACAGACCAGAGTTCCTCAACACACGCACGTCATGAACCTTGCCCGCCCACCCAACGAAGATGTTGGTAAAACGTCCCCTATGGTCTACCAGTGCTTGCAGCACCATTGAAAAGTAGCCCTTTCGGTTAATGTACTCGCTGGCCTGGTGGGCTGGTGCCAGGATAGGGATGTGAGTTCCATCTATAGCCCCACCGCAGTTTGGGAATCCCATCGCGGCGAAGCCATCTATGATGTCCTGGACGTTTCCGAGAGTCACTACCTTTGAGAGAAGTTGCTCAACGATTGCGTGGGCTACTTCAATCACAGCAACCCCCACGGTAGATTTGCCCACGCCAAAGTGGTTCGCTACTGACCGGTAGCTGTCTGGCGTTGCAAGTTTCCAGAGGGCTATGGCCACTCGCTTCTGCACACTCAGGGCTGCTCGCATCCGGGTGTCCTGGCGCTTCAGGGCAGGGGACAGCAAGTCACAGAGTTCAAGGAAAGTGCCCTTACGCATCCTGAAGTTCCGCAGCCACTGTGATTCATCCCAGACCTGCAGCACTATGCGGTCCCACCAGTCCGTGCTTGTTTCCCGGGCCCAGAATCGCTGTTCCACACCATGTACTTGACCCATTGCCACCATGATCTCCACTGCGCGGCATACCCTGCTTTGTGAGAGGTCTGCGCCACTCTGTGAATTCCTGTCCTCACCGCGCTGCCGGAGCCTCCTCGCCCGATTTCTCAGCAGCTGACTGTGGAAGAGGTGGACGATAAGGTGCGAGGAGTTGACAACAGCCATAAGTGCAGCGATGATCGCAGCGGGCTCCATGGTCGCAGTGCTGTGGCGTCCGCGCTGTCACTGACCAGAAAAGTGCGCGAACAGAGTTCCCGCCGGCGCTTTCAGGGAGGGAGGGCGTGATTGACGGTTCAATGACAACAGTTACCCAAAAGCACCCTCGACACATTTTTCCCCCAGGAGGCATTGGGAGCTCTACCCAGCATTCCAATGGGCAGCGGGGACTGCAGGAACTGTGGGATAGCTTCCCACAGTGCACCGCTTCCAAAGTCGACGCCAGCCCCGTTACTGTGGACTCAGAAATTCGAATTAGTGTATTTACTGTGGATACACAAATTCGACTTCATAAGGTCGAATCCACAAATTCGACTTAAGTAGATTCGAAATAGTCTTGTAGTGTAGACAAGGCCTGAGGAAGATGACCACAGCAGGTTATTGTAAGATGGCAGCCTTCCTCACCAGCCTCTCTGTGCAGCTCCAGTCACCTTCTCTGCTCTGTCTGACATAGTCTTGCAGAGTACCGGTCATTCTACATCTAAACCCATCATAATTATGTCTGACAGCCTAGATGTGACTGGCCTATATCCACTGAAACAACTTATTGAGCTAAAGTAAAGAACATTCTGCTCCCAAGCAGGAAAATCTTATCTGGACTCACTTAGAAAGCTGAAGTGGAAAAGGTTTTTCTATTTGGACATCTCAGGACCAGCTGGCTCCCTTCTCAACACTGTTTTGGACTATTTACTAGCTCTAAAACAATCTTTGCATTAATTCCACAAGGGTCCATAAAACAGCAGTATTTGTATATCAGTGTTGTCCTCACTGTATTTTCTCACCCTCCAATGGCTAGATTCCTAAAAGGCTTTTATTAATGGTTTTCCTCTAGTTCAGTAGTCTCCTTCCTTTTGGGACCTCAGTATAGCATTATTGAGGTTGATGGGTCCTCTACTTTGAGTCCTTGGCAACCTGTTAACTATATCACCTGTCAGTGAAAACTGACTTTTTTGGAGCAATTCCATCAGCTTGAAGGGTATGGGAGATTCAGGCCCTTATGTCAGGTCCTCCCTATACATGATTTTCTAAGGGCAGGATTGCTCTCAGGCCTCTTGCCCAAAGTTGTTTAAAGTTCATATGAACCAGTTTATTCATCTCCCAGTTTTCTTCCCAAAGCCTCACTCAACCCTGGGGAAACTAACCTACATACACTAGTTGTAGTAAGGGTATTCGTACTACCTTAACAGGACAAAATCATTCAGGAACACCCCTGTACTGTTTGTAGTGTTTGCTGAAAGAAATCATTTTCCGTTGATCTTTTACTCTTCATAAACATATAAGTCAGTAATTCTTCATAACCTAATAAAATATAGGGTATAGAGTTTTCAGAAAATGAGTACTCTGGTTATTCAGAATATGTTTTAGCACCTTACCCTTTAAGAATACATACTGTGAACAGAGTGTTTGTAGTGAGCCTCATCAGTAGTAATGTACTGTAGACTCTCAGATGGGTGGAATAAATCATTAGAATTTATTGTTAAGATATAAATATTTACTCCAGGGTTGTATGTGAACCTCCTAGAATATTGAACACCAATTTATTTGAATATTTAGGCAGTGGAGCAATCTCTGTTAATTCCAGTTAATCTATTGGCTGCGGTGTTGTAGCTGTTTTGGTCCCAGGTTATTAGAGAGACAAGGTAGGGGAGTTAATATCTTTTATTGAACCAACATCTTTTGGTAAAAAAGATAAGCTTTCAAGCTTACACAGAGCTTTCTCCAGACCTGAAGAAGAGCTCTGTGTAAGCTTGAAAGCTTGTCTATTTCACCAATAGAAGTTGGACCAATAAAAGTTAATGTATTAACATTTTTTAAAATCCTTTAGAAGGATTGTCTTTCACCCTAATGCAACCACATAGACAACTGTATATTATCAATACTTATTTCTTGTTTGTATATGAAACTCAAGCATTTGCAAATCATCAATTTTAAGAATGTGGGGAGTAGATTTCCTTTTGGCTTGATGAATTTTTCTATCCACTGAACTGAAATGTTAAATGTTCTTCTGGTTTTCATTTACCTGCCACTAAATTCTACCTATATGATAGATAAATTGGATATAATAAGCTTACCACCACTTTTGAGTGTGAGAAGCTGTATATGGTGCTTCCCCAATCCTAATGTATAAACGATATAGTAGAACCAAAACAATAAACTTGGCAGGTGAATTTTAGATGACCTCTAATTAGAAAAAAACATTTAGGACCTGATTCTGATTTCACATTGGTTTTACACAAGTGTAATTCTGTTGACTACAGTGTAGTTACTCTGGAATTACACTGATCTCAGAATCAGGCCCTTAGACTGTCTGAGATTGCATCTGAAGACTTGTTTTCACAATGGTCTATAAGGTGTCATAAAATGTCTATGTCAACAATGGAGGAGCAGGGTTTGTATTTCAAAACACACTTGCCTTTTTTATCCATGGTTTGCTTTGTCATTGGCTTTCTATACTTTGTTTATTAACCATAATCCTATCTATTTATTCAGACTTTTGGGGAAGTACTGGATTGCATCAGAGGATGGGGTTTTTGGCATGGATATCCTTGGGAGATAGATGGAATATTTTCTTCATTGGCTGGTTATAGTAATTTTTACTGTTACACAGGTTGACTTACCTGCTGGACTTCTATTAATTACATTAATAGACTGATTCTCCCCCCCCCACACACACACAAACACACAAAAAAACCCAACCAACCAAACACATTGTCAGGCTCTCCCGAGTCATGGATTGACATTTTAAAAAAGTATTTGTATAAATTTCAATTGAAAAAGAACAATAAAGCTTAGATGATACACCTCTACCCTAATATAACGCTGTCCTCAGGAGCCAAAAAATATTACTGCGTTATAGGTGAAACCGCGTTATATTGAACTTGCTTTGATCTGCCGGAGCGCGCAGCCCTGCCCCCCTGAAGTGCTATTTTACTGTGTTATATCCGAATTCGTGTTTTATTGGGTCACGTTATATCGGGGTAGAGGTGTACCTGAGAATAGAATTGCTTGTTAAGGGCTCGTTCTAATCATATCACATTTTGAAATTACACATCCTTTTTTTTTCCCCCTTTGGAACAGAAATGCTGGCTTGGGTGTCTGTTCAATGACTTGCAGATTTGGTGGTGTTTTGGCTCCATTTGTGCCATCCATGGTAAGTTAACTTTTTATTTTATTTTATTTTTATGTTAATTACTGATATTTTTTCCCCTCAAGACTTCTAGTTTATTGGAATAATCTCAGAATTGCTTTCATGATTCTGAACATGGCAGGTAGATCTTTTTCAAGGGATACTTATATATATACCTCTGCAAAATGTATATTTAAGCTCTATTTAATGATATTGATATAGTCAAATTCCAGACTTAACTAATGAGAGAGGGTGTTTTGGTTGTTGAGTGTTTTGGGGGTTTTTTGTATTTACAAAATAGAATAACTTTTTATAAAACTTCATTCCTTTGAGAAAGAAGCAAATTAACATTTTATCTTTTACATTAAGTGAGTTACCTAGTATTTATCTGCTGCTGCTGTCTTTGTAAACAAATTTTGTATTGATACCTAGTTAGTACCTGAATGCTCTTTGGCTTGAAAACATTCATAATGGAGATTTTGATATGAATAATTACTTGTATAGTGAGATTTTGATCAATTCTTTTCATAATGTATGTCTAAATAATTACCATTGTTATTAATAGATATTACATACATGAATGCTGTGAAGAACAGACCTTTTGATATAACTTGTTTTTGTGTATAATTAATTGAAATATATATATGAAACATGAACAAATAATACTGCAATATTTTTAGAAATATCCTGGGGCATGAATTAATTTTGG
This sequence comes from Mauremys mutica, assembly GCF_020497125.1. Classification (NCBI taxonomy): domain Eukaryota; kingdom Metazoa; phylum Chordata; order Testudines; family Geoemydidae; genus Mauremys; species Mauremys mutica. The sequence goes on from NC_059078.1 coordinate 82,499,353, forward strand.
GTTTTTATCACTGATTTTTAATTTCAGAAAACTCTTAACCCATCTGTACCATTCATGGTGTTTGGAATCAGTGGAGTATCAGCAGGATTCTTGACTCTTCTTCTTCCGGAAACTCTTAATAAGCCAATTGCAGAGAGCATTGAAGACCTTCAGGGTCCTGTATACCAAATGCTTAAAAACAAAAAGGCAGAGTAAAAAAACTTTTTTTTTAATCTAGTTTTTTATTAAAGCATTTTCCATACATCTTACGCAAGTCACACTGTAGCACACATTTCTTAGTTATTCAACTTGGACGTTAATCTTAAATTTCTGTTTTTTCTTTATTCAGAACATCCTTGCTCTGTATTTGTTAAATAGAGTTTTACAATTGTTTGTATGTCAAAGAAGAAAGCTTTAAAATAAATTTTCTTGCACTCATTTTCACCTGTGCATATGATACAACACACAAGCCACAGTGCATTTTTGTTATTGTTGAACATAATTTTAAAATGCAACCTGAAATAGTCACAGGTGATATGTAGATAACTTAACTTGTACTTCTGCAATAAGGCAATTAAGTCACTCTTATGTATTGCATTGTACCCTTTCTATTTATGTCAAGTCCCTTACTAGAATATAACATTTAAAAAAATAGTGTATGATATTTGAGGAGAGTGTTTAATCCCTTATTTATTTCTCCTCCATTGTTAGAAGCATTTGGAACACTTTCCTCTCTAGTAGATGAATGCCTAATAAAACTTTTGAAACTGAAAAGTAACTTAGTTTTGTCTGATTAATGGTCAACAATGGTAGTTTCAAAAATACAACCAGAACAATTTGAAAAGATATACTGTAGCTTTAGTTTTTAGCTGAAATCTATTACTACAATTAACAGTACAGTGACTTCATGCAAATTGCTGGAATTTGCATAAAGTCTCTTCAAAGGATGCAGCAAGCATCAGTCTATCACTGTTATACTGTAGAAACTACAGTTTTTTCCCCCTCCAATCCTGTATGATGACACAAACTTTACTGTGAAGAATCAAAACTTAATTATCTCATGATATAGAATGTGTAACACATTCAAAGATTTTGCATATGTCGTCTTACTCAGATGAATATGAATGGTAGGATTTCTAATGACAACAACAAAGGTTATCCTATGAAGTCAACACAGGTAGCTTGGAAACAAAAGAATATTAAGTGTTCTTAACACACTAACAAATTAATGAGTGTTGTTAGTTATGTTAATTATTGTACTAAAGAATTAATGAGTTTTAAGAAATTAAAAGTCCATATATACTTAATGTAGTTTAACATTTGGTAGTACTGAATTCAGTTGAAATGAAAAGAAATTGAAACACAGTCTCTTATACTCATATTTGTGCAGTTTGTTTTTTAATTTAACTTCATTTTTGAATTTTGATCAACTGAATGTATGCTGATTTCCCCCTTTGACATTAATCTGTGAACATCAGCAAAAATAAGATACTTAAAATTGTTTTAATAATTTATATTTCATCTGTTTAACAGGTAAACCAATTAGAAGAAAACACTTAAAATTTCAAAAAACATCTTTCTGGTGAAAAATCAAGCATATTTTGGTAAAGTGCTTTCATAGTGAAGGTGTGGAGCTACTGAGAAACCAGAATGGAAATGTCGAGGGGCGTAAAGTATAATGCCACTTCCAGTATGTTGAACAGTTTATTTTTATGTGACGCGCAACTGAGAAAATGGAAAAAGTTTGCCAAAATTTGTGAAAAGAGAGATGGCAAATCCTTGCATTAATTTAATGACTTAATTAATGACACTCTGGACACAGAAGACACAGTTTTTAATAAAAAAAATGTAATATTCCATTATTTTATTTTGTAAGATGTAACTGCTAGCTGTGAATTGAAATATAATGATGAAATTGAGGTAGTATGTAATAAGTGTTTTTTAAAAGATATTTTCTGATTGGAAGGTTGCAGGGCAGCCTAGTTTATTCAGGTATTTTGTACTTGTTAGAAATAATTATATCCTGTGCATGCTAATGTACTCAACAGATTTTTTTTTCTTTTTTCATTTGCTTTAAACTACTGCATACCTCATAATACAAAAAGACCAAAGATTTGTATAGATTATTGCCTTAACAGTAACATTAATAATGTGAGAAACTCAATCAAATTGATCAGGAACTTTCAAAGGGAAGTAAATTAACCTTAATGCTGGATATAGTAGGTTTTTTTTAATAAGACCCAAGTTGAACAACAGAGAAATTTAACATGAAAAATTGCAACATTGGAAAGAATAATATGAGGTCTTTGCAGACAAGAGGTACATTTAAAAGAGGGAGTAAATTAGTACTGAACATTTAGTGAAATATTAATTCAAAAGATGCAATTAACCAGTAGCTAAGTGCTAGCTATAATTACAGAACTAGAAGAAAATTATCAAAAATGTATCAAATATGATATATAATCAAAAATGTTATATTCAATTAGAATTGGAAATATCTGCAATAGAAACATAATTTCAGTAGATTTCACTTACTAATTGATATTTATTTTTGAGTGGGGATATCATAGTTGTTATGATTGGTTTGCCAAAACAGTATTGTAATTAAATTTAAAGAATTATAAATATAAAATTAGTGTCTCTTTTACATGTAAATTTGTCATACTCTTATAAGGACATTTCCTGTCATATGGACTTTAGTCCTTTTATTAAATGCATCTGGTAGGAAAAGCTTAAGGAAAAGCCATTGCATTTTGACAAAATTTTCGTATTTAAACTGAGTCTGCAAGTTATAACACATGGGTAGACTCCTCAGCCCCTGTGGAACCCCAGTGAAGTCTGCAGGGGCACAACAGTCTATCTGTATGTTATAAATGGCATGATTGAATCCTTAAATTGCATAAAATTATTTAAAATCACAAAATACGGTTTGCAGAGAAAGTTATGATTTTAGATTGCATAAAACGTCTATATATGTGCATTTAAGTCCTGTGCCAAAGTTCAAAGTAACACAAAACACACACTTCTTATTTTCTTATATATATTTAGTTGCCTTATATTCCATTTTTATGGGCTTTAGAACTCAGTTGGTGAAAGTGTTCCTGAATACCTTCTGGCAGTCTCTTACCCTCCTTTAATGTTCATAATCACAACAACTGAGGATACCTCTTCAAAGGATAATTACACCATCAAGGAAATGGTAAAGAGGAGCTCATGTTTCTATCAATTTAGAACTTTTTATTATGAAAAGCTCTGATTCTTATTTTTTTGGTAATAAAAATTGAATCTTAAAACATATCGTTTTTCTTAGAATCAGAAGTAACACATTGAGATAGGCTCTCCAAAAATATATCATTGTATGGTGAATGACTCATGTCCCCCTTCTGCCAGATGTTTAATGTATCAGCCTCAATAATGAATTTTCCACATCCTTTTATTCCAGTTCTTGTAGAAAACAGATAATAAAAATAAATTGTATTTAAAATGTGCTTATATCTCCCAATTTTTTTAAATTTTGGAATGTATCCTGCTCAGCATTTACTAAGATTTTTGAAAATGTGACAGTTTGTGAAAGTCTTTTCCTGGGGAATTCTGTTCCAAAAAAAAAAAAAAGAAAAATTCTGTGAACAATATTTTAAAATTCTGCAAAATTCTGCTTATTTTATCATCAAAATTAACACAATGTAACCCTGACATTTTCAATTATTTTGGTAATTTATTTGAAAATACCTCTCAGCAAGTATCTCTGTAATAATACAGACCACAAAAAAGATTCAGGAAATATTTTTTGACGAACAGATTCCTTATTAGGCATATTAATATAGAAACTTAATATTTAAGTTATTTAAACTACAATACAGAAATGTATTTCCCACACCCCTTAGAAGGAGTGCAAAGGACTTTGGGAACTCAGGGGTAATGAAGGAGCTGGAGGACAGGGAAGTAATTGCTGGGAAGGAGCCTGGGAGTGAACCTGGAGGGTTGTTGAATGTGGGTGGGAGAAGTATGAAACAGGTTTTTTTTGGTGGGGGGAGGGAGTTTTAGGGTGTTGAGGAGCCTCCCTCAAGCATACCCTGGCTGACCCCTAGCCTCTTGTCAGAGTCTACCCTCACTTGAAACTGGGGGGTTTCAAAGTGAGGACCCGCATATATTCCCCCACCCTAAAATCCTAGGGTAGGTCTCCTTCAGGCTGCCACCACTCGGTCGATTATGTGGGCCGAGACACCCCTGTATTCCCCCTCCCCCTCCCTTTCCAGAGACGTTCCCTGGGGAAATACAGATCCACTCACAGGAGGGAAACCTCCCCCCCTCCCTCTCTCCTAGCCACTGGAAAGAAATACCTGATTCAAACTGCTTGAATCAAACCCAGGAGGAATTCTCTCTTCCCCCTCCCCTCTCTGCCCGGAGATAAACTGTCTCACCACCGAGAGAGAGTGTCTTAGCCCCTTCCCCTATCCACAGTAGAAGGGATTTAACCAAATCTTTATAGAAAGAATTTATTAAAAGAAAAACAAGAAAATACAGAATCTCTATGAGTCCAAGCTGGACACTCATAGGGTATAACCTTGCTAAGTTCTGGAGAGAATCCTCTCTCTTCTCAGTACAACCAGTACAGGCAGAATTAAGAATAATCAATAACAAACACACAGAATTGCAAACATAGGATTATTAGATAATGACACAAAGTATCTTTCTAATACTCACTATCTTGACTAGAAGAAATTAGTTCAGAAAGGTAGAAACTTGTAGACTTGATTAAAACATCTGGACTCTTGTAACTCCAGACGGCTAAAGACAAAACACACAGGATCAGAGTGAAAAAGTTCCCTCCTAGAAATTTCAAATTCTCTTCCCTGATTGGTCCTCAGGTCAGGTGCCTACCAGGTACTATTTTTAACCCTTTACTAACTATTCATGACACCTCTCCCATTCAGTCAGGCATATCTGCCCTAGTCCCCATGTATCTCTGTATCCCCACTCCTCATTCAGTCAGGTATAGCTTCCCCTGTTCCAATGCATCCCTGCACTCCTACACAGTCACTCTCACTCCCCCCCATCCCTATGTGTCCCTGCACCCCCACTTCCATTTAGCTCTGGCTCAATATTGTCACCCCACTAGCTCCTGTGCTCCTGCCCCAGTTGGTCTCCCCCACACCAACCCTTCTGAATCCCAGTCAGTGTGGCCCCCCAGCCATCCCTTATGCACCATTCTGAATGTCCCCTCCATATCCCGTGCATCCTCATCTGGCCTTGTGGGCAGGGGACGGTGAGGAAAGCAGGCTTTGCTCCCTTGGTCTTGGTGGTTGATTGCTCTGGCCCATGAGCCAGCTCCCCTCTCTTCTGGTGCCACTTTAGCTCCTGGTGGCCAAAAGGTGTAATTGCAGTGTGACCCCACTCATGGCTTCCATTCACCTGTACATCAGAATCAATTATTCTGCGGGGGCGAAATCTGTGGGGGACATTAATTCTGTGCTTGTGCAATGGCACAGAATTCCCTCTGGAGTAAAAGTCATAATGGTTGTCAGGCATATATACTATGTAGTGAGGCGGTGTGGCTCCCCGCTGCCCCGGAGGGGGAAGAGCCCATCCGGAGGCCGGAGTGGGCGGAGCTAGGGAGCTCAGAGCCCGCCTCTCAGAGGGTCAGGCAGCGACCTGGAAGTATAAAGGCTCACCCTCAGAGCTCAGTAAGCCCTGAGCCGCAGGAGAGGACAGACGTCTCCAGCCTTGCTCATGGCTGGGAAAACTTCATGGCCCAAGGTGGCTGCCAGGACTGGCCGGACCTGCCCTTCGCTCGCTACCCAGAGGAGTTGCTGGACCTACCCCACGCTCGCTACCCGGAGGAGTTGCTGAACCTGCCCTTCGCTCGCTACCCGGAGGAGTTGCTGGACCTACCCCGCGCTCGCTACCCGGAGGAGTTGCCAGGCCTGCCGCTTGCCCACTACCCAGAGGAACCCATGGTGCTGGACCCCGCAGAGGACAACACCCTGACCCAGGTACTACCTAAGGGGGAGTCTGGAAGTAGCCCGGGGGCAGCCAACCCTAGTCTGGCTCCAGCACAGCCAGAGCCCATGTCAGTGTGTTGTGGCCAGGATCCCCACTGACTAAGCAGCGGGTCTTCTGCCACTGCTAGGGCCCCAGGCTGGGATGCAGTGGAGTGGGAGGGTCTGCGCCCCCACTGCCACCCAACTCGTGGGTGGCAGTCTCCCCCTCCCCCAGGCCTTTAGAGGCTTGGGGCCTACTGTTTGTACTTACTGCTCAGCCCTGCCTGAGGGCCTGAGCCCCTGACTCAGCATTTGTTGCCCCGCCCTGAGCTAAAGCCCAGGCTTGATACTGTTTGTACTTACTGCTCAGCTCCAACTCGAGGGCCTGAGCACCTGACCCAGTGTTGCCCCGCCCTGACCCAGGGCCTGGGCTTACAGTATTTGTTCTGGTTACAGTAAGGGCTGCCGAGGGAGACTCCGCAGCCAGACTAATTCCCCAACACCAACTGTGTGTAGTGAGCCGGTGTGGCTCCCCGCCGCCCCGGAGAGGGTCGAGCCCCGGTGAACCCTTGTACATACTAGTTTCTAATATTATGCAGAGATGAAAAAAACTTTGTGCTGGTTCTGAGCAGTTTTGAGTCATCCTCTGACTCTGCATCTCTTTGGAGTCACATTTTGCAGCTTCAATCCCTTCCATTAATTTAGGCCTCTTTTGGCAGGAATTTTTTGCTTCTTTCCTTCCCATCACAAACCCAGAACAGGGGGAAATATGGGGGCCAAAGTTTGAATAGATATGCATGCATACATGCTCTGACGGGTTGGACCACCCTTTTGGGGTGCCACCAGTTGTTTTGGGTTCCCACTGAGCCCGCCAGTCCTACCAGCTTGGGTTTCCCTTGCACTGGATTGCTGTGCCAGGTTCTCAAGCCCCTTTCCAGCAGAGGCAAGACCACACCCAGCTGCAGATACAGACTGAAATCAGCTCTGTGTAGGAGGATTCAGCTAGGGGAATGGCCAACACTTCAGTGCGTACACAATATCTGGAGTGTAAACCCCAAAATAATATTGTCTTGCGCTCTGTAGTGAGAACTGTACAATGCAAGCTCATAAAAATCACCCTCTCTCTCAATGTGGAGGGAGTTATGCACAGCTTTTTGCCCCCTCTCCCCCGATATGAATTGCACAAGCCGGGTTTTGGAATAAACAGGAAATAAGTTTATTTACTAAAAAAGGTAAATTTTAAGTGATTATAAGTGATAGCAAACAGAACAAAGCAGATTACTGAGCAAATAAAACAAAACATGCAATCTAAGATTAATTCACTACAGAAACAGGTTACAAAATGTAATTTCTCACCCTAAATGTTGTTTTTAGCAGATTGCAGAGTTTCTGCATCTTACATTTCCAGTTATTTCTCTTTACAGACTAGACCCCTATCTCAGCCTGGACTCAGCCCTTGCCTTTCCTCAGCTTAGTTCCTTTGTCTCTTCAGGTGCTTTCAGCAGTCTTCCTTCTTGGGCAGGGAGCCAATGGAGAAGGGCCCTGATTGACTTACTTCCCAATCTTAAATAGAATTTATACAAGGCAGGAATGCTTTGTTTCCAGCGGAAAAATACCAGCAGTGTCCAAGGTGGTACTCTGTACCAGGTGACATCATCAGATGACCCTGCAGTGTCAAAGCAACATCCCAAGAAGAGGGAGATTAGTATCTTCAAAGTTCTATTGTCCTTCTTAAACAGCTCATTCAGGCTGATTGCCTACTGTCTGGTTAGCGTTCCCCCAAGTACACACACAGTTGTAATTGTTACACAGTCAATATTCCTAACTCCAGATACAGAAATGATACATGCATACAAATTGGATAAACACATTTGGTAGATCATAGCCTTTTCAGTGATATCTCATATGACCCATCTTGCATAAAATATATTAGTTCTGCCATATTTCTATCATAACAGTATTTCTATGCAGAATATGGAACATCACACACACATCATGTCATCTCTCTTTACATCCTTTCCCTTTGATGTTTGTATCCCTGCATTTAGCGGTGCTAGGTTAAACACCTTGTTACAGTAGATGCTTCACCACCTTGCTGGGTTTTTTTCCCCATGGTTAGATAAAAAGGCAGTTTATTTTAATATTTGCTGTTTTTCATTTTAGGTATTTCAATAGAAGGATTGTCTGCAGCTTTGTCATTATTTTCTACTGGATTAGCACAATTACGGCTTTGGGAGCCTAAAGCTCCTAAAGGAACCCAACAGTTTCACTAACTTACTGTGCATATTGTGACAGATCAGAAAAGCATCATTTTAATCAAATAACTGCTTTTCTGAATAGATCTCCTTTCCAAGCTGTGGTAATTTCATATGTTTGGCCTTAGGGAGTTAGAGCACCTTAATTTAGGGCAACTGTTTTTTCTGTTGTTTTTCAGAGGAGAAGAGAGCTTGTTTGGGAATGTCCTAATACATTCTTTACTCATTGTATAACTGTTCTCCATCTGTTACTTTTTCTTTCCAAGCTATTAGAGAATAAAGGGAGCTGAGTTTAAAACAAACAAACAAACAAACAAAAAGTTTAGTTATGCCCATTAGGTCACAATCCCTATCTTTTAGTGCCACTTTTAGTTCTTATTTCCCTTACTCCTCACTTGTGTATAGATAATTCAGTACATGAATGTTCCTACAGTACTAGTCATCCTTTTCTGTGACAGAACAATCCCCTTCAACCTCATACTTCTCCTAAGTAAATTTGCAAAATGTGGTCTAGATGAAATGACTGTAAGGTGGATGAACAACTGGTTAAAAAACCACACTCGACTTTCTGTCAAACTGAGAAGATGCATCTTGCCATGTCCTTCAGAGGTCTGTTCTGGGTCAAATAGTATTAAGTAAGAGTTGAGTAATGGAGTGCAGAGTTTGCTTATAAAATTTGTGCATGACTGCAAGATGAGAGGGATTACAACCACTTTGGAGAACAGGATTAGAATTCAAAATGACTTTGATAAACTGGAGAATTGGTCTGAAGTCAATAGGATGACATCCAATATAAACAAGTGCAAAGTACTGTACTTAGGAAAGAAAAATCAAATGTGCAACTACAAAATGGCAAATAAATGATTAGGTAGTAATATTACTAAAAAGTATCGGGGGTCACAATGGATCAGAAATTAAATATGAGTGAACAATGTGATGCAGTTGCAAAAAGTCCAATACTGTGAGGTTTATTAACAGGAGTATTGAGGTAATTGTACTGTAGTGCTCTGCACTGGTGAGGCTTCAGCTGGAGTACTGTGTCCAATGCTGAGTGCCACTCTTTGGGAAAGATGTGGAGAAACTGGAAAGAGTCCAGGGAGCGCAACAAAAATGATGATCTGTTTAGAAAACCTGACCTATGAGGACAGGGTCAAAAAAATCTGGGCATGTTCAGTCTGTAAAAAAGAAAACTGAGATGGGACCCTATAATGGTCTTTAAATATGTTAAGGACTGTGTGACATTGTCTAATTAAAATATAACCATGCAAGCCATTGTTGCTACCACTGCTATATAATTGCAGCAATCTTACACAAAATATAACTCATGGCCAGAAAGGGTTAAACAGCTAGCAGGATGAATGACCCAAAGCCCACCCTTAAAGTCATGTTAGAAAGGTATGCGAATGGTAATGAGAACCATTCATCCTAAGCAGGCTAGAACTTTGAAATGCAAACCTATATTGTTAGAAGTAATACTAATTGTATGTATCTTAAATGCTACCTGCGTAAACAGACAGTTTTTGTCTGTCACTATAGTTACTAATTCAGAGATTAAAAGGGAATATTAACATTTAGATGAATCTTGGGTAAAATAATGTCATTTCTGTCTCTTTGAAGTTGGTCATAGACTGCTAAATGGATAATTTGCCCTGTGTTAATTTGTGTAACTAATTACTGGTGGTATTTAGAAAGCAATTGGTTACATCAAAAGCCTATTGTTTAACCAGGACTGTGTAGTCAAGTGGATGCTAGAACACTGTATAAAAAGACCCTTGGGTACTGATTCTGTCATCTCAGATTTGCTTAGGCTTCACCAGGGGAAGTTTGAGTCAGAAGACTGCAGTCCCAGTTATGCTGGTATGCCCAGAATATGATATTTGGACATTGGACTATAACCTATGAACTATATCTGAAAGAATCTTTGCAACTACAAAGCTCACCAGCTCTGCTATGAATCTGAACCTCAATGAATTGAACTCATGGCTGAACATAGGGGAGGGCTAGCTCAGTGGTTTGAGCATTGGTCTGCTAAACCCAGGGTTGTGAGCTCAATCCTTGAGGGGCCCATTTAGGGATCTGGGGCAAAAATCTGTCTGGGGATTGGTTCTGCTTTGAGCAGGGGGTTGGACTAGATGATCTCTTGAAGTCCCTTCCAACCCTGACATTCTATGTATATTGATCTTTTAACCATACACACACTCTCTCTCTCTCTCTCTCTCTCTCTCTCTCTCTCTGTTTTTAAATAAATTTTAGTTTAGTTAGTAAAAATTGGCTGTAACGTGTATTTGGGAAAGATCTGAAACATCCATTAACCTGGGAGGTAATGTGTCTGATTCTTTGGGATTGGTAGAAACTTTTCTTTTATATGATGAAATAAGATTTTCAGAAATCATATTTGACTTAGATACCTGGATGGAGGCCTGAGGCTGGATCACTTTAAGGGAACTGTGTTGTTTGGACTTCTGAGTAACCTAAGTATTGGAATATCCACCAGTTTGTGGGGGATTGCCCCATTCTTTGCAGTTCACTCTAAATGGGTGACCACAGCTGACCCCCACTGGGACCCCAGTCACAGGCTGTTATAAAGAGAACAGTGATCAGTTGCTCTCTATTTCCACTCAAGTAGGACAAGAACTAATGAGTTTAATCTTCAGCAAGAGAGATTTAGGTTAGGCATTAGGAAAAAATTCCTAACTCTTAAGGGTAATTAAGCACTGGAATAGGTGACCAAAGGGAGGTTATGGAATCCCATGACTGGAAGGTTTCAAGAACAAGTTAGACAAACACCTGTCTGGGATACTGTAGGTGTACTTGGTCTTCCTTAAGTGCGGGAGGCTGCACTAGATGACCTCTTGAGGTCTCTTTCAGCTCTACGTATCTATGATGAATACAGAGCAACACGTACAGTATTCAGAACCTTATAACCTATCTGATCCACTTCAATCACAATACAGTTTTGATTTTAAAAGTTTCAGTGATAGACAATCTGCCACCACTTTTCATAAGTTGTTCCAATACTTAATTGCTATCACTGTTTGTTTTATTAAAACTCTTATTTTTAGTCTAAATTTGTCTAGCTTCAGTTTCCTTAGAATCATAGAATCATAGAATCTCAGGGTTGGAAGGGACCTCAGGAGGTCATCTAGTCCAACCCCCTGCTCAAAGCAGGACCAAACCCAACTAAATCATCCCAGCCAGGGCTTTGTCAAGCCTGACCTTAAAAACCTCTAAGGAAGGAGATTCCACCACCTCCCTAGGTATCCCACCTTCATCACAGATCTCTCAGGTCAGGTTCTTCTCAGTGACATCATTCTGGTATCATTCTTATGTGGCAGCCTAGTCACAGTCCAGGGAAACAGACAAATTTTATACCTCCTAATGGCCATATATGCTCTGTGTTCTAGGTAGTGCAGGTAGTAATGTGCTTATAGTTAGGGTTGTCTGACAGTTTCCATTATAAGACCCAGTTTTCAGTTGCTTATAACTTTGTGAAACTTGATTTGTTTGGGCTGAAATTTTCCATGTTCTGTGTCTACTTCGAGCTGATTTTTTTTTTATAGTTCATGCTATATATAGTGAACAATGTCTAAAATTATACTGAACAGGCCCAATACCCTAGACATGGACTTGTATTCCCTAGCTAACTGTCAAATCAGACAGGGAAAATCCTTAAAGGGATCATGGAGCCAGAGTAATGATTCCTGGCAGACAGATTACAAATGCAGTGTAGCCAGAGAGAACTCAGCATTAGGTGGAGGTGTTCCTCCTTCACTTTTATTTGGTACAAATGAGAGGTAGAAGGATGAGAGAATATAAGGAAGGACTGATTGGGTGCAGGAATCCCCCAGTGTCCTCTTAACAACATTTGACAGTGGAAGGCACTTCCTGCCCCATAGTGCAGCAGATGCATTTTTTTTTAATTCGTATAGTAAAATAAGAGAAGAGGCTCTTGTTCTCTTCTTCTATCCTTTCCTTGTGACTGGAAGAGGTGCACAAGGTGGGCTGTAGTTGTGATAAGGATGTGGAACACAGTGCTGGGAAGGCATTGGCCATATTTCCTGTTCCCCAGTCACCTAACATGAGCCAGGGTTACAAAATGCTAATGTCACATGACAGGGATAACTATCCATTGGCTCAGAGTCACGGTTACAGTAGTAATTTCCACTAAGGCTAGAGATGTACTAAAGATAAGGCTAAGATTTTGTCATGGATATTTTTAGTAAAAGTCAGGGACAGGTCACGGGCAATAAACAAAAATTCACGGAAGCCTGTGACCTGTCCCTGACTTTTACTAAAAATATCCATGATAATATGGGAAGGGACTGGGCAGCTGCGGGTGGCTGGGAGCTCTGGGGCCCCCACCACCCATGGGAACTCAGAGCTTCAGGGACCCCCTGCCCCCTCCTGCAGTGGTGGGGAGCTGCCAGGGTTCCCCTGTCCTCTCCCCAGTGGTGGGGAGCTGTGAGAATCCCCCTGCTGCTGCCACAGTGGGGAGCTGCGTGGGTCCTCCTGCCTGCCTGTGGCAGCTAGGGGCTCTGGGATCTCTTGGTCTCCTGCTGCTTAGGGGAGCTGTGGGGGTCCCCCTGCCTGTCGCGGCTTCAGCCAGTGATGGAATTGGCACTCCCTCCCCGCAGCTTCAGCCGGTGATGGAATTGGCACTCCCTCCCCGCAGCTTCAGCCGGTGATGGAATTGGGGCTGTGCACTCCCTCCCCACGGCTTCAGCTGGGGCCAGATCTGGGGCTTTGCACCCCTTTCCCTCTTTTTATAACAGGAGCTGGAGCTGTCAGTTCTTCCCTGTGGGGCTCCAGCTGTCATTCCTCCTCCCCCACCCCACCTTCTCTCCCCCATTTTCTTTAGTAAAAGTCACAGAGAAGTCACAGCTCCCATGAATTTTTATTTATTGCCCACAACCAGTCCATGACTTTTGCTAAAATTAACCGTGACACAATCTTAACGTCACATATGACTATTTTGTTAGTTTTTGTTTTGACAGATAATTTGTACAGAAGAAACCCTGCTCTTTCAAGTTATTTGTCAAAATAGCTGCCAAAGCCTAAGTCTAGTAGTTGAAAATGCCATGAAAGAATTCCCAGTGCTGAGGAAGTACATGAAAATGTATCCTCAAGGGCTTCTCCCTGGTTTGACTTCTACCCCCTGCCCCACTTATGCCTCATCCAATCTCTAGAGTTTGAAAATTAGTGTTGGAAATACAAGTAAACTTTTGTCTGATGTTTTTTCAACAGGAAAAATAATGTCCTGTGCAAAATACATAGGCATCTTTGTTAAGGCACCCATGTATTTTAGAATGTGTTTCTGAAGAGTAAAGTTGGTAGTTGATGGGCTTATGCAGCCATGTTCTTTTTTAAATAAATTACATTGGCTGTAAACTGGATATTTGTTATGATCCTCTGCCTAGTGATCAACCAGGAAGGAAGGGGAATAATTATTAATAGCAGATTTTAGTTAGTTAATTTGTTGGTGGTGGAACTAATTACACATTCCAGGTGTTCTTCATCAATTTAACAAGACAACATGCAGATATCAAATGTTTCAATTACAATGAGTCTAATTAAACATGATTAAACTGTTAGGTTTACAAACACACAACTAATTACAAATAATTAAATTTGCACAGGATTTATAGCATGCATACCACAAAGTATTTATAATATGAGAAATTGCTTCACAAAAGACTACATTATCACTTTTACAATAATATGCTATGCATGTAATAATATGCCAAAAATGTCACTGTTTTTTCCAGGCCATTAATCAACTTGTCAAAAATTGTAGTGTGGAATATTGCAATAATTATTTCAGAGAATGTAAAACTGGATAAATTTTCTCATGCAAGTCAGAAAATGAAGTGAAGCTAATTAACTGTAACTGGTGAATGAACTTTGTTTTCCATGAGCTGGAAATCCTTTGCAAATTATTAAACAGAACTGAAGCCTAATCTGAATGTATTGCAAGAAAAAGTTCACAGTTGTTTAAATTATGGGACTAATCTTGAAGCCTTGAATTTGGAGAGGCTTGGTGTGAGTCAGGGCTTGCAGTGGAGGATTATGAGAACCAGAGAAGTTTTTGGTGGCTTTTGCAGAAGAGGAAGGAGCTTTGGAATAAGGTCTGTGGTTTACATTGTGTATTGGATGGAGCCAAAGACCGGCTGCTCTTGTGAAGGAGAGAAGAAGGTCAAAACATACACTTTACAGCCATGCTACCATCATTTAGAAGAGAATAGGGCCAACATCCATTTGCAACCTTATAAGAAACTAAATGTTTAGCATTTATTTTGTAGGTATGAAAGTATTGTATTTCAAACCATAATTAAACCAAAATATTACAAAAAAAATCAATAACTAGGATCAAAGGTTTAACAACTAAAACTCATATCACATATGTATCCTGGCCATGGATTAAACCTAGCCCTAGAAATGAAAGGCAAATGTGTTAAATAACTGAGTGCTGTGAAATATTATGGGCATTGTACAGCTAGGTAGAACTATCTATTTTGTTACTGAATGTACCTATTATAACCTAATATTGCATTGATTTCAATGGAAAGGTAATGGACAACTGGTAGCACTACCAGTGAGATAGAATACCAGCTGTGAAAAGGTCTTGAATAACTTGCTGGGTATCTGAATGCTCAGTGCAACATGTATAGTTTTATTTGGAATAGAGTTTCATTCATATTCATTCTCCCCATTGTATGGACTCCATAAGTCAATACACTGTAAATCTAGAGAGGCTTTGTGAAATCAAGGCATTTGGAAGATATTTTAAGAGATAGTAGGCAAATGGCCCTTTTCTATAACTAATGTGCCAGTTAGCATAGAGGAATAATGGGTAGCATTTACAATAGAATGTTTGTGGCAGAGTACATGTGCAGAAAAAATGACTATGTTCGATGGATGGTCTCAAATGCATCCATGGTATGATGCAGAATGTTTACCAGTACAAGTGGAGCAATTACTACTCTTCACGATTACCCATGAAATAAAACGTATGAAGTAAATGTCTTTAAAAGTTCAGAATAAACCATTTACTTCATTTAAAAAAAAATCTAAACTAAGCATACATAGTCTTTGAAGTACCACACTTGAGCTTGCCTAGCTATCTGCTAGTATCTGAAGAATAGTTGTAGGTAGTCACCTGAAAGAACCAACCTGACAAAGTGTCTGTGAGGTGTTTCATTAATTTACCTTCTGAAAAGTGACTCCGTACATTTGCACCAAGTCTTTTCCTGTTGCATTCCAGGATCACAAGATGAATGTGACAGAGAATGAGAATTTTATATAGTTCTTTCCTTGCAGTCTACTTAGCCCTTTAGTCCCCAAAAACCAATTTAGTAGCTTCTCAGGAACAGCTTAGAGATAAGAGTTACAGTACTCTTTCTATTTTCAGGACCAGCATTCTTCAGCCATCTCTGCAACTGCACCTCCAAGCCAATTTGTCTACCCAGCAAATGTCTTCTATCTCCCCTTTTGGCATGCAGCTACAACTTCTCTCCTAAGGGAACAGCTACAGCAGTGATTTGAGATTTGGTTAGAGAAAAGGGGTAAGCTTTGAAAACTGGGCTGTAGGTACAGATTCTGGGGCTAAGGCCTTGTCTACACTACAAGACTATTTCGAATCAACTTAGTTCGAATTTGTGGATTCGACCTTATGAAGTCGAATTTGTGTATCCATACTAAATACACTAATTCGAATTTCTGAGTCCACATTCACGGGGCCAGCGTCGACTTTGGAAGCGGTGCACTGTGGGAAGCTATCCCACAGTTCCCGCAGTCCCCGCTGCCCATTGGAATGCTGGGTAGAGCCCCCAATGCCTGCTGGGGGGAGAAATGTGTCAAGGGTGGTTTTGGGTAAGTGTTGTCATTGAACCGTCAATCACAACCTCCCTCCCTCCCTCCTTGAAAGCGCCATCGGGCAATCTGTTCGTGCACTTTTCTGGTCAGTGACAGCGCGGACGCCACAGCACTGCAAGCATGGAGCCCGCTGCGATCATCGCCGTTTTCTCCTCCTCGGACTTTATCGTCCACCTCTTCCACAGTCAGCTGATGAGAAATCGGGCTACTTTTCAATGGTGCTGCAAGCACTGGGGGACCATAGGGGACGTTTTGCAAACATCAACGTCGGGTGGCCGGGCAAGGTTCATGATGCGTGTGTTTTCAGGAACTGTGGGCTGCTCAGACGCCTGCAGGAAGGTAGTTTCTTCCCGGACCACGAAATAACTGTTGTGGATGAGCAGATTCCTAAAGTCATCCTCGGGGACCCAGCCTGCCCGCTAATGCACTTGCTCATGAAGCCCTATACAGGTGCCTGGGACAGCGACAAGGAACTCTTCAAATACCAGCGAGCAGCGTGACCTGTGACTGTTCAGTTTCTTTACAGAGAAGCTGAACCTGCCCCTGTTTCTTTACCCACTGACTGTTGACTCTCCTCTTCGGTTACATACCCCGTTCACCCCGTTTCCCCCACTTCCAACACACGTGTAAACATAAAATACATGTCCCATTGTTACTGAAGAAAGGTTTCTTTATTCATGACTTTGCGTTAAAGGGTTGAAACTGGGAGGCAGACTGTGCTGGGTAGGGTGTGCGGTGATGTAAAGACCGCCTCTAAACTCAATGAATGACAGGCTCCTGCTCCTAGAGCGGTCCGCAGTGCCGGAATGCTTCTTTCAACGAAGCCTGCCATCCCTCTTTTTCGAATTCTGTGTGCGGGGGGATATGTGACCTTGTGGCGGAGGAGTACGGATACAGATTCCTTTGCTGCGTGACTCAGCGGTCCAGGACAAGGACCGCTGTATAAGATCTGTAACCGCCCTCCCCCGCTACAAAGTCACATCCCCCCCGCCCACACAGAACCTGGAAACCACCTCCCATACCGACCATGGTGCCTACTGACTGCACTGTGTGTGTGACCCACTGCTGATCCTGCCCCCGTGTCTGTACCCTGGGAAAGGTGACTGTCCTATGCAATTAACAACCCCCTTCCCCACGCCCCCCATTCAAACACAGTCTTCTTTGAAAAAACATGACGGAAACAGTAATTAACAGCAAAGTATTTTTATTACTTAAGTAGACACTCAGGGGATGGAACTGGGATTGGGACTTGTGTGAGTCCGGAAGGGAACGACTTCTGCAAATGTAGGGTATGAGAGCTTTTTGGTACTTGAGCACTCTGCTGGGGTGCAGTGACAGTTTACACGGACTCTGGCGCCCCTCCTTCTGGTTATTTTGGGTGAGGGGGGTATGGGACTTTGTGGCGGGGGAGGGTGGTTGCAGATACACTGCAGGGGGGCTCTGTGTTCCTGCGGTCCTGCAGAACATCCACAAGGCGCCTGAGCGTGTCCGTTTGCTCCCTCACTAGTCCAAACATTGTTTCAGTCGCCTGCTTGTCTTCCTCACGCCACCTCTCCTCCCGTTCGCTGTGTGAGCGCTGGTACAGAGAGACGGTCTCCCTCCACTGGCTCTGCTGGTCCGCCTCGGCTAGGTAGCAGCCCATACGTTCCTCGAACATCTTGTCCCTTGTCTTTTTCTTTCGCCGCCTAATCTTTGCCAGCCTCTGCGAGGGGGATGCTGTGGCAGGTCTGGAGACAGTGGAAGCTGTGAGATGGGAAACAGGGAGTGAATTCCTTGCAAAGATACATTTTTGCGAACAATTAACTGAGTCTAGGCTGTCTCTGTGAATTCTGGGTTGAGACCCCTGTGCCTGCTGGGGCACAAATAATTTTTGCGGTGGATTCTGGGTAAATGTCACCAGTCATTCCTTCCTCCGGGAAAGCAACGGCAGACAATCATTTCAAGCCCGTTTTCCCAGAATTGCCCTGGCATACGCCATAGCGTGGCAACCATGGACACTGTTTTGCCTTTTGTGTATGTCACTGTATGTGTACTAGATGCCGCTGACAGAGGCGGTCCAGCAGCGCTACACAGCAGCATGCTTTTGCTTTTGCATGACAGCAGAGATGGTTACCAGCCATATTGTACCATCTACCATACCATAAATTGGTAATAAGATGGTAATAAGATGGGCATGGTTACCTGTCCTTTTGCACTGCACCATTTGGTGCTGTCATAAGTGCCCCTGGCCGAGCAGCCAGGGGCGCAAAAACAAAAATTGGGAATGACTCCCTGAGTTAATCCCTCCTTTTTGGTATCTAAAAATAGAATCAGTCCTGCCTAGAATATGGGCAAGTGTACTAGAGAACCACTGTATCAGAGAACCAGAGAGCACAGCTGCTCTGTGTCAGATCCTGCATAGATTATGAGCTGTATGCTATTCACAGGGGGTGCTCCTGCAACAACCCCACCTGTTCATTCCATTCTTCCCCAGCCTTCCTGGGCTACCATAGCATTGTACCCCAACTTGCGTGATGAAGTAATAAAGAATGCAGGAATAAGACACAGTGACTTGTTAGTGAGAAATGAGTGGAAGGCAGCCTCCAGTTGCTATGATAGTCCACATAGGACATTAAGGAGTGTGGAGGAGAGGAGCCCATCATCCCTCTGCTAGTCCAGGGGCAATTGAATCTTTTCTTTACACATGAAGGGTGGGGGCTGATGAAGTTCAGCCCCCTGTTGCTATGATGACGATGGTTACCAGCCATATTGTACCATCTACCAGGAAAAATTAGGTTCACCTGACACTGGGGAACCTGACAGATAGTAGTCGGCATGGTTACCAGTTCTTTTGCACTGCCCCATGTGGCAATAGGCTGATGATGAGGACGGGTACCAGTCATTTTGTACCATCAGCCATCCATAGCGTGGGGGAAGCAAGGATGTTGGTGTTGAGTGCTGCACCATCGCGTCTATCTGCAGCATTCAGTAAAGATACGGTGACATGTAAAAGAGTCAAGAGAGGATTGTTTTCCCTTTCACTTCTGGGGGTGGGTGGGGGGGTGCGTAAATTGCCGAGCTATGCCCTGACCCACCGCGGACACTGTTTTTGTCCCTAGAAGCATTTGGAGCTCAGCCAAGAATGCAAATACTTTTCGGAGACAGCAGGAATTGTGGGATACCTTGCGTCCTCAGTCCCCCCTCCCTCCATGAGCGTCCATTTGATTCTTTGGCTTTCCGTTACGCTCGTGTCGCAGCAGCGTGCTGAGTCTCTGCTATGCCGTCTGTCTGGAGATTTTTTAAAAATACTTTGGACCAGGCGTAACATTACAGTAATTCCCCTAATTAGATGCATGAGTCTCCTAGCGAGATCACCGTGAGGACGGGCACTGCAGTAGATAGAGAGCGCATGCTGCGTGAAATCTATCACGAACCACGGACCGATGCAGCCGTGGTCGGGGAGGCAATGCTCCCTGAATACCGCATGAAAGCCTCGCGCGGAAAAGGGTGCTATCACGGAGCACCCAATAAGGCAGCTCTCCCCAGGAACCTCCTGCTGATGCTTATCGATTAACGGAAGTAGAGCTTCGTGGAGATCTCCCAGGAGGATTTCTGATCTATCACCATATATAGAGAGACCTCCTTCTCACACACTTCAGATTCCTGTTATATTAAGAATAAAAGTTAACATGGTTAAAGCACTTACCGACTGCTCCTTCCCCTGATTCAGGATCCGGGTTCATGGCCAGGGAGGGTTGGTAGGGGATCTCCGTGACGGTGATGAATAGATCCTGGCTGTCGGGGAAACCAGCGTTGTAAGCGCTCTCGCCTGCCTCGTCCTCCACAAACACTTCCTCATCTTCCCTGTCCGTGAACATCGTCGAGGAACTGTCCGTCGATACTGTCCCATCATCAGAGTCCATGGTCACTGGTGGGGCACTGGTGGCAGGCTCCGTAGCGTCCGTTTGCCGCTTTGATTTTTTGGTAGCCTTGTCTGGGGTCCTTGGTTTTCACGCGGCGATGCGTTGCATGACGGCTGTATCCTCTGTCTGGATCATGGCTTTGGAGACCTTCTCGTAGGTCTTTGCATTCCGTTTGTTGGAGCGCAGCTCCGAAAGCACAGACTCCTCGCCCCACACACCGATCAGATCCAAGAGTTCCCGGTCAGTCTAAGCCGGGTCCCTCTTTCTATTCAGAGATTACATGAACTCCTCTGCTGGAGAGCTCTGCATTGCTGCCGGTGCTGCTGAGCTCGCCCCGATGTCCAACCACAAAATGAGATTCTAACTGTCCAGAAAGGAAAAGGAATTCAAATTTTCCCGGGTCGTTTCCTGTGTGGCTGCTCAGAGCATCGAAGCTCGGACTGCTGTCCAGAGCGTCAACAGAGTGGTGCACTGTGGGATAGCTCCCGGAGCTACTAAGTTCGATTTGCATCCACACCTAGCCTAATTCGAGCTAGCCATGTCGAATTTAGCATTACTCCACCTGTCGGGGTGGAGTACCAAATTTGAACTAAAGAGCCCTCTAGTTCGAATTAAATGGCTTCCTGGTGTGGACGGTTGAGCGGTTAGTTCGAATTAACGCTGCTAAATTCGAATTAAAGTCCTAGTGTAGACCAGGCCTAATATTTCCCAATTCAAATTCCTATAGTCCTGAATCCACTGATAGTGCAGGTATCTGGAATTATGCGGGTAAGGTTTTGAGAAAACTGTAGATATAATTGCCAGTGATGTTGTTGTGGCATACCATGCATATTCTCTATGATAGGACTTTCAACATTCAGTTGAGGCAGGTTTGGGCATAAGACGTTTGCTACTTTTACTTTGAGGACTCAGTTGATAAGTGGAGTATAGAAATCACACAGTGTTCTCTAAACTTTCAACTGCTGTTCCTTCAGTTCATCATACTTTGGGCTGCATTCTTGGTGAATGTTATTGTCCAACCATTATTCTACAGTACAGAATAGACAGCTTAGCCTAATACTACTGCTACAGCAGTATCATTTTTAAATCCCTCTGTTCAAGTCCTGGGGCTAGGATTTTGTAAATGTTTCCTACCCAGAAACTACAGTGATGGTCATTCTAATGGGAGGTCATGGTGCAATGAAGTTGGAGAACCGCTGATATATTGCAATTCCCACAAGGTGCAATCCATTACAAGTCTAGGAGGAAGGAGAGAGTCATCAGGCACCATACTAGAAAATACTGTTCGGATGATGACGGGCATACAGTGAAAAATGAGCCACTTATAAAATCTTGGGATTGTTGAATACTGGCTTAATAGATGGGAGAACAAGACTAGCACTCTGGAGTATAGATAAGATTTACCAAAGGCCACAGTGATGTAATAAGATCGGGAAAGAGGGAAGTTAAACTCTGCCCCACCCTCCCTTATTTTAATCCCTGTTACAATGAAGCTGCTGGACAGCCTACTGAAAAGTTATAAAATGCTAAATTTAAAGAAGAAAATACTTGAAAATAGAGTGTTACTGTAATGTTAGTATTGGCTTTTTAGGGAGAAGGGGCAGATCTTGTTTCCTTTCCTGGGACAATGGACTCTGGAAAACCCATTTTTCAGTCAGTGACCCAGGTGGAATATCATTTGTCCAACAAATTTGATTTCTCCTGTGATAAATTCTCTGCTGATTTACAATATAGTTTCACTTGATATTATTATTATATAGCCTGTATTGTGCAGGACGTCAGACTTAGGTGACACCTCATAAATTATCGAATATAACTGGAATTATATAGGGTACAAATGGGTGGAGAATTTAGTTCCAGTAACATAATTATCTTTATGATCAGATCCCCATTAAAAACAAATAATCTCTCCCCTTCCTCCCCCCACCCAATTTAGTGACTATGTGATAGGTCAAAGAAATCCATCTGTCGGGGCTATACTGTTGTTTTCTGACCTTGGCCACCTAACTCAGGAAGAGACGACAACATCTGCCTATAATCATAACCTTTAAAGGTGAAAAAGATGAACCCATCCTTGTACAGCTTGCAAAATCCAGGGTGGAAACAGCAGAAATGAGCACATCTTTGTGGGGGAGTAAAGTCAAGTGATATTCAAACTGCTAGATGAAATGGACAAAGATGCATGAACAGTACTGCAGGGCATAGAAGTGAAGCTTAACTGAACATTTGGAGCACGGATCACATTAATTCCCCTGCTTTTTCTTTTTTTCTACTGGTTATTATCCATTTAATTAGCATCAACTAGTTTCGTAATTTTGTGTGGTATCCCTGTTTTGTTTTCACTTCTCTCATGGACACATTAATTTGTTTATGATTATAGTATAAAAGAACTGTACTATTTTGTACTTGTAGATTGATCAAATATATTTTAATTTTGTTATTGAAATATAATTAAAAAGACTAGGGGGAAAAAAGCAGACTATAATATAGCAGATTTTCTCTGTTGTGGTCCTCCTATCTAGCAAATGCTGACTACACGAATGCAAAACTACAAGCTTGTGTGGCAACTGAGTATCAGATTCTGCCACAACTGCTATGAGGACATGTGGAGATCAGGTTGCCTGAAATGTAACCATACTATAAGAGCACTGAATCTTTAGAAGAGTAATCCAACTCAAGATAAGCACATCACTAAGAACAGACTGCACACAAGTATGCTGCCCAAAGGAGTCCTTGGTAAATTTATTTTCCAAACCCAAAGAGGGACTGTCCTCAATGCTAAGTTTGCTCAGTAGTCAATTTCGATTGCTGAATATTTGTGTTTGGAAAAGCATATCAAACTACTAGACATGAGGCTGTCAAACTGGGAGTCGGGACCCCTCAAGGGGCCATGACGTTATTACATGGGGGGTCGCGAGCTGTCAGCCTCCACCCCAAACCTCCTTTTCCTCCAGCATTTATAATGGTGTTAAATATATGAAAAAGTGTTTTTAATATATAAGGGGGGGGGTCTCACTCAGAGGCTTGCTGTGTGAAAGGGGTCACCAGTATAAAAGTCTGAGAACCCCTGTACTAGACCCTCATTACCTGTTCCAGTCCCAAAGTTTTTTTCCCCCATGCTGTTATGTCTTAGATGTATGAAAACGTTTGGAAGCAAATAAATTAGATTGTAAAAGCGTGAAATTCTACTCCTATAAGCCCCAATCTCACAGAGCACCTTGCATGTGCTTAACTTTAAGCATTTGAATAGCCCCACTGACTTTTATTCAGATCCTTAAAGTGAAGCAGTATCTTAAGTTCTTTGATTGGGATCTTACTGTGGATATGGGGACATGAAGCAATATCATGGTAGACAACAAGTTAATAAGAAACACAGTTGTGCTGCACACCAAGGATTTTTGTAGCAAACTCATGGGCACGTTTATTCTGGAGACACTTCTCGTCACGCTTGATAAATGGCAGATTGCTGGATACGTTATCAATGTGGCCCCTTGAGAAAAGGGAACCAACATAATAAAAGCTTTTAAGTCTTGAGATATGCCAGACACTACAGTTCTGTATTGTAACTTGCTAGGTTATTTCTGGACACTTTTCCCACCCAGTTTAACTTCTGGCCAGTAGTGGCTCCACAATCCCTTAACCACAGGAATGAGAATTAATATCCTTAGGTCAGAGTTGACCAGGCTGAGGCGGGAGGCTGGAGGCACAGCCTGGAAGCAGGCTATGGGGCGAGTGCTGTATAACAGGCAGCCAGAAAAGCTGACCAGAGACACATCCTATTGCTTGCAGGTGGCCAGCAGTAGCTACAATAGGATACAAAGTAGTGGCTTGCAGGCAAGAAGACATTGTGGAAGAGGCTGGAGCACATGACTTACGAGGAGAGGCTGAGGGAACTGGGATTGTTTAGTCTGCAGAAGAGAAGAATGAGGGGGGATTTGATAGCTGCTTTCAACTACCTGAAAGGGGGTTCCAAAGAGGATGGATCTAGACTGTTCTCAGTGGTAGAAGATGACAGAACAAGGAGTAATGGTCTCAAGTTGCAGAGGGGGAGGTTTAAGTTGGATATTAGGGAAAACTTTTTCACTAGTAGGGTGGTGAAGAACTGGAATGGGTTACCTAGGGAGGTAGTGGAATCTCCTTCCTTAGAGGTTTTTAAGGTCAGGCTTGACAAAGCCCTGGCTGGGATGATTTAGTTGGGTTTGGTCCTGCTTTGAGCAGGGGGTTGGACTAGATGACCTCCTGAGGTCCCTTCCAACCCTGAGATTCTATGATTCTATGATTCTAGGTGCAATTGTACTCTGAACTTCCCAGCCCTGCACTGGGTTGCCTTTAGTGGCTGAGTTAGAGAGTGTTTCTTTTTGGTGCTGTTACTTAAAGCAATGTTGCCTAGGTCGTTTACGTCTCTTATTTCTGGGAACTCTAGTAAAGAAACACTCTTGGTTACTTCAAGTGTGTGAGTGTTCTTGGGAACTAGCAGAGGGCTGAAGCCTGAAAAGTGTAGTGCTTGGAGCATCAACAGCACTTGCCTCCAAGGCTGTGGAACACCAAGCATGCTACCAGACACCTAGGGCCTAGAGTACCACAACACTCTCAGCCATACTCTGCACTGGGGTCAGTTACAGTACCAAGGGTGCAGTAGTGGAACATCTCATGAAGGTAAACTTGATTGGCCTCAGCAGGAAGTTGCTGGGCCCCTTTAGACATTCTTCAGCAAGAAGAAGAAAACAACTGACCTTTTAGAAGAGGAGGCTATTAACTTCCTGAAATTTCATGGATGTTTTCTTTATCTCCAACCTTGAAAGTGAATACTGTACAGTATAATTTATGGTTATATTATTAGCCATAAAATTATATTTGTGAACACCATCAGCAAAGGAAGAAATTTGCTTTCAGGAAATGCTAGTTTTATTTGTGGAAAAAATGTTTAATAGAATCTTTCTCCATATATAACCCTATTACATTCTCCCCAATCTGATTGAAGAATAAACTGGTGAAATTGTGTGAAGATTAATTGAGAGTATTTAGGGAATCTTATTATCCTCTTTTAAGTCATTGTCGACACTCATGCCACTTACGGGCTCTGTGCACGTGAGATAAGATTCTTTTGGCCAGCAGTGTCTGTTTGGGCCATGAGAAAGTTGTTATGTTTTCAGTTCTTCAGCATCCAAATGGAGGTCCTGGAAACAATCATGTAACAGAAATTACTGGGATTTCAGAGAACATATTTTGTTTCAGAAGCACCATGTGTCATTATTTCCAAAATGAAAATTTTATGGAATTTCTGTTCTGTTTGAAATTTTGAAATGTTGAAATTTTCCCACAAAAGGGAAATTCTGTGTTTCGATTAGTTATAATAATGAGCTGTGCAATAGCAGGACAGATGAAGCACTTTGTACCTTAGAAGATTCTGTGGCCCACGAGATGGATGATGGGAATGGGAAGGTTGTTGGATATTGACCCAGTGAAGAACTGATTTGTCAGAATGTTAAATGCCAAATTTATGACCTTTTCAAGGTTTTTGGTTCTCAGGATTTTGTCAGTCAAGCTGAACATAAGGCCTTTCTGGTTCATTCTTCATCCAATGATAAGGCATCTTAGAGAGGGCAGGAAAACTAAGTGTGTGGAAATGTCGGGTTATCGTGTCTCCATGTGTGTGACCCCAAGTCTATAAGAGGAGTTCTGTTTTTGTTAGTGTTCATTTTCCAACAAAAAAAATAAACAAGTTTGGTGTTTTTGAAGAGCAAATTTTGCTTCAGCAGTTCATGTTCCTTTAGCTGAAATATGGATTGATGAATTGATAGTGGTTTTCCAACTAAAAATATTGTTTGTATGTATCATAGAATCATAGAAATGTAGGGCTGGAAGGGACCTCGAGAAGTCATCAAGTCCAGCCCCCTGCACTGAGGCAGGACAAAGTAAACCTAGACCATCCCTGAGAGGTGTTCGTCTAATCTGTTTTTAAAAACCTCCAGAGATGCAGGTTCCACAACTCCCTTGGAAGCCTATTCCAAAGCTTAACCACCCTTACAGTCAGAAAGTTTTTCCTAATATCTAACCTAAATCTCCCTTGCTGCGGATTAAGCCCATTATTTCTTGTCTTACACCAGGCGTGCACAACATACGGGCCGCATGCGACCCACAGAGGCTCACTGTGTGGCCCGCAGGGGGATTCTAAATCCTCCGCACACAGGAAACACTGCGCTCTGCGGGCAGCCCAGAGCCCTTTCAATCCCGGCAGCGGCTGGGATTTAAAGGGCTCAGAGCTCCCCCTGGCTGCGGTCAGCCCAGAGCCTTTGCAAACCCGGCCACGGCTGGGATTCAAAGGGCCCTGGGGTGCCCGCAGGTGCGGGGAGCCCTGAGCCCTTTGAATCCTGGCCGCGGCTGAGATTTAAAGGGCTCAGGGCTTCCCGCGGCCAGGCTGGGGCTGGGATTTAAAGGGCTCAGAGCTCCCTGCGGTTGCAGGCAGCCCAGAGCCCTTTGAATCACAGCCGCAGCTCCGGCGGCCAGGCTGGGGCCAGGATTTAGAGGGCTCGAGTTCCCCTCAGCGGCAGGAGCTCAAGGCCCTTTAAATCTCTGCCCCAGCCCCGCAAAGCTCCTGGTTCCCCCGGCCGCCGGAGCCCTGGGCCCTTTAATTTGCCCCTGAGGGCTCCCGGCCACCTCTTCAGCTGGGAGCCCCTGGTTGATTTAAAATAAAGTATCACCTCCCCACACCCAACCTTCCTTTTTGGCCCACAGCTGTTTTGGTGGGGCGGCGCTGGGGAAGGAGGGTTTGTTTCCGCAGGGCTGGGCGTTGCTGGGGCGGGGGGCCGGGAGATGCTGGGGGGAGGGTGTTTCTGTGGGGCCGGGGGGTTTCGGCCCTCAGCTGTTTTCTTTGGAGTAATGTGGCCCTCGCCGCTTTACGAGTTGTGCAGGCCTGTCTTACAGTGAATGGACATGGAGAACAATTGACCACCAACCTTATAATAACAGTCAATTTGAAGACTGTAATGAGGTTCTCCCCCCCCATCTTCTTTTCTCTAGACTGAAGATGCCCAGTTTTTTGTCTTTCTTCATAGGTCAGGTTTTCTAAACATTTTATCATTTTTATTGCTCTTCATTGGACTTTATCTAATTTGTCCACTTTTTTTCTAAACTGGGGTGCCTAGAATTGGACACAGTACTCTAGCTGAGGCTTCATCAATGCCTAATAGAGCATGACAATTATCTTCTATGTCTTACACATGACATTCCTGATAACACACCCCAGAATGATATTAGCCTTTTTCACAGGTGCATCACATTGTTGTGCCACTATGGCGAGACAGTTCTTTTTCATTTATGTATGGCATGACGTAATTTGCATTTTTTATGTGCTAAGTGAAAAATACCAGTTTCCCATGGTGAATGTAAAACCTTTACTATGAAAGAACCTATGAGCCTGTGTACAGTTTTTTCCAATTTGAAAATATGGTGGTAGACTAGGGTAATGACAAACAGCATGATTCATATATTAACTTGTTTCTCATGAATTTCAAAGCTCATTAGCTTTGTGCTGAGTAAAAATTGCCTTTGTACATAAATGTGGCAATATATCTGAATATCTGAGATCACAATTAAGCTTGTATCTAAGAAGTCCATGGACTGACAAAACATGTCTGTCTCTCTGTCTAGCTCTCCAGGTATTTACATGGTTGCTGTCACTGTAGTATCTGAAATGATTAATCTGAATTTAAATTAATTGACTTTATATGTGGAAATGAGAACAGAATATTTTTGCAATAGTGTTTGATGATCGACTTGCTACTTCAGGTTACAACAATAAATTATACTTGTGATTTTGATGAATACTTTTAGCTAGACAATAAGACATTCTACAATATAAAACCATGAAAGGATCATGTTATGGGATATGTAAATAAAAGTCAGAGTTTGAAACATGGCTTTCAGACACTCTATGGTTTGGATAGGCTTGATTTTCTACTTTTGTTTTGCTGCTTTCAATATGAAATCGCTATTCTCTTCTCACTTCACATTCCTTGCCATTCTTGGCTTACAGCTTCACCTACTGTGTGATTCACAGTTATAATGACTTGCATATGCCTTCATCTGAAACAACTTGATTCATGTTCTTCATCCTTCTCATTACAGTACATGATTACCTTTTTCTTTCTTCCCATCAGGAGAAGTCTCCTCATCCTTCAGAAAAAAGCTTTTGTTGCTTATGAGATACAAACATAAGCATTTTTTTTCAGTATAATCCTTTTCCCAAATCTGATTTTCATTTTAGAATTTCTGGTTCATGGTACATGCTGAGTAGTGGAAAAAGTACACAGAGGTCACAGTGATTGGATTCCTGGTAAAGGAATAGAAAGTTAAAATTATATTTTCCATGCACCGAACCAATATCCATCCAGAAATACATTGAAAACATTGAAAATGAACACTGAGTTAAAAGAATAAACCACAAGAACACAAAAAGTAAAATGCAATAAAAATGGATATTATGTAAGAATAGATATTCTCCATTTACCAAATTACAATAAATTACCTAAAACAGAAGAATCCTCTTAAATGAATGAATTGCAAAACCCTCAAAGCCTTGGTGCAAGTTTAACTGTTAGCCAATTGCAATTATACCCAACATGTCCAGCTAACTGGACATTCTTTAAGGAACTGGGAAAGAGGAATAGCAGGTTTTACACTTTCTTTTGTCATTTTATAGTGGGCCTGATCTTGCTCCCAGTGAAGTCAAAGAGGAATTTTGCCATTGATTTAAAGGGTACTTGGATTCAGTCTTATATGTAGAGAAAATGTGCTTTGCTAGTTTATTCACAAAATAATGAATCACATAGAATTACTAGAGCATTTGAAGATTACTTTCATCCTTATTTTTGTCCTTTGCAGCTAAAATGCTCTAGCAATTATTTTTAAAAAGTAATGAAGTTCTGAGTAACTCCCTGATCTTTTTTCCATTTATTCTCAGCCACTTACAAATAGGAAGGAAAAAAACCCACAGTTATTTCTTGTCAGCCTGTGCTGGACACAGATTCAACATTATGCTAATTTTTATTTAAAAATTTCTTGAGGTAAATGACTTTTTTTTCCACATTCTATTTCTGGCATAGAAACATGGTTGATAAAATTATATGAATTATCTGAAAGACTTATTTGTCTTCTGCTGTATAATCTTATCATTCATCAATTTGTCTCCCTACCATATCAGGGATCTTATCATATCACCTCTAAAACAAACATTTAAAAAAACCCTTCTGAAATGTGTCTGACTTCTTTCAATTTGTATTTTAGCCAGTGTTGTCATAATAAAGAAACCTTTTTTAAAAAGTTCCCTACTCTGTGGTATCCTGATAAAAACCATAAGTTTTCCACTAGTGACAATTCATTAGCAAGTACACAATACTTGCCAGAAAAATTACTTTTCCTCTAACAACTTCCCTCTCCTGCTGTCCTTCCCCCTCCCCTTCCATTACCCCCTATGACTTACGAGGCATTAACAGGCCACTTCATCTTGAATGGCCCCCTGAAATATGTAACCAGTAACTACTTATGCTAAACAATCTGTGGTGCTCTGGGTACGTTTCCCAGACTTGAAGAAGGGCTTCATGTACGCTCAAAAGCTTTTCTCTTTCACCAGCAGAAGTTGGTCCAATAAAAGATATTACCTCACCCACCTTGTCTCTCTAATTTTCCTTCTACTAGCATCTTTGTATACATCATGTAGTGTTCATCTTGATGCACTGGATGGCACTAAGTTTCCAAAAACCACCAGACTTTATGTGCTCTTAACTTGAAAATCTGCTTTCTTGTCAGAATTATGCTAGACGTTGCTGCAAATGTAATTTGTAAAAGTCCACTCTTTCAGGACTTACACGTACTTCTTCTTTTGTAATTTTTAAAATTGCTATACTTTCCTTCATCTTTCTCTTCTTCCTAATGTAGTTATAGAACCTCTTCTTATTGCCTTTTACGTCACTTGCTAGGTATAACTGTTTTGTACCTGAGCCTTTCTGATTTTGTACCTACTTGCTTGTGCCATTCTTTTGTACTCATCCTTAGCAATTTGTCTATGTTTCTACTTTTTGTAGGATTCCCTTTGGATTTTCAGGTCATTAAAACCTCCTGATACAGTCATATTAGCATCTTACTGTTCTTCCTATCTTTCTTTTGCATCAGGAGAGTTTGCTGTTGTTCCTTTAATATTGTCTCTGTGAGAAACTGCCAGCTCCCTGGAACTCCTTTTTCCCTTTAGATTTGTTTCCAATGGACCTAACTTACCAGTTCTCCGAGTTTGTTAAAGTCTGCTTTTTTCTGAAGCCCATTGTCCTTGTTCTGCTACTCTCACTCCTTCCTTTGCTTAGAATAATGAAATCTAATCATTTAAAAAACAAGTTGTCCCCAGTATATTATGTTGTTGCTTCATGCATCTAAAGATAGCTAGTGCTCCTTAGGTAAGCTAAAGAGTGTGAGGAGAACTAACTCCTATGTATGGGTATGTCTACACTGCAGCTGGGAGCATGCTTCCCGGCATGGATAGACAGACATGTGCTAGCTCTGCGTGGGTATGAACCACTGCCCATGTTGCCACAAGCTACACTGCTATTTTTAGTGTGTTAGCTGGAGCAGAACTAGCATGAGTCTGTCTGCTCGCACTTTGAAACACCCTTCTAACTGCAGTGTAGACATAATAAATGCCAACACATTAATCACTGTATTTATTATTGAGAACCATTCCTGCTTCCACAAAAACGAGATGTCTTTTGTTTTTGTGGATACAGACTAAAATGGCTACCCCTCTGATTCCTGCTTCCCTACTGCTGGAGTGAAGGTTTTTAGAAATGAGGAAACAGGGCTGACTTAAGAAAACAAGTGTCAGTAGTGTTACCATAAAGGCATTATATTTTAAGAACATTGTTTCCCTAATTATTTCTAATACAGAGCAACAAACATAGAGTCTTTTTGAAGCTAGATTTGATTGCAACATCTAGATAAGTGGGTAAGCATTAGAGAAGCACAGTGGTCCAGTGGTTGGGTACTGGATTAGACTACCAGAGACTTGGGTTCTATTCCTTTCTTTGCTTTGTGACCTTGGGCAAGCTTCTGTTCCTTCTTTGCCCCCCCCCATCTGTCT
The DNA here is from genome assembly GCF_020497125.1 of Mauremys mutica. Lineage (NCBI taxonomy): Eukaryota > Metazoa > Chordata > Testudines > Geoemydidae > Mauremys > Mauremys mutica. The sequence continues at coordinate 82,530,467 of NC_059078.1, forward strand.
TATCTATTTAGACTGTAACACATTTCCTAGCATTTCAAGTGGTTAAAGCAGGAAGCAGTACCACTCAGGTTTGACCTGGCCACCCTTCTGTAAATGGAGATAGAGGGGTGGCCAGACCAAACCTATGGCACTAAGACCCTGTCTGCCAGGTTGCAATGCCACTTGATCTGATGGCCCTCTCAAATGGGGGGCCTGAGGCAAACTGCCCTCCGCCGCCCCCATCCAATCCTTCCTCTCATTCCTGATGCCTCCCCCGGGACCCCTGTCCCATCCAACCACCCCTTCTCCTTGTCCCCCTGACTGCCCCCTGCTGCCCCATCCAACCCCCCCCCTCCTTCCTGACTGCCCCTCCAGGACCCCTGCCCCCATTCAACTGCCCCGCCCCCTATCCACACCCCCGCCTCCTGACTACCACCCCGAACTCACCTGCCCTCTATCCAACCCTCCCCAGTCCGTGCCCCCTAACCACACTGCCTGGAGCATCGGTGGCTGGCGGCACTACAGCCGCGCCACCTAGTTGGAGCCAGGCCACGCCCCCACTGTCTGCTGCCGCCTCCACCACACAGCACAGAGACTGGATCAGGCCCGGCTCTGCAGCTGTGCTGCCCCAGGAACTCAGCCCCGCCACTCAGAGCATTGCACCAGCAGTGGAGTGAGTGAGCTGAGGGCAGGGGTGGGGGGACAGCAGGGGAGGGCCAGGGCTGGCAGGACAGTCCCGCGGACCACAGTTTGCCCGCCTATGGTGACATGTTTCCAGTGTGACACATCCAGATTTCTAGCTTGCATTTCAGATATAGTACAGAGTAACTCTGATTTGAGATACAGCACCAAATCTTGATAAAGTTGTTTGTCTACCTTTTGATCTAGAGAATTAGGAGAGTGGTGGTGATTTTAATAAAAAATAGACAGTAGTTGGGGAAAACAGGAATTAACTCCATTCCAAAATGCTTTATTAAATATGATTCCAAATGCCAGAATATTAATGACAGATTAATATAAATAAATAAGCACTGCATATTTCTGAAATGTTATGTTATTTATGTGTTTGAAAACCTGACAGCATCTTCTCTTCTTGGGCTCAGATTCTACGCTGCTCTGTTGCAAAAAAATAAAAAAGAAGATCTGGAGATCTTTGTTACCTGTGTTGAAAGAAGTATGAGGAAAAGTTAGTGGAATCTTTAAAAACCACAAAACAAAACACTAAATTGGAATATATAATTGCAGAGAGTGGATCAGAATGAAACATTTTGAGCTTGCATTGATGCTGACTTTAGCTGGAATAACTTGTGCTTTTCAGCAGCTGTATGTGTGTAATCACAGAAGAGGTGTGTGGTAATATATAGTCTTTCACATGTCAGCAATCAAAATGGAAATTGTAGCATACAGGAATATTATGTGAATTTGGATGCTGAACTGACTGCTTGTCCATAAAGCAATGAATGGATTACATGGACACATAAGTTGTTAACAGATAACCTTTTTCTGATATTATTCATGCTCTGTAAAGTGGTAATGATCTGTGCTGTAGCATGAAGGTCCCAGGAATGCCCGTCAAAGCTGAAGGCATAACAATGTGGAGATTTTATGCAAATGACTCAAAACCCTAATTTGCAAATCTGAATATGTACTGCCTTATTTACATTAACAACAGCAACTATTCTGATTGCTGGAACTTAAGCCTGCCAAGGCTACAGTGTGGCATGAGCTTCAGGAATATATGATTTGCTATGCTTCTGGCAGGCTTTTGGGGCCATCTCCCCGACTTTGTTCTTCAGGAAACTTTGGGTGCTGTTTGATGGGTGTCAGGAATCAGGGCTTGCAGTAGAGTCAGTCTGGAAGCAGGCTCTGCAGCAAAGCCAATCTCTGGGCAATTTAACAAGCGCAGCTGGTCTGTAGTAGGTTGCCTGACAGGCTATACTGCCTGATTGGTTAGAAGTGTCAGCAGATCAGCTTTTAAGCCCAGCAGCAGCAATGTAATAGCTACTCTAAACATTTACCTATGGCTGTGGTAGCCCTTGTGTCTGCTTGTTCTTAGTCCTGCTCCTGCCTTGGCCTTACCCTTGCTTCACTCCAGGTAATCTGGGTTCTGAATTTCAGCTCCAATTCCTGCCTTCTGTCTTTGGCTCTGATCCTGGCCCTGGGCTCTGATTCCTGATCCTTGGCTTTGACCCTTGGTTCTGACTCTGGTACTGATTCCTGACTCCTGCTGTAGCCATTAGGTATTACTACTCACATTCTCATTTGACAGTGGTTTCTCCAACCTTGGAGTGGGTGGAAGGCTGGGGTGGGGTTGCTACCCCCTAGTGCCAGTAGTTCCTTTCTTTGGTCTGTGAGGGGTGGTCTGGCAGGGAGACTGGTCCCTTGGTGGGTGTCTAGCTCTAGTTGAACCCTGGTTTGTGGGATGGGCTGTATCTGCTTTTCCCTGGTTATTGCTCCCAGGCATGGGTGAGAGATGATGCTGTAGCCGTAGCTCCAAGCTATGGCTAACTGTGGGATGATGTGCTAGATAGACCAGTGTTTTTCAGCCTTCTCAGATTGTCAATCTCTTTTTCAAAGTCAAAACACTCTTGTGACCTGTTTACACTTGCTATAAAAATAAGAGTAAAAACTATACTCATGATAAGCCTATACAATTTATTTGTGTGGGTGTTTTGAGAGGTTGACGGAGAACACACGGCCTTGAAGGATAAGAGTGTGTGGGGTATAGAGAAGTCAGACTTTCTTTGATTTAAATAGTAATAAAATTTTCTGTTCTATCCACCCCCCCTTTACTTTCTGTGACCCTCTAGAGTTGCAACCTGCTAGGTGAGGAAACAATGTTCTGGGCTACAACTTTTTGGGTAGAGGCCTCCTCGATGGGTTTCTATGGTTGGAGTCCTGAGGACCAACCTGGTAAATCCTGCTTAGAGTAGCCATAACCATAGTTATTCAGACTAGCATATCTTCTCTCCTCCTCAAATCAGGCTTAATATTCAATGACAGGAGTAATTTGGGGAGCAGCTGATCCCAGGAGCCTCCCAGCCACAACGGAGACTGCACAGATCTGGTGCCAGGTTCTAGTCTTGCTGCTGACCAAAGCAAGGGGCTGTTAGGCTTGCTGTGATGCAAAGTAGAATCTAGGTGTATTCTGATAACTGTCCAGATGTGGAGTGACCCTGGGCAAGTTCCCTCCAGAAAATGACTATAAAGGGCCAGAGTATTGAGGAGAAGATAAATGGGCACACCCCACAGACGGCTTACTCAGGCCAGTTAGCTGAAGATCTAGATCAAATGCACCGCATAGAATGTACATTATCCTTCATAGCCTGCTTTGTAAAAATATGCTGTCAACAACCATCTACAGGGCTAAGTATGAGATGTATTACTGACCACAACTGTTCAAAACTTGGGTCATAATATTGGCTTAAAAATCATGAGATCTTAAAAATGATACATTTTGGGTTCTCTTTATTTGCCTTCTAGTTTTTGTGCCTAGAGTGTAGCATTCAGATTTTCAAGTTTTCCTTGTAATCACACGACTACTTAAAAATGAAAGCTAAGATTCTCTTTTAATCATGTTCCATGGACTGGGGCTTTTAGAAAAACACTAAATATTGTGAAACTCCTGGTAAGACAGTTGGCTTTAACAAAAAGATACAGGTTTTGACTCTGCTCTCACACTGGTATTATGCCATTCTATCACCATTGCCTTCAGTAGTATTACTCCTGATATACAGTGAGGTAAATGAGAACAGAATCTGGCCTCTTGTATTCCCCTGTGTAATGTGGATATTAAATGAGGTACAACATTTACATTGGAATTGACAATCATGGCAATAGCTTTATTTAAGTTGTTACCACAGTTCTGTAATGGAGAGTTTATAGTTAGTGTGCTTGAAATGGTTCCTCAATTTGCAGTGTCTAGGGCTCTGAAATGGAAACTTTTAATGAGAGAACACTGTTTTTTTATGAGAGCTGCAGGTGGCAGCAAGGACTAAAATATCAGAAAGTGTGTTTAATTCCCTTTCTCCAGATTGGCTTTGCATATAGCAAATTTTTTTAATGTTAGTGCGAAGCTTTTTTTTAAGCCCAACATGTATTTTTGTTGGGACTTGGCAACTCCTGTTGAGTGGAGAGTAACACGTTTCCAGTAATTTTAATAACATTCCATTGCTCACTTCTGAATGCACAGCACTGTGTCTCTACTCAGGGTTTGTTTTTTGGTAAATCTTTACAGCATTGGCACAATACTAGAAACATTCACTGAACTTTTATTTGTTCTAACTAGATAAAAATTAAGGTGTTAAGGAAATATCTTTACATTTAACATATCAAAACATTATGTCCATGTGACTTTGTGAATTGATATAACTAAGAATTTTGAACTTTGACAAAATGTATGTTAGAGAAAAACATTGAATAAGATTTAGATAACCAGCAAAATATTAAATTCTTATAATATAGGACTCTTTAAAATATAATAGTGATTAAAGGCTAAGAACTTGTCTACATGGAGGGGGTAATAGTGCACTTCAGAAATCACATGCCTTTAGTGCACCTAATGTGTTGCATATTAATTGGTCTGTGTGGATCCTGCACACTTTAAATACTGTATAATTTCAGTCTCTTTTCCCCTAAGCAGTTATATCTGCCAACATTTGTTTTATCTAAAAATAAATGACTAGATCCTAGCTTGTGTAAATTAGTGTACCTCCAAAACATAACTGCCAATTAACATGTGCTGAAGATCATGTGCAATAGACCTAACTGTAGCCTTAACATGCATTAAGCTATTTACAGAAGAGTTTGGTGAGAATCAGGGCCGGTGCAACCACTAGGTGAACTAGGCAGCCGCCTAGGGCGCCAAGTGGTTGGGGGCGCCAAAAGCGCGCTCAAGGGAGGCGGTGGAGTGGAGGTGAGCTGGGCCGGGGGGGGGGGGGCGCAGAGGGAGGGCTGCCTGCAGCAAGTAACGGGGGTGGGGGCGTGCAGGGGAATCACTTCCCTCCTCAGCTCACCTCCGCTCCGCCTTCTCCCCTGAGCACGCCACCCCCGCTCTAATTCTCCTCCCCTCCCAGGCTTGCCGCACCAAACAGCTGATTGGCACGGCAAGCCTGGGAGGCGGGAGAAGTGGAGCGGTGTCGGCATGCTCAGGGGAGAAGGCAGAGCGGAGGTGAGCAGGGGCGGGGAGCTGCCGCAGAGGGGGCTGCCCAGGCAGAGGGGGGCGGTGGGGGCTGCCGCAGGGCTGGGAGCTGCCGCAGGGGGGCTCCCCGGCTCTTCACCATGGCTCCCATCCCAGCCCTGCCTCACCCCACCTCTTCCCAGCCCCGCCTCCACTCCCCCCCAGCCTCGCCCCCACTCCCCTGAAGACTGTAGCCAGGTCCGACCCTGCACTCACTGCATGGTAAGTGGAGTGACCTGGCCCCAGCCAGGTCTGCTCCCCTGGCTCCCAGGCTTGAGGGGAGTGGGAATTGCCCCCCTGCACTTGCTGCCCCCTCCCTCTCTGTGGAGGCCTGGGGTCCCACACAGCCCCCCTGTGGGGGGGGGCTGCATAGGGCACTAAAATAGCTAGAGACAGCCCTGGATCCCGGGGGGGGGGGCGGGGAGTTGCGCAAGGTGGAAATTTCACCTAGGGCACGAAATATCCTTGCACCGGCCCTGGTGAGAATATAACAACTGTGGACAATTTTATACAGTATATCCCTGTCAACTGCACTGCTTGTGTAGAAAGAGGATATTTAAAACTCAGTTAATGTGTTTGGCCTGTTGTTTGGCCATACCTGTTGTGATATACAGTACTTTTCTGCAGAAACATTCTTTCTACATTGTCATGATGTTTTCATTCCTCAAAAAGGTCTAGTCTTGCAATGGGGTATATTAAGAGTCCCATAACTATCTTTAGTGAGCTTAGCAAAAGTAATACAAGTATTAGTTGAATATTGTCTGACAACTTTCTCATTCTGAGTTCTGCCAACACTTGCATTTTGAAAATTATTACTATTATTTTTTATTTTAGTGAGTATTGGTTTTTTTTAATAGTCAGCCATTCTCTCCTAACTCAGATAAGTGTTGGAGATTGATCTTTGTATTAAATATTGTATCAAATGATACACAGATGCACATCTGGTTTAGCAGGATGAAAGCTACTTGTTTTTGACTTTTAAAGTGTGGACAGAAACCAGGAATTTTTTGTTAGGATTTCAGATTACATTTGGGCTTCATTCTCATGGGAGAACGGTAAATGCTACTAAAAATTTATATTCTGATTATAGAAATGGATACTGAAATTGTATTGCAATAGTTGAAAGGAGTAAGTTCCCTTATTTGACAACTAACACCAACTAACTATAGGAAACAACAAAGTGGGGGAAGCTTCATAATACAAATTAAAACATTTTCATTGTTAGTGAAGCTAGAATTAGTTTTGTATATTTTCTTAGCCCATTTGCTAATATACATACATATGTAGTAATTTATCCTCCTTATGGTGTGGCATGGTGAAGTAGTGGCTCTGCTTCTGTTTCCCTCTTGGTAGTCTGCCCAGCTCCTAGGTCACCTGGCCAGCTGCATGACCCAGATCAATGCCATGAACTACCCGGTGCAGCCACCGCCACTGCCCCCACCTGGGGCTCCGCACGCCTCCTTCAGGCAGCCGCTGGTGCAGATCCCCGTGGGAGCAGCACCCCGAGGCAGTGGTGTGGTGCCGCTCAGCAGGATGCCTTGCAAGTTGAGGAGCCCGGCGGGGGAGGCCACCAAGGTGCATGCTGGCTTCCAGCTGGTGCCTGCCTCGGACGGCCAGTTTGCCTTTCCCATCCCTAACACCTTTGCGCCCAGGGCCGGCTCTACAGTTTTCGCCATCCCAAGCAGCGCGCCGAATTGCCGCCGGACGGCGGGGGCAGTCCGTGTGCCCTTAGGGTGGCAGGCGCGTTTCCTCAGCGGCGGCGGCAATTCGGCAGCAGCTTCTATGTTTAGCTGTCCACCGCAGCTTCAGCTAAACATAGAAGCTGCCGCCAAATTGCCGCGACTGCGGAAACGCATCTGCCGCCCTAAAGGCGCACGGACTGCCCCCGCCGTCCGGCAGCAATTCAGCTCGCTGCTTGGGGCAGCGAAAACACAGGGACTGCTGCCCCTTGCAGATTGCCGCCCCAAGCACCAGCTTGGAATGCTGATGCCTGGAGCCGGCCCTGTTTGCGCCTGGCGGGGCTGTTGTGCCATTGTATCCCAGTGGCGGGCTGGGCTCTGGGGCGTCGCCAGCGGGCCTTCGCTCACAGCAGACTCTGTGTGGCGGCCCTGGTGAGCCAGCACCAGTAGCGGGACTCTGGACTGTCCCGGCCAGAGGACAGGCTGACGGGCCCACGTGCAGCAGGCTGTGTGTGGGTCTCCCATGCCCTGGCTGTATCATTATCTATTCATATTGGATCCATCCCCTTCTGGCTTGTGGTGACTCAGCTCTCTGGCTAGGAAATGTAACAGTTCCACCCCTTTCAGGGTATCCAAAACAAACCAAGATACAAACTCGCTCCTTCCCTATTCTGTCTCACAGCAAGAACTCAAGGTCTGCTCTCTTGCCCTCAGCCAGGCAGCAGTTTCTTAGATCTTCTCTTAATGCCTGACACAGGCATGGCTGATTGGGCCCAAGGCAGCCCATGAACACAGTTGAGCCTTGAGGGGGAAAGGAGTCCAGGAGAGCTGGCTGTATTTTAAAGAAGCCTTATTGAGGGTGCAGGAACAAACCATCCTGATGTGCAGAACGAATAGCAAATATGGCAGGCAACCAGCTTGGCTTAACAGAGAAATCTTCGGTGGGCTTAAACACAAAAAGGAAGCTTACAAGAAGTGGAAACTTGGACAGATGACTAGGGAGGAGTATAAAAATAATGCTCGAGCAGGGTGTAATCAGGAAGGCCAAAGCACAATTGGAGGTGCAGCTAGCAAGGGATGTGAAGGGTAACAAGAAGGGTTTCTACAGGTATGTTAGAAACAAGAAGGAGGTCAGGGAAAGTGTGGGACCCTTACTGAATGGGGCAGGCAATGTAGTGACAGATGATGTGGAAAAAGCTGAAGTACTCAATCCTTTTTTCACCTCGGTCTTCACAGAAAAGGTCAGCTTCCAGATTGCTGCACTGGGCAGCACAGTTTGGGGAGGAGGTGAGCAGCCCTCCATGGTAAAAGAACACGTTAAGGACTATTTAGAAAACCTGGACATGCACAAGGTCATGAGCCCAGATGTAATGCATCTGAGGGAGTTGGCTGATGTGATTGCAGAGCCATTGGCCATTATCTTTGAAAACTGGTGGCGATCCGGGGAGGTCCTGGACAATTGGAAAAAGGCAAATACAGTGCCCATCTTTAAAAAAGGGAAGAAGGAGAATCTGGAGAACTACAGACTGGTCAGCCTCACCTCAATCCCTGGAAAAATCATGGAGCAGGTCCTCAAGGAATCCATTTTGAAGCACTTGTAGGAGAGGAAGGTGATCAGGAACAGTCAACATGGATTCAGCAGTGGCAAGTCGTGTCTGACCAACCTGATTGCTTTCTATGATGAGCTAACTGGCTCTGTGGATATGGGGAATGTGGGGGACATGATATACCTTGACTTTAGCAAAGCTTTTGATATGATCTCCCACAGAATTCTTGCCAGCAAGTTAAAGAAGTATGGATTGGATGAATGGACTATAAGGTGGATAGAAAGCTGCCTAGATTGTCAGGCTCAATGGCTCGATGTCTAGTTAGCAGCCGGTATCAAGCGGAGTGCCCCAGGGATCAGTCCCGGGGCTGGTTTTGTTCAACATCTTCATTGATGATCTGGATGATGGGATGGATTGCACCCTCAGTAAGTTCGCAGATGACACTAAGCTGGGGGGAGAGGTAGATATGCTGGAGAGTAGGGATAGGGTCCAGAGTGACCTAGACAAGTTGAAGGACTGGGCCAAAAGAAATCTGATGAGGTTCAACAAGGACAACTGCAGAATCCTACACTTAGGCAGGAAGAATTCCATGCACCGCTACAGGCTGGGGACTGACTGGCTAAGTGGCAGTTCTGCAGAAAAGGATCTGGGGAATAAAGTGGACGAGAAGCTGAATATGAATCAATAGTGTGCCCTTGTTGCTAAGAAGGCTAATGGCATATTGGGCTGCATTAGTAGAAGCATTGCCAGCAGATCGAGGGAAGTGATTATTCCCATCTATTGGGCACTGGTGAGGCCTCATCTGGAGCATTGTGTCCAGTTTCTCCCCCCCCCCACTACAGAGGCTGTGGGAAAAATTGGAGAGAGTCCAGTGGAGGGCAATGAAAATGATTAGGGGGCTGGGGCACATGACTACAAGGAGAGACTGAGGGAACTGGGCTTGTTTAGTCTGCAGAAGAGAAGAGTGAGGGGGGATTTGATAGCAGCCTTCAGCTACCTGAAGGAGGGTTCCAAAGAGGATGGAGCTAAGCTGTTCTCAGTGGTGGCTGATGACAGAACAAGGAGCAATGGTCTCAAGTTGCAACGGATATTAGGAAAAACTATTTCACTAGGAGGTTGAAGCACTGGAATGGGTTACCTTGGGAGGTGGTGGAATCTCCATCTTTAGAGGTTTTTAAGGCCTGGCTTGACAAAGCCCTGGCTGGGATGATTTAGTTGGTGTTGATCCTGCTTTGAGCAGGGGATTGTACTAGATGACCTCATGAGGTCTCTTCCAACCCTAATATTCTATGATTCTATGACTCATGTGGGCAGGGGCGGCTCTAGGAGTTCCGCTGCCCCAAGCAGGGCGGCGCGCCGCGGGGCGCGCTCTGGCGGTCGCCGGTCCCGCGGCTCTGGGGGACCTCTTGCAGACGTGCCTGCGGAGGGTCCGCTGGTCCCGCGGCTCTGGTGGACCTCCCGCAGGCATGCCTGCGGATGCTCCACTGGAGCTGCGGGACCAGCGGACCCTCCGCAGGCACGTCTGTGGGAGGTCCACTGGAGCTGCGGGACCAGCGGACCCTCCGCAGGCACGTCTGCGGGAGGTCCACCGGAGCTGCGGGACCAGCGGACCCTCCGCAGTCATGCCTGCGGGAGGTCCGCCGGAGCCGCCTGCCGCCCTCCCGGCAAAATGCTGCCCCAAGCGCGCGCTTGGCGCGCTGGGGTCTGGAGCCGGCCCTGCATGTGGGTACCTCTGTACACCTCTTCACTATCTATATATAACAAAAGGTGGATTCTTACAGGTAAGTCATCTTCTCTCCCCTTCCTCCCATAGAGGGGTGTACTTCTTGTGGTGGTGGTGGAATCCAAGTCAGGACTCAAGGACTGTCCATCATGGTGCCATGCTTGTTGGCATCGCCTTCAGCACCCATCTCTTCATCCCGGTACTGATCAAAACTTTCACACTACTGATGAACATTGTGGCAACAAATATTCTGGTACTGAAGCCTTTCACAGTACTGGCTGATTTACTCATAGATCAAATAATGGAGTATCCTTTATTGCAGTGTTTGAGATGTGAGCTTCATGCCATCCATTCCCCTGCCTCAACCTGATTTAGCATCCCTTCTTTTAGACTTGGTACTCTAGACAGGACTTTACCTATGGATGAAGTCTACTCTTCTTCCTCTCAGAGGATGTTCCTCACCTTTCTACCTTCACTCTGCACCCTGGATGGCTCAACCAGAATTCAGTATGAACTCTATAGAGGAATCCATCAGAGGACACTGAAAGAAGATAGGGATTCTCAAAGAATCCTCATGATAGTATTACTGTCCTGTGTCCTCCACCTCAGTATGTGTTTCAATCCTGGCCCTACTGGTGTCCCTGGGACATGAATCCTTCCTCTAGAAAATAAGAAATCATCAAGCAGGTATGTTTCTAGCGAGGTCCCATTGGGATCAGTTCTTGGTCCTATGCTATCTAATACTTTTATCAGTGACCTTGAAGAAAACACAATCACTACTGATAAAATTTGCTGGTGACACACAGATCAAGGAAGCAGTAAATGATTAAGAGGACAGCTCACTGGTACAGAGCAATTTGAATAATTTAGTAAATTGGGCACAAGCAAGTAACATACTATAAAATCATACATCTAGGAAAAAAGAATTTAGGTTCTACTTATAGGAAGGGAAACTCTGTCCTGGGAAGCAATATTCTGAAAAGGACTTGCGAATTATGGTGGATAATCAGCTGAGCTTGAGCTCCCAATGTGATGCTGTGTCCAAAAGTGTTAATGTGATCCTGAGCTGTATAAGCAGGGGAGTCTCAAATAGGAGTAGGAAGATTTTTTTTTTTACCTCTGTCTTTGGCACTGGAATGACCACCACAGGAATACTGTGTTCAGTCTCAGTGTTAACAATTCAAGAAGGATGTTGACAAACTGGAGAAGATTCAGAAAAGAGCCACAAGAATGATCAAAGGATTAGAAAACATGCCTTATAGTAATAGACTCAAGAAGTGCTATTTCTTAAAAAGAAGATTTAAGGAGTGATTGGTGAAACTCTGCAGGTCCTGATAGGTTCCCTGCTTCTATTTAAACCAACCAGAGGAACGGGAACCCATCCAAGTAACTGCGTTTTTGCCTGCTTAGGAGTGCTGTCCCTGTGCTATCTCTTCCTGCTACCTGATTCTGACCTCCTAGTCTACTGGCCTTGCCTGCCTCCTGATGTTGCCAGGACTCTCAGTTTGCCCTCTGACTTGTGGTAACCTTTGCCTGCCTCCTGATGTTGGGCATGGCTAAGCCTTTTCATTTTGAGGCAATAGTACTGCTTTGCAGATTCCTCCTGCTACCTGTCTGGTCCAATACAAAAGATGCTAGAATTTGGATAAGTATTTTAAATAAACTTTTATTAGAGAAATGAAAGTGAACCCATAAGCACTGGAGCTGTGGTTGGGCAAACACACACGCGCATACACACACCTGTGTGTTGCATGCTTGCCAAAGAACTGGTAACTATATATCAAACTGTTGCTGGGCAGAGTAGGACTAGTAACCCTCACATGAGTTACAGCCACAACAGGATCGAGAGTCCCATGCTCCTCAGGCCAGGAATCCTGTCTGCACATGGGCAGACCTGCACAGGTCACACAGCAGACACTGTGACTGACAGCCCATAGGCTGCACTCACTTTACTGGTCTGATGCTGTTAGTGCAGCCTACCCCGACTCTTGGTCGGCCCAGTCTCTGATTCTGGTTTCCTGGTATCCAGACCCAGCCTGCCTCCTGGTTTCTAATTCCTACTTTGAACACTAGGTAAGACTACTCACATCTTTGTTGTGACAGTTTGCACAGATACGTAGGCCACAGGAGTAAGCCTGGTGCTGCCAGAATGGGCCTAGCTGCCTTTGGAAACACCAGCCATGCTCGAGGGGGCTGTCTACCTTCAGGTGGACAACCAAGCCCTGAAGGCCTGGGTCTTCCAGCTCACCTTGGAGAAAATGCTGCATTCTATGTAGGCTGTAAGGTTGCCAACTTTGTAATATTTAAAAACCGGACACTCCAGCTGGAATACCAGAACCTTCCCTGCCCCACCTCTTCCCCCACAAGGCCTTGCTTCCCATTTGCTTGTCTGTCTCCCTCCCCTCATCGCTTGCTGCTTTTCCCTTCTCTACCCATCCCAACCCTACCCAGGTTGGGAGGGACTCGCCCGCAGAGCTACAGCTGAGAGCTGCAGCTGCCCGAGGCAGGTAGGCATCCCTGGCTGAGTAGGTGCTGGCACAGGTGAAAACCTAGTGCCTTCCCTGCCTGTGGAGTCCAGTCAGTAGATCTGACCAAACACTGTCAGGTCCCCTTTTCGACTGGACTTTCTGGCTGAAAACCGAATACCTAGCCACCCCTAAGGCTGTGAAGCCCTGTTTCCTGACACATCTGCTCAAACAATTTGCTTTATAACCCCAGCAATGCTTAGGTTTTATAAACCAATGATACTTTCTGTTCATGATGCATCCCCAGTCCTGTTCTATTTATTGTACAAAGGTGAGCCTGATTATCAGCCTGCTGTCTGGAGAAGCATTAGACTTGGCCTCTCCCTTTAAGTTGGAGAGCCTGGTGCTGTCCCATGGCGGGAGGAGGGGTCTATTTGATGAGGTGCTATTTGATGAGGTGCACCAAGCTCAAATGGCAGAATGCCCTAAGAAAGCTCCACCAGGGGCAGGGTACCATAGCCTCCAACGTAGTGCATGTCCATTGCTTAATGGGCAAAACAGGTTGGAGCTGGGTAGCACAGCTATATTTGTTCTGGTGGGGTCTGCAAGAAGAAATTAAAGACGAATTGGCCTTGGGTGGAGATGCCTATGAATCTGGATGCCCTAGTGGATCTCGCCATCCATATAGACAACTGGTTATGGGAAGGGAGGAGAAATGGGGTGGGATGGGGAATCCTGTAATTATCTTAACCACATACTGTTACTTTGTCATCAATACTTTCTGCTGAATCGATGCAAGAAGATATGGGCTGTCAATAGCTCACCCCTGTAGAGAAGGAATGCTGCTGCTAGCATAATCTCTGCTTCTACTATGGTGTATTGGGTCACTCTGTCTCTACCTGCCCTGGGGACCTGGGAAATGAGCTGGCCCAGGTACATTAAGGGGGACTGACCTGGACCCTGGAAGAAAAGAACCCCCCTACACCTTGGTCTGGACTGGAACACACCCTAAGCTCTACCTGATTCCCCCTTGCAGGTGCTGGTCCAATTGCATGTACCTGGGGCAACCTGGTGAATTCCCATCCTAACAGGCCTGATTGACTCAGGCACAGCCGACTGCTTCATATACACAGCAGCAGCCTGTATCCTGAAGATTCCTCTACAATGACCTCATGAGACTATTGAAGTTTCACCTTTGTTCTCTTGTCCAGTAATGGAGGAAACCACTCCCTTAGTGGCCATGATTTAGGGACACTAAGAAACACTACAATTTAGCATGATTCACGCTCTGCACTTCCCCTGAAATGCCATATCTCCTGGCCGATCCTTCACAATTTGCTCATTTGGTGTTAAGCACAGGAAATCTGTTTCTCATAGGAGTTTTGTTGGCAGCACTGTTGGAGATTGGTAGATTTTTGTCTCAGTGGTTGAATTTCAAAAGGCTCAGGTCGGGGCAGGCAGCCAGACTGAACTGAACAGACTCCATCAAAGCTACATCAGAACTCCCCTCAAAATACCAAGACTACCCTGATGGTTTTTGAGCAGATGAGTTCAGAAACCCTGCCTCCACAATGGGACTATCTCTGGCTAATAGAGCTGAAATCAGGAGCAAAAATAGTATAAATTCATTCAAATGGTATGTCAGAACCTGAGCTGACAGGACTCTGATAATACTTCCATGAGAACATGGCCCAAGGGTTCATCCACAAGTTGACCTTGCTGTGCAGTGCAACAGTCTTTTTTTTTTTTGGTCAAGAAGAAAGATGGTGGTCTCCAGCTCTGCCTTGACCACCTCACATTGAATCAGATAACTAGCAGGAACCAGTATTTGCTACCCCCGATTCCTGAGTTGCTGGATCATGTACGGGCTCCCTGTATATTCACTACACTGGTCCTCTGTGGGAAAGTGTGTACAAGTAATCAAGGAAGGGGAAGAGCAGATGTCTGCCTTCTGAGTATCTGGTAATGCCCTTTAGGCTGACCAATGCCATGTCCACTGTCCAACATTTTATAAATGATGTGTTCTAAGACATATTGAACAAATACATAGTAGTTTACCTGGATGATATACTGGTCTTCTCTAACAACTCTGTACAGCATAATGCTGCTGTCCAAATGGTCCTGGTACAATTAGAGCAGCATGCTCAAGAAACGTGCCTTCCAGCAGGCCTCCATGGAGTTCTTGGACTTTCTTTTCCCCAAAAGGAATCCAGCTGAACCTGTGCAAAGTCCAAGCCATCCAAGGCTGGTAGATTCCCCACTTGGTATGTGACCTGCAATGCTTCCTGGGTTAACTAATTTTTGACTATTCATCCCTATTTCTTTTGTACCAAATTGAGCCCGTCACTGCTGTCCCCTAGAAAAAATATCTAATTCTATTGGTCTCTTGAGGGCCAGTATGTGTTCAGCCAGCTAAAACTTGCCTTTACCACTCTGCCCCTATTGGCTCACCCAGATGTGTCACAAGCTTTCATGGTAGAAGCTGATGCCTCGAGTTTGGCAATTTGGGTCTGTCCTTTCCCCATGACTTGGACCCGAACAAGTATTACACCCATGCACTTATTATTTGAGGAAGCTCACTCCAGCAGAGTTCAACTATGAAATACTAGATAAAGAACCCTGGTGATAGCGCTGCCATTATGAAAAGGCGGCCTTTATCTGGCAGCAGCTCACCACGCAGTCCAGGTGTTCATTGATCACAAACTGGAGTGCCTGCATAGCATGAAAACATTAAACCAGTGGCAGTTCTGGTGGGAAGTATTTTCTCCCAATTTGATTTAATCATCCCACTGCTCTGAAATCAAAAAAGGCCAGGCTGAAGCACTGTCTCTGAGGATGGTACCAACCCATGAGGCCTCAGCCAGGAACCCTCATTCTCAAGCCCTGTAACTTTATCAGCACAGGTCTTCACCAGGGTAAATTTGCAGTGATACACTCTGCCTCAATATTTCTTCCTGTTGAAGAAGCTATTATCAACAAGTAACTACAGATCACTCCTGGGATGGGATCACATACACAAGGGACTGCATCTATTCCCCAAGGTCCTAGAAGAATTGTGGTCTGGCAACTGTGCCATGACTCTTGCCTATCAGGATATTTGGTGTGCTTTAAGACCCAATGACTAATATCCCCATCTGATTGGTGGCCCAGGTTATGCAAAATAATAGTCATTCAGTGCCTTCTGCAATGTTTGTGCCTACACCAAGATCCACACCACAAAACCTGTGGTCTCCTCCAGCCCTTGAGCACCCTATTTCATCCCTGGCAGCCATCACCACAGACTTCATTGTAGAATTATGAGTCCAACAAATTTACAACAATTTTGACTGTATTGAACCACTCCATTCCCAGTACAGGCCTCCTCTTCCCACGTTGGGGAAATGGTCCAGCTACGGATTAGCCAGGAAGTCCATCCCTAGTGCATTATCTCTGATCAGGGGTCCCACATCATGGCCCAGTTCTGGTATGGGGGTCTGCACATGCCTTTTCTCCACTTATCATCCCCAATACAACAGCCAAATGGAAAGGACCAACCAGCTCCTCGAGCAGTATCTACAATGATATGTCAATCATCACCAGGATGATGGGTTCTTGTTTCTCCCTTACGGGTAGTTTGCATATAAGAATGCAGACCATACATCCCTGGGTCAACCCCCCACCCCCTTTAAAAAAAACAAACAATTATAGCTTCCACCCACAACTACCCATGTTCTCTCTGAAGCTGGCTGCCTGAGACCTAGTGTGGCAATTTCACCAGACCCAGGAAAAAGGTGAGGAAACTCTTTGAAAAGTCAAGAATAGACTACAAACAGTACGTGGATCAGCATCAACAGCAAGGTCTCACCTATTCAGTGGGGAAAAGTATGGCTCTGCGCAGACCCACTCCATATGCAGACCCACTCATACGCTGGACTTTCAGTTCCTAAGATCCAGCAACAGATCAACCTAGTCCCTTTGAACTGCAACTACCCTAATAGCTGAAGATTGACCCAATGTTTCAGGTATTACTTCTGAAACCTGACATGAAAATCCATTTCCCATGCAGGACCCAGCTACCGCCGCCTCCTCCAGGACAGGTTCAAGGTTGTGAGGACTATGTGCTTTACAAGGTCCTGGACTCTGAACAAAGTACCACAGCCTCCCCTGTTTATCAACTGAGAGGGATATGGCTCTGAGGAGTGCACCTGGGAGACATTGGAAAAATGTACAAGTGTTCCATAGGAGCCACCCCAAAATTCCAGTCCGACACTGTTCAGAGGGTGCCCCACAGGTCTCCAAACTCTGGTCCAGAAGGCTCTTAGGAGCCAATATGTTTCAACCTGCCACCCAGTAACCTGGTAACAGTCACCAGAACTCAAAGCTCAACTTCGGAAGAAGACTCCAGTCCTGGGATCTGATTGGTTCTTTACTTCTATGTAAACCAAGCAGGGGTCCAGGAAGTCATTTGTGCAACTGGCTTTCCCTCTGCTGCCTGATTTTTGACTTCTTAGTATCCTGACCTAGCCTCCCTCATGACACTTGAATCCCCGTTGCCCTCTGGCCTACCTTGGGCTCTCAAGTTCTGGTAGCCAGACCTGGTCTGGCTCTAGACTCCCACTCTGTCTGCTAGGTTAGACTGCTCACATTCTGCTTGTGAAAGGGTCACATTAGAGCCCACTGCACTAGGCCTCAGGCAGCCTCTCTGTTTGCTTGAGTAAGATACCTATATCTGAAATATGTAGGTATATATTGAGTTCTGTTCGTTCATACTTACCTTCCAGATTGGGTGCCAGCTGTGATAGGGATGTCCTGCAGTCATTCTTTAAGTAGAACTCTTACTCCCACCTCCACGTTTGAGAACTGTTTGTCAGTCATTTAGCGTGGAATCTGTGTGGATAATCACTCAAAGAAAGAATGCTTACTTACCCTACAGCAACTGAGGTTTTTTTGAGATGTGTTACCCATGCAGATTGCATAACCTACCCACCAATTTGGAGTCTTATCCACTTGGGATTCTTATTGCCAAAGGAACTAAGTGGTGGTTGAGGCCACCCTGCCCCTTACACCCTCTGCTACAGTGGTTTTGAGGGCACATTAGGATGCTGGAACAGCAACAATGGATGTTGCTATTCAAAAAGATTATGGAGCATCTAGAATGGTATCTGTGTAAATACATCTGAGAATCATAGTTGGAACGTAAGTACAAATATTTTTGGATGAATCAGCATTTTCTAATGGAAAAAAATTCATCAAATTTCTAGTTAGCTTTAGTAAATTATGTCCCCTCCATCTTCTATGCAAGATCGGTGCCCTAGGAATTATTGTGAGTTTTCTGAGCCTCTTACTCAGGGTTGTAGCTGAATGCCACAATCTAGCCCTCTATTACCCTCCTGACCTATGTTCTCCATTGTCCCTTTTATTTTATTCCTGTGTCTGACTGAAACAGCTGGAAATGTCCTTGCAGCAAAGCTTTGTTTAAAATGAACTAAAAAGTTTCTTGTAAAATAGCTTTTGCCAATTCTAGTTGTTATCCAATAAATTGTGCTGTGTGGTCACTGTAGATTCTTTTATGTTTTCCTCTTCACTGGTGGTATTGTTTCATTAATGCTGTAGTAGCCAGCCTGGTGTCTTATAGACTCATAGACTTTAAGATCAGAAGGGACCATTATGATCATCTAGTCTGACCTCCTGCACCATGCAGGCCACACAATCTCACCCATCCACTCCTGTAACAAACCCCTAACCTATGTCTGAGTTATTGAAGTCCTCAAATTGTGGTTTGAAGACCTCAAGCTGCAGAGAATCCTCCAGCAAGTGACCCATGCCCCATGCTGCAGAGGAAGGCGAAAAACCTCCAGGGTCTCTGCCAATCTGCCCTGGAGGAAAATTCCTTCCCGACCCCAAATATGGCGATCAGTTAAACCCTGAGCATGTGGGCAAGACTCACTAGCCAGCACCCAGGAAAGAATTCTCTGTAGTAACTCAAATCCCATCCCATCACAGACCACTGGGCATACTTACCTGCTGATAATCAAAGATCAATTGCCAAATTAATTTCCAAAATTAGGCTATCCCATCATACCATCCCCTCCACAAACTTATCAAGCTTAGTCTTAAAGCCAGATATGTCTTTTGCCCCCACTACTCCCGTTGGAAGGCTGTTCCAGAACTTCACTCTTCTAATGGTTAGAAACCTTCATCTAATTTCAAGTCTTAAATTCCTAGTGTCCAGTTTATATCCATTAAATGGGAACAACCTATATAATAACCTTAGTCCTCTCATTCAGTGGGTTATCAGAGACAGGACACTGAAGACAAGATGTTCTTGTCCTAGCACAGGAGAATAACTCACAAGATGTTGATCTTATGCCCTACTTGTCAGGTGGCTATAAAATGCATTATAGCACCCTGAGAAAGCATAGCTGTTGGCCTAAGTATAAGCCTGCTAAAGAGGGGGAGGAAACAGACAAGATTAATGCCCTCTCTGATAAAACTATAATACAGCTCTTTCATACATCTCCATTGTTAAACTCCATTTCACAGCTCTCTGCAGATATAGGGCTTGACTCAAAGTCCATTGAAGTTAGTGAGAGTCTTGACTTCAATGGACTTTAGATCTGGTTTCCGGGGGCGGCTCTAGCCATTTCGCCGCCCCAAGCATGGCGGCACGCTCTGCTGGTCGCCGGTCCCGCGGCTTCGGTGGACCTCCCGCAGACGTGCCTGCGGAGGGTCTGCTGGTCCCGCGGTTCCGGTGGGACCAGCGGACCCTCCGCAGGGACGTTTGCGGGAGGTCCACCGGGACCAGCGGACCCTCCGCAGGCATGCCTGCAGGAGGTCCGTCGGAGCTGCCTGCCGCCCTCCCGGCGACTGGCAGAGCGCCCCCCGCGGCATGCCGCCTCAAGCACGTGCTTGGCGTGCTGGGGCCTGGAGCCGCCCCTGCTGGTTTCTTAATGTCCAAATTCCTTCATGAGTGGCCCATTCCTGAAGTTCTTACTTACACAAAATGCTGATTTGACTTTCATGGGAGTTTTTTTGCCTCAATAAAGATTGCAGGGCTGAGCTTTCTAGCACTTTACATAATATGGTAAAGATAATACAGGGCACATGGCTCCATTTCCTCTGGTCTGTGCATGCTAAATTCAGCCCCCTTTTGAGTAGGCATTATGATACAGTCTATAATTACATGATAAGCCCTTTTCTCTCCAAGATCACTGCCTCAGTCAATGCACAACATGAACCCTTCTCTGTGGATGAATCAGGGCTCTGTAGTGAAGGAGGATATTGTCTGTAGGATCCCTGCCTCATTTGTTGCAGAAGCTGGAAGATAAGTAGTGAATAAGTTAGGAGATGGCAGGGTCTCATGGTTAAAACACTTGAATGTCACCCTGGAGAACTGACTCTTCTCTATTGTGCCACAGAGATCCTATGACATGCTGGACAAGTCACTTACAATTAGTTTGGGTTGTGTTCTGAATTTTCGAGATGTCCAACCTGAAACCCTGGGTCCAGATTTGCAGAAGTGTTAATCACTTACCATGGCAGCTGAAATCCTTGGGAGCTGTGCTTAGCATTACATAGCACTTTGTACGTATAAGGTACACAGAAAAAAATCAGGTCCCAGGTATCTCAGGCACCCAGAATTAATGGATACTCTGTGCCTCAGCTCCCCATTTGTAACATGAGGATAATAGTCTCTCACCTCACAGGGGAACCTATAGTGATGAGCACCATAGAAAAGCCTATGATGACATCATTTAAATCCTGCTCTGAAGATGGAATTAGTGGGTGCCACACTGAATGAGGAGAAAACAAAATATTGAATAGTTGCTCACTGAGTGAGTGCTGTCCATGCTGTGCACTAAAGATGTGTTTCCAGCTCAAGGAGATCTGATTGAGAGAGCTTACTAAAATTAGAAATGTAGTCATGGTGGCATGAGTGGTGGGAGGGGTTAGCTGCTCCAAGTATGTACGAAGTACAGTAATTCCTCGCTTAAAGTTGCATTTTTCAGGAACATAACTACAACTTTAAGTGAAATGATGTTAAACGAATCCAATTTCCCCATAAGAATTAATGTAAATTAGTGGGGGAGGGGCTAGGTTCCTGGGAAATTTTTTTCACCAGACATGTATATAATTTAATGCTGTACACAACAATGCTGATTGTGAAGCTTAGTTGAGGTGGTGAAGTCAGAGGGTGGAAGAGGGTGGGATATTTCCCAGGGAATGCCTTACTGCTAAAGGATGAACTAGGAATTGGCTGAGCCCTCAAGAATTAAGCCATTGTTGTTAATGTAGCCTCACACTCTACAAGGCAGCATGAATGGAGGGAGGGGAGACAGCATGGCAGACAGAGACACACACACACCCTGTGTGAGAGAAAGCCCTTTAAGTAGGCTGACCCCACTCTAAGTACACTGCCTTTTTAAGTAGATCAGCAAGTTGAGACAGCAGCTGCTCCCAGGAAGCGCCCTCTGTCATGAGCCCTGTCCTGTCATTCCCCTCCCATGGAGATGGGGTAAGTGGGGTGGAGAAGCAGGGGAGAGGGGGACACCCTGACATTAGCCACCCTTTCTCCCCCCCTGCACAGCAAGCAGGAGGCTCCAGGGAGCTGCTCCAAGGCAGAGGGCAGGAGCAGCACATGGCAGTGAGAGGAGAAACATCTGAACTGCTGGCAACAGATAGCCTGCTGGGCGGCTGCTGTGCAGAGAACTTAGGGGAGTGGGGAGCTGATAGGGGGGCTGCTGGTCCCACGCTGGTTCCAAGCCCCCACCAGCTAGCTCCAATGGGCTGCTCTCTCTGCAAGCAGTGGACAAAGCAGGTGGTTGCCAAACGATGTTATAAGGGAGCATTGCACAACTTAAACGAGCATATTCCCTAATTGATCAGCAACATAACAACGAAACAACCGTAACTGGGATGACTTTAAGTGAGGAGTTACTGTACAGAAATATCCTAAATATGGTAGGGACCTGGGGGAGGGAGGGAAAATAACATGAAATTGTGTAAAGACTGTGGATTCATGATGGTACAAGGGGCTGAATTAAGGTTGCATGGGCAACCTTAACTCAGGCATTTTCCTAACTTTTAAGTGCTTGACTTTACTACCTTTATGACATTGTTTTAACGGGATTTGTGTATAATTTCATAGGTTTTTATAAAGCAAACTGAAAAGACAAATTCCATCATTTGGCTGTCACATTCTTGGGTGAAATTTGGACCAGTGAGAGGTTGTGTCACCACTTTTATTATAATTCTGAGTGCCCCAACATGCTTCTGCTACTTGTGGCTCCCTGATGGGGACATACTCACAGCCAGCGTGCACTTCATGTTCTGTGTGCTGTACAGCTCTGATTCAAGGTGGTTGAATCCATCTATCTTGCTAACAATTATCACAGACACACTTTTGTCTTTACTAGACTTGGTTAATGATACCAGGTGCCTCCAACATGTTCCCAGTCTTGAACTTCCCCAGACCGTGTACTCTGCAATGTCTAGTCCTGTTTCAACTTAAAGCAATAAAATCCATTTGATCCTTTAAGGAGACAAAAACCCCCAGCTTGCCACATTAACTGGAGCTGACATTTGCTTTAGTACAAACACAGCACTGTTGGTTTAGATTAACAGTAAAACAAGTTTAGTAACAAAAGAAGATAAGATATTAAGTGAGCTCAAGTATAAGAGAAAGTTGGAAATGGTTTCAAGCAAATGAAGTGAAAACATGCATTTAAAAGTCTAAAACAATCTAGCAAGGTTCAGTTCAAGGCTTTGTTCAAGATAACTTTTCTGACCACCTGTCTTTCAGCAATATGGTGGCTGACCTCTTTCCTCCTCTCCCCCCCCCGCATCATGTGCTGGTGGTTCCTGGGTGAAAGAGAGAACGTGAAGTTTCTGCCTCCTTTATATCTATCTATATCTATATCTATATCTATCTATCTATATATAGAGTCCAGTGAACCTTTGAAATGGATTCTTCTGAAGCTTATTCCTCATAGTAAAGTTTATTCAATCAGTGGGACAGGCAACATAGAGTCGGGTGGTGAAGGAGGCTCCATGCTCCCTCCCTCACACCTGTGTTTGCTAAAATGCAAATTGTTTGGTTTCCTGCAATCTTCTTCTCCTGCTGTCTTGATGGTTCTGATAACTGTTTGTGCAAACTGAGGTAAACACACATTCTTCTTCAAGTGATTGCTCCTATGCATTCCAGTCAGGTGTGCGCGCCGTGCGTGCACGGCTCTTCAGAACTTTTTTACCCTAGCAACTCCGGCGGGCCGGCTGGCGCCCCCTGGAGTGGTGCCGCTATGGCGCCTGTTATATACCCCAGCCGGCCCGTCCGCTCCTCAGTTCCTTCTTACCGCCCGTGACGGCCAGTTGGAACTGTGGAGTGCTCTCTGTCCTCCACTACCCTAGCTCTCGCTACTGTTCTCTGTATATAGTTCGTTTAGTACTTAGTGTAGATAGTTTTTGATAGTTAGTTAGTTAGGTTTTAGGATAAGGTTAAGGGGGGTATCCCCTCCCTTTCCTCCCCCGGTGCGGGCTCATGCCCAAGGCACCGGGCTTTAAGCCCTGCGCATCTTGCCAGAGGCCTATGCCAATCGGAGACCCACACGACGCCTGCCTCCGCTGCCTTGGAGAAGGTCACCGAACAGATAAGTGTTCTATCTGTTCCACCTTTAAGCCGCGAACTCGTAAGGAGCGGGACATTAGATTAAAACAACTCCTAATGGAGGCGTCGCTCCAGCCCCCGGCACTGTCCGCGCCGGCACCGAGGGCTTCATCGGTGCAGAGCGCACCGGCGGCCTCGGGCCGCGCCGGCACCGCGGCTCCGCAGCCTCAGCCAGCGGCTCCGAAGACCCGGCACCACTCGCTCTCGCCTTCTAAAAAACACAAACTGGCGAAGGCGCTTTCTAAGGCCCGCGCTGAGGACTCAGCGAAGACGATTGCGCCACCTGCGGCCCCTGCGGCGGCCGTGCACAAGACGTGCACCAGGCCATTGACTCCGGCGCTGCAAGGGCCGTCGAGTCTGGCACCGCCACGCTCCCCGGCACCGACCGTGGTGGAGCCCCGGCTGCCATCTACGCCGGAGACATTCTCCTCGGCGCGCGAGCTTATACAGCTCATAGAGGCACCGAGCCTCCGGCCCCCGGCACCGCCGGCGCGGGCTGTCGTGTCGGCAGGAAAACCGGCCATGATGCTCTGGCCGCCCTCTCCGGACAGACGGCACGGACGACGCTCCCGGTCCCGGTCACGTTCCCGGTCCCGACGAAGGTCACCGTCCCGTCGCTCGCGATCTCGGCACCGCTCGCCATCACGGTACCGGTCGCAGTCTCGACGCCGGTCGCAGTCCCGGTTCTGTTCGTCATCGCGGTACCGGTCGCACTCCCGGCGTCGCACCAGGTCCCGATCGCCGTCGCGTCGGCACCGACAGAGGTCTCCGTCCCGGCACCGTTCCCGACACCGTTCCCCGCGCAGCCGCTCCCGGCACCGCAGGTCCGAATCCCGGTCGAGCTCCCGGCACCGGTCGAGCTCCCGGCACCGCGGCAGACGTTGGTCTCGGTCACCGTCCCGGTACCGTGAAGACCAGCACCGATCCTCGGCACCGTCCGGGGCCGGACTGCCTCAGTCGACGGCGCAATCCATCAGCGCCTCGGCACCGCCATGGCCATCCCGCTCTGCATCGGTCGCCTCCGCGGTGGACAGCAATGCTCACCTACCGCCTACCCCACACAGTCAACCTCAGGGGGCACAGCAGAGGGGATTCTGGGTGCCATGGGCCCAGTATGAGTCTCAGGGGGTGCCGTTGCCCCCAAGAGCCCCTGCTTCCGAGCGCAGGGTACCAGAGGCGACTGTTAGCCGGCCGCCCCCTTCACCTCCACGTGAGCCTGACCGCGAGGGGACCATGCAGCCGGACCCAGCCGATGAACAGTCCGCAGGTCCTTCGACGGAGGTCGCTGTCCAGGGCTTGTCCTCGTCGTCCTCACCGGACGAGGCGGTGGCCAGAGCTTCTACCAAGGAGCCTCCGCCTATAGACCTGAAGGCTCACCAAGACCTGCTTCGCCGCGTGGCGACAGCTATGGCTCTTCCAGTGGCGGAGGTTCAGGAGGACGAGGACCCTATCACTAACGTCGTCGGAGCGGAGGCTCCAGTGCGAGTGGCGTTACCGTTTGTACGGACAATACAGAAGACCGCCACCACACTCTGGCAGACACCGGCGTCCATCCCTCCTACGGCTCGTGGGGTCGAGCGCAAATATTCAGTCCCCCCCACGGGGTACGAGTATCTCTATACTCACCCAACCCCGGACTCGTTGGTCGTCCAGTCAGTCAACGACAGGGAGAGGCACGGTCAACCTGCCCCTGCGCCTAAGTCGAAGGACGCGCGGTGAATGGACCTGTTAGGCCGCAAGGTCTACTCGGCTGGTGGCCTGCAAATGCGCATCGCCAACCAGATGGTACTCCTCGCCAGGTACGTCTATGACATCATGGCGTCCCTGGCGAAGTTTACAGAGCTCCTGCCAACGGCCTCCCGCCCGGAGTTCTCGGCGATGTTAGACGAGGGGAAGAAATCGTCCAGGTTCTCCATCACGGCCGCCCTCGACGCCGCAGACTCGGGAGCTCGGACCTTAGCCTCCGGCGTGACGATGCGGCCATCTCCTGGCTGCAGTCCTCCACCCTGCCGCCGGAGGTGCAATATACGTTACAGGACCTGCCGTTTGACACCCAGGGTCTCTTCTCCGAGAAGACTGATTCCCGGATCCAGACCCTAAAGGACGGTCGCATTGCCATCCGCACCCTAGGGATGCACACGCCGGCTCCACAGCGCAGGTCCTTCCGGCAGCAACCCCCCCGGTCTTTCCCGCAACAACGGTACCGCCCGTACAACAGCAGGCGACCAGGCCCAAATCGCCGTCGACCATCCGGCAACAGGCGCAACCAGGCCCAGGCCTCTTCCAAGGGCCTTCAGGGGTCCAAGCAGGCCTTTTGATGGGACGCCCGAGGACGGCCCATCACTCTCCCTACCGGATCCTGCCCCTTTATTTTACAACCGCCTTTCCCATTTCTTTTCGGCGTGGTCCCAAATAACAACGGACAACTGGGTGCTTCAAACAGTCCAGTCGGGATACCGCCTTCAATTTGTTTCGCCCCCACCTTCCCACCCACCCTCCCTGTCCCTCTTCAGGGACCCCTCTCACGAGCAAGTCCTCTTACAAGAGGTCCAGACTCTGTTGAGCGTGGGTGCCATAGAAGCAGTGCCTCAAGACAGGCGGGGCAGGGGATTCTATTCCCGTTATTTTCTCATCCCCAAAGCGAAAGGAGGGCTACGTCCTATCCTGGACCTTCGCGAGCTGAACAAATACCTGCTCAAGCCCAAGTTTCGCATGGTCACCCTGGGGACCATCATTCCCTCTCTGGATCCGGGAGACTGGTTTGCCGCCCTCGACATGAAGGACGCCTACTTCCATGTCGCGATCTATCCTCCTCATCGACGTTACCTCCGGTTTGTGGTCAACAACGCCCACTACCAGTTCGCCGTGTTACCGTTCGGGCTCTCCACCGCACCGAGGGTGTTCACCAAATGCATGGCAGTGGTTGCCGCAGCCCTCCGCCGTCATCAGATACATGTCTACCCGTATCTCGACGACTGGCTGGTTCGCGGACAGTCTCGACAGCTGGTAATGGGCCAGTTGACAGAAATACTGTCCCTCTTCCGGCGACTCGGTCTTCTCATCAACACCGAGAAGTCCACCTTGATCCCGTCACAGCGGGTGGAGTTCATTGGAGCGGTCCTCGACTCCTCGTTGGCCCGGGCCTGCCTACCGCAAACTCGCCATCAGACGATGGTCTCCCTCATCCGGGACCTCGTCACCTTCCCAACCACGACGGTGTGCTCCTGCCTCCGCCTCCTGGGCCACATGGCATCATGCACGTACGTCACCGCGTACGCGCGGCTCCACCTCCGCCCATTCCAGTCTTGGCTTGCGTCGGTGTACCGGCCGCATCGAGATCCCATCGATATGGTGGTCACAGTCTCCAGGCCAACCCTCGAGTCCCTCAACTGGTGGCTAGACCCGGAGGTCGTCTGTGCGGGAGTCCCGTTCCACCCTCCTCGCCCGTCCGCCACTCTGACCACGGATGCCTCAGCGCTCGGTTGGGGAGCTCACCTGGGCGACCTTCACACCCAGGGCCTGTGGTCGCCCTAGGAGCTCGCTCTGCACATCAATGTCCGCGAGCTGCGAGCGATCCGTTTGGCCTGTCCACACCTTCCGCACCCACCTGCAAGGCCGCTGTGTGACAGTGTTCACGGACAATACATCAGCAATGTTCTACGTGAACAAACAGGGCGGAGCCCGCTCCTCCCTCCTCTGCAAGGAGGCGATGCTCCTGTGGGACTTCTGCATGACCCACTCCATTCACCTAGAAGCGTCCTTTCTTCCGGGAGTACAGAACACGCTGGCCGACCATCTCAGCAGGTCGTTCCTCTCCCACGAGTGGTCTCTCCGTCCCGACGTCGTGCACACAATCTTCCGCAGGTGGGGGTTTCCCCGGATAGACCTATTCGCCTCCAAGGCGAACAGAAAGTGCCACCTGTTCTGCTCGTTCCGGGGTCACGCGCCGGGCTCCCTGTCGGACGCCTTCCTGTATTCCTGGAAGGATCACCTTCTCTATGCCTTCCCTCCGTTCCCGCTCGTCCACCAAGTGTTACAGAAGCTTCGGAGGGACAGAGCCACCGTCATACTCGTGGCTCCGGCCTGGCCGAGGCAACATTGGTACTCCCTGCTGCTCAAGCTCTCCGTTCGGGATCCTATCCCCCTTCCGTTGTGGCCGGACCTCATCACCCAGGACTTCGGCAGACTCCGCCATCCGAGCCTGCAGTCCCTCCATCTTACAGCTTGGTACCTGCGTGGTTGACCACGCAGAGAGGGACTGTTTGGCAGCAGTTCAGCATGTCCTGCTAGAGAGCAGAAAGCCTTCCACTCGCTCCACCTATCTGGCGAAATGGAAGCGGTTCGCGCTCTGGTGTGACCAACGAGGCCTCAATCCCTTCGTAGTCCCTGTCCCTACCATCCTGGACTACCTCTGGTACCTTAAGGAGCAAGGTCTCGCGGTCTCCTCCTTGAGAGTTCACCTGGCGGCAGTGTCCGCCTTTCGTCCATCTGTGGAAGGTCGGTCCATCTTCGCCAACCAGATGGTTTCCCGCTTCCTTAAAGGCCTGGACCGCTTGTACCCGCCGATGCGGCGTCCTGCCCCGACCTGGGATTTGAACCTCGTGCTGGCCAAGCTGATGGGTCCCTCCTTCGAGCCCTTGGCCACGTGCTCCTTGCTCTACCTCTCCTGGAAGACAGCCTTCCTCGTCGCCATTACATCAGCGAGGCGAGTCTCTGAGCTCCGTGCTCTAACGGTTAGTCCGCCATACACCGTCTTCCACGGGGACAAGGTGCAGCTTCGACCACATCCGGCCTTCCTCCCAAAGGTGGTGTCGGCCTTCCACCTCAACCAGGAGATCTTCCTCCCAGTCTTCTTCCCGAAGCCGCATGCCTCGCCTCGGGAGCAACAGCTTCACACCCTCGACGTCCGCAGGGCGCTCGCTTTTTACATCGAGCGGACGAAGCCCTTCCGGCGTTCGCCCCAGCTGTTCGTAGCGGTTGCTGACCGCATGAAAGGCGAGCCGATCTCCTCCCAACGGATTTCCTCCTGGGTCACGGCGTGTATCCAGACCTGCTACGAACTTGCTCGCGTGCCACCATGCCGCCTCACCGCTCACTCCACGAGAGCGCACGCCTCGTTGGCCGCCTTCCTGGCCCATGTCCCCATCCAGGACATCTGTCGAGCGGCCACCTGGTCTTCGGTCCACACCTTCGCCTCCCACTACGCGTTGGTGCAGCAGTCTCGAGACGACGCAGTCTTCGGCTCTGCGGTATTACACTCCGCCACGTCTCACTCCGACCCCACCGCCTAGGTAAGGCTTGGGATTCACCTGACTGGAATGCATAGGAGCAATCACTCGAAGAAGAAAAGACGGTTACTCACCGTAGTAACTGTTGTTCTTCGAGATGTGTTGCTCCTATCCATTCCAGACCCGCCCTCCTTCCCCACTGTCGGAGTAGCCGGCAAGAAGGAACTGAGGAGCGGACGGGCCGGCTGGGGTATATAACAGGCACCATAGCGGCGCCACTCCAGGGGGCGCCAGCCGGCCCGCCGGAGTTGCTAGGGTAAAAAAGTTCCGAAGAGCCGTGCACGCGCGGTGCGCACACCTGACTGGAATGGATAGGAGCAACACATCTCGAAGAACAACAGTTACTACGGTGAGTAACTGTCTTTTCCTTTGTTTAGGATAGGCCTGTGTCATAAATATAAAGGGAAGGATAACAACCTTCCTGTATACAGTATTATAAAATCCCTCCAGGCCAGAGGCACAAAATCCTTTTACCTGTAAAGGGTTAAGAAGCTCAGGTAATCTGGCTGGCACCTGACCAAAAGGACCAATAAGGCGACAAGATGCTTTCAAATCTGGGGGGAGGGGGGAAAGGCTTTGTTTTGTCTGGTCTGTGTGCTTGCCAGAGACAGATCAAGAAAGCAAGCAATCCAACTCCATTAGGATTAGTAAGTACTAGCAAGGGAATGTGTTAGCTTACTTCTATTTTGGTTTGTGATTTTCTCTGTGCTGAGAGGGATGTGTATTCCTAGTTTTCTTTTTGTAACTTTAAAGTTTTTCCCAGAGGGAAATCCTCTGTGTTTTGAATCTGACTGCCCCGTGAGATCATCTTCCATTCTAATTTTACAGAGGTGCTTCTTTTAACTTTTTTCTTTCAACGTTCTGTTTTTTTTAATCTGATTTGTTTTTTTTAGTGGTCTTAAAAACTACAAGGTTGGTTTGTGCTCATCTTGTTTATTCTCAAGCCTCCCGAGGAAAGGGGGTGTAGGGCTTGGGGGAATATTAGGGGAAAGTAGGAACTCCAAGTGGTCCTTTCCCTGAGTTTTGTCTAATCACTTGGTGGTGGCAGCATTACCTAATCCAAGGTACAAGGGAGAATTTGTGCCTTGGGGAGTTTTTAACCTAAGCTGGTAGAAATAAGCTTAGGGAGTCTTTCATGCGGGTCCCCGCGTCTGTACCCTAGAGTTCAGAGTGGGGAGGGAATCCTGACAGCCTGTTTAACAACTTTTGTCTAGGCAGGGCTGTTTGGTTTTCAACAAGTAACATCATAGAAGGGGAGTTGATAGCTTTACATTTCACCATGGTATTATTGACTAGCAAGTTATTCATTTTCAAATGATACCTCACAAGGTATATTTTGTACAAAGATATTAGAACAGTGTATAGGGTGCTTTGAGTCTCAGAGATTGTATTGGCCCCCACAAGATTCATCAGCAAGGTTGGAAAATTTCAGATCCATGACACAGCACTCTGCTGCTTGAACAAATGGAGTAACCATTAGGTTGTCATGCTTTGTCTGGACCAGTGATACCAGACCCACTTATAATAACTTGTCCTGTTCAAAACTAATTAAATAGATTTTGTTTTCCTCCAACTGTTGCTTTAAAAACTGGAAATATTATTCCTTGGCAACCTGGATCAACTGTCTAAAGGCACATCTGGACTTTCTATTTACTCCCTGGGAGTGACAACTCAATCCGTAAGCAAGTCTTCAATCCACTCACCAGATGAGTTTGGGAGTCTGCTTCCACTTCAAAGGATTCACCCAGATTGTCTGACTCCCTCTTCCTTCCCCTTCTCCATTTAGGGAAAATTTCAAAATGTACATCCCAGTGAGTTTCCTTAGCAACTGATCAGGAATTATAATCATCTTATACTTGATCAGGTATAATATTCCTCTGGCATATGCCTGTAAAATTTCACTGCACCTGTAACAGGTATGTGAAGTAAATTAAAATGAACCATTCCTTAACATTTATTTTCTTGAACGTGAAAGATACTGATTTTTGTTCCAAATGTCTGCAATGCATACCATACAGCAGCAAACAAAGATAACATTTGGAGAGAAAAATGGCCTTACAAAGACAAGTAGATTGTCAAGACAAGACTATTTAAATAAACATAAAATGTCACCTTTGTCTATAAATTGCAATGTCTGACTAGTGCTGTAGTTTTGCCTTTCTTTCTGTACAGAAACAAGTACATTTAACACTGTATTTTAAAAGGGTTGGCATTTATTCATTCAGACGTGTTTACTAGAGTCATTAGAAGTCAGATTAGGTTTGATGCTCACTGCCCTTTAAAGCAGGCCCCAAAACAAAAGGTAAAACATGTATCTCAAATGTCAAGCATAACAAATCTCTCAGTTACTAGTCAGGATTTCAGGATGTGCATTTACAAAAAAATGCTGATAGAGATTAAAGAGCGAAAACTTCAGAAAATGTAACTGTCTCTTAGGAGACATTCTTTTGTATCCAGCAAAAGTAATTCTTCAATGTAATAGAAAACAGAACAAAATGAATATGGCTAAGTGAAAATGTGAAAAAAGAATATTTTTTTATGTATCCGCTGATAAACTGCCTAGGGTAAGTTTTATATTATTGATTGTGTTTAAATGGGATCATAATTTCTAGTAAAATAGTAAATACAAGTTTCTGTTGTCAGCTCCCAAACTTCTGTGAATTTAAATAGGAATTTGGATATTTTTGAAGTTTTAGCTATTTCATCCAAATAAACATTTCATTTAAGCATTTTCATGTGTTCTGTATGATTTTTATATGTTTACATAGAGAAATCACATACATGGCATATAAATAAGAAAAGAATTCCCTAAAAAAGGGGCATGGTCTGGCATGGCCTATAAGGGACACTCATTCAAAGATCCCTGATCTAGTAGTTGTTGATGTGGCTTAGGCAGAAAAGATACGCTGTAGCTGAAGTGAATACTACCTGTAGTAGCTTTCTATATTTGTGAAGAAACTAGGAAGACAGATCAGGTAAAGAGTAGGTTGAACATGGACAATGTGTGGATAGCGCATGCTGCACAGGGATTGGTTCCTGCAAAGTAACCAATCCAATCCAAAAATGTGTAATGCATTGTATAGTAATTGCAACAAAATGTGCAATGAATACACAGGTAGAGGGTGTCTGTGTAACTTTGGAGCTGTAATTGTACCTTACATCCACCTATCCCGTGCGTCTAATCTACTCAGTGTAGTGCTGGTATATGCCAAATAAAGATCTCAGTGACAGTCTGGAGTCAAACTCAGTTCTAGAGAAGCTGAGTAGAAAATAGGTTTCAGAGGGAATCTCAAGACAGTGGTGCTGTGACTAGACCTCTAATGTACAGACCCACTGTAAATATTAGCACTTAAAAACACTGGAACACACTATGCATGTGAATGGAGTATTCCATTTGTGGATCTCCCTAAGATCATACAAAAGGGGATGTTTAGCCAGCTATGAAACATTCTATCAATCTTACCCTAAACCTTTTGGAGACATACAAGCTGTACCATAGTGTTAATTAAGCACATGCAATTCCAGGTCTCTACAGTCATAGGTATTCCATACCACGCTGCCCATCACTGTTTTGAGTCCAAGAATAGTGTTGGAGAAAGTATTCTGGTGGCAAGTGATCCTTTGCTCAAAACTTGAGCTAAATCTAAACCTCAGATCTGAAAAAGTTCAGAATATTTTTATTACTTTTCACTTTCACTGGCCTTTCTGCTTCTGAGTAAGATCAGAAATATAATCACCAAAATCCCTCAGAAATGGACACTCTAGTGGTACATAATACGTGTGGCCCAGCTGGAAGCAGCAAATATGGTACTAGCAATCATAGGAGAAATGCCATTGCTATCAGACTTTCAGCCCAGTTTCTCAGTGTAGCAGGCCGGTGTGGCTCCCCTCCTCCCCGGGGAGGGTTGAACCCCGGACACCGGAGTGGGCGGGGCTACAGAGCAGTGAGCCCACCCCTCAGAGGGTCAGGTGGCGACCCGGAAGTACAAAAGCCGGCCGGCGGAGCTCAGTAGGAGCCCAGCCACCGTCGGGAGCAGACCTGCCAGAGAGGGCTCGGGACTGGGAAGCCGCTGGAGCCCAGGGCAGTTGCCCTGACTGGCCGGAGCTTCCCCTCGCCCGTTACTGGGAGGACCCGCCAGAGCTTCCCCGCGCCAACTATGAGGAGGAGCCGCTGGAGACCCCCTCTCCTTTGCTGTTACCCTGAGGAGCCCCCGGAGCAAACCTGGCCGGACTTCCCAGAGGAACTGCCGGATCTACCCCCCAGCCCGGGCTGCGAGGAGCCCATGCTGTTGGACTTCCTGGGAGCGGACGCCACGGACCAGGTAGGCCCAGAGGGGGAAATTGGAAGTGGCCCGGGGGCAGCCGACCCCAGTCAGGCTGCAGATCAACCAGTGCCCATGTCAGTGTGTTGCGGTCAGGATCCCCACTGACCGTCAGCGGTGGTAGCCGCTGCTAGGGCCCCGGGCCGGGACGCAGTGGAGTGGATGGGCCTGCGTCCCCCCTGCCACCTCACTCACGCGTGGCAGCCTTCCCCCTCACCCCAATGCTCAGGCATAAGGGTCTGGGCCTGTATCCTGAACCGTTTGTCTGCTCAGCCCTGCCCAAGGGCCTGAGCCCTAACTGTTTGTTGCCCCGCCCTGATTCTGGGCCTGGGCCTGTATGCTGAACTGTTTGTGTTGTTGCTCAGCCCCTGCACCAGAGGGCCTGAGCCCTGACTGTTGTTGCCCCGCCCTGATCCAGGGCCTGGGCCTCTAGACTGACTGTTTGTTGCTCAGCCCCTGCTCCAGAGGGCCTGAGCTCCCTGAACTGTTTCTATTGTTGCTCAGCCCCTGCTCCAGAGGGCCTGAGCTCCCTAAACTGTTTCTATTGTTGCTCAGCCCCTGCACCAGAGGGCCTGAGCTCTGACTGTTGTTGCCTCGCCCTGATCCAGGGCCTGGGCCTCTATACTAACTATTTGTTGCTCAGCCTTGCAGCAGAAGGCCCGAGCCCCTAAGTGACCGTATGCACTGTTGCTCAGCTTTGAAGAGTCGGGACAGGACACGACTAAGAGCAGCAGGCTGGTGTGGCTCCCCTCCTCCCCGGGGAAGGTTGAGCCCCGGACACACACGTTTACACTCATCAAAATCTCTATAGTCCAGATCTGTTTAAAAATCTGAACTGGGTGAAACTGAACCCCTTGAGGATCATTCTTCACTAGTGCCAAAGTAAGGATATACATACCCCCACATTCTGTGATGATTGCAAGTCAGTCTTAAAGCTTTCAGAGCCTAACTGTTACTTACAAACTAACTTGATCTGCATCCTATTAACAAAAATTGAACTTCAGGGAGTGGCCTGAGCTAACCATTTAATAGATGACCTAAATATTTCAGTGCAATAATTGACAAAGGGAAAAAAAGACTCTGCTATGGAGAAGTTCAGGATCCTGAAAGTGTCAGACAATATTGTGATGAATTTGAAGGCAGTTTGGGTAACATTTTTTTCCTAGTGACAGGCTCAGTCACTGTGTTGACAGAATGGTGCATCATTACTCCAGCAGTCTGAGAATAAGAATGCTAAATATTTTCAAACTCCTGAGAGTACAGCATCAGGAGGACTCTCTTTTGAATAGCAAAAGGTGACCAGATGCTGCCATTGCGATGAGCAGTATCACTTTTCCCCTGTCATTTGACTGAGTTGTGGGGAGACTCACTTGGTGCCTTCTCCCTTAAGCATCAATGCATATGAGAGAAGTAGATTTTTTGCATTTGGCTGAATAAAGCTGAGTCCTTTCAGTACAGCATTTGTGTTTCCCATTTTATTTGTCTTCAATGACGCATGAAAAGTCATCCACAAACAAGCCTTTTTTGTCCATGAAATACAAATATCAAAAGTTCGTAACTATAACATTACCTCTGAGAACATGTTTCATAAGTCTGCTAGTAAGTGCTGTACACACTTTCTCATCCTTTCTGCAATCAGTGCCTGAATCTCCATCAGTAATTTCATTGAGGTCACCACTCTTCACAAGGAAATAGTGACTTCGATTCCTCATTAAGACTAGTAATAAACTGAGAACTATTTAGCTGTGTGTAAAGTCCATATGAGCTTACCCCCAAATTTTACTAGCTCTCTATGGCCAGTAGAACTCCCACAATGGCACTCATTACCTCCTTGGACAACTGCCTGTTTTTCAGGGAACAAAACAACTGCTAACCCATATTTTTCACATTCTGTTCAACTGAAAAAGGACATATAGTTACAGCAGCAAAGAATCCTGTGGCACCTTATAGACTAACAGACGTTTTGCAGCATGAGCTTTCGTGGGTGAATACCCACTTCTTCGGATGCAAGTAATATAGTTACAGTAATTCCATGATGATCAACACAGTGACTCAGTCTCAGGCTCTGTAAGGATTGCTCTCTGCATCTCAGGCCCTGTAAGGATTGCTGTCTGTTAACTGTGCTTATCTTCTGATTTTTTTTTTTCAGAAACACTTTTTTTTTTAAACCCAAAGAGATGACTTTTTGTAAATACATGAACTAAAATCTCTGATCCTTGCCTGTGCAAATATCTTGGTGTCTCCCATTGTGATCTCTTGGCCTTAGCAGTCTTGCCACTTAGAAGGAGAAACTTTAAAAAAAATTTTTTTAAAGGGCATTCTCTTCCTTCTTCCCCTCCCTCCACTTTTTCCTCTCCATCTGTTAGAGCCTTTCTTTCTGTTTAAGACTGTGCCCACCTTAAATCTTGCTCCAATGCTCTTAGGTCCCTCTCTTTTCTCCTCTCTAGGCCCTGATCCAGGAAATCATTTAAGCATGTACAAGTGCTCATGTACAAG
The DNA here is from genome assembly GCF_020497125.1 of Mauremys mutica. Taxonomy (NCBI): domain Eukaryota; kingdom Metazoa; phylum Chordata; order Testudines; family Geoemydidae; genus Mauremys; species Mauremys mutica. The sequence continues at coordinate 82,565,787 of NC_059078.1, forward strand.
TGCTTAAATACTTGACAGAACTGGGGTGTACGTGCTTTTCTTCTCTCAATCTCATCTTCCAGGAGAGGAAATGTTAATTTTTTTCAGGATATCTCTTCAGGACCTGTAACCCAGGATCTCTGGATACCAGCAGGCAGACGGCACAGGTGTCCTCTGGGTTCATCAAAGAAATGCCCCTCATGAAAGCCTCTCTCTCACTGGTCACCATAATCCTTGAGAGATGTATTATGCAAAACGTGGGAGGAGTTATGTATACATGCTGAAAATTATGTTCTCAAGGTCTTCTAGTGAAAGGCAGGTCCCTTAGAGGTGTGCAGTGAGACAAACTTCTCGAGATAGGAGGCAGGAGACACTTATCTCCGTGGTGGACCATTGTGTGTTGTACAATAGAAATCTATTAGCATACTGAGTCAAATGCTAATGAAGACCTTGCGAAGACTTCAGAAGGAAATTAACAGGAAGAGGTAAACAGCAGGGAAAGGGGAGATCCTCTTTTCTGGTAAAATCCGAAGGTCTGATATAGGTGGGGGTGCAAAGAAATGCTCTGGCATCCTTCAGTCTATGAAGACAAGTTGCCAGCAGGCTTAAATTTATGAAAAGGGGATCTCAGCCATCCTAGTTGAAAATGCTGGGGAAAGGAGTTGGGTTAATCTATCCTGCAGGAGCCAGGGGAAGGTTTTGTGAATTAAGTTTAGGCTCTAGAAAATGTTTGTTTTATAGGTAACCATATTTCCAATAATATTACTTACTATCATTTGAATCCTGTCTTTCATGATAAACTTATTCTTGTTTTCACTATAAATACAGCTAAGTGCTGTGTTTAAGTAGAGTGGTGATCCTCAGTTGAATATACTAAGCTGGTGTGTACTTTTCCATTGGGTTTAGAGGACCTTAGGCCTTGTCTACATTATTGCATAAGTCAACATAAGTTACGTCGCTCAGCAGTGTAAAAAAACCCAACCCACTCCCCTGAGCGACATAACTTACTATAACTTAACACAGTTTCTACACTGTGCTATGTCAGTGGGAGATGCTCTCCTGCTGACATAACTTCTGCTATGTTGACTTTTCGAGTCTTCACCAGTCCTGCTAAATTGATACCACTGCATCGAGGTGCCAGTTGAGCACGGTAGTGAAGACAAGCCCCCAGAGTTCTGAGTGTTCAGTGAAACAGAGCACTCTGGAGGATGAAGCGGTTGGTGTGCGTCTATCATTAATATGTACAGAGAGACCGAGGCCTGCGGAGACCTGGACAGTAGTGCTTACCAGGGGCTGGTGGAGTCTGTGCCTGCTGTGGATCAGCTCCTAGCCTGGAAAGCATCACAGGACTCCTCTTACTGCTACCCTGTTCTGGGTACAACCTTCCTCCTGATAATATTTGAGAATCCTAAAATGATGGATTCCCTTCTGGAACTAACTGGAAAACCTCAAGTAACTGACACTGAAAGAGGCAAATTCTGACTCAATCAGTGCTTTTGAGTTTTGTGAGGATGTCAACCACTGAATGACTGTGTACAGTTAAAAGGAAACTTTATATGGTAGAAAACTTAAAATTGTAGAAAAGTTTTGTCCCTGAATAAATTTAAGACCATGATGTTCAATGGAATTTGAAATATATTTTAATATGTTCTTTCATCTTTATCAATAACTTGGTCATTTATAGTATCAGCCTGTTCTAGGGCTGTGCACCTGATATTCATTTTGAGTCAATTTCTGGATCAGACTGTGAATAATACAAATACAATTGCCAAAAGCTTTTAATAGTGGTGTGCTTTTCTTCAAAGGAAAATTGTGTTGTGTTAATATTTTTCTCTAGATTCTTACATGGACTCAAAAAAACTAGGCTCAAGGCCAAAGACTTATCACAGAATTACACAGTCCCCTTTAACCGAGAAGCCTTTACAGATGCTTGTATGTAATATACATCAAAGCCAGCTTCAAAGTTCATTTCTTTTCCCAGGCTTCAGTACTGGTATTTGAAAACTGAGGCTGGTATTTGTGGCTGGATTGGGCATTTGAGGGAAGGAGGAAGAACCAGAGGCTATTTTGTGCTAGTATGATTTGATTGCATATAGTGAAAGTGTCTACTGTTCTATGTAGGTGCATTTAAAATTTATTTTATTAATATAAATGTCACAATTACTTTGGGATATATGCATTTTTTTTTACATCAGATCAACAGACACCACTGGTGTCCATACTCTGTGCTTTGTTCAAAGTGTTGAATACGTATAACTAAATAGTATGGGAACTGATATACCAAAGCATAGCTATTTACACAGAAATTTCCTTCTGTTAACTCTGATGTTTATCCCAACAATGTATTGACTTTATGATTAAAACATTTCATGTACATTTCCACAAGTGGACAAAATTTTGTACAGTTGAGTGACACCACCTGATATATACTAAATCTCGCTTATGCAGAAGAGATTGAATTAATGTATTCCACAGAAATGAGTGACAGATGCAGAGAGAAAAAGCAGATCAATGTTTAATTATGTAAATATAGTCCTAAGCTTTAATAATACACTGGAATAAAACTGTCATAACTGCCAAATTTGGGAAATATGATGAGTGAGGTTTCATCCCAGGGCACTATTTTTGGAAGATTTTTCATTACTGGAAGGGATGGTCCCTCTTGAAGAAACAACAGAAATACATCAGGGATTTCAATATTTCTTGCTGCTGCCAGGCTCCATTCACAATGACAACCAAGACAAAAATGCTGTGCGGTCTCCCATGCATTTAACCTAGAGATTAGAAAGCTAAACTTTCAAAGTGAAAACTTGATAAGTGGGACACAGAGAGAACACTTCATATAAAGATTGGATTAAAACCCCTCCTTGTTATTAACGCATACTATACTTAGCTCTAAGAATGAGGAGTACTTGTGGCACCTTAGAGACTAACAAATTTATTTGGGCATAAGTTTTTGTGGGCTAAAACCCACTTCATCGGATGCATGCAATAGAAAATACAGTAGGAAGATATATACACAGAGAACATGAAAAAATGGGTGTTGCCATACCAACTATAACAAGACTAATCAATAAAGGTGGACTATTAGCAGCAGGAAGAAAAAAAAACTTTTGTAGTGATAATCAGGATGGCCCATTTCAAACAGTTGACAAGAAGGATGGGGAATTAGCATGGGGAAATAGTTTTTACTTTGTGAAATGACCCATCCCCTCCCAGTTTCTTGTTGGAGTCTGTTTTTGAAGCTTAGACACAATAGGTCCCTGTAGCATTTTCCCTCCAACTAGGGTGACCCGACAGCAAGTGTGAAAAATAGGGACGGGGTGGGGATAAGAGCCTATATAAGAAAAAGACCCAGAAATTGAGACTGTCCCTATAAAATTGGGACATCTGGTCACCTACCACTAGCTGCTATTGCAGTGACTTGCTACTGGGGACTATCAAGAGGTATAAACAGTCACATGCGTATAAACCCCAATTCAGGAAGGATTTCCGATTTAAGAGAGCACTTGAGCACATGCTTACATCCTACGGAAGTCAGAGTGCAGTGAGACGGTGACTTCAGTGGGACTTACGCATGTGCTTCAGTGCTTTCTTGAATCAGGGCCATAGCAAAAAAATAAGGAAACGTGCCTTTGCAAAGAGGAGGGAAAATGGTCTTCTCCCAGCCAGGGCTGGCTCTAGACCCCAGCGCGCCAAGCGTGCGCTTGGGGCGGCAAGCGGCTCCAGTGGACCTCCTGCAGGCACGCCTGCGGAGGGTCCGCTGGTCCCGTGGCTCGGGTGGACCTCCCGCAGGCACGCCTGTGGATGCTCCACTGGAGCCGCGGGACCAGTGGACCCTCCGCAGGCACGTCTGCAGGAGATCCACCGGAGCCGCGGGACTGGCGATCGCCAGAGCGCCCCCCTGCAGCGTGCTGCCCTGCTTGGGGTGACGCAATTGCTAGAGCCGCCCCTGCTCCCAGCTGAACTTTTGCTAGGTTTGCCATGAACAATCTTCAGGTTTCTCCAGTAAAGAAGGTTTTTGAAGTCTTGATGTAAATGAAAAAATGAGTTGTGATGAAGCAAGCTTTCTCCACAGTTGCAGAATTTGGCACACTGTCTCAATTTTAATTTCTCTTTTAAAATTTTCATTTTAAAACACTTTCGGTTTTAAGTCAAAAATCTCTAGCTAAAACCACTTTTTTGCTCATTTCTACCCCTAGGTTTTTCAAATATGCTTACTTTTTGTCAAAATGGCTTTCAGTCCCACTGTTGCACATGATTCTGGACTGATGCAGCTTCATGCATGGAACAGGCCTTTTGGCCCATGACACAAGTTTTAGTACTAAAAAAACAGAACACAGAAAAACGTGTCAACAGAAAGTTTCAGTGAAAGGTTAAAAAGAGGAAATAAAAGGGAACATGTCTCCCCTGTCTCTTTTATCCCTGCTTCATTTGTCCCAACAAAAACTCTTCCTCTTTTTGGCTTCAGAATACTACAGTAGCAGTTCCTAAACTGTGGGTGGTGACCCCAAATGGGGTACACCATCATCAGATGGGGTTGCAGTGATTCCTACTGTGCAGAGGATGCCATTTTGCTCCATACTGCATGGCCTTGGAAGTAGGATGCATGTGAGGTCTTTCTGTGGCAAAGATGCTATTTTGTTGAGCAATATGGCACCCTCCAGGCTGTCTGGGGTCCCGGAGTAAATCAATTAAAATGGGATCATGCCAGCAAAAAGTTTGCACTACAGTATTCACATCCATAGCAACGATCTGGAGTTCTTCATTAAACTACCAGAAAATAAAAATTCTAGGTAGTTTTGGTACCATTTTAAACACATTATAAGCAGAATGACAATATGAACTAGAATTTATTCTGATATGCAGAAGCTATAGCCGCGCCCTGAACTGACAGGATAACAGGATTTGATCATCTAACAATTCCTGCAAACATTTCCCTTAATGTGTGCTTTCCTCCTACTTGGATAGCACTCTCTCTTTTCTATTCTACATTCTTAATCTCTTCCACCCCTCCTCTATAGTGCTTCCCTCTCTTCTGACACTTTTGTAGATACTTATTATTTATCACAAGTTAATATAGAATCTCTAACATCTGAGAGGGGTGAATGAGGAGAAGGGACCTAGAGAAAAAGTTAATCTCAGCAGCTTCTCTGGCCAGGCCTAAATTCTATAGCTGACCAACAATTAAATGCAGTTTTCCCTGGCTGCAGAATCTGTTTGCTATGGCCCCTGCCTATATTTGCTCAGTTTTTCTCTTTAACTAATACAGTAATTGAATTCTAGCCTGTGTAGTTTTTTCGTTTTATGTAACAGTACACCATGTAGACATTTGATATATCCTTCATTCTTTTGGTCAGAAATAGACTTCATATTCTTTCCAGCACCTCCCTTAAAATTTGAAGTGTGTAAAAATTCTACTTTGTAATTAGTTGTATGCAAAGTGTGTAAAAATTCTACTTTGTAATTAGTTGTATGCAAAGGAGGAGGATGAATACTGTCTGCAATCTTATCACCTTGGGCTGTGAACTTTCCAGATCTCACAAACCATGTAGAGTTTGCCTTGCACTAGACCTCTTCAGAAGCTCAGGTACTGCAGGAAGTGGTGACTGAATATGTAGCTTTCTTCTCTCTGAATGAGTACTGAAGAAATAGCCTTGCATTGTCCAAGGGGAAATGCATAAACAGTAGTGCTGTCTCTCATGTGACAAAACTAAGCTCCTGACAACCCATAGTAATAAAAGAGCCCACAGCTCCTTTTCTAAGAGTAAAAGTGTTAAGACGGGTGTCCTGGCCAAATTCCAAACCAAGTAAATATACTGTCTCCTCAGTTTCCTATGTGGTTCCAGTTGAATAAAATGCTTTTTTTTCTGAACTACTGTTTAGAAATATTGGTGCAGTTACCAATTATTAATCCAGTTTTACAATAGTGCTTAAGGGCCAACCAAAAATGAGGACCTGTTGTCCTAGACACTGCGCAAACAGAATAGCAGACTGTTCCTGCCCCAAAGAGCTTACAATCTAAGAAGACAAGACAGACCCAGGGTGGAGGGGAATGGTAGAACATACAAGCAGCATGAACAATGTGAAGGCAGCAAATGTTTGTGTGTGTGATGAGTTTAGGAGTGGACAAGCAAAATGGAAAGAAAAGTGAAGGAGAAGGAGGGGTGAGTGGACAGGGATGGAGTGAATTTGAAGTGAAGAGCCTGAAGGAGTGGGAGGAGGAAAGCTACAGGGTTGTGGCAAACAGCCAATCAGCACAGGGCAGAGAAAGTTTAGTCAGAACTGTAGACAGTTCTCAATGTCTGAATTCCAAAGGTCATTGTTTTGGCTGTTTCTTCTGTCCCTACCGGCAGGAGTCTCTGGCTACTTACTCTCTGTGGTTTTCTTCCAATAACTGCTGATTACTATCCCAAAAGAGGCTTCTTTTTAGTAGGAGGGAAAATGACTGACTCCATATATGAAGCATGAAAGTGTTTTGGTTCCTTTTGGATAAAAAGTGCTATATAAATAAAAATACTTATTACTGTTCATTGCTAACTCAGATTTTTGGTGCTATCATAAACCTCAGAGTTGCACAGGTGTTCAATAGCATGCTAACGTAGTAATTATTTAGATAAATGATCTAAATTTATATACCTATCACAATCCTATATTATTTATTACTTTATCTGAAAACTTTTCTATGTATTGAATGAAGTTGAGAGATTAAAAATATAAGAATATTTTTGATTGCAAGTGTATAGATGCTCAACTAACATGATTTCACTGGTGTGTTGACACTTGGCAAGGGAGATGAAAGTTCATCATGTGGATGCACAAATGGAAAAAGTATCCCATTGTATAGGAGGAGTGTCAGACTTGAAATAATGCTGGTATTTGTTAACTTGCCTTTACAAATATACCTCTCTGTGTGTGCACAAGTCTCATTAGTAGGTTCTTGCAATAGGAAAGGAAAATAATTGAATACATTCCAGTCTGCAACAAGAAGCTCCTGGCTCTAATAGACTTTGCTTTGCTGTTTCCTCTTACAGCTTTGTGACAAGATGATAAAAGGTACCATGGGGTGTTCTTGTTAAATACACACTATAGTACCCAAGATAGATAAATAACTTAAAAATGGACTGGCTAGAGACAAGCAGTGAAAGGGAAGAAAGAGTGTAACATTAATCTGCTGATGGGAATTAGTCTGTAATCATGGAATTGGTAACAGAACATGTATGGAAGCTAAAATCAAGAGCTTTGGGCTCTCCCTCAGTCATGGGATGCTCTTTGTGCTGGTCTCATACTGCTAAGGCTACCACCACAGTGCTCTGCTCCTCACTCTCCCATGTGGATATTGGAGAAGGCCAACTGCCGCATATATACTGTGTAATTGGTGCAGTTTGAGTTGATGGGAAGGGACACCATTCAGGGTTCAAATCTAAGGCATCTAAAGTTTGAAGGGTGCTGTAGTGGTGTGGCTGCTTATTGAGTGCCCCCTGCTGGCCCAGGGTGTGGTTTTAAAGGCAGCGTGACCTTATTAGCCCTCTTTCACAGGCTCCTTAACACTCCAGTCAGTCTGTGTTGTGGTTCACAGTGCCCCTTTCTGGGCTGGTTTAATTTCAAATAAAGTTCATGCAGACTTCAGAGTCATTAATCACAAAATAAGCCAAAGAATCCTCAACATAGCCCAAAATCATAATTCAGCCCTTCATACTTAGCTCTGGTCCTTTAGCCGTATCCACAGCTGGCTCTTAGTCTGCTCTACCTGAAGTTGTTAGTTTGCAGCCCTTTCTGGGAAAAAGCTGAGCCCTCTATCTCTATTCCCTTTTTCTCTCTCACAGTTGCAGTTGCAGCTCCCTGCTGCCTTTTATATTAAAGCACGTGATCTTCCTCAGATGAGACCCATCTTGTAATCAGGGCTGGTTTGGCTTAGCTCCAGGCTCTCCTGCCTATGGGAAAGCAGTTGTATTATTTGTTACAGTTGTATTATGTGAGGTAGGAATGAGTACATATATGGGGGATGGGAAAGAGTGAGAGAGAGAATGTGTGTGTGTTGGGTGGAACAATGGGGAGAAGAGGAAAAAGAGACAGGACAAGGGTCTTAGGGAATGTGTCAAGGGAAGAGAGCTTGATTCCTTTTCAGTGCTTTGTGCTGAGTCTAGTGAGCAGCCCCAGACCAGCACTGATGAGTGTGAGATGGGAGAGGCAGATATGTGAGAGAAAATGTTGGGGAACATAGACAAGGGAGAGGAGAAGGAAAATGAAGGGAGAAAGCACTCAGGCAAGGGAGAGTGAAGGAGTGAACAGACAGAAGAGAGAGAGAGAAAAAGAAGAGAGAAAATCCAACCTTCCAGAAAGTTCTGAGCCTCTTTATCCTGCACACACAGGAGGAGATGCTGCCTCAGAACAGTCAGCTCAGGTATCTGCAGGAGGCAGGTGTGACAGGGAAGGCAGAGCTCACCAGATCTCAGGTAGGAAAACAAGGAAAGGAAGAAGGAAGGAAGATGAGCAACAAAGTTTGTTTATCTCCAGACTGTGGTCACATGGCTTCTAGTTCCTCAAGTGCTTGGGTAAAAGATGTAGGAGCCAGTGTGCAGAAATCTGGCGCCTTGTGGACATACAGGTTTAGGGGCCCATACATTCCACGACAAAATCACCAATGTCTGATCGAAAGCTGACTGGAATTAGTCACTGTAAATTGTATTATGGCAATATCTGTGAAAGAAATTAGTGAACATTCCCAGTGTTGCAGCCATGGCATTTGGGTGCTTGTGCTGACAATTGCCTGCTACTGGGAGAGGCAGTACTGACTCTTCAGACCCTCTGACAATAGGCCTGCAAATATTATTTCATATAAGGAGAGACTGAGGCTCCTTGCAACTGAGGGGTTCTCAACCCTGCTGGCAATCTGGGCTTGAGAAGCCCAGTTAAGAAAGCTCTGCAAGGGCTTTGCTGCTTGAGCTAAGGTGCCTCCATTTCTTTCTCCTTGAAGTTGCCAATAGGTATTCCTGCTTTCTCATCACCACTGGACAGGGGCGACTCTAGCTTTTTTGCCGCCCCAAGCACGGCAGTCAGGCATCTTTCGGCGGCTTGCCTGCGGGAGATCCCTCGTCCCGCGGCTTCGGTATACTAGGTCTCCATAACCCCTGCTAAGAGAGTCCTCTATGTTTGCTTGAAAGAGCCAGCAAAAAATTGATAAAATATTTAATATAGCAGAGGCAAGAGTCTTTATGTGAAGAGTCAGCAAACAGCAGATTTCTTCAGTGCAAAGTGTGTAGGTTGACCTGATTAATACCTGTGTTATCAGCCAGCTACCTTTCCCCCCTTTGTTTCTCTTCACCCTTCTGCAATTGTACTCTCTTTGGGATTATGCATAGAACAGAAATTCAGGGAAGATTATGTAGGAGTAAATATATTTTTCTGTACTTTTGTAGAACAAGGGCATTTTCCCAGTGTTAAAAGGCATGCAAGTGTGCAACATAATTCCAGTCTCCTGATTCATGGATCAGTGAGGAAAAAATTAAGGTAGTCTGAACACCACCTTTTATATATGTTACATTCAAAATAACTGTGTTAGGAGAATGTTCAGACTGCAAAGTCCAGAGCTCAAAAGTTAGGAAATAGCTGAATTAAGGCTGATTGGGAAACTGATTTTTGAAGCATCAGAAAATTAACAAAAGTAGGATGTTCATTTGGAAAGCAATATCTAAAATTATCAATGTGTCAAATTCAGCCATTGTAAAATTATCCACCTGACATAGGTTTTATAAAATGGAGTCACAAGACCTATGCTGTCAAGTATCAGAGGGGTAACCGTGTTAATGTGGCTCTGAAAAAGCAGCAAAGAGTCCTGTGGCACCTTATAGACTAACAGACGTATTGGAGCATGAGCTTTCGTGGGTGAATAACCACTTCATCGGATGCATGTCTGACCTATGCTGTCATTGTTACAGGTATTTTTAAGTAAGTGAAGAGTTGTGTATAAACTCTCTTGAGGGCAGCCCATTTCTGGATTGTGGTGCAACAACTCTTATATTTTCTTAATTTACTGTGTAGTATGGAATCTGTCACAGATCCAGTCATGTGCCCCCTGGTCTCCACCAACTAGACTGCTGTGAAGGAAATCCAAACTTCTGGATCCCTGGGTGTTTTAAGCCTCTGGAGTCTGAACAGAGTCCAGCCCCTGCCATAGTCTTCTAAGAGGGGAGTGTCCTAGGTATATTCTCAAGGTTCAGATCCTTTGTCTAGAACTGTCTCATAAAAGCTGGAACCTGTTGTCAAGTTGCCTCGCCCCTGTGCTCATGGCTGATGTTTCAGATTCCCCTGTCTCTTAAATTTACCCTCTCCCAGAACTCCATCCCAAGGTGTGAGCCTTCTGGTTTACTGTTTAATTCTCTTAGAAGGTGGAAGAAGCTACTTGAGGAGAGGCTGTTCTAGATTTGATTTGACAAATAGGGAGAACTGGTTGAGAATTTGAACTTGGAAGACAGCATTTCTCCACTGATGCCTGGTCCATTAAGGACTTGATGTCAGTGGCACAATTTAGAGTTGCCCAGTAGCAGCTCGAAGCTGTGTCTGGGCTAGGGTTAGCTCAAGAATCAGAGTGTTGGAACTGGCTCCCTGATGCCCTCATCTCTTCTGGGCTGAATGGAACTCCCGGTGCAGGAGAGAATCTTGCCTGTTATTTACACTTCTCTGTTAGCATTATTGTTGTTATTTGCATTCCTGGCTGCTCTTATTTTTTGGGTTATTTTCTGACTTAAGTATGATACTGTTACTCCAAGAGTAAAACTGATTATGTATGTGAATTATTAATCTAGATCAGGGGTCGGCAACCGGTGGCTCGCGGCTCGCCAGGGTAAGCACCCTGGCGGGCCTGCCCGGTTTGTTTATCTGCCGCGTCGGCAAGTTCGGCCGATCGCGACTCCCACTGGCCGCGGTTCGTGGTCCCAGGCCAATGCGGGAGGCAGGAAGCGGCGCGAGCCGAGGGATGTTCTGGCCACGGCTTCCTGCCTCCCGCATTGGCCTGGGACCGCGAACCGCGGCCAGTGGGAGCCGCGATCGGCCGAACTTGCCGACGTGGCAGATAAACAAACCGGGCCGGCCCGCCAGGGTGCTTACCCTGGCGAGCCGCGAGCCACCGGTTGCCGACCCCTGATCTAGAATGACCTAGCTATGGCATTAAATGGTGTGAAAAATTCACACTCCTGAGCACCATAGTTAAGCCAAATTAACTCCCAGTGTAGACCCAGCTAGGTCAACAGAATTCTGTCACTCCTGGAGGTAGGTTACCTACATTGACAGAAAACCTCCCTCTGTCAATGTAGGAAACATCTACACTATGGTGCTACAGTGCCATAGCTGCAGCAGCACTTGTAGCATAGACTTGCCCTCAGTGTTAACACATGATTTCTTTGTTCTCCTGGGGAAATTCCATTTCTCTAAATGCCAGCCCTACATACAGACTTGGTCAGACTGTTTTCCCTAGGCTTCAGCAATCTTTGTCCTGAGGTGCTCCCACTTGAATGGGAGCCATAAAGGTTTAACGACTGTCCATTATCCCTGGTATGGGGAATATGTGATACAGCCTTGACAATATGTGGCAGATTTCATATATAGTGAGGCACTGAATGACACAGCAGTTTCATAAGAACAGCCGACATTCATAAATTGTACATAGATTCCCCAAACTGTAACAATCCTATTTTCAGTTTAATATAGGTGCTTGTAACTTGCCACTGTACTACTTGTCAAGGATATACTGTATATTATTAACAGATAGTCTAGACAATTGTTTCTTTTTTGAAATGATAAATTTGGAGGTTTTGAACCCTTTTTTATCCTTTGTTTATAGAAATATCTTATTGTAATTGGTAATATTCAGTAGGAGGCAGCCTAATAAATGTTCTTGAGGAAAAACTATTAATTAAGTCATAATGTTTCAGGTGCAGAGCATTTCCTAGGGATTAATATCTAGCTAAGAGGAGTTGCTATTTCAAACCCCAGCTAGTCATCAATCTCCAGAAATGCTCAATGCCCAGTTTATTATTGTTTTTAAAAACTGAAGATGAAAAAAAATACAGGCATATAGATTTTTTTTCTTTATGAGCAATGCAGCTTCAGTCAGTACAGAATCTATAGGGTAACTTCTAGATTGCTAATGCACCCCATGCCTCCTCCAGTCAGATTGATAGACTCATCTCTCAATATTCCTTTCAGATTCTAGTTAACAATTGGTAACCAGACTCTTGTTTTCCATTTTTCTTTTGAGACAGGATTGATTGTAAAGTAGTTAACTCAGTTCTGGAAGGAATTGCAAAGTCTGCATTACCTCAAGACAGCTCTGACAACATTTGATAATTAAACTTGGTAGGCTATATGTAACCTATTTTTCCCCTGCCAAAGTAGTGGGACACAGGGATGTCAAAGGAGTTGCTGTGCATAGATTTAGAATGTGTGGGAGTACTCTTGCATTTAGAACTTTCTTGCTTTTGTTAAAACTCAAGGGAGAGGACCTTCAGACTGCTTTGGTTTCTATTCTTAGCATAAAGTTTTATTGTTATCATTATTGATTAGTCAGGGGAAATTGAAGCTTTTTCATAAGTTCTAAAGATTCCAAATAAAAATCATAGAAAACTGGAGTGTGAAATCATCAATGCTATTGTTTAATATCAGTAGGCTCAATCCAGAGAGGTCCACATCTCAGGGGAGTGCCCTAACTGCTGGGCTATAGTGTCAATATCTCTCTTGTTCTCCCTGGCCCAAAGACTATTTAATGATTTACAGGAAGTGGAACATCTTCAGCAAGAAAGAATGAGAGAGACCCACCCCAGAATACCCCAAAGGCTTGTGGTTAGGCCACTCACCAGGATGTGGGAGACCTGGAGTCAAGCCCCTGCTCCAAACTGGGCAGAGTAGGGATTCAAATCTGGGACTCTGCTAGGGTGACCAGATGTCCTGATTTTATAGGGACAGTCCCGATATTTGGGACTTTAACTTATATAGGCTCCTATTACCCCCCACCCCCTGTCCCGATTTTTCACACTTGCTGTCTGTCACTCTAGGACTCTTGCATCTCAGATGAGTAATCTAACCACTGGGGTATTGGGTATAATGGGACATACACATGCATTAGTTAGCCAGCCCCATAAATTCCCAACCAGCTCACCACAGCTGTTTTTGTGTGAGACCCAATCCTGTAGTGATGCTCTGAGCACACCTACAGCATTGGACACTTCAGGCAAGATGGGCAGGGAACATCTAGTTTGAGAATTCTGCTGAGGCTTAGGCATGCACTCTGGGGCCAAGCAGCACAGTGGTGACAGGATATAGGAAGTTTTGTGCATGTCAAGCAGCAGAAATTAAGGTGCTACAGGGTTAGGTGGCAGCTGAGTGTAGTGTGAGGGTTTTGAGGATCTCAGTGTGTTATGGCCCCAAAAGGCCCGAGGTACTCTGCAAGAACGAGACCGACTCCACACTGAGAGTAATTGGTTTTAATGAAGGTAACGTGACACATCTGCAACGGGGACCCCAAGCGTTGCTGTCACTGAGACGGGGACCCAGCGCCCTGTAGCCCGGCCTGGGGTGAAGTCCTAAAACAAACACAAAGCATGCTCATTTTATACAAACAGCAGCATATCAGCTCATACATAATGCAATAGAAACTCTCCACCCTCCGGGGCTGCCCCCCTGGCCAACAGCCAGGGGCTTGCCACGCAGCAGTCCCAGCCGGTTACGGCAGGTTAAAACTAGCATGCCGTGTCCTACAATAACCGGAGGCTGAGAAAGCGGAACTGCCTAAGCTAAGCCGTAACAGAATCTTCCGTGGTTCCCTAGCCTCCTACACAGTGGCACCTAAATGTTGGACTTAGTCACTTAAAGTGTCGGCTAGGTGCCTAAGTCCATTTGTGAATATAGTCTACAGGCAATAGCTGAGTTTGGACAATAACACACACAAACCATTTGGCTTGCTCCTAGAACTCCAGCTCTGGAACTGCTATAAAGCATAGTAGTTGTGACCTCCTAGCAATGATTGTTCTGGATCCAGCGAAGGGGTTAACATCCTTATTAGATAACTTTCTGAAACTTTAATGCCCGCTTAAGAGGGTGTGTGTGTGTGTGTGTGTGTGTGTGTGAGTGAGAGATGGGGATGGGAGAGGAAGAAGAAGCACCTCTGTATTTGATGATCATCTCCATCAGCTGTCGTTGAAAAGGCAACATGAAAACCTACTTTAAGGCATGTGGCCTAAGACCATTTGCTTGTCTTTTTTTTTTTTTTTGGTTCATTTATCTTGTTCCAGGTTGATTCAACCTATGCTAACTGGATCAGCCTTATAAAAATGAACCTTATCAGTTAACTCAGAAAGAATTTTTGAAGAGGAATATGCAGCGAACCTAAAGTAAAGGCTGTGTTAGGAGAAGTGCTAATGTTAGAAACAATGGAACCATATCAGAGAAAGTAAGACTCTGTAACAGTGAGACCAAAGTAACATGGGGATTTTACAAGATTGCTTTGGCCTGAAGACTTATGAGGTCAGAATGGAAAACTGACATAGAAGTGAATTACTGTTATTAGGTGTTAGTTTTGACCCACATAGCACTATCTGAGACTGCCTTTCTCCTATATATGAAGCAATACAACAGTTGCTATTGTGGGATGAGCTTAAGCTAACATTTTCTTCCTAATATAAATGGGAGGGGACTGGAGTCAGGGCAACCTCAGAGAGGGGTCCAGGACTCTAGGACTCATTTCCTGCCCTTGTTCAACAGAGATTGGATTTGATTTTCTTTAATATACTCTGTGACATGCTCCTGATTCCAAAATATTTTCTTGAAGGTGGCTGGGCAAGGTGATGGTGGGACTTAAGAGGACTGAATATGGGTAAGAGAAGGCGATTGTGCTGAAGGCAGAAAAATACTTTGAATGTAAGCCATGTTTTATAACTGTAACATCAGAGCATGTGAATTGAAGGACTTCATTCTGGTGCTAGGAAGGCTTTTTGTCTTTGAAGATAATTGTATGTTGTACTTTTAAAATTGTAACGTACTTAGAGTATTAATTCTGCCAGGAATCACGATTAAGTCTCAAGGGAGGGTTGTTGTTGTTTTTATTTATTTATTATTTAATGCATGTAGTTGGGCCTAGGGACCCTCCTCAGGGATTGGCACCTCACTGTACTAGGCACTGTACCTGCATGATCACACGCATGCCTTCTTTACTGCACAATTCCTATCTTCAGTGCTGTCTGCTACATGTAGCTTCTTATTAGGGCTGTCAAGCGGTTAAAATTAATTGTGATTAATCGTACTGTTAAACAATCATAGAATACCATTTATTTAAATATTTTGGATGTTTTCCACATTTTCAAATATATTGATTTCAATTACAAAACAGAATACAGAGTGTACAGTGAGCACTTTATTTATTTTTTATTACAAATATTTGCACTGTAAAAAACAAAAGAAATATTTTTCAATTCACCTAATACAAGTACTGTAGTGCAGTCTCTTTAATGTGAAAGTTTAACTTAGAAATGTAGAATTATGTATAAAAACAACTGCATTAAAAATAAAACAATGTAAACTTTTAGAGCCTACAAGTCCACTCAGTCCTACTTCTTGTTCAGCCAATCGCTTAGACAAACAAGTTTGTTTACATTTGCAGGAGATAATGCTGCCCGCTTCTTGTTCACAGTGTCACCTGAAAGTGAGAACAGGTGTTCGCATAAAACTGTGGTAGCTGGCATCGCAAGATATTTACATGCCAGATGCGCTAAAGATTTATATGTCCCTTCATGCTTCAACCACCATTCCAGAGGACATGCGTCCATGCTGGTGACGGGTTCTGCTCAATAACGATCCAAACTGACTGACGCATGTTCATTTTCATCATCTGAGTCAAATTCTACCAACAGAAGTTTGATTTTTCTCTCTGGTGGTTTGGGTTCTGTAGTTTCTGCGTCAGAGTGTTGCTCTTTTAAGACTTCTGAAAGTATGCTCCACATCTCATCCCTCTCAGATTTTTGGAAGGAATTTCAGATTCTTAACCTTGTGTTGAGTGCTGTAGCTATCTTTAGAAATCTCATATTGGTACCTTCTTTGTGTTTTGTCAAATCTGCAGTGAAAGTGTTCTTAAAATGAACAACATGTGCTGGGTCATCATCCTAGACTGCTATAACATGAAATATATGGCAGAATAAATAAGAAGTGGCAGCATTATCTCCTGTAAATATAAACAAACTTGTTTGTTATAACAATTGGCTGAATGAGAAGTAGGACTGAGTGGACTTGTAGGCTCTAAAGTTTTGCATTTTTTTTAGTGTAGTTATGTAACAAAAGAAAAATCTACATTTGTAAGTTGCACTTTCACAATAAAGAGATTGCACTACAGTGCTTGTATGAGGTGAATTGAAAAATACTGTTGTTTTTACAGTGCAAATATTTGTAATAAAAAATAAGAATATAAACTGAGCAGTGTACACTTTGTATTCTGTGTTGTAACTGAAATCAATATATTTGAAAATGTAGAAAAAGATCCAAAATATTTTATAAATTTCAATTGATAGTCTATTGTTTAACAGTGCGATTGAAACTGCGATTAATCACAAAATTTTTTTTAATGGCGATTAATTTTTTTGTGTTAATATGAGGAAGAGTTCACTTAGGATTGTCCAAAGTAATGACCACCACATAGCGTGTCAGATTTTTTCTTCCTTAAATGTTGTTAATCTATAATGCTTGTTGGTCTAATTCTCATACATTCACACATGCACCAGGGACCTTTAACAAGGTATTGTATATGGTAAAAAAAAAAAATGCAAAGATGCTCACAGGGATTCAGATTTTTAACTGTACTTGAGCTGATTCGTTGACTAACATACACAGAGTAGCACTTACCTTCTACTCTAACTGGATGTTAAAAGTGGTGTGATGTGGCCGCCTACACCTGAATGGATGGAGGTAATAGGAGTCACCTCCTTCAAACATGACGATAAGGCTTGAGTTGACTGGGGATCAGATTAATTAAAAAAAAAAAGGTAAAGTTTTCATGCAGGTTAGTGTCTAATGGACAAACTTTAGAATCAAAGTTCAGAGCCAATTTAAAGTTTCAGTCCCTCCTAGAGACTCACATCTTGTGAGTCCCACAAATTCTGACCCATACAAACACTAAAACACAACTTAGTCAAATACCTCCACTACCCCGAATTTAGAGGAGAGAGAAAATAATGTCCTACATTAACACCTCTTCTGTTTCTCATTTAACCTGGTTTTATTTGTCATATTTTTTAGGCCCCTATTAAAATAAAAATACCTATTTTGGAGAACGCTTAAGCATATGATTAACCTGAAGTCAATAGCATTGAAGTATATGCTTAAAGTTAAGCATATCTTTAAGTGTTCTCCTGGAATGGAATTAAGCAGGTACTCAAATGTTTCCTGAATTGGCATTGTGGATTGTAAGTTCTTTGGGGCAGAACTTTACTCTTTGTGCAACATCAATCACACCATCAATGCTTAACAGATAATAAAGTGCAGTTCCACTCTTAAAAGTACCTCTGTAAAAATGGTATTCTGGGGTTCCACATTCATGGTCACTCGACTTCCAGATCAAATATGCTCTGTTTATAGATAAAAATTTGGATTTTGTTAAATTGCCAGCTTTGCAAGCTCAAGCTGAGATCTGAAAGTCAAGCTGAACTCTTCTAGTGGACATATTATCACCAGTAACCTTGACCCATGCAATATGAAGAGTATTATAGATGCATTTATGGTCATGCACTTCATTGTGTCCTGAGGTAAAGCTTCTATAATTGGAAATTCATTAACAATTCAGTTGCTGTTGATTCCAGAAAAGACTCTCTCTTGCTCTCCCAGAGCTATACTGGCTACATGGGCCAACAGGAATAATAAGTCCTAAAAATTTTTGTCAGCAAAATAGAGTAGAGTAGAAAATTTCATTCAGAATACACAAAGACTGAAGATCTGTAGAATAGGAAAGTTGCATTTTACCTAGGCAATTTTCCAATCTGAAACATACTTTGAAACACATACCATCTATATTCCTCAAGCTTGTTTCTGTCTTATATACTCACCCTCACTGGAAATTAGGAAGCAAAATCCTGGTATGAACTATCCTGTTAAGACAAAAGGATTTCCTGAAGGTAATACTAACAAGTGTTTATCTGTGGCAGAAGCTGTAGGGCTTCACGGTGGCTGGGACAGGGTTATAACCTTCAGCTTGCCAATCACAGTGCAAGCCTACTTGTTTCGCCCTATCAGTTTAATGGGTGATTTGTTTCATTTAATAATGAATGAAAAATATACAGTAGTCCTGTTATTTTTTAGATGAATCTAGCCCCAAGGTGCTAGTAATATTGTCTGTCAAAAACTACTCAGTCCCAGCAATATAAATAGGCTTAATAAATGGCAGGGGCATCAGATTTTGAATTATTGATCTTGGCTTCATGAATGAACAAAAGCTTGTGGATCATTAGTCCTTTCCTCTGAAATACCTATGGGAGGCAGGCTCTGGAGAGAGGAAGATGCTGTTGAATTTCCCTTGAGTCATTCCGTGATTGTGGTGCTTGGATTTGGTCTGTAATGGAATAGAAGATATCGAGCTGCCCAAACGTGCCAGGGAACCCCTGTGTCTCTATGTTGGCTCTTCAGCTCCCATGGCTTGCCGATAGTGCGGCTGTATTAGAGTGAGGCTCCAAGGGCTTAAGCCAGGCTGTCATACTGGAGGGAGCCCCCCTTTATGGGACATCTCAAAGGGTGAAAAAGGATATTTTCCCCTTGAGGTTTGATTGGGGTGTGTGTGTGTAGGAATGAGTCACCTTGTTCCCAACCTGGCCCCACTCATTGTCATTCACAGCTGTGGAACTCCAACCATGAGGGAGGCTCTCTCAGGGTCTAGGAGAAGAGGACAATGATCACATGGAGATGGATCACTCTCCCTCATCCAGAAAAGCCCTCATGCAATGGTGAGGATTTGTGCAGGCCACCTGTGCACAGCAAATATAGGGAGGAATAATTATGTTTTTGATCTAAATTCCTGTGGAACTGGTGATTTCTTACTAAAGGCAATGTGATCATAGGACAAAGATAATTTTTATCTTTATTAGATAACGCTGATAAAGTTTGCAAAAAACAATAAAAACACCTGATCTTGAATAGCCCTGCTCAACTCAGTGGGGGAACTGGTTGTGAGAGAAAAGAGTTCTGCTTGGATTGGATATCCATTATATCTCAGACTGGATATAATGCTTGCTAAAAATAACTTGGGTGCTATAATTTGTGCATTCTGCTTGCTAATTATGTGCACAAAATATAACAATGAAAAAAACTGAATGTGTATTTTTCACTTTTGGAGATGTTGCCTTCTAAGTAGTTACAGTTACCCATAAAGCTGATGGCTTGCTTTAGCTGAATATCTTTGAATGGGAAGAACTAACATTAGACTTTTTAGCATTCAAAATCCATCATCTAGAGATATGGTTAACTTCTCCTAACTCTAAGGCTATGTATACACTACAGCCAGGATCGATGCTCTGAGATTGATCCACCAGCAGTTGATTTAATGGGTCTAGTGAAGACCCGCCAAATCTACAGCAGATCGTTTGCCAGTCGACCCCTGTACTCTACCCATGATGAGAAGAGTAAGGTAAGTCCTGTCGAACCCCCATGGTGTAGACCCTGTGGTAACTTGATTTAAGGTATGAATAACATAGCTGGAGTTGCGTAGCATAGGTTGACTTACCACAGTAGTGTAGATGTAGCTTGAGTCATTACCTTTTCAAGGACTTAGAGGATTAGAGAAAGTTTCCTCCTCCCTCTCCCGCCATGAGTCATGTCTAACAATTGATTTAAATTAGAATAGTGTTCATTTTGTTCCCCATTTACATGGCACTGTTGAATCTATAGACCATGTCTAGGGATCTAATCTTCAGATGGTCCTGTTCTTACAGTTTTCAGACTCTATGCTGTATACATGTTAGGTTATTTAGATGGTAAAAGAGAAAACATACTTTTAAAACTATCTTTATCAAATTAAATAAAATTTGTAAATAATTCTAACTTAAGAAAATCCATACGCTGAGTGTAAAAATTTTTTTTTACAGGAAAAATATTAATATGATGATTTGGAAAAGAGGTTAGTTTCTGAATAAATTTGGAGTCCAGTTCTGCAAACCCTTACTCAAATGAGTAATCTTTTTTGATTTTGTGTTGTCATTAGTAAAGGCTCTTGCATGGTCAGGTAATGATAGCCTGCACCTAGTAATTTTCTCACTTGCAGTAAATGACAGCAACGGTTCAGAGAGAACCTTCCCTAAGAACAGGTTATTCTATAATTGTCTATCATAGGCTTTCTTGCCTCTTTGTCTGAAGCATTTGGCCAGTATTAGATGGACCACTGGTCTGATCCTTTATGGCAGTTCTTATGTAGTTAGAGCAATGTAATCCTCAGAATATAAACAAGAAAAAATCAATAGAATTATGCTAGTGAGAACTTCTCAGTACATGCTCCTACTCATGGCAAGAGGTAATGCCAATGTACTTGTTCTTTCCTGTACTTTTATACAAACAATGTAAACTGTAGGAAGTATGCTTTGATAAACAATGCCAACCACACAATTTTAGTGAACTGCCTTTTGAAGTTAGCAGGGTTGACATATGGTTGGGAGGGTGAATCCTGCCTGCTGGAGTGCATAATGTGATATACCAATATAAGCAGTTATGACAAGTTATTCTAACACCATGTCAGACCTAGGGAATCCAAATGAGATCTTATTTAAGAAAATATTATGAGGTGGAAGAAAGTACAAAATAATCAGATATGTAAGTAACAGTAATTAAATAGTAGTGCATGCAAGATGGGGCAAGGGGTTTAAGTTTCCCACTGAAAATTGTGAGAATGAAGAAATGTATCATAGTGAATCTATCCAATATAATTTATATCCATCATGAACTGTGAGCTGCCTGACTCTAATGGCTACATTGTTTATAAGGGATAAGATGGAAAACAAATGAAATTTAAATAAGTACCTTGTGTGATATGAGTTAGGATTTTTTTCAATTAGTTTCAGTTTAATAAGTAATTCAGTACAGTTATGTTTTATACACACAAGGAAATGCTGATCTTTGGCTGTTATAGAACCTGTGCTAACTGCATCAGCTGTGAACATTCTTGGGCTTAGGCTGGCTGTTCAGTAATAGAGCTAGACCTTGAACTCACCTTGGTATTGGTAAGCTTATCTCTACTGCTTTCACAATCCTACTGGTGGTACTGTGCTGAATCTCTGTATACTTTATGTGGATACTAAGAATTTAAGAGCTCTGTACTTGTTGCTGAAGAGCTCTTCAGAACACTTTTTTTTTCTCGGACAGCCAGAGTTTGGAGTTAGTGCAGCCAGGCTGAAGCTCTGGGTATATCTACCCTGAAGTTGGGAGTGTGCCCATTGATGGATGACTTCTGGTAAGCTTTTAGCTCGCATATAGCAACTTTTTCTATTCGTTCACCTTAAGAATAAATGTACTTGCTTATGAAGAGCTGTGTGATGAGTTGTGACTGTTGTCAATTAGTTATTTATAGCCTTCAAAGAGGAAATCAAAGTGAAGACACTAGCTTGTTTAGGCAGTCTGACTTGCTAGGGATATCACAATGCAGCCTGGAAAGACCCCAGCCATGAGGGAGAGAGAGACGGTCTCTATCTGAGAGAGGTGATGGCTGAGGAGCCTGGAGCTTACTGTGATTTCTTGAGGGACTATGGAGGGGGAAAACAGGTGCAGTTGCCCTGAACTGTAATACCCCCTTCATAGCATACATATTATTTCACAACATGGCTTCTTAGAAAACCCAGATTTGATCATTGTTTAAAGTTATTCTGATTTAATGTAAAACAGCCAAAGAGCCTAACAATATTGAAATTTCATGACGGCAACTTTAGTTGACACAGACTTCAAGGGCACAGAGAACACCTTGTCATTGAAAATTTACTCTAATTTAGTGTCACTACTTTCTTGCATTGATTGTTAAAGTGATTGCTGGCAACAGCTGTTCATTTTTATTCATCACACAAGAATTGTTACTTTTATTTTATATTCTTTGTCCAACACGTACAACTTGAGTTCTCATTTTCTGTGGCATACATTCCAATGTTTGCTAAGGAAAATTAATAAAAATAAATATACACGAGTAACTGCCATGTGGGCTATGGTGGCTTTTGGACATCTCTAGATGTACTGTGGTATGTATGGGGGAATAATTGGTTTATATTTTAAATGAATATTAATGGTATTTGTATAAGTGGAAAAATCAGCATGTGCAAGCAGGAAAAGTTCTCATTGTTTTGCTTCTATATCAATAAGATACTTAGTATCCTACTCAGGGTGTAAATTCTAATCAAGTATTTCCTGGAATCCCCCTACCCCCCCCGCAACATGGTATAAAGCTCCAGAGGGTCTGAAAATATTTACCAGAGCTCTAATCCGGACAGCTGCAGCTGAGTTTATGCCCTGAATCCCATCAAAGGACACAGGGTTCAATCATAGGAGTTCTGCTGTTGACTTTTATAGGAGCAGGATCAGCCCTCTGTGAATCAGCAGGACCCAGTTACTCAACTATAGTGACCACAGAGGGACAATGAATGTAAAATCAATGATTAACTTCTGCAGAGCCTTCTTCAGTGTCAGCTGGAATTTGATATTAAGGGTAGTATGTTCCTATCTTGCTAAGATCAACACTAGAGGAGTTGACAGCCACACTAATGTGTGAAATGAAGTGGTGTCAGAAATGGTACTGCATCATGTCGTCATATATGAGTGCAAGCCAGAGTGGTATAAATATAGTGGGCATAGCTAAAAAGCCCAGGCCACAGAGCCCGTATCATGGTTTTGTTGTCAGAATGAAGCATGGAGCCCTGACTGTAGGGTTACTTAGAGGTCAGGAGGTGCAGGAGGTCAGGAATCAGAATATGAGTATGTTTATGGAGTAGTGGCCCTTGCTGTTCTTGAGAGCACCCATCTTGGTCAGTGTTTCCATTTAGTCACCAGACCTATTGTTGATGAAAGGCTCTGAGCTATGTAACCTTCTTTGTGTGAGTTACTGCTGCCAAATTCAGCGTGAAGGATCACAAATCTGCTAGCCTCTCAGTGCAACCATTCTGGCCACAGATTCTGCAAGGATTTGTAAATAAAAGTAGAGTAAAACAACCAACAGCATTCATCCTTTATTTGCTATTGTCTTGCCTTAAACAAGCAGCTTACTTCTTGGGTCTAAATAGGGATTCCTTACAGTACTGTATATATGCAGTATATATAGTATTGATGAGGTTTCTCTGTTTTTTCCAAGTTACAGGAGATCCAAATGAGTTTCTAAAGTATCATGAAACCCTCTCAATTTGTTTACATTCTGATGCTTTCACAGGGGTACCTCCTTCCCCTTAGTATTATGTTTTACATTCTCAGAGTCTAGAAATAAGATGTCTGGTTTAGAGTAGAAAGATCATGGTGAATAGCAAAATGTTCATTCTGCCCTTTTCTTCTGCCAAATAAACACAAAACTCATGTAAATCAAGTCCTAAAGCTAGATTGAGTGTAAACTGTTTTAGGTGTAAAGTTATTCATTTTCTCCTTGACACTGGTACATCAAACCTCATGACACACAGGCTAATAAGGTATATATGCTTTTTCTTTGTTATAAGTGGAACACAATCTTCTAATGCTATTAGGTCCTTTGACAAGCCAAAGCATTCCCTGTGAATCTGGTATTTGTGAAACATGCTGGAGAATTAGTTAGCAGAACAGGAGTAGCCCAGGGATTGGATGAGGTTCTCCACACTATGCCAAACCTGGCTTGGAGGTACCATCTCCAGAGGTGTGAGGAGGTATTTGTTTCCTTAGCAGAGATGAGAGAATCACTTTCTCTCCCTTACACCCCTGGTTTAGTGGCTGAACCAAAAACCAAACAAACAAATAAAAAAAAAAGAAATTTGCTTCATTTCAAGCAAACTGATTTTTTCTAAGTTTTTTTTTCTTGCTGAAATAGAAAATGAAAATTTCATTCAGGGTCAAACAAAACATTTCAAGTGTTGATTTGAATCAACATTTTGTTTAGGAAATGTTAATTTGAAATGAAATTCAATGGTTCATTTACATTTTTCTAAACTGTTTCAATATTTCCAACATTTCTGTGTTCATTATTTTTTTCGGCCAAAATAATTGATGAATTTGACTTGAATTTGCAAATAGGTTTGGTACCCTGAAAAGTTTACACCAGTTCTAGCCTATAGGTCTATTAAATCCTTGCTCTCTCTGCTGAGATGAACATTTAGCACCCCTTATGGTGGTAATTATTATAATGTCAATAACAGCAGCATGATTTTCCAATCCCAGTTGCACCAATAAATATCTGGGGTTTCCTCCAATAACATTTTGTTACTCCTATTTCACAGTGCTTTAAATCTGATCAGAATCTCCTATTCACTGGAGCTGGACTGATTCCACCAGTTAATTTTGTCAGCAAACAGTTGACCTAGGCAGATTATTTTCTTGAATTGGCAGTTTAGAGGTGAAAGGTGCTTCTGTACACATTATGATATCCAGAATCTGCTAGTTTTCCACTTTTCTTGGTTCTATTATGCAGTAGGAAAATCCATCCAAAGCATTTAAATTTAGCTTAACAATCTCTTTAATATTTTTTATAAAAAGTTACATTATAGGAAAATAGAGTACAAATTATTACCATGTTGGAGGTGACACTGCAGACTTGACACCACAGCTGGAGTGCTTCTGTTCAAGAGGTTTCTATCTTTAAATCCTCCCCTGTGCTTGATGAGCAGACCATTTCTGTCATCAGTCACAAAATGTACACCTGTCAGACTCAACAAAGGGAAAGGAATATATGCAGTGTACACTGGCTGATTTCACATTGTGTGGAACTGTGGGATTTTTTTGCACCATTTTTACATGTATTTGTGCAGTTGTTTGGAGGAAGCAACATGCCAGTTTCAAAGTACATAGTGGTGTTCTATCTATTGGCAAATTCTTTTTTTCCCCTGGTCATTATTAACCAATGCAAATCGGGAGCAAAATTGTTGAAGTTACTGGAGCTATATCAGTATAAACTGGTCTGAGAAGACAATCAACCTCTGTTACCACATTGACATCCAGCAGAGTTACTGCAGATTTACAGCAACATCTCTTGGAGCAGAATTTGGCTCCCAGCAAATTATAATGCTGACTAGAGAACAACAGTACCTTCTTTGGTGGAAGTTATTGAACATTAGGGCCAGTGAACAAAAGTCTGGAGGGCTGTGTGTGGAATTTCCCAGCTCTCCTTCAAGTAAATGTTTGATTTTCTTGCTATATGCTCCCCGCCCCCATCCTGTGTAGAAAATGGATTAACTCTCATGAAAATAAGATAAATCAATATATTTCCTTATTATTTTTTGTTTGCAGGGGGAGGAGGGCAGCCTGTTTTTTTTTTTTAAAAAGATCACTGTTATTGTAATTTCAAAAAGTAATTACTATTCAGCAGATACATAATTTTACCACATCTCGAGGACATTTTGTGATCTTTAGTTTAAAAAAATAAGGCTTCAAATCACTGGTTAGATCAACATCCTGATTAACCTACCAAATCCCTACATAATAAGGACATATTTCTATAGTGGTTTCTGAGTGATAGGATATTGAGCCCCAGACATTCTTTTGTTTTCTGAAGAGAAGTGTGTGTACCTATTTGATGTACTGTTTTATTTTCATTGGACTTAGATTTGTGACATTGGTGTCAAAACTTTCGAGGAGCATAAGAAATCCTTGTAAAGAAAACTCCGTTCTGTTTGTAAACAGGTGAAACTCCCTTGAAGTCAATGGTCTGAACTGAGCCATTGTACAGAAAGTACTTTTGGGATGGAGAGGAAAGTATAGTAAAAATAAATCCTTGGGAGGAAGAGGAGGAATGGGCAGAGGGGAAGAGTGGACTGGCAAAGGTTCATGTGAACACCTTTTAATGTTTAATTCTTAAGTTTCCCACTCCACGTTCTATAACTCTGGTGGCCTGGGATGAGGCAGGATCTTTTTAGATTTTAAAGAGCTGTTTGAATTTAGCATTTCTTCCTTAATTCCAGCTGAAGCCCTGCCCATTGGCCCTTTGAATAGGGTATAAAATGGAGTTCTTTCAGCTTATTAGAAGCCCCAGCACTACTCTCCATCACAAGAGCAAAACCACATTAAATATTCTACAGCAGTGGCAGCTGACCTTCTTTCAACACCATCCTTCTTGTAAGATGGAATACAGAGCCAGAATGCTGTTTCTGGCTGACAGAACATGTTTTATTTGCTGAAGGTAGCAGGAATATCTATGTCACCTCTGGCCAGATTACCTCTATTCATCCTCCCTCCCTCAACCAGCCCCATTTTTTTCTGTTTGTTAGGGTGGTGTTGCTTCCTACTTTATTGCCTTTGTTGCTTGATAAATTTACAAATTACCACATTTAATTGTCTCAGAGCCCTGCAGTCCTTTAGAAGGTAGCAAGCAGGTGTTCTATATTTTTATATCCTTTACTTTCGATATAAATATGGTACTTATTACTAGTTCTGAGAAAAGACAGGCACATGGGGTTCTTTGGATGCTGGATACATGACTCTTTTGACCCCGGCAGTGAATGCAAACAGAAATATTACATTTAGAAAGGCATTAACTGCTGAAGTAGCAGTAGGAGGCACAATTCAGGGTCACAGTAAAATTGCAGAAAAGGCTCCCCCAGCAGAGCTCTCCTTTAGTGTAAAGTATCTGAAAAATGAACTAACTCCAAATACTTATACAAGTAACATTAACCAGGCGGAGAGAATTTCCATTCACTGTGACTGCTATTACCTTTTTCAGTCTCATGGATTTCTGAACTGTGAAAAAAATTAACTGAGAGGAAGAAAATAGTTTTACTGCATGGGAACAGAAGCCACAAACATAGTTTAGTTTTGCATTCACATATCACACATGTTGTTTCTTTGAATCTTAGTGCCTCCTCACTTAGTTACATTTTGATCTCGGGATTATAGAATTTATTAAACTATATTGTAACTAGGCTATAGAGCATAGCACTAAAGACAATGATTGCACCTTGTCCTTCAGAGAGGGGGAGAGAGAGAATGTACAGTTGTACACATAAGTGCAGTTTGTGCATTCTCTCTCCCTCTCTGATGCACCAGGTGCAATCATTGTACTTGTGCTTCCCTTGTATTAGCCTCCAAGGAGGGAATGGGGCAATAGCCCCATTTCCCTCTTCAATGACAAGTGGAACTAGGCCTGCGTGGGTAAGTGGAGAGCATCTGGTGGGGCTAGGGTTCCATTAGATCAGGGGTCGGCAATCTTTCAGACGTGGTGTGCCGAGTCTTCATTTATTCACTCTGATTTAAGGTTTCGCATGCCAGTAATACATTTTAACATTTTTAGAAGGTCTCTTTCTCTAAGTCTATAATATATAACTAAACTATTGTTGTATGTAAAGTAAATAAGGCTTTTAAAATGTTTAAGAAGCTTCATTTAAAATTAAATTAAAATGCAGAGCCCCCTGGACTGATGGCCAGGACCCAGCCAGTGTGAGTGCCACTGAAAATCAGCTTGCGTGCCGCCTTCGGCACCCGTGCCATAGGTTGCCTACCCTTGCATTAAATACTCAGACCACCAGTTTTTAACAAACCACCAGATAGTGGCTGGGATGTGCAGGCTGTCTGGGGGCCTGCAGACCTAGGTTGAAAACCTGTGGATCCTCACATCACTCACTCTCCTAGGGTGCCTTCAGGGCATCACTGGACTGGGTTTTTCATGGCAGCTCTTATGGAAGGCTTTCATCAGCTCTGGGGGGCTTACATTCTCCTAGTAGCTTTCTTCAGGCCTGTAGCCCCCCCAAGTTGATCAAGTACCAAAGTTTGCCTTGCTTGACCTTAGTATAGAGGACCACATGGATTATATACTCTTTATGGTCCTGGACATGTATTGGTGGGGGGTTGGGTTCGAAGGGGAAATGGGTTCTTTATACATGACTTCAGGACAACACATGACAAATGGTGTATTCTGAGGGACAAATAGTGTATTCAGATGGAGCTCACAAGTAAAGGGTTGAATTGTCAACACTAATGATAGGGCTGAGGAACTGCTGATCCGGTTTATGGGATGTTCTCCATGTGGAGATGTTTAGCTGAGAGCCACGCTTTCTGGCCTACAGAAAAGGTGGGACCATTCTGCTATTGTGGGTCCACATACCACTTCTAATTTTTTTCACAACTTCAGTGTGGTTATTTAACTTCTCTTGGGTCTGGTTGATTGGCTGTCTGCAATCTGAGATTGTAAGGTTGGAAGAGATCATGGGTAGCTTCCGATGGAATTGGGATGGAACCTGTAATTTGCACAAAAAAGGGTAGGGGGAGCTTTGCAGTAGAGGCAAGTTCTGTGTTGTTCTATGCAAACTCCAAATAGGGTAACATCAAGAACCAGTTGTTCTGGTGATGGTTGGTAGATATAACAGAGTAGGTACTGGTCTAGTATTTGATTTACTCTCTCCATGTAGCCATTTCTTTTGGAGTGGTAGGGACAATAAGGCAGGAGTGAACCCCTCATGTTCCAAGTGCTTCATGCTAGAAATGGGAGATGAATTGTGAGCTGAGATCAGAAGTGGTGTAATCCAGAAGCCCATGAAGGAGGACAACCTTGTTCACCCATAGCCAGGTGGCTTCCTCAGAAGAGAGCAGTTGGTTGCAGGGAACAAAGTAAGCTGTCTTTGTGAAAAGCCATCAGAATCACTGTATACCTATTGGACTCAGGTGATGAAGTCTAGAGCAATAGCCACCCAGGGTCTAGGTGGAGTTTCTAGAAGTTGAAGGAGTTCCTGGGTTTACTGCATGGCACCTTGATGCAGGCACATACGTTACTGGAGGCAACATGTGCCAGTCTTGTCTTTGGCATTTGGGGCCACTAAAAGAAATGAGATGCTAAGTGCTGGGTCTTGTAGCCACCAAAATGTCCCATCAAGGGGAATCATGGCATAGATGTGGGGTTGCAACAAGTGGGATTCCAGGGGGGAATGTGTGTGCATCCCTTAATGAAACTTAGCCCATTCCAGGTATTGTGCTATTCTTTGTTTATAGCTTCCTGTTCACTGGGTGCAATCCCCGGGTTAGAGGATGCACAGAATAGTGCAAGAAGATCCTGGTGGAAAATCGCATTGAGGAAGTTTATGTGGCTTAAGGATGTAGGAGGGCTCTTGATTAGACCCTTTCAGGTGAACATAGTATTCTCCTTTCTGGACAGTGCATTGGCTTTTCCATTCGAGGATCCCAGATGATAGAAGCTAGCAAAGTCAAAATGGGAAGGAATAGGCCCCCCCCAAAGCCCCTCACCTTTCTCAGTTACTGTGGACAACACTACCATCCTTCTTGTTACTCAGGCCAGTAAACTATATGCAATCTTCACCTCTTTTTAGATTCTCACATCCAGAATGTGTCTAAGACATGGCCACTCCTCTCCATCCACACAACTAAAACTAATATCATCTTCTCTGACAAATGTGTTCTTGCCCCACTTACATGCATTCCAAACACTGCTGCAAAGATCTTTTCCCTGGCTTGTCAATTTGACCACTCACCACTCTCTTTGCATCTCTCCACTGGCTCTGCTTTCTGCATCACATTATACACAAACTACTCGCTTTCACTTTCAAGGCCCTTCCTGACTATCATCTGTAATGCCCCACACGTCTAGAGCTGAGGCCAGTAGAGCTACCAGGTAGGTGACATCTCCAGACTGCCACCCAGCAGCAGCTGTAACCAGCCTCCGCTCCACTTCCCATGACCCGCTGTGGACACACACCATGGGAAGTTCCCACCTCAAAGATTTTACAGGCAGCAGTCCTAGGGCTCCTGATTGGCTCCCTGCCCTATATAAGCCGAAGGGGCATTCCAGGAAGTGTCCAGGCAACAAGTGTGGATCTCCTGTAGTTACCATGACCATTCCTGTTCTATGCTCTTGAACTTCTGGGTTGACCTCAGCTTGATTTAGACTTTACCTCCTGACTCGGACCCTTGGTATTGACCTTGGCCTGGAGCCGACTATGAACTCCTTGGCTACTCCTATCCAGGGCTGGCCTTAGGGAAAATGGCACCCTGGGTGAACTTGTATTTTGGTGTCCCTGTTCCTCGTGGGTTCCCCAGTCTCCCCTCATCAGCTCTAGGCCCTGCTGCCTCCCCCAGTGCTTAATTTGTATTGAACGAGGCACTGGGACCCAGCACAAATTAAGCACTAGCTGGCGGGGGGTAAGAGAGTGGCAGCTGCTGGCCGGGCATCCAGCTCTGAAGGCAGCACCGCCACCAACAGCAGCAGCAGTGCAGAAGTAAAGGTGGCACAGTATATGGTGTATTGCCACCCTTACTTCTGCACTGATGCTGCAGCTTGGGGTGCCTGGAGCTCGGCCTGCAGCTCAAGGTAGGCTGCACGCTGTTGCATGGTGGCTGCATCTTGCTGGAGAGCATGGTCATCCCACAGCCCTCTGGCTACTCCTGGCTCACCGGGGCGCCATTTCAGATTTAGGGCGGGGGCAGGGGGAGCAAAGGCAACTTTAACCGTGATTTCAGGGGCTGCTTAGGCACTGGAGAACTCTAGGTATTTTTGCAGATAATTTAGAAATGAGTTGACTGGAGCACTGTATCTAATTCCTATACACATAAACACCAATTAAGTTTATGTGTTAATTTAGAACAATCAGGAGATAATACAGCAAGATATTGCCAATCCCAAGCCTTGAGGTATCAGTTTTGGAGCTTTAACACAGATATCAGAAACACAATTTTGATATTTTGTGCACTATCTTTAGTAGAGATAATTAAAATCTGCTTACTTTCTCTAGCAGACACATTGTATAACAGCCATTATCTACTCTACTTTAGTCAATTGTTTTTCACTCCACTAAAAACATATTTACTTCATTTCGACATCGACGATTAAGGATTTTTTCTCTTTTTATTAAGAATGTATTTTTCTTATTATTTTGGCATTTATGTTTACTGATCACAATCATGTAAGTGACTCACTAACATTTGATTCCATCATTACTATTAGTATCAGACTTGGAACCACATTTATTTTCAGACAAATTTTGTTATCTTACAGATATAACTAAAAATGCAATTTGAAAATAAGCGACCTTCATCTGCACAGTGTCTAAAGTTATATGTTTAGCTAACTTTTTTTAAACTGGCACTGTTAAGATGAGTACAAGCTAAATTTACATTCTAGAAGGATACTATTATTTGATTGTACTACTTTAAATAATGAATGACAAAGCATAATGTAGTAATAAAAGAAATCATGGTAATTACTCCAGCCAGGACAAGTTAGGCATTTTAGAACTCACTACTCAAAGAATTAAAGTTAAGCATAAGAGAGAAATAAAACTATGAAATGCACAGACAAGTAAAAAAAATAAAATAACAGTACTGTAATCCTTAATGAACTTTGAAAGAATACAGTTACAGAGAATATACGTGCATTGTACATTTCGACAGGCAGTACCAAGAAATAACAATAATAACAATATAAGTGTGTGTGAGGGAGAGTGTATGTGTTGGGGGGGCTGTGTGAGAAAGTATATGTGTATGAGAGAGTGAGCAAGAGAGAGTGTTAGCGTGCTGTCTCTTTAAGCAGAGCACTCAGGAGCCTGAATCTTGTTCAGGCAGCAGCTTCCGGCAGCACCCACTCCTGACTCAGAGACAGCAACACAGACAGGTTCCTCCCTGTCCATCCACCCCAGCTCAGCTGAGACTAGGTACACAGGTGGTGGGAGGGGTACAACCCAACATCTGTCCCTCCACCCCACACCCCTGCACTGGCCTTGCACAGCAGAGGTGAGGCAGGCTCCCGGCCCCAAGAAGCTTGGCCAGGGGTGGCTTGATGGTGGGGGCAGGCAGTGGGGAGGGGAGGCAGGGCTGCCCAGAGGATTCAGGGGGCCTGGGGCAAAGCAATTTTGGGGACCCCTTCCATAAAAAAAGATGCAATACTATAGAATACTATATTCTCGTGGGGGGCCCTGCGGGGCCCGAGGCTTGGGGCAAATTGCCCCACTTGCTCCCCACCCCCGCCGGGCGGCCCTGCCCATTCCTGCTCCAGAGGAGTTACCTGGCTGGTTCAGCTGTATCCTTGCAGCTCAGGTCCATCCACCCTCTCCAGACACTGCTGCTCGCCTGCCTTGCTGCCTCCATACGCCTGGCTGGCTCTCAGCAGGTCAGTTGGGAGATACCTTGCAGCATGTACCTCTGCGTTGTGCCTGGTGCCATGGGCAGTGACCACCCTTGCCCATCCCTAAGGCCAGCTCTACTCTTTGCCTCAGATTTGCCCCTTGGGCCTGACTGCCCTTGCTGGGATCCTGACATCATCTCTCATGCTATAGAGATTTTTGACTCCCACTTCTGCTCTGCCAGGTAGCCTTTGTTGCCCATTTGTTACATTTTCAAACAAGCACCTTTATGTCTTCTCCCATTCTGCTCTTCCTCCAGTGGAGGAGTTCCCATAAACCTCCATAAAGCTACATCGTTATCTTCCTTCAAATCCCTCCTTAAAACCTTCCTTTGCTGTGATGGTTATAAGAAGACAATGGATAGGCCATTGATGTGCTGAGTCCCCTGCTTATTGTGTAGACCAGGGGTGGGCAAACTTTTTGGGGCGAGGGCCAGATCTGGGTGAGGAAATTGTATGCAGGGCCGGGGCAGGGCGGGTGGAGTGCGGGATGTGGAGGAAGGGGCTCAGGACAAGGGATTGGGGCAGAGAAGGGGTGCAGAGTGTAAGAGGGGGCTCAGGGAAGGGGGTTGGGGTACAGGAGGGGTACGGAGTGCAGGATGGGGCTCAGGGCAGGGAGTTGGGGTGCACGGGGTGCAGGGTGCAGCAGGGAGCTCAGGGCAGGTGGTTGGAATGCACAGGAGTGCAGAAAGGGGCTCAGGGCAGGGAGTTGGGTGCAGGAGGGGTGCGAGGTACAGGCAGAAGGCTTAGGGCAGGAAGTTGGGGGGCGGGGGGCAGGAGGGGTTTGAGCTCCAGCCTGGTGCTGCTTACCTAAAGTGGCTCCGGGGTGGCAGTGGCGCACACCAGGGCCAGGGCAGGCTCCCTGCATGCCTGCCCTGTCCCCATGCCACTCCAGGAAGTGCTGCGGCCCCTGGGGAGGAGGGTGGGCAGAGGGCTCTGCATGCGCACATGGAGCCCTTTGCCTCCCGGCCCGGGGGCTGCTTCTGAGAGCAGCGCCTGGCCTGCAGCACCACCAGGGGTAATCCCGCGGGCCGGATCCAAAGCCCTGAAGGGCCGGATCCGGCCCGCGGGCCATAGTTTGCCCATCCCTGGTGTAGACCAACATTGCCTTCTGGTCCCCCATCCACAGGCAGAGCACTCAGGAGCCCGAATCTTGTTCAGGCAGCAGCTGCTGGCAGCACCCACTCCTGACTCAGAGACAGCAACACAGATAGGTTCCTCCCTGCCCAGGTGGGTGTTCCACCCCCGCTGCACCCCCACTTGGCCCCTTTCCCATGCCCCACTCTCGCTCCGCCTCTTCCTGCGCCACCCTCTTCTCCCAGCGCCAAACAGTTAATTGGCAGGTAGCTGGTGGGTGCTGAGCACCTACTATTTTTTTTCCATGGGTGCTCCAGCCCCAGAGCACCCACGGAGTCAGCGCCTATGTGCCCCTCTGTCTGAATCTGTATCTACCTTTTTTTCCCCTTATAAACTGAGATCATAAGGTCTTTGGAGCAGGGACCAACTTTTTGTTCTGTGTTAGTACAGTGTCAAGTGTAATGGCATCCTGGTCCGTAATTGAGGTTTCTATGCACTACTGCAATACAAATAATAATAATGCCATCTGTCTATGAAGATGTGGTGTTAACTGTATACATAAGCCCGTCTGGTACAAA
Source organism: Mauremys mutica (assembly GCF_020497125.1). Lineage (NCBI taxonomy): Eukaryota > Metazoa > Chordata > Testudines > Geoemydidae > Mauremys > Mauremys mutica. The sequence goes on from NC_059078.1 coordinate 82,599,690, forward strand.
TAGTTTATACAGACAGCATATACAATTTTGGAATGTAATTATATAACTCAAGTATTTTTCATAGAAGATAATTCCCTGTTTTTTTCCTCTTTAATATTTGTGGACTTACTGCATATGCCTAAAAACTTTGCCCTAATAGCCTTCTGGATATATGCCATAAAGCCTGACAAACCAAGCACTTCTAAAAGAAAGAGAGGTGTATTGTTCTTTGTTCAGAGCTTGTTCAACAAGCAGGCTGTGCCTTTTCTGTGGGACCCTTCAGAAATGGTGGCATGTCAGGAAGAGTAATGTCATTTAATTTATGAACCATTAATATTTATTGTACAGCTGATCACTGGCATTTTGAACATGGCAGCTGTAAAGAAGGTAATAAAAATGGGGGAAGGCCATATATTTACTGGAACTGCAAAATAATTCATAGCGAATAATTTATTTGATGAATTTATCCCCTTATTCTATCAGCAAATTTTCTGGCAGCAGCTGATGATTTCCCTGAGTGTATTTGCTATTCAAAATGATTTGCTGAATAATTACTACAAATAATTCATCATGTCATTATTTATAGTGCAGTGGTGCTCAGACACCCACATCAGGATTGGGGCCTCATTATAGTATACTCTATACAGGGCCGGCTCCAGACCCCAGCGCGCCAAGCGCGCGCGTGGGGTGGCATTTTGCCGGCAGGGCGGCAGGCGGCTCCGGCGGACCTTCCGCAGTCATGCCTGCGGGAGGTCCACCGGAGCTGCGGGACCACCGGACCTCCCACAGGCATGACTGCGGAGGGTGCGCTGGTCCCGCTGGTCCGGTGGAGTAGCCGCAGGCATGCCTGCAGGAGGTCTACCGGAGCCGCGGGACCAGCGGACCCTCCGCAGGCACATCTGCAGGAGGTCCACTGGAGCCGCGGGACCGGCGACTGCCAGAGCGCCCCCCGCGGCGTGCCGCCCTGCTTGGGGCGGCGAAATTACTAGAGCCGCCCCTGACTCTATACAAATACATATGAAGACCCATATGTATGAAGTTCCTGCCCCAAACAGCTTACAATCTAAGGGCATGTGTACACTAGTTACATGTAGAACTTTTTGCCAGTTGCTGACATTGCTGTATCAGTAGAGCATGTTCACAGTAGGCTGCTTTGCATATGTGACATGTCCTTGTCATCAGAGGCTGTGTTGGCAAAAGCCATGGTGTACCATGTGTAGGCATTCCAATGTCCCCCACGCTACCATCCAGAACCCTGCCTTCTGGGATGTTTTTGCAGTGCATTGTGGGTTACTTGGACTTTGCTCAGAGAATTATGGGAGCTTGGGGTCAAGTTCCCCCAATTTCTTTTTTCCATTTAATAAAGTTTCTTTCATGTGATTTTATTTTTAAAAGTTGCACAACTTCTTGTGATGCTTTTTAATCTCTCCTCCATCTCATTGTCAGTTATGGATCCTGCACAGGCCAGAAGTGTTCTTGTGTCCGTTTTAGTGACAGGGTTGATGAGTGTGGATGCCTGCAAATGTTCTGACAGAAGGCAATTTTATGCCAGCAAAACTTTGTAGTGCAGACCAGGCCCCAGGACCTGATGCTGCAAAGATTTGTGCCCGTGCTTAACTGTACATATTGTAAGTAGTCCCACTGAAGACCGTTGAGGCCAGGATTTCACCATTGAAATAAATGAGTTTGTCATTGTGACTGCAGTTTGGGAGTGCAATCCAGACCAGTGAAGTGTTGTCACCACTTGGCCTGCAACATTGGGTGCTGTGTGATGCTTTGCTGCTGCACCTCCCAGCCGGGGATGCTCACGACCAGCCTACAAGCACTCAGTTTGCATGCTAGACAGCCCCAGTTGTGTGCAAGCACAGAACGTTTGTGTGCTAGACAGCCCCAGTTCAGCAGCTCTGTCCCCAGCAGTATGTCTACAGCCCCTCTCTGGTTTCCAGCAGTCTAGGTTGCAACCGGTAAGGTGACCCCAACATACCCCAAGTCCCAAATTTCCCCCAAAACCATATGTTCTGCAATGACCAGCCCTCTCCTGGACAGTTCAGAGAAATAATATGGTTCACTTGTTTCTCTAAAGAGACACAAACACATCACAGTTTATTAACTTGGGTATATATATCTTTCCATTTAAACACAACACTGAGTTGGTTTGTAGTAAGAATAAAACAAATTTATTAACAGTAGAACATAGATTAAGTGATACCAAGTAAATGGAATAAAGTTAGGTGCAAATAAAAGTGAAAACATGCATTACTGGGTATGTCTACAGTGAGTGTGAACATCTACACTGAAATTAAACAGGCTTTAGCTTTAGCCTTAGCCCTGTGAGGCAAAGTCAGCTGACATGGGACAGCTGCGGGTTTTTAACTGGAATGTAGACATACCCTAAAAGTCTAAAACTTAACCTAGTAAGGTACAGGCTTTGTTCAAGATGTTTTCTCACCTCTATTCAGTTTCCAGAGACTTCAACCCCCACTTGGTTGAAGGACCCATCTTTCACAGCTTGCAAGAGCTCCGTTTCCTTGCGTCTGTTTTGTGATGGATGCCAAAGATGGCTTCTCTATTTGCTTACATCTTCCAAAGCTCAATGACCTTTTTTCAAGGGGAAGGATGACATCATGCTGTTTTTCCACTCCTGTGAGCTTTCCATGCCCCTGTTGATTTCTGTAAATGAGGCTTCCATTATTTCTGGTCACACCTTGCTTAATTTCCTTGGAGACAGGTAGATAGGAGTGAAGGTAGCTATCTTGAGGAAAGCCTGTTTCTCCCTCTGTTTGGTCACAGACTGGAAAGCCTAATATCAATGAATATCCATAATTCCTTATGTAGTGTTAATATGTACCATTCACAATGATATTACTCACCAGTGTGTCACAAGCTTTCATAAAAGACCTCACCCAATGATTTTATAATACAGTAATATTGTCTACAGTCAGTTGATTCCATTGTTTATCACTTAAGGTTCAAACCCTATGTCTTTATACACCAGTAAAACTTTGAAATGGACTGTTCTGAGGGTTACCCCTCAATGTAAAATGTATTCAAGCTGTGAGGATGGCAACATGGAGTCTGGTGGTAAAGGAAGCTCTGCTCCCCCCCCCTTCTTAGCTTAATAGCTTTGTTTAAATAAGGTGTAACTTGGACCTTCATTATCTTTGCCTGAGGATCAGGCCGGTCAGACAATCAAATACACATTCCTTTTTTAAGGCAGAACTGTTTACCAACTGCCCCTAATGTGCCTGGTTTAAACACACTTTAGTCATAATTCTATCATGTATTCATAACTCTTAATACCTACCATGTACATAGATCATGCAAGAATATTAATGATCAGTGAGTTCCTGGTTTTCAAATGATACCTCACAGGCATATTTTGTACAAATATTATTATAGTAGTTTGTAGGGTGTGAATACAGGAGTGTTTAATGTCACAGCCATTGACCCCAGTGTGGCCAGGATTTCACCCACTGAAGACAATGCGACTATTTACAGTGTCTAAAGTCGAGCACAAATGAAAATCTTTGCAGAATCAAGGGCCTAATTCTTAACCTGTAGATTGTTTCTTTGTAAGTAGCTTGTAACAAGTATTAGAAATTCAAGCTTTGTTGGTTAGTTTTGATTGGGCATAGTTAACATGGCTATTCCTAGTAGGAAAAGGGTTATTCTTATTCTTATGTTTTATTTCCCTAAATATTTTGCATTATTTACTTTTAATTTGCATGTGAAGTGGAAACCTGGAAAGCCTTAATGCTGACATAGAATGAGTGGTGATAGCTGGCAGTGAGTTATCCACGGTAGCAAAAAAGGGGCAATGAAGTTTGGTCTACATACACAGAAGCAGTTCCTCGTGTAGCAGAGAGGTAATGGTGCATTGGTATATGGCTCTGGTGTTTATTGCAGCTTGAATACTATGCCCATTACTGGGCCCCACATTACCAGTGTGACATTGACAGAATGAGGGGGGCTCAAAGAATAGCAATGGAGCTGGAGGGATGGGCTTCTGAGGAAAGATTACATTAGTGTGGGGAGGTCTAGCCACCACCTCTGAATTTGGCTCCCTGAAACTAAGGGGCAAGAAGAGAGGAATGTAGCAAAAGCACCTAATGGGAATGTGTAAGTTAAAGTAGGCCAGGCCCTTAAAGCTTTCTTCTGGTTCTTCAGAGTGTGAGTTACTCCAATGTAGAGTGCCTCACACATCAGTAAGTTGTTGCAAATATGTCTCAATTTGTGTAAGGAAGGGAGTCTTGCCTTCATCACCTTACAGTTAACCTACCAGTCTCTGAGTCAAAACCTGTGGATGTGTCTCATGCAAAACTCTCTCTCACTGGAGGCAATGGGAGTTTTGCCAGAGTAAAAACAGCGGGGTCAGGTCTTTTATCCTTTTTTCTTGTTCTTTCTTCTTTTAACATAGAAGAACATGTATTAAAAAGAGAGAGAATAAACTGCTCATAGCCAACAATGTATGCAGTGTAGTTATAGCTGTGTTGGATATTAGAGAGACAAAGTGGGTGAGGTAATATAGTTTATTGGACCAACTTCTGTTGGTGCGAGAGACAAACTTCTCACCCACCTAATAGCCAGCAACATTAAGTATTCATCATATTGGACAAACCAGAAAATTCCCTCATATGGATTTTAAGAGTGTATTGAAATTACTGCTATTATACTTTCCCTCTGGTTCCTATTTATAACACAAATCGGTTTTAAAAGAATAAAATAAATACCTTTTTTTTTAACTAGAGGAACAATATCACTTTTTTATATTATGGAAGCATTGGTAGTGACACCATAGTTAAAGTAGCATTGGAAAAGCACTAAATGCATTTATTGGCAACTGGCATATTAACTTTTTAATGAGCCGATTTTTCTTATTTGGAGAAGCAAAGAGAGATGTTTCATTTTATTTGTCTCCAAACAGTGTATTAAGCATAGGCCAATGCTATGACTTTGAGTTATGAGAAAAGATGAACATTAATAAACAGGAACATCAAGGAATCCACAGTACAAGGGATTTTGTTATTCCTTCAACATTTGTCACCAGATGCTAGCCCTCAAATAAATCTTGCTTTGATAAATGGTTTTTAAGACTTACTTACATGTGACAGCTGTAAAAGTCCCTTGTGAACTATGAAAAGGCAATCTCAATCCAGCTGCTAGTGGTTAGGGCTACACACAATGAAAAGCATTGTAAATGACACTTTTTTCCCTAATAGATTTGACAAACAGCAGGGCTGAACCTGTGAATGATGGGAGGTTTTTTGTTATGTTTTTTTTTTAAGGGCCTTGCAAATAGCAATGATTTCTTTCACTTGTGGAGATATACACAAGTGAAAATAAACAGTGATAACATGCCGTAATGTAAGTAAATGAGTAATCATGTATATTTGCAGAGAGTAGTAAATTCCGCTTAGTTTATCGTTGGATTCAGAAGAAGAAAACAAAGAATGAGAAGGCACAATAAACTGCAGAATAAATCTACATCTAGCATATATGACAGTGCTACTGACTTGTTGGGTGATCTTGGGTGGGTAAAATGGGAACAGCGGTATTTAACAACTTTTGTAAAGTGCTTTTAGATCATTGGGTGCAAGGAGCTATTTAAATGAAAAATATTATAAAAGAACTACAGACTCTGGACATACATTTTAGAATCATGCTAACTTTAATTTTGCAAGTAGGAAGATCTCATTACCTCATCAAAAATGGTTTCATTACACTTCTCTGCAAAGAGCTAATCTAAGTTTAGTGATTATTACTGATTTTTAGCGGCACTATTGTAGTATGCATTACTTAAATACTTATTACATTTACACAGAGAGTTTAGTTTTAATTATTTAAAATCATATTTCACAACACTATTAAATGCTATTGTGTGGTTTATTTTGTAAAAGTAAGTACATATTAGCTAATAGCCACCAAAAGGGTCAGCTTCTTCCGGAAAATGCTAACCCACAATGTTTAAATGGCTTCGAGACCTCTTGAAAACAAGGAGTCTCTTGACCTCAGCTAAAATTTGTCCTGGTCTGTGATATTAATGAAGACTATAGTGGGAATGTAGCACAGCTAAGGGTCAGGACCAAGACACACTGTGTTTGGAAGAAGAATGGTGAGGTCAGGAGTGCATCTGTGTGGGAGAGGGAGGGAACAGAGAGTATTAAATCTCAACCTGCAGAGTCTGAAATACATAAGCTTGGTCCAGTTTTACAACTCTGATGTATAGATTACAGTGGTATTAAAATCAAGGGAAATTCTGAGTGCAATAGGACAACTAGTATTTAAAGGATCATTGGGAATTTTTTAAAGGAATTCCATACATCATTAGAATTTCCTCTGTTCATTGTTTATTTGAAACTCACTCAATTTAGTCTTCAGAAATCTCTAGTAATTTTTGTTTAAATTAACTTAATGTTCTGCTTTGTGTATCTTCCAAACTCAAAAACAATTGTGCAATGTCGTCTTTGTGAAAAATAACCCTCTCCTACTGGAAGTTGCTAAGTGTGCAGAATTAGTTATTTCAGGGCTGTTCCTTTTGCAAACATACCCACTGTTCCATACCAGTAACTCACTGTAACAGTGTATAAAGGTCCTGTTCTCTATGCCACACTCATGCAAAACTTCTGCTCATTTAGAATGAGTTTGTTACTGACTTTTGTGAAGATCCATGAGGCTGTTATCCACTACATGTCTCAAATAGTGCCCATCACATCAAAAGATGCAGGGTGAGGTGTAGGGTTGCCAGGTGTCTGGTTTTCAACTGGAACATCCACTCAAAAAAGCACTGCTGACCTGGCCATTAAAAATCCAGTTGGTACAGGGCTGGCAGGCTCCTTACTTGGCTCCGTGCAGCTCCCAGAAGTGGCCGGCATGTTCCTCTGGCTCGGAGGTGGCCATGGGGGCTCTGCACACTGACCCTGCCTTGTGTGCTGGCTCTGCAGCTCCCATTGGCCAGGAACCATGGCCAATTAGAGCTGTGGGGGTGGTGCCTGTGGACAGGAGCAATGTGCAGAGCCCCCTGGCCGTTTAGGAGCTAGCAGGACATGACAACACTTCCTGGGAGCTGCCTGAGGTAAGCACTACGTGGAGCTTGCACCCTGCACCTTCTCCCACCCCAATCCTCTGCCCCAGCCCTGAGCCCCCTGCTGCACCCCAAACCCCTCATTCTTGGCCCCAGCCCAGAGCCCACATCCCCAGCCAGAGCCCTCACCCTCTGCACCCTAATCCCCTGCCTCAGCCCAGAGCCCCTTCCTGAACCCTAAGCTCCTCATCCCTGGCCCCACCCCAGAGCCCGTATCCCTAGCCAGCACTTGCACCCCTGCCCCATCCCAGAGCCCCCTCCCACACTCTGAATCCCCTCGGCCCTACCCCCCAGCCTGGAGCCCTCTTCTGCACCCCAAATCCCTCATCCCCAACCCCATCCCAGATCCTGCATCCCCAGATAGAGCCCTCACCCCTCCCTCATCCCTACCCCAGTCCAGAGAGCCCTGCCGCACCCTGAACCCCTCATTTCTGGCGCCCATCCCAGAACCCGCACTTCTAATCAGAGCCTTTACCCCCTCCTGCACCCCAATTCCCTTCCCCAGACTGGTGAAAATGAGTGAGTGAGGGTGGGGGAGAGAAAGTGACGTAGGCAGGGGGGATGGATTGAGCGGGAGTAGAGCCTGGGAGAAGGGGCGAGGTCTTGGGGAAAGGGTGCAGCAGGGGGCGGGGCAAGGGCGTTCGGTTTTCTGTGATTAGAAAGTTGGCAACCCTAGAACGGAGAGGGCCAAGGCCCCAGCCTGTGTCTCTGACCCAAGGTGTAGGAGGGTGCAGACTTTACCATATCAAGGTCTGGTGTACCTTGCTCACTTCTTCAGTGCACCAGGCATCTGAGGGAATGGATTGTATTTCTGAGGTGCAAGCTCCTTCTGAACTCCCTATAGGTAGTGTAACACCCCCAATACAAGTAAATTTAGCCATCAATAGGAATTTTGCCAGACTACAGAGAACAGGCTATTGGGTCCTAGGAGGAGGGAGCTGCAGTGTGTCTGCAAGCCTAACTTTCTTTAGTTATGGTTTTGCAACTAACTGAGTGCAAGTCACAGTGGTGTGACAGTGAAGCCTCCAGTTTGGGCAAGCAATAACTCTTGGGGCAAAGATTAATCTCTCAAATCTTACACTGCATCAGAAGCCAGGCCCCAAACTCCCTCTTACTTTGACAAAATAGACCATCTGCAAAAAGGTCAACTTCACATTTAATGAATGAATCCCAATAACATACATCCTGGTAAAACAAAAAGTAGACCACTTGCTCACTGCTACACCTACTTTTCAGACACAAACTAAGACATTAAAAGGCTTGCAGAGTGATGGGATTTAATCTACAAGGATACAGTAACTCCTCACTTAACGTTGTAGTTATGTTCCTGAAAAATGCAACTTTAAGTGAAACGATGTTAAACGAATCCAATTTCCCCATAAGATTTAATGTAAATATGGGGGGTTAGGTTCCAAGGAAAATTTTGGGGCAGACAAAAGGCATTATATACTGTACAATACTGTACTGTGGTAGGGAGGTGCCCTGGCTTACCCTTGGGGCTCAGGGCGGGGAGTGCAGGATTTGGGAGGGAGTTAGGATGCGGGAGGGCGCTCAGGGCTGGGGCAGGCAGGAGGTGCAGAGCACTTACCTGGGGCAGCTCCTATTTGATGCAGGGGGCAGTGCTGGCTTTATTAACTGTGGGGCCCAATTTGAATACCTGGTGGCAGTCCGGGGCTTCAGTGGCACTTTGGCAACAGGGGGCCCGCTCCGGGTCTTCTGTGGCACCAGGTCTTCTGCGCCTAAGGCACGGAGCCCGATTCCTGGGAATTGGGCGACTTGGCCTAAAGCCGGCCCTGGCAGGGGGTGTGCAGGTGGCTCTGTGCAGCACAGCACCGCCCCCTGACCGCAATTCTGGGAGCTCCCCCCACCCAGCGCTTTGAAGGGGAAAGCACTGCTTCTCTCTGGCCACTGGCTGCACGGCTGCCCCATCTGCTCCTGAGTCCTCCGGCCCATGCTCGCAGGGCCGCATTCCGAAAGTGCCAAGAGCCAGGGCACATCGGCCGGGGGCTGGGACTTCAATCCCATGGGAGCTGCTTGATGGGGCTCAGGGCTTCGGCCCCGCTCCTGCTGAAGCCTTGAGCCCCAGCAGGTGCTCTCTGCTGGGCAGAATCCCTGAGACCCCCATCCCCGCTGGGCAGAAGCCCCAACCCCACCGCCACACTGCAAGGCAGAGGTTCTGGTCTCCCACCACCCCGAGTCTGGAAGGTGGAGAATGGATAGGGCATGGGGGGCTCCACGAGCTGCACTTTCATGATAAAAGAGCTGCATGTGGCTTGCGAGCCACAGTGGCCACTCCTGAAACTATGCATATTAACTGTTTCCAATATGTTAGGTCAATGTACTGAAAACAAAACAACAAATGCACATTGTCCCTGTTCTAGAGACTCCCACAGCTAGTTATCAGATAAAATGATTTGAACTACTGATCACTAGTAGGCACATTTTATTTCAAGCCAAAAACCTAACTGCCTCTCATGTTGCCCAGCTGAAGTCCTAGTAATATACAATACTGGTAAAGACAGTTGGATCTTGCGGTGATGTAATTGTCTCTATTACCAAATCTTGGTATAAAAAGGGTAAACAAGTTAATATCCTTCTGCCCTTTTTTTTTAAACTTTCTTTACTATATCTCTTGTTTTAGGACATGCAGCAGCAGTGTCCCTTGCAATAGAGCAGACAAGACTTGGTTAAAACTAATGTAAAGTTTTCTGTATTGAAGTAATTGGCTATAGACAAGACCCTGTAATTCTCCCTGCTTGTCTTGTTTCTAGAATAACTAAACACAGTCTGTGCTACCTAGCATCACAATATAGGCTCTCTTCATGTCCTGGCTTGGACCAAGCAATTATGGACATTGCTGCTAACAGTGTAGGAAAAATTTGTAGAAGGGAAAAATTGGGTGGAACTTGAGCTTTTTTTGCGTTGAAATGTCCTGAGTTGTTATCCCTTCAAGGTGGGGCACATGCTCAGCTTCTGCTATGTGTGTCAGTCTCTGCCTCCACAGCTGTGTTGCATGCTATGCAGCCACTGGCTAGTCCCCCATCTGCTGTGAATTCCTGTTGGTCCTTGTAACTATGGCAGAAAATCAGTGTAGAAACTGTCTCATTAACGTGTACTGCAATTTGCCATGTAAGTAATGATGGGTTCCCCAGGAAGCATGCTGCTTAGTGCAGCTGCTCCTTGACTCTTCCTCCCTCAGCAAGGCCATGCTTCTCCCTAACCACCTGGAGAGAGAAGCCATCATGGCTTTCTTGTGCTGCTGTGGGTGAGGTGGGATGGAATGTCCTGTCCCAGGCCATTTTGTAACAACCTTTTACCAACTCCTCTCATCCACACTACAGCATGGAGGAAACACAGTTAGCAGCCTCTATAGCTCAGTGGAGGAGAGGAATTAACTTTCAACATATTTATAATAATTCTCCTGCAAAGTGATGAATTTTTGGGATGAAAGGTGTATACATGCCAAGTATTTATTTTTATTTCTATTATATCATACAAGCATAAATTATGTTAAAAGGAATTATTAAGGTTGCAAAGTCAAGCACTCAAAAGTCAAGGAATGACAGACTTAGGTTGCTTCTGCAACCTTAATTCAGCCCCCTAGTATGTATGCATTATACAGTCTTTAATTATATGATCACATACTATTTTTTTCTACAGGGCCCATGATTCATTCAGTGCACAGGATGGATGGTGCTCACCTAATGAGCAGCTGTTAAAATTTTATTTTCTCCTCATCAGTCAGTGTGTGGCCCCATGCCTTATTTACTGCACGCCATCCAAACTCTACTCTTAAGACCAAATTATTAACTTCCTCGTGAGCTTTTCTGTGATGTGCATCATTAGTATCCAAGTGTTTCACAAATATTAATTATTTTATCTTCACAACACCCCTGTGAGATGAGGAGGTGGTATTATCCTCATTTTACAGATGGGAAGCTGAGGCACAGAGAGATTAAGGTAAAAAGTATCCATTAATTTTGGGGGCCCAATTTGAGATGACTAACACCTGATTTTTCAGAGTACTTAGCATTATATAGCAGTTTTTCATGTTCAAAGCACAGCTCCTATTGACTTCAGTAACAATTGTGAGTGCTCAGCAATTCTGCAAACTGGAGTTTATGGTAGTAAGTTGGAAATTCAGAAAATGAGTTAATGACAACATGTGAAAAGTCTGGTTTAAGTCAGTGGTTCTCAACCTATGGTCCTTGGACCCTGGACTATGTCTAAGAGGTCCATGAAAGACTTAGACTGAAAACTGACTGAACACCTATATATACAGACAATAGATTTCCAAAGGGGCCTGCAACTCCATTCAAAAATTTCTAGTGGTTTGCAAATGAAAAAAGGTTGAGAACCACTGGTGTAAGTGATTCATCCAGCATCACCTAGGAACCCTGGAGCAGAGGCAGAGATAGAATCTAATTCTTCTGGGCAGTATTCAATGAGTCTCTCCTTTCTCTTCCTCCAATGCTCAGCTTCATTCACTTTCACAGTTCCCAATTTTCACCACAAATGCACAAAGGGCTTCCTACAGACAGCAGCCTCCTTCCATAAGGGCCACCCAGAGGGGGGGGCAAAGGGGGCAATTTGCCCCGGGCCCCAGGCTCCGCAGGGGCCCCCAAGAGAACAGCGGAGGCTCCCGCCTCCGCCCCTCTCCTGGAGCCTCAGCGCATCAAGCGCCGAGTCTCCGCCGGGGCCCCTGAGCCCCGCCCCGCTCAGAGCCGCGTGGTGAGGGGGCGGGGCTGGGAGCTCTGGGCTGAGCTCGGCTCCCTCCGCTCGGCGTGGAGCTCCCAGCCCCGCCCCCTCCCCACGCGGCTCGGAGCGGGACAGAGCTCAGGCCCCGCCGGCCGCACGCTGCGGCTGTTCCGGCGAGGCGCTGAGACTCCGGGTGAGGAGGGAGCCGGGGGTAAGAGGCTGGGGCCGGGGCGGGGGGGAAGCGGGACCCGCCGCCGAAGCGGAGCCCGGTCTTCGGCGGCGGGGGGCCCCTTCCGTTCCGGGACCCGCCACCGAAGTGCCCCAAAGACCCGCGGCGGGGACCCCCCCCCGCCGAATTACCGCCGAAGACCGGGCTGCGCTTCAGCGGCGGGTCCCGCTTCGGCGGTAATTCGGCGGCGGGGGGCTCCCACCGTGGATCTTCGGGGCACTTCGGTGGCGGGTCCCGGAACGGAAGGGCCCCCCGCCGCCGAAGACCCCGGGCCCCCGGAATCCTCTGGGTGGCCCTGCTTTCCATACCCAATCTTGATTAATCTGCAGAGCACAGGACCATCCTGTGCACTGCATGAGGAAGGTGGCTTGTGGAAAATATAGTATATGATTAGGTAATTAAACACTTATCACAAGGGGGATGAACTATGGTTACACTGGCAACCCTAATTCTGGCATTTCCTAACTTCTGAGTACTTGACTTTGCAATCCTAACAATGTTCTCTTAATGTAGTACTTTGTGTGTGATTTAATAGGCTCCTTACTAAAAGTTCTTTAGTGCACGTTAATGTAGCACTATCTGAAATTAAAGCACACAGGCGAATTTTTAGGGCATGCCAACAAGGTTCACATGTGCCAGTTAGTGTGAGACAAGCTAGTGTACTCTAGAACTTGCACCCCTCTGGTGTAGACTAATGCACCATATAGACAAGCCCCAATTCTGTCTTTGATATAATAGTCCTATATATCCTTTTGTAGTACATGGATTTTAGTATCAGGTCACCCCCCCCCCATGTAAAGTTGTATTAAGTCTTCCCCTGACTCCTATTCTTTTTTGACATGATAGTCTTGGTTTTTCCTTTTTGAAATAGCTCTCTTTAGCAGACCACCTTCTATATTTGGATGCCTTAAGTCCCAAGTGAGTGAATAATTCCAAGTCAATTTCTTTATTCCCATTGAAAGCTAGTATACCTCTCTGACAGGTTGTCTTATATTTCAACTGGAATCTTGATAATTTGATGTAGTCCAGCTGTCATCTTTTTATCCCTTCTTTAGAAATGTGAACTGTTGTCTCAGCTAGGACCCTTGGAAACAAGATGATTTGGAGGATTTGAACATGATTTATTCCATATAAGAATTGTCTTTGATTTTTTTGTAGCAAAAAAAAAAAAAGTTTAAGAGCACAGGAACTTTACCAAATATTATTGAGCTCTCACAATGCAGATTGATTGTACTGCTTTCCTGAATGGCATGCTCCAAAGAAATGAGCAACCCACTGTCCCTTCCTAGCTTAGAAATTAGAACTAGAAAGGGAGAGGAGAGAGAGATTGTTTTAGAATTTTTAAAAGTTTCTTCTTTTCTGCCCCCCTCAACCAGTAAAGACCCTGACTCGACAGACGCTTTCAAAATTGTAATTAATTAAATATAAAGAGCTATACTGGACAATCATGCAGCTTAGAATTATGCTACTAGAATAGGTAATGAAATCTTGGAGGCCTATTGGAAGATTATTCTCAGAACTCTCTCTCTCTTTTTTTAACCTGTCAGGGTCAAGAAGACCAAGTGATGCAAAATGGGTGAGGTCATTAGCTATAAAAATAACAAAAGAACAGACAGAATCCCATAATGAACAGTCTCCAATTACTTATATGCTGATAGTTTCACTATTTTTGAAATCAGGGTTTTGCTTTCTAGTAGCATAAAATTTTGTATTTTTTTTATTTTAGTGTGGATTAATTAAAACTCAACCTCACCACCTCTTTCAAATGCTTTCTGGAGGCAGATCAGTTTCTAACCTGGGCCGACATCCTTTCTTCTTCCATGAATAGTAAAAGTTTTGTTCTTCATCCAACACTCAAATGTTGTCAGATTTTTTTTAACATGAGATGTGCTCCCTTCCTGTAGGTTTCATGGCAGAATCAAAGCGAAAAAAATGTTTTGAAAAGATTTTTTTTTTAGAACAGCTATCACTTTTGGAAGAGCTGTATAGTCATCCCAACGATGTGCTCCATGTGATCCTCTAAATATCTCATTCAAAGCATGATGTGAACACAGTTTTCTTTGGGGGCAACTTTTTCATCAAAAGCATAGGGTAAACAAAACCAAATATTTCTTCCATGATAAGGGCTCTTAGATGTACCACATGTCCTACCATTAGAATTATGGTCTATTCTGCTCTTTCAGGAATAGAAAAAAAATAAGCTCAGCCTCCTGCCAGTGATGATACATTCACAGGCCTGATTGTATAGCTCAATATACAATACTGTTATGGAATGCTCTCCTATGAGTATCACTTGTCAAATCAAGTGTCAGGAGGCATTTGGCATCACATATACATCAATAAAATATTTGATTACGTGGAATGCTATATTAAATGGTGCCAGTAGTGGCTGTTATTTCTAAATGTTATGTTTGGGGTGATTTTTTTTTTAAAATCTTAAAAACTTCATAGAGCTTTAGCACCATGGTTTCCATTGTTTTTGACATGAGCTTCATAATCTTTTAGGTAAAATCCCAACATTTTTTAAGTTTTAGGGGAAATCTTCAAGTTGTACAGTTAATATGGTACCAAGTTCAACAGGTAGTGATCAATAGCTCCATATCTAGTTGGCAGCTGGTATCAAGCGGAATGCCCCAAGGGTTGGTCCTGTGTCCGGTTTTGTTCAATATCTTCATTAACGATCTGGAGGATGGCATGGACTGCACCCTCAGCAAGTTTGCAGATGACATTAAACTGGGAGGAGTGGTAGATACGCTGGAGGATAGGGATAGGATACAGAGGAACCTAGACAAATTAGAGGATTGGGCCAAAAGACATGTGATGAAGTTCAACAAGGACAAGTGCAAAGTCCTGCACTTAGGATGGATGAATCTCATGCACTGCTACAGACTCGGGACCGAACGGCGAGGCAGCAGTTCTGCGGAAAATGACCTAGGGGTTACAGTGGATGAGAAGCTGGATATGAGTCATCAGTGTGCCCTTGTTGCCAAGAAGGCTAACGGCATTTTGGGCTGTATAAGTAGGACCGTTGCCAGCAGATTGAGGGAGGTGATCATTCCCCTCTATTCGACTTCGGTGAAGCCTCATCTGGAGTACTGCATCCAGTTTTGGGCCCCACACTGCAAGAAGGATGTGGAAAAATTGGAAAGAGTCCAGCGGAGGGCAACAAAAATGATTAGGGGGCTGGAGCACATGATTTATGAGGAGAGGCTGAGGGAACTGGGATTATTTAATCTGCAGAAGAGAAGAATGAGGGGGGATTTGATAGCTGCTTTCAACTACCTGAAAGGGGGTTCCAAAGAGGCTGGATCTAGACTGTTCTCAGTGGTAGCAGATGACAGAACAAGGAGTAATGGTCTCAAGTTGCAGTGGGGGAGGTTTAGGGTGGATATTAGGAAACACTTTTTCAGTAGGAGGGTGGTGAAGCACTGGAATGGGTTACCTAAGGAAGTGGTAGAATCTCCTTTCTTAGAGGTTTTTAAGGCCCGGCTTTACAAAACCCTGGCTGGGATGATTTAGTTGGGGATTGGTCCTGCTTTGAGCAGGGGGTTGGACTAGATGACCTCCTGAGGTCCCTTCCAACCCTGATATTCTATAATTTTAAATTTGGAAACACAAGTCCAAATTCATCCCTCCACTATTCCTCTGAGATCAGCTGAATCACAGTGGGATGAATTTGGCCAACAGGGAAATTCAGGTGTAAGGTTCTGGATTTTCATAACACAGCTGACTGTGCTGTCTGAGAAGTCTGAAAAGTACAGAATTCTGGTTGTCAGGATTTATGCTTACATTTTCATTTATACCAGTTTTAAGCATTCACACTTGCATTCATATGACTTGCTAGCCATTTTCTTTGGGTTGCATTTTTTCACTTTACAGGAGATGCAAGCCATTCAACTTACGTGGAAATAAGACATGAACACTGCTTTATCTAGACCTAGAATTTGCAATTTTGTGTAGTGACAGTAACTATTTTGCATTTCTTTTTATATTTATCATTTTATATATTTTTTCCATTTTACAACATTATTAGCATTGCAAAGTACTTAAATCCTGCACAGCTACTGATTCAATTGTCTTGTTTCAATATATGTTAAAACACAGCTCATCTCAATTTAGTAAAAAGAAAGCAGGATAATTATACTGGTTCAAGGTTCCATCAAACCTTTTACTGGAAAAGTCAGGAGAGGTGAGCATATCTGAATAGTAGGCTGAATAATATCAAAAGAAAGAGGAAAACGTGCCCAAGAAATGCACATTTGTACAAGAGAGAGAATGTATATTTCAAAATAATCTTGAGTTGCCATTATCTGAACCTTCCATTCAGTCTCTTTGTTCACTTTGCTACTCATCCGTTTGCTGCTTCTATATTCCAGAGCTTGAAAAGATCACACACAAATTGGGGGCAGGAAATTTTTCTCATTTAAATGCTCAAATGAGAAGGCAATGTAGTAATGTCGGGTTTTTTCATCTCTCATGATTTTTGATGGAGTCCGACTCATGATTTTTGAAAGCTTGGTGATGGAAACTCTGATACACCAAGTCTGAAAGAAGACTTTTTTCCCCCTTCCTTTTCCTGTTATGAGATAAACCGAAGGGAATATGTTGGACATACTTTTTCATTTATTTTTGGGTTGCATGTGAAAACTCTAAGTGACTTTGTTGTGTGACCATTAGGATTCCATTTTGTTGGGTGCTACTATTGGTTATTCTCAAATAGTGAGGTTTTTGTTCTGTCTTTATTTGTGGCAAACATCTATTCAAACTGTTTTCTGTCCTTTTCGTTTTGTAGCAGTTTGATAGCTACACTGGTTTCCATGGCTTCAGCTGCATTGACATTCATGAACACAACGTGTGGATTTCACCTTTGCAGTGCCTCCCCGAAAGCTGTGTGATTATGTGCAATATACATAATTCATCCTGTGACTGTAAAACTGTGCAAGGAGGTTTAACATAAAAATGGTCATACTGGGTTTGAACAATGGTCCATCTAGCCCACTATCCTGTCTTTCAGCCGTGCCAGATGCTTCAGAAAGAATGAACAGAATAAGGCAATTGAGTTATTTAGACCCAGCTTCTGGCCATCAGAGGTTTAGTAGGGACACTCAAACATGTGGTTGCATCCCTGACCATCTTGGCTAATAGCCATTGATGGACATATGCTCCATGAATTTATCTAACTCTTTTTTGAACACGGTTATACTTTTCGGGCTTCACAACATCCCCTGACAATGAGTTCCACAGGTTGATGGTATGTTGTGTGAAGAAATATGTTTTATTACATCAGTTGTAAACCTGCTGCCTATTAATTTCATTGGCTGACCCCTGGTTCTTGTGTTATGTGAAGGAGTAAATAACATTTCCGTATTCACTTTCTCCACACCAGTCATGATTTTATAGACCTCTATCATATACCTGCTTAGTTGTCTCTTTTCTAAGTTGAACTGTCTGTCTTTTTAATCTCCCCTTATATGGAAGCTCTTCCATACCCCTAATCATTTTTGTTAACCTTTTCTGCAACTATTCCAATTCTAAGGGTACGTCTACACTACGGGATTATTCCGATTTTACATAAACCAGTTTAGCAAAACAGATTGTATAAAATCGAGTGCGCGCGGCCACACTAAACACATTAAATCGGTGGTGTGCGTCCACGGTCCGAGGCTAGCGTCGACTTCTGGAGTGTTGCACTGTGGGTAGCTATCCCATAGTTCCCACAGCCTCCCCCGCCCCTTGGAATTTCCGGGTTGAGATCCCAGTGCCTGATGGGGCAAAAATCATTGTCGTGGGTGGTTCTGGGTAAATGTCGTCACTCACTCCTTCCTCTGGGAAAGCAACGGCAGACAAGCATTTCGCGCCTTTTTTCCCTGGATCGCCCTGGCAGATGCCATAGCATGGCAATCATGGAGCCTGTTTTGCCTTTTGTGACTGTCACCGTATGTGTACTAGATGCCGCTGACAGAGGCGATTCAGCAGCGCTACACAGCAGCATGCTTTTGCTTTTGCATGACAGCAGAGATGGTTACCAGCCATACTGTACCATCTACCACACCATACATTGGTAATAAGATGATCATGGTTACCAGTCCCTTTGCACTGCACCATTTGCTGCTGTCATAAGTGCCCCTGGCTGAGATCAGCCAGGGGCGCAAAAGCCAAAATTGGGAATGACTCCCTGAGTCAATCCCTCCTTTTTGGTATCTAAAAATAGAATCAGTCCTGCCTATAATATGGGCAAGTGTACTAGAGAACCACTGTATCATAGAACCAGAGAGCACAGCTGCTCTGTGTCAGATCCAGCAGAAATTATGAGCTGTATGCTATTCACAGGGGGTGCTCCTGCAACAACCCCACCTGTTGATTCCGTTCTTCCCCCAGCCTTCCTGGGCTACCGTAGCAGTGTCCCCCCACTTGTGTGATGAAGTAATAAAGAATGCAGGAATAAGACACAGTGACTTGTTAGTGAGAAATGAGTGGAAGGCAGCCTCCAGCTGCTATGATAGTCCAGACAAGACATTAAGCAGTGTGGAGGAGAGGAGCCCAGCATCCCACTGCTAGTCCAGGGACAATTGAATCTTTTCTTTACACATGAAGGGCGGGGGCTGATGGAGCTCAGCCCCCTGTTGCTATGATGAAGATGGTTACCAGCCATACTGCACCATCTACCAGGAAAAATCAGGAGCTTTTTACACAGGCGCCCATGATTGACCTCACTGAATGCTAGTCGGCATGGTTACCAGTCCTTTTGCACTGCCCCATGTGCCAATAGACTGATGATGACGATGGATATCAGCCATATTGTGCCATCAGCCACCCATGGCAGGGGGGAGTGAGGATGTTGGTGTTGACTGCTGCAGCATCGCGTCTATCTGCAGCATTCATTAAAGATAGGGTGACATGTAAAAGAGTCAAGAGAGGATTGTTTTCCCTTTCACTTCTGGGGGTAGGTGGGGGGTGTGCGTAAATTGCCAAGCTATGCCCTGAACCACCGCAGACACTGTGTTTGACCCTAGAAGCATTTGGAGCTCAGCCAAGAATGCAAATGGTTTTCAGAGACTGCAGGCACTGTGGGATTGCTTGAGTCCTCCAGTTCCCGCTCCAGTCCCCCCTCCATGAGCGTCCATTTGATTCTTTGGCTTTCCATTACACTTGTCACGCAGCAGTGCGCTGAGTCCCTGCTATGGCGTCTGTGTGGAGATTTTTTAAAAATGATTTTGAATTTCGTCTTCTGTAACGGAGCGCTGATAGAACAGATTTGCCTGCCCTTACTGCGATCACATCCGTACGGTCCATGCTGGAGCTCTTTTTTTATTTTGATTTTGGACTGCATCACCACCCGTGCTGATCGGAGCTCCACTCTGGGCAAACAGGAAATATTCAAAAGTTCGCGGGGCTTTTCCTGTCTACCTGGCCACTGCATCCGAGTTCAGATTGCTGTCCAGAGCGGTCAGTGGTGCACTGTGGGATACCAGCCGGAGGCCAATACCGTCGATCTGTGGCCACACTAACCCTAATCCGATATGGTAAGTCCGATACTAGCGCTACTCCTTTCGTTAGGGAGGAGTACAGAAACCGGTTTAAAGAGCCCTTTATATCGATATAAAGGGCCTCTTAGTGTGGACGGGTGTGGCGTTAAATCGGTTTTACGCTCCTTAAACCGGTTTAAACGCGTAGTGTAGACCAGGCCTAATTTATCTTTTTTGAGATGGAGTGACCAGAATTGCATGCAGTATTCAAGCTGTGGGTGTATCATGGATTTATATAGTGGCATTATGATATTTTCTGTCTTATTATCTATCCCTTTCCTAATGATTTGGACCATTCTGTTAGCCTTTTTGACTGTGCATATTTAGCAGATGTGGATAGTTTTTTGAACACAGTGACTCCAAGATCTCTTTCTTGAGAGGTAACAGCTAATTTAGCCCTTGTAATTTTTTATGTATAGTTGGGATTACATTTTCCAATGTGCATTCTTGTCATCAATGAATTTCATCTGCCATTTTGATCTGCACATTTTCATCTGCACTGTCCCCCAGTTTAATTATATTCCTGGGCAACTCTTCACAGTCACACTAACTATCTTGAGTAATTTAATATTGTCTGCAAACTTTGCCACCTCATTGTTTGCCCTCTTTTCCAAATTATTTATGATTGTATTAAACAGCACCGGTTTCTGCATAGAACTTTGGACTCCTACTTTTTCCTCTTTCCATTGTGAAAACTGACCATTTATTCTGACCTATTTTCCCTATCTTTTATTCTATGAGAGGACCTTCCCTCTTATCCCATGGCTGCTTAATTTGTTTAAGAGCCTTTGGTGAGGGACCTTGTCAAAGGCTTCCTGAAAGTCCAAGTAAATTATAGCCATTGGATCACCCTTGTTCACAGGCTTGTTAACATCCTCAGAGAATTCTAATAGATTGATGAGGCATGTGTGACATTACGCCCCATATTCTTCATAGAGATATTGCTATGATATGAATATGGCATAACTAAGATATGTTTTGTGCAAGATGGGTCATGTGAGGTGTTGTTGGAAAGGTTATAATTTACTGAATGTGATTATCCAATATGTGTGCTTATATCATTTCTGTATCTGAAATTAGGAATATTGACTATGTAACAATTACAACTGTGTGTGAACTTGGGGAACGCCCACCAGACAGTATGCCATCAGCCTGGATGGGTCATTAAGAAGGACAATAGGATGTTGAAGATACTAATCTCCATCCTTCCTGAGAAGTTTCCTGGGATGCTGCTTTGACACTGTAGGGTCATGTGATCATGTCACCTGGTACAGGATACCATCTTGAAATGCTGGTACTTTTCCATGGGAAGGGGGTGGGGGTCAGACCAGGAAATAAAACATTCCCGCCATATGCAAATCCTATTTAAGGTTGGGGAGTGAGTTAATCTTGGCTCTCCTCCTCCCTGCCCAAGATGGAAGACTACTGAAAACATCTGAAGAAACAAAGGAACTAAGCTGGGGGACACAGCGGCTGAGCCCAGGCAAGAAAAGTCAGCCTGTAAAATGAATCCCTGGAGATTTAAGATGAAAGCAGTGCAGTTCACCTTCAAGAAACTCTGCAAGCTGCTTGAAAAACTCTGCAAGCTGCTGAGAAATTATTATTTGTAGGCAGTATTCCTTAGTGGATTAAGCTTAGTTTGCATGTTTTGTTTTATTTGCTCAGTAACCTGCTTTGTTCTGTTTGCTATCACTTAAAATTTACCTTTTGTAGTTGATAAACTTGTTTTTTTGTTTATTCTAAACCCAGTTTGTGCAATTCATAACTGTGTGGGGGCGGGGGAACTGTGCATATCTTTCTCCACACTGAGGGAAGGGGTGAATTTCATGAGTTTACACTGTATAGATCTCTATACAATGTAAGACAATATAATTTGGGGTTTACGCTCCAGAGGGTGTGTGCACCAGAGTTAATTGCAGACTCTGTGTAATTTTACAGCTGGGTGGGTCCCTACCTGTGTGTGTGCTGGAAGAGGGCTTGAGAGCCTGTCAGCAGCACAGAGTGGGGAGAACCCAGGCTGGTGGCACAGGTAAGAACATA
Organism: Mauremys mutica; assembly: GCF_020497125.1. Classification (NCBI taxonomy): domain Eukaryota; kingdom Metazoa; phylum Chordata; order Testudines; family Geoemydidae; genus Mauremys; species Mauremys mutica. Next base: position 82,621,243 of record NC_059078.1, read on the forward strand.
AGAACATAAGAAAGGCCGTACCGGGTCAGACCAAAGGTCCATCTAGCCCAGTATCTGTCTACCGACAGTGGCCAATGCCAGGTGCCCCTGAGGGAGTGAACCTAACAGGCAATGATCAAGTGATCTCTCTCCTGCCATCCATCTCCATCCTCTGACGAACAGAGGCTAGGGACACCATTCTTACCCATCCTGGCTAATAGCCATTTATGGACTTAGCCACCATGAATTTATCCAGTCCCCTTTTAAACATTGTTATAGTCCTAGCCTTCACAACCTCCTCAGGTAAGGAGTTCCACAAGTTGACTGTGCGCTGCGTGAAGAAGAACTTCCTTTTATTTGTTTTAAACCTGCTGCCTATTAATTTCATTTGGTGACCCCTAGTTCTTGTATTATGGGAATAAGTAAATAACTTTTCCTTATCCACTTTCTCAACATCACTCATGATTTTATATACCTCTATCATGTCCCCCCTTAGTCTTCTCTTTTCCAAACTGAAGAGTCCCAGCCTCTTTAATCTTTCCTCATATGGGACCCTCTCTAAACCCCTAATCATTTTAGTTGCTCTTTTCTGAACCTTTTCTAGTGCTAGAATATCTTTTTTGAGGTGAGGAGACCACATCTGTACACAGTATTCGAGATGTGGGCGTACCATGGATTTATATAAGGGCAATAATATATTCTCAGTCTTATTCTCTATCCCCTTTTTAATGATTCCTAACATCCTGTCTGCTTTTTTGACCGCCTCTGCACACTGCGCGGACATCTTCAGAGAACTATCCACGATGACTCCAAGATCTTTTTCCTGACTTCTTGTAGCTAAATTAGCCCCCATCATATTGTATGTATAGTTGGGGTTATTTTTTCCAATATGCATTACTTTACATTTATCCACATTAAATTTCATTTGCCATTTTGTTGCCCAATCACTTAGTTTTGTGAGATCTTTTTGAAGTTCTTCACAATCTGCTTTGGTCTTAACTATCTTGAGTAGTTTAGTATCATCTGCAACTTTGCCACCTCACTGTTTACCCCTTTCTCCAGATCATTTATGAATAAATTGAATAGAATTGGTCCTAGGACTGACCCTTGGGGAACACCACTAGTTACCCCTCTCCATTCTGAGAATTTACCATTAATTCCTACCCTTTGTTCCCTGTCCTTTAACCAGTTCTCAATCCATGAAAGGACCTTTCCTTTTATCCCATGACAGCTTAATTTACGTAAGAGCCTTTGGTGAGGGACCTTGTCAAAGGCTTTCTGGAAATTTAAGTACACTATGTCCACCGGATCCCCCTTGTCCACATGTTTGTTGACCCCTTCAAAGAACTCTAATAGATTAGTAAGACACGATTTCCCTTTACAGAAACCATGTTGACTATTGCTCAAGAGTTTATGTTTTTCTATGTGTCTGACAATTTTATTCTTTACTATTGTTTCAACTAATTTGCCCGGTATCGACGTTAGACTTACCGGTCTGTAATTGCCGGGATCACCCCTAGAGCCCTTTTTAAATATTGGCGTTACATTAGCTAACTTCCAGTCATTGGGTACCAAAGCCGATTTAAAGGACAGGTTACAAACCTTAGTTAATAGTTCTGCAACTTCACATTTGAGTTCTTTCAGAACTCTTGGGTGAATGCCATCTGGTCCCGGTGACTTGTTAATGTTGAGTTTATCAATTAATTCCAAAACCTCCTCTAGTGACACTTCAATCTGTGACAGTTCCTCAGATTTGTCACCTACAAAAGCCAGCTCAGGTTTGGGAATCTCCTTAACATCCTCAGCCGTGAAGACTGAAGCAAAGAATCCATTTAGTTTCTCCGCAATTACTTTATCATCTTTAAGCGCTCCTTTTGTATTTTCATTGTCAAGGGGCCCCACTGGTTGTTTAGCAGGCTTCCTGCTTCTGATGTACTTAAAAAATATTTTGTTATTACCTTTGGAGTTTTTGGCTAGCCGTTCTTCAAACTTCTTTTTGGCTTTTCTTATTACACTCTTGCACTTAAGTTGGCAGTGTTTGTGCTCCTTTCTATTTGCCTCACTAGGATTTGACTTCCACTTTTTAAAGGAAGTCTTTTTATCTCTCACTGCTTCTTTTACATGGTTGTTAAGCCACGGTGGCTCTTTTTTAGTTCTTTTACTGTTTTTCTTAATTTGGGGTATACATTGAAGTTGGGCCTCTATTATGGTGTCTTTAAAAAGGGCCCACGCAACTTGCAGGGATTTCACTTTAGTCACTGTACCTTTTAACTTTTGTCTAACTAACCCCCTCATTTTTGTATAGTTCCCCCTTTTGAAATTAAAGGCCACAGTGTCGGGCAGTTGAGATGTTCTTCCCACCACAGGGATGTTGAATGCTATTGTATTATGGTCACTATTTCCAAGCGGTCCTGCTATAGTTACCTCTTGGACCAGCTCCTGTGCTCCACTCAGGATTAAATCTAGAGTCGCCTCTCCCCTTGTGGGTTCCTGTACCAGCTGCTCCATGAAGCAGTCATTTAAAGTATCGAGAAATTTTATCTCTGCGTTTCGTCCTGAAGTGAAATGTTCCCAGTCAATATGGGGATAATTGAAATCCCCCACTATTATTGGGTTCTTAATTTTGATAGCCTCTCTAATTTCCCTTAGCATTTCATCATCACTATTACTGTCCTGGTCAGGTGGTCGATAATAGATCCCTACTGTTATATTTTTACTAGAGCATGAAATTTCTATCCATAGAGACTCTATGGAACCTGTGGATTCGCTTAAGATTTTTACTTCATTTGAATCTACACTTTCTTTAACATATAGTGCCACTCCTCCCCCTGCACGGCCTGTTCTGTCCTTCCGATATATTTTGTACCCCGGAATGATTGTGTCCCATTGATTGCTCTCAGTCCACCAGGTTTCTGTGATGCCTATTATATCTATATCCTCCTTTATCACAAGGCACTCTAGTTCACCCATCTTATTATTTAGACTTCTGGCATTTGTGTACAAGCACTTAAAAAACTTGTCCCTGTTTATTAGCCTGCCTTTTTCTGATGTGCCAGATTCTTTTTTATGTGACTGTTTATCATCTGATCCGGCCCTTACATTATACTTCTCATTCCTCTGCTCCTGACTATAACCTGGAGATTCTCTATCATCAGACTCTCCCCTAAGAGAAGTCTGTGTCCGATCCACACGCTCCTCTGCAGCAGTCGGCTTTCCCCCATCTCCTAGTTTAAAAACTGCTCTACAACCTTTTTAATGTTTAGTGCCAGCAGGTGGGCTCATTGTGACCCCAGCACATCAGGTGGCACCCCGGACGGGGAGTTGAATCCATCACAGCATGATTTCCCTTTACAAAAGCTGTAATGGGAATTCTGTCCTTTACTATTGTTTCAACCATTTTGATTGGTACTGAAGTAAGGCTTGCCAGTCTGTAATTGCCAGGATTACTTCTGAGGACTTTAAAAAAAATTGGTGATGTATTATTTCTTCCAGTCATCTGGTACAGAGGCTGATTTAAGCAGTAGGTTACATGTTAGTTTTTCTATTTTATATCTTAGTTTCTTCAGAACTCTTGAGTGAATACCATCTGGTCCTGGTGACTTATCACTGTTTAATTTATCAGTTTGTTCCAAAACCTCCTCTATTGACACCTCAGTCTGGGACAGTTCCTCAGATTTGTCACCTAAAAAGAATGGCTCAGGTGTGGGAATCTCTCTCAAATCCTCTGAAATGAAGATCTATGTAAAGAATTAATTTGCTTCTCTGCAACTGCCTTGTCTTTCTTGAGTCCTTCTTTAGCACCTCGATCGTCCAGTGGTTTGACAGGCTTCCTGCTTCTGATATACTTACAAAAACTAGCAGCAAAAATAGTTGTCTTTTGCTAGCTGCTCTTCAAATTCTTTCTTGTCCTGCCTTATTGTACTTTTAGACTTGCCAGAGTTCTTGCTCCTTTCTATTTTCCTCAGTAGGATTTGACATCTAATTTTTAAAGGATGTTTTTGTGGCTCAACTGTCTTTAAGTTATCATAGATTGTTCACATGCTGTTTAGCCATGTTGGCATTTTGTTGGTCTTCTTACTGAATTTTTTTTCCTATTTGATGTGTATATACTTAGTTTGAGCCTCTCTGTTATGGTGGTTTTTAAATAGTTTCCATGAAGCGTGTAGGCGTTTCACCATTGTGACTGTTCCTTTTAATTTCTGTTTAACTAGCTTCTTCATTTTTGTGTAGTTTCCCTTTTTGAAGTTAAATGCTACCATGGTGGTTTTATTTGGTATTCTCCCTGTTACAAAGATGTTAAATTTTATTACATTATGGTTACTATTACCGAGCAGTTCAACTATATTCACCTTTTTAGACCAGATACTATGCTCCATTTAAGACTAAATCCAGATTTGCTTCTTCCCATGTGAGTTCCAGGACTGACTGCTCCAAGAAGTAGTCATTAATGGTATTTAGAAATTTTATCTCTGCATCCTGTCCTGAGGTGACATATACCCAGTCAGTATGGGGATAGTTGAAATCTTCCAATGGATTTTCTGTTTTTGTAGCCTCTTTAATCTCCCCAAGCATATGACAATTACTATAACCATTCTGGTCAAGTGGTGGTTAGTATATTCCTCCTGCTATACTCTTATTATTCAAGCATGGAATTTTTAACGCTATATGGTGACAAGTATTAGTTCATTTAGTTTTGTTATTTCCATTACACTACTGATCATTATTCAGTCACTCCACTTTATCAATAAAATCCTCAATACTATAACCTTTTGAAGAGCAATGACTATACACCAAATTGTAAGGATATTTTGGTCCTCCTTTTTGCCATCCCACATCTCAATCTGCTAGTAATTTCATTGAATCTGATGATAGAGGACCTTATCAGACTCAGAGTTGGTGTTACACCCTGACAACATAATGGTTTTTAAGAGTTGAGAGGGTAAGTTAGTTTTCGTGCCTGTTAATTCGTTTGTTAGCTCCTGTACTAGGATGGCTTACAAGGGAGCCAATCAGTGCCAAATACATCCTATGTTTTCAATTCATAGATCTGAGTGGGATCATAGGGAGGGCTGAGAGCATGGCCTGAACCTGCTTCTACTGAGAGAGAGTTTCATCAAAGGATTGTTGTTTGTCCTTCGAGTTCAAAGATGATCATGACATCACTGATTGGTTTGGTTTCTGTGAACACGTGAGTGGCTGATCAGGCCAATTTGAGGTCGGAACTCACTGTGGCACACTGAACAAGAGATGTCACTGTGGGTTACTTGATTAACAGTGGACATACTGCTGTTGTGAGATTTACATTGCAGGCATTTCTGCTCTGCGTCAGCAGTTCTTCTCTGCTCATAGACTGCCGCTCCAGTATGGATGACACTTTGCCAGGTAGAATGATCATGAGTGAGATTGTTCCAAAACTCTGGGTCAATACTGAAATGCCTCAAGGATAACTTGAGGGAGTCTTTTGAAACGTTTCTTCTGGTCTCCATTCTTTAGCTCACCATAAAACATCTTCTTTAGCAGTTGATCATTTGACATCTGGTGATATGGCCTGCCCATCTCATCTGTGATTTCATCAACAGAATATGGATGCTTGGCAGGGGTGAAAGTAACTTACAGGACTTACCGGTACGCTGTACCGGCTTACTTTCACCCAGGGGCGGCTCTAGGATTTGCGCCACCTCAGGCAGGGCGGCACGTCGCGGGGGCGCTCTGCTGGTCGCCGGTCCCGTGGCTCCGGTGGACCTCCTGCAGATGTGCCTGCGGAGGGTCCGCTGGTCCCGTGGCTCCGGTGGACCTCCCGCAGGCACGTCTGCGGATGCTCCACCGAAGCCGCGGGACCAGCGGACCCTCCGCAGGCATATCAGCGGGAGGTCCACTGGAGCCGTGGTCCCAGCGGACCTTCCGCAGGCATGCCTGCGGGAGGTCCACCGGAGCCGCCTGCCACCCTCCCGCGGGACGCCTCCCCAAGCGCGCGCTTGGCGCGCTGGGGTCTGGAGCCGGCCCTGCTTTCACCTCTGAATTGCTTGGAATACCTGCCCATATGAGAATCTCAGTATCTGAAACCTTGTTTTGCCATCTTATCCTCACCAGTTTCCTCAGACAGCCCACATGAAACTGATTCAGTTTCATAACATGGCATTTTACACTGTCCAGGTTTCACATGCATATATCAAAATTGGCAACATGATGGCTTTGTAGGCCTTCAGTTTTGTTTGTTGACTAATGCCTCTTCACTCCCACACATTTGCACGTAGTCTGACAAAGGACACATTGGTTTTATCATCAATGTGAACTGCATGTGATAGGGTACTCCCAAGGCAGATGAACTTGTCCACTGCCTGGAGGGTTTGGCCATTCACTGTGATAGCAGGCTCTATGGAAGGCTTTCCGGTGCAGGCTGGTACATCACTTTTGTCTTCTTGATGTTGATTGTGAGACCAACATTGTCACAAGCTGAAGAGAAATAGTCCATACTCCGCTGCATGACAGACTCAGATTTGGATAAAAGGGTAAAAGTTTCATTGACTTTAGTGGGTGAGGGACTGTGCTTGAGGACAAAATTAGTCAGTTTTAAAATACAGTTGCACTTTCTTCTGATACCAGTGTCCCCTTCTTGGCAGTTGTCCCCCTTTTCCAAGTAATAGCAGATGACTGAGGTCTGGGGCCTTGCAGGTCGGCTCCCTAGTGGAGGAGAAATCAGTGAAACAGGGTGGGTATAAGTGTAACTAACTTTACTTAAACAAGTATACAGCAATCCTGAAACAGAGGCAGTCACAAAAAGCATTCATGCTGTTCTTCCGCAAATCTCAGCCCGCAAACCCATGACTCAGTTCTGAGGAAGCTACTCTGTCCTGAGAATTACCTCTAAATCTAGCTAATAAAGCAGACAGGAAACTCCGTCAGCTTCTCTCAGAGTATCACTGCATAACAAAACTAACAACAAACAATACACTATATCTTTAAAGGCTGAAATCTTGCTTGCACGCTGATAAAAAGAATTTGTATACTACATGTAATAGCGCCATCTGATAATTCCTGCCATAATATTTTTAATACAATTTCCTCTTTTATGGGTAGACTCCTCCTTTTTATCTGCTGATTTTTTATTTTTTCTTTATTTTTATGTAACATTTGGATTTTTTTTTTAAGGGAGAGGTGGCATCTTTGTAACCAACTTGATAACTGTAAGTCCAGAAGCCAGTTAGTAGAGCTAATCAGAACAAAGGGACTTGCATATTCACTGCATAGAAATTCAAAAATGATAATACAGTGACTATTGAAAATCCTGCACTCTGATTAGATGGTAATTGCTATTAGCCAGTTGGTATACAGGGATTTAGAAAGGGAAATAAATAACATAAATAACTAGAATGACAATATAAATCATACTCCCAGCACCAGAGTGCAGCAATTTGCATAGCTGAGGAAACAGATAGCTAGTTATGTTTCAGTAACTGTACAGCATCCCTGTACTCTGAGACCATCTAAGTTTAACACTTCTATAGTTCAGGTTCACAGAGTTATAACTGTATGTCATATGTAGAGAAGAAAATGTCCTCCAGGTCAGTGTGAACTTGTTGTATCAGGCAGGAGGCCTATTAGGATTAAGAATGTTACTTAAATTGAAAATGCATAACTATAAAGTGATTTGGAAATGAAAATTGCTTTTTGTTCAGTTTCCAGTTTTTGTACCTATTAGACAATTTTTTGGTTAAAAAATAGTACCACTGAATTGTGGTAGATACACATCTATCCTTTCTTACTAACTTTCCTATTGAATTAATCATTCTATCTGAAGCATAGATTTGGTCTTATAATCACATTTTCCTCTATTTTTGTGGCATCTTCATTGAGGTATGAAAAAAATGAATGACTAATTATATTGCAAAAATGTAGCTATGGTATTTTATTTTAATTTCTTTAATGTAAGTGTTTAGTACAAATACTTGTTTTTGAAAATATTGCACACAGAGAAGTATCAAATACACACAACATGAGCATTTATAGATTTATAAAGGAGATTTTCAAAGGCACAAATGGGATTAGACACCTAAATGCCTTTTTTGTCTTTGGAAATCTCCTTATTGCTTAGCTTTGTTAAGAGTTGTTGAGTGACTGGTGTAGATGTAATACATAAGTATTGTAGTAATTACAGCTCATTGAACAGTATTCATTGACCCAACACTTTGACAAACATAGGCCTCTTTTAGTTTATGAATGAATCACAAACTATTTCTGATTTATAGTTATGTATTACATAAGAACAGCCATACTGGGTTAGACCAAAGGTCCATCTAGCCCAGTTTCCTGTCTTCCGACAGTAGCCAATGCCAGGTGCCCCAGAGGCAATGAACAGAACAGGTAATCATCAAATGATGCATCCCCTGTCGCCCATTCTCAGATTCTGGCAAACAGAGGCTAAGGGTGCCATCCCTGCCCATCCTGACTAACAGCCATTGATAGACCTATCCTCCATGGACTTATCAAGTTCTTTTTGGACCCTGTTATAGTGTTGGCCTTCACAACATCCTCTAGCAAACAGTTCCACAGGTTGACTGTGCGTTGTGTGAAGAAATACTTCCTTTCATTTGTTTTAAATCTGCTGCCTATTAATTTCATTTGGTGACCCCCTAGTTCTTGTGTTATGAGGAGGAGTAAATAATACATCCTTATTTACTTTCTCCACACCAGTCATGATTTTATAGACTTCTATCATATTCCCCCCCTTAGTCATCTTTTTCAAGCTGAAAAGTCCCAATATTATTAATATTTGTAAGTATTTGCTCAATAGTTTGTGAGGATGATTTATAGATTTTTTTGTGTGTGAATTGGGAACAGTTCATTTGCATGATTTATTAATGCTGCTTATTATGTCTGAAGTCTCGTGGTGTATTTTTTGTTCTCTAATTGGTTGACTGAAAATATTTAATGAGAGAATAAGGAATGATAAATAACAATAAATATTGAATAACACATTTCTGGTACAAATATGAGAAATATTCAAGATGTTAATGAATATTCACAAATAACTAAGGCTAAGATTTAGTTATAGGTATTTTTAGTAAAAGTCATGGACAGGTCACAGGCCGTGAATTTTTGTTTATTGCCCGTGACCTGTCTCTGGCTTTTACTATAAATACTCATTGCTAAATCTCTGCTGCTGGGCCCGGCTACTCTGGGGAGCCCCTGCTCCAGTGGTGGGGGCTGACTGCCCCCAGCAGCCCGTTGCTCTGAGGCCCCCGGGGATCATTCTCCCAACAGCCTCAGGGGCTGCCTCCAGGACTGCTGCTGCTTGGGTGGGACACTTTCTGGGGCCCTGTTCCATCTGTCCCCGGGACTACTGCTGCTTGGGCAGTCCCTAGGGCCGTCCCTGGAACCGATGGTTGGGTACTCCCTGGGGCCGCTACTCCAGCAGCCCCCAGGACTGCTGCTGCTCAGGTGCTCCCTGGGGCCAGCTGCCCTGGGCCACCTGGGCAGTGGCCAGTGCAGCTGGTCCTGGGGTCCGTCCGAGTGGCTGGCATGGCTGGCCCTGGGGCTGCCCCAGGATCGTTGCTCAGGCGCTCTCTGGGGCTGCCCCCGGGACTGTCTGCCACACCAGCTGCTGCAGCTGTGGAAGTCATGGAGGTCACGGAAAGTCACGGAATCCATGACTTACGCAACCTCTGTGACAGAATTGCAGCCTTATATATAACTAATTTCATGACCGCACAAATAAAATATATCCATCGATATAGATATATAGATAGTTCCATTACTTTGCCCAGCTTTGTTAACAGTAGTTTTTCTTTCTTTCTACTTCTGTGACTTGTAGTTGCTATTATACTGTAACCAGATTCAGACTGCATCAGCTCTGATCATTTTAATGAAACAGGAACTGCATTAATATCTCATTCCATATCTAGCCATTGGCTTAAAAGAACTTCTATATTTCTCAAGAAGAAAATGTCAGTTCTTCATAGGAACATGCCAAACCAAGAATCCCAGGAGGGCATTAAGAGGGCCAAGATGACACAACGCAATAATTTTTATCTTCTTGTCTTTTGCCTGCATCTGCACTTTAAAAGTAACTTGTGAAAGGGAATTCAGTGATTTTGAAAGATACTTGATTTTTCTTCGACTTGATGATGATGCTGCCTTTGTCTTTGTGACAAAAAGTTCTCAGAGCATCTTTAAAGTTAGAGTTTTAACACTTCCTTTTTTTCAATCTTTTTATCAGGGCTTGGTAGGAATTGAAATAAGTCCAAACACCCTTACTTTCTATATAAAAGCTTTTTAGTTTTCAGAATAGCCTTTTTAAAGTGAATTAATTCTTAGAGCATCTTTAAATTTACATAGCCATTCAAGAAGGTATTGTCTCTTCTTAACAGTCTTTGGAAAGGTGGCTCTTGTCTTTCAATTTGGTAAGGAGGTTGCTTAAGCATTGCCAGATAACTAACTAATTCACCACTTAACATAAATATTCTATACTCAGATGGCTTCTTGTATTAGTATCAACCAGAAATATAAGTAAATGTTGTTATATTCTCCAAGCAGCATGGCCATACAAATAATTGTGAAGAATTCTTAAATTCAATAAAGGTGCAGATGAGTTTTTAATGACCTAACATAAGAATATATTATAATAATTTATTGATAATTTTTACATCAATATTGAGGTTTCCCCCCTACATATCACTATATCCTAAATGGTGGATATTTTATGAAGTTCCTTTCTGAATAATATATGTATAATATTAATATCAAAGATTGGTTTTCACCTACAATAAATTATTTAATACCACTTGTTATAGCATGCAAAAAGATTGAGTACAGCAAGTAGAGAACTGACAGATTTCCCTGGAAATGCTTAAATATTGGATACTAGAATTGTTTTTATGAGCAAATGTATGGTCACAGCAGGTATTAGTTAAAATGACATGGAAAAATAATGTGAATGTTTTTTCTCCTCTTAGATCAGTGCATGTACTTCTTATTTCAAACACAATTTTAAGGAATTATGAAAATCTCAAGTGTCATGCCTGTTTTTCCTCTCATTTCTATGTAGGGTTTCATTCCTGTGATCAGTACTGTCCAGGGTTTAGCATTTGAGAGCAGCATTTGCTTCCATAATTTATTTCTCTGTTTTCAATTTCACACTGTAAACTTCTTGAACACGCTTGTTTGGATATGGGTGATTTACTGAGAGCTCACTAATGATTTATTTCTTCAGACTGGATGATGAGTGGGAATAGATGAAGTGTGCTTTCACTGTCAGGGCAGGAATAGCCACTGGGAAAGGGTGGAGTGGAGTGGGGGAAGCAACAACAAAACCTGTCACAAGAGTAAGCCATTGCTTTTAGAATCAGTATTCCAGCCACAGGAAAGAAAAAAGCAATTGTTCTGAGTGGAGAGGGACAGCAACCAATCAACTGAAATGGAACATAGTGAAGTTAGGAAGACGCAAAAACAAATAAGAACCATTTATGGCTCCTTTGTGCCTTTGGCACAGGCCTTCAGTATGGTGCAGCCCTTCCCTAAGGAAAACACTATGAGCAGAAAGTCTCTTGCTTCTCCCCAATGCAAAGAAAGAGTGTATCCCCTGTAACAACCTTTTTATAAGGTGCTGCCTACACTCCTTTATGTAGTAGGGGGTGGACTTTTGGCTCTGTCTCGTCTATGCCCCTTCTCTTTACCCTTCACTCATCATTTTGGGGTGTTGTTTGCCTTGGGGAGGGGAAATATGAAAAAAGCAATTCCTGTACTCCCCACAGAGCAGGAACACTTATGACCTTGCACACACACATAAGGTACACAAAAAGTATGGCCCTCAGCAAGGATGGTCTAAGGGGCAGAACAGGAAGTCAGGAGTTCTGGGTTCTATTTCTGGGTGAGTCATTTGTGTTCTCCATTGAAATAAACTGGAACTGTGGATGCTCAGCACCTTTGAACATTTGCAAACCCACTAGTGTTCAGAAATGATAGTCAATTTACCGCTTCAGCAATCTGTGTGTTATCTACAGATTTTTTTCAGCTGTGATTTTAAATTTATTTCCAGATCATTGATGAAAAAGTTGAATAGCATCAGGTCTAGTACAGATCCTTGTGGAACCACGCTAGAACATTTAATAATAATAATAATAATATATTAACTAGCTATGTTGAGAACTACTTTCTGAGATCTGTAAGTTAGCCAGTTCTTAATTTGATTAAACCATTCTGATAATAATGTATTGAGCTAATTTTTTTTATCTTAATGTTGTGTGATACTAAGTCAAATGCCTCCCAAAAGTCTATTTTTTCTATACAGTTACTTTTAGCAACTAAGTTTGTAATCTCATCAAAGAATATCATGTTTGACAAGACCTATTTTCCATAAAACTGTGTCGCATTAATTGTATTCTATCCTTTAATTTTTTATCAGTTGAATTCTGTGTCAGCTTGTTTGCCCTTTTGAATAATGGCATACCATTAGCTCTCTTTCACTCTTCTGGAATTTCCCTGGTATTCCAAGATCTATTTAAAATTAAATATCAGTGAGCCAGAGATCTCCTTTAGGACTTTGGGTGCAAGTTATCCATACTTGCAGATTTAAAAAAGTGTTTATCCCTAGTAGATGTTGTCTAACATTTCCCCCAGTTATTAATGGACTGGAAAGTACTCCATTAGCCTTACATTATTCTTCTTTTCAAATACAGAACAGAAACATTTGAACATTTCTGCCTCTTCTGCATCATTATTAACAATTTTACTATTTCCATCTACCAATGAGTCTATACCATTACTATGACTTTTTAAACGCCATCTGATTTTTCCTTAGCCCTGCAGCACATGGATAGTTCCCTGATGTCTTTAGCGTCTCTTATCAATCTTCTGCACTTCATAGCAATCAATATAAATAAGAAGTTACCTACTTCCCCCTTTTTCATTTGTTATATATTGCTTTTTTATTTCTGATTGCTGCCTTCACTTTGCCACTGAACCAACAGGCCTTTTAGATAAAGATATCATTGTTCTTGATATGGCCATTTGATAAACTCTTCTCAGACTCCTAATTTTCATTCACATTTGTCTGTCTAAGTTTTTTCTCCCAATCCATCTTTTTGCTCAAAATTTCCTCAGCTTTGGTTAATAATCTCTGCTGGAACTACTCAAAGTAAACAGGAAAAGCACATGTTTTGGATAATTTTTGCCTGAGAGTGAAAAAATTCTGGGATAATATAATTACAATAAGATCATAACTATATTCTAACTTTCAACTCTGTGCAATTTGGAAGACTTTTCAGTATTAATTATTCATTATGCACACATGAATGGATTTCTTTAATTTAGATGGTGGCAAAAATATGTATATTTCTGGACTCTGGAAAGATAAGAGCCCCAACAGAAATCAAATATATCTCAAAGCAAACCAAAATCATATTTTATGTAGAAGTAACACATAGTAGATATGACACAAAATAAAAGATTTCACTGAAACAGTGGAAGCAATGAAGTTAGATTAAGAGAAAAGGTTATATATAGAAATACAACAGATGCTTTCCCCATTACTTGAGATGTACATGTTGGTTATCAAACACATAATGGGAAAACTATTTTTTTTTTGGGGGGGAAGAAGGGGAGGTTAATATTACTATTTTTTTTCATTTTTACTTTTAATGTTGGTGTTAAAATTCCAGCAAAATATAATTGGCACCTGCATTTCTTGCAAACCCTCCCTCCCAAAAAACCCACACACACTTCTGAATCCATATGGGTCCTCTGTCTTATACTTGTCCCTAGGAACCCTGGTGAGCAATGTTGGTATCTTACGCAAGTGTATGGTGTACATTTCCCCAGGAATCTCCTACAAATATTTTTGCCATTTAACTTCAGAAGATCTTGAGCCCTCCCTTTAAACTGTATTCAAACCTTGAATTTCAGAGCTAGCTGTTGCTAGTTTTCAGTGAGAAGTCATCTCCACTGAAAAAGGGACCTTTTTGTGCTTAGAAATAAATAAATGAAGTGTGAAAGATGTGTGTTTTTTAATAAAATGGACTCATGCAATATGAAAAAATTCAAATGTGGAGTAAGGTTCTTTCTTTGCAAGTAATTTCTACTCATCTATTGCCTGGGAGCTCTGAGTGACCTGAATTCTTTCCAAGTAGTTTAGCACATCTCTCATTCTCATGGAGAATTCTGTACTTTCAATTTAGAGCCTTTTTAATGAAATGAATTAACTAGTTCCAGCTTTGTTAAAAGTCTACACATCAAAAGTAGTATTGCATGTGCCACACAGAAAAGCAAAGATCAGAGGCTGAAAGCGCAGCGGTAGACTAGCTTTGCTCTTGCCTACATATGATTTGAGATTGACATAAAAGAACATGTCTTTTCTTTCTAAGTTTCTTGTCCCTCTTTGTCAGCACTTAATGATAACTTAAAGCTTCACAATAAAATTGCCATGTGCAGAAAGCAAAGATGAACAGCCATAGCAAATACAAGAACAATGTTAGAGGTTGTGACCTTATCTGCTTTTTCATAGATTTGTTAATATGATTTATTGTACTTGATTTGTTTACTCATTTTCTCCTTATATCCAGCCTCTTTCCTTTGTGCAGCATAAATTTGCTAGAATGCTACCACAGCTATTTCCATTGCCTACTGAATGCTTTGTTCTGAGATTAAAGTGTTGACTCTGCATGCCTCAGCTGCTTAAGTATCAAAGAGAAGCTTGTGATGCCAACCTAGTTATGCAGAAGAAAACATCTATTTCAAGCTAATTTTACACTTCTATCAGGGCAGGGCTAATCTCAATGGAAATTAAAATTGTTCTCATGCTTTAAAGTATCAATGCTAGTGAGATGAAAAAAAATTCAAATGAAAAAAGAAATACTAACATCCAAGTCTGATACTTTTTCAAATTTAGAAATGGATTCAATTTTTACCATTCTTTGTAAAAGTCATCTTAAAAGCAGATGTCAAATAACAGTCTATGCAATAATACTGTCTGTGGCAATGGGTTTTCAACTTATAGTATAGTAAAGAGCGAGAGGGAAGAAACACACAATTCCTACATCATCCTTTCCCATGAACAAATATGCTTAATGGTGGCACTATTTGAATGCAAAAATATGGTCCTATAATACGGTCCACCGCCTTGATCTGTAGGGGATGGGAGTGCAATAAAAAAAGACAGTCAGGAATGCCCAGAAATGAATGCCGACTTTTACTGTAGCAACAAATCAGCATTAGAAGCTTTAAATGATCTGTTTTACATAATTCATGTTAAAAATGGGCATTATGCTGCATGCTAACTTCCAGAAATTTAGGGCTTGATCATGCTGAGGGCTCAGCAAAGCATGTAAGCAGCTGCTTAACTACTCAGTTTAAGTAATTCCCTGGTTCAGGGGCATAATGCTCAGCTAATGGCAGAATTGAGCCCTTAATATTCAATAGTTTTATTTTTAGGTTCCATAAGACTAAATCATCCCTGGTGCAACTCCATATTTTTCAGATGCTCTTTGTCTTACTGGTGGAAGGACTATCTGTATCTTTGTGCTATAATATTACTGAGGCCCAGGGAATTGCAAGCTTGCCACTTTGCTTTGGTGGGGATGTTAAGTTTACTCCAGGACCTTGTTGTAACCACTATAATACCATGTTGGGCTTTCTGCCTCCTGAAGGACGCTGAGTACTCTCTTATGCTTGTGATTTTGTTTGGAGTTGTGGGTATTAAGCATGTTGCACGATCATGCACTTCATAGTGCTCTGTGCCAAAACAAGATCACCCAGTGTTGATATCCTAGTTTATAACAGATGTAATATTCCTGCTATAGGGCCCCAAAGTGATCTAAGATAAAAAGGAGCACTCGTGAACACACTGCTTCTCTAGCAGATACCTTTCAATATCTATCTATCTTAGGTCCTTGTATACTTCCCATTATTACAGAATCTGAACATCCCAGAATCATCAATGTATTTATCCTCACAACACCCCTGTGAGATAGAGAAGGGCCACCATTCCCATTTTACAGATGGGGAACTGAGGCCCAGGGGCACTAAATGACTTGCCCAAGGTCAGACAGGAAGTTTGTGGCAGAGCAGGAAACTGAATCCCCTGAGCCACAAACTAGCACTCTAATCACCCTAATCATCCTTTCTTTTTCAGACTAGTTACCTACTTTGTCAGGGCCACCCAGAGGATTCAGGGGGCCTGGGGCAAAGCAATTACAGGGGCCCCTTCCATAAAAAAAAGTCGCAATACTATAGAATACTATATTCTCATGGGGGCCCCTACAGGGCCCGAGGCCTGGGGCAAATTGCTCCATTTGCCCCCCACCTCTGGGCAGCCCTGTCCTTTGTGTCAAATTTGAGAGGATTTGTATCAGAACCAACTTGCACACGCAAGGTGGCACTTTCCACTGCTCTAATAAATCCCAGCACTTAGTTACTGAGCTTTAAGTAGTTGTGTTAGATTACAGAACAATCTTATAGAATTTAATTAATAGGGATGAAACCTGTAGAAATTACACTCAAAATCTATAGAATGTAATGGAGAATTGATGCCCTTTTTCTAGGAATTTTGAACCACCCAATGGAGCACAACAGAGGATTTTTAAAATTAAATTCTGTAGGATTTCTGTGTGTGGGGCTTTTCCATAAAGATTAGCTTTCTTAACCACCAGGATTGGTACTAGAATACAGTCAAAGATCAGAGTCGAGGAGAAAGTAGGAATGTGGGACCCAGTATTGCAGTCTTTGAGAGTAGTCCCTTTGAAATAAATAGGAATTCATCCTACTTAGAGGAGAATGGCATCCTAAACTACAGAGTGAATAAATTCTCCATGTGTACTGGTCAAGAAAAAATTGACTATAGAGACAGTCAGAGCTCCTACCCTTCTGCATAGCTAGGCATAAAGAAGCACAATGGAGAGCTAGTGACATAAACCAAACATCAGTGATGAGCTACCAAAATCTTAAGTTCTGATTTAACAACGGGTTCCCTATAAAAAGTTCTGATTTAAGGGATGTGCGACAGCATGTATTTTTTGTACCAATAGGGTTACCATACATCCGTATTTTCCCAGGAGGTGATTAAGAACCGAAAAGCCTGACATGTCCAGGAAAATACAGATGTATTTTAACCCTACCTAAAGTTCTTTTTTAAAAAGATGGGGCTGAACTAGAAATGAGCTCCGTTTCACATGTGTGGGTGGTGATCAGGGACAGTCTCAATTTTTGGGTCTTTTTCTTATATAGGCTCCTATTACCCCTCACCGCCGTCCCGATTTTTCACACTTGCTGTCTGGTCACTCTAGGGTGTGCACATGTGTGGGTCCCAGCTGCTCCTTGCCCCCCCTCATTAAAGCAGGTGTGCAGGGTTACTGCCCTGGGAACTGCAGGGCACCAGTGGATGTGGGGTTGGCTGCAGATAGGGGCATGGGGCAGGGCTAGCTGGAGGCAGGGAGTGACATGGGCTGGCTGTGGGCAGGTGATGCAGACGGGCGGGCTGCGGGTGGCTGTGGGCAGGGGGTGGCTGCGGGCAGCTGTGGACAGAGGCTGGCTGTGGGCAGAGGGTGGCTGCGGGCAGAGGGCGGCTGGGGGCAGGGGGTGGCTGGGGGCAGGGGGTGGGTGTGGGTGGCTGGGGGCAGGGGCTGGCTGCGGGCAGAGGGCGGCTGTGGGTGGCTGGGGGCAGGGGGTAGCTGGGGGTGGCTGTGGCTGGGGCTGGCTGGGGCAGGGAAGGCGGGGGAGGGGCGCAGACACTCACACGGGGGGAGCGGTGGGAGCAGCCCGAGCAGCAGGACGCAGCCGGGGACTCACCAGGCAGCAGCAGCAGGAGCCCCAGGGCCAGAGGTCCAAAGAGCAGTAGCAGCAACAGGGCCAGGAGGCAGCTCACATGGCTCTCGCAGCACAGCGCAGCGCCCCCCCGGCAGCCGGGAGGAGGAATTACAGGCAGAGCCCTTCAAAGCTTCCCTCGCAGGGAAGCTAGTTAACAAGTGGTTCTAAAACCGCTTCTAAATTTAACAACGGGTTCGCGCGAACCGGTGCGAACCGGCTCCAACTCACCCCTGCCAAACATCCATGTTAATCTTTTGTTGAGTTTGACAGATATGCACAGGAAACAAAGGAATAGAAGATTTCAGTGTTGTGAACAAGAAAATTACTTGTGGATTTACAGAATGGGCTTCAGATTGGGAGGCCAATTATTCTGTATCGTTTTCGGAGATGGAAATATCAATGTTTTATGACACTGATTCTTATCAGTGACAATGAGACTGAGAAGAGCAGATGATTGCTATATTAGTGTGCGTCAGGGACCATGGAGGCCTTGTAAAGTATTATAGGCTAAATTGAGAAAAGGTTTTTAATTTAAAAAAAAAAAAAGCAAAAGTTTACATGACCCTTTACATAAACATATTTCCAATAACATGAGTTAATATGGAAAAAAATTGCAAAGAGACTGGATCATGTTGTGATCTCTGTTACATTGGTGTACGTCCACTGAAGTTAGTACAGTCATTTTGGTTTTGCACTGGAGTAACTAACATCAGAAGGTGACCCTATGTGAATCCAGCCTTGTGAATAGAAACTCAAAACTAATCCTATATGCATCAGTTATAGTTCCACTGCATTTCCTCAAAAACAGGAGGTTTTATGATAATTTGACATGAATGTTTTAATGTAATTCTATAGAGGAAGCATAGAGACACAACAAAACATAATTAACATTGTATATGGTTTGCATTTCCTTCTGGTTGTGTCTGGAAGTGGGGCCAGAGTCATACTTAATGAAATAGACATATACAGCTCAGAAGATTTGCACTCATTCTCTTTTGAACATGTAAAATATAAAACAGTAAGTTTAACATCCCTTCCCATGTGGTTGTGGGCAAGTCTACTTTCTTTTCAACAAGTCAGTGGAAACTGAAATAAGTTGAAGTGTGCCACACTATAAAATATATATGACCATTTATTGATGGAAGTCTCTGTGCTCTACTCAGTCGTGAAGATAACAGAAATGCTTCATAGTATAACCTGAAGATTTCTTCTGACCTTTTCCCATTTTGAAATTGCCCAGCTTCTGGTGTAGGTGTTCATTTATCTTTCCCATTCCTTTGTTAGTTATATACTCCTCAATGCTTTGTACAAAAAAGTACCCTTTATGTGTATAATGGAGAGGTCTGACAGTTTCATATACACTGAGATCTTACCGTGGGGAAATGATTTAGTATAATGGCTTTTTTGTTGTTAGAACCAAAATTGAGAATATACTTTTGCTTTACATTCTAGCTAGTGCCATGAAGAGAATTCTTCTGAAAATGTCAAAAAAATTTCAGTCAGCACTACATTCTCTTTTCTTTTATTTTCATCCTGGGTTTTTTTGAAAGAAGGAGTTAAAGAATTATTTTATTTTACAACATTTTTAAGACGGGCTGCATTTGTTTCTGTAAAAACATTTCACAAGATTGTCAAGGTAATTAAAGTTAATGAGTGCAAGAAATTAGGTGGTGGGTGAATGCGTTGTCCTAAACTCTGTTCAGATGAGAATTTAGAAACATGCACATTGGTCCTGATCCTGTAATCAGATACGTGTGTATGTCTGTGCAAAGCCACATTGACTTCACTGAGACTCTGTGCAGATTTAAGAGGCCACCTGCACAGGCTGCATTGAAGGGTATGGAACTAAAAGCTAAACTTGCCCAGAACTACTTTCACAAACTCCATGAGGCTTGTGGGCATGTGCAGGCAGAATGAAAAGTAGGCTTCTCAAAAATGTGTCCAAGGTCTCGGTGCACAGAGACTGGGGCTCTGCGTAGCACCCCTGTGTTGAAAAGGTGCTTCCCTGTGCCAGTCCACTTCAGTACCTGCTGTGTCTGCACTTCTGGGACCTTTGCCAAAGTCCAGGAAGATCCACAATCTTTTGAAAACTTGGCCCTAATATCATACATCATTAGGCTAAAGGCACACACCAAGCCCTCACTTTAATGACTGTTCAGGATAAGTTGGCTAAAGGAATAATAAAAAAGAGGGCGAGAAATGGACCAATTTTAGCAACTAAGGCTATGAGCTAGGGGTGTGATTTCCCTTGCTTGTGTATACATACTCCTGCTAGCTCTCATTGAGCTTGTGTATGTATTAATAGTAGCATAGCCATGGTAGCATGGGTAGTGGCAGTGGAGGCGTGGCTTAGCTGTGGTAAGTATGTACCCACTTAAGACCTATTACTGGCTATAAAAAGTGACATCTACCAAAAGAGAATGGATTGTTGGTGTTGAAGATGTGAGAAATGGAAAGATTTATGGGCACTCTTTATCTTCTAGGAAAAGGTTTTACTTCTAGATGGACCCTTTGGGATGCTGGTATGTTAGGACATTTGGATTAATAAAAAATAATGTTTTTATATACGATATTAAGTTCCCACTCATTTCGTTTTGATATGAGACATATATCATGTCTTTATTTCACCTGAATTATTTAACAAAGTAAGATTTTGAAACAACACCAAAACCAGCACCCTTCAAGTCATTTTGGAACATTACTTGCACTTATCTATACTTAACTAGGCAGCATCAGAACAATAACAGACTCTCTATTTTCATTATTTGTATCATTGTAGCACATTGAGGCCACAGCCCGAGCTCAGGATCCTAGTGTGGGAAGTGCATTGTACATTTACATACCAAAAAGATAGCCCCTGTCCCATTGAATTGGGAATCTGAGGCCCTGGTCTTGCAACTATGCTCCTGTGTTGAGCCTTATTGACATCTGTGGGGTTTTGCATGGGTGCAGTAGTCCACCCCAGGCTAACTCCTACAAGATAAAAGGCTAATTATAAGATGAGAGACAACAGGTGGAGGTAACAAATAGCGCGGAGAACAATGGTAGCAATGGGACAATTAAGGTTAGTGAAATAAGTAGCAGACAGCGTACCATTTCCCTAGCCCTTGTCAAGTGTTTTGTAACAAATATGAGTTTTAAAGTGATTCTCCTTTTTTGCCCCCACCTCCCCTATAAAGCTGAGCAGAAGTGGCAATTGTAGGCAGAGGGACATGAAAAATAGCACGAATGAAATGAAAATAAAACTCTCTCAACATTTTCTAAACTAGTTTTTCTCCAAAATACATGGCATAAACAAATACACAATGGATTAGTATGGTACAAAGCTGCAGTTTGCAGTTGTTTAGGGTGGCCTGCATAATTTACCCATTGCTTTAATGCTTGTGACTAGAAATGAGGGCATCCCAAACTCATGCAAATAAGCACTTTCTCTACAATCCCACATGCCATGTATTCGCTTTACACTTTGCTCTCGGATTCATATTTTTCACACTTAAATTAACATATGGTATCATATACCCTGATCTTGCAAATCATAGGACTGGAGGGAACCTCAAGAGGTCATCTAGTCCAGTCTCCTGCACTCATGGCAGGACTAAGTATTATCTAGACTATTCCTCAAAGGTGTTTGTCTAACCTGCTCTTAAAAATCTCCAATGATGGAGATTCCACAACCTCCCTAGACAATTTATTCCAGTGCTTAACCACCCTGATAGTTAAGATGTTTTTCCTAATGTCCAACCTAAACCTCCCTTGCTGCAATTTAAGCCCATTGTTTCTTGTCCTATCCTCAGAGGCTAAGAAGAACAATTCTTATCCCTCCTCCTTGTAACAACCTTTTATGTCCTTGAAAACTGTCATCATGTCCTCTCTCAGTCTTCTCTTTTCCAGACTAAACAAACCCAATTTTTTCAATCTTCCCTCATAGGTCATTTTTTTTAGACATTTAATCATTTTTGTTACTCTTCTTTGAACTTTCTCCAATTTGTCCACATCTTTCCTGAAATGTGGCACCCAGAACAGGACACAATCCTCTAGTTGAGGCCTAATCAATGCAGAGTAGAGTGGAAGAATTATTTCTCATATCTTGTTACAAAACTCTTGCTAATACATCCCAGAATGATGTTTGCTTTTTGTGCAACAGTGTTATACTGTTGACTCATATTTAACTTGTGGTTCACTACGACCCCCAGATCCGTTTCTGCAGTACTCCTAGGCAGTCATTTTGTATGTGTGCAATGATTGTTCCTTCCTAAATGAAGTACTTTGCATTTGTCCTTATTTAATTTTATACTATGTACTTCAGACCATTTCTCCAGTCTGTCCAGATCATTTTGAATTTTAATCCAATCCTCCAAAGCACTTGCAACCCCTCCCAGCTTGGTATCATCCACAAACTTTATAAGTGTACTCTCTATGGCATTGTCTAAATCATTGGTGAAGCTATTGAACAGAACAGGACCCAGAATTGCTCCCTGCAGGACTCCACTCGTTATGCCCTTCCAGCGTGAAATATGTGTTTAACTTTACACTCTGTGCATAGACGTTAATCA
This sequence comes from Mauremys mutica, assembly GCF_020497125.1. Classification (NCBI taxonomy): domain Eukaryota; kingdom Metazoa; phylum Chordata; order Testudines; family Geoemydidae; genus Mauremys; species Mauremys mutica. Next base: position 82,643,568 of record NC_059078.1, read on the forward strand.
CATGCATAAGTCTTTGCAAGATTAGAGCCTTAATTTGTCTGTCAACTTTCAGACACACTGATTCCATTCCAAAATGCCTTTATAGAATTAAATAGTTTAGTTAGAGAGTTAATAAAAGCTGAGGCAGAGAGAGATTAACTGTAAAGGAGGAAAGAGATGTTTTCCACTGACATGTAAAAGAAGATGGACAGCTGAGGAGAGAGAGAGAGAGAGATTGAGATCAGAAGGCTGTTTCAGCAATTGGATCAGATGAGGTGGGAGCAGACTAGCAGGTCACAAGAGATGTCTTTGGGGCAATTCAGAAAGTAATTCAGTAAATTGTGGAGAAAAGGGAGAAATGAGAGGTGGAAGAGGGTGTGAGTATGGTAGGCAAGAAGTGAATTCCCTGTAAGAGAAGTGTTGGGGGAATCTTCCTTGACACAAATTTTGAAATACCTGCCATTTAGTGGAGTCTGGTGTATTCCAAAGGTGGAAGGTATCACTCTTGATATAAAAGGGATCCTTATCCTGTTTGCTTTTGCAGTATACAGAGAAGAGGGTAAAACTCCCTCAGACATGGGGGAATCTTTCCTTACCTATTCCCCTTCTATTCAAACACTGAAATGTAGATAATAGGACACCATTGCGCCTTTAACCTGTAAGCTTTTCTGTTGGAGACCCATGTTCTGTTTGTTGGTGTTTTACAGCACAGTTTGTACTGCCTGTTGTGGCACCAAGTAAATGACATTCCGACACTACAGAATGAGGAACTCTGAATAGGCCTCATATTTGGAATTAGGGATTAGTTGCCCAGGAATCCAGAAGAGCTGTGATGATTTTTTTTTCTGGCAGGAAACTTGGTTGAGGCTCCACAATAGATGTTTTTCCTCAGTCTAGCTGACAAAGATTTGGGATTGTACTTCTGTAAATCCAAGCTAAGTCAGATAATTCACATCTCCCCCAACCCTGCCCTACACACCCTTCTACTATATAAACAATCTTTAATGAGAATATTTAACAATATAGTACACATCCAGATGAGTTACTGGCTCCACCATTCATCCAGATCTGCACATCTTCTGGCACTCAGGAGAGTTTTATTCAGTTGATTCATTTGGCTCTTGGTCAATATGTTCATGACTCTTCCCATCAGGGTGATCTCACTTCATGAAAGTTTTATAAGGCGAGTCCCATTGACTGAAGTGTCACACCTAACTCCTCCTGTGGTTTAATTCCCTTCTGTTCTACATTGTCTCTTTATCTGGTCACAAGAATATCCTAGAATCCTGAATGGCATGACATGGCCAGCTACATAGTGAGGTTACAAATTTCAAATTACATGTGTACTCTCCAGAAAGGAAACACAAAGTAACAGAAGTCTACTTCCATTCTGTCACTTGTACTTCACTGGTACTACATATTCTGGTTTAATGTTAACATGTAAAGAGTTGAAAAAGAGAAGGATACTAAGCAGTACCGGATTCACCATGGCGCCACTGGCGCCGGGCCCACAGTCCAAAGGGGCTGCTCTTCTCCGCCCCCCTGCTCTCTCCTGTGGGGGCAGAAGCTTGATGCTGCTGGCTCCTGCTGCAGCAGGAAAGGCTCTGGCAGCAGCCAAGCTCCTCCCCCAGCTCTTCCTCCAGCGTGCTACATTCCCTCTCCCTGCCACCGATCAGCTGTTTGCCAGCAGGAGGGAGGGCAAGAGCAGAGCGGCAAGCGTGCTGAGGCTCCGGGGAGGAGGAAGAGAAGAGGGGGAGCGGGGCCTTAGGGAAGGGGCTGAAATCGGGGCATACCCCCTCCAGTCCCCTGCTGTGAGCAATCCCATGACCCCAGCCCACATCCCCAGCCCTCTGTCCACCCTGACCCCTGCACCCCCCTCACACACACCCAGTGCCCTGCCCTGACCCCTGCATCCCGCTCACACACCTCCAGCCCCCTGCACCTCCTCACACCCCCTCAACCCCTGCCCTGATCCCTACAGCCCCCTCACACACACTCATCCACCTGCACCCCGTCCCATGTCCCTAGCCCCCTGCCCTGACCCCTGCACCCCCTCACACCTCCCCAGACTCCTGCCCTGACTCCTGCACCCCCACACATCCCCAGCCCCCCCACCCCAGGTCCTGACTCCTGCACCCCCCACATTCCCACCCCCACCCTGAGCACCAAATGGGAGCTTCTACACCCCCCCATTCCCACCTGCACCCCTCACATTAAACAGGAGCTGCCCAAGGTAAGTGCTCCAAACCTCAACCTCCTGCCTGAGCTCCCTCCCTCACCCCAGCTCCTGGCCAGACCCCGCACCCCAACTTTTTTTTACATTTTTTTATAAAGTGCTCTTATCCAAAGCGCTTTACAATAGTTAGCTAATGGTACAAACAATATTTGGAAAGATCATTAAGTGGTCCATCAAGACCCTCTGCGATTTTTCAAGTGGTCTGTGGAAAAATAAGTTAGACTCAAGAACAATCAAGGTACCTCACTTTATTTTCATTTACTTGCTATTACTTATAGGAGGAGGATGAAGAAAAAAGAATGAAAAACAGGGGTGGGAGGGAGATAAAAGAGAATGTTCTTTTTCTTGGCTGTGTCCCGAAGAGGGGCCCCAAAAATGAAGCTGAGCACAGGGCCGGGGGGCCCCACTAACTCTAAATCCACCACTGGCTGTCACGTCACCTGGGCTGGGGATACTGTGTCGACTGATTCCCAGTTTCCAACCTACCTGGGCAGTACAGCAGACCTGGCCCTGCCCACTAGCTCCTCTCCACTCCCTAGCCCACCCACCACTTCCTCCCCCCCCCGCTAAAAAATGATTGCTTGCCCCTCTCCCGCCCCGTCAGGCTTTTCTGGCAGTCCTGTTGCCAGGTATCCAGTTTTAGACTGGAAACTCCGGTAGAAAATGGGACCTGAGTGTCCAGTTAGCAGCGCTGACTGGAAGCTATAAGTCTGGTTATAGGAGTAACCGCATTAGCCTCCACTTCTCCCACTCTCAACACCCATCCCAGAGGGCTGGAAGAGAACCTGTCCTGCTGCTGTGGGAGGAGGGGCAGCTCAGTGCAGAGAAAGACTAAGAGAATGGGCTAGAACCAGGTAGGTACCCGCTCTATGAGGGCAGGGGTGGGGTGGGGGATCCTGTTCACTCCCTCCCCAGCCTTGCTGCGCTTGCAGTTTACCCCGGCCCCTCCCTTGCTCCAAGGACCAACCCTAGCTCCCACCCCACTGAGCTTTTGCCCCCGGCTCCTTTTACAATCATTTCATTTGATTGTGGGGCCCACAAATATGTTTGGTGCTGGGCCCACAACAAGTTAATTTGGCCCTGATACTAAGTAACAGAAAAGCGACTTTCTCGTGATATTATTGTCCATCATTTTTGTAGATGATGATTTGATGATAATTTTCTAAATTCCCCCTTTTATGGAAAACTATATATCTCCCCAACTGGAGCCCTTTCCTGGCTAATTTTCCAGCCTACTCCTGCCATCTGGTATGAAGGGACTTGGGGCCAGGTTTGCCCTTCTCCTTGCTCATTCCGAATTGCCCCTTCTGCAAGAGCTCATATGGAGGAACCCCTCCAGCATACAAGAAGTTCAGACAGCCTGGTATCCGTCTTTTTTTTTCCTGTATCCCTTCCTTGATTCAGGCCCACTGAGGAGGTAAAGTGGCATATCACCCAGGTGCAAAGCCTGCACAAGATGTTAACTTCATCATAGTTTGGTTGACCAGTGTGTGCCAACACTTTTTTTGTTTTCCATTTTGATATGGAAATTGCCCTTAGACAGCTTAGTGAACACCCCAGAAAACTCATGAGACTATTCCTGTGACTAAAAAATGGACACCTTCATTCAGTTCTACCTCCAAGGCCAATAGAGGACTAATATCTAAGATTAGGAGGTAATTGAGATTTCCACATAAGCATGTCAAAAATGAAAAGGTTTTGCATATTGCACTTAAGATTTTTATTTGAAATACATCTGAAATCCTTATTGCCCCCTATGACCTTCATCTGAAATTCATCCTACCATTCTCTAGAAAAGCATTCTACTCACTTCACTGCGAGACAGAACCTGCATTATGAGATTCCTGTATACAACTTCACATAATTTACATAGAAATTTCAAGGTAAAGCTTACAATTGCTTTAGCTTGAGGGCTCACATATGGTAAACAAAATGCAGTAGCATCTCAGTGGAAAAATCTGAGAACTGTGTCCATATAAGGATTTTCTACCTCAGGTTACTCATGACAGAGACCTGATTAAATTAATAATAATGTTATTAAATGTTACCTTGCATTAAATGGTTGCTGTGGAGTGCGCTGAGAATTAAAGATAAACTTGCAAGCTATCCATTTAACTGGTTGTAATGCAAATTAATATTAACAATCTGTCTATTTTTCCATGTAATTAAGCAATAATGATAAAACCTCAATGCTTTTCCTGGGGATTAATGATGGCTTTGAGAATTGATGGTCTGAGGTGAAACTAAGATCCATTAACTACAGACTTTCATTAATACCCCAGAAAACTAATTGGACATTATGAATATTTAATAGTGCTTTTCCTTCTCTGCCCCTTTATTTATTAGAAAAGAAATTGGTATTGAAACATGCTGAATATGCCTACAGCAGGTGAAATCCATTTTTTGATATCAAGGGATTGAAAGAAGATACCTAGGAAACTAGATAGGGTCAGCGCCTTACAGGAACTGAAATTGTGGCTGGCATTTGCACAAGGAGCTTTGTGCCTTCCCTGCAACCCAGCCCATCACATATAGGTCAGACGCAGTGTAGCCCATGGTCTTGTTCTCTTAGCCTTTTAACCACACAGATTGCAGGATTTGTAACTCAGGGCTTAATTTTGTAGTCCTTAGATATGGGAGCGGTCCCATTGACTTCACTGGGTCTGCTCGGTTGAACAAGGGGCTACAAATGCAAGCCCCTGCAGGATCAAGTCCCTTGTGCTCACGCTGTTGTCTTTTTTTAAGAGTTGGCAGAGGACTGTTAATGATATTTTTGAGTCAAATGGTGAACAGCAAAAATATTTCAGCTAGATGGCGTCCTCTGTAAACTGTGATTCCACAGCCAGGGAACTGCAATGGAATTTAGTAGATCCCTGAAAAACTGAGTTTTGCAGCCTCAGGGTCAAATCCTGCACCACTGGCAAAACTACAGCTGACTTCCACAGTACAGAGTCAAGACAAAGGTTTTCTTCTTCCTTACAATAGTGTAAATAATTTACTTGATTTCAATGGAATTACATCAGTGTAAAACCAGAGTAAGAGGAGAATTGAATCCAAAGAGTTGTGGATTCATGCTCCACTCACCTTGTCACCACTGACTGTGGGAATACTCCTGTCTCAGCTAGGCATACAGTAGAGAGAAATCTTTTGGCAAGACTTTTTTAAAGTCCAAAATTAAGAAACACACTTCCAATTTAAAACCTCTTTTGATGTGAAAGGTAGAAAATAACCTTCTGCTCATTAGTTTGGTGTATAAGTAGCTTATTGGTCATGAGCCTTTGATAGTATTTGTACTAACATCTTGCATTGACTGTCACAGGCAACAATAATAATTCAATAAAGTCAACAAAGAACAATAGTAGCAGAATGTTACAGTGGGAAGGGGCCAAGTCTTATTGTTTAAGGGCTGATTTTTGCTTTGAAATTGTTAGCATTGCCTGCCTCATTGGTGCACAGACATTGAATACTTTACGGTCCATCATTTGACCAAAAAAAAAAAAAAAAAAGAAAGAAAAAAGAAAAAATCATTAACTCTTCACTGCCAACTTCTCTCCTGATTAGCAGATGGATGTCTATATATCCAGGTGTTCTTGTAAAATTTCACTCTCTTATAGATTCAATTTGAAGGCCAAAAGAGACCATTATGATTGCTAGTCTTACCTGCATAATACAGGCCAAAGAACTTGTGTTCGTGTATGTGGCAGTACGCTTATAAAGTAGTGGAACAGTTGCACATACAATTTTGGGCTGAGAGTCAAGCCTTTAATGTCACTGAAGTAAGCATGTGGCACTTTTACTTCAGATTAGTAATGTAATTTTTGACAAGCATGGACTCTAGTATTCCAGTTCTTTTAGGAGGAATGACGAGATTAGCCAAATTTGTCTTGTGGTGCAGGCAGGGAAGGAACAAGAAATATAGAAAGGCCTGTGTAGTTACAAAGGAAACAAGTGCTGTATTAGTACTATTATCCTAGAAGTGATGTGGATACGGAGCACTCCTTTCTGGTTTAGTGAAACTGCTACAGCTCTTTAAGGGTATGTCTACACTGCAACATAAGCCTAGGGTTCACATTCAGGCTCTAGTTTAAACACAAATCACACTAACATAGGGATCAGACCCAGGGTCCCCGGACCACAGGGGGTGGAGGGTCCAAGTCTGAGTCAAGCCAGGACCCAGAGTTCAAGTCCTGTTGCCAGGGCCAGCCTTAGGGAAAATGGCACCCTGGGCAAACTTACATTTTGGTGCCCCTGGCCCCCAAGGGTGTGGCACCCTCCATTGCCCCTGGCCCCCCATGTGCTCCCCAGGCTCCCCACTGTCCCTTCCCTCCTAACCCCTGCATTGTGCCCCCTTTGTCCCAATGCCTACTCCCCTTTCTGCAGCCCTAAACCCTGTACCCCTTCACTCCCAACCTCTGCCTCCCAACACCTGCCCCTCCTGTGTCCCTAACCCCTGCAATGTGACCCTTCACCCCAACCGCTGCACTCCCTTCCTGTGCCCCAATCCCTGCACCCCTTGACTCCTAACCTCTCCACTTCCCTCCTGAGCCCCAACCCCTGCACTGTGCCCCCTTCATTCCTCCCCCCGCACCTCTCTCCTGAGCCCATAACTGCTGCACTGGGCCCCCTTTGCCCCTAACCCCTGCATCCCCCTCCTGTACCCACATGGGGAAACTGAGCTGGATGCAAAAAACAGTTGGCATTGCTGCTCGATCCCCCACTGGATGGCTGCTCTTCCACCCCGCTCAGCCATAAGGGGCTGTGAGGGGAGCAAAGAGCATTGTCAGGTCTTCCTGCAACCAGGGCCATGGCTACACTTGCAAATTTGCAGCGCTGCAGCAGGGTGTGAAACACACCCTCTCCAGCGCTGCAAATTGCGGCGCTGCAAAGCGCCAGTGTGGTCAAAGCCCCAGCGCTGGGAGCGCGGCTCCCAGCGCTGTACGTTATTCCCCACAGGGAGGTGGAGTACGGACTCTCCCAGCGCTGGCGCTTTGACTACACTTAGCGCTTCAAAGCGCTGCCGTGGCAGCGCTTTGAAGTGCAAGTGTAGCCATAGCCCAGGTCACTTTCCTTGCGGGCTGTGTAAGGCAGAGATTCTCAAACGTTTGTACTGGTGACCCCTTTCACATAGCAAGCCTCTGTGTGTGACCCCCCCTTTTAAATTAAAAACACTTCTTTACATATTTAACACCATTATAAATGCTGGAGGCAAAGTGGGGTTTGGGGTGGAGGCTGACAGCCCAGGCTTCACTCCATGCCTGAACATCTACACCAGCAGTTCTCAGCCAGGGGACTGGGAGCCCCTGAGGGGCTGTGAGCAGATTTCAGGGGGTCCGCCAAGAAGGGTCATTGTTAGACTCTCTGGAACCCAGGGTAGAAACCCGAAGCCCCATGTTGTGGGGCTGAGGCCCAGGGCTCAAGCTGAAGCCTGGGCAATTTAGCTTTGTGGGGCTCCTGTGGCGTGGAGCCTTGGGCAGTTACCCTGCTTGCTACCCCTTGATGCTGGTCCTGGTTTTTATATGCAGAAAAACAGTTGTTGTGGCACTGGTGGACCATGGAGTTTTTACAGCATGTTGGGGGGGCCTCAGAAAGAACCCCTGATCTACACTACAGTATTACAGCCCTGTATTCTGAGCCCTGTGAGCCTGAGTCCCCAGCTGAAGGGGCTAGCTGTGGATGTTTAATTGCAGTGTAGACATACCCTTAGGGCATGTTTTCACTGGCTTGTGTAGTCGCGGCATAGCACTGGAAGAGAGCTCTCCCAGCGCTCTAAAAAAACCCACCTCCATGAGGAGAGTAGATATCAGCACTGGGAACGCGGCTTCCAGCACTGGTGCACTGTCTACACTGGCACTTTACAATGCTCAGGGGGGCATGTTTTTTCACACCCCTGAGCAAGAAAGTTGCAGCGCTGTAAAGTGCTGGCGTAGACAAGCCCTTTGAGTCTTAATTCTCCACTACCTTGCACCTTACATAGGAGTCATTTACAACAAATGCAAAACGTCTGTTAGTCTATAAGGTGCCACAGGATTCTTTGCTGCATTTACAACATTATGTGCAAAGTGAGTGTAAACTACTACTCACTTACAACACTGGTAGTGGTATGCACATTGCTCAGGGATAGGTAAGTGGCTCTATCTATCCGTCACCCTCACAGTGCTTTCTGTGTAAAACTGATAGCAATAACAAAGTCCTAGTGGGCTTCAAGTAGTTTCTGGCATATCTCCCTTTTTTGGGGGTAGAAACTCTGCTTGGGATGCAAAACAGTGGCGAACAAGGCCCTAGGACTGTTGAGCTGAGTATAATGTATGCAGTTGTACTTTAATATGATAGCAAATTTAAAAGATTTAACAGTGAATCCTGGCACAGTCTCTTTCCTTCTGGGTTATAAAAGATTTCACTTGACTTTTCAAAGCCCCAGTCTCTTTGCATTTTAAATACAATTAATTAGGCTATTGTGTCATTCTTAGGCATGACTTCTAGGTCCAAAACCACTTAGCATTTTTTGTCACTAGAGCTGTCTACAGTAACTGCTCCAGAGAACATTATGCCACAGTGATATGTATCTTCATTTTCCCTCATAGTAACAATTGTCATCTTTCAGCTCTCACGCAATGTCACATCTGAGATTCCTGCTCTTCCTGTCAAGAACCATAACATGTTCTCTTCTAGAATAGCCTCAACATAATGGGAAGACCAATTCAAGTGCTATTATCCTCAAAAGTACCATTTTACAATTGTTACAGACTGGTGGGATGGGAAGGGTATTAAGGGTTTTTTAGTTGTTGTTTTTGACCAGACGTGGTTAGAAACTTTGTGCTTTGCTGATAATGAATGGCATAATAGGGAAAATTGTAAATTAAATACAGTTCAGGTAAAGGATTGATTGTTTTTGTTCATTCTATTATGCAATGGTAATGAATGTGTCATTCTGAAATTTGCAATTTTGTAATGCTATTGACATTACACAGTTGCTTTCTCACTCATTCAGCTGGTATGAAATGTGACAACTGTTTCCTTTCTTATTTATTACATTACTGTGAAATATAAGGACAACCACATAATTGTTCTCCCATATTAGTTTGATGGAATTTGCTAGTTGTTCATCTTCAGTTAACCCTGAAATTTGCTACGATTTCCACATCAATAGTTTAATTTCAATTATTGTGATATTGATTATTGCTCAAATAAAAAAAAGGGCACTGATCCATTATTTTTTACTTGCAGCAGGTAAAATAATTGCTAGCTGCAAGTGACAGCATTGCAGCTGTCACTTGACAGAAGATCAGTCTTTCAGGAATCTGGACTTTGTACTGTTGAGATGAATATCAAGGACCCAGTCTACACTAAAACTGTTAGTAATAGTTACAATTGTCTTAAAAGAAGTTATTTTTAAACAGAGTAGAAATGTTAGGATTGTGAAGCAGAAGGGTTCCATATGGTATGAACATAAATAGCATATCCATGCCAACTGCAAGAATCTGTCCGACATTTAAATCCATTTACAAATTCTGTATTTAAACATAATTTGTCTGCTTATTTAATCTGTTTGGTGAGTTCAAGTGCATAAGGATTGGAGGATCAGATCCATATTAATTGTGAAATACAAGTAACTACTCTGCATTTTTCTCATGATGACCCCTTAATACCGGCTTAAGATCAATCGTCTTTCAGATAACAGTGAATGCTTGTGGGTACAGAGACAGCAGAAGTGAAATAATTTTTATTAACAGAATATATTGGATTGAGTGAAGTTCAAGATCTTTCCAAAAAGATACATCAAGCTTAATACAAGTGTGTCTAAGCTTCTACAGCTGGAACACAGTTTTATAGAAACGGATATTCATTTGGAACAGTTTTAAAATTCAGTTTATATATCAGGCTGCTCTGAAAAATTAAGAACATTTTAATTCTTAAGTATATATTCTCCTCTGTGCCAGTGGAGGGCAAATCTAGGATCCCATCATGTTTAAAGTCAATGGCAAAACTCTAATTGACTTGACTGAGGACTAGAATTGCTTCCTATACATGAAAGACTGGTTCATGAACTTTAGAAACAAAGCCATTTTGGCCCAGATCATCCCCTCCCAGAGGAAAACCTACAGGAGGGCAGCCCCGGGGAAGAAAACTACTTCAAGAGACAGTGCAGTGGCTTCACTCCTTGCAGCTGAAGAAGAGGCTGGGAGGCTCATCTCCAAACCTTCTGGATCTGTCTCTGCACCAGCTGTGGTACCCTGCAACCCTATCTGTTTCTATGCAACTCCATTGGAGACAAGGGCTCCCTTGGACATGGCTGCCCCATCGTTCAGTGTGGAATGGGCAGTTCCATGGAAAATATACATCTTGGGGTTACATTACTTTTTTCTGCTTAAATACAGCAATGAATCCCCCAACTAACCCACATGATCTTCTCCCCAGCTCACCCACTTCTCCTTGCCCCTTCCTGCCTGAGGTGACCAGGTGTCTGGTTTTTGACCGGAACACCCCATTGAAAAGAGACCTGTCGGTTCCGGTCAGTGCTGCTGGCTGGGCTGTTAAAGGTTCGGTCGGCGGTGCTGCAGTGCTAAGGAAGGCTAGATACCGTGCTGTGCCCTGGAAGGCTTTGAGGTGCAGGAGGGGGCTCCAGGTTTGGAGGGGCTCAGGAATCTGGGCTGGGGATGAGGGATTTGGATTGCAGGCAGGGGCTCCAGGGTTTTTTTTGGGGTGGGGGCTCAAGGCTTGGAGCACGGACTTACCTTGGGCGGCTCCCAGTCAGCGACACTGCAGGGCTCATGCAGGCTGCCAGCCTGTCCTGACACTGCATTGTGTGCACCCTGGAAGTAGCCAGCAGGTCTGGCTCCTAGGCAGGGGGGCCACAGAACATGGCCCGCTGCCCCTGCCCCGAGCACTGGCTCCGCACTCTCATTGGCCGGAAACTGGCCAATGGGAGCTGGGGGGATGGTGTCTGCAGGTGAAAGCAACATGCAGAGCCTTCTATTGCCCCCCCCCGCCACTAACGCCGGACCTGCTGGCCGCTTCCGGGGTGCACACAATGCAATGTCAGGACAGGCTGGCAGCCTGCGTTAGCCCCACTGTGTCGCTGACTGGGAGCCGCCCAAGGTAAGGCCGTGCTCCAAGCCTTGAGTCCCCCCCCAAACCTGGAGCCCCTGTCTGCACTCCAAATCCCTCATCCCCAGCCCAGATTCTGTATCCCCTCCTGCCCCCCAACACCCTGCCCCAGCCCTGAGCCCTCACAAAGCTGGAGCCCCCTCCTGTACCTCAAAGCCCTTATCCCTGGCCACAGCCAAGAGCCCTCACACCCCCTGCATCCCAACCCCCTGCCCCAGTCCTGAGCCCTCCCCCAACCCTGGAGCCCACTCCTGCACTTCAAATAACCTCATCCCTGGCCCCACCCCAGAGCCCACATCCCCATCCCAGAGCCCATACCCCCTCCCACACCCCAACCCCCTGCCTCAGCCTGCAGCCCCTTCTCACATTCCCTTGGGCCCACCCTGCAGCCCCATGCTGTACCCCAAGTCCCTCATCCCCAGCCCCACCCTCAAAGCCCGCACCCTCAGTCAGAGCCCTCCCACACCCCAAGCCCCTGTCCTAGCCCAATGAAAGTGAGTGAGGGTGGGGGAGAGTGAGCAGCAAATGAGGGGTAATGTAGGCTAGGGTGTTTGGTTTTGTGCAATTAGAAAGTTAGCAACCCTATTCCTGCCCCATCTTCCCCCAACATGGGCTCAGGACCTACAGAGTCTGGAGGCAGGAGGATGGTTCCATGGAGGCAGGTTATTTTACCACTCCCTTTCCACGTGGAGGGTCCCTTCTGTTCACAGATCTGGAGGAATTATTCAGGCATTTGCTTCTTAGACGGAGCAAAAATTAAAGTTGACAAATATTAAAGGGCATCTTCTCAGCTCAGTGGTCAGGGCTCTATTTGCTTGGTTTCTCTGATTGTGAATGAGAAACGTATGGCTGAATATCTCACACAGATGTAATAATTTAACTTTAAACTATGACTAAATAATCTTTAAAAGTAGTCTAAATCTGAAAAATTAAATTAGATTTAAGAATATGGGGCTCAACCCTGCACACCTTTACTCACCTGAGTAATTCTTGAAATGTATAGGATTATTCATGAGAATTAATGCTTGTAGGATTGGAGCTTTAAGTAGGTCACAAAAAGAGATACCTGCAAATAACTATCTGTAAACATACGCTCATAAAAAGACAGATTCTAGAATACATGAATTGCAAAGCAATAAACTTACCTACAAAGGGTCATACTCTGAGTTTGGAGATGCAAATACTGATTGTCTTCAGGGAGAATTGCATGTGTATTTGACAGAAGTCAGTCCAAATTGCTAAGTGACAGCAGGTTCTTTCTTTAGCAATTTTACATTTGGATTATAATAGCATTTAATAGAAAATGTTAACAATATCTCTGGTGATTTACACATATTTTACTCCTAAAAGTGATCATGTTTAAAAAGAAAGCTACATTTTCCCTTAAACATCAACAAGGAATCATACTGTACCACAGAAGCTCAGCTGCACTGCACCACTTTGGACATCTAGGGGTTAATATCTGCTAGGAATTCAGCTGAAAGGGCTTGACTACTGCTACCCATCTCTAGAACTGGCCTGCCCCTTTAATTAAAAAAAATAAAAGGTAAGACGCTAGCATCCCTAGCATATTTACAGTGCAAGCACATTCCAAGTTTGCGAAGCATAAAATATGCCCAAGTTCAGAGGTGATTTCAGGTGCTCTTACTCATTGGGGAGGCTGCTGCTATTGACCTATTCACAACAGATGGTTATGCAGTCTGGACAGGGAGGTGGAGATGCCCAGAGTCCCTCTGCCTGCTGCCTGGGTCTGACTCTGTGTGCTGTGATTTGTTCCACCTGATTATCACAGGTTATTGTAGAATGCAACTGTTCCCTTTGCTGCCTGGAATGGCACTTATGCCTCTGCACAATTGCTGCTGACTCTTTCCAGCTCCTGACTGCTGAGGAGCAAACATTACAATTTTCACACTTTGGGGAGGAGAACTGTTCCCCTTCCTTCCAGGAAAATACAGCTTCCCTGGACATCCTGCCCATTCACTTCCCACAAACAAATCATTGCCACTTGTTTAATCAGTTAATATTTATGTTGTAACAAACAGTTTCTGCTTCCTGCTGTCTCCCCTCTGAATCAATCCTGTAATGAAGTTAAAATGCTGAATTTGTGGCAGCAGACTATGCTATAAACTCAAAGGGACAAGTTCATCCCAGGGATGAATTTAACTCAGATTTGACTGCATTGGAAGATTTAGCAGATTAAATGAATGGAGTGTTAATTGTACCTAAATATCTTCAGAAGCAGGGATGCTAGTAACAGAGGATAGAACATATGGTGCTCTATCTACTGAAATAGATCTTTTTTACGTGTGAAGTGCTGGCTCAATAACAAACGATTTTTCCTTGAACTTGTTATTTTCTTCTCCTGATTTGACAACTTGTTTTATTATGTTTGCTTTCTGTTTTAAACCCCTATACTTTCATAAAATATTTGCTTCGATGAAATATTGTTTTGAAGTGGTGGGTTGTTTGACATAATCTACCAATATGTGAAATTTGCTGTGATCATTGCTGGCTTAGTAGTGCCCAACTCTTTGAGGGTGTTGTATCTTTCTTGAAGAATCAGACACTAAGTAGCCACCATTTTTTAATAATCAAGGGGCGAGCAATTGCAAACTCCTTTCCTTATTGTAACCTGACCAGCAACTGGAATGAAACCCTTTGCCTCTTGTCTTGAATGCTTTAATTGATTCTATACACTGGATCCTTTGCTGCACAAGCCAGCTTTGTAATTTTCCCAGATACCATATAATTAATAAATAATCTTAAAATAAAATAACCCTTTGTGATGTACTTCCATGTCATCAAGTCCTATGGGGTAGCAGAGGGTGTTTTATTGAAAGGGTGTGTTGTGCAAAAATCATCCCTTTTTGTAGGGCTACTGCCCAGTTTCATGGAGGATAAAGTTCAGCGTGCCTAGTGCAGAGGTCAAGCACAAGGATCTACACATTACAAATCCTGTGCAGCAGTGCACAACCTGAGTATTGACCTGAGTGCACTGACCTTCTCTGTGGGAGAGGGTGTGTGTGTGTGTGTGTGTGTGTGTGTGAGTGTGAGTGAGAGAGAGAGAAAGAGAGAGAGAGAGAGAGAGAGAGAGAGAGAGAAATCCTTCCCCACGAGCCCTGGAGCCACTTTACAAATGCTACTTCATTCCTGAGGCTGCAATAGCCTCTCTGGCACCCACCCTTTACTATCTGCTATTTATGCATTTTATTTATTTGCATTCCGTCTGCTATTTAGCTTTTTCTCAGCCATCCTTTTTCTTAGCATTATTAGTTCCTTTATTAAAAAAACCCAAAAAACCCTATCTCCACAACTCCCTCAGACAGAGGACATCTTTCTTCTACATAAGCCCACCTTGCTCTGAGGTGCTTACCCCACATGGGGCTAGGAGATCATCGGGGATCTGTCAGTTCCTCTGTTGCTGCCTGGTATACAGGGATGAATCTCTGTAAGTGTCAGCTGAGAGAGGAGAAAGCGGGGAGAGATATATGTCTTTGGATCTGTGTGATGGGTTGAAACCCCATTAGGAACAATAAGGTGTTAAACACCAGTTAGGCCTGGTCCACACTAGGACTTTAATTCGAATTTAGCAGCGTTAATTCGAATTAATCATGCACCCGTCCACACCAGGAAGCCATTTAATTCGACCTAGAGGGCTCTTTAGTTCGAATTCGATACTCCACCCCGACGAGGGGAGTAGCGCTAAATTCGACATGGCTATGTCGAATTAGGCTAGGTGTGGATGCAAATCGAACTTACTAGCTCCGGGAGCTATCCCACAGTGCACCACTGTGTTGACGCTCTGGACAGCAGTCCGAGCTCGGATGTTCTGATCAGCCATACAGGAAAAGCCCCGGGAAAATTTGAATTCCTTTTCCTGTCTGGCCAGTTTGAATCTCATTTCCTGTGTGGACGTTGTGGCGAGCTCAGCAGCACTGGCAGCGATGCAGAGCTCTCCAGCAGAGGAGTCCATGCAATCTCAGAGTAGAAAGAGGGCCCCAGCATGGACTGACCGGGAAGTCTTGGATCTGATTGCTGTGTGGGGCGATGAGTCTGTGCTTTCGGAGCTGCGCTCCAAAAAACGGACTGCAAAGACCTACGAGAAGGTCTCCAAAGCCATGGCACTCAGAGGATACAGCCGGGATGCAACGCAGTGCCGCGTGAAAATCAAGGACCTGAGACAAGGCTACCAAAAAATCAAAGCGGCAAACGGACGCTCCGGAGCCCAGCCCCAGACATGCCGCTTCTACGAGGCACTGCATGCCATTCTCGGTGGGTCTGCCACCACTGCCCCACCAGTGACCGTGGACTCTGAGGATGGGATAGTGTCGAGGGGCAGTTTCTCGGCGATGTTCGCCGATGGGGAAGATGAGGAAGGGTTTGTGGAGGACGAGGCAGGCGACAGCGGTTACAATACTGCTTTCCCCGACAGCCAGGATCTCTTCATCACCCTCACAGAGATCCCCTACCAACCCTCCCCGGCCGTTAACCCGGACTCCGAATCAGGGGAAGGATCAGTCGGTAAGTGCTCTAAACATGTAAACATTTATTTCTTAACAAAACAGGAATAAAAACTATATAAAAAGAAGGTCAATGCATATAGGTATAGAACAAAAATCCTCTTGGGACAGTTCAACGAAGCTCTCTGAGAGGTACTCGAAAAGCCTCCTTAGGAGGTTCCTGGGGAGAGGTGCCTTGTTGGGTGCTCCGTGGAAGCACACTCTTCCGCGCCAGGCCATCAGGAGGTATAATGGTAGCATCGCCTTGACCAGCATGGCAGCATAGGGCCCTGGTCTGTGCAGGGATTCACGCAGCATTCGCTCTCTGTTTGTCCTGGAGACCCGCCTCAGGGTGATTCACTCGGCGACTGCTGCATCTAATTAGGGGAATTACTTTAATGTTACTATTGTGAATGCTTGACTTTTCCTTTGCATAACAATGGCCGTCGTTTAACAGCCACGTGTTGTAGGCTGCAGAGGAAAAGCATACAGGGATCTTTCCCGGGGACAGCCATGAGGGGCTGGAACAGGGTCAGACTTTATGCTTTCCAGATTGCCTGCAGCAGGAGGGCCCTGCTATCCATTAACTGTTAAGCAGCCTAAAGTTTCCGGCTTACCAGGCCTGGCTGCTACACGGATTCTGCTGTCCTGCCCCGCTTGTCCGATCTCCAGTGCAAGACCCCAGGCAATGAAAGCGAATGCTGAAAATTCGAACTTGTCCTGAGAGCACATGAGATTAGGTGCCCTGTATGGTCTTGTTCACAGAAACTGAGTAGACTGTGTTCAGTGTTCGCAAACATGTATCTTTGCAAGGAAATCACTTCCTTTTTCCCATCACACAGCTGCGGCTCTTTCCCGAACTGCCCCGGCATCCCCCTCACAGAGGCTGGCGCAGATTAGGCGTCGAAAGAAAAAGACTCGGGACGAGATGTTCTCTGAACTGATGGCCAGCTCCAGAGCCGAGGCGGCCCAGCAGAGCCAGTGGAGGGAGACCCTCTCTCAGCAGCAGCGCTCACACAGCGAACGGGAGGACAGGTGGCGGCAGGAAGACCAGCGGGTGACTCAAACGCTGCTTGGACTAATGAGGGAGCAAACGGACACGCTCCGGCGCCTTGTGGATGTTCTGCAGGACCGCAGGCAGGAGCAGAGAGCCCCCCTGAACTGTATCTGCAACCGCCCTCCCCCGCCACAAAGTCCTGTCCCCCCCCTCACCCAAAATCACAAGAAGGAGGGGCGCTAGGGGCCGTGAAAACTGTCACTCCACCCCAGCAGAGCGCTCATGTACCAAACAGCTCTCATTCCCTAAAGTATGAGAATTGCTTGCCTTCCTGGCTCACCCGATCCCAAATCCCAGTTTCATCCCCCAACTGTGTAGTTGAGTATTAAAAATAGTTTGCTGTTCATTACTGTTTCCGTCATGTTTCTTTGCAGAAGACTTTGTGTGAAGGGTGGGGGAGGGGTTTGTTAATTGCATAGGACAGCCACCATTAACAGGGTACAGACATGGGGGCAGGATCAACAGCAGGTCACACACAGAGTGCAGTCACTAGGCACCCGGGTCACTCTGCGAGGTGTCTGCTGCCCCAGGTCAGTCTGGGAGGTGTATGTTGCCCCAGGGTCCGAGCGCCTGGCATCCACAAATGGCAAGGCAGGCTGCCCTTACCATGCCCTTCCACCCTAGCCATGAACCTCTCCGATGCCCTGAGCCCCAGCCAGAGCCATCATCCACCCACACCTACTCACCCTTCCCACACACCCCTCACCCCTTCCTGCAAACCCACCCCTTCCTGCACACCCTCCGGTAACCGTCCTCCCAGCAGAGACCGCTGTAGGAGCAGGAGCCTGTCAGTCCTCGAGTGTAGAAGCGGTCTGTACATCACTGCACACTGTACCCACCACAGTCTGCGTCCCTGTTGGAACCCTTGAACGAGAATTAACTTTGTTAATTAAAAATGTTCCAATAACTTTATTTTTAAACGTCTGTTGGAAGGGGGGAAACCTGGTGAACGGGGTATGTAACCGCTGAAAAAAGTCAATAGTAACTGAAACAGGGGCAGGTTCAGCTTCTCTGTAAAGAGACTGGACAGTCATAGGTTACCCTGCTCTCTGAGGAACCTAGCTTTCAAAGCCTCCCGGATGCACAGCGCTTCCCGCTGGGCTCTTCTAATCGCACGGGTGTCTGGCTGAGCGTAATCAGCAGCCAGGCGATTTGCCTCAACCTCCCATCCCGCCATAAAGGTCTCCCCCTTGCTCTCACAGAGATTGTGGAGCACACAGCAAGCTGCAATAACAATGGGGATATTGGTTTTGCTGAGATCCGGGCGAGTGAGTAAGCTCCTCCATCTCCCCTTGAGACGTCCGAAAGCACACTCCACCACCATTCTGCACTTGCTCAGCCGGTAGTTGAAGAGCTCCTTGTCACTGTCCAGGGCACCTGTATAGGGCTTCATGAGCCAGGGCATTAGCGGGTAGGCTGGGTCCCCGAGGATCACTGTAGGCATCTCCACATCCCCAACACTTACTTTGTGTTCCGGGAAGAAACTACCTTCCTGCAGGCGTCTAAACAGACCAGAGTTCCTGAACACACGCGCGTCATGAACCTTGCCCGGCCACCTGACGTAGATGTTGGTAAAACGTCCCTTATGGTCCACCAGTGCTTGCAGCACCATTGAAAAGTAGCCCTTTCGGTTAATATACTGGCTGGCCTGGTGGGCCGGTCCCAGGATAGGGATGTGAGTGCCATCTATAGCCCCACCGCAGTTTGGGAATCCCATCGCGGCGAAGCCATCTATGACGACCTGGACGTTTCCCAGGGTCACCACCTTTGAGAGCAGTAGGTCAACGATTGCGTGGGCTACTTGCATCACAGCAACCCCCACGGTAGCTTTGCCCACGCCAAAGTGGTTCGCTACTGACCGGTAGCTGTCTGGCGTTGCAAGTTTCCAGAGGGCTATGGCCACTCGCTTCTGCACACTCAGGGGTGCTCGCATCTGGGTGTCCTGGCGCTTCAGGGCAGGGGCCAGCAAGTCACACAGTTCAAGGAAAGTGCCCTTACGCATCCTGAAGTTTCGCAGCCACTGTGATTCATCCCAGACCTGCAGCACTATGCGGTCCCACCAGTCCGTGCTTGTTTCCCGGGCCCAGAATCGCCGTCCCATAGCATGAACGTGACCCATTGCCACCATAATCTCCACGGCGCGGCGTACCGTGCTTTGTGAGAGGTCTGTGCCACTCTGACACTTCACGTCCTCACCGCGCTGCCGGAGCCTCCTCGCCCGATTTCTCAGCAGCTGACTGTGGAAGAGGTGTTCGATAAGGTGCAAGGAGTTGACAACGGCCATAAGTGCAGCGATGATCGCAGCGGGCTCCATGCTCGCAGTGCTGTGGCGTCCGCGCTGTCACTGACCAGAAAAGTGCGCGAACAGAGTTCCCGCCGGCGCTTTCAAGGAGAGAGGGCGGGAGTGACGGTTGAATGATGACAGTTACCCAAAACCATCCTCGACACATTTTTCCCCCAGAAGGCATTGGGGGCTCTACCCAGCATTCCAATGGGAAGCGGGGACTGCGGGAACTATGGGATAGCTGCCCAGAATGCACCGCTTCCAATGTCGACGCTTGCCCCGTTAGTGTGGACTCACAAAGTCGAATTAGTCTCCTTGGTGTGGATACACAAATTCGAATTCATCAGGTCGAATCCACAAATTCGACCTAAGTTAAATCGAACTACTCCTGTAGTGTAGACATACCCTTAGTTACATTGACTATACTTAACTAGTTGCTTCTCAGCAAAGGGGGTCAGGTCATAATGGACACCTGCCCTCAAAAAGGCTGAGAGAGTTTTTAGTCTAGGGAAGAAACCACAAGGAGCAGAGAGGCTCCTGTGAAGGGCCTAGAGTCAGGACTGGCAGGAGCCTAGACACCTCAGGGAGACTCAGTCTGAGGGGGCCTGTACTCAATAGCAGAGGTAGAGAGAAGACTCCAAAGGAGCCCTGGAAAGGGGACCGGGAACAGAGCCCAGCAGAATGACTGATTGATTGGGACTTTGGACATGTTACCCCTTTTGTTGCCCCGAAAGAGCACTGAATGAGATGCTTCCCACACACCAAGGCAGATGGCCTGTGCGGATGGGGCACTAGGGCCTGGAGCCCTGCAACACAAAGCTCTGAAGATAGTGGGGGGTGAAGATGGTGAACCTTAATCGTTCATATACTATCATCTACCACAATATAGATCTAGGCCACTTCTGCCTTGCCATGGAGTTAAGTAAATATACAAATCTGCCCATTTGCTGAAATAGGAGTTGGCATTATATTATTCCAGTGCTTCCTACAGGGATTGTTTTACAATTCAATATTGTGTTGAAGGTACATAATACACTAACGAGGTTATTCTGCTTATGCTGAGGTACTTACAGGACAGTAGATTTAATTATTATTACTCAGATGCCCACTTCTTTTCCTCACCTCTTGATCTATGAATTTATCCTGTATCTGGACAAGTACAGTGTTGCTGTATTGCTGCAAGAAGTAAGATTGACAGAGGCTGTACATTCCCAAGCTGAAAGAATGGCCTTTATGATGGTCCCAGTACAAAGCGTATGAAAGAGGGAACAAGTGAAAGGGAGAGCATATACAGAACACCCAAAGCCAGTTCTTGTGTGTGGGAGTGGCAAAGTTAGGGATTACAGTACTTTGTTTCAACCAACATCTTCCAAAAAATGTGGATTCTAATTTTTAATAACTGATACAGTAGCAAAAGAAACAGATGAAACTGATAATGTTTCTTTTAAACCCATTGTTTATGTCCTGTGATGGCTGTCTGCTATGATTTTTAGGTCAAGTACACCAGCAGCCGGGGAAGTGGCACATGTTCTACTCCGCGTGTGCTGTAGTCCGTGTGTGTTAGAAGTTGAGTCAGTGATGACTCTGCCATTGCTCTGAATCACCATCTGTACTGATGAAACAACCAATTTAATCTCAAAATTCTGCAGTTACAGATTAAATAAAGCACAAACTTATTTTTCTAATAAACTACAGACAGAAAACAAGCCCCTCCAGAATAAACATCGAAAGTCAATGGGTGGCACAATGGCATAGGTTTTGAATTACAACTCCCCAGGGTCTTCAATAGGCATTTCCCCTTTAAAATCCATAGCAGGGAAACGAGAAACAAAACACCAGCACTGATGTGCATAATGCTTTCCAGTAGGTCAGTGGGCTCACAGTTTGATTCTTGAAATACTTTGTGATATATTTGAATCATTATTTACTTTTTAAAAACCAGATGTTTGCTAGGTGTATCACAAAAGACATAGAAAGACACAAGGAGTTCAGTTTGTAAAGGTATTAGGTGCCTGGTGGGATTTTCAAAAGCACTGTTCTACGTGACTAAGTTCTATTTGAAAATGCTTTTGAAAATCCCACTATACACCTATCTGCATCATTAGGCATTAAATACCTGCTTCCCAAAGAGGTTATGATCTAAGTTTCAAAATTAGTTGTGTGTGTTTGTTTCAGGGAAAGGAGGGAATGAGGAAGGGCATGCATGAAAATCATACCACTTAATTTCAAATATGATAGAAATGATCAAAACTCTCTTTTGAAATGACAAAATATTGTGGGGTTTTGTTTTTCTCTTTTGTGATTCTATTATACAAATTACTAACATTAATAACTATTTAAAAAAAACATGATCAAAGAATCATTCTATCAGAATGACTAGTAAAGGCCAATTATAAAATACTTGGCTATACCAAATGTAAGAATGCCCAGAACAATACATATTTGCACCTAACTGTGGGCCAGATCTTGCAAAGTTATAGGGTGAAATCCTCGCCCCACTGAAATCAATGCCCAACCCTCAACTGACTTCAACAAGGCCAGGATTTCACCTGTACTACTGAGTAGTTCTGATTGAACCCAATCGGACTAGTCATGTTATTAAGCACTGTGCTTGATAGTGAGTGTTTGCAGGTTCAGCCCCTAACATTTAGTCAGCAGGGAATCTCCAAGCTGCCACCCATATCATGAAGAGCTAAACTATTTGTTTTAACTCAAGTAATTAAAAAAAACAAACACATGTCATGTATTCATACCCATAGAAACTATGTTTCTGGAGTGTGATTTAGTCATGTTGGTTTTTTTCCCCCCAGCACACTAGTTCATATTATGATATAGGCAAATTAGAATTAAAGCATTGATATACTTTTGTGTTTTTTTTCAGTTAATTTAAATGATTGTTCAATGCTTACATAAAACTACTTAAATATTTATTTAGGTGTCTCTAGGCCTTATTTACTAAATGTATCAATTTAAGCAATAAATTATTCAAATGTGAAGATAAATGTATAATTTAATAGTATATCCCTGCTTGTGCCTCTCATGCTATTCAATTTCCTAACTTAATCCCTATGAAACTCTATTAACTGCGCTCTCAGTAAATATTTATTTTATGTTTACTTGATTTTGGCCTTTGCTATATTGAAAAAGAATTTTGTATATGTTAAATGAAAACGCAAATGATGCAGGATGGTAGCGGCCACTTAAATTAGAAGGTAATTTCTATTCAGAATTATACACTGACTTCACGGCCAGTATAGCAGGGCCCAGGCCTGTATTCCATTACTGTGTAGAACTCCTACTGATGTCAAGAGGGATCTGCATGCAAGAGGAGTAGTGGTGTCTCCCATAAATGATTTCACAGCTATCATTACATGCTTAATTTTCTGAAGTGTTGAGCACCAAAAACTATTTTAAGTCATTGTGAGTGAAGGGTGCTCAGCACAATTGTAAATCAAGCCCTTGCAGCCATGCTTCCCACCTACTATAGATGGGCCATGGGGGAGCAAAGGATCATGGAATTAGAACGCAAAGTGCTCTCAGCTGAACCAATGCAACATGCTACTTCCACGCCCTCTAAGCTTCAGTTTCCCTCTGTGCCTTCTCCCTGTGAGGAGTTTTGTGGTCTTTTGAGGCTGGGAGAAGGAACAGCAGGGGGAAGCCACTCTCTAAATCATGCCCCACGCAGGACTTGCTCAGGTGTTTTAGAGGAAATCTGAGAGGGAGTTAATGTTGCTAAAAGAACGTTAAATCCTGCAGGTCTACACTAGTGTAGCTAAGTCGGTGTATCTTAGGTCGATTAACCTGGATGTGAGGATGGCGGCGAGTCGACCGCTGTCACTCCCCCGTCAACTACACTTCTGCCCCTCACTGTGGTGGAGTTCCAGAATTGACGGCAGAGTGATCAGGGATCGATTTTGTCACGTCTACACTAGACACGATAAATGGATCCTCGATAGATCGATCACTACCAACCAATCCACAATGCCTATGGGGTAGCCATAGTAGTGGCTGGGAGGTGGTCTCCACTGACAGCATAGCTCCTGTTGAAGCCAATGGGAGCCTCAGACAAATACCTGACGGTGGAATTTGGTCCTTAATTGATGATTGTATGACACAGCTGCTAAAGGGAAAATGCCAAGTTTGGAAAGCTTAAAATATCACAAACTTTGGGTTTTTTCTTATGGTCAATGCATTTCTGGCAAGTCTATGCACTCTTATTGTTTGTTAGTGGTGGCGTTTCAAAATGCTTCAGTGTTCTCTTCTAAATAAATAAGAAAAAGAAATAAAAAATTTAAAAAAATTAGCTGAACATACTTAGCAGACAAAAGACCTGTATGAGCCCAATGTGCATATGGGGCAAAGATACATATTTCCATTTCTAGCTTCCTAGCAGTTAATATAAACAGAAGGAGGAATATGTAAGTGATGAAACATACCTTGATACTGACCTTTAAACTTTGACTTAGTTCTTAATGGCTGCGACATTTACTTTAGTGACCATGGTTATTTTACAGTCCTTCCATTTTTAGTTGCTGTTTATTTTTGATATTTTACACTCTGCAGAGAACAGATGTAAAACATAAACTTACACATAGGGCGTAGTTGTTTGGAGAGAAGATGGTCTCAGACTTGCTCTTTCCACTCCAGTCTCTCTCCTCCCAATTTAACCTCTTAAGGTGGAGTGCTGGCTTTGCTCTTTGAAACTTCCTAACTTAGCTGTTTTTCTGTTCCAGGCACCATGGCATGCAGTCCTCCCAGCCTCAATCTCACATCTCCTCCTGCCAGAGAGTGTCTCTCACTGAGTGAATAAGCCATTAACAGTCACTCCCTTTTCAAAATGTGACAGTTCTCTTCTTCAGCATGAGCTGAAGTTCTGCAGCCTTTCTCTGGCCCAATGCAGGGGAAACACACAGTTGTAGTGAAGCTAGTCTAGGACAGCCAATTTTCTTTCAGTCTATGTCAGCCACCAAAGTTCATAAAATGACTTTTATGTGTTTTAATTTTATTACGCTGAAATATACTTTGATTTTTTTGGGTTTTCCAACATCCATCTCTGCAGCTTTTTGGAAAAGAGATAAATCTTCCAGTTTCAGGGCATAAACCAACCTTTAACTATTGGGAGTGTGAAGGAAAATTCTCTGACTCAGATTATCCCATAACTGCCTGCTTCAGGGGTTTTTGCACCTTCTTCTGAAGCAGCTGATATGGGCCACAGTTGGAGACAAGTTACTAAAACAGATGGATCATTGTTTTCATCTAATATTTGCATTCCTGTGTTTCTCCTGCTATACTGGTTTAAGAGCTCCTGAAGAAGCTGCTTATCTGCTTTGTAACAGTACTCTTGGGGTGAAATCCTGGCTCCATTGAAATCAATGGGAGTTTTGCCACTGACTTCAGCCAGGTCAGGATTTCTTCCTTGGTTTTGCTCAAAAGCACATTTAATTTTATGTTTGGTTTACTGCACAATACTAATAAAAAGACTGTGTTTGATTTAACTAACACAGATAATTTGGTGTGCTGGGATTAGTACCACTTACAAAGAAGGCAGCTGTTATCACTGAGTAATATGTCATAATACAATGATACAGAGTTTTATCATTTCACCCTAATGAATGGTCTCATTTGCATGCTCTTTTTGCTAATTTAGATGCCATTATTAATTAAAAACTATCTCTGATAACAATAATCACAGAAGTGCCCATGATAAAATCACATTCATGGGTAATGCTGCTTTAGTCTTTCTTCTGAAGCATTAGCACTCTTATGAGCCCTGCTCTTTGTATGCCATGACTAACTTGAGTCTTCTCATCCTCAGTCTTAAACTTTCAGGGCCAGATCCTCAGCTAGTGTAAATCAGTGTAGCTCCACTGAACAAAATGGAGCTGTGCCCACTCACAGTAGCTGAGGGTGTTGCCAATAGAATTTGACAAAGAACCCCTGTTTTCTCTTTGCATAATTTAGACAGCTTAATTTAAAAATTGGGATTTTTGTCATAGAAGGATGAGCCAGTTAACTTCACAATGAAGAATGGTAGCCCCTCTGTACCATGAAATCAATAAAGAGTTCTATAGTGACTTAATTTCAACTTGGAAGGAAACCCGTTCCCTAGAGGAATACAAAGGCCAGGCTGGGTGGTCAAAAAGTCAGGATGAATTAGTAACAAGTAACATCTTTTATTCATGGAAATAATAAATGAGGGGGAACTGTAAAAGACATGCTGCTGGATTTTGTCACAAAAATAAAATGAAAGGCACTGAAAAACTGGCTCCTTGACAAAATGTCACTTACTGTTTGAACAAAGCATATTTTAAAATCTAATGCAAAACTGCCCATCAAAGTTTGTTCTTTTATGGGTTTATTTATTAACTTTTGGGTCTACAGTATATATTAATATATTTGGAGTTTTCATTTATCCAAAGGATCCACTTGCTGTAATCCCTGCACTGTGCAGTACAACACATATGGCCTGCAAAATCTATATTATAGCCTAACCTCATCCTGCCTTCAATCCCTGCATGAAGCATCATCCGCATATGGAATCCAAACATAATGGGAATTGTTTGTGGGACTCAATGGCCAACTCAGACCCAAAGCTTCTTTAGAGTAGCAGACTCCTTTAGTAGAGGGTTAGAGAACATGTGCAGTGACAAGAAATTTATGGTATTTAACTTAAGGGCTTGGACTTGAATAAATGGAAGAAAATAAGGATTTTTTGTAAGACAAAAGAAAATGTCTGCAGCTCTTGGACAGTCCCCATCCTGTATCTGATTGTTTTTTGCTTTAAATATTTTCCTGGAGCTTCTTCCTGCATTCCCTGAATTCTTGGCATCTGATCTACCTCATTCTAACAAACAGTTGAGAGGAAAATAATAAAAAAAGAGAAGGAATATTTCTCTTGTTGGTGATAACATAAGTGTGCAAGAAAAAAGTAGACAATTGTATTTTTTTAACAAGCAAATATTTCCTATTAAAGGGAATTATATTCGACCATTTAAAGAACATCTCAGAACAAAATAATGATTTTAAAGTAGCGTAACAAGAAAGTGGGTCTTTAGGCAGTTATTAAGGAAATGTCACTCATAGCACTAAAACTCACTTCCCAGAAGCTGATTAAATAAGCACATCATTCACACTAATCAATAGTGTGGAAACCCGACCATTTTCTTTGAGGGGTATAATATCTCTATCCCCGGGGCAGTATAGTGGGAGTGTTTGGGAGGAATGGAGCCTCTCATGTTGCACTTATTCAGCTGCCTAAAGTCTGATTTTCCTCTCTGTTATGTTGCATGTGCATCAGGAGTCCATTGAAGCCATTGGAATTAGACTGGTGTAAAGCCAGTGTGTGAGGAGGATCAGGCCCAAATCTTTAAAATATGAGTTGACAGAAAGATCTCATGGTTCAAAGATTTATGCTGGAAGGAAACTCTAATGCATTTCAATGAAGAATAATTTATCCCAGAACATAATGAAAAAAATTATGCCAAACTACAAAGTTACTATATTTCTTAATTTTTTTCTGAAAGTCATAAACCATTAGTAGCCATTATTTTACAGCCAGATTTAGAAATGTCATATGTGGTATCCAGAGGTATTAATTAATGCCCAGTCTATGCTTCCAACTAAACTTTCAGGCTTTGAAACTAAAAGCTAAGGCCTGTCTATGAGAATATGGCATAAAGTTTATTCCTATGCATTGTATACTATTTTTACTTTAATTGAATTTGTATAAGTTGAAACTAATGGTTCAGAGCCTCAGATGGGATAAATTGGTGTAGTTCTATTCCAGTCAATGAGGTTATGCCAGTTTACACTAGATGAGGATCTGCTTAATATGTAAGGATCAGACTCTAAACATAATGGGCCTGATTCTTTTCTCACATCAGTCTTACACTGATACAGGTACACTGATTTCAAAGGACTTACTCCTAATTTACATGAGTGAGAAATGAATTAGGCCTAAAATAGCCTATATTATAAATAGAATCCCAATTCATTACAGATATAGAATTAACATATCTTTGTATTCATCCAACAAAGATTCTATTAGAAAGCAATTTCCATTCTATTATTATAATCATCACATCCTTAAAGGTGAAATGCAACATGCATTCTTCAATACAATAATTACTGTGAGTACTGCAGCATGTATCAACAGTGTTTATGGTTATTGTCACAAAGTGGCCCAGTCCCACTCTGAGTGGATACCAGTAGGATTGGAGGAATCCAACATGCTTCTAAACTCCCTGGGTCTGGGTAGTGACTGTTCACTGATCCTAGCTCTGGGTCACTCAGGTGCACTGCCAGTGTGGACCCAGTGTCTGAGACTCCTCTTGTGCAGTAGGACCCTGTAGTCTGGACACTTTGACCTTAGTGCCAGTACTTCAAACCTCCAACCCTGCCCAGTTGCTCAGATACGTTCTCCCCAGAGTCCACCTTGCTTTGGGAGCTCTGGTTTCCCTAGTTATGCCCTTAGAGATCATGTTGTTATAGAGCAAAGAACGCAGACTTAGCAATGCAATTCTTAAACACACACATACTTTGCTCTTAAAAAGCACAAGTAAGTTACAGATCTATGGAACACAACAAACTCCTGAGTTCAATTCCCCTCAGTCTGCTCTCACCTTCTTTGTGAGTCCCTGGGTTTGGTCCAATTCCTTTAATGAAGGCAAAGTCCCTCCTATCTCAACTTCCTCCTTCTGAGTACTCTATTTCTGACAGTGTATTGCCTTGGCTTGGACAACTTTTAACCTCTGTCCCTCTTTGGTCAGACGGAGAAAGTTCAGTTCTTCCAGCCATGTACTCTGGCTGGAGGGTGTGTGTGCATGTGGGGACCGGAGGGAGGAAAAGGTTTGCAGTGGGGGAATCCCAGCCCCTTCTTCTCCCTAAACAGGCTTCTATGAAGAGTGAGCCTATGCAAAGGCGATGGCCATGCTGGCAGAAACCCCATTGTTCAAACAGGTGAGAGCCAGTCAATGTTGATGACTTTTGACTCTTTGTTCCCTTTCCAACATAGCTTCCTCACTACATGTAGCAATTTCAGCTACAAAATGATGATCTAATCCACAATGACAGTAACAAGTACCAACAGTGTCCAGAAAACCAAGTGGAATTCATAATGGGAGACATATTCCCAAACTGTCACAGTTATGACTAAATTTTTCAATGAACAGGATACAACATAATGAGGAGGCATTGAGGTTCCAAGGACAGGGAACTGCAATGGGAGTCAAGAGACCTGGGTTCTGTTCCTGGTTCTTCCACTGATCTGTTGGGCAACTTTTGGCAAGCAGTTTCTCTCTCTCTCCCTGCCTCACTTTCCCCATTGTTACTTTGGGGACAGTGATACTTACCCTCATTTGTAACACCTTGTGAGACCTACGCATGAAAAGTGCTACAGAAGAGGTAAGCATTATTTTTATTTATTGCCCTTAGGCCTAAATCCTTGTTCACCCTATGCAGTAGTGGGAAGTTGCAATGTGGAAGTGAGCAGTTGCAATGGTCAGAGTGGGCTGAAGTAGTCAAGATGTCAAGCTACCACCACCACTGCAAGGGGAAGGCCAAGAGGATGTGTGCAGTGATGGATCCTTTGACTCTCCTCCTCCCACCTCCTGTGCACTGCTGTGCAGGGGACACATGTGGAACTGAGCGCCAAATGGCACAGGAAGTGCACTATCCTGTCCTGGCTCCCCTGTTTTGCAGCAGGTCCACACCTTTTCTGCTGCCTGGGATGGGAGCCTTTGGATTTGCCCCTTAGCAAAGTACCTATAAATGGCTAATATCATTTTGTTTTTTAAATAACCTATGGATTTCATTAGTCAGTTGGCAGGTATAATGGAATTACACCTGGAATTAACTCATGTTGAGTTCTGAAATTAGTTTTTTAGCTATGAGATCATTATAAAGTTCCCTAAATATTCTCATCTCTGGGGCTCTTTAAATACTCCAAAATCAGCTACCACCCAAAGGATCAATTTCTGCCCTGACTCAAACCCATGTTGCAAAAGGTGTAAAATCAGGAGAGAATTTGGCTCACAGAGTTTATATACTAAGTTTCAGTCCAGGGACGATTTTTATGGCTGGATTACAAACTCATGAGAAGCCTGGATTTTTTTAGTAGAAAAGCTGCTGCAACCATAACTGCAGTGGCACTATCTGTAACTGCAGCAGGCATGTTTTCCAGAGATGTTCTTCAGTTGCTCAACCAACTGCACTGTTAACTTTTTACATCACAGTGTACTTGTGCATTAGTAGGATGCTGGTGATCTGCTATAAATGGTCTTATCCATGCGTAATTTAATTTAGTTTGTAAATGATGCTGACCATAAAAGAAATGTTAAGGATGCTTTCAGAAAGCCATTTTGATGACTGACATTGAGTGAGTATGTGAGTACCCTGTTAGCTAAGACAGTGAAATCTTTTCTCTAATCTACCTACAAGAATGACTGCTTGAAGAACACAAGGTTCCTTCTAACCTTTAAAGCCATGATTTGGCCAACCTGGGGCTTAATTCTGTATCTTTCCAGTTATTACTCTGTACATGGTTAGAGCCAGAAAAATATATTATTGAAAAAATATTTTCTCATCAAAATTGGCCTTTTTAAAAAACTCATGAAAGATTTACTGAAGTGAAACAAATTTTCAAAATCTGAAAGGAAAACTTTTTGAGATAGGGTGACCACATCTGCATGCAGTATTCAAGATGTGGGCGTATCATGGATTTATATAGAGGCAAACTGATATTTTCTGTTTTATTACCTATCCCTTTCTTAATGATTCCCAACATTCTGTTAATTTTTTTGACTGCCGCTGTATATTGAGTGAATGTTTTCAGAGAACTATCCACAATGTCTCCTAGATCTCTTTCTTGAGTGGTAACAGCTAATTTATATCCCATCATTTTATATGTATAGTTGGGATTATGTTTTCCAATGTGCATTACTTTGCATTTATCAACATTGAATTTCATCTGCCATTTTGTTGCCCAGTCACCCAGTTTTGTGAGATCCTTTTCTAGCACTTCACAATCTGCTTGGGACTTAATTATCTTGAGTAGTTTTGTATAATCTGCAAATTTTGCCATCTCACTGTTTACCCCTTTTTCCAGATCATTTATGAATATGTTGAATGAGTTGGTCCCAGTATTGACTCCTGGGGGACACCACTATTTACCTCTCTCCATTCTGAAAACTGACCACTTATTCCTCCTTTGTTTCCTATCTTTTAACGAGTTACCAATCCATGAGAGGACCTTCCTTCTTATCCCATGACATTACTTTACTTAAGGGCCTTTGGTGAGGGACCTTGTCAAAGACTTCCTGAAAATCTAAGTACACTATATCCACTGGATGCCCCTTGTCCACATGCTTGTTGACACCACCTCCCAAAGAATTCTAGCAGATTGGTGAGGCATGATTTC
The DNA here is from genome assembly GCF_020497125.1 of Mauremys mutica. Classification (NCBI taxonomy): domain Eukaryota; kingdom Metazoa; phylum Chordata; order Testudines; family Geoemydidae; genus Mauremys; species Mauremys mutica. The sequence continues at coordinate 82,674,144 of NC_059078.1, forward strand.
CTTTTACAAAAATGTTGACTCTTCCCCAACAAATTATGTTCATCTATGTGTCTGACAGTTTTGTTCTTTACTATAGTTTCAACCGGTACTGAAGTCAGGCTTACCAGCCTTTAATTGCTGGGATCACGTCTGGAGCCCTTTTCAAAAATTGGAATCACATTAGCTATCCTCCAGTCGTTTGGTACAGAAGTTGATTTAAATGATAGGTTACAAACTAAAGTTAATAGTTCTGAAATTTCACGTTTGAGTTCCTGCAGAATGGCTCAAGTTTGGTAATTTCCCTCACATCCTCAGCAGTGAAGACCAATGCAAAGAATTCATTTAGTTTCTCAGCAATGGCATTATCGTCCTTGAGTGCTCCATTAGCATCTTGATCGTCTAGTGGCCCCACTAGTTGTTTAGCAGGCTTCCTGCTTCTGATGTACTTAAAAAATTTTTTTGCTTTTACTTTTTGAGTCTTTGGCTACCTGTTCTTCAAATTCTTTTCTGGCCTTCCTAATTATATTTTTACACTTCATTTGCCAGAGTTTATGCTCCTTTTTATTTTCCTCACTAGGATTTAACTTCCACTTTTTAAAGGATGCCTTTTTGTCTCTCACCGCGTCTTTTACTTTGTTGGTTAGTCATTTTGTTGTTTGTTGTTTAGTCTTCTGAAATTCGTTCTCTATATGTGGTTTTGTTATGCTGATGCTGGCTTACATACATTTTACATGCAGCTTGGCTGTGCAGAGGCAGGTAAAAAAAGTTTTTTACAGCTAGTTTGTCTATGTAAATGCTGGGTTTCTCTGTTTTATATCACTGGCAGTCAGACTGTACCATCAGGCCATAGGAATCAATAGTGCTTTGGGGCACACTTGTGGGATCCTGACTGGAAACAATCCGTTCAACTCTTTCCAGTGCCTGTTCATTCTGAGTGTAGGAATCCCTCACAGTGCCAATATTCATTGCTTGCTTCCAGATAATGAAGAGATCTAGTAGTTGCTGTGCCCCCAACTCCTGGAGACTCTCAGCATCTCAGCTTGGACCTCCACCCTGAGTAGACCATGAATAGTGGGATCTTGAGGTTGCAGAACATGGAATCTTGCAAAGTTCTTGGAGGTGTAACCAGTGCATATAAATCTCTGGCTACATCTGTCCTGCCTGACCTGGGGTGTGTGTGTGTGTGTGCACTGCACACACAGAATCTTTTATTACAAATGCATTTGACTGTCTGACTGTTGCTCTGTATGCCATATCTTCTCTTCACAAGCTGGCGTTGCAAAGATGGCACTTCCATGCAAAATTCTGAATGCAAACGTTTGAACTAGAAGTAGATTTTGCAAGCTGATCTGTGGAAAATTTCCTTCAAAATTTAAACTGGAAAAAAATAAACTGGAAAAATATATGAAATTCCACAAAATTTCCCTGCCATTTCACCTACATCGAATACATTTTCATCTGTTTTTAAGTAACACAGTGACATAAAATGAACACTGTTGTAAAAGAAGTATTTCAATGGTATTATTTTGCCTTTAAGAGTTTTCTCAGCTTTAATCAATCCAATATGTTATCGGTATACTTCGTGGGTATTTCTGAAAATGTCATAGTATCATTAATATGTGAAGGAAGTGCATTCTGCTGAAATGAATTCGACTGAATAAAGAAGACAAGAATTCAAAACAATATGGAAGACCAGAGCTTGTTCAGTAAACTATAACATTGAATGCACATTTGCCTCCGTAGAAGTACTGTACTCTGCCATTAAGTGCACTATTTTTGAATCAAAGGATGATGGAAAGAGTGAGAATTAGATGAGCACAAAATGTTTTTGTTTTCATGTCACTGCATCTTACAGTTCAAATCTTCAAAGTGCAACATCATCATCACTTACATGGTGGCCTTTTCAGTAGCAAGGGAAATGTCGTCTAGTGACATGAATTAATATTATGTAAAGCCGCTAAAACACTTTAATGATGGCAAACATTTCATAGATGCCATTCCTTTTAACCTTAGTCTACATACAGGTGGGATTTCAGATCAATGACGATTTATTCATCTCACATTTATTATCATGAAGTGGAAGTTAAGTCCATTAGAATGACACTTACTGTTCTGGAAGAACTCAAATGAGTCACTGTTGAAGTTGTGCAGTAAATGTATCAATGCAGTCGGTGTTCTCTAGTTACTATAATAGACTGAAGAAACTGGTGTGTGTGTGTGTGTGTGTGTGTGTGTGTAGTCCATTGGTTCGACAATTACATTTTCATGCAATCTCTTTTTCTGGATTCTGGAGTGACTCTGAAGTCCAAAGCGTGATGCGCATGCTCATGAGCAGATTGGGCAGACAAAGTCATTGGTGAGTTTCTTGGTAGCTATATCAGTAGTATTATGCTTTCCCCTTGCAGCTAACAATCGATTATTTCTGTCCTCTTCAAAGGCTTGGAAAGTTCTGAGTGTTGTGTGTTGCCACGCTGATCCATTTAATGCTGCCTTCTCAAGATCATCTGATTTTATTGCACAAAGTGTATGCTGTTCTTGATGCTGTCCTTGTAGCACTTTCTGGGGCAGCCAATGTCCTTGTGCCAATTCTCCATAGGAAATTTTTCTGTGGAGTTGATATTCAGGCATCCTAATGACATGTCCAACCCAGCGTAATTGGGCTTTTATCAGCGGGGCCTCGATGCTTATGGCATTTGACTTTTGGAGAACCTCCAGGTTGGTAATTTTGTCCTGCCAATGGAGCCCCATAATGGCATGCAGACACCGCATATGGAAGGCACTATTTGATATCAAGCTGTTTGATATGCCATTTGTATGGTGTCCAGGTCTCACAGCCATAGAGGAGAGATGTGAACAAAAAAGCATTATAAAGTTTTATTTTTGTTGAGAGGGTTATTGTTGTGAGATTTCAGGACTTCATTACTTAGTTTTCCTAATGACTGAGAAGCTTTCTCAGCTTTTTGTCAAGAGCTCCATCATTGGAGATGTTGCTGTCAGTTCGTGAAGAAATTGGTAGAAATAATCAAAGTAAATAACTAAAGATGAATCCTTATTGCCTCAGACTGTAGTCTTGTTAGCTTTCACAAATTAAGCATGATTGGGCAAGATTAGTACTCAGATTGGAGATATCCAAGCACAACCTATGGTACTACTGACTTTGGTGGTTTGGATGATGGTACTCTTCTCTCTAAATTAGAACTGGAGCATGCTAAGTCTCAACATGGCATTAAGGGTACTGTGTTGCTGGTGTTGTCTTCTGGATGGGGTGTAAAACTGATGTTCAACCATTTATGGTCATTAAAAGACCCTTTGGCACTGAGTGGTGGAGGGAGTGTACCAACCTCACACAGGGCCTGAACTGCCCAGTTAGGCAGAGCCTGTGAGTTCAATCAGCCCCACTCTGCTACATCTGCAGTAAGTATCAAACCTGGAGGGAGGGATTAAGAATGCTGAAACTGGCTCAGTTAGGACCTGACCACGAGGAAGAACAGCTCCCTGGCCCTCAGTTAGTGAGTGAAGCCTGACTGGAGCCAGGGAGCTGAGTCAGGGAGCTGACAGAGCCTCCCAGAAGGGAGGTACATCTGCCACAGGAAGCTCAAAGCAGTTAGGAAAGAAATGGCAGGAAGTGTGTCCACCTAAGATTCTGCGCACTGGTGAAGGGACCTGCAGGGAGGAGGAAGACTCCTCCTGAGACAGGGACTGCCCTGCGAGGGGGAGTAGAGAAGCAGATAAGTGGAAGAAAGTGCTAAGAAGCTTGTCGGTGAGCTGGTGGAAGAGGCTTAGAGAGGCTGGAACCCAGGAAGAGGCTGAGGCAAAGACCCCAAGGCAGGAAGTGGTCCAGGGAGGCAGCGAGGGGTCTGTGTAGTTGAGCCTTGACTGCCTATTCAAGGGTCCTTGGACTGGAATCCGGTGGAGTGGGAGGGCCTGTATACCCCTAGCATCCCCATGAGGGAGGTGGAATGGAAACCATGCCCCGAAAAAGGGTAAGGACTACTGAAACCCACTGATAGCAGGGGTAAGCACTAGTGAGTTCAGATTTGGGCTGAAGGTCCAATGTGAAGTTGATGGGCTATTATGTGTTAGACTATTAGTTTGCCCCAGCAGGAGTGGGACTTTGGGACCTAGCACTAAAGGAGGAGAACCTGCTGATCCACACCCAGCCACCAGTGGGCTTGCTGGCCAGAGAACGGCATGCCTTCGGGCACTTTTTATAAGTGTTTAGGGTGCTTTCACATTGTCATGGCCACATTCCAACTTGGGTGCAAGTTGTCTAATTAAATTCATCTACAATTAACATTAGTTAAGGTTTTTAAAGTAGCTGAAAGATATACAACAGCATGCAAGTGCAAAGCATTATTGTTAACTTCCTGTCTTAACCTGCTGTGCAGTGTATCTGTACATTGTTAAACAGCTGTTGCATAGTACTCAGGAAACAGATGTTTCAGTGATGGGTGAAGTGATTTCTACATATGAATCAGGATTTGGAGGGGCAGGGGCATTGTAAATCAAGTTCAGGAGCTCTACATCAGTGGCTTTCAACCTTTCCAGACTACTGTACCCCTTTCAGGAGTCTGATTTGTCTTGCATAACCCCAAGTTTCACCTCATTTTAAAAACAACTTGCTTACAAAATCAGACATAACAATACACAGTATCACAGCACAGTATTACTGAAAAATTGCTTACTTTCTCATTTTTACCATATAATTATAAAATAAATCAATTGGAATATAAATATTGAACTTCCATTTCAGTGTATAGGATATAGAGCAGTATAAATAAATGGTCTGAAGTTTAGTTTATACTGACTTTGCTAGTGCTTTTTATGTAGTCTGTTGTAAAACTAGGCAAATATCTAGATGAGTTGATGTACCCCCAGAAGACCTCTGCATACCCCCAGGGGTACATGTACCTCTGGTTGAGAACCACTGCTCTACATAATATGCGCAATCACATTGAGAAAAGCATGCCACTGTGATATTCTACTAAATTTCTGCTCATTCTGTGCTGATGTTGCCACCCCTGTCATCTACCAGAAATAAATCCTCTCTAGTCTCCCAAAATACATCAGCCAAAAGATACCCTCCCTACTCTCAGATCGGCCACTACACATTGTAGGCTCAAATGACATGTCAGTATTTCTTTGCAGGGACTAGGGGGGACTGCCATAATTTATCTCCACAGCACTACTTCCTTCTCATGACCCTACACAATCCAACTTACTGCTACAGTGCTCAACAGTGCTGAATGCACTTCTGGTACTTCCAGTACTCATCATCCAAGAGTCATCAAGACTCATCAGCCAAGACCGGGTGTTACAACTTCTTTCAAATAATTTCTCAAGAGTACAGGATGTTGATAGGGGGCACTGTGTCAGGCAATGTTCAAGTGTTTGCCTAGACTCTCCACATTCACATTTGGGGTCATTCTTGAGCATGTATTTAGTCATATTGCCACTCTGGCTCTTGCTCAATTTAAAGTATGCCAGTGTTTTCGTCAGAGGTCGGTGCTTGGAGAGAGTTGTTCTGAAGGAACTAGGTTCTCCAGTTTCATCAACATTTTCTGCAATTTTGTTACTTTTTAGCCTTCCACAGTGGTATTTTGAGGTAAGGGATTTTTAGAAGCAAAGGTCTTTCTTGACTTCAGCCTCTTAGATGGTGGAATGTGGCCATACAGTGGATGTCTTGAATTGTACATCTGCTTTTGTGTTTCCTTTTTTACTGATGGTGGTGCAATCCCTGCAAGGAGGCATAATGACGATGTGGGAGGGAATTTCAAAGTCCCTGTGATGGTCCTATAGGATTGATTGAGTTCAATATCAATTTTGTGTGCCTGGCTCAAGTGTGACCGTATTGAGGCACAGTACTCTGCAACTGAGTAATACAGGGTGAGACTAGTTGCTCAGAGTGTTTTTGGTCAGCTTCCCATTTCGTATTGGCTAATTTCTGGAGTACACAATTCCTGGAGTTCCCTTTCTTTTTCAGCTTCTTCATGTGTCCTTTGAATGTCAGCATTTGGTCTAACATGACCCAAAGATACACCAGATGTTCATTGTGCTCATGATCTGCTTGGAGTTTTTGTTTGGCCTGATGATAGAACATGCACATTTGTCTTGTTAGGGTTGGCACTTAGGAATCATTTGAAATAGTATTTAAGTAGGCTCAGGGAGCCAGTTACAATGCACGCTCTGTCCTCAACTCCTTCAGATTGGGCAGCAATGCAAATACCATCTTCATAAACAAATCTTTGCACATTGGGAAACTCTGGTTGATCATTTGTACAGATATTAAACAGCAAGAGTGATAGTGCTGAACCTCGGGGCAATCTATTCTGTTGAGTACGCCATCAACTTTTCTGACCATCCATCTTGAAAAAGAACTGTTGATTCTTGACTAGGGAGGAGAGGACATTCTGATTTCAGTAGACATGCATGGTGGTTCATGGTGTCATAAACAGCTTACAGATCAGCCAGTGTAGCTTCCATAATTTTGCAGGTTTAAAGCCATCATTGATGTATTGAGTTAGGTTAACAACTTGACCACAACTCTAACATCCTGGGTGGAAAACAGCTTTGTCATTGGTCAGCTGCCCTTCCCCTTTTGGTGCTATTCTTCCCATTATCTTCTGCTCATATAGCTTACAGGTTGAACAAAGTATGGGTATTGGGTGGTAATTCTTTGCAAAATTAGGGCTTTTGTGAGTAGTACAACCACTTTGGCCTGTCTCCATGCATGAGTTGAAATCAAGCAGGTACTTCTGCTCTCTCATCCCAAAGTGTACTGTAATAGTTCATTAGATATACCATCAAGTCCAGCTGTCTTTCCAATTTCAGGATTTGCATGGCTATCATCAGCTGCTCATTGTGGACTCTAAGGAGTGAAAAAAATTCTGCGCTTTTGTTTTGTGGGCAGGTTTACCATTCAGAATGAGTTGCTGTGAATTTGTTGGGAGAGACTGCAGCAATGTGCTTTCGTTGTTGTGCATCATGGTTCAGCTTACGAATAGTGGCCTATGCTTTTTTGCTATTGTGGCACAGGTTTGTTGGTTCAATCAGCTCCCTCAGCGACTGTGCCACATTTTTCCAATTTTTCTCATAAGCATTTCCTGAGCTCAGTGATTTGTTCACCGAAGGGATCCCAGTCAAATAGTTCTGAATATCACTTACATTGTTGGCTTGTGTTTTCTGGAATACCAGGGGCAGCTCTAGGGATTTTGCTGCCCCAAGCACGGCAGGCAGGCCGGTCCTCCGAAGCTGCAGGACCAGCAGACCCTCCGCAGGCAAGCCACCGAGGGCAGCCTGCCTGCTGCCCTCGAGGCACCGGCAGAGCGCCCTCCGTGGCTTGCCGCCCCAAGCATGCGCTTGGCGTGCTGGGGCCTGGAGCCGCCCCTGTGGAATACTACATACATATTATGTCCGACATCCCCCAGGGGATTGCTTTTGGGCAGTCTTCCAGACTCAGGAAACAAATTCTCCGTAGTGCTTGTGTGTTGGAGTAATATTACAGATGGAATCAGCCAATTCAGAGATAAAGTTTTCCCAGTTAGCCTTTCTGAAGTTGGATCTCAGAAGGCATTCTGTTTTCCTGGGTTGTACTGTAGCCACTTGCGCTGGGCTATGTTGTGATCTTGGGATTACTGGTATAACCTCCCTTCTGAGGTTGCCTGCATTTTAAAAGGTGATAAAGGGTATGTCAAAATTGTACCCCCTTTCTCATCATGTGCTTTGGAAGGTACATTTGTCTGTGAAGTCACAGAACAGGGTCATGTTGTTTGTTGCCACGCACGTCTCAATTTCTTCCCCACATGTTTTCATTATTGGAGTATCTCCAGATGGCTTTGTGGCTGTTGAAGCACCTATAATAAGGCATGAATTTTCTGGCAGGGAAAGTTGGTTGGACGTGCAAGCTGTTCACCTGGTGGTTTGTAAATAGAAACTACTGCTATTTGATTGAGTTCAACCATGATAAATTCCATTATACCATGGAGTCCGAGTGGTGTTTTTTCACCAGTCTTTTGTCACGTATAAGTATTGTGCTGGCATAGATGTTACTTTCAATGTTTGCAATAATTTGCATGCTTTTGCAAGCACATAATGTCTGCTTTCGTGCCAGACAGAAAGCCAGCCTTCTCTGCAGAAAATCCCTCCACACAGAAATTGATGATTTTAAGTACTGTCTTTGGCTGAGGCCCTGAAAGGGGCTGTTTATGTCGACACCTATGTCTGGCTTCTATTGCAGTCTTGGTGCATATTGTCAGATTTTGTCTTTCCCATGGTTAGTTACAATGGGAGATTAACAGGGGTTATGATGTGAATGTATCTGATGTAACCCTCACTTCCACTACTATCACTACTGGAAGTATCAGAAATACTGGAATGGCATTCCATAATGCCATAATCTCCCCCCCAAAATACACACCAGCCAATATACCCGCCTAATTGCAGAGGACAGAACATAATGCATCCTCATCCCTTATGAGATGTAGCAACTGGTGTGTGCTTCTCTTGTGTATCAGGCAGCTCCAGGAGGTATTGAACACTGTGGTAGTGCACGGTCAGAGAAATAACCATAATCCTAATACATGCATAATGTGTGGCATGTGTTGTAACTGGTATTATGTGCCAGATTAATTCAGATGAATATATATAGAAATTTTGTAATTATGGGAGATTTGTTTTCTTTTGAAGCATTTGGTTATTGGGGAGAGGATATCAACAGTTCAGATGGGACTATTAGTCTCTCTCAGAAATGCATTTTTTTCTGTTCCTTTGTTGGAGGCTCAAGTAGTACTAAAACATCATGTTCTAATTTGTTAAATAAATTTTGCCAAAGTGCCTTTTCCTCTCAAATAACTGAGAATTCTTCATGCCTTAACATTGAGCCTGCAAATGCTTTTTGCTCAGGAGTTCAAATACTTCTAACTGAAATCCTGTCACTTGCAAGGACTACAGTTATCCCACAAATTCAAATTTCTTTGCTGGATATTGAATATGAATGAGCTTGTATAGACATGCTTCTTTTCACTGGGGAAGACTATACTCTAGGGGGCAGGCTTTGCCCATCTATGCTTTGAAAGAAGGATTTTCAAATAAATCCCAAACACAAGGAAATACCCAAATAATATTTCAACTGCTTACATTTTCTTTGTGTTCATAAATCAGACAAATCAAAAAGTGTTTAAAATGTGAATGCCTTAATTAGACTGCACTATACCAAAATAAAGGTATCATTAATTTAAAGATAGTACAGTGATGGGGTCATTATGTCTTATGGATAGACAAATAGCCTTTTCATTGGTATTAGATAAATTCTGTGTTTAAAATTAAAATGTAAAAAGCTATGTATCTAGAATTATCATTTATTCTAAGATGTGATGCTTGTCAATCTGGTCATACAGTAACAGAGAAAGACTGCAATTTTTTTCAAATCTATATATTCAATAATAAGAATGTCATTAAAGAATTTTCTATAATGGTTCCAGCTCTCTAATAGTTTATATCCTGAGCCACCTCTGAGACATGATTTCAATTCTGTGTATCTTAATTTGTCATGCACATTTTTTAACTGGAAGGTGTTACCTCACTTTGGTGGGGGGATAGCTCAGTGGTTTGTGCATTGGCCTGCTAAACCCAGGGTTGTGAGTTCAATCCTCAAAGGGGCCACTTAGGGATCTAGGGCAAAAATCAGTACTTGGTCTTGCTAGCGAAGGCAGGGGGCTGGACTCAATGACCTTTCAAGGTCTCTTCCAGTGCTAGGAGATAGGTATATTTCCAATATTTTCTTTTTTATTTAATTTTTAATACAGAACAAGGGGTTAAGGAGCAGCTCTGGGCCCAGGTAGTCCCACCCACCCATATCTGCAAAGCCTGCACACGCTGGGGGTGGAGTTTACAAAGGGAAGCAGGGTTGGTCAGGAGAGGCAGGCGATGGAAGGGAGCAGACCTGTGCTCTGAGTTCTGGGAAGCACTGCCCAGGAGCTCTTGTTGCCTGAGGCCTGGCAATACCAACTACAAAGGAGAGACTGGTGACTGACTTGCACAGTCAGAGACTTTATTTGTGATTCTTTAATTGATGGCGGGTACAAAGGGGACTTAGGTGGGAAGTGATCCAGGGAGGTAGCTGCTCAGCACCCCAAGGTGCAGACCTTAGTTTCTACCTCAGTGAAGAATCCAGCTGGGGAAGACTCTGGATGTTCAGGGGCCCAGACCCCAAGTCACTGGACTAATGTGAAAGCCCTGAAGCCCGTGCAGATGCTGAAAGATTTCTCTGTGATGGGCCCTTTTGTTGGGTCCCCGAGAGATGTGGACTGGAACATGTGAGCTGGCTGGAGAACTGAGCCACAAAAGAAGGGACAGATCCCACAAGGCAGGATTATAACTGAAAGGGTGGGATGTCAGGGAGGCAACCTGCTGCACCCCTGCCTGACCACTAGCCAGCACTGGTGGTGTGTGCTCCTCTTTACACTCACGCTGCAATCTGGGTTAGTTGTTACAGTGCTCTGTGTGTGAGAGAGGGAGGGATGGTGATATTTCCAACAGGTGTCAGTGCTCACTTTGTTCCACTTAAGATGCACTGGAAGGTTATTCAAGAAAAACATCTTCCTTACAAACAACAGAGAGCCAGGTTCACAACTGGTGTAAACTGGCATAGTTCAGTTGAAGTCAATGGAGATATGACAATTTACACCAGGATCTGCTCAAATACTATGTGATGAGGGTGGTAAAAGAACCTATGTAGAATAGAATAAAATCTGCCACAGAATTGCCAAGTAAATCCAATTAGTAGCATTTGGGTACATTTCAAAATGGTATTCTCTCCTGTGTAACTTCCCCTCCCCCTTTACAGCTTTGTGAAGTAGCAGATTGACTACTGAAAAATCTTTGGTCTGCTGCCGTGAACCCACATGCACTGACTTGGTAACATCAGTATTTACTGATCCATGCTGGAGTAAGGAGTCTGCCCAAGGAGAAATGGAAGGTGTCTGTTCAGCATTGTATAATTTTCATTCCTCATATATAAAAGCGAAGCAAAAGAACAATTGAAAGAGCTGTATGCTATTGAATAAAATCAGATTTACCTTTTATCTCCTCCTCCTGGACTGGTCAGTGGGGGTGGTAAAATCACCATCTTTATGTGTACTGAGGGGTTTCAGCTGAGTGAGGAGTTTGTGATCTGTAAAAGGAGGGAGACAGTATATAATTCAGACATTGGTGTGAAATGTCTCCTAATTTTGCTTCTCCTATTTTTTTTTTCTTCACAAACCTTTGCAGTTCACCTTTAAGGCATTTAGAGTCTCTGGACATTGAGTGAAATGATTAATAGCCTATATTGATTTTTCAAAATGAGGAGATATAGTAGCATGAAGCAGGCAACAGCAAACTTAATTTACCCATTATGTTTTCACTTTTGGAAAGGGTACTTGGAAATGACTATTTCTTTTGGAATGTCGGTGAATTTCTGAACATTAACAATCTTTTCATGTGTTTCTTTTAAAGGTGACTAGAGCTTCCATTTACATTTCTGCTACTCTGAATTTTCGATATAATTAGGAAATGAGCAAATCCAATTTGTGAGGTTTTTAATGAAACATGAGAAGAAATAGTTTTACTGTCTGTAGATAAGTATATAGGTATGTATGTGTATATGTATTAAAAGAGGTATACAGTGAAACTGTTGCACAATAGAGAGTGCACATAGACAGGATCATTTTTAAAAGACCTGTGATATTTAGAACACCAATTAGTATTCTGCCAAAGGAACATTTTTCACTAAACATGTCCTAGTAAAAGTTTAAATGTCTATTAATTAATGTTTAACTGTTTCTTTAATAAGAATGAAGTCTTCTGACAGTGTGACTTCCACATGAAAATTAGTCTGGCGTTTGCTCTGTGGAATGGGAAGAAACATAATTGTTAATATGGTGGCCCATTAATTACCCTGGTGTCTTAATTCAGCTGCATTTGAGGGCAGTGAAGTGAGAATATCATCATCAATTTGGGTAGAAACTTAAATTAGAGGTATGTCAACATGTTGGATGTGTACCAGAATGAATGTCGGGGAAAGAGGAATGAGAAGCTTCAGAATTATTGAGCTGGATTAAGCTGCTTGACCCACAGTTGTCAGCAGGAAGCTTCTGTGATTAAATCCCAGCCAGCAGAAAAGCCTGTCACTGTACCAGCAGTTATTGTTGCTTGTGTGCCTGTCTGTATGTAACCCAGTTTAAAGTACAGCATCCCACTATACTGCTAAAATTCCATATAAATTTCCCCCAGCTCCATCCAAAAATATCCAGCATAAATATTTGTCCTTTTTCTCTTAGTATTTCTTCTTTGTTGCAGTCAAATACATTTATTAACTGATAAATAAATTCAGCAGGCAAAATACTCATGAATTTCAGTAGCTCTACATTCTAATGTTCTGGCTTTCTCCACAGGCTTCCTCCTGCCATACTTCCACAGAGAAATACACTGTTGATATCAATTGGAGTTTTGCCTGAGAAAGGACTGCAGAACTGGGCCCTATGTACATGGATTGGGAAAACAGAACTTTGAAATCCAGATCTGTCGTGTGGATCTGAGCAGAGTTTTGACCTAAGACTACAGATGCAGAGTAAGCAAAAAAAAAAACCCTCCCAAATAACCACTAGCCTTTTCAATGCATAAGACATAAACACAGTGGGTGAAATACTGCCTTCACATACATGCACTCAAGTCACACTGAAGTCAGTTGACATCAGGGGAGCTACCATAATTTACATCACCTGTGGATGAGGCCTTGTGTGTAACTGAGTATACAATTTGGCCCAACATTGTATATCAGAAATAGACTTTAAGGTAGATGATTATTTTTTCTTCAAAATAATTTTGACTTCTGTACTTCAGAGGTACTGATGGTCTGACATTTTGGTCTAGGCTGAATGATTTCCCACTCCTAGATTGATATCTTTAATTTCCAGTTGTCTTTATTTCTTAGTTTCTTAGATAAGAGAAGAACAAGATAAGGATTAAACAAAAAAAAAAAAGTGGGGGGGGGGGGATAGGAGAGTGTGAAAAGTACTTCAATCTGTGAGGCAAATCCAGTTTGGTTCCCATCAATTCCAGGGGATCTGCATTAATCACCAGCCCTCTAATTTTCAACGAATCCACTCCCTTTGCCTACACAAGTCACATAGGAGTGAGTCATATTGCCATCTGCTCCCCATTGCAAAAATGTTGCTACGCCCAACTCCAAAGGTGTCAAAGCCATGGTAGAAGGAGAGAAAAATTAACTCCACATAGATTTCTGCTAGGGGTTTCTGCCAAGTTGCCAGAGGACTATGTTACATAGAGTGGCTGCACTCCAGCTCCATCCTTTTTGTCTCAGTAGTCCTCCCCTTCCCCAATACCCACCTGGAGGGCCTTCGTAGGAATAGGGGTGGAGGGTGGAACTTGTCTCATAGGTGCTGCTCCATGTCTGTCCCCATTGTGAGTTTTGAATCCTTTGTGCAAGAAGGGATGGAAGACCTTCAGCACTTGCAAAAGGGGAGATGGCACCTCTCTGGGATGTTTATCTACCCCACCAATGAATTTTCTCAGGCAGGCCTGAGATGAGGGGATGTGCTCTATGTAGCATGGTCCCCTCACCTGCCCATCTGTTTCTTAGCAGATACCTGCACTGTGCTTAATGCTTTTTGACAAAGCATTAACTGCTTATACCTTGAAGGGTATAAGCCCAGGCTTTGTGTAAAGCCTAAGGTAGTACAGTTTTCTGAGGAGCCACGTTAATCAGGATGGTCCTGGAGGCCAGTGACCACCTTCCTAACCTTCATGCACTAGTGCACCAAAATCCCTGTGGATGAAATCTTGTTCCCTAGTAGAGTCTAGAACTTTGTGTGGTTTGCAGGCTCCGGCTCTTGGCACAGTTCCTCAAATCCTTCCCTTTGAGGGGACTATGAAGAGGAAACTCCCATGACAGGAATCTTATGGAGTTAACTGCTTTCACTTTTTAACCACTTGGGGATTTATCCCCAGATGTGGAACTGAAACACCACTCATGAATTACAACTAGAAAGGCTGTTCTGATATGTCTCACTTGGAAAAAGCTAAGAAATTGTATAAGGCAGCGTAGCTTTGTTAGGTAATTTTGAGACCAAAGATGTATGGAAAAGTTCTGGTGAACTTCAGATGAGGATCCATTTGTTTAGATATTTCTCAGAAGTGATCTTTTATGGTTCATCCACCATTAGTCAGAGGAGAAAAATAATAAGCCAAATTCACTGGTATGTTCTGGCTACTTTGTACTGCTTTTGCAATGCAAAGCAATGATAAATGCTATTTAACTGGTTGATTAAAGTGGGATTATAGCTGCGTTGTATTGTCTGAGCATCACAGAGTAGTCTAAACATACTAATGATTCTGGCATTCATTCAATTTAAAATGAAGATTCATTTATTGAAAATTCACTTTCCTCCCCGGAATGCTGAAGTTCAGATTCTATAGAGCCAGCTCCTCACATGGTGAGGACTGTACTGTGGACAGTTCTGGTGGCCACATATTAAAAATGATGTTGAAAACTTGGATAGGGTGCAGAACAGAGCCACAAAATGATTTGAGTGTTGGAAAAAATGCCTCACAGTGAGAGACTTAAAGATGTAAGTCTGCTTAGTTTATCAAAAAGAATTTTAAGCGATTACTTGATTATGGCGTAGAAGTATCAACAAGGGGAAAAAATACCAGGTACTAAAGGGTTCTTCAATCTAGTGGAGAAAGGTGTAACAACAACCAATGGGTGGTAGCTGGAAGACAAAAATCACATTAGAAATTAGGCACACATTTTAATAGGGTGATTAACCACTAGAGCAAACTGCTAAGGGAAGTGGTGGATTCTCCATCTCTTAATGTCTTCCCATCAAGACTGGATGCCTTTTTTTCTGGAAGATATGCTTTAGCCAAACACAAGTTATTGGTCTCAGTACAGAGGCTACTGGTGAAATTTAATGGCTTGTGATATACAGGAGGTCAGACTAGGTGTTCAATGGGTTTTAACTTGGGTTTGCTAACCCATGTTAGCTAAATAGGGTTAAAATAGCAGCAAAGACATGGGAATTTGTCTTTTAACTTGGGTTAGCAGATCAAGTTCAATTCTATAGCGCAGCCTGAGGCTGAACTCTAGCTAACCTGAGGTAAAAGCCAAGTTGCCATTATCTTCACTGCTATTTTATCTTGTTAGCTTCCTTAGGTAAGCTAGCCCGAGTTGAGTACACTTTTTTTTTTTGGTGTATGTGCAGTCTAGACATACCCTATGACATAGCTCTGGTTGAACTTAGCCTTGACAATTTATAACAGCTAAGGATCTGGCACTGTAAGTTTTTATTCCTCTTTTGTAGAACTGGTTGAATTTTTTTCATGGAAAATATATTTTCAATTAACCTTTGTTTTTAATTAAAAAACAACAAAACCACAAAATGGAAACTGAAGACTAAAAATAAAACATAGAACAGTTTTGAAACAAAAATTGTTTTTCATTGGAAAGCCATCACTTTTTCATGGCAAATTTGAGATGAAAAGAGTCGCCTCCCCCCTAAATTTCCCATGAAAATAATTGGCATTTTTTTAACCTAGCTCTGCTATTTTCAATGGATAAATAATCCTGACTTGCCATAAGCATATACACCCCTCTCCCCCACCCCAGCTATCTAGAGAACATAAACTACTGGACCTGAGAATATAGGAATGCATGGGAAAGAGTCTTTCTGTAGTCTCCCCTTGTTGTTTGCCTTTTATGTATAATCAGTTAACTTTATTCTGCTCCCACTGAAGGCCCCAACTCTTGTTGATTTCGGTGGGAGGTGCATTGAGACCCAGTACTTCCCACTTAGCGTTCCATGTTTTCCACTACAGAGAACTGACTTTCATGCATCATAAGGAAATATCTTCCATGAACTGTATACAATTGACTGGATTTACAGTAGACTGTCAATAGTTAAAAAGAATGCTTGGACCAGCTCAGAGGGCAATAGTGCAAAACTATTTCAAGTCTGTGATAATTGGATTATATATGCACCCTTGAATAGCCAATAAATATAATATATATTGGCTAAAATTAAGCTTTTTTATTCATGTCACGTAAGACATTAATATAACATAATGAATGCTCTGGAGCTGAGCATAACGGTATTTAACTTAGCTCTGCTGTAAAGCCATCATTGAAATGCTTGCAGCAAGGGTGAGCCTCTGATATTTTGTCAGTTATTATTAACAAATACCAGAATGGAAATTGATGATCAGTCTTAATAAAAGAACTGACTGTGCAATTTACATCAAGGCAGATTTAATGAAATACCTAATCCTTAAATGTATGTAATTAGATTTACATATTAATATCTCCGCAATTAGGAGTTGGTATTTAAAGGGCACACTTCCTATTTCACGTTTTTAATCATGCATCTCAAGTTTGGGTTTTTGTTTGTTTGTTTGGTTTTTTAAATTGCTGAGTTAAGGTAAACACTCCTATTTGAAAGTTTCCAAGCACGTAATTTGCTTCTCTGGAATGAAAAGTATATATTTATTTTGGTTTGTATCAACTTCTTTTTACTTTTTCAAAAAGCTCATCTCAGGCTCTGGGGGCCTTTGACACTCATTTCAGACATACAGTGGAATAAACAGACTCTTCCAATTGCTGAAAATGTGCAGGCAGGAGCAATAATTTAAACAAAACTTAAGACCCCTACCTTCTCAATCACAAAGCTCCCTCTCTCTGATATATGGATCCTACAAAATCCTTTAGAGGTCAAATAACTTGAACTATGGACTATTTACATAGTCCCCAATCCTGCAAAGCCTTACACATGTGCTTAACCTTATGCACGGTGAGTAATTTCAGTAAAGTCAATTGTCTATTGTGATAGACCCAGGCCAGTTGGGAACAGCACAGTAGTAGAAGGGAGATATACTGACCACTGGATAAGCAATTTTCTGTTCCCTAAGTGACCAGAGCAGGGGCTGCTCCAGGCTAATGAGAACACCTAACTCCAATTAACCTGCTAAGAGTCAGGTGAGGCTGTTAAGCATCTGACTCTAATGAAAGCCCTCTGATGCTATAAAAGGGCTCACTCCAGCCAGGCCAAGGGGGAGCCAGGGGAGAGGAAGTGCGTGCAAGGAACTGGAGCAAGAGGCGTGCAAGAAGCTGAGAGTGAGTAGGCATACTGCTGGAGGACTGAGAAGTACAAGCGTTATCAGACATCAAGAGGAAGGTCCAGTGGTGAGGACAAAGAAGGTGTTGGAAGGAAGCCATGGGGAAGTAGCCCAGGGAGTTGTAGCTGTTGCGGAACTGTACTAGGAGGCACTCTAAACAGCTGCAGTCCACAGGGCCCTGGGCTGGAACCTGGAGTAGAGGGTGAGCCCGGGTTCCCCCCAAACCTCCCAACTCCTGATCAAACACAGCAGGAATTGACCTGGACTGTGGCTTCTACCAGAGGGGAAGGTCTCTGGGCTGTTTCCTGACCCACAGGGTAAATCTGTGAGGCGAGCAAATCCGCCAATAAGCGCAGAACCCACCAAGGTAGAGGAGGAACTTTGTCACACTATTTTTAAATTAATAGGATTATTTCTTGATGCATGAAGTTAGGTATGAATGTAAGGCTTTGCAGGATTGGGAAGTTGCATTATAGACCATAAGATTTATTAAATCCTGAGTTAAATTTATAACTGGACTTTTGTGAATATTCCATATTTTGGAGAATGATTATACCTGATAATAGTCCATTTTATTATTTATTTTTATTACTAATAAGAACTTGTTAGTTTCTGTGTGTGTATGAGAAGGATTTTTCTTCCTCAAAACACGTGATTAGGAAAGAAAGTAAATCATGAAATGTGTATTAAATTGCCTTGTTTTATTTCTAAGATTTTGACCCAACTCTTGCATTCTTATTCAGGTCATAAGATTTGTCTGAATAAGGAGATTAATAATCAAGAAATGACCTTTGCTACCCTTTTTGGCTATCCTTTTTGGCAGAAGTCCATGTTACCACCTTTAATGCCATGTATATATTTGGCACTAGAAAGTGAGCTGCTGCATGGTGAATTCAGTGGTGGCCTCTGCACATGTGTGTAAGGGTTAAGAGATGATACAGGGCACTCTGCCCCCATTACCCCTAGCACATCTGTACAAGGAGCAGCTAGAGTCTTGGTACTTGTACTCCATGCAGTGGTGCTACACTTGCCAAAGGGGTCATGGCTACAGTCAGATTCAGAGTACCAATCTTAGGCTGGTGTTGGAGGGAGAACTCTTTGCATCTCCAAAAGGAGCACAGGAACTATTCCTCCCAGCATCTCTTTGAAGGAGTTCTGCCTGCATCTGCCTATTTGTCCTCCAAATGGAGGTTGCCTCCAGCCGTTCCTGCTGGTGCAATGTATCTCCAACACCTCCCCAAATTGGCTGTGATTCCTGGAGCCACAATATAGTTCAGAGTATATGATTTTACTGAATGAAAGTCATACCTGTAATTCTGTATTTCTTGTGCTAAATGACAACTTAATTTTATCAAGGTGTATTATTTTGTCACACTAGTAGCCTTTGCTAGAGGACATAATTAGCAGGATTTTTTAAATTTAGATCAAATACTTTAAACATTTTATAAAGGCTTTTTTATTTAAAAGAAGCTACATCAGTGACTGCAATCTTATTAATAATTCAAAACCTTGCATGGTAAATGAAAATAGACAGGCAATGCATTAGTTGTTTTTACATTTTGCTGATCAATGAGTTTTCATGTGAAATGCTTTCTCATCAACTGACAAAAATGCTAATGCCTGAAGTATCTATGTGGTACATTCACTCGTTTCACTTAGGGAATGATATGAAATCAATTTAATTATGCCCCTTAGAAGCATAATTAAACTGGTATTTGTTCTATGTGTGCTAATACAAAGTATATACATTTTAATTAGGGGTGTCAAGCAATTAAAAATTAGTTGCAATTAAAAAATTTAATCGCAATTAATCACACTTTAAAACAATAATAGAATGTAATTTAAAAAAATATTTTTGGATATTTTCTACATTTTCAAATATATTGATTTCAATTACAACACAGAATCAAAGTGTACAGTGCTCACTTTATATTTATTTTTTATTACAAGTATTTGCATTGTAAGAAAACAAAATAAATAGTATTTTTCAATTCACCGTATACAAGTACTATAGTGCAATATCTTTATCATGAAAGTTGAACTTACAAATGTAGAATTATGTACAAAATAAACTGCATTCAAAAATAAAACAATGTCAAATTTTAGAGCCTGCACGTCTACTCAATCCTACTTCTTGTTCAGCCAGTTGCTCAGACAAACAAGTATGTTTACATTTGCAGGAGATAATGATGCCTGCTGCTTATTTGCAATGTTAAAAGGTAATAATTGGAGATATACCAGTCTCCTAGAACTAGAAGAGACCTTGTAAGGTCATCGAGTCCAGCCCCCTGCTTTCACTAGCAGGACCAATTTTTTTGCCCCCAATCCCTAAGTGGCCCCCTCAAGAATTGAACTCACAACCCTGAGTTTAGCAGGCTAATGCTCAAACCACTGAGCTATCCCTCTCACCTGATAGTGAGAACAGGCATTCACATGGCACTGTTGTACCAGCGTCACAATTTACATGCCAGATGCGCTAAAAATTCATGTCCCTTCATGCTTCAAACACCATTTCAGGGGGCATGCGTCCATCCTGTTGATGGGTTCTGTTCGATAACAATCCAAGGCAGTGCAGACTGATGTATGTTCATTTCATCCTCTGAGTCAGATGCCACCAGCTGAAGGTTGATTTTATTTTTGGTGGTTCGGTTTCTGTAGAGCAGAGCAGGGGACATACAATTCTCCCCCAAGGAGTTCAATCACAAATTTAATTAATGCATTACTTTTTTAACTAGCGTCATCAGCATGGAAACATGTTCTCTGGAATGGTCGTCGAAGCATGAATGGGCACACGAACATTTAGCATATCTGGCACATAAATACCTTGCAATGCCGGTTACAAAAGTGCCATGTAAATGCCTGTTTTCACTTTCTGGTGACATTGTAACTAAGAAGAGGGCAGCATTATTTCCTGTAAATGTAAACAAACTTGTTTGTCTTAGCAATTGGTTGAACAAGAAGTAGGACTGATTGGACTTGTAGGCTCTGAAGTGTTACATTGTTTTGTTTTTGAGTGCAGTTATGTACCCCTCAAAAAAAGAAATCTACATTTGTAAATTGCACTTTCACGATAAAGAGATTGCACGACAGTACTTGTATGAGATGAATTGAAAAATACTATTTATTTTGTTTGATTTTCACAGTGAAAATATTTCTAATAAAAATATACACTTTATTTCAGTTACAAGACAGAATACAATATATATGAAAATATAGAAAAACATCCAACGTATTTAATAAATTTTAATTTGTATTCTATTGTTTAACAGTGCAATTAAAATTGTGATTAGTAGTGATTAATTTTTTAAATCTCAATTACTTTTTTTGAGTTAATCGTGTGAGTTAACTACTATTAATCGACAACCCTAATTTTAATTTGTTTTTATCCTGTTCCCTCCCTTATAATCTTCCCAATTTACCTTTACGTACTTGGAGTTAAGAACACAGGATGTTGTCCTTTGTTTAAATCAGTCTGCAGTTCTTTCAGTGAGCTGGCAATCGGGCACTGCTATGACTATATTGCTCTCTCCCACTTTTAGACTGCAGTAGCTCAACTGGCACTGAATGGAGTTATACCTTTACAGTGACATAAGCAAGATCAGAATCTGACCCTGAGTACATCACTTCTATGAGTTTTCTGATCTCCACTCATGGTCCTTGTTAAAGGTGAGGGAGAAGCAGATGTTGGAGTAGTGCAGGTCACTCTCAGAACTACAGTTAATTTTGGCCAGAGACAGTTTATAAAATATTCTAACATTGGCAACTGTGAATCAGTAGAGACTTTAAGAAAACAAAATTTCTCCTGCATCACATTTTTAGCAGAATCCTTCTTTCTTCATTTGAAATCTGTTTTGCTGCTCTGTACAGTAAGAGAAACCCTTCTGTTCCAAAAGAGGGTGGAATGTTCACTCGCCTCAGTAATAAGTTCAGAAAAAAATGGTTCTGGTCATTTAGGTAACTGCTGTAGGGAACTACTGTTCTACCTATGGTTATTTATTGTTGGCCGTGTAAAGACTGAATAAAGTGTGGCCTATAGCAAATGACCTCTTAGGCCACGTCTATACTTACCCGCCGGGTCGACGTGGCGAGTTCGACTTCTCGGAGTTCGAACTATCGCGTCTGATCTAGACGCGATAGTTCGAACTCCAGAAGCGCCGCGGTCGACTCCGGTACTCCACCGCGGCAGGAGGAGTTGCCGGAGTCAACCTTGGAGCCGCGGAGTTCGCTTCTGCGGCGTCTGGACGGTAAGTCATTCGAACTAGGGTAGTTCGAATTCAGCTACGTTATTCACGTAGCTGAATTCGCGTACCCTAGTTCGAACCAGGGGCTGTGTGTAGACCAGGGCTTAGTTACCTGTCCTGTTGGGATCACATGCTTGCTCAGTCATTCACATTTGAAAATGATCATCCTGCCAGACTGGAAAGGGGAGCAGTGGTGGTGTGAATGTGCTGGGGCGGGGGGGGGGGGGAAATGCCATGATTTATTTACTCCCAAGTATGGTGTACAAATAGTGCATCTTCTGTGCAATGCACAGTCCAGCTTTCTGGAGGTTGTCTTCAGGCTGGGTTAGATGAGAAGCCCAGGGAGGAATGGGTTTGGGGCCAGTGGATCCCTGATTATGGAGCTCCATAGTCCATTTCCCAACCCAAGTGTGTGTGTGGGGGGGGAGAAGGGGGGATTTGGAGGCACAACACAGTTGACTGCAGTTTACAGATCTTGCACTAGCATTTGCAGAGCAGCTCTGCTGTCACTCCATGCCCTGGACAGGGGCGGCTCCAGGCCCCAGGACGCCAAGCGCGTGCTTGGGGCGGCATGCCGCGGGGGGCGCTCTGCTGGTCGCCGGGAGGGCGGCAGGCAGGCAGCCTGCAGTGGCATGCCTGCGGAGGGTCTGCTGGTCCCGCGGCTCCGGTGGACCTCCCACAGGTGTGCCTGTGGAGGGACCAGCGGACCCTCCGCAGGCACGCCTGCAGGAGGTCCACCGGAGCCGCAGGACTGGCGACCGGCAGAGTGCACCCCCGCGGCGTGCCGCCCTGCTTGGGGCAGCGAAATGTCTAGAGCCGCCCCTGGCCCTGGAGGAGAATTTCTTCCTACCTCAGATCCCAGGTCCCCCGTCCATACAGAGCCAGTTGTTCTCCCTCCTTTCCCATCTACAGAGAAAGAAAACAGGTAGGATGGTCAGCTATGAGCACCACATTTTGCTTTGGTTTCTTCACAGAATTAACACATTGTTAATTTGTTTTTCATGCACATTCAATTCTGATGATAATAATCTGAGTTTTGGCAAGAACTGACTGAACTCAGACTGTGCAATAAATATTTGTATCACACACCAATAAAAATCCACTGAAATGGCATTGATTATATTGGCATTCTAGATGTCATCAGTTTAGAATCCTCAGATGATGCATAAATTAGAGAACTGGTATTGAAAATTAAATAGACTATGAGAGATGTTAAATTTAATAGAAATACTTCTGTTTGAATACATCTTTATTTTACCTCCTAAGTAAAAGATAGAAAAAGATAGATCAATAATTCATTACTGGTATCTTCAGTATAACTATTTATAAATTGCTTTTGTTGACCTGCGCAACATATGAGGAGTCTGATCAGATTAAATGCAGTGAATTAGATGCTTCTAGTTCAGATCATAGTGAACTTTATTTTACATTATAATAAAATGAAAAAATTGATCGAATTGAAAGTTCTGTATTTAAAAAGGGTTCTACGGTGGAATAAGCAGAGACAGAAATAAATTACTCTCTTACTGACAAGTGGCTTTTATACTAAAAGCAAGTAATTTAACATTTTTATATCAGTAGTTTACCTAGTAGACATTTAACATTGAAAATTAACTTATTTATAGTTAATTAATGTAGTTCTACCTTTTTTATTCTTATGGATTTTGTTGTGATAAAGCTTCTTCTGAATGTCTTCCACCTGGCACTGCTGTTGCTGCTGATTGCTGTGTTCTAGTTCACACCATATGGTCAGTGATGGATGAGTTGTCAAACACATCAGAGCCTTCTAACTGGCTGTCAAAGTAGTTAGTTATAAACTTGTTTGAGTAGTGCTGACCTGCAAGGACAGAAGACCTCAGCCATCAAAACCTAAGTACAGTTTTAGGGGAAAAAAAGAAACGGAGTCCCGTTCTAAGTGAAGAAACTCATTCTAAAAAGGTCAAGTTATTGATTACACCTAGTCAAATAATTTATTCAAGGAATTTTGTGATGTTTCTCAAATTAATAGTTTCCTTCCACTATTATTCAGTCATCTTAAACACCCCAATTCAGCAAGGTATTCAACCACAAGTCTAACTTGAAGCATGTGATTAGTCCTACTAACATCCATGTGACGACTCATGGGCTTCTAGTTAGGCATGTGTTTAAATATCCTGTTGAATTAGGCCCAGAGAAAGGTAAAGTAAATCACAATTATATTAGTCAAATAATGTATTTGAGGTTTTTTTTACTCTTTTAAAATAGGATAGTCAACAATTGTTTCTTTTCTCAACAGTTTCAATACTGCTATTCCAAGCTGCATTAACTTGTGATTGGCAGAAATTTATACCATGATGTGGCAAATTTTAAATGTTTCCGTAGATGTTTAACCATACAACCACCAGCTATAAATATTGGGGGTGCATAGCAGTCATCTCATTCTTCAAGGGTACAGGAAAAGTTTGCTATATTTTCATATATACCAGGACTTCTGTATACCATACTGTGTACCACAGATGCTGCCATATGCATAGGGGTGTAGTGCTGTACTGTACCTCTTCCCAGCACGGTGCCTTTGGTGATTCTAGCCATGGCAACAGAAATAGGGCTTTTTCTTGACTAAGGCCTTGTCTACACTACAAGACTATTTCGAATCTACTTAAGTCGAATTTGTGGATTCGACCTTATGAAGTCGAATTTGTGTATCCACAGTAAATACACTAATTCGAATTTCTGAGTCCACAGTAACGGGGCTGGAGTCGACTTTGGAAGCGGTGCACTGTGGGAAGCTATCCCACAGTTCCCGCAGTCCCCGCTGCCCATTGGAATGCTGGGTAGAGCTCCCAATGCCTCCTGGGGGAAAAATGTGTCGAGGGTGCTTTTGGGTAACTGTTGTCATTGAACCGTCAATCACGCCCTCCCTCCCTGAAAGCTCCGGCGGGAAATCTGTTTGCGCCCTTCTCTGGTTGGTTACAGCTCGGACGCCACAGCACTGCGAGCATGGAGCCCGCTGCGATCATCGCTGCACTTATGGCCGTTGTCAACTCCTCGCACCTTATCGTCCACCTCTTCCACAGTCAGCTGCTGAGAAATCGGCAGAGGAGGCTCCGGCAGCGCGGTGAGGACAGGAATTCACAGAGTGGCGCAGACCTCTCACAAAGCAGGGTACGCCGCGCCATGGAGATCATGGTGGCAATGGGTCAAGTTCATGGTGTGGAACGGCGATTCTGGGCCCGGGAAACAATCACGGACTGGTGGGACCGCATAGTGCTGCAGGTCTGGGATGAATCACAGTGGCTGCGAAACTTCAGGATGCGTAAGGGCACTTTCCTTGAACTCTGACTTGCTGTCCCCCTCCCTGAAGCGCCAGGACACCCGGATGCGAGCAGCCCTGAGTGTGCAGAAGCGAGTGGCCATAGCCCTCTGGAAACTTGCAACGCCAGACAGCTACCGGTCAGTAGCGAACCACTTTGGCATGGGCAAATCTACCGTGGGGGTTGCTGTGATTGAAGTAGCCCACGCAATCGTTGAGCAACTTCTCTCAAAGGTAGTGACTCTCAGAAATGTCCAGGACATCATAGATGGCTTCGCCGCGATGGGATTCCCAAACTGCGGTGGGACTATAGATGGGACTCACATCCCTATCCTGGCACCAGCCCACCAGGCCAGCGAGTACATTAACCGAAAGGGCTACTTTTCAATGGTGCTGCAAGCACTGGTAGACCATAAGGGACGTTTTACCAACATCTTCGTTGGGTGGGCGGGCAAGGTTCATGACGCGCGTGTGTTGAGGAACTCTGGTCTGTTTAAACGCCTCCAGGCAGGTACTTTCTTCCCGGACCACAAAATAACGGTTGGGGATGTGCAGATGCCTACAGTGATCCTCGGGGACCCAGCCTACCCGCTAATGCCCTGGCTCATGAAGCCCTATACAGGCGCCTTGGACAGAGAGAAGGAACTCTTCAACTACCGGCTGAGCAAGTGCAGAATGGTGGTGGAGTGTGCTTTCGGACGTCTCAAGGGGAGATGGCGGAGCTTACTGACTCGCTCGGACATCAGCGAAAAGAATATCCCCGTAGTTATTGCTGCTTGCTGTGTGTTACACAATCTCTGTGAGAGCAAGGGCGAGACCTTTTTGGCCGGATGGGAGGTTGAGGCAAATCGCCTGGCTGCAGTTTACGCTCAGCCAGACACCCGTGCCGAGAGAATATCCCAGCGGGAAGCGCTGTGTATCCGGGAGGCTTTGAAAGCAAGTTTCCTCGGAGAGCAGGGTAACCTATGACTCTCCACTTGCTTTCAAGAGAAACTGACCCTGGGCCTGTGTCTGTATGTGTCGATTTCGATCTGCGGTTACATACCCCGTTCTCCAAGTTTCCCCCACTTCCAAAGCACGTTTTAAAGCAAATTAATTGTTACACTCATTATTAATAAATCTTTGTTTTACTTTGCATTTCTGTTCAGGTGTTGAAACATGGACGCACACTGTGCTGGGCACGGTGTGCACTGATGTACAGACCGCTTTTTCCATAGAGGAATGACATCCTCCTGCTTCTACATAGGTCTCTGGGGTGGGGGACGGTTGCAAGTGGTTGTGCATGAAGGGGAGGGATTGCAGGAAGGGGTGGGTTTGCAGGAAGGGGCGAGTGGTGCCTTCTTTGGATAGGGGTTTGGATGACGGCAGTGGGCTGCGGGTTTGGGCGTAGGAAGGGGTGAGGGGTGTGGGGGAAGGGTGAGTATCTGTCCGTGGATGAGGGCTCTTGTTGGGGCTCAGGGCAGCGGAGAGGCTCGTTGCTACGGTGGAAGTGCATGGTAAGGGCAGCGTGCCTTAACATTAAGGGGGTGGCAGGTGCTAGGACCCTGGACAAGCATACACATCACAGAATGACCCGGGGCAGCATACACCACACAGAGTGACCCTGGTGCCTACTGACTGCAGTGTGTGTGTGCCCTGCAGCTGATCATGCCCCCAAGTCTGTACCCTGGTAATGTAGGCTATACCGTGCAATTATAAATCCCCTCCCCCCCATACACAAAAAAATCCTCTGACACGAAAGACGTGACCGAAACAGTGAATAACAGCAAACAGCTTTTAATAATCTAATACACAGTGGGGGGATGAAACTTGGATTTGGGACTGGGTGAGCCTGTAAGGGAAGCACTTCTACAAATTTATAGCGTGAGAGGTGTGTGGTACATTAGCGCTATGCAGTGGTGCAGTGACAGTTCTCACAGCCCCTACCGCCCCTCTGTCTTGTACTTTTGGGTGAGGGGGGGCAGGACTTCTTGGCGGGGGAGGGCGGTTGCAGATACACTGCAGGGGGGCTCTGTCCTCCTGCCTGCGGTCCTGCAGAACATCAGCGTTTGAGTCGCCTGCTGGTCTTCCTGCCGCCACCTATCCTCCCGTTCGATGTGTGTGCGATGCTGTTGACATAGGGTCTCCCTCCACTGTCTCTGCTCTGCCGCCTCGGCTCTGGAGCAGGCCATCAGTTCCGCGAACATCTCGTCCCTAGTCTTTTTCTTTCGCCGCCTAATCTGCGCCAGCCTCTGCGAGGGGGATGCCGGGGCAGTCCGGGAAAGAGCCGAAGCTGTGTGATGGGAAAAGTAACTGATTTCCTTGAACAGATACATGTTTGCGAACAGTGAACACAGTCTAGTCAGTTTCTCTGAACAAGACCATACAGGGCAACAAGTCTCACGAGATCTCAGGACAAGTTCGAGATTTCGGAATACGCTCTCATTGGCTGCGGCATTGCACAGGAGAGCGGACAAGTGGGGAGAGACAGCTGAATCCGTCTAGCAGACAGTCCTGGTAAGCCTTACAGTACATTCTGCTTATCAGTTAATGGATAGCTGTGACCTCCCGCTAAAGGCAATCTGGAAATCATATACTCTGACCCTTTTCCAGCCACTCCCGCCAGTGCACGGGAAAGATCAATGTATGCTTTTCCTATGTGGCCTACAACACGTGGCTGTTAAGCGAGGATCATTGTTATGCAAAGTAAAAGTCAACCATTCACAACAGTAACAATACATTAATTGCCCTAATTAGATGCAGCATTTCATGAATGAGATCACCCTGATGCTTTTTGGAGTCACAAAGAGCGGATGCTAAGGGAAGCCCTGCAGAGACCAGGACCATATGCGGCCATGCTTGTGGAGGCGATGATTCCCATCTACATAAGGATGTCTTGGCGCGGAAGAGTGTGCTTCCACGGAGCACCCAACAAGGCACCTCTCCCCAGGAACCTCCTGCGGAGGCTTTTCGAGGACCTAAATGAGACCTTTCTTGAATTGTCCATGGAGGATTATTGTTCAATCCCTATATGTGTGGACCTACTTTTCATATAGTTTTTCACTGAAAATTTTATATATAGTATTTCTATTTTTTTATACCTGTTTTATAAAAAATAAATGTTTACATGTTTATAGCACTTACCGCCTGATCCTTCCCCTGATTCAGAGTCCGGGTTAACGGCCGGGGAGGGTTGGTAGGGGATCTCTGTGAGGGTGATGAAGAGATCCTGGCTGTCAGGGAAAGCGGTATTGTGTTCGCTGTCGCCTGCGCCGTCCTCCACAGACCCTTCCTCATCTTCCACATCGGCGAACATCGAGGAGGAACTGTCCAGGTTCACTATGCCATCCACTGAGTCCACGGTCACTGGTGGGGCAGTGGTGGCAGACCCACCTAGAATGGCATGCAGTGCCTCGTAGAAGCGGCATGTCTGGGGCTGGGCTCCGGAGCGTCCGTTTGCCGCTCTGACTTTTTGGTAGCCTTGTCTCAGGTCCTTGATTTTCACGCGGCACTGCATTGCATCCCGGCTGTATCCTTTCTCTATCATTGCTTTGGAGACCTTCTCGAAGGTCTTTGCATTCCGCTTGTTGGAGCGCAGCTCCGACAGCACAGACTCCTCGCCCCACACACCGATCAGATCCAGGACTTCCCGGTCTGTCCATGCTGGGGACCTCTTTCTATTCTTGGATTGGCCGGACTCCTCTGCTGGAGAGCTCTGCATCATTGCAGGTGCTGCAGAGCTCGCCCCGATGTCCAGCCAGGATGTCAGATTCAACGTGCCCAGACAGGAAAAGGAATTCAAATTTTCCCGGGTCATTTCCTGTGTGGCTGGTCAGAGAATCCAAGCTCCGACTGCTGTCCAGAGTGTCAACAGAGTGGTGCACTGTGGGATAGCTCCCAGAGCTACTAAGTTCGATTAGCATCCACACCTAGCCTAATTCGAGCTAGCCATGTCGAATTTAGCGTTACTCCACCTGTCGGGGTGGAGTACCGAATTCGAACTAAAGAGCCCTCTAGTTCGAATTAAATGGCTTCCTGGTGTGGACGGTTGAGCGGTTAGTTCGAATTAACACTGCTAAATTCAATTTAAAGTCCTAGTGTAGACCAGGCCTAAGAGATACAGGAACGGGTTCTAACTAGCATGATGGGTATTAATAATAAGTAGTTCTTATATCATGCTTTTCATCTCTACAGCTTAAAATCCTTTGCTTAAAGAGGCTAAATATCTCCATTTTACAAATTGAGAAATGAAGGCACATGTGCTAAAGAGACTTGCTCGAGGTCACACAGAAGGTTGGTGGAAGAGTTAGGAATAGAATTTAGGTGTCCAGATTCTCACATCCTTATTCCTCATGTGACCATACAGCCTCTGCTCGATGCAACTTATTTGGCATAGTAAAGTCCGTTCTTTAGCCTTTTCTGTGCCTATTTCTTTCTTTTTACCAGAGGAACATATTTCTCTTTGCAATGTAAGTGGCTCAGGCTCTCACATATTTGATATTACAGCTAACTTTCTAATTGTGGAACATCGGCAATATTCTGAAATCACATGAATGCCTTGTCTTTCCATATTACAATCTAAGTTCAGGAGACCTGCAGACAAATGGTTATGGAAAAAGACCTTTGTGGCATAGGAATCCCTTTGGCATTTATTGAATGAGCACAGAAGTACCTAGGCATAAAGCAAGAAAAGCTTCTTTTAATTTTTTAACTTGATTGACTTAAAACCTAATGAGGTGAATTTAATATATTTGGCTACTGGCAACAGTATTTAAATGAAGCACATAATTCATTAAATACTAACAAATATGCTTCAGGCTGTAAAGCTAATACAATTTTTTGCTTCACTGGTAGCCTTGGAGTTATTAGATTTTCCCCTACCCAAACTTCAACTTTTGCTGTAAGAAGGCCACAGTGGCAGATTTCATCAAGGTTTTCTAATTTATCATTTTCTAAAATACACAATTTTAATTTCTTTTTGCATGTTGACCACTTTTTTTCAGTTAATCCCTGGGTTCTATCTGTCTGTGCTATTTCTAATGCAGCTATCAGTCTAGGACCTTAGCTAAGAGCTATGGCCTCAAGCCCCATTATGCAGTCCTCTCTCATGCAAACTTCCCATTGAATTCAACACAACCCTGATACACTTTAACCATTTACACGGTTGACATTTTTGCATTCCATTCAGCTTGGACAATGAAAGGTAAGGAGTCAGTTTCAGTAAGTTTCACTGTCCAGTTGTCATTCACTCTGACACAATGCTATTGTCTTTAGCTTTTTAACAGTTTTCATTGAAAATAATTTTTCAAATGTCATAAAAATATTTTTGTTTATATTGGGTTTTTCAAAACACCTAAGGACTTGACTCTGCAATTCAGCAGGTGCAAGGGATGAATACTATCAAAACCATACAGCAGAATGTTGTCTACACTACCACTTAAGTCGATGTAAAGTACATCACTCAGGGGTGTGAAAAAACCACCGTCCCTGAGTGATGTACGTTACATTGACTTAAAGCGGAGACTACACCATATTATGTAGGTGGGAGATGCTCTCCCAATGACAAAGCTTCCGCCTCTCATTGAGGTGGGGTAATTACTATACATTGACTGGAAAGCGCTCTCCCATTAACATAGCGTGTCTTCACCAGACGCACTACATAAGCTTTGTTGATTGATGTAGTGCTGTAGTGAAGACAAATCCTAAGAGGCTCTGCTGCTGCTGCTCCAAACTGCAGTTCCTGCATGACCTGTAGAAATCTCAGGTGCAACTGGATTACTTCCCAGTATCCCTTTTGGATGGTGTTCTTCTCTGATCACAGACTGGACACATGATATTTTATGGTGTAAGCAGACCCTGGAAACAGCAATTATGTATGATTCATTTTTTAGGAGTGTTTTATGAAGATTGGGATTTTTTTTTTTTTTTACAAATTGCATGATTCATAGTGCTTCAGACAACTCACTTTAATCATACTTAATAAAATTGTAGTATGAGGAAGGTTGAGAGTGGATTTTATTTTGCAGGGAGTTGAGGAATTTTCTTTTCCTGTTAAATATTAGTATCTTTTTATAAGGACTGTAAGGTGCATAGAGCTTTTCACATTCACTTTTAATACATTGAAGTAAACAACTAGTATAAGAAAAAAAATGAAACTCTTATTAAAATGTTTGTGCATCCATGGGTATCTTGATAGTTGTTATTGAGAAGCAGGACTTGTTCACATGCACTGATAGTGAATGACCATTGAAACACTGTCTCCAGTGAATATGTGCTTGGTTTTAAAAAAAAAATTACAAAATGTTGACCAGTTCATATGAACAAACATTTTTGCAGGCAACATTTTGCCAGGGAAAAATGTAAAATACCATATTGTTCCAGCCAATACAAATGCAAAGACATTGACATACAAGACATCAACAATTATAACTTTA
The DNA here is from genome assembly GCF_020497125.1 of Mauremys mutica. Classification (NCBI taxonomy): domain Eukaryota; kingdom Metazoa; phylum Chordata; order Testudines; family Geoemydidae; genus Mauremys; species Mauremys mutica. The sequence goes on from NC_059078.1 coordinate 82,705,238, forward strand.
TTCTCTCTCAAATACACAGAATAAACTGGTCTGTCAAGACCCTTTTAATAAATTCTTTGACTTCTGCCATGGAAGCACCACTGCACAAAGGGAGCCCTAATTTAAAGGGATGCCATTAGGTAGGCAGTTTTGGCTCACAGTTGGCATTTTGTATGTATCTACAGAGCCAGGATGTGATTGATTCTTCTGCTATGCCTATGTGTTCTATCCTTTCAAAGCTTCTGATAGAAAGCCCATGGACGTCAATGGGACTCTTTCAATTGGCGTCAAAGGGATTTGGATCAGGCATCAAAGAGGTAGTGCCAGGGGTGAAAGTAACTTAAAGGACTTATCGGTATGCCAGAGTCCTGAGCGGGGGGCGTGGCCTCAACCTGAAGAGGCAGAGCCTTTCAAGATTTAAAGGCCTTGGGGCTCTGTCTGTGGCTGAGAGCCCCAAGGCCTTTAAATCACCTCAGAGCTACCAGCTGCAGAGGCGGCTGGGAGCCCCAGGGCTCCTGGGTGAATGAAAGGGCCCAGGGCAGTGGCAGGAGCACCAGGCCGTTTAAATCCCCACCCGAGCCTGGCTGCTGGAGCTCCGGTGGTGCTTTAAAGGGCCCAGGGCTCCCCACAGCGGCTGGAGCCCTGGGGCCCTTTAAATCACCACCACAGAAGCCAGTCCAGTCCGGCACGGCGTACTGGCTCTTGCTGGTATGCCATACCAGACCATACCGGCTTACTTTCACTTCTGGGTAGTGTAGATTGTTGTCAGAGTGTTACTAGTGTGGTGCTCTGCTTTCTCCTTGTTGATATCACTCGGCTGCATGCGTGAGTTCCCTCTGTGTGCTGCCCCAGCTCTGCAGATAGCTGACACAGCAGACCCGACGAGAACCCCCAATAACCACAGAGTCCAGTAAGATGCAAAGCCACGTCGGCTAGGTTTATTGTGACCTCGGACATCCTTGCAGGGTCCCCGAAGATTACTTAGTCTACCGGGCGTACTGCGAGAGAGTGCCTCTTGGCAATGGACCCGACTCAGTCAGTGGCGGGACTTTCCACTGCCCCCTCGGCCGGACAAAGACACCACCCCATGGATGCATTGGACTGGCATATGTTAAATTTGCTGCTGCTGCCTGTACTTTCAAATACCTTGATAGAGTTAATCTCTCTTGGTTCAGGTCTCACTGCCTTCCTGGGTTGCTCTTCCCCCTCTTTCCCCCCCCCCGCCTCTCCTCACTTCGGCTCTCTCTTTTTGTTTTAAAAGTTAAAAGTTATAGTTTTTACAGAAACCTCCAAAAAATAAAGCAATTGAAAACAGAACAAAACAAAAAACAAAAGAAAACAAGGTAAAAACTTTAAATCCAGTAAATTAATTATTTTAACCCTTCAGGAATGCAACAGCTGGAATTATTCCTAACTTTCTTGAACATATGGTTGCCAAGCAACAGAAATGTACTCTCTGCGTATAATCCTAAGCACTAACTAATATTTGAAACATGGGCTTTTCTCATTTCCATATAGCAGAGTTTTAAAATAATGTTAAATATAAAGTAATGCAAAATTCCTTGTTACCAAATTAATACAATACATTTAGCAAATATTAATATATTTTTATCAAATTTATGCTACAAGTTTTAAATAAGGTAATAACTTGTTTATTCAAATGTTTAACCCTTTTTACTTTTTATTTTTGGTTGTGTTATTTTATATAGTTATGAATAGAATTTTGGCGCCATTTGTTTTTAATTGTAAGTTTGTCCTGTATGTCATGTGTGTGTCTTGTGTCTATGTTGTGTGTGTCACATGATTATATATATATATATATATATATATATATATATATATATATATATATATATATATATATATTTAATTATTTTTATTTTGTTGCAACAAAAGTCAATTTTATACCCTTTTAAAAATATATATAAAATGTGGTACCACAGTATTTTAAGATCATGGTTGGGGTATAATCATATTATTAACACCAATTTTTGTGCAAAGTTCAAAAAGGTTTCAGTTACAAATATATGTACATATATTTCTGCCTCAACAAATAATGCAATTGCAAACAAAAACAATTCTCTTTTATCAATCACAGTTTTGTTTTTTAAGTTTTTTTTTATCCAATTAGTTTTTAGTCCCTTATGGTGGGCCTGGGAATGTTAGGCCCGGGACCATGACTGAGGAATGTAATATTATGATTGAGCCTTAGAGGTACTCCCAAATAATTAATATATATGAATTATATGGATATGGCATATATATTTGTAGTGTATATGGGCATATATGTATAGTATGTATGTGTATATATGACCCCACCTTATATCCAAGCATAACCATGTTTTTCCAGTCTGCTGGTGTACTTTGGCCCTTTTACTTTGGTGACACAGATAGAAACACACTCCTATTAGGGCAATTCCAGTTATCACCTGTCTCCTCATTAGTAGTAGGCTGTGTGTTTTGAAATACTGGGATAGGGATTGTGATAGTGTGTCCCACACTGCTATGTATATGAGAAGTAAAACAAAAATTTGGAGTAGTGACACTACCACTGAGGCCTTTATATATAAATATATTGTAATTAGTTACTACACAGTACTGTCCATTCATGTTATAGGTTATCCTTAAGGCTGGTTGTCACCCTCTGGTCAGCTTTACTGGGCAGGAAACAGAAGTGGGTAGCTTCTCTGTTCCATTGGTTGATGTAGATCCAGTTGTTTCTTATGGATGCTGTCTTCCAGATAACCTACTGAATGGACAGTAACCAATTTATGAAATATTGCTGTGTCAGGATTTAATATTGGTACCCAGACACTGAACAAGATTGTTTTGAATAACATGTGCCTCAGTTAGGATGCAGTGTTACTGACCCAAATTATGACTGGTACTAACAGGCAATTTGTTTACCCAATTTGTAGTTACTATGTAACTTATTTTTTTTTTACCAATTTGTTTTTTCCTTGTCTTCATGTTGTTTGCTGCCATTCGTTTGTTGATTTGTACCTGTGTGTTGGTTAAACAGTTTAGCAAGGTTATGCACATTGTACATATTGTACAGCAATCATACAATACAGCAATAATACAGCAGTACAATAATAATACAGTAGTACAGCAATAATATAGCAGTACAGTGATAATACAGTAGTACAGCAATAATACAGTTGTTTTTACACAGTAACCAAGTTGAAATTAAATGACAGTTTTTCTGGTCCAGCTAGTGGTTTTTAGCTGATTGTTAAATTAGTTGTCCATATATGGTAGATAGAGGTGTATTTGACCAGTCTCTTATTTATAAAGCACTTCATTTTTCTTTTCTTGATGCTTGGGGGTTTCTTCATTGTATACAGATATGAACTGGTGTCTTCAGGGTGTGATATTTTCTGGCATCTTTAGTCTGTGGAATGCAACTTAAACAACTTTTGTTAGTTAACAGTAAAGTTTTTTTGTTTGTTTGTTTGTTCGTTTTTAGTAACCCAAACTTAATACAGTTTCAACTTAGTTTGTTTATAATATATAAGAACAATGTAATAGGGACCAAGTCTTTTATAACACAAGCTATACTTTTGCAATTGTTGTATAGACATTCATTTTCATTTGAGGTACATTACTAATATTTCATAGTAAATATACTGCTTAACAGCTAAAATAAATGCTCACAATCTTCCATGAGAAGGTGTATTACTTTCCTTTGCTGAACACTTTGTTACAGCAAAAGTTAGTAACATAATTTTAACAAAGCTTTTTAGAGTTAATTTGCTTGTGATACCCACTTCATTTTTGTTAACTGTTTAGAAGCACAAACCTTAACAACCATTGCTTCCCATTAACATAACATAACAAAAGAAAAGCATATCAAACTAAACCAGCTATAAAATTAATCCAAAATAAATTTTAAATACAGATACATGCAAATACTTTGAGGGTATTTGAGGATATACTTTCATGATGCTCTGTTATGTTTGGGAGCCAAAGGTGGAAACCTGTTGAAAATGTTTGGTTAGCTTTATGCATAAATTGTTATTTTAAAACATTTTGGTTATGACAGTCTTATAACTATATTTAAAAGTGCAAACAAGTTTATAAAAAGCCCAAACAAGAAATTGACATTTTGTTAATATTATTTTTACCTTAATGTTGAGGTTTCCCCTTACATTTTTTCTTTGAATAACAATTAAAAAAAAAACTTAAAAAACAAAACTGTGATTGATAAAAGAGAATTGTTTTTGTTTGCAATTGCATTATTTGTTGAGGCAGAAATATATGTACATATATTTGTAACTGAAACCTTTTTGAACTTTGCACAAAAATTGGTGTTAATAATATGATTATACCCCAACCATGATCTTAAAATACTGTGGTACCACATTTTATATATATTTTTAAAAGGGTATAAAATTGACTTTTGTTGCAACAAAATAAAAATAATTAAATATATATATATATAATCATGTGACACACACAACATAGACACAAGACACACACATGACATACAGGACAAACTTACAATTAAAAACAAATGGCACCAAAATTCTATTCATAACTATATAAAATAACACAACCAAAAATAAAAAGTAAAAAGGGTTAAACATTTGAATAAACAAGTTATTACCTTATTTAAAACTTGTAGCATAAATTTGATAAAAATATATTAATATTTGCTAAATGTATTGTATTAATTTGGTAACAAGGAATTTTGCATTACTTTATATTTAACATTATTTTAAAACTCTGCTATATGGAAATAAGAAAAGCCCATGTTTCAAATATTAGTTAGTGCTTAGGATTATACGCAGAGAGTACATTTCTGTTGCTTGGCAACCATATGTTCAAGAAAGTTAGGAATAATTCCAGCTGTTGCATTCCTGAAGGGTTAAAATAATTAATTTACTGGATTTAAAGTTTTTACCTTGTTTTCTTTTGTTTTTTGTTTTGTTCTGTTTTCAATTGCTTTATTTTTTGGAGGTTTCTGTAAAAACTATAACTTTTAACTTTTAAAACAAAAAGAGAGAGCCGAAGTGAGGAGAGGCGGGGGGGGGGGGGGAGAGCAACCTAGGAAGGCAGCGAGACCTGAGCCAAGAGAGATTAACTCTATCAAGGTATTTGAAAGTACAGGCAGCAGCAGCAAGTTTAGCAAACTGAGCAAACATATAAAGACAAAACTTAACCGGTATGTAAAAATATATAAGTAAGAAGGTTCTATTTTTAGATCTGAGCGCGGAGTGTGGTTCCATGGTTCAAAGCAATTGGGAACCTGCACAGTTGGGAATTGTGCCCCTGGTTTTTATCCTGGCTGTGAGAAGAGATTGGGGGTAGTTACCTGCTCCTGTAAAACCTGAATTTGTTCCCCCAGTGTCTGTATCGGTATGGTGCTCTGCTCTCTCCAATGTTGATATCACTCAGCTGCGTGCGTGTGTTCCCTCTGTGTGCTGCCCCAGCTCTGCGCAGATAGCTGACACAGCAGACCCGACGAGAACCCCCAATAACCACAGAGTCCAGTAAGATGCAAAGCCACGTCGGCTAGGTTTATTGCGACCTCGGACTCAATTGCAGTTCCCTGTAGGTTTCTTAGCCTAACTCAGAGCATACTACGAGAAAGTGCCTCTTGGCAATGGACCCGGCTCTGTCAGTGGCGGGACTTTCCACTGCCCCCTTGGCCGGACAAAGGCACCTCCCCAAGGATGCATTCTTATACACAGATACAAACAAGTTACACATCACACCTGACGTATTGAGGTGCAACCTTTCTACGTAGCACGGTACAACCCCTCTACGTATTAAGGTGCCGCCTCTCACCTTGTACATGTTGGTTCGATCAAAACAACTCTATCCATCATTTTACCCTTTTGCTCCTGTCATTGGGATGGGCCAGCCTGTTCTTTGTTATCTGTGTGGAATGTGCAAGTATGTGAATGTTCTGATATCTAGTGTTCAGTACCTTTTAGGTATGTATCTTTTTGCAGCATCAGCCCTTTCCTTGCTTCTGTGAGCAGGGCCTGCCTCTGGCTCACAGCTTAACTTTGCTTTATGTTAGCAAAGTCTTGACCATTACTTTAGTTCAGGCCTCAGGCTCATACCGGGCCTCTGATACCAAGGTTTATATCTTAGGGCCTCCTCTTACTACATAGATCAGAAGCTAATGCTGATCTGAGCTGCATTCGCTTTCTCACTTTTGTGCAAACACCTGTCTTAAGAGCTTGTCTACGCTGGCAACATTAAAGCGGTACCGCGTCTCCCAGCACTCTAAAGAACCCACCTCCATGAGGGGCATAGCTGCCACCACTGGTAGCGCGGTTCCCAGCGCTGAGGCACTGAAACTTTACAGCACTGAAACTTGCTGCACTCAGGGGGGTGTTTTTTTCACAGGGTGTTTAATTTCAGAGCGGAACATGCCATGTAGAGCACTTGCTCCCTGGTTTCACCTCTCAGGCAGACCCTGAACCTGAAGGGGGGCCCCATCTCTGGCCTCTGGGGGAGGAGGGGAGCATACAATGTTGCATTCATATTTCCACTTCTGACAATTCTGACTCCTCTCCCTAGAATTTCCTCTCCTTTCCCGTCTTCACACCATACAGTAGAAAGAAGTGACTGGTCCTTTAATATCTAGTTTCATATTAGTCTACTCTCTAGTGGATGTTTGTTGCCATGAAAGTGAATGAGTTCATGACATGCTCGCGCACACAGAGCATTCAGCTATTCTTTCAGAATTTTGTTTGATTAGGAAATGAAGACTAGAGGCTTTAAATCGCTTGTGAGGTGTATATTAGGGAAGCAGGAATGGGGCAGAAAGTGCTACCAGTGGGGATAGGGTGGGTGAGTGGATTGAGGGCGCTGGGGAAATGTTGCCCTGCACTCAGAATATCTGCTGCATCATACCAAAATATTTAGGGCCAAGGCTAGGAATTGCATCAAAGTTTGGACAAACCAATTTGAATTAAAAATAGTGAACAAAAATGTAAGAGAAACACTAAGATTTCCCAGAGAGATTTAAATAGCAGTTACAGGGAACTTGAAGTGAAGCCAAACATTTCATAATGGCAGGTTAGCAGTTTTGAGTTTTTCAATAATTAAAATAAGCAATAAGTCAATTTTGGAAACTGACTCCTGGTATCTTCTGGGTGGAATAAAATCTCTCCTCCTTTCAATCCCTAGATCTCTCATGACCTTCCTACAGCACAAACATTCAGCTCCAGGCAGAATTTTGCAGAACAAAGTTCCCATAATCATATTCTGTCCTCTTGCAGGCTGAAGAAAAATCTGATTTTTAGTAAAACATTTCCTGGGGAAATGTGCATAGTGATCGTCTCAGACCTCCTTCCCATCCTCTCACCTTTTCCCCTGACAACAAAATGACTTTTCCTTGGGCAACACATAAATGTGCATTTCATAAAGCCTTGCTATAGCTCTCAGTTGGAGTGGAGCTGGAGAGAGGAAACCACCTGGTCAGTATCTGGAATGACATGAACTTTTTTGAATTGCTGCTTTAATGTAGGTTCTGTCCAACTGTTAAATTTTATCATCTAACATGCCTTTTTGCTAACAACAACAACAGATTAAAAAAAAAGCACAAATGATTTAAAAAAAATCAATATACAGAGAGATTTGAAGGAAACCCCAGGGAGGAACTGAAGGATTGACAGAGAAACTGCAAAATAGAAGATTAAACACTGCTTCAGAGCTCTGCACAAATGTTTCTTGTGAACTCAAAGTGCACCCTGAATTTTGGATGTGAAAGCAACGCAGGACTTGCGCTTATGTACAGTGTATTACTTATGATGCCATTTGTTAACGGTAAACTCTCAAAACTGTTGCAGATATGCAGCCAGATCAGAAAATTGGTAAGAGCATAGGGAAGGACAAGATTGATGTTTGGCTGAGTAATGAAAATGGATCATGATTTGCTTGAGTACTGGCTAATAAAAGCATTGCTAAAGACTGTAGTATTTGCCCAATAAGTAAATGGGAAACTCAGCCTGAAACTGCAGCAATTTGAAGATATTATATTTCATAGCGGCAAACTCATTAGAAAAACTGAGTTGGCATTGTCCAGCCCTGCAGCCCCTGTTCCATAACTCCTTTGAACAGAGCTGTGGGTTCAGATTAAACAAGAACAGGCCAATGGTCAAAATTTACTGGAAATGTATGTGACATTGAAAAGGTAAAAACAAAAACAAAAAAACCAGACAATTTTTGTTTTTTTGGCTTTATTAGTGTGGGATTCTTGACAGTGAAATACACTTTCTACTTTAGCTGGGCATTCAGGTCAGACCTGCAAGGTCTAGTTCTCCCAAGGGTCATTCTGGCAGCTGGGAAGAGCTGGATCATAGACACCCTTTGTCCAAGCCTCCTTTTCCTGCTTATGCCTCTTACACTGATGGCTGTACAGGGAAGAGGATGGTTTAGACCTGCTATATTTGCTCTAAACCACTAGGAGATTTACAATGAGGAAATTCTCCTAGCTCGCCAAATGTGCTGGACTTCTGGTCTCCTTGCATGCCAATCCCTTCCAATTTTTCCTGTGCAAGTGGTGCCTCCAAATTCCTCTTACATACAGAAGGGCATCAACTCTGGAGAGATACTGTCTCTCTCCTCACTGGCAAAAATAAAATTAGGAAAGGCTTCTGCTCTGTCTAAGATGACTCAAGGGACAATTCCTCTTCTTTCACTTTTGGGGGTTGCACTGCTCCAAATGTTCCCCCAGGCCTGGGTTTGTTTTGTTGCAGTGTTTTGATCCCAAACGCTGCAGTAAATAATTTATTTTTAGAGTTACTACTGAAACAGACAAAAATTGTAATTTTCAAGAGGGAAATATAAGTTAAATACCGTGTTGTTTAAAGTAGAAAACCCTTACACAAAAGCTTGGGGAAATTTCTCTTTGGAAAAGAAGGGTGCTGGACAAATCTATCAGAGGCATCTGGGAACTGAGATGCATACAAGGAGGCTCAGAGAAATTTCATTTTGGTCTGGTATGAGCAGAGAAGAAAAAAGCAATCTGATTTCCAAATATGATATATTGAAATTTCAGGGGAAAGACTATAGAAAGACCCATTGATTAATTCTCTAGCACTGGTGAAGAAAACAAGTACACAAGCTTAAGCGTATTTGAATTTCATAAATTTATATTCCTTTGTGGCACGCTAACTCAGTTTCCTGAAGTATCTGTATAAGAAGATACAGGCCTGGAGTAATAATCTAATTGATAAGAGGAAACAATGTTTTGAAATCCTGATATTCTCTGTTAAAAAAAAAAGGGGGGGGGAAGGGAGTTCTAGTAGTATGTCTCAGCATAATATACTAGAATATGGGAAAAAGACGACAGGTTGATTCTCTAGTGCCTCACACTGTGTGTGTTGATTTATATCAGTGTAGGGTGGGTGTGAATGAAGAATTCCAATCTGGTAGCATTTCATTCCCTACTTGTGAGCCCTGTGAGTTAAAATAAAACGTGAGGATAGTCACTGAATGAGTGGGCTATGAGGAGAAGCAGGTAAAGTTGGCCCTCCTTTGGCTGTGATAGATTTCAGAAATTAATTGATGTGAGTAAATATCTTGCTATCCTAACTCAGGGCCTGATTCAGCTCCCTTTGGTGTTAATGGTAAAAATCCCATTGACTTCAATGGGAGCATGATAGCATCCTCAGTTCTCACTGAAGAAAAATCCTCTGTTAATCACTGTGAATACTGTTAGGTAGGGGAGCGTGAACTCTACTAGATTTTTTTCATGTTTGTACTGTGTGTTCGATCTCAGTTCTCAATTAAGCGTGAAGGTTTAATATTTTAAAGGGGAACAATAAGAGGGTTGTACCACTTTAATGATACCAGTAGACAATACTAGTATAGTTACACTGGTATAGTTAACATTGCAATTTCTGTGTGTGGACAAACCCATAGAGGCACAGCACAGAACTCACAGCCCAGAGGAATTGGGAAGGTGGGTGGGGGGCCATAGGCTAAGGTGGCTTTAAGCCACCTTTGTGTCCTCCCAGTGCTACACTGCTCCTTGGCCTAATGTAGATAGCCCATGGGGCTTGTCTAGGTTGCCCCAGATGCCTATGAGTCACATCGCTGCATGCTGCTTCCCCACCCCTGCTCTGTCCTTGGCATGCCCCCTATACCCGTGCTTACAAGGGGGTCTTAGGAAGTCAGGCTGTCAGCTGTCTTCCTCAGTTCCTGTCCAGGGTGGGATAACCCCTCCTGGCTGGATCTGGGGCTGCTCTGGCCCTTTAAGCTGGCCTAAAGAAGCCATCGTGATGGTAAGGATCTCACCCACCGCTTCAGTCAAGAAGTAAAACAGAAATTTAAAATTAAACATTTAAAAATGGAGACTGTGCTACAAGCTGCCTAGAGTAGGTGACAGACAGCAGGTACTTATATTCATGTTTACAACATCGCCTATTCTCACTGCAACAAAATATATTACTACAGCAAGACTATATTTCTCAAGGCGATGCTGAGGAATAAAATTAAAAGCAAAAAATAAAACCTGCCTTGATCACAGGTATCGATATCAACAGAAACATTATTCAAACTAATGGGATTCACCAATATGCTTCCTCCTATATACAGTGTTGTGTGATAAAACTAAGATTGTAGGAGAGCACAATGCTCCCTCATAACAAACACTTATATACTTGCTTCCTCTTCATTACCATTACCACAAATCATTTTGTGTTAGCAAATTTGGCTGCAGAAGCATAGTCCGTAATATAAAGGTCTTGTTGTCATGAGTTTACACCTATTTTAGCTGGGAATAATATAGCTTTAACTGAATAGATTTGTAAATATTCAGTCAGATCCTGCTTCCACTGAGGTCTGTGATAAATCTGCCAAACAGAATACCTACAGCAAAACTAGACAACTGGCATCAGTGCAATGAGGATCAGGTCTATTCCCTGTATTTATGTCCCTAGATCACTGACTTGCCCTTTGGCAATGTCCGCCCCACTTAATGTCTCCCAGTGAGAATATTGCAGTGCCATTTGCTGGGAAATTAGTGAAGTCACCTTTTTTTTCCTTAAAGGAGAATGTCTTTTTTTTTTTAAGTTAATGGTAAACATAGCAAAGTGGCCCACTTATGTTCATGACAAGCTATGTCCTTTTGTCCTTTCTCAGTTGAAACTCGGAGTGGAGTAAATACCAGAGAATCAGACTGCAAATCAAGTGCTAGATCTCTCCCGCTGTCTGAGACTTCGATAGCTCTAAAACCTTTTTAGCCATACATTGATAATCAGCACCCATAGTAACAATACCAATGAATAATACATCAATAATATCACCACCACTTTGCACTTTATGCCTTCTGAAAATAGGCCATAGGAGCAGATTAGATGTCTGTGTGAGATTCACCTTATGTGTAAGGTGAATTTAATAACGCTGTACAATACTACTTCTTGGAAACGGGCATTATATCAAATGGGCATTGTAATAGGCATTGTATTGTATTCTCTACTATACTCTTATTGATTTTTAGCAATAAACCTGACTGATATTGGTTATTTGATCTTTTGAATATATTTCACACCAAACCAAAGTGTTATTAAAGAACGGACACTAAAATTTATCAGCGGTGTTTATACAGTGCCTGGCCAAGATTTTCAAGTGACTAGCGGTTTTGGGTGTCCAACTGCAGACACCTTAAAGGGGTCTGACTTTAAGAACATTTTGTGCATTCACTTCTGAAAAGTAAGACTCCTTATAAGGTATCTCAAATTTGGCACCCACAGTCAGAAGTCACAAATCTTTGTCCCTATCTCAGTGGTGGCCTCTAGGTGCTATACTATCACTAACAGGCTGTCATATCTTGGATTCACTCCTGTTTGAACTAGGTGTAATCCTTAGCCTGGCCTTGTTTAGCTTGTATTATACAGCATCTCAGCTCAGGCTGTCCGTTAAATGCAGGCTGTGGAATCACTGATATTCAAGCAGCTGCCAAAGTTTCTCAATTTCAGTCTTTTAAAGTTGTGATGCTGTGGGGATGATGGAGGTTCTATTTGCTTCCTGTATTTGGAAAATTGTTACAGCTCCAATCTGGGTATGGTTTCAATTATTACGGTGAGAAGTTCCTTTTCAACTGCATGTGATAAGGTACCTAAATATTAACTGAATTCCAAGAAATTATAATATACAAAAGCGATGACATTGATTATTCTATGTGGATATGTTTATGAAAAATTGACAACTTGCAATCTACAGGCATTTAAGTGTCTCTTCGATGTAATTTAAAAAAGCTAAAATCTTCATGATTTAAGGCATGACCAAGCATGGATACATCACTGAAGAATAAATGTTCACACTTGAGACTATGGACTAGCAGGAATAAGTACGTTTTAAAAACCACCTCTAAAACTTTTCTCGAGAGAAAAAACAAACTAGCAACACTACTTAAGTGCTCCTTTATTTATATACCATGGCTGCACTATTGTTTTTTTCTAAATTTGCTCAGTCTCTTTGGTTAGAGTTTTCATTGCTGGCATTTCTGCTGCACATCATTATCATACTTTGATAATTCATACTAATGACTAGAAGATCCATTGTGAGTTACTGAATTTTTCAAATTAGTGAATGAACAAACAGTATAAAAAAGTAAGCGCAATGCATCACAAAATGTTCTAAGCTCAGTCGTTTTGACAACTGCAATTTAGTTTGATTTTTATAAAACATATTGCTGTACATTTAGTAACATATTATGGATAATAATAATAGCATGTTATCATAAATACTGAGTCCTCACTCCAGCATTCTGTATTAACTCTTTGCTGAGAAACAAGGAAAGAACGAGACTGTGATTTTTGTGTGTGTGTGTGTGAGTGGAGTATGGATTAGTGATGGAGTATATGGATTAGTAAACTATAGATTAATGAGGTTCTATTAATGGATTAAAGTCTCACAACAGGATTTATGATGATACCCACTGACAGGACACTTAGGACTTGTCTATTCTAAAATGTTAGGTTAACCCAGCTGTGTTGCTCAAGAGTGTGAAAAATCCATACTCTTGTGTGACATTAGTTAAGTTGACCTAACCCCAGTGTAGACAGCACTATTTTACAGAAGAATTCTTCCGTCGACTTAGTTACTGAAACTCAGGGAGGTGGATTACCTACATTGACGGGAGAACCCCTCCTGCTGGCATAGGCAGTGTCCATACTGAAGTGCTGCAGCGTTTCAAGTGGTAGACAAACCCTTAGAAGAGGAACAGCATTAATACAAGACAATCTCTTGGAGTCCTGGTTATGACCAACTCTAGGTAAATTTCACTCCTAAACAGAGGGTTAGCACTTGGCCTGTGCGCCACTTAAGATTCACTTCAGCCTTATTTTGAGGGTGTAAGCGAGAAGTGGCACATAGGTCTTATGTTGGCTCTCTGAATGGGAGTAAATTTTGATCCTTTGTTAATAAAACAGGTTCTAATGTCTAAAACAGGGTTCTGTGGTTGGTATTGCTTACTCTGACAGATTTTCAACACAGGATTTTCATGTACACTCACATACATGCCCATGCATTGGACGGCTTAAATAGAATAACTGATTAGTTGAATATCAGAGGGGTAGCCATGTTAGTCTGGATCTGTAAAAGCAGCAAAGAGTCCTGTGGCACCTTATAGACTAACAGACGTTTTGGAGCATGAGCTTTCATGGGTGAATACCCACTTTGTCGGATGCTTGTAGTGGAAATCTCCAGGGGCAGGTATATATATGCAAGCAAGAAGCAGGCTAGAGATAACGAGGTTAGTTCAATCAGGGAGGATGAGGCCCTCTTCTAGCAGCTGAGGTGTGAAAACCAAGGGAGGAGAAACTGGTTTTGTAGTTGGCAAGCCATTCACAGTCTTTGTTTAATCCAGACTTCAAAGAGAAACTGCTGAGCTTCAGTTCATCTGCAAATTTGACACCATCAGCTCAGGATTGGAGAATTGGGCCAAAAGAAATCTGATGACATTCAACAAGGACAAGTGCAGAGTCCTGCACTTAGGATGGAAGAATCCCATGCACTGCTACAGGCTGGGGACCAACTGGCTAAGCAGCAGTTCTGCAGAAAAGGACCCGTGTGATTACAGTGATGAGAAGGTAGATATGAGTCAAGAAGCTTAACGACATATTGGGCAGCATTAGTAGGAGCATTGCCAGCAGATTGAGGGAAGTGATTATTCCCCTCTATTCAGCACTGGTGAGGCCACATCGGGAGTATTGTGTCCAGTTATGGGCCCCCTCTACAAAAAGGATGTGGACAAATTGGAGAGGGTCCAGCGGAGGGCAACGGAAATGATTAGGGGGCTGTGACACATGACTTATGAGGAGAGGCTGAGGGAACTGGGCTTGTTTAGTCTGCAGAAGAGAAGAGCGAGGGGGGATTTGATAGCAACTACCTGAAGGGGGGTTCCAAAGAGGATGGAGCTTGGCTGTTCTCAGTGGTAGCAGATGACTGAACAAGGAGCAATGATCTCAAGTTGCAGTGGGGGAGGTCTAGGTTGGATATTAGGAAAAACTATTTCACTAGGAAGGTGGTGAAGCACTGGAATGGATTACCTAGGGAGGTGGTGGAATCTCTATTCTTAGAGGTTTCTAAGGCCCAGCTTGACAAAGCCCTGGCTGGGATGATTTAGTTGGAGTTGGTCCTGCTTTGCGCAGCGGGTTGGCCTAGATGACCTCCTGAGGTCTCTTACAACCCTAATCTTCTATGATTCTATGATAATTGTGCCTGCAAATTTACCTTAATTGTGAGCTCCTCTTTCCCAGTCTTTCATTATACTCCCCTGAGGAGAAGCAGACAAGCCTTCTTAACTGGTCTGCTGGTTCCTGGTTGGTTAGTGACTCCTTCTGGCCCTTTTAGGATTTTGGAAGACTAAGTCTTGTTGATAGCCCAGTGTGAGTGGCTTTTCTTTGAGCAGTGGGATATCAAGACACTACACTGATGACTCCAGCAGGGGACAGAGAAGGCCTGATAGTCCCCATCATACCTCTTTACTCCTATTCAAGATTTCCTTGTTTATACATCAAGGATAGCATTAGCCCTTAGACTACTCACATTGCATGAAGTGAAGAACATGTGTAAGTCTTGGCAGGGTCTTAGTGTAAGGGATTAATTAAGTATAGATTAAGGTTGCCTTGTCCAATGGATAATTGTAGCTAGCGCTTCTCATCTACCTTTCACAGTAGATAAGATAAGTCTCAGTAAAGGACTACTTTGAAATACAATCAATTACTTGTGAATCTGGTTTTTGGTTTGGTCCATGAGAGGGCATGAGGCCAGTTAAGAAGTTCGATGCAGCCTTCACTAGAGCTCAACAAGGTGTTCTCATCTAGTCTTTCAGTTTTTGCCCATAGCTAGTTTTTGTTAATTTGAAGATAAAATATGAAAAGAAGCTGCAGCAGTTTGAGTGTCCCTTCTATCAACCAGCAGCACTTCTTTAGAGATGAAATCTATTATTTGGTTCTCTTGTCTGGGTTAGTAATCTTGTAGTTGAGGCTTGTATAGGTAGTATCCAAACACTGAGAATTTTACTGAAAGCAGACCTTTTTCTGCGATCAAGACCTTGGGGGAAAAAAGGACATGTGAGTTCTGAGGACAATTTATGGTCAGTAATAAAGTCTAACTCTGTGAAAACTATATAAGGAGTTTGGATAAAAGAAGACAATGCATAGAAAAGCAGAAATTATACAAAACATCTGAAGGGAAAGATGTGAATAAAAACATTGATTTGGTTGTGTAGTGTAGTATAGTATAGTTAAGTATAAATACGAAGTTTGAGCCAGCCATATGGTTAGCAAAGATATACTGTCTGCCGCTTCTTCCTAATTACTTAGGAAACTCTATTAAAGAACAAACTTTACTGAATGCAGAGACCCCTGGGACTATTATTAAATTATTTTCTTCAGTTGAAGAACATGATAACTTCCTTTCAGAGATGAGAAACAGAAAGTGGATTTTCCATTTGGGAATGACAATACACATGTTCTTAGATGTGTCTTTAAATACTTTAAAAGTGAATTTGGCTTGGTTAGGAGTTTTTAGAAAAGTGAATACAAGTTTTATATTCGGCTACACTCCATCTGCTTAAGAAAGGAGAAAATAATATGGGTTGGAGGCTTTTTTATTATAATGACATCGAGAAATTACTGAAAGATAAAATGGCTGTTTCAAATGCTGAATGAGTTAGATGAAATAGAAGAATGAGTTGAAAATTATATTAATACCATAATCTCTTATTGGTTAGATTTTAAGTATCATATTAAAAATTTTATATACTGATTATGAATATATAAAAGTGTGTGTGTGTGTGTGTAAGGATAATGAAACAGGAAAAACATCATGCAGAAAAATGCACATATTAAAAGGAACTCCATAGAAATGAAGGACTGCAAAAAAGAAAAATAGAATGATGGGTTGTATTGTGTCATTGATTCTTAGGCAAAACTCCAACCTGGGCATATGGTTGAAAGCTGATCGTGCAGTTTATTTAAAAACTGAAAGAGACTTTAAAAAGTGCCTTTTGGGATTAATTTAAAATTATTCCTCTTCCTTCAAGAATCTTGCACTGAATTCTTACAAATGCCAAAGAGCCATGGAGGCCACCAAAATATAAAAGAGCAGATTAGAAAAAAACACAGCCATGTCAATGGAGCCATCCATTGGATGGAAAAGTGCTCACTAGACCATTTAGAGAGATTTTAATAATATTTTGGGAACTTGGCATAGAACTGCCCAAGTTCTTTTAGCATTCAGGGGAGATAATCCAAGCTATTAACTTGTGAACTCCCTGATAAATATCACGATGGTCCAGACACGTGTAAGCAAAGAAAATGATTAATACGGGATGACTGACCTTTCTGTTGAGAAGGTCAGTGAGCAACTGAGTTGAGATTGGTGGCTTACATGGCTTTGTGTGGTGTGAAATGTCAAAGAATCAGTGTTGATGAGCATAGTCCATTATTTATTAGGTGAATATATATCTCCCTCAGTCTTCTAAATGTATTACATGTGCAGTTTTTTATTTATTTAAGATACTACATTGTTTCTGTGACTCTTAAAGGTAAATTGTGAAGCAAAATAAAGTATTTTACTTTGCTCTCTATGTGCCTGATTCAGAGCCCAAGGAATGGAAAAAGTCCCAGTGACTTCAGTGGGCTTTGGATCAGGTCAGATTGCTCTTTTGTAATGTTAAAGTGGTGTCAGTTACCAGGTTAGCTGCACTTTTGATACCCTCTTCAGATTCTCCTGAGTGTACCCTTTCAAGTGATAGGCTGTCACAGGGCTGACCCACTAGGATATCTATCCTGCAGCTGGGACCAAGCCTCCCAGCCCGATTGACAGACTCATGTTAGTGGGGCTTGGGCTAGTGAGCTAACAATAGCAGTATGGATGGGTTTCTTGAGCTCTGAAGCCCACCAAATCCATATGCTTGTGAGCTGAGCCCCAAACACCAAACGGATATTTTTAGCACATTAGCTTGAGCTGAGCTAGCTCAAATCTATCTACCTGGGCTGGGAGGCTTGCTCCCATCTGTAGAGTACACAGACCCTAAAGGGAGTCAGGGACCAGCCTACCTGTGACAGGATCCTGTAAGCAAGAATGAATCAACTCAGACCTAATTGGCAGCAAATAAATCCCTAGGCATCTGGTTGGTAGTTGTTTAGCTAATGAGCCCAATAATGGGTTACTAAGTCTCAGCTGGGCTCTGAGAAATAGGAAGTGTGAGGAGAGCAGCCCCCAGTTGAGCTCACCAGAGCAAGGAACCTGGATGACATGCTGCCAGAAGGATGAGCTCCAGCACCACAGCTGCAGCAGCATGACAACAACAGAAGCCTAAGGGCTGCAGCTGGCTGGAGAAAAGTGCAGCAGTGGATAAAGGTAGAGATTGAGCTGGAACCCAAGAACCACAGGCCCCCAGGGAAGAAGGCTGTGCAAACCCTGAGCTTAAGGGGAGAAACTGATTATTTCACATTTATTTGGATTTGATAAAGTAGAACCCCAACAGGAGAATTTTGTTTTACAACCTTTTGGGCTGAGTGGAGTACTCATTGTGGGAAACTGAGGCAGAGACACCTGTAGAGCCAGGCTCAGCTAGAAGGGGGTACTACAGGGCAGCTATCACTCCATTGCACAGTCTCTGCACCTTCACTCTTTTCAGAGTGGATTCCTGTGATTCTCCTACTCATGGATCAGCTCCCCAGGCTACAACTGCCTTGTTTGCCAATGGTGTTTCCTCAGCAGGTCAAACTAGGTTTGGCACCTACAAGAGTTCCCTTTGGGAGCTGTGACCAGTAGGTAAATGCAGTGACTCAGAACCATTTCGTCAAAGTACTGTTTATTTATTCATAGGAACATAGGTTTTAGAGAAAAGGGTTACAACAAAAGGCCTACATGTGTATGTCTGTTCTCAACCTTAGCATTTCCATCAGAGCTTAAGAAGGTCTGGCTTATCTCAGGTATCACTGTCTCTGGGGACTGGGGTCTAATCTGCTTCCCTGAAGTCACTGATTGTCCACTCCCCTGAGCTTGGGACTCAGGATTTTATCTACTTCAGAGTTCTTTATTTCAGCTTTTGTGCCTGAAGGGCTCTTTCCCCTGTCCCAAGCCATTGGTGTTGGGGCAAGCTTGATCAGAGGTCAAAGTTCAAAGGCATTGACCCTTGTCAGTTAAGTACCAGTGACTGGGTTATCTAAAGCCATTGTCTGCCTTCCTGTGGGCATGCAATAAGGTCTTGCAAGAGTTAACCCTTAGAACATATGTAGCAAACAGTATAATAACAATACAATAAACTGATATACCCAATATTCATAAAAATA
Organism: Mauremys mutica; assembly: GCF_020497125.1. Taxonomy (NCBI): domain Eukaryota; kingdom Metazoa; phylum Chordata; order Testudines; family Geoemydidae; genus Mauremys; species Mauremys mutica. The sequence goes on from NC_059078.1 coordinate 82,723,996, forward strand.
ATACACATCTTCCATATTCTTCACAGATGGTCTCATAAACACATTGGAAAACACCAACAATTTTATTTCTCATTGATATCCCTCAATTTCCTCTCCTTGTTCCTTTCCGGCAAACTGTGCAGTGCTTGGAGGTCCTGAGTAGTGCTATCACACAAGCTAGCTGCTTCCTCAAGTTTAGTGGGAAAGGGAGGCACTCATGTATCAGCTAAAAATCTGCATCTCCTTTAGGTAGAGGGAAGGATTGCTGCATCCATCATGGAAAACAGCCAGGTATGACATCACCATTCTGATCTTCCAAAAATGCCAGCCCCAGCAAAAAAGTGGAAGTGAGTACTTGTTATTGCCCCAAAGGGTCCGAGGTACTCTGCAAGAACGAGACCGACTCCACACTGAGAGTAATTGGCTTTAATGAAGGTAAAGTGACACATCTGCAACGGGGACCCCAAGCGTTGCTGTCACTGAGACGGGGACCCAGCGCCCTGTAGCTCGGCCTGGGGTGAAGTCCAAAAAACAAACACAAAGCATGCTCATTTTATACAAACAGCAGCATATCAGCTCATACATAATGCAATAGAAACTCTCCACCCTCCGGTGCTGCCCCCCTGGCCAACAGCCAGGGGTTTGCCACGCAGCAGTCCCAGCCGGTTGCGGCAGGTTAAAGCTAGCATGCTGTGTCCTACAATAACCGGAGGCTGAAAAAGCGAAACTGCCTAAGCTAAGCCGTAACAAAATCTTCCGTGGTTCCCTAGCCTCCTACAGTACTTGACGATACTTAAAGCACAAGCAGAATGTACGCAGCTTTGTTTTAAATGTTTGAAGGCTCGTTGAAGAGCGACCCTCACAAGGAATATTTTGATTTTCCCTTCTCTTTAACGGCTTTTGAAACCTTATTCTAAATGCAGATTGTCTGAGTAGCAGTTGATTTCAAAATATTTTGATAACTAATTAGCTAAGTTAGGATGTTTTTAAGCTTTTTAAATTTCTGTTGTCCCTGGAGTCTGATAAACCATGAAATCATGCTTAAGTCACCAATAAAACTCATCCAGTTTTTAATGGGTAAAAGATCAGATACATTTGAAACTCATTCAAGCCAAAGAAGTGAACTGAAACTTTAATGGATCTTGACTTTGCCTTAGGCTCTTAGCTACCAATTCATTCCCCTTTGCTTGAAACTATGTATTCAGTAGATTTTACAGTATTTTACCATTGCTATTATCATGCTCTTTTACAGGAAATGTTGCTTAATGTTGTAACACCGAGTAGTACTTTAATGGAAGACACAAAATAACCGGACAATCTTTCAGAGTTCTTTTGGGTATTTCCGAAGGTAATAGTTAGAGACAGGGACATTCAAGTAAGCATGTAGATTCACAAGTCCAAAAAGGGGCTATTTGTCAAGCTAAAACTGTTTTCAGAATTGTTAGATGGATGGTAATTGTGTAGGGAGCTGCTCAAATCAATGCCAACTTGTTGCCATCTGATGGAGAGGAGCAGGAGTAGGCTGGGAACTTAGAGGTATCCCTCGCCTCCATCTTGGTCTTGTTTCTTATGTTGGCTTAATTTTGTCTCCAGTCCCTAGTCAGAATACATACTGAAGTCTTGAATACTGAGTTTCAGCCTGGAGCTAATGTTTATGGCTGAGATAAAATGCTCTGAAAATAGGGTAATACAATCTTAATTATAGAGGAACTAATAGCACTACTATAATTACCTTGATAGGGAGATAACAATGATTCTCAAATGTGTGTTTTGGATATTTTTTGAAGACTTTTTTTTGGGGGATAGGTTAGCAAATTAAGCTGTCAGAAATGTCATGTTATTTATAAATTGTATAATTGGAAAAAATGGGAAGTCAATTATGATACTTAATATATTATGGCTCTAAGAGTTATACTACAGGAATAACTGCTGTTCCATGATAGACAGAGCACTGTAAATCTAGAAGAAGGTTGTTCCTTGACAATGTAATCTTTTCAAGTTAATTGATTTGACTAAATAACAACACATTAATTCCTACCAGAGACACAGATACATGTCCTTCTACAATAAGATCTTCACTTTAGAAGTGTGTGGCAAAATTGATGGAGGTAATTTATCAATAAAATATTGACATTGTTTATGCACTTAACTGGAGTACTAATGAAAAAAAATCATTTGCTTGCAAATGCTGGGGTTTCCTATCTGGACCAAATAGCCCACTGTCCAATAAATGATCAAATTCTGCCCATATATATGAATGTGTACAAATCTTATTTACTTTTGTGGTAATGTCAGTTCTAAGATTCCAAGACCACCAAAAGGAACAGCAAGAGGTACTGCTGACCCATCTTTGTCCTGTTAGGATTCAAGGAAATTGGGCTAAAATGGTTATGCTCTTTCCTTTCTAACAGAGAACCTGCCCATCATGATTCATTGGTATCTTCCTAATCAACTTTATGGAAGGGTTATATCACTGCTATCTATCGCACAGAGGTCTTATGTATGTAGTTCCACAGGGTTCAATCTTGTTCTTGTTCTCATTGTAAATCTAGGTTCAATCACTAAACATTTTCTAATAAGAGGGCTAGCAATATGCCAATGATCTCTTTGTTTCCTAGCACAGTCAATTCCATCTCCCACTTTTCACAGTGCATGGAGCAGCCTGGAGCCTAGATGAAGTACAGCTGGATGAACCCAGAAGTGACTGAAGTGATGCTAGTTATAAGAGGGAAACTTTTTTTCCCCCAAGGAACACCTCCTGGAACCTGCCCTTAATCAATGGCATCTGCTTGCCAGTCTTGAGGTTATGCTGGAGTGAATTATTGACCTATTGACCATGGACACTCAAGTAACAGTAATACCTTCTTCCATCTTCTGGTATCAGGAAAACTGTCCATTCCTCTCGGTCAATGCCTTGGCCATGTGTTTGTGATCTCCATGCAAGACTATTGTAATTCATTCTATTAGGGCCTAGGCATGAAGGTCAGAAAGAACCAAAGTTTATGCATGGCGTGGCAGTCTACATCCTAAGGTGTATGAGTTGCAGAGAGCATATTATACTGGTGCTCCACAGGCTCCCTATTCGCTACCAGATTTGCTTCAAGTTTCTGTAATATTGATTTACCAAACCTTCACTGGGATTGACCCAGTCTATCTCCCTGCCCTGAACCCCATATGACAGCTGTGGTAATCTGGCATGTTACCTTAACCTTTAAGAGAAATCAGTGTGCTGGAGGCAAAGTGCTCAACTTCAAGCCCCAGGCTCTGGAAATCCCTCTGAAGGGACACCAGGAAAAATCCAGTCCTTGCTACTATGCTGTAAATTCCACCTCTTTCCTACTGCATTCCCCAAAGGACCGGAGTAGAAGTAAACCTGGCAGCATGCTCAAAGGTAGAAACCGGCCATTAAACTAGGGCCTTGTCTACACTACAAGACTATTTCGAATCTACTTAAGTCGAATTTGTGGATTCGACCTTATGAAGTCGAATTTGTGTATCCACAGTAAATACACTAATTCGAATTTCTGAGTCCACAGTAACGGGGCTGGAGTCGACTTTGGAAGCGGTGCACTGTGGGAAGCTATCCCACAGTTCCCGCAGTCCCCGCTGCCCATTGGAATGCTGGGTAGAGCTCCCAATGCCTCCTGGGGGAAAAATGTGTCGAGGGTGCTTTTGGGTAACTGTTGTCATTGAACCGTCAATCACGCCCTCCCTCCCTGAAAGCTCCGGCGGGAAATCTGTTCGCGCCCTTCTCTTGTCAGTTACAGCGCGTACGCCACAGCACTGCGAGCATGGAGCCCGCTGCGATCATCGCTGCACTTATGGCCGTTGTCAACTCCTCACACCTTATCGTCCACCTCTTCCACAGTCAGCTGCTGAGAAATCGGGTGAGGAGGCTCCGGCAGCGCGGTGAGGACAGGAATTCACAGAGTGGCGCAGACCTCTCACAAAGCAGGGTACGCCGCGCCGTGGAGATCATGGTGGCAATGGGTCAAGTTCATGGTGTGGAACGGCGATTCTGGGCCCGGGAAACAAGCACGGACTGGTGGGACCGCATAGTGCTGCAGGTCTGGGATGAATCACAGTGGCTGCGGAACTTCAGGATGCGTAAGGGCACTTTCCTTGAACTCTGTGACTTGCTGTCCCCTGCCCTGAAGCGCCAGGACACCCGGATGCGAGCAGCCCTGAGTGTGCAGAAGCGAGTGGCCATAGCCCTCTGGAAACTTGCAACGCCAGACAGCTACCGGTCAGTAGCGAACCACTTTGGCATGGGCAAATCTACCGTGGGGGTTGCTGTGATTGAAGTAGCCCACGCAATCGTTGAGCAACTTCTCTCAAAGGTAGTGACTCTCAGAAATGTCCAGGACATCATAGATGGCTTCGCCGCGATGGGATTCCCAAACTGCGGTGGGGCTATAGATGGGACTCACATCCCTATCCTGGCACCGGCCCACCATGCCAGCGAGTACATTAACCGAAAGGGCTACTTTTCAATGGTGCTGCAAGCACTGGTAGACCATAGGGGACGTTTTACTAACATCTTCATTGGGTGGGCGGGCAAGGTTCATGACGCGCGTGTGTTGAGGAACTCTGGTCTGTTTAAACGCCTCCAGGCAGGTACTTTCTTCCCGGACCACAAAATAACGGTTGGGGATGTGCAGATGCCTACAGTGATCCTCGGGGACCCAGCCTACCCGCTAATGCCCTGGCTCATGAAGCCCTATACAGGTGCCTTGGACAGAGAGAAGGAACTCTTCAACTACCGGCTGAGCAAGTGCAGAATGGTGGTGGAGTGTGCTTTCGGACGTCTCAAGGGGAGATGGCGGAGCTTACTGACTCGCTCGGACATCAGCGAAAAGAATATCCCCGTAGTTATTGCTGCTTGCTGTGTGCTACACAATCTCTGTGAGAGCAAGGGCGAGACCTTTTTGTCCGGATGGGAGGTTGAGGCAAATCGCCTGGCTGCAGTTTACGCTCAGCCAGACACCCGTGCCGAGAGAATATCCCAGCGGGAAGCGCTGTGTATCCGGGAGGCTTTGAAAGCAAGTTTCCTCGGAGAGCAGGGTAACCTATGACTCTCCACTTGCTTTCAAGAGAAACTGACCCTGGGCCTGTGTCTGTATGTGTCGATTTCGATCTGCGGTTACATACCCTGTTCTCCAAGTTTCCCCCACTTCCAAAGCACGTTTTAAAGCAAATTAATTGTTACACTCATTATTAATAAATCTTTGTTTTACTTTGCATTTCTGTTCAGGTGTTGAAACATGGACGCATACTGTGCTGGGCACGGTGTGCACTAATGTACAGATCGCTTGTTCCATAGAGGAATGACATCCTCCTGCTCCTACATAGGTCTCTGGGGTGGGGGACGGTTGCAAGTGGTTGTGCATGAAGGGGAGGGATTGCAGGAAGGGGTGGGTTTGCAGGAAGGGCCGAGTGGTGCCTTCTTTGGATAGGGGTTTGGATGACGGCAGTGGGCTGCGGGTTTGGGCGTAGGAAGGGGTGAGGGATGTGGGGGAAGGGTGAGTATCTGTCCGTGGATGAGGGCTCTTGTTGGGGCTCAGGGCAGCGGAGAGGCTCGTTGCTACGGTGGAAGTGCATGGTAAGGGCAGCGTGCCTTAACATTAAGGGGGTGGCAGGCGCTAGGACCCTGGACAAGCATACACATCACAGAATGACCCGGGGCAGCATACACCACACAGAGTGACCCTGGTGCCTACTGACTGCAGTGTGTTTGTGCCCTGCAGTTGATCATGCCCCCAAGTCTGTACCCTGGTAATGTAGGCTATACCGTGCAATTATAAATCCCCTCCCCGCCCATACACAAAAAAATCCTCTGACACGAAAGACGTGACCGAAACAGTGAATAACAGCAAACAGCTTTTAATAATCTAATACACAGTGGGGGGATGAAACTTGGATTTGGGACTGGGTGAGCCTGTAAGGGAAGCACTTCTACAAATTTATAGCGTGAGAGGTGTGTGGTACATTAGCGCTATGCAGTGGTGCAGTGACAGTTCTCACTGCCCCTACCGCCCCTCCGTCTTGTACTTTTGGGTGAGGGGGGGGCAGGACTTCTTGGCGGGGGAGGGCGGTTGCAGATACACTGCAGGGGGGCTCTGTCCTCCTGCCTGCGGTCCTGCAGAACATCAACAAGGCGCCGGAGCGTGTCCGTTTGCTCCCTCATTAGCCCAAGCAGCATTTGAGTTGCCTGCTGGTCTTCCTGCCGCCACCTATCCTCCCGTTCGATGTGTGTGCGATGCTGTTGACATAGGGTCTCCCTCCACTGTCTCTGCTCTGCCGCCTCGGCTCTGGAGCAGGCCATCAGTTCCGTGAACATCTCGTCCCTAGTCTTTTTCTTTCGCCGCCTAATCTGCGCCAGTCTCTGTGAGGGGGATGCCGGGGCAGTCCGGGAAAGAGCCGAAGCTGTGTGATGGGAAAAGTAACTGATTTCCTTGAACAGATACATGTTTGCGAACAGTGAACACAGTCTAGTCAAAAAAAACAGGAGTACTTGTGGCACCTTAAAGACTAACAAATTTATTGTAGCATGAGCTTTCGTGAGCTAAAGCTCACTTCTTCGGATGCATAGAATGGAACACACAGACAGGAGATATTTATACATACAGAGAACATGAAAAGGTGGAAGTATGCATACCAACAGGCAGAGTCTAATCAATTGAGATGAGCTATCGTTAGCAGGAGGAAAAAAAACTTTTTGAAGTGATAATTAAGATGGCCCATAGAAGGTGTGAGGAGAACTTAACATAGGGAAATAGATTCAATTGGTGTAATGACCCAACCATTCCCAGTCTTTATTTAGACCACAGTTAATGGTATCTAGTTTGCATATTAAGGGCAACAAGTCTCACGAGATCTCAGGACAAGTTCGAGATTTCGGAATACGCTCTCATTGGCTGCAGCATTGCACAGAAGAGCAGACAAGTGGGGAGAGACAGCTGAATCCATCTAGCAGACAGTCCTGGTAAGCCTTACAGTACATCCTGCTTATCAGTTAATGGATAGCTGTGCCCTCCCGCTAAAGGCAATCTGGAAATCATATACTCTGACCCTTTTCCAGCCACTCCCGCCAGTGCACGGGAAAGATCAATGTATGCTTTTCCTATGTGGCCTACAACACGTGGCTGTTAAGCGAGGGTCATTGTTATGCAAAGTAAAAGTCAACCATTCACAACAGTAACAATACACTAATTGCCCTAATTAGATGCAGCATTTCATGAACTAGATCACCGTGATGTGGGTCCCTCGGAGTCACAAAGAGCGGATGCTAAGGGAAGCCCTGCAGAGACCAGGACCATATGCGGCCATGCTTGTGGAGGCGATGATTCCCATCTACATAAGGATGTCCTGGCGCGGAAGAGTGTGCTTCCACGGAGCACCCAACAAGGCACCCAGGAACCTCCTGTGGAGGCTTTTCGAGGACCTAAATGAGACCTTTCTTGAATTGTCCCTGGAGGATTATTGTTCAATCCCTATATGTGTGGACCTACTTTTCATATAGTTTTTTATTGAAAATTTTATATATAGTATTTCTATTTTTTTATACCTGTTTTATAAAAAATAAATGTTTACATGTTTATAGCACTTACCGCCTGATCCTTCCCCTGATTCAGAGTCCGGGTTAACGGCCGGGAAGGGTTGGTAGGGGATCTCTGTGAGGGTGATGAAGAGATCCTGGCTGTCAGGGAAAGCGGTATTGTGTTCGCTGTCGCCTGCGCCGTCCTCCACAGACCCTTCCTCATCTTCCACATCGGCGAACATCGAGGAGGAACTGTCCAGGTTCACTATGCCATCCACTGAGTCCACGGTCACTGGTGGGGCAGTGGTGGCAGACCCACCTAGAATGGCATGCAGTGCCTCGTAGAAGCGGGATGTCTGGGGCTGGGCTCCGGAGCGTCCGTTTGCCGCTCTGACTTTTTGGTAGCCTTGTCTCAGGTCCTTGATTTTCACGCGGCACTGCATTGCATCCCGGCTGTATCCTTTCTCTATCATTGCTTTGGAGACCTTCTCGAAGGTCTTTGCATTCCGCTTGCTGGAGCGCAGCTCCGACAGCACAGACTCCTCGCCCCACACACCGATCAGATCCAGGACTTCCCGGTCTGTCCATGCTGGGGACCTCTTTCTATTCTTGGATTGGCCGGACTCCTCTGCTGGAGAGCTCTGCATCGTTGCAGGTGCTGCGGAGCTCGCCCCGATGTCCAGCCAGGACGTCAGATTCAAAGTGCCCAGACAGGAAAAGGAATTCAAATTTTCCCGGGTCATTTCCTGTGTGGCTGGTCAGAGAATCCAAGCTCCGACTGCTGTCCAGAGCGTCAACAGAGTGGTGCACTGTGGGATAGCTCCCGGAGCTACTAAGTTCGATTTGCATCCACACCTAGCCTAATTCGAGCTAGCCATGTCGAATTTAGCGTTACTCCACCTGTCGGGGTGGAGTACCGAATTCGAACTAAAGAGCCCTCTAGTTCGAATTAAATGGCTTCCTGGTGTGGACGGTTGAGCGGTTAGTTCGAATTAACGCTGCTAAATTCGAATTAAAGTCCTAGTGTAGACCAGGCCTAGGAGAGCTGACTGCTTTATTGGTGAGTTCACTGATTTTCTATAATCCCTGAACAATGTTTAGCTACTGTAGTACTTTAAAAGTGGTTGACAGATAGATTAGATATAGGAGCATCAAAAGGTTCAGAGGTTGGATAAAAACTCAAAAGCCAGGTTCTTATCTGAAACTCACCCAAGTCCCTTGAGTCTATACAACTGAACACGGAACATTTAAGGACAGGCTGAGATTCCTGGTACTTAGAGCAGAGCAAAAAATGCAACCTCTTACCATGCACTGTTTTAGGTGTATATGATGTCATCCAGTGCAGGAACAACATGTGACCTTGACAGGTAAGCAACTTTTGAATTAATCTTTTATCAAGCAGAAACAGATGATTATATAAGACCTACATAAAAGCGAGAACAAGAAGAGCAGATAACAAGGAGAGTGTACTGAGTGTCTGTGCTGGGGATGTTTCGCATGGTTGGCTTCTGCAGTTTGTCTTGATTATGAGTATTTTCTAGTTCCAGCTTTTTGCCCACAATCCCCAATTCCCTGGGCTATGTTCAGAATTTGAAGTTATAACAAAGGATTTTTTATAGTACTCTTTCTCCCCATGGATGCTTGTACAACTGGAACACTTTATTTTAACTATATTGCGCACCTTATCCTTCAGTAGGAATGAAATATAGGTGCTATATTTAAATTATGTGCAATTCAGCTGATATTGGATGAATTACCCTTTGGCCTCTCATTGGATTAATCAGTAATTGATAGATTAGTTATTTCTTTGTTTATTTTACAGAGCAAATCCATAGCTTAAAAATACCCCAACAAATAGCTTTCAGAAATGAGATTTTGGATGCTCCTGAGTTGTGAGTTAACACCTGTCATAATGAAACCTTGATAGCCTGCCAGCACAGCCAGAATCCTGATCCCACCTGGTTGCTGTGCTGAAGTGTTAATTTGTTTCCTCTGTTCCTTGCTGTCCTGAGCCATGCCAGTGACTGCTGCCATGCCATCCCCATCCAAAATGCCGCATTGGTGTGTTGTCAAATGATGCTCTCCAGCTGCCTACTGGTGTGCAGTGAAGATGCAGTATTACCGAACTAATCCCAACTCAATTAGATTTTATCAGTAATTAGAGAAGTACTAATGTGTGATCTGGATATAATCAGAAAAGTCGCTATGGTAATCACCAATCAGTTAGATGCTACTAGCATAATAATAACCCCAGTGCTGTTATTCTAGAGACCTGTATGTCCAGAACCATCCACCACCTTATCACATGACTCTCTTAATAAAATTACCCCTGTGCTGAGATCACCTATACTGATATACTTATTCACTTTGAGATGTTCCATTGCTTTCATTATTATGCCCAAAAGCAATCCATTCCTACTCCTGAAGTGTGACTTCTCTCTGCCTTATCAGTGGGCAGCTTTTTCCCAGTCAATTGAGGAAGAGTTTTTTAAGGAGCCATGCAGCCTAAAGATGATGTTGCTTCTTCCTGACTGACAGAAGTGTTTTAGCACAGTGGACTGAAGAGGATTTAACTTTCCATTTCCTCAAAAACAAAACAACAACCCCCTCCAGTAAGTACCTGTCCAAAATGAAAGCTTAATACTTAGCTTTTGGAAAGGAGTGTTAGTACTCATTGTTGCAATTCTGAGCCTCACAGTTTAACCAAAACCACTCTTGATGAACAAAACACCTGTAGTCTATTAAGGCAGTTGTAATATATCTGATACAATATCTAACAATCACAACCATAATTATTGTTTCAAAAAATTTCGTTCCTTACATTTTCAGCATAAGACAGAAAACAACCTAGTATCTGTCTTCCCAAATTAAAGGGGAGATGATCAAAGGCACGAATGGGAATTAGTTGTCCATCTCTCATTGACTTTCATTTGGAATTGGATGTCTCTTTGCTTTTTGTGTCTTTGAAAATCTCTTCCTAAAATGGTAAGTAAATGTGGCCATGATCAACTGAACTGTTCGCTCTTATATGGCCCATGTTGCTGTCATTTCTCAGCGTCTTGTAATTGTTAATATATTTGTCCTCACAACCCCTCTGAAGTTGGGAAGTGCTATTATCCCATTTTACAGATGGGGAACCAAGGCAAAGAAAGACTAAGGGTCAGATTTCAAAGTAGTTATGCACCGAAAGACTCGTATCTGTCTAGGTGCTTTTGAAAATCCCACTAGGCACCCACATTCATCTTTAGGCAGCTATATATGTGTATATATATATTTAATTGACTTGCCCAAGGTCATATAGGAAGTTTGTGCTGGAGCAGGCAATTAAACACAGGTCTCCCAAGTCCCATGTTTGCAGTGAAACCACTGTTCTAGCCCTCCTCTCTCACTGGACCTGCTGTCCACTTCAGAGCCTGATCTTTGACAAGGTGGCAGTGAAAATGTCATCAGCACAGACTGAAACCTGGAGGGTGGCTAAGCTTCTATTCCCAGTCAATAACAAAGCAGCCTGTCAATAGCACCAAGCACAGTTCACAAAGAAAATGATTTAGTAATTTTCTAGATATTACAATGTGGTAGTTTCACATTCCTGGTGCATCAAAACTCAAAACTTGACTTCATACAGGAATGCACATTTATGTTGTAGCACTACTGAGAGGCAAATAGGGCCATCCTATCTCCGCTTTTTATAGAGATTCATAGTTTGTGAAAAGTGCCAGATTGAAAGAAACAAAAGTATCCCACAGTGCAGACAGAGCACAAATGCAGTTGGAACATGTTCCCTGTTTTTCTCCTCCAGCAATGTGCTTCAACCCTGACCTTGATCATCTCTAGTAACAAAAGGGGTGGGGGATGTAGTCTCCATGACCATTCGTTCCTTGCACTCTTGCTCCCTCTATGCTGAGGAGTGACTCAACTAATACCCATTTCAATAATTTTTTTTTCTACTCAGACACTTGCCCACAAAAAAATGAATGCAGCCCATTCAGATGGCAATGACTGTTGGTCACTACAAAACCTGAGCCAGATAAGAACTGGTGTCCTGATTTAAGCTGCTGGGAGCAAACCATACCAAAGCAAGCACTCCCTCTATGCTTATGTATGTTTGTAATCCATGGCTATCACATGCTGTTAGATTCATAGCATCCTTATTTCACTTACCAGTTGGATGTCATAGCATTTGGGAAAAGACAGCCAGAATAGCAAGCTCCCTTTCATTATTACACACAAATATCTTTCTTTGAAATAACATTTTTCAATTTTACTTTATAATGATGTGACAAAAGCGATCTTATTCCCCCTGCTTTCTTTTGAAATGGCCAATAATGCACGTTTGCTTAGTTGCCTTTAATATACCCAAAATGCTTAATAGATTGAAGGAGAATCCATAAGGATTTTCAAAATAACTTTATGTATTTTGTTTTAAAGTTACTGTTGATAAATATTTCTGTAGTTTGCAGCTTCAGATTGTTGTCCTATGGACTGTCGCTGTGTTCTTATTCTTCCAGATAATTGAATGCCTTAGGGTGTTTGTTTATATATACATATAATATGAAAGTGGGTTCTGAAATTAACTCTGGGATTCCTGCTTAGATTTACACATTTTAACGGGCTAGCATGTGAGTAAAAGCTCCAAATTTATGGCCCCATTGCGCACCCCATTCTGCTCTCCAAACTGTAATTACTTTGTTGGCTGCATGTAAAACAGAACTGGCTCTACAGAAGGAGGATGCAGAACAGCATCAAGTGTTTTCAACACACACGTATGCGGGTAGCATTACAGAATAAAAGGATCGTTTACCAAGAAAGTGTTTCATGCAGAGAATTATTTTTCATTTTTGAAGATATTTAAATAGTTTTGAGAATAGCAACATTATTTTAAAGCTAATACCTTGACCACATTATTGTAGTTCCGTTTGGCTAAAAAGTTTCATTTTTACCCTGCTAGCTTAAATAGAGATGTGTGAATCCATATAACACAGTCAATCCTTCGTTGCTGACATCCAATTCCAACTGCAGTTGATATAGGCAAATAAAACCTGATGTCCTCTGAAAGCCCTTCTAGTTTTTCTCTCCTTAGAGATGAATTTATGCCTTAATATGACAGTGAAGAAATGACTGAATGCAATTTCTAATCAAGCTGAGGGGTTTCTGTGGGCTAGCACTTACCTGGAGCCTGGCTGGAATGGGCCCACTTTGCATGCAAAAACAGAGAATCCCAGAACATGTTGGTCTATACTGCAATGGTTCTACTTCATTTACACACAGGCTAGAGTTTACCATTTAATTTTAATGCTTCCATTGATCATGCTTGACTTTTTTACCTCCTGGAATTGGTACACAACCACCTATATGCATGCCTTCTCTCTTGAGGCTTACAGCTGTTATACTGTTTAATACATTTGGGATGTTTCTAAGATCACAGAGGGAAATAATTTTTAGTAACTGTACCTTATACATCTAACTTGAAGGAATAAAGCCCCAAACACTATTAAGGAGCTTTCATTTCTGATGATAAAGTTGTATACACCTCTACCTTGATATAATGCTGTCCTCGGGAGCCAAAAAAATCTTACCATGTTATAGGTGAATCCGTGTTATATCAAACTTGCTTTGATCCACCAGAGTGTGTAGCCCCGCCCCCCAGAGCACAGCTTTACCGCATTATATCCGAATTCGTGTTATATTGGGTCGCGTTATATTGAGGTAGAAGTGTATTTTTAATAGGGATGGCTCAGATTTCACCCAATGGTTTAAAAATATGTTTCCAATTTTCTGTAAATTTTGGTAATTTAAAGAAATAATGAGTCAGATCCTCCATTGAAGTCAATGCAGCTAGGCTGACTTTCATCAACAGAGAATCTGGCCCATTAGTCCTTGTGCACCTAATACATCCATTAAAATCAAGGAAAAGATAATGAGCTTTTCAGTTGCATAGGTAACACAGTGTCAGGCACTTAAGGTTCTTTGACAAAAAGATATTCCAGGACCTGGAAAATGTTGTAGTCTCTATCTGTTTGCATGTGATTTTTTTTTTAAAATAAGCTATGAGTTGACATGTGGATAGATAGTTGAACTTTTTGAAATTGACAAATTATAACATCCCTTGAAATTATATGTCCATGTTTAAGAAAGTCACTGTGTTAATAGATTCCTTGTTTTTTACATACATTGGGTGCCATTGTAAAGCAATTCAAGAAGACGACAAGGAAACCATAAACATCTTCAGAATATTAATGTAACCCTTCTGCCAGGCCGAGTTGATAGCAGCAAGGGCCATATTCAGTACATAGAGGTCCCCTCCCAACAACGTAATGCAAAACCAGCTCGAGCCCCCACCCAGTGACCTGGGAATATCTTACACACCCCTGGGCGCCTCAAAGAGGCAATACTTCCCCTCTTGCAAGCACAGAGTCTCGGTGTAGCAGAAAATTTTTAATAATATGAGGTAAACGACATCAGCATTAAATTGGGAAAACGCCACAACTAGGATTCATAGACCAAACCATAAGAAAAGACCCACCCCAGTAAATTGGGCTGTGTCCTTTCCCTTTGGTTCTTGAGTCCAGCAACCCCAAAAGTCCAATGCCCCAAAAGTCTCTGTCCCTGGTCAGTGCAGCCCCAGAGTTCAAAAGTTTATCTGCAGAGTTTTACCCTCCAGCCTGGGTGGAAATGGGGGACAGGGAAGGGGTGCACGGGGTGTTAAGGGGCCTCTCCATGGGGTTGTGCTGCAGCCTTCACCGCAAGCCGCTCCACTCCACCAGCCGTCCTGTGAGCTGCTCCAGCCGTCCCACGCACTGTTCTGCTCTGCCAACCGCTCTGCTCCACTCCACCAGCCATCCCATGGGCTGCTCCAACTGTCCCGCAAACTGCTCAGCTCTGTTCCATTTCACTCCACTTGCTGTCCCATGGGCTGCTCTCACCAACCCACAAACTGCTCTGCTCTGCCAGCGGCTTAGCAATATATCTTCAGGCTTCCCCACTAGTTAACACAGCAGTCAGTGATTTCAGCTCTTAGTAATTTTATCTTTTTAGTGATTTCAGCTTGTAGTAGGGGAGCCACAGTGCTGGTGCACCATTGGCCCAAAGTGAATTCAGCACAGCAGCCTGTAACTAGACTCTTAATAGAATCAAAATTAGCTCTGCTATTCAACAGTGGAGAAAGAAGAAGGTGCAATTGGTGTTTCAGGCCCTCAAAGGAGGCCACACCACCAAGTACAAATACCTGTCCCCAGCCTCTCTCCATTCACTGGGAGATGGAACCCATGTCCCTTGTCTAGCAAGTGCTACTTAGTTGATGGTGAGTCCCTCTGTCATAAAACAGTTCCACTGGCCTTGATTCACATAATCAGGGTAACAACACTTTATTCTTCCTGCCCTAATAACAGAGAAACTGGGATCCCACAGCAGCCAGAGTGACCATTTGGGTGGCTGTGGGCTCATGCTAGGCGGAGTGGGTGTGCCTATGCAAACAAGACCAGCCCCTGAAGTTCTTTTGCTCAACTCGCCACAATTCACCACCAGATGTCAGGGTAGAGCTCATCCTGGCTCCGCTTACATTAAGATGAAGTTCCTGAAGAAATAATGAGTATGTAATTGGAAGCACAAATTTGCATACAAATTTGAGCTTGATATTTCAAAGCTTGCAAACATCATAGTGGATTAAAATGACAAGCTATCCATGCTGATGTATAGTTTTTAGTACAATTGGCTGAAAAAATAAAATATAAAGGCTTTAGTTTTGAGATTACTAATTATATCAAATTGCTTCAGGCAAATGCAACATCATACCATTGTGACGTGTTAACTTTCCATTTTCCCCGTTGCTGTTTGCAATTCTGCATACCTTATTGTGTCAATGCAGAGAAACATGGTAAAAAAAAGTATCAAAAACAATGGGTGAAATTCACCAAGACTAGGAGTTATATCTGTGTACCGGAAGACCAAATGTGGTCCAATGTGTTTCTCCACTAGAACTGTGCTTGTAGGCTAACATTCACGTTCACTTGTTGATGTTGTGGCTGGTATTCATATCTGAATGTGAATATTAGAGCTGGAGAAATATGGGAAAAGTTTTTCTGCAAATATTTTTTGAATGAATTTGTTTTGAACATACATGTCTCTTTTGCTTTTGTTCTCTGAAAACACTCTTGTGAACTGAGCTTCCCCAGCATGAATGTTTTTAGAAACCAGATTTCCAGTTTGCACTGATAAGTATTGTTGTCAGAAGTGCTTGAATGCTTTTCCAGTCAGCGACTGGAAACAATACTGTGTGACTAATGTGACCAGTCTTAATGATCTGACAAAAAAAAAATTGCAGTGTCTGTCAAATTTTGAATTGCACTTTGCTCGTGGATATTTTGTCTCTATCCCACCCCTCCCTCATAGGCTACATTCAGTGGGGAGGCTATTTGTTGTGAGCTATTTATGTAGCACTATTGGGTATTACATAGCCTGAGGGAGGGAGGCTTTAAACCTTCTTTGTGCTTCCTTGGTTCTGCCTGCTCTCTGTGCCAGCATGGCCACTGGTAGAGTAGAGCAAGCCCAGGGACTACTCTAATTTACAGCGGCCTCCTTACAGACATTTATCAGCTGCTCTTCAGCCCAGAATAGATGGGTATAGGGAGCTCTGCCATACACCTTTCCATGCCCAGCACACACCTATACCAGGTGTTACAAGGGGCAGAAGCATATACTGACCCTACACCACTCCTTCACTAAGAGAATTCACCTTAGGCCTGTTGCCTGGCCTATTCATGGTCCCAGCAGACTGCCATACTGGTGTACTTGGGCTAGAATCTGTATTTCACTCTTACAAGTCTTGATCTCTCTCTTTCTCTCTGCTTTTGTCTACAGGAAGACATGTATGTATTTCAACCTTCTTTTTGTTTTCAGTCACCAAGCAGAGTAGAATCTTGCTAATTTGCACTTTACTAAATTACAAATCCTAGAGTCCACATTGAACATAAATTTCAGGATCTGCAGTTTTCTGCACCAACAGTTGGTGAGCTTCTATTGCTATGATGAAATGGAGCTAGTGTAGTTGACATCACACTGGCCATGAGCGAGGGGAAGATCCCTCACCATCTGCTAGCCTTTCTCCTGGTGCTTAACTCTCTGAAATCAGATGTATTCATCTAGTGAGGCATCTCCTTCATTCTCCTGCTGTTCCTACTCCAGAAGAGGGTCTGGCCCAGGCTCTCACTGCTTCGGCATCAGCTCGGAGGGTCCATTACACCACCTAATGCCAGAGAAGAACTCCCCTTATGCTAAATGGAACAACCCTGAATAGTGGATGGAATTGGGAGGAAGGTAAGTTAATTTTACTTGGCTTTAATGTTTATGTTTTAGTGGGGCAGTGCTTTAGATACCTGCACCATGCTCAAAAGATGAGAAATGGAAGCCTCATCTAAAAATGGATTTTGTTTGAAGGCACCAAAGATAATTCTGGGGATCCTTCAAGTATTTCTAAGGAAGACACCAGGTCATGATAAGCATTCTCATCAATGAGTGAATTTTTTGCATTCTTCAAATACAAAGTTCAGCAAGTCCACTGATGTAATGCATTGCAGCAATTTAACATAACTCTTCTGAAAGAGTGGATTGGTGCTTCTTTCTAGATTTAAACTGCATACAGAAATATGTCAGAGAAATTTAGTACTAATCAAGCAGGAATTCTACATATTGATTTGATATGACTTTCAGGATGACAAAGTGACAAATGGGGTTTTGCAGGAGAGACAGTATATACATGAGCTGACACACAGCACTTGGCTCTCTAGGGAATGGCTTGTGTGAGGTCTGTTCATGGCTAGTGCTCCTCCCCAACCCACCCACCATGCGATGACAACATAACAATAGAGCTGAATGAAATGGTCACTGCAAATATTATTTCAACAAAATGGACCAGTTTTCAGCTGTGCAAAGGAACCATAAAGCCAACTTAACTAGCCTTTTGAGGCTTTCCTCCAGTATAAGGAAAACTTGGAGTGGCATAGTGGCTTTGCACTACTGTCGCTCGTAGCCTTTGGTGTAGAAGGCCAGGGCAGGGTTGAGGATGGGAGTATTGCTGCACTTTGGCAATCCTTGCCTGCTAGAACAGCACCATGGGGCTATAGCAGCCAGACACAATTTAGAGCACCCTTGAAGCTGCCTGGAGTTGTCAGGGTCTGAATTTCCCTCTCTTTGGTGCTGTGATAGTTACAGCTTGGTCAGACTAGAGAATCTGAGCCTCTGTATCTCAGTTTCCCAATCTGTAAAATGAAGCTCTATCTGTTACAGCCTGAATATATTCACTTACCATATGACAAAGAGCATTGCCCCAGTTGAAGAGATGGGGAAAACTGAGCCTCAAAGAGGCTAAGCAACTTGTGCAGGCGAATATTAGATGAGGAATAGAAAACAAGCCCCCTAGTTCTATCTTCAGTCCACTAAAGCACCATGCTCATTTGGAAGTCACTTAATTTCCTGAGCCTTAGTTCTTCCTGTCCGCCAAAGGACAGGAATATTAGAGTATGTCTACACTGCAATTAAAAACCCATGGCTGGCTTGTGCCAGATGATTTGGGCTTGCAGGACTGTTTAATTGTGGTGTACACAGGGCCGGCTCCATCTTTTTTGCCACCGCAAGCGGTGAAGAAAAGAAAAAAAAAAAGCTGATTGAGCTGCTGCCGAAAGCAGAGCGATTGCTCTGCTGCCAAAGTGCCACCGAAGACTAGAAGTGGAGTGATTGAGTTGCCGCCGAAGTGCCGCCGAAGAAGAAGAGAGGGACCAAAGGACCTGCTGCTGAATTGCCGCTGCTGAGCAGGATATGCCGCTCCAGTAATGTTTGGAGTGCCACCCCTTTCTATTGGCCACCCCAGGCACTTGCTTCCTTTGCTGGTGCCTGGAGCCGGCCCTGGATGTAGATGTTCCAGCTCAGTCTACACCTGTCCTACCCCTCACCACAGCGATGTACAAGATTGTAAGAGCCAGGGAGGGCAGCCCAAGGTGCATTTATCTTTATTCTGCTAACTTTCCAGTAGCCCATGTTTAAAATGGTGTCCTGTGAGTCCCACAGCCCCAAGTAGGTACAAGGTTTTGCAACATGTAAGGCAGAGTCATATTTAGTAGTCACTTCTATATAGAGAATTAGTGTAGTTTATATAAGGCTAAATGCTGCCTTCCTGCAGTAAGACCATTGGACAGGGAGCCCAAGAAGTTCTGTGAAGTTTACCCTGCATGATATCCTTAACAATTTCCTTCTCTCAGGGTACGTCTACACTACGGGACTATTCCGAATTTGCATAAACCGGTTTTGTAAAACAGATTTTATAAAATCGAGTGCGCGCGGCCACACTAAGCACATTAATTCGGTGGTGTGCGTCCGCGGTCCGAGGCTAGCGTCGGTTTCTGGAGCGTTGCACTGTGGGTAGCTATTCCCTAGCTATCCCATAGTTCCCGCAGCCTCCCCCGCCCCTTGGAACTTCCGGGTTCTGTCTGGAGAATTTTTAAAAATGATTCTGAATTTCATCTTCTATAACGGAGCGCTGATAGAACGGATTTGCCTGCCCTTACAGCGATCACGTCCGCATGGTCCATGCTGGAGCTCTTTTTTTATTTTGATTTCGGACTGCATCGCCACCCGTGCTGATCGGAGCTCCACGCTAGGCAAACAGGAAATATTCAAAAGTTCGCGGGGCTTTTCCTGTCTACCTGACCACTGCATCCGAGTTCAGATTGCAGTCCAGAGCGGTCAGTGGTGCACTGTGGGATAGCTCCCGGAGGCCAATACCGTCGATCAGCGGCCACACTAACCCTAATCCGATATGTTAATACCGATATTGGCGCTACTCCTCTCGTTAGGGAGGAGTACAGAAACCGGTTTAAAGAGCCCTTTATATCGATATTAAGGGCCTCTTGGTGTGGACGGGTTGGGTGTTAAATCGGTTTTACGCTCCTAAAACCGATTTAAACGCCTAGTGTAGACCAGGCTTCAGTGGGGAGAAGTGTTTGGAGGGCAATGGAAGATTGAGAGGTTGCGTATTACATGGATCTCTTGGGAAAGGAAACTGCAGCCCTGTGGAAAATTGACTCCTTTGCAAAATGGTTTCTACCTCTCCATGGCTGCAGTTTCCCTAGAAACCATTACCCCCATCCTGCACCTGCACAGACATCTCCTGTCTCAGGGAACTGGAGGCAGGAAGGGGAAGTTAATGCTGCTCTGCCATATGGAATGAGCAATATGGCAACATAGCTAGCAGTAACAGGCTGAAATTAAGAAAGTATAAATTTAGCCTGAATATCATAAAACAATTCCAAACAGTCAGATCTATTAGATGTTGGAATAGTCTTCTAAGGAAATTGGTAGAAGTGATGGAAGCACCACCACATGGGACTTTTGCAGTTAGGCTGGGTAGAGTACTGTCCTGGCCTGAGGGTGGAGATAACAACTACGTCTTTTTCATCTCCAATTTCCTTGTACATAGTTCCATTTAATGCATCGTAAACAATCAAAGCCACTGAAGGACATCCTGTGCTTTTCTCTGTTTGGCTTATTTCTCAACAATCATCAGAAACTCTACTGAGCCATGCTTAAACTTGGAGCCAAGTTGTGCTATTGCATATTTTTAACTGTTGTATGTGAAAAGCAGATGAGCACAGTGTTGTTTTAATATTTCCATGGAATTAATTTGAACTTTTGCCTAAATTATACACCCAAACTGAGTGGAATTGTTTCTATTAAATAATTTTCAAGGTTTCTTGGAGGGACTTAGGGAAGATGAAAAGAAGGGGGTGGTGGTGGTGGTGGGGGGGGGAAACAAACAAAACAGTGTCCTTGTAAAGGTTTGTCTGAGATTTACAGCCAGAGTGTTAAATTTTAAAGGCAGTGTAATTACTACATGCAGTTGCCAACTGGAATGAAATTGCTTCCTGTGTAATAAGCCTGCCACTGAATGACCTCAGAAAGAGAAAAAACAAATAAGTATGAGTCTAGGTTAAAAGTACCTGCTATCAACTTTTTTCAAAAACTTTTTTTTTTAGTTTGCTGACTTCATGCAGAAAGCTAGAGTCAAAGAAATTCCCTGCATGCAATTTGTACATTGCAGAACAAGGCCCTGATCATGGAATAAACACTGCACAGGTAGACCCATGCTTTTGCACAGTCAGTTGCAGGATTGGATCTCAATCATTAAACAGAAAGAATGGGATCTACATTATTATTAATTACTAGTATTACAGTAACACCTAGAGATCCAAACTGACATGCCATTATCTGAATGTGCTAGGCACTTTAGAAACACATAGTAAGTTGTAGTCTAAACAGACAGACTACAAGCCTACGAAGATATAAATTAATAACAGACAAAGGGAAGGAGACGGGAAAAGAGGTGTAGAGAAATGACATATCTAAAGTAACACAGCAGGTGAGTAACAGGGCTGGTAATAGACCCAGGTCTTCTAAACCCAAGTCCAGTGCCCTATACATTAGACAACATTAGATGCTTTCTAGTGCAACTCATCTATCATCTTACATGGCAATGCATCTTC
Organism: Mauremys mutica; assembly: GCF_020497125.1. Taxonomy (NCBI): domain Eukaryota; kingdom Metazoa; phylum Chordata; order Testudines; family Geoemydidae; genus Mauremys; species Mauremys mutica. The sequence goes on from NC_059078.1 coordinate 82,745,044, forward strand.
AGTCAGTATACAATCGAGAGGCTTGTAATTTAATAATAATGAGAAATAGTGAAATTATTTTTCAGATTCTTGGATGAAATTTATTCAGTGTTTTTGTCTGCATTTCTGGTATTTTTTTCTTCATATTTCAAAGAATGATAATCGGACCTGGAACAAGTTGTTGGCCCTGCTGTCTACATCTATCTGCAGACAGGAAGGAGGAAATGGATTTTGAAATTCTGCATCTTTGTATAAATTAAATGAAACTAGCAGTAACTAGATTTTTCCACATGAACCATCCTAAAAAATACATTTGAAGATGAATTCTTTAAGTGCTTGAGTTAAAATTTTCTGAAGGTCTGACTACTATATTACATTCCATTGCTTTATGCAACAGTCAAACAATAGCATCAGTCACACAACTGGATGTAAATCATCACGGCAGAGGATCCAGTCCTGCAGATCTCCCTTGGACAAAACTCCCAGGTGTAGATTCTAATCTGATGTACATTGTCATAGTTCCACTATCTTCAGTGGAACTGTGCTATTTTACACTAGCCAAGGATTTGCTCCTCCAGTGACATAAATGGGAGGTTGCCTGAGGAAGTCATACAGATTCAGACCCAGATTCTGTAAGCTCATGTACCTATACAATGAGTTGAAATATTTTCCTTCAAAATATTTTAATATGTATTTACCAGAAGCTATGTTCAGAAAGATTCAATCATCAGTACTCTGTAGAGTGGAGATTATGTGGTACTATTACTGTTCATGGGTGTTAAAAATCTAATTCCCTACACACAATTTTTGTGTTCAGCCCCCATATCACCCTGTTGACTAATTAGCAACTTAACATAAACAAAAATCTAGCATCTGCAAATAACTGAGACCCACCACCAGTGAGTATGTCTAGTTTGCTTGCATCCCAAATGAGCAGAATGTAATGCGCCTCTTGCATCCAAGTTACTAATTGATTTGTTTGTACTTTATTTTTTGGTAGGAAATGGAGGTTGGTAAGATTATCTCCTGCAAAGCAGCGATACAACCTTGAAGGAAAGCTGAATATTACCTATAGCTAATTCTTCCCATTTTTTCATGACACTGTTATGTGGCTGGCTAATGAAGATAATCAGCCTTCTCCTTTGTGGACAGCTTGTCACCTACTTTAAAAAACAATAATTAGGATAACATCTTTCAAAATGCAACACATATTACAAAATGGAAGGGGTGCTTCTCAATAAGTCAACCACCTGTGAGAATCATTTTAAAACAGATGGGCCAGAAACAAATTAGTGAAAATGTCAAACCTATGACATAGTCCTGGAAAATGTTCTCAGATGTTTATTATTACAGTACTCATGAGCCCCAATCACTTGTACACTCAGTTTGCTGTGCCTTCTGTTATGAATGAAATATTCATCTTGTGAAGGTGTCTTCGTGGCCATATGTAAGCATGAAGGAAAGCTCCTGTGGCATGAAATGAGACTACTTTTGTCCAAATAAATCTTCTACTTGGTTTATGATTGCTTTTGCCATTTTTGATCTTCAGCATATGTAGTAACCCGGTGTAGAGGAGCAGCTGTTACATGTTAGAGTTGTATGGCAACAGGTTGAACTGTTCCTTTTTCAACTTCTAGTGTTAAATTCATGCTATTTTCATAAAGCAACCTACTTGAATAGATTTCTCTTAAAAACTTGCTATTTTTGCCCTAGGTCAGTGCTTCTCAACTGGGGTATTTGTACCCCTGGGGATACACAGAGGTACATCATCTTATCTAGATATTTGCCTAGTTTTACAACTGGCTACATAAAAAGCACCAGTGAACTAAATTTCATACAGACAATGCCTTGTTTATACTGCTCTGTCTACTGTATACTGAATGTAAGTACAGTATTTATATTCCAATTGATTGATTTTATAATTGTAAAATGAGAAAGTAAGCAATTTTTTTTAGTAATAGTGTGCTGTGACACATCTGTATTTTTATGTCTGATTTTGTGAGCAAAGAGTTTTTAAGTGAGGTGAAACTTGAGGTAGGCAAGGCAAATCAGACTCCTGAAAAGGGTACAGTAGTCTGGAAAGATTGAAAGCCACTGCCCTAGGAAAATATATATGGTTACCTCAGTATTTGCATTAGCTCCTGTTATTCTTTAAGACTATACTATAAGAAATCCCTGGCCCAAGGGCAGACATTGAGGTTACATATTTGTTATCTGTGTCACTTGGCAAATCTCTTAAGGATGATCACTGTATTTTTTTTTTTATTTCTCATACTTTGCACATGCAGCAGCTTTCAGCCAAACCCCTCAAATTGCTTTACCATGCTGAGCAATGTCATGAATAGCAGCAGGCAAACTATTTGTAGCATGCAGTTAATCTGTTGAATTTAGCCCTTTTTGCCTTATGTGAATTGGTCACTAACCATTTTTGATTTTTTTTTCAGATTTGGTTTTCAAAGTTATTGAACAAATTTCTGGTATGCGGTCCTCTTCCCTAGGCAGGAGGCTGGTCAAAGCAAAGACTGATGAGCCCTCTGCCAATAAGATACTTTGGAGGAAACACCTCAAGTTGAACTTCTGATTCTTGGCTCTCTCATGGATTACTCCTGTGGGTGGAATATTTGTTAGGACTTGATCATTCCTTTCTGTGGTAAAACTCATGGGAGGCAGCTGTTTAGGGGAGAAATTCCCCATCAAGGTTTTCCTGTGGAGATCCCCAATGTTGTCCCATCAGGGGATGGAGTTTGCATTCCCCTATTGAAAGAGCAGTGGGGCCTGCTGTCAATTCTAGTGCAGTGGTTCTCAAACTTCATTGCACTGCATCCCCTTTCTGACAATAAAAATTACTACCCAACCCCAGGAGCGGGGACTGAAGCCTGAGCCCGCCCGAGCCCCACTGCCCTGGCTGGGAAAACCAAAACCAAAGCCCAAGACCCCTGCCCTGGGTGGGGGGCCCCAAGTCCAAGGGCTTCAGCTTTGACCCCAGGTGGTAGAGTTCAGGCTTTGGCCCCAGGGCTTTGGCTTCAGCCCCAGGCTCCAGCAAGCCTAATGCTGGCCCTGATGACCCCATTAAAATGGGGTCACGACCCACTTTAGGGTCATGACCCACAGTTTGAGAACCACTGGTCTTGTGCATCCTCAGGGATTTCTCTGCCTTTCTGTATGTGGCTCTGGTTCCCAGTGCTCCCCACCCTCTATTCACCACTGAAGCCAGGTATGGCCCAGCAGCCTAAAGGCAGGCTGTGTGTAAGAGAGAACGTAGCCCAAACTATATGATGGTACAATATGCATTTCTTCCCCACCTCGGCCTGCATGCTCCTCCCCAGCCCATGCCATCCTCCTTCCCTTTCCCCAGGGAACACCCAAGGTCTGTGGACAGCCTCCAAGAGATCTGGAGGAGGGTGGGTGGGGACACAGTGCCATGAAGATAAATGATCCTAATTCTGCATTTGGAAAGTCCCCTCCCTGCACAAATCTAGGAGTAAATGGTCCAGGCCTTAATTATTTGTAGAAGGAGCCTTTGATTCCCTAAGTCTTATTGTTATTTTCTTAGTGGACAACTAATTGGAATCTGCTACAAAAAACAATCACACAAATTATTCATTTTAAAGAGCTGAATCCTCATCACATTGTAGTCTATGGGAGTTTTGCCATTAACTTCACTGGAACTGGTACAGTAAGTCCTCACTTAACAGTGTAGTTATGTTCCTGAAAAATGCGACTTTAAATGAAACGATGTTAAGCGAATCCAATTTCCCCATAAGAATGAATGTAAATGGGGGGGTTAGGTTCCAGGGAAATTTTTTTTTTGCCACACAGTACAGTACAGTGCTATAGTTGGGAGGTGTCCCTGCCTTACCCCACACAGGCACAGCCCACTGGCACTGGAGACAAGGAGGCAGGCAAGGAGGCGGAAGGTGCTGTAGGCTAGGAGAAGCATGTTGTGCAGCAGCGGCAGTGGCAGCTTCCCCTACTCTGCAAGTACCAGGGGCCGGGGGCTCAACCCTTGGCACGCCCACGCCCTCCCCTTCCCCCAAACCCCCACCCTTAACCCGCCTCTTCTTCCCCCCGCCCTTTATGCCGCACGCCGCATCCTTGCTCCTCCCCCCTCCCTCCCCCTGCCTCTGTTTAGGAGGCAGGCGGGAGGGGGGGAGGAGCGAGGACACGGCGCACAGACTCCCCCTCCCTCCTGCCCCCTGAACGTCGCAAGCCAGCTGATTGCTGTGGGCAGGAGGCAGGGGAGGGAGCGGAGAGGTGCACCGTGACCTTGCTCCTCCTCCATCCCGCCTGCCCGCAGCAATCAGCTGGCTTGCAACGTTTAGGGGGCAGGAGGGAGGAGCGAGGAGCAAGGACTCGGCACACAGGCTCCCCCCTCCCTCCCCTGCCTCCTGCCTGGGGTAATCAGTTGGTTTGCAGCTTTTGGGAGGCAGGGGAGGGAAGGGGAGCAAGCCAGCTGATTGCTGCGGGCAGGAGGCGGGGGGAGAGAGGGAAGGTGCTGATCTGCAGGGTCTGCCGGTGGGTGGGAGGTGCTGTGGGGGTGGGGGGCGTAGGGGAGCTGATGGGGGGGGCTGCCAGCTGTGGACAAAGCAGGCAGCCAAACAACGTTATAGCGAAGCATTGCACAACTTTAAATGGAGCATGTTCTGTAATTGAGCAGGGACATAGGATCGAAACAACATTAAGCGAGAGGACATTAAGTGGGGAGTTACTGTACTGGGCCTTCAAAGAACTGCATTTTTTCAGTGGTGTCTTATGTATTAGATAGGCTTGCAAAGACAATTATTTAAAATTTCACAGTGCTGATACTGAGAGAAAAGTGCAAATTCCACACACTTCACCCAAGTGTTAGCTCAGTTAAGGACTGAGTTTTTTTGCAGTATTATGAATATATCTGCTGCCCATGCCTCGCTTCTGAATACACTTCTACCCTGTTACAACGCCACCTGATATAACACGAATTCGGATATAACACAGTAAAGCAGCGCTCCAGGGGGGCGGGGCTTCGCGCTCCAGCGGATCAAATCAAGTTCGATATAACGCGATTTTACCTATAACACGGTAAGATTTTTTGGCTCCCGAGGACAGTGTTATATCGAGGTAGAAGTGTATTTTAGGAATGCGTAATACAGTACTGCATGTCAAGACAGTTAATTTATTTATAAATGTTTGTAAATGTTTTATCTATGCTATGTGATCCAATGTTACAGACAAATGAATTCTTTAAAAAACAGATAACGGGGTTTGCCTCTGAATATAGAAATTGTCATAAGAATTATTATTAATACCATAAAAATGCATAGTTACATTAACATTTGCTTGAATTATGCCAAGTCATTTTTGCAGTATTTGATACCTTTACTTTCTAACAATCAATTTATTCTATCTTGCAGAAAATTGCTTTAAAAATTATGTTTATCTTGAAAGGCTTTCTAGGACTAGTTATTAGTAGGTTGTTGAGGATTCACTTTGCCTTAATAAATGAAATTATGGCTCAGTGTAAGTTATTCCAATTTATATTGTTATACATTCAACATATGTAATTTCATTAAACATTAATATAAATTTTATTGTACTTCAGAACAGGGTACCAAATACCTGTCTATTCTGGACTCCAGATAAGCTGAACTTTTGTTATCATTAGCCCTTAAGAAATCTATTAGGAGAATAACCATGAAAACAAAAAGAATGGGATATAATAATTCTAAATGTGAACAATAGCAGTTACTACATAGAAAGTTTTGGATGGAGAATTAAGTACTCTGTTGGATTGGAGCCACTGTGCTCAGCACATTGCAGGACTGAACCCATAAAGACAAAGCAGATCAAAGATGATAGAAAAAAGTAACCAGGACAGTGATAGTCACATTTATCTGAGACTGGAAACAAATCTGTACAACAAAACTGCACTCATACACTCGCCAGGATTATAATATTGAATTAGGAATGGTAAAATATCTGACAAATTAATGGATGATGAATGCTGTTGATTAGCTAATCAAATATGGTCATTCATATTTAAAATAGTAGCTAAACATTTCCCAGCTATGCTCCATTCTGTCTGAGCACTGTAACCAGACTAGCTGACTTAGCTTTGATCTATAATCGTGAGATAAAGAAGTCTAGTAGCTGACTAGGCTATTGGAAGCTGAGGGGAAAAGAAGTGTGGCTAAATGGAGTGAACACAGGGTTCAGGGTCTGAAACTTGTATATGCAGCAAGTTTGTTTTTCAGACTATTTACAGATGATGGGAACAGTTATAGTAAAGATTAAAATAAGAATCTAATCACCAAGTGTTTTTGAAAGGGATCTTAACCCTCATGCTTCAGGACAGTAATAAGGTTAAGAAGAACCTTTCCCTACAGGCAGTTTATCACATATCTGTCTACTACAAAGTTCTTGCATCTTCCAGTGAAGCATCAGAGACAGGATAGTTTCATCCAGTATGGCAATTGCTGTATTACTAAACATGTAAATATTTAGTTGGGTTGACATCCAAGAGGAGGTCTGTCACTTACTGACCAAATGGGGTTCAGAAAATTCCTACCCTTTCATTCTGGGACTTATTGCCTTCATACCAATCCACTTTCCTTTAGAGCTTGCTACAATAATGGCACTAGCAACTTCGGAGTCAAATACCAGTCCTACTCTATAGATGAGCCAGAGAAAATTGCTTCCCTCTTTGGATCCCAAGTGCATTTGGCCTGGGCACCACTGGACTGTAGAATGAGAGGTCTGAGGCCACTCCTGAACTTGTCTCATGAGCCACTTCACTGACTCTTCACAAATCCCTGGCTGAGTAGTCTGTACACTTCTGGTTTTATTAGCTACAAATGGGTTATGCGAACAGTCCATTCCCACTCCAAAAAGGTATGTGCTACATTCCAAGGAGACTGAAACATTAAAACGTATAAAATGGGTGTGGAATTTTAAAAATTACTTCTACTTAAAGAAAGCCCAGCCTGATTCTGTGACTTTCTGCTGTGCTGGAATTGGTATTTCTTGCCATGGGAATTAAACCTATATTTGGTGTTTTGTTTTTAAATGTCCAAGAAATAATCATTTTCTTTAAGGAGAAGATTGTGAATCTTTTATCAGCTCTCTGTATGTGTGTTAGGGTGCAGTATGTAAACCTATCAATAACATTGCCTTTCCCTCAGAAGCCATTCCTTTCCCCAAGAATATTCAAAACATTTTTGGTAAGAAACTAAAAATATGTTCTTTCCATTTTAGGAAGTTCATTTTTTCTTTCTTTGCATATTTTTGGATATGATAGAGTTTAAAGAAATACAGTGAAATCCAAATCCAGTCAAGCCAAATCCTGTGATATCCTCACTCATTCAATGAATATTATCTAACTTCAGGGTTGGTTTCATTAACGTTAATATGTTCATTTACATGGTAAGGTACTTCAGGGTGTATCAGTATCGAAATCCCACTCTGAGTATTTTGACTCAGTGAGAACTGCAGGTTTTGGTCCCTGGTTATGAATATTTAATATTATTGTAATAACTTGTGTACAAAATACTCCTTATGAGCTATCCTTTGAAAACTAATAGCTCACTGATCATTAATATTTTTGTGTGATGTATGTATGCAGTGGGCATTAAAAGTTATGGATATATGCTACAATTATGACTAAAATGAGTTTAAACCAGGCATGTCAGGGGGAGTTGGTTAGAAGGTCAGTCTGCCTTAGAAAAAGTATTTGATTGTATTTGATTCTCTGACCAGTCCGATTTTCATGCAAAGACAATGAAGGCCCATATTTGCATATAAGCAATACACAGGACCATCAAGACAGCAGGGGGAGGAGATGGCAGGAAACAGAACAGTTTGCATTTAAGCTAACAAGTGGTGGAAGAAAGAGCCTAGCACTTCCTTCACTACCAGACTCTGGCAGCTTGCATAAACTTTATTTTGAAAGGTCATCTTCAGAAGAATCAATTTCAAAGGTTTACTGATCTATAAAGACAGGGGGTTTGAACCTCAAGTTGTAAGCAACTGCCTATTGCATACTATATTACTGTGTTAGAGGTCTTTTCTAAAAGCTAATGACACATTGGTGATTAGTATTGTGAAATGTATGCATTAGCTCTATATGAGGAAATTTCGGTTTTAAAGTCTGTAGCCAAACAGAAAGAAACAGGTTCCCTCCCAGACAGGAGAGAAGGAGACAAGTAAATAGCTGCAGTTGTAAATTAAGCATGGTGAAATCAGAAGAGTGGAAGCCCCATTTACATACAGAGAGATGGGAAGCCCCCAGGAAGGGGAAAACAGCATGAGGTCATCCAGCCTCTTGAAAGAAAGTTATTGAACTTTGGAAGATATAAGCAAGGGGAGAAGCCATCTTTGGCATCCATCACTAGACAGAAACAAAGGAACAGAGCTCTTGCAAGCTGAAAAGGATAGGTCCTTCAATTAAGAGGGAGATGAAGTCTCTGGAAACTGAATATAGGTAAGAAACCTGCTTAGACAAAGATTGTACCTTGCTAGATTAAGTTTTAAACTTTTAGATGCATATTTTCACTTTTATTTGCTTGTAACCCTTTCTAACTTTATTCTTTTTTACTTGGCATCACTTAACCCGTGTCCAATTCTTAATAACTTAATTTTATTTTTACTATAAACCAGAGCCGAGTGCAGGATCCCCAGGAGGGTGGGGGGAATCCTCCCCAGAACTGGACTGAGAGGGGCTGTCCTCTCTCCATTCCTGGGGTGGGTGGTCCAGTGGCATAGCCCCACTTGGGTGGACCCCGACTTCGGGTGGGTGGGCAATGACAGGGGAGTGGGGAGATGGGGAGCAAGAGGGATTGGGGCCGCCTCCCTCCACAACCTCCAGCCAGCCTTGCAGGAGGAGATAGACACTCTGGCCAGGGCCCCCCCGGAGTCCCAGGCGGGAATCGAGCTCCCAGAGAAGATGCCACTTTCCTGCGGCAACAGCTCCCATCCCCCCAGCCCATGCCGGGCCTGGCTCCCCAAGTGGCAGGCATACCTTTTTTGAGCATTCCTCTGCTGCTGCTGGGCCGCTCACTCATCCATCCTCCTTCCAGTGGCAGATGGTGCCCAGGAGCCCCAGCCTGCTCCAACCCCCTGCCCAGTGCTCCTTCTGGGGAATGGGGTCATGGCACAGGGGATTGCCCCACTCTGCCTGCTCCCTGGCTGGAGTGCCAGGCGGGCGGACCGGGGCGTGCCCCTGACCCCGCTCCATGGGCCAGATGAAATTAAGCAACGAGTCGTAGGTTCCACATCCCTGCTTTAGAGAAACAAAAGGACTTTATTATTTCTCTGAACTGACCAGGAGAGGGCTGGACATTACAGAGCATATGACGTTGGGAGAATTTTAGACTGGGAGTGTGATGGGGTCACCTTGCTGGTTGTAGTCAAGGCTGGTGGAAGCCGAATTGAGACTATGAGGCTGTAGACAGGGCTGTCTAACCCACGGACACTTCAGGGTGTGACCTGCAGGCTGGTAGCCTGGTTGTGAGCATCTCAGGCTGTGAGCTGCAGCAGGAAAACATAAAGCACCCAGGGTTGCAGGACAAATGGTGACACAACCCGTCACTGGTCTAGATTTCACCCTGAACCACCATCACAAAACACAATTCTATTGTCCTAACTTGCCTTTTAATGGTGGCCAAAACTCAGTGCTATAAGAGCAATATATTTGAAACAAATAAATAAATAAATGAAACATTCTCCAGTTTTAAATGGACCCGCTGTAGCTTAATTAGGGAGGAATATCAGTTCCTTCCTTCCACTTCACTTTTACATCATGTTAATGTTCTGTCTGGTCTAGTCAATATAATAAGCTACTTTATGTAAAGAAATGTGTTGCTTTGAATGTTAGGAGAAATTTAAGTAATAAACCTAATTTAAAAAAAATCAAGCACAGTGCAGATCACGTTTCTCCTTGATTTGTGACAAGTCTGAAAGCACTGGTTTTGAAATAACAAAATTGGATTATTGAAAATTATGTACTGAGCAAAATAGAATGTGTTTAGGTTACAAAAATTTAAGCACAGACAAAATGTAATACTCTGAACATTTTCACTCAAGTCAACTTGCCTGGTGGGCTGACTGGCTACTCATCTCCTCAGGTTCCTGGCTACCCAGATGTCTATCTTCCTGGCTAGTTGCTTCTTGGACTCCCTTTGCTGTCTGACTTTCTGGTTGCCTGATGGGGGTCTGGTTTCTCAGCTGCCTGGCTCTCTGGCTAGCTGGTTCCTGGGCTACCCAGTTCCTTGGGCCAGCTCCTCAGGTTGCCCAGCCTGGCTGTCTTGCTGGCTTGTCACTTGGCCAACTCCCTGCCTGGAATTTTTCAAAAAGTTCTTTTTGGTTCTAGCAAAAAGGAATTTTTTTAAAGTTTCCATTCTGCTGAAAATGTTGCATTTTTGACTTTGTATTCCAATTTGGAATGAAAAAATAATAGAAAAAGTGATGGCAATTCTGGTTTCTGCATAGTAGTAGGTATGAGGAGCTTGCAGTATTTCAGACCTGTAGAACTTTTTTTGGATATATGCAACATGTTTGTAGATCCCCTCTAAAACTCATTACCATATACACATAGTGTCCTGACTTGGGAAAGCACTTAAACATGTGTACAAAGTGTTGTCAAATACACGAAACAAATCAGTTTTAAAAAAAGAGATTTTTCTCTATTCTCATTAATTTTATCATCAGTGTAATAAGAGTAAGTACATTTTCAGAGGGAAATGTGGTTATTGAGTTGACTGTGTCTCTTCAGCATTGTATACTCATAATTTCATGCTCATTGAAACCCACCCTGGGAGGGCCTTCCCTGTTTCAACAGTGACTAACATGAACTCCCACTGTGTATGCTCAAAAGTAGCTCTCTGACAATGCCATGAATGCTCAACATGACTTAAAATTAATTCGTCCTCCCCAGCCCCTATGCAGGGCCAGCTTTAGGAACTCTGGGGCCTGATTTGAATACCTGGTGGTGGTCCGGGTCTTCGGCGGCACTTTGGCGGCAGGGGGTCCTTACCTTGCTCCGGGTCTTCCGCGGACCCCCCCGCCACTGAAATGCCACCGAAGATCCAGACCGCTGCCGGGTGAGTAAAAAAAATTTAAAAAATTAAAAAGGTGACTAAGGCATGGGGCCCTCTTAGGTGCAGGGCCCGATTCCGGGGAATCAGCCTAAAACTGGCCCTGCCCCTATGCCCAGGAATACCCAGTTTATATTGCAGATGTCAAGTAGCAAGAAAAGAGAAGATGTTTACGTTGCTGAAGTACAAAAAGAAACCCTTCATATAAATCAGGCAGAAAATAGCCCAACCATGGTGTAGACATGCAAACATCTGTGCTGAGGAGCCCTGTGGTGAGGAAAACTCAAAGAACCTCTTCACAGATATCCTTCAAATCATTCCATGAGAAGTTTAATTTGTTTCTATTTCCTGCAAGTATGAGCTATATTTCCATCACCTAAACCAAACGGATACTGTTTCCACACTATCTCTGGGGTCCTCAGAGCACCGCCTTCCCTGTTTGCTGGCATTATGGCTCCAGCACAGCCATGCTACCAGGGCTTCTCCTAGCCACAGGTACCCTAGCATCCTCCTTAAGGGATGATTTCCCAAGTGATGAAGAGACTCTGAGGAAAAGGTAATATATATATTCAGTCCCCAAACCTGTTAATGTTTATACACATGCTTAACTATTCATGTGCTGTGAGTTAAGCTCGTGTGTAAGACCCGGTCTACACTATAGCTTTCTGCCTGCATAGCGATGTCAGTCAGAGGTGTGATCCCTGTTGGACATAGCTGTGCTGGCAGAAGCCCGTAGTGTAGATGCAGTTATACTGACAAAGCAGCTCTTTCACCAGTATCGCTTGTTTCCCTGGGGTGGGTGTTTTCACTATACTGCCACAAAATGCTAGTAGAGCTGCATCCCCACTGGGAGTATTTGCTGCTATGCTATACTGGTATTCCTATACCAGTAAAGCGATCCTAGTGGAGACATGAGATAAGTGTTTGCAGGATTGAAGCCCTAGGAAGTTGTGTAGTTTTTAGTTTTGTTCAGGTAATGAGCTGCTGGGATTTAACTGAGTCCCTCTCCAACAAGACTTGCCCACTCCCTCTGACCCACACAATCCTCATATTTTTTGCATGCATATCCAGATCTCAGAGTCCTCCATGAGGCCCCAGGAAAGGGAGATGCTGCAGTGGAAGTAGTTGACAACCAACTTCTGTAAGAGGCAGGGGAGAGTCTTAAGAAAAGGGCTCTCTGTGCAGACACACATACAAAAACAAACATTCCTTCATATTTTCCTATAGTATTAATTTGTCTAACATTTTAGTATATATATTTGACTAACACATTTCATTACACAGTTTTCTAATGTACTTAAGCTACCATATTCCCACTGGAAGGACCATTATATATTTTACTCTATTGCTAAAACATGCACTCAAAAATGCATCACTTCCAGAAATACTATGTTAGTCAAAAAATGATTGGTTTCTTGGTAACATCTCTGAAGTGGTTGCTTTCAAGAACGGATATTGCAACATGGGTATGTAGATTTTATGGCTATAGCTGCAGACACCTGTGAAATGCAGGTATTACCTCTGTGAGGGCACTTCTCTGATTTTTATAACCACACTTAACTTAATTTGTTTTGATGATTGTAACCAGGTAAATTCCTAGACTATTTACATTCAAGTCAGGATGTACACAGAATGATTGTGTAATTACAAGGTACAGTTTCTAACCAGAATGAAATTGCTGACTATGTAACAGTTCTGCTCTGAGTGTCCTCCAGAATTATAAGAAACAAATACAAGTCTTGGTTAGAATTATATAGGAATTAAATATCCATTATCTATTTCTGTCCACAACTTGATTTGGACATGAAATTCTACCAGCTGTTTGGCAGATTCAGAAAATTATCACTATAATTTTCATAAGGAGTTGGCCTTAACAAATGTGTGATTTTCTCCCCTCCCCCATATACACTATTTAGTGAAATAACGCTTTAGGGAAAAAATGACCAATAAAAGTCTTTGACAGTTCTGGCAATTCAGCTAGGAAGAGGAGTAAGAGGAACTTTTTATACTTGTGGTTAAGGCACTAGACTAGCATACAGGGACAAAACCTTTCCCAGGTCAAACCTCTCCTTAGAGATGACAGCTGATTCTCCCTGACTAAGGGGTTTATCCAACTTCTACTGAAGTCAGGGGGTATGTAGAGGAGGAGGGACAGGGGAGCCAGTGAAGAGCAGTTGGAGGTACTGCTCTTTTTATATGATGGGCAGGGGAATGAAGAGCAGAGTAGCCCAGCCAGTTGCAGGAGGAACTAGGAAGCAAGGAGCTTGCTATTGTCTTGCGTGGCCCTTTTGGATCTCCACTGAGGGATGGCAGGGTGGATTGAGGTAATAGCTGGAAGGGTGTTCAGAAACCCCCGATTCAGCTCAGGACCAGTGCTGCCTCGTACATTGGGCTGAGTGCAACCTGTGCTCTGGGGTTGGCCCTATCTAGACCAGGGCTATGACCCTAAGCATCTCAGCAATGGGATCCACAAATACTTGCTTGTGCTTCAGGCTTCTTCTTATATAACTTTAAAATACTTAGGTGGTTTGTTTATTTTACTTTCTAAAATATTCTTTAACTTTTTTCATAACCACCTCTGGTGACCATCTTAGGTTTCTGCTACACATTTAGGAGGAGATCCAATGGTAAGTTCCAGTTGCTTTTCACTTTTAATCTCTCTATTATTATTTAGTATACATATTTACCTTAACCAGTCAATTACAATGGGGTTGTGGTTGCTTTTTGTCAGTGGAGTGAGACAAAGCATCCAGGACAGTAGTAGCTCTGGCCTGGGGATTCATTCTGATCATAATTACACCAGTGTAAATTATGAGTAATTTCAGCAAAGCAAAAGGAATTATACTGGTGTAAGTAGGAGCCAAATCAGGTCCCATCTCCTCATTATGTCTGGTTTGGGGAGTTTGCACAGCTTTTTTTAATGATTAATTTAGAAAGAGATTAGAGCTTTTCTTTGGGTTATTATGCACCACTCCCTCATTATTTGCTTTTCTTTCTGTGCTGTCCATACATTCTGTTTAGTTTTTTATTCATTTGCTGGCTTGGTAAATTTTAGTTTAAAATTTTAATCAGATCACAGCAACTCCTTGGCAAAGAAAAAGCATGAAATGAACTGACCTTGCACTCTGCATAAATATGGAGGCAAATATATCCTTTCATATCAGAAAATAGTAGATGCAGAATTATATTTATCTCTTGAATCTTGCAATATACAAAATAGGAGCAAAGTAATTTTAAAGTGTGCTGATCTTTCTCTCATTTGCAGTACATGTGTATTATTTTGGTGACAATGTTCAGATAACAATTTGCTGCAAAACTACATGTGTTACAGAAAAACATAGGAAGGTAATACCTAACAGACTGCCTCAGTCATTATTGTCCATATGGCAATGCAAAAATGAATAAGCTGAGGTCTCACTCTTTATCACTGAGTCCCTAGCCTATTAGAGAGACAGAGATGGAGATAAAACATTATTAGAATTTTAACTACATCCTTTTTTTGGTCCAGACTGTGTTTAAAATAGAAGAATATAACCACTTGAAAAATTCTGTAAGTAGAAGTGTTTAGCACATACTTTGCACTTTTGTTCTTCAAGTTGCTCTTTTATAATTATCGTATTTTAGGGAGAGGATGGCAGAAATTCAGGAATGATGTGGTCATCCAAATTTCTGAGCAGGGTATTACAGAGTTTAGTGGTAATATCATTACAGTTAATTTTACCTCTGTGGTATTGTGGCTCTTAGAACTTGAAGATCTGCTTGAATAAGTCTTGTCCGGAACTAGCTATTAACCATTGATTTCCGGAACATATGGACTCAGTGCTCTATCTGCCCATAGTTATCAAAGCAAGTTGGAACTAAAGCTAATGGCTTCAATATCTTCAGCCTTCCAGGTGCTCTCTCTTTGTGGTGTTATTTTATTTGATTGGCCAAAATTATGGCATTTCCTCTGGTACATTAATTAGCATGCTAAGAATCATTAGGATTACACTGTAAAGAAGATGTACTGTATTTGGAAAATACCATCATTAGTTTGCATCAAAAGGAAATTTTAGCTCCTCCTAAAATGCCCCAGCCAAACTTTTCTGTTGTCTGGGCATGATGTTTGTATACACTAATGTCCCTCATTTCTGCTTTGCCTGCGGTCCAAATTCATCAGTGCAATATTTTGAATATTCAAAACCCCACATAAATGGAGATATGCAGCATCTTCCTTTGTAGATATTTTGTCTTAGTTAGCAGGTGCTTCTTGCAAGGTGTCTGGGAAGAGCAGCCATCCTCCCAGTCCTTCCCATCAAGCTATGCCTCCATACCCACAGATACCCAACCCTATTATCTATCCATTAAGAGGCTTCCAGAGGGTTGGGGAGAGGCAGGAGTATATCAGAGAGCCAGTGTTGTGTTCTTTATCTGGCCCCCCTCCATTTGTGCCCTGTAGTGAGGCGGCCTGGCTCCCGGCCGCACCTGAGAGAGAGGAACCAGAACAACCACCTCAGTGGGCGGAGTCACCACCACCTGTCCCCGCCCCCCGGAAGTCAAGGGGTGGGACAGGAAGTATAAAGGCCCGGCCCCAACGCTCAGTTGCAAGCCGGCGGCCGGAGAGGACAGACGCTCCTGCCCGAGCTCCTGCTAGACCGAGCCTTCCCCGAGCCAGGTATCCGGAGGTGGACGGACCGAGCCTTCCCCGAGCCAGGTATCCGGAGGTGGACGGACCGAGCCTTCCCCGAGCCAGGTATCCGGAGGTGGACTGGCCGAGCCTTCCTCGAGCCAGGTACCCTGAGGAGGACTGGCCGAGCCTGCCCCGAGCCCGGTACCCCGAGGAGCTGTTGGAGCGTCCCCCCCTGACCTGAGTCCTGAGGAGCAGCCCGAGCGAGCCGGCTCTCAGCACAGCGAGGAGCCCATGTTGTGGGACCCAGCACCCGACCCCAGAGATGAGCAGGTACCCGAAGAGGGGGAGATGGAGTGTAGCCTGGGGGTAGCCGACCCCTGTCAGGCTGTAGGCACCGAGGTGCCCATGTCAGTGTGTTGTGGTCAGGACCCCACTGACCAGCGGCAGTGATAGCCGCTAATAGGGCCCCGGGCTGGGACACAGTGGAGTGGGTGGGCCTGTGTCCCCCCTGCCACCCTACTCACGGGTGGCAGCCTCCCCCTCCAACCAGCGCTCCGGCATTGAAGCCTGCACTTACCTGCTGTTGCTCAGCTCCTGCTACCAGGACCTGAGCCCTGACTTTGTTATTGCTGTAGCTCAGCTCCTGCTACAAGGACCTGAGCCCTGAACTATTATTGCTGCTCAGCCCCTGCTGTAAGGATCTGAGCCTAGAACTGCTGTGTTGCTGCCCTGCCCTGACTGAGGGCCTGGGCTTGCTGTTTACTCTGTGTGCTCAGCCCTGCTGTAAGGATCTGAGCCTAGAACTGCTGTGTTGCTGCCCTGCCCTGACTGAGGGCCTGGGCTTCCTGACGTTGTTATTGCTCAGCTCCTGCTGCAAGGACCTGAGCCCCTTGAACTATTGTTTGCTGCCCCGCCCTGACTGAGGGCCTGGGTTTATCTCATTGACTCTGTGCCACTCAGCCCTGACGGAGGGTCTGAGCTTAGAACTGTTATTTGCTGCCCTGCCCTGACTGAGGGCGTGGGCTTTATTGACTGCTTGCCTTTTGTTCAGCCCCTGCCTGAGGGGCGGAACCCCTGGACCTTCAGAGACTGATCACTGACTTAGGCCGTGTAGTGAGGCGGCCTGGCTCCCGGCCGCACCTGAGAGGGCCGAGCCCCCGCACCGGACTGTTACATGCCCCTTTTGAGTTCTCTACACCCCATCCAGCCTTGGCATTTTGGGTGCCAGAGTCATCCTCCCCAGAATTATTTGGGATCAGTATGGCAATCCTTTGGGCCTACGGCTATGTCTACAGTGTAGCTGCATGCAGCTGTGCCGCTGTTGCGCTTCTGGGGAAGATGCTCTAAGCTGATGGGAACGAGCTCTCCTGTCCGCTTAGTAACTTCTGCCTCTGTGAGAGGCAGTAATTATGTCAGTGGGCGAAGCATTGTCCACACCAGCGCTTAGGTCAATGTAATTTACATCACTCAGGTGTGGATTATTCACACCCCTGAGTGACATAAATTATACCGAAGTAATTTGTAGTGTAGACATAGCCTAAATGTCGCCTTTCATATAAAAGATCATTGTGCTGCCACCAGGCTTCTGAGCTGCCGTAATGGAGCCCAGCTGCTTGAGCTGAAATCTATGCATAATTTCCTATGTTATAAAGTTCAAAAGACTAATTATCCAATTCAGCCTTAGTCTATTTCCACTGAAGTATTGTGCCTGCATTTTGGTAAATGTTAAGTGATTTTTCTTTCTTCTTTTCCTCCATGATTTAACTAGAAAAAGAAAAAGTAGCTTAGCTCATATTAACATAACATATTATGTTTATAATAGCCATCCTATCCCATTCCCAAATGTACAGAGATATTGTGCTTCCCTGGGAGATGCACAATAACATATATGAACATATGTACATTACTACAATATGTTAACTTAAGATTTGTCTCTTTTGCTAATTACTTTATTCCATTTCATTCTCTCCTCCCATGTCAGTCCTAATCTCAATTCTATTTTCTCTTTTGTAGTCTCTCTCACCTTTCTTTCAGGTTCATCTCATCTTCTCTTTTCCATGTCTTCCATGAGCCTTATCAGACTCTCCAAGAATCAGCACCAGTCACATACACAATTCTCAGAACTTACATACTGCATGTTAATTTGCCAAAGCAACTGCATGATCATATTGTTGTTATGCTTGTCCTCCTCCAACTGTTTGCAATTACCACTCATTGAGTTTTGTCTAAATTTAGATTGTAAGATTTTGTAGGAAAGAGCCAGATCCTCTGCTGGTGTAAATCAGCAGAGGTCCTAGGATTTCAAAGGAGCTATGTTGATTTACACTAGCTGAAGAGCTGGGCTGTAGTCTTCAATGTGTTGCATCTCTGCATATTTATGGGGGTGAGATACAAAGATTAGGACAGCAGAATATTTTAATAGGAAATGGATAGGAGAGCTCTACCTGCAATCACTTGTTTTGTCCTGCAGGTCTTCTAGCCAATGCTTCCTCCCCGAGAGGGTGTGGGTAGGTGGGGGGTGTCAAGGAAAAGATTGTAAAGAGCCCCACAACACCTAGAGTGTCTGCTAGTTCTCATTCTGATCCACTCTGACACTTGACAACGTGTTGCCTGTCTGCTGAGTGAGGAAGATTCATTACTCTCACTCCGAGCACTGATTTTACTCCTGTAGGGATTTGAAGTGGACTGCCTGCCCCCCCCTCCCATCACAGTCAGGGTGGATGACCTATGCTAGAAGTGGGGGGACCTCATCTGGAAACCTGATACTGCAGGCAGTCTATTTCTTTTTTTCACCAGGTTGTAAGTGATGATCTCACAATGACATCATCATGTGATTCCCAGAACCCGTAACTTGAGGTGCAGGCATATTGAGCTTAACACTGATTCTACAAGGCAAAATAGAGCCCTTAAAATCCTGTTTCCTGAGAGTCTTCATTATATTCTGTTACAATAGTGATAAGTCTTGGTAGCTATTTTGTGTTAAGGAGAACTTGGTGCACTTGAATATTAAGACAAGATAACCCTGGTTAGCAAAGTGGGCAGCCATAGTGTGGGTGGTACTCATCAGCGACAATGCACTTCAGTACTGAGCTGCAACACCTCTTACCTTAAAGTAGCACCTTCTCTTGACTGTAGACTGCCACATTACAAAATTACCAGATAATTTCTCTTAGTATCAAAAAATCAAGTAGGGATGAAGTTGCACTCAGCAATTGCATTTAACTGATTATGTAGTTTAGCTGGCCCAAAGTTAACCCCACGTGACCCTGCATTCACAATGGCTTTTTTCGTCTCCATAGTGAGGTCTTCCTTCATACAAGTCTCTCCAAAGAGTTGGCAAATGAGCAGGAGCTCCATGGTCTGCACCAGTGATGAGCTGCCAAAGTCTTAAGAACCAGTTCCCTACCGGTTCTTCGGTGGCACTGCGGCGGTGGGTCCTTGACTCGCTCCGGGTCTTCGGTGGCACGTTGGCGAGTGAAGGATCCACCGCCAAAGTGCCGTTGAAGACCCGGTAGGGAACCACCCGGTAAGTACAAGCCCCACGTGCCTCCCAAAACAGCCCGTCTCCCCCATCCGACCCTCACCCACGTCCTGTCCCCAACTGCCCCCCTCAGAACCTGCAACCCATCAATCCCCCCTGCTCCTTGTCCCCAGACCGCCCCCTCCAAAGACCTTCCACCCTAACTGCCACCCAGGACCCCACCCCCATTCAACCCCCCCTCGTTCCCCATCCCTGACCACCCCCCCAGAACCTCCGCCCCCTCTAACCGCTCCCTGCCCCTTATCCAACCCCTCCTCCCAGCCCTGGCCTGGCCCCCTTACCATGCTGCTCAAAGCGGCAGGAGCAGCCAAGCTGCCCAGGAGCGGTCCAGAGCACTGGCGCTGGCAGCGCGGCATGCTGAGGCCCTGTGAGAGGGGGGAAGGTAGGGGAGAGGCCGGGGGAGCCTCCCCAGCCAGGAGCTCAGGCGGGCCGGACAGGACGGTCCCGCGGGCTGGACTTTGCCCACCCCTTTAACAACCGGTTCTAAACCAGCTCACCACCGGCTCCAGCTCACAACTGGTCTGCACCTCACTGCACTCGCATACTGTATGTTCATATCGTTAGACTAGCCCCATTTGATCATATTAGACTTTGATCTGCCAGTCTGTGTGCACAGGTGGTTTAGGCATCACCATATTGACCAGTCTGTATCAGCCCCTCCGGGAAGGTCCTCCTGGGGATTCTATATCTATTTCAGTGTGCATCCAACTGCACGTAGTCTTTTATTTTGTAACCTCAGTTGTGCATCAGCTGTCGTATCCAAAGGCACAATACTGGTTGTAAAACTCTTTTGCAATTGAAACATTAATAACAACAACCTGAACATTATTTTACATTCACCTGCCTAGCATATTTAAGTAACAATTAGTCAAATACAATACCATCAGAGGAAATTAATTAATTATATTTAGTTACAAACTCCTTGTTCCAGGATTAGGAACAAAAACCACAGTAGTTCATTTTGCTCTGAATGGAAGCTCTATTGTGCTCATGGTTTTTTACATGGCAAAAGTGTCCTACATGTAAATGGAAAAACACTTGATTCATTAGGATATTTCAGGCAAACAAGTCAAGTCTGCTATATATAAGCAGCAAAATTAATTGCCTTCTGCTCTATTCATTGAAACCAGAGATGTGTCATAAGAGTAAAACATTTGCATTTAAATCAATCTGGCTAGTTTAGTAAAAAAGACAATCATTTTTTTACAAATACTGTTCAGTATGTTACTAACCAATTTGTTGGTCTAGACTGTTTGCCTTCAGTTTTGTCAATTTAGTTAACATATATTGAAAGTACGGTAAATATAGCGTTTTGCTTGAGTTACTTTCACAGAGAGTTCCATTATGTCTACAACTAGAGGATGAAATTAATCTGGAATTAATAATGTAGAGCACTGCAAGTGAACCAGCAATTCTTTCACAGACGCTCTATAAATTCTTACCCCTAACTAAACTTAATTTTTTAAAACATACTACTCCAAAAGAGCAAGCAAGCATTAAACATTCAAGAAACGTTTGCCAAGTCTGCTGCAAAAATGTAGACAACTAAAGGCTGTCAATGGGGAATATTGTCATAACACTAAGAATAATGTATTATTTATTGCCTAACATTGAACATTGTGTAAACTATTAATCATAGGATAGAAACTACTGAAAATCAATAGAATTTGAGTTGCATGTACCAGTCTGCATTGATCAAGAAGTTTCTGAGCTTACTGCTTATGATGGATAAATCTTGTTAACCTTTTTTGACACAATGTGTCTACACCTGAAACATCTGCAATATATTGATGGTCCTAGGGTCTTCCTTTCAGAAGGAGAGTGAATATTTTTCTATGGTAGACAAAAACAGCCAGAAGAACTATGTAAAAAGATCAGTAAACCTTGATCATAGTTCATATGTCTGAGTATATAAAATCACTGTCCGGACTTTACAAACCTTGATTAATTTACCCTGCAATTTACAGAAGAATTAATATTCCTATTTACTGATGGGGAACTGCAGCACAATGGCATAGGAGTTCTGCTGTTAAGTGAAATGGGAAGAGAACCAGGCACTAAGGGTATGTCTACACTGTAATAAAAGGCCCAGGGCACAGGCTCAATGAGGGTTAAAAATTGCAGTGCAGATGCTTGGGCTTGGGCTGGAGCCTGGGCTCCAGCCTGAGACCAAACTTTACGCTGTAATTTTTAATCCCACAGCCTGACCCCCACAACCCCGAGTGAACTGAGACTTGGTGCCACTGGTTTCTTTACTGCAGTGTGGACAAACCCATCGAGATTTGCCCAGGGTCATACAGGTCCTCTGTGGCAGAACCATGAACAGAATGCAGATCTTCTGAGGTAAGTCCAATGCCTTAACCACAGCAGCATCCTTTCTCTAAGTGATCACACATCCTGATGCTCATCCAGCCCTTCTGTACGTTAAATGGGCCTGAGTCTCAGAATTCTGAGCCAGATCCAAAGCTTCCTGAAGCTTGAATATATGGGGTTCTGGGGCTTTAGTTCAGCCTATTGTAAAGAAAGGAGTTTGTCACAATGCTCAGCTCTGGATTCAGATCCAAGCTTCTGCAAATGTGGGTGGTAATTTGATCCTGGATTGTAGAATAAGCTCATATCTGAGCCACCTGTGCTACTGGAGCCTGCAATGTTGGGATAGAAATCTTGCTGAATCAGGCTTCAACTATCTTATGTTTCCTGTTAGACTAAAAATATTACAAGTAAAGGTGCTCTGATGGCATTTCTTCTTCTAGTCCTAGTTGGCTCCAGGCAGGGAAAGGAGTGTGAACATTAACTTTTTTGTAAAATAATGAACTGACTATTTTTGACTTTTGGAAAAAGGTTCTGATTTGTTTTGACTAGGTTTTTACATGAGGGTTTGTGTTGGTTCTTATTCTGTCCACAAAAGGTGAACCATCTAATAAGGGGTCTGATCCAGCCCTCCACTGAAATCAGTGAGTTTTGTCTTTGACTTCAACAGGAGTCAGGTTAGATTTACTTATACAGAGAGGGATTTATGAAGGCACTCAGTTGGCCTAACTCCGCTTCCATTGCAGTCAATAGAAGATTTCCCACTGACTTCAGTGAAAACAAGCCAATGCTGAGCAGTTTTGAAATCCCACTTTACTTGGATACTAAATTTTATCTTTCCCGATTGTGTTAAATGGTTTAACAACAAAGCATTACCCTTTTGCTCTGGGCAAAGGCTCTCTACAATTTGATACATCTCTCACTTATCATAGAAGTTAGTAAGTAAACTACTCGATCACAATCTTATTTGCAACTCAAGGGAAGTTGAACCTATCTTTATTTTGGCTAAAATGTTCTCCAAGGCATGATAGATATATCTCCAATTAACATTTCCCTACAGCTATTTCTAAAATGCATTCATCAGTTTCTGGGAAATTAATTGATCTTGAAGAAATGAGCTAATGTTCCCAACTTCATGTTTTTTTTATAAAAGGCCTGGGTCCTTCCTGAATGACAGTGTGTTTCAATAGCAAAGTACAAATGAGATATATACAGAGTAATACAACCTGACCTTCTTAACTTACCAGCTTGATTAAAAAGCTTGTAAGATACATTTTCATAATACAAACTGAGTATTATGCCATCAAAAGCAGATTTAAATATACTAAAATTTCTATATAGTAATTTTTCCCCCCGATACAGAAAAGATCCATTTGCAAGCTAATAATTTGGTATAGTATTGCACTAACAGGCTAAGCAAGCAGTCTCTGTGTGTGCTCCTATCCCTGGCCCATCAGTACAGTTTGTCTATATTTATTGGTCAGGCAAAATGTATTCAGAAATACTTTTTTTTTGAGGGAGTAAGTGTTTGCTACATTTTTGAAAGGTTCTGTCCCTTCACATTTCTTTCAGGAATTATCAATGCCTCTCATGGACTGTTCAGGGGAGGTTAAAGGCTACTGTAAACTCTGTACAATGCTTACTTCAGTATCATCAGTATCATTATTGTTCCTATTATGCTCACCAAAGCTTCATTGCAATACAAAATTACTGACTCTACAAGGTCACTATTACTGGAAATTACACCATCCCTGAGTCTTATTGGGATAAAGGCATGGGCCACCAGTAAATGAGCTTTGAGTTCTACAGCTCGGATCGGGTAAAATTCTGCTGTTCCTGAACAAGGCCAGAGTAAATAGGGGAGACTAGAGGAGGAGATGAGCAAGGGTTTGAGGAACAACATGGGTTGAATCACCCCAGTTCCTACAGTGCAGCTCTTCCTATTGACTGAAAAAGATGGATGCTGTCCTTCCATGCCTGCAGAATGGGGGCTCACAGTCACTGGAGACACAAATGTAGATTCACTCACCTTTCTCACTGTCTGCTCCCCAAATTTTTGTATCTGAGCAGAGAGACTTGCACTTTCCGGTTGCTCTACCTGTCCTACTATTTCTTTGGGGTCGGGGCTTTGTCTGGGCTCTGCACAAGAGGGGTGTGTGTTTGGGGGGTGGGTGAGGGGAGTGTTTGGATTTCAGCCAGAGTGCAGTTAATATCAGGTTGCAAGTTAGGCCATGGATTGTGCTTCCACACCTGCTTATTTACTTTTTATAGACTTCCAGTATGTTTGTTCGTCAATCTCATTTTATAGCACAAGGAGAATTGATTTATCACTTAATATTTTTTATACTTTTCTTATTGCTCTGTGCTTCTCACTAACATAGGCCACACAATGACAGCATGAAGAAAGAGCAGTCTCCAAGCAGTCATATCAAAGTGACAGCTTTGTTTTCTTTTTCACTGTAGGGCAATCACATGCCAGATTTTAAATAGAGTGATTTAAAAAACAAAATGAACAGCAACATCTGCTGCAAGACAGCAGCAACAGACAAGCAGTGAAAACAACAAAGTAAAACATGCTTAGAGGAGCTGGTTTCTGGTATTTGTTCCTCTCAAAGTAGATATCCTTTTTTAAAAAAATCACAAAACAATGAATAGGATTGCAGGGCTAGAAGGAAAATTCCATATCCATGCTTCTGCTCCATTGAAGATACTTTCATGCAAAAGGATTCTCACTTTTGGGATGTACGATCCCAGTGCAAATCATTGCTCTGTCTTGTTGCTGGGAGCTTGAAATCCAAGAGTGGGAATCTTACACTGATGGTTTCTTTAAAGACTGAATATTAAGATAAATGGTCTGTAATAAAGGTCCAGTAGTGAATCTATACAGATGGCTTCTTCTGTAATAACTGTCTCTCAGTAAGTTGACTCTAAAGGGCCCCAAGCATGCTGGTTTGAGAAATTAAAATTATGACCTGTCATTACTGTAACTGCTAGCAAACACTGAGTGTATCTTCTTTCTATTGTGTGATCAGAATCAGTGTCTTAGGCTGAGAATGGAGAATAGCAATTTTGTTAAGCAATTATGGAGGCTTTTGTCCCAGCAGTTGCTTCCGCTGCTGCTACCGTGTATATTAGGTCATCAGATACTAATAGCACGCACAGAATAATAATAATAAAAAACCCCTAAGCATGAATCTCCTGGCATCATACCACCACTTAACCGCTCCTGCTTTTCTACTTGGGTGATGGTTAAGTACGCAGCCAGTATTAGCAGAAGCTGCATTTTTTTGTTGTTTTACAAACAAAGGCTTATTGGGTTTCTTTGTTCCTCTCCGATAGCTGTTTTTTGTAGAGGGGATAATGGTGATGGATGGGTCTGCAATTTTCACATTCACTACAGTACCTTTAAATTGGTTTCCTCATGCACTCAGCAGGGAGGATGTGGAGAACAGGTGTGTACTTTGATAGATTGGTAGAATTTACATGGTGATTTGGGAAGTGTTAGGTTTTCATTTTCTACTTTGTCTTATGATCAGTCTTTTTCTTCTCCTCCACTGCCTTTTATTTCATTTTTAATACCAGCTTGTTTCAATTTGTTTGTGCATCTGTTTCTTAAATTCGGTTCATTTTAACATTTCTTCCCTGTGATGTTGTTTAGTCATTTATGTACATGTTAGGCATTTGAGGACTAATTTTCAAAATTATTCACAATTAGGGCAGATGTGCCTGTGAGAAGGTTCAGTGAGTGTCACCCACACTTCTGCCAATTCACAACCGCTCCTTGGTCTTTGAGTGTCTTCCTGGTGTGCATCTACCACAGCTATTTGAATTATGCCTTAATGGGAGAGCATGGTTCTTGTCCATGCCCCATCTTACTGAGCCTATGTGTTTGGGGGTAGGCTTCAGAAATCCTTATCCCTTCATCAGCTCTCTGAGGCTGAGCGATTCTCAGCTCTTTCAGAGCAGTCTCTGTGAAGTTACCCAATACAACAAAAGCCTTCTTAACATTAAGATTTATTAAAAACAGAGAAAATGGTAGTAAAATAAAAGAAATGTTTTGCACAACATATCACATTAGAATGTTTGCAAAGCCCAGGGAGATGGGCTCCCATTAGCTTAGTTATAGAGAAAATCAAATCAAATCTTACATTTCTGGATGCTGGATGTTTCCAGTATCTATCTTAGCTGATGCAAGAAGTAGCGTAGATTTATCAGTATTCCCTTGCTGTGACATAGGAATTATTGACAGAACCCCGTCCCTCTGTCATAGCAAGGACCATGGGAAGGCTATATAGTAAAGAGTAGATAGAAACACCTACAGGGTGCATGTGTGTGCAGTTTGTACCAGTCAAAGTCCTAAATTTAGAACTGGTAGCAAGTGTTAAACACAGTAGATTTCATCATTTGCTTAAGTGCTTCACTGAATCAGGGGCCAAGGCAAATGACCTACTGGTGGAGCTAAGGTGCAATTGAAGAGTACACCTTCATATACACAATGCAGCATGTTGATTTATTTATTAAGTAGGAAGTACATTTTACTTTCCTGTCTCCTATTTTCATAAAAGAAACAATGGCCATATAATGGAAGAAAAATGAAATCTATGAAGAGGTGAATTAAAAATCAAGACAAAAAGCCATATTCTATTCATGCCTTGAAGATTTAGCTAATAATTTTACATCCTCTGAATCATAACCAAAAGTAGAATTCTCAGTGCCCTCTTTGTGCAAAGACATGGTAAATTTATGCACTGAGGTACTGCTCAGGTGAGTAAAGTAACATGCATGCTTAAGCATTACACAGGATTGAGGCATAAATAATGAATATTTTATGAACTTACAAACCTTTAGATATAAAATCAGTTCTAAAACTTATATTTGCAAAATGGAATGGTTAGCCACTTCATAGAATATACATATAAAAAAGTCCATCTATTTTCTCGTTATCTGCTTTCCATAGTTGCATAATTAAAATAGTAATGAAATAAATTTTAGGCAAAGGAATTGTTTTAACAACAACTGAGTTAAAAAGCAATGAAAGGAAACTAAGTTATATGTCAAAGAAATCTCTTCAGATCTTAAGTTAAATATTGAAAATCCTGTAGGTCACATTTCTGTATATAAAATCACTATGCAAAAACATCAGCAGGCAAATTATAAAATGCATAATTGAAGCAAGTTAAATGATATGAAGAATGTCTTGAACAAATAGCTGTGAGGGACATGTACTTATACATAACCATTAGTGTGAATCCATAAGTCTACCTAATTAGACTTAATTACAATACATTAGATGTCAACAAAGAGGCTGTGAGATGTGAAAAGAGTCATTTTACATATTGCTATAGGGATCATGTATTTATGCAACCCATTGACATGGCTTTAGTCTAAAGGGCTAATTGAATGAATTGGTTTTGACTGTGCCAGTAATTTGGAAAGAGAGAAACTAAAAACAGTTATAAGTGCCGTGGGTCTACTCTGTAGTGAGCATAACTCATCTGTTCTGATTTGGTCACGTCGTGTCAAATGCATCCTGATTTTCAGTTCAAAACAGATAAAAATCCCCAACCCCAAGCCTCCACAGAATATTTTAATTTTCAAAGAATAAAACATTGAACTCTCTCAAGGGCTTGGAAAAAAAGAACACAGGAGGGAAAAGGATATATGATGATATTGTTAGTCTTCTGGCTAAAAAAAGGATTAGAGACAGATTCTGATTCCACATTTATGGATGCACGGCAGGCTCTAGGCACCATCAAACCAAGCATGTGCTTGGGGCGGCACAATTTCAAGGGCGGCATTCTGGACACCTTTTTTTTTTTCTGCTTCGGCAGTTGCGCTCCTGTAGGGTGTTTTTTTTTTTTTTTTTTTTTGCGTGCTTGAGGCGGCAAAAAACCTAGAGCCAGCTCTGTAAGGATGTAAATCAGTAGCGGTACACCAGTGAAAAGCTGGTGTAACTGAGATCAAATTAGGATCACAGTTTATCAAAACCATTAAATGTATGGTTGGATTATACCTATGGTAGTAAAAATGATGTTTTATAAATTTTAAACTGAAACATAAAAGGATACGGAAATTTTTTCCATGCACTATTTTTCTAAGCATAATTACTTGCCACAAATTATACTGAAGTGTATATCTTCTTTTGATGGTAGGAAAATTAGAGAGCTCATTGGCAGAAACTTCAATTTATTCAGGTTTTTTTACATTACATTAATTATTTGTAAAAGGTTTCAATAGCTATATTGAATTATATCCTGCGCTGCTGGAATAATTACTCCTAAAAGAAGAAAATATATTCATAAAAAATAAGAAACAAATGTAGAAAGTGTGCCATGCTGTGTTATTCAGCTGAATGGGGTGAGGGTGGGATGGAATAGCAGATTCATTTATGTGAGTCTCAATAATGTCTACTAATATATGCAACCTTTTCTATATGAAATAGGGCAGATACACAGTCTCCCCCAATCATTCCTCGTAGATGCTACTGAGCTTTTTTCTTTGCAATGTGTAGGCAAGACCTTTGGGGGGAGCATTAAGACAGCGAAGAACTACTTTAGGTTGAGAAGATGTAAGGAATCTTGCAGCTGCAATTCCCAGCTGAACACAATTGATAGGGTTGGCCTTAGTGTACAGCTTTTCTGGCGGGAGTCCATTATATTTTCTAGTATTGACAAGGCCATAGGTGGTAGCTGTGATTGTTGTGTTCTTCCTACAGAGACTACTCTTGCATGGAGGAAAAGGCAAGAAATCCTTTGAGTTAGCAATGGTAGTTTCCAATGCCATCTTCCACCTAAAGTGGCTAGAGATTTGGCTGCTAGCCTTGTGATCCCTGGGATATAGGTACAAGATAGTATAGACCATCCATACTAAACTCCTGTGCCTTTCCAAAGTCTTCACAGGACCTGGAACCCCATTCCCTCAGGAGGACAATGAGTAAGTTAAATCTGCAGGGGGAGCATTAAAGCTGCTCAGAATCTTTGGAACAAAAATATTTTTCACAGTAAAATGACCTTTCTTTGAAAATGAAAAAAAAAGGTAAATAGCTGCTTTTAAATTTCTCATTTTTTGACATTTAGTGGCATTTTAATATGTTTAAAAATTCAGTTACCGGTTTTGATAAATAATAATTTTGGTAAGTTTTGATTAAAATGTTGATTCAATTTTTTTAACCACCTCCCCAAATTGATCCTCTTTAAACCTGTAGAATGGAAATGATTTAGAAATTAAAAATCAGTTTAAAAACATCCATAGTGTTGGGAAGGTATGATGCCATGGGAAACAGTTGTCTGACCCTTGGTCAATATTAGAGAGACAAGGTGGGTGAGGTAGTATCTTCTCCTGGACCATCGATTATTGGTGTATTAGCAAAGGTGCTACAGAAAATTTATCAGATTGTCAAATTGAAAGGAAGATTCTTAACTCCCAGTCTATATGTCCATGTCCGTTCATTAAGTAATATTGGACCAAATCATCTATCTATCTCCACACCTATGGGGTGAAAACCCAGTGGATCCAGGCATGAATGTGCTCATAAAGAAGGAAAAAGTGTCCCCTACTTTTCCCAATTCTGCAGTAGTCCCTCCCTGGGTATTCTGAAACAAGGTTTTAAAATTGGGATGCAGTGGATCAGGAAGAGAGGGTGCACATGGTGGACCTTATAGGTTAAGATTAAGTGCTTTCATGCAATCAACACTGCCTTGTATTTATTAATACAATAAAGGGGAATATGAAACAAATTTCACTAAAACTGCTGTTTTCAGGAGGGATGATGTCTAATCTAAAAATGGAATAAAGAGCTCTTATGTGCTGGAAGTCAATCTTTTTAGGAACTTCCTTCACCCTGAGTAAGAACAAATTAAAGATGATCTAGGGTCAACTCCTCAGCTGGTGTAAATCAGCACTAATCCACTGACTTCAACAGAGTGATACTGATTTACACCAGCTGAGAATCTAGCTGAGAAAGTCCTTTTTGGGCAGAAGATATGGAGAGCTGTCCATATGCATGAAGAAAATAAGTTGAGAAAAGTCCCCAATTTAGAGTAGAACATTAAGAAAAGTCTCTCAGAGTACACAGACGTACATTGTCATTTTCAGGGTTGAGGAAAAGAAAAAAGGTCATTCTTAGGTCAGAAAGAAACAAAAAGAGGTTCAGTCCATTTGTCTCATGGACTTCCAAAAATATGAAACCCTACAAGGTTGCTGAAGATCAATCAAGAATCATCTCTGGACACAAGAAAAGATATGTTCAGAAAAATGTGTTTTAAAAATTTATTAGTGCAGAAGAAAGTAAAAATCCAGTTCAGAGACAGGAAAATGATTTTGCATTATACAAACTGAATAAAATAAACTCAAGAAGATTGTTGTATCAACCAGGCAAGGTACTAAGAAACTTCAACAGGACTTTAAAGTGGAAACCTCTTTACCAAGCTGCTGCTGAACTCTCTGTATCTCTCACTCTGCCTCCTCAACTCCTCCCCCCTCCTTCCTGTTTCCTGTCCTTTCAGACTCCCAACAGCCAGTGCTCCCAGTTCTAATAATTACAAGCAACATCTAAACACCACAAAGATGAAGACCATTTTTAATGAAAAAACACATGCAAACAATTGGAACTACACCAGGTTGGTGTACAATATGTCTGATTGGCTATTTGTTCACATTTAAAAAAATCCTGCACTCTTAATTGGATGCCTTGGCCTAGGAATTCTGACTGATTGATTTGCAAGGGTTGTCAGCAATATAGCAGAAAAGAAGCTTCAGAAACCACCAAGAAAATGTTACAATTTCTAAAAGTTTTGCTCTAGTACTCTGTTTAACTGAGAAACAGCAACTGCTGAAGAAGAAAATCAAACCCAATGCTGTCAAAAAACCAAAAGGTATTTCTAATGATTTTTTCAAACGAGATTTTTTCACAGCCTTCTCTAATTCCAGATGTACTGGAATGGCCTTACCATCAAGGCAAGACATTTATGACGTCACAAAAAGGCATATTAATAATATTAACCAAAGAATTGGCTGATATGTTTTAAAGGTAAAACACTATTATTGGTGATATATTATAGGAAAATGGTGTTAGAACAATCATCCAAGATATGGAAAGATAATCTAAGATGATATTATATAGTTAATCTCATAAATGAGGAGTAGTACATGGGGAACAAAAATGTTGTGATTCATTTATTTATATTAAACTCAGTAAGGGCCTCTAGGCATGAGTGCAAGGCCCCATTTTGCTAGGGACTGTTCCAGCACATAGTAAGAGAGAGGCCCTGCCCTCAAAAAGCTTACACTATAAATAGATAAAACAGACAAGGGATGGGAGAAAGGAAGTATTATTATCTCCATTTTATAGATAGGGGAAGCAAACATATGAGTAATTGTCTCCTAAAACAGACATGGAATATACTGACAGTAAATCACAGTGTCCAACTTCTGTTACTTTAAATTGTGTGTGTGCGTACACCTCATAGTAGGTTCCTGAAGATTCCTCACCTGGAAAATTCTTTTTACACTTCCTGACACTTGGTGCAACCTGGCTAAACCTTTACTCTTCATTGTCATTTTTATGAGCCTCAGGGATAAGTCATGCTTTAATTAATGACATGTTATATAATGAAACCTTTCTAATACTGCACAGTAATAAGGCATGCCTGATATTTATTTATTCCAAATACATTAATAGATTTTAATATGGTTCTGAATTCATGCTAAACCATGGGTTCTCAATCTGAGGGTGATGAAAAGGTATAGGGAGATCATGGCCACTCTCCTTTTCTTTGTGGTGTAATTCCATTGACTTCAGAGGAGTTATGCCAGGGATGAAGGTGGTCCAGTATATTTAGCATACTTGTCATATTTTTGTGATATAAAATATGATCAATGTGGCATATGTCAATCTGTTTGCACGCTCTAATTATGCAGTATATTTGATTCATGAATATAATCAATACGTACAAAATGCACTACGCAGATGTAACTGTGTTTATTGAAAAAACAAATTCTGAGCATTTTCTCTATATATCAAATTCCATTTCAAGTTAGCCCAGCAAATATTGTTATGGTGACTTTAAATTCTACTCTAGTAACTGTTTCAGAGTAGTTGTCATGTTGATCCCAAGGGTCTTTAGTGGTCATCCCAGTGGTGCTCAGGATATAAACCTGTGTCTCCTCCAATCTTTTGGCACTACAAGTCTCTGCCTCTTGTTGTCTTATGGGGATATTTCACCACAAGGAAGGTTTTGTTTAAAGCACTTAAGCCTTTCACAGTGTTCACAGGGAAGCAATGTGATAGATAGATATATGAAACAAGGGCCAGGGCTCTCTTTCAGTCTCTTTTGATACTCTGGCCTTAAAAAGTTGTTTGGGAAATGTTAAAAGTCAATCGCTTCTATTTTAAAGAGAATACTTTATTTATTTCATGTCTGTTCAGAAAGCTTGGATTTATTTTTCCCAACAGAGTTTGATAGGAATTCATTCATAGAGATTTTCCTCAGAATGATGTCAATATAGGCTGCGTATTTAGTCATAAATCTGTCTTCTGAAAATACATAATGGTTCTTTTCACATTATAGATAAGAGGTTTTTTACCCACAATTGCATTAAAGATATCCAGCAACTTCTTCTGAGGGAATCCCTTGAAGGTGAATTAAGATATGACCACTACATGCCAGCTGTAATCTGCAGTAACTAAGATATTTTATGGGCTCGGTTAGAGATTTCTAATGAGACTATTAGTTATATTGAGCGAACCCTAACAACTCATCCTCCTGTGCTTCTCCTATCCCCACTCTGCATATCACCTCACAGTAGGTATAGCTATTTAGAGTATTTATTTAATCTGAATAACTACCATATGTTATGATCCTTTTCTAGCATCAGGAGTGTTGGGTTTATATATGTAAAATATGTAACAATTTCTGAAAGCAAATTCTTAAGCTTTTTATGAATTTTGTTTCACATGATATAAATTATTCTCATAACTTTCCTGACTGGATAAGATTTGGGACTTAGAAATGTAGCAAATGTCCACAAGAAATTGGTATTGTCCAAAATTACAACCAATTTGTTTTTCTCCAACATCTAATAAACTAGTTTCTTAACTGTAGACCATCAAAAAGAATTTATCACCAGAGAGTTCTCATTATTAAACCATGCTTGTTTGGGTTTATTACAGCAATAACAGTTCCCTGAAAGGGAGACTGGTGTATCTGAACTAAAACTGCTTGTATAATAAAACTATTAATGTATAACATTTCAGATTAACATAATACTTCTGAAAGTCTGGAGCTGATAACATTGGCTGGAATCAGATATAGCATCGGTAATGTTTGTGTGTTTCCACACACCATTTTGCCAGAGCATTCCATTGAATTACACCACCACCTTGGAAAGAAGCTCTTGTGCCAGATGGTGTGATGGTTTTGTGATATGAAAACGCTTCTGTTTAACATTTTCACCTATGTCAAAGTTCCTTCCCCACTCTGAACTTTAGGGTACAGATGTGGGGGACCTGCATGAGAAGCTCTAAGCTCAATTAACAGCTTAGATCTGGTCTGGCTGCCACCACCCCCAAGCACTCCCTTCCCTGGGTAGCCTTGAGAGACTTCACCAATTTCCTGGTGAACACAGATCCAAACCCCTTGGATCTTAAAACAAGGAGAAATTAGCCATCCCCCCTCCTTTCTCCCACCAACTCCTGGTGGATCCAGATCCAACCCCCTTGGATCTAAAAACAAGGAAAAATCAATCAGGTTATTTAAAAAAAAAGGCTTTTAATTAAAGTAAAGAAAGGTAAAAGAAAACCCTCTGGGAGAGATTAGCATACCAGCTACTCTCACAGACAACAGATTCAAAACACAGAGGATGTTCCCTGGGCAAAAACTTAATTACACCAATGAAAATACCCAATTTGATTCTTCCTCTAATTGCACAAGACAGGTTACAAAGAAATAAACATAAACCTATTTATTCCTTTCTAAAACTTACTACTCTGATAAGAGGCTGGTTCCTTGATCTTTTTCACTCTGGCTGAAAACTGAAAACAACTGACTAAACAAAGGAAACTTCCCTCCTTCCTTTTGAAACATCTTGTTCCCCCATTGGTTCCTCTAGTCAGGTGTCAACTATGCTAGGTTAACTTCTTAACCCTTTACAGGTAAAAGAGGCATTAACCCTTAACTATCTGTTTATGACAACCTATGACTAACTGGATTTTAAACTTCAGTCTTTAGAAATTAAAGGCTATTGCTGTCACCACAGCATCCTATATCCTTCCACGTCATTTTTTAATAATAAACAATCTTGGAACATAAGAACGGCCATACTGGTTTAGACCAATGGTCCATCTAGCCCAGTATCCTGTCTTCTGACCAGCCAATGCCAGGTGCTTCAGAGGGAATGAACAGAACAGGCAATCATCAAGTGATCCATCCCCTGTCATCCACTCTGGCCTTCTGGCAGTCAGAGGTTAGGGACACCCAGAGCATGGGGTTGCATCCCTGACAATCTTGGCAATAGCCATTTATGTACCTAAGGTCCATCAACTTAGGTAATTCTTTTTTGAACTCTGTTATAGTTTTGGCCTCCACAACAACTCCTGGCAATGAGAGAGTTCATGAGAAGTGTGATCATTTTTAAGAAGCATATTATTTACCCAATAACATCCAAGTTCCCAGATCAGAGTGATTCTTTCCCTACTAAATTCCTGACAGTCAGCCATCACTCTCAATGATGGAGCATTCTGTCTCAGGGGGCTGTGGGGTTACATCATCCCTATGCTGCCTTGGTGGAAACTTACAGCAGCAGGACAACAAGAACAGAGGAGTGAGATAAAGTTGTTGTGAGAAAGTAGGGAACTGCCAGAGGGAGGCAGACGCCAGGTGGCCTAGCTGGGATCGGTTTCAAGGTGATAAACAAGTCCATAAATCAGATGAGTTGCATGGGAAATGGGAAATCAGTAAGCAAAGGGCCATGCGTGTGAAAAGCGTGTGTATCGGACAAAGAACCAATCAGCAGCAATGTAATGTTGGTGGGTCTGACGTTTGCTAATATGGAGAAGTCTATATAATATGATGCATTGTACATAATAAAGGATTCTGCTTGCAATCATATTGGTTGTTGTGCTTTATCCGTCCCGCATGAGAACGCAACAGGGGGCAAGGGGATAAATTCTACACTGTTTTGCAGGTGGTTTAATTCAGTTGTCTTTAATAGGGTTGGTTGGGGTGAAAGTCAGTGGTGAATTAATCCTAAGAGATTCAGGTATTTTGAACACTGTGAGAAAGTGAAACAGGACAGTGCTTTATAGATCAGAGAAAAAAACTTGTTGGTTTGTATATGGGAGAGTAAAAGGTGACATGTTGCTATCTCTAATTCATAAAAGGCAGGCAAAGAGGAACAGGATATGTGGCCCACACATTTTGGGCAGGGGTTTGTAAATAGACACCTAGATGTGGATTAGGATAGTGAGAATTTTTGCGCTCTACTGGAAATGAAAATTAGTGTGTTAAAGGGATTTTTGGCATCTAACTCAAAATTGACTTGCTGGAAGGAACTTTTCCTTTAAAAAGTGTATGAGTAATTAAAATAATTCCTTACTCCAAAACTGAAACTTGTTGACTTTCCCAGCAGAGAGGCCAAGCCTGGCCAAAGCCAGTGTACAGAGTTTTAATTAATCTCTCAACCTTTCCACTACAGTGTTGAGGCATCTTAGTTTGTCAGTGTGGGGAAACCTGTACATCCTGTAACTCTGGTGAGGTGTGCATAATTGGGAGGATCTCAGTCTACATGCCATCAATACAGCACCTTTTACCAGGACAAAACTCACTCAGAAGAATCCCAGTGGTTATCTGCTGTAACCAAGGAGTAAGTGAAGCACTGGGTGTGACACTGACAGACTAGGTCATGCTAGAGTGTATTCAGGTCAATACACTTGTATATTGGTATAGACCCAAGAAATAGCTGAATAAGAGTGTATTGGTGTAGGTGTGCAGGACTCACCCCTGCAGCGCCTCCTGCTGGTCATCTCAGGAATTAGCTCTTCCAACCTCTGGGGCACCCTCTGCAGGCCAGTGTCCCACTGCCGCCGCTGGCCCCCCATGTCCCTCCCAGGATCTGGTGCCCCTTTACCCTGGGGCTGCCCCCTGGCAATAACCCCACCTGTCTCTATGGGTCTCCCCTCTTTTGGAACCCCCCAACCCTCTATCCCCACCTAGCCTCAGCCTATGGGCCACTGCCAGTCACCATCTAGCCCCCTTTCATTGGGGCCAGCTGCAGTCTGTATAAGCCAGTCATCAAAGGCAAGGGAGGTTTTGACCTGCTGCCTTTCCCTGCAACCCAGTATTTTCAGGGGCCTTGGACCAGACCCTGCAACCTGGGGAGTTGCCAGTCTAGAGATCCCCAGCTCCTCTGGCCTTCCCCAGCCCTGCTTCACTCCAGTGCCCTTGAGCACTGAGGCAGCTAGGTCCATCTCCCTCCTCAACTAGATGGAGACTCCTTGCTCCTGGCCCACTGCCCTCTTATAAGGGCCAGCTGGGCCCTAATTGCACTGGCTACAGCTGTGGCTGCTTTCCCCATCAGCCCAGCTTTCCTCTGCCACAGCCCTCTCCCGGGCTGCTTTAAGTCCTTCCAGGCAGGAGTGGGGTGACCATCGCCCCTAACAATTGGGTATTTAAATTTATGAAAACTAATGGGACATTATTTTCTTTGTTTTTGCTTATCTGTTCCTGTTATAATGTAATAGCAAACATTCACATTGTGTATACCCCTGTAACTAAATAGCCCATCAAAAGAAATCTTGTGAAATATTAATGAAGAACTTAAGGGCTTTAACATTAAATGCTAATTTTGAAGCAAGTGGCCATTGTGTATGATGGTCGGAGGTCAAAAGACGAAGTGCATTCCTCACTCACAGTCATCAAAGAAAAAGTAGAGACACTGCCTGCTTGCTTTCTGTCACAAGGAGATATAATAATGAATCCAAAGAAAGATCCTTTATCTCTGAACTGTTTGGATTCTTATAGGGAAGTGTACCAGATGCAAAGCAAAGATCCCCAGAGACAATCTGGGTTCCCTGAAATACTTTTGGGGGAACTGGCCATTTATTGCATCACTGTCATCATTTGGGTTTATAAACTGTGATTTACCTGTATATATATTTTACCTGCTTAACTCTCAATAACTCTCATTCTTTTTTTTGTAGCTAATAAATCCCTAGTTTACTATAGAATTGGCTGCCAGCATTGTCTTTAGTAAGATCTGGAGAATCAGTTGATCTGGGGTAAGTGATTGGTCTCTTGGGAGAAACCTGATGTGGTGTGATTTTTGGTTTAAGTGACCTTTTATCACAAAGTCCAGTTTGTCTGGATGGCAATATAGACTGGAGAGTCTAAGGGAACTGTCTGTGACTCCATGGACTGTTACAGAGTTCACATTTGTTACTGGTTTGGTGAAATCTAATTATAGAACATACCACCAGTTTGGGTATCTGACAGTCTGCCCTGAGGTAGGCACTCACGGTCATGAGCCACTCCAGACACTATAGCACTAGGCTCCTGCTTTTTTTCCCCTTGTGATATGTACTGGGATAGATAGGAACCATGTGGTCAGTTCCATTCACGGCAGGTATTTCTGGTCTCGAGGTCAGTGATGTCTACTGCCTCCACTGTCAGCCTGAGACGGTTAAAGAAGGTAAAGGAAAAGAGAAAGGGACAGAGAAAGGAGAGAAATGAAAAACAGGCAAAAAAGAAAGTAAAAACAGAAAGATATAGCAAAAAAGAAAATAGTCAAATGGACACTGAAAGAAGGAGAATGAGAGAGACAAATTTTGGAGACTGACCTGGAAAGAAAAAAGGTGGAAAGTGCAGCTGTCAAAACATTTTTATTTAACATTATCTCGTAATTTTCTAAAGGTCAGAAGTGGACTTCCAAACAGTTCTTGTTACTACACTGAACACATGGTGTAAGATAAATATACAGCATGGGAGCTGAATCCTCCTAACTGTGTTCTGTGTTAAAACAGAAAAAAAATCAACACTGGTTATGTAAGGTAACAGTGACATGCTTTGTATATGTTATATATTTGTCATTATATGTTGGTCTTGTATGACACAATAAAAAAAAAAGCCAAAGTAAGCTGAAATAAAATACAGTGAAACTAACCTAACTGCACCTATAAATAGTGATCACCTGACCTAGCAGATAGATCTAGGGTGACCAGACAGCAAATGTGAAAAATCGGGACAGGGGGTGAGGGGGTAATAGGAGCCTATATAAGAGAAAGACCCCAAAATCAGGACTGTCCCTATAAAATCGGGACATCTGGTCACCCTAGATAGATCTATCTCAGTCCTAGTGAAAGTTGCTATCCCCACCATTTTAAATCACATTGTTTTTCATGTGTCTGTCTTGTGGTACACACATTCAGATACAACAGTGGTGGGCATTCTAGTAGTATATGTACCTAGATTGATAGACTACAAAGAGAGAGCCAATGGTACTACCTACATATTTTCTTGTATTGTTTCTTTCACAGTGTTGTATGTGGCCACTTTAATAACCAGGAAATAAAAGTCCCATTATTGCCCAAGGACTATAATATTTTCATCTAATTTTGGCTGTTGGGCTTAGTGTGTGGATGCTGTGTGGTGGTGGTGACCTGTGATTTACAGGAGGTCCGACTAGATGATCTGATGGTCCCTTCTGGTCTCAAACTCTATGGCTATTATTAACACTGTACTTTGTACAGTAACTCAATAAACTACCTTAACTTGAAAGAAACATATTGTCTCAGGGGAAAGATAACTGAAGAAAATGATATTTTCTTCCCGATAAGAACAGATAGATTTAAGATCATTTTATGACAAGGAAAGACAGGCTTATAGGGCTTAAATATATCATATGGACAAGCCTCTTGTTCTGGGAAAGTAACACAGGAGTGTATAGAGGTTTGGGGATGTGTGAGTATGAAAGAATAAACTGAAATTACTACACTGACACAAAACTTACTGGGTTATTTAATCATTTAACTGAGGAATCTTACGGTTTGTAAAAAAATATTTCCAACCCTAGAACTATTTAGATTATATAGCATCCACCACAGAGGAAGACTGAATTAAACTCAGTATAAAAGAAGTAGTAACATTTCAGTTACAGTTAAAGTTTATATTTTTTCCTCACCTAAGTGAAATATCTATCTAGTAATGATACAGCACAGAAGTACAAGGTATGGCTGGATGAACACATTACAGTGAACCGGGCCCCTAGAGAGAGAGTTTTATTTTATGAAGGGAAATGAATCCCTTTATAAGGATTGCTCCAGATTTGTCCAGTCATAATAGAGAAGCTTGGTGACTTATTAAAAGATAGATCAATATTTTTCTTCCCAAAAGTAAATGTCACAAATCATGGAATAAAAATGGCCTCTATGATGAACCATTGGAGGATTCTGCACATTAAATTGAAATCACTCAAAATGTGTTGGATCCAAGTATCACTACCCAGTAACACCATGCACCTTTATGGAGCTATCTTGACTTCATGATCCACCAGTATAGATCTGATTTCAAGATTGAGGCCTCTGTGAGCTGGACTATGGGTAACTCCTTCCACTCTGCTTTATGAAAATAACCTCAAGAGTTCTACATCCTGGGAGGAGGTTCTTAGTTTTCTTGAAAGGGAAACAGGTTGACAAATAACTGCCAAGCATCTGGAAGAGCCCTCATTGATGGCTTGTTGTTTAGTAGAAGGAGACAAGGTAAGGACAGTAAAGATCACAAGATTTCATAATGACATTTACACTGATTTTTTTTAACTCTTTGATGTTGAGCACCTCCATATTTTTATCCGCAATATTAGATTATAATGAATCTATGAACATAAGCAATGGACAGATCATAATCCCTGGCACTAGCTAAACCCTGGATTTGAAGCACTCTAGGACCTGGTCTACACTACGAGTTTAGGTCGAATTTAGCAGCGTTAAATCAAATTAATCCTGCACCCATCCACACAACGAAGCCATTTACTTCGACATAAATGGTTCTTACAATCGATTTCTGAACTCCTCCCTGACGAGGGCAGTAGCACTGAAATCGACATTGCTGGTTTGAATTAGGGTTAGTGTGGATGCAATTCGACGGTATTGGCCTCCGGGAGCTATCCCACAGTGCACCATTGTGACCGCTCTGGACAGCAACCTGAACTCGGATACACTGGCCACGTAGACAGGAAAAACCCCATGAACTTTTGAATTTCCTTTTCTGTTTGCCCAGCGTGGAGAGCTGATCAGCAGAGGTGACCATGCAGTCCAAGAATCGAAAAAGAGCTCCAGCATGGACCGTACAGGAGGTACTGGATCTGATCTCTGTATGGGGAGACGATTCCATGCTAGCAGAACTATGTTCCAAAAGATGAAATGCCAAAAAATTTGAAAAAATCTCCAGGGGCATGATGGAGAGAGGCCACAATAGGGACTCACTACAGTGCCACATGAAAGTTAAGGAGCTCCGAGAAGCGTACCAGAAAACAAAAGAAGCAAATGGACACTCCAGAGCAGAGCCGCAGACATGCTGCTTCTACGCTGAGCTGCATGCAATTCTAGGGGGGGAGGGCTGCCACCACTGCCCCACCCCTGACCGTGGATTCTGAGGAGGGGGTACTCTCAGCCATGCCTGAGGATTTTGTGGACGGGGGAGATGATGATGATGATGATGAGGAGGACGAGCTTGCGGAGAGCACACAGCACACCGTTCTCCCCAACAGCCAGGATCTTTTTCTCAGCCTGACTGAAATAGCCTCCCAACCCTCCCAAGGTGGTATCCTGGACCATAGCGTGACCAGATGTCCTGATTTTATAGGGACAGTCCCGATTTTTGGGTCTTTTTCTTATATAGGCTTTTATTACCCCCCACCCCCTGTCCCGATTTTTCACACTTGCTGTCTGGTCACCCTACCGTACCATGAAGTCGGAGAAGGGACCTCTGGTGAGTGTACCTTTGTAAATAGAAAACATAGTTTAAAAGCAAGCATTTTTTAATGATTAATTTGCCCTGAGGACTTGGGATGCATTTGCGACCAGTACAGCTACTGGAAAAGTCTGTTAACATGTCTGGGGATGGAACAGAAATCCTCCAGGGACACCTCCATGAAGCCTTTGCAGAAGGTTTCTGGGTGGGCAGTCTTATTCCGTCCTCCATGGTAGGACACTTTACCATGCCATGCTAGTAGCAAGTAATCTGGTATCATTGCATGACAAAGCCTGACAATATATGGTCCCGGTGTTTGCTGGCATTCAAGCAACATCCATTCTTTATCTTGCTGTGTTATCCTCAGGAGAGTGATATCATTCATGATAACCTGGTTGAAATACGGGAATTTAATTAAGGGGACATTCAGAGGTGGCCGTTCCCACTAGGCTGTTTGCCTGTGGTTGAAAATAAATCCTCCCCACAGTTAGCCAAGTGGGGTGTGTGTGTAGGGGGCATTGGCACTGAGCTGTTCGTGTTTGGCTAGCAGGGATCTTCCCTGATACTAGCCACACGGTGGGGGGAGGGGTAAAGCAATTATCCCAGAGAACTGGATGGGGGAGGGGGTTATAGTGGAAATATTGGTTTGGCTGAGGTCTGAGTGAGTCAGTAAAGTGTGTCAGTGACCCTTTAAATGTCCAAATGCACATTCTACCACCATTCTGCACTTGCTTACCCTATAGTTGAAGAACTCCTGACTATTGTCCAGGTTGCCTGTGTATGGCTTCATGAGCTATGACATTAAGGGGTAGGCTGGGTCCCCAAGGATAACTATAGGCATTTCAACATCTCCAACAGTTATTTTCTGGTCTGGGAAGTAAATCCCTTGCTGCAGCCATTTAAACAGTCCAGTGTTCCTGAAGACGCGAGTGTCATGAACCCTTCCCGGCCATCCCATGTTGATGTTGGTGATACGTCCCTTGTGATCCACCAGTGCTTGCAGCACTATTGAAAAGTACCCCTTGCGGTTTATGTACTGGCTGCCCTGGTGGTCCGGTGCCAAGATAGGGATATGGGTTCCATCTGTTGCCCCACCACAGTTAGGGAATCCCATTGCAGCAAAGCCATCTACTATGACCTGCACATTTCCCAGAGTCACTACCTTTGGTAGCAGCAACTCAGTGATTGCTTTGGCTACTTGCATCACAGCAGCCCCCACAGTAGACTTGCCCACTCCAAATTGATTCCCGACTGACCGGTAGCTGTCTGGCGTTGCAAGCTTCCAGAGGGCTATCGCCACTCGCTTCTCAACTGTGAGGACTGCTCTTATCTTGGTATTCTTGCGTTTCAGGGCAGGGGAAAGCAAGTCACAAAGTTCTATGAAAGTGCCATTAGGTATGCGAAAGTTTCGCAGCCACTGGGAATCGTCCCACACCTGCAACACTATGCAGTCCCACCAGTCTGTGCTTGTTTCCCGGGCCCAGAATCGGCGTTCCATGGCATGAACCTGCCCCATTAACACCATGATCTTCAAAGCGCCGGGGACCGTGGTTTGAGAGAATTCTGTGTCCATGTCCATGTCCTCATCACTCTCGTCACCGCGCTGCTATCGCCTCCTACCAGGGCCGTCCGGGGTGGGGGGGCAAGTGGGGCAATTTGCCCCAGGCCCCCACGAGAGTTTTTTGGGGCCCCTGGAGCAGGAAAACTCTCAGGGAGCCCGGGCCCCCGGAGCAGTCTTTGGCGGCAATTTGATGGCAGGGGTCCTTCCGCTCTGGGACCCACCACCGAAGTGCCGGGTCTTTGACAGCAATTCGGTGGCCGGGGGCCCCCGCCACCGAAGGCCCCAGGCCCCCTGAATCCTTTGGGTGGCCCTGCCTCCTCCTCACCTGGTTTTCCAGGTTCTGGTTCAGCATAAACTGCACGATAATGCGTGAGGTGTTTATAATGTTCATGACTGCTGCACTGAGCTGAGCGGGCTCCATGCTTGCCATGGTATGGCGTCTGCACTGAAAAAAGGCACGAAACGATTGTCTGCCATTGCTCTGAGGAGGGAGGGGCGACTGACAACATGGCTTAAAATCCACAAAGGTGGAGGCTTTGCAACAACTGTCACCCAGAATGACCCCCTCAAGGATTGAACTCAAAAGCCTGGGTTTAGCAGGCTGTTGATTTCATGGAGGGAGGGGGGAGCAAATGAATTCAAAACAAATCTGGTCTATTTCTCATTTTGATCCATTCTATCTATCTTTTACATCTTAGGCTGGCAGCAGACAG
The DNA here is from genome assembly GCF_020497125.1 of Mauremys mutica. Taxonomy (NCBI): domain Eukaryota; kingdom Metazoa; phylum Chordata; order Testudines; family Geoemydidae; genus Mauremys; species Mauremys mutica. The sequence continues at coordinate 82,787,782 of NC_059078.1, forward strand.
TGCAGTATGACTGCTAGCCATCGTCATCTCCTGGGTGCTTAGCAGAAGATGCTGCATTAAGACTGCAAGCCATCGTCATCTCCTGGCTGCTCACCAGAAGATGCTGCGTTATGACTGCTAGCCCTCACCATCTCCTGGGTGCTCAGCAGAAAATGGGAAATGACCTGGCTGAGTCACTCCCATCTGTGTATGATAACAATGGCTTTCAGTCCTAATGCACCATTTGCTACCAAAAGGCAGTGAGCTGCTGCTGTGTAGCAATGCAGTCCCACATCTGCCAGCACCCAGGAGACTTATGGTGACAGTCAGTTGTGTGGGCTCCATGCTTGCCGTGGTATGGCATTTGCACAGGTAACCCAGGAAAAAAGGCGCAAAATTATTGTCTGCCATTGCTTTCATGGAGGGAGGGGGGGAGGGCGAGCCTGATGACATGTACCCAGAACCACCCGCGACAATGTTTTTTGCCCCATCAGGCATTGGGATCTCAACCCAGAATTCCAATGGGCGGGGGAGACTGTGGGAACTATGGGATAGCTACCCACAGTGCAACACTCTGGAAGTCGACGCCAGCCTCGGTACTGTGGACCCACACTGCCGAATTAATGTGCTTAGTGTGGCCGCATGCACTCGACTTTATACAATTTGTTGCCAAAATTTGAATTCTGTAAAATCGGAGTAATCCCATAGTGTAGACATACCCTAGGATAGTAAGCAGAAGTCTTGGATCCCAACATCATAAGCTATTAGTGATCTCTCTGTTGATTGTAGTATTTATGAAGGTTGATTGCCTCAGTCAGTTGGCCACTGTGGGGGGACATGCTCTCGCTCATTCTGCGTAGTGAAGACCAGAGGTACACAAACATTGCTGCCCAGGCCTCACAGAATGTGTGGTTTAGAGACCGAAACATAAAATCAAGACCACTTTTAAATGCTTTTAATGCATGAGAGTTTTTCCTTGAACTAAGCACCTTAATGGGTTGTTTGATTTTAACGATGCTTTCTTCCAGCTGCACATATGATAAGGCCAAATGTAATTGTACTGAAATACCACACACCTCAGTACTGCTGAAATAATGTGACAATGGCAAGAAGCCACATGTATTTGACTGCAAGAAAAGGATAGACTTGACACAAGAACACTAAGCAGTTTAAAGAGAAAGTGAGATGCAATTGTAAGGAGGAAATGGAGGCCTGTAAAAATGGTTGGTTTGAATTCTGAAAATTCATGCCTTATTTACTATGTCATAGCCTCTTGGAAATAAGCAGTGCATTATTTGAGAAGCAAACACCAGAAACAGCCCCTGCTTGTATTTTGGGCTTTATTCACTTAAATTAAATGAAAATAATATTCAGTATTTGAGGGTTATGCTGATCTCAGAGCGGGCACAGAATATTGTTTATTTCTAATGCAGACAGTACTCACTCAGCTAAGAATAGGCCTTCTGACTATTTTATTAAGCAAATGTATTTCTAATTTAAGGTTCCTAAGTTTCTTTTATAACTGAAGACCGTGGTGGAAGAAGATGCAGAAAATGTACATTTTTCGTTATGTTTAAAAGATTAAGCAAGCAAAAGGGGTAAAAACCTGCCCCCATTAAAGTCAATAACAGACTTCTGTAGGGCCAGGATTTCACTGGAAATATTAAAGTCCTTATTCAGCAAGGCACTTAAGAATGTGCATAGCTATAAAACAGTAGTCCATGGGACTATTCACCTGCTTAAGACTATGCACATGCTTAAGTGCTTTACTGGATATGGATTTGTGAAAGGGCATGCTCACCATCAATGGTATGGTATGGTAGGTTGGTTATCTTCCTTCCCTTTCTTGCTGCCACTTGCCCTAAGATGTCCTGTTCTTCCTATTACTCTGCTCTTCAGCCAGATACATGTTCAAGTCTGTCCCCTCTAGTGTGTTTTTAAAAAAATCTGAGAATGGAAAAGCCTACAGGACTAAGTGGGAGGCCTCAGGACTCCCTCCCTTGTGTTGAGATCTTGCAGCCCCAAACCTTGTATCTTCAGGCCACACTCTCCGCCAGGCTCTGATCCAGGACCCAATGGTAGGCAGCTAAGTCCTGCACCCTGGGTTACTATGCAGGAGCCTCCGTGGATTCCTATCAGTGCCTCTCTTCCCATAGGATAAAGTAAAGAACTAACCACAAAGATAAATTTCAGAGTAGCAGCCGTGTTAGTCTGTATCCGCAAAAAGAACAGGAGTACTTGTGGCACCTTAGAGACTAACAAATTTATTTGGGCATAAGCTTTCGTGGGCTACAGCCCACTTCATCGGATGCATAGAATTGAACATATATTGAGGAGATATATAGATACACATACAGAGAGCAGGAAAAGGTGGGAGTTGCCCTACCAACTCTAGGAGGCCAATTAAGTAAGGGAAAAAAAACCCAAAAAACTTTTGAAGTGATAATCAAGATAGCCCAATACAGACAGTTTGATAAGAAGTGTGAGAATACTTACAAGGGGAGATAGATTCAATGTTTGCAATGGCTCAGCCATTCCCAGTCCCTATTTAAACCTAAGGTGATTGTATCTAGTTTGCATATCAATTCCAGCTCAGCAGTTTCTCTTTGGAGTCTGTTTTAGAAGCTTTTCTGTTGCAAAATTGCCACCCGCAGGTCTGTCATTGAATGACCAGAAAGGTTAAAGTGTTCTCCTACTGGTTTTTGAGTGTTATGATTCCTGATGTCAGACTTGTGTCCATTAATTCTTTTGCGTAGAGACTGTCCGGTTTGGCCAATGTACATGCCAGCAATGCCCCTCTGCCATGCTTCAAATTATCACTTCAAAAGTTTTTTTTCCTTACTAGACCCCAGGCCACGACATCCTGATTTTGATGGGCGACTTCAATGCTAAAGTCGGTTCCAATAACGACGGGTATGAAGCATGTATGGGGCGGGAAGGAGTTGGAGAGAGAAATGATAATGGTCAACGATTTGTAGATTTATGTCTTGAAAATGGACTGGTGATAGGTGGAACAATTTTCCAACACAAGACAATACACAAGTTGACATGGATATCACCGGATGGGAAAACCAGGAACCAAATTGATCACATTGCGATCAATCGAAAGTGGAGAGGGTCATTGTTGGACACCAGAGTATCAAGAAGTGCAGATGTAGGTGGCGATCATCACCTTGTATTGAGTAAGCTTCAGATAAAACTGAGAAAGACGAAGAAAGTTTATGGGCAACAAATTTTCGACTCAAGGAAGTTGAAAGAACCGTCGGTAAAGGCACAGTTCATACTGGAGCTCTCGAAAAAGTTTCAACTTCTAAATGATTTGCAAACTGGTAATATAAACACTATTTGTGACAACGTTGAGAAGGTATATGAGGAGGCCAGCAAAACAGTGCTTGGCTATAAGAGAAGAGAGCGGAAAGTATGGATTTCAGATCATACATACAAACTCATTGAGGAGAGGAAGATAGCAAAATTACGTATGCTGACTGGAAGTGGTGAACAACAGAAAGCTGCGAATGAAGAATACAGGGAGAAAAACAAGGCTGTGAAGAGAAGTGTTCGAAAAGATAAAAGGGATTATATTACCAGTCTGTCAAGAGAGGCACAGTCAGCAGCCGTGCGGGGCGACACAAGAACTGTGTATAGAATCACGAGGACTTTGACAGGAGGGTTCAGCAATAGGTCAACAGCGGTTAGAGGAAAGGATGGGAGAATATTGATAGAAGAGAAAGAACAAATTAATCGATGGGCAGAGCATTTTAGAGCGACTCTAAATAGACCAAATCCTGAAGAGGTAGTTGAAATAGAGGAAACGAGTTTTCAGATGGAGGTAGAACAAGGGCCTATCACAGAGCGAGAGATAGAAGAGGCCATTAGACAGACAAAAGAAAATAGGGCACCAGGCGAAGATAGAATAACCGCAGAAATGCTAAAAGCCGACCTGAATATGAGTGCCGGGATTCTAGAGGAGCTATTCAACAAGGCATGGGAAGAAGAGAAAGTACCTGAAGCATGGAAGAAAGGTATCATTGTGAAATTACCAAAGAAGGGTGATTTGTCTTTGTGTGATAATTGGAGAGGTATAAACCTGTTATCAGTGCTCGGGAAGGTTTTCTGCAGAGTCCTGTTACAGAGAATAAGACAAGCAGTAGAAGAGGTCCTGAGGGAAGAACAAACAGGATTTAGGAGTGGGAGAGGATGCGTTGATCAGATATTTGTATTACGTATGATAATGGAACAATCCCTTGAATGGAACTCGCCACTGTTCATTAACTACCTTGATTTCGAGAAGGCATTTGATAGCGTCCACCATCCATCTCTCTGGAATATCCTAAAAACATATGGATTCCCTCCGAAAGTTATTAACATCCTCAAAGATATGTATGCCGATAATAAGTGTTGTGTTCGCCATGAACGACAGCGGAGCGAGTGGTTCCATGTGAGAACGGGAGTTAGACAAGGATGTGTTATTTCGCCCATCCTATTTCTTGTGGTTATAGACTGGGTGATGCGGAAAGCCACCGAAGATAGGCCAAGAGGGATTGCATGGGGACCCTCTGGTCATATTGAAGATTGTGACTTTGCGGATGACATCGCCCTGATTTCAAGCTCTCAGATGGACCTCCAAGAGAAGACTGATAGAGTAGGTATAGCAGCAAGGTGCGTGGGACTTAATATCCACGCCTGTAAGAGCAAAACAATGAAAGTAAAAACAGCCAGCTCGACGACGACAGTAGTATGTGACGTAGAATTGGAGGAGGTGAACGATTTTAAATATCTTGGTAGTTACATATCGGCTGATGGTAATATTCAGAAGGAGATATCTACCAGAATCGGTCTTGCAGCAACTGCATTCTATAGACTTCAGAACATTTGGAGGTCTGCCATCTTGCAAATGAAAACCAAGGTAGAGATCTACAGGTCGAACGTCCACTCTGTGTTGCTTTATGCGGCGGAAACATGGAGGACCAACAAGAAGATAGAAAGTCGGCTTCAGGGTTTTGAAGGAAGGTGTCTTAGGCGAATTTTTAACATACACTGGCCGCAGCGTATCACCAGTGTTGAAGTGAGCCGATTAACGGGCATTAACAACATAGTGGATGAAGCCAAACAACGAAGATGGAGATGGTTGGGGCATGTGTTGAGAATGGGTGCTGATAGACACCCTCATATTGCCCTACGATGGAAACCACAAGGAAGAAGGAGGAGAGGTAGACCATTGGGGACGTGGCGAAGGACCATTGAAGAGGAAATGAAAGGCATGGGAATGAAGTGGGATGAAATTTGCTGCCTCGCTCAAGAACGAAATGAATGGAGGAGAATGGTTGACGCCTTATGCTCCACTGGGAGTGAATAAGAGGAAGAAGAAAAAGATAAACCTTATTGAATTAGGTTTAATATCTTTGGGTCCATTGCATTAAAATGCAATTGTGTATGAGTTATTGTGATATTGTATGAAACTTCTGTAGGAGGAAGGTGATGCTAATGGGTCTGTACTGGGACTAGTGCTGTTCAACATATTCATAAATGATCTGGAAAAAGGGGCAAACAGTGAGGTGGCCAGGTTTGCAGACAATATAAAATTACTCAAGATAGCTAAGTCCGAATCAGACTGTGAAGAGTTACAAAAAGATCTCACAAAACTGGGTGACTGGACAAGAAAATGGCAGATGAAATGTAGTGTTGATAAATGCGACGTAGTGCATATTGGACAGCGTAACTCCAGCTATACATTCAAAATGATAGGGTCTAAATTTGCTGTTACCATTCAAGAAAGAGATATTAGAGTCTTTGTGGATAGTTCTCTGCAAACATCTGCTCATTATGCAGCAGCAGTTAAAAAAAAGCTAATAGGAACCAATAGGAAAGGGATAAATAATAAGACAAAAAATATTATAATGCCACTATATATACCCATAGGACACCCACACCTTGAATGCTACATGCAGTTCTGGTTGCCCCATCTTAAAAAGATATAATAGAATTGGAAAAAGCACAGAGAAGGGCAACAAGAATGTTTAGAGGTATAGAACAGCTTCCATATGAAGAGAGATTAAAAAGACTAGGACTGTTCAGCCTGGAAAAGAGACAACTGAGGGGACATATGATAGAGGTCTATGAAATCGTGAATGGTGGTGGAGAAAGTGAATAAGGAAGTGTTACTTACCCTTTCACATAACACAAGAACCAGTCACCCCATGAAATTAATAGACAGCAGGTCTAACACACATACATAGACAATACATAATCAACTTTTTGAACTCATTACTAGGGGATGTTGTGAAGGTCAAAAGTATAACAGGGTTCATAAAACAACTATATAAGTTAATGGAGGATAGGTCCAGCAATGGCCATTAGCCAAGATGATCAAGGATGCAAGACCATGCTATGGGTGTCCCCGAATCTCTGATTACTAGAAGCTTGGACTGAATGATAGGGGGTGAATCACTCAGTAAATTGCCCTGTTCTGTTTACTCCCTCTGAAACATCTGGCAGTGGTCACTGTTGGAAGACAGGCTACTAGTCTAGATGGACCATTGGTCTGACCCAGTATGGTCATTCTTGTGTTCCAGTTATCAATCCCTTTGAAGCCACCTCAGTTGGAAAGATATGCATATGCTAGTTCAAAATGGATTCTCCAAGGACTAACAGAGACTGAAATAATTTTTGATAATTAGCCTGATTTTACACAGGCTCCTGTCCTTCTTCCAGATCTAGGCAACAGACAGGATCCCAGCAATGGAGCACTCTGATTCTTAGGGAAAGGTTGGCAGCCCCATAAGACCGGGTGCTTGTTATGAGCTGAAGCTGTGACAAACTTTAACTTGAAACCCTTTCGGTGGGGTGTTGAAGGACTGCTCTTTCCAGAGCCTGTGTTAGAGCTGAGGTGATCTTTGGGATGCTTATTAGCATGCATGCAGGTTTTTTTGTGTGCTTTTAAGATGTTTTCTCTATAGTGCTTTGTCCTAAGAGTAAAATAGGCTTGCATAAAAACAGCTGTGTGGAACTATAACTGTGGGCAATCACACTGTTAATTAGCTGTCTCTGAAGAGAAAACAAGCAGGCCTGCTTGGGCAGCCTGTCTCTGCTGAAAATAACACAGTGAAAGCAGGGAACCATTCAGCCTGGAGATACCCTGGCCCAAAGGGAGAGAGACGTGGCTCCATTCAAGAGAGCTGACAACCAAGGAAGCTGGAAGTCTGAAAGTGGGTGCCCTTGCTGGACCACTGAGGGGAAATACAGTTGTAGTTGTCCTGAACTGTGACAATAGGCTTGGTCAGGTCACTATAGACAGACCTCAAGAAGCAAGCACCCCTGTGGTATGTCTTCCCAGGAGCTCAGAGTGTAGGTCAGCTTATCTCCACTGTCTGTCTGCCACTGAGCTATTCTGTTCCCCGTTTTTAAACTCCTCCGCCAGCCTGCACAGGCTTTGTGGGTGTGGTGAGGTGGGACTGCCTGGACACAAAGCAGCTCTTTAACCACTTCCCTCCCAATGTGGGGTTTGTACACCCATCACAGGGCTTTAATATTTTGTGTTTGCTTCTGACATAAAGCAACCAGAAGGGTGTATACCTGCTCAATTCCTGAATGCCATCAAATAGGACTATTCACTTGCTTACAGTTGTACGTGTGCTTAAGTGATTTGTTGAATCAGGACCTTACACACAGATTTTTAAAGGTATTTACATGTTGTTCTGTTCAGTATTGCAACACCTGCCTGATTTAGGAACCTAAAACTCATTTTCAAAAGGGATTTGGGAATTTAGAGTCAATATTCCCAAATCTCTTTTGAAAATGAGCTTTAGGCAGCTAGGTGTTGCAACCAAAATAGCTTTAAAACTCTGGGCATGAGTGCTTTGCTGGACTGGAGCTGAAATGTGATGTATACTGAATGATGCCTAAAGAGGGTTTTCCCAGGTGGGACTTAGTGTATTCCACTAGCAATGATAGAGATTGACTAGGTATCACCTACTGCTTAGTTTAACAATGCCCTTAACTGCAATAGTCACAATTCTTTCCCCAGCCAACTGACACAGTATTATTTTCAGTGTTGAGCCATACAAATAGTGAGACTATTAACCTGATTTCTTAAAGTTGGATGTCATTATTTTCCACAAATAGTTTCCCATTTTGGACACCGTAGATTGGTGTGTTTATTCTAGGGGGCAAATCTCACATACCCATTTATTAAGGAGCCCTAGCAGCCTACTTCTGGTGACAGTTGATACAGTTTAGAGAACATCTTGAGTAAATACAGTTTCTTATTCTTTTCTGTTCCTTGTTATAGTTTAAAATATCAGGGCCCAGATCCTCAACTTGTGTAAACTGGCATTGTGCCATTAACTTAAGTGGAGATAAATCAGTTTAGCTAAATTGAGGATCTGTTACAAGAACAGCTATTATGACAAAATATATTGAAGATGAAAACTATGCAGACTATAATTACAGATTACAGTATTTCCATTTTTAGTATGCTGACTTCAGAAGAATCTGTCACTTTGTTCTCAAATGATCATATGAGTGCCACAAAGTCCCATCTTAATGATTTTTTTTACTGAGATATACACCTTCATCAGATTTCTAATAACAAGTGTAAATTTAATCAGACTATTACAGACAGTGGTAATAACCATTAATGGCTTAGATTAATAATGGAGAACAAAGATCATTATCCAACAGACTTTTTTCTTTACACTTGTGTAGTAAAGTGACTATTAAGTGGTTAACTGAGTGACTCAGAGTAGTATGGGCCGGAGCCAGGCTTCACCCTTTGACCTTACTTCCTGTTTGTAGGTGGGGGTCGTGCCATCATTTTGAGTATGTAGTTCCAACAATAAAGCAGCGTGTTCTTTAGCCTGTGGTAATTGAAAGTAGACTGTGTCTTATTGTATCCTTTGGGGGCCTCTATACAAAACTGGCAATGAGGAGAAAACATAGAATGGCATCTTATGGGAAAATTGAAGAGTTTTTTGCAGAAAATGAGGACTGGCAGCAATATGTTGAAAGATTAGATCACTATTTCCTGTCAAACGAGATGAGAGATGAAGAAAAACAGAAAGCGATAATTCTCAGTATCTGTGAGAGTAAAACCTACTCCCTCTGAAGTAGTTTGTTACAACCTCAGAAACCAGGAGAGAAATATTTAGAAGATCCACAAAGGATCTTAACTGAGCACTATACGCTAAAGACCAGCATTACTACTGTGGAAAGTTTTAAGTCACATAATTGGATGAGGAAGCAAGGTAAATCTATATCACTGTACGTGGCTGAGCTAACTGAATATGGATAATTTGGGGATGTCCTGGAGGATATGCCGCGAGACAGATTGGTTTGTGGCATTAATGATAAAAAAAATTCAAATGTGGTTACTGGCAGAAGGGAACTTGACGTGGCACAAAGTGGTAGAATTGGCAATGGCTATGGAAGTAGCAGTGAAAAAATATACAAGATTTTCATTTAGACTACAAAACAATCAGACTAATTCTATAAACAAAATGCAAAGAAACACAAAGGGTTTCCAGCTCCTATAAAATGGCCCAGTGTCATCAATGCCTCAAGGTTGGATATCAACAAGCATATCAAAGCCAAGCTGTAAACCTCCATAATTACAGAGAAAAAGAAAGGAAGAAGAGGATGTTTTTACTGGAGGGGGAGGAAAAGACAGATGAGGAGGTACACACTATGTACTCTATAACAGGGAAGAAAATAGGTCCTTATGAAGTAACAGTATTGGTAAACAATCAATCGGTGCACATGGAAGTAGATACAGGGGCTTCAGCTATGGTAATTAATGAATATATTTATCAGTAGGGCTCCATGTCTGTCAGAGAGGTCATGGAACTCATGGATTCCGTGACCTCTGACTTCTGCAGGGGCCAGTGTGGCTGACCCCAGGGCCACACCAGCTGCTGCTCCAGCCTCCGACAGTGGTCCCCGATCACCCGGAGCAGCCGTGGTCCACAGCCCCTGATAGTGGTCCCTGGCTGGCCGCCTGGAGCAGCTGCGGCCACTGGCAGCTGGAGCTGCTGGCCCCAGTGCCCCCCATTCCCTCCAGCCCTCCCTCCCCCAAAGATTTAATCACAGGTATTTTTAATATAAATCATGGACAGGTCAGAGGCTGTGGATTTTTGTTTATTGCCCGTGACCTGTCTATGACTTTTACTCAAAAATACCCATGACTAAATCATAGTCTTATCAGTGGTGCCAAGTGAGACTAAGTCCACGAATAAAGGAAGGAATAATGCTGCATACCTAAAGTCAGAGAACCCATCCAGGTGATAGGTCCAGTGCGAGTTCCTGTAAAATATAAAAGCCAAAAGAAAAACTTACCAGTCTTAGTGATCCAAGGAAAAAGGCAAAATTTGTTAGAGATTCTTTGAAAGAACTAAAAGTGAATCAGAAATCTGTTTAATTGATGGTCCATTTCATTGAGTGGTAAGATGACATCAGGATCAGGTCCTCTTATGGAATGACATATAAGTGCCTGAGCCTTAGCTTTTGAGTGAGGACCACCATGAGGAGCAAAGCCCAAGAGAGGATGAAAGCTTGCCCAGGGTGCCCAAATTAGGGGTATCTACTGAATGGCTGAACCCAGAGAGTGGAGGAAGGTTTCCCCAATGCTTGAGATTTTGCTGGCTGCTAAGGAGGGTTGCTATCCAGTGAAAGAAAGAAGAGGCCATGGCTATTTAAAGGACGACATCTCAGTATTAGATTAAGAATGGAAGGAGGTAGTAAATTGCTATTAAAGGGTTAACTGAGTGAATCAGAGTATTATGGCCTGGAGCCAGGCTTCATCCTTTGACTTTGCATCCCGTTTATTGGTGGAGGTTGTACCAACATTTTGAGTATGTAGTTAAAACAATAAATGAGCTTGTTGTTTAGCTTGCAGTAACTGTAAGTAGACTGTGGTTTTGTATCCTCTGTGGATCCCTATATAAAAACTTGTGACAAACTTAGTGTGCTATTGTTAGGCTATTTGCATCACCTGATGAAGAACTAATAACTTGCGGATCTCTGGCCATGTGTCCTAAATTTGCAGCTCATGTTAAGTGAAACAGCAATTCATTTTGTTAAGAGTTCACCACGCAATGGAATAAGTAATTGCTGTGGGGCTTACAATGTATGGTACAACTATTTTATTACTGTAGTTCCATCTTCCTGTTTTATTTCATGATTATTTTTGGTATATGTGTAAAAACCATGGGAGATGCCAGAACAAAATATAAACAATTTAGATTTCATTGTAACAACAAAAACAAGTTCTTAGGATGGCCAGCTTGCTGGAGACAATATGCTGTAGCTATGGAAGAGTAAGATGTATTCTATTTTGCTTCATGCATCATTAATAAAATTATCAGTTCATTTCTGCTCCCAGAATCTCTATCATTGGTGATGATGATAATAATAAAAAATCCCATAGCCAAGTAGAAAATGTAGTGCTGGTGTTTAGAAAAAATGTGTTTTTATTTGTAAACTGAGTATATTTGCTATCTCTAACTCGTTAAGGAAAAGCAAAACAAAATCCTCTGCTGGTGTGAACTGGTGCAGCTCCATCCACTTAAAAAGAGCTGGTTTAAAATACACCATCAGAGAATTATGCCCACTGAATCATTTCTTTTCCCTCGCTATCCTCTGTTTTCACAATCATGCCTTAAGTAGAACACAGTTGAAGAGGATGAAGTAGGTCAGAGGCAGTAAACACTATATTATGACTATTACAGTGGAAGAGAGTAGATATCACTGGGAATATTACTATGATGCACAGCAGATCTTTGAGCTTCATAGTACCGTGACTCAAATGATTGTAATTTGCTGTGATAGTTGAAATATCAGTTGGCTTATAACATATCCTGTATTATCTCCAAATAACCATGCTTTAAAATAATGTCAATAGAAGAGGGATTAAACAAGAGCACAATTTACAAGAAATAAAAAAAACAAAAATATTTTTCATTTAAGATGTGAATGCAACATTTCAAATTGTTGGAATAACTGTCTGAATGCAAATCAGTTAGCTTTACATGTGAACTGTAGGCTACAGCTGTATTGTATTTTAGGAATTTTGGATAGTTCTAACATTAACAAAATAATGTTTTTATAAAATATTATATTACAGAAAAGGCCTGAGATTATTTAAACTGAATCTAATTGACTGTAAGTATTTATAAAGCTGTATTGTTAAATTTCTTTTAGCATGGCCAATAGACCTGGATTTTCCCTGGAACCTAAAGGAAGCTAGGCATCTATATCTTATTGAATTTCAATAGGAATCAGGCACTTAATTCCCTTAAGCTCATTTGAAAACCCAGCCAGAGACTTGTCAGTTTCCCCAAATTTTCTAATAACATATTCTACCCTGGCTAAAGACCATGTACGCCAAATCTCAGGCAAAAAGAGATTTCCCTCTTCCATAGGAACATGGAAGATGTGAGTTAAATCAGGCCTAGAATGGAAAGCAAGCTACAGTCTTAGGCTTTCATCCTGCTAGTGAGGGCATGTGGGGAGATTGCCATGGCTCTCCCACAGATTTCATAGCCTTCACCGAAGTCTGTGGGGTTCCATATGGGCCTAGCAATCTGCCTCCGTGCTCAATTGTAGACTCAGATTCCACAGCCAGAAGTGATCATTGTGATCATCAGTCTGACCTCCTGTAGAATACAGGCCATAGAACTTCCCTAAAATAATTCCTAAAGCATGTCTTTTAGAAAAACAGCCAATCATGATTTAAAAAATGTCAGTGATGGAGAATACACCATGTCCCTTTGTAAACTGTAGCACTGAAGCCTTAACTATGGAGTCATTACCACAGGTTATCTATTAACTGTATTGCCATAGCATCTAGGGCCCGTAGTCATGGACCAGTTCCCCACTATGCTAGGCACTGTGCAAACAGAACAAAAAGATGATCCTTGCCCCAATGAGTTGACAATTTAAGTATTTCTTAAGTCTACATTGCAACGCTCCACGTTTTATGAAAAATGTTACCCTTATTCATCACTGTGTCTCTCCAGTTGTTTACATCTTTCATTTCATTGGAGTTATGCCAGTGCCAAAGTGGAGTAGCACAGTGGTGATGCTGGTCTATTATCTGTAGGGAATTATGTGCTGCAAAAATATGGATGCTGTATTGGGAATAAGATGGTGTAGGAGGCTAGGGAACCACGGAAGATTCTGTTACGGCTTAGCTTAGGCAGTTCCGCTTTCTCAGCCTCCGGTTATTGTAGGACACAGCATGCTAGCTTTAACCTGCCGCAGCCGGCTGGGACTGCTGCGTGGCTAGCCCCTGGCTGTTGGCCAGGGGGGCAGCCCCGGAGGGTGGAGAGTTTCTATTGCATTATGTATGAGCTGATATGCTGCTGTTTTGTATAAAATGAGCATGCTTTGTGTTTGTTTTCGGACTTCACCCCAGGCCGAGCTACAGGGCGCTGGGTCCCCGTCTCAGTGACAGCAACGCTTGGGGTCCCCGTTGCAGATGTGTCACTTTACCTTCATTAAAGCCAATTACTCTCAGTGTGGAGTCGGTCTCGTTCTTGCAGAGTACCTCGGACCCTTTGGGGCAATAACAGATGGATAGTAGAGTTGCTGGCAAACAGACTATATGAGATCAGAAAGTACCTTGGGCAACATAATTTCCTTGTTGATTCTAAATTCTGAGCTCATTAATTATGTTGTAAGGTTTGCACTAGTGAGGTGTCTGTGAAGGAGTGTGCTACCCGTTTACAGCTCAGCCTGGAGCTCAGAACAGCCTGGGTGCAATTAAGGAGACTCCCTGCTCTGCCCTAGTTATCTATTGGAAGATTAAGTTACATGGGGGAGGGTCTGATGAGAAGCCTGCAAGAGGCAGAGTTCCCCCACAAGCTCTGGAAGATGAGTTGACCAGGCAAGGAGACTTTTTTCTGGACTTTCAGTTTGGGAGAGCTGAAGCTGGGCCCTGAGGTAAGGGCCTTTAATTTGTTGCTGTAGGTGTGCCTGCCTTCCTTGGTGCTTCATCACAGGAAGTGACCATTGTTTCTTTTGACTAGTTTGGTTTCGCTTGGCTTCTTGTTGCCTGATCTGTGCAAGTGAATTGGTTGACACCCAGTTGGGGAAAGGTAAGGCTAGGTTCACCTGCAGGTCCATGTCTGCTTAAAAAGTCAGAAAACAGCTGTTACAGAAAATAGTATTTAAGAGACTTTAAACTGGGACTGGTCATGGTGAGCTGAGAAATTAAGTGGGAGGATTTGCAGAGCTTATAGGTAGCGTTAACCAGGAGATGGATAATTTTTGGATCGCTGAACTGAAAGTGTCTAGTGAAGTTGCACATAAAGTGCATTAACTGCAACCAGTATGTCATCTTTATACTGTGTTTGTGCTTAGTTTTCCTCAAAGTATTCTGATTGTCTTGTTCTTGTGTATTCTTTTGGAGCCCCATCCTGCAACTGTTTACTCCTGGTTCTTCCTCCTTGAAGTAGTCTCTTTGATGCTGGTGAGGCTATTTATACAAGAAATGGTTTGTAGGATTGTCCCTCATCTTGGGAGGGATGTGATGTCCTTGCAGTTATTTACTGGACTTGGTGGTGGTTTATAATGTTTTGGGATTCTTCTTTTCTGGCCACACTTGTTTGTTAGCTTCTAAATAAAGATTCATAATAAATATGGTCAAAGACTGAGCTATCCACGCTAGAAGTGAAGCTACTGGAAGATCATTCAACCTAAAAGCCCTATTTCTTTGTCCTTGAAGTACCTATTTGAATTTATAACCAGCTGACAAGATTGGTGTCTTCTCTTCAAAGTACTTCCTGGGCTGAATATGTTAAGATAAATTTAAGGACACTTTGTTAATTAGCTTGTATAAATCTGCAGCACCAGGATGCACTCTAATAGGCTTCATTGACTGCTTAGTTTAACAAACTCTTGCTGCTTTGAAGCCATAACTTTCCTGGCTCTCCTATGGCTTTTTTTCCCCTCCTAGCCTGCACTCTTTTTGAGCTGGTTGACATAAAGATTTTATAAAGAAATAGTCTTTGAAAGTTTATTATAGCAATTTCCGTCAGAAGAGCGATGAATAGAAATAAATCTACACTAACCACAACATTAAAATGTATTTGAAATTCTCCGTACAAAGAGATCCAGTCTCTTCTTTAAAAGACAATAGTCTGTCTTCCCTAATTTACAGCCTCATAGCTTCCATGAGTGTGGTTGGGAGCTCTATGTGCTCCCTTTGATGAGGCAACATCGGATCCCTAATTATTTGATCATCCCTAGTGTACTACGATCTTTCTTTTTGGGTTAAAAGTTTTATTCCCATTTTTCTCCCAACTTCCTGATTATTTCTTGTTAAAATAACATTCTACTTTGACTATACTGGGTCATTTTAAAAAAAATTGCAAAATCTCAAAGTAAGATGTTGCTCATGCTGGTTACTAAAAAACAAACTTCTGTTCCCATTGTCTTTGACACTTGGCTGTGTCATGTCAGGACGCATCAGTCACATTACAGTGCAGCACATTTCTGACAACACTGGAGGTGACACATAACAATCCCAGCAGTTCAAGTTTCACATCGATGTATTCATTTAATATATTCAGAGGTAGAGCCATTCCTGTTCCTCATCTTTTAAAATGAATTACTAATCTTTGTTTAAAATATATATAATATACACACCTTGCATCCTTTTATCTTCCCCACTCTCTTAGCTGTCACTTAAGGAATCCAGTTACATCCACTTATAATTCAAATGCTGTCAATGCTCACTTGATGTACTGAAGGTGTTTACTTTGAATTTGATTTTCCTCTAACATAGTGTGTTCCATTTATTGGAAAGTATGGTTCTCCCATACCTTAGATATGTTTTGGTTCTGGTGAAAACTCTCAGTCATGGTGCAGAAGTTCCAGAATATTAGGCCTGAGTCCAGACACTGGATCTGCATAGGCAAACCACTGAAATCAATCTGGCTTCAACTGAACTCGGGTCTACCCTTTTGCAGGAGCTTGCAGGATCAGGGCCATAATGAATAATGCTTATACCCTTGCTTTTCTTTACTTCAGTGTTACATTTATGTAAACATTTATGTGTCTCATTTTTAGTATCAATAGTACACTCAAACTGAGTTCACTTCTTGTGTCCTAATTGCAAAGGGGAGAAGTCTCTGTGCTTAGATGTGTTCCAGGAAGATTAAAGTTCCACATGTAACTATTTTAATTCCTACTTCCCTTTTGAACTATATAGTGGAAAGGGTTACGTAGCCCTAAGTGTCCCTAATTATTTGATCTCCCTTTTTATTGGGGTCCCCTTCCTCACTCAGAAGTGACATTACTCTCTGCTTCTCTTTGTATTTATTAAAACTCCTTTGTGTTGAGGGAAGACATAAGGGCCTATGTAACACCACTGTGAATTCAAAGGTGTTTCAGATAGGTCAGTCCATGCAGATTGGATTATACGATTGGAGCCTAAGGGGGGAGGGAGGGAAGGCTTGAGGGCGTTAGCTCTCTACTTCTGTGTCTTAATAGGCCCCGAGAATTTCTTGTTGCATTTCATAAATATAGGTTATGAAAATGTGATTGACAATATATGGTGGTGGTGAGAGACAACATTAACAATGGCTTAAGTATTTTCAAAGTACACTGTAGCAATGACAAAGCAAAGAGAAGTATGACATCCAGTGTGTTTTCTATTTGTTATGAGATATGACTGTATTTAAGGGCTAAATGGGATCTACTTGACTTCAGTGGGACTGACTCAGAAAAGCAAGTGGTTTGTTATTGTCACCAGCCAAATAAAAAAGTGTTTGCAAAGTATATGTGCTGCAGCAAAATGTAGAAGCAATAAATATACATTAACAAAACTAAAATATTCATGGATTATAGTTTACTTAAATTCAGACAATACCAAGATGCTACAAGCCTGATTCTGATCTCACTTCCTTTAGGGTAAACCCACTGATTGAAGTCTGACTTTCACTCATGAAAGACTTGGATTTTAGGGCCTCTGACTGTAGCTTTAGTGCTTTCTTATAGCAAACTTCTCTTCACCAGTTTACTTCCTTAATGTTCCTGCATAGAATGAACTACAGGCTAGTGCTTCAGGGCTTTTTTGAGGATGCAGGCAGAGGAAGAGAGGGAGTGTGTGTGTGTTAAAGTGACTATGCTATGTCAGCTTCTGCTAAATGGTCATTGCTGCGCCTGAGACTCCTTAAATTAGTAACACCTGGGCTGACTGTTGTCCAATAGAACCCAATTGTCAAGAAGTAGCTGAAGTCAAGAAGTTCATTTCTTGTGGAAAGAATCAGAGAGGAACTAGTTATTTTCTGTATCATCCCTAGTCGGGTAAGTGCCTCTATATGTATGAGCTTAAAAACTAAACAATGGTAAAGATTTTTTTTTTAAGATAAGTGTCTTATCTGAGCTGCAGTTTCACTATCCCAGTCTCTTCCTCAGTTAATTCCTTAAACAAGCATTAGAAAACAAACACAAGAGGCAAACATGGTTTCCTTTCTACAGCAGGGAAAGGTTAGCAGGACAGAGTGTTGCAGGGATTTACAGGAAAGGAGATAAAACTGAAATAATTGCATACTTTTTATAAATTCACTTCTTCCCTGAAGAGAAGGAACTAAAAATGAAAGGGCTGAAATCCCCAGACTCTTGGACAGAGGAAAGAATGGCACTTCCACCATTTCTCTTCAGTATCTTTGCTCTCTGGGGACTCTAAACAAAACCTGCAAGGGAGATGACAAAATCTCTGCCATGCAGGCCCTTAAAACTTTTCTCCTTGAGCCCCCAGACCAGAGGGCCCTAAGAGTGATATGAAATGTCTCCCTGCCTGTTGTTTCCAGGAGGTAATTCAACTTCTGCCAAATTATAAAAGCAATAACTGATAAAGGAGAGCTGCAGGTGCAAACTGCCTCTTGCTAGTGGGCTTGCTTACAAAGTATGTTCAGCTTGTCTGGTTTTAGGGAAACTGCTTAACAATCTCAACACGCATCCATTGTGTATCTGACCCTTTTTGTAACAGAAATAGGGCTTCAGTTTTCATGAAGGCAGGGATCCTGTCTAGTAAAATTTCTTACTCAGATGCTGAGCTCTACTTCTTTTGATTTATTATCCTTTTGAGTCAGTCTCTTCACCTTCAAGGACATATTATTCAATTTTTAAAGGGACCTGATTTTAGAGGGCACAGTCTCAAAGTTGCGATTCCATTAGTGGTTTTACACTCATCAAGTTCTTATATGTTAAATATTTACTAAATAAGGTGTCTCATCCTTGGCTTGTAAGGGTGAATTGAGAAATAGAATATCTTAAAAAATACAGGCCATTAAACCAAATAGTGGCCATAGAATAAAAAAGGCTAGATACTTAGCTGGTATAAATTGGTGTAGCTCCTCCATTGACTTAAATGGAGCTATGCTAATTTATATCAGCTGAGGACCTGGCCCAACATGTAAAGGATAAAAATCCCTTGACACTTTAAACTTTTCAGAGGTATCATTCCTGCATGCTCAATTAATGTATAGTCAGGCTTGACGTTATTTTGTAAAAGAAAATCTCTTGCATTCTTTTCCTATGGCCCAAGTTGTATGTAGCATTCTGATAATTGTATCCTATGGCATATTTATGGCCAAATGAATGACAACCCAAAAGAGAAACAATGAATGTTTTATTTGAAACTAATGAAGCTTATTTGGAATGCTTTATCAATGGTATGTCAACAGAAGACATTGATATGACTGAAATGTGACTCAGGCTTTGTGCTTCACTGACATAGGAAAGAAAACATTGTTTAAATTCCATTTTGTTTTGCTATTTTGTCATCTGCTTAACTGTGTGGAATATACTTGGTCAGGGCTAGTGGCAGTTGTCGGGTTTCTATTTTTCATCTAGGCACATGAAATTGTGTTCGTGTTGAAGGTTATAAAAGCATAATCTGCTGATTTTTAAATGTCATTCATCCTACCTATAATGAAAGTCTTCTACAACATGGTATAACTGTTTTGCACTTACACTTAGCATAAATCTTTTATGTGGTTGTCAAACGTGATAGAATCAGTGTTTTAACAGGGTCGGGGAATCAAATAGACAATGAACTGCAGTGATTTGTCAGAGATTTGGATGTACAGTGGCACTCAGCAATCACTATGGTCCAACTTCTGTCCTGTGATTCAAATGCATGGATCCAAAGGCTTCCGTGGAAGAATCCAAGTGCCCAACTCAATTTGAAGACATGGAAGCTAAATAGGACTTTAGAAGGTGCTTAAAGTTAAGTGTTTGCAGAAATGCTATTATGAGCAGAGGTGTCTTCCTAAATTGGGGCCCTCAAATCTAATATTAAATAGCAAAATTGCTGTTTTCTTGCTAGAGCAGCAGCATTGATTATGATAATGTTGCCCCTTGTCCAGAGAGGTTACCCAATATTTAAGGCCTTGCTCAGTTATTTCTGTTAAAAGGAGAAACTGATTATAAGAGTCAGGTATTTCTTTAGTGCAATTCTGTTTATTTACAAAGAATATATACAAAGTTTTCCTTGCTCACAGCTTCCACACCTGCTTCACTAGCCTTCCAAGAGCTCTGTCCCACTGTTGCCTCTGAAGGCCATTCTCATGGCTGTTTCTCTTGCTGTCTGATGGCTTTCTGCTTCTAACACACAGCTGCAATCAATCCTCTAGCTTCTGAATTTGCACACAGTCCTGGGGAAACACTCCCCCACCCCAGATAAAGGGCTTAACTCTGCTCAGGCTTTGCGATGCAGCTGATTGCCTCAGACAGCAGTATGACAGATATGGCAAGTTTCTGCAATATCCTGGACAAACTTTATTAAGTTTAAATATTTTAGGAATTCATTGTATTAAACATGCAAAATATTTATGTATTGTCTCCCCTCTTGAGACATGACTAATGTAAACCCTGGTAAGTTTTGTGAGCATTAAAGGGCTATATGAAACAACTTAAAAAGTTCATTCTAGTTTGGCAGATTAAACGGGTTTCTCAGGAAATCTCTAGGGGAGGTGTAGGCAAATATATTGCTTCCAATTGTGCAAGCCTTTTGGTGCTTTGCCCTGAGGAGGGGACCTTTGTCTGAAGACCACCTGTTGTGTGAGGAGAACATTAGGCACCTAAACTGTATAAAGGAGTGACTGTCAGATTAATGGGGGTGCTCCTTTTGAGCCAAGGCAGTTATGAACTTGTAACCACAAAAACCTCTTGGTGGGATTTGAAGGGCTGTCTCCTACCAGAGGCCTCGCTGGAGCTGGGGGGATCTTGGGTAAGTATATTGGCATGCATATAGGTTCTCTTGTTTTAATGTTTTTCTCTCTAATGCTTTCTGCTTAACAATAAGTGTGCTTGCTTAGGAAAAGCTGTGTGGTACTTCATAACTGTGGACCATTATAGCCTCTGAGTAGAAAAGCAGAGGCAGTCTGTCTTGCTTGGGAAGTCAGTGTAGGCATGCAGCTGTGCAGCCTGAATAAACTCTGGTCTTCACCAAGGAGAGGTGATGGTTGGGGAACCAGAAGCCTGAAAGTGGGTGCCTTTGTTGGAGTAATGCAGGTGCAGTTGTCTTGAACTGTGACAGGCAGCTTTTACTGTCTCCACCCATCTTGCCCCATAAAGGGGCCTAACTGCACCTTCCATTTAGTTTGAAAGATGGGTGTTTAGCATATCATGAACTTTAAAATTGTCTGTGAATTCTGGGATTTTTTTAATGCCCACACGTGGTCAAATTTTACATCTCCTTTGCATTACTGTGATACCCTACCACAAGATGGGGCACTATTTCAGTACAGATTTCGGCTATGTCTCAGTGCAAAAATTGATGTCTCTTTTTTTGTTTTTGTTTTATTTCAACATGAGATCTCTCTTGATGTCTCCACTAGAATTTTACAAGGCATAACGTTTACTTCCTTGTAGCCGGTGGAGGTAAATCTCTGATGTATGTGGGAGTATAGCCTCAGCTATGCACACTGAGGCAAAAACTACCTATGCCACTCAGATTTTCTATCAAATTAGCAATCTACTGTGGGGAATAACCTCTTCTAGCTGTGAAGACCACCTCAGAGGGGAATGTCATCACAAACACTAGTACAACTTTGTGCAATATGTAGGTCTTCTAGGGGTTCCCATCAAAATACTGACTGACCCTACCAACCTTTAGATTGGGAGCTGATGGTATTGCAGCATATAAGATGGTATGAGTACAAAAGATTGTGCAACCTCATATGGCAACTTGACCACTCTGGTAACTTGTAACTTAAAACAGAATTTGGGTCTAGCTAGCTAACCCAACCTAGCTACATTTTCATTGTATTTCTGTTTGTTGTTGTTCTCTAATCAACCAGCTGTTTAATTAAGTGACTGTGAATTGACACTAGTGGATAAACACTAGCAGCTCTGAGGAAAGAAACTGTTCCTGACTTCTAGGAAGGTGAGAACAGTATAGAAATGTTGGAGTGCTTGTTCTATGTGTAGGAACTGTGGCCTCCCTCCCCAAGGATGCTGCAAAGACTCTGAATGTGGTGAAGATTAGAACAAGGAAAGTGTGAAGACTGAGAGCAAGCTTGCTGTGAGAGACCGCACCACTTGTAGCAACAGAGGAAGGATGGCCCAGTGACTAGGGCAGTAGTCTAGGACTTGAGGCCTTCATTCAAGTCCCTGCTCCACCACAGGCTTGCTGTTTGATCTTGATCAAGTGACTGCGCTTCTCTGTGACCCAGTTCCTCACTTGTAAAATGGGGATAATAGCACTGCCCTACCTCACACTCATGATGATGGATAAATACATTAGATTGTGAGGCATTCAGATGCTTCTATGAACCAGAGTATCGAAGATAGAACTTATTTAGAGAGAATTCTCCCTATACCTGAAAATGCAGTTTCTGCTTTCAAAACTTGGAGTATGCAGTAATTAATGAACTATTTAGAACATCCACTTTCTTCAATGAACTTTTACTACAACTTCTTTCTTAAACAGACAAGGAGTATCTGAGGACAGTACCATAATTCACAATCATCAGAATAATGTTTGTTTTGTCTGATGCAAACACAGTCCAAATCAAGTATGCTTATTCTAGATGTATAAAATGCAAGTTGAATGTTAGGGGAAGAAAACACAGAAAAGCTATTTGGAGGAGAAAAGTTCTAATCCTTTTTAAAAAATATTCTAAGCCAATATTCTAAAGCAAGGTGCATAATGTCAAGGGGTAACATTTTCAAAACAAATTATAGTACTGTCTCTTTTGAAAATGGGACTTGGGCTTGTAAGTCACGTAGGTGCTTTTGATTACTTTACAATAGGTCTCATATTCTTAGGTTTCAGTTCAAGCTAAAAAGGTGTCTGTGGTGATTCTAAATATGTAAACTACATAGGAGGCAGGTCAGTTTTAAAAATCATCCATTCGGGAGACCAATAAGAGTGGCCTCTGTGAAAAAACATCCATCATGAAACACTGTAGTTTCTCTTCTTCCCCCACCCTCCTTGGAGAACCGCTGTGAATACTTCAAGAAAAGAATGAGTTCTGAAAATCTTCAGAGGACAATTGTAGTTGGCCATGGAAAATGTATATCTGTTTAGATATTGCATAAATTATTGAATTAATAACTAAAGGGAAGGATTACAGCTAATATGTGCATCATCTTTTAAATGGTAGATCACCCTATGTGCTTGATATACTTTAATTAAGCCTGTGTCTCTAGCACTGGAGTAGGAAAGGAAAAAAGAAATTAGCCTCTTCGCCTCTTTATCTCCTCAATATCCACTTGTATCTTTGCATAATACTGCAGTTTCTTCAGCTACTGGCTCATTACTCCTTTATTACACCATGTATAGGGCCCCTTACTGCACGCTGGGAGACTTGTACACCCAATCCTGAAGTTTATGGTGCATGTGGACCAAATATTAGCCTTTCTTGTGCATTACCTTATTTTGCTGAGCAGACTGCCACCACCAGTAAGAGGAGAAAAGTGATAGTGATACTATGCTAGCTTTAAGCACATCTGGTGCTCTACCTTCTAGGCCATTTCAAAGCCTAGAGTCAGGCATAGAATCTCAGGGTTGGAAGGGACCTCAGGAGGTCATCTAGTCCAACCCCCTGCTCAAAGCAGGACCAAACCCAACTAAATCATCCCAGCCAGGGCTTTGTCAAGCCTGACCTTAAAAACCTCTAAGGAAGGAGATTTCACCACCTCCCTAGGTAACCCATTCCAGTTCTTCACCACCCTACTAGTGAAAAAGTTTTTCCTAATGTCCAACCTAAACCTCCCCCTCTGCAACTTGAGACCATTACTCCTTGTTCTGTCATCTTCTACCACTGAGAACAGTCTAGATCCATCCTCTTTGGAACCCCCTTTCAGGTAGTTGAAAGCAGCTATTAAATCCCCCCTCATTCTTCTCTTCTGCAGGCTAAACAATCCCAGTTCCCTCAGCCTCTCCTCATAAGTCATGTGCTCCAGCCCCCTAATCATTTTTGTTGCCCTCCACTGGACACTCTCCACATCCTTCTTGTAGTGTGGGGCCCAAAACTGGACACAAGACTCCAAATGAGGCCTCACCAGTGCTGAATAGAGGGGGAATGATCACATCCCTCGATCTGCTGGAAATGCCCCTACTTATACAACCCAAAATGCCATTAGCCTTCTTGGCAACAAGGGCACACTGTTGACTCATATTCAACTTTTCGTCCACCGTAACCCCTAGGTCCTTTTCTGCAGAACTGCTGCCCAGCCATTCGGTCCCTAGTCTGTAGCAGTGCATGGGATTCTTCCATCCTAAGTGCAGGACTCTGCACTTGTCCTTGTTGAACCTCATCATATTTCTTTTGGCCCAATCCTCTAATTTGTCTAGGTCCCTCTGTATCCTATCCCTACCCTTCAGTGTATCAACCACTCCACCCAGTTTAGTGTCATTTGCAAACATGTTAAGGGTGCAGTCCACACCATCATTCAGATCGTTAATGAAGATATTGAACAAAACCGGCCCCAGCACCGACCCTTGGGGCACTCCACTTGATACCGGCTGCCAACTAGACATGGAACCATTGATCACTACCCATTGAGCCTGACCATCTAGCCAGTTTTCTATCCACCTTACTGTCCATTCATCCAGCCCATACTTCTTTAACTTGCTGGCAAGAATACTGTGGGAGACTGTATCAAAAGCTTTGCTGAAGTCCAGAAATAGCACATCCACTGCTTTCCCCTCATCCACAGAACCGGTTATCTCATCATAGAAGGCAATTAGGTTAGTCAGGCATGACTTGCCCTTGGTGAATCCATGCTGACTGTTCCTGATCACTTTCCCCTCCTTTAAGTGGTTCAGAATTGATTCCTTGAGGACCTGTTCCATGATTTTTTCCAGGGACTGAGGTGAGACTGACTGGCCTGTAGTTCCCTGGATCTTCCTTCTTCCCTTTTTTAAAGATGGGCACTACATTGCTTTTTTTCCAGTCATCCGGGGACCTCCCCCAATCGCCATGATTTTTCAAAGATAATGGCCAATGGCTCTGCAATCTCATCGGCCAACTCCTTTAGCACCCTCGGATGCAGCGCATCCGGCCCCATGGACTTGTGCTCGTCCAGCTTTTCTAAATAGTCCCGAACTACTTCTTTCTCCACAGAGAGCTGGTCACCTCCTCCCCATACCGTGCTGCAGAGTGCAGCTGTCTGGGAGCTGACCTTATCTGTGAAGACAGAGGCAAAAAAAGCATTGAGTACACTAGCTTTCTCCACATCCTCCGTCACTAGGTTCCCTCCCTCATTCAGCAAGGGGCCCACACTTTCCTTGACTTTTTCTTCTTGTTGCTAACATACCTGAAGAAACCCTTCTTGTTACTCCTGACATCTCTGGCTAGCTGCAACTCCAAGCATGATTTGGCCTTCCTAATTTCACTTCTGCATGCCTGAGCAATACTTTTATACTCCTCCCTGGCTATTTGTCCAATCTTCCACTTCTTGTAAGCTGTTTTTTTGTGTTTAAGACGAGCAAGGATTTCACTGTTAAGCCAAGCTAGTCGCCTGCCATATTTACTTTTCTTCCTACACATCGGGATGGTTTGTTCCTGCAACCTCAATAAGGATTCTTTAAAATACAGCCAGCTTTCCTCGACTCCTTTCCCCGTCATGTTATTCTCCCAGGGGACCTTGCCCATCAGTTCCCTGAGGGAGTCGAACTCTGCTTTTCTGAAGTCCAGGGTCTCTGTTCTGCTGCTCTCCTTTCTTCCTTGTATCAGAATCCTGAACTCGACCATCTCATGGTCACTACCTCCCAGGTTCCCATCCACTATTGCTTCCTCTACTATTTCTTCCCTGTTTGTGAGCAGCAGGTCAAGAAGAGCTTTTCCCCGAGTTGGTTCCTCCAGCACTTGCACCAGGAAATTGTCCCCTACGCTTTCCAGAAACTTCCTGGATTGTCTGTGAACTGCTGTATTGCTCTCCCAGCAGATATCAGGGTGATTAAAGTCACCCATGAGAACCAGGGCCTGTGATCTAGCAACTTCTGTTAGTTGCTGGAAGAAAGCCTCGTCCACCTCATCCCCCTGGTCTGGTGGTCTGTAGCAGACTCCCACCACGACATCACCCTTGTTGTTCAGACTTCTAAATTTAATCCAGAGACTCTCAGGTTTTTCTGCAGTTTCATACTGGAGCTCTGAGCAGTCATACTGCTCTCTTACATACAACGCAACTCCCCCACCTTTTCTGCCCTGCTTAGACATGCTTAGAAGCGAAGCCAATGTTTTTCAGAGAGCATCTGAGGCGTAGATCTAGCTATACCACAGTTTCTCACTCGTTGATTGTACATTAGCTAGTCTGTCACATTTCTTCTTTGGGCAGAAGCAGGGACATCAGTTAGGGACAATATGTAGCTGCTGATTAGATCATGTAACACTGACTCCTGTTGACTTTAGTGGGTGCTGGATTGATGTCATAGCACTGTTATCGGACAATTTCTAGAGTAGTGTTGCAACTAAAGTATCTAGAAACCAACAGAGCAGCAGTGCAGGTTTGGGTTCTTCTTAATTTCAAACTACTCAGTTGTGTTCCTGCTCCATTGAAAGAACTCTTGCAGGCAAAGAACTTGCATGACAATTGAGAGAAGCCTCATTGGTGTCGTGGTGTCTCCTTTCCCCTCCTTCCTGACCCATCCAATTTACTCTACTCTAGTGGTGGTCTGCTTTTTTAGCATGCAATATAGTGGAACAGGATGAATACCAGTCATGGTGCTTCAGGGATCAAGATTCAATTTAGTTTTAGCAGCACAGCAGAATGGGGATGTGGGATACAACAGCAAGGGAAAATAACTTTTTCACAGGTGATGTGGAACTGATGAGTTACTAGTAGAGAGTGGTCCAAACCCTGGGTTTGTAAGCCCCTCTGATAAGGGGGAACTAAATGTCACAGCTTGCCACTAGGATTGCATCCATTCTGCCAGTACTGGAGATAAATGGTAGAGTTGGGTGGGAATTTTCTGACTAATCTCTTTTGTTGCGCAATGCTGATTTGCTAAAACCAAAAATGTTTGGGGTTGCGTATGGGATTGGTTCTGATGAATCCCTTCATTTGAAAAAAGTTCCAAAATTTATTGAAGTGTCCTGCTGTCGAGTTTTGACATGTTCACAACATGGTTTGGTTGTCTGACTTTGTTTCAAAATTCTAACTTTATACTAAAAGTTCCAAAAAAGCAACAAATGAAAACAAAACTTCAAAATTAACTACATGAAATGGGGTTTCATTTGACCCAAACTGAATTTTTGTTTGGATTATCAGTCCAGATTCAGGATGAGTGGAAAATTTTCAAAAATTCTCACAGGCTGGGGAAACCGCCCCCCTCCCCCCCAGCTCTAATAAATAGGTGTAAGCGATGTCCTTACTCATTACCTCTGAATTTAATCCAATGTCTGTTTTTCCAATTCAACGGTCTGGATGGTGATTTGTACTACTTTATTAGCCAAGCTTTACTCATTAGTAAAAAATTAAATGGGAGTAGCTGCCAAGAGCTTCATTTAGAATAGTACTTAACTTTTTCCCAACATTCAAATAAATATAATATTGTAATTTGCAAGCAGTAGCGAGACAAGCTTGTGTTAACTTTATTGAGTCTGATTTATACTGTAAGACCAATTCATTTCTCTAAATCTAATTTATTTTCCCCTAAATTAAAGGGAGATGGAAGCAGTAATCAAAGGCTGGTATGTAATATGGAGCAAAACTAAAAGAAATGAGTCTTGGAGGTTGCCCTTCTGTAACAGTAGAGTGGACCCTTTAAAATCTCGACTGTTTCAGATTCACAAAGCTTAAGGCCAGTGGGAACCACTAGATCTAGTCTGGACCTGATGTATATCACAGGCCACCAACACTTAGACCAAGTATTACCAATCACTAGATAATTGAATACAGTAGATGGTGTTCAAAGTGTTTCTTTTGGTAATTAGAGATGCAAGAGAGTACTTAAGATACTGATGTAACCTCATTTAACGTGAGTGGAAGTGACAACATTTGAAGGGCCATATCTAGTGGTATGTGTAAGAAAGCATTGATGTCTTGTACTCTAAGTGGTAAACTCTGTCCTTTTTCGGTTGCTGTCAATAATCATTGTAAACAAAAGCTTATATAATACTTGTACTGACATGAGAAGGCACTTCGGCAATGCCATTTTTGATAAACCATTTGGAAGCATATTTTTAGTTAAATTGGGCATATACTGTAAAGCAGTGATACAGAAAATAGCCATGGACTAAGTGACAAAGAGTTTCTGAAGTATTCGATCCAAATCTATGAACATCCATTCAAATACTTCTGTTTCTAAGGATGTCAGTGGAAAGCAAAAGGTGCTTGAATACTTGTGTGTTCATGGAGAACTACTTCTCACCTTTTTTAAACCAACAAAACGAAAAATCTAATCACAGATCAGAAATGCTACACAATAACTTAGTATGACCATCTGCACAATGTGAATAACTAACAAATGTTGAAGACACAGCAGAGGTGATTGGTCCTTGAAGGGCCTTTAGGCTGAAATATATTTATATAACTTTCTGAATAACCATTTGAAAAATCAAAGTCTGGTCATAATTAACTTGTGACCAGAGAAAACAAAACTTGAATAAATTATTCACTAGGAAATAGAACTAGGTGAACTATTGCCAAGTAAGCTCCCTAAACTTCAATAAAATAGTTTGTAAATAAATCTCTACAAGACATTTCCCCCCCCCCCCCCCAAACAAGTTCTGTTAATTTACTTTAGCCTGATTGGCCTGTCAGGTCTCTTATTCATTTGTTCCCAGATAGCTGCACAGGAAGGGGATTGGGAGAAAAACCTCAAGATTTCTCTGCAATGTATTTAGACATTGATACACTTAGGCAGCAAGACTTGCTTTTAAAAAAAAATGTGGATAATTAACACCTACACCTTTAACTATTATAGGCCTTTAAAAATATTATGAACATTTTCTTTTAGAAGAAGCCTAAGGAAGTCAAGACCCATGAAGTAGGCAAAAAGCCCAGAACTCACCAAATAAAATCTTTAATTATTTTATAGTGAATTCCACTAAAAGCTATATTAATGATTAGACATAATTTTAATGTAGCACGTTTGCAGCTCATGGGTTGCGTTCACAATCTATGATGGATGAGTCTAGATGAACTAGCAATCATTTTGCTAAATAAGGCAAATAAGCCTTGTCTGCCTTTGTCAATGACCAGGGTAGCATAGTGCTAGCTCATAAATTTCTCACACTTGACCTTGAGCGTAGGTGTCTGACAAAAATCAGCTTCATGGGCCATACACTGAAATCACAGTCTGTTCTTCAGATCTGGGTTGAAGCATATGGATGGAGTAATGCCGTGAAGTTTTCATCTATTATGCTTTTTGCTAAACATCAGAGGGCTTGCATGTCCTTTCAGTTTGGCATTTTTCAGAAGCACTAATCTTAATTACAAGAGAACTGTTTTGTGTGTTGTTTTGGAACAATTTTCACATTTTTATCTTTCACTATCTGTCAACTACCATTGCAGCAGGCGCTCTGGTAAACTCTCTCTCCTGGGACCATTAGGATTCTGTAGCAGAGGTAAAATACTTCTTTGTTGTATTTCGAGGAGTCCGAAGCCAGAATCTCTCAGTCTTGCCTTTGAAATCAACGAGCAGCATTAACAATCAGTCAATAATGGAGAATCTAATGGCTGTTTCTGCGGATCAGGTTGTCTAGCTCAGTGGCTCTCAACCTTTCCAGGCTTCTGTACCCCTTTCAGGAGTCTGATTTGTCTTGTGTAACCCAAGTTTCACCTCACTTAATCTATTTGCTTATAAAATGAGATATAAAAATGCAGAAGTGTCACAGCACTCTATCACTGAAAAATTGCTTATTTTTTCATTTTACCATATAATGATAAAAACAAATCAACTGGAATATAAATATTGTACTTACATTTGAGTGTATAGTATGTAGAGCAATATAAACAAGTCGTATGAAATTTTAGTTTGTACTGACTTCACTAGTGCTTTTGATGTAGCTTGTTGTAAAACAAGGCAAATATCTAGGTGAGTTGATGTTCCCTCTGGAAGACCCCTGGTTGAGAACCACTGGTCTAGCTTATGTTTGGGGGCTATCACAATTTGAAGATCCTATGTTACAGATGTGAGTAGTCAAACTCCTGCTTAGTACCAGGGATGGGTTTGGATAAAAAGGTGAACTGACACAAAAGTCACATGAAAATCTAGGTTGATGTTTGGTGCTGCATCTCTTAAGCACAGCCCCAAACTTGCAGCTCTCGGGAGGGAGGGCCTCTCGATCCTGCTTCAGGGGCTGGACCTGCCCCATATAGCTTAGGTGGCTCAAAGGTCATCTGTGCATGCGTGAAATCGAAGGGAGAGTAAGCTTGTTTGCTGCCTGTGGCTGCCCTGTGCACTGTCGGCACCAGGGGAGTACTTCTCCAGCTCGTTTTCTGCTGCCCTCACAGTATATGGGGGATATAGTGAGAGGGAGAATCCCTCCCTTAAACCTGAACCAAGTCTGTTTCAGGTACAAAAGTTCAGTCTTCCTTTTTTAAAGAATTAATTTGTTTGTGTACCCTTATCATTCTTCAGTCCCAACACATGCTGGGATTAAAATCAGAAATAATGAAATGTCATGAGGCTATTCTTGGCCTCAGTGAAAGCAAAAATATTTTAAACTGCACAAGAAGCATGTTCCTGTCACAGCTACAGCAACACTTCACAGACTCCAAGGATGTAATCCTGACTCCACTCATGTTACTCCTAGATGTTCAGTCATGCTTTCAAAATTTGTACTGACTTTTCCAAACAAAACTTTTAAATTTTGGATTCCTCATCCCTATATTCATTGGTCAACTAGTAACCATATGGTATCTGAAATACAGTTCCACATTCGTTCTCTAAACTACATACGGGAGGGAGGGGATAAGGTGGAGCATGGGGGTGGTGGGAAAGTGGTATCTTGCATACTACATTGTAGTAACTGGACAAATTATGATATTTTAATGGTAGCTATTGTAGCACCAAATATCAAAGCTGATGAAAATATTGAATCAAGATCCTATTCATTGATAGACCTACTGAAGGCCAAAACAGTAGGTTGTCTCTAGAAGGTTCATTAAATTTCAGTCTGCTGAGACAAAAATAAAAGCATGTTGGTTTGAGCAGAACTCTGATCACTAATCAGCAGTTCTGAATTAATTAAATATGAACTAGATTCTGAATAAGTTGATACTAGGACATTATTTTCTGACATTCTCAAGCTTATAAAGATGTTATGTCATGTTGTATCTTGTCAATTATGTCAACTTAGTACAGTGTAGGCTTGTGATGTGCTTTAACTAGTTGTTATGGTTCCAAACTTTTAAAAAGTTTCACGAGAGATCTCCTACATGTTTTGGACAGCATTTAGTCCATCCTAAACTTTTATGGTGAAAAAGCAGCAACTCAGAAGGACTTAAGAGTGGTCATGGACAACTGCCTTTCATGAGCTCATAGACTTTAAGGTCAGAAGGGACCATTATGATCATCTAGTCTGACCTCCTGCACAATGCAGGCCACAGAATCTCACCCACCCACTCCTGTAACAAACCCCTAACCTGTGTCTGAGTTATTGAAGTCCTCAAATTGTGGTGTGAAGACCTCAAGCTGCAGAGAATCCTCCAGCAAGTGACCCATGCCCCATGCTGCAGAGGAAGTTGAAAAACCTCCAGGGTCTCTGCCAATCTACCCTGGAGGAAAATTCCTTCCCGACCCCAAATATGGCGATCAGTGCAGTGACAAAAAGGGCTAATGTGATCCTGGGATGTATAAAAGTAGAAGTAGGGAAGTGATCTTGTCTCTGTGCGTAGCATTGGTAAAACCACTACAAGAATACTGTGTCCATGCTTAAAGAAGGATATGGAAATACTTGAGAGTTCAAATGAGGGACATACAATGATCAAGGTCCTGGCAAACAAAAAGCCTTAGGATGTGAGGCTTAAGGCGCTTAAAGCTTAAAGCTTTTCAAATCTGATTTCAGTGTATAGGTACTAACTCACGTAAAAAAAATATCTGGTGGAGGGAGGGAGGCATCTCAATCTTGCTGACAAACATATTAACAAGATCCAGTGACTGGAAGTTGAACCTTGAAATAAGATGCAAGTTCTTAGCAGTTAGGGTAACTAAACATTGGACCAGCTTACCAAGGGAGGTGGTGGTCTCATTATCACTTGGAGATTTTGAAGTGAGACTAAATATCTTCCTAAAAGACGTGCTTAAATGCAGCTCCTGGAAGAAATTCTACAGCCGGTGTGTTCTGGGGTGTGGGTGCATTGGGCCCTTTTGGGCCTGTAAATCTGATTTCTGCTGCCCGCCCCATCCATTCCATTCCTTTGACCATGAAAGGGACAAGAATCTCTGCATTGCCCTCAATATGCTCATAACACTTGCAGTTCTGTATTGAGACAATGGCTAATGAAATCACAGGCTTCAGGACTTTAGCAGATTGACTGTAGGAGTCATGAAGGAATTTGTTTCTCGCAGGTGAACATTTTGGCCAGATGTATCCTGGGTCACAGATTGACCACAGCTGGAGATGGTCCACCAGACAGGATGAACCTGTGCTCAGAGGTGCTACCGAGAATCCTCATCCTAGAGGCATGGCTGATGTTTCTTGCTCATGTGCTCAAGGTTAAACTGAGAATCAGATTTGGAATTGGGAAGCAATCTTCCCCAAGGACAGATGGGCTGTGAATTTGGGGCTCTTTTTGCATTCCTCTAAAGCACAGAGCATGGATTGCCTGTTAGGATCATCTGGGCATATCTGATCTAATCAGTTGACCGTGGGTATTGCGGGGTATCTTGGTTTATCTCATTATCTTTTTCCCTTGTAGTGTGGAGCAGTTCAGGTTCCTGAGGATTGAAATGGGGTAGCAGGGTGAAATTCACTGATCTGCAAAATACAGGAAGTCAGATGATCTAAGAGTCCCTTCTGACCTTGCACTCTATACATGTTTAAAATTGTTTGGACTAAGATTTCCAGGGACTTTCAATAAAAATGGTCTGTTGCTCCTCTATGTTCCTGATGTTGATTTAGAAAGATCAGGGAACCTCACAGGGCTTTTGCAGAGCCTAAGATGAAAGCATCTGAAATGGAAAATCATTGGTTTCTTAGAATATTTTTATTTTAAATTTTAAGTCCTATCACAATGTCTTAGAAAACTACTACAGACATCCTCCAGATACAGTCCATGGGACTGGATTTCTTTTAAGAGGTTTAGTTTGAGGCTTTCTAAACAATGGTTTAGGTTACAAAAAGAGAAGAAATCAGTTCAAAACCTGAAGCCAGGACAATCTTTTATTTTGATTTTCTGAATCATTACTTATATCTTAGGTCTTATCTGCATAATGCTGAATTTCAGGAAATAAAGTAATGTTCATCTCACTCATTTTTCTTAAGAAATCACCAAGACAGGAGAGGGGAAAGATTTAACATGGGGGAGAGGAATTCTTCTACCTGGAGTTAGGGGGTCTCTTTCCCCATTCATCATCAGCCCTCACCCATCATCCACTCCCCAGGCATGCAAATATACCAATATATGTGGAGATGCATAAAGTAAACTGAGGAATGACACAAAAATTTAGGGTACAGGTGGAAAGAAGATTCAGGTTTTTTTGAGACATTACTCAAAAGCCAAATGTTTGTATGTATTTGATAAGTACTGACAGACTGTCCAGCATCTGTCCAAGGAACAAAGGAAGGCACAGAGTCCTGCTCTGAGTTCAGTTTGATGCCCTAATCCTACCCACATGTTCCCGCAATGGGTGCCATTGTTCTACCCCAGAGCCCTACTGAAATCAGTCTGCCGACAGATTTGGTTGCAGGATCTGGGGACTAAGAAAACAGGCTTACATTGGATATAAAGATCCTGAGAGACCTGGAGGATGATGCTACTTAGAATTTGTTTTTCAATGGAAGTAGAGGCAGCACTTTACTCGAGGGCCACCCAGAGGATTCAGGGGGCCTGGGGCAAAGCAATTTCGGGGGCCCTTTCCATTAAATTTTTTTTTTGCAATACTATAGAATACTAAATTCTCGTGGGGGCTTCTGTGAGGCCTGGGGTGTGGGGCAAATTGCCCCACTTGCCCCACCCCCGCCCTGGGCAGCCCTGCTTTACTCACATGGACTAACATTTGTGGGCCTCAAAGCAGAAATGAATTTTAAGAATTAATTTTAAGTGAAGAGTAGCAGGGTGACCCATGCTTATAGTAGGAAAGATCTCTCTTATGGAAGAAGGCATGAAGATGAGGGTGAGAGACACACGGCCAGCACTCAGGTTATTTTAAAACATTTGTCAGAAAACTTAGTGATGCTTTCACAAGTTGAATATTTTGGGCACAAATTAGTTAGGGTTTAGTTGAAAAATAATAGCTTTTCATAAGAGACTATCTTGGATTATGTATAAATCTCAAAGAACAAAACTGTTTATAAATGCTGTTGTGTATTTGAACCAAACCTGAGATCAGCAATAACTCTGAGGTGATCTTTCCTCCCTCAATTTGTTGGTGTATGGTGTTCTGGGTGAGTGGGAAGGGGACCTCAACAAAAATGGCAAGGTATCTTTGGAACTGTAGCCAAAAATTGCTTTATTGCCCCCAAACAGAGAGATTCTTTTACCTTCTTTAACTGCAGTACCTAGGACCAATCCTATTCAATTTATTCATAAATGATTTGGAGAAAGGGGTCAACAGTGAGGTGGCCAAGTTTGCAGATGATACTAAACTACTCAAGATAGTTAAGACCAAAGCAGATTGTGAAGAACTTCAAAAAGATCTCACAAAACTAAGTGATTGGGCAACAAAATGGCAAATGAAATGTAAAGTAATGCACATTGGCAAAAATAACCCCAACTATACATACAATATGATGGGGGCTAATTTAGCTACAACGAGTCAGGAAAAAGATCTTGGAGTCATCGTGGATAGTTCTCTGAAGATGTCCACGCAGTGTGCAGAGGCGGTCAAAACAGCAAACAGGATGTTAGGAATCATTAAAAAGGGGATAGAGAATAAGACTGAGAATATATTATTGCCCTTATATAAATCCCTGGTACGCCCACATCTCGAATACTGTGTACAGATGTGGTCTCCTCACCTCAAAAAAGATATTCTAGCACTAGAAAAGGTTCAGAAAAGGGCAACTAAAATGATTAGGGGTTTGGAGAGGGTCCCATACGAGGAAAGATTAAAGAGGCTAGGACTCTTCAGCTTGGAAAAGAGGAGACTAAGGGGGGGATACGATAGAGGTATATAAAATCATGAGTGATGTTGAGAAAGTGGATAAGGAAAAGTTATTTACTTATTCCCATAATACAAGAACTAGGGGTCACCAAATGAAATTAATAGGCAGCAGGTTTAAAACAAATAAAAGGATGTTCTTCTTCACGCAGCGCACAGTCAACTTGTGGAACTCCTTGCCTGAGGAGGTTGTGAAGGCTAGGACTATAACAATGTTTAAAAGGGAACTGGATAAATTCATGGTGGCTAAGTCCATAAATGGCTATTAACTAGGATGGGTAAGAATGGTGTCCCTAGCCTCTGTTCGTCAGAGGATGGAGATGGATGGCAGGAGAGAGATCACTTGATCATTGCCTGTTAGGTTCACTCCCTCTGGGGCACCTGGCATTGGCCACTGTCGGTAGACAGATACTGGGCTAGATGGACCTTTGGTCTGACCCGGTACGGACGTTCTTATGTATGTTCTTAATATCTAAAGCACTGTAGATAATAGCACTCTTTCCTTCTTCTCAAATGGTAAGACTTCTTTTCTCCTCAGTTCATCAATAGACAATGATTGAGGGTGAGGGATAGTTCTGTAGAATGGGATATAAATTTAGGTAGAGTCCTGAAACCTTTAAAATTACTTGACTTTTGTGTACAGGAACTTGTTGTTCAATTGCCTTCCTTCCACCGTGGAGTCTATCTACTCCAAGATGGGGAAATGAAGTCTGAAGCGTTATTCTGCATAAAATATCTTATTGAATAACATTTAAAGTGTCTGGTACTAAATAATATTTCTGTGAAGGACACTTCCAAAAAATACCCCAGCAACAGTAAAAGTACAGATAAAACAAGATTTTAATGATGCTTAGGGTCAGTTTTAATCAGCACTGGAAGTACACATGCTTTCACAGAATGCTAGTCATTCATGATGGCACATTTGCACTACATAGGAAAGTATTGTTCCTAGCAATAATGTAGTTCTTGTAAACTGGTGTCTTCAGTTGCTAAAGTTATCTAGTTTCCTAAGTAGTTTCTAAAGACTTATGTTAAGTTTACACTGAGAGGAACAAGAAGTCACCAGACAGACTTCAGGATCCTGGGCTCTTTTTAGGTTATCAAAGCCTTGTTCTTTACTTAAAGTACATGCATAAGTCTTTGCAGGACTGGGACCCAAGTTAGCAGTTGTGCCTCTGTAGCTACATCAATCAAACTCTGAGGGTAGAGTGAATTTCAGCCTTAAGATATACTTGAAACAAAAAGTCTCCCCTCACTTTCTGTAACTTCAGTCATTTTTCCTCTAATATACTACTCTTTTTTGTTTTTGTTTTTTGAGGAAACTGACAATAGAGTACTGCTGCTCTTGTACTCTGTTTTTTAATGTTCAGATGATAAACCTTCTCAATTTGATCTCAGTGATACAACTACTGAACCATTCTCTGAGAAGTACATAATTTAATAGTATAGTGTCAGTCAAGACAAACTAGACTGGTGCTACATGCTCCAGTGAATAGAGAATCTCTGCTGTAACATATGGTAGTCTATGGCTAAACACTTGTTTACTGCTTAACTGGTGCCAACACTGAGAAGACTGCAATAAAGCTTACTGCTAACATTAATGAAAAATACAAACAAATCTAGTAGATTAACATGTCATAGGTCTCACCCCCACTTAGAGCTGTTGGGTTCCAATGTGTGTGTATGGAAATCTAAGGAAATTTTAACAATTTCCAAGGCAAATTAGCAAACTAAGCCTCTTTGTCAATATCTGCATGGTTAAACTTTTGAAAAGCCCTGTGCTCCGCTCTTAGCTGAGACAGTGATAGGTGATGATTAAACAAAATGTAGAGAATTTACAATTCTTCATGAAGCTTTTCATTTCAAAACACAACTCCAAATCAAACTGCAGCTTTTCATTTACACTCCCTTTCTTCTAAGAGCCTCGCAATATCTTATGCTCCACATTTCTATTGTGTCCCGCAGAGCAGTTCTTTTGTGAAAGTTTGAGGTGAATGAGAGAGAGTATTTAGTTGACATTTTACTTTTTGGGGACAATTTAGTCTATTTTATATAGGTTCTTATGCTACTTTCATCATA
This sequence comes from Mauremys mutica, assembly GCF_020497125.1. Lineage (NCBI taxonomy): Eukaryota > Metazoa > Chordata > Testudines > Geoemydidae > Mauremys > Mauremys mutica. The sequence goes on from NC_059078.1 coordinate 82,824,566, forward strand.
GTACCTGAGTTCCGGCAAGTATACATTGATGTGGTTTTTCTCCCTTCTCCTCTCCTTGGAGGAATGTATGTACAGTGGTGGCTGTTTTTTTTTTTTTTTTTTTTTGTTCTGGGGTTTTCTTTTTAAAATGTATTGTGACAGACCCAAACCAGTGGGGGTACAGGAATCTGGTAGAGGACAAATATACTGGTCACTGGATGAGTAGTTTTCTGTTCCTTGAGTGACCAGAGCAGGGGCTGCACTAGAGTAATCAGGAACCTGCTAGAACCAATTAAGGCAGACAGGCTGATTAGAACACCTGCAGCCAATCAAGGCAGGCTAATCAGGGCACCTGGGTTTAAAAAGGAGCTCACTCCAGTCAGGTGGGGGGAGGGGAGAGCCAGAGGAGAGGAAGTGTGTGTGAGAAGAGCTGGGAGCAAGAGGCACCAGGAGCTGAGAGGGAGAGGCAGTGGCAGTGCTGCTGGAGGACTAGGGAGTACAAGCGTTATCAGACACCAGGAGGAAGGTCCTGTGGTGAGGATAAAGAAGGTGTTTTGGAGGAGGCCATGGGGAAGTAGCCCAGGGAGTTGTAGCTGTCATGCAGCTGTTACAGGAGGCACTATAGACAGCTGCAATCCACAGGGCCCTGGGCTGGAACCCGGAGTAGAAGGCGGGCCTGGGTTCCCCCCAAACCTCCCAACTCCTGATCAGACACAGGAGGAGTTGACCCAGACTGTGGGGAAGATCACTGAGGTGAGCAAATCTGCCAATAAGCACAGGACCCACCAAGGCAGAGGAGGAACTTTTATCACAACACATATTGCTCTGTCTTCTCTAACCTTAACAAGGTTGAAGTGTCTTACACTTAGAATGGAAGGTGGTGAGGTTTGTGAGGACCCTTACTTCCTGTCAGAGTTTGTGGGTCAGAGAGAGCGCTTTATGCTTAGAGTAGAATGCCCCACTGTGCAGAAGAGCAGAGTTGTCAATCACGGTCTTTATCCTGGACCTTTAGTATCTTTTAGATATGCTGAGCCTGGCACTTTGAGCACGCTGAAGGGAAGGACTGAGACTGTGAACCTGATTCAATAGCCAGTGTAGTGAATAGAAGACAAGTTTGATTGTTTGTGGTAGTCCATTTTGCTGAAAAGAGATGCTGTAGCTTTCTATATCAGCAGGAATTCTATGGGCATTAAGGCTTCAGCCCTTAAATGTGATGAGAGAACATTCTTAAACTATAGCAGTGCAAAAGTGTGAATAACCAAGGCCAGGTCACTTGCAGGATGGGATAGTCTCTTAGCCAGATGGAGATGATGGAAAGCTTAACTTGTGGATGCTGCCTTTTGAAGTCTTAGCTTCAGTGACAAATCCAGGAGCATTCCTGAAATAGACTGATTTAAGCAACTGTGGGTGTGCCTTCAACCGAAGACTGTACCATCGCTACAGATTCCTCACATTGCTTTCTTCTGCGCATCGATGTAATGTCTGTCTTGCTCACATTCAGCTTTATGCAGCTGCTGTTCATCCATGAGCTGATCTCATCCAAACCCTGGGTCATCTTTGTGGTAGTTAATCAGTCATATGAAGTGAAGATGGGCAGAGCTGTCATTTGCATGTTGCTGGCACTTGAGTCCATGTCATCTGGCTCTATGTAGATGTTCAATGGGACAGGACAGAGAATTGATCCTTGTGAGACTCCAGAAATGAAAGAGGGTCTAGAGGTGGAAGTGCAGTTTCCCATTGCTACTCTTTGGGAGTGTCCCTCCGGAAAGAATTTACGCTATTTTAGTGCATTCCCCTGGATCCCTGCTACCTCTTTGAGCTGGGACAGCAATATTTCATGGTTGACTTTCCGGTACTGCAGAGATCCAGAAAGATGACCATGGATATTTTACCACCATTCATTGGCAGTGGGTGATCATCCACCAGTTACCACTAAAGCAGTTTCCATTCCTGAATACAAACTGTTTTTGGTCCATGATATTGGCTTCAGTCTGAGTGTTCAGTTGGCCTTTTGACTAGATTCTTTGAGCTTGCTCAGAAACAGAAGACTTGATACTGGGTGGTAGTTGGCTAGAACAGATGTACCCAGGCTATATTTTTTTTCAGTGTCAGTTGCACTGTTTGTGTGTAAAGTCCTTCCTTGACTGAAGCATTGGCCATTTTGGTTATGAATGTCACTAGTTCATGACTTTCATCAGCTAGAAGGACATGGGTCAGATTCACATGTATTGAGTTGATACTCCTTTAAGCTGTTCATAGCTCTTGATTAGTGAATGTACTGAACTCTGGGAATACAGGTGTTGGGATAGTATAGAGTGAGACTGTGCACATCAGGAAGGCGTCTCAATCTTTTTAGCCAAGTAGGATGACAGTTCTTCACAGCACTTTGTGCTAGGTTTTTTTTTATGGGCTTTATGCACTCAAGATTGAAGTTGTTACCCCTGTTAGTTCCTTAGTCAGATTTTTTTTAGCTTCAGTAGAGGCTGATGGGTACATTCTCTTGGACTGTGACACCACCTCTGCATAGGTGGAAAAATGTTTTCTAGCATATCTGTTTCAGCCTTCATTTTCTCCATCTGTGGTAAAGATTCTGACCCTCTCCGTCTGTGGTAAGATGTCAGAAAACCAAATAAATTTGTGTGGGCAATAGGGACAAATGGACCATTTAAGGGACCCTGTATTCTGGTGAAGTATAGTTTACAATGATTCACCGGATGCTTGATTCCTCATGTGCTTGGACTCGAGTGCTAGTGTTCTTAAGCATACTTTGAAATTTGAAGTCCAAGTTCTTGCAGTCTAATCAGGGTTATGAGTCTGTTGCCTGGCAACTGAGAGAGCTCTGTCTTAATAAGATAGTGAGCCATCCTGGACAGTGACTTGGTTATGATGGACTCAATAAGGAAATCTAATCTGAAAACCAATCCAAGGGGTGACTGGCTGTATGGCCAGACCAGAGATGACCTATGAAAGTTCTAGGGAGGCAAGCTAGGAGATGAAATTTGGGGATTCTGCATATGTGGCCAGCCTGCCCAGCTCTGGGGTTTCGGTGGTGGGCTGAATGTCTCCGCTCACCGCCGCTCTGGGGTTTCGGCTGCCGGCTCCTGCCAGCTGGGGTCTCAGCCCGCTGCCAGCCTGAGGTTCCTTCCCCCAGGCCAGCAGCGGGTGCTGAATGGGGCCAGCAGTGGGAACCCCAGAGCAGTGGTGGGCTGAGCCTCTCAGCCCACCTCGTGTACCATCAAAAATTGACTCGCGTGCCACCTTTGGCACGCATGCCATAGGTGGCCAACCCCTCCCATAGACCCTCAAGACTCTACACGTTCTGATAGAAGCCTGAGATGCTCCTGTATGTAACATGCATACAGTCTGTAAGGGTGAGTGCCAGGTATATAGCAGGGAAGGGGAACCACACTACATGGTTACACGAAAGAAAATAAGTTTTTCATTTCTCCCATGCCTCAGTGGAGGATAAGTGAGGGTAAGAGGCAGGAGTAAAGGTTGGTGTTTATGGCAGTTTTATTGAATGCTTCCTGTGTTTCTGTATCTGGGGTTTTTTAAGCTACAAGGCTCTGATTTTAGTACCTTGAAAATTGATGTTTTTATTACAAAAACAAATGACTACACTAGTCTAATATTTTAAAGTGGCAGATCTCTAATGTCCTGAACCTGCCTAAGAGCTTTTTGTTTAGGAATATTTCCTTTATATGTGTGTGGGGCACCATTAAAAATTTGTGGGACTAGAATTCTAAAACTTGGCAAATGGGGTGAGTCTCAGAAAGCTGCAAAAACATGCTAAAGCACAAAATGGGGGGGGGAAGATAGAAAAACTAATTTTTAATAAGCAATAACTTGTGCTCTTCAGTGATACATTAAGAAATGTAGTTCTAATATTTAGACTGGTGTGACACATGCTTATAATGTAATTCAAATCTATTCATCAATTCAGTGAGGGAGGTGTAGAATGTCATTTACTTTTATGCTATAACAATCAGTTTCTTTTTACTCTCAAATCTAATTCTTTTAAAAGTCACATGTGGAAAGTTTGACTTGAACAGTGAATACTAATAAGATGTGAAAATCTGCCTTATGTAATAAGTCCACTTGTCAGTCATTTGCTCCTAACTACTTATTTGTAACTTGTATTACACATATCCAAGGTTAGTCTCCTTTATTAGCTCTTTAGTTAGAAACAATATCAGGTATTAAAATATTTATATTTAAACCTGTTTCATCAATCTAAGCACACAGGAAAACTAAATTTGTATAAATGTATTAACTGTTCCACTAAAGACTTCAAAACAATTCATTTGAAATGTTCTGTACTCTTTCCTGTCATGTCCTTAATTCTATGTAGACTCTTCTGCCAAGTTGACTTTTTCCTGTAAATATATAAACAGATCATAAGACTCAACGTGATATCCTAGTTTCCCTGTAGGTGTCACAGATTATACCAAGGGATATGTAGAACAGAACGTTTGCTTTCAGATAAACATTTCTTGGGTGGAAAGAAGTGACTGAATTTTAAAATCATAGTAACCTCCATTTATCACAGCAATATAAACCCCATTCTGTTTATAGCTGTGGAAGAACCCTTCTTGTTACCTGTGTGTGTTTTTTTTTTTTTTTTTTTTTTTAAGCCCAACATCTAGCTAGATATATTGATGTCCAACTATAATGCATGGCTCAAACATAGTCTGAGTTCAGAGTTTAGACTCACTAACATGGGATCACTTTCAAAATTGTTTCCTTAGGAAGGAATAATTTGACTGGTTTATGATTGCAGACTTTTAATTCCATGGTTGTGAAGACCTCACCATTTCCACCCAACATTCTAAACATGAAGCAAAATAATATTTATTAAACTTTTTCTATGTAGGACAAATGTCAAATGTGTAAAATGGGACTAATTACACTGACCTCCTTTGTAAAATGTCTGGAGATCTTTGTGTTTACCTCAAGTTCCACAAACACTACTTTCCACAGCACCCCTATAAAATAGGCATGTATTGTAGATGGGGAAACTGAGTCAGCGTGTGACCTGTCCAAGGCTACCCAAGTCATTGGAAAAGCTAGGATTGGAACTCAAGAGGGGCTGGCTCCCAGTTGGGGCCTAGTGGACTGCATACTCAACTGGAGTCAGTTCAGTGATTGAAAATACAGAGAGAAGTTGAATTTTCACATTTCTATATCTAATCAGCTCATTATAGATACAATCACTCTTCTTTCAGCAGGAAATAGGTAGAGTGTAGTACTTCAGAGACCAAGGAAATGGAACACTATGCAGCAGAACTTACCAGCTGGAAACAAGAAAATGGTTGGCAATTGGAAGACTCCTGCTGCAGTTATTCCCAATTCAGAGTTTCAATGTAAAACAAATTCTAACAATATGGGGTCAAAGTGATCTGTGTAACATCAAATGGGGAAGCCAGATTACAATGGGTAATGAGTGAGACTCCTGACCTTTAGTTCCTGCCCCAGCTTGTGAGTGTGTGGTAGGTGAGATTAAAGAAAAACAGATCATCTTGGCTAAAGTTGTGTTGAAACAGTCACCAGGGTAGGCAAGCTCATAGTTAGTGACTCATTTGTGTGGATGACTTTCTTTTGACTTTCTTTTTTTTTTTTTTTTCCCCACCCGGAGCTTTAGGTGGTGCTTTACTGAAGAGATTCATAAACAGGTTTTTAAAAAAATGCACAAATCTTACAAGAAGCTAGTGATCCATAGATTATAATTGATTGACTTTTCTGGGTTCATTGTTTTAAAATTAACTTTTACCTTATTACTTAGGAATTGCTCTCCATGCTGAAGACTTTTATCTTGAACAAAATATAACTTTGTTTATACAGTTAAAAATTGCCTTCCTTTTGTGCATCTGTGTTGTACTAAGCACAATATTAAAATGCCAGCTCATTACTTTATCCGGGGCTGGTTATACTAAAACCATCAATATTAAAAACAAGTGTATGTTTCACTCCAGAGATTTATAAATTTCTTCCATTTTTTATATGACAGGTGTTCTTAGGAAGGTCAACTTTATGTTTGGGGTGGAGATGCCAGGTGATTAAATGGAGTATGCAATGCTACCAGTAATCCCATTCCACTGTGTTGGAGCTCCAATGTGCTGAGCCCTGTAGCTTTCCCTATTAATGCTTAATGGAAAAGCAGCAGGACCCAGTGCAACAGTGTTAAAACTACTGCAGAATGAGATCAGAAACTGCACTATGATTGCTAGGAAATAAATTCCTTTTCCAGTCTGAATACCTGGCTAACTACAATTAACATATCAATATTGTAAATGCAACTGACAACTGCATCAGGCCAATAAATGGAAGTTGTAGGATAAAGAAATACATTTCAATGGCCATTGCACAGTCTCAGTCAAAATGTCTGTCTGTTTTTGGAGCCAGGGATGATGTAGTCCTACTCCTGCAAAAATTGGAGAAGCTGTTTGCGAAGAGGCTTATTAAAATATATCATAGCTTGCTATTAGAAATAGCAAACTCAAGTTCTGCTTAACTTGTATCTCTTTTGTTTTTCTTGGAGGCTGCTGTGTATAAATTTCTTCTTGTTCATGGTAACAGCACCACATCTTCATCCAACTGCTTTGAAAACTGTTTTCTGTGAATGCTACCCTACTTCACGATCACTTAAATCTGAGAAGGATTAAAAGTTCAGATAAAATGGTGGCAAAATCATGGGAATGCATAACACGGGTGTGGAACCTTTCACAGTGAAGTCTCCAACTTACATCTAGCAGAGGTCTCTATTTATGGAAGTTTGTTAAGCAATTGAACAGCCATTAAGTATAATGTGAAAAACCTGGGTGGCTGTTGCCCAGAGCCAGGTGGACAAATGTCCACACTAAACAAAAATACTGTAGTTGTTGGCAGTAATTGTATCTATATTTACACTTTGATCAGAGAGGCCATTGGTTGACTGGATTGTTGAATCTGGTACCCTTTTACCTGTATAGGTCCTGCAGGTCAGGGTTGAGGCATGCTGACAATCAGTGTAACAGAATATCAGGGTTGGAAGGGACTTCAGGAGATCATCTAGTCCAACCCCCTGCTCAAAGCAGGACCAATCCCCAAATGGCCCCCTCAAGGATTCAACTCACAACCCTGGGTTTAGCAGGCCAATGCTCAAACCACTGACAAGTTGTTGTTATTAGCATTCTTTAGCCTTTGTATAAATGGCTCCAGTCTCCAGGGCTCCCAGTCTGGCACATTTCACCAGCACTAATTCCACACGAACATTGGTCTGCTCTGGTCATTGGCCACTTTTTTTAAATTTTCAAATGGAAGCTATAAGTCACTGGCTGTTAACGCACCAAGCTCTTTCTAAATCATAAGATAGAACCCAACATGGAGTGGTAGAATTTACCCAAGGGCATGATGTCCCAAACAAGGATATTGATCTGTTGTCTATGACTCTTCCCTCCCTGCTCATGTTTATGCACTTGTGCACGTTTGTGTGCATGAGTAGGGGAATCCCATCCCTAGCTCATAGTGTAGACAACCTAATTAATAGCTTTTTACAGTGCGTTTCATCCTTAGATATAAGAGGGTAAATATAAATATCCCACTTCACAATGAGGGGAAAGTGAGGTACAAAGAGGTAGAGTAACCTTCCCAAGCTCACTCAGGGCATAGGGGCTAGGTGTAGAATCCGGATCTTCTGATTCCCAACCCAGTGCTCTTATCAATGGGAGCTCACCAGTATAGTTGTATTGCTGAGTGCAGATTGTTTTTGTTCCAATAGATATAGATGTCAGTCTGACTGAGCATGGGTTTCCACATTTTTTACAATTACAACTAGTATCACATCTGTACCCATGCCTGTATCTGTCTTAAAAAAATTAATATGTTCTCAATGTAGAATGTGCAGTGCAAACTCAGATGGGTTTCCTAGGGCAGTGGTTTTCAAACTTTTTTCTGGGGACATAGTTGAAGAAAATTGATGCCTGTGATCCAATGGAGCTGGGGATGAGGGGCTTGGGAGGGGCTCAGGGCTGGGGCAGAGGGTTGGGGTGAGGGTTTCAGGGTGGGGCTGCGAATGAGGGGTTCAGGGTGTGTGGGGGGTTCTGGGCTGGGGAAGGAGGTTGGGATGCAGGAGGGGGTCTGGGCTCTAGGCAGGGTGTGCAGGCTCTGGGCTGGGGCTGAGGATGAGGGGTTTGGTGTGCAGGAGAGGTTCTGGATTGGGGGGGGCTCAGGGTTGGGGCACAGGGTTGGAGCATGGACTTAGCACCCGAGCTGTGGTGCTGACTGGGAGCCACTGGAGGTAAGGCAGGCTTTCTGCCTGTCCTGGCACCGTGGATATTGTTGTGCCCCAGGAGCAGCCAGCAGCGGGTCCACTCCGAGGCAGAGGCGCACAAGCGGCTCCTTGCGGCTCTTGCCCACAGGCACTGCTCTGCCAGCTCCCATTGGCTGGGAACTGGCCAATGGGAGTGTGGAGTCTGTGCTCGGGGCAGGGGCAGCGCATGGAACCCCGTGGACCCCCTGCCTAAAAGCCGCACCCACTGCTGACTGCTTCTGGGGCACAGCACCGTGTCAGTACAGGTAGGCACTAGCCTGACTTAACTGGGCAGCACTGCTGACTGGACGTTTAACTGCCCAGTCGGTGGTGCTGACCAGAGCTGGTGGGGTCCCTGGGTGCTGAGCAAGGTGATCCAGTGCCTTACATGCTGCGACTCAGTCCTGGGTTGCGACCTGAACTTTGAAAAACACTATTCTAGGGTATGTCTGTACTGCAACGTAAGCCCAAGGTTTGAACTAAGGGACCCAATGTTCAAGCCTTATTGCTTTGCAGTGCAGACACAGTTCCACTGGACTTGTGCTCTGGGATTCTATAAAAAGTATTCTACAGTCCCACTGGTCAGCTTTGTTCTCTGCCCCAAAAAGTCAAGTTTGGTGGATAGTCAAGTTTTTCCCACCACAAACAAAGGGCTAGAGCAGTCACATTTTGGGAGGGGCATTAGGAAATCTGGGGCATGGGTGGTTGGACTTGGGCCCACATAAAGCAGTGTAGACAGTGGAGCACCAAGTTGAGACCTAGGGTTCAACAATTCCTAACCTGGGATCACAAATGAGTGTTGCCGCTCAAGCCTTAGATTAACAAATGCAGGGTCTGCTAACTCACCTTCAACTAACCCAGGGCTTGCATTGCAGTGTAGACATACCTTTAGTGACTTATTTATATAGTAACTTCATGTAGGTACTAGAACACCATATTTAGCCAACACTGTTTGCAGAAGCTTAGCAGACATGCGTACAATGGGGATCCAAATGAGTGAAATATCCATTAGTCACTCAGACTGCAAAGTTAAAAATGCTGCTATATTAGCAGGCCCATGAGAGAGGAAATATTTCCATTCTAATTTTAATGCTACCTCCCCAGTTTATAAACAGAAAACCAAAAAGTGGTGTTACTTTTTATTTCTCATAGTCTGACTTTAGCAATTGTATACTACTGTGTATACCGGTCACCATTTTTAAAAAAAGTCAGCAATTATCACAGAGAGGTATCTAAAATGTCTCATTCCTGTAATTAGAACAGGAAATAACTTTTTGGCAACTGTTGGTGAATCTGACTTTTCTGTGACGAAAGGGCAATTAGCTACTTGAGCAACTTATTTGGGATGTGGTGGATTCTCCATTGGAAGTCTTTAAATTGAGATTGGATGTATTTCTAAAAATATGTTCTACCACAACCAAAAACTGTCGGCTTAATGTAGGAATTACTAGGTAAAATCCAGTGGCCTCTGTCAACCAGCAGATCAGACTGCATCATAACTCCTTTTGATTTTAAAATCTGACTCTATGGATTCATTTTAACTTTTAAAATCTTTTGAAGTTGCTCAATTATCAGATGAGCCTGATGTCCCGAGTGAGCTTGTGTAGGTTACTCTACCTCTTTGTACCTCACTTTCCCCTCATTGTGAAATGGGATATTTATATTTACCCTCTTATATCTAAGGATGAAAAGCACTGTGAAAAGCTAATAAATAGGTTGCCTACACTATGAACTAGGGATGACATTTCCCCTACTCATGCACACAAACTTGCACAAGTGCATAAACATGAGCAGGGAGGGACGAGTCACATCTCTAGCTTGTAATGTAGACAAAGGCTTGGACTCACATTTTTGCAGACAACAGTTCAGATCAGGAGTTAGTAAAAGTTCTTCATTACTTCCCTTTTAGTAACTCAGATATTTCTGTTGTTCCCCTAAAACTTATGATGCAAAGTATAGACTGGAGTGTGGAATGAGCTCCAAGGGCCACCAAAATATGTAGAAGCACATAGTTAGTGCTGATTACCAGGCTCCATTAGAATGTCAAATCATGTTTCACAAGTACACCAGATGAGTAAAATATGAAAGTGAAGAACTTAAATCCAATTTTGAGGCTCAGCAATAGTTTATTTCCCCAAGGACCAAATTCTGAGCTTGAATGTGTATGCAACTTCTGTTCAAAGTCCATAGGAACTGTGTGTCCATGATTAAGGACATGTTTTGACCATGTAACACACAGAATAGGAATGGTCTTTTTTAAAAAAAGGAAACCATATTAGCATGCCTTGGTCACTTAATTTTAGACTTAAATATCAGTGATAGATCGAGCTAGTTGAAAAGTTTTTTTTTTCATGACCTATTTTTTACTTAAATTCTTCATTTGTCAAAATTTCAACAAGGAAAACTTTGGAAAAATCTGGATATGTTTTGACTCATGAAAGTTTTTCTTCTCCGAGCTCTGGTAAAACACCCACCTTTTTAGTTTAACATCTTTTCCCACTAGCAAAATGGGAGGAAAAAGTTTTAAAATTAAAATTACTTTTTTTTAAAAGTAATCCTTTGTTTCATTTAGAGAAAAAGTAATACTTAGACTTTATTCCATATTGGGGAAAACAAAAAAGAATGGGAAAGAATAGGGTTTTTTCCACTGGCTTGCTTTCTCTATTTTGCCCTCTGCCTCTCTTCCAGTTGAAAAAAATATTTTTGATTTAAAAATCAGTAAGATTCTTTCCACCAAAATGAAAAATCAAAATTGAAAACTTAAAACAAAAATGAAATCTCCGTGGGTGTGATCTCTGACCCTGTTGTTGTATCAACCAAGCAAGTTACTAACAACTTCAACAGGACTTTATTATTACCATGGAAACCTCTGTACCAAGCTGCTGCTGCACACACTGTAACTCTCACTCAGCCTCCTCAACTCTCTTTCCCCCTCCTTCCTGTTTTCTGTCCTTTCAGGCCTGGTCTACACTAGGACTTTAATTCGAATTTAGCAGCGTTAATTCGAACTAACCGCTCAACCGTCCACACCAGGAAGCCATTTAATTCAAACTAGAGGGCTCTTTAGTTCGAATTTGGTACTACACCCCGACAGGTGGAGTAACGCTAAATTCGACATGGCTAGCTCGAATTAGGCTAGGTGTGGATGCAAATCGAACTTAGTAGCTCTGGGAGCTATCCCACAGTGCACCACTCTGTTGACGCTCTGGACAGCAGTCGGAGCTTGGATTCTCTGACCAGCCACACAGGAAATGACCCGGGAAAATTTGAATTCCTTTTCCTGTCTGGGCACTTTGAATCTGACGTCCTGGCTGGACATCGGGGCGAGCTCCGCAGCACCTGCAACGATGCAGAGCTCTCCAGCAGAGGAGTTCATGTTATCTGTGAATAGAAAGAGGGACCCAGCATAGACTGACTGGGAACTCTTCGATCTGATCGGTGTGTGGGGCGAGGAGTCTGTGCTTTCGGAGCTGCGCTCCAAAACAGGGAATGCGAAGACCTACGAGAAGGTCTCCAAAGCCATGAGAGACAGAGGATACAGGCGGGATGCAACGCAGCGCCGCGTGAAAATCAAGGACCCCAGACAAGGCTACCAAAAAATCAAAGCGGCAAACGGACGCTACGGAGCCTGCCACCACTGCCCCACCAGTGACCGTGGACTCTGACGATGGGACAGTGTCGACGGCCAGTTCCTCGGTGATGTTCGCGGACGGGGAAGATGAGGAAGGGTTTGTGGAGGACGAGGCAGGTGAGAGCGCTTACAGCGCTGGTTTCCCCGACAGCCAGGATCTCTTCATCACCGTAATGGAGATCCCCCAACAACCCTCCCCGGCCATTAACCCGGACCCTGAATCAGGGGAAGGAGCAGTCGGTAAGTGCTTTAACCATGTTAACTTTTATTCTTAATATAACAGGAATCTTAACTGTGTGAAAAGGAGGTCTCTCTAGATATGGGGATAGAACAGAAATCATCCTTGGAGATCTCCACGAAGCTCTCCTTGCGTTAATCGAAAAGCATCAGCAGGAGGTTCCTGGGGAGAGCTGCCTTATTGGGTGCTCCGTGGTAGCACAGTTTTCCGCGCAAGGCTTTCATGAGGTACTCAGGGAGCACTGCCTCCCTGAGCACGGCTGCATCGGGCCCTGGTTCGTGCTAGCTTTCACGCAGCATGCGCTCTCTATCTCCTTCAGTGACCCTCCTCAGGGTGATCTCGCTCGGAGACTCCTGCATCTAATTAGGATAATTACTGTAATTTTACACCTGGTCCAAAGTATTTTTAAAAAAATCTACGGACAGACAGCATAGCACAGACTCAGCACGCAGCTGCGTGACGAGCGTAACGGAAAGCCAAAGAATATAATGGACGCTCATGGAGGGAGGGGGGAATGAGGACGCAAGGTATCCCACAGTTCCTGCTGTCTCCGAAAAGTATTTGCATTCTTGGATGAGCTCCAAATGCTTCTAGGGTCAAACACAGTGTCTGCGGTGGGTCAGGGCATAGTTCGGCAATTTGCGCACACACCCCACCCACCACCAGAAGTGAAAACAATCCTCTGTTGACTCTTTTACATGTCACCGTATCTTTACTGAATGCTGCAGATAGACGCGATGGTGCAGCACTCAACACCAACATCCTTGCTCCCCCCACGCTATGGATGGCTGATGGTACAGAAAGATGGAAATCCGTCCTCATCATCAGCCTATTGGCACATGGGGCAGTGCAAAAGGGCTGGTAACCATGCCGACTAGCATCAGTAAGGTCGATCAAGGGCGCCTGTCCCTAATTTTTGATGGCAGATGGTGCAATATGGCTGGTAACCGTCCTCATCATTGCAACAGGGGGCTGAGCTCCATCAGCCCCCACCCTTCATTGTAAATAAAAGATTCAATTGCCCCTGGACTAGCAGAGGGATGATGGGCTCCTTCATCCACACTCCTTAATGTCCTGCCTGGACTATCATTGCAGCTGGAGGCTTCCTTCCACTCATTTCTCACAAACAAGTCACTGTGTCTTTTTCCTGCATTCTATATTACTTCATCACACAAGTGGGGGGACAATGGTATGGTAGCCCAGGAAGGCTGGGGTAAGAACGGAATGAACAGGTGGTGTTGTTGCAGGAGCACCCCCTGTGAATAGCATACAGCTCATAATTTATGCAGGATCGGACACAGAGCAGCTGTGCTCTCTGGTTCTATGATACAGTGGTTCTCTAGTACACTTGCCCATAATCTAGGCAGGACTGATTCTATTTTTAGATACCAAAAAGGAGGGATTGACTCAGGGAGTCATTCCCAATTTTTGCTTTTGCGCCCCTGGCTGCTCGGCCAGGGGCACTTATGACAGCACCAAATGGGGCAGTGCAAAAGGACAGGTAACCATGCCCATCTTATTACCATCTTATTACCAATTTATGGTATGGTAGATGGTACAATATGGCTGGTAACCATCTCTGCTGTCATGCAAAAGCATGCTGCTGTGTAGCGCTGCTGGCCCGCCTCTGTCAGCGGCATCTAGTACACATACGGTGACATACACAAAAGGCAAAACAGTGTCCATGGTTGCCACGCTGTGGTGTATGCCAGGGCAAATCTGGGAAAACGGGCTTGAAATGATTGTCTGCCGTTGCTTTCCCGGAGGAAGGAATGACTGGCGACATTTACCCAGAATCCACCGCGAAAATGATTTGTGCCCCAGCAGGCACAGGGGTCTCAACCCAGAATTCACAGAGACAGCCTAGACTCAGTTAATTGTTCGCAAAAATGTATCTTTGCAAGGAATTCACTCCCTGTTTCCCATCTCACAGCTTCCACTGTCTCCAGACCTGCCACAGCATCCCCCTCACAGAGGCTGGCAAAGATTAGGCGGCGAAAGAAAAAGACAAGGGACAAGATGTTCGAGGAACGTATGGGCTGCTACCTAGCAGAGGCGGACCAGCAGAGCCAGTGGAGGGAGACCGTCTCTCTGTGCCAGCACTCACACAGCAAACGGGAGGAGAGGTGGCGTGAGGAAGACAAGCAGGCGACTGAAACAATGCTTGGACTAGTGAGGGAGCAAACGGACACGCTCAGGCGCCTTGTGGATGTTCTGCAGGACCGCAGGAGGACAGAGACACCCTGCAGTGTATCTGCAACCGCACTCCCCCGCCACAAAGTCCCATACCCCCCTCACCGAAAATAATCAGGAGGAGGGGCGGCCGGGGACGTGAATACTGTCACTGCACCACAGCACAGTGCTCAAGTACCCAAAAGCTCTCATACCCTACATTTGCCGAAGTCCTTCACTTCCAGACTCACAGTAGTCCCAATCCCAGTCCCATCCCCTAACTGTCTACTTAATTAATAAAAATGCTTTGCTGTTAATTACTGTTTCCGTTATGTTTTTTCAAAGAAGACTGTGTTTGAATGGGGGGCGTGGGGAAGGGGGTGGTTAATTGCATAGGACAGTCACCTTTCCCAGGGTACAGACACGGGGGCAGGATCAGCAGCGGGTCACACACACGGTGCAGTCAGTAGGCACCCTGGTCGGTTTTTGGAGGTGGTTTCCAGGATCTGTGTGGGCGGGGGAGATGTGACTTTGCAGCGGGGGAGGGCGGTTACAGATCTTATACAGCGGTCCTTGTCCTGGACCGCTGAGTCACGCAGCTGAGGAATCTGTATCCGTCCTCCTCCACCACAAGGTCACATATCCGCCCGCACACAGAATTCCATAAAGAGGGATGGCAGGCTCCGTTGAAAGAAGCATTCCGGCACTGCGGACCGCTCTAGGAGCAGGAGCCTGTCATTCCTTGAGTTTAGAGGCGGTCTTTACATCACCGCACACCCTACCCAGCACAGCCTGCGTCCCAGTTTCAACCCTTTCACGAAAAGTCATGAATAAAGAAACCTTTGTTAAGTAATAATGGGACATGTATTTTATTTTTACACGTGTGCTGGAAGTGGGGGTAACGGGGTGAACGGGGTATGTAACCGAAGAGGAGAGTCAACAGTAACTGGGTAAAGAAACAGGGGCAGGTTCAGCTTCTCTGTAAAGAAACTGAACAGTCACAGGTCACGCTGCTCGCTGGTATTTGAAGAGTTCCTTGTCGCTGTCCCAGGCGCCTGTATAGGGCTTCATGAGCAAGTGCATTAGCGGGCAGGCTGGGTCCCTGAGGATGACTATAGGCATCTGCACATCCACAACAGTTATTTCGTGGTCCGGGAAGAAACTACCTTCCTGCAGGCGTCTGAGCAGCCCACAGTTCCTGAAAACACACGCATCATGAACCTTGCCCGGCCACCCGACGTTGATGTTTGTAAAACGTCCCCTATGGTCCCCCAGTGCTTGCAGCACCATTGAAAAGTAGCCCAATTTCTCAGCAGTTGACTGTGGAAGAGGTGGACGATAAAGTGCGAGGAGGAGAAAACGGCGATGATCGCAGCGGGCTCCGTGCTTGCAGTGCTGTGGCGTCCGCGCTGTCACTGACCAGAAAAGTGCACGAACAGATTGCCCACAGGCACTTTCAAGGAGGGAGGGAGGGAGGTTGTGATTGACGGTTCAATGACGACACTTACCCAAAACCACCCTCAACACATTTCTCCCCCCAGCAGGCATTGGGGGCTCTACCCAGCATTCCAATGGGCAGCGGGGACTGTGGGAACTGTGGGATAGCTTCCCACAGTGCACCGCTTCCAAAGTCGACGCTGGCCCCGTGAATGTGGACTCAGAAATTCGAATTAGTGTATTTAGTATGGATACACAAATTCGACTTCATAAGGTCAAATCCACAAATTCGAACTAAGTTGATTCGAAATAGTCTTGTAGTGTAGACAAGGCCTCAGACTCCCAACAGCCAATGCTCCCAGTGCTAATAATTACAAGCACATCTAAACACCACACATGTCTGACAAAGGAGCAATCTCGTATAAGAGACACCAGCACTCAAGTATTACTTCATAAGTTTTAGGCATTTGTAAAGAAGTATGGTACCTAGTATACCAGGTTAGTTGCTAACTAAGTACATCAAAAGGTTTGCAGAGTGCTTTCTGCAGATATTGAAAAGAATTATAGAAAAAGGGAACCACTCAAAGATGTTGGTGTACAAATGTACAGCAAATATAGTGGTTTATCATGCTCTTCCTTAAACAACGATACAAGGAAAAACCCCATAAGAATCCTTAAATTGGGTGCTGTCTTGACAGACTTTCTCCCAGTCCCCGCCGTAAAGCATTCATCTTAAAAATAAAGTTGCCGTACTTATTTTCTGTTAGAGGTATTGGTAGAACGGGTGTAGTAACTGGAAGGAAACACTTACGATTTATTGACAACCAGCAAAAGCACATCCCAGGGAAAAACAAAACTGCAAAGTAGAAAAATGTGAAATAAAAAAATACTTTTTCCATTTATGATAAAGCGGAGTAAATGTATAATGTATGGGGCCACGCTTTCAATCATGCTCTGCTCCCACTTCAGCATCTGGATGATGTCTCTGGACTCTTCAGAAAAGTTTAGTACCCAGTGGCTTCTGTTGGGTCTTCAGACTTAGTGAAACTTAGTCAAAACTTTCTTTACAAGTTTTACTTTTCTTTTTCTTCAGAAAACCAGACTTAGACTCCCTTAGGGAACTGATGGACAGGATCCCCTGGGAGGCTAATATGAGGGGGAAAGGAGTCCAGGAGAGCTGGCTGTATTTTAAAGAAGCCTTATTGAGGGTGCAGGAATAAACCATCCCGAAGTGCAGAAAGTATAGCAAATATGGCAGGCGACCAGTTTGGCTTAACAGTGAAATCTTTGGTGAGCTTAAACTCAAAAAGGAAGCTTGCAAGAAGTGGAAATTTGGACAGATGACTAGGGAGGAGTATAAAAATAATGCTAGAGCAGGGGTCTCAAACGTGCGGCCCACAGAGTTATTTGCTGAGGCACGCCAAGCTCCCTGCGGCCTCCCTGCACCCCCTCCGAGTTATTTCCTGTGGCCGCCAAGCTTCCCTCACCTGCTGCCCCCCTCCTCCACCAGCACATCGCGTCCCTGCTCATCTGCCTACCTCCAGGAGCTTCCCGCTGCCAAACAGCTGTTTGTCGGTGCTTAGCGCTTTCCAGGAGGGAAGTGAGAGGAGCGGGGAACCACACGCTCAGGGGAGGAGGTGGAGAAGAGGCAGTGCAGGGGCGGGGATTTGGGGAAGGGGTTGGAATAGGAGCAAGGAGTGGGTGGAGTTGAGGTGGGGACTTTGCCGAAGGGGTTGGAATGGGGGCAGGGAAGCGGTGGGAAGCGGCGGGGGCCTCATGGAAGGGGTGGAGTGGGGGCAGGGCCAGGCGCAGCACGGGGAGGAGTGTCAGTGATGCGGCCCTCTGGCCAATGTTCTAGTCCTCATGTGGCCCTCGTGCTCGTTTGAGATCCCTGTGCTAGAGCACGCAGGGGTGTAATCAGGAAGGCAAAATTGGAGTTGCAGCTAGCAAGGGATGTGAAGGGTAACAAGAAGGGTTTCTACAGGTATGTTAGCAACAAGAAGAAGGTCAGGGAAAGTGTGGGACCCTTACTGAATGGGGGAGATAACATAGTGACAGATGATGTGGAAAAAGCTGAAGTACTCAACGTATTTTTTTGCCTCAGTCGTCATGGTCAGCTCTCACACTGATGCACTGGGCAACACAGCATGGAGAGTAGGTGAGCAGCCCTCAGTGGTGAAATAACAGGTTAAGGGCTATTTAGAAAAGCTGGACATGCACAAGGGTCCAGATCTAATGCATCCAAGGCTGTTGAGGGAGTTGGCTGATGTGAATGCAGAGCCATTGGCCATTATCTTTGAAAATTCGTGGCTATCAGAGGATGTCCTGGACAATTGAAAAAAGGCAAATATAGTGCCTATATTTTAAAAAAGGGGGAAAAAAGTCCCCGGCAAAATCACGGAGCAGGTTCTCAAGGAATCCATTTTGAAGTACTTGGAGGAGAGGAAGGTGATCAGGAACAGTCAACATGGATTCACCAAGGGCAAGTCATGCCTGACCAACCTGATTGCCTTCTATGATGAGCTATCTGGCACTGTGGATATGGGGAAAGCGGTGGAAGAGAGATATCTTGACTTTAGCAAAGCTTTTGATATGGTCTCCCACAGTATTCTTGCCAGAAAGTTAAAGTAGTATGGGTTGGATGAATGGACTATAAGGTGGATAGAAAGCTGGCTAGATTGTCGGGCTCAACGGGTAGTGATCAATGGTTCGATGTCTAGTTGGCAGCTGGTATCAAGTGGAGTGCTGCAGAGGTCGGTACTGGGGCCGGTTTTGTTTAATATCTTTATTAATGATCTGGATGATGGGATTAATTGCACCCTCAGCAAGTTTGCAGATGACACTAAACTTAGGGGAGAGGTAGATACACTGGAGTATAGGATAGGGTCCAGAATGACCTAGACAAATTGGAGGATTGGGCCAGAAGAAATCTGCTCAGGTTCAACAAGGGCAAGTGCAGAATTCTACACTTAAGAAGAAAGAATCCCATGCACCGCTACATGCTGGGGACCGAGTGGCTAAGCAGCAGTTTTGCAGAAAAGGACCTGGGGATTACAGTAGATGCAGGGCGGCTCTAAGTATTTTGCCACCCCAAGCACGGCAGGCAGGCTGCCTTCCACAGCTTGCCTGCGGGAGGTCCCTGGTCCCGCGGATTCAGTGGCACGCCTGCGGGAAGTCCGCCGAAGCCGCGGGACCAGCGAACCCTCCGCAGGCATGCCTCCAAAGGCAACCTGCCTGCTGCCCTTGCGGCGACCGGCAGAGCGCCCCCCGCGGCTTGCCGCCCCAGGCACGCGCTTGGCGTGCTGGTGCCTGGAGCCGCCCCTGAGTGGATGAGAAGCTGGATATGAGTCAGCAGTGTGCCCTTATTGCCAAGAAGGCCAATGGCATATTGGGCTGTATTGGTAGGATCATTGCCAACAGATGGAGGGAAGTGATTATTCCCCTCCATTCAGCACCGGTGAGGCCACACCTGGAGTACTGTGTCTGGTTTTGGTCCTCCCACTACAGAAGGGATGTGGACAAATTGGAGAGAGTCCAGCAGAGGGCAACAAAAATGATTAGGGGGCTGGGGCACATGGCTTACGAGGAGAGGCTGCGGGAACTGGGGTTATTTAATCTGCAGAAGAGAAGAGTGAGGGGGGATTTGATAGCAGCCTTCAATTACCTGAAGGGAGGTTCCAAAGAGGATGGAGCTAGGCTGTTCTCAGTGGTGGCAGATGATAGAACAAGGAGTAATGGTCTCAAATTTCAGTGTGGGGAGGTCTAGGGTGAATATTAGGAAACACTATTTCACTAGGAGTGTGCTGAAGCACCGGAATGGGTTACCTAGGGAGGAGGTGGTATCTCTATCCTTTAGAGGTTTTTAAGGCGCAGCTTAAAAAAGCCCTGGCTGGGATGATTTAGTTGGGGATAGGTCCTGCTTTGAGCAGGGGATTGGACTAGATCAGCGGTCCCCAACCTTTTTGGCACCAGGGACCGGTTTCGTAGAAAAAAAATTTCCGCGGACCTGTGGGATGGTTTTGGGACGATTCAAGCGCATTACATTTATTTTTGTACTTTTATTTATTATTATTGTAAAAGATAATGAAATAATTATACAACTGACCATAATGCAGAATTAGTGGGAGCCCTGCCCCCATCTGACCTCCCCCACTTCCTGCCCCCACGACTGCCCGCCCCCCTCAGAATCCCTGATCCATCCTGCTCCTTGTCCCCTCACCATCCCCCAGAGACCCCACCACCCTGGGACCTCACCCCTGCTCCCTGTCCCCTGACTGCCCCAACCCCTATCCCCCCCCCCCCGCTGAGCCCTGACAGATCCCCCCGGAACACCCACAATCCAACCCCCCCATTCCCTGCCCCCTGACCGCCCCCCCAACCTCCGCCCCCTCTCTGTGCCCTGACTGTCCCCAGGACTCCCTGCCCCTTAGCCAACCCCACTGGCCCCAGCCTCTTACCCCCGGCTCCCTCCTCACCTGGAGCCTCAGCGCCTCGCCCGACAGCTACAGCGTGTCTCCAGTGGGGCCTGAGCTCCGTCCCGCTCAGAGCCGTGTGGTGAGGGGGCGGGGCTGGGAGCTCCACGCTGAGCGGAGGCAGCTGAGCTCAGCCCGGAGCACGCAGCCCCGCCCCCTCACCACGCGGCTCTGAGGGGGCGGGGCTCAGGGGCCCCGCCGGAGACATGCCACTTGATGTGCTAGGGGTCGGTTCGCGGCCCGGTTCCTAACAGGCTGCGGACGGGTACCGGTCCGCGGCCCGGGGGTTGGGGACCCCTGGACTAGATGACTTCCTGAGGTCTCTTCCAACCCTAATCTATGATTCTATGTAGAAGATCTGTATTTTCCAATAATGGAAACCAAGGTTGCACAGCCTATGCCAATTGTTGGGCTTGATTCAAGTTCTACTGAGAGGCTTAGCACAATGTTACTTCACAAATCATGTATACAGGGATTGTTGTTTCCACGGGGTAGTATTGGATATGTGCTTTCTACAGTGTCATAGACATTAGTCGAGTCAGGGCTAGATTATGGTAATCTGGGATCTTTAGGGTGGTTGCTTAGCTCTCAATTCAATGAATACAAATACTAAGTCCTAGAAGCCACCAGAAACGTGTCCGAGCCCCAATAGGTAGCTTTACCTGGTAGGTTTATATATACTTAGCTCCCAAATAACTCTATTTCCTAACTCTGGGCAGGTCAGACCACTCAAAACGATTGTTTCAGGCTCTTTGCAGATTCTGGAGATGTCCTTGAGTTTGTTTGTTTGTTTTATAATTTGAGAGCTTTTTCTTCACAACCCTTTGGGCTAGAAATGCTCAGTTTGTAAGTGAAAGCTGAGATTCTGATGTAACTGCAATACTCCAGGATCTGGGACTTTTTACAGAGCCCCCCCCTTTTTTTTTGGTCTAGGCCTTAATCTAGCCCTGAGCCAAGCAGCTAAGTGGTTAATTGTTTCTATATAACACTAGTGAAGATGTGACCTTTTGTGTTCCTATCACTTAAAACCGCGGGGGAACAGTGTACAACGAACCATTGCTGCAAGTGTAACTAAAGATTTAGCCTGCATCTATATACTTGGGAAACAGAACTCTATAAAAACAGCAGCACATGAGCCACTACAGAATTTTGATAGCTTCTAAAGCATATGACATGACTTCTGAAAGCTAATGGTTGAGA
The DNA here is from genome assembly GCF_020497125.1 of Mauremys mutica. NCBI lineage: Eukaryota > Metazoa > Chordata > Testudines > Geoemydidae > Mauremys > Mauremys mutica. Next base: position 82,845,982 of record NC_059078.1, read on the forward strand.
TTTTCACACCTGACCAGGCGATTTAGCCACACAACTTCAGTTGAAACTAAATGGGAGTTGTGTGGCTAAAAGCCATTTGGTAACATTTTTCAAAAGTGATTTAGGTGCCGAAGTGACTGTCTCCTTGATTTTGGATTTTCTTCAAGTGCCTAATTCTCTTCTGAAAATGAGACCTAAACTTCTAAGTCAATTAAGCACCTGAAAATTCTATCTCCTACTCTGCTTTGAAAATCTCAGCCAAGATTCACATCTACACTTAAACAAAAGTGTAGATAACAATGTGAAAATGTTGCAGCCCTTCATGGTATCATCCTTATATGCCTCCATTGAGTATGTCAATGATCTAATCACATAAACTAATAAGACTTGCACATGTACAGAATTTCAGGTTAAAGGGAACAACTACAGAGAGCTGGTCCAAAAAATGATCATTACTTGTTGTTGAACATTTTTAATACTTCTTAGGTTCAACCACAAAGCAATCATTTCTACCTTAATAGCTGCCTAGGCCTGTAAAAATCAGAGTCCTAAATTTAACATCTACACAGATATCTACAGCGAATATGAGTTGTTAATTTTGATAATCATTAGAATAAATGTATTCTGTAGTCTACCATTATTCTTCATGTAGAACTCCTGTTGGCTGAAGAAAATAAAAAAATCCAGGTTCTGTCTTTGACATACTAATGTTTTAGGTCTTATTAATAACCTACATTTTTGGCAAACTTCATTGGAACTGTACAACTACAGCAGGGGAATAGTGTTCAAATTAAAAAAAAAAAATCTCTGCCCTAAAGGTAAATTTCATGAGTCCTATTTTGTAAGTAAGGTACTAGGAAGATAAAATAGAAATGTCCAAGGCAATAAGATCTATTCTCCATTAAGACCACTATCTATCTTAATATAATCACATTCAAGTCCAGACATTTCTTGATCAATGCAGTCTGGGAGAACATCACAACAACTTTTCAAAAACTACAGCTAACACCAACGACAGTAACCTAACTCGGGGCAGATTTAAATACACATCAAGAAAGCAATGAAACCAGGAAGAGATTAGGGAGCTCAGAACTGTGTCTCTAATGACACAAGTAATATACTTCAAGCAGTCATTTTGAAATGGTTGACTGTAAATTTTTCATCAGTAAAAACAGAATAACCAAAATAAAGGTTTTTGCAGCAAGAGAAAACTCCTGGGAAGGCTTTTCAGTTATCACTGGCTCAAGAAATATTTAAATGATTGCAGATTGATTGAATTAGAAGCCTTCATTTCCAACAGTCTAGCAGAAAAAAATCAGTTGATAACCATGTAGGAAAACATTGATTTTTCTCCCCCACCCCCTAGCCTTACAGTAGCCAATTTCTATTAATTTACTTACAGAAAGTAAAGGTTTGACAGTATCTAAGTTTCCATGCAGTGTTGTTACCTATCAACCTAGCTGCTGTGGTTAGGAGCAATTGTTTAGAGACAGAATATTATTGGTAAAAAGGGGCTGCAACAGCTGAGGTTTAAAAATAAATGGAATATACTGATTTATATTAGGATACTCTTGTAAAATACTTTAGGGTTATTAAACACTTGAGTCCAATAGGTCAGTAGGTTGTTTGTAATTCTGGCTTATACTGATATCCAACCAAGAGGTGGATGTGGCCCAGAGGCAGGACCCCCCGACATTACATGGGTTCATCAAGGCTGGTCCAATGTTGGACTCTCCGGCTGTCAAGTCCTTGTGGCTGTGCAGGAATGGACCAAATGGTGAATGATTGCTATGGATGACTCTTCAGCTATGAGTTGAAGATGTGTCAGAGGTGTCTGACCCTTTTAAAGGGTGACTGACCAACTGCCTTCCATATGATGCTGTGAGGCCGGAGATCAGGTTATTGCTGGAAGATCACCTGATCCTCATAAAAAAACAGCAAGTAGCTCAACTGATCTACAGAGCGGCAGGGAGATGGTAAACTGCGGATGTTGTTTTGTCAGGTGCCAGTTCATATGACTCTCGGGCAGATGGAAACAGAAACCTGCCTGTGTTGTTGAAAGTTTCACTGAGAGGTTGGGTGTGCAGGAAGGGACTCTGGGATTTGGCAGGGGTGGGGTCCTGGCAGCACTTACTGCGGCTCTGAGGAAGTGGCTGCCAGGTTCCTGCGGCCTCTAGGCGCATGGGTGGCCGGGTGGCTCTGCATGATGCGCGCTGCCTTTGCGCCTGCAGGCTCTGCCCCCCGCAGCTCCCATTCCTCGCAGTTCCTGGCCAATGGGCGACGCGGAACTGGCACTCGGGGCAGGGGCAGTGCTTGTAGCCTCCCAGTCCTTGGCCACCCCAGCATCTAGGGGCTGCAGGGACCTGGTGGCCGTTTCTGGGAGCTGCATGGAGCTAGGGCAGATAGGGAGTCTGCCTTGTCCCAAGCCCTGCTGCGCCACCAACCAGACTTTTAATGGCCAGGTCTGCAGTGCAGACTGCAGAGACAGGGGTCCCTTTTTAACTGGGCATTCTGGTCAAAAACTGGACGCCTGGCAACCCTATTTAAACTACAGGATTATTTGTTGACCTGACTGACACTGGTTGGTGGGAAGAAACACCTGATTCTGCTCTAAATTTCACTGGTTTTAATTGGCAATGACTCCATTGGAGTAAATGAAATCACACCAGTGTAAAGCTGGTGTGAGAAAACAGTTGGCCCTGTAATCTCTATGATAGCTCTTCCCTGGATCAACTTCTGCATTTATGCATTGTGTGTTACAAAATTCAGCAAAAACACAAATTTCCCTGTAACCTTAAGTTTCCAGTGAAAAACTCTGCTGGAAAACTTCCAAGCAGATCTGTGAATGGTTTTCATAGATCTTCTGTAGAAAGCAACTGAGAGAATTCAAGTCTGTTTGTAAATATTTGTGCCACGGCCTTAAGGCCTGTGTAGATTTTAGTAATGTTTCTCTTAAATCTTAGTTACATTATGGCACTTGGATCATATCTTATTATAATAAAACATTACCATCATGGAAAACCTCTGTATAAACTGAAAAGCAATATATCTTCAGTGTGGTTTCATCATCCCTTATTAATACCATAAACGAAGGGCTATAAATTTCTCACTTCTACAATAAATGTAATAAAATACTTAATGGATTGTGAATGATGTGGTATAAAACTTGGCATTAAATATTGAAATATATATTTAAATATGCTTTGACTTTAGACAACCTACTATTTATATCTAGAGTGTAACTTCATTTATGTCTAGCAGATTTGGTAGCAGAGTTGTTAGGTGATGACTTACTATCATAAACATACAAAATTATTATATTCTGCAATAGTCTCTCTTTCTTACATATTTCTTTCTTACAGGGAGTGCTTCCTTAAAACCAGAGATGTTGCAAGAATTCCTAATAGAATTTGGATATTCTCTGAACTTTGCCACCTGCCCCAATAGTTTCGTACAGAAACTTGGTTTATATAGTGGATGTCCATCTGATCTCTTACCAATCCTGAAGTGCTTATCAGCATCATATCTAGGATATATTGGTATCACGGTTGGTTCATTTTATGTTAAATGTGCTGCTTGTGATGAACCAAGGTAGAGATGAGAGGCTTTGATGGAGTTCTAAGAAAGCTTATGGCTAGGATAGGTTTAACACAGGGGTCGGGAACCTGCGGTACGTTCTCCAAAGGTGGCACGCAGGCTAATTTTTTTTTTTTTTTTTAGTGGCACTCTGCTGCCAGTCAGGGTCCTAGCCGCCGGCTCTGCTCAGCCTGCTGCCAGCCTGGATTATGGAACCTCAGACCAGCAGCAGGATGAGTGGCTTATCCCACTGCCAGTCTGGGGTCCCGGCTGTTAGCCCCTTGCCAGCCGGGGTCCCGGCCGCTGGCTCCGCTCAGCCTGCTGCTGGCCTGGATGGATGGAACCTGTGCCGACAGCGGGCTGAGTGGGGCTGGCGGCCGGGACTTTGGCTGGCAGGGGGCTGCGGACGGAACCCCAGACTGGCAGCAGGTTGAGCTGCTCAGCCCGCTGACGGTCTGGGGTCCCGGCTGCCAGCCCCTTGCCAGCTGGGGTCCCGGCCGCCAGCCCCACTCAGCCCGCTGCTGGCCTGGCTGGCTGGAACCCGGGCTGGCTGAGCAGAGTCTGCAGCCAGGACCCTGGCTGGCAGGGGCTGGTGGATGGAACCCTAGACAGGCAGCGGGCTGAGCGGCTCAGCCTGCTGCCAATCTGGGGTTCTGGCTGCTGCCTGTGCTGCTGGTCTGGCATGTGAAACCTTTTAGTGGAACGCGAAACCTTAAATTAATGAAGACTTGGCACACCACTTCCTAAAGGTTGCCGACCCCTGGTTTAACATTTTAGTATTGCAGGCTTTCAGATGGAGGGAGACAGAGGGATCTGATAGGTAAAATAAGGGCAAGCAATTTAACTGCTCAATTTACAGTGAGGACTAGCCCTCACTGTGTAGTCAAGATATGGGACACCACAAAATGAGACCAAAGCAAGTAAGGGACAATTTCAAATTGGAGGGGTTATGCTGTGGCATGTTTCCAGCAGGTACAGCTGCAAACCAGTACCTGGTAACACAATCATCTTGTGACTTAGTGCTAAATCATCCCATTCAATATGAACATGTGAAGACCACTTAGGCCTGGTCTACACTAGGACTTTAATTCGAATTTAGCAGCGTTAATTCGAACTAACCGCTCAACCGTCCACACCAGGAAGCCATTTAATTCGAACTAGAGGGCTCTTTAGTTCGAATTTGGTACTCCACCCCGACAGGTGGAGTAACGCTAAATTCGACATGGCTAGCTCGAATTAGGCTAGGTGTGGATGCAAATCGAACTTAGTAGCTCCGGGAGCTATCCCACAGTGCACCACTCTGTTGACGCTCTGGACAGCAGTCGGAGCTTGGATTCTCTGACCAGCCACACAGGAAATGACCCGGGAAAATTTGAATTCATTTTCCTGTCTGGGCACTTTGAATCTGACGTCCTGGCTGGACATCGGGGCGAGCTCCGCAGCACCTGCAATGATGCAGAGCTCTCCAGCAGAGGAGTCCGGCCAATCCAAGAATAGAAAGAGGTCCCCAGCATGGACAGACCGGGAAGTCCTGGATCTGATCAGTGTGTGGGGCGAGGAGTCTGTGCTGTCGGAGCTGCGCTCCAGCAAGCGGAATGCAAAGACCTTCGAGAAGGTCTCCAAAGCAATGATAGAGAAAGGATACAGCCGGGATGCAATGCAGTGCCGCGTGAAAATCAAGGACCTGAGACAAGGCTACCAAAAAGTCAGAGAGGCAAACGGACGCTACGGAGCCCTGCCCCAGACATGCCGCTTCTACGAGGCACTGCATGCCATTCTAGGTGGGTCTGCCACCACTGCCCCACCAGTGACCGTGGACTCAGTGGATGGCATAGTGAACCTGGACAGTTCCTCCTCGATGTTCGCCGATGGGGAAGATGAGGAAGGGTCTGTGGAGGACGGCGCAGGCGACAGCGAACACAATACCGCTTTCCCTGACAGCCAGGATCTCTTCATCACCCTCACAGAGATCCCCTACCAACCCTCCCCGGCCGTTAACCCGGACTCTGAATCAGGGGAAGGATCAGGCGGTAAGTGCTATAAACATGTAAACATTTATTTTTTATAAAACAGGTATAAAAAATAGAAATACTATATATAAAATTTTCAATGAAAAACTATATGAAAAGTAGGTCCACACATATAGGGATTGAACAATAATCCTCCAGGGACAATTCAAGAAAGGTCTCATTTAGGTCCTCGAAAAGCCTCCGCAGGAGGTTCCTGGGGAGAGGTGCCTTGTTGGGTGCTCCATGGAAGCACACTCTTCCGCGCCAGGACATCCTTATGTAGATGGGAATCATCGCCTCCACAAGCATGGCCGAATATGGTCCTGGTCTCTGCAGGGCTTCCCTTAGCATCAGCTCTTTGTGACTCCGAGGGACCCGCATCAGGGTGATCTCGTTCATGAAATGCTGCATCTAATTAGGGCAATTAGTGTATTGTTACTGTTGTGAATGGTTGACTTTTACTTTGCATAACAATGACCCTCGCTTAACAGCCACGTGTTGTAGGCCACATAGGAAAAGCATACATTGATCTTTCCCGTGCACTGGCGGGAGTGGCTGGAAAAGGGTCAGAGTATATGATTTCCAGATTGCCTTTAGCGGGAGGGCACAGCTATCCATTAACTGATAAGCAGAATGTACTGTAAGGCTTACCAGGACTATCTGCTAGACGGATTCAGCTGTCTCTCCCCACTTGTCCGCTCTCCTGTGCAATGCCGCAGCCAATGAGAGCGTATTCCGAAATCTCGAACTTGTCCTGAGATCTCGTGAGACTTGTTGCCCTGTATGGTCTTGTTCAGAGAAACTGACTAGACTGTGTTCACTGTTCGCAAACATGTATCTGTTCAAGGAAATCAGTTACTTTTCCTATCACACAGCTTCGGCTCTTTCCCGGACTGCCCCGGCATCCCCCTCGCAGAGGCTGGCGCAGATTAGGCGGCGAAAGAAAAAGACTAGGGACGAGATGTTCGCGGAACTGATGGCTTCCTCCAGAGCCGAGGCGGCAGAGCAGAGACAGTGGAGGGAGACCCTATGTCAACAGCATCGCACACACATCGAACAGGAGGATAGGTGGCGGCAGGAAGACCAGCAGGCGACTCAAACGCTGCTTGGGCTAATGAGGGAGCAAACGGACACGCTCCGGCGCCTTGTTGATGTTATGCAGGACCGCAGGCAGGAGGACAGAGCCCCCCCTGCAGTGTATCTGCAACTGCCCTCCCCCGCCAAGAAGTCCTGCCCCCCCCTCACCCAAAAGTACAAGACGGCGGGGCGGTAGGGGCCGTGAGAACTGTCACTGCACCACTGCATAGCGCTAATGTACCACACACCTCTCACGCTATAAATTTGTAGAAGTGCTTCCCTTACAGGCTCACCCAGTCCCAAATCCAAGTTTCATCCCCCCAGTGTGTATTAGATTATTAAAAGCTGTTTGCTGTTATTCACTGTTTCGGTCACGTCTTTTGTGTCAGAGGATTTTTTTGTGTATGGGGGGGGAGGGGATTTATAATTGCACGGTATAGCCTACATTACCAGGGTACAGACTTGGGGCCATGATCAACTGCAGGGCACACACACACTGCAGTCAGTAGGCAACAGGGTCACTCTGTGTGGTGTATGCTGCCCCGGGTCATTCTGTGATGTGTATGCTTGTCCAGGGTCCTAGCGCCTGCCACCCCCTTAATGTTAAGGCACGCTGCCCTTACCATGCACTTCCACCGTAGCAACGAGCCTCTCCGCTGCCCTGAGCCCCAACAAGAGCCCTCATCCACGGACAGATACTCACCCTTCCCCCACACCCCTCACCCCTTCCTACGCCCAAACCCGCAGCCCACTGCCGTCATCCAAACCCCTATCCAAAGAAGGCACCACTCGCCCCTTCCTGCAAACCCACCCCTTCCTGCAATCCCTCCCCTTCATGCACAACCACTTGCAACCGTCCCCCACCCCAGAGACCTATGTAGGAGCAGGAGGATGTCATTCCTCTATGGAACAAGCGGTCTGTACATCAGTGCACACCGTGCCCAGCACAGTATGCGTCCATGTTTCAACACCTGAACAGAAATGCAAAGTAAAACAAAGATTTATTAATAATGAGTGTTACAATTAATTTGCTTTAAAACGTGCTTTGGAAGTGGGGGAAACTTGGAGAATGGGGTATGTAACCGCAGATCGAAATCGACACATACAGACACAGGCCCAGGGTCAGTTTCTCTTGAAAGCAAGTGGAGAGTCATAGGTTACCCTGCTCTCCGAGGAAACTTGCTTTCAAAGCCTCCCGGATACACAGCGCTTCCCGCTGGGATATTCTCTCGGCACGGGTGTCTGGCTGAGCGTAAACTGCAGCCAGGCGATTTGCCTCAACCTCCCATCCGGACAAAAAGGTCTCGCCCTTGCTCTCACAGAGATTGTGTAGCACACAGCAAGCAGCAATAACTACGGGGATATTCTTTTCGCTGATGTCCGAGCGAGTCAGTAAGCTCCGCCATCTCCCCTTGAGACGTCCGAAAGCACACTCCACCACCATTCTGCACTTGCTCAGCCAGTAGTTGAAGAGTTCCTTCTCTCTGTCCAAGGCGCCTGTATAGGGCTTCATGAGCCAGGGCATTAGCGGGTAGGCTGGGTCCCCGAGGATCACTGTAGGCATCTGCACATCCCCAACCGTTATTTTGTGGTCCGGGAAGAAAGTACCTGCCTGGAGGCGTCTAAACAGACCAGAGTTCCTGAACACACGCGCGTCATGAACCTTGCCCGCCCACCCAACGAAGATGTTGGTAAAACGTCCCCTATGGTCTACCAGTGCTTGCAGCACCATTGAAAAGTAGCCCTTTCGGTTAATGTACTCGCTGGCCTGGTGCCAGGATAGGGATGTGAGTCCCATCTATAGCCCCACCGCAGTTTGGGAATCCCATCGCGGCGAAGCCATCTATGATGTCCTGGACATTTCCGAGAGTCACTACCTTTGAGAGAAGTTGCTCAACGATTGCGTGGGCTACTTCAATCACAGCAACCCCCACGGTAGATTTGCCCACGCCAAAGTGGTTCGCTACTGACCGGTAGCTGTCTGGCGTTGCAAGTTTCCAGAGGGCTATGGCCACTCGCTTCTGCACACTCAGGGCTGCTCGCATCCGGGTGTCCTGGCGCTTCAGGGCAGGGGACAGCAAGTCACAGAGTTCAAGGAAAGTGCCCTTACGCATCCTGAAGTTTCGCAGCCACTGTGATTCATCCCAGACCTGCAGCACTATGCGGTCCCACCAGTCCGTGCTTGTTTCCCGGGCCCAGAATCGCCGTTCCACACCATGAACTTGACCCATTGCCACCATGATCTCCACGGCGCGGCGTAACCTGCTTTGTGAGAGGTCTGCGCCACTCTGTGAATTCCTGTCCTCACTGCGCTGCCGGAGCCGCCTCGAACGATTTCTCAGCAGCTGACTGTGGAAGAGGTGGACGATAAGGTGCGAGGAGTTGACAACGGCCATAAGTGCAGCGATGATCGCAGCGGGCTCCATGCTCGCAGTGCTGTGGCGTACGCGCTGTAACCGACAAGAGAAGGGCGCGAACAGATTTCCCGCCGGCGCTTTCAGGGAGGGAGGGCGAGATTGACGGTTCAATGACAACAGTTACCCAAAAGCACCCTCGACACATTTTTCCCCCAGGAGGCATTGGGAGCTCTACCCAGCATTCCAATGGGCAGCGGGGACTGGGGGCACCGTGGGATAGCTTCCCACAGTGCACCGCTTCCAAAGTCGACGCCAGCCCCGTTTCTGTGGACTCAGAAATTCGAATTAGTGTATTTACTGTGGATACACAAATTCGACTTCATAAGGTCGAATCCACAAATTCGACTTAAGTAGATTCGAAATAGTCTTGTAGTGTAGACAAGGCCTTACACTCTGATTGGATTCAGGGCGAGGAATGTTTCCCCCCCCCCCATTGTGAGAGGGTTTAGCTGTGGCGCATCAACGACACATGATGTAGTCTACCAACAGCACAGAGTGCATAGATGTGAAGAAAATCTTGGCCTCAACTTTGCGGAGTTTGGTTTCTACTATGCAGAAGAGGAACCCATCCACATGCCTTCCTGCCTGCATTCCCTCTGGCAGCACAGGCACCAGCAGCCTCAGGTCTACAGCTGTGCACTTTCACTACCTCTGAGGGGATAGACGTCATGGCTTATAAGTTATGCATTACCCAAAGCAGCATTAATTTTCCTGATATTTTCTGCCAGAAACCAGGTGGTTTGCATGCTGAACAGCTGTCTAGATACTAGGTCTCAATAGCTTGTGGTAGAGAGACTGCATAATCACTGCTCCCCTCATGTTCCTTGGCCAGGTATAGCCTTTTTCTGTGCACAGAATGTAGGGGATAATTGGCTGAATTGACATGTTGTACTGCATGAATCTCATTATTTGTTCTACTGTGTGGTGGACAGAATCTGCTTCTTTGGGTTTTCAGACAGAGAAACTTCAGCAAAGGAAACAAAACAAATGGTTTTTACTTCTCAATTACTTATTTTTGCCTTTCTTTAATTAGTAGTTCTCTTGTTGTTTTTTTGCTGAGTGCTGTTTTTGCCTTGTAAGAACGAATACATTGGTTCTTACTTTAGGGTTACCAAGTGTCTGGTTTTTGACCAGAATGCCCAGTCAAAAAGGGACCCTGGTGGCTCCGGTGAGCAGTGCTCACTGGACTGTTAAGAAAGCCGCCTGAGGTAAGCGCTGCCTGGAGCCCACACCCCCTCCTACAACCCAACCCCATCCCAGCCACAGCCCTCATCCCTCCTGCCTCAGCCCGGATCCCTCTCATGCACCCTGAATCCCTCATTTCTGGCCCCATCCTAGAGCAAGCACCCAGAGCCCATACCCCCTCCTACACTCCAACTCCCTGCCTCAGCCCTGAGCTCTCTCCTGCATCCCAAACCCCTCATTTCTGGCCCCACCCCATAGCCCATACCTGCAGCCAGAGCCCTCATGCACCCTGAACCCCTCATTTATGGCCCCACCCTGGAGCCTGCACCCAGAGCCCATAACCCCTCCCACATCTCAACCCCCTGACTCAGCCCAGACCCCCTCCCACACCCCAACCTTCTGCCCCAGCCTGGAGCCATCTCCTTCATCCCAAATCCCTCATCTCTGGCTCCACCCCAGAGGCCCTCACCACCACTCCCCTCACCTGCACCCCTGCCCCAAGCCCAGCCTGGTGAAAATGAACAAGTGAGAGAGGGTGGGGGAGACTGAGGGACGAAGGGAGGGGGATGGAATGAGCGGGGTTAGGGCCTTGGAAAAGGGGTGGGGCAGGGGGCGAGGCAAGGGTGTCCAGTTTTCTGCAAATAGAAAGTTGGCAACCCTACCTTACTTTTTGGAGACCTCTTTCTTATATCTGAACTTTACAACTGGCCTTTCTGTACAATGCACTGACCAAAAGCTTCTGATCCAAACATGCCACAACCTTTGTGCATTAAGGGTGTGTATCAGGAGTGTTAGGGTCAGCTGCTGAGTGCTTGAAGTTGGCAATGGATTATGAAGGTTTCTGAAAATTCTGCTCAGATATGGATTTACTTGTGTCTGAATTTGGACTGCAGCTGTGAAATGCCTTGAATCTTTGCACTAGAAAATGTAACATCTTGGAGATCTTCCTAGCCTATATTTAAAGGGCTGATTTTTAAATGATATGAGTTGTGTACGTTTTTTCCTTCTGTCGTGATACCGGTCATATGTCTAATGCTCTCTTGGGTCCTGAGCCCTAGGGTTCAGTCTGTCTCTTTACTGCAGTTAAGCTATTGGTTCTGTTTTTTCTCCCTTCCCCTCCTCTTCCCCCCAACCCCCTTAAAGGCGCAAGAAACTGTGAAGTGCAGTCCACCTGTTAGCATTATAATAAGTAAACGCTATGTGCGATGGGGAGGTGCTGGGGGGTTGGGTAAGCCTGCAGTAGCTAGTGTGCATTAGCTACTCTACGCTAATGGCCCATGTAGAGGTTTATTGTGCACTAAGAGCACCCTCATGTCTCTTAATACACTTTCAAAGTGCACTAACCTAATATGTCTAAAGGCACTGTGTGCACACTACGAATGTCCAACTACCAAAGGCTTTTTCCCCATGACGACAAGCCCTCAGACACTGAATTTCACTCTACAGAAGCTTTTGTACAGTTACTGTTTTATAAAACTTTGCATGTTTGTGGTGAATAGTGTTTAAAATAGAAATGTAAAAAGCTGGCTGGCTGTCGAAATTAGGGGCACTGACAATATAGTGGGGTTACATAAACTTGGTCAGAAGTTTACCTTGTTCCTGTGTGTAATGATACAAGTTTGTTTAGTCTCTGAAATTAGTGGTAACTTACCTTGCAATTAGTGAATAAATATCAAGTTTTGTGACGCTTTGTAGCTTTTTGTTGTGAATGAAGTCAGTTGTTAGAGCTGAGCAAAAGTGGGAATTTCTGACCTGTAGGAATTCTGTCACTTAACATTCATTTTCATCCCATGTTGGGACAAGAAATTGCAATTGTTTGATGGAAGAAATGTCAAAATGAAACCAAATATTCCAACATTCCTGAAATCAAAATGTTTGTTTCATTTTGGGCCATTTCAACAATCCAAAATGAAATGTTTTTGTTTTGAGTCATTTCAACATTAAATTGTTTTTTCCCATTGTGGCACACTGCCTTATGGGAGGAGCCTGAGGCCCCCATGCTTTTGTAGGGGCTAGACTCCCTGGATGGACATCTCATGATATACAGAGTAATGTGAATCCTATGAGGCACCCAGACTGGTTGGTCAGAAAGAAATCCAAATTGCATTATGCAAAATGTAGTTTTCCAGAGCACTTGGCCCATAGGCCAGATGTGGACCCAAACAACTCCTACAAGGCAATACACTAATAAGTAAATGCTGTTTAATATTTCTTGTACTATTTCAAAATGAAACCTTTTTTGGCCAATTCAGCAAAACAAAATAGTCTGATTTGCATTGAACTGACCTGAAACTAAGTATTTAATTTTTTGATTTCGCTCAACAGAAAATAAACTCAGCAGAATTGATTTTTTTTCCAAAAAATTGTTTTTGTGGCAATTTGATTTTCCAGTGGCAAATACTTCTGATGGAAAATTCCCAACTGGCTCTATCTTCTACACGGGGAGGCCCATCCATATAGGTGAACTACGTGGTCATCTAGGGTGCCAAGTTAAATGGGGCCCCAAATTCGAGGGGAAAAAATCAAATTAAAAAAAAATGGGGAAAAATACAAATAAAATAACAAAGATGTCGTTATTTCAATTCCCATGCGCATACAGAGGGATTATGAATTATAATTATTTCTCTACATTTCTGAGAATGTATTTGTCATCTTATTTACAGCAAAAATAAATATTTTAGCTTCCCTCTCCCCAATTTGTGACATAGGATCAAGATGACCCACTCCACAATTTTGATAAGCAATAACTCAGTCACAGTGGAACACATTCACCAGTGGCAAGAGCTGCAATGCTAATGACACCTAACTCGAATATACATCAATTTCGCATAGCCGGAAATTCATTTAGAGCGGTGATATTGCAAGCTGATACACGTCAAGTGGTCATTTTAGCACATGTCGCAGATAGATGGTTAAGAATCGAGCAAATGCTGTGGAAAATTGTGTTTCTTGGTGCCAAAGAATAACGTCTTTCAGCATTACTCACATTTTGGATTTATATCTTTAAGCGTTATTAAACCTTAGCGTTATTATCGGGCTGTATAATTATGAACTTTGCTTTGTTATAATTGGTTCACATGTAATAAATAAGGTCCATCAAAGAAAAGTAACAGCTTTAATGCTTCATAGACTACGAAAGTGATGACGTCACTTTCCAAGCGGGTTACCGTGAGGAAGGGGATTACTTTCCAAATAACCGGTGTCGGGTTATAACGTCAAAAAAGGTCATTTTGTTTCCATGTAAATGATGTCACTAACTGTTTTAATAGGTAAGCGAGTGTATTCTGCTAATCTTTAAACCTTTAAGTGGTGAAAAGACATGTTGGGATGGCTGCAATGTGGTTTAAATCGCCAACCATGTGGTGTCAGCCATCCTTAACTCTATAATGCTTGCAGTCGGGAGCACAGTACATAGCAATATTAAAATGCCTCATGGCAAAAGAGGGAAAACCCCCCCCTCAGGAGCAGAGTATTGTAAATGAAAGGTTGAGAAGGAAAAGGACCAAGTGAAACAGCAGAGATCCTTCCTGAAATATTTTCTCTTTAATCCAAATAAAGATGGAAGCAGTTCACAGCATCCAGATGAAGGAATTTTACTTGGAGAGGAGGGTAGCTCACATCCACATGGAAGCAATTTGGAAACTCAAGATGATGGAAACTTACTTCTAGATGAAGTCAGCTCACAGCATCAGACTCATATGGAAGTAGAGAAAATGTATTCACCTTCAGAGACACATGCAGAAATTGAAGTAAATGAAATAGAAGGAAGAAAGGATGAGGAAGTTACAAACAAGTTACAGTATGGGGACCCAGCTTCATGGCCCATTGGTTGGACAGACGGACATACAAACTGAATAATTAAGCCTCTGTTTAAAAAAAAAGAAAAAGAAAACCACTTAAAAAACATTAAAAGGAAAAAAGAGGCAAAATGTTTCCCAGGTTACCAAAACCCTCAGCCTAGATCTGCCTGTGGGGGTGGTGGCGCCGATTGCATGGTTCACCTAGGTGCCAGTTAGTCTAGGGCCGCCCCTGCTTCTACAGCACAAAACTTATTTAAGCATAAGATGCAACCCTTGCCTTGAGACAAATAGATCAAATAAGAGCCACTACAGAGCCATAATGGAAAATAATGTAGTACAACTTTTGGTTTTTCTCTAATAATGGGGGCTGAGCGAGGGGACTGGCATGTGAGGGTGACAGCATTTGCAGGCCTCATGAAGTAAGTGAGTTATCAGGATGGATTTGGACTGGAAAGAATTCACTTCAGACATAAGTGGTAGAATGAGAATGGGTGCAAAGGTGAGAGTGGGAGAAGGGGAGGAAAAAAAGAGGGCAATGAGACCGGGTATGCTGTTAAAAATAGCAATTCTGAGATAACATGTTAAAGAAGCATGTCATCAGCTGTTAAACCGAAGTATCTTGCTAATCTGACTGTTCCATTGAAAGTGAAATTTTCCTTGACACTTGACAAAATAAGTAGAGAATCACAATGTCCCAATTTCTTTCCTACCACAGTTGTAATAAAAAATAGGTTTTAATGCCCATGACTGAGCAATTACAGAGTGAAATAATAGCTGATGCATTTGGCTCTAACTGGTCTAATCCATTGCTGCTGTCCGATGTACAGAGTTAAAACCACTGCATGGTTCTTTAACTCCCTTGTGAAATTGTACTAAATCTGGGGAATCAGAGGCCAGCCACTGATAAATCAGCTCCTGCAAAGGATATAGATGCTGCCAGTTATCAAACCTCCATGTCCCCAAAACTTCAGAATGAAGAACCTATGCTGTAGTAATTTATAGCACATGGCCAGAAGTCAATATCTCTGCATTGTAGTTCTAAAATTTTGGCCCTCCATCAATGAGACATGCATGTATGGGCCAGCTTTGCAAAAAGAACCATTTCTCTCACCAGCAATTGCAATGGAAAGTGATGCATCCTGAAGGAACACCCATCTCCAACCAGTCTGGCGCACTAGTCTCAGGTCAGGCCTATGCTATGACCTCTTTGTAAAAGAATGTCGCCATTTCAGAACACAGTTCATGCATTGATTGCTACCTTTATGGTTTCTGGTCTTCGTCTGTCTCTCCTGCAGGAAAACTATGGAGGAGAACACAGTGATGTCTCTGAACTGTGGCACTAAAACTTTATTTAGAATAAATAAAAACTACTTATTCTCCAAGAATGCTCCCAAATTTTACAGCTTCCAACTGTAATGCTGTGAGTTGGTCAGCATCACTGAATACTGTTGTATTTTATAAAGGCACTTTGTAGTAATTATGCATGGTAGGAAGTAGTGGGCGCAGACCAGGACGCACATTTGTTTTAGTATGGGGTGCACAGGTTGGTGTAGAGCATGCTATTAAATAATAATTTACTCCAAGTAAACTTGCTTATTTGGCCTAGATGTATTGGGCATTGGCCGTGTCTTAAAAAAGGCAGGGCTATCATCATATCTCATAGCAAAAGTTACTGCACTACATGTGAAATACTCTGGGATAGCCTAAATAGGAAACTACTAATTTGGGCAGCTTACTCCGAGATCTTTGTGGTGGTAGCTGAACTTTCATTGAAGCTGTTTTCTTGTCTACTTGGAGCTGGTTCATTAAGCTCAAAACTTGTTCAAAACAGACATCTGTGTAAAGAATGCTCAGGGCAAAATTAATTAGTTTTGCCAGGTTAGTATTTACTTAACAAGACTCCCATGAGCTGAAAGTGAGAAATTTCATGAAATAAGGCAGACCACTTTTTATCTGAATTGCCCTTAATTGCAGGAAATAAGGGGTAATAAAAATTCTTCACATCTACTTGATTCATGCACTGACTCATAATAATTGACTTGCTTTGCGATCTGGTAAAACTTACAGCTAAATCCGTTTCTAAAAGGTACCTGGTCACCTCTGTAACTATTGTGGTTGTTAATCTTCCAAATCTTTTCCATATAATTAACCAATGTTGGTGTCACAGAAAGTGGGCCTTGAACTCTCTTCCTCAGGGCTAGTAAGTTCCAACCTGCCATCCAGTGACCTACAGACTGGGAACTGAATTCCAGTAGAGGACTCCAGTGCTGGGACTTGATTGGTTAATCAAATCCAGCACAGGAACAGGAAGCTAGCTGTTCATGCAACTGGGTTCACCCTGTGTAGGACTGCTTCTACTGCTTGCTGTTGATCACCTGATCCTTTCTTCCTCTGGATACCTGACTTAGTTTTGTGTTCTGACCTCCTGGTATCTAACTCAGCCTGACCCTGGTCTGACCACTAGGTCAGACTGCTCACATGTCAGTCATGAAAATTGGGTAAAATAATGTCAAAAGCTATCTGACTTTCAAGAAAACCAAATAGCAATTAAGTCAAAATACATTCTTCCCTTTTATTGTTCACATTTCCATGAAGATTTGTGATCCCTCTTTACACAGGAATGTTTTTGGAGGAGCTTTTATGTACATGAATAGGATTACTTGTGTGTGATGATCCATCAAGAAGTCAACTAACATTCACAAACCTTGGGAGCTGATTAAATTTCACAAATCTTCAGAGTCAATCTGAACTGATTTAGGGTGTTTATATAAAACCATTCATTTTCAAGTGACTGAGGCAAAACCAAGTGAGAGTCAGGATCCTATACCTTGTAGGATCAGGCACCTTGACAATACAGCCCTACATAATATGTGGCTAACTTTGAAAACTATAAATTACTTAGTTACCTAAATGGTACCTACCGCACAGTTATTTAAATGGCATTGTCTACATCACAGTACCTGTGGCAGAACCAATTTGTTGTAGTGGATTTTCAGACACCAGTTCCATGGTACAGTAACTTTTTAGGAATCCTTACTGTTAGCTATTGACTGTATTTTCTATCTAAGAGCAGAGAAATATAGAGCATTGTTTGTACTATGAGGTCGTTTTATTTAGAGGAGAATTGGCAAGTTCTCAAAGGTGGCCACTGTACGTGGTCCAATCCCGTTAGGGTGACCAGATGTCCCGATTTTATAGGGACAGTCCCGATTTTGGGGTCTTTTTCTTATATAGGTTCCTATTACCCCCCACCCCTGTCCCGATTTTTCACATTTGCTGTCTGGTCACCCTAAATCCCGTCCTCTTTTACCTTACTCAGGCTCATAATTTTTTGTACTGAGGACAACTTATTTGATATTTCTTTCCATTTTTCTTTGCCCCAATATTTGTTTAGTGCCCTTTATTGTATATTTTCTGTACTGAGGTTTTTTTTCTTACATGGTGTTCTGATAGTACTGCACACTTCTTTTCTCTAGTTCAGTTGGTTCGTCATGGATGTGTATTGGCTTTTTTCCCCATGTCCCTTTTTATATCAGTTTTTATGGTATATTTTGTGATCTTTTCTGTACTCTTAGTTCAAATGGTTTTCTTCTCTCCCCCCACCCCCTTTAAGTGAACTCATCATTCTGCAGCAGTCTTAATTTTCTGTCTTTGATCAGCTGGTACTTTTTATGCTCTACCCAGGGCCGGTGCAACCATTTAGGCGACCTAGGCGGTCGCCTAGGGTGCTGGGATTTGGGGGGCACCATTTTCTTCGGCGGCGGCCAGATCTTTGGCCGCCCCGGTCGCCGCTGGCATTTAGGTGGAGGGAGCTGGGGCAGGGGAGCGTGAGGAGGGCCGCCTGCAGCAAGTGGGGGAGGGGGAGGCAGCACGCAGGGGAACTCCCCGCCCCAGCTCACCCCTGCCCCACCACTGCTTCACTTCTCTCACCTCCCAGGCTTGTGGAGCCTAAGCTGATTGGCGCCGCAAGCCTGGGAAGTGGGAGAAGTGAAGCCGTGATGGCATGCTCGGGGAGGAGGCAGGGCAGGGGTGAGCTGCTTCACTTCTCCCGCCTTCCAGGCTTGAGGTGGCCAATTAGCTTAGGTGCCGTAAGCCTGGGAGGTGGGAGAAGTGAAGCAGGGACGGCATGCTTGGGGTGCTCGTGCGCGGAGCAGGGGTGAGCTGGGGCAGGGGGGTGCCTCAGGGTGGAGAGCTGCCGCAAGGGGGGCACCTCAGGGCAGGGTGCGGGGGGCGCAAGGTGGAAGTTTCGCCTAGGGCATGAAACATCCTTGCACCAGCTCTGGCTCTACCTCTTATTGATTGTTATCCTTTTATGCACTATTTAATCTTGCTTTCATTATATTAATTCACTTCTGTGTGGGCCAGTTCTTTCTTTGTCATTTCCTTGAAATAAAGAGAGAACTTATACACCAAAACCTGCACTGACAGGAGTTGGTATTTCAAATGTTCTGCTAAATCTGGTGTGGGATCTATATACCAGTACGTAAGTGTGTGTGCGTGCGCATGCGTGCATTGGTTCAAGGCTTTTGCTATGTTATGTGCAGCCGCACAGCAGGATGCATTTTCACTCCTGCACTTCTCTGAGATATTGACTGGATATTAGGACTTGCTGTTGACCAATCTTGATTCTGATGTGCAAGAAGTCTGACCAAGACTACGCTTCTGCTGCCTTGCTTGTGGAGAAGTCAGAATTTCAGCCCTGGTCTCTAAGGCCCACCCACATTCTGGAATCAAACATCTCATGGTTGAAGACAAAGGTCCAAAACCTTGGAGCTAGGCCACCAGAACCCAGTACAGGTAGGGTTGAGTACTGTGGAGAACTTTGAGTTCACCTACCTACACTGCAATCTGAGTTCAAATGGTCACAGAAAACTGGATGTTTTTTGGTAATGGCCTCTCTGCCTCTTGCATGAAGTCCATGTCTTGTTTATGGACACAAAACATCTCTGTACTGAGAGCCTGGATAGAGCCTGAACCTCTATGTACTATCTGTATTGATATATGGGCCAGAAACCTGGACCCTCTTACAGGAAGAGCAGCTGAAGCCATTCTATTGGCACTAAATCCTGTGCATGAAGTGACTTGACTTTGGGCAACATGTAACAACCTCAAAGATCTGTCTTCCCTCAATTGCTCATTTTATTCAAACATGCCATTGCATGCTCATAAGCCACATCACCAGGATGGACATACACTCCACACCATGCTTTCAAATTGTCTATTAACATGTGAAGGGGTGTACATCCTGACCCCACCTGTGGGGCCACCCAGTGATTCATGGGCTCTCAAGATTGAGCCAGATCCAGGAACTTCACGCAAAATTCCTGGTGAAATGCCCTCAACTGTGGTCACTCTGGCTGGCACAATGGTCCTTAGTGGACTATACTTGTTGAATGATGTATGTTGATTGAGATACAGTATCACTTTGACCAGACATAACATTTGGTGGCTGTCAAATAAGCTGCTCATTTTCAGGATTATTTATTATTACTACTGCTTTCCTCCCAAAGCATTGTAAGAAGGCCGTATGTTTTGAGGTACTTGAATCTTTGAGTATCTTTTTTTTGTTTTCACTAATTCTGGTAGCTTTATAAATAGTATCTGGTAGGGATACCGTCCTAGTCGGCAACATTTTAAAGGACTTTTAAAGCTCAAAGCTGTCCCTTTATTTTTATTTTTTTTAATTTAAAATTCAGAGTTCATGAGACTCTGATTTAACAACTGTTCTTGTTTGGCTTTTTAAGAAAAGTCATCTATCCATAACAAAACTAGATTTAGGTACTTATATTTGAAAATCATGGCCCCTGTAACCACGAAGACCTTGTCTACACTAAGATCTCCTCCCAACTTCCTACCATTGCTACCGCATGCTCAGCTACACAGCTGGAAGCAAGAGTTGGAAGCAGGAGTATAGTTAAAACTTCAAGCAGCCTCCAGCAATTTAAACACTGTTTGGAGGTGGAAAACTCTGCAGCCTCAAAACTGTATGGTTGTTCTCAGTTCTTCCTACTGGGTGTTGGTGTCAGCTTCACAGAAGGCCCATAATTCCCCATGGAGGCCCAGTGCCTCTCTGCTATTACTTGGGTCACCCTAACACTTGCAGCAACACAGTTCATTTAGAAACCTCCGATTGGTTTCCCTCCCGAGTGCCTGGAATAATGTTCCCTTTTGGGATGGGTTTTGAGGGAACATAGTACACTGACAGGATCAGTATTCTTTTATGCATAAATTTCCTGGAGTTGAGAGGGGGAATGACACCATGTAGGCTTCAATTCTTTCAGGTTATGATGTGTTCCTGCCTCTTGCACATGAAAGCAGAGAGTGTAACCTGGGCCTTGTTGCCTAGGGTAAGAGGCCTTTTGGCATAGTCTGGATGTATGCAAGAGACATTTGCTACATCTAATTCTGCTTCAATTACAAGTTTCCTATGAAGTCTCTTGAGCAAGTGCACTTTAGAAATGCTCCGTTTGCTCATATTTTATATAGTAATATATTTGTGCTGTCAACTATTAGTATTTAGTTTACTTTGAATAGTTTGTAGTTCCTATATTGTGCATTCAAATGTTTAACTTTGGTTGGCTTTAATTGGGGACAATAATAGAAAGTTAGCTTATCCATATAATGGAAAAATAAGAGGTAAAGATCTTTAAAACAAAACAAAGGCTGAAAAATATCAGGTTCAGGTAAACAGCTGAGAGAGGCATGCCAGTAGAGACGTGCATGAAAAGAGTTTAGTCTTATCAAATTGGTCAGATGTAGGACACCTTTATCAAATCATATGTAATGTAGGACTTGCCAGGGTTACTCTGATATGAATAAGGTTAATGAATTGCTGATGCTTGCTTGCTAGGAAACTTAGCACAAGGGTATCTGAAAGTTGTAGGGGGGAAAACGGGGTTGTTTTAAAATTTATCATGGGGCTGATGGATGAAACCTTGCAGCAGCTAATGGGTTTCTTAAAATTCACAGTGTTAAATAGATGATTCTCATTTTTGATAAAGTATAATTGTTATACCCCAATGTGAAGTGTACATACTGAATATTAAATAACGGTAATGTTACAGAACTTTCTCTTGTGGCCCAGCTAGTCTTCATCTCTGTTTGAGAGTAAGAAAGTGATAGATTCCTCCCCTTCTCTCTCTCCCCCCCCCATTGTGTATTTACAATAGACATTGAATTGAAGTGCCTGGAAGTCCAGAAGTTGTTGGTGAAAGTGATGCTTGTTGCTTCGGTGCAGGAGGTCAGTCGCTCTCCTGCCTCCTGATCCTCTCTAGCTTCTGCTTTCCAACCTCTTTCTTCCAAGCTAAATCTGTTGTCCTGTCCCTATTTTTGTTGCTACCCTCTGCCCCATTATCATGAATTGTTCAAGAATATGGTGGTTTTTTTGTGATTGGGTTCCCAGATATGCATCACTGGAAGCATGTATATACATAAGTGTAGTTTGACTTCTATATTTGGGGTGGGAGGGAAGCTCCAGTCAGGCCAATGGGGCTGTGTGTGTGTGAATTCTGCACCTGCCTGAGGCTGCAGTTTTGTGTGTGCGGGGGGTGGAGAAAATGCCCCCCCGCCACTATGTCCTTGCTTGTGTATGTGAGAGATCATCAAAATGGCCTGATATGCTAATCAAGATTGCACCAGTGTAAATGAGGAAGTGTGTTGTAGTCAATGGACTTGTGCTGGCTTGAAATCAGCAGTGTCCACAGCTGTACTCTAATACTATTTAGTCCACTTAAAATAGGAGCAAAAGTAGTTTTCAAGATGCAAGTGAGAACTGTAAGAATACAGAAAGGAAATGAATGTAGGGGAACAAAAGTATAAAGAGCATTAAAGGTCCATAGAGGCAATAACTAGTTGTATCAACATACTTTACACCAAGTGCATAGATGACTATAAGTAGTTTGAGGGATATTGTGTCTGTTTGCAAAACCCAGTGTTGCCGGCCCAAAAAGGCCTGAGGCAGCAAACAGTGGTTCGTTGCCCGGTGTGCGTCGCACTAATTATCACACCAGGGTGGAGAATGCAGAAAAAGTTTATTTGAGCTCAAGTAAGGTGCCAGGGAGATATTTACCATCTCAAATCCTGCACACACAGATACAAGCTGTGTGTGTCTTCTTATACATGATTTCAACAAGGCATCCTCATTACCCCCCACTAGTCTCCTCCCCACTCCTATACAGTGTATAGTTAACAATTAAATCATCCTTGACAGCAGACAATTCATCTCGTAACTTTTCAAGGCTGTTACCTTGGTTTACTTCTGAATTTATTACCTTGTCTCCCCTCCCCTCTTTCTAAACTAAACAGGAGATAGTAAAAAGGGGCCCTATCTTCTGGTGTCTTACACTGATAAGAAGCTGTTACACATTCCATTCTCAATACTAGCCTGGGAGTTCAATTAGAGTTTAATATGGAAGCACTTTGGACAAGCATAAAATAACTTTGGTCCATTCAGGCCTGGTACAGAAAAGCTTCATTAATACTGTGGTTTTCTACCCTCCTGAGTTATCTAGGGATATGCCTAATGGCACCAACACCAGTATATTTAGTGAAGGTATTTAGGTAAAATCTTGTCACTACCTTTATGGTAGGTATCTTTGAACATGTGGGCATCTACCTTGTATCTAAAAGGCTTTAACAGCTTATAAGCTTGCATGAAAAGCATTGTCAAACACGTTTGCTAAGACAAAAGTGGTGAGCACCCAGGAACTTATTGATACTGAAGTCTCACTTGCACGCAGACTATCTTTCTAGTAAAAAATCATTAATCTCCACTGCATTTTGCTCCCACATCTCCATGCAGAAGTCTCTGCATACCACAACATAGACTTGTAGACTAAATTCTTTGTACAAGGGGCACAGAAAAAATGTATTTGGTTCCATTAAATCTGATAGTAGTAAACCTAAATGTATCTTGCATTCATTTTGGCTAAAAATGAATTCCACTGTATTGCAGGCATATTGTAAGACAGTTATTTCCATTGAAGAAAGAATATTTACATTGTAGACTGTCAGAGGTAAAAATTAAATCCAAAGATACATAATTTGGCACTGTTTGTTAGCAGCAGACACTTTCTCTAATCAATTAACACAGAAAATTGCATCCCCATATTTGTATTGATAATAGTTGATGGCAAGTACCTAATATTTAATTATACAAACTGGTTATTTAAACATTTATTGGGGTTAATAAAAAAGTGAAGGGGGGGAGTGAATTTAGTTTATTAAGTTTTTCTTGAATGCTAGCTCAAGACTGAAATTCCCTCTTAACTCAGAATGAGTGCAGTGTATGAAGAGACAATGACACCTCACAGCAAGCTACCAATGTGCCTTATCCCTGACCTCCAATTTACCTTAACTCAGACTGCCTCTTGGAGTGAGTAATTCTGTCTCCATGCTCTCACAATCCTCTCTGAGGCTGGTAAAAATGGTCCAGTCACCGCCATATGTGATGGTGGCTGTGTCATATTTCCTTGAAAAAGGTGAGACCACCCCAGCTAATTTCTGAAACTGAGCAAATAACTTCCTCAGTAAATTTAGCCTCTTGTTCTAATTGTGGAATGTCCATAAGTGGATGTCTCTGAACTATATACAGTTGACTGCTAGACTCCCTACTCAATATACACATTTTAAAGCTATGATTGGTCACATTGCAATGTTTAACTGAATGGATGAGCATAACTTATAATTAGAAGGGTTTGGGGAAGACATTAGAATGGAACTAACAAAAAGAATAAGGGAATTTCCAACCCTCTGCGTTCTGAGACACAGGCCTGTATGATGCTTTGGAATTCAACAGAGACCAATAAGGAGTTGTCACCAGCTGCTCTCCTACATTGGGCGTGTCTGTGCTTTGCAGCTTTTGGTTGAGCCCTGACACCACCAGCCTGCTTACAGCACAATAACCTTACTCTGGCATCACCAGCCTGATTACTCCTGGCAGGGTGACACCAATGCCCTCCCCAGTCCTGAGTTTTCCCAAAACCATTAGCCCTGGAGTGTCCAGTCTCTCACAGGAGTTTGCTGCTTCTTTAAAGATACAGTATACAGCATCAACCTGTGTACTAGCTGCAGACTTGCACTTCTCTTTAATATACAGCACTGAGACGGCTTGTAGGAAAACTAAAATAAACTTAATAAGAGCAGATATTTAAGTGATACCACATTGGATAGAAACATGGTCACAAACAAAAGTTAAAGTATATTTTAGACTAAAGTGTTTAACAAATGAGTCTTTTGTTCAAGCAAGTCTCTCATTTATATTCACTTTCCAGAGACTTTCAGCCCCCTTGGTTGAAAGGTTCCACTTTTCTCATATGTACAAGAGCTCTGGCCTCTTCTATCTGCCTGATAATGGATGCCCACATGGCTTTCTGACCTTGCTTATGTCTTCTACAGCTCAATGACCTTGTTTCAGGAGGCAGGAAGGCTCCTGGAGCTGCAGCTTCCATCCCCCGTCAAGCATATTAAGTGGCCATCTTCCACGTTGTTTTGCCTGATAGTTGTGTGTGTACTCTTCATGTAAAGTGTGGCAAATTGCCGGCACTATTTTAATGGGTCTCACGCTTTCTCTTCTTGGGGGGGGGGGGGGCGGTTCAGGGCACCAATTCTTGCCCCTGCAGTGGAATGTTAACTGCCCCACTAGTGTCCTAGAGGAGGTGAGTAGAGAGGGAGGGAGCTGGGCCCATCCTGAGGATAGTGGTAAACCACGTGAACTGACACTTCCTTCCCCTGGGCTACTTCCCTCTCCTGCCCTTCAGCTTGTGGGGGGGCTTCCTGCCCTCCCTCTGTACAAGCCAGGTGCCCCTTTACCTAGGGTCTTGGACTTCTTAGCTCACCGCAGCACTTCTCCAAACTGTCCTCTGCTTCCCTTCAAACTGTTCTCTGCTCCAACTCCTTCAAACTGTTCTCTGCTCCAACTCCCACACTGTCTGATTGAAGCAGGGGTTTTTATCATGTGACTGACTGCAGGTGCTCTAATTAATCTATAGCAAACTTTCTTCCCCACAGGGAATAAGGCTCCCTTCTAACCCTCTCCTGCTGCCCTCTGGCCATGCTGTATCACAAAAGGTAATGACAATCTCTCCTTGCTCAAGTCACATTAGAGATGCATTCAAGAAGTCAGAACCACATTCCTTTGTCTAGGGCAGGGTGACTTAAGCCTTGCTTGACAAACACATTAAAAACCTATTTCTTCATATAGAGCCTGTTGTATGTGTACCATGCAATAATATTTAATAACAAGCATGTTGCAAATTTATATAGAATGACGACAATTAGCTTGGACAAAGAGCATTATGTCAGACCTAATATGAGTTGTGTTATTGTTTGCCCTTTGCCACTTGGCACTGAGGAGTTCCCTGGACCACAGCCTGTCCTAAGGCTCCGTTCGTAGGGGGGAGAAAGAGGACAATTGGCTTGGTGCAGAATTAATCTTCACTTGTTACGTTGACACAATTTTAGGCATGTGGCTCTAGTTACAAAGAGTGTGATTGAATTCTGATTTTCTTTAACTTTTTTTTTTTTTGGTGCCAGGGCTCTTTCAAGGGCCTCTTGGAAACCTTGTTTCCCCCAGTGATTCAAAGTGCCCCATCCTATCTAGAGCATGCCAGTTCCAGTGTGAACATTTCATTTGTTTGCAATGAAAACCAAAGGCACAAGTTGATAGGCTACTGTAGAAGGACCAACATGTTCAAAAAGCTATTACAGTTCAGATAGTAGTTGTTGACAGATCTTTAATAAGAGGCAGAAAAATTCTCTGAGTTGTCCAGGGTTCAGATTTTCTCTTGGCCTCTAGCCTACACACCTATGTTCTATTAATTGGCTGTGTTTTGTGATTTTAATTCTTAGCTAATGATTTATTTGTATTTATTGTTATATCTTACTTTGTTTGTGAACCACTGGCATCAAATGACAAGGGTATTCTCTCTTTGTAAACTGAACCCATCGGGTGTCTGGAGCCAGGAAACGGAACTCTGTCTCTAACAGAGCTCCTGCCTTTCATATTTACATGCACATTGCAGATTGTCATAGACCAGTAAATGCTATCTTCATATACTTTTACTTGCAATTAATGAACCACATTTTGAAATTGGAAAAGCAATTCATAAACCTTTTGGGATTAAAAAAAAGAATATAAACTAATTATTTCCACAGAAGTCTGCTTATTACTTTATCAGAAATTATAGGAAGTGGGCAAAGAATTGGTGCTAGACAAAAGTATCATATAGACAGTCTCTTTCCATATCTGCAAGATGTTGCCTTGTCTTAAATTGTTAAACAATTTAAAGATGGAGCCAAAATGGCTGCTTGCAAAAATCCATCTGTTTTCTAAGTCCTTAACAATCCATCAAAAGTTAAACGTATCCCCAAACTTTTGGGGATGGAAGGCAAGCTGAAGGGTTGCAAGTGTGGGTGCAGACAGAGTGGGGATCTGTAGCTGGGGGTTTTCTGTTTTTGGGAAGGCTGTTTTATATTTCAAAAATGTGCAGAAATAAAAACAGCAGAGATGCCTTAACCATTGTATAGTGCCCTTTTACATTATGTGTACACACATCCCTCAAATTGAGTGATAAAATGGTTAAGAACAAGCAACGTTTACCCCCTAGTTAATAGGCTTGTGGTAAGGTGACTGCCTACACCCGACTTAAGTGTTACAGTGGGTGAAGACCTTCCTGCAGGGCTGAGTTTAAAAAATCTTCATGTGGGAAGAGAGACCAGTTCCATAGCAGGTCTCTGTTTGAAGCATGGTATCTGTGCTTAATTTTAAGGATCCCGGAGAAAGGAGCTCCCACTGATGGGGCAAATGAGAGCTTACCTTTCTTTTTTTATTTTATTTTATTTTTTTTAATACACACAGTATTTGAAGAAATTGGTAGAGTGTTGAATTTTATATTATGTTGCAAGTGCTACATATGAGGGAATTCCATCCCCAGAATAGCAGAATTTTCTGAGAGCATTTTGGAAGGGTAGGCAGCTGTGCAACAGCTGGAAGGAACATAGAGGGTGGAGGGGAAGAGTCAACTGGTCTCAGCTCTCTCTCTTTAAAGTATCCTGGTATGTCTGTGAAATCCTATGGCTGCTTCATCAGTAGATGATTACTGGTTTGGTTTTGTCTTCTTACAATGACTTTTTTTATTTTCAAAATCCTAAACTTAGTTTATTTAACTACAAGCAGAACTCTGTGGTATGTGTGTAGTCTTGTGGAATATTCAGTCATTCAAAGTACATAGGCCCCAGTGATATTTCAAAAAGACAATTTTCATAGCCAACTGTAGACAATTCAGGCTTTTTATTTAAAAAATAAAAATCCCGGTTAATTTAATTAGGGGTTTCTAAGGTTTTCATGCACCTTACCATTGTTTTGTAAAGAGAGGTTTAGGTTGGATATTAGGAAAAACTTTTTCACTAGTAGGGTGGTGAAGAACTGGAATGGGTTACCTAGGGAGGTGGTGGAATCTCCTTCCTTAGAGGTTTTTAAGGTCAAGCTTGACAAAGCCCTGGCTGGGATGATTTAGTTAGGTTTGGTCCTGCTTTGAGCAGGGGGTTGGACTAGATGACCTCCTGAGGTCCCTTCCAACCCTGAGATTCTATGATTCTATGATCTGATTTTATCTAGTTTACCTCCAATTCCTCATGGTCAGAAAACCTAGAATGTGGTAAGAGAGAACCAATTAAGTCTCAAGCACTTGCATAATCCTAGAATATAGCTCTCAGTAAGTGTATTATGATAGCATGCACTTGGCAATCTATTCTTCCAGCAGTAACAAAGTTGGGGATTTGATAGCTCACAGGCCAGTTTCAGAACAGTTGAGAAAGAGACCATTTGTGACCGCCAAGTGATTTTAGGACCTGCTGTCTTTGTATTTTTAAAAAAGGTATAACAATTTAATGCTATAATGTTAGGGAAATATCCTCACTTGATTGACCAGGATTAAAGTACAATAAAATGGCAATATAATCCCTTTTGTCAGAGGTTTTTAAATCAATTAACCCATATGGAATTATTCCTGACCATAGGAAGTTGGAGGGCTGGTGGTGGGTTGGGGGGAGTGGTCTCCTTCTGAAGGTCGCAAAAGGTTTTCTTCAGAACTGCTCCATGCTTGTGACCCATAATTCCTGACTCTGAGACACTCCTTTCCCTCTGAAAAGTGGCCATTGGGCTGCAGTCAGCTTTATGCTATGAAAAGGACTTCATAAATCTCAGCTGGAAACGTACTGGGAGTTGAGTTGCAACAAGGATGAATTTGCCCATGGTGTTTACTCTGCTTGGTCCTTCTTTAATCTCTTTCCTTCTCTGATTTGTTATCAATAACTAGGACCCTACCAAATTCAGTCCATTTTGGTCAATTTCACAATCATAGAATTTTAAAAATCGTTAATTTCATTATTTCAGCTATTTAAATCTGAAATTTCACAGTGTTGTAATTGTAGGGGTCCTGACCCAAAAAGGAGTTGTGGGGGGATCACAACGTTATTGTAGGGGGGGTTATGGTACTGCTACCCTTACTTCTGCGCTGCTGCTGGCGGCAGTGCTGCCTTCCGAGCTGGGTGCCTGTCCTACAAACACTGCTCTCCAGCCAAGCAGCTGTGAAGGCAGCATGGAAATAAGGGTAGGACCCCTAATTAGAGAAACTCCATGAAATCAATATAGTATAGGGTAAAAGCACACACAAGACTAGATTTCATGGTGGGAGAACAGATTTCACAGTCCATGACATGTTTTTCATGGCTGTGAATTTGGTAGGGCCCTACCAAAAACTTAATTGTTTTTACTGTCTAGTGTTATGTAGCCTGATTTGGGGAGGGTTAGTAGGGACAGTGGAATTTATCCACTTAATTTAGTTTTATTTAATAATTAATTTTCTAATTAATTAATAATATTAGTAATAATTAATAGATATTAATAATATGGGTATGGCTCGCCAATATGTGTGATCAGAAGATAAAGTTCGTCTTGAATCAGGCTTCACAGAATTTATACAAGGAGATTGGGGTATTTGACAGGAAACTTACACTGAGACAGAAATAGTCAATAAAGACCTTTTATTTAAAATCAATGAAACAAGAAGTAAATGTAAAATGTTAAAAGCAGTTTGAGATTACAAAGTTACAAAATATCACAGTTCTTAATGCACTCTGCAACAGTAGTACTAGAGTGAATTTTCACACCCTTGATAGAGGAAGTATAGCTATGAGTTAAACCCTTCTTAGCATAGATGCTTTAGCAGAAATAAGAATTGGTTCATACTTACAACTTTGAAAAGAATTAATACTACGACTTAGTATTGACAGCTTTCTTAGGAGGAAGAGGCTTCGAAGTAAGTTGAGACGATGGAGAGTAGAAAGATGGTATCGCCTATCTAATGGAGGATTGTCACCCTTTTTATAGGGAGAAATCCTTCCTCCTATGCCCAAATTTGTCTTTCCCCCATGGAAAGGTGAGGGTACCTGTTTTCATAGGCTGACCTTTTGTGTGCGTATTAATGACAGCTATGTACGTATTTTGTGGTGTACTTGTTAGATTTGTGGGCAGAAATACCCCACTCTTCACCCTATTTAGGTGAAAGGTTAGCAGACATTCAAAAGTCCCTAGACAATTTGCGTAGGTTTGTATCCTATTATTACTTTTCTGAGTAAGGGTCTTAAAGGTTGCTTTCAGCGTCACAGAGGAAATAAGCCAGGATGTCTGGCCTAGAAGCTTCTAGGTATCTTGCATTACAGCTATTGCAAATAATTCTATTAATCTATGCAGCCTACACACTTTTATCAAAAAGACATTTTATACAGACCAACAGATTAATCCTCAGGGCTACAGTTATGCAACATGGCTTGTATGAAGACACTGCAAAGCATAGTTTCATGATAGCCTACAGTATTAAGGGGGCAAACAGTTGTTTCCAATCCAAAACTACTGCTTGAAGTTCTTTAGGTAAGTGGCTGAAATTTATTATGTTTTTGTACAGGGTTTAGCACAGAGGGGGCCTGGATTTTGATGAAGCATCAAGGTGCTAACAAATAGAAATGATTATACCAGGGCTGTCCTTACCCAAACACAAAGTATGCAGCTGCGTACTGCTCTAGCCCCTGCCCTGCCTCTTCCCACCCCTGCTCTGCCCCAGCAGGTGGGAAGTGCAGGGACCCAGCCACGCCGCCAGTGAGTACTGGGAAGCAGTTCCTCCCTGCTCCCCAAGCCAGCCTCTCCTGCCCACGCGGAGGCCATCATGTGCCAGCAATGACCCGCTGCTATGTACATCAGCCAAACTGGACAATCCCTACGTAAAAGGATAAATAGACACAAGTCAGATATTAGGAATGGCAATATACAAAAACCTGTAGGAGAATACTTCATCCTCCCTGGCCACACAATAGCAGATTTAAAGGTAGCCATCCTGCAGCAAAAAAACTTCAGGACCAGACTTCAAAGAGAAACTGCTGAACTTGAGTTCATTTGCAAATTTGACACCATCAGCTCAGGATTAAACAAAGACTGTGAATGGCTAGCCAACTACAAAAGCAGTTTCTCCTCCCTTGGTTTTCACACCTCAGCTGCTTGACTGAACTAACCTCATTATCTCTAGACTAATTCTTGCCTGCATATTTATACCTGCCTCTGGAAATTTCCACTACATGCGTCTGACGAAGTGGGTGTTCACCCACGAAAGATCATGCTCCAATACCTCTGTTAGTCAATAAGGTGCCACAGGACTCTTTGTCGCTCTGTACCTCAGTTTCCCCATCTGAAAAAGGGGCATAATGATACTTCCCTCCTTGGCAAAGGGCTTTGAAATCTGCTAACTGCTATATAAGAGCTAGGTATTATATAAGGCAAAGCCGCTTATATTCAAGTATTAGAGTAAATGTTAGTTGATAATTTTTTATGCTGAGTGATAGAGATGGAACACCATACTGGTCAGATCTGAATTAGGTTTAAATTTGAATTGTGGCATGAGGTAAAATTAGATTAGAACTACAGCTGAATTCAATGGTACCAAAATTCAGCAGGCTGTTTTCATAATTTTGTCCCAAACAGCAGCAATCTCACCAGTTTGTGAAAGTCACTGCTGTCATGAGCGTTTCTACTATCTATTTACAAGGATTGCTATAACTCCCATGACTGCAGTGATGTGGCTGGATTCTCCAGTCTGTTACACCAGTTGATCTGGTGAGACTCCATGGAAACTGAGCCTCAGGATTTGGCCCATGTCTCTTGTTTTGGCTGCGTATTTGTCATTTCACTGTACAATACCAGAGGTAGCACTTAAACTGACTGTATCAGATAGTATATAATCTCTCATGATGTCAGTGTACAGGAAATTCATGAAGCTTATGTGAGTGACCCAGCAACTAGTAAAAGTGTGTGTGGGCGGGGGGAAGTGCACAAGAAGAATCAGTTTTCCATCTTTTTTGTTTCAATATGGTGGTTGAAGGGAATACTGCACTGTTTAGGCCCAAAACCTTTAAAAGTGTTTTACAATCTTTGTGTCTCAAGATTTTCCTTGCACATGATTTTCTCCCCTCCCCTGTCAGTGTTGTAACTTGAATTTGTCAGGTTACCATTTACCACCAAACTTTTAATAACATACAAGTGAAAGTGGGAAAAACTGACTCATCTGAGTGCCTGCAGTCATATCTCAAATTCAATTTCTTATTGGTGGATAATCCATAATAGTGGTGTGTCATACCCAGTGATACTTCCTCTTGAAATCAATATTTCAGTCAAGTCATCACTTCTGAGTGTTAGCTGATAAGCACATTAATGCTTTATAACACACATTCCCCATGGATACTACTTGGAGGAAATCTATTCATGGAAATCCATTCTTATGAAGTGCCTTGTTTATGTAGAGGTGGGCATGGTAAGCCATTGACATTAGTGTTATAGGCCCCCTAAAGAGTGTCTGCAGTATTGGGCTCTAGATCATTAATTCACCCCTATTCCTAATCAATGCTACTGTATAAAAATTACAGAATGTATATCCAAGCAAATTGTAGTATCTGCTTGGAAAAATGAATAATTGAGTGACTCTTCTGGATTTCAAGCTTTTTTTGAGAAACTTAACATTTTCAGAGTAAAATGTTTTCATGTGTCATTAAGTTGTCATAACTGTAGCAGACTCTGATGCTTCATATATTACCTTACTCCTGAGGGAATTCTGCCCCTCCCCCAAATAAAAAATTCTGCGCACAATATTTTAAAGTTCTGCAAATTTTATTTGTCAATAAATAAATGCGACTCCAGCATGGCAGTGGGGAGCACAGGCCACTGGCTGCATTTGAGGTGGGAGATCGCCCTAAAACCCCCATCTCCCCCGGTACAGGGACTCGGCAGTGAGGCTACACCTCACCCTGATACAGTGCAAGGGCTGGGCCTACTCCAGAAATACCCCTGGGACCTGCTCCTCTGCGCCTGGTGTGGGTGGGCAGGCCTAGCCCAGCAGGATCTGAGTGTGGAGGGGTTTAGTGTGGGAGGATCCATGTGTATGTGTGGGGCAATCTGGGTGCAGCTCGGTGGGAGATCTGGATGAACAGAGGCTTGTTGGGGGTGGGTGGCAGGGTTCCAGGTGCAGGGGCAGTGGGACTCAGCAGGGGATCCAGGTGAACTTGGTTGGGGTTCAGGAGCAGAGGCTGAGTGTGGAGAGATGAGGACCTGGGTGTGTGGAGCTCAGTGGCGGGGTCTTGGTGCTGGGGGAGTGGGGCTTGATGGAGTGGGGGTCTAGGTGCAACTGGGTGGGGATCAGTGGGGGTCTGGGTGTGGGGACTCATTGGAGAGATCCAGGTGTAGTAGGGCTTGTCAGGGTGAGGGTTTGATGGGCCTGCTTAATGAGGGAGCCCTAGCTGCTGGCAAGGGGACGCCGCATGCAGGAGTCCTGCTTCCCTATGCAATTCCCCTATCACTTGTCCATCCCCCTCTCCCCGCCATTCCTTTCCCCCAGCCCTATTCCACCCCTTTCCTCCCCCACTGCCTCTTCCTCCTCACAGTCCCTTGCCTCATTTCTCTCCCCCACCCCCATGGCTGGCTCTAGGTTTTTTGCCACCCCAAGCAATAAAACAAAAACAAAGAAAAACCCTTGGAGAGCGTAACTGCTGAAGCACCAAAAAAAAAAAGGGTGGGGGTGGCTGGAGTGCTGCCCCTGGAATTGTGCTGCCCCAAGCACGTGCTTGGTTTGCCGGTGCCTAGAGCCAGTCCTGCCCTTCCCCTTTACCCAGCCCCCCCCCACTGTCAGGGCTGGCTCCAGGCACCAGCCGACCAAGCATGTGCTTGGGGAAGCACCTTGGGGCGGGGTGGCACTTGGTTTTGTTTTTGTTTTTTTTGTATGTTTTTGTTACGGCTGGGCGGCGCTCGGAGAGGGGGGATGTTTTGGCGGCACAGCGCTCGGGCGGGGGCTTGGGCGGAGTGGTGCTCGGGGGGGCGGGGACTTGGGCGGCTTGGGGGGGTGTTACGGCAGGGCTTTTTTTTTTTTTTTTTTTTTTGCTTGGGGCGGCAAAAAAGTTAGAGCCGGCCCTGCTCACTGTTGCACAGAATAGAAACCAGGAAGGCTCCCAGAACACAGAAGGGGAGAACAACTGACATTAGGACTAAGGAGGCAGCATTCAGCTGCAGAGGCAGCAGAACAGAGACACAGAGCCTCCTTTAGCTGGGAAGCTCTGCGCTTGCAGACTGAGGGGGGGCAGTGGCATGTAACCCCATGTGTCCTCCCCCTTTGCCTCACCTCTGTTTGGAGGGGGACAATCCCCCCCCAAATTGCACCCATGGCATACCCCCCACCTTCCCTTCCCCCCCACAGCTTCCCTTTGCTTTCCTGCCATTTTCTGCAGGGGAACACAGGAAATCTGAGGTGGCGGGGGCATTTTCTGTGGGTGTGCAGTCATGCAGGATCCCCCCAGGAGTAATTACCTGCAGTTATCGCTATCCCAAATGGAGAGGAATAATGTCACTTTTGGGGTCTTATGGGACAAAAGGGGAGTTTCAGGGTCAGACTTAATGCTGAACAAAGAAGCTAAGAGTGCAGAAATGTAGTACAAGCTGATGGCGTAACAAAACACTTTTTGGGGAAAAGAAACTCAACTTAACTGTCTCTAACTAAATTAGGTATACATTGTTTTTATTGAATAATACAAAATGTAATGAAGATTTATTTCCCCATAAAAAGCAAACACAAATGTTAGTAAATCTTCAATAACTATGACAATTCTGCAATAACACTTCCACTCTGTGTTTCAGTGAAGCTGAAGTGAGATGTCCATTGATTTTACATTTTTGCTTTTGGTGGGTGTAGTGTGTGTTGCTTTGCCAGTTGAATGTGATCTCCTCTTACAATTTATGAGCAAAGAAGATTGCCATGGAAATCTTAAATGTCTAATTAGTACAAACAGCTGAGTGCAATTACATATCCATTTTGATGGAGTTCTTTAAATGAAGAAACAATTTCTAGTAGAGATGGGCCACAATTTGGATGCAGCCCTGGATTTCAAACCCCCAAAGCAGTAGGACTAGCTGTAAAATTCAGATCCAGAACTTGAATACTCATCAAAATGAGAGATGCCAGGCTCTCGGGGCTTGGCTCAGGCCAGTTTTTAATGTGAAAATGTTCATTAACAAACAAAGGGGTTTGCTTTCTTGGATGAATCCATGCCTACCAAATGGAATCAGCTTTGTTCTGGCACAGGAGCAGCTCTGCCTTAAGGTTGATTCACCCCTTGGGGAGGCCAGGCAGTGTTTGTACTGCTGCTGTGCCTGGGAATTCTGCCAGGGAGTGCTCCTTTAATCTATACCTATCGCTTCACAGGAGCCCTGCCAGTAGAGATTACAGGGTACATACCCCAGGCAGACTGAAATGGATGAGGCTGTCTTGTTAGAGGACTTCTATATATTTTTTTAAACATGTAAAGACAATGATAAAATTCATTTGGAATAGTTCACATGTCTTAAATGCACTAAACTACTTTGAGTTACAAAACATGAGGAAGAAACAGCTGCTTTCTACCTTCAGTTGGGTAACTTGCTGAAAGTATGTCACAAAGTTTATGAGAAAGTTCTGGGTGAAATTTTCAGATAGCTTACATTAAAAGCTTGTTGCTGAGCATTTACATCAATAGACTAACTTTTGATTTTCAATTCTTCAGCTCCCCTTAGACATAAAAAAAAAATTAGAAGTTTCATTGGTAGGGAAGTAGTTTTTACTATAAAATACAAAGGTTGGAAAGAGATCTGAGCCTAACTATTTAAACAAAGTATTTTAAAAATTCAAAATCAGGTCTGTGTTCTATGACATTGTGACAATCAGGGTCCTGCCACCCCAAGGGAAAACAGGTCTGAACCTCAAAGAATAAGCAATTTAATCAACTGGCTGCATGCAATGTTATGTATAAATATGTTCAAGGTCTCTTGTGAAAGTGACATTCTGAACTTGATCGTCATTAGATATGTTTACAGGATATGGTTATGAATATATGCATATGTATATATGTGTAGAAAATTGAAATTGTAACCAGATTGTAATTCCTGCCTGATTGCTTCCCACAGAGTCAATGGCTGTAAGGGGGCACTTCCCAGGCTACTTAATTTTGTAAACAAAAACAAAACCACACAAACTCCAAGCACCTAGCATTGTACAAGCCAAGGAAAGACAATGGTGGACCATTAATGGAAAGGCACTGAAACTGAAAAGAGAACCCCCAGTAGGGTGACCAGATGTCCCAATTGTCTAGGACAGTCCAGATTTTTGGGGTCTTTTTCTTATATGGGCTCCTATTACCCCCCACCCCATCCCAGTTTTTCACACTTGCTGTCTGGTCGCCCTAACCCTCAGTGTTGAAAAACTAAGGAAGAGAGGGTTTTTTTCCCCCATTCTGTGTAACAGTCAATTACAGTAGTCTGAGAAACTGCAAGTCCTGTTAAAAAGGAAGAGGGTTTGAAGTGAAAGCTATCCAGAGTGAAAGGTACCCAGAAACTGAAGGCCAGCATCTAAGCTGGGTGCTCTCTGTGGAAACATTGGCTCTCCTCTAGGGCACACTGGGAAACTGTTCAGAGGCAATATGTAACTTTGTATTAGAAAAGGGAATTGCATTAACATAAAGTGTAAAGCCTGAGGTTGTGTCTTTGTTTGTGTGTCTGTCTCAGCAGGAACACATGCCCTTTTGTTGAGAAGGACTCCTTTAGTAATCCCTCTGTCTGACTATTCCATTTCTTGCTATTCATTCAAAATGCAACAGCATAGCTGCTTGTTGGTTTGGGCTATAAAGTGCATATGTATAGGCACCCAATGTAACATAAGCAGAGTATGAAGCAGAAGACAGATTTGAATAGGCATCGCCTCCTGTTTTGTGACACTAGCTAGCCCCTCACTTCCTTTGTTTTTATTAAAACAGTTTTTTAAATTTCCTAGGAACAAAGCCACTTTTGTTGACTTCTTCAGTTTGCTGAAAATTCCAGAAAACTTTAGGTTTCAGTTATGGTCAAACCAACATTTTTTTTTCTACATTTTTCAGAACTACCAGCGAACCAGAAAATCAGTTATTTTCCAAGCACTATTGATTATGTATAATCATACTAAACATTACATTTCAAAACAATTTTCAACAGTATCTGCCACTGTTTCATTAACTCCATAATTACTAATGATGGTATCTGTCAGTGGCGGCAACTGTCTTCTGGTGTTGTTCACTGGGTGACTAAACTTAATGGTTTAAATTAGTCCATTTCAGTTAGCTACACTAGGGATTAATTTGGTTAGTTTTGTAAACTAGAACTTAGGGAATTCATAGTATAACTAAAACACAGCCCAACTTTACCTTATAAATATAGTGGAACTTAATTCTAGTGAAGCTGCATAAAATTAAACCTCTTTAAGAGAGAAATCTAATTGGAATGTAAAAAGTGATTGGCAGGACAGAAGGAATGTGGAACCTGATTCTTGACCAAAACATACATGAAAAAAGGTGGCTGGACCATAATCTTTCAAATCTCACTAAGTGGAGTTATGATAAACTTGGTTAACAGTGTGGGTAATGATTTGGCAGATTCCTACCTCAGTAAGCTGAAGTTATTACATATACATTGGTAGGTGCTCCATGGTTAAAGTTGCACAGAGATTTATGTGAGCAGGATTTAGAATCCCTCTGTGTCACACTCAGTGACTGAATTGTTTTCAAATTTAACACACTAACACTTCAGAGAATATTTTTTCATAATATTAATTTGTAAATATTAGTAAATATTTTAGAGGATACATTTAAAAATGACTCCTATTGGAAATTTCACTGAAATTTCAATGCCCCTGCCCCCCCTGCAAGTCCCTGTACAACCACAAACCTAGACAATGCACATGCTCCTAACACCTCACACATACGCCACTTCCCAAGTTGTACATTTAAACAAACAGAAGGATTCCACCATTTGACAGTTGTTGAATTTAATTTCCCAAGAGAGAGCTGCTGGAACTGCTCACAACTGTCAACTAGTTCCATTCTCTGATGCTACCTTGCTGAATTACTAGGCCTCTTGTCCTTTTCCGCTGCCCCAATTTTAACTACCTCTTTTTTTTCCTTTGCTTTTAAAGGTTCACATACTCCTAAATTGCAACAATTTACCAGGCACAGTGTATCTGTTTCCCCACAATCACACTGAAATGCTGTCCTATCCTGGGGAGCAATCCAGATTAGTGAGGGGATTGTCAGTGGCTGCTCTGTAACCCTGGGTGCCTCTCAATGCTTTCCTGCTGTGGCTCCCCATCCGGGCTGCTCACAACCAGCCTGCAGGTCACGCCCTGACTTTGTATAGCTGAAGCCCTGGTCTGGCAGCTCTGACCCCGGAAGCTTGCTAGTAACCGACCAGTCACACTCTGGTTTCCACCAGCCTAGGTTACTACCTGCAGGGTGACCCCAACATGCTCCTGGTCCCGGATTCCCCCAAAACATGTGTTTTGCGCTGTTCAGCCCTCTCCTGGACAGCTCAGATATTGAGGTTTGTTGCCCCTGTAATTCAACAGTTTGGTAACTCCAAATAAAGTAACAAACAGTGGAATCTAAACACAGCACTGGATTGGTTTAGATTAAAAATAAAACAAGCTAATTAATAAAAGAAGACAGGATTTTAGGTGAATTCAAGTATAAGAGAAAGTTAGACATGGTTCCAAGCATATAAAAGTGAAAACACTCATTTAAGACTTCATCTAGACAGTTCCGGTTCAAGGCTTTTGTTCAAGATGGCCTTTTGCACCCACAGTCTTCTGGCAGTCTGGTGACTGGTTAGGAACTGCCCCAGAGGTCCGAAGATGCTGGTGGCTTTGTCTTTGAGAGTTTGTGGTTTTCTGCCCTTTTCTTTTATAGTCCTGTGAACTTCTGAAGTGGATTCTCTCTTTAAAGCAAAGCTTATCCAAACAGTGAGGAAGGTGACATGGAGTCTGGTTGTGAAAGAGGCTCTATGCTCTTTCTTCCCCCAGTTATGTTTGCTAAAATGCAAATTGTTCTGTTTTCTACCATCTCCTCCTCTTGCTGTTTTGAGAACCCTGTTTACTACTTATATTTAAATTGTAAATGTAAAACACATTCCTTTGTTCATCAAGCCTACTCTAAACAACTTTTGCCTAGGCATGCCTGTCTGGTTTTGGATATGTGCTAATAACATCAGACAAGGGGAAATTCATATATTTACATATAATATTGCTACATATATTTCACAATGAGGATATTGATCAGCGAGTTAATTTTAAAATGATACCGTAAAAGGCATATTTTGTAAAAACATTATTACATTAGCGTGTAGGGTGTGAATACAGGGGTGCTTTTGGTCACAAATACACAACCTGAACTCTAGCATCACACTCTACCATATATTATTTGTGCATGAAAGACTTTCCTATGTTGTCTTTAGGGAGTTTTTCTAGTTTGAGTTGAGGTTATGTGTTTGAGTGCACTTCTGGAGAAATGGATGCATCATGAGTGGTTATAGTTGGGAAGTTAGAGGGAGATAGTTTTGGAATTGAGTTGTCAGAGTATGTCTGAGTATTACAAAGGTTGGTTGGTAAGGAATGTGTGTAGAGCTTGGTGAAATATAGTTTCCACCTCAAGTAAACATATCTGCACCAGTTCTGACCAAGCTAGTGTGCTAAAAAATAGAAGTGTAGCTCCCACAAGCAGTGGGAGGGGCTAGCTACCCTGAAAATGATGCTGTTGAGACCATAGGATGACTGTAGTCACAATTTTGTTTTTAGCATGCTAGATCAATGAGCTAGCATTAGTATGTCTACTCAAGCTGCAAATTACACCTCCAACTCCAGTGTGGATATATCTGAAGTCAACTAATCTTTCCTGTGTGGGATTACATATGGTTTAAGTGAATTTGTCAGCAGTATCTGAAGAGAGAATCTTGACTCTTGGACTTGCTCAAGGGTAATGGAGCACAATGTAGAAGTGACAACTTGGTTACCAGTTGGGATTCTCATGGGTCATCAAACTGTGTTAATTATCTTACAAAGAAATCTATTTAGAGGAATACTTAGTAACTGGATGTTTTTATGCAGAAACTTGTTCCATCACACTATTAATTCAATGGACCAAGGGAAACAGAATTAGTAAAGCAAACCTCAAGGCTCAGACTCAATTCAGTTTGGGTGAGGACCCACAAATTTGGATGTTTATCCAAACTATCATAAACTTTTTGAGCATAAAAACATCTGCCAGTCTAATTTAAGCAGGCTTTCCCATGAGTTGTCTACCACT
Source organism: Mauremys mutica (assembly GCF_020497125.1). Lineage (NCBI taxonomy): Eukaryota > Metazoa > Chordata > Testudines > Geoemydidae > Mauremys > Mauremys mutica. The sequence continues at coordinate 82,885,744 of NC_059078.1, forward strand.
ACTTGCTTTGGTAAGACTGAAAGTGCTACAAGAACAGTGTTTCCCGTGACATTTCATCACTTCTACTTCTGGCAGGAAGTTCAGAGACTTATTTAAAAATGAATAAAGAATTTTTTACCAATCAGAATTTTTCTCACTTCAAAAAAAGGTGGATTTACGCTTGTTAGATTTTTAAGTAATGCTTCTCGATAGTTGCATGTTAAAATTGAATGAATATTCAGTATTGGTAGCTAAGGATTAAGTGTCATGTTCCACTAGCTAAAATGGAAGGCAGGCATGTGTTTCTAATTTTCCTTCCAGCATGATGGAAATTTGACCCTTAATGTCATGTGTCTGATATTAGATGATGATGACTTGATATCGTTGACCATCCTATTTTCAGAGATATTTCTTCAGAGTATAGCCTGTACTGGTTGAGGACTAGAATATTTTAAAAATGGAATCTTTTACTCAAAATATTTGATATACAATTATGAAAAATCATCAGAAGGATTAAATGAGCTGTTGCAGTCAGTGGTAGAACTGGCAAATGGCATAAATGCAGTAGGAAAGGCTGTTCACAACTGAATAGTCTCATTACAGCAGGGTCATAAGGAAATCTTGTATATGAGGTCTAAAGTTGAATATCCTGTATTTACATTACATATTCAGGTGGTGGTCTTGATTTTACTATGGGCCTAATTCTTCATGATGCCAATAGCTTGAACTCCCACTCAAGTCCATTGGGGGAGTATGCATAACTTGCCTTGGAAGCCTTCATTCTTTCTTTCTTGTACTATAATCTGGTGCCGGTATCTTTCCCCGAAGAGTAGACATAATAACAGACACTAAGGGTACAGGAAAATGCAAGACTGGGTTTCTACAATAGTCACTTTTTTAAAGCAGTATTTGACAGCAGCAAACACACCATATATTGGAGTTTCCTCAGTCTTCCACTAGTATAGGAAATAATGCTTTCCTATTGTGCTTTCCATGCAAAAACTTGGCTCTGAGGTGAAGAAAAAGAGAACCAGAGCTTTTCAATTCTGTGAGCAAAATATGAAGAGTGATGATGGCCCAATGATGTCTGAAATCAAGTTGGCATAGCTCAGAAAGAAACAAACAGGGAGACAATACGTGATGTTGTTGACCTTCTCACTCCCCACAAGTTCCTGCTCTCTAGATGTGGATGGAGACCAGGAATAACATGTTAGAACTCATCTCTACAAAACTTACATTATAGTATGGTATCTATACTATGGGTTCCACAGGAAGGTAACATACTAAAACACAGAACTTTCTATTTCAGATTATTTGATGAACTGACTGGTCATAGCCTAAGGGTAGCAAGACTGCACTGTGATAACCATACACCTCAGGTCTACTCACTGTGAAGGAAAAGAACAAGTGCTTCTAGTGTTGTGAATTTGAACAGTACAAAGGGAGGGGATGTGAAAGCTTATTGGTAACTCAATGTTTATTCCACCTAATTGTATAAATCTTTAAGTGACTATTGTAGTCTCTGGGATGGGGATTTTGAGAGAGAGAGAGAGAGACTGCTCCCTAAAAAGACAGCTCCTACAAGATGACTGGTACTTTAGTCATCTGGGATTGTCACGTTTTCAAATTATTACTGTTGAAGATTTTTATATATGTGAACTCTGGAAGATCACTTCATTATATTTCAGAAAGGATTTTGTCTTGTTTGAGTGCAATCAGGCAGACTGAGTATCTTCTATCTACCTTAATTTTTTCCTAATCTCTCAGATAAAAGGGACTGTGAGGAGCCTTTTATTATGAACAGAACATAGAATACAGAACTTTAAATAAAACTATAGACATTTAAGTGATGGGTTTTAATAATGAAAAAGCCCAGCAGGAGAGTTCTTCAGGCTCCCATACTCTTGTCTTAAGTTTAATGGTGTTTCATTAATTTCATTTGAAATCTTCTTATACGAAGGCAGAATTATGATATAGTGAAGACATCATCATGATATAGTAACACTAAGCTAGATGGCATAAAATGATCTGCTAGTAAAATCTTGGAAAGACAAGGTCACATAGTACAAAGTCTTCAAATTAACTCTTCTAAAATGAAGTGCTGTATCTGGGGACAAAATAAAAGGTACCCAATGTGTTTTAATTATTTGATATGACTTCTAGTAGCCACATGACAGTTCACCACAAAGTGATATTTCTGAAGTTCTCTTAAATGCCATTATTTTTAATTTAGACTTCCGTTTAGTCAGGCAGTTTAGTTTAGGTATGATTTATATTAAAAATCCATTGTGTGGACATGGGACTGGGAATTACAAATTCTTCAGTAATCTGCTTTCGGTAAAGCACTTCAAAATTATTCTAGTTCAAGAACAAACTGTATACTCTAACACTGAAATATATATAGCTGCTTAGCACAATAACCTAGACCTGCTAGCTAATCTCATCTACTCCCTGCCAATGTAGGATTAATCCCTCAAGTGAATTCTTGAATCACTCATCTCCTCCTGTTTTTAAATCACTCAAGGGATGCAACCTTAACCATTTCCCTTGTGGGGGCTAGTTCATGATTAGTCACTCCCCACACTAAGTCAGCCTGAATTTCCTTTTGCTTAATTTCTGTTCCTTAGTTGTACTTCTTTGGAACTCCTTACAACACACATTACTCCTTACTTAGAGTTCATAATGCATATGGCAAGATAACCATACCATAATGGGTCAGGGACAGGATACATCATTGGTAGACATGTTATAAAAAACATATAAATAAAATATTCTGAATACTGTAGGAAGAATGGCGTTTTGGCTAAATGCACACAACTGGAAGCAACAGCATGTGGATTTTGTGCCTGGTTCTGACAGTCTTGTGTGAATCCAGGCAGGCCATTGAGGCCAGATCTTGCATTGTTGGCGTGTAAGCCTAGACATCTTAATAAATGGCCTCATTGCAGAGATTCTGAGCATCAGTAGCTTACATAGAGTTTATTGGGTGCTTAGCACCAGGCTGTTTGTTTAGGCATGCAGATCTGATTGTGTTGGCCTTGACCCCACTGTACACTAATATACTATCTATTAAATGTGGCTATTCTTCTTCTTCTACCCCAGATATTGAAAGGGTTCATAAATAAGTATTCATAAAGTGTTTTTGAATCCTAGGATGGACCCTGAGGTGATAGACTTGTAAATCTTTTCTAAGCAAATCCTCAAATAAGTCCTTTCCATATTTTTGCAGGTATTTACATTTACTTTTGTTTGACATCTTTCTGATAGTGAGATGCCCGTCCTCCTCTCTAGGCCTTGTCTTCACTTCACCCCAGGTATTCTCTTCACTGCTTTTGATCAAGTGCAATTTTGACAAGGTCTCCACCTATTCCTATTTAGCTGTATATTTTTTCCTTATCTTTTGTTTTAGTTATTTAACACAACAAGTAGTTCAGTAGTTTTATGCCAATTTGATACTGATTTAGCTGCCTCTGTGTAGTAATTAATCTCTCTTGCATTTGTATTGCATGTTTTTACAATCCTATATTAGCCCTCACCAGTGGTTTAGCAATAACTTGGTCAGCACTTTTGCTGTCCTTATTTTGCCCTGTGAATTCTAACCAGTTCTCTATCTTTTTGTTTAGCTTCCTTCCTCCTCCTCCATATGCAATACAGGTTCCTCTTTGTCCTCAGACCTTTGTTTGTACATATGATTTATATATATATCTATGAAGTTCTCAGCTTAAGTTCTGTACCCGGAAAGATAATGGAGCAAATAATTAAGCAATCAGTTTGAAAACATCTAGAAGATAATAAGGTAAGTAACAGCATGGATTTGTCAAGAACAAACCCTGTGAAACCAACCTGATAGCTTTTTTTTGACAGGGTAACAAGTCTTGTGGATTGGGAGAAGTGGTAGATGTGGTATATCTTGACTTTAGTAAGGCTTTTGGTGCTGTCTCGCATGACTGTCTTATGGGAAATGTAACCTAGATGGAGCTCCTATAAGGAGGGTGCATAACTGGTTGGAAAACCGTTCCCAGAGAGTAATTATTAGTGGTTCACAGTCATGCTGGAAGGGCATAATGAGTGGGGTTTTGCAGGGATCAGTTCTGGGTCCGGTTCTGTTTGATATATTCACCAATGATTTAGACAATGGCATAGAGAGTACACTTATAAAGTTTGCAGATGACACCATGTTGGGAGGGGCTGCAAGTGCTTTGGAGGATAGGATTATAATTCAAAATTATCTGAACAAACTGAAGAAATGGTCTGAAGTAAATAGGATGAAATTCAATAAGGACAAATGTAAAGTACTCCACTTAGGAAGGAACAATCAGTTGCACACATACAAAATGGCAAATGACTGCCTAGGAAGGAGTACTGGGAAAGGGCTCTGGGGGTCAGTGGACCACAAGCTAAATATGAGTCAACAGTGTAACACTGTTGTAGAAAGGCAAACATCATTCTGGGATATATTAGCAATAGTTTCGTAAGCAAGACACGAGAAGTAATTCTTCCATTCTATGCCAAGCTGATTAGGCCTCAACTGGAGTGTGGTCCAGTTCTGGGTGCCACATTTCAGGAAAGATGTGGACAAATTGGTGAAAGTCTAGAGAAGAGCAACAAAAATGATTAAAGGTCTAGAAAACATGATCTATGAGGGAAGATTGAAAACACAGTTTTTGTTTAATCTGGAAAAGAGAAGACTGAGAGGGGACATAAGTTTTCAAGTAAAAGGTTGTTACGAGGAGGAGGGAGAAAAATTCTTCTTCTTCTTCTTCTTCTTAACCTCTGAGGATAGGACAAGAAGCAATGGGCTTAAATTGCAGCAAGGGAGGTTTAGGTTGGACATTAGGAAAAACTTCCTAACTGTCAGGGTGGTTAAGCACTGGAATAAATTGTCTAACCTGCTTGTAAAAATCCCAAATGATGGAGATTCAACAACCTCCTGAGGCAATCACCTGATGGTCTAGCTAATACTTAATCCTGTTATGGGCTCAGGGGACTGGACTAGATAACATCTCGAGGTCCCTTCCTCATATTATTCTATGAAATATACAGGAGAAAACTGCTTTCGAAAGCAAAGCTACTATCTGAAATCATGTCTGGAAATGTAAGCTGACCCCTACACGGGTATGTGAACTTGGATGCTGAAGATGATTGTGAGAGATCTTGAGACAGCCAGAGAGACTGCTGACCTGAACAGAGATGGTATTGCCTTTATTTAAAAAAAAACACTTTTTTTCCCTCTGTCCGAGATGAGTGACTCGTTTCAACTCATGGAATGTATAAATCTACACATGCTGAAGGGGTAAAGAGATTGCTTGAACCTATAACCCCATCTCCCTTTGGATCTAGGGGATGCTAGGAGAGGACACCTGTACAAGTTGTGTTCACTTCATCAGGGGCGGCTCTAGGTATTTTGCCACCCCAAGCATGGCAGGCAGGCTGCCTTCGGTGGCTTGCCTGCGGGAGGTCCCCGGTCCCGCGGATTCAGCGGCACGCCTGCGGGAGGTCCGCTGAAGCCGCGGGACCAGCGGACCCTCTGCAGGCATGCCGCTGAAAGCAACCTGCCTGCCGCCCTCGCAGCGTCCAGCAGAGCGCCCCGCATGGCTTGCTGCCCCAGGCATGCGCTTGGTGTGCTGGTGCCTGGAGCTGCCCCTGCACTTCATGCTATGGTGGGTAAAAACAAGTGGAGAATCTGAACGATAAGTTGGAGACAATAATTGACTGTTGCATTGGTTAGGTTACCACTTTCTCTTCCAATAGAAAATTGACTCATAGCATAAACCTCAATCTGCTACAATTTAGCTGAGGAGTAAAAGAATTATTTTAACTCTGTATATAGGTGGAACTCTGTGATATAGGTATATCACTGATTTTTGTAGGAATTTACCACAACCCCTGTTCCACATCCATACAAATATACCACTGGCAAAAGGATTTAGAAATGGAGCTGGGGCTAAAATTATATATATATAAAAAAAAAAAAAGAAAGCAAGCTGGCTGCTGCCTGGGCTGCTTTTTTGGTTCTGGATTCCAGTCCTACCAATCAATAACCTCACTAAAATAAGCTATGAACATCTGGTATCCCATTTCACCCCTCCCGCCCTTCAATTTTAATTGTGTGTGAGGTGCGTGGCCTTGGAAAGATAAGGAAATAAAGTATCAGGGTGTGGGTTTGCAACCTTTGGCAGTGTAGTCATAAATTCAAATTTGGAAGCTGACTTTGAATAGGTAAGATGCCAAGTTCCTAATCCACTAAAAGAAGGGCAGAAGCATCAAGACCCATTTAATCACTTTTGACTTAGGACAACTCAGTTAGCATATTTGGCTCCATCTTCTCTTACACAATCCGTGTCAGCAGGTATAATAGACAGGATGTTGAAGGAGGCTGAAAATTCTTAACTCGCAGCAATTACTGAGGGTAAAAAAAATACTAGAAAATACATTAAGCAGTAAAATTGAAATGCTTACTGTGAAATCAAGTACTGAGCATCAAATTGAAAGAAGCTGCGGAGAAAAAATCTCAAACTACAAGAGACACATCCACAAATGCAGTAGAAATAGTTCTACACTGAATAGCTGATAACTTTGGACAGTCTTATTGAGAGAGCAACATATGTCTACTTTTGATTCCAGGATCCAAAGCAACTAAATCAGAAGATGCCGATTGACTTTTTGTGCACTTTGATAGATGACAACTTGACTCTTTTAAAATAATTGAATGTTCCCAGTCAAACTTCTTCTATGAAACCTCCACTCAGTAGCCAACCCAAGGTTGTCATAATTCATTGTTTAGATTATCAGGTTCCAGGGTGCATTCTCCAGCTAGTTCTTGCTAATGCTTCTGTTTTTAATTTTGTGTTTACGTTCTGAAACTTTAGAAATTAAGTTTTGGCAAAATTTGGAGGGGGAGGGAACACAAATATTCAGCACTCTTACCTGCTAAACCAAGAGGTGTGTGTCTATGGATTATTAACTCAGCCTGAAGAAGCCATGAACCTGATAACAATGTCAGCTTGTTCTTTTCCTTTAGCAAATCCATCATAGAAAGAGACTATGCCACAAGTATCTCTTATTTGTGTAGTAATTTGCTCTTCTTATGGGTGGTTGTAGACTGAAATGAATGTTTTGTGTACATCTACTTGCATTTGTTGTCCTTCATTGTCACACTTTTAATAGATGTGAATACACAAAGCTTAAACTGAGTTTTCCCAGGGAGGTCTATGGACTGTAGAAATATGGAATCCATTGCCCCCCAATTCAAGGGCAGAATATATGGCTGCAATAATGGTCCTCATGGCTGATGTTGACCGCTATATGTTGAAACAGTACCCATTGCTCTGGTGTACCCCGGGCAAGTTTTTTGTGGTCCCATGGGATTATTGTAATTGTAGATGTAGGAACTCCTCACCTTCCTGCTCCCAACTTGCTTTCCATGCTGGTACTGGAATCAAGGGCTTAGATGAATCGGCCATCTATGCAGTGGCCTTTGAACTATGGGAAATTTCAGGCTAAGTGAACTGTTTTGGTTGGAGCAAGGAGGGGAATTACACTCTAATTTGTGAACCCTCAAAGAGATTTATATAGTGGTGTAAAAATCAACTACAAGTATCAAATTTCTTTTGGGTACAAATTCCTGTTTTTTGTTTTTGTGGAATGGGGCAAAAAGACATCTCTGAAAATGGCTTTTCAGCTGTGGTGAAAACAAGCAACACTATTGTACTGCAAGGAGAGAATGTCTTCCCCCTCCACAACCAATAAAAATTTCCAGGGTAAATATGTATGCAGAACTTCCATGCAGTTCTATCTGTAGACTTGAACTAATTTTCCTCCAAAGCTACTCTGCTGCCTTGGCTCTATTTTCATTTAGCCTTTTTTTCAAACTGATTTCTCCCTGATGCTACCTCCAGTGAAAGTGCAGGGATGCTACCAACAGCCTGAAAATGAGTGTAGACCATGCACAGTGCTGCCAGGGTCATAACCATTGTTATGTAGATGTGCTTTCAGTAGGTGCTTGGCATCTTGCATTGTACTGCTCTTAATCATTAAATTAACTATCAGGCATGGGTCTGGAGAAGAAAAACATCTCCAATATTGTATTAAAGGAGTTTAGGCTGTCTCAGATAAGTGCTGCACCTTGACCAAAATGAGACTATTGTTACAAAGTACTGTAAGCAAAAGTTTTTCAGATCCTATATCTTTTAGATAAACATATTACCTCCCCCTGCCAGTAAACAACCTGCCCATCATCCACTTTGAGGATTTCCCTTTGGACAAATGGAAGCAACTTCACTAGGTAAATCAGTTACTCTGTCCATCTGAAGTCTGCTTCTTTTCCTAAAGGATCACAGTGCTGGGTTAAGTGCCAAACCAGAGGCCTAATCTTGGTCTCATCAAAATCAATATGGCTTTGCTATAGACTTCACTGGAAGTAAGATTGGAGCCCAGCTTATTAAAATTGATTTTTATTTTAATCACACTTAAAATGGACAAAGTGATATAGCCGAACAGATCAATGATGAATCTAGCTCATCATTCTGTTTTTGGTGGTAGCCAGTCTCAGAAGCTTCAGAAGCCCCATAGCATTATGCAACGCTTCCTAACACCAAACTAGTGTTTACCTTGTACCCTAAATATTGGGAGGGATGCCATTATATTACAGGGACTACTTAATGTAACTGCAGATGATATTCTTCACTGGAATAACAATTATAAAAATATTAATGACCCCTTGTCCGCATGGGTTTTAGTATGACAATCCCATAAAAGATCTTTCTTAAATCAAGCTTAGTCATCAACACTTTTTTTTAAAAAGCTTTCTTTTCAAATATAACTGACTCCCCAGAGACTAAGTACAACATAGAACAGATTTTCTTAAACTTACTTAGAGGCAGGCCAACAGAATCAGTTTGTCAGAAGGAATAGAGAATCAATTTTATTAGCACCACCATTTCTTTGGATTTAAGCTTACCACTACTTTTTTCAAATCATGACTGTGTGGGTTTTTATAAACACGTCTCAATAGCTGGAAAGCTAATAATGTAAGGAATTGGTATGGTCGTGCTTCTGATCTTCATGCTATAATTAGATTTGTGATGCGCTGCCTAACTCTAATTATGAATATTGTGTTTGAGGATCTTTTCCTTTTTTACTCTTGGCAAAGAACTGACTGATATGTAGCCAGATTTTCATTCAAGTAAACACTTCATAAAATGTTTTAAAAAACATTTTAACTCCAGTGGATCATACTTTAACAAGATTTTAAACTAATTATGTCACAAGGTCTCTTCCAAGAGGCACTCCAAAATATTTCTTCAACAAACCTCTGAAAATAAGGGAAAAGAGACAAATGAGGGAAACATATATGCCCATATATAGCAGGACTGGGCTATTTTATTAAAAAATGACATTTTCTTACGCTAAACTCAGAACAATGTGATTTAGGGCTGGGAGTTTCTAAAGAGCTCAGCTCCTGTTTTGGCACCAAAATAAGTGGCCAGAGGAAAGGTCTCCTCAACATGTTAGATGTTAAGTTCCTTTGAGAATCTAGCAGTAAGTGTCACAATAGAAGCTTCTTGGTGCTTTGTATTCTTGAAAATCTGGCCTTTATTTAGGTTCCTTAATGGTAGTTGAGCCTTTTTTGAAAGCACTTGGAGAAACTGATCTCTTGTGAATATCTGGCCATACATCTTCCCATTGCAACCTTGGACTGGAATTTTTGAAGGTGGCCACTGATTTTGGGCAGTGATATACTTTCGGGTACTCAACTTGAGACCACTTGGGTTACTAGTTTCTGTTGTAGTCATGGGAGCTCAAGACCTCTCATGATAAGGACCAAGGGGTGTCAAGTTGAGCACTCAAAATCAGCACCTTCATTTGAAAATGTTGGCCTGGCCATTATATTTTGACATGTTCTCAATACACTGTTTTTGCTAGCTCCATCTAACTTGAATGGCAACTTAGTGGCTAAAAAAGACAAGTGCAGGAGATATTAACACAGCTGCTTTCCCTCTCTAGAATTGTCACTTTTTAAATCAAATTCTATGGATGTGTCTGTTTTAAAGGTGGAAAAATAGGAAATGGCAGGAATTTAACATCTCAAAAGCTTTTGTATATTAGGTTGATTAAGGTTTATCATGACTTAATTTCCACACAAGCATTCTTTTAAGTCCAAAGGTCACTTGATATTTTGGATGTAACCAACAATATAACCACATACATGGTCTTTCTCCCATTTAGCTAAATACCATTAAGAATTAATTATGGTCTGGCTACATTCCTGAATCAGATGTATGTGAGCATACTCCACTCTGGATACACTTGCTAGCTCAGTTCTAAAGATAGTTTTTAAAGTACACACATTTTCTGTTTTAATCTTATTGTAATTCATGTATACAAGTGAGCTAAAGAGCATATTTTTACTACAGATGCTGAGATTGCAAAATGTGTAGTTTTCAGATGAGGGAAGCTGTATTGTAGGGTGGAAATTCTCATCATATGAGATCCAAATGGCACAAAGGGTGACAAGCATAAATTCATGCAGAGAAAAATCCTACCATATTTCCTTAATCAAAATTCCAAATCCTACAATGGTGATTGTCCCTGAATCAAGATGTCAAGGTTTAGCTGGCTAAAACAGAACATTATGCTTCCTATGATGTCTTGAGTAGAGCTGGTCAGGCATTTTTTGACTAAATAGTTTTTCATTGGAAAATGCCGATTGATTGAAACTGAAACTTTTGCGGGGAAGAGTTGGTTTCAGTGAAACTTTTAGGAAGGCTTCTTAGCTCTAGAATGGATTCATTGCTTAAACAGAGAATGAGCCATCTAGCCAATGGCCAGTTGGTCAAGGAGCTCACTTGAGCTGTGGCAGATCTGTATTCAAGTCCAAATCAGGCAGATCAAGGACATGAACTCAGTCTCTCACATCCCGGGTGAGTGCCATAACCACTAAGTCATTGGCTATTCTGGTCCTGGGTTTTGGGTTACCTCCAAAAAGTTTTTTTAAAGTCTGAGTGGAATGGGAAACTATTGAAATATCAGCTTTAAGGGTGGGAAAACAGTTTTCTGCCCAGCTCCAGTATTGCATGCTATGTGAGGCCTTGTTCAGGAATGGTTTGTAAAGGAAGAAAGTTTAGTTAAAAAGACTCAAAGCAGGGATATTACATGTCAGGAATTTCATTTTTATATGAATCCCTTATTTTATCAAAATAAGTTAGTTAAAATGGTGTGATTTCATTAGTGTTAGCAAAGGGAACAGGGAGCCTAAGATTTCCCACATCTAGAAAACACTATTTATCTTTTGAAAAAGCTCTGCCCCAAGGGTGTAATGAACTATCTGCAATTCACTGGGGTGTGTGTGTGTGATGGAATTAGGTGCCCAGGAGAGAGGGGAATCCTTGCCATCTTCTACAATCACTCAGGAATAATGGAGTTTAAAACAGATTCATGTTGGTTGATGCCACCCTATAGACCTCTTACAATGTTTTCTCAAGGTTCTAATCACTGAGAGCTGGATTGGGGTGGGAGGGGGGATGGCACAGTAGTCTAAACTATAGGAAAAATATTTTCATATCAAGTAATAACCAAACTGAATCCTAACTCAGTTAAACCAGTTTACAGGCTTAGGGAAAAAAAACAAAACCTAGCTCAGTTTAGAGCCAGATTCTGCAATCTTTATTTACACTGAATAGTACCCGACACTGAGTAATTCCCTGAAAACATAATGGATATGTGCATGACAAAAATGTAAATATCAAAGCATTGGAAGGTGCTTGAAAAAGTAGAAAATATATGTTGTAATCTCACACAAGTATCTACTCTAAATAAAACTCAAACTTTTTGTTGATAACAGTTGAAGGATAAAAAAAAGTGAATTACTTAAGTACTTATAGCTATTGACTTCATAACCCTTCCTGTACAAATTGGAATACCTTCAAAGATGCACACACAATCAATGAAGGTGGCTTGACCCTTTGTAAAGCTCTTTCCTTTGTACTAGAGAATTATATTGTTACCCAGGAAAGCAATGAGCCATTGAAATTAAAGAAGGAAGAGTTCCGTATATCATGTTATCTTGCCCTTGGATAAGATAAGTTCTATGAAGTGCATTGTCCATTTTAAAAGATATAATAAAGACTTGCTGATCATGAACCTGATTCTTTTCTCCCTGTCTTGCACCCTCTATAGTCATTTATACCTGTTGTGACAAAGTTCCTCCTCTACCTTGGTGGGTCCTGCGCTTATTTGGCAGATTTGCTCACCTCAGTGATCTTCCCCACAGTCTGGGTCAACTTCTCCTGTGTCTGATCAGGAGTTGGGAGGTTTGGGGGGAACCCAGGCACACCCTCTACTCCGGGTTCCAGCCCAGGGCCCTGTGGTTTGCAGCTGTCTATAGTGCTTCCTGTAACAGCTGCATGACAGCTATAACTCCCTGGGCTACTTCCCCATGGCCTCCTCCAAACACCTTCTTTATCCTCACCACAGGACCTTCCTCCTGGTGTCTGATAACGCTTGTACTCCTTACTCCTCCAGCAGCACACCCTCTCCCTCTCAGCTCCTCACACACTCCCCCCTCCCTGACTGGAGTGAGCTCCTTTTTAAACCCAGGTGCTCTGATTAGCCTGCCTTGATTGGCTGCAGGTGTTCTAATCAGCCTGTCTGCCTTAATTGGTTCTAGCAGGTTCCTGATTACTCTAGTGCAGCCCCTGCTCTGGTCACTCAGGGAACAGAAAACTCTTTCTCCAGGGGCCAGAAGACCTCCCTTTGACTTCTCTGCTGTAGAGGGTAGGAGGGAGAGGGCGGCGGCTGCTGCTGCTGTTGCTGTTCCTGCTGGGCCCTTGCTGCTGCTGTTACTGCTCCAGCTGCTCCCCTGGCTGGGCTAGACACCACCACACACCCCCTTTCTCTGCTATCTGCTTGCTGGCTGGCTAGTAGATTCCCCCCCCCGCCTCTGTTGCTGCTGTTACTCCACCTCTGGTCTCTTGAGGGGGGGGGCTGCTGGCCTGCTCCCCAGAGGAGGGGAGTGAGGGACCCCAGCTCCAGCCCTTGTTGCTGAGGGCTCCACCACCACCATCTTCTGAGTGGGGTCCCTCCTGCCTGGCCACCAGACCACCACCTGGAGCTGCTGTATTTGCTACTGGGGTGCTGCTGGAGCCCCAAGGAGGAAGAGGGGGAGGAGGAGAGTGTTGCCTGCTGTTGAGGGACCACGTAGAGACTCTGAAGACCACCGTGGAGGGGGCACCTAAGGACTGAGTATTTTTCGGACTGTGCTCTTGTGGTGGGGGTTTGGACTGTGTCTGTTGGGACACCGGGGGTGTGGCGCGGAGCCTGCCCCCGGTCCTTTCGTGTCCCCCTTCGCCCCCACCACCGTCGTTGCCCCCTCCACCATCCCCGCTGGCTGTTTTCCGTCTACCTCGATCTCCTGCCTCTGCTCACCTGGCTTGCCATGCCCATTTCTATCCTCTGGGCCTGCAGCAGCAGCTAGCTACCATTGACTTTTTGCACAAGTGCCCGTGGGCGCACCCCCCACCCCCACCCCCTTGGCCTGGCCCCCTCTCCTTTGCCGCATTTGTCTGCCCCACCCATTTCCCTCTGTGGCCCTGATTGTCCTGCCCCAGCCCTGCAGCTACCCCGTGGTCCCTCTGCCCCATTCCTAGCTCAACTTCCCCCCCACCCCCCACGATTCCCCGGCCCTGATTATCCCCTCTCCTTGTGCGCCCATGCCCCCTCCCATGCGCTTGTGCCCTTCCCCCATTTGAGTTTGCCCTTGTTCACTGCACCCCTCTATTCTGTTAGCCCCCCTGATCCCCTAGTGGAATTCCCCTCTGGGTCGGTGACCTGACACCCTCCCACCGCTGGGTCCTCGATTGCTCCCCACGCCCCTTTAGCCTTCCCTTTCTGGCACCCTCCTCCCCTGCCTGCAGCCTAGCGGGGAGGGGTGGTCGCCTCCTCTCCCTCCCCTCCCCTCGCTGTTTGTCCCCCTCCCCGCTCTCGTTATGGCGGGGGAGACCTCTCGCGATGCTCCCACCACCCCTCCTCCAGAAACCCCCGTGTCCATTCCCCAAGCCTCTACCTCGACCGCCGCTGCCAGTCTATCTGCCACCACCCCCGCTGGGGTACCGGCAGCTGCGAGTACCGGGGAGACCTCCGCTGCTGCCACGTCCTTTGCCCCTTCCAATTCGGGGGGAGCCCCCCCCAGCCGGTGGGAAAGGTCGGGGTGGGAAGAAGGGTAAGAGCCCCACTAAAAAGACCAAGCCCTCCATGGCAGGGACTACCCCCGCTGCCGTGGCCCCGCTACCGGCCGCGACATCCCTTCCCGCTGCTCCCTCCACCAGCTCCGCGGGTGTCCCTCCCCTGGCCCCCAAGGCATACGCCCAGGTGGCGGCGGCCCCCCACCTGCCGCTGCTCCTCCGACCACCGCTTCCGCTACCATCTATAGTGGCCGGGACCCCTTCCCCACCTTGACCAGGAAGCACGGTGTCCGTTGCCTCCTGGTGCCCGCCTCGCCCCACGTGGAGACCTACGTTCGGGTGTTGGCGAGGGTGGTGGGGCCCACAGCCATCGTGGCGTCCTCCAAAATGTACGGAAGGGTGGTCTTCTTCCTGGCATCGGAGGCCGCCACCCAGGAGGCGGTGGAGATGGGTCTGGCGGTGGGGGACGTGTTCGTGCCCCTAGAGCCCTTGGAAGACCTGGGGGTCTGCTTGATCCTGACCTCCGTCCCTCCCTTCCTGCCCAATGCCACCCTGCTGCCTGCCCTTTCTGCCCTGGGGCGCCCTATCTCCGTCATCAGCCCTCTCCCGTTGGGCTGCAAGGACCCCGCCCTCCGTCACGTCCTCTCGTTCCGCCGGCAAGTGCAGCTTTCAACTGCCGCCGGCGGTGCGTGACGGAGAGGCGCTCGAGGGGTCCTTTGTGGTCCCCTACCAGGGAGCCCGCTACCGATTGCATTACTCGATGGGGGAGGCCCGGTGCTACCTCTGCCGGGCGATGGGGCACGTCCGGAGGGACTGCCCCTTGCCCCGGCATGGAGAAGCGTCCGGGACCCCCGAGCCCCAGCAAAGTGCCGGCCCTGTCACCGCCAGTGCCCCTGGCTGCCCGGCACCTGAAGCTGCCCCTCCTCCTTCTCGGTCCACCGCTGTGGAAGAGGGTGCGGCGGAGATCATGCCGGGCGTGGGAGAGGGCCCGCCCCAGGGAGACTCCTCCCTCATTCCTGTTGCCCCTCCATTGCTTCCCCGAGTCTCTGAGCCTTCGCCCTTGCCCCCAGACCTGACTCCTGTTAGCCAGCCCCCGGATGATGCCATGGAGGGCTGCTCCTTAGTGCAGGGGAAGCGGGGCAAGTGGAAGGCTCAGGCCCCGTTACATCTTTTGGATTCGGAGACCCCCCGGAAGAGCAGGAAGGGGGTCTCTGATGACGAGCCTTCCGCCTTGCCCCCTGACGACGCCCGTTTTGTGGTGACAGCTGGGGACGACGTGGCAGCACCGGACGGTAACGCTGCCCCTCCTCCGGGGTCCCTTCCCGAGGAAGCCCCCGAGGGAGCCCCTCTTGCCCGCTTGCCATCCACAGCCCCCGCGAGCGCTGAGGTGGGCGTCGCTTCGGGTGTTGGCGGGGAGGGCCCCGGGGTGGCGGACGGTGACCTCCCCTCCATCTATGAGGAGATCGAGGCCCTGGGTCTGACCCCGGTTACACAGGGGGAGGACGACCTTTTGCCAGCGGGCCTCGATCTGTGTGACCTCACCTCAGTCCCCCTGTCCCTAGGTTCCCTTCCCCTGACTGCTGCTTCTGCTCCTGCCTCTGAGGGTCCCCTGGGATCTTCCATCAGCCCGGCTGCACGTGGCACCTCACTAACGGCTGCCGAGCCCATTGAGGCGACGGCTGGTGCCCCGCTGCCCGGACCCGATTCCCAGGGGGTGTCCCTCTTGGGTGTGGGCCAACTGACCCCCTTCCCGGACGGGGACCCCATTGTTGACTTTCCATCTCCGGATGCCGTGGCTGTCGTTCCAGCCGTTGTGGCTGCGCCCGGCTTCGTTGTGGGTCCCCTTCCCGCTCCCATGATCCCTGAGCCTGAGCAGGAGGGGCCGCCTTCCCGCGGCCCAACTATTGCAGCTCAGGATCCTGCCTCTGCCCCTCTCCCCGATTCTCATCCTGATCCCACCCCTACTCCTGACTCCTGCCCTATCCCTGAGGCCTGCCCCACCCTTGTCCCCTCCGCCTCCCGTGATGCCATTGCCGCCCCTGGGGATACCCCCCAGGGCGCGGCCTTAGTTGTTTTTCCCTGCCCTGACCCATCAGGGGCTGCTGTTCTCCTTCCGCTGCCCCCTGTTGAACCGGGGGGCGGGCCGCGTGGCGTCGGTCCATCGGACGCCACGTCGAGGGTCTGCCCCCTGCCTGCCCACCTCGGTGGGCCACGGGGCTGTGACGGGGGCCCCGCTGGGGGACGATTCTTGATCCGTTACCCCGCCCCCCCATGCGCTGAGGGAGGAGCTGCGGGAGTTCCTTGAGGACGTCCGTGGCTCCTGTAACAAGGTCCAACTTGCGCTCCAGCGGTGGGGGGATTTCCATCTGATCCTCCGGGCTGCAAGGGCCCTCATGGGGGAGGGTAAGAGGACCGGGAAGCAGGTCGCCGCGGCCTACCGGCGGGTCCGCCTCTTCCATGACTCTCTACTCACCTACAGGTTTGGTCACGGACTGCTGCGCGGCCCGACGGAGGCCATGGGCGTGTCTGCCAGGGAGAATCCCCCCCAGCACTCCTCATGGCACCGATCATCTTTGCCACTTTGAATGCCCGGGGCTGTAGGATGGGTCTCCGCAGGAGCCAGCTGCTCTGGGGAAGCTGCTCTCTTTGGGACGGGGGGTACTCTGTGGTTTTCCTGCAGGAGACCCATACGGATCCGGCCGCTAAAGCTAGCTGGCGGCTGGAGTGGGGGGGACAGGGTCTACTTTAGCCATCTCTCGGTTCGCTCGGCAGGAGTGGTGACCCTGTTCTCCCCCGACCTACGGCCCGAGGTGCTGGGGGTCGCCGAGGCTGTGCCGGGCCGCCTGCTGCACCTCCGGGTCCGCATGGAGGGGCTTGTGGTTAATCTCGTCAACATCTATGCCCCGACATCGGGCCTGGAGAGGTTGCGTTTTTATCAGCAGGCGTCCGCCTTCCTTGGCTCCCTGGATCCTCGTGAGTGCCTGGTCCTGGGCGGGGACTTTAACACCACCCTCGAGGAACGGGACCGAGCAGTGCCCGGTCGCAGCGGACGTCCTCCGGGAGATCGTCGAACGCCACTCCCTGGTGGACGTCTGGCACGACCACCACCTGGACAACGTCTCGACGTTCACCTTCGTCCGGGTGGAGGCCCATCGGTCGCGCCACTCCTGGCTGGACCGCATTTACCTGTCACGTTTCCACCTTTCATGAGCCCACTCCTCCAGCGTTCGGCCGGCCCCCTTTTCGGATCACCACCTTGCCACCGTGACGGCCTCTCTCTGCGCGGAGAGGCCGGGGCCGGCCTATTGGCACTTTAATAATAGTTTGCTGGAGGACGTGGGCTTTGTGGCGTCCTTCCGGGAGTTCTGGCTGGCCTGGCGAGGGCAGAGGCGCGCCTTTCCCTCGGCGCGGCGATGGTGGGACCTGGGGAAGGTGCGCGCCCGGCTCTTCTGCCGCGACTACACCCGGGGCGCCAGCTGACGGAGGGATGCGGCGATAGAGCAGTTGGAACGGGAGGTCTTGGAGCTTGAGAGGCGTCTGGCCGCCAGCCCCGAGGATCCATCCCTCTGCGGAGCATGCCGGGAGAAGCGGGAGGAGCTCCGGGCCCTTGAGGATCATCGAGCCCGGGGTGCCTTTGTTCAATCCCGCATCCGCCTCCTTCGGGAGATGGATCGCGGCTCCCACTTCTTCTACGCCCTGGAGAAAAGGAGGGGGGCCAAAAAGCACGTCACCTGCCTCTTGGCGGAGGACGGCACCCCCCTCACGGATCTGGTGGAGATATGCGGGAGGGCCAGGGCCTTCTATTCGGCTCTTTTCTCCCTGGATCCGACCGATTTTGACGCTTGCAAAGTGCTCTGGGACAGACTCCCGACGGTCAGCGCAGGCGACCGGGACCGGCTAGAGCTGCCTCTCACTCTGGCCGAGTTCTCGGAAGCCCTCCGTCGCATGCCCACCAATAAATCTCCGGGCATGGACGGGCTGACTGTGGAGTTCTA
Organism: Mauremys mutica; assembly: GCF_020497125.1. Classification (NCBI taxonomy): domain Eukaryota; kingdom Metazoa; phylum Chordata; order Testudines; family Geoemydidae; genus Mauremys; species Mauremys mutica. The sequence continues at coordinate 82,903,898 of NC_059078.1, forward strand.
CCGCGTGTTCTGGGATGTCCTCGGCCCAGACCTAGTCACCGTCAGGGACGAGTCTTTGCGGGGCGGGGTCCTCCCTCTCTTGTGCAGGCGAGCCGTGCTCGCCTTATTGCCGAAGAGGGGGGACCTCCGCGATTTACGGAATTGGCATCCCATCTCGCTCCTCAGCACGGACTACAAAATCGTTGCGAAGGCCATCTCGATGCGCTGAGGATCCGTGCTGGCAGACGTGGTCCACCCAGACCAGACCTACACCGTCCCGGGCCGCATGATCTTTGATAACTTGTATCTGGTCCGGGACCTTCTGGAATTAGGGTGTAGGGATGGTCTGTCGTTCACCCTCTTGTCCCTGGATCAGGAGAAGGCATTCCACAGGGTGCACCACGGGTATCTCCTGGGCACTCTGCAAGCGTTTGGCTTCGGACCCCAGTTTGTGGGTTTTCTCCAGGTGCTGTACGCTTCCGCGGAGTGTCTGGTCAGGCTCAACTGGACCCTGACCAAGCCGGTCAGCTTTGGGTGAGGAGTACAGCAGGGGTGTCCCCTCTCGGGTCAGCTGTACGCTCTGGCGATAGAGCCCTTCCTCTGTCTCCTCGGTCGGAGGCTGACGGGGTTGGTGCTCTGGGAGCCGGAGCTGCGGCTGGTCCTGTCGGCATACGCCGATGATGTGCTCCTCGTGGTCCAGGACCCGGGCGACTTGGTGCGGGTGGAGGCTTGCCAGGCCATTTATTCAGCGGCCTCCTCCGCCCGGGTCAACTGGGTCAAGAGCTCTGGCCTGGTGGTCGGGGACGGGTGGCAGGCGAGCTCCCTCCCACCCGCGCTTCAGGCCATCCGGTGGAGCGCGGGTCTGCTGCTCTATCTCAGCGTTTACCTTTCTGCCACGCATCCGTCTCCGCCGGAGAACTGGCATGGTTTAGAGGGCGGGGTGAGGGCGCGGCTCCGGAAATGGACAGGACTACTCCGGTGCCTCTCTCTCCGGGGGAGGGCGCTGGTGCTGAATCAATTAGTCCTGTCCATGTTCTGGTACCGGCTCAACACCCTGGTCCCGGCCCCGGATTTCCTGGCCAACCTCCGGACGGCGGTTCTGGAGTTCTTCTGGCCAGGAACGCACTGGGTCTCTGCAGGGGTCCTCCACCTGCCCCTGGAGGAGCGGGGGGCAGGGCCTGAAGTGCCTGAGCACTCAGGTCCACGTCTTCCACCTCCAGGCCCTGCAGAGGCTCCTGTATGGTGCGGGTAGTCCAGCGTGGAGCGTATTGGCGCACGCCTTCCTCCGCCGCTTCCGAGGGCTCCGATACGACCAGCAGCTCTTTTATCTCCATCCGAGAGGTCTTCCGCGAGACCTCTCTGGGCTGCCGGTCTTCTACCAAGACCTCCTCCGGACCTGGAAGCTCTTTTCGACGACCAGGTCCGTGGCGGCCACCGTGGGGGTTGATCTCCTCGCGGAGCCCCTGCTACACAACCCCCAGCTCCGTGTGCAGGTGGCGGAGTCCCCCGCGGTGCACCAGAGGCTGGTCTTGGCAGGAGTCACCAGGGTCGGAGACCTCCTGGACTACGACCGGGGAGACTGGCTGGATCCCCTGACGCTCGCTCAGTGCATAGGGCTCTCCAGCCCTCGTACTCACTGGCGTGTACTTCAGGAGGTGAAGGCCGCTTTACTGCCCGCTGCTCAGGCCTACCTCGACTGGGTCCTGCGAGAGGGCACGCCCCGCCCACCTTCCACCCCGGGCCCCGTGGACCTTTTTATCGGGCCCCTGCCCCGTGGACCCAATCGACCCCCTCGCCCTTTCACGGCGAGCCGGCTGCCTACTCTGCAGCCGGTTCTGTTCCAGACCGCTCCAAGAAAACATCTGTACACGCTCGTGCTCCACACGCTTCACTACCTCACCCTCGCGTCCCGCCTCGATACAAAATGGCGGGACCTCCTGCCACCTCTCGAGGGTGAGGAGCCCCGGTGGGCCAGCCTGTATTCTGCCCTGGTCCCGAGGCCCGCCGGGGATGTCAGTTGGCGGCTCCTTCACGGGGCCGGGAGCACGGGCATGTACTTGGCGCGGTTTACCCTTGTTCCCAACACCTGCCCCTTTTGAGGCGTGAAGGAGACCCTGGCGCACGTTTATTTAGAGTGCGCCAGGTTGCAGCCCCTGTTCCGGCTCCTCTTGGCTCTCCTCTTACGTTTTTGGTTGCACTTTTCCCCTCACCTGTTTATCTATGCACTCCCCATCCGTGGCCCCACAAAGTCGCGGGATCTCCTTGTCAACCTCCTCTTGGCCCTGGCCAAACTAGCCATCTATAACACCAGGGAGAGGAGGTTGGCTGACGAGATTTCCTGCGACTGTGAGGCCTATTTCCGCTCCTCCGTCCATTCACGCATCCGGGCAGAGTTCCTCTGGGCGGCGTCCACTGGCTCCCTTGACGCCTTCGAGGAGCAGTGGGCGTTGTCTGGGGTTCTCTGCTCGGTGTCCCCATCAGGTTCCCTTCATTTAGCCCTATGACCTCACTCCCGATCCTGTTTTTTTCCATTGGTTGTCCCACGTAATTAGTTAGTATCCCAGACCTGTGGATCCTCCCCTTAGGCTGGGGGGAGGTCCTTTAGCAGTGGGCGGGCTTTGCCCGCCCACTTCCTGGATACTAATAGGACCAGACTTCTGTACCCCACTGGCCTGGGTCTGTCACACTGTGTAAAGAGAGTGTAAAACATTGTCTAACCAATATGGTAATGTTTTGCACAGGTATAAATGGCTATATTGGTGCAAGGCAGTGGAGAAAGTTATATTTAAATCAGGGGTCTCAAACATGCGGCCCGCGGAGCTCTTCCCTGCGGTCCGCGGAGCTCCCCAGGGGAGCTCCGCAGGGGCCCCCAAGAGAAAAGCGGAGGCTCCCGCCTCCGCCCCTCTCCTGGAGCCTCGGCGCATAGAGTGCCGAGTCTCCGTCCGAGCGCCTGAGCCCCACCCCGATCCGAGCCGCGTGGGGAGGGGGCGGGCTGGGAGCTCTGGGCTGAGCGCTGCGCTCGGCGTGGAGCTCCCAGCCCCGCCCCCTCACCACGCGGCTCTGAGCGGGACGAAGCCCAGGCCTCGCCGGAGACGCGCTCGGGTAAGGGGGGGGGAAAGCGGGACCCGCCGGGCCCAGGCCGTGGGGGGGGGAGGGGAAGGGAAGCGAGACCCGCCGGGCCGGGCCGGGGGCCGGGGGAAGGGAAGCGGGACCCGCCAGGCCGGGCCGGGGGCCGGGGGAAGGGAAGCGGGACCCGCCGGGGCCGGGCCGGGGGAAGGGAAGCGGGACCCGCCGGGGCCGGGCCGGGCCGGGGGAAGGGAAGCGGGACCCGCCGGGGCTGGGCTGGGCCGGGCCGGGGGGCATGGGCGGCAGGTTATATACTTGTGTGGGGCCCAGGCCCCAGCAATATTCAGGGCTGGGCGCCCTGCTCCAGCAATAGTTGGAGCTGGGTCTCTTCCTGCCCCCCCCCCCCGGTCCTGCCTGGATCGGCCCCGGCCACCGCAGGTCTTCCCCCGCCGCCGCGACCCTGCCTGGAGCAGGTCCCAGCCCCCGCCTGCCACCCCCCCTCCGCGTGTTCCCCCCCCTCCGCCGCGTTGTGTTGCGTCCCTGCCTGACAGAACGCAGCGCGCCTCTCCCCTGCCTGCTGCCCGGAGGGCTCCCAGCAGATTTGCTGTCTGCTGCCGCAGGGTCCTAGTGCCTGCCCTCCGCCAGTACTGGCAAGGCAGGCTGCCCTTACCCTGAGCCTCTCCAACCCCAAACCCTCAGCCCCAGCCCCAGCCAGAGCCCTCATTCCCCCCGCACCCTAATCCTCAGCCCCAGTCCTGAGCACCCCCACATCATGAACCCCTCATCCCCCTGCACCCTAATCCTTAGCCCCAGCCAGAGCCCTCATCCCCCCGCACCCTAATCCTCTGCCCCAGCCCTGAGCACCCCCACATCATGAACCCCTCATCCCCCTGCACCCTAATCCTCAGCCCCAGCCAGAGCCCTCATCCCCCTGCACCCTAATCCTCAGCCCCAGCCAGAGCCCTCATCCCCCCGCACCCTAATCCTCTGCCCCAGCCCTGAGCGCCCCCACATCATGAACCCCTCATCCCCCCGCACCCTAATCCTCAGCCCCAGCCAGAGCCCTCATCCCCCTGCACCCTAATCCTCAGCCCCAGCCAGAGCCCTCATCCCCCCGCACCCTAATCCTCTGCCCCAGCCCTGAGCGCCCCACATCATGAACCCCTCATCCCCCCGCACCCTAATCCTCTGCCCCAGCCCTGAGCGCCCCCACATCATGAACCCCTCATCCACAGCCCTCACCCCACACTCCAAACCTCTTCCCTAGCCCTGAGCCCCCTCGCATCATGAACCCCTCATCCACAGCCCTCACCCCACAGCCCAACCCTCTTCCCTAGCCCTGAGCCCCCTCCTGCATCATGTACCCCTCACCCTCAGCCCCACAGCCCTCACCCCTGCACTCCCTCCTATCCCCAAACTCCGTCCCAAAGCCTGCACCCCCACCCCCTGCCGCAGCCTGGAGCCTGCATCGAGCACAGAGCCTGCATCCAGACCCCCTCCCCCACCCAAACTCCCTCCCAGAGCCTTAGGCAGTAAATCTAAGTGCGTGTTTTGTCCTTTGAGTGAGGTGCATTACTGAGTGTATATATTTATTAAAACTGCGCGCGCTTAGGGGAGGAGGTGGAGAAGAGACAGGGCAGGGGCGGGGCCTCATGGAAGGGGTGGATTGGGGGTGGGGCCAGGGGCAGCAAGGGGGCGTGTCAGTGATGCGGCCCTCGGGCCAATGCACTAGTCCTCATGCGGCCCTCGGGGTCATTTGAGTTTGAGACCCCTGATTTAAATCATGTTAATGGGCCAGATTTTCACATGGTGTAAATTGTCATAACTCTAGAAATCAATAAAGGTATACTCATGCCAGATGACAGAGAATCTCTCTCCTTGTTGTCTGTGTGTGGTTTTTAAAATCCTTTACTGTGGATGGTCTTCTGTACGCTAAGGTATCAAGTTCAAGGTTCACCTTGTGCAGTGTTGCAGCCAAGTAAGGCTCTCAGATGAACAAGGATAAATCAGTCTTTTGAGCTGGTGGAAAGGGTCTGAGTTCTGTATGTTTGGTTAAATGACAACCCTTATTTGATTAAGACTTTTAATATGGATTTGCTTTTTCTATTTGTGATTAATACTTCTCAAGAAGGGCAGAGGTTGAAATTTACCATATCCAATTAGGATTCATTATTTGGGAAACAAGTTGTTTGTGAGCTGAGGAAATAGTGCAGTAGTACTGCATGACTTTTTGGTTGGCTTTTGTGAATCAGTTTCTAATGGCAAAAGAAGAGGCCACAGCATGGCTTCATCCACTCTTGTACCACCTCTGGATGTATATTCTTAGCATTAACATCTGCACTGTCACAGCTTCATTCATGGACACATTATGCACCCACATTTACAGGTGCAGAGGGCTCTCTTGCAGTAGCACTGATGGAGTTCTACCAGGCAATACAGTTAAGTGGTTGGGGGACTGTATCCCACCCATACAGAGCAGAACCCATCTTTGCTGCTATCTTCTTGGCATTTCTTCAGGGAATTGCTTGAAGAGCAGGTGAGGGGACCGGATGGGTGTGGATGCGTGGGTGGGTATTCCAGTATGCCCATTTGCAGAGGGAGCGTGCTAGTGTGACAGGAGCTATCTAGGCTGAAAAAGATTGTGTGCTCTGTTAGGGGGCAGGGGATGATTGCTTCTATCCCTTTCTCTGTGGAGCGCCTCAATTCCCAGCCCTGCTATTTGGGCTCAAGGCTGGGGTATTACTTTAGGCTTTGTACGTATCATAGGCTAGAGCTCTTTACCAAAGTCACAGCCAATGTAGGTCACTTGTACACTGAGGCCCCCAATTCAGCAAAGCACTTAACCAGATATGTGTGTATATTATAAATACTAGAGTACATTAAAAGCTGTGCATGAAGAATATTATGACTGTGAGACTAATCTGAAAAGGAAGGGAATGCTGATAGGCCATTTTTCATTTGTTGCTGTGACTCATTAACCGAATAATAGTAATGACTACCCGTACTAGAAGCTGTCCAGGTTTGTATACAAAACCAGTCAGTTGGTTTTAATTCCCACATAGAGGTTTTTCTAATTTTATTTTCAAAATACTTACTTTCTCCCTTTTTTTTTTTTTTAAGTCTCCCTTGCTGGTGTTTGCAACCTAAACATGACTATGTAAATACTCTCTTTTCCGAACTTGAATATAGAGATCCCATTTTTATCTGGGTGAGCTGTCATTTTACTTACAAGGCTGTGCTGTTTCACATAGCTTTTGAAAAGCTGGACAAGCAAAATGACCTTACAGTTGCACCGATAGAAAAACATTAATCAGATTTTCTAATGAAAACACAAAATCAACAAAGATGATGAGAAACTGTAGAGCTAAAATCCTCCAAGTTAGAGGCTAAATAGACTGCTTCCCTCTGCATGACAACTACCCTGAACAGCAGGGGAAGCCCATATTATTTATTAAATGCAACAGAAATATGGGAACTAGTAGGAAAAATATGTAAGTTCACTTCCTCTGTAGCATCTGATAGAGGTCACTCCAGAAGCAGGATTCTGGAGAAGATAGTCTGTTGGTCTGTTGTGATGTGGCATGTCTTGATGTGTGGTCAAAATAACTTGACTTTAGGGATTAGAGTTTTTTAAAATGATTTCCTTTTTTACAAACCAAGTTGGGGGCAGCTGCCTCAAAGACTGATGGCCACCCAGAACATTCCCTTTTCTGAAATCAATCATTAGGCTGTAACCAATGCTTGTTGCATTTTCCTATTGTCAATTCACACACACTCCTCTTAAAAAACCATTATCAAATGCAGGGTTAAAATAAAACAAGTCCATGGATAGAGGGAAAAAATCTTTCCTTTTGTAATCTTTCTTCAACAATAGGATCACCCAGGCTTGCACACCTGGTCATGTTTTAGTGGATCACTACTTTTGCCCTCTTGACCTTGATAGTCAAGGACTTGCATTACATCTACAAACACCAGTGGAGTGTCAGTCTGTCAGTGACTAGCGGAAATCGTTACTGAGCAACAGGAAACTCACTCTTAATGCTAGTCATAGGGGTGTGTGTGCTGTCCTTGAGGAATTTGAAGAACAGCAATTAAAGAATTATTCAGAGTATAATTCAGGTCTTCCTTGTGGCAGTGCATGGCTTTACAATGCAGGTATCTTTTTCTACCAGGCTGGCGCCTAAATTTTATTCTTAAATTCCTCTATGTAAGATAGTTCAAGTAGTTATACATATTTGGCTCAAAGCTTTCATTTTAAAGAAAAAAGTGCTAAGCTGCACATGGAATGTCATTAAGAAAACATGATAGAACTGTGGGGAGGCAGTAATCCAGAGGAATGGTTTTTGGGTTTGTCTCCCTGTTACCTTACAATGTTAATGAGGGGGTGGGGTGGGGGGGAATTGTACATTACTTTTACTTCTCTAATTTGACTCATTAAGTACTCTTTGCAGGATGTGATTCAGAAATATTTGCAATTTTTGAAAAGCTTTTCTGCAGTTGAATCTCAATTGAACCTTATGTAACAATCAGCAAAACTCCATCTGGTTTTACTTCTGCTAGTACTCAGCAGTAGCTTATAAGATTGCTGTAGATAAGACACCTCCATTATTACTGGTGGTATACACACTCTGTTCCAAGATTAAAAAAAAAATCTAATTTATAAAGGTGGTCACGCTCGAAGCCTTGCTGTGTGAAAGGGGTCACCAGTATGAAAATTTGAGCACCACTGCCCTACATGAATTAAAAACAGTGGGTGGTGCTGAAGGCAGGTTGTAACCCCTCCAGAGATGCCACCAACTGGAGAGGCTTGCATATATGGGTTCAAACTGGATTCTCCAGCAGTAACAAAGGACTTTTTGGATAAATAATGAGTTTGAACTGACTCTATCTTTTCCCGATTCAGCAAATGGACAAAAGCTTTTGTCCAAGGTTGGGTAGGAGGGCACAGGGGGTGGGTGTGGTGGGGAAGAGGGGTTACGGCGATCCTTAGGGAAGGGTTGGACAAACTGATACCTGTGAGGGCCAGAGTTTGGTGTTGGGGTGACCTCTGGCAATCTTTTTAGCATATGTGTAGGTTCTTTTTTGTCTTCTCTGTAATGCTTTCAATTTAAAAATAAATATGCTTGCTTGCTTATAAAGAGCTGCGTGGTAACTTACAACCTCAAATCTCATGCTGGCCTGTATTGCCAGTCTGGTGTGCTGGGGATATTGCAGTGTAAGGTGAGAACTGAGGTCTGGAAAAACCCTGGTCAGGAGAGAGACAGTGTTGAGTTTTTTCCCCAAGAGAGGTGACAGCTGAGGAGCTGGGAGCCTACAGTAGGTGCCTTTTTTGGACCATAGAGTGGAAACATAGGGGCAGTTGCCCTGAACTGTGACTGAACCTGGGATTTGAGTCAGATAAATTAGCAGCAAAGTCTTACATTTCCCTCACCTACTTGATTTATATGACTCTGAAATACCAGTTATAACAGTGGTAGATTAAGAACACTTCACTTCTAGATGTAGAAGCCGGAGTTAGAGGGGAACTGTTTTTGTTTGTTTTTAAATTCTCAGCAACAGCTGTTTGTCAGGTTTTTTTAAAACATTGAATACCTGCTGTACAGATAAATATTCCTAAAGTCTCTGAAATTAATTTTTTAGTACAATTTGCCTACACCGCTAAAAATAAAAAGGGAGAAATCAGAACACATCTATCAATCAGCCTTCACTTTTTAAAGTAGAATTATTTATTTTCCAAAATAGAAATCTGAAAACATTTGAAGCAGAAATGAGAACATAGGGTATTCGTTGTAATTATTTTCTACAATATATATTGCCAAATACAAATATACAGATGCATTATGACAAGATTACATTTTAATAAAAATTGCAAAAGTAGATGGTTCTGTATATTAAAGTAGCCTTAGGCAGACAGTCTGCACAGCTGAGATAACAAAATGCTTTGAAATCTTAGTAGAGTTTACAGAGAGTAAGAATTTTCACTGTCATAGGTGGGGTGCATATCTTGAAAGTCATGTTCTCATATTTTTTAAATTCTTAGTTTTTCAATAAAGAAACAATAAAGCCAAGGATTAATTTGAACAAGGAAAGGTGGGTGAGGGAATAGAAGTTTAGGTGCCATTATGAGCTTGATTACCATTCTCTTGTTACCATAGACACACACAAAAATTAGTTTTGGAATTTTGCCTCATCTCCTCTTTGTATAACTTCCATCACCCCTCCCTTTCTCAGGGCTTTCTTCCGCAGGTTCATCCTTGCCAACCCTCTCTAGTCCAACCTCCTGGCCATTGGTTGCCAAGTTTCCTAAGTCTAACATTAGGGTGACCATATTTCCCTATGCTGAATATGGGACACCTGGTAAAATTACTCGTATTCAAGCGAGTTCAATGGCAGTCAGTCAGAACTACATAGTACAAACATTCAAATTAACATCAAGTTGACTGAGCCCCTGTTGAAAAGAAATACTGTATTGTTGAATTCTTTTTATTTACCTTCTTATCTTTAAGGCTTTAGGGTTCACATGGGGAGGGGTGACACACACACACACACACACACACACACACACACACACACACACACACACACACACACACACACACACACACACACACACACACACACTGGGTGACCACTCGAACCTCCCTACCCAGTGCTCTCCGCAGTCCATGCCTGGCTGGGCCCCATGGGACAGACCCTTCCCTCTCCTGATACCCGGCGCCATATCTTCCCAAGGCAACACATGGGGGAGGGCACACAGGGTCACACAGCCCCCCCCCATATTTCTGCCAGGGTTCAGACCAGAATGAGGCCAGCATCAGCCTTTTGGCACCGTGTGGGAGGGAAAGGATGGGAGCTGCTTCCAGCCATTGGGGAGGAGGAGTGGGGGAAGGGATGACATGGCCCATGTCTTTGCAGCACTCATCTCTTCCCCCCTCTCCCCCACAGTGGCTGGAAGCAGCTTGTCCCTTCCTGCCTGTGCAGTGTCAAAAGACAGCTAACACCTCCAGACTGCTATTAGCCACCGACATAACTCAGCCATCTCTGGCTACAGCATGGGCGGGAAGGGGTTAAGCCCTAAGGATGCATTGTGCACCAGGGCCCAGTGAACCTGACTGCAGGGGCTTCAGCAAACCTTGCCAGAGAAGTGGCTCAGCAGGTGAGGGTGCCTAGGGGATGGAGCAGCCCTGTGCTCCCTGGGGGCTGTGTGTGTGTGTGTGTGTGTGTGTGTGTGTGTGTGTGAGAGAGAGATGAAGAGGGTGCTAAGCCCCTGCCACGGGGGCTGCTGTGGAGCCTGCAGGGTCAGGGCATGAACAAGCTGGAAATCACTGCCCCACCCGCCACTCCAGAGCTTAGCTGAGGGGCGGAGAGGCTTCCCCATGTCAGTGCTTTGCGGGGCTTTGGCACATGCAGGGCTTGGCTCCTCCAGGCCAATGCCCCGGTCTGGAGGGTCTTGGACTTTCCCAGGGCACCCTCTCAGCCAGAGGCAGTAGGGGAAGGAAGGAGCCTGCCAGCCAGGCTGTTGGTGAGCTGAGTGCTCCATCTGGGGGCTGGGTCTCAAATAACAAAAGTTGGGGCTATCACCTTGCCATGGAGACCCTTCTCTGAGGTGTGGGGGCAAATGTGACCAAGGGCTGGGGGATGGAGGACTGTCACAGGCATTGTGGAGTCACAGGGGATCTAGTAGGTTTGTGGTGGGCTCTGCAAGTCTTTTCTGATGAATAGGTGGGCACAATCATGTGAGGGAGGGCTGGATCTCTGAAGTGGATCTTCATGGTGATGTCCCCCCTTAGCACTCCTGCTGTGAAAATCTGTCTCTTAATGTTTAAATGCCTGTTGCTCACTGTTATAAACAGACAGTTAAGGGTTAATTCCTCTTTTACCTGTAAAGAGTTAAGTTCACATGGGGGGGACAAGATGCTTTCAAAGAGGGAGGAGGGAAATCAGTCTTTGGTCTGTTCAGAAAAAAGTGTGCCAGAGTAAAGTATCCAGGAATTAGCCATCTGACATTTCTTAAAAGTAGTAAGTGTTTAGAGAAGGAATGTATTAGATTATGTTTATTTTCTTTTGTGACTTCTTTTTGCATACAGGGAGAATCAAATTGGGTTTCTTTGTGTAACTAAGGTTTTGCCCAGAGGACATCCTCTGTGTTTTGAATCTGTCTTCTGTGAGAGTAGCTTGCATGCTAATCTCACAGAGGTATTCTTTTCACCCTTTTTCTTTAAAAGTCTTCTTTTAAGAACCTAATTGATTTTTCCTTGTTTTAAGATCCAAGGGATTTTTGGATCTGGGCTCGCCAGGAATTGGTGGGAGGTGAATCAGTCTCAAACCTGCCAGGAAAAGGGGGATAAAGACTGGGGAGATATTTGGGGGGGAAACAGAGTTTCCAAATGACTCTCCCATAAACGTTTGTTTAAACAATTTGGTGGTGGCAGCTACTAGATCTAAACTGATAAATAAGTGTAGGGGTTATTTCACGCAGGTCCCCACATCTCTACCCTAAAGTTCAGAGTGGGGGGTGACACCTTGACATTCACAGACCACTCCTACAATGTTGGGAGTGAAAGGCTTTCTAGTAAGGTCCAGAGATATTCATCCCTTCTCTTTTGGTTAAAGCTTAATTCATTCTGAGCCCATTAATCTGAGTATCAAATGTAAACTGCAATTTACCTATCTTGATCTAAAATTCAAGCAAAACCAAACAAAGTACATTAAAATGGGGAGGGGAGAGGAGGAGGAGGGAGTTCACACTTCATTGTGAGCCTGAAATCTCCTGTAGGAGCCTGGATTAATGTAACATTCAAAACTGTCAACATGCTGCTAGAAAATACAAGTTGTTCCAAGTGTGCAAATCCAAGGAGCCTCTGAAACCTAAAGCTATATATCAGAGGGATAGCCGTGTTAGTCTGGATCAGTAAAAGCAGCACTTGTGGCACCTTATAGACTAACAGACGTATTGGAGCATGAGCTTTTGTGGGTGAATACCCACTTCGTCGGATGCATGTAGTGGAAATTTCCAGCTATATGCACAGCAGGCTCACTGACCTGTAATCCCTTATTTCTGGAGTGTGTGCAGGGGAGTGAAAGCAAGTCTGTGGTGACTTCATCAGTGGGTTAGGGAAGCTGCAGAGCTGTGTGAGTATTTGAGGGCTTCAGAGTAAAATTCACTTTCCCTGAGCATTTGTCCTTAAATACCCGCTCACACGAATGTTCCTGGAAAGCAAACACACAAGATGCATGAACATGGCAAAAGTGAACTTGTTTTAACATTTAAACATTTTCACCCACTATTCACTCCACTCAGTGTGTTTGCCTAGTGTAAAAGGTTTCTACGGGACCCTTTACTTGGGGCTGTGACTCCTCTCCTGGTTTTCATCTCAGCTATCAAGGATCACTCTTACAATACAGAATATATTGGTATCGGTAGAAGCATCCTTCCCTGTCCATAGTACAGATAGGATCTTCCAGGTATCCAGTTCGGAATTGTTGTCCAATTTTATCTCCAAATAATGGCTGTGCAAAACTGCCAGTTTTCATTTTTCTCCTTCTAATGTATGAAGCTTTATTTTAGTAGGTGTTCGCAATGTGATTGAGGGCTCAGGCTTGAAGTTGGAACTCAATTTAAGGTACCCAGTCTTGCACTATGACACTGAAATACTGGCTTCAAATTAAGTGCTCAGATACAGAACTGGTTGCCTTAGCTTGAAACTTTCACGATGTGAATCTTGAGAGGAAACCTTATTTAAGATTTAGAGAAAAGAAAACTATAGGTTGTTGTTTGTTAATTGACCACATAGGACAAAATTGTGACGAGCCCTAAACAGGTGAGTATTGGTATCAAGAGAGGGCAAGCAGCACTGCTCACCCATAGCCCTGCACAGGGCTGTTCAGTCTCCTCCTTGTTGATGTGAGTGGAAGGAAGGAATAAGGTGAATACTGACAGCCTCCCCAAAACAGGTGGAGAGAGGCCTGGCCTGCACCTCCCAGCGCCAGCTAGTGGAACTGAGCCAGGGCCAGGACCAAGGAGGTGCACTGTGCTTCCAGTTCAGGGGTTTAGCAGAGATCATTCTATCCCATGCAGAGTTCTGGCAGGCACTGTGCCGATTGTACTGGGAAAGACATCTCTGCACCACCCACTGCCATAAACATGCTTTCAGGCTGTGAAGTTAACTGCAGCTAACTACATGGAAATCCCAATAGCTAAATGCTAATGAATCTAGTTACTATATTAAAAGGAAAATGCAGGTTACACTGCAGTAAATATTGGGAAAACAATGAAAAAATGGGAAATGCATAAAACTCTCATTTTGACAGCACTGGTTTATGACTGTGGTTGGTATAATGGAAAGCAAGATATAAACACTTTAAAACTCTTCTCTCTCAAAGCGAGTTAGGAGAAGGATTTTTTTGGTCAGAAACCCATTAGCATCCCAAGAAATGAAATACAATAATGACTGTAAGAACAGTGTAGAATGTGAAGCACCCAAGAGCATATTTAAGAGCCATGGTAATTAATTACTACTTTCCAGAGGGGGGACTCAGTGGCTCAGAAAATGGGTTTTAGGATACATAGCCTGTCATTTCTAGAATAACTGGACTGAGACTTAAAACCTGGGTTTTGGTCTCAGCTGTGCTACTGGTCACCTCCATTATGCCTCGGTTTCCCCATCTGTAAAATGGGAATATTGATACTTCTCTCCTCTGACATGGACAGATGAAAAGTGCTATATATAAACTAGGCGGTATTCATGTTTTATTACTGAGTGTAATCTAGCCTGGGTTGACAGTGACCAAATATTACCTGCTGAAAGTCTGAGGGCCTGTATAAAATGAGTTCCTGGCCTCAATCCACTTCCAAGTGATCAAACGTTCACAGCATAAACAGATTCACATCTACCACTAATGTGTCATCCTTTTGTTGGTAGTCTTACTAGGTAGACCACGGACTGAAGAGAGCTATAGACTGAACCAACTCAGCCACGATCAGATTGGGACACTTTTAGGCGGTACTGTGTATACATGCTGTCACTTCCTTTCCTGAACACAAATGAAGACTTTTTCAAGTAACTAGTGATTTTGGTACCTCAGTTTTCAGATGCCCAGTTTGTGATGCCTTAGTCGATAATCAGCACTTCTGGAAAATCAGGTTCCCCTACTGTATGCGATTTCAAATTAGGCACCCCAGAAATGAGATCCCAGAAGCACTACTCATTCTTTAAAAGGGAATTCAGGGCCAGATTTCCAAAGTATAAAAAGAAAATCTAGGATAGATGGTCCTAGCTGAAAAGTGTGTTTATTGGAAACAGCTCTTATTTAATTCGATATACAGTAGCCCTGATTCTGAGCAGTGCTGACCAAAACCTGTGGCAAGGGAAGGGATGTACCTTTAAATCATCTGTGCACTTGCTAAATTCTGGGCCTGTCTGGCCCCAACAGTAAGTTGGTTAAGTTATAAAGTTGGCTGTGAACAGCCCCCTAAGGACTGCTGAGCTGTGCCCGAATAGTCAGTGTGGAGCGCTTAGGCCACACCACCTTTCTTGCTCAGATACACTCCTGGCATGTCCCTATGCAGGGTGCTGCCTGTGGGGCAGTGTAGAGGCCTTAGACAAGCCTACATCATACTAGGAAGGAAAAGTGTGTGTGTGTGAGAGCGAGAGAGAGAGAGAGAGAGAAGGGGCCACAGCATAACACAGAATGGGGCCCAAATGTTTAATATGTTCCTCCTGATCCCTGGTAACTGGCCTTGCTTTGTTTTTCAACATATATATGTTGGGGAAGGGGGAAATCAGGGAGGTCTGTGATGGGAAGAAATATTGCAGGATTATGTGAGTTATGGGCAGGAGGTGACTTCCCCCTCTGCTCCTGTTTTCTTTGAAGGTGGAAAGCAAGCAGCCTGCAGTCACCACACAAGATGTTCTCTATTGAAGGCACGTGCCACCATCTCTTCTATCTAGTTACGTACTGCTGCATTCTCCTATATGTTTATATACTTCAATAGAGATGTCTAAAAATTGTTGTTTCTATAATACACATACATACCTGGGAAATCTAAATTAAATCCTTATTTGAAATATGTGAAGTAGCAGGCACAGTAAGTGAAGCACATGATTTATAAAGATGTCTGAAGTGTAGCTGTGACTTTTTCATTGTTTGCAATGTTCTTTCACCACCAGAAATTGGTCCCATAAAAGATATTACCTCACCCACCTTGTCTCCATCATTGTATTGGGCATTGATAAGATGCTTTCAGTTGCAGAAGGATTGGCTGAAATAGGGACGAGCTAGCCTCTAGGATTTGGGTTCAGACTAGAAAGGGTGAAAAGTTGGCTGCTTATCTGAGCTACTGAATCCTCTTGAGTCTGCAAACCTACATTCCTACTGCTATACTGGCAGCCACTCAGGAGGAGGGGAGCAGTACTAGCCTGGCATTGGGCACTAGGCCAATTCAGCAGCTGTTGGGTGAGATGGCTGAATGAGATGATAACCTCCTAACAGGAACTTTGTTACTGCTCTGGAAAAAACAAATTATTGATCAGAATTTCTGCACTAGAGAAACTCTAGTTTTAATTTTAGGATTGTTCTCGAACGCCAGTGTTGGTGTCCCTGTTCTTGTAATTAAACCGGAATTTGCTGTATCTTTTCAAATCTTGAGACTTCAAAGTTCTAATAAATTCACCTTTGAATTTAATCCCAGCATGTGTTTAAGTAAACCTTGAAAGAAATGATGTCCAAGTAAAATTTTATCACTTGGGTTTAGTTGGTTGTAACACAGAATATATATCTTTGCTGCTGTCTCTTGTCAGGAGGATACCATGAGCAATAAAGTGTTTCAGGATCCTTCTTCATATGAAATTAATGTCAGATGCAACCATTGAGAATTTTAACTCTGAAAGAGTGCAAGAAAATAAAGTAGAATTATTTGGTGCTACCTTTAGTCTCCCTACTAGTCATATCAATAAGATTGCATAAGAAATTACAGCAGTGCTGTTCACTCCATTACATTTATGGTTGTCAGCATTCCCGCTACAAACTCATATTTTCAGGGCTTTAACATTGCTATAAAAATTCACATTGAGCTGAAACTTGTTTCACACACTTGATATCTAATCATAGTGTAACCCCTCTGCCAGGCTGAAACAATAGCAGCAAGGGCCAGGTTCAATACCTAGGGGTCCCTTCCCCACAACGTAATGCAAACCGGCTCGAGCCCCCACCCAGTGACCTGGGAAAATCTTACACACACCCCTGGGCGCCTCAAGGAGGCAATACTTCCCCTCTCGCAAGCACAGACTCTTGGTGTAGCAGAAAAGGTTTAATTACATAAGATAAACAACAACAAGCATGAAATTTGGAAAATACCTCAACTGGAGTTCATAGGTCAAACCGTGAGCAAAGACCCACCCCAGCAACTTGGGCCGTGTCCTTCTCTCTGGGCCCTTGAGTCCAGCAACCCCCCAAATCACCCACAGTCCCAAAAGTCCCACAATTCAAAAGTCTCTGTCCCGGGTCAGGCAGCCCAGAGTTCAAGAGTCTCTTTGCAGAGGTCCCCCTCCCCAGCCTAGGTAGAAAGGGGCACCTTACGTGGTTCGGGGCCAACTGCCCTGCCTCTTCGTGGGGTTCTGCTTCCACTAGTCGTCCCCGCAAACAGCTCAGCTCCGCTTACTCTGTGGGCTGCTCCACTCTGCCAGCTGCTCTGGTCCACCAGCTGTCCTGTGATCCTCTCCAGCCGTCCTCACGAGCTGCTCAGCTCCACTCACCCAGTGGCTGCACAAACTGCTCCACTCTGCTCTGCCAGTATTGCTTCAGGCTCCCCCACTCATAAGCACAGTGCTCTCAGCTCAGCAAGTCCAGCTCTTCAGTGATTTCAGCTCCACTCATTAGCACAGTGCTCTCAGCTCAGCAAGTCCAGCTCTTCAGTGATTTCAGCTCATAGTAGGGGAGCCCCAGTACCAGTGAATTCAGCTCAGTAACCTGCATCTAGATTCTTAAGGGAATCAAAAATTAACTCTGACATTCCACAGTGGAGAGAAGCATAGGTGGAATTGGTGCTCCTGGCTCACACAAGGAGCCTGCACCACCAAGTACAGTTACCTGTCCCCAGCCTCTCTCTCCAATGGGTTTTGGAACCCATGACCCCCGTCTAGCAAGCGCTATACTGCTGACAATGAAACCCCCCATCACAAGACAATTTTGTAGTTCCCCATTTACCCAATCAGGGTGACAACATTTCATTGCTCCTGCCCCAATAACAATGAAATTGGGGGTCCCACAGCTGTGAAAATAATCATCCCATGCTGCTTTGCGGTATGCTAAGTGGGGTGGGAGTGCCAATGCAAATAACCAAAACTTCTTTCCGCACTCCCCATAATTTACCACCAGATGTCAGGGTGGGGCTCATCCTGACTCTGCTTACAATAGTAGAGATTTTTTTTAATTAAATCTGAAAAATTCTACCCAACGCTTATAAAGTTGTATAATAAAAGAAAAGGAATCCTGGTTCTATGGCCTCAGTTGCTTTTTGGCATACATACTGCAACTCAAAATCAGCTGTTGCAAATAGATATACTTATTGTAGTCACTATCTATGTACTTATGTTGAACTAATCACCATAGTGTCTAAACATCAGCATGTTTGCTGCTCTGTGGAAAAGGTATTTTGGCAAAAGAGCCGATAAAGAAATTGATTCATTTTATCTTTTCTGTGCAAATGGAGTAAACTTTTTAGCACCTATTTTTACTCTGTATACTAAAGATCCAGTCTGGTACTTGTGTATGCCTAAATAGAAGGGCACTAAGAGCTTGACCCAGCTCCCATTAAGGTCATTTGTAGTCTATGCATTATTTTTAGTGAGTTAGATTGGGTCCATTAGAAGTGCACTAATTGTAGGAAATATATTTGTTCATATTTTAAGTTTAGAAATAATGTCATGATGGGTGCACTATAAATTGACTAAATTCCATAGCAGACCGCAACAGCTATGGACAAAAGCCATTTTCTGGTATGCAAAATGTGTATAAAATTGGAGGAATTTTGAAAATTTTCATTCAAATTTCATAAAGTTGTTCACTATTTTGGTATTTTACAAAGATTCAGAGAGCTGGTGTGTGTGTGTGTGTGTGTGAGAGAGAGAGGAGGGGAAAAAATGAACACAGGTTATACCTGCAAATTTGGAAAAAGTTGGAGTATGAAGAGGTATCTCGGTCGAAGCCAGATGCTTTAAGACTGAGCATAGATTTACTGCTCTGAACTCCATTTTATAGATGGCAAAACAGTTTATTTACCTGCCTCTGAACTTTAACCAATGTTTGCAAAGTATAGAGCTGATCAAAACTTGGGATTCTGCAGAATATTGATATTTCAATACTTGTTTTTGTTTGAATTGGAATGAAGCTGAATTGTTTTTCATGAAACAAAACATTCTGAAATTTCAATTTGGAAATGTCAAAATATATTTAAGTTTGGCTTGGTTTGGCACTTAAATTACAGCCACCTGCACCACTGTGATGCCTCATTGGAGTTACAGTTTGGGTGCCTAATGTCCCCACTCCCCATTCTCTCTCTCTGGGCCAGACCTCTCTCCAAAATGGTCTAAATCTCCCATGATATGCCAGGATGACTCAGCCAGAAAAAAACATCTTCATGTAAAAATTTCCAACCAGTTGCAGTAGAGTACTACTGTGTAAGTGCAAAGACTTACAGTCAACCAGTAACTAAGGGGGTAAGTGTACACATAAGCTCCAGGAGATGTAGATTGGCCAGGGAGCCCTGACTACAGAGAAGGGAACATGAGATGTAACAATGCAGTTTAATGCTGAACTGAAACAAAATATGTTTCCTAGAGGAAAACAAAACAAAAAAAGGCAGAATTTGCAACATTTTTCAGAAATTTATTTTTCAATGGAAAATGCAGTTGAGTGGAAAATTCCCAGCCAGCTTTACAGTAATAATGGTGTTACTGGGATGCAATCTTATTTATACTTGTTACTGATATTTTTGTAATACTACAGTATCCTAATAACACTAATAAAATATAATAAATTCATTGAAGGTGAATGGACTTCTAATCACATTCTATAGGCATGCTATACAATCCACATACAACTAAATTGTGTATTTATATTCCAGAAATATTGACAGAACTGTTTAGATGAATGAGGTGGCTTTTTAAACAAAAATCTATTTGCAAACATATGCCTGTATCCTTAAGAGACCTAACCAACTCTATGATCAAATAAATACATGGATTTGGGAAGTACACAAAATATTTAAAAATACCTGAATTCCTCTGTAGATGTAGTTGCATTGTTAGTTTTGTTAGTTAGAAATGTATGCACCAAAATTAAATGCCCAGTGGTCTCTGAGTACAGCTTTTCTCACACGATGGTGTACTAGTTCTCCAAAGGTTGAACTAGCGGACGTGTTAATCACTAAAAAGGGGATCTTGGAAAATCAATTTAATTTTATTAAGGCAAAAATGGAAAGGGAGATTTAGATTTCACTCCTATACCTGTGAAGTCAGTAACGACATCTCCAGTGTCTTGTTAAGGTTCCACTCGCTTCACTGTACTTTCAGAGTTGTAGCCGTGTTAGGCTACGTCTACACTACCCGCCGTATCGGCGGGTAGCGATCGATTTTTCAGGGATCGATATATTGCGTCTCATCTAGACGCGATATATCGATCCCCGAACGCGCTTATATCGATTCCGGAACTCCACCACCGCGAACGGCGGTGGCGTCGTCGATATGGAGAGCCCCGGAGATCGATCCCGCGCCGTGAGGACGGGTAAGTTATCGATATAAGATACTTCGACTTCAGCTACGTTATTCACGTAGCTGAAGTTGCGTATCTTATATCGATTTTTCCCCTTAGTGTAGACCAGCCCTTAGTTTGTATCAGCAAAAATGACGAGGTGTTCTTTTGGCACCTTAGAGACTAACAAATTTATTTGGGTATAAGCTTTCATGATCTAAGACCCACTTCATCAGATGCATGGAGTGGAAAATACAGTAGGAAGATATATATATATCTTCACAAACACATAGTACATGAAAAGATGGGAGTTGCCTAACCAATTCTAACAAGACAATTCAATTAAAGTGGGCTATTATCAGCAGGAGGAATGGTCTCCAAGGAGCAAGTTCCTCCTCCTTCCCCTGTTTGTTTATGGCATATAAGCAAAGGAGTTAGATTACAACATTAAAAACAAAAATACTCTTGCTGAAAGGTAACACCACTTTATTTCTTAGAATTGACAAAGATAACACACACAAACCCCAAAACAGAGACTAAGCTAGCTGCCTCCTAAAACAGCGACATAACTCACCCCATCCTGGACTCAATTGTCTTCTGATCTGACTCTGCTCTCACACTTCACTTTCCTTCATAGTCCCCTCACCTGCAAGCAGGTCCAGAAATCACTCCCCTATCCTGAAGTGATAGCTTCCAACTCTTACACAGTTCTCCATGCACTACAATCTCCTCTCCTACTCTTCCCCCTTCCGCCACTGGATTAAGATTTCTCTCTCACCTCCTGATTCTCTCCCCACAATTTTGACACTTCCACTTATTTGCTTGATAGTAGGCACAAAAAGAAGTGTATTAGTAGTCTGGTACTAGAAGTCAGGAATCCAGCTCTGCAAATGACTTGTTTTGTGGCCTTTGACAACTCATTTTGTGCTTTTATCTGGGAGAGGGGCAGAGACACTATGCAAGTGGTGTTCCCTGGAAATGTTCCCCCTGCAGGCACACTGGCGGGCCAAGAGCCTTTGCTGCTTGAAGCTGGAGTTTATAGTTAGACATGGCTCTTACTCCCCATCATGCCCTGTAGCTTCAGTCCATATAGCATAGGGCAGGGACACTGCTCAACCTCCCCTGCCTCAGATTGCTGTGTGCTACTGGAGTTGTAACACTCTCCCTGTTCTCGTGTTTAGAAAGCACGAGGGCAGTGATGGTGGGTGACCTCTGGGCAGGTGCTTGAGGAGAATGGGGGCTCTGTCTTCCCATTCAATTTTCACACCTTTGAAAGGCAAACCATAATCTGGCCCTTAACTTCTCTGTGCCTCAACTCCACATCCAAGGACATTTTAATACTTGCCTACCGCACAGGGATATTGTGCATATTAATTAGTTAACTGTTCAGTGCTGTTAAAAAGGTGAAGTCCTAATAATCGCTTTCCCTTCATTCTGTCTACTACTGTCCTGCAGCTTAACCTCTAGTGGCTACTGCATCCTAATATAAAGAGCCGTAACTGAATATTTCAGGTCATGCGCTTGAAACCTTTACTCAGTGCCCTGGCCCTTCCGAGTGAAATACTGTGCAAGTTAATCTGCTTTAAGAACAGATGTGAATTCTTTCTGAAACTCACTTACAGTTTTAGTGAAGGGCCTCCTGCTGCCTGGGCCAAGGCTACTCGTGTCCACAGTTGCCACAGCTTTCACGCAGTAAATAAGCACCCTGACTTTCACAATAAGCCAAAAATCAAGCTAATCCCATTTCAAAACAAGGCCAAACAACCCAATACCTAAGAACCCCAACACTCTGTGACTAGATCCACCCTCGCCCCAGCGTGCAGTCTGGGACTGTGGTGGGCCCTCTGTGCACCCCTGACTCTCTTCCCCTCCCATTAACCCCTGCTTGCTGGGAGCTGATAAAAAAAACTCATCAAGCTACTAGTCAACAAGCCAATAAGCCCAATTTTTGCATTTTTTCCATGGGTTTGGCATGTCTGCTTGTGTCCCTCTTGTCACTAATCATCTGTTGCTTTTATAGCTAATTTGATATATCAAATGCAGCTCTGCAGGCAGATGAATGACTGAATGAGGGATATTAGGGCTATATTCCCCAATTGACTTCAGCAAGGAGTTGGAGTAGACTGGTGAACCAAGGGACAATTTTAAATTAAAATTTCTTGTGTAAATGAGTGTATTGGCCAATCCTTTTCATATTGCTCTTTTTATATTGCATAACTCATTCAGTGCTGCTAGTGCCTCTTACATCCCATGTGCACACACCTATCTGGTGGTTATATCCATATGACCAATTGCATTTCTCATCCTGAATGCTTAAACTGATCACTATCCACTAATCCCTTTCTCTGAAGGCTACCATTAGTTTTCTTAACCCCGTGAGCAGCTTCAGAAAGCTGACCAAGTGATTGTCCAAATAGGTTGCACTCTTGGTGTGTTTGTGCCCCATGTATGTGAGCTCAGATTCTTTTGGCCAGAAGTGTCCTTTGAGGTTGCACCTCTACCTTAGATGTCCTTATGCCTACCCCCACCCCAGGGGCAGAGAGGGTTTAGCTGTCCCTCAATTCCTTCTTACCCCTTGCAGCAGCGAGATGGAACCCCTGCCTCTTTCTTGGAGCACTGTGCTAGTGTTACTAACCAAATAACAAGTCGTTATTTAATTGCTCATTAACTAAAAACAAAAACCACATACATTTTTGCTTAGTTCCACTGTGGAGGGATGCTAGCATAACAGGAGTTTAAGTCTCTGGAATTTGACTTGTGCCTCATGCAAAGCTTCAGTGCCTGTTAGCAAAGGGCCCTCCTGGTGCCTATTCTGCCTAGGAGAGGGATATAGTCTAGTTGGTGCTCTGTGTCACTCCTCTAGCTTTCTGAATGTGCTTAGTGAAGAAGCCTGTCTGAAACTGTTCCTCAAGAGCTCAAAGCAACCCTTGAACACAGAGGTCAGAGTAAATGAACCAAACTTCCCCTGATCCTATGTTCATGAACCAAAGTGTCTTGTATCTATAATGCTAGCTTTTGTATATGTGATTCTAGGAACTCAGTATTAAAGTTTAGCGTGTGACCAAATGGTAGGATGTATATGATTTTAGCCTGACCCTATTGGCCCACGGAGATTGTGTCCAGATGTCCAGGAAGGGATTTCTTGTGATTGAAGGATACTTGTTACTGCAAATGTCTTTAGTGCCTGAGATGATCCACTGAGAGAGATTTTTAGCTCATTAAGAATTACTGACTGCTATAGAAGTGTTCTATAATTTTTTAATCCAATATCTTTAGCTTATTTATTAGGTAAGCTGAGATACTATACAAGGAATTCCATGTGTAGATCAGTTATGGGAAAGGAATTGTTTGTTTCAAGCACAATATATAAGGAAGGTAGTTTCTGGGAGCTGGGAGTGCATTGTACTGAATTCACCTATCCAGGCTTCAGACTGGTTTGGTAACATATAGTCTTCCTTTCTGTATTCTGTATTTGTGTTGTATTAATCTTTGACTAATAATCTTTGGATAATTCCAACTGAGCCTGGTTATTTGACCTCTTACTAATAACAGAGCAGAACCTAAACCCAATACTGCAATCATCCAGTCAGGCTGTCTCTGTTAGTGCTCAAGTGAATGGAGTTTTCACCCTGAGCTTCTGGACCATATCTGCTAAGACCTCACTTGTCCTACACTGTTCTGGCACTGACATACTCTGACAGGGCAGAAAGAAGCACTGCTCCAGGGATGAACCAAGGTGCAGGACACCTTCTCTGGTGCCTAACTTGTCTCAATTTGCCATCAGACTTCTGACTTGTCTCAGGCTCATCCTCCGAAGGACCAAAAACCTGAAAAGGAAACTTCAGGTGGCCCAGTACTGATTACTTGGACGGGGCCCACCCTAGGCTCCCTGATATGCTTTTCTCATCCCCTGGATCCCAGGATGGATATGCCTTCCTGTCAATCCCATGATACTGAGTAGAACTAATCAAATTTTTTTTTTGATGCAAGTTTTTTTCTGTCAAAACATTGTTTCAGCAAACTCAAAAACATATCTCATGGGAACGTGCTGATATTGTTGACAATTTTCAATGGGAAAAGTTAAAAATTGTTTAGACTTTGTTCTATTAAAGTTATTGTTAAGGTAAACATAAACTATTAAATATATTGAAAGTTCCTATTCAGTGTTTTGAGGGATTTTTGAAATTTTAGTGGGAAACTTTGAATGTTTAGCTGCTTGTTCCAGTTGAGAACAAAAACAAATTATGAAATGTTTCAATTCCCTATGGAACAGAATGGTATTTGGATCTGACAGGCACTACCTTCTTCATCCAACCAGCTGGGGCTCATCTCGGTATCATCAGCTGGTGTCCTTGTCAGCAGCCCTCCCTGGGCTCAGTCTGCAACCAGACCAGCAGGGCACATCTCAGTACCCTCAACTGGTCTGGCCAGGTCCTGGGCTAAGTCCCCTCGGCTCAGCCTACCCGCACTGACCTTTTCATGGTCCTGCTGCTACTCTATCCAGCCAGCCAGGCACCTGCTCTCTGGCAGCCTTCCCTGGACTCAGTTCTCTGCAGTGAGCTGCTCATGGCCTGCTGCTCCTCTAGCCAGTCAGGCACCTGGTCCTCCCTTGTTAAGCTCCACACAACAACTGAACTTCTTTCTGCTGCTTGTCTTATATAGGGCCTTTCTGGCCCTGGATTGGCTGCTCCATCAGCCCCGCCAATTGCCCGCTCTTCTGCAGACATAATCAGTTTATTAATAATAGATTATTAGTCCAAGATTGTTATAGAAAATAAATGTGGGCTAAATTTTTCTTTATTTTCTTTGACAAATATTCAAAGCTAAAGGGGTGCCAATAAATGTCTGTACCTGGTAGAGAGGGCACATTTTGTAAATTTCAGCATAGCAAACATCTTCAATTCTGACAGGGTTACCCAGACTCTGAATGTACAAATACCATCTCGATGGGAGAGAGCACTCCCATTGCCATATTTAAACCACCCCAATGAGTGGCGGTAGCTATGTCGGTGGGGGAGCATCTCCCGCCAATGTAGCACTGTCCACAGTGGCGCTTTTGTGAGTGAAATTTATGTTGGTCAGGGGTGTATGTGGAATTGATAACTTATCCCATAATCCCTACTGCTGCAATCATGTAAACCATAACCAGTATAGAGGATTTAAACTGAGTTCATGTTTCAAAACTGAAACAGGGTAGTCATAGCATCTGACACTAATTCTTTTTATCCATTTAGCATTATACAGTCATCCGTACATGGTTATCTCACTCCATCAGGTCAGTGAATTAAACTAAACGCTGGGGAATATAAAAGCCTTTTCATCTGTAGTACCATTTCACCAGTAGGAACCACAGGAGTATTTTAGACTTGTGACATTCGCATTTAGCCTCTTGAATTACTCCTCAATGACTACATTCATTTTTTTGTTGGAAACCCTCCAAGAGTTATTTCAATGACATTAGGGGAAAGATGTCATAGTGGAAGGGCCCTCTTGGAAGCTTTATCCCTATTTCCATTACATAAAGTTGCATTTGAAAAATTCACATATTATAGCTACATCTGCCAATATTGATGTTCTGTTGTCCATGATTGCACATCTGACCCTTTGGAACCAGAAAATGAATAGTGCCAGCGAAGCTGATTCAGTGTCAACATTCTACATGATACAAAAACAAATATAGTTTCCAGGGTGGCCTGTGTATTCTCTTGGCTGACTGTAGTCCTTTAATTATATTGAATCTACTTCTTGGACCCCTTTTATGCACCTGGACAATATTATCTGACTAATATATCATTAGTATACTTTAGTTAGCTGTGACGAGATGTTACTAAGAAGATCTAGGGACGATCAGGTCCAGGAGCAGATTGACTTTAATTATAAGATGAAAGGTGGTGTTGGCATCAGAATTGAAAATTACCTTTTAAAAAAAAATGCTTCCTCTAATATCAAGCCTCAAATGTGGTTCAACAGTCAGTTTTGCCCTGCTATTTTACATTCTCGCTTCAAATCTAATCCTCTCCTAGCTTTAACCTTCATCTCCTTCTCTTCTTTTTGTGCATACTCTTATTATTTCTTGCTTATTTATTACACCACTAACCCCATGAACTGCCATCCCACAGCTGAAAATTCTCTTCCACAATGTTGTTGCATGAAAATGTAGTTTTTGGAGGTATTCTTGTATTTCACTTATTCATTATACTCCTTTCATTTGTGCTATTTATTCAGTGCATGATTCTTAATTTCAAATGTATTTGATGTAATGAGAAGTATTCAAATTTCTTTTAAAGATGAAACCTATTAACAAGCCATTACCTTCAGTGAAGAGCTTGACTAAATAGCAGGTTAAAATATTCCTCAGTTTATATATCAATTCTATATCAGCATAACAAATGAGACCTACCACTACTGTACATGTGTATTTTGGTAAATTATAATTTTGTTTGCTACTGTGATTATACTACTACATTTTAGAGATGGGCTTAGGTCTAAATTTGAACATGTACAAATCTGAATAGGGATCCAAAATTTGCAGTTTTGGCCCGTCCCTCTAGCATAGGTTGGTATATAGCAGCAAATGTACTTAACACACATAACTGAATAATCCTTCCAAGTTAGAGAAATAGTTTGGGGGAAGAGAGCACTTTTTCTCCAAATGTGGCTGTGCACTAGCTGCAAAATGTTTTAGAGACAGGTAGATTTATTATAGAAATTGATACTGTGGACAACTGGCTGCAAACATAAGGGCTCAATTTATTTTCATTACATTCTGAGGTGCTAATCCTGTAGTAATTTAACAACCCATACTGCAGCTATTTTTTCCATCTGTCATATTAATTAAGGGGTTGTAGGTCAAAAAGTGGTGGTGGTTTGCTGCCTTAGTGCAAATATTAATAGACTTTTATATCATGGTGCAAACTTTGCATATCATTGTGGAATATGAAATGAAATCTTCATGGAAAAATCTAGAAATCATGAACTAGAGCAGTGAATTAGCTGCTCACTATATAGCCATTGCCATAAGGTGTAGAGAAATTTAAAAAGAACAGGAGTACTTGTGGCACCTTAGAGACTAACAAATTTATTTGAGCATAAGCTTTCGTGGGCTACAGCCCACTTCATCGGATGCATCCTGTACTCCTGTTCTTTTTGAGGATACAGACTAACATGGGTTGCTACTCTGAGAAATTTAAAATGTGCCTTAACTGCTTTCTTTCTCTTCCCTTTTAACTACCTGGTAACAATATTCCAATCCTCAGATTCTTTCCAGAGGAACAAGTCAATAGACCTGTCCCAGCAGGTAGCATATCTTGTTTGGGGGACATTTAATTAAGCTAATGCTAAAATACACAATTCCCATGAAAGGAAAGCTCTGATGCTTGATAAGGAACTGTCCAACTACTCATAGACTTTAAGGCCAGAAGGGACCATCATGACCATTTAGTTTCACCTCCTGCACATTGCAGACCACAGAACCTCACCCACCCACTTGTGTAATAGACCCATAACCTCTGGCTGAGTTACTGAAGACCTCAAATCATGATCTGGAGACTTCACGTTACAGAGAATCCACCATTTACACTAATTTAAACCCGCAAGTATCCCATGCTGCAGAGGAAAGGCAAAAAAACCCTCTCTGCCAATCTGGCCTAGGAGAAAATTCCTTCCTGACCACAGATACAGTGATCAGTTAGACTCTGAACATGTGGGGAAGACCCAGCTGCCAGATACCTGGGAAGGAATTCTTTGCAGTAACTCAGAGCCCTCTGCATCTAGTGTCTCATCACTGTCCATTGGAAATATTTGCTGTTAGCAGTCATAGACTGACTACATGGCATTGTAGGCAGTCTCATCATACCATCCTCTCTATGAACTTATCAAGCTCAGTCTTGAAGCCATTTGGGTGTTTTGCCCCCACTGCTCCCCTTGGGAGGCTGTTCCAGAACTTCACTTCTCTGATGGTTAGAAGCCATTGTCTAATTTCAAGCCTAAACTTAGTCTGTATCCATTTGTTCTTGTGTCAACATTTGTGCTTAACTTAACTCCTCCCTCTCCCTGATATTTATCCCTCTGATGTATTTGTAGAGAACAATCATATTTCCCCTCAGCCTTCTTTCGGTTAGACTAAACATGCCAAGTTCTTTGGGTCCCCTCTCATAAGGTAGGTTTTCCATTCCTCTGATCATCCAGTTTGAATTAATCTTTCTTCAGCATGGGAGATCAGAACTGCACATTCCAGATGAGGTCCCACCAGTGACTTCTATAATGGTACTAACATTGCCCAGACTCTCCTGGAAATACCTTGTCTGATGCATCCTATGACTGCATTAGTCTTTTCCATGGCTGCATCACACTGGTGACTATGGTCATCTTGTGATCGACCAATACAACCAGGTCAGTCTTGTCCTCTATCACTTCCAACTGATACGTCCCCAGTTTATAGGAAAAATTCTTGTTAGTCCTGAAGTCCATGACTTTGCACTATTAAATTTCACCCTGTGATGTTGTTTGATTAAAATATGACTATGCAAACCATTGTTGCTACCACTTTTATATAATTGCAGCAAATCTTATACAAAGTATGACACATGGCCAGAAAGGGTTAAGCTAAATAACCCAAAGTCAACCTTTAAAGACATGTTAGAAGATTATGTAAATGGTAATTATGGCCATTCCATTGTAGATACTAATTGTATGTGTGTACTCATTATCTTGTTAAGACGTTAGCCATGTAAACAGACAGTTCCTGTCTGTCACTATAGCTATTAATTCAGAGATCAAAAGAAAATATTAACATTTAAATAAATCTTGGGTTCAATAATGTTGTCTATATATCTCTTTAAAGTTTGTGATAGACTGATTAATAGATACATTGCCTTATGTTAATTTGGTAGCTAATTACCAGTGATGCTTAGGAAAGAGACCTATTTTAAAGTCACCCTGATTGTTTGCTGAAGAACTCTGAGCTGTCAAAGAAGATTTGGAACTGTATATAAATCCCTTTGGTCCTGATCCTTTTTATCTCAGACATGCTTCATGCAGGGGAAGCATGAGTCGAAAGGTTGAGATCTCCAGAATCCCAATCTGGAATCACCCTGAACACAAACATTGGACTATAACCTATGAACTTATTCTGAAAGAACTTTGCAACTACAAAGCTCACCCTCTCCACTATGAATCTGAATCTCAAGAATTGTACTCATGTCTGTATGTATACTGATCTTTTAACCAATACCTTCTTTTTACTTTTTTTAAATAAATTTTAGTTTAGTTAATAAGAATTGGCTGTTAAGTGTGTAGTTGGGTAAGATCTGGAATATTCATTCACCTAGTTGGTAATGTGTCCAATCTTTTGGGATTGGTAGATCTTTCTTATATGATGAATAAGATTTTCAGTAATCCTCATCATATTTGACTTGGGTGTCTGGGTGAAGGCCTGAGGCTGGGTTACTTTAAGGCAGTAGTGGGCAACCTGTGGGCCATAAGACGGGGTTTGTTTACATTGACCGTCCACAGGCACGGTTGCCCACAGCTCCCAGTGGCCGCAGTTTGCAGTTCCTGGCCAATAGGAGCTGCCGGGGCCACAGGGATGTGCGGGCGGCAGTCCCTGCAGACAGTCGATGGAAACAAACAGTCTCCCAGCCTGCCAGTGAATTACCCTGACAGGCCACAGGATGACCACCACTGCTTTAAGGGAACTGTGTTGTTGACTTCTGGGTAACCAGTGAGATGTTATAAAAGCTGTTTTTTGCTGGCTTGGTAAATCTAAGTATTGGACTATCCACCAGATTTGGGGATTATCTGCCCCATTCTTTGTAGTTCACCCTGATTGAGTGATCTCAGTTGGCTCCCCTGGGACTCTGGTCACAAAGCCCATTTCTATTACTCCAGTTTTCAAGGTCATCCAGATCTTCTTGTATGATATTCCAGTTCTCCTCTGTATTGGCAATAGCTCCCAACTTTGTGTCATCTGCAAATTTTGTTAACACACTACCACCTTTTGTGCCCGAGACCAATCCCTGAGGAGCTTCACTATTACCTTCCTCCAGCCTAACAAATCACCTTTCAGTATGACTCGTAGTTTCCCTTTTAACCAGTTCCTTATCCACCTTTCAGTTCTCATATTAATCCCCATCTTCTCCAGTTTAGCTAATAATTTCCCATGTGGAACTGTATAAAAGGCCTTACTGAAATCCAGGTAGATTAGATCCACTGCATTTCCTTACTCTAACATCAGTTACCTCATCAAAAGAGGAGATCAGATTGGTCTGGCATGATCTACCTTTTGTAAAACCATGTTGTATTTTATCCCAATTACCTCTGTCTTTAACTACATTCTTTTTCAAAATTTGTTCGAAGACCTTCCATACAATTGAGGTCAGACTAACAAGGCTGTAGTTTCCTGGCTCACTTTTTTCCTTTCCTGAAAATAGGTACTGTATTAGCAATTCTCCAGTCATAGGGTATGATCCCAAAGTTTGCAGATTCATTAAAAATCCTTGCAATTGGGCTTGCCGGTAGTTTCTCAGAACAAAGACTCCCATGATTTACTCATGGGTAAGACTTCAGTTTCTTACGCCATGTCTACACTAGCACTTGTCGGCAAACTTTTGTTGCTCAGGGGTTTGAAAAAAACACCTCCCTGACTGACACAAATGTTGCCAGCATAAGTGCTTGTGTGCACAACACTATGTCAGTGGGAGATGGTCTCCCATTGACACAGCTACTGCTGCTCTTTGAGCCGGTTTAATTATGTTGACAGGGGAGCTTTCTCCTGTTGACATAACATGGCTACATGAGCAATCTTACAGCGGCATGGTGTGTCAGTACAGCTGTGCCACTGTATGCTTGTAAGTGTAGACATGGCCCCAGTCTGGCTAAGGAGAATGCCTGCCAGCTGACAGACAAGAGTAAGTGATCCTTCTAGACATAACTTGCTGGTGACCCCAGAAATTTTGAGGTCAAACCCCCTGATACCTCAAGAAGCTTATATATCTCTATTTAGCAGCAAAATCTTTCACCCTAACTTATAAACACTTGTTTGCCTTGTAAATCAGACACATGTCTCTGTGTGAATAATCTATCCTTGTTCCTCTAATGTAATGCCTCATATCCCGTGATAAGCCTGGAAAGATGTCAAATAAAGAGTTTTAGGTACAATCAAAGTTTATGGATTGTCCACTAGATTTAGATGACTATGAAGGATTTTGTTTTTCCTGTACGTTATTGTTGGACCCTAGAAGTGATAATTATATCTTTCAAACTTCCTTTTTGTAT
This sequence comes from Mauremys mutica, assembly GCF_020497125.1. Classification (NCBI taxonomy): domain Eukaryota; kingdom Metazoa; phylum Chordata; order Testudines; family Geoemydidae; genus Mauremys; species Mauremys mutica. The sequence continues at coordinate 82,934,966 of NC_059078.1, forward strand.
TATATAATCACCTAACCAGGGCATAACTTCGGAATATTAAGATTAATTGTTTAAGGGGATTTCTAAGTAGTAGAGCTAATAATGAAATACAGGCCATGAAATGAATCAAATCCTCAGGCTAAAAGAAGCATTGAAGAAATTTTGCTATATTCTGGCACCAGCTACTGAATCTCGACAGGTAATTGTGACGGTACCTCCTATAAGGCTCTATGGAAATATGCTTAGAATGTGTTTTATGCTACATATGCCATGTAACATATCTCTGTAAAGGTTATGATCTACTGAATGTATTAATCCTATATCCTAAGCATATTTCCATAGAGCCTTATGGGAGATACTGTCACAGTAATAACAAAATGTTTTTTAAGTACATCCAAAGCAGGAAGCCTGCTAAACAACCAGTGGGGCCCCTGGACGATCGAGATACAAAAGGAGCGCTTAAAGATGATAAAGTCATTGCGGAGAAACTAATTTGATTCTTTGCTTCAGTCGTCACGGCTGAGGATGTTAGGGAGATTCCCAAACCTGAGTCGGCTATTGACAAATCGGAGGAATTGTCACAGATTGAGGTGTCACTAGAGGAGATTTTGAAATTAATTGATAAACTTAACAGTAACAAGTCACTGGGACCAGATGGCATTCACCCAAGAGTTCTGAAAGAACTCAAATGTGAAGTTGCGGAACTATTAACTATGGTTTGTAACCTGTCCTTTAAATCGGCTTCTGTACCCAATGACTGGAAGATAGCTAATGTAACGCCAATATATAAAAAGGGCTCTAGAGGTGATCCCGGCAATTACAGACCGGTAAGTCTAACGTCAGTACTGGGCAAACTAGTTGAAACAATAGTAAAGAATAAAATTGTCAGACACCTAGAACAACATAACTTGTTGGGCAAAAGTCAACATGGTTTCTGTAAAGGGAAATCGTGTCTTACTAATCTATTACAGTTCTTTGAAGGGGTCAACAAACATGTGGACAAGGGGGATCCAGTGGACATAGTATATTTAGATTTCCAGAAAGACTTTGACAAGGTCCCTCACCAAAGGCTCTTACATAAATTAAGTTGTCATGGGATAAGAGGGAAGGTCTTTTCATGGATTGAGAACTGGTTAAAAGACAGGGAACAAAGGGTAGGAATAAATGGTAAATTCTCAGAATGGAGAGGGGTAACTAGTGGTGTTCCCCAAGGGTCTGTCCTAGGACCAATCCTATTCAACTTATTCATAAATGATCTGGAGAAAGGGGTAAACAGTGAGGTGGCAAAGTTTGCAGATGATACTAAACTGCTCAAGATAGTTAAGACAAAAGCAGATTGTGAAGAACTAAAAAAGATCTCGCCAAACTAAATGATCGGGCAACAAAATGGCAAATGAAATTTAATGTGGATAAATGTAAAGTGATGCTCATTGGAAGAAAATTACCCCAACTATACATACAATATGATTGGGGGCTAATTTAGCTACAGCGAATCAGGAAAAAGATCTTGGAGTCATTGTGGATAGTTCTCTGAAGATGTCCACACAGTGTGCAGAGGCGGTCAAAAAAGCAAACAGGATGTTAGGAATCATTAAAAAGGGGATAGAAAATAAGACGGAGTATCTTATTGCCCTTATATAAATCCATGGTAGGCCCACATCTTGAATACTGCATACAGATGTTGTCTCAAAATAGATATACTGGCATTAGAAAAAGTTCAGAGAAGGGCAACTAAAATGATTAGGGGTTTGGAACGGGTCCCATCTGAGGAGAGATTAAAGAGGCTAGGACTTTTTTCAGCTTGGAAAAGAGGATACTAAGGTAGAGGTATATAAAATCATGAGTGATTGTAGAGAGGTAAGGAGTTGCGGAAGAGATTGTTACGGCCTAGTTAGGTAGCTCCGCTTTCTTAGCGCCCGGTTACTATAGGGCACGGCGCGCTAGCCCCAACCGGCCATGACTGGTTGGAACCGCTGTATGGAAAGCCCCTGGCCCTGGGCCATGGGGGACGGCCCCAGGTGGTCCCGGAGGGTGGAAAGCCCCTTTTGCATTATGCATGAGCTGTTTTGTCATTGTTGATATAAATATAGATGTGCTTTGTGTGCGCTTTTGGATGCTGTACCAGGCCGAGCTCCAGGGCGCTGGGTTCCCTGCCTCTGTGATGGCAACACTTGGAGTCCCCGTTGCGGGTGTGTCACTTTACCTTCATTAAAGCCAATTACTCACAGTGTGCGTGTCGGCCTCGTTCTTACAGAGCACCCTGGGTAGGCCTGAGGCCTCCATAGGAACTAACAGTGATGTAGAGAAAGTAAATAAGGAAAAGTTATTTACTTGTTCCCATAATAGAAGAACTAGGGGCCACCAAATGAAATTAATGGGCAGCAGGTTTAAAACAAATAAAAGGAAATTCTTCACACAGTGCACAGTCAACTTGTGGAACTCCTTACGTGAGGAGGTTGTGAAGGCTAGGACTATAACAACGTTTAAAAGAGAACTGGATAAATTCATGGTGGTTAAGTCCGTTAATGGATATTAGCCAGGATGTGTAAGGAAGGGTGTCCCTGGCCTCTGATTGTCAGAGGGTGGAGATGGATGGCAGGAGAGAGATCACTTGATCATTCAGTCCCTCGGTGGCACCTGGCATTGGCCACTGTCGATAGACAGGATTCTGGGCTAGATGGACCTTTTGGTCTGACCCAGTACGGCCATTCTTATGTTCTTATAAAATCGCGTGTGTGTGTGTGTGTGTGTCTGCGCGCGCGTGTGCACAGATCTTAATATTAAAGCTATATAATCTGCAAAATGCGGAATGTTGCCCTGGAATTTTATATTCCTGCGTGTAACCCAGAACATGACAGTACTGCAGTTCGTCATTTTGTATGTGCAGCCACTGCTAGCTGAAAACTGAACATCAGATAGCTAGGAATAATCTTAGGCCTTTGTGAGACATTCTGGTAGCTGCATATTTGCAGTTTGTTAATCTGGGAGGGTGGGATAAAAAGTTATGGAGGAAAGTGAGTGAATTTTGGAGGAAAGTGAGTGATCTTGATTTTAGTTGCCCCTGACATGTTGTTCTGGCTAGAAATACTAGAAACGTTTTGAGATAATGAGTAGTTTGTTGAAATTAGGAGCATTTAGTGGCCCCGTAGAGGTGGTTATGCTGACCCACTAGGAGTCACTATAGGTTATGCATCTTGTTAGAGTTAGCTGTAAAGGTAAATACCTTGGAGCAGTCTGAGGGAGCTTTTCTTCAGGAAAGGAGCTGATATCTAAACCCCCTGTCAGCTGGACGGAAAGAGGGCCCCTGGAAGTCTAGCTGATGATTACTCAAAACCATCTCAGGCTGTGGGTAACTTATGTCTGGGATGTCCTAAAACTATTTCTTATGTCTGTGTGTACTTAGTATCTAATAAATCATAGTTTTAGATAAGAACATGCTTACTTGTATTAATCATTTATCAGACAGAATTTCTGTGTTCCCATTGATTTATTCCTGACAGCACCTGGAGTGAAACAGTTAAGTTACCACTCTTTTTTGGGTTTTGAAAACCCCAGGTAACGCATGTAGGTGTCAGCCCTCTTTCCCTTAGCTGTACTTCTACACCCCATGAATGTTACGGTGCCCTGTTTGTCATAGGGTGTTCATAGATGCTAATGAGAATAAGAGGAACTATGCATAACATGGACCCTGCAGTCAGGTCAGGTACTTACCTTATTGTAACATCTTTATCTCATAGTCTTGGACAATACATTGTAGGCGATTGTGATCCACTTTTCTGTAACATCACCTATTGGCACTTCTTTACAGTAATCTTGTGATCGTACTGGCATAAGGTTCTGTCTCAGTCACCTACTCATGTCAAGCATTAAACCTATAGCCTAGTATGGCTAAGCTAAAATCTTACAAGGCTCAGCCTGTAGGTCTTGCATTTCAGCCACACTTTACTTATACCTAAAACATAAATCACTCCTAAATACTTATCAGTCTTGTATGTCTATAATCCTACAGTTTAAATCTATTTAGCATACATTGATTATATATGAAATAGCATGTGAATTGACCATAACATCACATAGCGCAATGATAAATGGATGATAAAATTAACTCATTGGCTATAGGACATTAAACTTCATGCTTCAAGCCTTAAACTAATCTCTATCAGCAATCAGGATGACACATAATGTGGAAGGCAGGTAATCCCACATCGGTCTGCTGTTCCTTTCAAGCATCTGGTACTGGCTACTGCCAGAGACAGGTTACTGGACTAAGTGGATGTTGGGTTGATCCAGTCTGGGAATTCTTATGTATCTATTTGTGAGGTTCCTATGAAGAACCAGTTCCAGGCTAAAGCTGCCCTCTCTCAGCAGTGAATGCACTTTGGTATACTAGCCAGGGAGGTGCAATTTGGATGGCTGTTCTGACTTATGCTAAATGAGTTGGTCCTCTCTGCTGAGTTCCAAGTGTTCACAAAAGCAGCATTTCAGCTGATGTCCTTGTTGGCAGATTCAGCAGGGAGGTCAAGCTTTAAATGAATGAGTAGTATCTTCTGCATCAAAGACAGACCTACTGGATTAGTATTTCAGTTTTGTTGTATGTGCTGTACCTGTTCTGTCGAAAGAATTTTACTCTAGTACCACGCTGTTTCAAACTACTGTAGAATGATTTATACCATAGGTACAAGCCTCATTTTAATACAGCAGGAAGCATATTCAGATCCAGTCCTTAGTGGACAATCCCCTCCTCCACCACCCCGGTTAGATTCACAACAGAGTTTAGGAGGTGGCAATCCTGGGAATTGAAGTTGGGTCTCCACTATCCCAGGTGAGTGCCCTACTCACCAGGCTATAGAGTCATTCTTGCTTTCTCTGGTTCAATGACTATTCAAGTACTTTATACAAAGTGGAACAGCTGCAAAGAGAGGTGGAGAGAGATCTACCCCAGCGTACCCTGTATTCCAGTGGTATGGACATTTACACAGGAAGGGGGAAGCCTGGACTGAAGCTCCTGCTGTAAAGAAGGGATTTGAACCTGGATCTCCCACATTCTGGATGAGGGACCTAACTAATTGGCCATTTAGTATGGGGGAATAGGGAAGGGAAGATAACACCACAATCACTTCCTCTTCCTCTGCTTTTGTGAATCTAGTCCTTCATTTCCTTAGCTTTTATTTAAAAAGGTTAAAACTGCCCCAAAACAAATTACTTCAGGTTGTATGAAACATTTCATTTGACTCAAATTCATTTTTTAAAATTAGAACTACCAGGGAACTTAAAAATATTATTCACTTAGCTCTAGTGTTGGAAGTCTGAGTCATTGGAGGGTCAATGACTCTTTACAAGGATTTCCAACCTACCTCAGCAGGCTTCTCTGATGTTTGTTACAATAGTTTTGTGAGGGGGCTGGAGAAAAGGTTCAGACACTACTAGCTGTGCAAACATACTCCACTCGTGGTTGTGGCAAGTGTAGAATTTTAAATCAAAATGGAGTTGAAATGATTTGGAACTTCACACTTTGCACAGTTCTAGTACAGGGGTAGAGAGAATTTTTATCTTGCTGCTGAAGTAGAGAGAGACTATCAGTATATTGCACAGAAGCACACAATGACTTGCTGCAAGTGTTCAGAATTTAAAGGAATATTTCAGCAATCCTCATTAAGGACTGCAGTACTACTATGTCTCAGGGGGCTGAGTGCTTGACCCAGGTTTAAGTTGCTGTCACACAAGGGATTTGTTCACTGGTTAGACACTAATAATGTGCTGGAGTATGAAAATCACTTTTAAAACAGCAATAAGAAAACCCTTCTAGCCTTCCAGATGCTTTTGCATTTGAAAGAGCCTATTCTGAAAAAAGCAATATAAAAATGTGTTTTAGGCTTTTTATAACCTTTTCAAATGGTATACAATGAATATATAAAAATGAAAATAAGGATTTAAAATTCCATGACTGTCTTGCAATTCTCATTTATTTCTCTCTATCGTTCTCATTCCCAGGCTGTTGTGTGTGAATAGTGTGGCCATTAATATTTTGGAACTTCAGGTGAGTTTTACTGTGGAGCTGAGGTTTCTGCTCTGGTTACTGGAATATGTGTATGTATGCAAGCATGTGAACTGTGGTTGTCTTAATGCCTGTGGCTGAAGAAGACTTAAAACAGGAGGGAGAATTCTCTTGGCATCAGCCAAGCAGGAGGGGAACTGCTGAAGCACTGCTCAAGCAAGCAAGCAAGCGGGGGGGGGGGGGGGGGGGAATTTTGGCAAGAGTAGGGGAGCTGTGCTTTCCTTTTCTGACCCCACACTCTGCTTTACTCTAACCCCTGCTTAGCTGGAGATATCCATGCTGCTTAGTGGTTATAATTGTAAGTTTTGCACTTAAGCATCCTTAAATCTAATCAAATGAAATTATATTTGTGGGAATATATATTTACGTGCTCATGATAATCCATACATTGCAAGACTGCCTGATCAAAGCTACTGAAAATAAGTCATGTTCTTCATAACCCTGCTTACATCCTTTTTGTTTAGTTGAGTATGGTTGGCTGGCAAAACCATATCTTTTGTTTTCTTAAATGGGTAGCTATATATTCTCATGACTATATTTTATTGGGAATTGACATAAGGGTCATTTTCTAAATTAATAAGTTTGGATGATACCTGCAACTAACTTGACTGACTTGGGCCTAGTTGTGACAGGTGTAGTGTTGTCCTACTGACCTTGTTAAGCAAACTGGCATGCAGATACATAGGACAAAGGAAACGTTTTGATCACAGATGGGCTTAAATTGTCAGACATAGAATTCGAGGAAAAACAAGAAAAAACAAGAAAAAAACATATATAGAGTTAGGGGTAAAAGTTACCAGGCCAAATATGCCTTCTCAACCATCCTTGGCTGCAGATAGAGCTCCAATGGCAGTATCAGAAATAACTTAGAATAGATTAAAAATGGATGTTCTAATAGTTAGAAGAAAAAAACTTGGACTTCCCCTCCATTTCTCTATTTAGTTGTACAAAAGTGAACAACGATAATGCCACGCTCACCTGTGTTTAAAAGATGCACTTCATGCAAGGACATTATGCCTGTCTCTGATGGACACTTGCAGTGCATCCATTGCTTAAGGGAGGCACATGCTCCTCAAAAATGTGCCCATTGCAGCAACCTCATGGAGCAAGGAAGAAATAGGATCTCGGACTTAAAGTGATCCTTATGGAAAAATCCCTAATGCCACTGTCTGACTCTGGGCACCTCCTTCCTGGACAGAGCAGGACCCTTTCCTCCAGAAAATCAAGGAAGAGGAAAACATCTTCCGCACACAGAGAACCATTCAAGAGAAAACTGTTTCTGGCGAGATCGCTACCCTCGGTTCCGACAGCCAGAAGGGGTGAGCATATTAAATGCTCTGGGCACCTCCAGCATCCTCTGCACCGGGACTGCAGCCACTAGGTACATTCAATTTTGGAATACACATTGCATTTGAAACATTCTGGGTTATCTATTAGTTCACTTAGAGTACACCTCGCAGCCATAGCTGCTATTGTCCACAAGATAGATAGATAGTTTCTCAGTCTTCACACACTTGATTACGAAATGCTTCCTCACAGGCATTCAGAACATGTACTCTGAAGACCGCAACCCTACACGAGCATGAGACCTAAACATGGTCCTCAGAGCCTTATCAGAGCCCCTTTCGAACCACTTGCTACCTGTTCTCTGCTACATTTATTAATGAAGGTAGTGTTCCTGGTCACAATCACCTCAGCACATAGAGTGGGTGAAATTGGGGCACTCATGGCCCATCCTCCTTGTACCATATTCTTTAAAAACAGTGACTATGCTCCCACCTACCAAAGATACTTTCATCATTCCATCTCAATCAACCTATGCATCTACCTGCATTTTACACTAAGCCACATGGGTCTACACAGGAATCTATTCTCCTGACTCTAGATGTTAGAAGAGCACTAGCATTTTATCTAGATAAAACAAAACCTTTCCATAAGTCACCGAGATTCGTCGTTTCCACCACTGAATGATTGAAGGGCTCAGCCATTTTGAAATAGACTATCAAAATGGATTTCAAATTGCATCTATTTATGTTACCAACAGGGATCAGAGCCCATTCAATTAGATCAGTTTCTACCTTGACTGCATTCTTACATAATTTTCCAATCAGAGAACTATGCCAAGCTGCCACTTGGGCTTCTGTACACATGTTCACAAATCACTATGCAATAACTCAGAGTTCAGAGGTTGATATGATTCTTGGCCTTAAGGTACTAGCCTCAACTGTACAGCCAACTCCAAACCCCATCCTTCCATAATGGGGATCTGCTCTACAGTCACCTGAAGTGGGGCACCCACAAGGACAGCACTTGAAGAAGAAGGTTACTCACCTTGTGCAGTAACTGAGATTCTTCAAGATGTATGTTCCTGTGTGTGCTCCACTGTGCGCCCTCCTCCGTTCTACTTTGGAGTTAGGACTCAAAGGTAGAGAAGGATCCGAGGGGGTCGGGCTGCGTGAGTGCTAGATGAAGTGCCAACGGTACTGTGAGACAGCTAGTGTGTACACTTGTCCTGACCAGGCACTGCTACCGAAAATCCTTTTTTCTGTCTCTTCCATTTATTCAATAGTAATAGTAATTGTAATTGCAAGGCATGCTTTTGGTTCAAGTTAAGGTTAAATTACATTACTCAAGTGCACAACATTCTCCCCCAACAATTTAGATCACCTTTATACAGCTTTCGCTTTCACTCAGGGCTAGCTTTCTACCCGCCTTGCCCATGTTGAGTAGCAGTTGACTCCACAAACAGCCTCAATGACTTTGGCGGGGTTATTGAGTCCTGATCCAAAGCCCATTGAAGTAAATGGGATTGGGGGTGGGGAGAAGGAAGTCTGGCAGAATCTGGCACTTAAATGGTAAGCTACTTGGTACAGAGGCTTTTTTTCTACTTGTTTGGGAAGTACAAAGCATATCAGTGGTGTGAGGCAAATAACACGTAACTAATACTGTAGTAGTCTGTGGAAAAAAGCGTTGTTTATGGGAAAGTGAGGGAACCTCTCAAGTGCATCATACGTTTAAGAAGCTAGGCATCCTAGTAAATTCATGGCTATATTTGGTTCAGAAACCTCAGTATATTGCTGGCACACATTGTGAAGTTTTCAGGGATACATAGCATCCTGGTGAACATTATGTAAAAATCTTAGAAGTGCCCAGGCTGCTAAGTGCACAAATTCCCTCAGAGACCTCTTCCTCCTTTGCTTCTCAGGAACTAGTTGGACTCCAGCCTTCATCACTCAGGTACCTTTATTGGGTATACAGCAGTACTATGCTGAATTGATCACACTCAAATGTGGGAGGAATGGTTGCAGGGTTCATAGACTTTAAGGCTACAAGGGACCATGATGATCCTTTAGTCTGGCCTCCTGCATGTTAGGCTCACAGAACTTCATCACAGCTCCAAAATTATACAGAAACCCTCTCCCTTTATATACATTACACATCTCATTACATTCACTATACATTACATCACACATTTTTGGGCTTGGCTTGGTTACTTTGCAGGAACCAATCCCTTTGCAGCATATCCTATCTACACACGGCCCGTGCTTTGACTTCCTCTTTACCTGATCTTACATTCCTAACTTATTATGTCCCTCATAGTAACTAGTTCCCTGGGTGTTCTCCCTCTACTCTTAGTTGGCTCAGACATTCTGTATTTTTAGATTACTGATGTATTTACTTATCTTATTTAGCACAAACCATTCTGTTTTCAATATGAGGATTCATTTACATCTCTAATTCTATCTTACAAAAACGGGGCCCTCCTCCATGAGTTAATTACTTAGGCCAGGCCAGGCCAGGCCTCAGATACACTGTTACTTAAGACTCATTTTCACAAATGATTTAGGAGCCTAATTCTCACTGAAAATCAGTAAGACCCATATAGTCAGCCCCACCCCCAACTGCCCTTTCAAACACTAGTTTGTTTGGAGCTGGCACAGAGTCTGCCTCGCCAGTGTATGAGAAATTCTGATCCTAACTCCTCCCTCTCTCTCAGCCCTTTGTGGCCACTTATCCACAGCCCTCCGACTTCAGTCGATAGTACCACAGAGCACAATGGCACAGAGGGCTTTTCATGAGTCCTCCACAATTGGGCGAATTTCACCCTAATTTTTGTAGTCCATTCACCCATGCCTCTCTTGAAAATATCTATCCCTAAATATATTTCACTTGCGGGGAGCCCCCAATCCCACAAAAACACTATTAGACGTAGTGCTTAATACCTCTTAGTCCAAAGTCAAGAGGATTACTCATGGCCGTGAGCACAGATTACAGTAAACGGCTTGTGCTTTGCTGACCAAAGATGGACTTAAATATATGCTTAAAGCTAAACACATGCAAAAGTGCTCTGTTGAATCAGGGCCTATGCAGTAGTGTTTGCAGGATCCTTGTTTGAATACTAATAAGGCGTGATACTGTATGCCGAAACCAAACCTGTTTGTCCTTTGTCTTTTGGAAAGTTTCTTTTATATGACTGACTAAAAATAGACAAACTCTTTTTAAGGAGTAGTGCTATTTCCATCCTAATACAAGCACTGGATGAATTCAAGTAAAGAATATAATTAAAGATTATTAAAGATCAATAAAAGTTATTCCTGTTGCCTCTTCTTTGTATTTCCTTCTTCAACATGTATGACAACCTTGGGGTGGAATGAGAAAATGGTGGAACAGATTAACAGAAATGTGAATATGAATTAAAGTATTAATTAGAACTGTGTTTCTCACTACTCTCCATATGAATACCCAGCTAGCAAAAATAGCTGGCTATATTGCCTACTTTGTAAATCATTCATTTGCTAATTGTCGTCATACGGAAATCCTGATACACCCACCCTCCAAAAGCAATTTCTAAAGTTACAGTGAGGTTAGGTGCTTATCTCTTTCAATGCTCGGTGACCCAGGAGGTCCCTTTCAGTCTTCTGTTCTATGCAGTGTTCTTCCTTTCTTGTGCCATATAATTCATGGCAAATCTGTAGTGCACCAATCATTTAGAAATCAAACAGCCTCCAATAAATTCTCTTAAATATAGTGGATATAGTCTGTACATTCTTTGATTTTTTTTTCTTAATATAAGTAATTCACATCTTTTAGGACTTACAACACAAAAGATGATATTTTGAAGGCACAAGACTGATTATTCATATAAGGAAAGACCAAGTCTTTGATTCATAAAGCAGACTCATTTGCTGCTTTGTGTCTGGGGAGAAAACTAGTGGGATTGAATTTCATAGAGTACCATGAAGTTTGACCTCTACGACTTTTGCTTTTTAGTAAAGAACAAAGAGAAATATAAGCTATTCTTTAAACAGTTTAGTTCACTGTTTGTCATTCCCAGTGAGTTCCACATGCCCAGAGAGAGAGAGGGAGGAAAATCTACCCATGAGCAAATCATGAGAGATTTTTGTCATGTGGACTTCAACCTCAACTTCAACTAGGCCCAAGTCAACCTTTGAGATGTCTGCCTCCCATTGTTTTAGTTCCTTTAGGAGTTACTCATGTCTGGAACACCTGATTACAAGAATCCTGGTCACTATGGAGAGGGGAATAAGGTGGTTTCCTCCTGAGTATGTAAGCAGAGAGAGAACTATAACTGTCAACCACATATTTCCAGGGCGTACTTGACATCTATATTTATTACAACAAGCTTGTTGTTAACTATGTGCTTAAGTGATTTGCTGAATCAGGGCCCTAATTACCATCACAATTCCCTTTCTTTCCTTTCTAAAATATTCGGTTACAAAAGTTGAAAGCCCATTTTATTGTATCCAAAAAGGTCTGCAAACTTCAATAATATTAAATACACACTTTTTAGGCCTATGGCAAGTTAAATTTTCTAAAACTTGCCCACAGACATTTGCTTTGCAGCTGCATAAAGGTGGTTAGAACTGTGCAGGGTGAAAACAGTTACTTATGTGGATCTCCATCTCTGGCTTTCCAGCAGAATTGCAGGAAATATATTAACAGCCTCCATGCCTTGGCTAACTTTTAAAATGAATAGGTTTTTCTGAGTGGTGAATTCAGTTCTATGATCTTCTGTGGTCTCCACGTTGTGAAAGCTCTTGAATCTTTCCTGATGAAAGGAGACAATAATCACAACAGGTAATTGCTTATTGGCTCTGACGGGAGAGGAAATGGGAATAATAATGTAGAATAACATATTTAGAATACTACTAATATATTGATGTTCTGCTTAAGTATAGGGGTTACTGCAAGAAAATACACAAATCTTAAAAGAGAAACCTGAGTATGATTTGTTTTGCTAATTTTTTGTTATTTAGAAAGCTATACATTACATGGTTAACTAATTGAATTATGGAATGTTTGTTGTGCCAGTTATTCTTTGCAGCAGCTGTAAATTACCTGCTTTCAATTATGCTGTTGGCAAAATATATTTTTACCCTATTCTCCATTTGCTTAATTGGTTATGCTACTGGCCTTTATTCTTCTTCTATTTCTGTGGACTCCTTTAATTTGCTCATGTAAAGAGAAAGTGCTGAGAAAATGAACATGACATTTTAATGCAGGTGACAGCATTTTCTAAGGTTAACATGAGTAAGCATATCTGATTAAAAGAATAGATGTAAAAACCAATTCTGTGTCCAAGAACAAATGCTTGCAAATTATTATTTTCGTGTGATATCTAGCACTTTTATATAGCCCTTTCCCTTGATATATTGCAAAATTATTTGAGGAGGGCAGTGTCATTATCCCCATTTTACAGATAGAGAAGCTGAGGCATAGAGGGTCAGTGACTTACCCATGGTTAGTAGCAGTGCAGTGAATAGAACTCAGATCTAGCCTCCGGGCCACACTGCTTCATTATGACTTTTTTCAGTGCAAAAAAAAAAAAAAGATACAAAATACAGTTAGTAAGGAATAAAGAGACTCCGGGTATCCTCTTCTGCCATTGATGTATTAAACCTAGTGCTGTGACTTTTTTTTGGCTGAAGCAAAAAATTCCACTCGCTCAAAGTTAGTTTCTGGTAGACTGAAAATGGATTTTTTTTCTTGTTTAGCAATTCCATCCCCCCATTTCACTTCAGTTTGAATTTACTGTTTGACTAAAAATGGCACATTTCATTATTTTCATTTCATTTGGGGGAGTTTTACCATTTTAAATAAATAACCCTAACTAATATTGTAAGCGATGTTACAACTTTTCAAAAATGTATATTTTTCAGCAGTAACTACTTGCTGAATTGTACCTGAATTTGTGAATTGTTTCAACTGATATGAAACTGCATTTTTGGGTGAATAGATTGTCCGAAAAATGTTGCACAGCTCTAATTGAGCCAGCCTAACACAGTTGTAAATTTTTTTCCCCACGTTGTGTAATATCATTCCTAAAATGTCTCTTCAGAACACAAAAATGTGTCAGCACCTCCAAGGATTCAATATCATTCAAAAAAAATTGCCATTGTCCAAATATGATTCCTGAAAGGGTTCTACTTCATTGTGTGCTTTAAAAAAGCTAGCTTCTTCTACGTACGTAGTTGGAGGGTCAGTAATAGTGATGGAAATACCAAATTTCCACATGGATATGAAATACCTGCAGTGTGTCTGTGTTCTAGTACTGGAGTAGGCATTACAGTTTGTGGTATAATGATTGAAACTGCAGCTGCATTTAAAATCAGGCACTCTGTGACATTGCCACATCCTACATTTGACATGAGCTGATGGAATTGATAGAGTGTGCTGCAAAATGAAGTGACGTTCAACAGCGTGTTGCAGGAGAAAAATGTAGAGATGCTACCTAAAATATGAGATTACCTAACTTTTACTTTTTTGTAAAAAATTCTCTACAAGTTTTTCTGTTAACATCAAGGTACAGCACATGGCCTATTGTGAAGGAAATAGTGTATACAGGAATAGATGGATGTTACAGAAAAGGATTTGATTAGCTGCAGAGTTTCTGAGGACCTACTTCAAGACCAACTGTAATGGAGAAGGACTCGAAGAGCTGACCCCATATAGATGGGAGTAGGCTAGAAGAAGATCTTAAGCTTTGCAAAAGTGGAAAACGGATATGTCATTTGACATTCTAAAATGTTAGTTTCCCATCTAACATAATTCTTTTGCATGGGTTTACCTGCATTTCAAATCAATATTCATTATTTTAAAGGTTGAGAGACGCTCATAGCTGTAAACAACAAATTGGATGTGTTTAATCTAGTGGAAGAGGGACGTGATATTAATTTTGTTTTAGCAGTGTTGCACAAAAATCACAGAGCAGGTCTTCTCTGCTGTCCAGAACAATGAGAACTTTGACTGTTTTAATAATTAGTAATGGAAAACCAAAACTTCTGGGTTTGAAATTTCAAACAAATTTGGTTTTTAAACTGATCCTGTAGTATAACAATATGGCAGTTAACGTCTATTATGGCTTCTGGGATGAAAGGAAGAAGCAGCATTCCCATAAAAAAAAATTGATGATTTTGACAAGCTATCTGAAATGATGGCTGATTAGGCCTGAGAATCTGAGCTTTGGTGTTCAAGCACTTGCAAGGGGTTTGAAGGTCTCTCACTGTATGAGACGACTAATACCATCAGTGAGATGTACCTTCATGCATTTTTCTTGTCTAATGGCAGGTTAATGTGTTGTCTTTTCCTGGGTGTATATGGGCTAGGTGCTTCTCTTTCGCTATACTTTCACTCAGTAAAAGGAGAGGTGCTTAAAAAGAGGTGCATTTCTGGGAGTGAATAAAGAGCACATTAGAAGGGTTTGAAAGCCATGTGGTCTCATCTTCCTCCTTCACCTATATATGCTGAAAAGGAGAAGAGAGAGGACTAGGATCTACTGGACTCCATGTTATGAGAGCTTTTGAGTCGTAGGAGCAGTTGTCGTCTGGCAGGATTCTCCAGGATCTGACAGAGGCAAATGAATGGAGACAGTTTAATATAGAAACAATTTGGCATTGTAAGAATTTTATACTTTGGTAGATAAAGTAAGTATTTACATGTAATTTAAGAAAAGACAGCCTGCCCTGCTTACAAGAGCAACAGATTGGTGGAGAGCTGGGCAGATAATAGACTTTTCGGTTCACCAGCAATTTTGAAAAATTGGGGGAAAAGTAGTTTTGAAGTTTTTGGTGAACCAAAAAGTAAAATAAATAAGTTTTGGATGGAAGGAAGTGTTTCATTTTAATTTTGAGTCATTTAAACCCTTTTAAAAAGAATATTTAAATGTTTCAAAATAGTCATTTCACAAATAGAAAAATTGAAAATTTTCTTTTGAAAACACTGACACACAAACTTTTGATTGTTTTGGAAATTTTAAAAGGTGTTTTTACTGAAATGATTCAGTGAAATTGACACGCATTTTCAAAACGCTTCAGTGTCCTCATCATAGTTTTAAGCAAAAACTTCACCCATCTCTATACTGCTGGTTTAAAAATACTAGTCACTTTATTCTGTAAAGTGCTGTACAGCGTTAGAGAAGATACTGAATAGCCCAGTTGTACATCCTTCTCATTAATGGGATATATAGTGCACATGTGGCATTCTGGGTGTTGTGCTGTTCTCCCAAAAAGCACATAATGACTTTTCCATTACTGGTGTAGTTGTAATTATGAAATATAATGGAATTTTGAATGGTCCTAGTAGCTAAGAAGCTCTTTTAGCAACCACTGCACAAAATAACATTCTCACAGATCTATTAAAAATGCCTGTTGCCTAATGGTAAAATGAGCGAGTATTGGATTTTCAAAGTAACAATTAAAGTGGTAGCAGTTGGCAGCAATAAGAATGTAAAGATTTTAAAAATACTTTTGTTCTAAACATTTTGATGATTATTATAAATGTACATAAATCTTAAATGAATGTGTGGCTGTGGATGATTTGCAGGTTCCTTAACCAGTAGAACAGACTTAAGTTTATAAATTGGCTTTGGGAAGAATATGCAAGTATAAAGTAAATTAGGAATACTTCCTTAGTCCTATTTGTCAAATCATCAATTTTTGTAACTGAGTTTCCGCCATGGATGTTTCATGAGCTTCCATTGATCTGCAGTGATTAAACCTAATCCTAGTTTAGATGATAAAAGCCTCGCTGCTTTGAACAAGTATTTTTTAACTCCTGTGGGTTTTTTATATATGAGATCACTTTTCTCTTTAGTGCCATGGCTCATAAAGATTATTGTTATTAAATATGTGCCTATAGTTCTGTAGGGATGCATGGCACTTGAGAGAGGAAAACAAGATGTGTACAAAACCAGAAGTTTTTTTTTTAAAGAACTCAGCATATAATAAGAAAACAGTGATATCCTCAAACTAGAGTTGTTGTCAAATGCTGACAAAGTACTTTAGTAGATGGGATCCTTTTCACTGTCAGTACTTGTCAGTTCTTGTCTAACTAGAATATGGTTATGGTATCATAGTATTCTCAAATAGCTGAATCAAACTTCTGTGCACAAACTTGTGTATTTGGAGGCAGATACACAGTCTAGCTTAATTACTGGTGAATTCAAATAAGCTGCCTACTAAACCAGAGGTTCTCAAACTGTGGTCTGTGAACTCCATTCAGGTGGTCCGCAGATACCTCTAAGGTGCACACCTGGGTAGCGGCACATGAGAGAATGAAGGGCCATCCACCTAATTAGTGGAGATGCGCAGGTGTGGCTCCACTAATTAGGTGCCTGGACCCTGGAGAAAGATGCACATGTGAGGTGGAGGCCATAGGGGGAAGGTGGGAGGGGACAGTTGGGTGAGAAGTGGAGGTGGAGGGAATTTGGGATGTGCAGGACTGCGGCAGCCGGAGAAAGAGGTGTCTTTCCCTAGCTCCAGGGCTGTGGCTGCTGGGGAGAGACGGCCCTCCTTTCCAGTGTCAACTCTGTGGCTGGGGAGAGACCCGTCTCCTTCCCAGCTCCAGCTCAGGGGCTGCTGTGGTGGGGGAGAGAGGGCACATCCATCAAATTAAAAAGGTAAGACTACTGCTATTAAAATAAGAGTTGTGTTCTTTTATTTGTAGAACAAAAACATTTTATTATTAAGGCTTTTTTATTTATTTATTTTAGTTTAGTTTATTAAGGCACTTTTATCCAAAGCGCTTTACAATAGTTAGCTAGTGGTACAAACAACATTTGGAAAGATCATTAAGTGGTCTGCCGAGACCCTCAGCAATTTTCAAGTGGTCCGCGGGAAAAAAAGTTTGAGAACCACTGTACTAAACGATTTGTATGTTGTAATATAGGATAAAGGAGGGGTAAGAGCAATAGGACACAGCTGTCTTATTAAACTCATTTAAAAAGGCAGGTTTTTTTTTCCTGTACAAATTAATCTATCAGCTGTTTAGGAGGCACACATATAGGTATGGGTATGTATATGGTATATTGTATTATGTATATGTTCATATTCACATACACATCAGGTGGGCCATTTATCAGCACCAGCCTACTATGTAAAACAAAAACTCTAATGTATGAACAATAAAATATGGCTAAAATGCTTCTCCTGTCTGTTCAAGATGGAGACAGCCAGCTATATTAGCTATATGAATTAGCCCTGGTGGGTAGCACCTGCTCAGCTGGCATTTTCCCTGTTATCAAGCTAGTGGCAGACTCTTGTGAACCTTATGCATTTCAGCCATCCTGTTTAAAGGTGTGTGACTCGGGTTGGTGGCAGAGCCAGAGAACAGTCGCTCTTGGCAGTGTGGTCCCCCAAGGCAAATTAAATATTTCTGTGGGTGTCCTATTGCAAATGAATGCTACTCTTTGCACCATTAATTTCTCATCCATGGCTTCTTGCCCATGTGTTTGAGGATTACTTTAGAGTCAACACAATCTGAAAACTAATGGCAGCATGTCAGTACGGAGGAGTATTTGGAAGGAATGTGGTGAGCATTTTACCATGAATTCCTCAAGATCTGCATGGTTTGGATCTAACATAGCCCCCACATCACTAGAGTAGATGGGCTTGATCAAAAGACTACTGAAGTCAATTGAAAGACTCCCATTGACTTTGATTGGATTTGCATCAGGCCCCATGTGGTTAAACAGCCTGATTCATGTAGAAGAATCTATTGGGTCAGCATACTGACTTCTGTTGATCCAAACGTTATGAGCTTCATGCAAGAACTGAGTGAAATTCTGTAACACGTATTAATGCAGGAAGCCAAACTATATGATCATAATGGTCCCTTTTGGCTTTAAAATCTGTTAATCTAGTCCATTCTTCTTCTGCCACAGATTTGTCCAGATTAGTGAGCACTGGGTCAATTCTCACTCTGCGACAATCATGGTGAATTTAAGCTTGGTGTGAGCTTATTAAAGGTAGTTTATTGTGGCTGCAGTTCAAAGCATGTTTGTGAATAAATAATGTATTAAAGGCCTAAAAGCTGATGTAAATTGTTTCAGGTTAATGTTTAATTCTGAAGGCACATGTAAAATACAGAAAACTTCAAGTAGGCTCTTACTCCAGAAGGTAAAACATGAAGGTTTTTCTAATTATGTGATACACAAGGATTATAGTACTAATGTTTATCACTTTAGTTCTGAAAAATAAAGTGAAGCTGTTGGAAGAACTCTAATAAGCTTTGTAGTTAGTAACCCATCCTTAATATGCGCAATATACATTTGTCTTCAAAGTGAAATGTGAAGAACGAAATTTTAGGACAATGCCTAAATTAATTAGAGTTGCTTGGAAAGATATTAGATTATAGTTGTATCTCATTATTTCTCATCTGTATCTTTTCAAACATCTGATGGAACATGAAACTAGTTTAGAACTGTGCAATATGAAGTTCAGCTAAATTCTCAAATCTGTTTTCCTTTTTTATGCTTGCAAATTGCACCCCCAGATAAGCCTGGTGGAAAGATGAATCTGTCAGTTAAATCTGTGGTGTCGGATACTTCATGAGCGCACATTCTAATCTTGCATTCTGAGCATGTGTAACAAAGACTGTAGCACAGAAAATTAGAGGTGAACTTGTTTTTCTTTAGTCTTGATTATAGAGTTCAGCACTTGCACTGTTCCATTCACTAAAAACCCTATAATCACCCTGTGTGCTTCCTTTTTATGCTCACCCACTACTCAATTAGCAACACATTAAACTGCACACCTGCAGTTCCTTTACTCCGCACTCTAGCTTTTAACCCCCCTATATCTACATAATTATAAAAGGGCCTGTGGATCACTTGACTTTGGGCAATTAAAAATGATGGTACAATTTATTTATAGAAATAAATCTTTTATAATTTGTCATCTTTTGAAATCAATTTGCAAAAGAAAGATGAGATTTTTGTTGAAGATAAAGATTGAAAGTTACAATGATTTCCTGATTAGAGCTTAAGGTTGAAAATGGGGTGTCTGTTTTTATGTTTAAACCTTTAGGCAAAGTAACTTCCTGTTTCTACTTCGTTCAGTTATAGATAACTTAAATTCTTCTCTAAAAATATTTATCTGAAGTAGAAAACAGATATGTGAAAGGGCGAGACACTTCTTTGAGAAGTACAAAGGTATTCCTTTGTCTAGAAAACATTTCCTTTTTATATTTCTGTCATAAACAGATAGTTAAGGGTTAAGGTCTCTTTTACCTGTAAAGGGTTAACATGCAGTACCTGATGACCACCTGACCAGAGGACCAATCAGAGACGAGATAATTTCAAATCTCTGTGGAGGGAAGCTTTTGTCTGTGTTTTCTTTGTTTGTCTCAGGTACTCTTTTGAATCTAAAAGAGACCAGTCATGTCTCCAAGTTCTCCTGGAGTAGTTTCTACTAATTAATAGTGAGTATTAATTAGAAAGGCGAATTAGTCTTATGATTTGATTTTTATATTTGCAATTGTGTGTTTGCTAAAGGAAATGCTTTATTCCTGTTTGCTGATATTGCTTTTACTGAGAAAAGGGGGAGGGGGAATTCTCTCCAGAGATTGATAAGGTTATACCCTATGAGTGTCCAGCTTGGGCTCGTAGAGATTCTGTATTTTCTTTTTATTCTTTAATAAATTCTTTTCTTTTCTTTGGACTTGGTTAATTCCTTCTTTTGTGGAAATTCAGGGGAAGGTGAGGGGGGAAGAGACAGTTTCTCCTGGGTTTGATTCAAGCAGTTTGAATCAGGTATCTCTCTCCTAGGAAAAGGGAGTGGGGAGGAAGCAGGGGGAATGGTTTGTTTCTCCTGGGTGTAAGAACTCCATGGATTTGGGGCTCTTGGAATCCCCTAGGATTTTGGGGAAGGACTGTGTCTCAATCCACATTTCCTGATTGAGTGGTGGCAGCTTACTAGATCTAAACTAGGATTTTAGTTTAGAGGGAAACCAAGTCAGGTCCCCACATTGGAGCCGAACAGCTCCAAGTGGGGGTGAGACCATGACATGGTGGCATGTGGGTCCTCACCTTGAAACCCCCCAGTTTCAAGTGAGGGTAGACCCTATGACATGGTGGCAGAATACATGCGGGTCCCCATCTTTGAACCCACAAGCTCAAAGTGGGGTTGAGACCCCATGACAATTTCAATGAGAACCATCATTATTTTGTTCCACATTATAAAGTGGGCATTGACATAGACATGTATCAAAATGGAGAATAGAGGGAAAGGGGAGCATTAAAAGCCTCTATATATGTGTGGGTTTGGGGGTGAGGTCTTTAACTTGCATGGTGACAGAAGGCATTTGTTTTAGTTTGTACTCTCTCCTGCTTCCTTTTAGCAGAGGCCTGGAATTTGAGATAAAATTGCTGAAATAGAGACAAAGGAATAATTATTTGAAACATGGGCAGGGCTAGCTTAAACTGTCCCCAGTTTGCTCAGTCCTGTCATCTGAGAGAAAAGAAGCCCCTTCATCCAGAAGAAACTGAAATGTTTTAGAATTTGAAATGTAGACTCTGTGGGGCAGGTAAATATCTTCATATGTGTTTGCGCAGCACCTTGCACAAGTGGGAGTCCATCAGAATTTGAGAGCTAATGCAATATACATCTAAAATGATGATTGATGATATAGGTAGAGTCACCAAATTGCACTGTGTGACAGTTTGACAAGTTCACTTTGTTGGCATGCAACCATTAAGTCTTTGAGGAAACACTGGCCTGGTCTACACTAGGCGTTTAAACCGGTTTTAGGAGCGTAAAACTGATTTAACGCCACACCCGTCCACACTAGGAGGCACCTTATCGATTTTAATGGCTCTTTAAATCGGTTTCTGTACTCCTCCCCGACGAGAGGAGTAGCGCTAATATCAGGATTAACATATCGGAATAGGGTTAGTGTGGCCGCAAATCGACGGTATTGGCCTCCGGGCGGTATCCCACAGTGCACCACTGACCGCTCTGGACAGCATTCTGAACTCGGATGCACTGGCCAGGTAGACAGGAAAAGCCCCGCGAACTTTTGAAATTCATTTCCTGCTTCCCCAGCGTGGAGAGCACAGCTCATCTGCACAGGTAACAATGCAGTCTCCTGAGAATCGAAAAAGAGCCCCAGCATGGACTGCACGGGAGGTACTGGATCTGATCGCTATATGGGGAGAGGATTCAGTGCTAACAGAACTGCGTTCCAAAAGACGAAATGAAAAAGTATTTGAAAGAATTTCTAAGGCTGTGACGGATAAAGGCCACAACAGGGACTCAGTGCAGTGCAGAGTGAAAGTTAAGGAGCTCAGACAAGCCTACCAGAAAACCAAAGAAGCAAACGGAAGGTCCGGGACAGGTCGAAAAACATGCCGCTTCTATGCTGAGCTGCATGCAATTTTAGGGGGCTGTGCCACAACTACCCCACCCCGACCGTGGATTCCGAGGTGGGGGTTGTAATCTCTGCCATGTCTGAGGATTATGCAGACGGGGAAGATGAAGATGAAGAAGAGGAGGACGACCTAGCAGAGAGCACACAGCACTCCGTGAGCCCCAGCAGCCAGGAGCTTTTTCTCACCCTGACGGAATTACCCTCCTCCCAGCCCTCCCAAGCAACTATCCCAGACAATGACGCCATGGAAGGGACCTCTGGTGAGTGTACCTTTGCAAATAGCAAACATTGTTTTTTAAGCAAGCGTTTTTTAATGATTGATTTGCCCTGAGGACTTGGGATGCATTCGCAGACAGTATAGTTACTTAGAAAAGTTTGTTAACATGTCCGGGGATTGAGAGGAAATCCTCCAGGGACATCTCGATGAAGCGCTCCTGTAGGTACTCCAGAAGCCTTTGCAGAAGGTTTCTGGGCAAGGCAGCCTTGTTCCGCCCACCATGGTAGGACACTTTACCACGCCATGCATGTAGCAAGTAATCAGGTATCATTGCATGGCAAAGCATAGCAGCGTATGGTCCCGGTGATTGCTGGCATTCAAGAAGCATCCGTTCTTTATCTCGCTGTGTGATCCTCAGCAAAGTGATATCGTTCAGGATAACCTGGTTAAAAATCAGGAATTTAAGTAAGGGGGATGGCCATTTTCCTACTGGGTTCGTGGACTGCAGCAGCTTAAAAAAAACCCTTTCCTGCACGTAGCCAAATGGGGGGAGGGGAGGAGTGAAATGCCGATGATCTTTTTTGTGTTTGGTCACCGGCGATCTTCCCCAAGCTACCAGCCACGCAGTGGGTGGGGGGGTGGGAAGGGTGTTGATTAGCAGGGAGATAGCGTGGTATTAGCCATGCATTGGGGGGAGGGGTAAATCACTGCAGAAGCCGAAAGACAGTGGCTTACCATGGCCGCATGCAAGCTGAATTCTGATGCCTGGACCTGTGTCTGTGAGATCTGTAACTCCAGAGCTGCAGGCACTCACTATTAAGATGAAAAATGCGACCTTGTAGGGAAATCACATGTGCTATGTAAGGTGAATAGTGCTGTTCACTGTGAAAGAGTATAACCATTGTTCTGTAAAATGTATCTTTTAAAATATTTCTCTCCCTCATGCAGCTGCAAATTTTTCAAGCGTCCCTCCTCCATCCCAAAGGCTAGCACAGATAAGGCGGAGGAAAAAGAAGACGAGAGATGAAATGTTCTCGGATATTATGGAAGTTACACGCAATGAAAGAGCTCATCTGAATGAGTGGAAGGACGTGCTATCAAATTACAGGAAAGATGCCAGTGAACGTGAGGACAGGAGAGACACCCGAGATGAGAGGTGGCGGCAGGAAGATCGGCAGGAAATCAGAGGTGGCGGCAGGAAGATCAGCGGTGGCGGGATGCAACTCTGGGGCTGCTACGTGATCAAACTGACATGCTCCGGCGTCTGGTGGAGCTTCAGGAACGGCAGCAGGATCACAGAGTGCCGCTGCAGCCCCTGTATAACCACCCTCAACCCTCACCATGTTCCACATCCTCCTCGCCCAGACGTGTAAGAACGCGTGGGGGGAGGCTCCGTGCACCTGCCCACTCCACCCCCGTGGACAGCCCAACCAGAAGGCTGTCGTTACTGTGAAATTTTTTTAATGGCCGCCTCCATCCTTCCTATCCTCCTCCCAAACCACACCCTTACTTCTCTCCCTCTTTTTATAATGAATTAATAAAGAATTCATGCTTTTTAAATGAGAGTGACTTTATTTGCATAAGTAAGCTGTACTCGAAGGGGGAGGGTGAGTTGCTTACAGGGAATGAGTCAATCAAGGGGGTTGGGTGTTCATCAACAAACACAGCAGTCACACTGTACCCTGGCCATTGATGAAGCTCGTTTTCAAAGCTTCTCTGATGCGCACCGCTTCCTGGTGTGCTCTTCTAATCTCCCTGGTGTCTGGCTGCGCGTAATCAGCGGCCAGGTGATTTGCCTCAGCCTCCCACCCCGCCATAAAGGTCTCCCCCTTACTCTCACAGAGATTGTGGAGAATACAGCAAGCAGCAATAACATAGGGGACATTGGTTTGGCTGAGGTCTGAGCGAGTCAGTAATTCCGCCAGCGCGCCTTTAAATGGCCAAATGCACATTCCACCACCATTCTGCACTTGCTCAGCCTGTAATTGAACAGATCCTGACCACTGTCCAGGCTGCCTGTGTATGGCTTCATGAGCCATGGCATCAAGGGGTAGGCTGGGTCCCCCAGGATAACGACAGGCATTTCAACATCCCCAACTGTTATTTTCTGGTCTGGGAAGTAATTCCCTTGCTGCAGCCGTTTAAACAGAGTAGTGCTTCTGAATACGCGAGCGTCATGAACCCTCCCTGGCCATCCCACGTGGATGTTTGTGAAACGTCCCTTGTGATCCACCAGTGCTTGCAGCACCATTGAAAAGTACCCCTTCCGGTTTACGTACTGGGTGCCCTGGCGCTCCGGTGCCAAGATAGGGATATGGGTTCCATCTATCGCCCCCCCACAGTTAGGGAATCCCAGTGCAGCAAAGCCATCCACTATGGCCTGCACGTTTCCCAGAGTCACAACCTTTTGTAGCAGCAGCTTAGTGATTGCTTTGGCTACTTGCATCACAGCAGCCCCCACAGTAGATTTTCCAACTCCAAATTGATTCCCAACTGACCGGTAGCTGTCTGGCATTGCAAGCTTCCACAGGGCTATCGCCACTCGCTTCTCTACTGTGAGGGCTGCTCTCATCTTGGTATTATGGCGTTTCAGGGCAGGGGCAAGCAAGTCACAAAGTTCCATGAAAGTGCCTTTACGCATGCGAAAGTTTCGCAGCCACTGGGAATCGTCCCACACCTGCAACACAATGCGGTCCCACCAGTCAGTGCTTGTTTCCCGGGCCCAAAATCGGCGTTCAATGGATAGAATCTGCCCCATTACCATCAGGATCTCCAAAGCGCAGGGGCCCGCGGTTTGAGAGAATTCTGTGTCCACGTCCTCATCACTGTCATCGCCGCGCTGCCGTATCTGCCTCTTACTCGTCTCGATTTGAAGGTCCTGGTTAAACATATACTGCACGAGAGTGCGCGAGGTGTTTAAAACATCCACGATTGCGGTATTGAGCTGAGCAGGGTCCATGCTTGCTGTGCTATGGCGTCTGCACAGTTCACCAAGCAAAAAAGGCGTGAAACGGTTGTCTGCTGCTTTCAGGGAGGGAGCGGTGAGGCTGTACCCAGAACCACCCGCGACAATGATTTTTGCCCCATCAGGCACTGGGATCTCAACCCGGAAATTCCAAGGGGCGGGGGAGGCTGCGGGAACTATGGGATAGCTACGGAATAGCTACCCACAGTGCAATGCTCCAGAAATTGACGCTAGCCTCGGACCGTGGACGCACACCACCGATTTAATGTGTTTAGTGTGGCCATGCGCACTCGATTTTATACAATCTGTTTTGCTAAACCGGTTTATGTAAAATCGGAATAATCCCGTAGTGTAGACGTACCCACTGTGTTTTGTGAATTTTGTTTGTTTCTCTTTAGGAAGTTGTTGCAAGCAGCAGGAGAGTTTGCTATCTGTTTTAATCCCTTGAAGTACAGTGAATTCTTGAGGCAGAATTGCTCACTGGGCAATTAGTGTTTTGTCTGACATTCCCTGAAAAGGGCATTGCCTGTACGCCGTTTGTGACCACTTCTGTTAAAGGACTGGTGTAGATAGTATCAATTAACAAATTACAGTAAGACAATACCCAGGCCCCATGTCACCAATTTCTTTTCAAAGGAGAAATTAACCTGCAATGTCCCATGATCCCCTATGTATTGACAGGGGAGAAACAAGAATAATGTACCCAAACTGCAATTTCAGAGTTGAGCCACCCTAAACTTTGGAAGACACTTGGATTCAAGCTTTGTGGCTTGAGGCCATTTCTGATTCTAATTATATTGCATTTGGCACTTCATTCTGAGTCTAGTAATGATAACAGCCATATTAGTAATTTTTAAAAAAAAATCCTTTGTTTTGAAACTGTTCACTTACTGTCACTATAAGATCCCAGAGGCACAAGGCTGTAAGAAAGGCCCAGCCTGTTTTAATACTGGTTTTAACAATAAAAAGATAATTTTAATGCTTTGTTCAGTCTGCACCAAAGCACTTTGCTCTACTGCATCACCAGAGCTTCAGTTAAGTGCTACATCCTCAAAATGTGAGCTTGGCATTTGGAGGATGAGTCCAAATATGGACTGCATACCAAGTGTGAATCATGTCAACCTCTTACTTTGTGGCAGTAGGAGGTTCTATACTCACTTTTCATAGATGACATGGCAGAAGTGAATTTTAGATTGGCACAGAGCTGTCTCTGGGAGACATAAAGTGTGTCAAACCTAGCAATGATGGAGTGGAGGGATGGGGGAGAGCATGATAATAGACAAGTATGATGGTTCTTGGGGTACCCAGGACTGAGTAACCTTGTTACTCCCCTCCCCCTTCCCCCCGACTCTCCAGGGAAAGGGAGTCTTGGCTCAGCTTAACTTGGCATCAGCTCGCTCACTCCCACCCAATCTCCTCAGGGCTATGTCAGCCCTTACTTTTTGCCTAGCATGTTAGCAATAGGTGCAACCCAGACCCCAAGTGCCATTTGAGGCATTCACCTGTAGTGTCTAGACCCTTATCCACTGAACACTCACAGCAATACCTGGTCTGCTGTGTCCAAGGGCACTGTGTTCACATCCGCTTTTATGATGCAGTTGAGAATCAGCTCCTTGTATAATATCACAGCACTGAGATGTATCTATAATGAAAACAACCTTTATTATCCAGGTTTCAGGATTTAAGTGAGTGTGAGACAGGTTACTGGAAACAGAAGGGTTACATATCAAAGCAGAACATCCCATAGATACTGTAACCTTCAGTGGGTGCAAAGGATAAAAAAGATTCTCATGACAACAGGCATGTTCACAAAAGCATCAAACTATCAGGCGCTCCAAATACTGGCAATTCCAGCCATCTTGATTGAAAGAACTAAACCATTTACTGGTAATTTCCAACTACATTTAAGAAGACAGCAGGAAACACAATCAGTCCAATGTGCTGGCTCAATGAGCTTTTATCAAGGACACACACAAATGCATAATGGTCAATTCAGTTGCAATCCACAGCTAGAAAAATCAAGTACCAAGCTAGATGCAGTCAGGGATAACAGCTGTTAACTCTTGGGGTACCATCCTGACTCATCTGAACCTTCACTCATCTGAACCACCTGGGAGGAAAATTTAAAAACAAACAAATAACTGTTTCCCCAAACCATTACTGTAGCTTACAAACTCCCAACAGTGTCCTAGGTCTGCATTAAAATCAGGCATGCCAAATCCATTAAAAAAGAACAAATAGATAAACCAAATGAAATATACTTCTAAAATACATGTAATGAAACAATCAGTTCTCCATCATAACAAAACTGACCTTGGCATTTGATATTTAATTTTCTCTTCTCCTCTCTTTGTTAGTCTGATTTGTTGTCTTGAAAACTGTGACAATTTTTTTTTTCCTGGCAATGCTTCTCTGGGGCAAGATTTCCCCCTTTTCTTTGCTGCTGCAGAGACTCCCTTCCTAGTGGGACTGGTGTTGTATCTGATACTAGGGAGCCACAGTGTGGGTGTACATTCCATGCATAATGTGGCTATGATTTTGGAGGTGGCACACTAGACTCTGGCGTGCAGTGAGGGGACCGATACAGGCTATTGGAGGGGCAGGGTTAGTGCCAGCTGTCTGCAGCTATTTTCCAGCTGGGATGGGGTATAGGGGAGGGGTTGTGATGGATTTCTGCTCTGCTACAGAATAGAATGATGCCATCTTGGTACTTAAGTTGTGTGCTTGGCTGTAGATTTGGAGCTTACATTGAATATAAACATATGTCACTTTATCATTTAAAAATGAGAATAGCATAACAAACTACAATTAAAATGAAAAGTTGGCATTTGTTTTTCATATGTCATACTATGAAAATGTATATGTATATAGAGGGGATGGTGTCATATAAAGGTCTTATTGGTATGAATTTGTAGTGAGTATATTAATCACATGCGAGTCCTGCAGATTATCCTAATTGAGTGCTCAGAAAACACCATACCACAGTATCCTGTATTGTGATGACCTAAAATGGCTTTTCTCTACCCCCTAAAAAAAAAGTCAAAACTTTAAAGTGTATTATGTCAGGGGCTTTTAGTACTAAGAAATGTGTGCTATTTCAGAGCAGCAGGGAAGTTCCCTTCTTAGTCACAAAAACCTTAGGGGTCACCGGGACAATAGCAATGTTAGAATATTTTCTAGAGAGGTAGATTAATGGGCAGAGGCAATGTGAGGTGATTGAAGGTGCACGATAAAATGTATCACGTTGGCTCTTCAACTTATCAAATAGACAAGTACACACACACAGCTTTGTAACGCTCACTCTTTCATTGATGCATCAAAAGAAGGGATTATACAATCATACAACATAAGTCTTGACTGAAAATGTTTTTCTCTCCTTACAGGAAAATATTAATGTTTAAAAGAACCCATTTCAAGTCAATATTTAAGGTTTTTGGCAGGGGCCCTTCCTTGTCCTCACTGGGAACTGAAGTGCTATAAAACAGGTAGTTTTACTATGTGTTTTTAATTAACCTAATTCCTTCCTCCTAAAACCACACACCATTTACAGTGAATTGTACCTGAGTTCCTCAGGCAGTTGAACAGAAGGAGGGAGATAGAGGTGGATATGGAAGGGAAAGTACAGCTTCAACTGAGATTTTTAAATCCGTGAAACAAAAAACCTCTCAGTTGGGAGTGGTGTGTGTCTATTTTGTAAAATTGCCTCTTGTGAGTTGCTGCCAAGCTAAAACATCAGCAAAACCCAGCCAGCCAATCAGAACATGACTGTGGACAACCAGCATCCCCAGCCATCCTCCCAAGAGAGCTGGGGCGTCCTATGGGCACTGTTTTACTCTGGGACTGTGTTACCTGTAAAGCCCCAGAGAGAAGATTGATGAAATTCTGCCAGCAATAGTAGGGGAAAACAATCCTGATCTCAATGAAGTTCAGACATGATATTTTCTCAGTCATTTTGAAGAATGGACAAATCTCATGTGTGCGCTCGGGTAAATGTGCTCAGTTAAAATAAGGAGTTGGTTAAGGGTGGTGTTACTAAACCAGTTTGAACCCATGTTTAATGACCATTTCATTTTCTGTCTGCCCACTGAACTTTTGGCCCAGTGAAAAATTAAGAGATGACAGAGGTAAAACATCACTTGTTGGGTATTTGTTCTCCTTCTCCCTCTTCTGCTCTCTGCGAATCTATATTGAATAAAAAGCTTTTGAAGAGTGAAACTTCTGAAGTGATTTCAACCTGGTACCATTAATCTACTGCACTGAAGATCAGTGTGAATGTTAATTTAAAATGTCATTTTCCTTTTAAAAAGCAACAAACAGATCAACAATCCTTTCTTCCTTCCTCTCCCTCCCCTCCCCTCCATAAGGTACTTTCCTAGGCAGAAGCCGGGTCCTCATTTTACTCTGTTACAGAGCACATGGATTTCTGTATTTAATGTTTTGGATTATTTCTCCTGTTCTGAATGTCAATAATTAATGTAGCTCACAGATTTTTAAAGACTAAGGTCTCAGTCTTGGTCCCATTGTAGCTAATAGCTAAGCTCCCACTAACTTCAGTGGGTATAGGATCAAGTCCAAATTTATTTGGAATTTGCATATTAGATTGTGCTATTCACTGATTAGAAGCCACTGTCCAAATCATGTCCCCTTTGTTTACAATGGTATTACTTGCATGAGTAATCTTCAAGATGCATTGCTTGTGGCACTGTATAGCTTTGCAGCCTTGTTGCTTTAGCTAATTTTTATGTTAAATTTTTGCAATAGTTCTTCTGGTGCCTTAATCGAAATTAGATTTTAAGCAGTTGCTGTTTGATCTAAAGCAGAAGTTGCAATATCATTGACAAGGGACATTAAGGACAGTGACCCCGAAATGAGACACCACTTGTGAAATATCATTTTTCCCAGTTGTGCCCACCAGTGTTCTTCATTCTATGCCTTTCTCCAGTCACTGCATTGGCATCCAACAAGCATCTTTTACTTATTTGCCAGCCTGTATGAGAAGGGAAAAAAACCCACAGCTGTGTAGAGCTATGGGAAAATAGTGTACCACAATCAGTGGAACTGGAATCAGAGGGTCCATGTTCCCTGGAGGGGCTGTTTATTGAAACAACACCCAAGGGCATAGCTGGAATTAGGCTGAAAGCGACTCAGCCATGTGCACAGAGCAGTTCACAGGGTTTAATAAAGTTCTGCTTGTTCCACTTAGCCGGGGTTTAGCTTCACTCTTTGTCGATGAAACAAAGAGCAGGACTGGGCTCATGGTGACAAGGGAAGAACACAAATAATGGGAGCTGTTGGAGGGTTAATTCATGCCATTCCACAGTGCCTGAGCTCTGCCAGCCCTTCAGGCAGGTAGAGAAACATCCTTAGCTGGTTTTGCAGACAGTCCATGGGAGAGAGGTGCACCTATCCAAGGTGTCAGCCAAATGGTGGTGGTGGAGGTATGCATGAGGGATGACAGCAGTGGAGGAAATTGTGTGGAACTTCTTAGGAATGTCATAGGACTAACAACCAAAACAATTTCAAATATTTAATGTCGGGAAATTCAGGTTACTTAAGAGGTATGGGAAAGGGCCTCATATTATACTGATATAGAGGTCTCTTATGGATGAATACCTTGCATTAATGCCTAGCTAGCTCAGTTGGAATATTGAACACAGTGAAGCCTTTTTTGCATGCAAGCTGTTTTCTTTTGCAGCTCCTTAAACAACTCTAAACAAAAATAATGGTTAAAGCATATTCCCTTAGCATTGTCAAAGTTATCATCCAAGCAACATCTCTGAAATGACCAATGTTCATGCTACAAGGCAACAATCCTATTTGTATGGCTCTGACATGAGGCATCAATTATTGTGATTTCTTGTTTTCTCATTAGCGGTTGTTGCTATTTATGCTCATAGTTAAATTAGATATGAAGTTTTGATCTTTTTATATGGGGATACTACTACCTATGAAAGAATTCATAACAATGTAGGCTAGTCCTAAACATAAATGTAAACAAGCATGTATTGCATTTAAGTCAGGAAATGCCCAAGTTGAGATTGCCTGTTCATTCTTAAAACTGTCCTTTGTGCATATACAAGGCGTAGAGAATCCCATGCCATAATTTCCATAGGACCTGAGTCTAAGTTGGATGGTGTGTGGTGACTGACGTAATTGTTCAGTATTTCCATACTTATTCAGTTAACGGACCCTTGCCTCATTCAGTTTGTGTACTGAATAAGTGGGGCTGATCCTCTTAAAATATTAGTCTTTGCCTCTAGAATGAATTGCAAATTAGTGTTAAGTGAACCTCAACAGAAGTTCTAGGCATCAACAGGCAGGATTTGTGCTCAATCGTAATTGAATCTATTCAAAATGTATTCATGGTTTTCTACCCTGTCTGTCTTTCCAAACGCAACTGTTCTTGAACCTCTCCCTTTTCCAAAAATCATATTGGCGAGATTCCTGTCCCTTGCTACCAAAAGCAGCAGCTGGACCTAAGGAGGGATTACACTCCTGGGAGTTCTGCATTACAAAAGTAGAATTCTGAATTACTAATATTGTTGCATCTTTTCTTGTATGCTATTCTGGAGATTGTACTTGTTGAGGTGACAAACATGGTAGGCTGGCAGAGGGATACAGTACATGGATATATGCAATACATTTCTGATGTGTCCCTTGCTCACAGTCAAGAATTATATCTAAATTATACCTTCCTTAGATAATTTGTCGTTTGGGATTGATTTGAGAAGACTAAAGAATGTAACACTAATATGCCATTTTAGACTCCATAGGTGAAATTAATGATATGCAGTAGTGATTATTGAGATTGTGGTAGTGATCACTAGCTTTCTAAATACAGACAACAAAAATATGTTTTCCTCTGGGAGCGCGTGTTTGCGTAGAGAAGTATAACTGATATGGTCATCCAGGTTTTGAAATGGGAGATTCTGGATTATGGTTTTAAAATTATCCCTAGTCTTGTTAGGATTGTTTTTTCAAATTTTCAGATTGTATAGTGGAGTGGAGACAATTATGTCAGAGACATAAGTGTTAGATCGGAATTGTGCTGGGAAGATGCAATCTAAAGAGGCCTGCCTGTGGAAGGTAGGGCAATTTTGTACCAAAAGAGAGAGAAAAACAACTTTAGTTATGAATGCAAAAGTTATTAAAATCGCATCAGCTACTTACTTTACTGTGGAAACTAATACGCAGAATTACAGCGCTCTCAAAGAAAAGTTTGCTAAGGTCTGTACTCCTGAGGGGGACTGGTAGAGCTATAACACTACCTTTAAAAGGGACTAATGTGCATGCAGTGACTAGCAGAATCAGGCCCAGTCTGTGAGCTTTTAGGCTCTACCACATTATAAATGTTAATAGCAATAACTAAGCAATACCTTGGTGCAGCTTCAAAATTACAAATAACAGAAAGTAAATGTCATATTCACTGTAATACAAAGAATGTTCTGAAAGGACCAAATGAGGCTGGTAAATATTGAAACATGCCTTGCATTGTATGCTGAAATTATTTCTGAGTTGTGTTTGCAAATTGTAATGGGCAACAAATTATTAAGGTCTTGGAAGTAACAGTCGGCTGTAGGTGATTAGGTTCTGACAGAATTGCTGGTTCATACACTGTTCTCAGA
This sequence comes from Mauremys mutica, assembly GCF_020497125.1. Classification (NCBI taxonomy): domain Eukaryota; kingdom Metazoa; phylum Chordata; order Testudines; family Geoemydidae; genus Mauremys; species Mauremys mutica. Next base: position 82,967,473 of record NC_059078.1, read on the forward strand.
AAACTGGGAACTTATTAAAAGTTAATATTAATGAAGCCTTTTGAGAGTCATATCAGAATCTGATGTTGCAACAAGGTACAGCTTTGTTTCGTTTCTGCAAGAGTTTGTGCATGTGACTTGGGTGAAAGCATAGGGGTGGGAACTAAGGGATGTGGAGGATGCTGCAGCACCCCCAGGTTTTATGTGAGGTTCTGCTCCTGGCCCTGCACCCAGGGTACTGGCTGCCAAACTGGGGGCTCTGGCTGACGCACGCGTTCCCGGGGCTCTGGCTGATGGCCCCCAGCTGTGGCCCCAGCCTCGGACACCTTATCCCTGTCCACGTCCCCCCTCTCCCAGAGCCAGGGCCCTGCTCCCAGCCCCAGGCCTAGGGGCGTGGACAGCAGTAATGGGAGGCACAGCACCCCTACTATTAAGTGTTCCAGTGCCACTGGGTGAAAGGGGGGGGCGTGTTACATTTTTTTTTAAGCTGGCCAATGTACAGAACCCATTTTGAAGATAAAATGATCAGTAATAGAAAATTGTGAGCATCCCTTTTCACTGTGGCTTCGGGAGAGAGATGAAAAATACACTGCTACCCAGTTCTTGTGCAAAACAGTTGAAAAGTATTTTGACGGGGAATATGACAGACATTTTGAACTACCCTGAAATGATTATATGTGCTCTGTTAGCACAAATGGTGCAGATGAGTGAACTGCCTCATTTCTTTCCACCTCTGGGTTTCCAATTGCATTTGATCTTCTGTATCCTCTTCAGACAGTCTGTGCACCAGAGACCATACAATCTTTATTTTTTGGGTTCTGTACAGCACCAAGAACACTAGCTAATAATAATAAGCTGTAATTCTTTTAAGTGTAATATTAGACATTTAGCAGTTCTGAATACTGCCACTTACAAAAAAGCCAACTTACTTGGTGAAATACTTGCCTTATTGAAGTTAATGGCAAAAAAACCTCCCATTTTTTTCAGTGGAGACAGGATTTGACCCACCATATATAAATTAATGAGCAAGCGGTTAAACCTACTGTTCTTTGAGCATTTGTCTACACGGGTGACACCCATACAAGTGTGTACCCCATGTATGCAAGCCTAGAATCTGAGCCAGCCATGTCTATTGCAGCTGCATGTGTGGCCTGTATATCCTCCTGCTCTGCCCTTGACTGTGTAAAGCAGGGGTGGGCAAATTTTTTCGAGCAAGGGCCAAATCAGGATTGAGCAACTGTACGGAAGGCCGGGTAGGGAAGGTTGTGCCTCCGCAAACAGCCTGGCACCAACCGGGCATGGTGGAGGCTGTGGTAAAGCTGACAGAGGAGGCAGACTCCCCCAAGGAAGGAGGGGCACTCCTATAAGGATGAGGACCATGGGAGAAAATCCATGGAAACCCTGATTGGGAAGGGTCTGGAGAAAAAGTGGGAGACCAACCAGGGAGCTCCCATTGGGACCAGGCAACTCATCTGCTGGCAGTGTGGGCGAGTGGGACATAAAAAGCAGGACTGCCCAGATATGGACTGTGACTTTGCGGAATTTTGTGGGTGGACCAACTCTGGAGGACGGAGGAAGGGGCAGAAACTGTCCACCATTCCTGTGAAGATGGGGAGGAGACTCCAGCGGGGTCTGGTGGACTCAGTCTCGGCCTGCTGTCTTGTAAGGAGGGGGCTGGTGAAGCCGCAGTGAATAATTCCTGGGGCCAAAATAAATCTGGGATGCATCCATGGGGATGAGAGGCAGTGCCCAATGACCCAGGTATCCCATGAGGTGTGGGGCCAGTTCTGTTGGAAACAGGTTGGGGTGGTAGAGGGCCTGCCATACCCAGTGGTGCTACCACTGGCCAAGATGAGGTGAAGAGGCCCAAGGTGAGAGAAGGGAGAGACCCAATGAGGAAGGGAGAAGAGGTATTGGAAATAGAAAACCCTAGATAACAGAGCCCGAGTCAGGAAGGATGGGAGAAGGAAAAGGAGAAAGAAGATGAGGAGGGAGTATCTGCTCCAGGGCTCTCAGCAGAGCCAATGGGCCCAACAGAACATTGTGTAGGCAGACCCCTAGGAGATGAGGACCAAATACTGTTTGAGGGTGCCCAGGAGGAAGCTGGGGCCAATCCTGAATCCCTGTCAGAGGTGAAGGAAGGAAAGAAAGGGGAGCGCACCCAGGGGTGTGACTAGTGTGATGACCTCCGGGCAGAAGCAGCGCTATGGGGTGGCCCACTCCCCATGCAATGTACTTGCTGCGGAGGGGGGATGGCTCAACCCTGCAAGGAAGTCCCAGCTGGTCACCCAAAAGATGAAGGCCTCCCCAGTAGGACCCCACCCATTAGAAGCGGGAAGAAGGGACCTGTAGGGTCGAACCAGGTGCTTCAGAAAAGGGGAGAGGCGTGTGACAGAGTGCTAAGCAGAAAACTGCTTAGCCAACCCTCTGTCACTCCAGCTTCAATTAAGGGAGGTGAATTGGAGCTGGGTAGATCACCTGGCCCTGATTGGGGAATCTGGAACAGCTGCTGCCTCATCAGGCTGGGGCTGGATAAAAGTCTCAGGGGAAGGAAGCCATGGGAGGAGCTGGAAAGAGGGAAGCTGCACTAGAGGAAAGGCAGTGAGGGGAAGCAGAGAGTGATTGCTTGCCCCCTCTCTCCTGCTGGTGGACTATAATAAGGAGACTATGTGTCTGGTGGAAAGGTGGTGGGAACACAACCTGTAAATAAAAGCACCAAGGTCTCTGTGTGACTTTCTCAGCCCAGCGGGGGCAGAAGCTAGGAGGGCCCTGCAAAGACCTCGTTACACTGTACTTCATAGTTTATAAACTTCATTCAGTGCCTATTGGTGCAAAAAGAGAGAAGATTGTCTTATTTGTGTGAGGTCTGTCCTCTGTACTGAGGTGCAGTTCTCATGGCTGAGACTGTCTCCAAGCTTTAAGATCTGCCCTGCCTGTGAGACAGCTATGCCTGTGAACAATGGGGATACTTAATGCCTCTTTTGTCATGGGAAGTTACATGTCCCAGACGAATGTTGAATCTGCAAATCTTTTTCAGAAAGCTTGTAATGTTCAATAGAACATGGTTTTGATGAAAGATCAATTAGGATGGTCTCCAACTCTGAGGTCCCACCTCAAAAGCAGTTGTCTTCTCCAAAACTGATTTCTGCCAGTGTTCTGGGTACCAGACTTATTACTCCAGGAGCTCACAGGTCTTCTGGCTCAAAGAGACATTGTGCTTCTCAAACATACTGATCTGTCTCTTCAATCCTCCCCTGATCAGTCAGTGACTCCTGCAGCCTGAAGTAAAAAGGAGGAGAGATCTTTAGACGGTGCCCAGCTCCAATCCCCATCGAGGTCTAAGGCTCACCACCCATCTGATGTCTCCAAGTCTGCTTTGGATTGACACTGAGAGTCTTCACTGATCATGGAATCCTATGTTTCTACTTCAGTACTGTGTTGTCAGTCAGTAGTGACCAAAGCCTCTTCCTCTTGCTGATGGCATCAATACTGTTCCGCTACAGATTCCTCGGTACTGCATTGTAATAAGGTCCCATCTATGAAACATCTGCATTGGTACTGCACCCAATGGCACAGAACTCCTCTGTACTGATTCTCTCCACACAACTACTACCTCTACAACACCTGTGGACATTTCTCCAAGAACTATGGGATCCAAGTCCCTTCCAATAATAGCAACAAAGGTACCGATAACTAAGATTTCTCTCCAATCATCATCTGTGTGATACTATTATCTGTTTCTCAGACTGGGGGGTCTAGAGATCTGTACTGCCTTTTGGAGGGCTTCTAAGTGTCTGCATCCTTGTCTCATGACAATAAAAGCTCTTCTAGAGTTTTCTTGATGTACCTGTCAATCTGTCCATCCTTTCCACTTTTAGACATTCCTTTCTCAGAATCATGGTCTAGTGCAACAGCTGGACCTCTCATCCCTGCATCTTACAGCATGGAAACTAGCTGGTTAAATTCTATTGCTAGAAGCTGTTTGGAGGCAGTTCAAGAGGCTTTGAATCAGCGAGAAAGGGCTCTAGAAGGCTAACATAGTAAGCTAAATGGAAGGGGTTTTTCCATGTGTGCCATCCAGATGCTTTCAACCCATGGAGTCTTTTTGATTTCTTTTATTTTGGACTACTTGTTATATCTGTAACTCTCAGGATTTTCAATGAGTTCTATAAAGATGCATTTGGTCCTAATCATGTTTCATTCACAAATTGGGTGGTCTACTTTTTCACACCCAATGTATGAAGAGTCCTGAAAGGACTGATGCACATGTCCACCAGTTAAGGAATCTTTTTCTACATGGGATTTGAATGCGGTGCTTCTGGCAGTAATGGATCGTCCTTTTGAACCTATGTCATCATGTTTGTTACTCCATCTTTCTATAAACTTCATTTTTTAGTAGTGATTACTTTGGCTTGTGGAGTAAATGACATATAGGCTTTGATGGCTGCCCCTTCTCCCCATATGCAGTATTCCATAAGGACAGAGTTACTCCAAAACTTTCACTCAAAACTGTTTGATTTTCATATAAATTAATTTATGCACTTGTAAGTATTCCCCCCTCCCAAGTCTCATGACTCTTCTGCAGAGACCAGATATTCCCAGAGCTAGAAAATGTATTAATTTAGATGGAACATAGGACCCAAATAATTAAGTGTAACATAACCCAGTCACTGTCCAATGTTTAAACAGTTTTAAACAAGGTTCGGGGTTTGGTATTGGGGTTCTGCTTTGTACCATGGCAAACACACCATTAAATATCCTTTTAACCTCTTATTAAAGATACAGAAATAGTTAAAGCACCTGAACTGTAAAGTATTAAGAGGCTTTAATCTGAAGAACATTCCTGATTCCCTTTCCCTGGAGAGAGTCTTCAGAAGGAAAAACACTCTTGTCTGGTCTTTGGATAGTATTAAAGATGGTTAACTGTCCTTTTGGGGGGAAAAATAGAAGAGGTTAGTTGAGATGGGCTGGAGTGGTTGTTGCCATTCTTGTTAGTCTAATGCTGCTTCCTAGAAGACAAAACAAGCAAAACACACAGTAGAAGGAAGACGACAGAACAGCGAAGATGGAAAATCAGCTTCAGTATCTAGGGTTGACTTTCACTTGTAGCTCACAGCTGGAAGAACATAAGACTACATGCTGTTCCTATCAGCCACTCCAAGACCTGGCAAACTTGTACCAGCATGGGGCTGTTTAGGGCATTGCTTTTAACTGCCCCTTTCTGGTCACAGACCTACAGCAGTGTTGCAAAATATGCAAACTTGTCTGCCTAAGCCAAACTCTTATTAGACAGGAGCAAAACGGAAGAGGAATACGAAAGAGAAGAAACAAGATGGGGAAGGAAAAGAACATACTTTTGAGTATCCCTCTAACTGTGCTTGCTTATGAAAAGTTCTTCCAGCTTACTGTGGTCAGAGGTCATCAGATACCATAATTGATTTGAATATTTGCCTTTGCTCCAATATATACACATGCAAATGAAGGACACAGTGGTGATTTTTTTACTCTATACGTGCAAAATGTTTCATTTTTTTTACTTTGCTTTGGCCTTTTGCTGGGTGCTGTTTCATTCTTTTATCAGACAGTTTAAGATTTGTCACTTAAGGAATGGAATTTTCATCTTGAGCTGTGTGCATGAACTTTAGCTTTTTCAAATCCAGATTCTACTTCACAGAATAAATCTTTTTAAAAAAACAAACAAACAAAAACCTAGAAAATGATCTTAAGTTCCAAGGGGGAGAAAGTCACAGCAATAAAGTGCATAAAATGTCTGTCGTTTATCCATTTTTCGAGTAGCATCCCTATGGGTGCTCCACTTTTAGGTGCGCATGTGCTCCAGTGCCTTTGATGGGAGATTTTTGGTAGCCGTGCCCATTCTGCCCACACATGCAACCTACACATCATCATGACCCTTATTGAGGCTACATAGGGCTGCATAAGCAAACTGCCCTCAGTTCCTTCTCATCTGCCTTTGGCCAGAGATGGAGTCTAGCATCTGCCTGTGTGCTGTGTACCTGTTTCTGCCTTTTAAGTGCTTTGGTTTTATGGTTAGTTCTTGGTAGTAACTAATTTAGTACTTTATAGTTAGAATATTTGTTCCCCATTTCTTTTCTTTAAAAAAAATGTTTTTTTTTCTTTTCCCCCCTGTTGAGGGGCTTGAACAAATTTTTCTTCTGTTGGGGATTCGGGGTGCACCTGAAGTTAAAAGGTTGAGAAGCAACCCCTGTTAATGACAGATGCTCCCACTGCATTCATTGCTTGGGAGACTCCCACATTCCAAACAAATGTTAAATCTGCTCTTTTTTTAAGGTAAAAACAGGAAAATTAAGTCTTGATTATTAATGATGGAGCAAACCTTAAAACTGGCTTTGGATCTGGGTACAGACCCCCTGCACCGAGACCCTTCAGGTCTGTCAGTGCCCCATTCTCATTGAGATCATGGTCTCTGAGTTCCAAAGGGAAGTCAGAACTAAAACTCCAGTTTCCAAGAAGACGCTCCTTGACTGAGGTACTAGTAACCACGCTGCTGGTACAGAGAGCTTCCCACTCCAAGCTTACCGAAGGGATTAAGAGGAGCAAAACAGAATGCCTTATCAAAGACCTGGTCATCTGAGACCTCAAATGAAGGCCCTGATAGGAGTGCTAGTGAGGCTCCAAGGACTTTGGATACTATGAAGCACCTTAAGATGTCAATTAAGTCCATACCTCAGTAGTAAAGGTCTCAATATCAATGACTTCTGATACCAAGAGACCAACTTCAATGGAATCCTTGACACCCTTGGTACTAACATCAGTGCCTAGCACAATGGCTTCTGCAACAGCATTGATTCTGTTACTGGGTGCTGTTGTGCTTCTGGTACCTGAAAGACTTGATGGTAATGAATGAGCCTGAGTCTATTCTCCTTGCAACCTCTGGAATCCTCTCAGCTGAGGTCAGCTGGATCATCGACTGCTCATGTTTCTGGGAGACCTACCTCTTCTCCATCTTTGACTATCCATGAAGAGGAGTTGTCACCTCTAATACAGTGTGGGGAGGAGCATTCTGACTCAAACTTGGAAATATCTGTTTAAGGATCTCTAGTTTATTCCAGTAGATATTGGTCCCCATTTCTGATGCAACAGAGGCAGGACACAAGAATCCTGCTTCCCAACACTAGGCATGGCCAGCATTTGATCATTCCCCCCAAGCCTTATGGTCTTCCTCAACTCAGTCCCATGGGGAACACAGAAGACCTTGCTGCCCTATACTGTCCATCTGTCCTCTCCACTCTGAGCCTGAGGAGACCTTCTGAGGAGTGGGATACAAAGGCTGACATGGTTACCCCTTTCTCAAACATCTCATTGTCATCACCAGATGAGACAGTAATGCCACAGCTGCCATCATTAGCTCATGACTTTTAGATAATTGCAGGACCTGATGAAGCAGGTCTTTGACAAAATGGAAATTCTCCTGGAAGAAGTCCTGGATTCCCATCACAAGCTCATGGACATATTGTATGCACCTTCCTCATCCAAAGCTTTTATCTAAGGTATCCTCTGAATTCCATATCAACCAAACTATTCACTTTCTGTTTTTTCTCCCTGTGCTGCATCAGTTTACACAAGAGTCTGCTTTTCAAACATTAGATATTAAGAGGGTATTAGCCTTTCACTTGGACAGGACTAGGCCATTCAGGAAGACCCCTAGACTTTGTTTTTATTGCAGATAGGAATTCCAGCTACCAAACGCATGTATTAAATCTGCTTGAACACTGGGGACATTTGCATGCATATTGTGATCTGATCTAGGTGGCTGGAGCCTGATTTCAGTTACTATTGTGATCTGATCTAGGTGCATACATTATTCTTTTTATACTGGAAAATTTCTCTTTTATATCAGAACATTATTTACTCAAGAATGTATTTAGAATAATTCACAGTATAATTCCTGTTTTGAAAGAATCAAATATTTTTAACTGATAGGAGAATTTTGTCATGGAAACCATCACAAATGAGGCTTAAATTGAGAGTCCAGTGATGAGCTTTCCACTTTGATAGAGATTCCATGGTTTTCCAGTGACTGACAGTTGCTTTGGGAAATGTGATCCATGTGCTTAAATGTCATCCTGGAGAATTGAATAACACCCTCTACCTACCTACAAAATAAAGGTTCCAACCCTGCACTTCTTGCACACCCAAAATACCCACTGAATTCAATTGATTTGGGTAAGCATGCAGGATTGGGGGTTGGGACAAACATGAGTCTCATTCTAAAATATATAGTGCAATTTAAAAAGGGAGCGGGGGAGTAGTATTGTTGAGGCAATTTCCATAGAACATATGGCTCTTATATGTTCGCTGTGCATGATGCAATCTTAAAGTATCAACTATTAAAAACAAATGTAAACTACAGAGGAGAAATAATCTTGAACCTATTGAGAACAGAAAATTACAAGACAATGCAATGATCTGCTAAGTTTGGAATCTTCACTGCTGTAACTTGGGTTAAAATTGATCAAAGGGGCCTAAGATGGCCAGATAAAGTACTCAGCAGCTGCTGTGAACTATTTCCATATAAGAACAATTTAAACCATTTTAATGTATATTGACCATCAAATTCTGTAAAGCCATTTAACAATTTTAAACATATTTTAAAGTCTTCCTGTCAGGCTGTGTTTGACATCAGAGCAATCAATCACTAACAAAGTCTATGGCTAAATACACAAAGAGCTGGAACTTAATTTCAAAATCATAAATATTTTGAGCTAGAAATATTTTATGGTTGGCAAATATGGCATTGTAAGCAGTCTTGTATAAGATGCACTAAATCCTTTAAGGACTGGAGAGAATATTTTCAGGAGATGGCAATATTTTTTTAATCTTTACCTAATATATGATCACTTTTACATCACTGACGTTTTCTAGGAGGTCAAACAATGTTATGACTAGGAAGACGTGCATACTTTTCTCTCCAAAAAAGTGGTGTGTGTTGGTGATAAGCTTACTATGATAATTTATGTAGAATAGAATAGAACTTTAAAACTTGTGTGTGAATTTAGTGCTTGTGAAAGCTTCTGGTTTGATAACTTCAATTTTCAGGGCTATGCTCCTCTACAGAAGAGGTATAGTACAGTGAGCAGCAATATAACCTTCATAAACTGTCACATCATTGTGCTTTAGTAGGTGGCTGATTATGGCTTTTGTAATATGGACAACTGGACAGACAGCAGTAAACTTTTTTTCATATAGGCTACCAAAGAGCCATCAGTTGATGATAACTTTCAGTTGCTACTGATATGGACTGTTTTGCAATTGTCAATCTAATATAGCATCATCAATCCTCCTTGTTTGTGCCATATTCAAAGTAGAAGTTAAGATGATCTACTACTGACAATCTAAGATATGCATTTAGGCATGTATCCTGTCCTCTGGTCACAGCCTGTTGAGTACTGGGGAAATATGTAGGGTCTCAGGGGAAGGCATTTTGCTCCTTAGGCTGCCAAGAGGCATTGGAGCCACTGCTCAGCTGTTATCCTGTACTCTCTTCGAACGGGGAAGAGCTCACTGGATTTCAAGAGTCACGGATTCCCCTGGCCCTCCTCATCTCCAAGTTCTGTATCAGAACTGGCGTACACTGAGATGCCCCTGAATCTGATGCACTTGCATAGTCAGAGATCAACCCCTCTCTTTTCCCCTCCTCCCCCCCCCATGTGCCCTGCCCATGATGGGCTGAGGCCCCCTGGAACATCATGGAATTCTTGAGGACTCCAGAATCCTTGTTCACCATATGTGTGGACAGTAGGTTGGTTCTTTTTCATCCCAGGGCCACCTGCATCTATTGTGTGTGGTGTGGTGGGGGTGGGAGGGGCCGGACTGGTTCTTCTGTGAACTTAAAGTTTAAAACTCCTCTATTGAAAACATTGAGTGCCCAAAGACAGAGGTCTGTAAAAGGACTCTTTTCTCTTTGAACTTAAACCTCATGAAGACAATGGAACAGACACTTAAAATGGATTCAGAACACCAACATCACGGGGGTGTATCAAGGACTGTTTCAATGTATGCATGTTATCCCTATATGACCTGAATTCTCTTTCCTATCTTCCATTCAACTAGTGATGTTGAAATGACTAAGTACAAAGTCATATCATATTACTGAAACTGTTTATTTGTTTTGTCATTAATGTATTAGTTCATTTGCATAATGAATTCAGATGCCTTTAGAAATAATATTTAACCTTTTTATTTGATTTTAGATGTAATTGTTTGTCACTCTGTCTTTCATTATTAACTGAAAAACGTAACATGGATAATGTGTATGGACTTTTTGAAATGATTGATCTCGAAATGAAAAGTCAAAACAAATTATGTCTCATACCAATATGATCTGCCACTACTGAAAGACCATAATGGTTTCAAAACTCATTTGTTTCACCTAAAGTTTATTGCTATAACTAATGTTAAAATAAAGTTAGAATGTCAAGTAGCAATATGCTCTGGTTAAGATTTTCAATCTAGGCCTGAACCCCAGAGCCCGAGTTCTTTTGAAAATCTGGCCCTATTTGTGGGTGCTGAGTACTGGTGAAAATTTGGCCCAATAAATATTTATATACACACTTACTGGACCTGAGTTTGATTGCCCCTCTGAGTTGACAGTGACTGCAAGGTCACTTTGTAAATTCAAGAGGCAATAGTTTTCCCTATAAGTTTAACATAAAGCTCTAATCTGGCTCTGATTTTTTCAAAATAGGTTCAGTCGGGGTGCCTGCACAAATACACGTGCTTATGTTGCACCCACAAAATCCTCATTTGTTTGTGAAAATCTGGTAAGTAAGCAAGCGAGTTGTTGGATAGACACACAGCTACCTGATTTAAATCTGTAGACATGGGACTTTGTGTACACCTGCAAAAATGCACATGCACCTTCAGTGTGACCTGCTTTAAAATGTGAATTTGTGGTTTGCGTACTTTTTAGAAATCTCATTGTTCTAAATGGGCTGCAGTGTCAGTCTATGATAAGTCTTCACTTTTTAGATCACAAGGTCAAGTGACCCACTAAGCCAGTTGTTACTTAGTCAGGAGTTTAGGGAACCAAAAATCAGCAGCTAACTTGGAGGACATTAAGACCCATCACCCTCTCTGTTTCTAAAAATATATTTAGTGATGCTTTTTATTAAGTGCACCATGTACAAAGGAATCATGTTGCATCTTTCTAAAAAGAAGAAAGCACTTAGATAATTATGATGGAAAACGTTTTTATTTGAAGTGTCCGTTTTTCAGTTTATTATTTTGTAAAAAATCAATTCCTAGTACTTCGGGTTTTGTCTCCCTTCACAAAGGGAGCTCTCTTGAGGGCATAGTCATTTTTCACATTAGGATTTTCTGCTTTCACTGTTGGAAGCAAGAAAACCAAATACATGTAGTGATGTGTAATAGGGCTTACATATTATCTCATATTCATGATATTACTTGTTCATTAATATTTATCTTTTGAGGCTCTTATCTATTCTGATTTAGCTCAACTAGAAAACTACTCTCCCAAAACATTAAAAAACAAAAACAAAACCCAGTTCTTGCAGGAAATGATCTATTTTTGGTCGGTAGTGATTTGCTTCAATTGCTAAACAGTATGAACGATTAATAATTTCTTTTGCATGTTACATATTTCAATACTACATTCTCTTCTAAAGAAATAGACTCAAAATGCTAATTCAAACCACAAGAACATATGCACAATACATATATAAATTTAATTTAAGGTTATGTTACATGAATATCACAATGAAAAATGCAAACAATAGAAATACAGTGGTATTGATAAAGGAGATTACTACTTTGCTAGGTGTCGCAAGTCAGTGTCAAGGAAATGCAAAAACTTACCCTTAGAGTGCTCGCATTTTCCTTACTGAGAGACACATGGATGCCTAAAAGCAATAACACTGTGGAAAAATAAACATTTGCATGCTGAATGTATACCCACACTGATACTTTTTAAGCACAATATTTTGGGTGCAGTGCTGTGAGGACGCCATGTATGCAACTTCCAGTGACTTCAGTGGAAGTTTCACAAGCAGAAGGCCTGCAAGTTTGGGGCCTTCTACTACAAGATTTTTATGCATTACCTTTGCTCCCCAAGATTTAGAAAGAGCATGAAAACTTGTCAAGAACATATCAAAATCAGCAAAGGATTCAACTGGAGTTGTGCCATCTTATACCAAAGCTGAATTTGGCTCACTTGAGCATTTCCTGCAAGGTGCTGAAATGTCTAGTCTCCCATTGAGACCTGTAGAAACTGAATCAGGTGCTATTGGCCTCAGTGGGAGTTAGAATCTTGAGCTTGCAGAAGTTGCTCAGCATTTTGCAGGATTGGATACATCAACAGCAGGGATATGAACAATTTACAACAATTAGTCAAGCAAACAAAACTCTTTTTTACAAAAAATGTTTTTTAAAATGGTTGCATCAAGAAAACCTAGAAAACTAGTTCCCAGAAGCTCTTGCTTTTGGGCCAATATCATGCTCTTGAGATGAGCAACACGCAAAAACTGTATCCACAAATATTCCTTTGAACAAAATGCACAAATTTGCTCCAATTCTATTCACAGCTCCTTTTATTTGCTTGCAGGGAATACTTGTGAGGGAGAATTTTGGCTCACAAGCATGAAGAGGCAGACAAGATAAGCATACAGATAAGCATGTGTGCCTGCCAGTAATTATTTGAGCTAGAAGGGTCCATGCAGCCACTTTGAAAGCTCTTTGTGAGTTTTAGGGGTAATAAGGTCATCTCTTCATTTCTCCCCTTCACGGACTACCTGTATTGCAGGTCATGGCATGAGGGGAAGAGAAGACTTTTAGAGTCACTCCTCACCCTTCCACACAAGTGGGGTGGGCAGTGTTGGCCTGGGCAGAACCTGGATTCTGCATCATGACTCACTGGTCAGCAGGGAGGGGGAAGTATACTGCATATGAAGTGCTTTTGTAGAGTACTTCCCCTTAGAGTAAATGGAGAGCTAGGGAGTAAATTGTCACTCTAGGAGGTCAAGGGTTTCTTATTCAAGGCAGAGTGTGTTTTGTTTGCAATCTAGCCCTAAGTTTTCCAGGTAAATTCTTTGACGGAAATAGTTTGCCCATCTCTAGTATAGTCAGAGATGAGCAGAAGGAGGTAATATAAACAAAGCAAAGAGATTCCCTTATTATTTATCCATAGGAAAAAGAGACGTTAGCAGATATTTCTATCTGAAAGCACTTCCCTTCTTGATGGACAAATCTTTAGTTCCTCTAAGGATTATTAAGTGTTCAGATAGAGAACTGGAATTTTAGTTTTAGGGCAAGTTATTCTTTAAGCTCAGAGTGAAGGATGTTAACACTGGTATTGCTTTTGTGGATATGGAGAAAATAATTACAGCATCAAAGTAAAAGAAGAAACTTCACTTTAATTCGCTTGGTACTCTGTGCCTCAGTTTTCCCTTCTGTAACCAGGGGATAATACTGACCTTTGTAAAGCTCTTTGAGATCTATTGATGATGGGCCACAAATATGGGCAGAACTAAAACCTTATTCAAATACCCTTGCATATTTTCAAATGTTGTATCTAGAACCAAATTTCGCAACAAGGGACCATTTCTAGTTTAAACCAGTAATAATTTTGAGTAATAAATGCTGCCTTGACATAATTTAGGGGAATCCTGTCCAGGAATTGTCAAAATCTGTTGATGAAAATGCTGAGTTAGCATGGTTTTATACAAAGGCCTGCTACATACTTGTGTGAGTTTCTTGCTGATGTGGCATTGGATAAGCATCCATCAGGTGGTCAAGGGACTTCTACATAGAACACATCACTGGACATCGGCAATACCGGGAGGGATGAGCTGGAGTGCCGATGAGAAATGCAGTCGGGAAAATAACTGAAGTACTTCCCTGATGGATTGTATTTTCTAAATGGACAACCTACCCTAAATGCTCAATTACTGAAGGACAATCTACACTCATTCTTATATTTGCTTTCTACAAATACAAGCTCACTGCTCAACTTTTCATAAGTGATGTACTCAAATACCTGGATGCTAATATCTAAACTGTATTGTTAAATGTATTCACCTAAATGTGGGTTATTGCTGATTCTGCACTATATGTATTTTATGACTTTTAAAACGAGCTTTGTATTTGTGGATAATCTAAGCACTATACCCAGATGTACAAACAATCTTTTCTTAACCTGGGTATTATATAATTTTTTAATGTTAACTTTACTACAATTTTTAAATCTATTGGCATGTATTACTTATTCTATGTCCCAATTCTGTGCCATTAAAGTAAATGATAATCACATTTATAGTTAAGCACATGCCATACAGAGACTAAAGATCAGTCCAGTGGGTGAGACCAGATCAGCTGCCAAACCCAAGTTCAATATGATTAATTGTTGAAAAGGAAATTCTGTGACTCAGTGGCAGCTAGAAAGATGTCAAATATTAGACCAGTGGGTATTCTGGAAATTAGGAGACATGTGCTAGGATAGCTTGTTCTGTGTCAACTGCCCATTTGTGGAGAACAAGGGATCTCAAACTTCATTGCACTGCAACTCCCTTCTGATAACACAAATTACTACAGGAGCAGGGACCAAAGCCCAAGGACTTCAGCTCCAGGCAGGAGGCCTGTAACGTGCCCCACTGCCCAGGGCTATACTCCTCAGCCTGGGGCTTCGGCTCTGGGCCCCAGCAAATCTAATCCAGCCCTGGTGACCCCAGTAAAGCGGGGTCGTTGTGACCCACAGTTTGAGAACCAGTGGCATAGAATATTCAGGGAGAAAACAACACACTACTGTTGCTCTTGACACATGTAATAAAAATAGTTGGGGAAACCTACTTTTTCATCAGCTGCAAAGAGCTTAAGATGACTGACAATATTAGCTGCACTGTGTATAGACTCACTGGTATTGTGGTGCATTTGTGGTAGCTGTTCAAAGGCAGAACATGCATCTGCATATGTGCCTGTCAGAAATTGAATAGGAGAGGGAGATCTCCTGGGCAGGATCTGTCCTCAGGGGCGGCTCTAGGGATTTTGCCGCCCCAAGCATGGCAGGCAGGCTGCCTCCGGCGGTTTGCCTGCGGAGGGTCTGCGGGACCAGTGGACCCTCCGCAGGCGTGCCTGCAGGAGGTCCACCGAAGCCGTGGGACCAGCGGACCCTCTGCAGGCAAGCCGCCGAGGGCAGCCTGCCTGCCGCCCTCGCAGCACCAGCAGAGCGCCCCTCGCGGCTTGCCGCCCCAAGCACACGCTTGGCAGGGTGGCTCCAGGCCCCAGCACGTCTGTCCTTTTTCATTGTTTGTACAGCACCAAGCACAATGGGGCTTTAATCCTCCATTGGGCCCCCCCGATACCACAACAATACATATAGGTTTAAATTCATTTCTGTAACTACTGAAGACAGTCAATGGGGTTACACCACAAATGATTTTGATCTTTACAGTGAGGGGTAGATTTTCAAAGGTACAAATAGTAATTAGGCACCTAATTTCTATTGCAAGTCAATGTCAATTAGGAGCTTAACTGCCCTTTACGACTTTGAAAATCTACTAAGTCAAAAAGTGAGGTCAATAGTTGATCTGCATGATTCATAGGATAAATAGGATGCAGAGCTTTTCCTCTCTGTCCCTGATTGAAATTTAGGTCAGGTGTAGTAGTTAATGATGGGAAAATCTTACCAGATGGGCATTTGATGGCTAATATATCAAGTAAGTTCCTAACAATATCTACTGTCAGAAGGCTAGATTGAGTCTATATGCTTAGCCTTGTGTAAAGATTGCATGTACCTTTCTGCCTCAGAGAGAGCCCCAGTAAGCAACTGTCACCCAGAATCACAATTTCTCTCCTAATCCCCTCTTGCCTGGCAGCCTTTAAAAGGGGATAGGTTTTAGTTTTAGTTCCATCCTCTGTCTGATCAATGACAGTAGGAGACAGTGTCAAGTCTCTATGTACTTCCCACCAACTTGCTCACAGTAGGTAGTAGCTGGACAGCAGGGGGGTATACTCTGTATCAGACCTTTATACCTAGAATAAGTGGATGAGGGTGGAGCCCTTACTCCCCTACTTATCTGAGTAAGATAAATGCATAATCTAGCCCATAATTTGCCGATAGCCTAGAGAATGTACAGGGTGGGACACTGAACAAACGCCTCAGTTCTAGAACTGGTCTCCCACAACAGGCAGTTGGAAGCCAGAACTGCTACTGCCTGAGGCAGATCTCTTCAATAATGGTTTTGAACAATATTAACTGAAATGAGCTAACCTCTTTTCATGGAAAAGGAAAAAAAAAGTGCCACCTTGCATGGAGGGAGTGAAATAATTATTTATTTCACAATATGAAGACTGCAAAATAACATTTTTTGGCTTAGTAGTTACCATTACGCTTAAATTAACAGTGTTATGGCAATCTTCATGTTGATGCGGCTTACCTCAATAACAGATTCGACATGTATGTTTAATGAGTCAGAAAACAATTTATCCGATATCTGAAAATCTGCTGCTGTTCCAAACATTTATCCAGCTGATAATGCAATTGATTTTCCCGTTACCTGTGAACAGTTCTATTCTCTAGTGTCTAGGAGGGTAGTTTTATACTATTAGGCAAAGCATCTTTTTATGCTCAGAACTGATAGAATGATTAATGGAATTGATCTTTCTTTGACTGTTGTATCCTACTGTTTCCTATGTTTAAACAGGAAACCATTTTTAGGGCTTGAAAATAAAAGTGTATGTTGAAGGAACAGCTGCTGTAGTAAATGCAACTTCTGATGTAAGCAACATCAAACAGGAGGCAATGTGGAAATAGAAGTTACTCAGCTTTAAGGTGTCACAGACCCGTTAGAATAAAACTGCAGTATGGCCCATTGACAATCTGTTCAGTGAAACACCATGAAAAGAGAAGCTTTCTTGGAAGTTTCCAGGGGGAGGCTTTCAAAGGCACAAATGGGAGTTAGGCAGGCATTCAACATTCCACTGACTTTCATCCGACAAATGTGGGTATTCACCCACGAAAGCTCATGCTCCAAAACTTCTGTTAGTCTATAAGGTGCCACAGGACTCTTTGCTGCTTTTACAGATCCAGACTAACACGGCTACCCTTCTGATACTTGACTTTCAGTAGGAGACAATCATCTAATTGCCCTTTGTGCCTTTGAAAATCTCCCCTTTGGTGTGTATTTTCTGGGATTTAACAGTGCGGCTCCTGTTATGGATGATAGAACTTGCACAGCTATATTCCTAGACACTTTGCTGAAAACATACACCTCCAGTACCCCAATATGGTAACTCTCATGCTCATTTGTATATTCAGTTGTGCTGATCTATAAAAGTATAAGAACATCACTCCCACCACTATTATGCACAGAGAGGTTCCTTTTTTCTCAAAAACTTCCACTGAAGTCAGAGAGGTTTGGGTGTAAGTAGAATGCAGTAGGTATCTGGCCGTAAGTGGTCAAGTATTCATTTCCATTCGTTGAAATGAAAATTATATCACCTTTTGGTTACTATAGCTTTTTCATAAAAGTTTATATATGTAATACTGGAAAAATGGTATAGAGATATGGAAATATTTCTTTCTGAAATCAGTGAACAGAACCTAGATTTAATTGCTGAGGCCCATAGCATATTCTTCATGTTTGTTAAAAGGAAAAAACAGAACAAAAGCAATCGTTTTCCTCCTCCTTTCCCCCCCCACCCTCCACATCAACTCCAAAATAAACACCAAACCTCTCTTTGGCATGAGTGGGATGGTCACATATGGAGTATAGGGAAGAATCTGATATTTAGTAAGTAAGGGCTGTGATGCCACTAGCACCACTTACACAGTATTTGATATAGTCTTTTCAAGCTTCATTTTCATAAATGAGAGACTCCATTATGTTCCTTATGTAATGGAGAGACTCCATTATGTTCCTTTCACAAACATGGGCATAAATCAACAATTTGATATTTCTCTGGTGTTGATCCCAAGGCACTTCTCAAAATATATACAACACACACAAAAACAGTAACAAGGAGAAACAAGTGAGTAGCAGGATCAGTAAAAAGGGACAAAGATTGTTCCTTTATTTAAATATTTTATTGAAATGACATTTCACACAGGCTTAAATGAACAATCTGAATGGAGTCCTCCATTTAATATGCTACTTGATGTCCATACCTTAAGTGCCTAATGTGATGCATGCATCCAGACAACATTCCATCTCTGCCTTGAATGGCAGAAACATAAAGGCACTTTCTGTATTCTCAAACCAATCAAGACAAGTGTCCCCTTCAATATTGTTGCTTTAAAAGAGCATTTGCAGCAGTCAGTGATATGAATAATGTAGATTGTGAAGGGGAAGAAGGTGTGTGGCTCGCTGAGTGTGTCTGGGGAGAGTTTTTTGTGTAAACGTAAGAAGGAATGCTCCTGAGAGAGTGAAGTATCAGAGGGGTAGCCGTGTTAGTCTGGTTCTGTAGAAGCAGCAAAGAATCCTGTGGCACCTTATAGACTAACAGACGTTTTGCAGCATGAGCTTTCGTGGGTGAATCGGTTGCATCCGAAGAAGTGGGTATTCACCCACGAAAGCTCATGCTGGAAAACGTCTGTTAGTCTATAAGGTGCCACAGGATTCTTTGTTGCTGAGAGAGTGAGTGTCATTTGGATTATGTGGTACATCAGCTGTATTATGACCTTCAGGTAATGTATGAAACAAAGACATATTAAAATACTTACTTCCAAGTGAGAAATAGGAAAAAATGTTGGAGATTAGTTCCTTAAATAATACTAATAAAATAAAATATAAAAAAAGGTGATTAGGATCTAGTACTTTAAAACTACTGAGATATTGGTGGGGCAAGGGTAAGGGAAAACATATAATGTAGTTTTGTCTTTTAGAAGGAAGAGAAAAGAAGAAAAAAATAATGAACCTGATAGGTCAGGGAAGAGTTGGTGTGGAAAGGAGAAGAGGGACCAGTGAAAAAGCATTTGGAAGAAACACATAGTATATTTTGAAAGTAGCCAAAAGAACCTGGGGCGAGGAGATTTTTTTTAAAAAGGTGTTTTTTAAAAAAGAAAAGGCCAGGAACAAATGAAGTGCACAATATGTTAAATGTATAATTTCTTAAAATCAGCAGGAATTTGACAGGAAGCAGAACTGATGAAGGGAATGATTCAGGAATTGGGAAGCAGTAGGAGAATGAAATGGAGTTCTGCTGAGAACTGGATTGCAGAGAATATTCCATTCTCTTTCCATTCACATTTTTTGTCATTAAGGAACTATTGAATCACATGATCAAGGAGACCAGCAAATGTGCAAGGAGTATATTTAAGAATTTTTTTCCTGAGTTGATAAATCTGCTCTCTGTGTTTTATGGATAGGGGAATTTGTCTCTAATATCATAACATGATAGGGACTTTTTTCATATGTGTGATGTTGCACAGCAATGAAATGTAATAGTAATGCTGGAAAGGATCATCCTATGTCACAATCTTCTTTTATTAGGATATACCAGTGTTAGATTCTTGCAGCTTGGTTGCTTTACCTCAATTAAAATACTTTTTATAATAATAGGAGACGAAAGGATCCATTTTGTATATGTCTCTGTTCAAGTGATACCATCTAGAAACTGAAAATGCTTACATTAATGACCAATTGGTGGGATTTATGAGCAGGTTCACCAATACACACAGACTGCTTTGTGACACTCTAGGGAAAATTACTAGCCATAAATCTAGCTTAATGAATCTAGGGCACACTGGTGAATCTGGCTGTTAAGCTTAATGCTGGATGTAGGTCATGCAAATTTCAGGGGTTTGAATCCAGCAATTTCCAATATTTGTTAGATTAGTTATGGATCAAATAGGTAGGCCATCCACAGAGTACAGCCCTAATTTACTACTATGTAGCACTGGGAAGGAGAGGACCAGGTTCTTGCAGATTATTTTAACAAACAAACAAAAAAATCAGTTTAAAGCTTGATGTTGACCTTTCTGTACCTATCTCATCCCATGGGATATTCAATGAATTCTTATGTGCCCTTGATTACAGGAAAATAATGGATAGGGTGGATGTAAGTGACAAAGAATGTTAAGTTTATGGCAATAAGAGCAACATCTTTGTACTGCTC
This sequence comes from Mauremys mutica, assembly GCF_020497125.1. Lineage (NCBI taxonomy): Eukaryota > Metazoa > Chordata > Testudines > Geoemydidae > Mauremys > Mauremys mutica. The sequence goes on from NC_059078.1 coordinate 82,987,558, forward strand.
TAAGGTACGTTACTTGTAAATACATTCCAAATATAATCCGAATGTGTAATGGTGCCAAACAACCATGTGGCTTCCTAACTCAAAAACAGAAGTGGAAAATGCAAGAGCTACTCTCTATATCTGTTGAGAGTTATGTTCAGAAAGAAGTAACAGAGGAAGCTCAAAGCTTTGAGGTGGAGTTTTTCTAGTCAGCTGTTAAATTTCAGCTAACAATCCTTTTGGGAGCAGTCTCTTTTGCACAGGGCTCTGTTGCATCAGGGACTTCATTTTGGTAATAAGATGAGACTTATTACAAGACTGAAATTAATTTCTCTTTGTTAAATTTATCTATATAAAGCAGATATAAAATTGCTTACAGCAATCAAGATTCTGGGAGTTTGCCAGCTTTTCAACAGATAAGCTGTTCTGAAATAATTATTTTCCAATAATGTCATTGAAGCTGAGAACATTTTTGTTCCTCTTACTCTTTCAGCTTTCCTTTTAATTAAATATAGTCCTTTTTTCTAGACGTACATAATGAACAAGCAGTGAATGTAAAGTGTGAATATAATCTTCTCTGTCCTTTCAAATGTTCCATGAGACATTTACTACATCTATTACAACTTGTATAAGGTTCTGTTTTATAAGATCAAATTCGGTGGAAGTTTATGCTATAAATCAGATTTTATATGCCACCACATAAAGGTTGTATGAAGGTGCACACCTGTCTATGCTTAACTGCCAAAGATGGGCTGGGCTGCTTTAATTTGTGATGTGTTGTAAACTGGTGTAACCACTTTGATAATATACATACTGCTTTACACCAAAGAATTGATATAACATGTTAAAATACCCTTACGGCCTCCAGGCAGGATGGTGGTATCCTGTGTTTGTCATTTAAACACATCTTCAGTTAATCTAATTAATTAATCTTTGCCTTTGTTTGGAATGTAATCACAGCTAATGGAAAAAAATGCAGTTTAAATAAAAGTCATTTATTACTATAAAAATACAATTACAGAAAATATGCAAAAGTAATGGATGGAACTTAGTAGGAAACAAAACAAAGAATAGATTTATTAACGTTACTAATCAAGTAATTACAGTGTGAGTGTTTTCTTCTGGTTTACAGTGGTATGATAGGAATTTTCCTGAATATTTATCTGTGCAGCTACTTGTTTCTTTACAGAAGCTTTCAGATGTTCTGGCAAGACATACTTGTATGCCTTTAGCCAGGTATCCATATAAAAATAACAATTGAGATTTTTATTATTGATGTAAATTTACTGAAACGCTTCTTTTATTTTTCCTCTCAATGGACTAACCAATGAGGAGTGGCTTCTTTACCTAATAGCATTGGAGTTACTTGAGGTTTTCTACAGCAGACAAATTGTGTATCCATGAGGAAAACATGCATATGGGATCTTTGGATTTCTATCCCCAAAACTGGGAATTTATTTTTAAAAGAAAATTTCCTGAGGGAATGGATGGGTCAAAAATGTATAATGGGATACAGGAGTAGTCATCTGTTCAAATCCAACTCAGATGGGCAGAGACAATTGTGGTGAACTGGGAAGTCCAGTATTTGTATTTTTTATAAATATCATATATCCCTCAGTGTATCTGTTTGAGATATTACCCTGCCAGAATGCACAATTAGATCAAAAGGGATTTTGAAAAGAAACCTGGCAGGAAAGGTAAAACAATGGCCTAGGGAAAGAGCATCGGTGTTATAAATAATCCGGTTTGTAGCCATGGTGGGATTCCTGGGTCCCCTAAACCTGGTGACAGGCTGTTACTATGGCTGAGAACATGCAGATCAGAACACCCTAACTAGTTAAAGGATCTGGCCTATAGAGACGGTTGGCATCAGTGTGCTGTAGGGCTGACATACGGACAGACTGATTGTTATATCTATCTACAAGCTTCGGAGAAAGCTTGGGTAAGACAATAAGCATGGGCACTGTCTTTATTTTTAAATCAATTTCTCTAAGGATTGTGTATTGGCAAAATAAATGTAACCCTTCTGCTAGATAGTGTTGGCAACAACAAAGGGCAAGGTTCAATACCTAGGGGTTCCTCTTAAAATTACAAAACAAATCCAGCATGAGCTCCCATCCAGAAATTTTGGAAAAGTAAACACCACCCTAAGCACCTCTAAGAGGCAATACTTTCCAACTCACAAGCACTGAATCTGGGTATAAGAAAATAAAACTTTTATTAAGGGGAGAGGGAGCACAGCATTAGTTGAGGGAAAAACACAGCACCGATGATTCAGAAGTATGCAAATTATAAGTAAAATACCCACCCCACAGTATTTGGGGCAGTAGATCTTTGCGTTAGTTTCCCATCTTATGTTGTGAAAGTCCACTTCCCCTTTTCATCTGCTGCAACCCCACTAAATGGTTTGTTGCCTGATGTCAGCGAAGCCCCAGAGTCCAGGGGTGCATTCAGGTGGTTCATTCCAGTCCTTTGGTCTGGTCTGGCCCTGCAGCACCAAGAACACCTAACCCAGCTATTAGGAGTCACAGTTCTAGGAATTGCTGGGTAGGAGGGTGCTCTTGTTGCTGCATCTCTCACCACACTACCTTTAGCTGCAATGCCTTGTTGTGAGCTTCCACTACCTAGCCCAGTTCTCAGTGATTTCACTGAGTAATGGAGACTTCACTGCTGCTGCATCCTTTATGGGAACACTGTCCCCATGCCAGTCTAAAGGCTCAGTCCTTATAACAGCTTACCTGTGATTTCAGCTCCACTGAGTCAAATTAGCTCTGTCTTTAAATACTGGAGGGGGAGGGCCAAATGGCATATAGGACACTTAAAGTCCTCACCACCAGATAGCAACATCTTTCCCCACCTCCCTCTGATTTTAAATTGATTTACTTCATTACCCCGTGCTTAGCAAGTCAGGATAAATTTTGGTTGACCCCTCAACTGGCGCATATGAAGTACAGTTCAGCTGCCCTTTAGTCCTACACACAGGATAACATTTTGTTATCCCTGCATCCAAGACTTCAGTGAAGTTTAACCCAAAGCAGCCAAAACTGATACTTTTGGCAAACTAAGGCCTTGTCTACACTACAAGACTATTTCGAATCAACTTAGTTTGAATTTGTGGATTCGACCTTATGAAGTCGAATTTGTGTATCCATACTAAATACACTAATTCGAATTTCTGAGTCCACATTCACGGGGCCAGCGTCGACTTTGGAAGCGGTGCACTGTGGGAAGCTATCCCACAGTTCCCGCAGTCCCCGCTGCCCATTGGAATGCTGGGTAGAGCCCCCAATGCCTGCTGGGGGGAGAAATGTGTCAAGGGTGGTTTTGGGTAAGTGTCGTCATTGAACCGTCAATCACAACCTCCCTCCCTCCCTCCGTGAAAGCGCCTGCGGGCAATCTGTTCGTGCACTTTTCTGGTCAGTGACAGCGCGGACGCCACAGCACTGCAAGCACGGAGCCCGCTGCGATCATCGCCGTTTTCTCCTCCTCGCACTTTATCGTCCACCTCTTCCACAGTCAGCTGCTGAGAAATTGGGCTACTTTTCAATGGTGCTGCAAGCACTGGGGGACCATAGGGGACGTTTTACAAACATCAACGTCGGGTGGCCGGGCAAGGTTCATGATGCGTGTGTTTTCAGGAACTGTGGGCTGCTCAGACGCCTGCAGGAAGGTAGTTTCTTCCCGGACCACGAAATAACTGTTGTGGATGTGCAGATGCCTATAGTCATCCTCGGGGACCCAGCCTGCCCGCTAATGCACTTGCTCATGAAGCCCTATACAGGCGCCTGGGACAGCGACAAGGAACTCTTCAAATACCAGCGAGCAGCGTGACCTGTGACTGTTCAGTTTCTTTACAGAGAAGCTGAACCTGCCCCTGTTTCTTTACCCAGTTTCTGTTGACTCTCCTCTTCGGTTACATACCCCGTTCACCCCGTTACCCCCACTTCCAGCACACGTGTAAAAATAAAATACATGTCCCATTATTACTTAACAAAGGTTTCTTTATTCATGACTTTTCGTGAAAGGGTTGAAACTGGGACGCAGGCTGTGCTGGGTAGGGTGTGCGGTGATGTAAAGACCGCCTCTAAACTCAAGGAATGACAGGCTCCTGCTCCTAGAGCGGTCCGCAGTGCCGGAAGGCTTCTTTCAACGGAGCCTGCCATCCCTCTTTATGGAATTCTGTGTGCGGGCGGATATGTGACCTTGTGGTGGAGGAGGACGGATACAGATTCCTCAGCTGCGTGACTCAGCGGTCCAGGACAAGGACCGCTGTATAAGATCTGTAACCGCCCTCCCCCGCTGCAAAGTCACATCTCCCCCGCCCACACAGATCCTGGAAACCACCTCCAAAAACCGACCAGGGTGCCTACTGACTGCACCGTGTGTGTGACCCGCTGCTGATCCTGCCCCCGTGTCTGTACCCTGGGAAAGGTGACTGTCCTATGCAATTAACCACCCCCTTCCCCACGCCCCCCATTCAAACACAGTCTTCTTTGAAAAAACATAACGGAAACAGTAATTAACAGCAAAGCATGTTTATTAATTAAGTAGACAGTTAGGGGATGGGACTGGGATTGGGACTACTGTGAGTCTGGAAGTGAAGGACTTCGGCAAAAGTAGGGTCTGAGAGCTTTTGGGTACTTGAGCACTGTGCTGTGGTGCAGTGACAGTATTCACGTCCCCGGCCGCCCCTCCTCCTGATTATTTTCGGTGAGGGGGGGTATGGGACTTTGTGGCGGGGGAGGGCGGTTGCAAATACACTTCAGGGGGGCTCTGTCCTCCTGCGGTCCTGCAGAACATCCACAAGGCGCCTGAGCGTGTCCGTTTGCTCCCTCACTAGTCCAAGCATTGTTTCAGTCGCCTGGTTGTCTTCCTCACGCCACCTCTCCTCCCGTTCGCTGTGTGAGCGCTGGCACAGAGAGACGGTCTCCCTCCACTGGCTCTGCTGGTCCGCCTCTGCTAGGTAGCAGCCCATACGTTCCTCGAACATCTTGTCCCTTGTCTTTTTCTTTCGCCGCCTAATCTTCGCCAGCCTCTGCGAGGGGGATGCTGTGGCAGGTCTGGAGACAGTGGAAGCTGTGAGATGGGAAACAGGGAGTGAATTCCTTGCAAAGATACATTTTTGCGAACAATTAACTGAGTCTAGGCTGTCTCTGTGAATTCTGGGTTGAGACCCCTGTGCCTGCTGGGGCAGAAATCATTTTTGCGGTGGATTCTGGGTAAATGTCGCCAGTCATTCCTTCCTCCGGGAAAGCAACGGCAGATAATCATTTCAAGCCCGTTTTCCCAGAATTGCCCTGGCATACGCCATAGCGTGGCAACCATGGACACTGTTTTGCCTTTTGTGTATGTCACCGTATGTGTACTAGATGCCGCTGATAGAGGCGGGCCAGCAGCGCTACACAGCAGCATGCTTTTGCTTTTGCATGACAGCAGAGATGGTTACCAGCCATATTGTACCATCTACCATACCATAAATTGGTAATAAGATGGTAATAAGATGGGCATGGTTACCTGTCCTTTTGCACTGCCCCATTTGGGGCTGTCATAAGTGCCCCTGGCCGAGCAGCCAGGGGCGCAAAAGCAAAAATTGGGAATGACTCCCTGAGTCAATCCCTCCTTTTTGGTATCTAAAAATAGAATCAGTCCTGCCTAGATTATGGGCAAGTGTACTAGAGAACCACTGTATCATAGAACCAGAGACCACAGCTGCTCTGTGTCTAATCCTGCATAAATTATGAGCTGTATGCTATTCACAAGGGGTGCTCCTGCAACAACACCACCTGTTCATTCCGTTCTTACCCCAGCCTTCCTGGGCTACCATACCATTGTCCCCCCACTTGTGTGATGAAGTAATAAAGAATGCAGGAATAAGACACAGTGACTTGTTTGTGAGAAATGAGTGGAAGGAAGCCTCCAGCTGCAATGATAGTCCAGGCAGGACATTAAGGAGTGTGGATGAAGGAGCCCATCATCCCTCTGCTAGTCCAGGGGCAATTGAATCTTTTATTTACAATGAAGGGTGGGGGCTGATGGAGCTCAGCCCCCTGTTGCAATGATGAGGACGGTTAGCAGCCATATTGTATCATCAGCCATCAAAAATTAGGGACAGGCGCCCTTGATTGACCTTACTGATACTAGTCGGCATGGTTACCAGCCCTTTTGCACTGCCCCATGTGCCAATAGGCTGATGATGAGGATGGAGTTCCATCTTATTGTACCATCAGCCATCCATAGCGTGGGGGGAGCAAGGATGTTGGTGTTGAGTGCTGCACCATCGCGTCTATCTGCAGCATTCAGTAAAGATAGGGTGACATGTAAAAGAGTCAACAGAGGATTGTTTTCACTTCTGGTGGTGGGTGGGGTGTGTGCGCAAATTGCCAAACTATGCCCTGACCCACCGCAGACACTGTGTTTGGCCCTAGAAGCATTTGGAGCTCATCCAAGAATGCAAATACTTTTCGGAGACAGCAGGAACTGTGGGATACCTTGCGTCCTCATTCCCCCCTCCCTCCATGAGCGTCCATTATATTCTTTGGCTTTCCGTTACGCTCGTCACGCAGCTGCGTGCTGAGTCTGTGCTATGCCGTCTGTCCGTAGATTTCTTAAAAATACTTTGGACCAGGCGTAAAATTACAGTAATTACCCTAATTAGATGCAGGAGTCTCCGAGCGAGATCACCCCGAGGAGGGTCACTGAAGGAGATAGAGAGCGCATGCTGCGTGAAAGCTAGCACGAACCAGGGCCCGATGCAGCCGTGCTCGGGGAGGCAATGCTCCCTGAGTTCCTCATGAAAGCCTCGCACGGAAAACTGTGCTACCACGGAGCACCCAATAAGGCAGCTCTCCCCAGGAACCTCCTGCTGATGCTTTTCGATTAACGCAAGGAGAGCTTCGTGGAGATCTCCAAGGATGATTTCTGTTCTATCCCCATATCTAGAGAGCCCTCCTTTTCACAGAGTTAAGATTCCTGTTATATTAAGAATAAAAGTTAACATGGTTACAGCACTTACCGACTGCTCCTTCCCCTGATTCAGGGTCCGGGTTAATGGCCGGGGAGGGTTGTTGGGGGATCTCCGTGACGGTGATGAATAGATCCTGGCTGTCGGGGAAACCAGCGTTGTAAGCGCTCTCGCCTGCCTCGTCCTCCACAAACCCTTCCTCATCTTCCCCGTCCGCGAACATCACCGAGGAACTGGCCGTCGACACTGTCCCATCGTCAGAGTCCACGGTCACTGGTGGGGTAGTGGTGGCAGGCTCCGTAGCGTCCGTTTGCCGCTTTGATTTTTTGGTAGCCTTGTCTGGGGTCCTTGATTTTCACGTGGCGCTGCGTTGCATCCCGCCTGTATCCTCTGTCTCTCATGGCTTTGGAGACCTTCTCGTAGGTCTTTGCATTCCGTGTTTTGGAGCGCAGCTCCGAAAGCAGAGACTCCTCGCCCCTCACTCCGATCAGATCAAAGAGTTCCCGGTCAGTCTATGCTGGGTCCGTCTTTCTATTCACAGATAACATGAACTCCTCTGCTGGAGAGCTCTGCATCGTTGCAGGTGCTGCGGAGCTCGCCCCGATGTCCAGCCAGGACGTCAGATTCAAAGTGCCCAGACAGGAAAATGAATTCAAATTTTCCCGGGTCATTTCCTGTGTGGCTGGTCAGAGAATCCAAGCTCGGACTGCTGTCCAGAGCGTCAACAGAGTGGTGCACTGTGGGATAGCTCCCGGAGCTACTAAGTTCGATTAGCATCCACACCTAGCCTAATTCGAGCTAGCCATGTCGAATTTAGCGCTACTCCACCTGTCGAGGTGGAGTACCAAATTCGAACTAAAGAGCCCTCTAGTTCGAATTAAATGGCTTCCTGGTGTGGACGGTTGAGCGGTTAGTTCGAATTAACGCTGCTAAATTCGAATTAAAGTCCTAGTGTAGACCAGGCCTAAGTATGCCTCATTAGCTAACATTATATATTTCTAGAAGGTTTTTATGTACGCTAAATTGTATGGCTATGTACTATACTCCCAGAATGCCTTGTACTCATGCTAAGCTTTATAATGGAAAGTTATAAATAGGTAAATTTTGTATAATCTTTTGTTCTTTTTAGCTGTAGAATCTGTCAAACACAAGATGTATGTTTTGTTGAGACTTGACAAATATCCAGTGTTCTAGGTATGACTGGTATAGTATGCTGGGGATGATCTGTACAGATGATACAAAGGTACCTTGAAAAATAGGAATGAAATTAGATAAGAAGGGGATTGAAGTCTGTAATACAGAGACTATCGTGAATTTTCAGACTATCCGAAACAAGGGGGATATAAATATGGGCAGAAATTAGCTCATACTTTGGAACAGAGTGAAGATATAACTTCTGCAAGCCTGTTCTCCAGATGGGTAAAGTATAAATCTATTTGTGCTGACTTGTCTTGTTTAATAAATGGACTGAGCGGAGTTTTCTGATGTCACCTTAATTGATCATTTAAACTGAGCCACTAACAGTATATTGATCACGTTGGTAAAGTAGGTGTGTCTGTGCAAATATGGTCTGCTCCTGAGGTCTTTTCCCCCAGTTCATGAATAAGTGGCAGGGGAGAGCTCACTCAGACCATAGGCTTAGATAAATACTGCTTCTGTGTCACTGCGTACTATTACTGACCCAAATGGAAACACTTGCAGTGCCAAGTTCATTGGGCTTGCTCAGTGACCCAGTTGGCAACAAGGGGGTGTAACCCTGAGACCCCATTGAAAAGTGACTGCCTCACGGGATCCCAACCCAAAAAAGAATGGAGGCACAGACCTGCCACTTGAAAGGAGTGATTTCAAGGTACTGGAAAATCATCTCAGGAGGGGCAGCCTACCCTTGGGATAGTGTCACATCTTGTCTTCTGGTGTCTCTTTGGTGGCGGTCTCGTGGTACAATTTTCGGGGTGGATCAAACAAATGAGTGCCCATAAGGCACTAAAAATATGTTTTCTCCAATCCCTGTGCTCCGTTAGCTAAGGAATCAAAGGCTTATAGTACGCCCAGAATGCCATAATCCTTTCTTTCCACAAAGCCAGTTTTTGGCAGACATGTTGGCGACTTCTCTTTTGGGCTTGCCTCTTTTCTCGTTTCTCCGTATTGGCTCTGATTCTCCTCTCACATATACACCAGTTTTCAGCTCCATTGAATTGATTCCAGTTACTTTTGTAGCTCTACTGGTTAAGAACATAAGAAAGGCCGTACCGGGTCAGACCAAAGGTCCATCTAGCCCAGTATCTGCCTACCGACAGTGGCCAATGCCAGGTGCCCCAGAGGGAGTGAACCTAACAGGCAATGATCAAGTGATCTCTCTGCTGCCATCCATCTCCATCCTCTGACGAACAGAGGCTAGGGACACCATTCTTACCCATCCTAGCTAATAGCCATTTATGGACTTAGCCACCATGAATTTATCCAGTCCCCTTTTAAACATTGTTATAGTCCTAGCCTTCACAACCTCCTCAGGTAAGGAGTTCCACAAGTTGACTGTGCGCTGCGTGAAGAAGCACTTCCTTTTATTTGTTTTAAACCTGCTGCCTATTAATTTCATTTGGTGACCCCTAGTTCTTGTATTATGGGAATAAATAAATAACTTTTCCTTATCCACTTTCTCGACATCACTTATGATTTTATATACCTCTATCGTATCCCCCCTTAGTCTTCTCTTTTCCAAGCTGAAGAGTCCTAGCCTCTTTAATCTTTCCTCATATGGGACCCTCTCCAAACCCCTAATCATTTTAGTTGCCCTTTTCTGAACCTTTTCTAGTGCTAGAATATCTTTTTTGAGGTGAGGAGACCACATCTGTACACAGTATTCGAGATGTGGGCGTACCATGGATTTATATAAGGGCAATAATATATTCTCAGTCTTATTTTCTATCCCCTTTTTAATGATTCCTAACATCCTGTTTGCTTTTTTGACCGCCTCTGCACACTGCGTGGACATCTTCAGAGAACTATCCACGATGACTCCAAGATCTTTTTCCTGACTCGTTGTAGCTAAATTAGCCCCCATCATGTTGTATGTATAGTTGGGGTTATTTTTTCCAATGTGCATTACTTTACATTTATCCACATTAAATTTCATTTGCCATTTTGTTGCCCAATCACTTAGTTTTGTGAGATCTTTTTGAAGTTCTTCACAATCTGCTTTGGTCTTAACTATCTTGAGCAGTTTAGTATCATCTGCAAACTTTGCCACCTCACTGTTTACCCCTTTCTCCAGATCATTTATGAATAAATTGAATAGGATTGGTCCTAGGACTGACCCTTGGGGAACACCACTAGTTACCCCTCTCCATTCTGAGAATTTACCATTAATTCCTACCCTTTGTTCCCTGTCCTTTAACCAGTTCTCAATCCATGAAAGGACCTTCCCTTTTATCCCATGACAGCTTAATTTACGTAAGAGCCTTTGGTGAGGGACCTTGTCAAAGGCTTTCTGGAAATCTAAGTACACTATGTCCACCGGATCCCCCTTGTCCACATGTTTGTTGACCCCTTCAAAGAACTCTAATAGATTAGTAAGACACAATTTCCCTTTACAGAAACCATGTTGACTATTGCTCAACAGTTTATGTTTTTCTTTGTGTCTGACAATTTTATTCTTAACTATTGTTTCAACTAATTTGCCCGGTACCGACGTTAGACTTACCGGTCTGTAATTGCCAGGATCACCCCTAGAGCCCTTTTTAAATATTGGCGTTACATTAGCTAACTTCCAGTCATTGGGTACCGAAGCCGATTTAAAGGACAGGTTACAAACCTTAGTTAATAGTTCCGCAACTTCACATTTGAGTTCTTTCAGAACTCCTGGGTGAATGCCATCTGGTCCCGGTGACTTGTTAATGTTGAGTTTATCAATTAAATCCAAAACCTCCTCTAGTGACACTTCAATATGTGACAGTTCCTCAGATTTGTCACCTACAAAAGCCAGCTCAGGTTTGGGAATCTCCCTAACATCCTCAGCCGTGAAGACTGAAGCAAAGAATCCATTTAGTTTCTCCACAATGACTTTATCGTCTTTAAGCGCTCCTTTTGTATTTCGATCGTCAAGGGGCCCCACTGGTTGTTTAGCAGGCTTCCTGCTTCTGATGTACTTAAAAAAACATTTTGTTATTACCTTTAGAGTTTTTGGCTAGTCGTTCTTCAAACTCCTCTTTGGCTTTTCTTATTACACTCTTGCACTTAAGTTGGCAGTGTTTGTGTTCCTTTCTATTTGCCTCACTAGGATTTGACTTCCACCTTTTAAAGGAAGTCTTTTTATCTCTCACTGCTTCTTTTACATGGTTGTTAAGCCACGGTGGCTCTTTTTTAGTTCTTTTACTGTTTTTCTTAATTTGGGGTATACATTGAAGTTGGGCCTCTATTATGGTGTCTTTAAAAAGGGCCCACGCAACTTGCAGGGATTTCACTTTAGTCACTGTACCTTTTAACTTTTGTCTAACTAACCCCCTCATTTTTGTATAGTTCCCCCTTTTGAAATTAAATGCCACAGTGTTGGGCAGTTGAGGTGTTCTTCCCACCACAGGGATGTTGAATGTTATTGTATTATGGTCACTATTTCCAAGCGGTCCTGCTATAGTTACCTCTTGGACCAGCTCCTGCGCTCCACTCAGGATTAAATCTAGAGTTGCCTCTCCCCTTGTGGGTTCCCGTACCAGCTGCTCCATGAAGCAGTCATTTAAAGTATCGAGAAATTTTATCTCTGCATTTCGTCCTGACGTGAAATGTTCCCAGTCAATATGGGGATAATTGAAATCCCCCACTATTATTGGGTTCTTAATTTTGATAGCCTCTCTAATTTCCCTTAGCATTTCATCATCACTATTATTGTCCTGGTCAGGTGGTCGATAATAGATCTCTAATGTTATATTTTTACTAGAGCATGAAATTTCTATCCATAGAGATTCTATGGAACATGTGGATTCGCTTAAGATTTTTACTTCATTTGAATCTACACTTTCTTTCACATATAGTGCCACTCCTCCCCCTGCACGACCTGTTCTGTCCTTCCGATATATTTTGTACCCTGGAATGATTGTGTCCCATTGATTGCTCTCAGTCCACCAGGTTTCTTTGATGCCTATTATATCAATATCCTCCTTTATCACAAGGCACTCTAGTTCACCCATCTTATTATTTAGACTTCTGGCATTTGTGTACAAGCACTTAAAAACTTGTCCCTGTTTATTAGCCTGCCTTTTTCTGATGTGCCAGATTCTTTTTTACGTGACTGTTTATCATCTGATCCGGCCCTTACATTATACTCTTCAGTCCTCTGCTCCTGACTATATCCTGGAGATTCTCTATCATCATTCTCTATCATCATCCCCTAAGAAAAGTCTGTGTCTGATCCACAGGCTCCTCTGCAGCGGTCGGCTTTCCCCCCATCTCCTAGTTTAAAAACTGCTCTACAACCTTTTTAATGTTTAGTGCCAGCAGTCTGGTTCCACTTTGGTTTAGGTGGAGCCCATCTCTCCTGTATAGGCTCCTCCCATCCCAGAAGTTTCCCTAGTTCCTAATGAATGTAAACCCCTCCTCTCTACACCATCGTCTCATCCACGCATTGAGACTCTGAAGCTCTGCCTGCCTACCTGGCCCTGCGCGTGGAACTGGGAGCATTTCTGAGAATGCCACCATAGAGGTCCTGGATTTCAGTCTCTTCCCTAGCAGCCTAAATTTGGCTTCCAGGACATCTCTCCTACCCTTCCCTATGTCATTGGTACCTACATGTACCAAGACCACCAGCTTCTCCCCAGCACTACACATAAGTCTGTCTAGATGCCTCGAGAGATCCGCAACCTTCGCACCAGGCAGGCAAGTCACCATACGGTTCTCCCGGTCATCACAAACCCAGCTATCTATGTTTCTAATAATCGAATCTCCCATTACTAACACCTGCCTTTTCCTAGAAACTGGAGTTCCCTCCCCCGGAGAGGCAACCTCAGTGCGAGAGGCAACCCCAGCACCATCTGGAAGGAGGGTCCCAACTACAGGAAGGTTTCCCTCTGCTCCCATTGACTGCTCTGCTTCCCTGGGCCTTTCATCCTCCTCAACAGCACAGGGGCTGTCTGACTGGAGGTGGGACAATTCTACAGTGTCCCGGAAAGCCTCATCAACATATCTCTCTGCCTTTCTTAGCTCCTCCAGTTCCACCACCCTGGCCTCCAAAGTCCGTACATGGTCTCTGAGGGCCAGGAGCTCCTTGCACCGGCTGCACACATACGCCACCCGCCCACAGGGCAGGTAATCATACATGCAACACTCAGCGCAATAAAGTGGATAGCCCCCACTCTGCTGCTGGGCTTCTGCCTGCATTGTCTCCTAGTTAATGGAAGGGTGGTTTACAGAAAGGGGTTTTGAAATGTGGTTCGGTTTATGGGCTTTAGGGGGACCACAGGGAAGAGGTTTAGGGCTGGCGAGGGACTCCCACTCCCTTCCCACTCCCCTTCTAAACTCCCTTGCGAAACTCCCTGTTAGCAAAGCTCCCTGGTCGCTTGTGCACAGCTTTATAAAGCCCTGGCCTGAGTGAATGCCCCGCCCACTGATTAAGGCTCAGCCAATTACCAGAGGCTTCGAGCTTTCAAACCTGCCTCCAACTGCCAGCCAGAGCACACGGTCCCTCAAACAAACAAACAAACAAACAAACAAACAGACTGACAAACACAAGCTCAGCACACAGCAAGTAACCCCCAAACACAAACAAACACACACTACAGACAGTCACTTACCCCACAGATGCTGTATTTGCTCCTCCTTCACCTGGAGAACTCCCTTGCGAAACTCCCTGTTAGCAGCCCCTGTTCGCAAAAAGATAGTTTTACCAGTTCCTAATGGACAGGTATCCATATCATAACCACTTCTTCCTATTTGGCAGTGATTAGTCCCCTTATTGATGAGCAGAGAGACTAAGAATGAAATGGCTGTAGAGAATGAATTACATTCCAGTAGCTCTTACAGTGTGTATTTATGCATGGGTTTTTTAAAATTTTGAAACTGAAGGTATAGTTATGGCCTCCGTACTGTGTAGTAAGATAAAACAGAGGAGGAAGGAATTGCAAATAGAAGTTGAGGAGAGAAAAAAAAGGAAGAAATTGTTTTAAGGTCAACCTCCTTGGGTTCCTACATAGTTGCTAATGTGTTAGAGATTCGGTGTCAGTCACAATAATATAGAGGTGATTTGTTTTGCTGCCTAGCAGAGACATTAGGAACTTCTTTTTCTTGCAAGTGAGTCAAAGTAAGAAAGGCAGCACAAACACGGAATGTGTGATGAGAAGACAGTCCCAGAATTGAGAACTGACTTGTTGGGGAAGCTGAGAGGTTTTTTTTGTTTGTTTTTGTTGTTGTTTTTTGTTTGTTAAAAGGATTTTAAAGCAGTGGATTTTTTCCCTAGAAGTCATAGATAACAGAATGTTTAAAAAGGGTAGAAGCTTCCGGATGGGAAACTAGAGATATAAAAGTGACTCAGAAAATGGAGAAATTGTGTTAAACTGCGGTGATAGATGTAGTAGGGATGTTTGACAAGTAGTAATAAAGATAGTCATTAAAATATGCTTGAGGGGTTCTGAGAAGAAGTATGTTTCATTTTTGTATACAAATTCTTTATAATCAAATGTCATGGAATGTAACTACAATGAATTCACATTTTTAGTAACATTTATGGAAAGTAACTCAGTTACCAAGGTGAAGGGCCAACTTTTTGGGGCTCAGAAAGACCTCCAGTTCCCCTATGTCCACAAATCATACTGGCTGGGAGAATAACCAGTGGCACTAATACCCTAAGTCCTCCTCCTGCTGTTGGCAGGTTGCAACTCCTTCAACAATTTGCAATTGCAGCTTTCTGCCTTAAGGATAAGCCCCCTGAGTGGAAAAAGTGCAGGTAGACAGAAGCAACCCTCATGAACAGATGAACTTTTTCAGAAGTAAGTGCTGAAGATACTGAATAGGAGGGTTATTTTTCTCTTTGGCTCAATAAACCAGTGTAATTATTTTAATCAGCCCCAATGTGTGTGTGTGTGTGTTAGTTTGTTAAATTAAGAAATGCAATAAGCACTGAAATTATTTATTAGGTTACGTATTTGCAATAACTACACAATGACCAGTTCTCCCTTTCTCCCCTTATTCATTTTTAAAAAGCTCTTTACTAAATTCCCCAGAACAGTGCCATTAATAATTAAATACTTAACTTTCTTCAGACAGAAAAAATACAGTAAATATTCTATTTTCTGGGGTAACTTGTAGTTACAAATTGAATGATTGTTTAAAATCAATGTTAATATATATTTTATGATTCTTATTCTGCTTTCCCATAATTACAAAGCTGTTTTAAGAAAACAGAGACCATACTAATGAAAGTATATCTCCAGGCAGTGATAAGCTTCTTCTGTGTATGTTCCAATTTATATGAAATCGATTGCATGCCACCACTGGAGACTGAAGTCTTGTATTAATCAGCTGGACATATAGTACTGAATACATTCCTAAATATACCTTTAATTTGCTCATTGCTGCCCCAGGCCCTGATTCTGCAAACAGATCAGTCATTGTGGATCTGGATAAAGTTCCTTTGACTTAAATGGGACTCAACTCATGCATTTGGCTCCTCACCAATGCATTTGTCTGCAGGGCTGGAGGCCCAGGTTCCTGCAGGTTGGCATTTGCTTCTGTACCATGTATATCCTGCCCACTGTTCCGTTCTTGTATTGAACTGAAGCCGTGGGTACTTTATTCAAGTATGGTACATCACACAATTGAAGCAAAATGGGATAAAGCCCAAAAAACTGTAGTCAGATGGTGATACGCTGAATGTGAACAAAGCATTTTATAAGAAGTAGAGGGTGGGAGACTAGAAAATTATTTACATCCCACCTGTATGGATGCTGGGACTTGATAAGTCCCAGGATAGACTACCCAGATATCTATCACCCATCAGAGTACTAGGCACCTAAACATCAGCTGGAGCAAATCAGCTTAGATATATTAAAGTTACTGGAGCTGCACCAATTTACACCAGCTGAGAATCTGTTCATAAGTTTCTGCTCAGATACTGTTCACTTCCTTTTATTACTCTAGGGGGGAAAAAGTAGGATGCAGTCAGGCAGAAGTAGTTGGTTTGATCTCTTAAAATGAAGTAATCGTACGAAGAATGTCGAACACTGACCAGAAAGTTCAACAGATATATTTGTCTGAGTAAACAAACTATCCCAGAACCCAACCCCACGAGTTACAGTTCTGCAGTCAGTGCACCAGTGTAAAACAAGACTCCAAATGAGTCACTCCTAAACTGAACTGAAGTAACAGTTCAAAAATTGAAACAAATAAATTGAGTGTTACAAGCTGTAGTTATTAAATGTGGTAAGGCAGAGTTGGGCAGTTGTGGGAGATTTTCTGAGTGTAGGGAACTAAGAGCTCAAGGTGCAGAAATTGGCTAGACTTTTCATTAAGAAAGGAGGTTGAGGACTAGAGAGAATAGAGGAATCTCTTGAGATAGGATTTAAGAGAACTGGGGAGTTAGGCTCTGGGAAACTTTAAATTGTAGGAGCAACCTGAATGAAGGATCCATGTTTGACTTAGGGTGGAGGTGGGGGAAGAGAAGGAGGCATCATTAAAACAAGCTAGATGTTTTGGGAATAGAATAAAATGTTTTTCGAAGACTGGAGGCAGGGGCAAGGGGATTAAGGATTGAGGATGACAGGAACTGAGAAATTAGAGGGAAATTTTATATTGGGTTATTGTATTCTGAAGTGCACAGGAAACTATAAAGGTTACTAAAGTTGGGTGAGACATTTTCCCATTTTAGAAGGAAAGAGAGAAGATGCTATTTTTTTGATACAATAAATTTTGAAGAGTTGAAAATAAAGGAAATTAAGGTTAGAGTTGAAATCATTAATAATGTTCAGATAACTGGTAAACATTTGAAGGGAATGTTTTTGGTAGTATAATAGGCAGATTTATAGACATGGTAAGTGTAGGAGGCAAAAGAGTATTTGGGTTGAAGGCCAATGTTTAGATGGCAGATGTGAATGTACAATTAGAGTCAAAGAGGGATAATGGGATGTTGGAGTTTTGTTTGAGGGCACGTGATAAAAATGATTTTTGCAGTGCTCAGATTTCTAGAAGTGATATCACACATCGCTATGTGAACTCCCTAGGTTGCCTTTATGAGGAGGATTTAGAGGCTGTATTCACTGTGAAAGTATGCAATAAGGGCATCAAAGTTGAGGCATTCTTGAATCCTGTAAAACATAGTGTCAGAGTTTGTAAACTAAAAGGAGAAACACACAGACAAGTAAAGAGTAGGGGAAAAGGATATTACGTGCAAGTAAAGTCCTCACAGGTATAATTGACAGTGTCTTGATACATTTTTAAAATTAGGTATATTAATTAGATAATTGAGTGGTAAAAGGGGCATCCAATCTTGCCATTACACTGGTCTACAGTTTTTGAGAAGTCGTCTGCTTCAGGGATAAAATGTGCTATTTATTATGTATGATGTGCTGAATTAAAATATGACAATTAAAACTGATTGGCTACTGTTTCTATGATATTTAAGTTTTTACATTTTATGTCTATGTATATTGTGTAGATAGTAGAGTTTTAATCATAAATTGTAAACCTAGGTCTTTTCATGTGTTTATGGTTGCTTTACATGATATTTCACCTGTCCTGTTTATGTCACACTTTAAAAATCAGCAAAAGGGTTATATAACTAAAATTTATTATGAAACAAAAGGCAAAAAACTACTATGTACATAGTTTAGTCCTATTCAGTGTCTACTCGGCGCTTCTTGGCTTGTCTCTTGTATTCATTAAATGGAGCATCTCTTGTCACTGTCCAGCAATAGTCTGCAAGCATTGATGGACTCCATTTGCCCTGATAGCATTTCTCCATTGTTGCAATGTCCTGGTGAAATCGCTCGCCGTGCTCGTCGCTCACTGCTCCGCAGTTCGGTGGAAAAAAATCTAGATGAGAGTGCAAAAAATGTAGCTTTAGTGACATGTTGCAACCAAGGCTTTTGTATGCCTTGAGGAGGTTTTCCACCAACAACCTGTAGTTGTCTGCCTTGTTGTTTCCGAGAAAATTTATTGCCACTAACTGAAAGGCTTTCCATGCCGTCTTTTCCTTGCCATGCAGTGCATGGTCAAATGCATCATCTCGAAGAAGTTCATGAATCTGAGGACCAACAAAGACACCTTCCTTTATCTTAGCTTCACTTAACCTTGGAAATTTTCCACGGAGGTACTTGAAAGCTGCTTGTGTTTTGTCAATGGCCTTGACAAAGTTCTTCATCAGACCCAGCTTGATGTGTAAGGGTGGTAACAAAATCTTCCTTGATTCAACAAGTGGTGGATGCTGAACACTTTTCCTCCCAGGCTCCAATGACTGTCGGAGTGGCCAATCTTTCTTGATGTAGTGGGAATCTCTTGCACGACTATCCCATTCGCAGAGAAAACAGCAGTACTTTGTGTATCCAGTCTGCAGACCAAGTAAGAGAGCAACAACCTTCAAATCGCCACAAAGCTGCCACTGATGTTGGTCATAGTTTATGCACCTCAAAAGTTTTCATGTTGTCATAGGTTTCCTTCATATGGACTGCATGACCAACTGGAATTGATGGCAAAACATTGCCATTATGCAGTAAAACAGCTTTAAGACTCATCTTCGATGAATCAATGAACAGTCTCCACTCATCTGGATCGTGAACGATGTTCAGGGCTGCCATCTCACCATCGATGTTGTTGCAGGCTACAAGATCACCTTCCATGAAGAAGAATGGGACAAGATCCTTTTGACGGTCACGGAACATGGAAACCTTAACATCACCTGCCAGGAGATTCCACTGCTGTAGTCTGGAGCCCAACAGCTCTGCCTTACTCTTGGGTAGTTCCAAATCCCTGACAAGGTCATTCAGTTCATCTTGTGTTATGAGGTGTGGTTCAGAGGAGGAGGATGGGAGAAAATGTGGGTCCTGTGACATTGATGGTTCAGGACCAGAAGTTTCATCCTCTTCCTCGTCTGACTCAAGTGAGAATGATTCTGGTGCATCAGGAACTGGCAGTCCTTCTCCGTGGGGTACTGGGCGTATAGCTGATGGAATGTTGGATAATGCACAGTCCACTTTTTTTCTTCTTTGACACACCTTTCCCAACTGGAGGCACCATGCAGAAGTAACAATTGCTGGTATGATCTGTTGGCTCTCTCCAAATCATTGGCACTGCAAAAGGCATAGATTTCCTTTTCCTGTTCAACCACTGGCGAAGATTTGTTGCACAAGTGTTGCAGCATATGTGTGGGGCCCACCTCTTGTCCTGGTCTCCAATTTTGCAGCCAAAATAAAGGTGATAGGCTTTCTTAACCATAGTGGTTAGACTGCGCTTTTGTGATGCAAAAGTCACTTCACCACAAACATAGCAGAAGTTATCTGCACTGTTCACACAAGTACGAGGCATCTCTGCTCACTTTGGCTAAACAGAAATGTGTCCCTTTGCAAAATCAAACACTGACAAATAAGAGAGCACGATACTGTATGATTTCTAGAGCTGATATAGGGCAATTTGTTCAGCAGAGTGATGTAAGCTTCGTTATGATTGCATCATCCATGACTTCTAGGAATAACATGATGCAATTCATATAATGTATGACGCAATACCAGCTTCAGATTGCATCATTCATTGTTTTGCATAAAAAGCAAGTACTGTCCAAACCCAGTCATAGATTTATTCATAGATCCAGTCAAAGATGTATTTTAGTCATTTCTGGTTTAAATTGAGATCCCTTCCCTTTATAACTCACTTATCCTCCGCTATTTCCAAGTCAAGGGTCGTATATATACTGACTCAATAGCATATCTTGAGCACTAGAGCCAATCAACAATTTTAAGCATCATTTTCGTTCTCAGTGACCCAGAATTAGTAAAGTTTGACTACATTTATTTCAGAAGCATTTTGGCTGTAGAGCAGTGTTATTAGTCAGCTAATTTTTTGCATTTATCAGAAGTGAGTCTTCAGAAGGTATTTGTATATGGAGTGCATAGTGTCCTTAGGGATCATGGAAGATCTTATCTTTGAAGAAGCTGGCAATAACGAACACAAATTGGGATGGAGAATGCTGAAGGTGGTTGCAAATAGGTGATGGGACTTGTATGTATGGGAGTGAATGAGTGAACAGGTAATACTGCTTGATAAGGAAGGTGAAAAAAGTGAAGAGAGAACAAAATTGTAGTGGAGGAAGTCCAAGTCGGCCAGGGAATCTCGGCAGATGCATTCACTGGCACAGAAGCAGTAGTGGAGGATTCATAGGTTGGATGAGCCGTGTTTAAGGATTAGTGGTCAAGAAAATGAGGTGGTGGGTAGGGAAGAGAAAGTTGGGTAATGAAAAGGTCAGAGATAACGTAGCATTTGGCAAGGTCAGGGTTGAGCAAGTGGTCTTTTTATGAGTCAGAAAACTGGTCTGGGGATGAAAGTCAAACTAGTGGGCTAGGGTGAGGAGTTGGGTGCAAGTTTTCTGCATGCACAGGTGTGTTGTAGGTAGGCTAAGGGCTCAGCTGGGAAGTTAGAGATTGAGATTATCAATGATGAGAGTAAGACTAAGAGGAAGAGAGATGCAGCTGGAGAGAAATTGAGTGGGACAGTAGATGACAGATACATGGAGAGGGATTAGAGCTATGGATCTGATGGAGTGCAATGGGAGGGAAGTTGCGATAGAACCAGGAACTGGAGGTTGAATAGAGCAGAAATCAAGAAGGAGCTGAAACAATGAAGTGTATTCTCCACAGACATGTCATATAAAAAGTTAAATTCAGCAAGAAGATGTTTAAAGGATGGGAGGGGAATGAAGAATGGGTTACTAAGGGCTGGAGGAAAAAAACAGATGTTCAGGAGTACAGTTTTGGTGGAGATATCCCTTATGGATGAATTTATTAAAGGGTAACTCTATATCCTAGTGCACAGTATAGGAAAGAAATTTGTGAAGTACAGGTAAGAGCTAGTAAGGAACTCATGAAATTAAAGAACTACTAACAGTAGTATGTAACATATCACTGAAATCAGCCTCTATAGCTACCTTCCACTCATCTGCTAATGTAATGCCAATTTTTAAAGACTGCTCCAGAGAAGATCCTGGCACTTACAGGCCAGTAAAGCCTCGCTTCAGTACTGGGCACAGTGGTAAAAACTGTAGTAAAGAGCAAAATTATGAGAGACACAGATAAACATGATTTGTTGGGGGAAGAGTCAACATGGCTTTTGCAAAGGGAAGTCATGCCTTATCAGTCTATTAGAATTTGTTTAAAGTTTAAGGAAGCCAACAAGCATGTGAATAAGGGTGATCCAGTTGATAATGGTATACTTGGATTTTCAGAAAGCCTTTGTCAAGATCCCTCACCAAAGGCTCTTAAGGGAAAAAAAAAGTAGTTATGGGATAAGGAGGAAGGTCCTCTCATGGACCAGTAACTGGTTGAAAGATAGGAAACCAAGGGTTGGAATAAATGGCCAGTTTTCACAATGGGGACAGGTAAACAGTGGGGTCCCCCAAGGATCTGTACCAGGGACTGTGATGTTCAACATACTCATTAATCTGGAAAAGGGGGTAAATAGGGAAGTGGCAAAGTTTGCAAGTGATACAAAATTATTCAAGATAGTTAAATCCAAAACAGACTGTGAGGCATTACAAAGGGATCTCATAAAACTAGGTGACTAGGCAACAATATGGCAGATGAAATTCAATGTTGATAAATGCGAAGGAATGCATATAGGAAAAATAATACCAGCTATATATATACAATGCTGAGTTCTAAATTATCTGTTACTACTCAAGAAAGAGATCTTGGAGTCACCGTGTATACTTTTCTGAAAAGTTCCACTCAGTGTGTGGCAGTGGCCAAAAAGGATAACATTAAGTTAAGAACTTTTATGAAAGGTATAGAGAATAAGACAGAAATATCATAATGCCTCTATTTAAATCCATGGTACTCCCACACCTTGACTACTGCATCCAGTTTTGTCACCTCATCTCAGAAGATAGTGGAACTGGAAAAGCTTCAGAGAAGTGCAAAAAAGATGATCAAGGTTATGGAATGGCTTCCATATGAGTAGAGACTGAAAAGACTAAGGCTGTTTATTTTAGAAAAGAGATTATTAAAGACTATGATAGAGGTCTATAAAATCATGAATGATGTGGAAAAACTGAGAAGACATGTATTTACCCTTTCACACAATACAAAAACCAGGGGTTACCCAATGAAATTATAGGCAACAGGTTTAATACAAACAAGAAGTACTCTTTCCATACTGCCCAACTAACCTGTGGAACTCATTGCCAGGGGATGTTCTGTTGGCCAAAAGTATAAATGGGTTCAAAGAAGTACTGGATAAATTCATGGAGGATATGCTGATCAAAGGCTATTTGCTGAGATTGTCAGGAATGCAACCCCGTAGTCAGCATGACCCTGAACCTCTGACTATCAGAAGCCAGGAATGGAAGACAGGATTGGATTGCTCTATAATTGCCCTGTTCTCTCCAATCCCCCTTAATTTCTGGTATGGGCCACTGTTAGAAACAGGATACTGGGGAAGATGGGTCATGGTCTAACTCAGTATGACAGCTTTTATATTCTTATGCACTTTCTACATCAACCTGCATATTGTTGACTTTAACTATGTCATCATGTATCCATATTCTTATTGCGGTCTTGCCAAAGATTGTTCACAAATATACTGAAGCAGCTTACAACAGCAGAAACAAAATGCTCTACTTATAGTTTGTCATCCTTTATTTCCTGAGCCATTTGCCAAACGAGGAAAAGGTCCTTTCTTCAGCCTTACTGTAATGGGTTGGACTCACCCCTGCGGTGCCTCCTGCTGGTGACTCTGGGGAATTAGCTCTTTCCAGCCCAGAAGCGCCCTCTGCAGGCCAGTGATCCACCTGTTTGCTACTGGCCCCGTGTCCCTCCCAGGACCCCGGTGCCCCTTTAACTGGGTTTCCCCTTCCCAGGGGAACCCCCACCCTACTATCCCCACTTTGCCTCAGTAGTGGCTACTGCCCAGTCTCTATCTAGCCCCCGTTCCCTGGGGCAGACTGCAGTAGCCAGCACTCATCATCAGCAAAGGGGGTTTGGACCTGCTGCCTTTGCCTACCCCTAGGTTGCCCCCTGCAACCCCCAGTACCTTTTGCCCTATGCTAGGCCGCAGCCTGGGGTTTTCTAGGTTGGAGCTTCCCCAGCTCCTCAGCCTTTCCCCAGCCCTGCTTCACCCTAGGTACCTGGTCTAGCTCCCTGCAGCCAGGCCCTTCTCTCTCTGAAGGCAGAGAGAGACTGACTGGGCTCCTGGCTCACAGCCTTTTATAGGGGCCAGCTGTGGCCTGATTGGGGTGTGGCCCAGCTGCGGCTACTTCCCCAATCAGCCCAGCTTGAGAGCAGCAGCTCTCAAGCCCTGCCAAGCCGCTTTTAAACCCCTTAAAACCAGGAGCAGGGATCCGCCCTGCTACACTTACCCAATGATGTCAGCCTTCACTACAACACGTTTTTTGCACCCCGTTTATGGTAATTTCATCTAGATCACATTTCCCTAGTTTGCTTATGAGAATGTCATGTGGAACTGTGTAAAATGCCTTGCTAAAATCTAGGAATATCATGTCTACAGCTTTCCCCTATTCACTTGGCTAGTAACCCTGTCAAAGAAGAAAATTAGGTTGGTTTGGCATGATTTGTTCTTGACAAATCCATGTTGGCTATTATTTATCACCCTATTATCCTCTAGGGGCTTACACAAGAGCCACAAGAAAGATAGAAGAATTAGAAAACCTGACTTATAGTGATAGACTCAGGGAGCTCAATCTATTTACTGAACAAAGAGAAGGTTAAGGGGTGACTTGATTACACTCTACAAGTACCTACATGGGGAACAAATATTTAATAATGGGCTCTTAATCTATCAGAGAAAGTTATAACACAATCCAATAGCGGGAAGTTGAAGCTAGACAAATTCAGACAGGAAATAAGATGCAGATTTTTAAATGAATGTAATTAACCATTGGAACAATTTACCAAGGGTCATGGTGGATTCTCCAACACAGACCATTTTTAAATCAAGACTAGATGTTTTTTCTAAAAGATCTGCTCTAGGAATTATTTTGGGGAAGTTCTATTGCCTGTGTTAGACAAGAAGTCAGACTAGATTATTACAATGGTCCCTTCTGGCCTTGAACTCTATGAATCTATTAAATTAGTTGTTTAATAAGTTTTTCCAGTATCTTCCAGGTATTGAAGTTAGACTGACTTGGTGTATGGTTCCCTGGGGCCTCTGTTTCTCTTTTTAAAGATAAGTACTATGTTTGCCTTTTTCCAGTCCTCTGGGACCTCACCTGTCCTCCATGAATTCCCAAAGAGAATTGCTAATGGTTCTGAGATTGCTTCAGCTAGTTCCTTAAGTACTCTTGGGTGAATTTCATCAGAGCCTGCTAAGTTGAATATATCTCACTTATCTAAATATTCTTTAATGTGCTCTTTCCCTATTTTGGCGTGCATTCCTTCTCCCAAGTGTTAAGTATCTAGTCACAATTTACCCTTTAATGCCTATTTTGCTTCAGTCTTCACTAAACAACTCAGCCTTCTTGATGTTGTCCATTATTAGCACCTCTGTACTAAGTAGAGGACCTATGCTTTCCCTCATCTTCTCTTGAGCCTGATGGATTAAATGGCAATTGAGTCAAAACACTCCACTGTTTTGTGAGACATTATTTATTATGTGAATTGATTTAGTTCCTTCACGCCTTTCTCCATTTTGGGGAATAGAAGGGTATGCTGTTCTTACTTTCTTTCATTTTTTCATATAGTGCATTTACAGTTAGGCCCTCTTCATAGGAAGCCACATTATCTAAAAATATCTTTAGATTGTTGTAGCACTTATTATGTGCCAGACACTTTCCATGCACAGAGAAAGACCCAGCCCCTGCTCCAAATTAACAATTTAAGAATTCAAATTATTTTCTTCTGATTTTTTTCTCCAAGTTACAGCTCTCATAGACACTTTTCTTTTATACTAATTCCAGAAATGCAGCTATTCTATTGGCCAGCCGTCCATGGTGCTCGGCTGCCTTAGGCTTTCCCTAATTGTAAATGAACTGTCATATAGGTCACAACACTGTTTAAACCTAGGCCATCATGTTCCCATCTTAGCTTCTTCCACTAAGCTTTTCGGTTGTTAAATGGCATTGCATTCTCAGTCATTTGCAATGTTGCTACCAACCACATGGTAGCAAACACATGATCAAGCATCTACTTTGAGTTAATAGATTAAATCCTGGATGGAGAAAACCAACTGTATGCATGGGAGATCTGTGCGAGCTGGGTGGTGGGGGGGGTGAGGAATTTCCCCCCTTCTCCCCCGCCTCATTCTATATATGCTTCACTGTTATTCTTGAGCTCTACTTCTCTGTGAGAATTTTGCAGGTGGATTTGTGTATTCATGGATTCCCTGCCTCCACCTCCAACCCTTCCCCATCCCACCCTGCCCCAAACCCCCTCTGCATGCTAAGACAGAGGGAGTGCCTACCAATTATAAATGTATGGCATATACAGGGGGTGTGGACTCCTGTGTGGGCACACTGAATCCCGTTACTTGGCATACTGGCTGTGCTGCACTCAAGGTTTTCTATGGTTCTGGTGTGGGGATGAGTATCTGTATTTGTATAGCCAGGATGGAACTGTGTTTCCGAGTTACTGCGTGAAGTGCGTTCCATTTCCAAAATGAACTGTGCCATACCCATATACTATTTAGTAAAATGACTAGAAGCTTACTAGATTTGCTTTATGCTAGTTTTATTGAGCTTATATTGAAATTACTGAATGTTTGTAAGTGGAATCTTCTACTAGCACAACAAAGTGTGACTTATAATGTGGAGAATTTTAATTTGTTTCTTTGTGATGTATAAGAAAGATTTAAAAAAAAATTGTGGCTATATCAGTAACATCAAGATTTATCTTCCCTATTTTGCTGAAGAACTCCTTGGAAGGTTAGAGAAATAGTGTGGGAGTTTTCTCAGCCCTCAGCTTAAGAGGAGAGGACACTGAATCCTCCACTTAAAAAGCTTTTCTCCTAGGGCTTTGATGACAGAGCCCTCTGACCACTTGGAATCCCAATTACTTGGGATGCTTGAATGCGACTCTATGAAAGTTCAGGCATCTGCTTGTATGGATGCAAGTGCTGAAGTAGAGCCTAATTCCCCCCCCCCCACCCCAGTAGTTTAAGTTAAATAGGTGTTAACAGAAAGAAATGAAAAACAAAGATTTCTAAACAGGTAGAATAAAATCCCTTCCCCTCTCAGTTGCTCTGGTTCCAGTGTCTTGTCACTTGTGAGGTTGTCATCCCTCTCCTTCTCTATCCCAAGGAAATTAAAACCTGAATCAACTCCATCTCCTCCCTTCCACCTCTGCGATATTGTTACACATCAAAAATAAGAAAAGGCCACAAACACTTTTTTTTTCTCTTTTGCAAGTCACCTTTACAGTAAAATTGATGAAATTATTAAAAATAAAATCTGGGGAACTGTTTTACAATTTAAGAGAGCAAGATATAATTTATTTTTTCCCTCAGTAATCTGGGTGTTTGTACTGCGGAAAAGGTTTTGCCATGCACCTGCTGCAAATACCACCAGATACTATTGGAGTGCAAACAGTTGAAGTAAATACTGAGGCAGAAGTTACACTCCTCATTACTGGTAACAGCACAACCTGCAATTTAGGAAATCCCCACCTAATTTAGGGCTGATCAATATTCTGATGCTAGTGTGTGGTTTTCTTTTAAGTAACTTGCACGTGCAAAATAATTTTGAGTTCTTGTAGACACAGAGCATAGAGGAAATTAAGGATAGGCAAACACATTCAGATAGAATAAAAAAAGCCTGAACTTTCATCCAAAGCTCATGCTAAACCCGAACTGAACAAAGTTGCATGTCCAAGAAGTTCATTTAACTTTTGGTTCTTGTTTTTGCATGTACAGATCTCTTTGCACTTCCTGGTTTCAGCCATAACCAGAAGGTGAAGTACTGAATTGAGAGAAAGTGTCTGCCATACAGGTAAGAGTGAGTGTCTGGTATACAGGTAATCTATATAGTGTACTTAGATTTTCAGACAGCCTTTGACAAGTAAGCTGTTATGGGATAAGAGGGAACGTTCTCTCATGGATTGGTAACTTGTTAAAAGATAGGAATAAATGGTCAGTTTTCAAAAGGGGGAGCAGTAAATAGTGGTGTCCCCCTAAGGATCTGTACTGGGACAAGTCCCATTTAACATATTCATAAGTGATCTGGAAAAAGGGGTAAACAGTGAAGTGGCAAAAGTTTTGCAGATGATACAAAACTACTCAAGATAGTTAAGTCCCAAGCAGACTGCGAAATGCTACAAAAGGATCTCACAAAACTGGGTGATTGGGCACAAAATGGCAGATGAAATTCCATGTTGATAAATGCAAAGTAATGCACATAGAATGCATATACATATAAAATGATGGGGTCTAAATTAGCTGCCATCATTCAAGAAAGAAATCTTGGAGTCATTGTGGATAGTTCTCTGAAAACATTCACTCAATGTGCAGCAGCAGTCAAAAAAGCTAACAGAATTTTGGGAATCATTAAGAAAGGAATAGGTCATAAGATAGAAAATATCATATTGCCTCTATATAAATCCATGATACGCCCACATCTTGAATACTGCGTGCAGATGCAGTTGCCCCATCTCAAAAAAGATATATTGGAATTGGAAAAGGTTCAGAAAAAGGCAACAAAAATTATTAGGGGTATGGAACGGCTTCCATATGTGGAGTGATTAATAACACTGGGACTTTTCAGCGGGGAAAAGAGACGACTAAGGGGGGGGGGGGAGGATATGATTGAGGTCTACAAAATTATGACTGGTGTGGAGAAAGTAAATTAGGAAGTGTTTACTCCTTCTCATAACACAAGAACTAGGGGTCTCCAAATGAAATTAATAAGCAGCAGGTTTAAAACAAACAAAAGGACATATTTTTTCACACAACGCACTGTCAACCTGTGGAACTCCTTACCAGAGGATGTTGTCAAAGCCAAGACTATAAGATGGTTCAAAAAAGAACTATATAAATTCATGGAGGATAGGTCCATCGACGGTTATTAGCCAGGATGGGCAGGGATGGTGTCCCTAGCCTCTGTTTCCCAGAAACTGGGAATGGGCAACGGGGGATGGATCACTTGATGATTATCTGTTCTGTTCATTCCCTCTGGGGCATCTGGCATTGGCCACTGTTGGAAGACAGGGCACTGTGCTAGATGGATATTTGGTCCTACCCAGTATGGCCATTCTAATATTCTTATCAAAAGCTTGTTCTAGCAAAGCAAGGGGCATACACTTCTGGCTGCATAAACTTCTGGCTGCTTATCTGAATTGAATCTTTAAACCTTTAGAGATTCACACATCTCTACCCCTAGTAATCCCCCTCCACACACAACTTTTTACATGTTCACCTCAGCACTGTACATGATCCATTCGTGTTCATTTTTTACAATCTTAGATGCAATTAAGTTTTAGTAACATGAATATTTACTTGCAAAAAGCAAGTTTTAAATTTGCCTTCAGCAAGCATTCACACTAGAAAGTTAATACATCTTCAGTTGCAAGCTGTAAAATAAACAAAGTCTAGTTTAAAATTTGAATAATAAATGCATTTGGTGTAGGCATTTCGTGATCAGAAAAAGATGATGAAATTCATCCAGTAAATAATTCATTATGAAATATCTGCTTTGCTTTTATTTAACATGTTTCTTGGTATATTTTGGAGTAGTACTTGGGCTGCTGAAATGTAGCTTGGCACTAATGGTACCATAGAATCTATGAACTCCCAAGAACTAAACTATTCACATGAAGTAATATGTCCAAAAATCATAGAGTAACTATCTTAGGGAAGTATTAAAACAAAAAAAGGAAAAGAAAAATATTTATGCTGTCAGAGAAATTATCTGTATTTAGAACCTTGATGCTTCTCTGACACACATTTTGGTTTCATGAAAACTAGAGTAGTTTCTAAATGGAGAAAATTGCATTTAACATAGGAGAAATTAGTCCTGAATGAGAACTGTAAAAACAATCAGTTGTCAATTTTGCTTATGTTTCCTACTGTTTAGTAGTTTTCAGCCTGGGTGCAAACACTGAACCAATCTAGTCCACAGTTACAAACACTGTTGCAGCCATCAGTGCCTACTGTATAAACTGAATTTACACCCTTTCAGTGTAATCTTGTATTTCTTATACTTTATAGAAATGTGGCTATTGACACTGTATCATTTTTGGAATCTAGTACCATTGCATTGTTTCCTGACTTTGCTGGAGAAATTTCCTCTCAAAATCTTTTTGATATACAAGTAAAAATACCAATAAAAGGTTTTCTAGTTTTGACTGAAAATAGAAAACTTAGATCTTTAACTGGTATAGCCTGATTAAGTTAAGTTAAGTTATAACCAGCATAGCCTGATTAAAGTCAATTGCCATTGCTATCAAAGCATTCAGTTAATACATGGAGCCATATAAAATCTATAGAGAGAAACTCTTGATTGACTAACCTTAAACTACTGAGTCTAGTTGTACAAAACTACTGTAGTGGAACCTGAAAACAAACAGAAATCAGCTATGTGAACTTCTCAACTTGGATTGTATTTCAAGAAAGCTGCCTTCCTGCCTCTAATGGCATACAAAGATTTAGTGCTTGTTTGTAAGCCTGAGAAACTTTGAAGGCTTTTCTGGGATTGTTCTTAACCCAAGAAAAAATAGCATTTGTTTTGAGTTTATAGGGTGAGTTTGTGGTCCTTTTAAAACAATTTAGACAGAGGTCCATCGGTATGAGCTGGCAAAGGGTTCACTATTCTGTAATGGTGCCCCCTAACAGGCCTGACAAACTCATTACACCTAGCACACCGCTTTCATGGTATTCATCCATAATTGATGTCATATGAGATCTCAAAAGCCTGTCATACTGATACTCATAATACTTGTGAGATGAATGTGCAGATGGTATTTAAGGAATTGTGTATATGTACTGAAAACATGTTTTGCCATCTGTGTCCAAGGCTGACAAACAGGTCTTTTTCAGATGGGAGTTAAGATGTGTATCTCTCCGGCAAATGTAAATTAAGCATTGTAAGCCAACACAGTGGGAGCCCAATTTATATATGAGATTAGCGGGGATGGGAAGCCACCAGAGACTAAACCAAAGGGGGTTGTCCAGTCTCTGGAGGCCAAAAATGAACTTTGATGAATATAAAAAGAATGCAAGGAGACATTTTGCTATCCATTCACTGAGGGAAAACCCTTGCTGGAAGGGGTGTTTCATGAATGCTTTTACCCAGGTTTGTCTGAAGCCTGCTAGCTCTGCAAAACTTTAGGGGAAAATATTATTTATTATATAGGAAAGGTAACCATTGATAGGTGTAGACCCAGGTTTGTATTTTATAATTTTGTTTTATATGTAACCATTTTTGTTTCCCTCAGTATCTCTTAAATCTTAGCTTTTGATAATAAACGTATGGCTGTCTTCACTGTAATTATCTCCCATATTCACTCTGTGAGCCAGCAACTAAAGAGTGACATCGTTCATACCTGCAAAGCCAGACCTTTGCAATTCCCCAGTGTTTGAACTGTAACACAATTTTGAGAACCCAGTTTTGTGCATCCAATATTAATGACTTACTAGAGAACAGCTGTTCAAAGCAGTAGCACTGTGTGACTTGATCTATGTTCTTGAAAGTTACTTGCACACCAATAGACAACTAATGCTATATACTGGTAGAAGACACCAAATAAAACTAAAAGTCACTGGAAATGACCCACAAGCCACTTATGTTTTTTTCTGAGCACTCAGCTTAGGTTTTTCACTCCATAAACTCCCATTTTGCTTTATCTAAGTAGCCTCTGTTATTGACCTTAGTATTAATCAGATTCTAGAACAGGGGTAGGCAACCTATGGCACGTGTGCCAAAGGTGGCATGCGAGCTGATTTTCAGTGGCACTCACACTGCCCGGGTCCTGGCCACCGGTCCAGGGGGCTCTGCATTTTAATTTAATTTTAAATGAAGCTTCTTAAACACTTTAAAAACCTTATTTACTTTACATACAACAATAGTTTAGTTATATATCATAGACTTATAGAAAGAGACCTTCTAAAAACTTTAAAATGTATTACTGGCATGCAAAACCTTAAATAGAGTGAATAAATGAAGACTCGGCACACCACTTCTGAAAGGTTACTGACCCCTGTTCTAGAATGTCTTAAGTAAACCTTCCTTTTTTGTTTCTCAAAGTGATAAGATCTGATTAGTTAAATTTTCTCATTTCTAAAGAGACTAATGTGACAGAGGTCTGACTAATACATGCTATTAGAAATATGATTTCTTTTGGGAAAAAATGTACAGTATAAACTGCGGATCAAGTGACTATATTAAGACTGCTATGAAAAATGACAGGAAGCTTCCTATCATTTTGTCTTCTGCAGACTGACATTTAAAAAACAGTGTTACTTATAATGGTGTGAATGTATAGAATGACTGGTAGCTTTCTTTAAAAGGATTAGAAATGATCTTTTAAAAATGACATGTAATTTTAGGAATAATTGTATTAGCCCATGGTGAGACTGTATGAGATATGTGAGTACTCTTCTGTGTCTGCGGTATTAATACCTTTATGTTCAGTATATATGTTTATATGAATTCTATATGTTATGTTTGATATTTTTGAAGAATTGAAATGATCAGAGATAAATATCAAGGGTAAGGAAGCTTTTTATTAGCTATTGTTCAGGAAATGACAGGAACACTGCAAAGTTTGGTAAAATTAATCAATCTATCCACTCTCCTATCTGGTGTGGAGTTGTGCGAGTATTCTGTGTTTCTGTAGGAGATTCAGATTCTTGCTATTCCTTAATTTAAACATGTAGGAAGGTAAATACTAGAAATAAACATTTATTATGTTATGCAGAAACCCTGACTTGGCTGGACAGAGCAACAAGAGTTTAGTAGAGCTAGTGTGTGAGGAAATCATAGTAATAACTTCATCTGTTTGAGGGCTAGAGGTTCTACTGAGTTTAATTGTTTCCTATGTCTGTTCATCCTCCTAATACTCAGATTACAATCAGTGTTAAACTGTGCTGGGAAAGGTCCTCTACTTCTGGGAATAGCATTAGAGTGAAATTCTGCTCTCATTTGCATCCATGCAATTCACTTGTGTTGTTTACTGTGGGATTGCATATGTCTAACTAAGGGCAGAATTTGGTGTGAAGATGCTTTGTAATTCTATGGATGTAAAGTCATTTCTATTAATATTCTCTGCTATAGGTTAAAAAAAACCCTTTCATGGTATGCTAATGTCAGTGCTCTTGAAAGCAGGCAAAGGCATGGATTTCCATGTTCTAACAGGAATATTCTTTATGGGAAGAGTGACAGTAACTATAATTATGATTAGTTCAGGAAGTTTTAACCTCAGTGTAAACTGAAATTCTGTCAACACATATGGGCATGTTGGAAACCTGAGGTATGAGAAAAATTAAATTCAAATACATTTTGAAGCAGAATATTTTTCAGTTGCTATTATATTTTCTATTATCATATATTTCTCATCCATTCAATAAAGCCAATGCTTCATAAATAGAGCAGTGAGACATGTGTGTTCAAATGCTCATGAGACCCCGAGCAAGATCTCTGATGTGGAAGCACTTAGAGATCTGATAACATCGTTCTCAGCTATGACTGTACAATACAATGCACTGATTGTGATGGTGAATATGTTGAATATGGAGAGGCAACATAAAATTCCCTGAATGTCTGTAGGGTGTATATTTATGAAATGTTGCTGCATAGTACTTATTAAAAGCATAACACCGCATAAGGAGAACGTCTGTGATCCATGCACCTCAGGCCAGAACCTTGGGCACTGACAAAGTTGAGATGAGAGATGGTACCGGTACATTGTGACATTCAGATAGTGCATCTTTCACAGTTAGGACCATGAAAAAATGCTGGCCAGATTACTGGCATAGGGGCAATTACAAAAAATCAGATGAGGTTCTGGGTACAAATTTCAGGGCTAGACCCTCTGCCACACATGCCAAGTACAATTACTGTGCATGAATGTGACCAGGAAAACTTAATTTGTAATCTCATCCTAGCCAATAATACTTCAATACCCCAAATATTTTTAGTATTTCATTTCAGACAAACCCTCAACCATGCCTTGATTCCCCTCCTCCCAAAACAACCAAAAAAGTATGAGCTGAAAGCATGTCCTGAAGTGGACAAATCTATGATGGCGTGTACCAAGTAGAAGAGCACACTCCAGAACCAAGAACCCCTCACCCAAAAAATCCTCCTCAGACACATTCCTTTAAACCTCTGAAGGAACTTCCATTCTGAGGTACACTACAATTACTATCTAATGCAACACTAAGGCTAATGTATTTTCATAGTGCTCCCCTTATGAAACATCTTATACAGTATGTTAATTAAGCATGCAGGAAATAAGCCTGTCTTTCAGTTTATTCCCAAAATTTGGAGAATGGTGCTCTTGAGTAATACAAATGATCTGGAAGAACATCCTGGGTATTGATATTCAGATGAACATACGAAGCATCCCACTCTCCTCCAGAATGACTATATCAATACTGCCTTGACAAGTAGCTCTTGAAAAGGACTTGCTACGGTATTAATTAAGAAGATCTCGTAATTCCTGGGCTGGGATAAATTGTATTTCAAGGCCAGATGGTGCATTTTGTTAGATTAAGTCAAACACAATACTTGCTGTGTAGGATCAGGTCATGTAAATAATTCATTTTTCACTTACTCTGTGACCTATCTATAAAAAGCTTTAAAATAACTCCTAAAGCCAGTGGCTCAGATTCTGGTACTCTGGCTCGAGCTGAGTTGAACCTTATTTCACAGCATACCCAGTAATACCCTACTCTCAAATCCACATTGACCTGAGTGAGATTACTTGTGGAGTAAGGTGATACTCCATGTGTGAAGGGCTCAGAAATTGACTCTCTGAGAGCATGCATGTAATTATAGATGGAAGGTTGGTGTTCACCAGCATCACTGCATTACAACAATCTTTGTATAGGGGATAATTCTAAATTAAAAATGTTTTTTTGGTGTCTTTCCCCTCATCAGCTCTTCTGAAACCAGAGGATCTCAGCTGGCCAGAAGATCATGTCCTTAGATTGCTGCTCTAAAGAGTGTAAAAACATGTTTCCTTTTTCTTTTTTGGCTGTAAAGTGCACTACAGAAACAACAGCAAATACCTCCGCATGGTGTGACCGTATGGAAGTTTTTGATGTCTGATAATACAGAAGTATTTTGTGTTTCTAAGAAGCTAGTTAGAAAGAGAAAATGATACAATATAATTTACTTTCAGTTTCTCATCCTATAAATGCCATTAAGTACTATAATGGATTACCAGTGTTTCAAAGGAGAAATTGCACTTCCTTTATCAGTACAAAGGCTTCAGGGGTGTGTTCTCGTATTATTAAGATAAATAACATGAAGAAACTAAAAGCTAATTTTCATATTAACCATTATAGTGCTGAACAGTGTATTTGCTGCATTCTGAAAACATACTGAAGTGAAGCTAGGTGTCTATGCCATGTGTAATCAAGAAATGGAGAATTGGGTTAGTATCTCTAATCAAGCTTTTTGTCATCCTTACTCTGGCATTAAACCAAGTACCATGCTGGGTTTTGGATTATAGTCTCAATGTACTAGTCTTCTTCCAGGCCTTGTATTTATATCCCATTCAAATCACATTCTTCTTTCCTTCCATGGGTTAGCCAAGATGAAAATGTTTGTTCTGCTATAGTGCAACTCCCACTACAATGGTAAACAACTTCTGAGTGGGAACTACATATACTTCAGAGGGGTCTGGTTTCTCCATTAACTGTAAGGTACTCATGAATTTCATGCCTTCCTCATCAAGAAATGATACCCTTTCTTGTTGTTTTCTCAATTTCCCCCAAAGATTTTCCCACGGACCTCGCCAAGAAAGATTTCCCTCTCCTAATTTCAGCTCAAATGCAGTATGGGTCAGATCCTGAAGTCCCTTTTTATGTCTCTCCAGTGGCACAAAGGGACATTTAAGTTTCCATAAGACAACAGCTGCTTAATCCCCTAGCAAAGAGGAATCCTGAGCTGCACTACTACCATGCCAGCCTCACCTCTTCTCCACAGTGTAGGCGGTGAAGGTAGGAGAGTCATGGCCAGCCAGAAGGCAATTCATTTTTGTCATCTTGGCCTGTATGTGTCCCCATGATGGCCATTATCTTTTGACTCAAGTTAGAACAGCTTCAGGCTTCTCTAACATGTGCAGAGGAGTAGATCAAGATGAGGGGAAAGTGGCATAAAGCTACTTATGCCCTCACTTTCCTGGTGTGCCATAGCATTGCTTTGATGCCCCTCTAGATTTTGTCCTATATATTTGTGTCATAGCACCCCATAAAAATGATATTTATAAGTAGCAGTTCAGATAAGTCAGACCTTACTGAAAAGCTATAAGCTTTGACAGTAGCTTAATAAAGTCCCTAAAACAGAATCCAGAACAAAGTAATATGTTTCAGCAGCCCCCCTTTATCACTTGTGAATAATTTAAACAGGCTTTTTTATTACTTCGTACTGTTCATTAAGTGTCAGACAGATGTGTGACCTGAATAAATATTTAAGCATATTACTGTTTGTGAAAAAGTCCCATTGTTATAAAATGCTTTTGGGAATTTGCGGTCATTTCAGAAGAGTAAAAGCAGTGAACTAAAATTGTCCCCAGATTATATTAGTTGCATTACCAAAGAATATTTTTTAGTTTGCCCAGCGTGTTTTGGAATTCAAGAGCTAAATAAATTCTTGATAACTAATGACAAAATCACACACATTTTATATTGATGCTGACTTTGTTAAATGTCAAACAGGTCCTATAAACCAATACTGAAAGCTGTAATTTTTAAAATAACCTCATACAATTATATATTGTTGGTCCAGAAATGCAGGAATTAAGGCACTTCCAGGAACAGGTTTTACATGGCAGGCCACAAGTTTATTAAACTAATGCCAAAAGAGTGGTGGGGAGGGGGCCTCTTTAAATACGGGAAGTTCTGTGGGGCTGATGGAGTATGAGTATGAATATAACTATCCAATATAACCAAGAAGGAAAGGAGATGACACTCCGTTTTATCCTAAATAGCCAAAGATTCAGCCCATGCTGGAATCCCTTATGCAGGGCCAGTGCAACCCATTAGGTGACCTAGACGGTCGCCTAGGGTGCCAGCATTTGGGGGGTGGTATTTCGGGTCCTTCGGCGGTGACCGCAGCAGCTGGATCTTCAGCCGCCACGGTCGTTGTCGGCATTTAGGCAGAGAGAGCTGGGGCAGGGGGGCGCGGGGAGGGTGGCCTGCAGCAAGTAAGGGGGGGCACGTAGGGGAACTCCCCGCCCCAGCTCACCTCTGCTCCACCTCCTCCCCTGAGCACACTGTCCTGCTCTGCTTCTCTCCCTCCCAGGCTTGCGGTGCCAAACAGCTGGTTGGCGCCGCAAGCCTGGGAGGCAGGAGAAGTGGAGCGGCGACAGTGTGCTCGGGGAGGAGGCGGAGCAGAGGTGAGCTGGGGCGGGGAGCTGCCGCACGGCTCCTTGGGCCGGGGGGAGCTGCTGGGGTGGGTGGGTGGGGTGCTCAGGGCAGAGGGGAGGGTGGGGAGCTGCCGCGGGGGGGGGGGGCGCCTTAGGGTGGGGGGCGGCGGAGAGCTGCCACAGGGCTCGAGGGGGGGGGCAGGCACAAGGTGGAAGTTTTGCCTAGGGCATGAAACATCCTTGCACCTGCCCTGCCCTGCCCTGCCCATCCATTGTGCGGGGAATGACACTGACTCATTCTGCACAAAATGTTACTCTCTTCATCTCGCAAATGTTCAGGATTGGTGCCAATGCTGTTCTGGGTCCTGTGCTTAGTTTTACCACAAGATCTGGTCACTCGTATTCCAACTATAGCACTGGACAGCAGCCACAAGTTGTCAAAAAAGTGTTCTTAAAGGGTTGTCCTCCCCACACTTCTTTTAACTCCCATAAGTAACTGATTAGACCTCCAGGCTGATGTGAAAATGGCAACAAAAATAAACCCCAACCAAAACAATTGAATGTGGGTCCAGTCTTTTTGGAGGGGGAAATCCCTTCCAAACCACTGAAAAGGTGGTCTTTCTAGGTCCATAGGCATACCCAGAGATCTAGCTAGGCAACTACAGGTGGTAAGGGTGGGATGAGTGGGAGAAATTCTGTGGGTCTTTATTCCCAGAGAGGTCGATGCAGGAACTTCCAGGCTCTTCCACCCCGGACACATTTTATCCTTGTGCCCAGAGGAGGGCAGGAGAAGGGGTAGGCCGGGACATTTGCTAGATGCTGTTAGGTTGTTATATCTGATTATATTGCTTCTTTACCTAGTTATCTGATGAAGTGTTTAAAAACACCCCATATTTCCAGTTTTCTGTTTTAAAGAAAAAAATGTTAAATAATAAAAATATTTTTGCTCGACACAATTTTTCTTTGTTTTTACTGGCTGTGTTACATGATGGCTTATGGCGTTTTGGTTTGGAGATGTATACCCAATAGAACAGCTGCTAATTGGAATATCTATGATCTGATAATTCGGCTGCAAATGGTGAGAGATCCAGCTCTTTCAAGAGTTTTAATGAAAGTTTCAGTTGGACTGGTTCAAGGGTTTGCTTACTTTATTTAAAATGGTTTGTTCATTGCTAATAATTTCAAAACTACTTCCTTGCCACAGTTTCAAATGGAGATTCAAGGAAGCTGAATTTTTTGTTTAATCTGTATTTTTTTAATGAGGAACATTAGATTTTGGAGCAAGATAACTTTCTATTACTGGCATCCTTGGTAGAAACATTCAAACATCACACTTAAAAAAAGGAGCCGCAAAAGAAAATTGTGTAAAATGTGAGGGTTAGTTTCATTATACTATTTTAAACTTTAGTTACTTGTCTTATATCTCAGCTCATTATAACAAATGATAGTTGTTGGCTTAGTAGAAGCCATTAGAGATGGATCCAGTGAACTATCTGCTCCATTTGTTATCCACCAACTAGCAAGACTTTCTGGGGAAAAATCTATATTTGCTCTCTGAATCACAGAGAGAATATTTAGAAAACCGATGGATAGTGTGCCAAATCCTGCTTGCCATTGTAATGCTTGTCTGAGTACGGTGAAGAGAAAGTGGTCTGTTACTTGGGAACTAGATGTGGACCATATTGTTTCATGACAACATTAAGTTTCACTGTTCCCCTTCTGTGAAGTGGGACTCCTGGATAGGGTTGCGAACTTTCTAATCGCACAAAACCGAATACCCCTGTCCTGACCTATGCTCAGCCCCTTCCTCAAGGCCCCACCCCAGCTCACTCCATTCCCTTCCCCACCATCACTCACTTTCACCAGGCTGAGGTAGGGGGTTGGGGTGTGGCAGGGGATGAGGGCTCTGGCTGTGGGGGCGGGCTCTGGGGTGGGGCTAGGGATGAGAATTTGGGGTACAGGAGGGGGCTCAAAGCTGGGGATGAGGGGTTTGGGGTACTGGAGGGGGATCAGGGCTGGGGTAGGGGGTTGCGGTATGGGAGGGGGTGGGGTGCAGGTTCTGGGATGGAGTTTGGGTGTGGGAGGGGGTTCCAAGCTGGCACAGGGGGTTGATGTGCAGCAGGGGGTTCAGGGTGCAGGCTCCAGGCGGTGCTTACCTCAGGCCGCTCCTGGAAGTGACTGGCATGTCTGACTCTTACGTGAAGGGGCTAAGGGGCTTGGCACCACTCCCGCAGCTCCCATTGGCCACTGTTCCCAGGCAATGGGAGCTGCGGAACCAGTGCTCAGGGCGGGAGCAGCGCACGGAGCCTCCCTGACCCCTGCGCCTCTAAGTCGGACATGTCGGCTGCTTCCGGCAGCTGTGCAGAGCCAGGGCAGGTAGGGAGCCTGCCTTAGCCCCACTGCACCACTGACTGGACTTTTAACTGGATGCCTAGCAACCCTACTAGACATTTTGGCTTGGGCTGCAGCCTGCACTCTGGAACCCTCCCACTTTTCAGGGTCCTAGAGCCTGAGCTCCAGCCTGACTCTGTTTGACTGAGCTGCATTGCTATAAAGGCAGGGGAGAATCAGGAGACTTCTGAAAGCAGCATGCAGATGACCGTGTCTAGTGCCTTAAGATCTGTAGGGATCTGATGATTTATGGAGCTGAGTACACACTCAGAATTTCTGGTCCTCTGTGCAAATACCTCATAAAAGGGACAACATGGTGCAGTGACTTTCTACTTGAGTTATGTACAGGGTCGGCTCCAGGCACCAGCACAGCAAGCAGGTGCTTGAGGTGGCCAAGAGGAAAGGGCAGCAAAAACCCTGGAGCCAGCCCAGGTTGTGTAGTGCATGGATGTTCTGTATATAATGTAGCAGCAAACAGAGTAGAGCTGAGTATGAAATGTAGCTTAAGCATTCAGCACCTAAAGGAAAGGATGTTGCCTTAGATCTGTTGCTCAAAGTTCTTTGTGAGGAACAAATGTATTTTGCCTTTAAGGCTTTGAAAATTGTATTGATTTATTCCAAGACTTGCAGTGCCATAAAGTCATTTTATTTTCTCTTATACAAATACATACAAATGAAGTTAAAGCATTTTTACAATTTTTGTGTGCATTTTCCTATGGAAGCAGAAACCGAATGCACTCGGACATGGGAGAAATAAATTACTTACTGCATTTTGCTGGAATGTATATGATAAATGCAAAGAAACAAAAGTGCTATCTCATGCATCCCTGATAGTTGGTAACTTGCTGTCTACAACCATTTAAAGAAATAGATGACTGATGCTCAGTCTAGACCAATCAATTTGTTTCTTAAAACTGCTGCAAGTATCTTGGGTGAACTCTTGGCCACTGGGAAGTCAATGGCAAAAGTCTCATTGACTCTAACGGAGCCAGGATTTCACCCTCCCTGTGTTCATAAATCCAGGAAAATAATGATATTAAATATAAAGGCTGAGATTTTGTTATGTTATATTGTAGCTGAGAAATAATATGTGGTCATATAGTATGTGAGCCCATCAGTTTTGGCATTTAATTTCCTAGGTTCATCCTTTAAGAAAGTTATCCTCTAACGGGTGGCACCAGTCAGAGAAGGCCAGTTATTGCCTATTACACGTCTGTCACATCTTGCGCGCATTTAACATGCACGATTTCAGCTTTAAGCAATCGGGGGGAAAAAAAAGAGGGAAAAATAACAATTTAAATACTGTCACTGTAGTGCGGGCAATTCCACCCGCCATTCAACTCAGTGTAATTTTGACTATACGTGGTTTTCGCTTTACGCGCTAACCGCAGAATGGAACCCTCGTATAAGATGAGACTCACCTGTATCATGATTAATGACTATCTGTGGGTACTTCTGCATTGTGTCAGCATTGCCCCCCCCACCCCCAACATGCAATTTTTGAGCCCCAAACAACTAATAGCGAAGTCAAAAAAGTAGAGGAGATGTATACAAATGTATCTGGGGTTGATGAAACTGAGTGATACCAGAAAACAGCTGAGTTATATAGCAACAGAAATAAACTTCTGGTCTATTTTGCACAATTGTTCCTTTAATCTCTCCTACAGGATAACAATTTTTGGCACAGCCAGCCAATGAAACACCAGGTTAGAATCATGACACCATCAGGCTAAACTCTCACTGGCTGGCTCTACCATGTGAGCATTACACTAGCAACTTCTGAAAATGGTCTTTTCCAAATGAACCCATTTACAAGTGTCTAACTTCACTGCGATCGTGTCTTCATGTACAACACTGAGTTCTCCGACTGACTGCAAGAAGTGTACCTGCTTGAGATAAAAAAATGCCAAGGTTCTTTACTATTTTTTATGCAGATAAGGCAGGAATTTCATTTGATTACTTCTATACAAAATAAAAGTGCCTATAATAAGCTAACTGTACAAACTTGACATTTCAACTTCCCCCACATCCTTTCTGTGTGTATGTTTGCTAGCTGGTTGACTCTCAACTCTCTTGATCAGTGTCGCAGGCTAAGAGTTACAAACAAACTTTGTTTTATTATGTTTGTCGCTTTTGACCGAGGCAGTCATAAGAGTCTTTCACATCTGTGCAGGGTTTTATGTTGCTTGACCAAAATTGAGAAGGAACTGCAATCTTCCCTCTCTGCTGTAGGTTTTTGTTGCTCTGGCTAGTGTCACTGTGTTACTGAACATCGAAGGAAAACCTCTTGATGAACAGCATAATGTCAGCGCTGGCTGCCAAACTAAGGAAACAGTTGGTTGCAAACACCAATGATGACACAGGCAGTCAGTGTCTCCCTTCAAACTTCATCCATCTCTGAACAAACTGATGGAAGCTGCTATATATTGTGTGGTAGCAGTGCCACCAGCTGACTAGTGCTCCTGAATGTCCCCCAAATGATCCCAGACATTGCATTTAAGGGAGCACTAGAAAAGGTAAATGGGGGCCAGCTGGTCTGTGTAAAAATGGAGATTTAAAACTAGAAGGAAAAGCTAAGTAGTAGTTTGTCTCCCATATAGTCTGGTGTGCAACTTTTCCTCATCTTTTCACAGCACAGAAACAGGGTGATGAAAGGATGCAGTGCCATTCATATGAGTTCCAGATCCTTTTCCTGATCAGTGTCTTAAATTTTGAGACTCCTTGGGTATAATTCTTGTCATTGTTTGTTTGGTTCTCCTCATTATCTTTCAAAAGGATGGAATTCCTTACCACAGTCCCAAAGTTGCATGGTGGACGGGACTTATGTCATCCCCTCTTGAGTCCCCATTCCTAGTTTCTAACCTAAGAGCTAAATTCTTTCCCTGCCTCTCCCTCCCAAACCACCCCCTCCACAAAAACCCCCAACAACTACCAGGTCAAAGGGGGGAAAGAGTTAATTACAAACTAAATACACATATGCGCACACATTCGCCAATGGGGAAGGGAATGGTTTATGGCTACGCACAGGTTATGGCTTTGCAACAGCACAGAAGCTGAGGATTCATGCAGACATTAAGTCCCAGCCCTCAAGGCATATGCCCTGAGAGGTTTCCTCTCCCTGATCTAACACTACCCTTGGCAGCATAGCTCCCTAATGCCCCAGTCCAGCAACCAGTTAAGCATGGGTGTAAGTTTATTCCCTGAGTACCCTTATTGAATAAGGGTAGGCATATGCTCAAGTGTTTGCAGAATCAGGGTTTCTATGGATATGTATACACTGCAAATTTAAGTATATGCCTATCCATGCTAGCTTTCTAGTGCAGGTAACCACAGTAGTGAAGACCTGCCAGCACAGGCTTCAGTACAGGCTAGCTGCCCTGGTACAAGCTTGCCAAGGACCCTTGGTGGCCATTAAGTTCCTGGCATGTTTTGTGGTCTATGCCACCAAGTTTTCACTGCTATTTACTTGCTTTAACTTTAATCTAGCTAGCACAGGTATGTCTATCCATGCTACAATTACACCGTCATTTGCTG
Source organism: Mauremys mutica (assembly GCF_020497125.1). Lineage (NCBI taxonomy): Eukaryota > Metazoa > Chordata > Testudines > Geoemydidae > Mauremys > Mauremys mutica. The sequence goes on from NC_059078.1 coordinate 83,030,080, forward strand.
TGTAAATATACTGTGTAACTGCAAACCTCCCAAGAACAGCTTAGAGTCGTGAGACTTCCGCTACATTCTACTTCTGGTGGTATCCAAAGCATGAGCAACAACTCTCCTTGCAAGGATCTGAGTGACAGGAAAATGAAGTGTTTCATTTTTCCCCTTTCAATCTGTATGTTTGAATTGTAAAAACACATCAGAGGCAGTGCACTACAATTACTGTCTGAAGAACACCGTGTTTGAGTCTTCTTTGATCTTCCCTTCACTGCTTTCCAGCAGCACCTGCTCACTGAGTAAACAACTCCATTATGGACTAGCCAAGAGTTTGGTAAAACATGCTTGTCAGAAAATCTCCTCATCCAGCAGATCAGTATTCCTAACCTAACTGAAACAAATCATTAGGTCATTAAGTAGCTATGGAGTTGCATTAAAAAAAAACTGCTGAACAAAGAAAACTCACTATTATTAAATATGCAGTTGAAAATTGCACATGCATAATGGGTGTCTAGTTAGAAATATAAAATGATACAACTAGGGGAAGGCAAACTGGACTTTAGTGATAGCTCAAAGTGTAGCAATCTTCTTTAAATCTAAAATGATGCATTCATAGCAGAGCGACAGATCAGTTTTCATCTCTGGTGCAACCTACTGTTTGTAAGTTTTGATCTCTAATACAAAGGAAGTAGAAATATTTTCTGTATATAGTCAAACTAAGTTTTAAATAATGTAATTACCACCATTCCTTCTCTCCCCCTGGCACCCAGCCAGTGGGAAAAAGTTTCCTTGGCCTCCCTCTTAATTGGGAAGACTAAATACTCAACAGTGCTACCAACCATTCAGGTTTTGGACACATGACTATTTTCCTTTTGTTTCAGGTGCCCCAGTAATCTAAGAGCAGCATTAGCACGGGGGAGGGAAAGGATGGAATAAGTTAGTCATAGAGCACTGCAGTATAATCATGGACAGGGTTGCTGAGCCAGAAGCCAATGCAAGTTCAGAGAGATTTTACACTGCTAAAAGAGCAGAAGGCTATCAGTTGGTCAAGTATTTTCAGACTTGTATTTTCAGTCCCACAATAGTGAATATATCAGAACATCATAGGTCTCAGCCTAGGTCATTTGCAATGCTGGTCACTTGAAATCTATACACATGCTCAGCGTTCTCCCATATGTCAAGAAATATTATGAGAGAGAACTGAATGGAATGTTGAGAAAGCAAATATTTCTGTTGAATTAATGAAGGTGGCGTATGGTTGCACAGTATTTTTGGTGTGTAGAAGCCTTGTCTCAGTATCACATTTCTGAACAGTGCTATTACCACTAACATTTCGAAGGTAAAATGATTTTGTGATAGGCACTCTGTTTTATTTGTAAACAGAAAATATTCAAAGCAGAGAGAGAGAGGAGGAATAGCATTTTAGTGACAGTTCATATGCATAAGATTGCCGTTCCACCGATATTGAATCTGCATCTAGATAATGCACTATTAGTTGGCAAACTAGACCACTGTGGCATAAATGTATTTAGCGCTCTGTGATGTAGAACAGCAAGATACATTCTCTGAAGATCCAGTTCGTAAGAGCAACTTCTCTCTTTGTTGACAGCACTAATGTTTGTTCCACTGGTGTAAGACCAAAAATAATTTCTTTTCTTAAATAACGCAGACACACTGCCTAGCACTTTGTATTTGTGTCACAGAAACGATGTGACTTACAATTTGTCTTACATAGGCTAATGCTATTTTCCCTTATTGCTTGCCTGAGTCTGTTGCTGTTTCACGTATTTGCACTGTGCTGGATTGCAAAGCATATTTTGTATTTGCTCGTCATCCTAGTAAGGTAGTTCTAAAGGAAAAACTTTGACACAAGCCTCCACCTTGCTCCAAATTCATGTATCCAATTTTGTGGGTCCACTGACTTACAATTGGGTACAAATACGACATCTGTGCACCCAAATCAGAAAGCTTGATGGCTAACGTCCCTGCCTGTCAGTTTGCACAGGAAAAAAAAATTGTGCATACACTCTACAAAATATCTGGAGTACTTATATTGTTCCCTTGGTGAAAGTTTGCTGCTTCCAAGACCCTTGGAAAGCAGGAAGCTAGTACTTTTTCAACTGCTAATGTAATCTGTCAGAAATGGTATTTCCACCACCTCATAGGATGTCCAAGAACAATGTTCCCATAGGATTAGTATGCTAAGTAATGGGACCCAAAGAGAAAATAAGTTGACTATTTGCCTAAGGCAATTTAGGGCTTAGGTATTTTCAAACAATTCTTCTTTTACTTTCTACAATAAAATTCCTTCATTAGTTAAAAGTTGAACCATTATTATCTGATGGCAAACTACTTTCTAGTAGTATCTGGTCTACAGGGTTGAGACTCTTTAATGTTTGGGCATGGTAGAAAACCTTTCCAAGGTATATTAAACCCAGCCTCGCAGAAGGACTTCACCTGAAGATGATAGTAAAGTGATACGAACTTGAGAAATACTAATAGATTTGGAGAAAGAAAAGGTAGAAGACTCCAAACTCAGCAAGAGTGAAGCTTAAACTATCTTGGGAGCGGGGGAGAGTGAGAGCTTCAGGATCAAGTATCATCTATCATTAGTTTTATAATATAACTCAAGGCCAATATTAATCTGTACATAATAGTTATAAGCTGATTCTGCCAGGAGCTTCTGTGGGGTCACCACATCACACCCCCTTTAGCAAAGACTTCAGAGGTACAGAATGCAGGTGAGACAGTCACAGTGTAATTTACATTAAGGACTAGTTTGTGTATGCTCTGCAATCTCCCAATTTGCATTAAAGCCATCCCCTGTGCAGAGTAAAATGTCACCAGTCGAAAAGGTTTGTAATTAAGAGAATATTTCAAACATGGACACATTTTGTTTACTTTATGCTGATAACACTAATCTCTTTCATAATTTTGTTTTTTCTACAATGACCTCTTATTTTGATATTTATAGATATTCTTTAACACTCCGTGTATCACCCAAGCAGCTTGTACTATTGGGGTGGCATAAAGATAGCTAAGATTGTACAATGGCAACATCAAACTCTTTGAGACAACCCCACATGTTCATTAATTTCTTCAGCTTTCTTTCTATTTGGTTTATTGTCTGCAGAAATAGGCTGAAATCACCTGGACAGAAAATGTCCTGCTATGTAAATACAACTGTTCAAACTAAGGGCCAAATTATGGTTGCATCTGCACAGGTGCTCTAGTGAAGACGGGGGAAGAGAGAGATGAATACTTTGTTTAGGAAAAGCAAGACACGTCTTTCCCCAGTGTCCCAGCCATAATTCTCCCCTTCATCATTGCTTGGCTATACAGCTGTTGGTGATGCCAACCTCATTCCCACTGATTCTCACAACTATTAATAAATAAATGAATAAAAGTATGAAGGCAAGAAAACCACCACCACAAAAATCATTCAAGGTGTTCCGTTTCTTGTAGATATTTACCAAAGCATTTGGTAGACTATGAACTAATTGTGCAGTTTTCAAATATTATTGCATGGCGACATAGCTTTAACAAATACTTCCAGCAGGACAAGGTAGTGACCAACTATATTCTTGAAAAAGCTACTGTATCATAATGTTCTCAGACTATAGAACTTTATCTTCCATAGTTACTAACCTAAATACTTTATACTTACAAAGCAAACTACTGTGTTTACTTATATCATTGCTGAGTACAGTTTGCTGTATTTTTGGAAGTTGGTACTTCATACAGAAGATTGCATTCTATTGTGTTACATAATATTATCTCATGTAATATGATATGACCGGCAGTGAACTTAGCTGAGGGTGGGAGTGCACTGAGCACAGGGCTGGGGTGAAGGGTCTGGCCAGGAGCTAGAATGAGGGAGGGGGGCTCAGGGTTGTGGCAGGAGGTTTGGGTGTGGGGCACTTACCTGGGCAGCTCCCATTTGATGCGAGGGGTGCAGGTGCTCCCATTTGGTGCTCAGGGTGGGGTGGGGATGTGGCGGGTGCAAGTCAGGGCAGAGGGCTGGAGGCATGTGAGGCGGGGTACAGGTGTCAGGAGAGAGGGGGGCTGGGGATGTGTGGGAGTGCAGAGTCAGGGCTAGGGTTGTGGGAAGGGAAGGAGTCAAGCAAAGGGCTGGGTGTGTATGAGGGAGGTACAGGGCTCAGGGCACAGGCCTGGGGGGGAGGGTGCGGGGCTCAGGGCAGAGGGCTGTGTGTGTTTGGGGGGGGGTCAGGGCTCAGAGCAGAGGGCTGGGTGACTGCCACCCCTAGAACTCCCAACCTCCCCTGCCCCTTGTCCCCTGCCCCTAACTGCCCCCCAGAACCCCACCCCCTATCTAAGCCTCCCTGCTCCTTGTCCCCTGACTGGACCCTACCCCCTACCTGTCCCCTGACTGCCCCGACCCTTAGCCACCCCCCGCCCCCTATCCACACCCCCAGGACTCCAGGGGAAGGAGGAAGGCGGGGGAGGGGCCGGCGGCTTGCTGCGCTCGGCCAGGTGCTCCAGCCCTGGAGCGCGGACCCCGCGGCTTGCAACGCCGGGAGAGTGGGGCCATTTGCCCACCCCGTGTACATGGCTACGCTTCTGCTCCCTGCCCCTGCGGGGGGAGCAGAGGGCAGAGGAGAGCGGGCCGGGCTGGGCAGGATTTTTAATGGCATGCTGGAGTCCCGTCAGGCAGCAGCGTGCCATTAAAAATCAGCTTGTGTGCCGTCTTTGGCACATGTGCCATACGTTGCTGACCCCTGGACTACAGGAATTGGTAAAATCAAATATTAATTAAATAAATATTTGGGCTACTTGGAGAATAAAAAAAATAGAAAATATGGAGGATAGTATGATAGCTTGTAACTTAAGAATATGCCTTTTGCTAAAGGGGATGCAAAGGGATGGTTGCAACAGTAATATAATGCCATTGCTATGTAGAGTTCTGGAAAGGAAATTTGAATCCTTGCTTTTCTATTTAGAAGGCCGGGGAGCTCAGGAACCCAAATCTGCTTTATGTGTAGAATCTGAACTTCTGACTAAATGTTTCATTTGTTTCTGATTGAGATAAAGTCCTGGATGTTGCCACATCTAAGGAAATGCTTCAGGACAAGTAAAGAATTTTATATTTTTCCAGCTTTAATTTGAGTTGTGTAGGTTAGACAATGAAATATGATTTTTTAAACTTGAATGTATTAAAATTAAAGTTCTGAAAATATTTTATGGATAAACAGAAAAAAGTGACAGATGAACCTAGTAAATTTGTCAATGTTGTGATAGATTTATGTTACTATAGCACATGGGCATGCATTTTTGAGCCCAATCTCTTGCTCATGCAGCTAATGGAATTCAATCACCTGCATCCATAAGGAAAGCCCTCAAAAATGTATGCAAATTTGTTTGGGTGCTCAAATGCACACAAATGGAGACCAGACAGAGACCCCTTTGAGAATGTGGCCTCTTAATGAGATTAATATTGTCCAAATACAAGTGTACATCAAATCCAACTATCCAACTCAATCCTATTGATTCTGGGTTATAATTTTCTCTCCTGCACTCTGGCAAGTTCTGACATTCTTTTCCTAAAGACTAGAAACACCGAAAAAAGTTTGATATTTTCTTCTCCTTTTCAAAATCACTGGAAAAAAAATCTAAGAAAAGGTTTTCAATTTGATAGTTATTAGTAAATGTCCACTGATCAAAAAAGGGCAGGGCAAACATACCAGTCAAAGGATGTGCCTTGTGGAGGGTGAGCCTTTTTTAATTGATAATGGCCACTGTGATGACTTCAAGCAGAAATTACTAAAAGCAGTGATAACTGAAACCAAATTCTTCTGTACTACCATTCAACCATCAAATCTCTTTACAAAGGTTTTCATAGAGCAAAAGCAGCTTTTGAAGCATAAACTCCATTCATTTTTTAGTCTGTGGCAAACTAAATGTTGTTTATAGACTAATCTCCTATGGAAGTCAATGAAAGATTTGCCTACTGTAGGAGTGCAGAACATGGATCAGAATATAATATTTGCGTGCAAATTTACAATTTAAACCAAATTTTGCCAGGCCTTTAATGTAATATACTGGTCCAACTCAGATCAGAATCTGACTTGGGATTCTAGTCTAGATTAGCTACTAAGGAATACATTTATAATACACCAAGAGGTTACAGTAATGGGACCCAAAGTAAGTAGTTAAGGTAAAATTCTCTTCTCAGATGTGTATGGTATACCTAAAATATTCTGCTCTCTGAACATGCACAGAATCATCAATTAGATCTCAATTTTGTTAGGTGCTAGGAAATTCTGAGATTTAGTCCTTATTTGGTTCTCATAAATTAGTTCTTGTATATTTAGCTGAAGTTCTAGCCGTGTTTTGGGGTATTCTTAAACCATGTCTACACTATAGGGACTATAGCAACAAAGCTATGGAACAGTAGCTATGGCAGGTTAGCCCTGTAGTGTAGGTGGATCCTACAGAGATGGAAGGAGAGTTTCTGATACTGTAGGAACATCACTTCCCTGAGCAATGGTAGCTAGGTTGACAGAATCATTATTCTGCTAACTTGGCTGCATTTCCTCTGGGGGTTAGGTCAGCATAGTTATTGCATGCAGGGTGTATAGCTCTTTCAACCCCTGAGTTCTGTCAGCTATATTGACCTACACTTTTTAAGTGTAGACCAGGAGTTAGAATAGAGTTCCCCAAGGAGACATTTTTTCTTCCATTGGCTAGCTGTTTTTTTCAGATGGGAAAGAAATGTTTCCATGTGTCTGCTCATTTTGATATTGAGAGATTCAAAAAGAAACTAAAAAATTAAAAGTAGTGGGATTCTTTGGTGAAAATATAATTCACTCCTATCAAACACATCAGAATCCAACAGCCTTCTTCAGTAACACTTATTGTACTTCAGAATTCGAAAGAATAATTTGGTTGGACATCCACCTAGCAATATTTTGGGGGGAATTATGTTGGATTGGTGATTCCTTTATCTTCTTTCTTTCTGTGTCTGTTAATTGCTCCTTGAGGATATTTAGTTCATGATATGATTTCATGTCATCATTAAACTCTTCTTAAAGGCACTAGATATATGAGGAATAATGTCTATGGTGTGGCTAAAGTAAAACCTTTTGCATATTCATAACGTTGAAATAAATCTGGACAGTAAGATGAGTTTATATTTTCCTATAAACTGGCATTATAACAAACATTTTTATTCTAGACAATAACAATAAATTACACTCTTTTGGCATGAAAACAGTCTTTCGCCTTTCAGAGCAGCTGCAAGAGACAAAGTGGTTTTGTTTGAATGTCCAGGTACAGCAGAGAAATTCAGATTGGGGAACACTTAATTGAATTACTTAATTATCTGCCATTAAATATTCCTATTAACATCATCCTTGAATTATCCTATGAAATGCGCAAAAAAAAAGAAAGAAAAAACTTTCAACAGTTCTGTCTCTAGTAAAATTTAATAACTAAGGGCTTGACTTTACAAGGTGTTTAGCACTGTGACCCCAATGCAGTGAAGTACTTTCAAGAATCTGAATAATGTTTGGTGGATTGAGGCTAGAATGCTTAGAACCTTGCAGAATCAAACCCTTAAATTGCAAAGAGTTTTGAAGTGTAGTGAAAAGCTAGCTGAAATGGATTCCAGGGCAGTTTATAATCAAAGCATTCTACAGTATGTATTATAATAGACAAAGATTTAGTGCCATATCTGGTGGTTTGATGGCTGCTGGAGGCACATAAATAATCTGCGAATGTACAAAAAAAAATTTACACAGTTTCTTTCAGTGTGCATATCTGAAACTACACTAAAGGAACAAAGCTCTTACTATTATTTGCTCCATCACATCTTTTTCTTTAAGATGAAATTCTATAACATTTCTAAGATGGACTAATGTTCTTCTTGCTAGGCTGAAATTTTGTTAGTTACATTAATAAGCAGGCAGAAGCACTTGCTGAAATAATTTTAAAAAACTGCTTCTACATTATTTTTAAAATTATGGTTTAAACAAAATTGCTCCTGATTTTGTTGTTGAAATGCAGAAATATAAAAACACAACATCTGTTAGTTCAGTTTTCATTAAAGTCTGCTGCAACCTATTCAGTTGATCAAGAAAGGAATTACATCTACTGCATCACATGATTAGAAATATATATAATTAACTCATAGAGATTTTGAGTAGGTTTCAACAAACCCTGTTCCTCTGTTCATAAACTACAAACTCTATTTTCAGTGTTCTTATTAATGTTCAAAGAATAGGGCCTTATTTACTTCTTCTTACTCCAGCAAAACCCTCATGGACATTATCACCATCACTCAGTCTTTTGGTAGTTTTGCCAGAGTATGGAGTTCATGATTGTGTTCTTAGATTGAAATGTCCAGAGCATTCATCATTATAGGCACTATGTCTAAGCACATTGCTAATGAGCTCAAAAACTTTAGGTACATCAGATCCTGAGAGTCTATGGAATCATTAGTTAGGTAGATACTGTCAACCTAATGGAGATGTTAGAAATGTTTTATACCGACAGCAAAGAATTGCAAATTATGGCTTTCATTGAATGAGATTGTGTGAAGATAATTACGCTTCATCAATTGTACTGTAGTTTCGCAAGATGCAGTGGTCAGTAGTTTGTCAAAATATATTAAGGAAAGAGATCTTTCGATTTTGCATAATTCATAAATTGATGGCAAATTACAGAGTGTCATGAAATGGGGAGAACGTTGTACAGCAGAACTTTTGGCTGAAATATTCAGTTTTTCTGATAGTTTGTAAATGAAAACCCAGGAGTTGTGTAATTTACTGGAGAATTTGAACTGTTCCAGTAACACCAATGGTACTGTGGTCGGTCCTCTAAAGCAGGGTCCCCAACATGGTGCCCACGGGTGCCAAGGTGCCCACCAGGGCGTCTAAGTGCGCCCGTGTACTGGCTGGTGGATGAGCATTCGCCGAAATGCCGTCAAAATTCGGTGGCATTTTGGCGGTGACTCGTCTGGATGACGCCGCTTGTCAGTGGCATTTCAGCGGATGCTCGTCCAGCGCCACGGTCCTCCATGGCTTGTCGTCTGGTGCCCGCCAGATGAAAAAGGTTGGGGATCACTGCTCTAAAGTCTAGAGGCAAGCTAGAGAAAGGAAAACATTGCTCTCAAAACTTCAGTTTTTTTTTCTATTTTAAACTTTCTCCAGCTTTGCTTAACTAATGGGAAGCATATTTGAAATAAAGCAAGAGAAATAACAATAATGGCAATGATAGAAATAACACATCATGCTTCATCTTCAGTAATGGGACACTGGCGTAGCAATGTGGTTGAGTCACTGCAGTGTCTAGAGGCAAACTACGAAAAGGAAAACGTACTTAATCTTTCTCTAATCTTTTTCTTATTGTTGCAGAAGACAGAATATCTGAAAAAAGAATTGAGCTGTGCTTGAGAAGCTGTACCCAAATTTTAAAACATTGGCAGTGAAATCAATTAAATTACTATATAATCATTTGTTTTTGTTGCTAGTTTGGCCCTTACAAATGGTCTTTTTTTAGCAATAAGTGCTAATTAAGGAGGATACAGGCATTGTTTGCTATTTTCTTTGTGACTGAAGTGCTCTTTCTATCTAAAACCTACATGACTCATCTAATGCTACGTTCCTTGTGCAACATAAACTCCCATTAAAGTTGATTGAAGTTTTGTATGTGCAAGGAATCCAGAACTGGGGCTAATGCTGCCTCCTTTAAATACATTGTGCCAGATTCTCAGCTGGTATAAATTGTCATAGCTCATTGACCTAAAAGTGGTTCCTCTGTACTCATGGGAATTAAGTGCTAGGGTGAGTCGGAACTATTCAGGGTAGTGGGTGCAGAGATCAGAAAAGAACAAGGACGTGATATGACCAGCAGTAACCCTCTTTATTACAACACAATCAATATTTTGAACCAATATATTTTTTTTAAAACTACCATCTGAAGCACCCTACTAATGCCACCATCTAGCAATATACTTTATTTATTATTTCAAAGTTTTATTGTTTTCAGTTTAACTCCTTTTGTGTTTGTTTCCAGTTTTTGCTAGTGGTAACGTGAGCAAAACACACATCTCTTCTTCCAGTCTTTGATGGAATTAATAAATAAATATATTATTAAATCTGAATTCTATACATCTGTGCTACTTTATATTTTATTTTATATTGTTTCCAGTGAACTTAGAGAACTTCAGTCCCCATTTTCATCCTCCTTACAATAAGCACAAACACACACCTGGTCTTTCATTTATTCTCTGCTATACTGTACTGCTTTCACTGATGTGAATGTCTCTTTAGTGTTTTAATCTAGAGTCTTCATGAGGTTGTGCTATAGATTTGTCAGTACTTCCATTTAAAACCTTTATTTTCAGAGTTTCTGTCCAAATTGGCCTTTAAATTCACACGTTTCCATATCTTAACAAATTTGGATTTCTTTTCAGCATAAGCTTGATTGTACACGTATAATGCTTGGCTCTGAGATAATTGCAACATTCCTGTAATATATTTACTTTAAGTTACTGATATGTACTCTCAACGTTAACTCCATCTTAACCTTGTTTTTGTCTGGCAATTTCCTTGGTCTGTTTTTTGTTCTTTCATAAACATTTTTATACATAAACACTAGACAAAGTAAATGTTACTATATGATATTTCTGTATGAAGATGTAAAATATCAAATGTATATTCCTCTTTTTATTTTATGGCCAAATTTACCCAGTACACTCTGATTGCTTAATGTACTTCTGGAGAAGTGCAATGCAGTCAGAGTCCACTGACTATTTAAACTGGGTTTAAAGCAGCACAATGATGCCTGAATATATATCTGTTTCTCCTTCCTCCTGTCCTCCACCTCTCCCTGCACACTCACTCCCTAGTTTCCACGTCCCTATTCTCTAGTTTTCACTCCCTACCCTATGAAGCCTGGTGCACAGGTCCCATTAGAAAAGAAATATTGAAGGGGTTCCTTTGACATTATGCTTCAGAACTGAACACTGATCCCTCTGCAGAGTTTAGTGTATAAGAATAATCTCTTTCAGAGAAACTCACCAAGAATTTCCTTCTTTCCAAAGCATCTATTGTTGAATGCACTGAGGCCCTCAGTTAAGGTGTCCTCTTTCAAAATGGCCACTACATGCCATACTTTCCAGTGAGAGCAAAGCCAGCAGCCATCTTTAAGAGCAGCCTGTTGCCTCAGTCAGACTGGGAAGTAGAAACCCATCTCAACAGTAACTTAGTTGGCAAACCAATTCCCATTGAGAAAAATGGGAAATGCCAGCCATTATGAAAGAGGAAGATGCTAGGTGGTTTTTTTTTTTTAAAGTCTCATGATTTTAAGCCAGTCTTATGATTTCCAGCCCCCCCCCCGCTTCCTGGTAAACTCATGATTTTTGAAGATAAGAACGGCCATACTGGGTCAGTCGAATGGTCCATCTAGCCCAGTATGCTGTTTTCCAACATTGGCCAATGCCAGGTGCTAGAGAGGGAATGAACAAAACAGGTAATCATCAACAGTTGGCTTTAGCAAGCTTCAGACTTCCCATGTAGTTAAAACTCCAGCACTGGCAAGACCAAGCATTCAAAATTAATGAGATTTCCTTTAAAATAACCACATGCTAACCCTTCTCGCCTCCACTTACTTGTTCGCGTAAAAAAGCTATCTGTTCCCAGGGGTTTCTCAGGGTGGTTCTTTTTCTCACATGCTACATATTAAATCTCTTCTTCATTGTTTTTAATTTCTCTTTTCTCTCTCTCCCTGACTTTCTCCTCCTCCCTATGTTTCCATGGCCATGAGACTATGCACTAGCCACTCTGCTCTCACTCCAATGAAGAGCCGAGTCTCTTGTGGAAGGGCAGGCCAGGCTTCATCTGCCATAGGTATTGCTGACTTCACAGTCCTGGATATGGTGACAGCACAGCATAGAGCTCAGTTGCTGTCTCTCTCCTTTCTCCCAGAGTTGGGTAGTATTTTATTTTCTCTCTATTCAATGGGTAAGTCTTTTACTGACAGATAATACAAGAAAGTCACTTCAATGATCCCTGCTGTCTTTAACGGGGAAGCAGAAAATGTCTCTGGTTTTTAATTTCTCCTGTCACTTTAGTTGCACAGTCCTTCCTCTCTGTGTTTCCACTGTGTTTTGTCTCCCTCATTTTCTTGTCCCAGATTGTGATCACCAAGTCTCTATATTGTATTTTTGGCTCAACTTCCTTTTCCTTATCTCACTGTGGAGAGAATCTATTTGTGGGTGGTTCTGGTTAGGAACTTGTGGTGATGCTGCTTCCTTCAGTTTTTGATCTCTTCCCCAATGGTTAGTTTATTGTCCTGTTAGACCTGAGGCCAGTGATGTTATGACCTGTAAGTGCTGCAGAATCCATCCTATCCCAGCAGCCTTCCCTGTGTCTGTCACACCCGTCCCAGCATCAGTCCCACCATGAGCAATGGGACAAGTTCTCACAGCCTCATCGATTTAGGGATTTCTTCAGTCTCTGAGACTCCTACATCAGAAAGGGCATTTCCTGTATCTCTTCTTGTGGAATCATCTGTGTACCTCTTCTTTTCTTTCCATGTTGCTGTGTGAATCTATTTTTAATTTTTTTTCTCCTCTTCACTTTTCCATGTGCACCTGCAGCCATGAGAGTGCATTAGCTGCTCTTTTGCTAATGGAAATACTTAATAGCCACTTCTGGAAAGGTGGTAGGGCATTGGCTCCTACTCAAGACCAGTGCTCTTCTCCGCTCCAGCTGCTGTGTGTTGATAGAGTGACATGGCAGTGCAGAGCTGAGATGCTCCCTCTGCTGTCTCATTCCTTTTTCTCAGATGAAGCCAACAGTTTTGTGTATAGGAAACAACTAAGTGTTCTCAGAGTCTTGTTTTCCTGTCTGCTTTGTGCAGTTATTTCCTATATGTGGAATTGGAATACTGCTAATAGTTTTTTTATATGGGAATTTTCCTTGTTTAAAATTGGTTTACGTGATCATTAAAGAAAGAACCCCAAAAGAATTCTACCATGCAATATTTCAAGTGACTTGAAGATATATGTTGTTAACTGTAAATCATTTTAAAAAATTTAAATTTCCAGTGCAGATTCAGCCAGAACTCATTGGCCAGTTAAGCCAGAGCAGTGCTGATCAGCCAAAGTGTATACCGGTAAATCTGGTCTTCAGTTTGCAATTAGCTTTTTGGTTTAGAGGGCTGTTTTAGTGAGACCAGTGATATGTGAGTGGGGCTAGGGAGACCTGAATAATCTTGATGGCTATAGGTTTGAGTTCCTCCTGTTCTCTTGCCTCAGTTAATCTTCCTTCAGTTTTTGCTACCTTGGTGGGCAGAGGAGCCAGCACAGAAGTGACATGGGGAACCTTTCAAACTCTGATGCTTAAGCTGGTATGTAGTCCTGGACCCTTTAAAGAGCAGTGAGAGTTGGGCCAATCTACCACAGAGAACTCTTGACATATGGCCAGTCTCCCTCATACCACAGAGTTACTACAATAGAATAAATTGCCCACAAACTAGCTTTCAAGGAAAGCTAATTGATTGAGTTACCTCTGATGGTACAATAGCTACATTTAAGTTACTTGAGATGTTAACATGACCCTCTATGTAGCCAATATAATCATAATATACAACGGTCACTAATTATTTTGCTTAATTACAACATAATTTCTTCAAATATAGTCTCTGCACAATTTTTCAATTAATTTTAATTATCTCAAAATTTGAAGAGTCTGAGATATTTTATTAAGATAATTCAGACAGAGAAAACTAACACAGATCCTAAATTTCATAAAGGACCCTGTTTTTTAATTAATTTTACTTCCTTTATTCCTAGAAGAGAAACATTATTTTGGTATACCACTGACTGGTAACCATAGGTAAATGAAGATTTTTTAAGGGTGACCACTGATATGAATCTCTTGGCTATCTCACACATACTCTATAGATTACAAAGCTTATATTTGCTAGATCTGAAATGGGAAAAGAACCATTCAGATCTCTTGATCAGATACATAATTTCAAAATAGTATAAATACAATTAACTGATCAACACAGCGCAGAATTTGCAAGCTTTAAGCCTTACGTGAGAAATGAAAATGGCTTGTTTACTCATGCCACTGCACCTCTTTAACAGTTAAATTCAATCTGTCAGCTGTAACTTTGTATATACTGTCCTTTGTATATTTTCAGATTAATTTTCTATTTTGACTGGCTAGTAATTCCAATCCCTGGTTAGTGTTATGTTCAGATATAAATAAAAGACTAGGATATATTTCCTTGGCAGGACAATTTTGGTGAAATATTTTCAACTCTTGTACAAATGTACCAGACTGTAACATTTGGAGGGCGATTGTCATGCTATAAGTGCATATGAGACAGGCCCTGAAAGTTTATAGTTCCTCTATAAGAACATAGCTTTTTTTTTTTAACTTAATTTTCAATAACCTTTCTCTGGCTTTGCCCTGTCTTATATCATTAGTTGAATCCGGTTATTGCTATTATATTAATAAAAAGTGTCTCTCTCCCTATACCTATATCTCAATATATGTGTGTGTCTTTCATTACATCATCTCCCATACAGCTTCACAATCTGACACCAATATGTAATAGAAAACTACAGTCTATTCAGAAATCACTGCATTCATCTCTGAAATGAAGCCAAATCCCAGGGAAAATATATCAACTGTTGAATGTATTCATTAGATAGAATATTTGAAGGCAGACAGCAAATAAGAATGTTGTATCCAACTGAAACTGCAGGGAATAATTAAAGAGATGCTAATTATTCAGGGTAATAATCACTCAAATTGATGGGAGACTAAGATATTGGGGATAACACCCCACTCTTGCAGAAAGTTCCATGTGATCTTTAAAGGTCATAAGTTAGGAAAACCTCACTTTCACACTGAAAGGCACCCGCAACAGCGCAATACAGCAACATGCTAAATTATCTCTGAATATGGACTCAGAGGGAAAGACGCCTCCTACAGAATCATCAGTGCTACTTTCTGCAGCATTAGGGTTGCCCTTAGAGGTTTCTCACTAAAGAACTGACTAAGCCCAACCCAGTATACGCTTTGGGCAGATATGTTCCCAAACTGGTATGTCAGATTCAAACAACTTGGAAATTGGGGAAGGAGGGTCAGATTCAAGATTCAAACACATCTCCATAGTTTTAATTTTGAGCCACATCCAAAATTGGATGTTGCCTATTTTCTCATTTTGGTTCAGATGCTTTCAGAAACTTGCATACATAGTTCTCTCAACTTTTAGCCTAAGATGGCTGAAATCACACAAGCAGTTGATTTCACTAGATCTTTATCTTCAATCTCTTGAGAACAGCAAATTGGATTTTGTTGCTGTCACATCTAACCCTAACCCCGTAGCCCTGATTCTGCCTTGTACCTGAGCTCTAGTTTAAACCTAATCCAGATCCAAACTCTCTCTTAAGCCCATCTTTACTTATGAGTAGTGCAAGATTCCATCCAGAAGAGTAAGGCCAGAAGGCCAGATAAGATGTTGTAGACACACCATATTCTCACTTAGACTCCTTTCTTTAAATTAACGGATTTCTTTGCCTAAGGGTTTCTACCTACTTACTTCCAAACCACTGAATTATCCTGGGTTCATGAGGCGCATGGGGGGCGGGGGAGTAAGGATGGGGTGGATTTTCTTCCAAATCACAATACCAAGCCAGTCCCCTTGGAATAAAAACATTTTTTTACTACATAAATGTGTTAAATTATAACAGTAGATATGTTCTAATTTTCATTTCACAAAATGTTCCAGAAAACTAAAATGCTATTACACAATGAGTTTTAAAAGCACCACTGCTGAGAATTCTGGTGAATTATTACTACTTAAGCAATTAATACTGACATGATTTTTTAGCATGCAAGAGCCTGGCCAATCCACTATTGAAATGTCTTACCTGAAGTCATTAATAGCAAGAATTGTCAATTGAAGTACTTCAGAGCCACAGAAGAAAATGAGATTGTTTTAAAACTTAGTGAATGTGGTTTGCTGTCATCCTAACTGCTGTGGGGATTTGGCTACCACTCAATCTACTCTACTCTCTTCTGCTTTAGTATTTCTAATTAATAGTGGGCAGATTTCATCCTTCCATGAAAAGGAAGGTTAATTCAAGGCCTGCAGGGGAGGGCCAAGATGGCTTTTATACCATCTCCATGCTGCTTCCACCCTGTCCTGGGCCACACAGGGCCATAAACTGGCCCCAGTGAAAGTTAGAGCAGCCTGAAGACTGCTTTCATTTGCACCCCGCTGCAAGTCAAGAGTAGCTGGAGTGCAGCAATGCCTCAGCCATGTCCCACCACACCTAGAAACAACTCTGGTATGTCCTTCCACCAGGGGCTCATATGGAGAGTACAATAAAGCCAGTTATGCTGGTTCTGCATCAGTTGGAGAGCTCTCATCCATCCGAATATTCCCCCAGCCTTCTGCCAGCGTTACAGCCCTTTTATACCAATGGATCTGACATAAAGGCGTTATTGTGTATGGATGGATTGGGTCCAGCATCACCCTGGCTCTATACTATGTTTTATTTGTTTGTCTTTTGCCATCATTAAGGGCTCAATTTTACTTCTACTGAAGCAAGTGGAAAAACTTCCGTTGACTTCATTGGGAGGCAGAATTGGTCTCAGTGTAGGATGTTTCTGGAATTTTGGATCATGTGAAGGAACAGGAACACCCGTTCTTAATAACTTACAGCATGTACTCTTCCTCCCCCTGCCCTGGCACAGATTCACCTTAGTTTCTATCATCCAGCAGCTATTTATAATGTACAGTAATTTCTGAGCTGCTACTTGATTAAGTCTAATCAACGGGGGAGGGATAGCTCAGTGGTTTGAGCGTTGGCCTGCTAAACCCAGGGTTGTGAGTTCAATCCTTGAGGCGGCCACTTAGGGATCTGGGGCAAAAATTGGTCCTGCTAGTAAAGGCAGGGGGCTGGACTTGATGACCTTTCAAGGTCCCTTCCAGTTCTAGGAGATTGGTATATCTCCAATTATTACCTAAACACAGAATTTATAGAGCTGCATATATTAGGTCATAAAATTTAAAATAAATGACACGTGAATTGTTCAGAAACACAGTTTTAAACTAAGGAACTAAATTATGTTCTGAATTCTGAGAAAACCCAACACCACCTTTTATACTAATTACTTTAGTGTAATTAATCAGGACTTGGTGTTAAAGTTCTCTTTATTACATGCTTTTTAAAAATAAGGAAAATTAATGTTTTATCTTGTCTTTACTAAAATCTTCTGCACAACTTCATGTTTTTATGGCCCCCTTGGATTAAACCTTCCTCTTTTGAATCTTATGCAGAGTCTGGTTTGGATCAGACAGCCAGCTCTCTAACACAGGTAGGCAGAATACACCTTCCTCTGGACCTCAGCAGTGCCAGTCCTAGGTGAATTGCAGTGGATTGGTCAAACAATATGACCTACTTCCTCTCCCTTGGTGTCTGAGTGCAGAGCTCCAAGCACTTATTGCCAAGGGGGAGGAGCATGGATGCTGGAACTACGACTGCCGCACCCCCTGGCTTGAAGTGGTTTCCATCATATAAAGGGTTTACAGTTTGGTTCAATAGCTCTCAGCACCCCCACTATACAAATTGTTCCAGCACTCCTGGGGAAGAAGGATGGTCTTGTGGTTAAAGCTGAAGACTGGGACATTGGAAACCTGAATTTAATTCCTGTTCTGCTGCAGCTATCTTGTGTGTCCTGGGGCAAGACACTTCTCAGTTCCCCATCTGCAAAATGGCGATAATGGTCATTCCTTCTGTCTCAGGGGTGTTGTGAGGATAAAAATCCTTCAATGATTGTGAGATGCTCTGATACTATGGTGATGAGCTATATAAGTACTTAAGACTGATGTGTAAATAGATAGAATGGAGCATGGATCAAGTCTGTTACCTAACCCCAGGGCCAAATTATCTCACCAATTTTAACAGTAAAGAGAAGACCCACTGTTGGGATTTACCCCCATTCTCCACAGGTTGTGGGTTGCATTAATTTTTCTGAAGTCTCACTCTTCACTAAGGTAACCTTGTTTTAAATAGTGGGATATGGGGCAGCAACTGGGCTGGTCCTAATTTCTCCAGCTCTAATCCCCTTCAAGACTCTACATCATTGCTCCAAGTAGAAGGACTAGACAGGGTTGTCACCTCTGACGTATTAAAAAGTGGAATGGATAGTCTGGATTGGTGGCGGGGTGTGGAGTTTGGTGCCCCCCTACCCCAATCTGCATCCTGCATGTTCCATCATTTAAAATGTTAAGGTGCTGATGTGAGAGTCCACATACTTGGGCCTGGCTCCACTTTCCCCAGCTAAGCCATGACTGGCCCTGAAATCTCCCTTGCTCAGGCCTGAGAAGAATGCCTGGGTCTCCTTGGCCCTGGCCTCCACCAATTCAAGACAGGCCATGCTGCTTCTTACCCCCTGGACACAGACTTAGCATTGTACCAAACCAAGGGCGGCCCCTTGTACAGAGGGGAAACCAGAGGCAAAGGCAGGCCCAAGGAGTGGGTAATAGGAGGTGTCCACAACTGGGATTTTTAATATCTCAGAAAGAACATTCAGATTTCCTGGGGCAGCTACTCAAAAAAGGAATGATCCTGGGAAAACTTGGACAGATGGCAACCCTAGGACCAGATCTGGCTTCTCTCTTGGACTAGTGTTGAGTAAGTTTCTCTTTCCAGAACTTCCAGTCATAGTGGCATCAGAGAAACCAATGAAGTTGGGCATGGTATTGGGATCTGGGGCCATTTTTGAGGGTTTCTTACCATTATGTGGGACACTGGATGCATATCAGAAATTTATCTGCAGTTATTCCACTGTTGCCTAGAGACCACTGGTGTGCTGGCAGCATCCTGTAGTTCCCGTGTATCCCACTCTGTAGAGAGCAGGGACGTTGCACAGGAGGAGAGAGCGCCAGGGAACTGGCTCGGCCCAGCCCAGCCCACTCAGCACTCCTGTCCCGTGATGCTGTACTAAGAATCTGGACCCCCAACCTCTGGTAGGAGCATAGGAGAGGAGAGGGATATGAGGAAAGGTGGAACTGCAGGGTTTCAGCCTTTGTCACAGACATCAGTAGCAGAGCAGACAGCAAAAAACCATCCCAGTCTCCTGTGCAAGTGTCTGCCATGCAGAGGGGCAGAAAATCTAAGAGGCAGTGTTGGAGCCTGCCATGGAGAAGGAGCAGGAGGTTGGGAAAGGGGGTAAGGAGGCGGAAGAGTTGGGGGCCTGGGTTTGAACAGTTCTTTGGTGGATAGGCCAGAGGGATAAAATATCCCACTAAGAGTTAAACAGGGAAAGGAGAGGGAGGTATCCCATTTACGTGTGCGTGTTTTGTTTTCTTTGTTGATCAAAAACACACTCAGAACCAGGGCATTCTCTACCATGGCCCTGGTTCTCTGCTTCACTGAGTATAAGGTCAGCACAGACAAGTGCGCATGGAGTCTGGCTTCCTGATTCTCCGGGTGAATCTGTGCTGCCATAAGCTGTAGCGTAACTTAGAGCAGCGTGGAATCTGCTCTTATTTAAACTATCTCGCTGTGGTCCCTAAGGGACTATTTGCCATTTGAGTATAGCTGGAGTGCAGCATAGTTGGACCCTGGACCCTGCCCCAAATCTATTATGTTCCCTGTGCTGGGGTTGTTTGGGAAGGTAGCACAGGAGCCAGAGCTCCTATATGTGCTGCATGAGGAGGCTTAGACACAACAGAAAATCTGGCGCTATGTGTTTTCAAATGGAAGTTAGATTGAAAATGAATGTTGTTGGGTTTGCTTTGTTTTTTATTGAAGACGTTCTGAATACTTTGTTGGGAAGATGGAGATCTCATAATTTTTGAACTCTTGGGATTGGTGAGGCTGTCTGAGGATGTTTTATGGCAGTGTCGATTGCTTCTGAAAGGATACTTTATATGAAGGTTTTTATATCTAGTAATTCTGATTGCTTGCAAAATTACTGTCACAGATATATGCAAGAACGTTTAAAAAATTGCCACCTCAGCAAAACTGGTGAAAAGGCATGTTTCTATCAGATTTGCTATAGCAAAAAATGGCTTTTGAAGAAAAAAAAAATTGACTTAGTGCTTTCTTCCTTTCCTGACTGACAAGCCAACCCAAATGAAAATGGAAATGATTGTGTTGTTACCAGGGGCGGCTCTAGTAATTTCGCCGCCCCAAACACGGCGGCACGCCGCGGGGGGCGCTCTGGCGGTCGCCGGTCCCACGGCTCCAGTGGAACTCCTGCAGATGTGCCTGCGGAGGGTCCGCTGCTCCGGTGGAGCATCCGCAGGCATGCCTGCGGGACGTCCACTGGAGCCTCGGACCAGCAGACCCTCCGCAGGCACGGCTGCGGGAGGTCCACCGGAACCACCTGCCGCCTTCCCGGCGACAGGCAGAGCGCTTCAGCGGCATGCCGCCCCAAGCACACGCTTGGTGTGCTGGGGTCTGGAGCCGGCCCTGGTTGTTACAAAGAGAGGATTATAACTTTGGTGTGGTTAAATGACCCATCCATCTTGGAGCTTTAAATCCTGCAACACCTAATAATTGCTGCGTTAGATCAACCTGTGTGAATGCTATATTCAGAACACAAGAGAAGACATAGATTATTTCATTGTGGGGGGGGGCTAAGTAATTTTTTTTGAAGTTCAGAGTTACAAGAGTTGTAACAAATGTTTTTATAAATTAACATGTGGATGACTTTGTAATTAGATGACTTGGGAAATGCCATCTCAGCCAAAATTAAAACAAAACAAAAATCAAAACTCCTCTCTAGAGCTGTGTGGGTTTTTTCCTCTCCATCCCCTTCACAAAATGCTTGTGGTTCATTTTTCTTCTACTGCTCACCCAACAATAAATGACAGAACCCAGTAGACTATAGAAGAGTGATTGCCTAATACTTCCAGTGGTGTTCAGAATTTAACAGAAAATACAAGGAAAGTGAATACAGTGCTGAAGAAGCAGCAACAGAGCTGGTCAATTTCTGGGGTGAGGTGGGGACTCTGCAACAAACTTTTCAACCACTTTGGATCGATTTTTTTCACTCTCTTTTTGTGTTGACTTTCCACAGATATTCTAGTGAAGGTGTATATTAGCAGGAATGCCCACAGAAACAGAATTTTTTAACTGAATATTGCAGAATATTTGCAGAACACAAATTTGTAATTTGTAATCAAGAATATTCACGATGAAAATCTGTATCAGCTACTGTGACAAAGTTCTGTCCTTAACTCCATGGGTCCTGCATTTCCTGGTGGATTTTTGCTAGCCTCAGAGGCTCCCTGTGACCCTCCACTTAGCCCTTCTTTCTCTAGAGGCAAGGGCCACAGCTTACTGAGCCATTTTCATCATAAGCCAACAATGGAGGTGAGGAGAAGCAATCCTCCCTCGCACAGTCTCTATTGTCTCCCAGTCTCAGTGATTAATCAGGGAGGGGAATGGGGATCCCAGGCCCACCCTCTACTCTGGGCTCCAGCCCAGGGACCCTAAAATTAGAAGCTATGATAGCTGACTTTTTGGAAATAGGATGTGTACAATTCCCTGGGCCACTTCCCCATAGCAGCCCCCCACTCAATATCTCTTTCACCGTTCCCTCAGGACCTCCTTCCTTACACCTGATATGGATTTGTACTGCTTCATTCCTCCAACAGCACAGCTCCCTTCTATAGCTCCTGACACCCGCACCTCACTGACTAACTGGGAGGCTTTTAACTAGTTCCAGCCAGCCCTTGACTGGCTTCGTGTCTCAATCAATGTAGCTATCTCCACTACCTTCTAGAAGGATCTTAATTGACCCCAGGTGTCTTGATTAACTGGAGCAACTGCCATTTGTTTACCATGGTACCGGGGATTTGTTTAGCCTGGGGCTAACATACCTGTTCCTCACTACTTTACTGTAGCCATCTGACCTTGCCCCATCACACTACTCAGTCAGTCAGGGAATAGAAATGTACCATGTGTGTTCAATCAAAATGACTCAGACTTTAGATATTGTATATCCACAAATAAGATCAAGGAAAAATATGTAGAAATGATCAAGTGAATAGTTTTCAATAATGAATACATTTGAGAAGCTGGTGACAATTTGCAAACAGAAAAATGGGTGAAATTCATCAATAAATCATAGAATCATGATCTGTTGTAAATAATTATCCCAGCTTTAAGAAGCAGTCCTGTGCCAATTTCAGCCATATGAAAATCACCAGGTTTGCTATGGTCATTTTCATGGTAGTGTTTGCAATCTGTCTAATATGGAATATATCAGCAAATAGTACCTAGCAACAAAGGTAGGGTTTGACTTTTCTACATTTTCAAATTAACTGAAAAGCTTGGGTGAAATTTCCTGAACAGAGCAAGAGGAAAGATGTAGATGAAAATGTCATGATTTTTGATTGGCCAAGAATTGTTGGATGGTATTTCTGTGGTGGGAGATAAATGAGAAGATGGACATGGAATGAAATATAGGCCCCATTGAAGTCAATGGCAATGGTCCCTCCCTGGACCCGGTGCCCTTTCACATGGGGTCCTGCCCCTAGCAGTAACCCCTTTCTCTCCGGGTCTCCCATCCTTGGGGAACCCCCACCCTCTATCCCCACCTTGCCTCAGTATTGGCTACTGCCAGTCATTGTCTAGCCCCACACCCTGGGGCAGACTGCAGTATCAGCCTACTCATCACAGGCAAAGGGGTTTGGACCTGCTGCCTTGGCCTACCCCTGGGCTGCCTCTGCAACCCCCCAGTACCTGTTGGCCCTTCGCTAGGCCGCAGCCTGGGGCTTTCTAGGCTGGAGCTCCCCAGCCTTTCCCCAGGCCTGCTTCACCCTAGGTACCTTGCCTATAGCCCCTGCAGCCAGGCCCTTCTTCCTCTTCAGGCAGAAGAAGACTGTCTGTGTTTCTAGCTTCCCTGGCCGCCTTATAAGGCCCTTGGCTCAGTTTGGGGCGTGGCCCCAGCTGCAGCCACTTCCCCAATCAGCCCAGCCTCCAGCCGCAGCTCTCAAGCCCTGCCAGGCTGCTTTTCCAAGCCCTCAGAGCCGGAGCAGGGTCCACCCTGCTACAGGCACCTCTCTGTGTCCCTGGGCTGCCCTGCTGGCTGGAGTGCCCCCCCCCCCCCTTCTCTGGCTGCCTTGCTGGCTGGAGCTCCTTCACCCTTCCTGGGCTGCTGCTGCTGGCAGGAGTGCTTCTTCCCAGGACTGCTGCTCCTGCTACAACTGCTGCTGAGTGGGTGAGTGAGGGGTGGGGGGGGCCTTGCTGGCCAGCCCCCACTCCCCCATCTCTGGAGGGAGAAGCCAGGACCCCACCTCCACCACTACAGCTACCACCTGGGGGGGTCCTTCCTGCCTGGCCACCAGGGCTGCTGGAGGAGGAGAGGCTGCTGCTGCTGCTGGAGTTGTGTCTGTCCTGGGGAGCCGCTGGAGCCTGGAGGAGGACTGAGAAGACCACCGGCTGCTGGGAAGTGCACAGGAATCTGAAGACCACTGTGGAGGGGGCCTTCACAGACTGAGTAACTCTCTAACTGTACTCTAGTGGTGGGGGTTTAGACTGTGTTTGTGGGGACACGGGGGTGTGGCGTGGAGCCTGCCCCCTGGTCCATCTGTGCCCCCCCCAACCCCCACCACCACCGCTGCCCCCTCCACCACCCCTGCAGTCCCTTACCATCTGCCTCAGTTCCTGCCTCTGGGACTCAGCTGCTCGCCTGGCCTGCCACGCCCTATTGCCACCGTTTGGGCCTCCAGCGGCAGCCAGCCAGCCATTGACTGTGCACAAGTGCTTGTGGGTGCACGTACCCCCCCCTTCCCCTGGACTGACCCCTTCCCCTCTGCAACAGGCCCCCTAGCTTTGCCCCTTGTTGCCTGCTCCGTTTGCCCCTTGTAGCCTTCCCTCCCGCCCAGCCCAGCTTCAGTTTGTTTGCCTGCCCCGCCCATCTCCCTTTGCAGCTTCGTTTGTCCTGCCCCGGCCCTGAAGCCAGCCCCTTGGTTCCTCTGCCCTACTCCCAGCCTGGTTGCTCCCCTCCCTCCGCGGCCCCTCCCCCTGATTAGCCCCTCCCCTCGTGCACCCATAGCTCCATCAGTGCGCTTGTGCCTCTCCCCTGTTTCAGTTGCCCCTTTTGCACTGCACCCCCCATTGCTCTTGTTTCCCCTCCCCTCCCCTACTGCAGCTAGAGGAGCCGGATTTCAATCCTCTGTCGGTGACTAAACCCTCCCCCCCCCCCGAAGTCCTCGATAGTCCCCGTATCTGCCCCCCCCTCTCTATTGTTGGCACCATCCTCCCTGCCCACAGCCTAGCAGGGAGGAGTAGGTGACCTGTTCTTTCCCCCCCCCCTTTCTCTGGTGTTTGCCCTCCCTCCCCATTCAGCATGGCGGGAGGCGCGGCGGGTGGGATTCCCGGGACGTCTGTCCCCCCTCCCTCGCCTGCTCCCCCCAAACGCTTCCCGGTCTCGACCTCACCCGCTGCTGCCGGACCACCTGCCACCGCTCCCGCTGAGGCGCCGGCAGCGGCGACCGACGGGGTACCCTCTGCTGCTGCCACGTCCCTCGCCCCTTCCGCCTCTGGGGGAGCCCCCCCAGCCGGCGGAAAGGGCCAGGGCAAAAAGAAGGGAAAGGGCCCCGCTAGGAAGACGAAGCCCTCCATGGCGGAGCCTGCCCCCGCTGCCGCGGCCCCGCCACCGGCCGCGGCGTCCCTCCCCGCTGTTCCCTCCACCAGCTCTGCGGGTGCCCGTCCCTTGGCCCCCAGAGCGTACGCCCAGGTGGCGGCGGCCCCCCCACCTGCCGCTACGTCATCTCCCCCGACCGCCGCCTCCGGTACCATCTACAGTGGCCGGGGCCCCTTCCCCACCTTGACCCGGAAGCACGGCGTCCGTTGCCTCCTGGTGCCCGCCTCGCCCCACGTGGAGACCTACGTGCGGGCGTTGGCGAGGGTGGTGGGGCCCACGGCCATCGTGGCGGCCTCCAAAATGTACGGCAAGGCGGTCTTCTTCCTTGCCTCGGAGGCCGCCGCCCAGGAGGCGGTGGAGAAGGGCCTGGCGGTGGGGGGCGTGTTTGTCCCCCTGGAGCCGCTGGAGGACCTGGGGGTCCGTGTGGTCCTGACCTCCGTCCCTCCCTTCCTGCCTAATGTCGCCCTGTTGCCCGCCCTCTCTACTCTGGGGAAGCCCATCTCCGTGGTGAGCCCTCTCCCCTTGGGCTGCAAAGACCCCGCCCTCCGTCACGTCCTCTCGTTCCGCCGGCAGGTGCAGCTTCAACTGCCGCCGGCGGCGCGTGGCGGAGAGGCGCTCGAGGGGTCTTTCCTGGTCCCCTATCAGGGGGCCCAGTACCGGGTGCACTACTCCACGGGGGAGGCCCGGTGTTACCTCTGTCAGGCGACGGGGCACGTTCGGAGGGACTGCCCCTTGGCCCGGCACGGGGGAGCGTCCGGGACCCCCGAGCCCCGGCAGAGCGCTGGCCCTGTCATCGCCGGCGCCCCCGGCCGCCCGGTGCCCAGAGCCGCCCCTCCTCCTCCTCAGCCCATCACTGCTCCTGCTCGGGCCTCAGGGGGCCGTCCTCCCGTGCGCCCAGACGAGCGGGAGTGCCCTGCCTCTGCTGCCTGCACTCTGGCGGGGCCTGTGGAGGAGGGTGCGGCAGGGGTACTGCCGGGCGTGGGAGAGGGCTCTCCCCAGGGGGACTCTTCCCTCCCTCCTGCTGTCCCACCTGTGCCTCTCCAAGCCCCAAAACTGTTTTCTCTGCCCCCTGACCCAATCCCTGTTGACCAGCCCGCAGGCGATGCCATGGAGGGCTGGACCCGGGTAGAGGGTAAGCGGGGCAAGCGGAAGGCTCGAACTCCGCCCGTGCCACCTGAGGCGGAAGCCCCCCGTAAGACCAGAAAGGGGGCCGCCGACACCGAGCCTTCCGCCGTGCCCCAGGGGTTGCCCCATCTGCCGATGACGGCTAGGGCAGACGTGGCAGCACCAGAAGGTACCACCATCCCTCCTCCGCAGTCCCTTCTTGCGGAGGCCTCCGATGCAGCCCCTCCTGTCCCCTTGCCACCAGCGCCCCCCGCAATACCCAAGGCGAGCGTCGCCTCGGGTGCGTGTGGGGAGGACCCGGGGGTGGTGGGAGGTGAGCTCCCCTCCATCTTCGCGGAGATCGAGGCCCTGGGTCTGACCCCGGTCACCCCGGGGGAAGACGACCCTCTGCCAACGGGCCTCGACTTAGCCGACCTCACCCCAGCTCCCCCTTCCCCTTGCTCCACCATCCCTCCTGCTACGTCCGCTCCCGCCTCCGCGGGTCCCCTGGACTCCTTGACCTGCCCGGCTGCGGATAGCACCCCGCTGCTGGCCGCCGAGCCTGTTGAGGCGACGGCCGGTGCCTCGTGGCAGGGTGATGGGCTACCGGGGGTGTCCCTCGGTGGTGCGGAGCAATCGAGTTCCTTCCCGGGTGGGGGCCCCCCTGAGGGTTCCACATCTCCCCGTGCCGAGGCTGCTCTGCCTGCCGTTGAGCCTGAGCCCGGTGTCGTTGGGGACCCCCTCCCTTCCCCTCCAACTCCCCTACCTGGCCGCGAGGAGCCTCTTACTAATGGCTCAGCTCCTGAGGCCCAGGGTCCCGTCTCTCTCCCTCCCCCCACCCCTGCTCCTGACCCCAACCCTGCCCCCTCCACCTCCCATGATATTATTGCCGCCCCTGGGGCTGTCTCCTTCCCTTTCCCAGAGGATGACTCCCAGGGAGCGGCCTTTGACTTTCACAGTCCCGACCCACTAGGGGCTGCAATCTTCCCTCCGCCGCCCCCCACTGAGCCGGGGTCCACCCCTTGCTTGCCCGTCCCAGTCGACCACGGGGCTGCGCCAGAGGCCCCACCCCCCCATGTGCTGAGAGAGGAGTTGCAGGAGTTCCTGGAGGACGTCCGGGGCTCCCGCAACAAGGTCGTGCTTGCTCTCCAGCGCTGGGGGGATTTCCACCAGCTCCTCCTGGCCACGCGGGCCCTCATAGGGGAGGGCAAGGGGACCAGGAAGCGGAATGTCGCGGCTTACCACCGGGCGCGCGGCTTCCGTGACTCCCTGCTCGCCTTCGGGGTGGGCCACAGTTTGCTGCGCGGCCCAACGGGAGCCGTGAGCGCCCCTGCTGACGTAGATCCCCCCCAGCCCTCCTCATGGCAGTCATCACCTTTGCCACACTAAACACCCGGAGCTGTAGGGTGGGTTTCCGCAGGAGCCAGGTGCTCTCCTTCCTTCGGGAGGGGGGGTACTCCGTGGTTTTCCTGCAGGAGACCCACACGGATCCGGCCGCCGAAGCTAACTGGCGGCTGGAGTGGGGGGACGGGGTCTACTTCAGCCATCTCACCACCCATCAGGCTGGAGTGGCTACCCTGTTCTCCCCCGACCTACGGCCAGAGGTGCTGGGGGTCGCCGAGGCTGTGCCGGGCCGCCTGCTGCACCTCCGGGTCCGCATGGCGGGGCTTGTGGTCAACCTCATCAACATCTATGCCCCGGCATTTGCCCCGGAGCGGCTGCAGTTCTATCGGCAGGCGTCCGCCTTCCTCGGCTCCCTGGATCCTCGCGAGTGCCTGGTCCTGGGCGGGGACTTTAACACCGTCCTCGAGGAGCGGGACCGGTCGGGAACCGAGCAGAGCCCGGCCGCCGCGGACGTCCTCAGGGAGATCGTCGCCCATCACTCCCTGGTGGACGTCTGGCGCGACCACCACCCGGACGACGCCTCCACGTACACCTATGTCCGGGTGGAAGCCCATCGGTCGTGCCACTCCCGGTTGGACCGCATCTATCTGTCCCGGTTCCATCTCTCACGGGCCCAGTCCTCCAGCATCCGGCCGGCCCCTTTTTCAGACCACCACCTCGTCACTGTGACGGCCTCTCTCTGCGCGGAGAGGCCGGGGCCGGCCTATTGGCACTTCAACAACAGCTTGCTGGAGGATGGGGGCTTCGTGGCGTCCTTCCGGGAGTTCTGGCTGGCCTGGCGAGGGCAGCGGCACGCCTTTCCCTCGGCGCGGCGGTGGTGGGACGTGGGGAAGGTGCGCGCCCGGCTCTTCTGCCGTGACTACACCCGGGGCGCCAGCCGACGGAGGGATGCGGCGATGGGGCAGTTGGAGCGGGAGGTCTTAGAGCTGGAGAGGCGTCTGGCCGCCATCCCCGAGGATCCATCCCTTTGCGGAGCGTGCCGGGAGAAGCGGGAGGAGCTCCGGGTCCTCGAAGACCATCGGGCCCGGGGCGCCTTTGTTCGATCCCGCATCCGCCTCCTTCGGGAGATGGATCGCGGCTCCCGCTTCTTCTACGCCCTGGAGAAACGGAGGGGGGCCAAGAAGCACGTCACCTGCCTCCTGGCGGAGGACGGCTCCCCCCTCACGGATCCGGCGGAGATGTGCGAGAGGGCCCGGACCTTCTACGCGCGCCTTTTCTCCCCGGATCCGACCGATCCTGCCGCTTGCAAAGTGCTCTGGGACGGACTCCCGACGGTCAGCGCGGGCGACCGGGACCGGCTAGAGCTGCCTCTCACTCTGGCCGAGTTCTCGGAAGCCCTCCGTCGCATGCCCACCAATAAATCCCCGGGCATGGACGGGCTGACCGTGGAGTTCTACCGCGTGTTCTGGGACGTCCTCGGCCCGGACCTAGTCACCGTCTGGGCCGAGTCCTTGCGGAGCGGGGTCCTCCCTCTCTCGTGCAGGCGAGCCGTGCTCGCTTTATTGCCGAAGAGGGGGGACCTCCGCGATTTACGGAATTGGCGTCCCATCTCGCTCCTCAGTACGGACTATAAAATTGTCGCGAAGGCCATTTCGATTCGGCTAGGGTCCGTGCTGGAGGACGTGATCCACCCAGACCAGACCTACACCGTCCCGGGCCGTACCATCTTCGATAACCTGTATCTGGTCCGGGATCTCTTGGAGCTTGGGTGCAGGGATGGTCTGTCGTTCGCCCTCCTGTCCCTGGATCAGGAGAAGGCGTTCGACAGGGTGGACCACGGGTATCTCCTGGGCACTCTGCAGGCGTTAGGCTTCGGGTCCCAGTTTGTGGGTTTTCTCCAGGTGCTGTACGCTTCCGCAGAGTGTCTGGTCAGGCTCAACTGGACCCTGACCGAGCCGGTCAGCTTCGGGCGGGGAGTGCGGCAGGGGTGCCCCCTCTCGGGCCAGCTGTACGCCCTGGCGATCGAGCCCTTCCTCTGTCTCCTCCGCAGGAGGTTGACGGGGTTGGTGCTTCGGGAGCCGGAGCTGCGGCTGGTCCTGTCGGCGTACGCCGACGATGTGCTCCTCGTGGTCCAGGACCCGGGCGACTTGGCGCGGGTGGAGGCCTGCCAGGCCGTGTACTCGGCGGCCTCCTCCGCCCGGGTCAACTGGGTCAAGAGCTCTGGCTTGGTGGTAGGGGACGGGTGGCAGGCGAGCTCCCTCCCACCCGCGCTTCAGGCCATCCGGTGGAGCGCGGGTCCGCTGCTCTATCTCGGCGTTTACCTTTCTGCCACGCATCCCTCTCCGCCGGAGAACTGGCACGGTTTGCAGGGCAGGGTGGCGGAGCGGCTCCGGAAATGGACAGGACTCCTCCGGTGCCTTTCCCTCCGAGGGAGGGCACTGGTGCTCAATCAACTGGTCCTGTCCATGCTCTGGTACCGGCTCAACACCCTGGTCCCGGCCCCGGTGTTCCTGACCGACCTCCGGCGGGTGGTGCTGGAGTTCTTTTGGCCAGGACTGCACTGGGTCCCTGCAGGGGTACTCCACCTGCCCCTGGAGGAGGGAGGGCAGGGCCTGAAGTGCCTCCGCACTCAGGTCCACGTCTTCCGCCTCCAGGCACTGCAGAGGCTCCTTTATGGTGCGGGTAGTCCGGCATGGAGAGCCCTGGCGCACGCCTTCCTGCGCCGCTTCCGAGGGCTCCGATACGACCGGCAGCTCCTTTATCTCGACCCGAGGGGCCTTCCGCGAGACCTCTCCGGGCTGCCGGTCTTCTACCAGGACCTCCTCCGGACCTGGAAGCTGTTCTCTGCGACCAGGTCCGTGGCGGCCACCGAAGGGGCAGATCTCCTCGCGGAGCCCCTGCTACACAACCCCCAGCTCCGTGTGCAGGTGGCGGAGTCCCCCGCGGTGCGCCAGAGGTTGGTCCTGGCGGAAGCTACCAGGGTCGGAGACCTCATGGACTACGACCGGGGAGACTGGCTGGATCCCCCGACGCTCGCTCGGCGTATGGGGCTCTCCAGACCTTGTACTCCCCGGCTCGTACTACAGGAGGTGAAGGCCGCTTTGCCGCCCGCTGCTCGGGCCTACCTCGACCGGGTCCTGCGTGAGGGCACGCCCCGCCCACCCCCCACCCCGAGCCCTCCAGACCTTTTCATCGGGCCCCTACCCCGTGGACCCGACCGCCCCCCCCGCCCCTTCTCCGCCAGCCGGCTGCACGATCTGCAACCGGTCCGTTTCCAAACCGCGCCAAGGAAGCAGCTCTACGCGCTCGTGCTCCACACCCTTCACTTCCTCACCCTCGTGTCCCGCCCCGACACCAAGTGGCGGGACCTCCTGCCACCTCTGGAGGGTGAGGAGCCCCGGTGGGCCAGCCTGTACTCCACCCTGGTCCCGAGGCCCGTCGGGGATATCAGTTGGCGGCTCCTCCACGGGGCCGTGAGTACGGGCGTGTACTTGGCGCGGTTTACCCCTGTCCCAGACACCTGCCCCTTCTGCGGCGTGAGGGAGACCCTGGCGCACATTTACATAGAGTGCGCCAGGCTGCAGCCCCTCTACCGGCTCCTCACTAATCTCCTATTGCGTTTCTGGCTGCACTTTTCCCCACACCTCCTTCTCCATGCACTCCCTATCCGTGGCCCCACGAAGTCGCGGGACCTCCTGGTCAACCTCCTCCTCGCCCTGGCAAAAATGGCCATCTACGCGACCAGGGAGAGGCGGTTGGCCAATGGAGACTCCTGCAACTGTGGGGCTTGTTTCCGATCCTTAGTCCGCTCACGTCTCCGGGCGGAGTTCCTCTGGGCGGCGTCCGCTGGCTCCCTTGACGCCTTCGAGGAGCAGTGGGCGCTGTCCGGGGTTCTCTGCTCGGTGTCACCGTCAGGCTCCCTTCTTATGACCCTTTGACCGCACTCCTGTCCCTGTTCTTTTATTAGTTGTCCCCCGCAATTAGTGGGTTTCTGAGGCTCTGTGGCACCTCCCCTTAGGCTGGGGGGGGGTTCCGTTAGCATGGGGCGGGCTCGCCCGCCCCATTTCCTGGAAACCCAATAGATACAGAGCCATACAATGCTATTTATGTTACATTTTTGTTCTTGTAACTTGTGTTGGTGTGCCTTGGGCTTTAGCTAAGCACTCTTTTTATTTGTATAAACATAAAGAAAGAAATAAGTATCTTGGCCACTGTTGCCACAAGATGTTACTAGGTGTAGATAAACCAAACTATGTCTAAATAGAATAGACGATATCATGAGGTATCAGCTGCTCTTTTAGGTAAAACGGGTATCTCTTGCTTCCTCCTCTCAAGACTTCAAGAGGTGAATAAGCTTAATTTCCTAGTAGTTCATTGCCTAGACTGTATTTGTCTCATATTATTTTTGTAGTATCTTTGGGTAAAAGCCTGGTGATGTTCCTATGCTTTTGTTTTCCCCTTTGCCCTGCAGCCAGGGATCTTCCTTCAAGGAAAGACATGAATTTGTGAACTGTAGGCCAGATTCTCTCACATTGTCTTACACCAATATAAATCCACTGATTTTAGTGGAGTAAACTCTGGTTTACACTGGTATGAGAGCAAAATTGTTGCTCCTCAGTAAACAAACATAGGGGATTACATGCCTTCAGCTGCTCAGGGCAAGGACATAAATTATTTGTTAGCCTATCAACTTGACTAACTTGTAATATTTGTCCCCTGCTGTCCTTGGTATCCTGAAGAAAAGTTATGAAATGTTCTGAAGAGATGACACGTGCAAAGTTATGGAGGCTGGTGACACAATCCCTCTGTCACTTGACATCTGTGGCCTGGCTAAACTGGCTGAAAACTTGAGAGCAATTGTAGGTTAACAGTTTGGGTATGAATGTAGGCAGCTAATAGCTATCCTATCATATGACTTCTAGCTGTGAATGTCAAAGTTTTCACTTACCAATTAATGTTTCTGCTGAACAAGCTGAAAGGGTATGGAATCCTGCTCTGTTCTGAGGTTCCCTGCAAGCTTACAAGAACTTAAGTGCATACGCCTTATTAACATTTCTCATAAAATATGGACTGCTTTGATGTATTAGTGTTGAAAACACAGCCTCAGAAATACTCACTTTATGCATGTGCAAAAGAGTTTGCAAGATCAGGGCTGTGGACTGTCAGTTCTGTGGGATGGGGACTCTTTTATTATATGTTTGTACAGTGCATGGCAATAGGAGGCTCTTATCCTGAATGGGGCATCTGGGAATTACTGTAGTCTGAACAATAATAAAAATAAGAGGAGAATTTGTCTATGGCTTTTTGAATGAGTACAATGAAGAGACAAAAAAGGAGGAAGCAGGGATGGAATGGGAGAAAAAAGGAGGACCAGAACATAGCAAGAATTGCTTTAATTAAGTTCTGCAATGAGCCTTGCTTTCTGTGACATTTTAAATTGCATTGGGCTGAAATGTAATTTAATTGTGAATGCATTTAAGCAGACCAATTCTTTGTGTTGACTGATTATCTTTTGCTTATTCATTTTTTTATAAAGAACAATATATTTTGTAGTTCGAAAAGGTGAGTAGTTGCTTTTCAACCATTTTAATTTAATAATCAAGCCAACATTAATTACTTGGTATGAATAGAATGAAACTGTAATAGCTGAAGCAGTGGACAGTTGTCAAACCTTGCACTGCAACTGTAATGAGTGTACATGAGCTGTTGCAACACATCAGTGAAAATGTTCTGTAGAGTCTAATTCAGAATGAACTCTGAATTTTCTTCTTCTTGTGAATTTAAGTTAGACCTTTTGGGACAAATTGTGCCCTCTGATATATATGTACAATGCGCCTTGAAATCCATTGGAGCTGTTGATATGTATCTGAGGGCAAAATTTGGCTCTTGGTGCCTTACACTTACTTCATGCTGCAGACATGTATCACTGTGTACATTTTCTCAAAAAATTCACAACCATCCATAACTGTTACCGTTGATATTAGGAAAAACTTTTTCACTTGGAGGGTGGTGAAGCACTGGAATGGGTTACCTAGGGAGGTGGTGGAATCTCCTTCCTTAGAGGTTTTAAAGTCAGGCTTGATGAAGCTGTGGCTGGGATGATTTAGTTGGGGATTGGTCCTGCTTTGAGCAGGGGGTTGGATTAGATGGCCTCCTGAGGTCCCTTCCAACCCTGATATTCTATGATTCTACTGATGAAGAAGGAGAGTGAGTAGATTGTTAAATGCTGGAGCCAAGCTGCAGACATTTTTGAGATATGGTAAAAGTTAGATTGAACATTTGAACTTTTGGGTGCTTATCTGCTCCATAACAAACCTCTAAACCTCTCAAGTTTCATATGTTACCATCCATCAACAACTTGGGCTTTGATTCTGCAATACACAACATAGATACAGTGGAGATATATGGGTGGAGCCCAGCAAGTGCTCGTGCTCAGCTGGTCCACAATGCAGTTAAACAGGCTGGCATCAGTCCTTGTATCCTTTTTCAAATGGGACTATGTCATCATGCACTAGGGCATTTTTAGTGCATGTCAGCAGAGTCCACATGGACAGTTAGTATGTGACAAGCTGGTGAGTACTACCGTTTACACCCCAGCTGGTGCATACTAATGCACTTTGTAGGCCTTATCCAAATCCTCCATCCATCCTTTGTTCTCACCAGTTTATGTCACATCTTAATTCTAGATTGTAATCTTCTTGGGGCCTTGCCTATATGTTCTGTAGGTGGGAACCAATCTAGAGTAGCACTAATAAACACAAATTCAGGATAGGAAAAGGATGAAAAGATGAAAAAAAGAAACATATCAAAGCAATTTCCTGACATTCTGTCTCAGTTGTAACTCTTCATTTACAATATTTTGGAAAGCCTGGATAATTAAATAGATGGAGATGGTTTGCCTAATTCCCTTTGTTGATTCTTTCATCTCAGTGTTGTTCTTCGTTACAGATTTAAGCTTCTGAAAATTCTTTGTAGGCAGGATTAACATCAGTTGGAGGCTTTCAAGAAGTGCTATTGGCATCTGCTCTGTGTGTCACAGAAAGAAAATCAGAAACACCAGTCAATGTGCATTACACCATCTGGAGAGTCAAGAGCCAGTCTTCAGACAGATCCAGCTGGGAAAGTTGAAGTATTTCAGTTCTGTTTTATGCAGAACTGCTGAGAATCTAGAGATGGTGTTTATGGTGTGAGTGCCAGGATTGTAATCAGAAGGTGGGCACAGAAAGCACTGGTTATACGTGTAGACAGTAGAATCAAAAGGCCAAGATGGGTACATGTAGTATTGGAGCCGGGAAGGGGTTGGTGATGGCTCATTGGGGGTGCCACCTTTGGCTATATCTATTGGCTTGAAAACAAACCACTCATTCACCTTAGGGCCTTGTGGGGCAGTTGAGGGGGAAGCGTCAGTGGGCCCTCCTATCTCCCTATTAGCTCTGTCACTGGGTTCATGTGTATGATAGTCCATGCCATTAAACCATGATATTAGCATGATGATAATGATGTTGAGAAATACCTCAAACTTCAGGTGGTTGGTTGTTGCATTACTCCAGAAAACAGCACAAAACTCTCTCGCTCATTTCTGTTCCTATTCTAAACTTGTGTTTGTATCCAGTGAGTTTATTTGTATAATTTAATTTTGTATTTCTGAGACCAACATTTTTGTTTAAGAAAAAAATGACAGACCTATATTCCCTCACTTCCAATATTTATCCATCAACATGAATAACTGCCCTGGGAAATTTTCCATTTCAGGCAAAAGAAGAAAAATATTAAAGTGAGAGTTTTCAGGCAGTCAATACCTTGGAGTCCCATCTGTACTCTCATAACAGTTACCTAGTTTCATTATTTGTGTATCAGCTGTCTTCTTTCCCTGCTGGATTGACAGGAACTGTACCTGCTAAGATTTCAAAATTTAAATCATGACTTGCTTGCTTTGTAACACTTTTCAAGAAAAAAACTTTTTACACGCACACAGACAAACCCATTGGATGGGCTAGGCAGATTGTAATTTTCATTTATTTTAAGATTTCAGATTATTTATTTGAAATGTTAATCATTATATTAAGGCTGCTTCACTTTTGCAATGTAGTTTTAAGTTATGTACTGTAGTTACTGTATTCTAGTTGAATTATTTTGCAATTAAAATCACTGCTTGATGCAGTTTTTTATGGAAGATTGCTTTAAAATATTAATTGTATCAGCAAACTAACTTCTCAGACAACTTTAATTCTTTCACAACATTATCTTGGGGCATTCACTATTTTTAAGCTAATTAGCTCCTACGCATTTGCTGTAAGTGTGACTTTTGGCATGGTTAGAATATTTTGTATACTGTGGAAATGAAAATGCAAGTAAACCACTTAATAATTTAAAGAGATTCATTTTAATGAATGTCTTTCAAAATATTAGTACAATTTCCTCTGACTTTTTTCAAGTGTAAAAGCATACCTCATCTAGATATGCAAGTCATTTCAGAAGCCATTGCACATTGATCATTTTGGCATGCCGAACAGCTTGAATTGATGCAAAATAAATCCGAGTTACATGGAGACATGTTGTTTGCTAAACATGAGCAATTTTTTGTCTCAGTTGGAGGAAAGCTATATCTCACATAAATTTTTCCATGAGTTATATTGTTTTACAGGACTAAGTGGCAAAATCGTTCAGAATCTGTTATGGAGGAATTTTATATAGAAACCATACTCATCAGATGACTGAACACCTTAATTGTCATTTAGTTTTACTTTTGATTGATATATTTTGAAAGAAAAACCCTTTTGACTACGTTGAACATCTCAGATAGTTTGACCTTTGTTAGAAGAGATGGGTCTCAGAATGAAATGCTCAGATGGAAAAGGACCTGAAAAAATCCTTTAATCTATTCCTGGCCTTCAAGTTAATTCCTTAGTGTGAAAAATTAAATAAAATAAAATAAACAGCCGTATACTGCCTTGGGTTTGTGGCTTATCTGACAGCAGCTACACCTGTGGCTTCTCAAAAGAAAAGATAAGGGAACTACCTTTAGGGAAGGAGATGGACAAAGGCAACAGCAATTATTGATGTTTTTTTAAAAAGGTGATCAGATATAATGTAACAGAGGGCCTATGTAAAGGGAAACAGTTTACATAAATATGGAGTAATTTAAATGTCTACAATTAATTAGTATTCTTTTTAATCCGCATTATAGTGAAGTGACTTATGAAAACAATTCCATAGTTATTTTGTTGGAAATACAATAGCCTGAAAAGATACTTTATTTTGGACACATTGTGGCATGAGGGTGAACTGGGGAGAGAGGAGTCATTGAGAGGCCTTTCACTCTAATCCCTTGTGCTCTTGTGCAGGAAACAGACATAATGCAACTGTGTGCATTACTTGAGCCAAAGTGGGATGCCAGCATTGGCAGTGCTGACCAGCCTTGTATAGCACAAAGAGAACATTTCTGGGCAGGCTGGGACCTAGCTATCCCAATGCATGAGATAGCATATGGCATAGTGCATTATCTCATCTTTCACATAGTATAGCAAGTGTCATTCCTGAGAACATTCCCAACAGCAATGTCTTAGGCATGCTGTATCCAGGTTCCAGACATATAGTGATGTTCTCCTTCTTTGGCACATTCTGTCAGTTTTAACTTCAAAACTGGAAATATTTTTTGCTCAGATAATAGGCAACTGTACCCCTCCTCCCCCAAGTCAGTTTTTTAATTACCTCATGATCATTAATCTGCCATCTTGCTTCTTTCAACTCCTGGATGAATCATAACTTCCTGATACTTGCTGCTTCAAAGATTGATTCTTTTTATCCAGAAGAAAGACTTCAATCATTTCTCTCATATTTATAATCCTGCCATCATTTACTTTCAGTAATTCCTTTAGAGCACGTTGCTGCTATTTACAGAAAGCTCAGGTAGTCAAGAATGTCTCAGTTTTTCTTCCTATGTTTCCTTCTACATTTCCCTTGTCTAGAAATCTGCCTGTCTCCATTTTCAGAACATTGTTTGGATTTGTTCCTAAATGTGTCTCTGCTAAGATCTTCCCTCTACCGCTCATAATCCCCTGTGTTAAATGTTTGAATTTCTTCTTTCATGGTCTTCCTAAATGACTCATTGTTAAACTTCAGAGGTCTATAATGATGCTTTTTAATTAAACATTGCCCCTCCAGGAAGCAGGACCTTATCACTTCAATCCTCCCCCTTATTCCTTGGCTTATTAGTCTTCTAGCCATAACTCTCCATGGGTTCTCTGCATGAACTTAGATCTGTCTACTCCCCTATCTCCATGCTCAATTACTCAATTCTTGGCCTTCTTGCTGTACCACACCCACTGCCACGGGGCCTCATAGTTAGGGGTCACTCTTTTACCTTAATTGTTCTGTGTATCTGGAACTATTACTTCTGTGCATCTTCCCTAGAAGCCACTGAGTCACTTCATGTCTTCAAATCTCCCATAAAGGTTTCTTTTCACTTTATTCTGTAATTTTCACTAAATTACAATTTGCCTTCCATTCTCCCTTTATTTTAATGAGGAATTGGCAAACTGGCTTACATAAAATAAAAACAAACCTGACACATCACCCGTTTCAATAAAATCTAAATTAAACCTTCTTTGAGTTTCAGTAATATTTAGATGCCTTTTTTATGACCACATTTTTTAGTTTTGCCCAGAAAGAGGAGTGAAAGTGTAGAAATACCATGAAAGAGTCTGTTTTTGTGGTACATCCCAGTTCAACCAAAATGAAGAAGTACCTGAAATCTCCTGAGAAAGATTTTAACAAACACTGGAACTTCTGGATGTTCAAACAATCCTTTAAATCTTTTGTGGTTTGCTTTTCTTGATTTTAACTAGTCTGCAAGAACATATGCTTGGTTTTTTTTGCTGCTTTTAAATTCAGTTGTTTTCTTTTATCTGAGCTGCTCTAGCTTTCTTTTTTTTTCCTTTCTGCTTTTATGAGCCACAGTACCCAATTCTGCAAAGCAATGTCTTGCTCTTTTATCTCTCTGTGAAGTGCTACGTGATACTTTATATGCAGGATGTTTTATAAAATTGAATTAACTTATTTTGTATTATACCGTAGAGCCTTTAGTCTCTGAAATCTTATGCTAAGCAGGACCTTAGCTTTCTCTCACCTAGCAATATCATCTTTTTAATCCAAATGTCCCTGGGCTGAGAGGCATTGCTCCAGCACCTACAGCCTGAGATCAGCCATCCCTGACTTCAGGATATTTCCCCTGTGAGCATGGTTATACCTTTGTAGCTTTCATCAGAGATTCCCTGCAGAGTGGAAAATTCTTCAGCTCAGGTTAAAGGTTATGGCAGCAGCTCAAACCAGAAACAAATAGATGAAAAGAAATGAAATCTCACTGAGAGGAAAGTGGCGAGGCTAAGAGGGCTCTCTGGTTTTAAAGTTCTACTCTAGAAATTGACTCTGTAAAAATGGCATTGTGGGGCCTGATGTTTATTGTGTGACACAGATTCCATAAGCAATTTGCTCTGTTTACAAGTAAAATAGGTCATCATCTGTCTGCCCGGGACACTGAATCTGGGATCTGAAAGTCAAGCTCGGTTTTTTTCCTTCTCACTCTTTATCACCCAACTCTTTATGTCCTTTCTTGCACGTGTACATCCTGATTAGCCTTCAGTGAGGTTACATGCGTATAACTGAGGGTGTATGATGTCAGGTAACATCTTTACTATTTTATATGCAACATGAGAATGAAAGAAAGCAGTTCGACTCTCAGACCCCAGTCTGAGTTTGTAGGGCAGACTGTTATCATTTTATTTGAAAACTGAGCAAATGAAGTATGGTATCAGTGAGGCAGCATTAAATATGGAACATTTTTACATAAATAGTTTTCAGAACAGAATCACTCTTTTTAAACTAAAGCCTTGGTGAAAGCAGGAACATCTACCATCACAGTTAGTGGACCCAAGTAAATCATTGGTTGAATGTGAACTGATGGGAGGAAGCATGGAAGATTCAGGATAAATTGCAAGTTTTTATTTTTTCATAGATTTGTGGAAACTCTGCATAGAAACCAGTCTGAAACTTTCCTAAAAGGGTTTGGGTTCTGCAAACAAATAGAAAAGATCAAGGGACTGGGTGAACCTTTCACACAGCCTCAGTGAGAACTCATGGAGGCAACATAAAGCAATGATTATGGAACTGGACTGGAAGTCAGGAGAGTTGGATTCTAATTCCATCTCTGCCCCTAATCTGGTATGTGACCTCTGGCAAGTCACTTCACTTCTGTGTATCTTGGTTTCCTCTTGCACCTGTTGTCTGTCTTGTCTACTTAGATTGTAAGCTCGCCAGGGCAGGGATTGTTTCTGAATTTGTGTTTGTACAGCACCTACCACAATGGGACTCCAGTTGTAACTGGGGCCTCCAGTTGCTTCTGTAATATAAATAAATACTTCCTTTGTGCTATGCCTACCTCTGCCACTGACTTGCTGTGTGACGCTGGGAACTGTCCATGAGTTTACCCATCTGTATAATGGGTAATACTTCACATGGGTATTGTGATACTTAATTAACATTTGTAAAACACAGCTTTTCATTTGAGAATTTCTGTATATGTAAAAAGTAAATTATAAAGGAGATTGGTTTACTTCAGTGGAGTAAAGAATAACATTAATAATAAGAAAAGAATAATGTATTAATTATCATCTATTATAATATAGGTAGCTTTATAAGAAAATGTTGTAGTAATAATAATCCTTAGCTCTTATACAATGCTTTTCATCTGTAGATCATAGAATTATAGGACTAGAAGAGACCTCGAGAGGTCATTTAGTCCAGTCCCCTGCACTCGTGGCAGGACTAAGTATTATCTAGAGCTGAAAGTGCTTTACAAATTGTGGTCGGAATCATCATCCCCATTTTACAGATGGAGAAAGTGAGGCACAAATTGGTAAAGTGACTTGCTCATGGTCACCCAGGAGGCTAATGGCTGAGCTGGCAATAGAACCCAGGTCTCTGAGTCCCAGTCAGTAATTTATTCAGGACAAAAAATATTTCTCATAAAATTGCTAGTAAGTATCAAAGCCTGATGAGCCTCTCCCTCCCCCAATCATCTTAAGGTATTTTGCAGAAAGTACATATAAAAGGATACTGTCAACATTAGAGAGACAAGGTAGGTGATGTAATATCTTTTATTGGACCAGTTTTTGTTGGTGAGAGAGAGAGAAGCGTTCGAGCTACTAATATACTGGGACCAACATGGCTATAACGCCGCATACAGTCATCATTGGCAGGCCAAAAACTTGACCTGGCCTTGCTTAAGTACTTCTTCGATTTATTCCAGTTTCCTGCTAAAAATACTGATAGTGGTTAAATTATTATGAATGTTGCTTTAATTGTGATTGTTCAATGACAAATAACCACATTTTTTCCCTGGGGGTGATGGGGTTCTATGACGCAATTAAAAAGCAGGATTCTTCTAAATATCCATACACTATTCCCGAATCAGATAGACAAAAACACAAGGAAGATATTTTCATTCATGATTGGCTTTTCCACCTTAAGTATCCCTTTAAGAAAAAAAATAAGCACTTCCTACCACCATGCTCTATATTTTACTTAAGTTTTGAAAGCTTTTTTCAAATGGAAAACAATCCCTAACTTAATTTAAATCTAAAACGGCTTGGATAGCCAGAACTCTCTGGTTTCCCGAAGGCATTGTTTTTATGAAGTACCAGTTCGGGATATCATTTAACGTCTAAAATATATGTAAATCACATTGGATTCACATGTGCCATACAAAGAAAAGCACATGTGACTCCAATGTCATTTATATATATTTCAGAAGTTAAATTGCGTGTCATCAGGCACTGGAGCCCTGATGATCTGATTCCCTTTCCATTGGCCTGTGAAGTATATAAAATGAGAAATTAAAACTAGGTAACATATAAACATCACTATTAAGAGAGGAGAAAAAAATCTATCAGGCATTTTGGAATCTGCCTCCACTGCCAAGATCTACATGCAAATTACCTGAGTGATAACATGGGCCTACATTTTCAAAAGTGATAGTTGATTTCTAGATGCCACTATTTTTGGGTGCCCAACTTTGTATGACTGAATGAGGTCCACTTTTCAGAAGAGCAAGGCATCCACTATCTGAAAATCAGGCCCCTTTCATGTGCATCAAAACATTAAGATATCTAAAATCACTAGTCACTTCTGAAAAAAATAGGCCATGATCTTTTATAGTCACTTCTGTCCTCCATCCTTGATTTCCCTATTTTTATTTAGTAAACTCAACCTGTTTAATTGGTAAGATCTTCTATTCTGTTAGCTAACAAACAAGATTGAAGTGGGGCCTCCAAAGCTATATGCATGAGTTGCTATAGTTTGAGCTAAAAAGCCAAGGCTCTATGGCTGTTGCAGAGTCGTATCCTCTGCAGATCAGGTGCAGAGCAGGATCTGTAACACATACCAGTGGGTTGTACATCACCTAGCATGTTTAGGCCTTTGAAATCTAAATAATAAAAAAGAATAATAAGAAGTAGAAAATTGAATTTCTATTTGTAATAAACAGCTAATCTGTCCCAGTACACTACTAATACAAATAAGATGTTAATCAATCTATATAATTTCATATAATGTACCTTATATTACTCAGTTTCTACCCTCTAATTTTATATTACATTTAAAAACATAAGAAGACTTAATTATAACAATTTTACTCTCAAGATTAAATATATACTTGCCCAGAGAACAAAAGAGAATAGAATAAAAATGCAGTTAAATGAAATCTAAATTAAATTACATTCAAATAATGATTACAAAGTAGCTAGGGTACATGGTTTGCTGATTGTATTTGTTTTCTCCCCCAAGGCAATCAGATATATCCCTTCTGAAACAGTTAAACAGTTTAAGTATATACAGTAAAATTTTGTCTAGATCAATATTTTAGTTTTGACCAATAATT
Source organism: Mauremys mutica (assembly GCF_020497125.1). Classification (NCBI taxonomy): domain Eukaryota; kingdom Metazoa; phylum Chordata; order Testudines; family Geoemydidae; genus Mauremys; species Mauremys mutica. The sequence goes on from NC_059078.1 coordinate 83,072,107, forward strand.
ATTTTTAAGAGGGATATTATCAGATTAGCTGGTATGCTAAAAGCAAAATCAAATCTCATTCAAATCTCCAGGAATATAATTGTACAGCTCCATTTCCATTAATGGACTAGAGGAATATGGAGAGAGCTCTGGCTCTGATTCAGCAAAGCACTTAAGCACACGCTGAACTTTAAGCATATTCACAAGTTTTTCCCTTTTCAGCAAAGCATTCAATCATGTGCTTAAAGTTAAGCATGCGTGTAGGGACTTTGCTGAGCCTGGGCCTTTATTCTGCAAGGTTCTGAATGGCCAAAACTTCCCATGGCAGTTGACTGTGCTCAGTACCTTACAGAGTTGCACCCATAACCAATAAAATGGTGAAGGAAACAGTTTTGCGGAAAGCAAGATTATAGAGCTTTGCAATCCCCAGTTGCAAATGTCAAGGAAGCCAGGTTGGTGGTCAAGCCTCTGGCGCACAGTTAGAGGACCACTGAATTATTATAATTTTATGATCTAATATGATCACTAGTTTGAAAAAAATGTTTAAATCTTTGATGAATCATAAATCTATATATCTTTTTTATGTGAACAGTCACTGTTCTACAGAAGTAAAGAATACATATCTACATAATCTATTTCAAGAGTAACTATTTTCCAGTTGCAGTTCCAGAAATGCGGCACAGAGAAAGTATAAGAGCCAGATTCTCCATCACTCCAGCAGTGCAAAGAGGACTGAACTTGCCTTAAGACAGCACTGGGCATTCTATATGCATAGGGGAATCCATAACTAACCCTGTGTCAGCTACTTCTGCCCTCTTCTCCCCTAGTATAGGCTTACTCCTGGGGGAATTCAGAGCCAAAACAATTAAAAATTCTGCACACAAATATTAACAATTCTGTAAAAATCTGCATATTTTATTTGTCAAAATAACACAATATAATCACATCAGTTTCAATTATTTTGGTAATTTATTTCAAAATATCTGTCAATTATGTCTGTAACAATACAGACAACAATAAAGATTCAGGAAATGATTTATTATAAACCCCAAATTTACTGGAATTCACCCATCTTGTTGAAATTCAGGGAACTGTCGGTAATTTTAGGCTGGGTCTGAAACCTCAAACCAGGACAGACACAATGCCCAGCACAGGGATTCCCTGATAGCTTGATACTCTCTGGGGAGCTAACATCCCAGAATTAGAAAAAGGGACCTCATAGGCATCAGTGGGAACAGAGGATCCCTTCCCTGTCCCACTGCTGCAAACTGGAGATGGACAGAAGCAGAAATTTTCCAGCTACCAGAAGATATTTAACAAGTGCAGTGGGTCTAAGAGAGAAGCTGATCTCTGCTGGAAAGTTAGTGAGCTCATCATGCTTGAAGGCACCAAAGTGTAGGGAGGTACTAGACCATTGGACCTCCCTAACAAGGAGTTGTCCTCAACTACTGATAGAGGGTGCCCTCTTCTATAGCCTTGTTCTCACAAATGTGCCTACTTTATGGGTAATCTGTGACAGAGGAAGTGAGAGGAAAGACAGCCAGAGTGTAAGCTCTGGTCTACACTATGAGTTTAGGTTGAATTTAGCAGCATTAGATCGACTTAACCCTGCACCCATCCACACGACAAAGCCACTTTTGTTGACTTAAAGGGCTCTTAAAATTGATTTCTGTACTCCTCCCCAACAAGGGGATTAGCGCTGAAATTGACCCTGCTGGGTCGAATTTGGGGTAGTGTGGATGCAATTTGAAGGTACTGGCCTCCAGGAGCTATCCCAGAGTGCTTCATTGTGACTGCTCTGGACAGCACTCTCAACTCAGATGCACTGGCCAGGTAGACAGGAAAAACCTTGTGAACTTTTGAATTTCATTTCCTGTTTAGCCAGCATAGCAATCTGATCAGCACAGGTGACCATGCAGAGCTCATCAGCACAGGTGACCATGGAGTCCCACAATTGCAAAAGAGCTCCAGCATGGACCGAACAGGAGGTACTGCATCTGATTGCTGTATGGGGAGACAAATCCGTGCTATCCGAACTCCGTTCCAAAAGACGAAATTCCAGAATATTTGAAAAAATCTCCAAGGGCATGAAGGACAGAGGTCATAACAGGGACCCACAGCTGTGCTGCATGAAGACTACCAAAGAACCAGAGAGGCAAACGGCCACTCCGGGTCTGAGCACCAGACATGCCGCTTCTATGATGAGCTGCATGCCATTCTAGGGAGTGCCCCTACAACTACCCCACTCCTCCCAGACTACCTTGGCACTTATCCCCCCATTTGTGTGACGAATTAATAAAGAATGCATGAATTTGAAACAACAATGACTTTATTGCCTCTGCAAGTGGAGATCAAAGGCAGGAGGGGAGGGTGGTTGGCTTACAGGGAAGTACAGTGAACCAAGGGGGCGGGTTTTCATCAAGGAGAAACAAACAGAACTTTCACACCGTAGCCTGACCAGTCGTGAAACTGGTTTTCAAAGCTTCTCTGATGCACAGCGCACCCTGCTGTGCTCTTCTAACCGCCCTGGTTTCTGGCCGCGCATAATCAGCAGCCAAGTGATTTTCCTCAACCTACCAACCTCTTAATGCATTAAAAATCTGGCAGCATGTGATTCCATTTAGACTTCTATTTATTAATTGATTAAGAAAGGTCTGTTGACGTGAGCAGCCTGCATACAGTACACTTTATTTTGTTGTTGGTGTGAAAAAAAATAGATATGTTAATTAGATATACTGTCAAATGCACATAAACAAGCTGGGGAAAATAAATAAGCTAACTTTTCCTTTTTTCCAATAACTTTCTTATGGCATTACTTGTAAGTGCACTAGATTTTTAAAGTTAACATGGGCCCTTTTTAAGTACAATAAAAATAAATATAGGAAAAATATACAGCATCCTTATGGCAAATCTGTGTTATGGTAATAATTGGAGATATACCAATCTCCTAGAACTGGAAGGGACCTTGAAAGGTCATTGAGTCCAGCCCCCTGCCTTCACTAGCAGGACCAATTTTTGCCCCAGACTCCTAAGTGGCCTTCTCAAAGATTGAACTCACAACCCTGGGTTAGGCAGGCCAATGCTCAAACCACTGAGCTATCTCTCCCTCCCTCCCTATTTTCAGGACTGACTGCACTTTTGACCCCTCTCTGGTCTGTCCAAGTCCACCCATGCAGGTAACAGATCCTGCACCTTCACTTTTCTCAGGGTGGAATCCCATGATTCTCTCTCTCTCTCTCTCTCTTAGACCAGCTCCTTGAGCTACAGCATCCTCTGTATCAACTTGATTGCTGAACAAATCTGGCTGGATTTGGCTGTCTTCAGATCTTCCTGTCAGGCATGAGGACTTGCAGCTGTGCCTTCCCAGTTTCTGAACAGCTTGTGAGCATTGTTGAGCAACAGCAGGGCCACCTGACTGATTACTCTGCTTCACTGGGCACAGAAGTCAGCAAGCCATCTCATAAGGACAACAGCAACAACTGATCTCTGGCTGCTCAATGCACATGTGGCCACCTGCAGCTCTGACCTTGCCTATGCTTTCCCTGCTTCCCTAGCCTTGCTCCAGCTCTGATCCTGCCTTGTTCCCAGTCCTGCTTCTTTCCCAGTCCACTCCAGCCCAGCTCAGTTCCTGACACTTAGCTCTGACTCCAGCTTTACCTTCAGTACTGTTCCTGGCCTTTGCCTCTGCTCTGACCTCTAGGCCGGACAGACCACATCCTTGTTTGTGACAATTCTCTTTGGGAGTGGGGACCACTGGTGAATACGGTGACCCAAAAATTAGCCTTTTCAAAACAAGGTATTTCATCACTACAGCGTGAAAAAATCATAATGAGAAAAGGGTTTTTAACACAATCAAAGGACTGCACACATATCTATCTTATCTATAGCCTCAGGTAGGCCTAGCTTATCCCAGACACCCTAGCCTCTGGGGACTGAAGTTCATTGTGCTCCTCAGCAGTTTCTGTTAATGCCTCTTTCTTGTCCTTCAAGGCCTGTCTTTATCCACCCCAAAGTTCTTTGTTCCAGTTTTTCTCACTTGGGATTTCCCCTCCTGTGTTCACAAGCCAGGCCTTAGAACTCACCAGGGTCAGAGGTAAAACCTCAAAAGCTAATGACACCTGCATTGTCCTTTAAATACTGGTAAGTAGGGCTTTCAGAAGCCATTGTCCCTTTTCCTGAGTGTGAGCACTCCTCTTAATTTACTCCTCTTAAATTATCCTCTTGTAATCACATAGCAAACAATACAATATCAATCAGACAAACAGAATGTATAATAGTCATAAATTATTACAGGCAACTCCCATGCCCTTCATTTCAGAAAAATCAGTGGATTTATTATTAATATAATTGTATATCAATTATACCATCATGTGTATATCAATTATACCATCATGTGTAGTGATTGCTCAGGGAAGACTCAAACCAAACTGGCAATGTTTACAAGCCTAGATCATTTTCCTACAGAATAGAAAGCACAGCTATTCCAGTGCTAATGGAATAGTCCCAATTTGCAGTAGGGGTTCTGATGACCAAACTAATATTACTGAACTGACCTTGGAGCTACAGAACTTGAGGCCTTAATTTTGTTTTCTTGATAGTCTAAAAGGGTCTGAGCTTCAGGCTAATTGTGGCATGGGTGTAAAACAAAGATTCTGATTATCACCAATCCATTTCCTTAAGATAAAATAAAAATCCATTCATTTTAAAAACTGAAAACTAAGAGACATTACAAATGAAAATGTGACTTGTTTCATTAAAAAAAAAATAATCCATTCCTAAATTTCAAGGGGTCACGAAATGGACTTTCACCATTAGCTATAAAAAGTAATGTGTAGCATCGTAGCACCAGCAATGTTCCATATTTATTTGCACTGCAGAGTTGCACATATCCAATGATTCACATAAACCCTGATATGCATAGGAAGACCAAGGTTTGCCATCTGGTCCTCCATATGGGCCACCATTCTCAATGAGATTTAACAGTCCTTCCACTTCCAACTTGGTAATCATGATAACCAACAGCATGTAAAGGAAATCAGTTATAGCAAAGGAAAGAGCATGAGGGGAAAAATGGTGAGTAGAGCTTAATTTATTAACTCTTTCAAGCTTTTCCATCAAAAGACTATTGCAGGCACTGAGATATTATAGCGATGAGCACCAAAGAACGCCCAATAAATAAACAGTAGAAAAAGCCTCATCAGATTTCATCTGATTGGAAACCTTTTCCTAACGGAATGCCACAGGGGTCATGAGCCAGGGAGAACAAAGCACTGTGCTAGAAGTGGGGGTGGGGAACAGATATGGGGCAGTCTTTCCCAACAAATCTCTGTGCAGCAAGATGGGGGTGAATGGTGGCTGTTGTGGTTGTGGTCACTGCAATGGCTATTTCTTATTCCAAGACCCACCTTTACAGCCCTTCCAAAAATTTCTGTCCTAAAAGATCCACCACTCTTGTCCACACATGCATCCCCCACCAAAATCTAACTTGGCCTTCTTCTGGGAAAAGGAGGTTTACTTAGCTCTCTTACGCCCTGCATCTACCCTATAATTACATGGCATGCTGATTATGCTTGAAATTTTCATGAATACATGTCTAAAAAAGTTATTCACACAGAATTAGAGAAGATGCATCAATTACTCCTGTCTAGTACACCCAATAACCCCCTACAATCTTTTTTTTCTTGAAACTCTGGGCTTTGGTTCTCTTTGCTAAGGAGTGACTATTTCCAGTAATTATATCACTGATCATTAATATGCTTTGTTTGTAAAAGGGCCGGCCCAAATTCTACAGAAAACACTATTTTGTGGCAAAGGTTCGTTAATTTGTCTTAGCCGTAGAAAATAAAGATCTACCAACAACGTATTTAGACTGTCATGTAAAGAAAGGATTGATTGATTGCATTTAATCATTAAAGGAAATGTCAGTGCTGTAAGAGCAAAAAAAAAAAAAAAACCACCCTCAATTAAGGCTGTGAAGAGTGCAGGTGCAGGTAAATTTGACTGATACACATTGTTATTCTCTCTGCAAGACTCCATCAATATGATTAAATTAAAAGTGAAGAGCTGGACTGAAATTGTTTCATCACTCCTTTGAAACATGAGAGGAAGAGTGTGTGCAGTGTGCACACGTTGAGGGGGCATATTTGACAACTAAGCAGGAGTTGTCTGTAACAAAAACTGAGGGAGAATTGAAACAAGTGGAATATGAATGAGCTGGTACTCATCCCTTTTATCTTAATTTTCTTATTAATTCACCATTGCAGAAAATATTTTGATGTATGTGGAAATGCTATACTTCATAACAGAACAAGTTTAATTTCTCTCTCATTACCAAATCCAGCACATTTTCTGTCTCATCTGGTTTCTAGTTTCGTTAGACCAGAACCTGAGTCCAAGTTTGCTGAAAGATTTGCTGAGGTATCATTCAGGGAACAGTGCCTCCTGGAGCACCACGTCTGCTAAGCTTTCCAAGAAGGCAGTGTTCACCACACCTGTGCATGGGGGCTGCCAGGGGCGGCTCTAGGCATTTTGCCGCCCCAAGCACGGCAGGCAGGCTGCCTTCGGCAGCTTGCCTGTGGGAGGTCCGATGAAGCCGCGGGACCAGCGGACCCTCCACAGAGCGTCCCAGTGGCTTGCTGCCCCAAGCACGCGCTTGGCGTGCTGGTGCCTGGAGTCGCCCCTGGGGGCTGCTCTGCTGGCTTCTTATGGTGGCAATGGGGGAACAGGGTCATTGCCCCACCCCTTCTTCCACTTTAGTGAGGTTTAAACCTTCTTAGATGCTTGCACTCTGTGAGCAAAATGACTCCAGGCCCAGCTCCATGTGCCTTCTGCCTTGCACAACCATGCAGGTCTGGGCACAACTGATCCCTTAACATATTATATAGTTCTGTTATGCGTATATTTTGCCTTTAACTGACCAAACTAATGTAAGAGCAGTTACTCCAGCACTTAGAAAGTTGCAGTGAAAGAGCTCAATTTCCAATTCAAAAGCTACGCACATAGGGCTTTCTCAGTATTCCCAGTTCACCATTAGACTGTGACTGTTCTGTGCAATCTGTTTTGATCTGCTCCCATCTGCTTCAATCTGATGCTTTTTTCTGAAAAATGCAGCGGGTGGTGTGAAATTGTTGTGAAGGCAATCAATTACCTAAACGCTAAAAGTCTTCTGCCTGGTAAAGACAGGCAGAGATAATTGTTACCAGAGTGATGCATTTCTTCTGTTCCTTAAAATATTGCAGGTGAACTTACTGTTTATCAACCCAAAGAACTAATAGCACTGACCTGAGCTGGCAATAATGCAGGCCACTACTGTACAAGCTTTTCCCCACTGGACAATGGAACAGCCAAAGAGCTGACAAGGGACTCATCCTATTAGTCCATATTTGAACAGAGTCTGCGTTCATCACTCCAGATTGAGTGAGAGCAGTAAGATTTGGACAAATGGCAACAGTGATGTGGGATGAGTCCGTGCACTTAATTAGTCATTGTGACCTAATGCAGGATTTGAGCAGAGATTGTAAGAGGTAAGAGGCTAATGTCGACCTTAATTACCGTGGACCTGGCTATAATTTTCAGCGAAAAGTGGGTAAGTTCTGGGGCCCTCATCTCCAGTCAGAAGGGGGTAGTGGGTATGAAAGCTCAGGGGCAAGACAATGGTGTTAGAAGAAGGAGCAACAGTGTTTATCCAGAGCTTGAAAGATGTGGAGAAATCAGACTCAATCCAGACATGATAAAAGGAAAGTTGACAAGTAGGGAGAAACATCTGGAGAAATGGAGGTGTGGAATGAGGCTTCCATTGAAGGTCCAACCATTGCCAGTATGGTGTGCAGTCATACTAAGTGGCTACTCTTGGATTCTCAGATAGCAGGTGTGACCTGCAGACTACAACGGATCCTTACTCACAATGAACAATGACTTTGTAACCTCCAGGAGGGATTACTGCAGTGCACTATGCTTGGGATTACCACTGAAAAGCACCAGGAAACTTCAGCTATGGTCTCTCTTCTGTGTGATGAAGGGCTATGAGTACATTGGACCAGTGCTCTGCCTGTTTGTTTCCAAGTGTAATTCAGTATGTTTGTTGCACTATATAAATGGCCTCAGACCCTGCCATCTGAGAGATTTGTCTCATTTCTCAGGCCTCATTTTTCAGGTTTTGGAAGTATGTTACATTAAGAATTTAATAGAGGATGGGAAGCAGTGCATGTTCATGCAGACCCCTAGATGGTTTATTCTAAAAATAAAAAAAAACTGTATAAAAGGCAAGAACCAGAAAGTTTGACCCCTTTCACAAATGTGTAGGTTAATAAAACTATAACAACAAACTGATAGCTGGCACTTAAAATGCTGCTGCTCAGAGACCACAAGGCAAATAATCCCACTTTGCCCCATCTGTCTCTAGGGTGACCAAACAGCAAGGATGAAAAATCAGGATGGGGTGGGGGTAATAGGACACTATATAAGAAAAAGACCCAAAAATCGGGACTATAAAATTGGGACACCTGGTTACCCTATCTGTCTGTTATATCTAGGATATTTTCTTAAGGGACAGTCCTGATCCCTTCTGTACACCTGAATTACATGGGTTATGTGCCGGGGAGTGGACAGATAGATGACCAACCAAACTGATGTGATAAGAGTGTGGATTTGCTGTAGTGGTTTTTAGTTACATATTTTTAAAAGCTTTGATTTTTCTCTCTAATTGTGTAATCTCTTGGAGGCTGGTACCTGAACTTTTTGCCAGTGAACAAAATGCTACAAGCATAGATCCTGCTACAGATAATGTCATTTTTCCAATGGTAATACTTATATAAATGTAATAGTCACCTGCAAAATTTATACATATGGACAATATTTGGCCACAATTATAAGATCATTAATGAAAGGCTAAATTGGCAAATCATACTTATTGCTTCAAAATCAGAACCTTTTAGCCCAGACCCAAATTGTGATTGTGGAGAATGGAGACTGGATTACAAAACATCCAACTCCAAGGAGGTTCTGTGGATTAATAACATTATAAACCAATAGTTAGTAATCTGATGGTGGGTGTATCTGTTAAGGCTAGAGGCATTTGTATACAGGAATAGCCGTATGTCATGCTGAAGGCTGCAGTCTGAGTGATTGTTTATCTGACCAAGGGGAGATGGAAAAGTGAATGAATCAGTGCTTTGAATTTTAAAGTGCCTAAAGTTGGATTTAAATCTATTTTACATGTTGTTTGATTACAAATGGGATTCTTTGCAGACCTGGCTGCACAACATACTACAATAACATTGCGTAATACACACTGTCATAATTTCCATTTTACCACTTTTTAAGAATTAGGATGCATTACTGTACTTATGTTAATGAAGAAAACTGGTTACTTTATGTCTTAGAGTTGTTCGGTGACCTTCATCCTCGATAGTAAAAAGCTGATTGACGCCACCAAAGATGGGATGGAATGGACATGCAAGAAAGAGTAGAAATGGGGGAGCTTTCTAATGAGGATCAAGGGTACCTTCTCCGCATAATTTCAAAAATATGTCTGAGATTTTTGATATAGGTTTCTATTACTGTTTAACCTAGTTTATATTGCCTCAGTTAATGCTGGCATATTGTTACATCAGTGTGCTATGAAAACATAATTCTTTATCATGTAATTTAGTTAGTTTATATCTACTGCCAGTGTGGGGCAGGATGTCAAGATATGGGTGGGAAAGAAAGCAGGATCATGGCCCTGTCCCATCTTCCTGCATTAGCCTGAAGAGCAGGGCCAGTGCATTGGGAGAGCAAGGAGTGTCCCAATCAGAGATTGTGCCTATCTCAGGCATGATCCACTGCTGTGTTTAGGGCGATACAGCTGTATATCACCCTCTATTGAGTGCTTATAAGTCTCATTCTCGCTCTTTGTGTATAACAGATGATCTGTAACTCTGGCTCCTTGAGAGAGACTTATAAATACATGTGCAAGTAAAAGGCCAAAAATCTAGGAGTCCCTAGAGAATACATTTACATGGTCCAGACACCTATTTATTTGGTAAATGGCCTCTCCTTCAATATGTCCTTCAGAGGATTCTTCTCATCCCCCCCTACAACTTTCTCTGGGTTCCCTACTGGTCTGTCCATGGTCCTTTCTCTTCTCTTTCTACACCTCATCTCTGGGGTAATCTCACCTGCAAAAACAAATTCAACTACTATCTCTGTGCTAATGAAACACAGTTCTACCTCTCTACTCCAGACCTGTCTCCTTCTGTCCAAATTAAAATCTTGTCCTGTTTCTCTGACATCTCACGGCTGAAAGAACTCTTTATCTTTCTCCACAAGCTCTCAGTCTCTGTGGACAACATCACCATCCTGCTTGTCCCTCAGGCTCATAACCTGGGTGTTATCTTCAACTCTGACTTCTCTCTAGGTCATCACATCCAGGCTACATCTAAATCTTCAAGATTCTCTCTGCATAACATCTCTAAGGTCTGGCCTTTCCTATCCAGCCATGAAGCTATAACTCATCATCTTGCAGCTCGCTTTCTTCAACATCTCATTCATCATCCTGCGTCATACTGCAACATCCTTTTCTCTGGCCTTGACGAATGCTGTCTTGCCCCCACTCAAACCCATTCAGAATCTTGCTGCAAAGATCATTTTTATAGCTGTCACTCTGACCCTGGATCCCTTTCTTTGTATCCCACCACTGGTTCCCCCTTCTCTGTGGCATAAAGCATAACATTGTTTGTCTTTACTTTCAAGACCCTTCGTGGCCTATCCCCACTCAGCTTTTGCTTCTGACATTGCCAGCATCTTCCACATGCCTGATAACAGTGATATAGCTATTGTTTTCCCCAAATGTCCATTCCTAAATAAAATTATAAAATGCATAGACAAACATCATCCATCTATAAATCAAGAAACTAATTTGGATTTTAGGTAGGCTTACCATATTTCAGCTTCCCAAAAAGCGGACACTGGGGGAGGGAGTGGAGAAAGGGGGAGCAAAGAGGTGTATAGTTGGGGGATGATGGAGGGGGTACCTGTGGTGAGGGTACTCACTGGAGGTGGGGGAGAGTCGCTCCCTGTCATGGTGACAGGGTGGCTGGCACAAGCCCAGGACACAGTGACAGCTGTCAGTCAGCATCTCCCTGTGGGACCCCCTGCCCAAGGCTGGGAGCCAGGGCCTGGGTGGGTGGGATCTGGCAGCTGTGACTTGCAAGGGTCTGGACCAATCAGCTGTGGATGCGGGGGAGGGACCAATCAGGACTCTCTTTGAACTGCAGCTTGTCTGCTCTGCAAAAACCCTGGATATTTCCTAATATTTGAAAAATCTGCCCAGACAGAGAAAGGAAGCTCAAAAAAAGAGACTGTGTCCGGGAAAACCCAGATGTACGGTAACCATGCTTTTAGGGAGTTCCTAAATAAGGTCCTATTTCTGCTATATAATTTTGAATGATTTGACTTTTAATTATTCTAAAGCAATAAAACTGAACAAACATATAAAATATTTCTAGTGGTGATTCCTTAAAGTTATATACAGTGCTTATCATAAACAGTAAATAACTTGTTTGGAAAATTTGCAAGGTCTCTGTACCATAGTGAAAGTTAGTTTTTAAAAATGAATAATCACCCAAGAACACTACGTTGACATATGTATCTGAATTACTGTCTATATTTTTGCAAGAATTATTTTTTCTTCCCTCTGACAAGATCTCACTTGCTAATTTTACTCCTTTAATCCCTCTCAGCTTTCAATATTTGTGTTTTGTTATCATGTTTTTACATATTGCGTTCACTTTATAATTGCTGTATTGAAGTTTTTTTAAGCTTTCTGCCTTGATTTTCAGATCTACTTATCTGTTTCCTCTCTTGCTTGTCTACTGAATTAGACAAACTATGAATTCTTTCAGACAGGAAAGGAAGTCCCAAGATTTATAAACACCAGACGGTGGCACTGGTCTTTCACTTCTAGAAAGTCTAGGTCATGCAGTGAAGCATTAAATCTTGTATGCAAGTTGCACTGAACACCTACTATTTTTTCAAGCAGCATAGCTGGAATGAGCAAGGAGACATATTTGCACTCTTATCTTTAGAACGTGCCTGTAGGTTAGGGTTAGGATGTTTTGCTAAAGGAGTATAAGGGATAAGCATTGGAAATATCTAAGCATTGCTGATAGCTTTAGTTTCTGGCACTATTGTGCCAGTGCAATTCGGAAATACTTTCTGACATAATTTGAAAAATAAGGAAAGCAAATTTACAGGAGCAAATCCTCGTCTGGTATAAATTGTTGTAGCTCCATTGAAAGCAATTGGGCTATACAAATTTACACCACCTAAGGATTTAGCCTGCAATTTTTAAAAGCGGACGTGAGCTATATCTGTTTCTGTCTTGACTGAATCTGCAATTTCTCACCTGTATGGGAAGCATCTAAAAAGAATCCTTATATTTTTACTGGATGTATTGGGTATTATGTCTGCAGTGATATCCGGTGGTTATTTACTTTTTACTTTTTGAACCAAATAAAAGATATTGTTTGCATTGTACTTCTCATGTAAACCCCTTCAGCATGGATGGTCATAAAATCATCAGGGGGTTGCACACGTACATTCTGTAGGCTGAGCTCAGTGCACACAACTGGGGATCCTTGCCTTCCCCTATTCACTCCCACAAACTCCCTGCATGGTACCCTCCTACTCCCTTGCAACTCCCCCCAGTCTCCCCTCCCTGCCAGGGGTTCTACGTATCCCCTCTTCCCCCCTTCTCTCCTACCAGAGTTCCTTATTTCCACCCCATGCCCGTGGGTACATGACCACCTCCATTCCCTTCTTCCTTCCCATGCTATTGGCTCTGAATCGCCCCTCCCACCACAGCTCCCCAGATACCCCACCAGGGATTGTGTGCTTCCCACTCTCCCCTACCCCATTCAAGGAACTCCCATTCTCCCCTCATGGCAGGGGCTCTGTTTGCACACCCAGTCCTCTGTTTCCCCCATACCAGGGTCCTCCTTCCCCTTATACTGGGGCTCTGTGTGCACACCCATTACTCCCTCCCTCTGTACCAGGGTTCCTTATTGCTCCTTCTCCCTCCTCCCCCCGTCCTGCCATGCCAGGGTCTCTGAGTACTCCTGTCCTGCCATTCTGTGGTCCCTCAACTCCCACACACCAGTATTCTGTATGCCTCCCTATTTCCCCTTCCCCCATAGCAGGCCCCCTCATTCCTCCCACCCTCTTCAAGTTCCTCATTCCCCTTCCTCCACACCATTATTATTTGTCTGAGAGAAAAGTCATTCAGGGAGTCAACTCTGCTGGGAGGAGAACCCTAGATGAGATAGAGTTATTGTTGTGCTGGAAGGTGTTAATGGCTGCTATCAACTAATGTGATCTATAGACAATTGCAGAGGTGCTTGAAGCTGTGACAGTACTAAACAGGTGGCAGGGGCTCCTGTCCCTCATTTTCCCCCTTTTGTTTTTTTCTGGATTTTCCATTCAATCAGTAGTGCTCTGGCCATTGATGTGTAGGACATTCTGTGAAATTTGGAATTGGTTGGATGCAGAGTTAAAAAGTCTTACAGACAGACCGAGAAATGTCATCGAGTTGAGTCTATGGCCTCACAAACTCAGCCAATCAAATCTTGAAATACTACATTAATAGAACATTAAAGACAGAATGTTTAGTGGGCTTACTGCACAAGCCTTTTACTCTGGGGTTTAAACAATCTGTACTTCAGTTCTTGTGGCTATTGGTAAGAACTGTGCCAGGGAAAACAGCATCTGAAGCTCAGGTAACATACTGATGGTACTATACTTACAAGAAACTACCTAAGAGGATAAGCTAGCCAGAGGCTAATACAGGGGACCAAGGCACAGTTAGTGTTTGATGCTTCACAGAAAGTTTTGGAAGTGTACCACTGCACGATTGTAAGTTGAAAAAACAATCAGTATGATGCCTCAGTATTTTAAGCTTCATACAACTGATGTGACACAAACTGTATGGACACAGCAGGCTCTATTAGTAAAGATAAGATTGAACAAAGCCTACTTACCACCCCAGTGTGGAAAAACCTTCATCACAAACACTGCCGTTGTGATAAGATGCCCCAGTATCTCAGAAAAAATAGATTGTGCAATCTCAAACTAGAATCCACTGCACCTACATGACCTCTAGGTTATGAATAGCCAACATACATGAGATCAGTTCTCAGTGAAGGCAACATAGGTTAGTGTTAGTATATAGGCCTGTTTGTTAGCCTGAGACAGAATTCTGGGTTTGACTTTTGATACTTTTATATTCTTACTAATATGTGTGAACAAAGACACTATGTGTTGCTTCTGCCCAGCCAGATGGGTTTGTTAGTATAATGAGAAAAGAGATAAGGGATGGAGCTGAAGTGTTCTAGGGTATGGTGGGAGTTTACTATATGAGCATACACTGGAAGGCTGCCTGGTTCCTCTCTCAAGCCAAGGTCAAGCAACCAGTTAGGAGGGGCAAAAGAGGATCCCGGGGGTGGGGGCGGGTATAAGAAACACTAAATGCCAAAGAAAGGCCTGGCCTTGGCCAAAACATATCCTCACTCCTTACCCCTCCCATTGAATACAAAAGAGGTAGCACCAAGACCCCAGACTCACAACCCTCCAAAATGGAAATGATCATAAGTTGTAAGGGACAGGACCCGGGGCGTGCACTGCAGGTATATTTGGGCCTGTTAAGAAGAAAGAGGTGGGAATAGGAAATGGGGACATGGGTAAAGGCTCTGCGTCATCAGAGCTGGGAATGGAACACTGTGAAACAGACTCTGCCGGCATGTAGAGCTATGGATATGCTTGCTTGAAACTAACCCCAATAAATATCGCATTACCTGCACTTCAGACTTCTGGGCTTCTGCTTTCCTCTGCCTCAGGACTGGTTCTTCCTGCTGCTGTTTTTTTCCCCAAAGACAAATGTTTTTAAAATCCTCCTAGGTATTAAAATATATGAAAATCCAACAAAAACTTTAGACCTGACAAATATTCTTCCCTTAAAATGGAATGTTGGCTACATCTGCCAAGTGCATGCCAGGAACTGGTTGTATATTTTAGTATCTTTTCAAATATGTCGTCTAGATATTAATGTCAAGAAATAAGTTTCAATCTGAATAACATATAGGCCAGTGGCCAAAGTAGAGCCAGAAGGATGCTCTGTAAATTACAGTATGTCCATATACCTATTATGTATTTTTCAATGGTCAGAATTGAATAGCAGCTATTACATAGATCTATTGTTTTCCCGCATCAAATGCAATTTTCTAGAGTTATACTTTTTGAGAGTTTAGAAAATAGTTTTTTTTGTGGTTGCCCTGTTTCTGCCCCCCCTTCCCTCAATTGTTTTGTCCTCCTGTTGTCTTTTGTAATATACTAGGCTGTAAACTCTTTGGGGGAATGGACTGTCATTTTATCACATACGTAGGCAACTGTCTCAGTTCCAGAGTTAACTGCACCTCTTGCCCCTTCAGGCCTGCTTAGGGGAACTCGGGTTTCAAGCCTCTAGTTGTTATCTTTCTTGGTGAGGGAGCTCACAGACTTACGCCACAGTCATGTGCAATTCACTGTGATAAGCTCAGTAAGTCTGCCTGTAGTTCAGCACCTGAAGTTCTCTCAGGGGCAATAACAGGATTACCCAGAGACCAGACATGTTCATAAAACAAAGTACTGTTTTTTTCAGAACAAAAGTATTACAGAGAAAGCATATTAAAAACAATAAGCAGCTTACATACATTTAGCCTCTCTTTTCAATTGAATTGATAGTCCTGTGTTAAACTGTAGTGTCTCTGGGCAGTGAGCTCTGCTCCTGTTGTGCTGCAGTTTTTAGATTGATAGGATGAAAGTTATCCTCTACGATTCTTTTAGATTGGGAGACTCTTAGGAGTGCACACAGAATGAATGCAATGACCACAAACACAGTTACAAGCAAAAAAATCTTTTATATTATAAGTTACACTCACAAACACATCTACCCAACCTGAAAGAGTCCAAGTCATAGCCAATGCCATAGTCATACTCACATACCCAAAGATATTCTAGAGTCTGGTAGATCTCTCAACAGGTGGTCATCGATAGAGGCGTGGTTCCTGCTGGGGTCTTCCCAATGAGGTCCTCACTAGCAGTCTTTTCACATTAGCCCAACCATGGAACCTCTTTTATCTTGTTGTTCTGACTCGGCCTAATACCTTATGCATATGCATAGGAGTTCCAAACCTCTTTTTCCTTATCTGTACTTCCACATCCCATAAATATTTCATAGGTTGTTTTCTTAGTTTCCTTTTTTTTATTAACATCTTATTAACATTTACTTCAACCTGTTTCCAGGGTAACCTGTGGTTAGAACTGAAATGTCTGTGATGTTACAATCAGATGTCTTGCAATCTGGACAGGTACATTGATGGGGTGCAGCAAAGCTACATCCCCTATTTCACAGCTGCCTCAGCTAGTGAATGCTCCGTTATTCACACCTCTACCCATTGTCCCTTCCATTTTGCCTCCTGTTCCCACACCATGGTAATCTGCTGCATCCAATCATCTGTATTGGAGGATGTGACCCTTTAGTCATGTAATAAGAACAGGGGGTCCAGAATTGAAAACTTTTCAGATTATCTCCTAAATATTTTATGGTTATTTACAGTGAACTTCTGTATCAGAAAAACCATGGCACAGCAGTGAAAATTCATCAGAAAATGTAACACAATACATATATAAGGTATTATATTTTAAAATGTTAGGAATAAAAAAAACCCTGACACACTATTTCTCAGTGCCCAATTTAATTTAATTAAATGGAATTATAATCAATAAATGAGACCAACCATCCAAAAATGGTGTAGTTAACTTTGATCCCTGACTCATGAGGCACAAGTCCTAATGTTTTTCACTATTGGAACTTTGTTAACAATAGTTAACCCCTGGGTGCAAGTATCCAGATCTCTTATTGCTGTTGCATTAGTGTTTAGCATCTGGAAATCCTATTTGCCTTTTCAGTCAGAGTGTGCTGGTGTATCTGACCTTAAAAATTAACATTAAACAAAAAGGAAAAAAAAAGATTTAAGTTTATACTAGATATCTTCCAATCATTTAAATATCACATGGTAATTCTCTGTTTGGATTCTTCTTTACTGTTACATGCTTGAAATTCTGAATAATTTTTTGAAAGCAAGGACATTCTAGAAAAAAGCTACATATAGAAGGAGTTAAATCACTAGCTAGAAGGATGCTGTAATTACCCCAAATGCACACGTTATAAAGTCTGAAAATTCAGGTAAGGTTAAACTTAAACCTAGACAAGCGTAACATATGCAAATGCACACTTAGAGCACCCAAACTACCTTAGCTCTGCCTTGTACTAACACCATGAGAGGAAAAAAATTGAACAAAAAAAAGTGTATTTAAAAATCAGTTTAATATAATCCGGGACAACATATGATATTAATGCATAATTATTGTACTCTCATTACAGGGCAAAGTTAAGGCTGTTTGGGTGCTTTAACTATGCATTTGTGTGCCTTAACATGTTTGGATTTATCAGAGAATAAATATACATCTGTTAACCATATTACTACAACACAAATTACATAAAGCAACACTACTTAAGATAAGTCTTTTGTCTGCTTTCATTTGTGTCTATTATACATTCCCCAGAGAGGTAACAGTTACTAAAACACTTAGGACAAAGTCCTTTTTTAGATTATCCTATGGTTATCCTATTCCTATTTGTAACACAAAACCCAAGTAAAATCATTTTGGCAATTCTGAGCCTGTTTACTGATTGATTGTGTTGTTTCAGTGTTGTCTGTATTAAGAGTCTTTATCACCAAAGATTTTCCATGAATCACAGCAAGACCATGACAAAATTATTCCTATTTCTTTTCTAGAGATTTAAGAAAAATTAAAAGTATCCGAAAGAAAAAGCATGAGAGAGAAAATGAGTTATTAGGTCAGAATCAAAGTTGTTGAGCAGTAGAGCCATAAAAAAACCCAACCCAACCCAATCTACTGTCTACGAAAACTAAAACAACCTCTCCCCTCACAGACACACACACATACACAACCAAAGCAAACCCAGCAAAGTTTGGGTTCTCTTACAGCTAAGAATTAATATGATAATGTGTGGCATTTTGCAAAAACAAAATACAGAGCAAACCAATGTGTTTTTTAAGGCGCAAAGCATTTTTTATTTTCACAGAAAAGAATTAATTAGTGGAAAAAACTACTCAAGCCACAACCATATAGGATTTTTAGAGATTGATCCCAGCATTAAGAAAACAAAACAAAAAAACCCCATGCCTCATGTGGGAGTCCTGGAGTCTGCAGGAGTAGAATATTGCTGCCCTGAAGTACTTTTCTGTTTTTTAGGTTGATAATCCCCAATTGATTTTATGGAGTCTCATGAAATCACCTTCCATATGGTGATCTTCAAAGGATGGAGTAGTGTAATGCAAATTGAATTTCCTTTGCCATCAGCTACTAATGATGCAGTATTAGAAAAAAATATATATGAAGTTGTCCCCAGAAAACCTTTTCTGGGACAGGAGTACTGGAGGCTGATAGAACTTTCAGAACATTGACCTGTGCAAAGAAATTCACACTACTGGCAAAGGGGCTGAAAAATCAGCTATTCTGGGGTTCACAAGATATGAAAAAAATGGGTGCTTTGATATCAAATTTACTATGGTGGAAGTCAGATTAACAGGGGAAACATTTAAAGGTTTGTAAAAGCAGCAAAGAATCCTGTGGCACCTTATAGACTAACAGACATTTTGGAGCATGAGCTTTCGTGGGTGAATACCCACTTCGTCGGATGCATGACGAAGTGGGTATTCACCCACGAAAGCTCATGCTCCAAAATGTCTGTTAGTCTATAAGGTGCCACAGGACTCTTTGTTGCTTTTACAGATCCAGACTAACATGGCTACCCCTCTGATATTTAAAGGTTTAGCTGTGGAAAAGCTGTGGCTGATAGAGAACAGGATTTTTTTAAAAGGAACATTTTTTAAATGTTAATCAGGCAGAAAAGTGGTGCTTTGTGCCTGCTAGGCTGATATTCCACAACTCCCCAGTTGTCCTGTTGCTTCCCTTTGCACATCCCAAATTTCACCTAAGTCATTTGAATGCACACCATTCTTCTGGCTGGAGTGCTACTTGGCTCAGAAGAGAAACATAAGTGCTGTTTTCATACAATTAGGAAGCTTAGTACTATTGTCACTGTGGGAGTCATGTGCAACCTCCCTCCTGGTTACAAATCACCTTAATTCAGTTAACCAGTTGTGGTCTGATGCATGCTGAGTTATGCCTTGTGAACTCATACTGACCATCCCTGGAACCAGCAAGGTTCCGTGAGGTATAAGTCAGCACCACTTTGGTCAGTTTTACTTTCTCCTTGCATGGAAAAGATTTATATGGAGAATCTGAAGGGGAAGCATAAAAATCATGTTAAATATGAGTGGTTCACCTGCCTAGGATTAGTATGGAGGTAACAGGGCCTGCTGGATCCTTTCTGGGTGTTTTTTTAAAGGTAGTGCTTTTGGAGAAGGGATGAGATATGAAAAGACTGTTGGGAGCTGTGAAAATCAGTGGCAGAGGCAGATGGAGAAGGAGAAGGGATTGTTGGGCTTGTAGACAGAGGGGAAGGGGCTGAGGGCTGTTGAGCTAGCAGCTGGAATGAAGGAAATACAAAGTTTTGAAAGCTGATTATGTGACTGACTGAAATCTGAATAGGATGAATTTTGTGGTATTTGGTTGTCACATCTCTATGACAAACTTTAGAGTCCCAATGCCCACACCTCCCAAAGGTGATGTCATAACCCTAGATTTTCAGATCTACGTTCCCCTAGCTCCTGTTCCCAATATCATCTTCCCCTACTGCTTGTTAGTACACACAGAAACAATAGAGGGCAGATCATCTGCTGGTGTAAGCTGATTCCATTGTCTTCATTGGAGTTATGAGCATTTGCACCAACTAATATATATCCCAAGATCCTGTGGATATTTACCCAGGTTGTTGTACTTATGACAGATGATATACTTGCATCCACAATGACATCACAGAGCTGGAAGGTGATGCCCAAGATGCTTGAATTCTCCCTCCCACTTCTGAGACTTCTCTGGGTTAGACTGAGCCTGCTAAAATATCGAGCAATAGCTATGATTT
The DNA here is from genome assembly GCF_020497125.1 of Mauremys mutica. Classification (NCBI taxonomy): domain Eukaryota; kingdom Metazoa; phylum Chordata; order Testudines; family Geoemydidae; genus Mauremys; species Mauremys mutica. The sequence continues at coordinate 83,092,232 of NC_059078.1, forward strand.
AGCTTCTGACCTTTAGCTTACCCCCTCCATTGTGACACACACTTGCACTTTTGCTAAATACAAAGCAGTTTCACTGGTGAAAAAGTTTATGGTAAAAATTAAAATAAAAATATTTTCACAGAATTGTCAAAGCCCCAGGGTTTTTTTTCCTGTGTGAAAACATTTCATATAACTGCAGTGATGTATCGCATCTAGGTCTCTACGATGCCTTAATGTCACAGCCCTTCAGTGAATATATTGGTGGAGGCGAACTGCCTTACCTGGGGCTAATTTGGTCTGATTCTCCACTGTATCACACACTGTGTAATGTACAGCTCTGCCAGGTATAGTGAACAGCTACCATTTTTATACGGTAGTATTTTATGCTCTGCACAGGTATAAATGAAAACAGAAGATTTCAGGCAGTGGAGGATCAGTCCCAGTGTACATGAAGCAGTGCCTCCCAGAGTTCAGGGAGCACATCTGGTATATCACTCTGCTGTAGCATGTACTGCACCAGCTAACTCTGCTGGTTAATCACTATGGAGGCCACTATGGGTGCTAATGTAACATAGACCAAGAATCATGATTGTGTTCTCTCTCTCCACTTGCTCACAGTTACACAAAATGTAGATTAAAATAATTGTAAATATTAAACAATATATTCTAATAAGGGTAGGAAAAGGGAGTCGAGACAGTCCTTCTCAGTTCAATATAAACAAATAGGATTTTAAAAGATATTACTTACGATCGTGCACTCCTTAAAAAGTGTCTCTTGTTAAATAAGGAATAATCACCACAAAATGATTCTGATAGAAAGTTTTACTACTTACTTTTTGGGGTTCTTTGTTTTTTGTTGTTTTTTTAAACAAGGACAAAGCAATTTGTAGATAAAAGGATTCTTCAAATAAGTGTTTTCCAACTTTTCATTCCTGGAAATGGGGTATCAGTTACATTTCCAGTAAGACAGACATAATTATTTTTACTAAATTGAAAGAAGACTCTCTCTTGTAGCTAAGATTCCTAATATCATCTAGCACCTTAAAATTTAGTCTGAGGGAAGGTTTGTAATATAAACTAAGTTTATCACAGACATCTTATCCTAGAAACTCTTGTATGTAAAATAATGCATATGTACAAGTGGTTATGTAATCAGATTGCAAATAAATAACAGCCAATATTTTTTTCAAAATTACCTCTGATTTTGGTTTCTCCATTGTTTGCGTGCCCAACTTTTTACCTTATTGGTGCACTCAAAAATTGAGGTATCCCAAATCCGTGGCTAGTTTTGAAGATATTGGCCTTAATGTACACTGTAATTAATTATATTTACTACTCAGTGTTTACTTATGCAGTCTGAGTATTGTTCTGTTACTTTGAGAGTGGGTAAAAATGCAAACCATGGCAATCTGACATTCTGAACATATGCGTAAGACCAGAGAGAGAAATTACCAAAAGTCTGTTGAGTGCAGATAATAGCCCTGTATCTATTGCTAATAATAATTTTATTACTTGTACTACTATACTCACGTATTGCCGAAAGTTGCCACATTAAATATATTTGCCTAAGAATATTTAATTCAGTTTTAAGATGCTAAGAAAGCCAATTCTTAAGATGTATCATACAAAAATCCGTAGTTCTCTTTCATCTTGTTTGAGATAGAAGCATAAGAGGGTTCACTAGAACAAAGACAAGATCAATACCTTTGCAAATTTTAATTGGACCTTTATTTACAATTGGCAGAATGTCATGAGTGCTTTTAGATCTGGAATAGTAAAATTCAAACTGTTAGGCCGCCAGTGATCCTCAGATTTCCAGATCCAATCCCAGTAGCCATAGTCACAGGATTACTTTGAATAGTGTATGGAAAAAGGAAATTCAGTTCGAATTGCCATAATATTTTCCATGAAGCTCAATCTTTTCTTCCACTTTTGTTTTTAATTCCGTGAACTTATTCATCTTTGCCTTTTAAAACTACTTATTCCTCCCACGTTGCCCCTATTTATAGTTTAAACAAATTTCCTTCTGTCTTTATAGTTCCAGTTCTGTGTTTCCCCCATACAAAAACACTTTGCATCTCATTCCATTACAACTTTTCCTCTATGCTCAACAGTTGAATAAAATCGCATTCTCCACACCCTTAAAAATCCTCAGAATCCTAGTAAGGGATGATGCTTACCTTTTCTCAAAACACCATCTTTCCAGTCCTTGCTTTTTTTTATCCTCCCTTTAAATTTAAAATTATTTAAGAAACTTGTTTTTTCACTCATACCCCAAAGTGTTTTTCTGAAACTCCCATTTTAAACATGATTTGTTGGCTCCATCCTGTATAGCGCCTCAGAGCTGTCAGAGGCATGTGTTTTTGTTTTTTTCCCTTTAAATCTCCATTGCACAACATTTGGAAACCTCCCCCGGTAAAGCAATTCCATCTTTATTGTGTTCACTGCACCAGTTTAGGGACACACTATCTCCACAATGTAAAACTTCCAGGGATGGTTACCCAGAGCCAGCTGTTCAACAGATCTAGTCATTCTGTCCAGCTTAAGAGCATACCCGCTGTACTCATGATGTTCATATTTATTGTCTTCATGGACTGGAAGAGTTGGGAGCACTGTCACTTGCCCTGTTCTACATACCTAAGAACTGCTCCAAGCTGAGGTGACAATTCCCTGAGAACTCCAGGAGGTGGTCTGTGTGGAGGTTATTTTATCTACTTTGTACCCATCCTGCAGGTTTCCCCATTGGACAGGAAGTTTGGTCCTTTATTATTATTTGTACTGTGACAGTACTAGGAAACTTCGATCAAAGACCATGGCTAGGCACTGTCGAGACAGTGCCTTCCCTGAGGATCTATGATGGGGTGTGTACTTCATGCTGGTACTGAGAGGGTTAATGGGAGCTTCCAACTCAATCAACCTACCTTTTGGCATGTGGTGGTGGAGTGGTAAGTAGGTCATTTAGCTGGCCCTTGTGGAAAGGAGTCAGGTTTCCTTAAGAAACTGAGAGAGCTAAGTTGGAGGAAGACCTGAGGAAAGGAGGCTGGGAGTTCCTGTATTCTGAGAAGGAAGGAGCAGAATATCAGGAATGACCAGGGAAGGGCTGAAGTTCAAGCTGGGAAAGGGCTGAAATGATTTAAATGTGTTGTTTGGTTTGGTGATTTGTTGGAGAACTCCCGGGAAGAATCCTGTGAATCACAGCTATGAAGGAGAGGTGAAATTTGAAATCTTGGAGAGCCTGAGAGAAACACAGGTACATAGTGGTCTCAGGAAGAGGCTGTGGGAAAGGCATATTGACAGGCTGAGGTAGGAAGAAGGCTAGTGAGGCAGCAGAACATCAGTCTGACTGTAGACAGACCTTGCCTGCTAATTGTAGTGTCCCTGGGCTGGAAGTCAGAGGACAGGGAAGGCCTGGGTTTTTGCACCAGCCACAGAGGAAGGTGGTAGGACCATCCCCTTCCCCCTTGAAAGAAGGGGATAATAAAGACTGACCACTAAGAGAAGAGTATGAGGAATTAGGGGCTGAAAACCTGATGTAAGGACACTGGATTTTGTTACCCAAGAACGGATGGAAGCAAAACCTGACCTAGCCAGAGGGTTGCGTTGCAAGGAGACCATGTCGGGTCTGGAGCAATATTTACAAAGGATGCTAGATTGACTCACTTCTGTGAGAGCCTGCTATGCCACACTCAGCCACGAGGGGGTGCACCAGCAGTGAGTCAATTCTTCCACAGGATCTATATTGAGTTCAATTCTTCTCACAGTTTTACATCAGTGTAATTTCACTGATGTCACTGGGGCTTGTTCCCAATTTACACGGGTATGAGAGGAAAATCAGGCTGATTATCGTTGTGGTATATAGCTAAAGAGGACAGCTTGCAACCAGACTGTTTTAATATTGAGATTTTGTGCTGTGCCTGTAAGAGATGCAATACAGAACTCATGTCCCAGGTATCAGGCGCTGCCTCCAGGTTGGAATGGAGATTTACATCAAGTGTAGGGTTGATACTAGGCCAAGGTGGGCACTGAAATTTAGATCTGGGGTCAGAACTGAGATCGGAGTCTGCAGACAAGCCAAAGTCAGTACCACAGCTGGAGTCCCGGTGCACGCCAGGGGTTGAAGCTGGGTGGTCAGAATCTAGGGATGAACCAAGTCAGTACTGCAGCCAGAGTTCAGGTGCAAGCCAGAGGCCAAAGCCAGGTAGTCAGAGTCTGAGAAGGGTCAAGCAGCAGAGGCAAGACTGGAGTGGTGTCAGAATAAAGTGAGGACAAGGCTGGGACAGAAGTGGGAATTGGATGCAGAAGCAGCCTCAGAGTCTCGAGAGGGCTTTTGGCTGGGTGGTGCTGTTGCACAGATTGATCTGCAACTCTGGCAGGGTTGGGGAAATATCTGGGCCTGGGGATCATCTGACCCAGGCTCGGCTCAAGTTGCTGCCATATGCGTGAGGGCAGAGTCACTGCAGGCTCTGTTTGGAGGGCAAGTCAGAGCAGCTGAGTTGTGGCAGCGTGACTGAGTGATGACTCCCTGCAGTTCTGTTGAAGGGGCACCTGAGCTAACAGTTCTGGTTTGGCTGTAGAGGTTTGCCTCACACCATGGACAGAGGGCCATGGTGACTTCAAGCCATTTGTGTACCCTCCTGACCTTGGGTTGCTCTGTGGGTTGAACAGGCTCCTAACATAATGTTGACAGCCTGGAATGTGATTGCTCCATGGGTAGCACTACTGCCTGCAATCTCCACAGCACTAGGTCCTGTGGTCCGGCCCATGGACACTCATCTGGCCCCCAGCTCTGCTCTGGAACATTTTACACTTGGCTAATTTCCAATTAGCAAGAAATAAAAACTCCCCTAATCCCTTAAATCCCTTAAAATTTTCCTAGTCAATCCCATTTTCCCATCCCCACCACCTCTACTCTTGTTTCTCAGTATACATAACTTGATTAAAAGTTCTTTGAAAACAGAATTAAATGTAAGAAAGTCTAACTCAGGTGGTTTGCACTGTGCTGAACGAGTGTTAATGTCTTTTACAGCTTACCCGTACAGCAAGCTATACCAGTACAATTATATGGCTAAAGTTAAATCACTGTAGTTAGACTAATATAACTCCTCATGTGGACATAGTTATTCTGGAATAAGAGTAGCTTTATCTGGTTTAGCTTAAACTGCTTCCTACTTGACAAAGACTAAAATGGAAAAGAGACTTATACTGGAATAAATGTGCTCACATTAGGAGTTATACCAGTGTAAATATAGAGGTTTAAATTCACAGCTTACCTTTATACCAATATAACTCCCCATGTAGACAAGCCCTTAGGCCACATCCACACTAGGAGTGCTTTCCCAGTATGGCTATACTGGTATGCTGTATTTGCACTGGCAAACTGCTCCTGGTGTGAATGCAGCTATAGCAGGAAACTGCACTTTTGTTTGCTCAGTTATTCTGGCCCCCTGTGCAAAACAAGCTATAATGGCAATATCACTGAGTTTTTCTGGTATAGCTGTGTCTACACTAGAGATTTTGCCAGCACAGCTATGTTGGTCACAGATTGCCCCTCTTCATACTCCTGATCAACATAGCTATGCCAGAAAAAGTCTGTAGTATAGATGTGGCCCTCAAATTCTCCACCCCCCCACCCCGTTAAATTGATGGTGCTGACTATAGGAGTATTACTGACCACCACCACATGTGTTGCCACCTGGCTAATACCTTTCACAGTAAGCTTTTATTTTACCCTGACACACACAGTTCATTTTCAAACAGCGAGTGACCACTGGTAATTCTGGGAAACACATTGGTAGAAAAGTGTTTTGTTTGTATGTTTGTTTTATTAGCATTTCCTTTTGTAAGTTCATATCTGCCACCCTCTATCACTCCAAGGCCTCCTTTTGCATTAATGTTTCTCAGTTCAGGACATCTCACTGAATAGCTGCATTTCAGATTATTTTTCCCTAGATTCATTTGACAAGTTTCAGGCTATCGGCTCTCATAGAGTTATAAACCTCTTAAAATAGGGAAAGTGCTGACACAGCCTTAAATATACTGTGGCAAATGTTACTCTATAATTACCTTTATCTACCATCCAACTTCCTTTCAGAGATCTGGCTGGGTGCCTTGGGCCTAGTGATGGAATGCTCAATCACACAAGATTTTTTTCATGGAAAAATACTAAACCCGAACATGATAAAGTACTTTTATAACAGTCATCTCATGGCACTGACAGACTATTAAAGAGTGGGGAGCAGAAAAGATACCAGACCAATTACTGGTGAGTCTGAGTAGGAGGAATAATGGTGGGAATTATTGGTGAGTCTGTAGGAGGAGGAGAGAGAGGATGGATCTGACTAGTTTTGAACCATTTTGTCTCTGATGCAGTTGAGAAGTAATCTGCAGTGGGGAATTTTTAGGTCCTTAGAGTCAAATTCCAGATTTTATGCACAATATTGGGCACATAGTTTCTAGGCTAATTCAGGCTATGTGAGCCTGGCTTTGTCAATACCTCATATTTCAGCAAAAGTAAAGGAGACAAGATGTTATATTGGGAAAGATCTGAGAAGGATAAGACTACCAGTGAGAAGGAATGCATGGATAGATGTTTCCATGAGGTGGGATCAGAGCAGGAAGAGGCTCTTTCCCTAATGACAGAGTTGTGGATATACTATCCTGGAGCTGAACAAAGTGGGAAAGCATAGTGGAGCAGTGTGCTTGTGATGCAAAACAGACAATATAATTTTGGGCTTGCTGGAATATAGGCCTTGCCTTCACTGCATGCTGACCTCATGCTTAACCATGGTTTCTCCCCTTAATACAGTACTCATGTATACGCTATCAGAACTATATGGCAGGGTAGCCATCATGCTGTGAACTATAGGGCAGAACACAAGGTTGCTATATGATGATGAGTTTAACAGAGTGAATACTTGCCACCACGGGCCCCCATAACTGAGATATCATGTTCCTTCAATTCCTTCCCATAAGCTCATTGGTTACCCATACCCTTGTACTTACTGTCTTACCATCTGCCCATGCTAACAGTATTATGACCCCTGACTGTAATAGTCTACCTTCTTATCCTTTGCTCAGTGTCCACAGTCCAGTTACAGTTTCTCCAGTCTTTTCCATCTCCAGTATTGGAAACAGCAGAACAATGGTCCCTGATAAGCTTGTCTACCTGTGCATCCATCTGGCCATATGAACATACCAGAATCTTGGTGCTGGCTTGAATAATAGAATCTCAGGGTTGGAAGGGACCTCAGGAGGTCATCTAGTCCAACCCCCTACTCAAAGCAGGACCAATCCCCAACTAAATCATCCCAGCCAGGGCTTTGTCAAGCCTGATCTTAAAAACCTCTGTCAGCAAGATCCAGAAATATTTCCTTGGTGTAAATGGATGGTCTCATCCCTGATGCTTGGAATATATGGTCTTTCTTCCAGATTAGTATCTGAAGCCACATGAAATCTTGGACGGTTACACCACCTGCAAAAAGATGCAACATAATCCACCATTGCTGCTGTCCTTTCAAGTAACTGGTCCCTTCCCTCTCTCCAAAAGACCATTCTTCTCTTGGGATAACTCCTTGAGAAAAGTTTTCAACAGGCAGGATTTTAGTGGCAGAATGAAAAAGCCAAGAGAACAGCATTCTTTTGAGATTAAAAAAAATTACTTTTCAGTTGCTGCTGTGTAGAAAGAGAATAAGATTATATGAACTCAAGAGCCACCACCATTTTTTAAATCTATCGGGAACAAATGCAGCAGTATTTGACTCATTAAGGGGTGGCCTGACAACTAGAAAACCACTCTGTGGCAGGGATAAGATTCTGAATTTGGGGACACAGTGGTGGAGGACCAGGTATGACTTGATAATGGAGGTGAATAAGGCATTAGGAGGTTGGGAGAGCACATGGAGTCAGAGAAGTGAAGAAAGAAGGAGGAAGAGAAATATAGAATGGAGGACAAGGAGGTTGAGGGGGAGCCGTGGGAGGAGGAGAAGGAGCTGCATTCAGGTATCTCCACCATGATCGTGAGATGATAGAATGAGACATGGAGTTTCAAAACAGGACCATGTTTGAGAGACTATTAAAGGTCATGAACCATGGTGGCCAATCCAGAACCCCTGGAATCTCCTCCATGTTACCATGTACTACAAAATATGGTAAACAGTTCCTGAGCGAGCCAGCTAATACCCACGAACCACCCTGCCATAAGCAGACAGAGTTTTGCTGTAGACGTGCTTCAGGGCACCAAAAAGAGAACAGATGTAAGGATTGTAAAAATCATTAGTATAAGGGACAATGTTTTGTGTGATGTTTCACATACTTTCACCAGCTTACGGCAACTCCTATGGCCATGTTTTTAGCATCAATGAATTTCAGTAAGGTTGAATTGAAAGGAATTTGTATTTCCACATTGTTTGTGTCCCTGCCAGCAGGTATATGGGATCTTGGGGAGCAATTACCACACGGGTGGGGTGCAAAATAAACTTTATTAAGCAAATACAAAAACAGGGAAAATTCAATAGTGAGGGGTATGGGGTTGTTAAGGTAGACAATTGGGGAGGGGTTTCTTTTTTGGTGAACAGTAAGGGGGTTTCAACAGTGGGGTACAACACAGTAGGATACAATACAGTGGGTAATCAGTTAACACTGAGGTATAAATGTAACAGGTAGCTAGCGATTTCTATGTAAAAAGGTGTGTCACAACAGCATATAACCAACTAACAGTTATGGATAAAATGTGTTAAATAACAAACAATTTTAGGTAAAAATGTGTCACAGTGGTGTAAATGTAGAATGTGAGGGGTATCAGAGAGAAAAAAGTAACCAATGGGGTTTTGTGCTAGACTTCAGCAATACAATTGAGGTTTGGCAGTAGGAGCACAGAGACACAGACACACAGAGAACAAGCAGGCTGTAAGTTTAAGCAGCAAGGACTTCAGCAATACAATCGAGGTTTGGCAGTAGGAGCACAGACACACAGAGAACAAGCAGGCTAGGAAGACACAGAGAACAAGCAGGCTGTAAGTTTAAGCAGCAAGGACTTCAGCAATATAATCGAGGTTTGGCAGTAGGAGCACAGAGACACAGAGAAGCTGGGGGGGGGGGTGTTTGCAGTGGGAAGACAGACAATTACAATTATACAGAACACAGCAAAAATCTTATCTATGAGCTAACTTAACCAAGACTACACAAATTAAAACACAATGCAACAATTCTCTAAGCCTAACTTACAAAGTATAATGCTAAACTTAACTTAATGGGTGCACCTTATACTAAGGATAGTTCCAGAGGGCTGAGTGGTGTGTGTCCAGGACACAGCTCCAAAGGGCGGGGGTGACTGTAGCAGTGGGGTGTGACTGCAAGCAGGCTTATTTCTAGCAGCAAAGGCACTGCAGAACTAGAAACAGATTGCAGATACAGACCAAGGAGTTAGCTTGGGTCTGTCTGTTGGGGAAACAGAACCAGCAGCCAGGACAAGGGGGGAGGGTGGTAAGAGAGGTTTTTAAGACACAGACCAAGGTTTAGCTTGAGTCTGTGTGCTGGGGAGACAGAGCCAGCAGCTAAAATAATAAAATAAAAGTATAGAAAGTTTCACAGAGGGATTCTTACCATCCCACAAGGCAGCAGCAGAGGCAGAAGCAGCAAGAACATCAGAAGGCTCGGTACAGTCTTGATAATCAGGAGATCTCTCAGGCAGCAATTCGTTCTTCGTGGGGGGGGGTTCAAAAACAGGGGTACGCTCAAAAATAAAACGAGAGCGGAGAAAGGACCCCCAGAACCTCTGGCTGATCAGACCAGGCAGCAATGCAAGAACCTTTCTGAAGTCTGTTCAAAAAATGTCTGTTTATAAAGGCAAACCCTGGCAGCTTCCCGTCAGTAACTCTGATTGGCTCCCCCTCTTACAGGTAGGAGAGAAGGCAGAGAAAAAAAAAACTGCAGGCAGCCACCAAGACATGTTTGGACTAGTCCTGAGCCCAGAGGTATGACTCATGCCCAGGATCTTAAAAACACAATAGGTCTTGCAGCTCCGGACAGAGCCTACCCTACACCAAGCCCAGGTTTTAACAAGGTGATAACAGGACTAACCCTTTGAACAGGGCAGTGGTCCCACTTAGCATAAGTGGCCATTCCTTTGAGAAGGGCAATGGCTCTGGTTAGACAACTTAAGGGGCCCTCCCTTTGAGAAGGGCAGAGGCCCTGGTAAACAACTTAACAGCCAGGGAGGGGTGGCCACAGAGGAGAACAAGAACAAAATGGAGTAAGGGGGCAGCTTTAAGAAACAAAATGGAGCTGTAACAGACAGTTTGCATAAACACTACATCTGAATACATGGCAATAGCCTCAGTGCTCTATACAACAGTCAAATTATGTCATGTAAGCCTATTATGTAGCCCCCATGTACTCACCATGTAGCTCAACTAAGCAAGTACAAAGGCATCCCATACATTCTTTAAGAACATAAGAATGGCCGTACCGGGTCAGACCAAAGGTCCATCTAGCCCAGTATCTGTCTACTGACAGTGGCCAATGCCAGGTGCCCCAGAGGGAGTGAACCTAACAGGCAATGATCAAGTGATCTCTCTCCTGCCATCCATCTCCATCCTCTGACGAACACAGGCTAGGGACACCATTCTTTACCCATCCTGGCTAATAGCCATTTATGGACTTAACCACCATGAATTTATCCAGTTCTGTTTTAAACACTGTTATAGTCCTAGCCTTCACAACCTCCTCAGGTAAGGAGTTCCACAAGTTGACTGTGCGCTGCATGAAGAAGGACTTCCTTTTATTAGTTTTAAACCTGCTGCCTATTAATTTAATTTGGTGACCCCTAGTTCTTGTATTATGGGAATAAGTAAATAACTTTTCCTTATCCACTTTCTCAACATCAATCATGATTTTATATACCTCTATCATATCCCCCCTTAGTCTCCTCTTTTCCAAGCTGAAGAGTCCTAGCCTCTTTAATCTTTCCTCATATGGGACCCTCTCCAAACCCCTAATCATTTTAGTTGCCCTTTTCTGAACCTTTTCTAGTGCTAGAATATCTTTTTTGAGGTGAGAAGACCACATCTGTACACAGTATTCGAGATGTGGGCGTACCATGGATTTATATAAGGGCAATAATATATTCTCAGTGTTATTCTCAATCTCCTTTTTAATGATTCCTAACATCCTGTTTGCTTTTTTGACCGCCTCTGCACACTTCGTGGACATCTTAAGAGAACTATCCACGATGACTCCAAGATCTTTTTCCTGATTTGTTGTAGCTAAATTAGCCCCCATCATATTGTATGTATAGTTGGGGTTATTTTTTTCAATGTGCATTACTTTACATTTATCCACATTAAATTTCATTTGCCATTTTGTTGCCCAATCACTTAGTTTTGTGAGATCTTTTTGAAGTTCTTCACAATCTGCTTTGGTCTTAACTATCTTGAGTAGTTTAGTATCATCTGCAACTTTGCCACCTCACTATTTACCCCTTTCTCCAGATCATTTATGAATAAATTGAATAGGATTGGTCCTAGGACTGACCCTTGGGGAACACCACTAGTTACCCCTCTCCATTCTAAGAATTACCATTAATTCCTAGCCTTTGTTGCCTGTCTTTTAACCAGTTCTCAATCCATGAAAGGACCTTCCCTTTTATCCCATGACAGCTTAATTTACATAAGAGCCTTTGGTGAGGGACCTTGTCAAAGGCTTTCTGGAAATCTAAGTACACTATGTCCTTAGTGTACATGTTTGTTGACCCCTTCAAAGAACTCTAATAGATTAGTAAGACATGATTTCCCTTTACAGAAACCATGTTGACTATTGCTCAACAGTTTGTTTTTCTATGTGTCTGACAATTTTATTCTTAACTATTGTTTCGACTAATTTGCCTGGTACCGACGTTAGACTTACCGGTCTGTAATTGCCAGGATCACCTCTAGAGCCCTTTTAAAATATTGGCATTACATTAACTAACTTCCAATCAATGGGTACCGAAGCTGATTTAAAGGACAGGTTACAAACCTTAGTTAATAGTTCCGCAACTTCACATTTGAGTTCTTTCAGAACTCTTGGGTGAATGCCATCTGGTCCCAGTGACTTGTTAATGTTGAATTTATCAATTAATTTCAAAATCTCCTCTAGTGACACTTCAATCTGTGACAGTTCCTCAGATTTGTCACCTACAAAAGCCAGCTCAGGTTTGGGAATCTCCCTAACATCCTCAGCCATGAAGACTGAAGCAAAGAATCCATTTAGTTTCTCTGCAATGACTTTATCGTCTTTAAGCGCTCCTTTTGTATTTCGATCGTCAAGGCGCCCCACTGGTTGTTTAGCAGGCTTCCTGCTTCTGATGTACTTAAAAAACATTTTGTTATTACCTTTTGAGTTTTTGGCTAGCCGTTCTTCAAACTCCTCTTTGGCTTTTCTTATTACACTCTTGCACTTAAGTTGGCAGTGTTTATGCTCTTTTCTATTTGCCTCACTGGGATTTGACTTCCACTTTTTAAAGGAATTTTTTTTATCTCTCACTGCTTCTTTTACATGGTTGTTAAGCCACGGTGGCTCTTTTTTAGTTCTTTTACTGTATTTGTTAATTTGGGGTATACATTGAAGTTGGGCCTCTATTATGGTGTCTTTAAAAAGCACCCATGCAGCTTGCAGGGATTTCACTTTAGTCACTGTACCTTTTAACTTTTGTTTAACTAACCCCCTCATTTTTGTATAGTTCTCCCTTTTGAAATTAAATGCCACAGTGTTGGGCTGTTGAGATGTTCTTCCCATCATGCTATTGTATTATGGTCACTATTTCCAAGCGGTCCTGCTATAGTTACCTCTTGGACCAGCTCCTGCGCTCCACTCAGGATTAAATCTAGAGTTGCCTCTCCCCTTGTGGGTTCCCGTACCAGCTGCTCCATGAAGCAGTCATTTAAAGTATCGAGAAATTTTATCTCTGCATTTCGTCCTGAAGTGAAATGTTCCCAGTCAATATGGGGATAATTGAAATCCCCCACTATTATTGGATTCTTAATTTTGATAGCCTCTCTAATTTCCCTTAGCCTTTAATCATCACTATTACTGCCCTGGTCAGGTGGTCGATAATAGATCCCTAATGTTATATTTTATTAGAGCATGACATTTCTATCCATAGAGATTCTATGGAACATGTGGATTCACTTAAGATTTTTACTTCATTTGAATCTACATTTTCTTTCACATATAGTGCCACTCCTCCTCCTGCACGGCCTGTTCTGTCCTTCTGATATATTTGTACCCTGGAATGATTGTGTCCCATTGATTGCTCTCAGTCCACCAGGTTTCTGTGATGCCTATGTAACCCTTCTGCCCCTCTGAGTTGGCAGCAACAAGGGCCGGGTTCAGTATCCAGGGGTTCCGTTTCAATAACACAATGCAAAACCGGCTCGAGCCCCCACCCAGTGACCTGGGACAATTACCTACCACCCCCCCGGGCGCCTCTAGGAGGCAATACTTCCCCACTCGCAAGCACAGAATCCAAGTGTAGCAAAATCCTTTTAATAAAGGAGGGAAACAATGCGGCATCACGTTGGAGAGACACCACAAACAGGAGTATACACAAACCATAAGCAAAAAAAACCCACTTCCAAGTACATTTGGCACTGTCCTTTCCCCCTTAGGGTCTTAAGTCCAATCACCCCAAAGTCCAACAACCCAAGAGTCTCTGTCTCTGGTCAGTGCCACCCCAGAGTTCAAAAGTTTATCTGCAGAGTTTTACCCCCCAGCCTGGGTGGAAAGGGGGGGGGCACACACAGGGTGTTAAAGGACACCTTACGTGGGCCAGGGCCGACTGCCCCGCTTCTCCGTGGAGTTCTGCTGCAGCCTTCACCACGACTGGCTCCACTCCATCAGCTGTGCCGCTCCTCCAGCCAACCTGTGAACCGCATCAGCCGTCACCGCGAACCGCTCCACACTGCTCACTGTTCCACAGGCTGCGCCAACGTGCTGCAGACTGCTCCGCTCTGCCAGCTGCTTAGCAATCAATCTTCAGGCTCCCCCCCACTCAGTGATCTCAGCTCAGTAAGCTTTGCTCTTTTAGTGATTTCAGCTCTTAGTGGTTTCAACTTGAGCCCCAGTGCCACCTTGGCCCAACATGAATTCAGGTCAGCAGCCTCCAGATGGACTCCTAAAGGATTCAAAATTAGCTCTGCTCTTTAACAGTGGAGAGAGGAGGATGTGCAATTGGTGTTCCAGGCCCTCAAAAGGGGCCCATACCATCAGGTACACACACCAGTCCCCAGCCTCTCTCCCTTCACTGGGTTTTGGAACCCATGTCCCTTGTCTAGCAAGTACTATTTAATGTAGGTTGAGTCATTTCTGTCATAAAGCAGTCTCATAGTTCCTCATTCACATAATTAAGGTAACAGCACTTTTTTCTCCTTCCTGCCCCAATAACAAAGAAATTGGGGATTCCACAGTGTGAAAATAACCATCCCATGCTGCTGTGTGTTATGCTAAGTGGAGTGGGTTTACTAATGCAAATGCACATTCCTAAAATTCCTTTGCCCACTCCTCATAATGTACCACCAGATGTCAGGGTAGATCTCATCCTGACTCTGCTTACACCTATTATATCAATATCCTCCTTTATCACAAGGCACTCTAGTTCACCCATCTTATTATTTAGACTTCTAGCATTTGTGTACAAGCACTTAAAAAACTTGTCCCTGTTTATTTGTCTGCCCTTTTCTGATGTGCCAGATTCTTTTTTATGTGACTGTTTATCATCTGATCTGGCCCTTACATTATCCTCTTCCGTCCTCTGCTCCTGACTATAACCTGGAGATTCTCTATCATCAGACTCTTCCCTAAGAGAAGGCTGTGTCCGATCCACACGCTCCTCTGCAGCAGTCGGCTTTCCCCCATCTCCTAGTTTAAAAACCGCTTTACAACCTTTTTAATGTTTAGTGCCAGCAGTCTGATTCCACTTTGGTTTAGGTGGAGCCCATCTCTCCTGTATAGGCTCCACTCATCCCAAAAGTTTCCCCAGTTCCTAATGAATGTAAACCCCTCCTCTCTACACCATCGTCTCATCCACGCATTGAGACTCTGAAGCTCTGCCTGCCTACCTGGCCCTGCGTGTGCAACTGAGAGCATTTCTGAGAATGCCACCATAGAGGTCCTGGATTTCAGTCTCTTCCCTAGCAGCCTAAATTTGGCTTCCAGGACATCTCTCCTACCCTTCCCTATGTCATTGGTACCTACATGTACCACGACCACCGGCTCCTCCCCAGCACTACACATAAGTCTGTCTAGATGCCTCGAGAGATCCGCAACCTTCGCACCAGGCAGGCAAGTCACCATACGGTTCTCCCGGTCATCACAAACCCAGCTATCTACGTTTCTAATGATCGAATCTCCCATTACTAACACCTGCCTTTTCCTAGAAACTGGAGTTCCCTCCCCCGGAGAGGTAATCTCAGTGTGAGAGGCAACCCCAGCACCATCTGGAAGGAGGGTCCCAACTATGGGAAGGTTTCCCTCTGCTCCCATTGACTGCTCTGCTTCCCTATGCCTTTCTTCCTCCTCAAAGCACAGGGGCTGTCTGACCGGAGGTGGGACAATTCTACAGTGTCCCGGAAAGCCTCATCAACATATCTCTCTGCCTTTCTTAGCTCCTCCAGTTCCTCCACCCTGGCCTCCAAAGTCCGTACGTGGTCTCTGAGGGCCAGGAGCTCCTTGCACCGACTGCACACGTACGCCACCCGCCCACAGGGCAGGTAATCATACATGCTACACTCAGTGCAATAAACTGGATAGCCCCCATTCTGCTGCTGGACTTCTGCCTGCATTTTCCCCTAGTTAATGGAAGGGGAGGTTTAAACAGGGGCAGCTCTAGCATTTCTGCCGCCCCAAGCAGGGCGGCACGCCGCGGGAGGCGCTCTAGCGGTCGCCGGTCCCGCGGCTGCGGTGGACTTCCCGCAGACGTGCCTGTGGAGGGTCTGCTGGCCCCGTGGCTCCGGTGGACCTCCCGCAGGCATGCCTGCGGATGCTCCACCGGAGCCGCGGGACCAGCGACCCCTCCGCAGGCACATCTGCGGGAGGTCCACTGGAGCCGCAGTCCCAGCGGACCTTCTGCAGGCATGCCTGCAGGAGGCCCGCCGGAGCTACCGGCCGCCCTCCCGCTGGGACGCCGCCCCAAGCGCGCGCTTGGCGCGCTGGGGTCTGGAGCCGGCCCTGGGTTTAAAGAAAGAGGTTTTGAAATTTTGTTTGGTTTATAGGTTTTAGGGGACTAAAGTGGCACAGATAGAACCGACAAGGGACCCCCGCTCCCTTCCCACTTCCCTTCTAAACTCCCTTGCGAAACTCCCTGTTAGCAGACCCTGGTCGCTTGTTCGCGGCTTTATAAAGCCCTGGCCTGAGTGAATGCCCCGCCCACTGATTAAGGCTCAGCCAATTACCAGAGGCTTCTAGCTTTCAAACCTTCCTTTGAAGCTCCCAGCCTCCTACTGCCAGCCACAGCACACTGCTGTAGCAGACTCTAAAGCACTAACAGGTTCATATGGTCTTTAATAGCATCTTTTAGTGTCTTTAATAATGTCCAAATCGTAATTGTTGACAACCTAGTCCAGTCCAAAGTACTCTCCCTTAAGCTCACAAACATTGTGAAGCACACACTATGTCCCAATCACATGTATGGCGTTAAAACCAGTTCAGTCCAAATGATTCTGTAAGCAGTACCATTAGCATGACAATGTTAGCAACAGGCTAACATTGACAATGTGGTCACGCAGTAGCATTGGCAAACACATGATTACTTACCCCATGGTTAACATGCAGTGAAGATAAGGCCATAGTGAGAAAACAGTTGGATAGATCAGCGAGAAGGATATAACGTTAATCAAGATGAGAAATGATTTGAGCAGGTAAAACATTGAAATAAAAGGAGGATTTATGGGCAATACTGCACAGCTATTTAGGGTTTTTAACACCAGAGTCTTACTGAATTTCAATATACCTATTTGCAGTCTGTCCGCCATGAATTCCCCCTGTAGATTCATATGGATAAGGAACTCTTCACTTTCTATTATCTGCTATTAGATTAAATGTTCCAGGCCAGGCCTGCATTCCAATAGTGGATAGAGTTAACACTGTCTTAAGTGCTTGGGAACCTTCCATATTAAAAGTGCTTTGTAAATAAGTCTAATGTATTTTAGGTCTGATGGAGAATGAATAGTTTGGGTAAAGGAAGACATTAAAATTTGTGGTGCATGTGACTGGTGAGAAAAATTAGAATCACAATGATGGATAAATAAAATGGTTTCCTTTGCCTCGTTAATTACATTTACATTAACTTGTGGGATTCTCTATTTCCTACTTGTTGAAGGGTTCATGTTCTGTTGCCCGAACCCCTCCTTTTCTGCTGACTATTGAAATTCACTCACTTTAATAACCTTCCTTGTTCCCTTTAGCATATAGTGTAGATATGCTTTAAAAAAGACAAAATGTTTCTCAAACACATTGGTCCTGAATCTTGAGCAGTTACTTACACTAGCGCAAAGTGGGTGTAAAATGTTGTGATTTGGCAGTGTTTTACATCCCCTTTGACTCATTTTTCAGTAATATAAATGACTAAATTTCAGTGCAAGAGGGAATCAGGCCCACTGTCTTCCACCATCATGTTGTGGCAAAATGGTGTATATATTAAACAAATACTTTTATTTCAATAATTCTGAGATGTGATTGTACAGTACTAGTTAGCAGATATATCTTCCTTTAGTTCCCCCCTTCTTGAAGTATTTACACAGGACTAATAGGTGCTATCAAACTGCATGCATTAAGAGCAGGCACTTAACTCCTTGTGTTTAAGAGGGATATCCAACTCCAATTCAATGACTTTCTTTTGTGTTGCAAAGCAGCTATAGACAGAAGAGTCAATGCACATATCCAGTTCCAGAACCATATGGCCAAAATATGCTCAGCATTTAGAACATAAGAAAGCCAGAAGAGTATTGAAAGCTTTTGCGACTGTGAGCCAACTGGAACCGTTTTTGACGGACTCAGAAGGAACACAAACTGATTGGAGTCTGAGATGGAGCTGCTGGTTGGAGTTCTGAATCTGGCGTGTTGCCTTTGGGAGTTTTAATCTATATGTTTGTGTTTTCAATCTGTGATCACTGACTGTGTGTGTAGATGAGGGGACGATATCCTGTCATCTCATTCCTCTTTTGGGGCCACATCCTTGCCCCTTTCTGTCCCTTTGTTTTCCCTAACAAGGCAGCTGGGGATTCATTTTTACATGCACTGTACAACAAAGGGCAATCCCTGAGGGTAATGGACAAAAATTCCAAAGTATCAGGAAAAAGACCATTCAGTGACAGTATTTCTTACCTGACAGGGAGCAGGTGTACTGGAAATCTTGCTAGCCCCACTCCTTTCACTTACACTCACACTCTCATACACTCTTCTCTCCTCCCCTCTCTTCTCTCCAATTTTGGAGACCCAGAAGTCTGGATAGTTAAAATTAGTAATGATGATGCATCTGAACTCTCTGTGTTAATCTGAACCAAAAAACTCCACTGGATCTTTTGAAGTTGGCCCATGCTTAGTGCACACTGCATTAAGAATGTGGGAAATTGGAGCTCTTTTTTGATGACACCAGTTGCATGCTGACACCAATTACTGCAGCTGAAGTCTAAAATGGTGGACACATCCTGAACTGCCACCGTCCATATTGAATGTAGGTAGTCTGGCCCTTCTCCAGGAAGAATTGCAATTGCTGACACCAATTACTGCAACTGAAGGACAAGTTCCTATGATTCACACATACTTTGGTGTAGTTGGTTTTAAAAATAAAAGCTTTATCAGCTTTCGGTAGCAATCAGGTGGAAGTTATCTGTTAAACTATTAATTATAATTTGATATTAGCCAGGATGGGCAGGGATGCAAAACCATGCTCTGAAGTATCCCTAGTCTCTGATTGCCAGAAGCTGGGAATAGATGACTGGGGATGGATCACTTGGTGATTACCTGTTCTATTAATTCCCTATGAAGCTCCTGGCATTAGCTTCTATTGGAAGACAGGATACTGTGCTAGATGGACCATTGGACTGACCCAGTATGGCTGTTCTTATGATATATTTAACCTTCAACATCTATAACAATTCTAGAAGAACTGTCCTACCATTTCTCACACAAATTAAAAGTCAAGTACTGAAGTCATTTTGCTACAGAACGGGCAATCTTGTGAATTGTGAATATCTCTCTTGTGAATTCTGTCCTAGTTTAAAATATATATAAGTAGGATTAGGGTGGTGATATACCTGAGTTCTAGAGCCATATTTAAAAAAATGTGACTATCTCAATGATCAGACCTGTTACTCCAAAGGAGACCTTGTTTTCAGAGGGAAGAATAAATTGGTAAGGGTGTTTTCAAATGGTCACTTGTAATTTTAAAAGCCACTTTTTATTTTGTGCAGAAAAGGGATATGGGAGCTTTTTTTCAACTGTTGTCAGTTTGTTACTGCCACTGTCAGTGTAACTGAAGAAGCAAAAGCTTCTTTTTTCAGACACAATTACCAAATGCTTTCATCCTCTTATATTTTTGGTTGTATGACTGATAGACATTTGAACCCCCTGCCTTTGAAGAAGACAGTGTGCTACTCAGAAATCTTTGATTTTATTCTGAACTCAACTGGATTTGTTGTTCCTATGAAGTACCCAGTTTTTCAGTAGCAGATCTGAGGGTTTTGCAATGGGAGAGTTGGAACTGGTGCATGAATAAGCAACTTTATGGGAAGGGTAGTTATGCAAATTTGAGGCATCTCTATGAAAGGCAATGACTTGCAAGATATCTAAAACTACACAGACAATAATCTTTGAGATCCTTCCCCACTGATTCTAGTTACAGGCAATATCTTTAGTAGTATGTGTCCTTTGCAAATGATTGAGTTCATTGAACCAGACTCTGTAAAAAAATATATATATAACTATATTGCGGCAGATTCTTAGCTGGTAAAATTGTCATAGCTTCATTTGGAGTTATGATAAATGACAACACCTGAGGATTTGCCCCGTTAGTAATAGACTTTTCTTTTTTGGTATCTCCTCCATTGCAGGTACTCCATAGAGACAGTGAATTGATTTTCACAGTCAAGTTTCTATTGACTTCAGTATGATCATGCCCTTCATGAAAACTGACATCAGTGGGCACTGAAGGCTGAGCACCCTGGAAAATCAGACTTCTTTTAATGGGTGCACAAGCTTGAATTTAGGTGTTTAATCTTTTACAAACAAGTTTTTAATGTTGGTTTTGATATTTATCATCAGGTAAGGATGGTGAGTAGTAGCTAACTGATTGTTCCAGTTCACTGTCCTACTTGCAGAAATAAATAGGCAGCAAAGCAGTCAAATTGGAACCAATTTTACAGTCAGCTCAAAATCTGTCACAGCTGCCTGAGTAAGGCATTTCTAAATGGAAGAAATAGAGAACCTCTATAATATTACTCTACAGTGTCTCATGGTACATTCTGGCTGGGCTGTTGTCACTTAATGATATGAAGCACTAAAAACTCAACCATCTTCACTTCCAGTTTGTTTGGTTTTGCAGTTAGTTTCTGGAATTCATTCTAATTTTGATGCTACCAAAACATAAATATTTACTGCTACTACTGATTGTAAACCAGTACGGGAAACTCCATTTATAATTTCAACATAGTTTTTGGTCATAGGAGAGAACAATTACTTGGTGGACATCCTCTGGCAGGGAGCTTCAGAACCAAGTCCCCATAAATGAGAAGTCCCTCCTCTTCTTTGATCTGGGGAGAAGCTAGGGACTGAGAGAAGACACACACAGATCAACCATAATTGTTAAGAAAGGACATAGTATGTATATCAGATCATTGATTGCTCACGGACTGGGGCCTACAATGTGTAATGTTTTATTTTTTTGTGGTGGGAGATACTAGATGGTGGTGCTAGACATAAGTTTACAAGTTCTTTTTCCAAGCATGTGAGCAGTGTACAGTCTTTGAAAAAGTGCTGTATTATTGCTAGTTTTTTGTTGTGGAGATGCTTTGGGGGAGCTGTGGCAGATGTTGAGCATTTGCTTTCTGCCTTAATACCTCTGACTAAAGTAAATTCTTGATGCAGCATTGCTTCTTGGGAACTGGGCATTGGTATTGGACTTAGATTCCTGAGAAAGAATGACTGCATGTTGTTTGTGATCACCTCTGTTCAAGAACTGGTGATGGTAGTGTAAATAAACAAATCAACTAAGAGTGATGCAGAGTCACCATATTTGATTTCTTCTATAGCAGGAAACAGACCTGTAAGGACCTGAAATCTGTTCCCTGTTGGCAGAAGTGTGACTCATAATATTTTTTATTTTCTATATTGTGACTGTATTATTGATATAGGAGACAGTATGATTCAATATATTGGGCACTAAGCTCAGATTCATGAATCTTGGTTCAGTACTGGCTCTGCCATGAACCTGCAGTTGGGGGACTTTGTGCAAATCTCATTTTACTTTGTACCTCCCTTTTCCCATCCGTAAAATGAACTATCCTCCTTTTTAAAGTGTTGCCAGAGCCCCAGGGGAAAAGCACGATATTTAGGCTAAGTATATTAATAATAAATTTCTGACATGTGGACATATTTTTGTTTAGTAAGACTTAAGCTTGAAAACTAGCAAGAAATATGTGCTTCTCTGCTTAAACGTGTTTTGTTATTGTTTAAATGTAGTATAATTGTAAATATAAGTGAATTTGTTAATAATACCAACCATGCTCTAGTCACATTAACTGAGAGCGTGTTACTTGGTTTGTATTTATCTAACAGAGAACATAAAGAAAACCAGTGAATTGGTCTGTGCATCCCTCATCCTGAAGAATAAAAAAACCTGGGAAGTTATATTTTCAAGTACAATCTCTGAGGGTCTTCAGAAGTCTGAATGTGCTAGAGCAATATGTGGAGGTGAAAGCATTGAGAGACAGTGGGCTAATCTCAGTAGTGTTTACATATGGAGGTGTAAATTACACCATCCTGCATCAGATAGGCTTTCTATGCTCCTGGGTGTGATTCAGTCTGAAGGAGAGTAGGGGTTTCTACAGTAGGTGAGGAGGAGAGCTTTAGTTTGAATTTTGAACAGCTAAATCATTGGTTGAAATATCCAATAAGAGTCTCAATGGCTCCCCACTCTGAGAACAACAACAAGGATGTTCGGATCCAATGTTTGTGAGACTTCAGACTTTTTCTCCCACATTTTCAAAGGCCACGTATTTCACACTGTTTCTTTTCAAGGAAAAACTGATATGGTACAGTGAGCATTTTGATTTTACTTGTTTCATTTTCTACAAGATAAAAGAATGTTGGTATGTGCATCCTCCAGCCTTATACATTGTCATACTCTTTCTCTGCATGCAGAAATATTTTGTACTGCAGAGCCATGGGAGTTTGGATGGAGAATGAAGCTTGCTACAAGTTCAGCAAATTTTATGTTGGTTGAGAGAATAAGTTTGTTTTTCCTCTGCTCTTGATACCCAAATCCATTCATAATAAAGCAGGGTATATATTTAGCTTTGTTTACATGGATTTAGGTATTCTACTCCCAGTAGCATTTACAGAAATACAAAAGGCAAAAACCACTCTCATCCTATTAAAAACAACCCCCATGTTTTGTAGCAGAGCAAGCAGAAAACAGATGACATTTTCATTTGAGGTAAGTTGTGGGAATCCGAAAAAAACTGTCCATTTTTAGTTAAGTAGCATAATGTTTGGGGGAAAGGACAGAAAACCTTAAGGAGAGCTGATGTGAACTAAAACAAAACTGTTTAAATAGATAATCATTGCTAAAGTGTTACTGCTGTTACTGTATGTTAATGGCAATATTTGGTGCTTTAAAAAATATACCCCACAAGCAACTCTGGATGTCTGTTTCTAAATTCCATTTATTTGCTGCTTTTGAGAGTAAATCTACTGACATTAAAAATATATCTGAAAATCATTTGTAGTCAGCAGTTTTTAAATGAATAAGCCAAGGACTTCTCATTAGGTGACCAGCCAATAATACTTTGTATGTTCTTTTTTTCTTTTTCAAACGTTGTTTGACATTCCATTGAAACCAAATGGAGACTGTTCAAAGTAACATCTCCTGAAGATTTTTTTTTAAATCAAATGACTTTGAAATAAATATGGGACCTGATCCTGCTTTTTCCTGTTAGGGCTTGTCTACATGAACACTTAGTCCATGGCAAGATGGGGCGCTAAACTATCCCGTCCTAGTCTGCCGTACAATAACTGTTCCCTAGTGAACTTTAAAGCACGATAGAGCCAAGTGTACTTGGGAACTATTTGTGCATAGCAGCAGGGTCAACATGGGCACTTAGGGTATGTCTACACTGTAATGTAAACCCAGGGTTAGTAACACTCAAGTTAACAGCCCTTGGGTTTGTTAACCTATGGCTTGAGCATCTACACTCATTTGTAACCCCAAGTTCAGAACTGTTGAACCTTGGGTCCCAACCTGGGGCTCCATCATCTACACTGTATTATGTGGGTCTGAGTCCAACCGCCCATATCCCAGACTTCCTAGTGCCCTCTCCAAATTTGGCTGCTGTAGCCCTTTGTTCATGGTGCAGTGTGGGAAAACTTGACTGTTCACCAAATTTGACTGTCCAGAGGACACAAAAAGTTGGCCTGGGGGATTGTGGAATACTTCTGGCAGAATCCTAGAGCACGAGTCCAGTGGGGCTGCATCTACATTGAAAAGCAATAGGGCTTGAACCCTGAATCTAGTCTTGACTTGGCTCAGTTTATACACCCTTGTGGGATCCTTCAACACTGGCTCCAACTCCTCGGTCAGCAAAATTTGTGTATAAACGGGAGGGGGGGGAAAGGAAGGCTTGAGCCTGAGTTTTAACCAAATACATTTACACCCCATTAAGTATTCATTTAGACAAAGTCTGAGTTGCAAAATTCCCATTGATTTTGAATATCCATGTTGTTTACACAGGGATAAAAACCCTGCAGTTGGCCTGGGTCAGCTGACTTGAACTCATGGGGCTTGGCTCTGGGGCAAATTTGCTGTGTGGACTCTCAGGCTGGAACCCTAGCTCTGGAACCCTACATTACTCATTAAAGGAGAGAGCAGTCGACTAGGGCGACTTTGGCGTTGATGAAATGATTTGCATCAGTAAATCTCAAAGTGCTTTACAAAGGATGTCAGTAGCATTCATTATCCCCATTTTACAGATGGAGAAACAGAGGCACAGACAGGGAAAGTGACTTGCCCAAGGTCATCTAGCAGATCAGAGGGAGAACTGGGAGTAGAACCCAGGTTTCCCGAGTATCACTTCGGTGGTCTGCTTAAATTTACCAAACAAGGCTCCAGTTCTGCATTTACATGTGTGCATTTGCCCCCATAGAAGTTATGGGGTCTGTGTGCATTTATTTGCAGTACTGGGGCTGAAGTCAGAAAAAAAATTGTATACAGGGTCAGGCCAGATGGATACAGGAGAGTGTTAGAAGGCAGATATATTAGTCCCAAATTAAGTAGATCCCTTTTCCCTGGGTAAGATAACAGGGGCAGTTCCAGAACAAGCAGGAACTTGCTGGAACCAATTAAGGCAGGCAGGCTAATTAGGACACCTGGAGCCAATTAAGAAGAAACTGCTCGAATCAATTAGGACAGGCTGGCTAATCAGGGCACCTGAGTTTAAAAAAGACCTCACTTCAGTTTGTAGCATGCATGCGAGGAGCTGGGAGAAAGAGATGCTAGGAGCTGAGAGTGGGAAGGCGTATTGCTGGAGGATTGAAGAGTACAAGCATTATCAGACACCAGAAGAAAGGTCCTGTGGTGAGGATAAAGAAGGTGTTGTGAGGAGGCCATGGGGAAGTAGCCCAGGGAGTTGTAGCTGTCGCGCAGCTGTTCCAGGAGGCACTCTAGACAGCTGGAAGCCGGAGTAGAGGGCTGGCCCAGGTTCCCCCCAAACCTCCCAACTCCTGAGCAGACACAGGAGGAATTTACCTGGACTTAGGGCCAGCTCTAACATTTATGCCGCCCCAAGCAAACAAAAAGAGCGCCGCCCCGCCCCTGCAAGCGCCGCACCGCCGAACCCCTCCCCGAGCGTCGCACCGCCCACGTCCCCGCCCCGAGCGTTGCGTCGCCGAAGTCCCCACCCCCACCCGAGAATCGTGTCGCGTTGCAGCGCCCAAGTCCCCGTGCCTCCCAAGTCCCCACCCCCACCCGAGCGCTGTGCCGCCTAAGCCCCCCACCCCTCCCGAGCACTGCACCGTGCTGCCCAAGTCCCCGGCCCCCCGAGCGTCGCCTCACGCCGACCAAGCCCCCCACCCCTCCCGAGCACCGCACTGCGCTGCCCAGGTCCCTGCCCCCCCAAGTGCCATGCCGCCTAAGCCCCTCGAGCGTCGCGTTGCGCTGCCCAAGTCCCCGCACTCTCGAGCGTCGCGTCGCGCCGCCCAAGTCCCCGCCCCCAAGTGTTGCGTCGCGTCACACCACCCAAGTCCCCACTCCCCGAGTGTTGCGTCACGTTGCGCCGCCCAAGTCCCCGCCCCCCCGAGCGTCACGTCGCGCCGCCCAAGTCCCGCCCCCTCCACCCCAGCGCTGCCTGGCCGAACCAAAAAACCCAAAAACAAACCCCGAGCGGCGCCCCGTCCCAAGGTGCCGCCCCAAGCACATGCTTGGTAGGCTGGTGTCGGGAGCCGGCCCTTCCTGGACTGTGGCTTCTACCAGAGGGGAAGGTCTCTGGACTGTTCCCTGACCCACATGGTGAATCTCTGAGGTGAACAAATCCACCAATAAGCACAGGACCCACCAAGATAGAGGAGGAACTTTGTCACAACTGGTGTCGGGTGGAATTTGGTGTGCACAGCACTGCGGAAGAAGGAGGGTGATTTAAAAAAAAAAGAGAGGGTTTATTTTTTTTCACCACAATGGATGACATAGTGCGGGTACTGATACAAGCCACGGCCGCCTAGCAGGAGGCTACTCATGTCCAGGCAGCCACCCAACAGGAGCGGCTCCAGCCACCAGTGCAGCAAGAGCATGCCGGTCGCCATGAGGGTGGCAGTCAGACAGCCTTCGGTGGTGTTTCTGTGGGAGGTCCGCCAGTCCCACGGCTGCAGCAGCAATTTGGCAGCGGGTACGCCGAAGTTACGGGACCAGTAGATCACCCGCAGAGCCGCCGCTGAATCCGCGTGACCGGCGGACCTCCTGCAGAAACGCCGCCAAAGGTTGCCTGACTGCCGTGCTTGGGGTGGCAAAAATCATAAAGCCACCCCTGCAGCCATGATCCAGCCACTCTTACCCCAGCAGCTTGTCAGTAACACATTAGCCACACTCTGATTTCTAGCAGCCTTGCAGGGTGACCACAAAAGACTCCCAATCCTGCATTTTCCCCAGAATGTGTGTTCTGCACTGTCCAGCCCTCTACATTGGGCAGTTCAGATATTAGAGATCCATTGCCCCTCAATATGAAACAGTTTGCGACTTTAACTGAAGTAACCCAAACAGGTCACAACACTGGATTAGATTAAAAAATAACACAACTTTATTTAATTACAAAGAGACAGATTTTAAGTGTGTACAACTATGTACTAAAGTCAGAAATGGTTACATGAGAAAGAAAGGTAAAACACTTTCTAGTAACTAAAAATTAACCAGCTAGAGTAGGTTCAAGGTAAAATCCTTATCACATGTTCCCAGCAACATTGCTGACCAAACTCTCAGGTTAGGACCCATCCCAAAGTGAAAGAGCTGGTTCCTTTGTTGTCTTAGGTGAAAGAGAGAGAGGGAGAAAGATAACTTGGCGTGTTTTTGCCCCTTGCTTCTATAGTCATCCTTTGAAAAGCAGTTTCCTGAGGGTTACCCCTAGATAAAGTTCCTTCCAGCAGTGAGAATAGAGACATGGAGTATCATGCTGAAAGAGGGTCCATGTTGTTGTTTGCTAAAATGCAGATAGATCTGTGCCTGCCCTCCTTCCTTACCAAAGAATGGCCATTTGACCAGTAATTTCTTTGATGACACCTGGCTAGAGGCATCAGCTTGTCCTTTGTCTGTGAGGAACATGTTTACCACCTCTTGCTGTCCCAATGACCTTGTTTACTCCTTATGTGTAACTTGAGGTAAATATACATTTATTTCAGGTTTCAGAGTAGCAGCTGTGTTAGTCTGTATCCGCAAAAAGAACAGGAGTACTTGTGGCACCTTAAAGACTAACAAATTTATTTTAGCATGAGCTCATGCTAAAATAAATTTGTTATACATTTATTTAGTTCAGATAGACCTGTTTAACAACTTCTGCCTAGGGCTATGTGGGTTTGAACATGTGCTAACAACATTGTATGTGGCAATTCGGAACTTACCATATAATGTTGCTATATACATTTCCAGGGCTGCCGAGAACGGGTTTGGGCCCCAGTGAAAAAAAATTTTCGGGCCCCCCAGCAAGGGCGGACCAGCTAAACAGGGCTGACAAAGCCGGGGAAGCCAGGGCCCGGGCCCCGTTCGTGACCGCAGGGCCCCAGTAATTTGTACCAGCTTCCCCCCCTCTCATCGGCCCTGTACGTTTCACCATGATGTTATTGACCATTGAGTTATTAGTTTTCAAATGATACCTAAAAGATGCATTTTGTACAAAGATTATCTAGCAAGAGAAGTTTCCCCTTCTGGTAACACTTCATAGAATATGCTAAGCCAGTTCTCTACACGGCATCATATTTTATCTCCTTTTCTGTAACCCTCTCCTTTAGCTATTAATCTCTGACGTGAAACCTTGTCAAATGCAGTTTTGAATATCTAAGTTCACTGTATCCATTGAATTTCCCCTCATCTATTATTGCAGTAATATTTTCAAAGAACTGTAGCAGGTTAGTTAAGCATGTTTTCCCCTGCCGGAATCAATGCTGCCTATCCTTAATCAAACTGTGCTTTCCCATGTCTGCTCTCCCATTTATAGCCATGAAGATGGTTTTCAATATTTATCCCACAAACAATGTGAAATAAACTGATTCAGTATCTGAATTGAATATTTGGGAGGGTGACAAGGATAAAGCCTTTCTGGAAGGTCTCACAAAGTATCCTGCTATTTAATGCAGTCTAGTTCATTCCAAAGGCCAAGAAAAAAATTGGTCACCAAAGCATTTTTATGCCAAAGGTAAATAATCCCTGACAGGTAAGGTGACCAGACAGGAACTGTGAAAAATCAGGACAAGGGATGAGGGGTTAATAGGCGATGTGGCAAATTGTCTGCACTATTATGATGGGTCCCGCACTTTCTCTTCTTGTGGGGGTTCAGGGCGCTGTTTCTCACCCCTGAACTGGGGTATCAACTAATGTCCCAGAATGGGGAGTGGAGGATCCGGGCCCGCCCTGTACTCTAGGTCCCAGCCCAGGGGCCCTAGGGATAGCAATAAACCACTTGAACTAGCGACTCCTCCCCCTGGGCTACTTCCCTCTCCGGCTCTTCAGTTTGTGGGGCTTCCTGCCCTCTCTCCGCTTGGGCCAAGTTCTTCCCAACCCCTTGTGTCTGTAGAGTCCCTCTGCTTGCACCTGCCAGGTTTCCCTTTACCTAGATCTTCTGGCCCACCCCAGCACTTCTCCAAACTGTTCTCCTTCAAACTGTTCTCCACTCCAACACCAAACCACTCTGCTTCCACTCCTTCAAACTACTTTCCTCCAAACTGCTCTCTGCTCCAACACCAAACCACTCTGCTTCCACTCCTTCAAACTTCTTTCCTCCAAACTGCTCTCTGCTCCAACACCAAACCACTCTGCTTCAGTTCCTCCAACTGTCTGATTGAAGCGGGGGGGGGGGGGGGTTAATCAGGTGACTGGCTTCAGGTGCTCTAATTGGCTTAATTGGTTTCAGATGCTCTAACTAATCTGTAGCAGCCTGTCTTCCTTCTATAGGGAATAAGGCTCTCATCGTCCTGGGGCTTACATATCTCCCATCTATCACTCTCCTGCTGTCCTCTGGCCATGCTATATCACAGCGCCTATATAAGACACAGCCCCAAATATTGGGACTGTCCCTATAAAATTGGGCCATCTGGTCACCCTACTGCCAGGAATTGTTTAGCCATATCCAGCATGGAGGAGAATCTTCACTGGAGGTGCCTTCATTTGTGGTATACATGTAGCATACATCTCCAATTCATGCTATCAATAGCTGGTCAGGTAAATCACAGCCAAACATTTGGCTGTGATGGACTGTATTGGACTGAGTTTTAGGCTTTTCCAGATAAATTTTCACTGTTCACCCTCAGATAAGTTTAACTGTAATAGTTTGTTTAATGTCCTTGTACTTCCCATCAGTCTGCATTTATCTGCTATCTCCTACACTGTCTTTTTGCTCTGTGTATGTGCAGCACCGAACACAGCTGGGTCAAGTCATGACCCAGCTGGTCCATGACTTAATAATTACTGGATAAGCAAGACAAAATATGGGTGTTATGGCCCCAAAAGGCCCGAGGTACTCTGCAAGAACGAGACCGACTCCACACTGAGAGTAATTGGTTTTAATGAAGGTAACGTGACACATCTGCAACGGGGATCCCAAGCGTTGCTGTCACTGAGACGGGGACCCAGCACCCTGTAGCTCGGCCTGGGGTGAAGTCCGAAAACAAACACAAAGCATGCTCATTTTATACAAACAGCAGCATATCAGCTCATACATAATGCAATAGAAACTCTCCACCCTCCCTGGCTGCCCCCCTGGCCAACAGCCAGGAGCTTGCCAAGCAGCAGTCCCAGCCAGTTGCAACAGGTTAACACTAGCATGCCGTGTCCTACAATAACCGGATGCTGAGAAAGCGGAACTGCCTAAGCTAAGCCGTAACAGAATCTTCCGTGGTTCCCTAGCCTCCTACAATGGGCTTATGCTTATCCTTCCAACATAAACCAGTTCATATTGGCACTATTCAGTGCATTAATGCAGTAGCTAGAAAGTTGATGACTTTTGAGTCGCTTGCATTTGGATTTATTAGATCACCACACCTTTAGCTTTCTATTGTCCTTAAGGGCCAGGGAACAGTGAAAGATACTGTATTGTTGGACCTAACCTGGGGACAATTTAGCATGAGAGCTGTTCTGAGTGCTCCTTTCTGTGCAGGTTAGGTGACTGTTCAGGCATCTCTTTTTTTGTGTGTTTTTGTAACAAGTATAAGTAAAAAATTAAGTATTTTGCGGGGAGATGATTTAAATCAGGGCAATTTAAACAATGATTTAAATCACCAAGTGGAAGTCCTCAATTTACAGCATCGATTTTTAATTAACTTTTCCATCTGTACTTCGGTTCTTTTGTAAAGAAAGGTGCACTCTCATTGGTTGATATAACCATTAAAACACATTGATTTACAGCTAACCTGATCATTTGCACTACATTCAGTACATCTTTTCGCTACCAGAGAGGAAGTACTATAACTATATACATTTATTTAAGCGATTATATAGTTTCATATTTTCGGATTCTCATAAATTATCATTTACCATTTACTAACACTAAAATAACAGACTTAAAAGTGGCAATTCTTCAACAAAAACACTTCAAAAACAGACTGCCACAAGAAATTGCAGAACTGGAATTAATTTGCAATCTCGACACCATCAAATTAGGCCTGAATAAAGACTGGGAGTGTCTGGGTCACTACGAAAAAATATTTTCCCTCTGTTGATACTCACACCCAGAATGGGCCACATCCACCCTGATTGAATTGGCCTCGTTAGCACTGACCTTCCCCCCCCCCCCACTTCTTACGGCAACTCCCATCTTTTCATGTTCTCTGTATTTATACCTGCCTACTGTATTTTCCACTCCATGCATCTGATAGAGTGGGTTTTAGCCCACAAAAGCTTATGCCCAAATACATTTGTTAGTCTCTAAGGTGCCACAGGGACTCCTTGCTGTTTTTGCTGATACAGACTAACATGGCTACCACTCTGAAACCTAACACTAAAATTTATATTTTGCTTATTTACTAGATAATTAACTTTTTGCTCTTGATTTGTGTCAAGTTGCATTAGGATGGTAACTAGAATGTAATTAAACATACAAAATATATAACGTATTTTTATTAAAAACAAGTGCTTACTATGATACATTACCTATTTTGACATATTTATAAAGCTTGACCTCAAAAGTTAAATGTTTCCCCCAAATTCTTTCTTTATATAGAAAAACAGCCTTTAACTCAAAATTTTTGATAAAGGCCAATGGATTCAGCCTATTTATTTTCTATTTAAATGTTTTAAGAGATTATAATACATTTAGGCCTTAACATATTTAGTATTAAGTTCAGATTTCATTTTAAACAGGTATATTTTAAAAAGTATTAGAATTGATTTAATTTAAAAAACAAACAAACAATTTTTATCCACCCTTGTTCTCCAAGTGGCTGCTTTCATGATTATATTGTTGATGTATGGAAATCATGGGGGGAAGGTGATATTTTCTGTCATAGAATCATAGAATATCAGGGTTGGAAGGGACCTCAGGAGGTCATCTAGTCCAACCCCCTGCTCAAAGCAGGACCAATTCCCAACTAAATCATCCCAGCCAGGGCTTTGTCAAGCCTGACCTTAAAAACCTCTAAGGAAGGAGATTCCACCACCTCCCTAGGTAACCCATTCCAGTGCTTCACCACCCTCCTACTGAAAAAGTTTTTCCTAATATCCAACCTAAACCTCCCCCACTGCAACTTGAGACCATTACTCCTTGTTCTGTCATCGGGTACCACTGAGAACAGTCTAGATCCATCCTCTTTGGAACCCCCTTTCAGGTAGTTGAAAGCAGCTATCAAATCCCTCCTCATTCTTCTCTTCTGCAGACTAAACAATCCCAGTTCCCTCAGCCTCTCCTCATAAGTCATGTGCTCCAGCCCCCTAATCATTTTTGTTGCCCTGCGCTGGACTCTTTCCAATTTTTCCACATCCTTCTTGTGGTGTGGGGCCCAAAACTGGACACAGTACTCCAGATGAGGCATCACCAATGTTGAATAGAGGGGAATGATCACATCCCTCGATCTGCTGGCAATGCACCTACTTATACAGCCCAAAATGCCTTTAGCCTTCTTGGCAACAAGGGCACACTGTTGACTCGTATCCAGCTTCTCGTCCACTGTAACCCCTAGGTCCTTTTTGCAGAACTGCTTCCTAGCCATTCGGTCCCTAGTCTGTAACAGTGAATGGGATTCTTCCATCCTAAGTGCAGGACTCTGCACTTGTCCTTGCTGAACCTTATCAGATTTCTTTTGGCCCAGTCCTTTAATTTGTCTAGGTCCCTCTGTATCCTATCCCTATCCTCCAGCGTATCTACCACTCCTCCAAGTTTAGTGTCATCTGCAAACTTGCTGAGAGTGCAGTCCACGCCATCCTCCAGACCATTGATGAAGATATTGAACAAAACAGGCCCCTTGGGGCACTCTACTTGAAACCGGCTGCCAACTAGACATGGAACCGTTGATCACTACCCGTTGAGCCCGATGATCTAGCCAGCTTTCTATCCACCTTATAGTCCAATCATCCAGCCCATACTTCCTTAACTTGCTGGAAAGAATACTGTGGGAGACCGTGCCAAAAGCTGTGCTAAAGTCAAGGAATAACACATCCACAGCTTTCCCCTCATCCACAGAGCCAGTTATCTCCTCATAGAAGGCAATTAGTTTAGTCAAGTATGACTTGCCCTTGGTGAATCCATGCTGACTGTTCCTGATAACTTTCCTCTCCTCTAAGTGCTTCAGAATTGATTCCTTCAGGACCTGTTCCATGATTTTTCCAGGGACTGAGGTGAGGCTGACTGGCCTGTTGTTCCCCGGATCCTCCTCCTTCCCTTTTTTAAAGATGGGCACTACAGTAGCCTTTTTCCATTCATCTGGGACCTTCCCCGTTCGCCATGAGTTTTCAAAGATAATGGCCAATGGCCCTGCAATCACATCTGCCAACTCCTTTAGCATCCTCGGATGCAGCACATCCGGCCCCATGGACTTGTGCTCGTCCAGTTTTTCTAAATAGTCCCGAACTACTTCTTTCTCCACAGAGGGCTGGTCACCTTCTCCCCATATTGTGCTGCCCAGTGAAGCAGTCTGGGAGCTGACCTTGTTTGTGAAGACAGAGGCAAAAAAAGCATTGAGTACATTAGCTTTTTCCATATCCTCTGTCACTAGGTTGCCTCCCTCATTCAGTAAGGGGCCCACACTTTCCTTGACTTTCTTCTTGTTGCTAACATACCTGAAAAAACCCTTCTTGTTACTCTTAACATCTCTTGCTAGCTGCAACTCCAAGTGTGATTTGGCCTTCCTGATTTCAGTCCTGCATGCCTGAGCAATATTTTTATACTCCTCCCTGGTCATTTGTCCAAGATTCCACTTCTTGTAAGCTTCTTTTTTGTGTTTAAGATCAGCAAGGATTACACTGTTAAGCCAAGCTGGTCACCTGCCATATTTACTATTCTTCCTACACATCGGGATGGTTTTTTCCTGCAACCTCAATAAGGATTTTTTAAAATACAGCCAGCTCTCCTGGACTCCTTTCTCCCTCATGTTATTTTCCCAGGGGATCCTGCCCATCAGCTCCCTCAGGGAGTCAAAGTCTGCTTTTCTGAAGTCCAGGGTTTGTATTCTGCTGCTCTCCTTTCTTCCTTGTGTCAGGATCCTGAACTCGACCATCTCATAGTCACTGCCTCCCAGGTTCCCATCCACTTTTGCTTCCCCTACTAACTCTTCTCTGTTTGTGAGCAGCAGGTCAAGAAGAGCTCTGCCCCTAGTTGGTTCCTCCAGCACTTGGACCAGGAAATTGTCCCCTACACTTTCCAAAAACTTCCTGGATTGTCTTTGCACCGCTATATTGCTCTCCCAGCAGATATCAGGATGATTAAAGTCTCCCATGAAAACAGGGCCTGCGATCTAGTAACTTCTGCTAGTTGCCAGAAGAAAGCCTCGTCCACCTCATCCCCCTGGTCTGGTGGTCTATAGCAGATTCCCACCACGACATCACCCTTGTTGCTCACACTTCTAAACTTAATCCAGAGACTCTGAGGTTTTTCTGCAGTTTCATACCGGAGCTCGGAGCAGTCATACTGCTCTCTTACATAAAATGCAACTCCCCCACCTTTTCTGCCCGGCCTGTCCTTCCTAAACAGTTTATTTCCATCCATTACAGTACTCCAGTCATGTGAGTTATCCCACCAAGTCTCTGTTATTCCAATCACATCATAGTTCCTTGACTGTGCCAGGACTTCCAGTTCTCTCTGCTTGTTTCCCATTCTTCTTGAATTTGTGTATAGGCACTTAAGATAACTTGCTGATTGTCCTGCTTTCTCGGTCTGAGACAGGAGTCCTCCCCTCTTGCACTCTCCTGCTTGTGCTTCCTCCAGATATCCCATTTCCCCACTTACCTCAGGGCTTTGGTCTTCTCCCCCCGGTGAATCTAGTTTAAAGCCCTCCTCACTAGGTTAGCCAGCCTGCTTGCGAAGATGATCTTCCCTCTCTTCGTTAGGTGGAGCCAGTCTCTGCCTAGCACTCCTCCTTCTTGGAAGACCATCCCATGGTCGAAGAATGCAAAGCCTTCTCTCCGACACCAACTGCGTAGCCATTCGTTGACTTCCACAATTCGACGATCCCTACCCAGGCCTTTTCCCTGCACAGGGAGAATGGACGAGAACACCACTTGCGCCTCAAACTCCTTTATCCTTCTTCCCAGAGCCACGTAGTCTGCAGTGATCCGCTCAAGGTCATTCTTGGCAGTATCATGGGTGCCCACGTGGAGAAGCAGGAAGGGGTAGCGATCCAAGGGCTTGATGTGTTTCGGCAGTCTCTCCGTCACATCGTGAATCCTAGTTCCAGGCAAGCAGCAGACCTCTCGGTTTTCTTGGTTGGGGCGGCAGATAGATGACTCAGTCCCCCTGAGGAGGGAGTCCCCAACCACTTCCAGCTTCTTATCCATTGATTGTTAGTTCCTTTTTCTCTTGGGAATTTTTAACTTACTGTAATTGTAGGTTTGGTACCATTGATGTTGGTGTTCCAGATGTGTCTTTTTATTTCTAGATCTTCATTAATTTTTTTCATTTGTATCCTGGTAATGAGAATTTCTATGGGATGCATTTTGATAGGAAGTGAGGCAATGTGATGTGTTTCATTGAAGTATTGCAAAAGAACAGGGAAGCTAGAGAGGTGGTAGGATAAATGGTGTAAATTATGCATAAATCGACAATAAAAAGGGGGTAGCAGATATTTAATATTTCAGTTGACTGCTAACAATTAAACATAAATCCAAAACAAGCAGAGGTGATTCCACCCAACCACTGGGAACCTCATTCACAGCAAATACATACGCTCATGGTCTTACCTCCTCTATTGAATCAATAACTTATGTTTGACTATAGCATATTTTCCAGAAAGTCATCCGGTCTTTAAGTCTCTTTAAGACTTCAAGAGATGAAGAATCCACCACTTCCCTTGGTAGTTTGTTTTAATGGTTAACCACCCTCCTTATTTAAAAATGTGTTCCTTATTTCTAATCTGGCTTTCCCTTCTACCTTAGTAAAGATGATCATACTGTTCCAAACATCTCTTTACTAAACGTAGCTATTCCTTTCTTGCACATTCACCAAAAGGCTACTTATTATATAGTTCTTTGAATTTTGTTGTTGATATCTTTTAAATTGTTGAAAATATGTTATCTGCAAATTGTTCATACAGCTAGTCTCCTTAATCATATATTGCTATAGCTGTAAGATAAATTTGGGGAGAGGGACCGCCAATCAATGTTCACTTCTCGGTTGTGTAAAGAACCTTTCAGTAAGTGTCTTGAACAAAGTGAATTTTTAGCCCTCATTCATGACAATCATTGGGCTTCTCTGCATTACACTGTCTGGAGCAAAATGTCATCATTTTCATAGCTGCATAAAAGTGATCATTGACAGAAGTGTTAACACTTTGCCCTTTCAAAGTTGTCATAAAAATGCAGGTAAACTAGTGGGTTGTGGGAATAATTTTTAAATGATGAAAGAGTTGGTGGGGGGAAAGAGTTGGAGAGTAGATTAAATAAAACTGAAAACCAAAAAATGTGGGTACCCATCCCATTGTCTCTTTTTTGGGAAATGGGGGGAGAAAGGTGGAAAGAATAAAAAGCTAAAACTGAAAACGTTTTGGTTTTCTATATCCATAAACATTTTCAGTTTGTAAAAATGAAAATTTCCATGAAAATGGTGTTTCTGTTTTGTTTTGTGTGTTTTTTCCCCACAGAAAACACATGGTATTTTTTTTATCAACTCTACTATAAAACAGTTTTAGGAGGATAATGTGATAGAGATAACATGTTTCCATGCTAAAAGCTGTGTTGGTTTAACAGTGGGTTGCCCTAAAGATCTATACTAGGCCTGATGTTGCATAATATATTAATGATATGGAAAAGGGGTAAACAATAAGATGGCATAATTTTCAACTAATACAAAATTGTTTACAGTTGTCAAGACTAGAATATTGTGAGGAACCTCAGAAATATTTAACAAGGCTGGGTTATCAGTCAGGATGATGTCAACATGAACAAATGCAAGATAATGAATGTTGGAGGGAACAATCTGAAATATTTATGCACATTGATAGGTTTAAGGAGCATTATTGAAAATATGTAAATGACATTTAATTATGTCTATGCTTAAACTCTTTGGAGCAGGAACCGTCTCTTGTTCTGTGTTTGTCCAGAACCTTGTATGCTGGAGGTCCTGGGTGCTACCACAGTACAAATAAGAAGTAATAATACTATATTCAATTTTGTTCAACTCATCTCCGAAGGATACTATAGAAAGAGAAAATATCTAGGGAAAGGGCAGTGAAAATGGTGAGAGGCATAAAAAGACTTGCATGTGAGGAGAAAACGTAAGTATAAGACAATTAAATTTAGGGAGGAAACTAATAGATGACTTGATCAGTATAAAAAAATAATGAATGGAATAGTGGAGGCCAATTGTGTGCTCCTATTTACCATTTCTTATCATACGAAAGCAAAAGGATATTAATGGAAACTGAAAGGCAGGCAACTTTTTTTTAATAACAAGAATTAACCTGTGGAACTAACTGTCACAAGATACTGTTGAGGCAAAGAATACAGCAAAGTAACAAAAAATTGAACATTATCAATATCAATATTAATCATAACTTAGCTAGTGAAACTGCAGATGATAAACATGTGTATCAGATGTCTGCCCTAATACTACAAGACAAAGTCAACTTCTAACTGACTAGGGTTAGGAAGAAATTTCCCCAGAGGCATGTTACTGTGAAGTATATTGCATACTTCTGAAAGAGAGGTGTCTGCTCTGAAGCAATTTATACATTTTTTGCTGCTTTTGGTGGAATTTTGTTTGAATGGACATATCCAGGATTAGTATGGATGATTGACACTCTGATACTGTGACTTATGAAAGCTATCCTTATCTCTTCTCGACATATAATAGATGAAGTATATTTGGGGCTTCTAGTTTATTCAGTAGGAATTAATTTAGCAGCTAAATAGAACAAGAAAGTAAGAGCAAACTGCTTTTTTTTTTGTTTAGCTCTGTGTATATGAAACCTATTATTCTTTTATCAGGAAGCTAAGAGAGCTGTGACCCAAAAATATCCTTCGAAACAATTTTTGGAAGCAGCCATAAACGAATAAGGAATGGCAAAAGCAAAGCAACAGGTCATTTTAATAGAATACAAGTAGTATTTAGTATTGTTATGGCTTTTACATAACTAAAAGATAAAATCCATTTTCTGAAAATGTGGTTCATTATCATTTTTATTGTTTGCCATCTTTTTAAATAACATTGCTATGTACCACTGAATAAAATTAACAGATTATTAAAAAATGTTCCAAACTTAAATCACGGGCAGTTTGCTGTAACTGGAATTATCAAATCGCTAAATTTCTAATGACTTTTTTTTCATACTATGCGGGGAAATGCTTCTCTTTTAAAATGATGGAACTGGGCAAAAGGAAATTTATGATCTGAACTTGCTGCAAATCATTTGTATTGATCTGTTTTGTTTCCATTCTGCTGAAGCTAATGGAAATCATTTGTTACCTGACTTGCCCCGGTTGATTTGAAAAACCACCGTATCATTTATCAGACCAGTTGAAGGTCTGGTACAAGTGTGCTTATGTCTGCAATCACAAAGATATATTTGACTCTGAGCAAAGTAAAGGCCATCAAGTGAGAGCATTCTTTTCCTTTCTTTTTTTTTTTGCAACAGATTTAATACACTCTGTGCTTATTCATGTCAGTATCTTAATGAACCTGAATAACTATAAGCTTGATATTGTGATCATGACTAGACTCATCTTACTTGTTCATTTCTATTTAACATTTAGGTCCAGGTCATCAGCTGCTCTAAATCATCATAGTTCCATTGATGTCAATAAGGATCTAGACCTTGAGAGCCAGAACTGACATTAAGGACTACATTTAATGCTTAGGTACAAGTCTATGTATAGAGCAGTTTCTAACTTATTGCACTGCTTGCTTGAGGGGGGAGCCAAAGAGGGCGGGTGGAAGAATAATTTGCTGCAGACCCTTAACAGGTGTAGCGCATTACACTTCTCATGCTGGCATAGCTTTTCTGATTGTGTGTGGCAGAGTGAAGACTCTATCCACTGATTACCACTCTTCCTCGTGTGGTAGTGCAGTGGCCATTTGGAGCCTGCTTTTCCCTCTGATGCTGGGAACAGTTTGTGGGATGGCTTTACCTATTCCTTATAATCAGAATGTTTTTCCTTATATCTAACCTAAATCTCCCTTGCTACACATTAAGCCCATTATTTCTTGTCCTATTTTCAGTAATGTAGTAGGAAGAGTGCCTAAGAC
Organism: Mauremys mutica; assembly: GCF_020497125.1. Lineage (NCBI taxonomy): Eukaryota > Metazoa > Chordata > Testudines > Geoemydidae > Mauremys > Mauremys mutica. Next base: position 83,131,033 of record NC_059078.1, read on the forward strand.
ATAAGCCCTTGTATTTGGCAAGAACAGGGCTAATGGACATAGAGAACAATTGATCACCATCCTCTTTCCAAGTCCCATAGCATATATGAAGTCTTATCAGGTCCCTCCTCAGTCTTATTTTTTGAAGATTCAACATGTCCAAATTTTTAACCATTCCTCATAGATCAGGTTTTCTGAAGCTTTTATCATTTTTGTTGCTCTTCTCTGGACACTTTCCAGTTTTCCACATATATTTTTAAATCCGGTGCCCAAAACTGGATGCAGTTGTCCAACTAGGCCTCACCAGTGCTTAGCAGAGTGGAGTAGTTAACTCCCATTTCTTACGCACAAGGCTCAGAGATTGAATGTGGGACTCCCACATCCCAGATTCAATCTCTGATTTGGAGTAAGCAGTTGAACCTCGGTCTTCCACATGCCAGTGTTCTAACCACCAGAGTACCAGCTATTCTGTTTAATTAGCATGGCGTTAGTGAGAACAGGACTACATGTGGCACCTTAGAGACTAACAAATTTATTTGAGCATAAGCTTTCGTGGGCTACAGCTCACTTCTTCGGATGCATAGAATGGAACACACAGAAAGAAGATATTTATACATACAGAGAATATACTTCCAACGCACCTCTGAACAACATACTAACCCACAGAATCCTTCCCACCAACACTACAATAAGAAGGATTCTGCATGGACTCCTCCTGAAGGTCGTAACAGCAGACTGGACTTCTACTTCCACCTTTTCATGTTCTCTGTATGTATAAATATCTTCTTTCTGTGTGTTCCATTCTATGCATCTGAAGAAGTGGGCTGTAGCCCACGAAAGCTCATGCTGAAATAAATTTGTTAGTCTCTAAGGTGCCACAAGTACTCCTGTTCTTTTTGCGGATACAGACTAACACGGCTGCTACTCTGAAACATGGCGTTAGTGTGGATGAAAGTGAGTGGCTAATAGCAGTGGCTGTGGGCAAATATTATGTAAACTTCCCAAAGCAGCATTTAGTAGCGCCAATTCCAGGCATTTAAAAATTGTAAGTCAATTAAAAAATCATGAGATTTTAAATAAGGCACTTGGGGTTTTGTTTATTTGCCTTCTTGTATTGGAGCCTTTACAAGTCATGTTTCCAAGCATTTTCTCTGCAACCACAAGGGCTAGAAAGCCTACTTCTTTAAAAAAATGAAAGCAGAGATCCTCAGATTCTAAGCTAATTCTAGCAGCTCGGGCTTTAAGTATTCTGGAACTCGTAATAAAATGTTGAGAGTTGTCAACTGTGAACTCTACAAATGTAATTGGATTGTAATTTGCTATTCCAGTCCTGGGCCTCTATTAAAATGAGATTACCCGAAGTGCTCAGTTGTTCAGGGTTTGGGTCATGTAGCCCACATAAATTGAAGCCTACTTGGTTGGCAGTCTCTGCAGATTTGCTCAGAAGTTCAGGTTTTTCAGAAACGAAATCTCCATGGAAGGCTGCCTCCTTCCACTAAATTGCCCTTCCAGTCAGAGCATCTGCTATCTACTCCCAAAACTATGTAAACTCAGATTGTGGTTCCAGTCTGAAAAAGGTATGGAAAAATAGTGTCTTACTTATCCAGAGTCACAGATACTCAGGTCCCTGTATTGCATTCAGATCCATGTGGGCAGACCCTTGCAGTCATGTAGACCCCGGTTTACTTCAGTAGTGTTCCATGTGGCCTCTCATTTCCATTGCTGTGGATTAGACTTCAGCTGCTGAGCCTAAAAGTACTACTTTTTGTGCCCATAAATATTGCAGAGTCAAGTAGTGTGAGCTGGGTTCTGTTCTGGCTTTCATATAAACAATAGAATTGTTAAAATATTTCCAGTTGTGCAACAGCTAGAAGGAATCTGGTTTGTTTTACGTATTTCAAGTTTACTTTGCCGGCTTGGTGATTAGAACAATTTGAACAGATTAGACTGAGACACAAATTTGGAACCCTATGAATTCATTGGTATGACTCGTGTGTCAAAGTGGAATTGTGGTTTAAGATGCATTAGAGCCAAGCCTGAGCAGCTTGGCTTCTGCTTTTGCAGGTGCAGTTTTCCACCCACAATTCATTACAGACGCAAACCTTAGTAGATGTCTGACTATCTGATTTGTGAGCACAAACTTTTATCTGTTAATATTTGTGCCTTTACTTTACTGTGCATGCAAAACCCTATTTTTTTTAAAAAGCCACTTTTGAAAATCTGGATCTTAAACCCTAAACTCTTAAGCCTCTTAAGTTTTAAAATGTCATAAGCTATTAAATCTTTTTCAATCCCTAAAGCTGTTTAAGGCGTTAAGATGTTTTAATAGAGCAATGCAAACTGTCTCATCTTAGGTCTGTTGAATATTTGTAGATGTGGTATATTTTCAGGGTCATAATGGGCAATAAAAATGAAGTTCTAATTGTTCTTCCTTCTTTATACAATACATACTCCATCTTCTTATAATAATAATAATAATAATAATTAATAATGTATTTGACAATGCATTTGAGACTATTTACTTAAGTAAAGTCACTCTGCCAGCCTTGACCCACTGTTCATTTCAGCATAAATTATTTATTATTGTTTAGCTAAGGATACTTTAGTTTATGGGATCATAGGTTGTATTTTTCTACTATAAAAATTAACCAATTTTCATTATTTAATGGAAAAACTAAGAGTAGAAAAATGATTAAAAACAACAAAACAAACAAAGAAAAAACACCACTCTTAAAAACCCACAGCAGTTATCAAGCTCCATCAAATTTTATAGTTGATACCAATTCAATGTGATAAAGCTAAATCTGCTGCTGCTTTTAAATATGTGAGAATGTGTGCCTACCAGCATAAGAATGTTGTTTGTCAAACATTTCAAAGTACAATAAAAGCTATGTTATCCAGCACTTTACCAACCTGAAAGCTTTAGAAAGCAGCATTTCAGGAGGGGGTGCAGGGCACGGGCTCTGGGAGGGAGTTTGGGGGCAGGAGGTTGGGGCACAGGAGGGGTTTTGGGGTGCCGGATCCAGGCGGAACTCACCTCAGGTGGCGACATGTCCCCACTGCTCCGAGGCAGAGGAATGGCCAAAGGGGCTCCGTGCGCTGGGGAGCTGCGAGGGTGCCACCTAGGAGCCAAAAGACATGTCGCCGCTTGTGGGGAACTGCCCGAGGTGAGCGCCGCCTGGATCTAGCACCCCGAAACCCCTCCCATGCTCCTACCCCCTTCCACACCCAAACTCCCTCCCTCTTAGTTAACCAGAATTTTTTACTTACTGGCAGACGGAGCGGGGACCAGGCCCGAGCAGTTGGGGCAGGGGGCGGTAAGTGAGGGGGTGAAGAGGCATTCGTGAGCAGCAGGGGGGCCCTCAGGAAGGGGGCCGAGTGGGGCCATGGGTGGAGCATGGGCAGGACTTCAGGGAGAGGAGACTGAGCAAGGGCGAGCCTTGGGATGGGACCATGGTCCGGGTGTTCACAGCCTCCCCAAATGGAGGAGTAGTGCACAGCCCACAGCCTTAATGCTGTGCTGTTATGGCTCAGATCCCTGACGCCAGTGGCCTGCTAACAAGGCACAAGGTCTCACCTGCCTTCCACCAGCCTAGTTACTCCTTGAATAGTGATGCCATCAGCCTTTTCAATTCCAAGTCTTCCCAAATCCATCCTCCGAGTTTTTAACTAGCAGACACTCAGGGTATGTCTTCACTAGCAATGTTAGTGTCTTTCCATTGACTTTAATGGTCCATCATTCCCTTTTCCTGGACTGAACAATGGATGGGTATTTGAAGCTGGTTTCATTTGTACAACTGGCCTGTGAGATGCCCCCCCCCTTTTTTTTGATTAGTCACTAAGGTGATGTTAGTCGTACCACAGTTACAGTTTTCTATATGGTTATGAAAGTATGTTTTGTATATCATCTATATACTTATTTCATAATGACTACCAAATTCAGAACATTACAAGCTATCTTAAAAGACCTTAACATATGTTTATAGTACAGTGACCTAGTATGCAATCAGTAGGTTCAACTGCTTATTCTTTGGTGTTCAAACCACCTGTTCTTCCCTTGGGGTGTTCTTACCCTGATTGTCACAGGTATCCAAATTATTTGAGCCCTTTGAGTCTGCAAAACTGTTCTGAAAATATAACAAGAATCTTCTCTTATTACATGTCCAATACTTTTCCACAGACAAACACAACATACAGGTTGTCAGTTTTGTAAGGAAATTGCAAAAAGGGAGAAAGGCAATTTAGGCCCAATGTTTGTGTGGTGAGGAGCTATATAAATTGGAGTAGACTTCGTTTAACCATATCCATGTCAAATTCTAGCTCCATTTAAAAATGAATCAATGTTTACGAAATGGAAAAGGACAAAGCAGCAGTTGAAAGTTAAATGTCAAGTTTCCACGAAGATATTGCAAACAGTGGTCTGTACAGCAGAAACACACACAAAATTAAACTATTAAAATGAATTTAAAATGAACTTTTAATTTGATTTGAAAGTTTGCAGACACTCATGGAACTCTCCACATTCTCTGTTGTTGCTGTGTATTGAGACTGGTAAACAAATGTGAAGCAGATTTATGTGTTTTTTCCCTTCACTGTCATGAAATATTTAGGATCCCTAAAATTGTAGTATTTAGCTTGCTCTCTGGTCTCCTTTAGCAGAGGATATGCAGTGCAACATATTGGCTACCATTATGAAGGTCACACAGTTCAGATGCCTTTGCTCTGCCAAGCTATTTAGCAAAAAAAATTGGCAAAAATTGCACTTGGCAGAGCAGAACTATTTGATTATGAAAGAAAATGGTATCACTGAAAATAGGATTATCAGGGGGGGATTCCAAAGCTCTCTGGATCTATCTTTCTTCCATTGAATATATTTATGTGGCAGCAGCTTAGAGATCTGAAAACAGTAAGGGCTGTAAGGGAAAGAAAACAGGAAACAGCTAAAGAAGTAAAAGATTCTCGTCTCATGAATTAGGAATGAGCTTTATAGGAGCTGAGGCATCCTATAGTTACTTACGCTGCTAGATATGACAAACCTTTCCTTTCTGTAAGAATTACTGCGGGTTACTCTGGCCTATTTTCCTTAACATACACAAAAGTACAATTTAGGAATGTGTGTGAATAGCTAGCCTTTCCCCCCACTAAAATGCATTTTGTCAGTCAGTGATATGAATTAAAGTACAGTTGCAACAAACATTAAAATACAGGGAATTAAGGTCAAATTTGTCTCTGTGAAATGATAGAGCACACTGTGGAATTGTACTGAGTACAATTCCCCTTCTCTCACACACCCTATTTCCTATTCATAATTATGCCCTGCTCTGTTGGCACTCCATTAAGCTGCACATCCCCAGGAACTGTAACCCTTATTTTTATTTAACCCTTTGTTTTCCCCATGGAACATTACTATTGCAACAGCCAATCATTCCTGCATTGCTGTAGACTGGCATTTTTTTAACTGTGTTTTTACAACGCGTATGTGCTTTCAGTTATTATGAGAAGTGACAGATTTACAACCCAGGGAAGAAAAGCTATCAGTAAATCCATACAGCAGGTAGGATGCTGTCACTGGCAGCACAAATTTCTCTCTATTTCCCTGTCTACAGGCCTCAGCTGTGAAGGCCCTCTCTAGGAATGAGAGGGTAGTTTAATCTGTGCATCCACTGAACCCTTTGTCTCCCATCATCAGCCAACAAGGAAGTCAAATAAGACCAACTGTGATGGTGGATATTGTGAGGTGATTAGCTCTGTTAATTCAAGTTTGGCCAAAGCTTATCACTAGGACATCTCCATTTCCTATGTAAAATATTAATATCCAAAAAATTGTTGTGAAAGAATTAAGCTGGTTACGCACACAACATAGCATAGCCAACACTAAAACACAAAGACAAGGAAATAAAGAGTTAGGCTACCCAGAGGGGGACACACTTACTGCTAATACAGCTTCACAATAGCACAGGCCATATTCTATAACAGCGGTGACCAAACTGCCGTTTGCGAGCTACATGTGACTCTTTTACAGTTAAAGTGCAGCTCTCAGAGCCCCCCACATTCTTTGCCTACCGGACTGGGGGAGGGGGGGGGGAAACTTGCCATGTGGTGGGGTAGTGGGGATAAGGGCTTCTGCCCAGTGGGGAGCGAGGTCTAGGGGCTTCAGCATGGTGGGAGGTGCCTGCCAGAACTCGGGGCTTCAGCAAAAGTGGGGCTGAACCCCCTAACCCCTCCATCCGGCTGCAGGGAAGAAGCCCTGAGCTCTGGCAGGTGCACCCAGCTCTTGAACTTCTGAAAATTATTGTGTGAGGCTTGGAGGGTCAGCAAGTTTGGCCACCCCTGTTCTATAACCTTAACTCTGCCCCTGGAGATGCCAGCTTTCCAGGACCCCCTTTACTAACCTACCTCTCCTCCACCAATGCTTAAATTTGTGGATGTTCAATGTGGTGTGCTGCAGAGGACAGTTTGGTGATTTTTTTTAAATACAAACTCCCAATGGTACCAAATTGGATTAAGATTCACTAGTTTTTCCCAGTTTCATGTTTCTATACTGGAAAATATTGGAAAACACTTTCCCACATAGCTGAAATTTTCCACAGGAAAACCAGAATTTCCCAATGGGGGCATTTTGAAAGGTGTTTTTTCACACAAATGCTGATGTACATAGCAATCAGTAGATTACACTGAGAAAGGAGAATTAGGTTCGAAGAGCACCAGTTCTTGAGTTGTTGTGTGTGTGTGTGTAGGCTAATCATCTTTATCTGAATTCCTGGAGAGCATTCTTATTAATTGTGCCTGTAAAGAGAAAACATAGCTACATTTACAAAAAATACAAATGAACAACGATAATACTTATTGAAATAGACAAATACCTAAATCTGGTAGAAACAGTTGCCTACTTCTCCAGTTATTTAAATGCTGAATTATTTCCTTTCTGTCCCACTCAATGTCATTTCATATTGATTTGCAGCAAAAAATAAGCTTCATGTATAAGTTTCAGTTTATTTAATGTCAAATTCAAATACCAATTCTATTGTTTTTTAAAATAAAAGATCATAATCTGATGAGAATTCAAGAAAATACAACACTTTTCCATTAAGAAGATAGACCTGCAGTTGTGCCTTCAATTACTGCCATAAATGAAAAGAAATAAGATACTGCGCTGCTGATGTAGATTTTCTTGTTACTTTTTTAACAGGTAGCCCTAACAGATGATTGAGCAGGTTGACATTGTGTGAATATGTCAGTTTTACTACCCATTTATATATCCCAATCTTTCTCGACAACATTCAGCCTAGGTGGCATATCACAGCCAGAAAGGTGCATGACATGCTTGTCATTTCACTGATATGTGTGCTACAAATGCTGTAACTCCCTTCCACAATTAGAATAAATGAATGATTGGGCTCAATACAGGAGTAACTGTGTGAAATTTAATGGCGTGTGATGTACAGGTGGTCAGATTAGATTATCTAATTGTTCCTTATTGGCCTTAAAACTATGAACCTATGTTCTGATGTGCTCTGTTATAAATAGGGCCCAATCTTTTTACCACTGAATTCAATGGCTGAAGTCCAATGTACAGGCTTGAGTCTGTTGCTGTTCTAAAAGACATGTCCACAATTTCCCTTTAGATTGCAAAAAACATATGGGGATGAGAGTGCATTTCACTCTGTGTCAGGACTATAGCATTTGTGGCATGTTGGGCTTAAACACTACTTCCTCCCCTTCTCTCCAAACTGTGCCCCTTTGTAGGAGACCATTTGCCACAATGCAGGGGTTATGTACAGAAGTCTTGAGTAAAGCTGGCTAGAAATTTTTGGATAGAATATGTTTCCATTGGAAAATGCCTATTCATTGAAATAGACACATTCTGTGTGAATGTGTCTATTTTGACGAAATTCAGATAGCAACCAGGCTGACAGAACCCTACCAGCCAGCTCACCTGCCTCGCTGCCTGGCAGCCGGGCTTCCAGGGTTTCCAAACTTCCAACTCCTTGGCAAGCTTGTAGGTGGGAGCTGTAGAGGGGAGTGGGAAGCCCAGAGTTCTCTCTTGCTGGATCCGGTTTCCCAAGACTTTCAAGTTCTGGGGCAGCTCAATGGGCAGGCTGCCTCTCAGCTGGCATTTCTATGGCATCCAGGATCATGGTTCCTTGGAAGCATAGATGCCCTGGGGGCCCTGACTCCCTAACCTGTCTGGTTCCCCACCTGACCTTGATCCAGCAAATACGTACAAATGTGCTAAATTCTTAAAAAAAAAAAGTGAGAACTCATTGAGTTCAAGAGGTATATTCATACTACTACTGTTTGCATGGCTTTTTGCAAGGTGGCAGATTAAACAGAATACCTATGCATTATGGTCTTGAAGTAATGAGACCATAGTTAAGGTTGCGTCAGAATTTTCTGCTTCACCAGGTTTGTACCTCCATGTTTCACTGTTTTTCAGAACCTTATGTTGTAAATATCCCATGGAGAATTTGAATCAAATGTCAACCACTCTTTAAAGCATGTGGAATGATTTCCAGTATGTGTTTTGTATTTGTAGGTTGATTCTTTTGGTGAAATATGGAGCTTCACAAAGATAAAGGCGGCAACAAAATATACATAGGAGACAACAAATGTGAAAGTGCTGTATTATTTAAAAACATATATAAAAGATTTTCTTTTTATTACAAATAAGGAAATATACACACCCCACTAATGTTCGTTAAGGTTGTTTTCCTCAATAAACCAAACCATAAAAATAGGAAATACAAAGCTGAGGACTACAATGTTGCAGTGTCAAGCACTCAAGTTATAAAATGCCACAATGAACATCACCTATGCTATGCAACCTTATGATACAATCTTTAAATACATGATCAAAGTCCCCATGCCCTCTCCCACCTCAGTCCCCTGCCTCTTTCAGTGTACAGGATGGATTTGTTATGGGGATAAATTGGAGTTGTGTGGTGAAGGAGTCTATTATCTGTAAGTCCTCTTCCTCCTTTGTTGCAGAATTTGGAAGGTTTGTAGCCAATGAGGTAGGGGATTGCAGGAAGAGAAAGGATGGCCTGCCTCATGGTTAGAGTAATTGAATGCCACCCTGGACACTTGGATTCTATCCCTGTCTCTGCCACTGACTTCCTATGTGAAGCTGGGCAAGTCATGTACACCAAACTTTTCATAGCTATTCACTTTTGCTTGTAATTAAAGGCTGTACATGTATATGAACAAGGAGGCAAAATTAAGATTGCATGGACAATGTTCATTTTTGGCATTTCCTAACCTGAGAATGCATGACATTGCAAAATGTTTGTCCTTGACTTTGTATTCCTATTTTTTTATGGTTAGTTTATTGATGAGAGCAACCTTAACTAATGTTAAACAAACTTTTTGTTTGCAAATATAAAAAACAATGGATAAAAGGAGCTGCAATAGTTCTAGATAACCATAATTTTAATCTTTCGGGAGGACTGTGCTCTGTGTATTTAGAATGAGTTATTTACAATATTCCTCCTGTAAATTGCACCATCGGCTTCTTGTACCATCAGACCTTACAAGGAAGAGGTGGTATTATGACACAAAGTGGGAGAAGGTTCTTTGGGCTGTTAATAGAGGCCTACTAAACATGCTTAGAATGGATTTTTCAATTACCTAATAGAACTGGTTGAAAAATGAAATTTAAATGAAATTTTTCATGGGGGAGAAGTGACTTTCAGCAAAAATTAAAACATTTAAACATTTTGGCCAAAACCCAGAAAACTTTGATTTGGAGCTGCTGCCTCCTGGGTGTTGCAGTTCAGGTGCAGCTCCTATTGGATGAAAAATTGAAATTTACTGCATAAAGGAGACAATTTTCATGAATTTTTTTCCACTTAGTTAAAAATTCAATTTTCCTTCAACAAACAGTTTTGACAGAAAATTTTTGACCAACCCTGTCACTTAAAACTTTTGGGGATTCTTTTCCCCTCCCAAAGATCATGGATTAACTTACTCAATAGAATTAATTACATATTTTTCCATGTATAAGACTATACTTTTTCCTAAAATCCTTAGACTAAAAATTGAGGGTAGTCTTATACACGGAAGTAAGCCCCCTGTTCCCTGCCTTCTGACCCCCCCAACCCCTATCCACCCCCCCACCCCTGAACTCCCCTGCCCTCTCTCCAACACCCCCTCCCTGCCCCCTTACCGCACTGCCTGCACGTGGCTGGATCCGGCGAAGCGGGACCGGGGAAGCGGGGCCCGGCGGCCGTGGACGGGGACCCGGAGCCGGGCAGCCAAAGGAGCGGGGACGGGTAAGCGGGGCCAGGCGCCCAGGGAAGCGGGACCGGGTAAGCGGGGCGGGCGGCCGGCAAAGCGGGACTGGGTAAGCGGGGCCGGGTGGCCGGCAAAGCGGGGACGGGTAAGCGGGGCCGGGCGGCCGGCGAAGCGGGACCGGGGAAGCGGGGCCGGGCGGGCAGCCGGCGAAGCGGGACCGGGGAAGCGGGGCCGGGCGGGCGGCCGGCGAAGCGGGGACAGGGAAGCGGTGCCGGGGGGGCGGCCGGCGAAGCGGGACCGGGGAAGCGGGGCCGGGCGGGCGGCCGGCGAAGCGGGACCGGGGAAGCGGGGCCGGGCGGCCGGCGAAGCGGGACCGGGTAAGCGGGGCCGGGCGGCCGGCGAAGCGGGGACGGGTAAGCGGGGACGGGCGGCAGGCGAAGCGGGGCCGGGCGGCCGGTGAAGCGGGACCGGGGACGTGGGGAGCCGGGCGGCTGGGGAACCGCGGGGCTGGGGAGCCGGGGAGCGGGCGGCTGGGGACACGGGGAGCCGGGGACGCGGGGAGCCGGGCGGCTAGGGACGCGGGAGCCGGGCGGCTGGGGACACGGGAGCCGGGTGGCTGGGGACGCGGGGAGCCAGGCAGCCGGGGATGCGGGGACGCGGGGAGCCGGGCGGCTGGGGACACGGGGCCAGGGCAGGAGTCGCGCGGCCGGGGACACGTGGCCAGGGCAGGAGTCGCGCGGTCGGGGACACGGGGCCAGGGCAGGAGTCGCGCGGCCGGGGAGGGATGCGGCAGGAGCCGGGCAGGGCCGCCGCCGCCGGAGACCAGCCGGGGCGCATGGCCCTCCTCGGCCCCTCTACCCTACCTCCGCGTTCTCTTCCTGTGCCTGAGCGGCAAAGTCGGGGGGGGGGGGGGAGACAGCTGAACCGCGGCTGGAGCGGCAAAGAAAACAAAACAAAACAAAAAACCTGAATTTGGGGTTAGAAAAGTTGGGGGCGTCTTATACATGGGGGCGTCTTATATACGGAAAAATACGGTACATGTAGAGTTTGGAGAGTTTTTGAATTATCAATGAGCAAAGAAAACAAGTTTTATAAAAACCCAGCTGAGGTGATTTTTTCCTCCTGCAAATTTACTTATTGGCTGAAACAAAATGTTGAATGTTTCAGAATCAAAATGACCACAAGTGATGAGAATGTGGAAAATGGTGCTAAGAAAAGTCATGACATATCATTAACATAATGATCACTCCCAGGTGATCCCTGTACCAGTTCTGCAATGTGCTTTCTGTCACACCATCCCTATGCTCTGATTGGCTATTGCTTTCAGCTCTGCTCTCCATAAACTCAAAATAAGCATGTTAGCCTGAGCTTCTGATTCCTTCCTCACTACTCACCTCACTAATCTTAGTCTTCTCAAAATCTCTCCCATGCCCCTCTTTCCTGGCTCAGAAAGGTTTACTCTCCCTTTCCCAACCCAATGAGTAGTTCATTTAAAATAACATTTTATTTAATATCTGGGATTAAGTGGCTAATGGAAGTTATGGTGTTTCTTTTGCTATCAGTTTCTTTTGGTAGGTCTGAAGGCAGTAGCTAATCAGAGTACAAGCATTTTCATAATTTCCTTAGTTTTGCAGAAATAAAAGAATACAGCCAGATACATTCAATTGAAGTCAGGGGAGCTGTGGGGATTTAAACCATCTGAGGATCTGCCCTACAGTAATTAAGCAGATCCTATGTTCTGACTAATAATGGTCCTCAGAGCTTAGGGATTTGCATACTGTAGAGTTGCAAAATAACCATAAAATCATTATGCAAATCAGAATTTCTACGGAAAATCGAGCTATTGGTCAGTAAGTGAATAGCAGTCCTGCATTCCGATTGGCTACGGCATCTCCACTGCAAAATAATATGCCTTTCCATCTTAAAGCAAATCCACCTGCTTGAGTTTTAGCCTGAAAGTGGAAGTGTCAATGGTTACATCAACCAGAAAACTGGATTTGAGATAGATACAGATTATGATGCAAAGTACAGTGTACTATGAATATAGGATCGTTATTCATTGTTTTCTAATTTTGAATTCAAAGGGGAATGTTGAACATCTCAAATATAAACATGGAAGGGTTCCAGAACATCTGCTACTAATTTCTGCCAGATGAAAGTGATAATGATGATGAATATTTTTGTTGATTATGCTGGTACATTGGCCTAACTAAATTCTCTTGCAGGCTGTGGATATTTGATTGAAAATACATGATTTGTAACACCAGCTTGTTGACTCAGTTCTCTCTTACATTTTAAATTGTTTTAATTTGCTGAAGAGTTTTTAGTTTACAAGTTTAAAGAAAAAGTGAAATAGCAAAATGAAATTAGGCATCTTTAATGGGCTAAATAAGGGTACAGTTATAGCAACCTATTTAGTGTGTACTTGCTTTTTAAAAGCATGATATGCTGTCTGAGTGTCGTTAAGTAGTAGATCAACCATTAATAGAGTGGTGTTAAGTGGTTTAGTACATAAAGATTACAATCAGACAGAAAGGTGGGTAAGCACAAGGTGTGAAATCCTGTCTCCATTTAAGTCAATGGCAAAACTCTCACTTTAGTGGGGACATGATTTCACCCAGTGTTAGCACAAAATTACCAGTCTAGTAGTCTCAATGCTCTTCTCCCTTCTCTCCAGCCCTTCATGTACTGACATAGAACAATGATTCCTGTCTAGAACAATGAGGATGACTTGAAAGACATAATTTTGAGGTACCCAGAGACACAATGTCAGTTGTTGTATTCATGTTGTATTCATGCTGGGGTTGATGGTAAAGAAGTGAAAGCATCCTCATACTGTTCTGGCTTTGTCAAAGATGGAAATGTAGCTAGAAAGTATCTTCTTCCTGATAAATGCTACTGATTATTACTCTAGCAATCTTCATGAGATCCTGGATGGTGAAGCTTATATTGACACAGACAAGACTGGCCGTTTTTTCACAATTTGGAACTTCCAGACCAGAAGCTGAGACACTGGGATGCCTTTGAGTTTGCCAGGGCACAGTACTGGTAGCTGACATTGGGAGCTACCTATTCTTTGTGTGCCATGGAAGAAGGCTAACACATTAATTGACTCTCACCCAAAGAACAGAGGGTTGGTGTCTTTGTGAGGCTGTGGAAATGCCCAGACATTGGCTGTGGGCATCCTTTGGAGTTAGTGATATGGCCAAGAAAGCATATGGCAAGGCTAATTCAGCCAAACATATTTGCATTAATCAAGACTTCTTATGCAGACATTGCAAAGCTTGAGGATCTCCAGTAAAACAAAAGGTAGCTTGTTAGTTTAATGTTACTCATGAAAATTAAGAAGCTAAAATCTACCTTTTGTTCTCTTGTGTGTTGTCCAGTTGTGAATGGCTCCCATTCTTCTAAATGGGCTGTTAAATTATCATTAGGTTTTCATCATTGTCTCAACAAAAACTATTTCAGTGCTAATAACTTCAGCAGAAGCAGTATGATGATATGTTCAACCATCTTTTATGATGGCAGATATTGTGGTGGCTTTAGGGAAGATAAGGGTTTGTCTATATAACAAAATGTTACAATGTTCAAACTCTATTATGAAGATACAAGTTATCTGAAGAAGAATGGTCATGTGTTCAGGGCACAGGATTGGAACTCAGAAGATCTAGGTTCATTTCCTGGAGGAAGGGAATAGGCGAGAGCAGAGATCTATCCTAATACCTGTCTGCAGGAAAGAGCAGTTGCAAATAAGCAATTTCCTCGTTTTCTTAATTAACCTATTTTTTTCCCAATAAAAGCTGAATTTAAGATACCTACTAGATTGAATGTGAGTGTAATGGATATATATTAAGTTATTATATTTTTTTATAAATTGATTGAGATAATTCCTATATTTCCCCATTTCTTCCTTTTTTCCCTCAAAATAGGAATTTAGGTTATGATCCAAAGCCCACTAAAGTCAACTGATTGCCTTGACTTCAGTGGTCTTAGTATCGGGCCCTTACAGAGGGAACATTCTTAATGTGGCATTATAATTATTTACAGTGATTGATCCCCATTTAAAAATAAGATGCCATAATCCACTGTACCACAGCAGGGAGACCTACTCTTTTAAACAATTATTATTCATGCTAGCACATCTTTCACATTAAAATATTCTGTATCTATGTGCCCAGTGATGTACAACTAGCAAACACAGATGTATTCTGTTTCACTTATCTGATTTGTTAGTAGTGTAATTATCAGGGAAGTGACTCTGTAAGTACTGAATATGTTACCCAGCGTTTTATTAAAAATCTAATGTTAGTGGTCATTACTGCAGTAAAATATTCTATGATAATTCTCCTGTTTTCTGTCCCCATTCATCAGTTTTATCCTTTAAATGCTCATTTTATTAATGTTGACAACTATAAGTACTTAATGTAACATTATACATACAGGGAATATCAAAAAATATAATGTATTTTCTCAGATTAAATAAGTAGGTGATGAGATGGCCTTGTAATATATGACAGATGCTAGATAGTGGTGTAAATTTGTGTCACACAATTTTAAAAATAAAGTTTGGGAATCAGGTAAGGATTGGTCAGAATAGAAGGATTTCCCACTCCCATCTACGCATGACGTTTTCACATACTCATGGAAATATCAATCGTTATTATGTGATCTTTAAGGTAATTCTACAAATAATTAAGGTGTTAACTTCAGAAATTATGTCAAAACAGCATCCAGTCAAAACCCCCATATTATAATGCCTTCCAGAAAGTAAAGTTTTGGTTGGCATAACCCCACCACCACTATTTCAACCTCTCTTTGTAAAGGAGACTCAAAATAAGCTGCTCTATCTTCTATTTTATGAGCACTTTCAGATTTGGGTGGTAGTGGTATGTGTTAGGGAATCCCACTATTATTCTCAGTTTGTTCACAACCTTACTATAAAGTGAAAAGGAATGGCTGCCATGTTACATCAATGTCGGTGTTACATGCAGAGAAATTCCAAATAAGCTGCAGCTTCAGTGTATGCTCACAACCAATCAAAATTATGCTAGGGTTTTGTTTTACTTCTTAAAATAGACTTCTTGAAGTTGATGTCCTACCTCCTGAATTTCAAAGAAAAAACATGTTCCTCCTCTTCCCACTCACATCCACCCCAGAAATCTTTCTTTTTTTTGTAAGAGACAAAGCACTGTTCCCTACATAGATTTGGTAGAAGCTCTCTGTTTTAGGAGGGGAATCACTGACACAACATGCTAATGGGTGATGGGTGAGAAACTGTTAAGGTGAAGTTCTAACAGACCAGAATCTTTGTAATAGGTTTTGCAATAACTCTTGCATTACAATTTAAGGTATGCAGTAACTGTAATATAAAACTTAGGGATTGTTCTATAACATTATCCTAAAAGAGCCTTTGGTGGAGAGAGAGCTGATTTTGAAGTTTGTTTCAAGTCTAAACTGAAACTTTGCACTTGTTCCTATTTCCCAAATAACTTAGTTTGAGATGCTTTTGATGGAGTTTTGAATACACACTCGATACATTTTTACTTGTGTTTGAAATTCTCACTTCCTTCACTTTCATATTTTTCCTCCCATGGTTGAAATTCTATCCCCCAAACTTCAGACGGGCCCACTGTGGCCCCATGAAGGGATTCCCAACCATTGGATCTGTGCAGGAGCTCTGCCAGCTTTTTAGCCGCCTTAGGCAGCGGAAAGTCCCGCCCCCAAAATGCTGCCCCCAACAGAGGCGGCGGAAGGTCCGGCCGCCGCAGACACCGCCCCCCAAATGTTAGTGCCCTAGGCAACCGCCTAGGTTGCCTAATTGGTTGCGCCGGCCCTGGATCTGTGTAAGTCCTCCTCTAGACCAGTGTTTCTCAATGACCTGTCTGTGGATCTGTGCCAGTCCCTGAGATCTCCCTGATGCAGTTTAGAAAGGCAGCAAGCCGGTCCCTGGTCGAGAAACACTGCCCTAGACCCATGTTTCCCAGAGTGGGCTGTGGAACGGGTCTAAGACTCCAAATGGCTCATGTGCCACGGAGGTGCTCCTCTCTCTACACTCTCACTTCCTCCAGGCATCTGCATGGAGAGTGAGATCCGGGCAGCAGAAGCAGCAGAGTGGAGGAAGTGACTTTGGGGCACATGCAGGGCAGAGACGGGCTGCTGACTGTCCGGTTGCTGGATCCATCTGCTTCCTCCATGCTGCTGCTCGGATACCACTCTCGCTTCCCCTGGGTAGCAGGTAGTAGCACAGAGGAAGTGACCAGAGTCATGGAGCAGACAGTCAGAAGCCTGACAGTGATTGCAACAGCCTGGCAGGTGTGGGGGGTGGGAGAGGGGCTGGTGAGGGTTGCAGAGCTGTGGGGAGAGCGAGAGCAAAGGAGCATGGGGGAGCATGGGATTGGAGGGTTGGGAAGGGGTGAGCAGTGGTCTCAGAAGGAGGGAGGGGATCAGGATTAATGCTGATCCCCCCAAAAAATACCAGGCAGTTGTTGGGTTGCCTTAGTAAGAAGTTTGGGAACCACTGCTCTGGCTGCTCCCTGCTTCACACCTTTACAGGCATTTGATGACATGGAATGTCTTGTGGGGATCCTCTCCAAAGGATTCCTTTCCACCCGGCCCTTATCTCCTGAAACTTGCCTCAGGCTTGTGAAATTAAATAGACTAACGTAGGACAATAAGCTTTGTGTAAAATGGTAAGAAAATGGGACAAAACTGAATAGCTCTTCTAATTATTCTGACAACAATAAAATTGACAGCATCATAGATATTAAGAATAGGGAGAAAGAGACTAATGGGTTATTGAGTGCATCCCTTTGGTAGCTCAGAGTACTGTATGGGCACCGATTAGAGGTTGCCTTCTGATATATGAAGGGAAAAGTAAAATGAATCAGGGACAGCCCCGTCTCTCTGCCTCTGGAGCCCCACTGCTGCTCAGACACTCTAATTTTTTGTATTCCAGTAAGATGGGGTCTAGGACTCCTCATTTGAAAACTCTTAATATATATCATATGAATATATGGAAGTGATCCAGCAATCAGATCCGTTCTTGAGATGTTGCACATATTTGGGAATTCTGAGAGTAGGATTAGTCTTCAACCTTTGCTGCATGTGAGATAGATTGTGATTGGATTACATACTCACGCTAAGGAGGGAGGGGAAATGAGAACTCTCCTCAGCAGCTGCATGGGCTATTGGACCTTGTTAACAGAAAGAATAGACGTAGAAAACCAACCTAAAGCAGGTAGTATAGGCTCACTAGGGCATGGAAGACCTGAAGAATTAAATGTAAACTGCAGAGTAGCCATCTTCATTGTCAAAATATTTAAATACTATTCTCAGAATAGATCAACAGCACAACAGAGCTGATAGCTTCTTCATTTCATGAAATTCCAGCCACCACCGCTGATTTCAGTCTAAACAGCTGCACGTAATGATGCTTTAGCACCATCTAATTAACCACCCAACCTAGTGCAGAACAGAAACATCTTAAAATAGTGCATCTCAGCAGTACTTCCACATATGATCCTGGGGCCTGCAGTTTAGTTCCTCTGTAGTTGTTAATCCCTTATCTGAGCATACAGGCTGGTGTGGGAGACATTTTTTGCATATGGGGGCTCTATGCTGGGCCAATCCTATGAACCAGTAAAGGCACAGAAGCCCCTTACTGCTGTGGACACTTGCTGGCTATGCCTTGGGCTAGCCAATCTTGAAGATCGTGAGATTCAGGGCAAATACAAGAAGTCTGTGCCTATTTAGTAGTAGGTTGATGCAGAGCCATTGTCACCACCTCCCAGAACAGTCCTTTGCAAATGATATCACCTCTTGTTTTTCAGTGTGGTGCCATGGGGGTTACTGCAGTCCTGGAGCTTAATAAACCCTTCAGGCGCTCCCACATTATGGGAGAAAGGGACCAAAATCAGACCAGGTTGCAAAACCCTCAATATTCACATATTTACCTTTTTTGGAGTCACTTGAAGAGCTAATTTCCCCTCCCTGTCTAATTACTGTGGAAGGAAGTCTTCATCAGGATGGGGCCATTTCTGTGGCCTGCATGCAGACTGAAAATAAAGTAGAAAAGCACTAACAACGGAGGAATTATAATAGCTGGAGTAGAGAGTTTTGTATACTCATTGTTCTGTTTTTGAGAAATAGCAACTCTGAAACAATGGGAATCCCTGCATTCTGATTGAATGACTGTTAGCTAAAAGTGTTTTTATGCTAGCAAAAATCACTGAAAAATTACCTTACAGTGATCATTCAAATCAGACATCACAATCAGATATCAGGGACTCAGAGAAAAACTGTAGAGTTGAGGACCAGTAATTATAGTAGAGTATTCCTGAACTGAGACAAACATTCAGTTTCAGTATTGTTGTGGTGTACTCTGATAACGTCTTATTGTAGCTTTCTAGAAACATACATTTGCTTTCACAAGTTTAAACTCTGTGTATTGGAGTCTATGATTTGAATTAACTTTTTTTTCTTTCCTTTATTTTTTTTTTATTATTCCTGTGTGTCAGTTTTGCAATCTCATATCCAAGGTAGAGAAAAAATGGATTTTGAATAATCATTGAATCCATAAAAACAAATGTAGCATTATGCCTTGATATCAGGTTAGTAGAGCTGATATAATGCACTTTGAGGTACCAGTGCAGTGGCTACATTGCTTAGTCTGGGGAAAAAATGAGTTTGAGAGTGCAGTCAATTTATGTGCAATTGCTACAGGAAATAACTTGTTCTTTCTGGGAGTAATTAATTTGAATAATTAGGCTTTTTGCAGGTAAAGAAGGAGGTGGAGGGCTGTTGGGGGAGTGAAATCCACCCCCAACTCAGGGCCAAATCTGGAGTCTACAGTGTAGCTCCCCTTTAGGTGATACTCTAGCCTACAGTGAGAGAAAGGGACAGAAGACCTTTGTGTGGTGCTAGGGCCACTACTTTAAAGGCTGAACATTTGGGCTCTCTGCCCGATCACCTTCCACATCAGTGTTTGTGGCCAGTTTGGAGACCTTTACCCTTTTACGCAAAGGTGAGAGAGATCCTTCCATGTAGCCCTGACATGGAGCTTAAAGTGAGGATATACTCTAAAAAGTGACAGTTAAAAGTGGCATTGTAGGAGTTCCATGTTTGTTGCCTAACAATGATTCCCTTATCAGATGTGCTCAGTTTAGAAGTAGAACAATGTTTTTTTTTCTAACTGCTAGTGCTACATATTTACCCTGGCATCTAAAAGTCAAACTGTGCTCTTCTTCGGTCATGTCAACACCAGGAGTAACGATTCCGCAGGCCAAATTCTGTCCTCAATAAGTACTGTCCAGTCACATGGCCCTGCAGTTAGAAATTAGTTAACAGTTGTATTAATGATAGATTAGAATCAAATACTGGTAATTCTAACTTATTCTGGCATAGCCGTGTTGACTCTGCAGAGCTAATAGAAGTCAAAAGCATTAAAAACTTATTTTTATTACTGTAACAAGTACAGCGGACACTTTATACATACAAGGAACCGATCTGCTGTGTAAGAACATGCCAAGTTTATATAGTCACTTTTCAGAGGAGAATCACACTTTAAATAGTATGGAGGTCCTTATTCTCTTCCTTTTTTCCTTCATGATGGACTTTACCTAATATGCACTAAACTCGGGAAATTCAAACGTTAAAGTTCCTATAGCAAAGTCATTTTGACCAGTGTGAATATATTATTTCTGTTAGGGTATGCATTTGCCAGCATGTACAATCACATAAAATGCACACAGCTCCAAAGATAACTATGCCATGGGAATCTTAATTTTTGGATTTCCTGGTTTCATAAGTATTTAATATCTCATCTATAACATTAAATGAATGTAAGTTTATTGCACTCAAAAAATGTCTGGTGAACCGTGTTTTCAGTTGCTTTGACCTACTTGGATAAATAGAATACTTTCAGTAGTGCTCACTATCAGAATTCGATGGCTCATAGTCAGCTGCTACACTGATGTTTAATGAGCAAGTGGAAACATTATTAGACAACTTGTTGAGATTCACTTTGTTGGAAAAAAACAGTACAAAGTTCTCCACACTATGTGAGCCCCCTATTAGGGTTGTGTAGTGGGGCGGACTGCCCCACTCCCTGTGAGAATGGGCTGTGGCAGGCCAGGGCGCCTGCGCAGACAAGGCTTATTGTGAGCCAATCAGAGAGGGGCTTATTGTGAGCCAATCAGGGCCCAGTTTAGAGCCAGCCAATCAGGGCCAGGCTCAGAGGTATATAAAGGCTGCCCAGAGCAGGAGCAGTCAGTCTGTCCCAGGCCTTCGACAGGGGAAGGTCAGTCTCCAAGGGAGGAGACTAGCACCGCGGACAGCGCAGTGCTGGCCAGGCTCGGGGAGGCTAAGGAGCTTGAACCCGTAGCCTGCCAGGCTGCAGGCCCTGAAGGGAAGGGCCTAGCGGGTGCAAGGGGCCGTAGGGGAAGCGGCCCAGGGAAACAGACAGCGGAAGGGGAGAGAAGGACAGCGAGGCTGACGCCAGAGGGTCCCTGGGCCGGGACCCAGAGTAGAGGGCGGACCTGGGTCCCCCCCTTCACCCTTTGCAGTGCACCCAGCCATTGGCTGTAGGGAGCAGCCATCTTGCTACGCCAGATCCCTGACAGGAGGGATTAGACTCAGAGGGCGATTGCACATAGTGACTGGGGTGTGAGACTGCTGAGCACTGACCCCCCGGAAGGGGGCACAGATGGACTAAGGGGCACTGCCGGAGGGCAGTGGCCTTGAAGAGGACGCCGCCGAGCACGCAGCAACGCGGGTCCAGAGATAACAGAGGACGGAACGACGGACGGGACATCACCAGCCTGCAGAAGGCGCTCCACTGGAAAGAGCTAATTCCCGGAGTCACCAGTAGGAGGCGCCGCTGGGGTGAGTCCCAACCCGTTACAGGTTGTAGAAAGGAACTTGGTTGTGATAGCTACACAAGCAACAACCCTTATGTGTCATATATAGCATGCATGGGGAGGGGCATGGGATTAGGGGATCCACATTTTTGTGCACCCAACTGCCATCCACCATCTCCACTCACTGACCCTGGGTTGAGGTGGTGTATATTTAATAGATTTCATTGATTTCTCCCTCACAGAGCCTGCTGACTTGGTTTCTGTGTGGGTGGAGTGGAAGTCATCTCTTCTGAATAAGCCTTTTCCATGTGGTATATTGAAACTGTTCCGGTGTAATTTCTTGTTCCTGTTTTTTTTTATTTGCAGCAGATTTCTTGTTCCCCATATGATCCAGATAATACTTCATACAGAAAAGAAATAATTGAATTAGCTCTAATGAGAATTACTGAAGCCAACAAACAACTTCCTATTTACTCCAATGAGCTTTGGATCATAACCAAGCACAGATTGGGGTTTCTATAGTGGTAAAGAAAAGAGCTACCTCCCTCCTCTTTGTGTAACTCGTAGACTCTTAGACTTTAAGGTCAGAAGAAACCATCATGATCATCTGTTCTCACCTCCTGTACATTTCACCCACAGATTCCTGTAATAGACCCATAACCTCTAGCTGAGTTATTGAAGTCCTCAAATCATAGTTTAAAGACTTTAAGTTATGGAGAATCCACCATTTACATAAGTTTAAACCTGCAAGCGACCCTTGCCCTATGCTGCAGAGGAAGGGGGAAAAAACCCTCAGTCTCTGCCAATCTGACTTGGGAGACAATTCCTTCCCAACCCCAAATATGGAGATCAGTTAGACCCTGATCATGTGGGCAAAAACCACCAGCCAGACACCTGAGAGAGAATTCTCTGCAGTAACTCAGAGCCCTCCCCCTCTAGTGTCCCATCACTGTCCATTAGAGAGATTTGCTGCTAGCAGTCACTGATTGGCTACATGCCATTGTAGGCAGTCTCATCATACTATCCCTTCTATAAAGTTATCAAACTCAGTATTGAAGCCACAGTAATTCCCCCACTGCTCCCCTTGGGAGGCTGTTCCAGAAGTTCACTCCTCTGATGGTTAGAAACCTTTGTCTAATTTCAAGTCTAAACTTGTTGATGGCCAGTTTATATCCATATGTTCTTATGTCCACATTGGCACTTAAATAACTCTTCTCCCTTCCTAGTACTTATCTCTCTGATGTATGTATTGCCTTGCACAGAATTATGATAAATATTGCATTATTTTTAGAATATAGTTGAGCTTGAAAATACATGCAACTTTTAAATATTGAATTCTAGTCTCAAGTTATTTTGTGCAAGTGTCTGCACTTGATAATTCTAATGAGTTTGGAAGTTAATAGCTGATCTTCCTAGCGGGTTGACATAAAATTGATGGAAAAAGCTATTTTGATTTGATAAGATGTATTGTAATGGAAAATAAATTGTACCATATTTGTTGTTCTTTGTTTTGACATTTAACAGCTGTCCTTGTGGAAATAATAATTGATGGGATAAGCCTCTTTCTCTCACGTACCCACCCACCCACCAAAAAAAGGCACGGTTAACTTGTTAAAAGTCTCAAAACAACCAATTGCATTTTTCAAACATGTCATAATATTATGTCTATAGAGAGACAATGTGGGTGAGGTAACATCTATTTAGTTTGTTTGCAGGGTAGGGGCTAGAGCATTGAGGCAAATAGTCAAATTTTATATAAAATGTGCCCTGTAAAATGTTCCTCTTTCCTTTGATGCAGATGGGAATATGCTAGGCTTGTATTTATTTGCAAAAACAAATTAAACTAGAATTGTAAACCCATCTGTCGGGTATGCAAAACATGTAGCTGAGAATATATTTAACTATCTTTTGGTAGAAAATTGCACTATATTTTTTGAAGGGGGACAAGCTAGTAACAGCATTGAAAAATTATTGCTCTCGTTTCCTATCTGTCAAAATTATATGGAGAAATTCAATCTCTTCTTAAATGAGGCCAAAGATGCAGCCAGAGTATTATTTTATATTAATATACCTCATCAGCACAGCACTGTGTTTTGGGGAAAATATATCTTATCAAACTGAATGTGTGAATAAAGGACACCACTGACAAGTCTTTTGATTTTACATGGATGGTAGATTTTCAAAAACATAGGAAATTTAACTGCCATCTTTCACCAGTAACTAAATAAAAACAAATTTACATAGAGAGAGAATACGCAATTATGCGATATCACAAGAAGTTGCATTAGCATGAGTTCAGGATGGTTGCATTACTTACAAGAATCATTCAGTGTCTGGAACTGTCAGTGTTATAGCTGCTTGGTGTCTGTGGAGGACACAAAGTAGCTGCAGTGTGGTGGTGAATCAGGCCCTAAATCTGGAATATTGAACAACACCCAGCACTACAAACTGAGTTTAAAGGACTACAAACTGTGGCTGAAAGCACAGCTTAGCACTTTGTGGGCAGGGGCTAGTTTTAAAACAGTCACTTCCTCCATCTGCCTTTCACCTTTTTTCTCCCCTATGCTTCTCTTCATCCCTACCCCATGTCCTTTTCACATCATTGTTCCCTTATTTAACATAATGGATTCAGGGATGTGTTGTGTGTAATTAGTGAAAAGATCCCAACTGTACTATTGAGAAATGGTGCATGTCTGAGACAGCAAAATGACCCAGTCAACAACACTGTGGCTTTAAAGACTCATTTTCTGTACTCTAATGGATTGTTTGGATCATTTGAACAAAGCAGTTACCAAATTTACATGTTCTTTAAAAAAGCGTTATGTGGTACACAGATGTTATGGGGATGCCTCAAACAAATTTAGAAATAAAAAGATATCCTAGAAAGTTTATTTTGGCTTCACTTTGCTGTGTCATCTGTAATAGTTGGTTTTCATACTGTTAATCATATTTCAGATTTTCTGATAATTTTGCTCATTAAAAGAACAGGAGTACTTGTGGCACCTTAGAGACTAACAAATTTATTTGAGCATAAGCTTTCGTGGGCTACAGCCCACTTCTTCGGATGCATAGAATGGAACATATAGTGAGAAGATATATATACATACAGAGAACATGAAAAAGTGGAAGTAGCCATACCAACTGTAAGAGGCTAATTAATTAAGATGAGCTAGTATCAGCAGGAGAAAAAAAACTTTTGTAGTGAAAATCAAGATGGCTCATTTTAGACAGTTGACAAGAAAGTGTGAGGATACTTAACATGAGGAAATAGATTCAATAGGCTGCTACTCTGAAACCAGTCTTAACATAGGCACCATTGACAGACACAAACAGTTTATTTTCCTTTTAGCCAAGGTCTACAAATATTTGCGTTCGTAATTCATACTGAGCTCTGTTAAATTTCAGAGTAATTTCTAAATTGATTAATCTCTTCATATAACAGTAATTCAAAGTTTAAAATTAGAACATGCTTTTACTGTTAGGCTTAAAAAGTATACAAATATACATTTCGGGATATGCAAATATATACTGTAAAAACTAGTAATGGTTGCTAAAGCCATTGCACACTGTTTTTGTGGAATACAACAATATCTGCCAAACTAATCTGTAAAGGTAATTCAAGTGGTAAAAGAAAATAGTTTCAACAAGATTAGCTATTTGATTGGAAGGCATATGCAGCACAAAACTGAGATCTTATAACATTTTCAGTCTATTAATTACAAAACGCCTTACTGGTTCTGTCATTAAGATAAGATTTATACCCTCTAGTTAATTGCTTTCACTTATTATTTTAAAGGCCATGTAGTGTATTAATCAGATTGCTTAAGTTTCAAACATATTCAGAACCTCCTGTTTAAGGTATAGGGAATTCTCCCCACCCCTTAAATTAGGTGAGTGAGTTCAACCAAAATGTTTAAGGATGTGATGGATATTCCATGAAAAAATCCACACAGTTTGTAGCAATTTCACCTTGAAGTGTAAGGATTGGAATCAAGTAACCATGAAGGTTGAATTTCTTACAGATATGAAGAATGGTTATGGTGAATGGCAAAGTACTGAAGATATGCTCACATTGTGACTGTTAGCATTATTCCAGAGTTGCTGTTTAGTAAGAAAACAACAGTTAAAAATAGTTTTGAAACATGCTGTATTTAACCCCAAATTACAAATGAAGAACAAGGATACCTTAATTTTGCAATTGTGCATTAAATCGGTCAGTCAAATGGAGAACAGTGATATTTATTTACAAGTTCAGCAGCTGTTCTATAACTATGAAAACAAAAACCTGGTTGAGAAGAATAATGTAGTCAGATATCTCTTTACAGTAATGTGCTGCATGCCACAGATCTATACTTAACTAATTAAAATGTATATTCCAATGTGAAATATGATTGATAGGGAGGAGATTTTCAAAGACTATCAATGGGAGTTGGGTGCATATCTGCCATTTTACCTTTGAAAATATCTCTTTAAATACAAAGTACAGAAAGGTGAAAAAAATTAGCTAATACACAACGATACCAAGAAAATTATGGAAAATTATTCTTTTCACCACAATGTAGAGGCACATGTTCCAGTTTCCTTCCTTGAAGTAGCTGTCAGGATTTATTTTTTTCTCATTTTTTAACTTTCTCCTCTTTGTTTGTGGTGGTGGTGTGGCCATGGAATGGCTACGATGAAGTTGTGAGTTTCCCACTTTGCTCTGAGAGTGGGGAAATCAGTGGTTGTTCAGACCTCCATCAAAACTGAGTTCCGAAGTCTTGGTTAAGCAACTGAGAAAGTTCTGCCTCTAACTTCCATTGGTTTCACCGTACTGTTGATCATTTCAGAGTTTAGGAGGACTGTAGTTGTTTTAAGGTTGTTACTGTAGTGAGAGAAGGCAGTTCCTTATTTAGCATGGATCAGTTCTTTGGAGATACTTAAAAGTTAGTATCAAGTCGTGGAGTCTGACCCAATATTTTGTGCAAAGACAGGATAGAAAGTGAAGTGTTAGTGTAGTGTGTTCACTCTTGGTGACCACTATTATTGAGAAGGTGCATTACTAAATTTTTGAACCACTGAAAACTTTTTTTAAAGTTTGAGTGCTCATTCCTAGACACAAGTTCCTGTGATCCAGCCCTCAGACCACATGATGATGACATGGATAAAACATAGGCACATCAAGAGATATGAGCAATAAAGAGCACACAAAGAGAATGAAGTGCTTCTAGTCTGTGAGACTTTGATTTTCTCTAGTAAATTCATCTCCCAAACCATTCTAGGATTCTAAGTCAAGCTGCTGGTAGGTAATATGTTCTAGTGATGACTTACCAGTGGTACACATGTAATACAGCTGTCCATGTCGGCACAGATGAAGCTGAGCTCTTACAATATATGCTACAGGCTACAGTACCTGGAGTGAGATCTGCAGATTTGTCAGCAAAGGTCAAGACTAGCTCTGCAAAAGCAGGTGCTTATGTTCACTGGCACCAATTATAATGATCATCCTTGATACTAGGTTCAGTACATGAGAGAGAAAACTTGCCTCTCTCTCTCCTTCAACCCTGAGGCTTAATGGCCCTGGGTTTTGTTTTGTTTTAAAACCTCCACTCTTTCTTTTTTATTTGTGCAAAATGCAAATAACTGTTCCAAAAAACTTGTACCCATTATTACTTATCGGTGAAAATGCTATAATGCTATAATATAGATTTTAACCTAATTTGAGGGCATAAACACATACTTAGACATCTGAATTAATTAAATTATAAAGTGTGTGTGTGAAGAAAATTTGCCTTGGAGCTGGAGGGACGCGCTGGCCACTTCCTGGGAGCTGCCTGAGGTAAGTGCTGCCTAGAGCCTGCACCCTGAACCCCCTCCTGCACCCCAACCGCCTGCCCCAGCCCTGAGTCCCCTTCTGTATCAAAGCTCCCTCCTGGAGCCTGCACCCCAAATCCCCTCCCATGCCCTAACTCCCTGCCCCAGCCTGGAGCCCTCTCCTGCATTTTGAACCCCTCATTTCTGGCCCCATTCTGGAGCTCACACCCTCAGTCCAGAGCTTGTACCCCTTGCCTCAGCTCAAAGCCCCCTCCCACACGCCAAACCCCTTGGCCCCAACCCCCAGCCCAGAGTCACCTCCTGCACTCCAAGCCCCTCATCCCTGCACACCCAGCCAGAGCACTAAACCACCACACACTCCAAACCCCTTGGCCCCACTCCCCATCCCTCGTTCACTGTCATTGGGCTGAGGCAGCGGGTTGGGGAGAATGAGCAACAGAGAGAGGAGGGATGGAGTTAGAAGGGGAAGGGCCTTGGAGAAGGAGAGGAGCAGGGATGAAACAGGGGACAGGGCAAACGTGTTAGGTTTTCTGAGATTAGAAAGTTGGCAACCCCACCTTGATTACAAAGGTATTGCATCAGCATGAGCAGTATGCTGCAATGAAGAATCAGGGCCATAATTTTCAGACTTGGCTTGATTCTTAAGTATCAATAAGCTCTAGTAAAAAAAATGAAGAAAATCTGTCAATAAAATTCTTAAATTATTGTGGAGTGGATATAGAGTTTCTTGTCTTCTATAATTACCTGAGAGGACCAGGGTGTGCTACAATGGAGAGCTTAATAAATGTAGGAACTTCCTGGTCAGGAAGATCTCTGGTTGCCACTTAACAAATGACTCTTTGTGTCTGTATCCTCACACTACAGTTATTAATCTTTAAATTGAGCAAAATAAAACTTTATTTTGCTGAGAATTTTGACATGATGTCTTGTCTGAGATTCAGCATGGAAGATATAGCCCAAAAGTATTATTTTGCCTAAGTTATGCACAACAAGAAAAAGCTTTCTAGTGGCTTCATTCTAAGTATAATCATTAGCTTGGTGAAATGCTGAGTCCAGCTCTGTTTCTGCTGAGCCAATGTACACGAATGTTTCACAGAGGGTGGTTGAACCTTTTTAGCTCAGGGTCTCTTTGGGGG
The DNA here is from genome assembly GCF_020497125.1 of Mauremys mutica. Taxonomy (NCBI): domain Eukaryota; kingdom Metazoa; phylum Chordata; order Testudines; family Geoemydidae; genus Mauremys; species Mauremys mutica. The sequence continues at coordinate 83,159,051 of NC_059078.1, forward strand.
TTAGTTCTGTAGCTAGCCTCATTCCTTTCAGATGTCACAGCTTTTTGACTGAATTACTTTCAGAGTCGCATCTTTGCTCTATGTGGATTCTGACAGGATAACCCATAATTCATCAACAACTTCTCACACAAAACCTTTGCAGCTATAGTTCCATGTTGAACCTCTATGGGGTAATCTTGCACAGTCCTTGTGAAATGGTCAATGATGACGACGATGTTCCTAATGCTCTTAACTGTCTGTCTCCGAAAGATGAAGTCTGTACAGATTAGATTTTATTAGTCCTTCACGGGTGATATTCATGAGGGAGCCAACTCTTAGGAAATGTTTTCTTTTTTACATATCTCCCACAGATTTTCACATAATGTTCTACATCTGCTGCCAGAAGAATCTGGCTTTAATAAGATCAGCAGTTTTATCTAAACCACAGAGTCTCATGTTAGCATGCAAAGATTGTACCACATTACAGAGGTACTTACTGGGGATGACCAACTAAAGGTTGGCATGTGAATCATCTGAATGTTTAGTGGCCCAATAAAACAGTTAGTTCCTGATTTCTAATTTGTCCTACATTCTAACAATAGCATGTCAGAGGGTGTGGACTTGGTTGCAGAGGCAGGATGTCTTTTCTCAACTATTACTATATTTTTCAATCTTGGATCTTCCCTCTGAGCAGCACAAACGTTAGCTGTGGTAGAGGACTTGCGTGCATATTTTTGAAGCACAAGGAATAGCTTCAGATGGGGTCCCTACAGGCAGTTCATGTCTAAGGCATGTGAGTAGATAAAAACTGGGGTGTTTGAGGGTTCTCCTCCTCCCTGGAACCTCCAAAATATCAAGGCACATATAGACTCTTCTACAGGGTCAGTTTTGTATCCTAGCATACTTCTCTTTTGTTCTATAAATGGCCTATCCATATTCCAAACTTAAGCAAATGAAGACATATCCCACTGCAGTGATGCATCTAGAAACAGGTATGTTTAAAACAAAAGAAAAGAGGAACAGGGAAGGAAAGAATATAAATAGGAGAGGATAAGATGGCAAATGCTAGCATAGCATGCACCCTCTACTTACTCTCAAGTTAGATAGGACCAAAGCAGGGGCGGCCCTAGACTAGCTGCCAGCAACTGGCGCCCTAGGCGAACCATGCAATCGGCGCCCCCCCGATACCCCAAGAGCAGTTCTAGGCTGATGTTTTTGGTAAACTGGGAAACATTTTTCCCCCTTTTTTTTTTAATGTTTTTAAGCATTTTTTTAAAACAGAGGCTTAATTATTTCGTTTGTCCGTCCATCCATCTGTCCAACCAATGTTTCTGAAATCAGATAAAATAGATACACAAAATTTTCAGAATAGATTTGTACACAACAGCTAGATGATATTTCAGTCTGATTTCAAATAAAAATGCATTAAAATGTTAATTATTTTTATTATTACAAATCCCAAATCATCCATTATGCTATCCTGCTTTAACTGCCATTACCACCACATCAATATAGAAAGAAATAAGAAAACTCTTCAATGAACTTCTGAGTGTTTTGTATTTACAAAATACTCAGAATAAAAAACACTCTGTGCTCTTAAAACATGACTTTTCTTGCTTTAAGTTTTGAAAATTCAGTGACTAGTTCTTTTAGATCCAGTTTTCCAGCTATTTTATGCTCTATTGACATTGTGGCTAGTCCAAGTATCTTTTGCACCATTGTTGAACGCAGCTATGTTTTTATCAATTTTAACGTTGAGAAACTACATTCCCCACTAGCTACAGAAACTGGCAAAGTTAAAAGAATGCGTAGAGCTATAAAAATGTTTGGAAAACTGTCTGAGTTTATTTTCACAAACTTCAATACTTCTTCAGGAGTGAAACATTTCTTAAGTCATCTTGAAAAAGCCTGAAGCTCACTACACAAATCTGTAGCATCAATGTGTTTTGAATTTTCATGAGTCAATGCCAAGTCCAGTTTTATACAAAATTCTCTTATCTGTTTTATTGTTTTCTTTTGCAAGCTGTGGATATCATATAGAAAGCCAAATACTGACTTCAGCTGTTGCATCTGTTGAAATCTTTCATCAACTGTGAATAGCCGTATCAAGGACTGCAAAGTAAAAATTCACTTTGAACCTTTGTTTTGGGTTCTGAATGAGTGTGTCTCATCCGTCATATGAAAACTGCTGTTTCTTTTGCCGAATGCAAACTTTCTCTTGTTCAAATTCTTTAGGAAATTCTATTTCTTCAGCAAGCTCGAGAGAATCTACCACTGTTCTTTCGAACCCTTCATCCCTTCTGAATTCCTCCAGAATATTTTTAGTTTGCTGCAGTTTTTGAATAGCAGAATGGATGTTCAAGTTCTTTTCCTGAAGCTGCTTACTTGTGTTGTTAATCTTGAAAAGGATATTATACCACAAAATAAGTGAAGTCACAATTTGAACTTGGAAAGGCCATTTGCAAGAGCTTCTGCATCTGAATGTGCCATATTGCCAGATGATCCAGTAAAGGTAGGATCATCAGAAATTTCAGTTAGGGCATCATAAATGTTTCCAAGTTCAAAGCAAAGAGGCTTCAAAGCATCAATACGATTCTCCCAGCTTGTCTGACTAAGTGGTTTCACAGTGTAGCGGGGTGGTTACCCGCTCCTGCCCTGTGGGGCTTGAAACAGCCAAGGAGAGGGCTGGAGTTGGGGAAGGGAGCAAAACCCTGGCTGATTGGGGGAAGTGGCTGCAGCTGTGGCCACGCCCCAGACTAACCAGGCCTTATAAGAAGGCCAGGGCAGCCAGAAGCTCAGGATTCTCTCTCTCTCTGCTTGTAGAGAGAGAGAAGGGCCTGGCTGCTAGGGAGCTGAGCAGGTACTGGGAGTGGAGCAGGGCTTCGGGAAGGCTAGAGAAGCTGGAGGAACTCTGGCCTAGGAGAGCCCCAGGCTGTGGGCCTAGCTGAGGGCCTAAGATCAGTACCAGGGCTGAAGAGGGGCAGCCCAGCTATAGAGAGAGGCAGCAGGTCCAGCCCAACCTTGCCTGTGATGAGTGGTGTATACTGCAGTCTGCCACAGGGAGTGGGGCTAGATGGTGACTGGCAGTAGCCTTACACTGAGGTGAGATGGGGTTAGTGAGTGGGGGTTCTCCTGGGTGGGGAGACCCAGAGTGTGGGGGTACTGCCAGGGGGACAGCAACCCAGGGAAAGGGGCACCGGGGGCCAGTGGTAAGGCGGATCACTAGCCTGCAGGGGGCGCTCCAGGACGCTGGAAGAGCTAATTCCCATGGACGACCAGCAGGAGGCACCACAGGGGTGAGTCCACTCCCTTACACAGAGTTAGAGAATTCACATGGCAGGTCAGAATCTCCCAATGACGCGTTGAGCCTGAGAAAAACACATAAACACGTTGCACATAAACAGCATCTAGCAGCATCATTGACAACCAAATTCAGAGAATGTGCACTGCAAGGAATGAAAAAGGCCCAGGACTGATTTCCATCATTCTCCTTTGCACACCATTGTCTTTATGCTTCATATTACTCCTATTATCATAGTCTTGGCCACATACGTTTTCAACAGATAATGACATTGTTTCAAGCTCTTGTAGAATAGTTTGTCATAAATGCTCCAGTCGTCCCCTTCAGTGGTACAAAACCCCAAAAATGTTCCTTTATGAGCACGTCAACATTATCTTCATCTGCAGATTTTCCATATCCACAAAAGGAATGATCATTTTCATTTGTTCAACATCTGATGACTCACATCTGGTGTACAGTCCAGTATTATTGAAAAGTATTTTGCAGAATGGTCAGCTTCTACAGTTTTCTTTTTAAAGGCATTTGCTAGGATTTGAATCAGTTCATTCTGCATATTTTTCCCTAAGTACTGAACCTGTGTTTCACAATCAGTTATTTTATGTAGATGCTCCTTCATGACTGGATCAAACAAAGCTAGGTATTTAACAAATTTTAAAACGTTTCCATTACCTGAAGTGTATAATTTTTCATTTCTACCGTGGCTGCGGAATGCTAAATTTTGCCCACCGAGAACTCTCACTAAAGCAATCAGATGCTCTAATATTAGTTGCCAATATTCTTCTTTTTCCTTGATCACACACAAATTTTCTCCGATAGTTTTTCCTTTTTTCAATCATAATTCAAGTTCTTTCCAATTTTGAAAACATTCCAAATGTTCTGTACTTCTTTCATGTGAAGAGAGAATTGAAGACATGTTTTTTCCAGTCCTTCAAACCATTTTCAGCAAGTCATGTACCAATTGTTTGATTTCTAAACAACTTGCAACAAAAGCAAAACACAGAGTCCTTCGACACTGAATATTGTAACCAGTTTTGATAAATTAAGCTTGACTAAAGACTGGGAGTGGATGGGCCATTACACAAAGTAAAACTATTTCCCCATGCTTATTCCCCCCCTCACCCAAGTTCCTCACATCTCCTTGATGTGTTGGGATGGCTGCAGGGCCGCCCAGAGGGGGGGGCAAAGGGGGCAATTTGCCCCGGGCTCCGCAGGGGCCCCCAAGAGAAGAGCGGAGGCTCCCGCCTCCGCCCCTCTCCTGGAGCCTCAGCGCATCAAGCGCCGAGTCTCCGCCGGGGCCCCTGAGCCCCGCCCTGCTCAGGGCCGTGTGGTGAGGGGGCGGGGCAGCTGCCTCCGCTCGGCGTGGAGCTCCCAGACCCGCCCCCTCACCACGCGGCTCTGAGCGGGACGGAGCTCAGGCCCCGCCGGAGACGCGCTCGGGTAAGAGGCTGAGGCTGGGGCCGGGGCCGGGGCCGGGGCCGGGGGGAAGCGGGACCCGCCGCCGCCGCCGAAGCGCAGCCCGGTCTTCGGCGGCGGGGGGCCCCTTCTGTTCCGGGACCCGCCGCCGAAGTGCCCCGAAGGCTCGCGGCGGGAGCCCCCCCCCGCCACCGAATTACCGCCGAAGACCTGGCTGCGCTTCGGCGGCGGGTCCCGCTTCAGTGGCAATTCGGCGGCGGGGGGCTCATTTCCAGCCCATTCATGAATTTCCCTTCCGTAGGGATGGAAATAAAAGAAAATTCTCTTGTCAGCATTACAAGAGGAAACTCATAAATGGGCTGGAAATGGGCCATTTTCATTACCACTACAATCAGTTCTTTTTCTCTCCTGCTGGTAATAGCTCACCTTAACTGATCACTCTTCTTATAGTGTGTATGGTAACACCCATTGTTTCATGTTCTCTGTGTGTGTGTGTGTGTATATATCTATATCTATATCTCTATATATCTTCCTACTGTATTTTCCACTACATGCATCTGATGAAGTGGGCTGTAGCCCACAAAAGCTTAGGCTCAAATAAATTTGTTAGTCTCTAAGGTGCCACAAGTACTCCTGTTCTTCTTGCAGATACAGACTAACATGGCTGCTACTCTGAAACCTGTTCCCCATTAATGAGTTTCCTCTTGTAATGCTGAGCAGAGAATTTTCTTTTATTTCCATCCTTAGGGAAGGGAAATTCATGAACTTGTTCAGGTCCATGTTCCACAAGAATTTGCTGCACACAGTCATCTCATCTGGGCCATGAAGCTGGGTCCCCATTGTCAGGGGTCTACCCTCACTTGAAACTGGGCGGTTTCAAAGTGAGGACCCGCATGTCTTCCCCCCACCCCAAAATCCTAGGGTAGGTCTCCCCTTCGGCTGCCACCACCCGGTCAATTCCGTGGGCCGGGACACCCCTGTTTCCCCCCTTGGGAACACAGATCAATTCACAGAGGAGGAACCTCCCCCCTCCTCCCTCTCTCCAGCCTGCTCTGGAGACAGAGGTGCCTGGATTCAAACGCCTTGAATCTCTACACACAGGGAAGCAGCCCACTTCCCCCTCCCCTTCCCCTGAATTTCCCCAAGGGAAGGAATTAACCAAGTCCAAAGAAAAGAAAAGAATTTATTAAAGAATAAAAAGAAAAATACAGAATCTCTATGAGCCCAAGCTGGACACTCATAGGGTATAACCTTATCAATCTCTGGAGAGAATCCCCTCTCCCCCTTTCCTCAGTAAAAGCAATATCAGCAAACAGGAATAAAGCATTTCCTTTAGCAAACACACAATTGCAAATATAGAAATCAAATCATAAGACTAATTTGCCTTTCTAATTAATACTCACTATTAATTAGTAGAAACTACTCCAGGAGAACTTGGGGACATGACTGTCCTCTGTTAAATCCAAAACCAGTTCTCACACAGACAAAGGCTTCCCTCCACAGAGATTTGAAAAAATCTTATCTCTGATTGGTCCTCTGGTCAGGTGGTCACCAGGTACTACATGTTAACCCTTTACAGGTAAAACAGACCTTAACCCTTAACTATCTGTTTATGACACGCCCCCCAAATCGCCAACAGTGGGAACTACTGGTGGTGATTTCCTCCTAGCACTGTAACATAAACAGATAAACAAAACACATGCACTATTACATATACTACTAAGTATGTAAACAACAAGTTATTTGACACTGAAGAACACTTTGTATGCATTTGAGCGGACATACTTGGCAACGTCCTTGCCCATCCCCTCCCAGTGGAAGGAATGTTTTTAACCTGTTTTTGCTTTGTTGACCCCAGAATGCCCACTGGGATGTCAGGGCCCAAGCTTAAGAGCTTGTCCCAGTACTTAGTTGGAACTACCAACTGTCTTTGAGGATGCTGGCCTTTCTGGTGTCCACCAGAAAGAATGTCCTTATATAAAAGTCCTTGTTTTACAACAAACTGGAATTGGGTAGAAGAGCTGAGAGGCGGTGGGTTGCTGCGTGCCGCCGCCCAAGCTTTCTTAAGGCTGTCATCGGCTTCCTGCTCAGTCTGGAACTGTTCCCTTGAGGCGGGAGACACCAGTTCCTCCTTAGACTGTGGACTTGGGCTTGGTCCCTCTGGAAGCGATGTAGGTGATGAGGTTGTTTTCGTTGACTGTGAACCGCTCTCCGCTGGTGCACAGGGTGATATATCAGGCTCTGGCTGAGCCTCTTGGGTAGAGTTGTCTGCTGCTTCTGCCAGTTTAGGCCCGTTGGCGCCCCCTGGCGGTGGAGTTGCAAGCGCTGGCGTCAGTGCTGGCGCTGGTTCTGCCGCTGGTTGCTTTTCCAGTTCCGGTCCTGGGACTGGATGTACTATGGCTGCTGTAGTTGTTGGCATGAGATCCGGTTCCACCACCTCTGTCTGGGTCTCTGGTAACACAGACAGGGTCCTGGTGGATGGCTCAGGAACAGGGATGGGAGTGCCTGCTTGTTTGGCCTGGCCGCGGGTGACCACTCCCCCCCTCTTGGCCAGCTGCACATGGTTGGCCAAGTCTTCCCCCAGTAGCATGGGGATGGAATAATTGTTATAGACAGCAAAAGTCCACTTTCCTGACCAGTCCTTGTACTGGTCTTCAGGGATGCTGTACCCATGGCAGGTCCTTTTAACCTTTTTGAAGAAGGCCTGAGTGTCCTCACCTGCCATGTAGGTGGGAAATTTGTTGGGATGGGGAACAGTGCCTTCTGGTGCTGGCCACACCCCTCTGCAGTCAGTGAATTTTATGTGTGGCTTGCTGGTGTTGCTACACCCCTCTGCAGTTAGTGAATTTTATGTGTGGCTCGCTGGTGTTGCTTTTTGGTGCTGGCCACACCCCTTTGCAGTCAGGGAATTGGTTTCCCCAATTCCTAACCCTCTCTATTCCCGAGAGACTGAATAGAAAAGAAACAAAACCTTTTCATTTGCAAATGTGTAGTTGCTGTTTGCTGATATACTGAGAAGACCCAAAAAAACTGGTTTGTCCTGTTTCTAGCACTTGCTAAGTACCTCACAGTGGGGGTCCTTTCTAACAAGCCTCCTAGAAAAACTTGCACCTCTTTCCTAGCTGTTTTTAAGCAGACAGAAAGAAAAAAAGGAGAAAAAAGAAAAGAAGAAGGAAAAAATCCTTTTCTAACACAGCCTGTTAGAAACCTTATGCCTCAGCTAAACCCAGCTGAAAATCTGTTTCCAAAAAAAACAATCTTCCTAATAAGCCCAGCTGAGCGGCTGGTGCTACTTAGTACCTGCAGAAAAGTGTGGTAAATCCTCTCAGAGATTTGTATTCCCTGGCTCCAGAGGATTTGAAAAGACACAGGGAAAAAAAATCTGGCTGGAGGGTTTCTGTCTCCCCCCCCACCTGTTTTCCCTGTTGGATGGGAATGTACTTTGTCGAGCACTTCCCCCCACCTTAGGAATCCTGAGTGATACCTGATATCACAAAGGAAGGACACACCTCTAGGGAAGAGTTTTTCCTCAGCATAGCCAGCAGAGAAAAAAACTCCTCCTTTTCCTGAAAACTGCTTGAAACTTGCCTTTTCCTCAAGCTGCCTGTTCAAGCAACAAGAACGAAAATATGCTTCCAACAAAGCCTGCTGGAAAACTAAATTGCCTCCAGCCAACCTGGCTGAAACTGTAAACTGCCTGTGCTCTGAGTTGCTGTACTCAGCAGCCCAGCTGAAAGGCTGCTGCTAACAATACCCCTGAGAAAAATCTGGTCTATTCCTTAGGGATTTGTGTTCTCCTGTCTTCTGATCCTTTCAAAAGACACAGGGAGGAAAAAAAAAAAAAACCTGGCTGGAGGGTTTCTCTCTGCAACCCCCAAACCTGCTTTTCCTGTTGGATGGGAATGTACTTTGGCGAGCACTTCCCCCCCACCTCAGGAATCCTGAGTGGTACCTTGTATCACAATGGACGCCAGTACCTCTCCACCGGAGGCTTTGTAACAGAAAGCCCTGCAAAAAACTGAAAATACTTGTAACCCTGAAACTGCCTCAGAGTGCCTCTGGTAGAAAAGCCTTGCCTCTCTCTCTGGGTCCGAAACACCACTGCCACCATGTCAGGAGTCTACCCTCACTTGAAACTGGGCGGTTTCAAAGTGAGGACCCGCATGTCTTCCCCCCACCCCAAAATCCTAGGGTAGGTCTCCCCTTCGGCTGCCACCACCCGGTCAATTCCGTGGGCCGGGACACCCCTGTTTCCCCCCTTGGGAACACAGATCAATTCACAGAGGAGGAACCTCCCCCCTCCTCCCTCTCTCCAGCCTGCTCTGGAGACAGAGGTGCCTGGATTCAAACGCCTTGAATCTCTACACACAGGGAAGCAGCCCACTTCCCCCTCCCCTTCCCCTGAATTTCCCCAAGGGAAGGAATTAACCAAGTCCAAAGAAAAGAAAAGAATTTATTAAAGAATAAAAAGAAAAATACAGAATCTCTATGAGCCCAAGCTGGACACTCATAGGGTATAACCTTATCAATCTCTGGAGAGAATCCCCTCTCCCCCTTTCCTCAGTAAAAGCAATATCAGCAAACAGGAATAAAGCATTTCCTTTAGCAAACACACAATTGCAAATATAGAAATCAAATCATAAGACTAATTTGCCTTTCTAATTAATACTCACTATTAATTAGTAGAAACTACTCCAGGAGAACTTGGGGACATGACTGTCCTCTGTTAAATCCAAAACCAGTTCTCACACAGACAAAGGCTTCCCTCCACAGAGATTTGAAAAAATCTTATCTCTGATTGGTCCTCTGGTCAGGTGGTCACCAGGTACTACATGTTAACCCTTTACAGGTAAAACAGACCTTAACCCTTAACTATCTGTTTATGACACCCATATTGTAACTTGTTTGTAACTTCCTCATCCTTTTTTCCTTTTACTTCATTTACTTCAATTTTTGCATGGTGAATGCAGGTGAATAAATTCTGAAGGTGAATAAATTTTCTCCACTTCCATATCAGTCTGATGCTGTGAGCTGCCTTCATCTAGAAGTAAGTTTCCATCATCTTGATGTTCCAAACTGCTTCCATGTGGATGTGAGCTACCCTCCTCTCCAAGTAAAATTCCTTCAACCGAATGCTGTGAACTGCTTCCATCTTTATTTGGATTAAAGAGAAGATATTTCAGGAAGGATCTCTGCTCTTTTGCTTGGTCCTTTTCCTTCTTAGCCTTTTGTTTACGATACTCAGCTACTGAGGGTTTTCTTTTTCTTTTTTCTGCCATGGAGCATTTGAATATTGTTATGTACTGTGCTCCCGACTGCAAGCATTATAGCGTTAAGGATGGCTGACACACCACATGGTTGGTGATTTAAAGCACATTGCAGCCATCCCAACACATCTTTTCACTGTTTAAAGGTTCAATGATTAGTAACATACACTCACTTACCTATTAAAACAGTTAGTCACAGCATTTACATGGAAACAAAATGACCTTTTTCGACGTTATAACCCGACACCAGTTGTTTGGAAAGTAATCCCCTTCCTCACGGTTACCTGCTTGGAGTGTGATATCATCACTTTCGTAGTCTATTAAGCATTAACGCTGTTACTTTTCTTTTATGAACCTTATTTATTACATGTGAACCAGTTATAACAAAGAAAAGTTCATAACTATACGGCCCGATAATAACGCTAAGGTTTAATAACACTTAAAGATACTCACATTTTGGATTTATAATGCTGAAAGATGTTATTCTTTATTCTTTGGTACCAAGAAACACAATTTTCCACAATATTCGCTCGATTCTTAACCATCTATCTGCGACGTGTTAAAATGACCATTTAACATGTATCAACTCGCAATATATCTGCTCTATAAGAATTTCCGGCTATGTGACCTTGATGTATATTCGTTAGGTGTCACTAGCATTGCAGCTCTTGCCACTGGTGGATGTGTTTCATTGTGGCTGAGTTATTGCTTATCAAAATTGCGGAGTGGGGCATCTTGACCCTACATCACAAACTGAAAAAAAAATCGCTAAAATATTTATTTTTGCAGTAAATAAAAGATTTGACACATTAAATTCTCAGAAATCTAGAGAAAAGAATTATAATTCATATTCACTCCCTACACACACGAGAATTGAAATAATGACATCTTCGTTATTTTATTTGTATTTTTTTATCTTTTTCATCTTTTTTCATTTGATTTTTTCCTTGAATTTGGCACCCCATTTAACTTGGCACCCTAGGTGACCGCCCAGTTCGCCTATATGGACAGGCTGCCTCTGGACAAAAGCCTTTTTTTCTTGGAACTCTCTGGAACGGGGGCATTGCAGGTCCCTCTTCACTAATCCCGTATTACATGCTTCAGGTTTGTAGTTCTTGATATTATTACAAGAGCTATTGGTTTTGCTCCTTTAGTAGTTTGCTCAGTGTAAAATGAAGTGTAAGAATCTTGCATGCAGAGACAGCATTGGAGGTGTTCAGAACTACAGCATTTTCTCAGGTTTGGCAGCCTGCACTGACAATATGCTGTTCTGTGGGTGTTCTTTTGATGGATGATATCCCAGTGACTATACACAGAACAACATTAGCAAAAGTGGCAGCCTGCTATAGTTTTCCCCGTTGGGTATATGTACCAGAAGAACGTGCAGAGCCTTTGAAATTGGGGTGCACAGGGGCTAATGTGTATATTTAGCCATCCGTTTTTATATACACAAATACAGTTTATTATATAAAACACACCCAGAGAAACTATATAGCAGCATTTGAACACATTAATATGTTAAGATTTTGAGGGTTTTTTTTTTTTTTTTTTAAGATTTCTGTCTGAGATTTGTGATTCATAGCTTTGTTACAGAGCGTTGGCCTGTGTTCTGTTTTATATGGCATTTTCTTCTTAATTACATGAACACATTGGCTTTTTGCATGGATAACTTAGAGAGGCCTGGTCCAATGGTCTGAGCACAGAACTGGTAACCAAACACAACTGGGTTCTCATTTTGGCTCTGACACTGTCTCCCTCTGAGGTGGTGGGCAAATCACTTAACTTCTCTGTTTCCCCATCTGTGTTTAAAAAAGGGAGAGAGGGGGAATGATACCATTCTCCTCTCCTCTTTCTCTGCTCATCTATTTAAATATTGGATTCTGCTCACCACCATAAGGGAGGCAGTGTGTTACAGGGGAGATGGTGCAGGACTGGGACTTGGGAGACCTGGATTCTTATCCTAGCTCTGCCACACACCGTGCTGGGTGACCTTGGGCCAGTCACTTCACCTCTATGTGCCTCTATTGGGCAGGTGGGACTTGGGGACGGAATACTCTGATTTCAAACAAAGAGCATCAGGCCTGGCCAGTCGGTTTGTAAAAAGTTGTGCCAATCACACATGCTCTTTGAATCTGCACTGCCGACCCCAGCTAATGGGCAAGAGTAAAGGTGAGTGATTGTACTCAGCATCATGTAACCGCTTGTAGGAGTGCTATATGTGTTATTTAATTAATAAAGCCCTTTGAAAAATGTTTTGTGAGTGCAAAGTAATACTAGCGTACTTATGAAACCTACAGCCTTTTATAAGGTATGTAGTAGTAGGGTTGGTTGCAATTTTTTTTCTGAAACTGTTTTTTCAGTGGGAAAATATATATTTTTTTGCCATAAAGTTGATTTTCTGTGGAATATATTGTTTAAAATGATTTCTTCTCCACATCCTCATCTAAATTTTCAGTGGGACAGCAGGCAGGAAGCCCATTCCTGATCAGCTCTAGTGGATAATGTGTGTTGCATAGCTGCACAAGGTGATTCCAAAGTGGACAAGTTCTTTACTTACAAATGAGCTGCTATTAAAGACCAACAAAACTATTTCCTTTTCCAGTTGAAACTTGGGCATACAATATCAAAGCTTAGGAATTCACTTTTATTTTGCCAACACTTTGAGAAGTTCTCAATCACTTTTTAAGTAAATGGCCCTTTTTGTATTAAAAAGCAAAGTAAAATCTTCACAGGCAGGCTTGCTAACCTAGTAAGGTGGGCTTTACTCTAGGTTCACTGGGGCATGGTGACCTAAGCCCAGAGGTAAGTGGGGGAGTGGGATACTGGGAGGAAATACAAGGAGGAGGGTACAAGACGGGAAGCCTCCTGATTCATACTGAGGAAGTAGGGCAATTGGCTAGTTATCTTAGGTGCATGTACACAAATGCAAGAAGCCTGGGAAACAAGCAGGAAGAATTGGAAGTCCTGGCACAATAAAGGAACTATGATGTGATTGGAATAACAGAAACTTGGTGGGGCAGTTCAAATGACTGGAGCACTGTCATGGATGGGTATAAAATGTTCAGGAAGGACAGGTACGGGAGGAAAGGTGGAGGAGTTGCATTATATGTAAGAGAGCAGTATGATTGCTCTGAGCTCCAGTATGAAACTGGAGAAAAGCCTGTTGAGAGTCTTTGGGTTAAGTTTAGAGACGAGAGCAACAAGGGTGATGTGGTGGTGGGCATGTGCTATAGGCCACCGGATCAGAAGGCTGAGGTAGACGAGGCTTTTGTTGGACAACTAACTGAAGTTTCCAAATCACAGGCCCTGGTTCTAATGGGGGGCTTCTATCACCCTGACATCTGCTGGGAGAGCAATACAGCAATGCACAGACAATCCAGGAAGTTTTTGGAGAGTGTTGGGGACAACTTCCTCATCCAAGTTCCTCGGTCTTCACAGACAAGGTCAGCTCCCAGACTGCTGCACTGGGCAGCACAGTATGGGGAGGAGGTGAGCAGCCCTCGGTGGTGAAAGAACAGGTTAAGGACCATTTAGAAAAGCTGGACATGCACAAGTCCATGGGTCCAGATCTAATGCATCCAAGGGTGCTGAGGGAGTTGGCTGATGTGATTGCAGAGCCATTGGCCATTATCTTTGAAAATTTGTGGTGATTGGGGGAGGTCACGGACGATTGGAAAAAGGCAAATATAGTGCCCATCTTTAAAAAAAGGGAAGAAAGAGAACCCGGGGAACTACAGACTGGTCAGCCTCACTTAAGTCCCCAGCAAAATCATGGAGCAGGTCCTCAAGGAATCCATTTTGAAGCACTTGGAGGAGAGGAAGGTGACCAGGAACAGTCAACATGGATTTACCAAGGGCAAGTCATGCCTGACCAACCTGATTTCCTTATATAATGAGATAACTGGCTCTGTGGATATGGGGAAAGTGGTGGATGTGAGATATCTTGACTTTAGCAAAGTTTTTTATATGGTCTCCCACAGTATTCTTGCCAGCGAGTTTAAAAAAATGTATGGATTGATTGAATGGACTATAAGGTGGATAGATTGTTGGGCTCAATTGGTAGTGATCAATGGCTCAATGTCTAGTTGGCAGTCGGTATCAAATGGAGTGCCCCAGGGGTTGACCCTGGGGCTGGTTTTGTTCAACATCTTTATTAATGATCTGGATGATGGGATGGATTGCACCCTCAGCAAGTTTGCAGATGGCACTAAGCTGGGGGGAGAGGTAGATATGCTGGAGAGTAGGGATAGGCCAGAATGACCTAGATCAGTGGTTCTCAAAGTCGGTCCATCACTTGTTCAGGGAAAGCCCCTGGCAGGCCGGGCTGGTTTGTTTACCTGCCGCGTCTGCAGGTTCAGCCGCTCGCAGTTCCCACTGGCCACGGTTCACTGCTCCAGGCCAATGGGAGCTGCAGGAAGGGTGGCCAGCACGTCTCTCATCCCGCACCGCTTCCCGCAGCCCCCATTAGCCTGGAGCGTCGAACCGCAGCCAGTGGGACCTGCGATCGACTAAACCTGCGGACACGGCAGGTAAACAAACCGGAGTGGCCTGCCAGGGTCTTTCCCTGAACAAGCTGCAGACCGGCTTTGAGAACCACTGGTCTAGACAAATTGGAGGATTGGGCCAAAAGAAATCTGATGAGGTTCAACAAGGACAAGTGCAGAGTCCTGCACTTAGAAAAGTGGGGGACCGACTGGCTAAGCAGCAGTTCTGTAGAAAAGGACCTGGGGATTACAATGGACAAGAAGCTGTATATGAGTCAGCCATGCGCCCTTGTTGCAAAGAACACCAATGGCATATTGGGCTGTATTAGTAGGAGCTTTGCCAGCAGATCAAGGGAAGTGATTATTCCCCTCTATTCGGCACTGGTGAGGCCATATCTGGGGTTTGGCGTCCAATTTTGGTCCCCCCCACTACAAAAGGGATGTGGACAAATTGAAGAGAGTCCAGCAGAGGGCAATGAAAATGATTAGGGGGCTGGGGCACATGACTTATGAGGAGAGGCTGAGGGAACTGGGGTTATTTAGTCTGAAGAAGAGAAGAGTGTGGGGGGATTTGATCGCAGCCTGAAGGGGAGTTCCAAAGGGGATGGAGCTAGGCTGTTCTCAGTGGTGGCAGATGACAGAACAACAAGTCTCAAGTTGCAGTGGGGGAGGTTTAGGCTGGATATTAGGAAACACTGTTTGACTAGGAGGGTGGGGAAGCACTGGAATAGGTTACCTAGGGAGGTGGTGGAATCTCGATCCTTAGAGGTTTTTAAGGCCCGGCTTGACAAAGCCCTGGCTGGGATGATTTAGTTGGTGTTGGTCCTGCTTTGAGCAGGGGATTGGACTAGATGACCTCCTGAGGTCTCATCCAGCCCTAGTATTCTATAAAATGGTCTACTTGCTAATGTGTGAAAATGTATAGTATTTTTTTCATTATGTTATATAACACACATCAGTAAAAACGCCTAGAGTCTTTATTAATTTTTGTGAAGTGGCATGGGGTACAAATCTGGGTGGATTTGGCCTCCGATGGCTTCATAATATGGACCAGATTCTAATATGGACTCCTTTGAGGCAATCAGATTCTGATTAGAACTGGCCGGTTGAGAACTTACACTGCTGGAAGAACGCCCAGCTAGTTTTAAACTGGTGGAGCTGAGTCCAGCACCAGCCTTTCTATCCATTACCAGCATAGGGGGCATGCTAGGGGGAAGGGAAGGCATGCTAGGTGAAGAAAAGAGGAAGGCATGCTAGGGGAATTCTCCTATGCTGACCCTCTATTGGTGTAATTGAAAACAGTCCCTCTGGTGGTCTAACTCATGCCAGGGTTGGCATGGACTGGTTCCAAGTATCAGGGAGCCAGAACCACTTCCTTGATATAGTCTCTCCCCCACCCACCAACACACACATGCTGAGTGGATCCCAGAACCAAGAGAGAATCAAGCCTCATGGAATTATGTACCTGTAATTGTACTCAAAATGACATTGTTGGGCCCTGTTGTGGTGTCACTTACAATGGTGCAAACCAATTACTGATCCAAGGGAGGAGAACTTTATCCAGGGACTTAACAGTATAAACATGTTCTAAAAACTTTTCATAACATGATACTCTGCAGTGACATGAATTAAGTTATTGCATGTTCTTATGTTCATCTGGAAGAGAGCTGCTTTTCTCAGTACTGCTGCAAGAAACAAAATAATTGTGAAAACATTACAAGATAGATTCTCAAATGGAGTTTTTGAATTGCAGTTGGTATCTAGATGAGGCAGCAGAGATAGTGTTTTGATATTGTGTAATCGATAAGATCTCTACAGTACCTCAACACAGTGGAGTGAACTAAAGTTGATATGCCAATGCACTGATCTAGTCCTACATAAATTCCTTTGTTTCAGTTGTTTTAAATCAATGTGTTCGTACAGTTTAATACTATTGTTGCTGCTTTGGCCTGCGCAGTTAGCCAAAATGTGGGGCCTTGCAGTGTGTTTCCATTTGGATGAGAAATTAGTGAGATGAATAATCTTGTTTGTTCACAAAATGTTTTACACAAGGTACTGTTTCCCTGAACACAGAAGAAACAAACAGTACCCCGTGTACTTGCTTAGCAATCTCCCAGTCTGCCACTCCATTGAGCTGTGTGCTCAAGGAGCTCTGTCTCTGCTTCCTCCTACTGTTAGTTTGCTCTCTCCAGTGCATACAGACTCCAACAAATATATTAGCTCCTGCATTTACAGCCAGCTTATCTCTGTCCTGGTGGTGTGCATTGTATGCAGCTTTTTTTACTACATAAAGGGTCTTGGTTGCTCCTTCTGCTGAGCCTAAAGGAGACTAATTGGTACAGTTATTGGCTTAAGGAGGTCTGCGATTGTCTTTGGATCCAAGACCCTCTGGCCCTGATGGAAGCCATCATCCTCTTTAGACTCCTACTAATAATGGTGATCTCTTACTGAGAATAACAAGATCATGTCTTCCAGTAACACAGCCTGACGTGAGATGCCATGAGAAATCTTACAAAAACTCAAAGAGATCAAACAATTTTTGCTGTCATCACTATAGTTTTCTGATAGGTTATAGAACGTATGGTGTATATGTTCTAATCTCAGAACTTGCTCTAGCGTTCATAGTACATGAATTACCTATTATGTCAAACAATCAAATGGCACATAGTGAAAGGTAAAGGAGCATGTTCAAGAGTGATTATTGCCATCCAAACCTGAATGTAGCATATAAATAAAGTGTCCTTGAAAGAATAATGAATTGTAGCTAATACCGTCAATTTTTTTATACCATAATGATCACTAGTGGTAAATGTGGAAGTGAAAGTGGATGCATACATGTGTATTTAGAATAAGAATGTATGAATGGTAGGATCTACTTGGCTAAGAATTACTTCCCTGCACCATTGAACATAATGGTATTATTCATAGCAAAAATCTAAAGCCACATCCCCAGAGGAAATTCAGTAAATTGACAGAGTGGCAGGAGAAAAACAGTGGTAGGTTGGTTATTATCTGTATCTTTGTTTCTCTTTGAGACAACTTAGTTCATTAAAAATCTTACAGATGTATTTCTGGCCATTAATTGGGGATGAAAAAGGGAAAGTGTTTCCTAATAATATTTAGTCATGGGGATTTGAAATGCAGCTAGCACTAGAAAATATTATTGCCTTAAATAGGCTCCCTTGTTTCAGTTACTTAAATTGGATTTCAAATATTGGGCCCACATGATCATACTCTGCGATTAAAGTGAATGTATTTTGTTGTCCTTTAACTGGAAATTTTATGTGATGATTCACTGGGGAGAAGCTAAAAAGGCAAATATTTCAATAGAGAAGGATCTCCTAACACTGTACTTTACATTTCCCGAATATAATACCAATGGACTATCAGTGTGTGTTTGGTTGTAAAGATAAAGTCTTGGATAATGATTTCTCCTGGGTATTTCTAAACTCGTCCTGTTTATCTCAATTCCAGTTGTTTGGATTTTCTTGTTGCATCTTATGACAACTCTAAATTGATTCTAAATAGAGCACACTGGAGAGATATTTATTGTGTTAAACTGTATTTGTGCAACCATGGGCAGAACATTGATGTGCTGAAGAGCTCATAAAAGAAGCCCCAGGTCAAAAGATTGCCACAAAACTGAGAGGAGGGTTGGGGTGATTTCTCTATCTCTGATACAATTCACCCCTCTTTGGATGCTGCATTATCAGACCTGCCAGAAGTGACTAGCCCTGAAAAAGATAAAAATGATTCTGAAGAGCAAATTTTCAGTGAGCTGCACTTAATCTGTTTGTCAAGTAGTATTGACTCGCTCCTTGAGCATAGTTAGGACAAAGCATTTATCTTTAAATGGAAAATCAAACTGGTTCCCTGGTCACTCTTCATTTCTGTGATCACAGACACCCCATGAGTTGATACATGGTTTTATCATGGACAAAAAGGAGATACTTTTTGTGGGAGCCTCTATTAAGATATTGATAGTATATAACTGGGACAGAAAGATTTCTGTGTAGCGTGATCTTTATTTCAGGAGTGAAAATTGTTCATTTTCTAGCCTCTAAATTAAGTTTTACCTCCTTGGCTCCCATCTGTGTCAACTGATCCAAAGTCCACACATATTTGATCAAATTACCAGGAATAAATCAATCTCCGATAGATCACGGATAGTGTAGACATACCCTCATTTACATTCATACAAAGTTGGTGTAAAATCCTATCAGTTCATTACACATGTGTTTTACACCCATTTTGCAAAGATATAAATGACTAGGCAAGATAAAAGGATAATAGAGAATCAGGATCTTTTATTCCTGGAATTTTTGTGCAAATGGACATTGAAGTCTTCCTTTTAACAGGTACCCACCCTTTCATTCCTATGTGCTTTGGCAGTTGTCATAAAAACAGGATTGTGTGTGTGTGTGGTTGCTAAGTGACTATGGGGCAGATTCTGACTACTTTATTGACTTCAGTGGAGATATTGTGGCTGTAACTGCATTCAGAATCAAGCCCCATTACTCCACTTCTGGAAGTTTTTCTTCACATCAGATGTATTCTTCTGGCAGCTTGGCATTTCAAATGTCAGTACAGGCAAGAGTTGTCTTTAAAAGCAGAGGCAATTTAGATGGTTTCATGGATATTTGCTCCTCATTTCTGGCAATGATGATTAGTTTATCTCTTCTTCAACATATGTTCACATTATATGACTCTGCTTGCTTCTTTCCTTATTTATTATGTGTTAATGTAGTTATTTATATGCCAGAAATTCCCCATCCCTTGAAATATTTATTATTTTTACACTTTCAGACCAAGTTGCGTCTCTAGAGTTTACTTTTTTTTATTTGTGTAATTTATTTCTGAATTTTATTATGAAATTTTCAGCACTAGTTATTCCTGGCTTTATCTTGGGTTTTTTAATTATCTTAAAGGCATATATTAGCCATCACACTGCAAAACTTTCACCGTATTGATATCATTTTTAAATAAGATTTTTCTCCTCAAATGGCAATGCTGTCAGTGATTTATAATCCTATATTAGGTAGTTCATTAGAGGATAGAATCACACTAAACTGAAGGAAAAAAATTCTTAGCTTTGTCTTATCTATTGAATATTTTTAGATTAAAAAGTGTATTTATTTCAACATATCAAAAACATCTTTCACTCCAAATGTTGTTGTTTTATAGACTTGCTAGGGATGGGTGGACTGGCCGTATAAATCTTCAAAGAGCTGCTCCATCCCCCTTTCTATCTCTTCCCCTTCCCATCTATCACTGTTTGCTAAAATCCTATCTGGCCAGTCCTTATTTGCATCCACTAGGCATCCTGGAACATTGCTGCTCCTGCTCTACATTTTCTGAAATGTCACATGGCAGCATTATCTGTCAACAAACACTGGCAAGAAGGTTTGGCTTCCGGGCAGCTAGTTTCTAAGTGCACGCTCAGCAAATCTTCAATGGCAAGGTGAGAGACTTTAATCATTGTGACAATCAAGGGCCAGTCACCTCAAGGGAAGAACATGAGATTTAAACTCCCAAAAACGAGCAGTTGAACCAATTGATTGTATATTGTATTGTACTATAAAAGTATATCAAGTAAGGTCTTTTATAAAAGCTTGAAATGTTCTGAATATGATGGTTATTATGAGACATGTATACAGACCAGAAAAGGACAGTGATAGAGCATTAGAGTTAATGGAAAAATCCTGAGACATTCCAGTTAGAATTCCTCCACTCTGAATAACCATGAGTGACCATGCCAGGAGAGAGAGAGAGAGAGAGAAAAATAAAAGAAAAAAGACCTTTAAAAAGGAGGCTTGACAATGAAGTTTTCATCCAGGAAGTGAGGCACAGCCTCTAAGCAGGAAGCTGTCTGTAAAATCCTGGGCAGTGGTTTTCAACCTGTCATCCATGGACCCCAAGGGGTCCACAGACTATGTCTAAGATTTCCAAAGGGGGCCACACCTCCATTCAGTTTTTTTTGCAGATCTGCACATGAAAAAAGATTGAATTGATTTAGGATGTAGACTGGGAAACTGCTCAAGGGCAATAGGTAACTTGTGTTAGAAAAGAGATTTTTTCTAATATAGAAATGTAAAGCCTGAGATTGCAGCTTGATGTTTATTTTCTGTGTAATTTATATATGTTCTCCCTTATTATTTCATCTTTGAAGCTGTGTTTTTTCTATTAAACTTTTTGTTTATTCTAAACCCAAGCTGTTCTCTATTGTGCAAACTCTGGATTATATCTGCCAAAGAGAGCTGACAACTGGTTTCAGACTTTTTTTTTTTTGGCGGGGGTGGGTTGGGGTGTGATAAACCAGAGGGGAAAAGACTGAGTGTCTGGTAGTTAAGAACTCGGAGAGGACGGATTTGGAGAGACACATGACTGAAGTGGCAGACTGTGTCACCCTGCTGGAAGCCAGCATGAGACCTTGCATTATGTGGGCAGGCTGCTGGTGTCAGGGATCTGAGCCTTAGCAGCACAACATTAAGGCACCATAAAGTTACAGGGTAGGTGGTGACAGAACCTCTTACTGGTCTGGGTGACCCAACTTTTTAATAATCCTTTTGACGTCCCCTCAATGGATGAAGGTCTCCTATGTTCTCATTTCTGGTCCCCCCAAACTTTTTAAATATGGTTTCATCTATGGGTGAAAGAGTAGAGGATTATGGGAGATTAATGGTTCGATGACTGAAGAGAATCCCAGAGGTCTGCACACTGTCTGTTACAGCTCCATTTTGTTTCTTAAAGCTGTCCCCTTACTCCATTTTGTTCTTGTTCTCCTCTGTGGCCGCCCCTCCCTGGCTGTTAAGTTGTTTACCAGGGCCTCTGCCCTTCTCAAAGGGAGGGCCCCTTAAGTTGTTTAACAAAAGCCATTGCCCTTCTCAAAGGGATGGCCACTTGCTAAGTGGGACCACTGCCCTGTTCAAAGGGTTAGTCCTGTTATCACCTTGTTAAAACCTGGGCTTGGTGTAGGGTAGGCTCTATCCAGAGCTGCAAGACTATTGTGTTTTTAAGATCCTGGGCATGAGTCATACCTCTGGGCTCAGGACTAGTCCAAACATGTCTTGGTGGCTGCCTGCAGTTTTTTTTTTCCTCTGCCTTCTCTCCTACCTGTAAGAGGGGGAGCCAATCAGAGTTACTGGCGGGAAGCTGCCAGGGTTTGCCTTTATAAACAGACATTTTTTGAACAGACTTCAGAAAGGTTCTTGCATTGCTGCCTGGTCTGATCAGCCAGGAGTTCTGGGGGTCCTTTCTCCACTCTCATTTTATTTTTGAGCGTACCCCCGTTTTTTGAACCCCCTCCCACGAAGAACGAATTGCTGCCTGAGAGATCTCCTGATTATCAAGACTGTACCGAGCCTTCTGATGTTCTTGCTGCTTCTGCCTCTGTTGCTGCCTTGGGGGATGGTAAGAATCCCTCTGTGAAACTTTCTGTACTTTTATTTTATTATTTTAGCTGCTGGCTCTGTCTCCCCAGCACACAGACTCAAGCTAAACCTTGGTCTGTGTTTTAAAACCTCTCTCTTAAACCCCGTGGCACTCTGCCACTGAAAATAAGTTTGTGCTGCTGCTAAGTTCTGCTCCTGTGGGCTTTGCCTTGGACTGTTTTCAGCTATATCCACTGCTGCAGTCACCCCCCGCCCCTTAGGAGCTGTGTCCTGGACACACACCACTCAGCCCTCTGGAACTATCCTTAGCATAAGGTGCACCCATTAAGTTAAGTTTAGCATTATACTTTGTAAGTTAGGCTTAGAGAATTGTTGCATTGTGTTTTAATTTGTGTAGTCTTGGTTAAGTTAGCTCATAGATAAGATTTTGCTGTGTTCTGTATAATTGTAATTGTCTGTCTTCCCACTGCAAACACACCCCCCCCCGCCAGCTTCTCTGTGTCTTTCTACCTTGTTACACTCTCTCTGCTGCTTAAGCTTGCAACCTGTTTGCTCTGTCTCACTAAGTTTAAATCTCTAGCATAAAACCCCATTGGTTACTTTCTTCCTTTCTGGTACCCCTCACATTCTACATTTACACCACTGTGACACATTTTTACCTGGAATTGTTTGTTATTTAACACATTTTATCCATAACTGTTAGTTGGTTATATGCTGCTGTGACACACCTTTTTACATAGAAATCGCTAGCTACCTGTTACATTCATACCTCAGTGTTAACCGATTACCCACTGTATTGTATCCTACTGTGTTGTACCCCACTATTGAAACCCCCTATACTGTTTACCAAAAAAGAAACCCCTGCCCAATTGTCTACCTTAACAACCCCATACCACTCACTATTGAATTTTCCCTGTTTTTGTATTTTCTTAATAAAGTTTATTTTGCACCCCACCCGTGTGGTAATTGTTCCCCAAGATCCCATATACCTGCTGGCAGGGACATGGCGTCACAAACAGGATCTTGGGGTAACAATTACTGCCCTCCCTGTCCCTGGAAAGAGGCCAAGACCTCTGGGACAGAGGAAGATCAGACCAACCACCTACAATACCACTTGCTGCAAAGCAAACAGCAGTCTGAGGCCCTAGAATGGGTCTGTACTATTGGCAATGGCCAGAGCTCCAGGATGTATACCACCCACCTGGGGCTCACTGATGTGGGGTGCCTCTTAACCTGCCACCTCACATTCAGGGCCAGCCCTGCTGATTCCAGCCTCAGGCCAGTCTGCACTAAGGCAGGAGAGCCAGCCGCAGATTCAGATCCCACCCGCCTCTGGAGAGAGGTGGGAAGGGTCATGAAAGCCTGCGGGGGGGCCCCATCTAAGCTCACCCCTGAACCTCGAATTTTGCAGGGGTCCCCCACCCACCAGATATTAACAGAACTGGTGCAGAAGCTGGATGAAATTCGAAAGCCCAAGAAACTGTGGCATGACATATATAAGCCCCAAAAGGTAGCCACAGTTACCTATGAGATCCTGGCTCAGGCCCTTGATAAACTAACTGTTTTCCATGGGGCCCTAATGACCTCGGCCAAGGAGGACACTAGCCAGCCTAGCCAGGAGGGACCACCACTGACCCCTAGCCTGCCCAGTCCCAATAAAACCCCCAAACACCCACCCCCATACGTTCACCCAGAGGCCCCACTCCCCCTTGAAAAAACCCCACTATACCCAGCCCTACCTTCAGCCCCTCTAGAGGCCCAAGCCCATGAACCTGCACCCACTGTCACCTCTGGTGAAGCCCTGCCGGTATCCATCAGTCGTATAAAGATTGATGCCCAGGGCAACACCACACAGGTGACAGAACTCCGACCCCGCTCCAAAGCAGAGATGAAGGAGTTCATCTCAGACACCGCTAGGGGGGCCAATGAGCCGCCACTACTGTGGCTAGGCCGCCTGGCTCTGGAAAATGGACAGGAGCTAGTGGATAGGGAAGAGGGCATAGTATTAGCCAGGACCAGTAGCTGGTCCAGGGGTCTCTCAGGGAGCCTGGTGATATCTAACACTGCATGGCCCCTGACTGCCCCAGCCCTGGCCTTCCTCCATTTACAGCACTCCCTTCAAGGGATCCAAGTCCCCAGAGGAAGTGTCAAGGACATCCCTTCCCTGAGATGTGCCATCGCAGGGGGGTCCATCATGATGTGGTCCCCTACCCAACACCCTCTCGGACTTACTCAGGCCCAGATTAACCAGGTCAATGCCTTCAGGCATGTTATTGACCCCATCGAGATACCCATAGCCGAAGCTGCCATTGACTTAGCCATGGATAGCAGTACCACCCCTGACACTGGGGCAGTTCTGTGGCTAAGGGGGTATGCTAGGCGCCCCATTGGGCGACTCTATGAAGCCCTCGAGAAAATAAGATGGCCCTCAGCCCAAGCTCTACCCATCAGTCCACCCCCACCGCACGCCAGTCCACCCCCACCACACGCCAGTCCACCCCCACCACACGCCAGTCCACAACCCAGGTCCCAGTACTCACAGCATTCATTTACAAAACGCAAAATCTTTGGGTTCTTATTGTACAAGGGCCTCACTAAGGAGGTTGTACGTAAGCTCAATAGTGAGCAGCAAAGAGCCTTGGCCATAGCTCTGGGATGGGAAAAACGCCCAGAACCTTCCCAGCCAAAAAACGGATAGCGGCCGGGTGCTTGGCGGCGGCCAGCATCCGGCCAGGGGACCCCCGTCCCTATTATCCGCTAGTTTTTGACAAGGGTCTTGTCATCCCCTTTTTGCTGGACACGGGGGCACAGGTGTCCATTGTACCCCCTCACGTCCCTCACACTCCCACAGGACACACCATTTATGTGCAAGGCCTCAATAGCACAGAGCCCCGCTCAGAGGTAAAGGTACATGCACACATAAACCACACACCAGTAACATTTCGGGCCCTAGTGGGACCCACGCCCCTCTTTGGGGTTCAGGAGCTATGGAGTTTTAAACTGGCCAAAGCCGTGCTCGATGCACTACCGGTCACCCTATCGGGTGCCAGTGCCCCCCACGAGCCTGAACTGCTCAACCCCACACCCTGGAAATACAGACCCATACCCACAGATGGTCCTGTGGGCATCGCCATGCTTGCTGTCCAGTGTGCTCTCCCATGGGGTAAATCTGCCACAGGCACCCTAAAGAGGCCTCATGTGGAGCTTCTCCCATACCTCACCTTCACCCCGGCCCCCCAGTTCCAGGGAGCCCCTGCTACTTGGGAGCGACTTGTTTACCAGGCCCAAGAGGTATTTGGACATTGGGCCCTTAAGTCCTCCTCCACCACAGCTCCCACTGAGCCGGGGACTATTGGCCAACTAAGTGCCTATGCCCCTTGGATTGTATCTGATGGGGGCATATCGCCTTCTCCCCGAGCAGGAATGCTATGTGCTACCTGTAATACCCTCAAAGTTAAACTCTTAGATTTTTGCAGCTCAGCTCAGAAGGCCGAAGCAGAAGGCGTCCTGTTGGCAGCCTCTCACATTGTGGCAGCCCGCCCGAAAACACATGTGGTCCTGGGAGTGGACTCAAGCTACTGCGTGTCCATCCTGGTGGGAGAAGGACGGCCCACCGCTCATGAAGAAATATGGGCACAGGTTACTCAACTGGCAGCACAGTCCAAGCTGCCATGGTTTGTTACCCATTGTCCTTCACACAGGTCTGACAGTAACCCTCTTCATTCCAGCCTGGATCTACAACTCCGAGAACATAAATGTAACACATCCCAGGTTAACATTATCTCTTGCAGTGATCCCTTCATCACCTGGCTCCATAAAGAGTGGGGGCACCTGCCTGCCCGTGCCCTACATCAGCTGTTGACTGACCGAGGGAGACGAACATCGAGTGTGTCTAGGCAGCAGTGCACCCAAGCTGTCCAAGGGTATCTGAGCTACCAACAGGCACGAGTCACTAACAAGCCTATCTATGCTCATGGTGCTTATAGCCCTGAGCACTTTAGCCCGGGTAAAACCTGGCAGATGGACCTCATTGGCTCCCTCCCGGGGGCAAAACAGTATCTAATGTGTTCTCCCCTCAGGCGATCTACTGCACCAGCTGTTTCTGTAGCCCTTCTCCAGGTAATTGCTGCCTGGGGGGCACCCGAAGAGATCCAGACCAATGGAGGGCCACCATTCACCGGAAGAGCTATAGACCAGACGGTGTCCCAGTGGGGGGAATCAGTCGCCATGATTGCCGCCCCGCCTCGAGAAAACCCCCTGGTTGCCTGGTTGAGAGCCTACACCCTACAGGAGGTCCTCATCGGGAACCTGTCAGATGTCCCCCCATCGCACGATTGCGTTGCCGGTACAAGACCAGAGGCCTCAGAGGGAGGGTCCCCCTCCCTCTGGGAGTTCCTCCCCCTCACGAACCTGACTCCACAGCATCCAGCTTCACCCTGCAATGACACAGACTGGGTTCATCGGCCTCTGTTTACGTGCCACACCACCAGTGACGCCCTCACTATCCTAGCCAGCTACGCTGAGCAGAACCGTCTTCTGATCCAGACCATCCTACAGAAGGACTTTTGTGTTGCCTTAGAGGACCCTGATCCTCGCTTTAAGGGACAATGTGGCCTGCACCTTCGGCCTGGGTGGAACAACATCTTAGCCGTGGCTGACCAACTGTCCTCCTTCGCCGTGCAGATTCGTAAGAAGCGTAAGCAGTGGGATCCTGGGCCCAGTCCATTGAGCAGTGGCTTATTACTGTTGCTTTTATTCTTGTAGCCTTTTTGTTGGGGATGGCAGTGGTCAAGCAGCTAATTCATAAGGTTGTGTCAGCCCTGCCTTTGCAGGTGAGGTATTCCTCCATCCCCTTGGACAGCAGCAAACCACCACCACCATACTACGAAGACGACGATTTGTAAAACACCCCTTTTTTTTCTTTTCCTTTTTTTTTTTTGGTCTTTGCATGGGATATCCCCTCACAGCCCGTTCAGGTCGGCCAGGGGGGCATGTCTGTTACAGCTCCATTTTGTTTCTTAAAGCTGACCCCTTACTCCATTTTGTTCTTGTTCTCCTCTGTGGCCGCCCCTCCCTGGCTGTTAAGTTGTTTACCAGGGCCTCTGCCCTTCTCAAAGGGAGGGCCCCTTAAGTTGTTTAACAAAAGCCATTGCCCTTCTCAAAGGGATGGCCACTTGCTAAGTGGGACCACTGCCCTGTTCAAAGGGTTAGTCCTGTTATCACCTTGTTAAAACCTGGGCTTGGTGTAGAGTAGGCTCTATCCAGAGCTGCAAGACTATTGTGTTTTTAAGATCCTGGGCATGAGTCATACCTCTGGGCTCAGGACTAGTCCAAACATGTCTTGGTGGCTGCCTGCAGTTTTTTTTTTCCTCTGCCTTCTCTCCTACCTGTAAGAGGGGGAGCCAATCAGAGTTACTGGCGGGAAGCTGCCAGGGTTTGCCTTTATAAACAGACATTTTTTGAACAGACTTCAGAAAGGTTCTTGCATTGCTGCCTGGTCTGATCAGCCAGGAGTTCTGGGAGTCCTTTCTCCGCTCTCATTTTATTTTTGAGCGTACCCCCGTTTTTTGAACCCCCTCCCACGAAGAACGAATTGCTGCCTGAGAGATCTCCTGATTATCAAGACTGTACCGAGCCTTCTGATGTTCTTGCTGCTTCTGCCTCTGTTGCTGCCTTGGGGGATGGTAAGAATCCCTCTGTGAAACTTTCTGTACTTTTATTTTATTATTTTAGCTGCTGGCTCTGTCTCCCCAGCACACAGACTCAAGCTAAACCTTGGTCTGTGTTTTAAAACCTCTCTCTTAAACCCCGTGGCACTCTGCCACTGAAAATAAGTTTGTGCTGCTGCTAAGTTCTGCTCCTGTGGGCTTTGCCTTGGACTGTTTTCAGCTGTATCCACTGCTGCAGTCACCCCCCCCCCTTAGGAGCTGTGTCCTGGACACACACCACTCAGCCCTCTGGAACTATCCTTAGCATAAGGTGCACCCATTAAGTTAAGTTTAGCATTATACTTTGTAAGTTAGGCTTAGAGAATTGTTGCATTGTGTTTTAATTTGTGTAGTCTTGGTTAAGTTAGCTCATAGATAAGATTTTGCTGTGTTCTGTATAATTGTAATTGTCTGTCTTCCCACTGCAAACACACCCCCCCCCGCCAGCTTCTCTGTGTCTTTCTACCTTGTTACACTCTCTCTGCTGCTTAAGCTTGCAACCTGTTTGCTCTGTCTCACTAAGTTTAAATCTCTAGCATAAAACCCCATTGGTTACTTTCTTCCTTTCTGGTACCCCTCACATTCTACATTTACACCACTGTGACACATTTTTACCTGGAATTGTTTGTTATTTAACACATTTTATCCATAACTGTTAGTTGGTTATATGCTGCTGTGACACACCTTTTTACATAGAAATCACTAGCTACCTGTTACATTCATACCTCAGTGTTAACCGATTACCCACTGTATTGTATCCTACTGTGTTGTACCCCACTATTGAAACCCCCTATACTGTTTACCAAAAAAGAAACCCCTGCCCAATTGTCTACCTTAACAACCCCATACCACTCACTATTGAATTTTCCCTGTTTTTGTATTTTCTTAATAAAGTTTATTTTGCACCCCACCCGTGTGGTAATTGTTCCCCAAGATCCCATATACCTGCTGGCAGGGACACACACAAGTTAGTTACTCTCAGGGCTTCTTGTTTTAGTGTTTTACTCATTTGTACTGAAAAATTTGTGGGTTCCACAAAAGTTATTACTTTTCTTTTTTACCAATTCTCACATGAATGATCACTCAAGAACTTGAAAATATTGATTATGTTATGAAAACTCAAGAGACAAGGTGGATGAGGTTATATCTTTTTGGGACCAACTTCTGTTACTGAGAGAGACAACCAACAGAAGTTGGTCCAGTAAAAGTCATGACCTCACCCACCTTGTCTCTCTAATATCCTGGGACTGACGAGAACACTGCATACAAGAAAATTCAATACATTACATTACATAGATGTGTTTATATTAATAGTATATTATTGTTAGTGTATATGCGAGGCTGTGTTAAAGTAAGAAGATGGAATAGAAGCTACAACCAGCCATATGCACACTTGCACTTCTGTATGTGTACTTCAGTGTTCAAGTCCTGAAAAAAGATGTGCCAGAACTCCCCAGACCTGGCTCTCCATTCCAGAAGGAAAGAAGGTGGCTCAGTAACCTGGGTAGACACCAGGGGAACCCATGTGGTCCCCCTCCACACACACCCAAAGCTGGCTCCCTGCTCTAGAAGGAGTGATGGCAGTTTAGTAACCTGGGCCACTGAGCTGCCACCTCCCCTTTCAGAACAGGAAACCAGGTCAGAAGTACTCTTACTTTTCTCCATTTCTTGTTTTTTCTGTCCTTCCATCCCCCAATATTTACCCAGAAACCTGCAAAGTTAATGTTTTGCACCAATTTTCACTTGTCTTGAATTTTCATAATAAATATTGATAAAATCCTGGGAAATTTTAAACAAAATAAAAAGTGAAAACAAAGAGTCTTGATTACTCTTTAGTTCTCAAAAGCCACTTTAAAACTCAGTCACTTGAGTTTTAAACCAATAGTGAGATAAATATATGAAAAGAGTTCTTGCATAGATTTTTGCAAAACTACCGATTTTGCCGAACAAAATATTCAGGGTTTTCATTTTTAAAAGGTTCTTCATGCATTGTAACTGAAAACTACATCTTTCTTGAATTGGATTCCATATTGTGTAAGATAAGAATGCAGTACTAAATCTGCCTGTTTTAATAGATACTAAAAGAAGACAGATTAGATGTGTGTGTGAATGTGCTTTTGAACTTTCAGATGGATTCAGCAAAAAATCCAAAGAAAAATGAAAAGCAAAAAAAAAAGTGGTTAAAAAGAAAACTTAAACAATCAAGAAAATTAAGAAGTGAATTAATTGAGCTATTATTTTATCAAGAAAAGAAATGCCGAACAAAGAGAAGGGAAAACTAATTTTGTTTTGGTACAAATGCAGCAAGCATACAAAGCAAGACTGTAGAGCTGCAAATATACATTTTGTGCTCAAAGAGAAATATGGTGTAATTGGGGTAAATGACGCTTGGCTAAATAAAGAAACTGACTAGGATATTAAAACACTGCAGCAAAGTTTATAGAAAACAAAGATTTCAGAGACTAGGTTGCAAAATAATACATGACCGAGGGAGGACGCCACTGATGAACCAAGAAATGGTAATGTAGATATCTTGTAGTTGTTATGATGACTCTTCAAAAACATAGGTGCAGAATGTCAAACTGCAACTAAAAATTCATTCTGTTATATGACTGACAGGACATCAATAGTGTCTCTATTATGACTATTTGATATAAAATCACTGGTATAACAAAAATATTATAATGTCCCTGGAACTCTGATATCACATCATCTTAGTGGTAGGTTACTTCTTAATCGTACATAGGAAATAAACACAGGAGTTGACAGCATTTCATATACAAACAGTCCATTTGTGTGTATATTTAGGAAGCACAGGGATCACGTGCTACCATTGTTTGATTTCCATCATCCATTCTAATCTAAATCTTGTATCCTAAGTGGTGAAAGGCCATATTTGAAATGTGTTTAGACACGTAAAGAGAGCAGATGGGTACCTAATGAGATTTTTCAAAAGTGCCTAGGCACCTAGGTCCCATTAGTTACTTTTGAAAATGAGACTTAAGCTCCTACTTCACTTTTGAAAATTTTACCTATGGTACTTAAGGTGGAATTGAACAACTAGAGAAAGAAAATAAACTTATTCCAAATCCTATCAAGCCTTGATGTGCAGACAAAAACTTTTCAATGCAATATCCTTTAGAGCAGCTCTTCTCAACATTTTCCATAATATGATTGTGTTACAAGAGAACAAAGTTTTGTGCTCTCTCATTCCTATGTAATCACAATAACAGGAAAGGTGACCACAACCACCCTTGACTTATTTTTCACCTCCACGTTGAGAGCTGATACTCTAGAGCAGGGGTCAGCTCCCACTGGCCGTGGTTCGCTGTTCCAGGCCAATGGGGGCGGCGGGAAGCGGCGCAGGGCTGAGGGATGTGCTGGTCATCGCTTCCCGCCGCCCCCATTGGCCTGGAGCGATGAACCACAGCCAGTGGGAGCCACGATCAGCCGAACCTGTGGACGCGGCAGGTAAACAAACTGGCCCGGCATGCCAGTGTGCTTACCCTAGCGAGCTGCATGCCAGAGGTTGCCGACCCCTGCTCTAGAGGCAACACTGAGGAAGGAGGAATTGGAGACAGCTTTGCTAGTCTCAGCTTGACAGCCTTTCAGAATGAGAGGGCAAGGATGCTTCCAGATGGAGGGTACCATTCCTTCAGCAGATAAAGTTGTGTGGAAAAGTTCCAGTGAAACGGTTTTTCATCAGAATTTTCTGATTCACTGAAATCTAAATGTTCTGTGAAGACAGTTTGGTTTTGATGAAGTTCCCATGGAAACCAGGCACATTTCAGAACCCTGCCTACTTTCTGCCAGGTTGCTCAATTGGCTCCTTGGCAATCCACCTGGTGGGCTGCTAGAGAACCCAAGCTTCCAGGGTTGACAGCTCTGGGACAGCCTACCAGGCAGACTGTTTGGGGACAGGACCCTTTGACTTTCAGAGTCTGTAGCTCCAGGGCATTCTACTAGGTGGACTGACACAGATCTGAGGTCCCTCATCACGGAAAATTTTGAAAGTTTTGGGTTTTGTTCTAATCAGAATGAAATTAAATTTCAAAATAGTGAAAGCCTCCATGAAATGGAATACCTTCTCCCTCCCACCACCCCCAGTTCTATTGACAATCCTTGTTGAACATCCCCATTACACTTGGGACAACTCTGGAGAATTTTCAGTCCATCCAAGGCCTATTATTTGAATCCTAGAGATGCAAGGGTGGGAAGAACATGTCCTGCATATAGAAAGAGACATTTGAGAAGTGTAAAAAAAATTCTATGGGATTCTGTGAGAGAAAAGCTATACATTGCACACAGCTGTATCCTGAGATCCTTATGGCTTGTGTTTAATTGCTTTCTTTTCTCAGCTTTTGGTGGCATTTTTCTTTTAATGAACATTTTGAAGAAAAGGGGGAAATCTGTTTTGAGACAGCTTCTTTTGGAAACCTCCAAATAGATTTTCAAAGTATCTGTTGGTTTTCTTTGATGTTATATTCCTATGATAGAAGGGAAAAAAATATTTTCAGCTCAAACTATCCAGCTGATCACTTTACCTTCTGGAGTCATCTGGGAGCTCTGGTTTCTAGAGCTCTGAAATACTGATCCTTTATAAATATTAAACCATTTAGGGGTAAACATTCAGAGCAATGTACAGAAATACATTGTCGTGAGATTCCCATGAATGTTAACATAGATGATAGTCATTTAAAAAATAAAGAGAAGACATAGCTTCTTATGTATGTCTTTGCCTTGTGGAGGATTTCAGGCTGAGGTATATACAGTAGGTCTGCAATTATTGCTATTGCTCTTTTGACTGCTATGGTCACTGCTGTTTATCAAATTTTCATCACCAGAGCAATTGTACAGCGGCACATATCTTCTGTAGTCTACCATCATTCAGGTGGTAGACTACAATGCCCTTAAAAATATACCCAGTCTCTGATGAGAGCTGTCACTCAGTACTAGTGTGACAGCTGGCAGAGTGGGTAAAGTCAGGGTGTAGGCACCATAGGTTCCTTTCTTATTAATTACAATAGTGAAAACTAAAATAAGATGAACCACTAATATAACTTTTGTAGATCAGAAGAGTTGTTGCGAGAGAGAGGAGAATGAGTAAATGAACAAATATCTGACTGTACCTCTTCCCAGCTGCCAGAATGAAGTTTATTGAACAGCGGTGATCTCTTTATTTAGATTTAGTAAACATTTATTTGAATGGGCTATTAGAATGGATCTGGTAGATCAGGTCAAACTGTAGTAGTGCATTTCGTGGATGTACCTACTGCATCATTCATTATTAAAAGGTTATCCTGGTCTAAACCAGAGCTAGGGTTGCTGGGGAAGCAAACCATTTCTGTCTGCATTTTTGGCACGTAATCCACTACCTTATGAAGTATTTTATTTACTCTAAAACCTTAGAGTTCCAAGTCCTTTTCAGTAAGGATCAGAACCTGATGGGTTTCTCTAATAATTTAAATGACCTGCAAAGAGGAGAATTGGGTTTGTGCACTCTTAATACTTGGATATATACACAAGACTTTTTCCCCCTCGTTGCTTACATTAGGAATTCTGGTCTTGTCTACCTTGCGTTTCACTTAATTTCTTTATGGGTAACTGGAAAATAAATAGCTTTATGAATGCTAAGATGTCAAGGAAGTGAAACTTGATCAACTGAGAGAGGAAGTGATTTTTATTCAGACTATTTAAATCTTTGCTTTTGTCAGACCTATTTATCTCAATTCCCTAACACATGGGGGGGGGGGGAAGTATGTTTGTTTAAAGGTTCAGTACCTCTGCCCCTTAATGTTAGATTTAAGAAAACTCCTAATTCCTTTGCCAGGTTTCTCCAAGTGCAAAACCAGGGGAGACAAGAATTGATATTTCTAAGGTAGAAAATAAGCAAAAGAGACAATGGCTTAAGTTTCCAAAGCAGCGCTTGTAATGGAAAGTGTAGTGCTAAATCTCCTGCATTGTTCTGGAAGTCTCAATCAAAGGCAATTTTTTGTTAGGTTTCTTAAAACAGTCAGCATTTGAGTATATCAGTTACACTCTGCATAGTTGACCAAAGTAATCAGTGGGTGTTATGCATGTGAAGGGATTGTAGTGGTATGCTCTACGAGTAAAATTATTAATTATTTGTGAATCCATCCTGTTGCAACAAAGCCTTATAATTTACAGATAAGCTAGTGGATATGACCAGTGAAAGTTCATTTGGAACTTTACAACATTATTCCTATCTGGTTTCCATCTTGTTAAGATAACTACTGAAGTATTATCTTTAAGAACAATCTAAGTACTGTATTAAAGTCATTGTATCACACTTGTGGCCTGATTTTCAAAAATGGGCAGTTTACTGAATAAGGATATGCTCTAGGAAACACTCTTGGGAAGTTCTATGGCCTGTGTTCTACAGGAGATCAGACCAGATGATCACAATGATCCATTCTGGCCTTGGAATCTATATGCTTGCAATAATTTGCATAATTTTGGGGCATAATTACTGTGCCTGAATGTGCAAGTCAGGTATCTGCATGTTCAAATGACCAGTTAAATAATTTGTACAGGCATTCATTGTAAATTCACAGTTGTCCGCATGCATTTTTGAAAATCAGGCTTTATCTTTGTTAATATTGTTCAATCCATTTTTAAAACATTTTTCTTACCTTGTTTTGTATTTTAGCAATTAATTTTGGTGTTATAGTTACAGCAAGGTATACAGGGAGGCAGAGGGGAAGAATGCATTTGGGATCATAGCAATGGCTTAAACCCCAAATTGGAGAAGTGTTCTATTTGTCTTCTGGTTTATTTTCTGTTATTTTTGTAAATGCAACCCTCTAGCTCTGAAGAATCAGTTTTGAGGAAGCGACATCACTGACTAAGGTCCATATTTTAAGGTATTTATCTGTTGCAAATTGTGAGCAGAGCAATGCCTAAATACCTTGCTTAGCTACTGAACTATTCCATGCGAGCACCACAGTATACTGGCATTTCTTTTATTTTCTATTAACATGAGGTAATTTATTCAGCTGAAGGTACAGCAAATGAAATCTCCATGACAACATAACTTGTTACGCAAACTAGAGCGTACTCTGCCTTCAAAAGATTTGTAACCATAGAAAAATACCCTTTCCTAAAATGTACAATTTTTGTTATATAGAATTAAAGGCATGCAACAGGTAAAGATATTCATAGATTATAAAGATAGAAGGGACCATTGTGGTAATCTAGTTTGATCTCCTGCTTAACACAGGCCATAGGATTTCCCTTAATTAATTCCTGTTTGAACTAGAGCATATTTTTTGAAAAATAACCAATCTCTATTTAAAAGTTGCCAGTGATGGAGAATCCACCACTAACCTTTGTAGGATTTTCCAGTGGTTAACTACCCTCATGGTCTAAAAATTTGCATGTTGTTTCTAGTCTGAATTTGTCTAGCTTCAACTTCTAGCCATTAGATCTTGTTATATTTTTGTCTCTGATTGCATTCAAGTCATAGAATATTAGGGTTGGAAGGGACCTCAGGAGGTCATCTAGTCCAACCCCCAGACAGATTTTTGCCCCAGATCCCTAAGTGGCCCCCTCAAGGATTGAACTCCTAATCCTGGGTTTAGCAGGCCAATGCTCAAACCACTGAGCTAGCAGAGACAAGCACTAGCCTGGACTTAGACATCTATTTTGGTGAGAGGACTTAGCATACATTCCTCTCATCAGCACCTCCCACTGGCTAGCTTAGGCAGCTACCAGCCCATCTTACTGGCTTTTGTGGATTGCATCCCAGGGTGCCTCATTCACTGTATAGGAAGCCTAGGTGCCTAACTTGGCTTTGAGGATCACAGTGGTGTTCCTATGATTTTCTAGGATGGTAAAAGTTAGGCTCTGTGACATACCATGTTACAACAGCTAATTCCCTTTATGGATCCCACCCTTGGTTCCTAAAGAGGCAGATTGTTGTCTAGTGAAATTTTCCCAAAAGTGCCTAGCTGTCTAACTCCCATTTTCAAAAGTGTCTATGTTCTTAACGCCCATTTAAATGGGAGTTAGACAGCTAGGCATTGAGGGAGATTTTCAAAAGTGCCCATCAACATCTAAAAACCTTTGAAAATCTGGCATTAGCACTCTAAGGGTATGTCTACACAGCTCACGGTAGCAAGCCACACAGCCTGGGTTGAGAGACTCGGGCTTGTGCTAGTGCTTTAAAAATTGCTATGACAGTGCTTTGCAGTTGTGCTCACCTCCCTTCCTAGGCATCAGAGCCTGAGCTCTAGCCTAAGCCCAACTTCAAAGTGTTGTCTACACTTCAAAGTGCTGCAAGACCTGCTAGACTGAGTTGTTGTGTATTTGGTTGTCATGGTTTTGTTGCTATGGAAACTGAGTTAGATTATTATGGGTTAGCTCAACCGGTTTCAACCGGCTGAGGAGCTCTCTGTATTATGTAAATAAAATGGAGGTTTTGGTTAGCTGCCTGCTCTCTGGCCTCAAGTGATTGCTTCCTACACCGGCTGCCCCAAGGATATAACACTGGCGACGAGGGTGAGACTCCGGTGCTGCTCCAGTAACAGAAGGAAGTAGAAGTTAAGGTAAAGAACAAACAAACAAAAAAAGCTGCTTGTTTGCACTGACTGTGAAAGTGAAACTAAAAATCATGGCTACTCTGACCAGGCCCCTGGAGCCTTTTGATGAGAATACAGAGCAGTGGCATGTGTATACTGAGCGTTTTGAGCTTTTTGGTATTGCAAATGACATTACAGAAGCGAAGAAGGTGCCAATATTCTTAACTGTTGTAGGGGCTAAAACCTACTCTCTGCTACGCAGCTTACTACACCCTGTTAAGCCTGAGACTAAATCTTACAGTGACATTGTGGAAATCCTGGGGTCTCATTTCTCCCCAAAACCACTGGTAATTGCTGAAAGATATAGGTTCCACAAAAGAGACCAAAAGGAAGATGAAACAGTTGTACAATTTGTAGCCATTTTAAAAAAGCTAGCAGAACACTGTGAATTTAAAGAAATGTTACATGATGCCCTGCGTGACAGGTTAGTGTGTGGCCTGTACAGTGAAGCTATACGGAAGCGCCTACTGACAGAGGCTCAGCTTACCTTACAGAAGGCTGTTGATATTGCTGTCTCCATGGAACTGGCTACAAGGGAGGCACAATACATCGGTGCACCCCCTAGGGTGCAAAAAGTGTCACAAGAACCGACCCACAAAACTGTGCAGAGTCAAGAATGTTACCGCTGTGGTAAGCCGGGTCACCAGGCATCAGAATGCTGGTGTAAGGACCTGGTGTGTCGACACTGTGGCAAAAAGGGACACATTGAGTGTGCCTGTAAACAAAAGAAAAAGAGGCCTGTGGTCTGGCCGACAAAAAGAGGAACCCTGCATACCCTAGAGCAGACCCAGGATGATCAAGGTGACACCTCATCGCAAGAGGAAGTGCCACTGCATGTTTTGTCTTTGGCAATGGGCTCACATGAATACTGGGTAACCCCGTTATTGGATGGCAAACGTATACGCATGGAACTGGACACCGGTGCAGCCGTCTCACTGATCTCCGAGACTGTGTATAAAGAAAAGCTACAGCATCTTCCGCTTAAGGCAACAAAAACTGTTCTGAAGACGTATACGGGAGAAGCTGTGCCTATGCTGGGCACTATTGATGTTAAGGTGGAGCTCAATGGACAGGTGGCTAAATTGCCACTGTTTGTGGTGAGAGGTAACTACTTAATGGGTAGGTCTTGGCTTGGGAAGATTCAACTGAACTGGGCAGAAGTGCACCGGATGACTAAAGAAGAAACTAGTCTAACCCCTATACTAAGGAAACATGCTGCTGTTTTTGGAGATGATTTGGGAAGTATGAAGGGAATCACTGTGACATTGAACATTAAACCTGGCAGTCCACCAAAATATCTGAAAGCCCGAACTGTGCCATATGCCATCAGGCCAAAAGTTGAAGCAGACCTGGAGCGCCTGGTCACCAATGGAGTCCTAATACCAGTTACCCATAGCTCATGGTCCACTCCTATCGTTCCAATCGTGAAGAAAGATGGCTCTCTCCGGATTTGCGGTGATTTTAAAGTCACTGTCAACCCAGTGTTGTGTGCAGAGCAATACCCGCTTCCCCGCATCGATGACCTCTTCGCAGGCCTGGCTGGGGGACAAAAGTTCAGTAAGATTGATCTGAGTCAAGCATATTTACAGATGCACGTCGATGAAAAGTCCCAAGAGCTGTTGACTATTGTGACTCATAAGGGGCTTTATCGATACTGTCGTCTACCCTTCGGAATAACATCTGCTCCCGCCCTGTTCCAGAGGGCTATGGACCAGATCTTGTGTGGCTTGTCAGGAGTTCAGTGCTATCTGGATGATATCCTGGTCACTGGAAGAAATGAAGAGGATCACTTAAAGAATTTAGAGGCTACCCTACAAAGACTGGAAGAGTATGGCCTACGAGTTCGCAAAGACAAGTGTGAATTCTTCAAGCCCTCTGTTGAATATTTGGGACACATCATTGATTCTGCAGGTCTTCATAAGGCCCCTGCAAAAGTTAAAGCTATTGTGGAGGCTCCCCCACCTCGAAATGTAAGCCAGCTGCGCTCGTTTCTAGGACTCCTGAACTATTATGGAAAGTTCATCTCACAGTTAGCCACACTGCTAAAACCACTTCATGAGCTCCTTGGGCAGAACAAGGCCTGGAAGTGGACTGAAGCCTGTGATGTTGCGTTTAACAAAGCTAAGGATGCATTGCTAAATTCTGAAGTTCTAACGCACTTTGATCCATCCTTACCACTGCAATTGGCCTGCGATGCCTCCCCTTATGGAGTGGGAGCAGTCGTGTTACATATTATGCCTTCAGGAGAAGAGAGACCTATTGCTTTTGCTTCACGCACTCTAAGCAAAGCAGAAACTAACTACGCCCAAATCGAACGTGAGGCATTAGGAATTGTTTTTGGAATTCGGAAGTTTCATCAGTACCTGTTTGGGCGAAAATTTACTCTTCTCACAGACCATCGACCTCTGACATCAATTTTTGGACCTTACACAGGCATTCCCCCATTAGCTGCTAGTCGTATGCAACGTTGGGCATTGTTACTTTCAGCACACACATATGAAATCAAATATCGGAAATCCACTCTACACGGCAATGCAGATGGCCTCTCAAGGTTGCCTTTGCCGGTCAAACACCAAGATAGTGCCCACAAGGAAATCTTCTACTTTGAACAGGTAGAGAATACACCCATCACTGCTACTCAGATAAAGAAGGCAACTCGCGTTGACCCAGTATTGTCCCATGTTATGGACCTGGTGATGCATGGAACATCTCGACAAACCTCTCCGGTCTCATCCGACCTTGTTCCCTACATGTCCAAGCGGACGGAGTTATCGGTCCAATCTGGTTGTTTGTTGTGGGGGAGACGTGTCATTATTCCACCACCACTGAGATCACAGATGTTAGAACAGCTACATTCCGGTCACTGTGGAATAGTGCGCATGAAGGAAATTGCACGAAGCTATTTTTGGTGGCCTGGACTGGACAGCGCTATTGAAGAGAAGGCAAAAGCTTGTATGTCATGTCAGGGTGTGAGGAATGCACCCCAGTGGGCACCCCTACACCCATGGGACTGGCCTGAAAACCCGTGGCAACGTATTCACGTTGACTTTGCTGGCCCCCTTGAAGGAAGCATGTTCTTGGTGGCAATAGATGCCTATTCTAAATGGCCAGAAGTCTCTATAATGCAGTCCACTTCTGCAGAGAGTACTATCCAAAAACTACGAGGACTCTTTAGTCGTTTTGGTCTGCCAGAACAACTTGTGAGCGACAACGGACTGCAGTTCGTTTCTCAGGAGTTTCAAAATTTTATGAAAGCAAATGGGATACACCACATCACGTCAGCACCATATCATCCGTCCACCAACGGATTAGCTGAAAGATTTGTGCAGACAATGAAAAACGCTTTGAAATCAGCAAGGGGACAACACTCCATTCAAAAGCGTCTGGATACCTTTTTACTTTCCTACAGAAACACACCACATGCTACGACCCACACATCTCCGGCCTTTCTAATGATGGGACGACAGCTGCGCACTTGCTTTGATCTGCTGAAACCTTCTGAACCCCAACAAATTGTGCAACATCAGCAGCAATATCAAGTCATCAGACGGGCACCCAGAGCAAAAGACCGAACCTTTAGCCCGGGACAGCCAGTTTTGGCTCGGAATTATACTTCCAGAGCTAAATGGGTTCCGGCCACAGTCATCACTCAAACAGGACCTGTTTCCTACACAGTCCGGACTGCAGAGAATCTTACCTGGCGGCGACATGTAGATCAGCTGTTGCCAGGTCATGCCAGTCCTCAGGACCCATCTGCAGTTGAGGGGTCTGACTTCACCTCTTCTGGTGAGGGATCGAATCACGAGTCACCTGTTTCTGACTGTTCTCCTCCATTACTGCCGGCGGCTGAGATACCCCTTTGCCCAGCACGAGCTGATACCACCTCCTCACCTGTTCGTGCTGCGGACCCTGAGCCCCTAGTGCTTTCGGGTGCAATAACACCCGTAGTTCGCCGTAATCCACCTAGAGACAGAAGGCCTCCTCATCGGCTGGATCTTTAGCTAGGGCGAACCCACGGTTATGGGGCAAAATAATCCCCAGGGTTTAGCCGGGAATGGAGGCAGTCTACCCTCCTTCTCTAGTCTAGTGTGTGTTTTATTTAGGGGATGTTCTTATTAGGGGGGGAGGAATATGTTGTGTATTTGGTTGTCATGGTTTTGTTGCTATGGCAACTGAGTCAGATTATTATGGGTTAGCTCAACCGGTTTCAACCGGCTGAGGAGCTCTCTGTATATATGTAAATAAAATGGAGGTTTTGGTTAGCTGCCTGCTCTCTGGCCTCAAGTGATTGCTTCCTACACCAGCTGCCCCAAGGATATAACATGAGTCTATTAACCTAGGCTGGGATGCTTGCTGCCGCAGGCCGTACAGACTCAGCCTTAATTTCTTAGGCAAACTCCCATGAAGTCAATTGGCCTTTGACTGAGTAAAAGCTGAAGACCAAAACCTGCTAATCTTATGGACATAAGCAGTGCTTTGCCAGCAAGGGACTACTCAGTGAGTAACCTGTGGATCTGTCCCTCAACAATGTCTTCAGGATTTGCTCATATTATAGGAGTCTTTCCTGCTTTGGATGGGGTGTGGACTAGGTGACCTCAGATATAAATTCTATAATTCTAGGATGGGTTGGTTAGACTTGAAACTACAGCTAATAACAAGAAGCAGGGATGTTGCTCATGAAAGGCATTTAGTGCTCGCCATGAATAAAAGCAGTGAGCATGATAAGAAAGAGAAAAATAGATTTGATCTACTTTCAGATGCTACTCAGATTCCTTCTCATATGCTCTCAGATCAGGTATTTTAATCTCAGCCTATTTCTAGTGCGAAGTTGAAAAGCCAATAAAGAACAAGATGCTGTACAGTACATGACATTAAATTTCTAGGTAACTAGAGGGTTTTGCATAAGCTTTATCCTTCCAGAATTAAATCTCATGTGCAGCATGTATACTTCATCACTTAATTCTTGATGTTTTTCTTGTTTCATAGTTTTAACATCAGGCATACAAAATCCTATAATCCAAAATAGGTATTAATTCTTTAATTCGATTGCATTAGACAGTTCTAATATGCATATTATTGTAATGTGACTATATGTTTTGATTTTATTGCCATTTCATCTTTCAATTTGTCCTTTTAATGATTGCAGACTAATTTACAGTGTGCCTGCAATGCTAGTGGGTTTCAAAATAAAATGAAAGAAGGTGTCGTGAAAAAAGCCACCCACACAGTGATTTTAGTTCAGAGACTCAAAGCCTGAGGCCAGTTTATTGATAACACACCAACGTGTTGGGGGTAGCAGTGTTGGAACCGCTCCCCCACAAATAAATCACACGGAAGGTTTTAAAGTCTAAAACCGCAAACAAATTACACAGTTAAGTAACAATAACCATATTAGGAATTAAATTGCAAACACTTGAGTACAGTAACCTTATTAGGAATAAGGGAGTTAGGGTCTTTTGGTACTTTCCAGCATTCTTTTGCGACCTTGCCCAAGACGGGCACAATTTGAGTTAAGGGCCTTATGATGGTTTCCAACACTGTTACAATCTTGCCTTTTATGGGGTACTTATTACACCATTGTCCTTTACAGGGTACAGTTAGACAATGGGGTAGTTATACAATCGGTAGGGGGAGGCATAGTTACACAACTGGGGTGGGGGGG
Source organism: Mauremys mutica (assembly GCF_020497125.1). Lineage (NCBI taxonomy): Eukaryota > Metazoa > Chordata > Testudines > Geoemydidae > Mauremys > Mauremys mutica. The sequence continues at coordinate 83,200,856 of NC_059078.1, forward strand.
AAGCATGGTTACTCATTTTAGATAATTGCTTCATACTTATAGGTTACATTGTTTTACATAAGCAGTTATTATATTTTAAAAGCAATATACATATTGCAAATTATTCTTGTTGCTGGGGCTTTTTCACCCTCCTCCCTTTCAGCCCCCTTTCCCTCCCTGTGTCTCAACCTCTGGCCGCCACTGTCAGGGAGCACAACACTTAGCTTGGTTCAGGCTTGTGGCCTGTTAGCCACAGGGCAGGCCTAGGCCAACAAGAAAAGCTCAGACTAATAGGGCTAGCTTAATTTTCCCCCACAAAGGTAAACAGTCCCTATATTATTGTTCTACAATGATACATTTATAGACATACAGCTTGCATGGTACTGAAAACGCCATCCACCTCTTTTGTGTCTGACCATATTTCTGTCATATATCTCCTTACATGAAGACAGGGTAATACTGAAAAGTTTGCTGGGAGCTCTCTGTTTTGAAGGGGGTGCTTTATCAGGTTTTTACCCTTCCCCCTCCCCACAACATTGGTGTTTTGTTTAATTTATAAATAGTGGGGGCAGGGAGAGGCAGTACAGCCAGCAGAGCCAGAAGGGAAGAGGCAGGGCCATGCTCCCCCCCCCCCAGCCTCCGAAGCAGCTGCAGCTCTGGGGCTGGCCGGCTGTGGCCGCGCCACCCAGCCTCGCCTGCCGGAGCACACTGCAGCTGTGCCGCTTGGCCCCGCCTGCCGGAGAAGGCTTTGGCTGCACCACCCAGCCTGCCGGAGCAGCTCTGGCCAGGCCAGAGACATCCTCACCTGGCCCGCCCCAGATTAGGTGGGAAGGGATGGGAGTCTGGGTTAGGGGTGGGGTTATGTGGGGGGTGGTCACAGGGGTTACTCCCCTGACCCCCAGCTTCTCTCCTCCCCCCAATTTCCCCACCAGTTGCTGTCCCAGCCCATCAGGGTAAGCTGCTGGCACGCCGGGACACTTTGTTTACTTGGGTTTACCTCCCTGCTTGCGGACGCTTGAGATAAACCATTTCGGCCCACCAGTGGCTTATCCTCATGGCCCGGGAGCCAAAGTTTGCCGACACCTGAATTATAGGGTCAGCTTATGAATGGGTTATAAAAAAATTCAATTTTTACTTATCTATCTTGGGGGGGTCGGCTTATAAACGAACTGGCTTATGATTGAGTATATACTGTACATTTGTAATAACTCCCAGAGATCATGCAAATCTCGGATTGGACTATTCAGTCACATGAGACATTGCAAATCATCTACATCATAAGCTGCAATTTCCACCATCTCTCGCAGACAAAAGGATGCCAACAATAACAACAACAAACTCCTTGGGGGGCAGGGATGATCTCTTACTGTTTGTTTGTACAGTGCTTAGCACAGTGGGACCCTGATCTCCATTAAAGTCTGGAATTGCTGGACCAATTCACTAAGTAATGAAAATATGAAAAAAAATTAAATCTAGAAAACAGAAATGAAAAGATTATAGAAGTAGCTTATTATTTATCCAAGTATTGCAAATACATGTAGTGACTAATGCAGGGAAATTATTGCCTATTGTACTCACTCTAGACAGTGACATGAATATTACAAACAAAATATAATTCTAACCACCTTTAACAGTAACAGCCAATTTGATCCTTCTTCTGGGCTTCCAAAATGCTCCCTATGAATGGAACACCCTTCCTGAGCTCATCCACAAGATCCCTACTCTTTCCACATTCAAGTTTTTGCTAGCAATTCAAACTTGCCATGATGCATATTAGGAAACTAACTGTTTTATACTTACAAATGTAGGCTTCAATTCAGGAAAGCACATAAGCATGTGCTACACCATTCCTGTTCATGGATGTTTCCCTGAACTGGGGTGTAAACAGAGTGCTGGAAGATAGCAGGTGAGCCAGCATTCTGATCACTTAGGCATTAATCTAACCCCCCTGGAAAAGGCTGATTGGAGGTGTGCAAGCTAATTAGCTGATCAGGCTGGGAGGCTGAATGAGTCAATTAGTCCATCAGTTTATGGGTATTAGAAGGACACAGCAAGGAAGAAAGAGCAAAAGTTAACAAGAATCTCCCAAGCCAGCTGAGAATGTGCAGCAATTGCAAAGAAGGGAGACTTCTGTTCTTCTCTGGCAGGACTAAAGCGTTGTACTATTGTAGTACTGCTGCAAAGGACTGAGTTGGTGATGGGAATGTAAATCAATCCTATGAAATTATCACTCAAGAGAGTGAGTTTTAGAGGTTCCTGGGGCATGTAAGGATGTGGATGGAGTTTGTCCCGTTACATGGGGCTTCAAAGGGTAATTGGGAATAATTGATATAATTTATTACAAAAGAAAACCCTGTTTATTTTCTTACCATAATGTGGCCAATCATCACCTTGACAGCACTACCCTTTGCCCCAGGCCTTTTATTTGTTTGTCAGTATGTTGAGAATTATTTGGAATATAGTGTGTTCCTTCTTTTCTATTTGGAAAGTGCCTAAGCATATAGGGGTGCTACCAGAAACCCTAAATAAAAATAAAATTTCACCTCTGCGCCATCATTGCTCATTTCAGCTGTGGTTGAACTACTGTATTATTCTTTAAAAGCTGCAAAGAGTCCTGTGGCACCTTATAGACTAACAGACGTATTGGAGCATGAGCTTTCGTGGGTGAATACCCACTTCGTCGGATCTATTATTCTTACCGACCTTAATGTGTACTGGCCACAAACAGGACTTATTCCAAATTTTAGGAAGAGGAGCAAATTAACACTATCTAGTCTATAGGCACTATACTTCAAGGGAAAATTGTATGTTTTTCCCAGATTTTGATCAGTCCACAAACTGGAGGATCTGGAAGTTACACAATTTATGACATCAAATAGGTTCCAATTTGTGCATTTGGTGAGGTGGGGAGGTATCACTGCGAATCATGAATCCTCCCTTTTAGCCAAGAGTTTTATATATTATTATTTCTTCAGATTTATCAAATCTGGCTTAAGGTGGCAATCCTAAATTTTGGGCATTTTTCCCATAGGCTAAAACACACAAAATAATACATAGGACTACCAAAGAACATAACCAGGCCAAACCTCAATCCATTTGCTCTTCAGTAGCTTCAGAAAATAATTAAACTCTTATGTAAGAGAAAACAAACATGCAATGGATGGGTTTTCTTTGCCTGATTCTGGGGAGGGATTTAAATCCACATCTCCTACCTTCCAGGTGAATGCCTTATTCACTGAGCAAAAAAGTCTTTCTCACACATACTCTTGGTTTAAATACATAAATATTAACTGGGCCAAAGTAAAAGAGCTTCAACAGAAGAAAAACTAGGAGCAGAATAATCTCTAGCCTGGTGGTTGGGGTACTCACCTGGTGGGGGGAGACTAGAGGTCAAGACCATGCTCCATTGAAGAGTTATTTATACATAGTGGAACAGCTTCAACAGGAGATATTGTGTAACATACCCCAAAATATTCTATATTCTGGTGGGATTAGGGTACTTATTTGGGAGTGGGGAAGATTTGAGTTCAAATCCCTGTTCCACAGTATGAATTCAAACCTGAGTCTCCCACATCCCAGGTGTAATAGGAAGCAGGCCTGAAACATAAGGCCTTATATTAGAGGCCTGGTATGAGGCCTGAGGCCTGGGCTAAAGTAATGGTCAAAACTTGCTAATATAAAGCAAAGTTAAGTTGTGAGCAAGAGGCAGGCCCTGCTTACAGAATCTGGCAAGAACGGTTGATATTGCAAAAAACACATTCCTAAGTAGTGCTAGGCATGAAAATATATATGCAAACAGATTCCAGAAAGGTGGTACCAAAAAACCTTGATACCAGGACATTCCCCAAACATAACAGGAACACACTAACTCATCCTAAAGATAAGGACAGGATGACAGCATGATGAATATAAATGTTATAATCAAACCTACAGGTACAAGGCAATGGGTGGCATTCTAATAAAAAAATACATCGGGGGGTGGCATCCTAATATTTCAGGAGCAATACATAACTTGTTTGTATTGGGGTATAAAAATGTATCTCAGAGGGAGTGTCTTTGGCCAGCCTAAAAAGCAGTGGAAAGTACCACCACTGACTGAACTGCGTCCATTGTCATGGGCATACATGTCTTAATATCCTTGTAGAGTCTGCCAGGTGCTATTACCGTGCTTCATCATAAATGAACTTGGCCGGGCGCCTATGCACCTTAACAAATTTTGTGGTCATTGGGCGATTCGCTCAAGGTCTGCTATGCCAGCTGTCTGTGCAGAGCTGGAACAGCACACAGGAAAAACACGCATGCAGCTGAACATCTGAAGACATTGGTGACCACGACGTGAGTCCTAAAATGTCCTAAACTAATGGTTATAAGGCATTCACTCCTTATTCTTCTGAAGTTGTTCCTGACAAGCATTTTCCCAGCCAAAACTATTTGGATCAAACTCACAAATAGTTTTAGGTTGACAGAAACTTCATTTTTCGGTGAACAAATTATTCATCCCAAAAATTTCACCCAGCTCTAATTCGGAGGTGTTGTGGAGAGGAAGTCATGTACCAAAGCAGGACTTTGTGACAGATTTTCTAAGCTTTTAAATGCAGATTGATACCTTGTGAGATTTTCAAAAATGCCCATGAAGGTTAGGCACCTAACTCCCAATGCTGCAGTAAGGAACTTCCATTTACTAGTACATGCCAAACATGCATTTAGGTTCTTAACGCTAGGCAAACTGATTTACGTTCCGATTCATCAAAACTAATTCTGGGAAGAACAGTACATTTTCTATGGACAATTTCAATATACCCCCTTGATATTTCAGCAGTACATCTGGATGTGAGTAGATAAACCATGAGCCCTTGTGTAAGACAGCAGAGAGCACTACTTTTGGATTTATTTTGGTCTAACTTGTTTTGTTTTAAGGGAAATGACAAATGCCCAGTTCAAGGATTTGTAAAATATTACAATAAAACAAGTATTGGTAGACAGTCTTAGTTAATAACATACTGTACCACAATATTTGGATGAAATTCTGGCCCCGTTGACGTCAATGGGAGTTTTGGTATTGATCTTAGTGGGACTTTAATATCAGCCTGTAGTCCTTGACCATGACTTTCTATATTGGAAGTAGAGCGGGGTGAAATTTTCTGCAATAAACATTTTTTTGGGAAAAAAATGCAGGTTTGGCAACACATAAATGTTTCTCAAATTCATGTTGACTTTGCTGAATTGTTTCAGTCAGAAAGAAAATCCCTCCCCCAGCAATCAGTTTTGTTTCAAGATTTTTTAAATTAAACTGATTTTTCAGTTGAAGTGACTTGTTTCAAAATTTCCTTTAATTTTATATTAAATAGCTAGTTATTAAAAATGCTTGAAATTGAAGCAAAACATCTTGTTTAGATTTTAAATGAAATGTTTCATTTGACCCAAAACAATTCTTTTTTTGACCTTTCAACTTGCCTACATTTTGGGGGGAAAAATCAGTTTAACTCAAAACACTTTTGTTTCCGAATTGCCAATGAAATGAAAAATCTGTTGTTCATCCAGCTCTACTTGGAAGCACAACCTGTTTTCATAGTGCTCTTAACAATAATTTTATATATCGATCTATATCTGCCAGTGACACAAGTTGACAAAAATCCATTGTTTATAGTATTGAATCTTTGTTAGTTGTGAATTTTCATGTTATGTGGTATTCTTTTCTTTAGCCCATTTTTGCATGGCACAGTTTTCATGATAGAAAGATTATTTGCTGTAATCTTTGTAGAAATGTTTTAGTAGTATACTATAGATCTGGAAGTAATGAAGGAATTGTTATTCTCAGGTACATATTTCTGTTATAACTGGGCAGAGTTTAATCCATGGTTATTTTTGTACATATCTTTAACTTCTAATTATGAACACACTTCACACACCATTTCACAAAATCATTACTTGACAGACATATTAGTAAACTAGGATTTCCATAATGAAACATTTAAGTTCATTACAATTTTCATTTTCTACTGTTCAAGGACTGTCACCATATCATTATTATGTTCTGTAATACTAAAGTTAAGTATTTAATTCAGTGATCACATAATGTATATGATTATTGCTCGTACATTGTAGAATGCAGGGTTTGCTCTAATTTTATATGGGGATGGAAAGATGCTCCCTTATTTCATAAAGGTATATAATGAAATTGTGATGCCCGGTCATGCAACATAAAGGGGGAATACCAAGACCACATCTGGGCACATCAGTGTCAACAACCTGATTCCTAGGATCTCATTGCTCTATAATAGTTAATTAGATGATAAATTCAGTGCAAGTTAAAAATTTCTCCACCTGAGCCTTTGGTATACTTTGCACTAAATAAAGACATTTGATAAAATATTCTTTTTTTTTAATTCCTACTTTTCTCAGTAGAATTATTGGAAAGGGACAGCAATGTTGGTTTCTCAGCTAGGAAGCTCCACTAGCCATTCTCCACTGAAGATGGCTTAAAACAGAAGCAATATAGCCTCTTTTCCACATTGTCCTTATAATAAATCCTGAGTGCACTAAAATGGGATTTAGCCCTTAAATGGGAAAACATTTTTTTCTCATTTCATTAATTTCATATTTTAACACCAATAACCTTTCTTTGCCCCATCAATATTCTGGTTTTGCCGTTTCATGTACCATGTGCTAGATAATAACAAAGTAATAATAAAGAAGGTTCCTTGCTTGTAAAACTAAACTAGATTTAAGAGAGCTATTCATGGAGGTGCTGTAACTGCAGCTAGTAGCATTCCTCTGGCAAAGCCTATCTTCCTGTAATCTGTGCTTCTCCCTTCAAGTTCCATGGAGGTTGTTACATTTGAAAGTGTAGTCACCATTCATACATCATGCATATATAAGCTTTATAAATGTATATAAATATAAACTTTAAAGGCCTTCCATAAAATTTCTTCTTCTTGAACTGTTCCCTTATTAGCACTAAGGACATGATGCTTCAATACCTCCGTGGTTAAGCTATGGAATCAGGGGCGGCTTTAGGCCCCATCACGCCAAGCGCGTGCTTGGGGCGGCATGCCGCGGGGGGCGCTCTTCCGGTCACCGGGAGGGTGGCAGGCGGCTCCGGTGGACCTCCCGCAGGCGTGCCTGCTGAGGGTCCGCTGGTCCCGCGGCTCCGGTGGACCTCCCACAGCTCCGGTGGACCTCCCGCAGGCGCGGGACCAGCGGACCCTCCGCAGAGCGCCCCCCGTGGTGTACCGCCGTGCTTGGGACGGCAGAGCACCCCCCGCGGTGTACCGCCGTGCTTGGGACGGCGAAATCGCTAGAGTTGCCCCTGTATGGAATGATACAAAGTAGACTGCATTTTTCCTTTCTGTTGTACAGATCTCTCCAATGGACAGTATTCAGATAGTGTGAGAACAATGTTGAGATTGATATGGCACCAATGATATTTTAAGACAGTAATATGTAGCAATTAAGACAAGATAGAAAATAGAAAATTGTGCACTGAGAAATTAAAAATATCTCTGGTGTTCTGATTGTGTAACTGCCAGACATCTGCTCATTTATCATTCATAATCACATTAACTTTAAAATGATTTTGGTATTTTTTTTCTGAGACAGAAATCCATGGATATCACAAATACTAGTTAAATTCAATAAGTCAAATGATTTATGTACCTTTTGTTACATAGACAGAACTAATTCCTTGTTTCTGAAGAGTTTGTTATTTTTTCAAAGAAAATATATAGTTGAAATAACAGTTAATGTTCTGTAAGGGGAACATCCAGCTACACAAACCTCAAACACAAGGAAATGTCCAGTTAAATATCCAGGCTTCTTTAACATGCCTGAGCCCCAACACATTACGTTCATCACTGGCACAGATAGACTCCACCCCTATGTAAGTAAGTCCTGCAACATGTACAGTAACATACCATATTCTTCACACTCATTCTACAATGTAAAACGTTAACTCCAACTTCAATGACATAAACATACATGTCTGCTGGACTGAATGATGTGTTATTTTCCTATAGGGAAGTATGAGATTGGAGTCTGGCACTGGGACAAGTTAGAAGGCTGCTTTCACTTCCATAGATTAAAAGGCCAGAAGGGACCATTGTGATCATCTAACCTAAATGCCTACATAACACACACAGACCATAGGACTTCCTTGAATTAATTCCTGTTTGAACTGGAGCATAGCTTAGAAAAACTCCAGTGGAGATAGGAAACCATGCTGCATATCTGCCTTTGAGTGAAACACAACTTTCTGTTTCATTATAGAGCTCTTCTATCAATGACACTATCTTCCCAGGGACACTGAGTCATCAGATCTGCTCCCACAAATTTGCTCAATGCACTGAACCAAAGGCCTGACAAAAGTCTATAAAAAGTGCCATGTATGACTTATAAAATTCAACCATCTTCTCAAAAAGCTGTCTCAAGGTAAAAATCTGGTGAAAGGTGGAATGACCAGGTCTAAAGCTGCAATGAGTATCCTGGCCTTTGCCACAAAATGCATAATTAATTTGAAATGTTAACATGGAAGTGAAGACTTTGCCTGGGACCAACAATAGCATAATACCTCTATAGTTGCTATATTTGGTCTTATTGCCCTTTTGAACAGAGGCAGAATAACACCCTTGTTCCAGGCATCAGGGATGATATTAGTGTGTTAGCTTATCTGGAAGAGTCTATGCCGCCACAGTGTAACAATACACTGAATACATAAAAAAAACTGTCTTAGAATTCACATGTCTGTGGGCAGCCGACAATTGAGGAGTGCCTTGAAATGATCTTCCCATTGATGTGACTGATGCTGCCATCCTGATTCTTTACTGGACAAGCTGGTGCCAACTTCCCTGTAAACACTGTAAAATTGAATAGATGGTGTGGAGATTGTTTTCAATTCTTGTTGTCTTCATCAGCTGCTCCGTAGTAAGTGATAGGACAAGATAGAAATGGTGATATTCAAAACCAAACCCAGCAACCACTTCCATCAGCACTGGTTCAGTTTCAGTGGATTTCCTTGTATGGACAAGTATCAGAGGGGTAGCCGTGTTAGTCTGGATCTGTAAAAAGCAACGAAGAGTCCTGTGGCACCTTATAGACTAAAAAGCCGTATTGGAGCATAAGCTTTCATGGGTGAATACCCACTTCGTCAGATGCATGTGGTGGAAATTTCCAGAGGCAGGTATAAATATGCAGGCCAGAATCAGTCTGGAGATAACGAGGTCAGTTCAATCAGGGAGGATGAGGCCCTCTTCTAGCAGTTGAGGTGTGAAAACCAAGGGAGGAGAAACTGATTTTGTAGTTGGCAAGCCATTCACAGTATTTGTTTAATCCTGAGCTGATGGTGTCAAATTGCAAATGAACTCAAGTTCAGCAGTTTCTCTTTGGAGTCTGGTCCTGAAGTTTTTTTGCTGCAGGATGGCTACCTTTAAATCTGCTATTGTGTGTCCAGGGAGGTTGAAGTGTTCTCCTACAGGTTTTTGTATATTGCCATTCCTAATATCTGACTTGTGTCCATTAATCCTTTTACGTAGGCAATTTGTATGAACAAATTATTAGAACGGAAGACCTACAAATTCCAAAGCATGAGTAGCAAGGAATGCCATTAAATGGCTGGCAATCATGCAGATATCAAAAGCTTTGGTGGCATGACAAGATTGCCAGTGATGGACATAACCTGAATATCCAGCCATAGCACCTGATGGACCCAGCCAGAGAACAATCTGGGAGGCACTTGATATGCAAGGAGGCCACATCCCTTTGGGATTTGCCATGATGATTGTGATGGTTGGTTGATGATAACAGTATCTTAGAAAAAACATCCCATCTTGATTAAAAATGTCCACTGATGGAAAATTCTCCACAACTCCTGGTAAGATGTACCAATGGTTAATTACCTTTACTGTTAAAAACGTACATCTTATTTCTAATCTGAATTTGTATAGTTAAATCTTCCAGCCATTGGATGTTTTCATACCTTTTATCTGCTAGATCAGGGGTCGGCAACCGGTGGCTCGCAGCTTGCCAGGGTAAGCACCCTGGCGGGCCGGCCCGGTTTGTTTATCTGCCGCATCGGCAAGTTCGGCCGATCGCGGCTCCCACTGGCCGCGGTTCACGGTCCCAGGCCAATGTGGGAGGCAGGAAGCGACGCGAGCTGAGGGATGTTCTGGCCGCGGCTTCCTGCCTCCCGCATTGGCCTGGGACCGCGAACCGCGGCCAGTGGGAATCACGATCGGCCGAACTTGCCAACGCGGCAGGTAAACAAACCGGGCCGGCCCGCCAGGGTGCTTACCCTGGCGAGCCGCGAGCCACCGGTTGCCAACCCCTGTGCTAGATAGAAGAGCCCATTATAAAATTTGTGTTCCCCATATACTTATAGAGTGATAGTCACCCTTAAACCTTCTCTTTGATAGAGATAAAGAGCTCAATCTGTTTAGTTTATTACTGTCAGGTATGTTTTCCATCCCTGAAACATTCTTGTTGCTCTTCTTTGAACCCTCTCCAATTTTTCAACATTTTTCTTTGGTTGTGGACACCAGAACCGAACACAGTAATCTAGTAGTGGCCAAATACAGAGGTAATATAATCTCCCTTCTTTTACTCAATATTTCTGTTTGTACATCCAAGGACCACATTAGCTCTTTTGGTGACAGCATAACAGTGGGAGCTCATGTTCAGATGACTATCCACCATGACTTTCAAATCCTTTTCAGAGTCACTGCTTCCCAGGATGCAGTCCCCCATCCTGTAATTTTGATCTACACTCTTTGTACCTAGATGTATGACTTTATAACTGGCTCTTTTGAAATGCATATTGTTTGCTTGTGCTCATCTTAACCAGGAATTCAGATCACTATGTATCAGTGACCTGTTTATTATTTACCACTCTCCCAGTCTGTGTCATCTGCAGACTTTATCAGTAAGGATTTTATATTTTCTTCCAAGTCATTCATTAAAAATGTTAAATAGCATAGGTCCAAGAACCAATCCCTGTGGGACCTCACTATAAACACACCCGCTCTGATAAAATGTCCTGCTGACTGTTACATTTTGAGATCTATTAATTAGACCAGGGGTCGGCAACCTTTGGCATGCAGCTTGCCAGGGTAAGCACCCTGGTGGGCCGGGCCAATTTGTTTACCTGCTGCATCCGCACGTTCGGTGGATAATGGCTCCCACTGTCTGCAGTTTGCCATCCCAGGCCAATGGGGGCGGCAGGAAGTGGCATCCAGCACATCCCTTGGCCCATGCCACTTGCCGCCACCCCCATTGGCCCGGATCAGTGGGAGCCGTGATCTGCCGAACCTGCGGATGCAGCAGATAAACAAAGTGGCCCGGCCCGCCAGGGTTCTTACTCTGGTGAGCTGTGTGCCAAAGGATGCCAACCCCTGAATTAGCCAGTTTTAATCAATTTAATTTGTATCATGTTGATTTTGTATCATTCTTATTTCTTAATCAACATGTCATGTGGTACCAAGTCAAATGCCTTACATCAGCACTACTGCCTTTATCCACTATATTTGTAATCTCAACATAAAAGATATTAAATTAGTTTCACAAGATCTATTTTCCATAACCCCATGCAGACAGACCTTAATTATATTATTAGTAATAATTCCAATACATGTAGGTGGATCCCTGGTCACAGGAAGTCAGTGATGCTCCATGCACACAGGAGTCTGCCTACATGGATGTCAGTTATAGGATCTGGGCCATAGTATTGCACACTCTGTACAAATTATGACATGAGAAGAGGAGCAATAGCCTATGTCATGTATCTTAATGCACCAGGCATCAGAGTAGATACTAGGATAATGTCTCATTAATATAAATCATATCAAATAACTTGTACTAATTGTAATCAGCTTCTGAGTAATACAACTGTGGGTGAAATCCTGGCCCCATTGAAATCAATTGAAAACTCATATTGACCTCAATGGAGCCATGATTTCACTCTAAAACTGTGTCAAAGAGAAGGGTACGTGGAGGGGGAATGAAAGGGAGATTTTTACCACATGGCAGCCCTCCACAAGAGTGGAGAACAGTGTCTGTGTACACAATTCTTTCCACTCATTAAGTCTCATTTGCTGCTTTTCTGTTTCCCTCGATGCAACACCATTAACCTCAGTTAAGTGTTAATTTTGATGGAGTTACACCAGGGATAGATTTTGCCCATAATGTTTAAAAATGTTAATAGCTCACTTGGAAAGGGCCCATGACAAAAAATGATGGATACAATCTATGTAGGAGGAAAGGAAGGCAAATCATGTCAAAAATAATTGGCAAGAGGCATGTTTGGGTGGGAATTTAATAAAGCACTTTGCATTGACCTAACATTGCTCCCATTGAAGTGGCCAAACCACTAAAATAGGTTCATATGGAACACATATCCATTTATACAGAATATGATAAAATACAAGATAAACTGGTTGAATTAAGATTGATGTCTCCATAGCCTTGCATTTGAATTTTCTTGTATATGTAGGTTCTGTTCTAGGAATAGTATGCAAAGCTAGTTTCAGTTTGTTTAGATACAGATTTTCAATATAGATTGCCACTGATATTGTCTTTAAAGGCCTGTTCTGAATATATATTGACGCTGATAGTGTTTCCACAGACATTCGCACTCGTTGTCAGAGACCATTTCATTATTACAATACAGACATGCCACTTGATTTTTTTTTGTAACATACAGTTGAATTTGCTTTTAAGTATAAATGTATAAAAATAAACGTTAAGAAACATAAGTGATTAGGGCTTGTATTTGTTCTTCATAGGTTCATGTAAAAGATTGACTAAAACTAAACTATTTAATACAAGTTTCATAAATTTGTTTTCTTCAGTGCGATCTAGGATATCTTTTTACTCCTGGTAAGGTTAGTGGGAGTTAAAAATGTGTATTTATAGTAGGCTAGAACTACACTATTATCATTGCAAGTCAAATGATGCACAAGTGAACACACATTCATACATGTAAAAACTTTCTCTGAATACATTGATATTCAAGGCTATCGTTATTTTTCTCTCCCTGCTTACTACAAATGATGTATATCCCTGAGGGTAATGTATTCCAACCTTGTGAATTCATTTTGTTCTCTTCAAATATTTATTTTAATTAAATATGTCAACAAAATCAAAGCATTAGTGATTATCACTGAATTAAAATGAAAAAAGTCAAGCATTGTGTGTGTTTGTAAAAATAGAAAAGAGAAAACATAATCCATAAAAAGATAAATACATTTACATTACTTTTGTAGCATCATAATATACAATACTGTGTGGACCAAATACTGACATCTTATGTTTGTGTGGATGAGGGTGGGAGAAATATATTATTAGCAATGCATTTTCTTTTGTGCAGATTCCTTGCAGGGCTCGAGGGGGAAGGTCATGGGGTGGGATGGTCTTTTAAGAGGGTTTGGGCTTACGCCTCCCACCTGTGACCATTTAGCTATCTCTCAGCTGGTGAGATAAAAGGCCAACAAGCAGCTCACTTGGTGAGGGAACGGAAGGGAGGGAGTGTTTCTTCTGAGGCTCTTGATACATGTCCAAAATGAAAGACCTGGCTGCAGTTACCTGCTATGTTGGCAGCAGCAGAAGCCCACTGAGGCAAAGGTGTTAGGAAGAGCCAGTTGGCACTGCTTGGTTTACCTGTGTTGAATTGTGTTTGAATATTAAATGCATCCTTTGGGAAAGGAACTGAAATACCAATGCTAGGGAAGCCTCATTAAAGCACTGGCCAGTGAGTTGGCCCATCAACTTGTGAGAGAGGGGAAATGGAGGCAGACAAATCTGGGGAGACCTTGCTGTGTGGAACAATTTGAATCCACTCTGCGCCTGTGCCTCTAGCCCAATTTTTCTATATATGTGCTGGGAAGCAGGAGACAGTGATGTAGAGCAGATTAATTTCTCCACCCACCTACATATTGGATGGGAGATCCACATGTATTAGGCCCTCTACATGGCATGGATTTGAGAGAATGATCACACTCAAAACTTTTTACTCAGTCATTATTCACGTAAACTTCCATTAAAGTGATAGGAATTTGGCATTTGACTGAAGAAACACTGATTTAAAAATCTGAAATATGCCCTATTGAATCCCTCCCCTCTCTTTCTCTCTCTCTCTATATATATATGTGTGTGTGTGTTTGAGTTTTGTTTTCTTCTTTAAGGTACTAAACAAAGATGGAGTGTTCAGGTAACAAAGTGGCATGTTGACCACCTAGTTAGCAGGTGTTGAAAACCTTGTACAAAGTGGCGGAAATCTGCTGCATGACTATGACACATTTGTTATTTTAACTCCATTCTGGATATAAGGGAGATGAAAGTAGCTCCCAAGAAAGATGGAGATGAGAGGAAACAGGCCATCTAGGGTTGAGAAGATCTTGTAAGGAAACCCTTTGGACAGTCTGGCTTAGGGAGGAAGTTTAGGCTGAGGTTTGTGTTAGCAGTAATGCCACACTTCAGGAAGGAGGTGAGTTTGGATGCTAAGTTAGGACCTACGTGCTCTGCTGAGCCTGGGATAGACACTCAATCTGGTCACTGGCCACTTTTACAATTGAGTATTCTGCTCTATTCACCCTAAGTGCATGGAGAAAGGTGAAGCGATATTATGAACTCTATAACTGATAGTGTCCTCTGAGTAAACAGTATATGCTCATGCAGCATAGTTGTAGCGGTGTCAGTCCTTACCCACCTTGTCACTATAATATCTGCTCATGTTATTTTGCCTGTTTCATTTTCTTTCTGGATGACTGGTATCCTGGAAAGGTGTGATTTCCACCTCCATTTAGACTAAGAGTCAAACTTTTCTTTGGATTTCTACTTCCCGTTTCCACTGTTGCTTTTGTACTTCAGGGGACAGAACACAGAGGAATTGCTTTTCATTATAATTCTCTAGCATGCTCCAATTTTGTCAAGACATAACTTTTCCAGAAACTAATTCAGCTTTATGTACTGTGGGTGTTAAATTAGCACTACATATGAATTGATCCACAGTTAATTTAAAACAATGCTTTTAGCAGATACTAATAACTGCTAGTTACAGCATCAGATAAAGAAGAGTGTTGTGAAGTTAGAACAAAATGTCCAGTCAGTAAGTCACATTTTCATCTTATAGTTTGTCTGACAAATTGTCATCATAAAAATGTACACATCTTTCATTGCTTAATGCTCCCTGATTCCTACTGTAACAGATATTTGTACTTTAACATGGCAGTCCCAGAGCTGGACTCTCTCAGAGGCATATTGAACAAACCATGTCATTAGTTATGGTGTTTCAAGAGCAGCCCCTCTTTACAATTAAACGGTTGCTGCTAAGTTGCATGGCCACTTTCTTACTACAGAACTTCTCCAACCCCAGAAAGTTTTCCCAAGGTTTTGCTGACATCAGAATCCATGATACAACAAAGATAAGGACCATCGTGATTTTCATTGTTTAGTAGGCATGGGCATATGATACACTCCAATGCACTGAGCATCTGGGTATGTCCACATGGTAGTGACCAATTTAATATAGTCCTGGAGCACATATCACTTGGTGGGGAATTCAGTGTTGCCTAGTAGATAGAACACATGACTGGGACTAAGGAGACCTTAGTTCAGGGATCAGCAACCTTTGGCCTGCGGCCCGCCAAAGGCGCGGGAAGTGGCGCAGGCCGAGGGATGTGCTGACCGCTGCTCCCCGCAGCCCCCATTGGCCTGGGACTGCGAACCGCAGCCAGTGGGAGCCGCGATCTGCCAAATCAGCAGACGCGGTAGGTAAACAAACCAGACCAGCCCATCAGGGTGCTACCAAAGGTTGCCGATCCCTGCCTTAGTTCTGTTCATAGCTCTGCCATAGGCCTATTGGGTGAGATTGGGCAAGCCACTTCACCTCTCTGTTCCTCCATTTCCTTATCTGTATAATGGGGACCGTGATACTGACCACCTTGTAATGTGTTTTGAGCATGAAAAGTGCTGTATGAGGTAGGTATTGTTATTAATTATCATGACAAAGGTTGCCTTTAACATCTTTTCTCTCCCAGAGTACTGTATAATAGGGAAACAAATGGTGTAATAATGTCTCCATTTTAATTGACCTGATGCATTGCTAGAGGACGTTTCCTATAAAAAAATCAATAGAGAAGTGCTTTGGAGATACATTGATGATGAAAAATGAATGCAGATAATTTTTGCTTTGGCTTGATAGACTACAGAGACTGATATTGATTATTTTAAATGGTGTATTTTTATTTCACTGTTTATTGAATGACTAAAACTTCTTTCCTCTGTGGAAGAGTTGTGCTAAAGTAAAATTAAGGTTTTTCATTTAAATTCCCAGAGCAACAAAGCAGATGCTGAAATTCCATCCTTCACCAACTCTTGAAGTTGGAGAAGTCTCTGTGGAGTAGATAATCCTGTGTGTGGCTTTACCTAGACATAACTAATGTGAGATAGATTTCTAACCTTAACCTCAGAATACCTTTGCTTTGGTTGGATTTACATGGATGCAGTATTATGTTAATGTATTATCGTTTGGAGCTTTTCCCACCACATGGCTACAATGTATCTAAATCAATATCTGTAAAGTGGGTTAGGTAGTACTTACACTACAGCAACATGTGCGTTCAGGAGAGGAGCAGTCACACCAGTACAAGGCTCTCACACATTTTTATTTTCACAAAGGCCATCAGCTAGCCAGCATATTCCGTAAGTGGGTAGTCTAGGTCAGGGAGATGTCATGGGGAATGTGCTGATTAAGTGTATCTTGTCTGCTCCCTATTTATCCCCCAATTGCAAACTAACTTGCCATCCTCCTCTTGTTTGACACTTAGTCTTCCCGGCTAGCATGGGGGCATTGGGTGTTCAGTTTTAAACATCCCTGGCTGGACAGCTTATTAAGGCAAGGTTAAAACAATAGTAAAGAAGCACTGTGCTGTGCTGTCAGTAGCAGCTGGCTACTGGTGATGAGTGCTACCAGTTCGCAACCCCATGGCCAGCAACTGAAAGTCTGGGGGAAAAAATTAAACTTTAACTGTGAAAACATTAAAAAACTGGGACAAAATCAGTGTCAGCAGGGGGGCATAAATGATTGTTTTTTAGGGCTGTCGATTAATCGCAGTTAACTCACGCAATTAATTCCAAAAATTAATCGTGATTAATAGCTGTTTTAATCACACTGTTAAACAATTGAAATTTATTAAATATTTTGGATGTTTTTCTACATTTTCGTATATATTGTATTGTCACTGAAATCAAAGTGTATATTATTTTTATTACAAATATTTGCACTGTAAAAATTATAAACAAAAGAAATAGTATTTTTCAATTCACCTCAGACAAGTACTGTAGTGCAATCTCTTTATCATGAAAGTTGAACTTACAAATGAAGAATTATGTACAAAAAAACTGCATTAAAAATAAAACAATGTAAAATTTAAGAGTCTGCAAGTCCACTCAGTCCTACTTTTTGTTCAGCCAATCGCTCAGACAAACAAGTTTGTTTATATTTGCAGGAGATAATGCTGCCCACTTCTTGTTTACAGTGTCACCTGAAAGTGAGAACAGGTGTTGTTATGGCA
This sequence comes from Mauremys mutica, assembly GCF_020497125.1. Classification (NCBI taxonomy): domain Eukaryota; kingdom Metazoa; phylum Chordata; order Testudines; family Geoemydidae; genus Mauremys; species Mauremys mutica. The sequence continues at coordinate 83,218,393 of NC_059078.1, forward strand.
GTGTTGTAGCCAGTGTTGCAAGTTATTTACATGCCAGATGCGCTAAAGATTCATATGTCCCTTCATACTTCAACTGCCTTTCCAGGGCACGTGTGCCATGCTGATGACTGGTACTGCTCGATTATGATCCAAAGCAGTGTGGACCGATGCATGTTCATTTTCATTATCTGAGTCAGATGCCACCAACAGGAGGTTGATTTTCTTTTTTTGGTGGTTCGGGTTCTCTGGTTTCTGCACTGAAGCATTGCTCTTTTAAGACTTCTGAAAGCATGCTCCACACCTCATCTCTCTCAGATTTTGAAAGGCACTTCAGATTTTTAAACCTTAGCTCTAGTGCTGTAGCTATTTTTAGAAATCTCACATTGGTACCTTCTTTGCGTTTTGTGAAATCTGCAGTGAAAGTTTTCTTAAAGGGAACAACATGTGCTGGGTCATCATCTGAGACTGCTATAACCTGAAATATATGGCAGAATGTAGGTAAAACAGGACAGAGGGTATACAGTTCTCCCCCAAGGAGTTCAGTCACAAATTTAACTAACACGTATTTTTTTTAATGAGTCTCATCAGCATAGAAGCATGTCCTCTGGAATGGTGGCCAAAGCATACAGGGGGCACACACATGCTTAGCATATCTGGAAGGTAAATCCCTTGCAATGCTGGCTACAAAAGTGCCATGCAAATGCCTGTTCTCACTTTCTGGTGACATTGTAAATAAGAGGAGGGCAGGATTATCTCCTGTAAATGTACACAAACTTGTTTGTCTTAGCAATAGGCTGAACAAGAAGTAGGACTGAGTGTACTTGCAGACTCTAAAATTTTACATTGTTTTATTTTTAATGCAGTTTTTTGTACATAATTCTACATTTGTAAGTTCAACTTTGATGATAAAGAGATTGCATTATAGTACTTATGTTAGGTGAATTGAAAAATACTATTACAGTGCAAATACTTGTAATAAAAATAAATGTAAAGTGAGTACTGTACACTTTGTATTCTGTGTTGTAATTGAAATCAATATATTTGAAAATGTAGAAAACATCCAAAATATTTAAATAAATGGTATTCTATTATTAACAGTGCAATTAATCACCATTTTTTAATCGCTTAACAGGCCTATTTTTTTTTGTTCTTTTCTTTTTAGTGTTAGCATGAATATGATCAAAATCACCCTTGTATATAGTATATATTTTGAGGATCAGAGGCTCCCCAGTAAAATAGAGGTGTGGGCTGGAGCCCCTTAGTCAACCCCATCCACTATTAATCCATCACTGATGCCAGAGATTATTGCACTCAACAAGAGCTCAAGCTTCACTCTTATCCACCACCAAGTACTGACATATCTTCATTAGCCACTCTTCTTTCATTGTTTATATTCTAAATTGTTAATGCTTTCAGCTCCAGAGGGAGGAGTTCCACATTTCAGTGGTTATATCTCGTATTTATTGGGCTTTTGGTGTGGATTCTGTTGCTCCAGTGCTGTACAAATGACTCAGATTAGTCACTCACAAAAGAGAGAGAGCCGTAACAATAAAAGTTTTGCAATGAACCCTTCTCCAGGCCAACTTCTGATTTAAAAAAAGGATTATGATTGTCTAGACTAGTCTTCAATACAAATGAGAACTGAATAATAAATGGCTTATATTTCTAGGGCTTTGCTATGTGAGAGACCTATTTTGATAAAAGCAGCAGAGTCCTGTGGCACCTTATAGACTAACAGACGTATTGGAGCATGAGCTTTCGTGGGTGAATACCCACTTTGTCGGATGCATGAGACTATTTTGATACTGGTTCAACACTTTATGAAATGGTTTATGCTGATGATGTATCTTCAGGCTATCTTGTAAGGGCAAAATATTATCTTTAAAATACTAATAAAGATGCCAAGGACTTCTTGGGTCAGAAATCAATCAAGCTATTAAGACTGAGCTAAGGAAAAAGTTTTACTATACTATATAGCCTATGTAATGATGGAGGTGCTGGGCTCAAGCAATGCTTTTGCTTTCATAACTGATGTGGCAAGCCCAGAGGTGCTGGGGCTATGAACTGCCAAGCTGAGAGGTGCCGGGGCTCAGCCCTGGCAAACCCCGGCACAAATGAAGCATTGACTGTATAATGGAAAAGTTAAGAGGAGACTAATGGAGTGGGTTAGGATGACAGGGTAGATGGAGATCAGGGTATGGGCTAAAGCAATCTCTTTCTGTAATTCTACCAGATCATTCAAGATAAGGGACAGGTCATATTAGTACTAAGATTAAAGCTCTTCAAAGAACACCTTCTTGCTGAAAGAGGTGGTATTAGTACTTCAGTAGAAGGTGATTTTCCCGTTGACTAACTTGCGGTTAGGGGGCACTATACTATTGGGATAGGACATAAAAATAAAACAGAGACTCTGATATTATTTCATTTAAGAACAGCATAGCTTGTTTATTTACAAAGGAAAGGGTGGGGAGTTATCTCTGGCCAAAGGTGATGACATTCTAGTAATCTAGATTCCTCAAATTTCATCTGGATACAGAATTAATCTTCATTTCCTGTCTAAAACTGTTGTACGGTGTTTCGGTTCCCTCTTACCAGCTGTTATGGAGCTGTTGTGTTTCTTCTGGTGGGTTGTACTGCTGCTATTTTCCATCTAGCCCGAGATACAGCCTAGCTCCCAGTAAGCGGTGCATAAAATATACAGCTTCCCCAAACAGGGACGGCTCCAGGCATCAGCATTCCAAGCTGGTGCTTGGGACGGCAATCTGCAAGGGGCGGCAGTTCCTGTGTTTTCGCTGCCCCAAGCAGCGCGCCGAATTACCGCCGCAGACAGCGGGGGCAGTCTGTGTGCCTTTAGGGCGGCAGGTGCGTTTCCACGGTGGCCGCAATTCGGTGGCAGCTTCTATGTTTAGCTGTCTGTGGCGGCTTCAGCTAAACAGAGAAGCTGCCGCCAAATTGCCGCCGCCGCAGAAATGTGCCTGCCGCTCTAAGGGCACACGGACTGCCCCCGCTGTCCACGGCGGCAAATTCGGCACGCTGCTTGGGGCGGCGAAAACTGTAGAGACGGCCCTGTCCCCAAAGACACCTGTGCCTCTTTCTTTTGGGCATTTCTTCTGACTGTCTCCAGTTGGCACCCAAACCAGGCCTCTGGGAGTGGTGTCACTGTGGAGCCAACAGAGGCTTTCTGTCTCCAGGTCTCACCTACCTGATGTGTGTACCCAAAGCCTTGAAGTTATTCCTGAGTATATTGAGAGGAGAATATGAATCTTACATTTATCTCCCTCTCTATATATACATGTAACTCTAACATTAATGGAAGAGGAGAAATAATGTTTACTTAATATTTCATACTTCAGCTTAGTATTTATTTGACAGAACAGCTTTCTAATCTTGTGTATATCCAAAATTGCATATCATATGGGTGCGAATGAGTTTGCTTTTTTTTGGTAAACATGTCAGATTCATCAGCCCAGCTTTGCGTGTGACTGTTTCTGCAGCTCTAACAGTTCTACGGATATTTCAAAAGGTGACCATTTTTTGGCAAAAACAATGTGGATATATGCGTGTCAAGCTAGAGGGGCAGAAACAGCACTGGTTATACTGCCAGCTATAATAACCCCCAGTTGAGAGGCGAAACAGCAGCAACAAATTGTAAGTTGAGTCTTTGTCTGTCTAAAACAGACAATTAGATGGATTCTGAAGACTTGAGCAAGGATGATGTGGCAAAATGTTGAACACAATGTAGAGAGATTTTTTTCAAACTGTTCTGTAATTATGTGCATTACAGCAGTAAGGCTTTTCTAGAGTGGTAGCTGAACTTTTTTTTATATATAAATAATACTGTTCATTAAGCATTGAGACTTCAGTGGAAACTGAGGGCACTTAGCACTTCACAAGCTCAAGCCCTAAAACACTGGAATGTACTGATGAGTTAGAATACTATGCCTTATTTGCAATGATGCACACTTTCATACTTCATTACTTGTTGAAATTAGTTCAAGTTAGCTGCAAAGACTACAATGATTTTTGTTGCAAAAGGATCCCAGTTTCTCATAATTGCTGTATGAGAAATTAGATGGCGTATCCAATGAACTGAAACTCAAGCTGAAGAAAGGGGAATGTTTCAAGTTTCTTTTACAGATGGTCCTGGACCAAAATCATGGATACAAAAATCTCCAAACTTGAGGGAAGTTTGGTTCTCTAGTTTCTATGAAAATCCACATCACAGCTAAAAATCTTTAAGCCAAAAAATTGGGGTCTTGGTTAGTAGTAGACACCCAAGAAAAAATGTAACTTAGTGATTTTACTTGCTATATGTAAAAAATTGTCTTATTTTAAGAAATATGCAATATCAGTAGAGTCATTAATAGGGTTTTTTCTTTTCATTTTTTAAGCTAAAACCCCCTTCATTTTTCTCCCTCACCAAAACAAAACACTAAAATATAGTGACATTAGAGCAAGGGATACTAATTAAATAACATAGCTAATGATTTCTTTATTCAAAAGACTGTGAAATAAGAACAAGACATGTGCCAGCTGCAGCACAACTCTTCTGTGTTTTGCCCATGGGTAGGTAAGGACGACTAATGATAATCTTGTGTTAGACATAATGTAGCAGTTTCATGTGTCCCCAGTTGTTTCACCTAGCTAAAGTCAGAACTAATGGAAATATTATTATATGACAGAGCTCAACCAATCAGAGTAAGTGGCAGTGTTTTCAGACTCTCACTCTGTACAGATAAATGACTTTATTGGTACAGCTTTCATTGACTGTTGCTTAAAATGATCAAGAAGATTTAGTTCTTCCTCCCAGCTACATTAGGGAATAGCGGTATGTTTCATTAGTTCACAAAACCTTGAAAAGACTCTTGCATATATCCAGTAATGTCCTAGTTTATGTCAGTAAGGCCTTGTCTACACTACAGGACTATTTCGAATCTACTTAATTCGAATTTGTGGATTCGACCTTATGAAGTCGAATTTGTGTATCCATACTAAATACACTAATTCGAACTTCTGAGTCCACATTCACGGGGCTGGCGTCGACTTTCGAAGCGGTGCACTGTGGGAAGCTATCCCACAGTTCCCGCACTCCCCGCTGCCCATTGGAATGCTGGGTAGAGCCCCCAATGCCTGCTGGGGGAAAAAATGTGTCGAGGGTGGTTTTGGGTAACTGTCGTCATTGAACCGTCAATCACGCCCTCCCTCCCTCCCTCCCTGAAAGCGCCTGCGGGCAATCTGTTCGTGCACTTTTCTGGTCAGTGACAGCGTGGACGCCACAGCACTGCAAGCATGGAGCCCGCTGCGATCCTCGCCGTTTTCTCCTCCTCGCACTTTATCGTCCACCTCTTCCACATTCAGCTGCTGAGAAATTGGGTTACTTTTCAATGGTTCTGCAAGCACTGGGGGACCATAGGGGCCTTTTTACCAACATGAACGTCGTATGGCTGGGCAAGGTTCCTGATGCGTGTGTTCTCAGGAACTGTGGGCTGCTCAGACGCCTGCTGGAAGGTAGTTTCTTCCCGTACCACGAAATAACTGTTGTGGATGTGCATTTGCCTATAGTGATCCTCGGTGACCCAGCCTGCCCGCTAATGCACTTGCTCATGAAGCCCTATACAGGCGCCTGGGACAGCGACAAGGAACTCTTTAAATACCAGCGAGCAGCGAGCAGCGTGACCTGTGACTGTTCAGTTTCTTTACAGAGAAGCTGAACCTGCCCCTGTTTCTTTACCCAGTTACTGTTGACTCTCCTCTTCGGTTAAATACCCCGTTCTCCCCGTTTCCTCCACTTCCAAGACACGTGTAAAAATAAAATACATGTCACACTGTTACTGAGGAGAGGTTTCTTTATTCATGACTTTTCGTTAAAGGGTCGAAACTGGAACGCAGACTGCGGTGGGTAGGGTGTGCGCTGATGTAAAGACCACCTCTAAACTCAAGGAATGACAGGCTCCTGCTCCTACAGCGGTCCGCATTGCCGGACTGCTTGTTTCAGCGGAGCCTGCCATCCCTCCTTTTTGGGATTCTGTGTGCGGGGGGCTATGTGGCCTTGTGGCGGAGGAGGACGGATACAGATTCCTCTGCTGCGTGACTCAGCGGTCCACGACAAGGACCGCTGTATAAGATCTGTACCCGCCCTCCCCCGCTAAAAAGTCACATCCCCACCGCCCACACAGAACCTGGAAACCACCTCCCATACCGACCACGGTGCCTGCTGACTGCACTGTGTGTGCTGATCCGGCCCCCGTGTCTGTACCCTGCGAAAGGTGCCTGTCCTATGCAATTAGCAACGCACTTCCCCACGCACCCCATTCAAACACAGTCTTCAGTGAGGAAACATGACGGAAACAGTACTTAACAGCAAAGTATTTTTATTACTTAAGTACACAGTTATGGGATGGGACTGGGATTGGGACTTGTTTGAGTCCGGAAGGGAAGGACTTATGCAAACGTAGGGTATGAGAGCTTTTGGTTACTTGAGCACTCTGCTGGGGTGCAGTGACAGTATTCACGGCCCAGGGCGGGCATCCTCCTGGTTATTTAGGGTGAGGGGGGTATGTGACTTTGTGGCGGGGGAGGGCGGTTGCAGAGATACTGCCGGGGGCTCTGTCCTGCAGCGGTCCTGCAGAACATACACAAGTCGCCGGAGCGTGTCCGTTTGCTCCCTCAGTAGTACAAGCATTGCTTGACTCGCCCGCTTGTGTTCCTCACGCCACCTCTCCTCCCATTCGCTGTGTGAGCGCTGGTACAGAGAGACTTTCTCCCTCCACTGCCTCTGCTGGTCCGCCTCGGCTAGGTAGCAGCCCACACATTCATCGAAAATCGTGTCCCTTGTCTTTTTCTTTCGCCGCCTAATCTTCGCCAGCCTCTGCGAGGGGGATGCTGTGGAAGGTCTGGAGACAGTGGAAGCTGTGAGATGGGAAACAGTTAGTTAATTCCTTGCAATGATACTTTTTTGCGAACAATTAACTGAGTCTAGGCTGTCTCTGTGAATTTTTTGTTGAGACCCCTGTGCCTGCTGTTGTACAAATCATTTGCGCGGTGGATTCTGGGTAAATGTCGCCAGTCATTCCTTCCTCCGGGAAAGCAAGGGCAGACAATCATTTCGATCACGTTTTCCATGAAATGCCCTGGCACACGCCATAGCGTGGCAACACTGGACCCTATTTTGCCTTTTGTGTATGTCACCGTATGTGTACTGTATGCCGCTGACAGAGGCGGACCAGCAGCGCTACACAGCAGCATGCTTATGCTTTTGCATGACAGCAGCGATGGTTACCAGGCATACTGCACCGTCTACCATACCATGAACTGGTAAGAAGACGGTAATAATATGGTCATGGTTACCTGTCCTTTTGCACTGCGCCATTTGGTGCTGTCATAAGTGCCCCTGGTCGATCAGCCAGGGGCGCAAAAGCAAAATTTGGGAATGACTCCCCGAGTCAATCCCTCCTTTTTGGGTATCTAAAAATAGAATCAGTCCTGCCTAGATTATGTGCAAGTGTACTAGAGAACCACTGTATCATACAACCAGAGACCACAGCTGCTCTCTGTCCAATCCTGCATAAATTTTGAGCTGAACGCTATTCACAGGGTGTGCTCCTGAAACAACCCCAGCTGTTCATTCCGTTCTTCCCCCAGCCTTCCTGGGTTCCAATACCATTGTCCCCCCACTTGTGTGATGAAGTAATATAGAATGCATGAATAAGACACAGGTAGTCGTTTGTGAGAAATGAGTGGAAGGAAGCCTCCAGCTGCAATGATAGTCCAGAGATGACATTAAGGGGTGTGGAGGAGGGAGCCACTCATCTCTCTGCTAGTCCAGGGGCAATTGAATCTTTTCTTTACAATGAAGGGTGGGGGCTGATGGATCTCAGCCCCCTGTTGCAATGATGAGGACGGTTACCAGCCATACTGCACCATCTACCATGAAAAATTAGCAACAGGCGGCCTTGACCGACCGGTCCCAAGCAAGTTGGTACGGTTGTCATGGTTACCAGCCCTTTTGCACTGCCCCATGTGCCAATAGGCTGATGATGAGGATGGATTTCCATCGTTTTGTACCATCAGCCATCCATAGCGTGGGGGGAGCAAGGATGTTGGTGTTGAGTGCTGCACCATCGCGTCTATCTGCAGCATTCAGTACAGATACGGTGACATGTAAAAGAGTCAACAGAGGATTGTTTTCCCTTTAACTTCTGGGGGTCGGGGGGGTGCGTAAATTGCCGAGCTATGCCCCGACCCACCGCGGACACTGTGTTTGACCCTAGAAGCATTTGGAGATCAGCCAAGAATGCAAATGCTTTTCGGAGACAGCAGGAACTGTGGGATACCTTGCGTCCTCGTTCCCCCCTCCCTCCATGAGCGTCCATTTGATTCTTTGGCTTTCCGTTACGCTCGTCACGCAGCTGCGTGCTGAGTCTGTGCTATGCCGTCTGTCCGTTTATTTATTAAAAATACTTTGGACCAGGCGTAACGTAACATTTCTTCCACTACTTAGATGCAGGAGTCTCCGAGCGAGATCACCGTGAGGACAGGCACTGAAGGAGATAGAGAGCGCATGCTGCGTGAAATCTAGCACGAACCACGGACCTATGCAACCGTGCTCTGGGAGGCAGTGCTCCCTGAATACCGCATGAAAGCCTCGCGCGGAAAAGTGTGCTATCACGGAGCACCCAATAAGGCAGCTCTCCCCAGGAACCTCCTGCTGATGCTTATCGATTAACGGCAGGAGAGCTTCGTGGCGTTCTCCCAGGAGGATTTCTGTTCTATCCCCATATATAGAGAGCCCTCCTTTTCACACACTTCAGATTCCTGTTATATTAAGAATAAAAGTTAACATGGTTAAAGCACTTACCGACTGCTCCTACCCCTGATTCAGGATCCGGGTTCCTGGCCGGGGAGGGTTGGTAGGGGATCTCCGTGACGGTGATGAAGAGATCCTGGCTGTCGGGGAAACCAGCGTTGTAAGCGCTATCGCCTGCCTCGTCCTCCACAAACCCTTCCTCATCTTCCCCGTTCGTGAACATCGTCGAGGAACTGTCCGTCGACACTGTCCCATCATCAGAGTCCATGGTCACTGGTGGGGCAGTGGTGGCAGGCTCCGTAGCGTCCGTTGGCCGCTTTGATTTTTTGGTAGCCTTGCCTGGGGTCCTTGATTTTCACGCGGCGCTGCGTTGTATGACGGCTGTATCCTCTGTCTGTATCATGGCTTTGGAGACCTTCTCATAGGTCTTTGCATTCCGTTCGTTGGAGCGCAGCTCCGAAAGCACAGACTCCTCGCCCCACACACCGATCAGATCGAAGAGTTCCCGGTCAGTCTATGCCGGGTCCCTCTTTCTATTCAGAGATTACATGAACTCCTCTGCTGGAGAGCTCTGCATTGCTGCCGGTGCTGCGGAACTCGCCCCGATGTGCAACCAGAACGTCAGATTCAAACCGCCCAGACAGGAAAATGAATTCAAATTTTCGCGGGTCATTTCCTGTGTGGCTGGGCAGAGAATCCAAGCTTGGGCTGCTGTCCAGAGCGTCAACAGAGTGGTGCAGTGTGGGATAGCTCCCGGAGCTACTAAGTTTGATTTCCAACCACACCTAGCCTAATTCGAACTAGCCATGTCGAATTTATGCGTTACTCCACCTGCCGGGGTGGAGTACCAAATTCGAACTAAAGAGCCCTCTAGTTCGAATTAAATGGCTTCCTGGTGTGGACGGTTGAGCGGTTAGTTCGAATTAACGCTGCTAAATTCGAATTAAAGTCCTAGTGTAGACCAGGCCTAAGACAAGACATGAGACATATTGCTATGCTAGTGCTGGTATCTCCATCACTTACTATGATTTGTTAGCTTAACCTGGAAAAGACATTTTGTGCCCAATAGAATTTATATACAATATTATTTGGGTGGGAGAAAAGAAAACTTACTGAGTGTCCTAGGGATGTTTTTAAACCTGCCATAAATTTTCCCTAAAAAACTGACTGTAATGTTTTATATTTTGTTTCTGAGGACCTGATTTAAATATGGTATAATTACATTCAACCATTTAAACCATTTATTGCAATGCAACCTATGCTATGTTTCTTGAAATGTTCAAGTAATCCATACTTTGATCACTCTAAGAAAAACAAGGCAACAAAAATGTCGCTAAAATGGGATATTATATCTAGGGTTTTTCAAGCAATTAAAAAACTAATCATGATTAAAAATTAATTGTGATTAATCATGCTATTAATAATAGAATACCATTTATATAAATATTTTGGATGTTTTCCACATTTTCAAATATATTGATTTCAATTGCAACACAGAATAAAAAGTATACAGTGCTCACTTTATATTTATTTTTATAAAAAATATTTGCACTGTAAAAATAAGACTATTTTTCAATATATTTAATAAAAATATTGTAGTGCAATCTCTTTACATTTGTAAATTTAACTTTCATGATAGTGATGTACAAAAAAGAACTGCATGCAAAAATAAAACAATGTAAAACTTTAGAATCTACAAGTCCACTCAGTCCTACTTCTTGTTCAGCCAATTGCTCAGACAAACAAGTTTGTTTACGTTTGCAGGAGATAATGCTGCCTGCTTCTTGAAAATGAGAACAGGCATTCTCATGGCACTGCAGTAGCCGGCCTTGCAAGATATTTATGTGCCAGATGCGCTAAAGATTCATATGTCCCTTCATACTTCAACCACCATGCCAGGGAACATGCTGATGATGGGTTCTGCTCGATAACAATCCAAAGCAGTGTAGAGCAACGCACATTCATTTTCATCATCTGAGTCAGATGCCACCAGCAGAAAGTTAATTTTCTTTTTTGGTTGTTCCGGGTTCTGTAGTTTCTGCATTGGAGTGTTGCTCTTTTAAGACTTCTGAAAGCATGCTCCACACCTCATTCCTTTCAGATTTTGGAAGGCACTTCAGATTCTTAAACCTTGGGTTGAGTGCTCTAGCTATCTTTAGAAATCTCACATTGTTACTTTCTTTGCATTTTGTGAAATTGCAGTGAAATTGTTCTTAAAATGAACAACTTGCTGGGTTATCAGAAACTGCTATAACATGAAACATATGGAAGAATGCATGTAAAACACAGAGCGGGAGACATACAATTCTCCCCCAAGGAGTTCAGTCACAAATTTAATTAACACATTCTTTTTTTTAACAAGCATCATCAGCATGGAAGCATGTCTTCTGGAATGGTGGCAAAAGCATGAAGGAGCAATTGAATGTTTAGCATATCTGGCATGTAAATACCTTGCAATTCCAGCTACAAAAGTGCCATGCTAACGTCTGTTCTCACTTTCAGATGACCGAAGTGGGCAGTATTACCTCCTATAAATGTAAACAAACTTGTTTCTCTTAGCGATTGGCTGCACAAGAAGTAGGACAGAGTGGACTTGTAGGCGCTAAAGTTTTACATTATTTTGTTTTTGAGTGCTGTCATGATACCAAAAATAAATCTACATTTGTAAGTTGCACTTTCCTGATAAAGAGATTGCACTGTACAGTACTTGTATGAGGTAAATTGAAAATTATTTTTATCACATTTACAGTGCAAATATTTGTAATAAAAGAATATAAAGTGAGCACTGTATACTTTGTATTCTGTGTTGTAATTGAAATCAATATATTTAAAAATGTAGAAAAACATCCAAAATATTTAATATATTTCAATTTGTAGTCTATTGTTTAACAGTGTGATTAAAACTGTGATTAACTGTGACTATTTTTTGTAATCACGATTAATTTTTTGGAGTTAATCGTGTGAGTTAAGGGCGATTAATCGACAGCCTTAGTTATATCTGATACTAGAAGTACCAGATGTGTGAATGATGCTATTTTATTTGTATTAATAATTATAGTTTCATGTATATATGGTGTAAAATCCTGGCTCTACTAAAGTCAATGTCACAACTCCCTTTGACGTCACTGGGATCAGGATTTGACCTATTATGTCTGATAATTAGGAACTAATTGAGCATGAGTGGGACAATGAAATGGAAGTTTAGAACTAGTGAACATCATTTAGTTGAATTCAGCAAAGTAAGAAATCTGTTCAGAGCCCTGCAGTAAAAGGGCTTAAGAAATCTAAAATGGAATTCATCCCAATGCATAAGTCCTAAGCTCCACCCAAGCCCTACATTCTTGGCTAAGGCCTGGTCCACACTAGGACTTTAATTCGAATTTAGCAGCGTTAATTCGAATTAACCGTGCACCCGTCCACACGAGGAAGCCATTTAATTCGACCTAGAGGGCTCTTTAGTTCGAATTCGGTAGTCCACCCTGACGAGGGGAGTAGCGCTAAATTAGACATGGCTATGTCGAATTAGGCTAGGTGTGGATGCAAATCGAACTTACTAGCTCCGGGAGCTATCCCACACTGCACCACTCTGTTGACGCTCTGGACAGCAGTCCGAGCTTGGATGCTCTGAGCAGCCATATAGGAAAAGTCCCGGGAAAATTTGAATTCCTTTTCCTGTCTGGACAGTTAGAATCTCATTTCATGGTTGGACATCGGGGCGAGCTCAGCAGCACCGGCAGCGATGCAGAGCTCTCCAGCAGAGGAGTTCATGTAATCTCTGAATAGAAAGAGGGATCCAGCATAGACTGACCGGGAACTCTTGGGTCTGATCGGTGTGTGGGGCGAGGAGTCTGTGCTTTCGGAGCTGCGCTCCAAAAAACGGAATGCAAAGACCTACGAGAAGGTCTCCAAAGCCATGAGATACAGAGGATACAGCCGGAATGCAACACAGCGCCGCGTGAAAATCAAGGACCCCAGACAAGGCTACCAAAAAATCAAAGCGGCAAACGGACGCTACGGAGCCTGCCACCACTGGCCCACCAGTGACCATGGACTCTGACGATGGGACAGTGTCGACGGCCAGTTCCTCGGCGATGTTCGCGGACGGGGAAGATGAGGAAGGGTTTGTGGAGGACGAGGCAGGCGACAGCGCTTACAACGCTGGTTTCCCCGACAGCCAGGATCTCTTCATCACCGTCACGGAGATCCCCTACCAACCCTCCCCGGCCATTAACCCGGATCCTGAATCAGGGGAAGGAGCAGTCGGTAAGTGCTTTAACCATGTAAACTTTTATTCTTAATATAACAGGAATCTGAAGTATGTGAAAAGGAGGTCTCTCTATATATGGGGATAGAACAGAAATCCTCCTGGGAGATCTCCACGAAGCTCTCCTGGAGGTAATCTAAAAGCCTCCGCAGGAGGTTCCTGGGGAGAGCTGCCTTATTGGGTGCTCCGTTGTAGCACACTTTTCCGCACGAGGCTTTCATGAGGTACTCAGGGAGCATTGCCTCCCCGAGCACGGCTGCATAGGGCCCTGGTTTGTGCTGGCTTTCAAGCAGCATGCGCTCTCCATCTCCTTCAGTGACCGTCATCAGGGTGATCTCGCTCGGAGACTCCTGCATCTAATTGGGGGAATTACTGTAATGTTACGCCTGGTCCAAAGTATTTTTAAAAAATCTCCGGACAGACGGCATAGCAGAGACTCAGCACGCTGCTGCGTGACGAGCGTAACGGAAAGCCAAAGAATCAAATGGACGCTCATGGAGGGAGGGGGGACTGAGGACGCAAGGTATCCCACAGTTCCTGCTGTCTCCGAAAAGCATTTGCATTCTTGGCTGAGCTCCAAATGCTTCTAGGGTCAAAAACAGTGTCCGCGGTGGGTCAGGGCATAGCTAGGCAATTTACGCAGCCCCCCACCCGCCCCCGGAAGTGAAAGGGAAAACAATCCTCTCTTGACTCTTTTACATGTCACCCTATCTTTACTGAATGCTGCAGATAGACGCGATGGTGCAGCACTCAACACCAACATCCTTGCTCCCCCCCCCCGCCATGGGTGGCTGATGGTACAAAATGACTGGTACCCGTCCTCATCATCAGCCTATTGGCACATGGGGCAGTGCAAAAGGGCTGGTAACCATGCTGACTAACATCGGTAAGTTCAATCAAAGGCGCCTGGCCCTAATTTTTCCTGGTAGATGGTACAATATGGCTGATAACCATCGTCATCATAGCAACAGGGGGCTGAGCTTCCTCAGCCCCCACCCTTCATGTGTAAGGAAAAGATTCAATTGCCCCTGGACTAGCAACAGGATGCTGGGCTCCTCTCCTCCACACTCCTTAATGTCCTATCTGGACTATCATAGCAACTGGAGGCTGCCTTCCACTCATTTCTCACTAACAAGTCACTGTGTCTTATTCCTGCATTCTTTATTACTTCATCACACAAGTGGGGGGACAATGCTATGGTAGCCCAGGAAGGCTGGGGAAGAATGGAATGAACAGGTGGGGTTGTTGCAGGAGCACCCCCTGTGAATAGCATACAGCTCATAATCTATGCAGGATCTGACACAGAGCAGCTGTGCTCTCTGGTTCTCTGATACATTGGTTCTCTAGTACACTTGCCCATATTCTAGGCAGGACTGATTCTATTTTTAGATACCAAAAAGGAGGGATTGACTCAGGGAGTCATTCCCAATTTTGCCTTTTGTGCCCCTGGCTAAGAGCAGCCAGGGGCACTTATGACAGCAGCAAATGGTGCAGTGCAAAAGGACTGGTAACCATGCCCATCTTATTACCAATTTATGGTGTGGTAGATGGTACAATATGGCTGGTAACCATCTCTGCTGTCATGCAAAAGCAAAAGCATGCTGCTGTGTAGCGCTGCTGGACTGCCTCTGTCAGCGGCATCTAGTACACATATGGTGACAGGCACAAAAGGCAAAACAGGCTCCATTGTTTCCACGCTGTGGCGTCTGCCAGGGCAATCCAGGGAAAACGGGCTTGAAATGATTGTCTGCTGTAGCTTTCCCGGAGGAAGGGATGACTGACGACATTTACCCAGAACCACCCGCGAAAATGGATTTTGCCCCATCAGGCACTGGGATCTGAACCCGGAATTCACAGAGACAGACTAGACTGTGTTCATTGTTCACAAAAATTTATCTTTGCAAGGAATTCACTCCCTTTTTCCCATCACACAGCTTGGACTGTCTCCAGACCTGCCACAGCATCCCCCTCACAGAGGCTGGCAAAGATTAGGTGGCGAAAGAAAAAGACACGGGACGAGATGTTCGCTGAACTTATGGGGTGCTCCCGAGACGACGCGGACCAGCAGAGCCAGTGGAGGGAGACCCTGTCTCTGTACCAGCGCTCACACAGCGAACGGGAGGAGAGGTGGCGTGAGGAAGACAAGCAGGCGACTCAAACGCTGCTTGGACTAATGAGGGAGCAAACGGACATGCTCCTGCGCCTTGTGCATGTTCTGCAGGACCTCAGGCAGGAGGACAGAGCCCCCCTGCAGTGTATCTGCAACCGCCCTCCCCCGCCACAAAGTCCCATACCCCCCTCACCCAAAATAACCAGAAGGAGGGGCGCCAGAGGCCGTGTAAACTGTCACTGCACCCCAGCAGAGTGCTCAAGTACCCAAAAGCTCTCATACCCTAAATTTTGAGAAGTCCTTTCCTTCCCGCCTCACCCAAGCCCCCATCCCAGTTTCATCCCCTAACTGTCTAGTTGATAATAAAAAATACTTTTCTGTTAATTACTGTTTCCGTCATGTTCTTTTAGAGGAGACTGTGTTTGAAGGGGGGGAAGGGGGTTGGTAATTTGACAGGACAATCACCTTTACCAGGGTACAGACATGGGGGCAGGATCAGCAGCAGGTCACACACACACTGCAGTCAGTACGCACCCTGGTCGGTATGGGAGGTGGTTTGCAGGTTCTGTGTGGGTGGGGGGGTACGTGACTTTGTAGCGGGGGAGGGGGCTTACAGATCTCATGCAACGGTCCCTGTCCTGGACCACACAGCCACGCAGCAGAGGAATCTGTATCCGTCCTCCCCCGCCAAAAGGCCACATAGCCCCCGCACACAGAGTCCCAAAAAGGAGGGATGGCAGGCTCCGTTGAAACATCCAGTCCGGCACTGCAGACCGCTCTGGGAGCAGGAGCCTGTCATTCCTTGAGTTTACTGGCGGTCTTTACATCACTGCACACCCTACCCAGCACAGTCCGTGTCCCAGTTTCAACCCTGTAACGCAAAGTCATCAATAATGAAACCTTTGTAAAGTTACAGTGGAACATGTATTTTATTTTTAAACATGTGTTGGAAGTTGGGGAAGCGGGGTGGGCGGGATATGTAACTGCAGATGATAGTCAACAGTCACTTGGTAAAGAAACAGGGGCAGGTTCAGCTTCTCTGTAAAGAAACTGAACAGTCACAGGTCACGCTGCTCACTGCTCGCTGGTACTTGAAGAGTTCCTTGTCGCTGTGCAAGGCGCCTGCATAGGGCTTCACGAGCCAGGGCATTAGCGGGTAGGCTGGGTCCCCGACGATCACTATAGGCATCTGCACATCCCCAAGACTTATTTTGTGGTCTGGGAAGAAACTACCTTCCTGCAGGCGTCTAAACAGACCAGAGTTCCTGAAAACACGCACGTCATGAACTTTGCCTGGCCACCCGACGTTGATGTTGGTAAAACGTCCCCCATGGTCCACCAGTGCTCGCAGCACCATTGAAAAGTAGCCCTATTTCTCAGCAGCCGACTGTGGAAGAGGTGGACGATAAGGTGCAAGGAGTTGACA
Organism: Mauremys mutica; assembly: GCF_020497125.1. Taxonomy (NCBI): domain Eukaryota; kingdom Metazoa; phylum Chordata; order Testudines; family Geoemydidae; genus Mauremys; species Mauremys mutica. Next base: position 83,234,978 of record NC_059078.1, read on the forward strand.
ACGGCCATAACTGCAGCGGGATCCGTGCTCAAAGTGCTGTGGCGCCCGCGCTGTCACTGAGCAGAAAAGTGCATGAACAGATTGCCCGCAGGCGCTTTCAGGGACGGAGGGAGGGAGGGCGTGATTGACGGTTCAATGATGACAGTTACCCAAAACCACCCTCGACACATTTTTCCCCCAGCATGCATTGGGGGGAAATCCCAGGATTCCAATGGGCAGCGGGGAGTGCGGGAACTGTGGGATAGCTTCCCACAGTGCACCGCTTCCAAAGTCGACACTGGCCCCGTTACTGTGGACTCACACAGTCGAACTAGTGTATTTAGTGTGGATACACAACTTCGACTTCATAAGGTCGATTCCACAAATTCGAATTAAGTTGATTCGAAATAGTCTTGTAGTGTAGACATACCCTTACATGCGATTTTGAGGGCACCCGGGGGCCTTGTTGATTAAATAAGTACTGAGAGGGAAAACAATAGCTAGATCTATAGGCCAGGTTATGATACTCCTACTCATACTGAGTAGAATGTTTTACTCTTTTGCAGTCCCACTGAGGTTAATGATGGAGTAAGAGGCTATTAAGCATATGTAAAAGATGGTATTAAGCAATAAGTCGCTTCAGCATAAAAAGCATGAAGCTAAATTGGTTTATGAAGAATAGATCTTGCCAGGTAAACTTGACTACTTTTTTGATGGTTACATAAATTACGCCTGAATCAAAGCCCATCTGAAGTCACTTGAAAGTTGACTTCAGAAGTCTTTGGATCAGGACCATAGTAAATATAAAAAAAAAAGTCATGAATATAATATGTTGGGGTTTTAAGAAAACATTTGCTGTGAGAATCTCACTCTGAGTTTAATTTAAATCAGTTTGGAGAAGAACTTTGTCACATGGAATGAAAACTGTCTGCAGCAAAGGGTTGTGATATGGGTTTATGGGGAAAGCCTTGAATGTTTTAAATGATTTGCCAGGAAAGCCATCTGCTACAGGTGCTTTACCTGAATATAAATCTTGAATGGCCCTTGCTGTCTCTTGACCTGAAATGAGATTTTTTTCTGACCTATTTGATCAGGACAAAAGGAGTTGGGAGCTACACACTCAAGATTCAGATGAATTCTCCTTGATGAATGTTATTAACACTATTATATAGCAATTTATACAATTATCTGACTTGGTAACATTTGGGGCTTGACTTTGAAGTGACAAATGCTTTGCATTATAAAGGAGAGGTTATTCTTTTTCTTGTCTGTTTTTGACTCATGTTGACAAAAGCTTTTCGGCCTTTTCACTACTTGCAGTATCTGTCCCTGTCTGATCAGTATAATAGCAATTTTTTCTGGAAAATGTTCTATTTTATTTATACTTTGCATTTATATGAGTTCTTAGTAGATGTTTATTTCAAGTAATCAGAAATCCAGTACTGCCATCCCCATCCCTACATCATGAAGATTCCAGAGGGAATTAACAAACTGCTAGGAAAAAACAACAATAACTAGAGAAAGGAATTTTTACTTCAGAAAATGTAAGGTTAGCAAATGTGTAAAGACCTATGCTAAAGAAGTATATGCTTTTGCTTAAAGAGGTAACTTGTGTTGTCACCCTTACACCTGGTAAGCTTAGCAAAAAGAGCACTTGAAGTGCATGTTCATAAAGATCTGACTGATCAAATGTAATTTTTTTGGTGTTTGCATTTTTACTTTATGAAATGTTTATTTTTTTTAATGTACAGCAGTTGGAAAAGGTGTTTTATGGCTGCAACAACAGTACAACTTAATATTTAGGAAACTGGCAGATCGTATTATATGGTCTTTCTTTTAATCATTCAGTATAGGTCCAGTGCATGTCCACGAGTTCACTAGATCTCTCTCAAACTATAGCTGTGTATACCTCAATAGTCTGCCACTCCCATATAATTGAAGTATGATGATTTCACAGCAAACTGACTTAGGTTTTCTCACATTCACAGAAGACCTGATAGAACTAGTCATACTGTTCTTCAACCTTTCATTCATGTTGCTTGACAAGTACATCTTCATTCGTTTATTTAAGCTATTACAGAATGGCAGGGTCCTATATGGAAAATCAGTCAGTGTAAGACACTTTTACGGTAACATTATGTAACAAGATCTGAAATTCCTAAGCTCTCTCTAGCATTAGGTGGCACTATTTTGCAAGCTTACTTTTCATAAGAAGGCTGAGAAACTGAAATCTAAACTGAAATGCTGTCTCCCAATGGAGGTTTCAGTATATTTACCATAAGATAATTTAATTAAAATGTGGCTGAGTACAATAGAAATGTAGTGACTGCTATCAGTTAGAACTATATATGTTTTCAAAACCAATGCTGTTACAGTCTTAGGTAAATGACGCATCCCCTCATCATACCAGGTTTTTTTTTTAACTCTCTATTGTGGCTTATTTAGAGTGGGTTTTGTGTTTAAATTTATATTACTACAGTTGTTATGGCTGACAGTAGTGATCTGATTTATTTGTAGAATCAATGCAGTGCATGGTGCACATGAAGTGATGGTGGTGGGGAAGTGAATTTCTGACATGTTTCTGTCTCCCCTAATCCAGGGGTGACTGAGGCTGATTTGGCCCTGGGTGCAATTTAAAGCAATCTGTTGCATCAGCTTGCAATAACTGCCTAGGAGCATTACATCAACAGGAATCAACAGCATACCCTAGGTACCTTGTCATCCCACCTGCACCTGGAGAAAGCAAAAGGGGTTGATGCAGAGTAGGGTATAGCTTTATGCCATTTTCATAATGGATTAATCCCCACTCGCTCAGTTAGGGCACCTCTAACTACTCTTTGCGCTGTTGTAGACTGTCCTATATGTTTCTTAACCCTCACCTTTGTGTTTAATATTAACCAATATAAAATCTCTTTGTATTTAATAGTTGTGAGAAAGACTGCATCCTTCACTGGTTGCATGCTTGCAGTATCTGTGTAATAGCATAGCAGTTGGGCTCCAATAGGCACATTTCAACATTCCTAGCTGGAACTGCAGAGTAACTCTGCTATGGGTAACTGAATGTTGACACAATGCCCTCTACATTCACCAACATGGGGATCTGCTTTAAAGCCTCCTAGAGTCAAATATTAGAATCTCAGCTTTCATTTAAAAAAAAATTATTTCTAACACTCAATAATGCTAGGAAAAGCTTGGAAATGTGAGCTCAGTTTCACCAATGCTATGATGTCTGCCAAAATCTGCAGACAGTCTCCAGAAGCAGCCACTAGAGCCACAGAAGAAGCCACCTGACTTCATGCTCACCACCTGACCTGATCCCTGCTGCCCTGGCTGCAGGGTTAATGGTTTCTGGACTTGGACGTACTGTGGTGTCTACGATTGGCTTCTCCTTGGTTAGGCTCAGAGGCACTTGAGGGCTCCTCTTCAGATTTCTGGCTCCATAGATCAGACTGGGACAAGAAAAGTGGTGGGCCTTTCCCATATTCCATCCACTTATGGCACCAAACTTGGATGTCAGTTACAGTTCATTGTGCAGTTCTGTGATGCTCTCTTTTCCCATTTTCTTTAATAGGAGTGAAATACTCTGCTTGTAGGGACCACTCATGTAATTCAGATCTGAATCCAAACTTTCCCGTGGTTCATGAGTGTTCAGATAGGGTGGCTTTGGTTCAAGCATACCTGTAATTTTAAGATTCAGCATGAAATTGTCCTCTAAATATACAATAGAAAGTTTTGTCCTTATAGGTCCTTCATGATCACAAGTTCTAGTTTCATTTTTGATTTATGGGAGAGAAGTGTATTAAAAATTTAAATTTATAGGTGAGGAAGGGAATGCTGTTGTCTCTTCCCATCTGATGAACTATAAATTTAAAATTCTATGCAGCAACTTTAAAATATTTATTATTAAGTGGCCCATTCTCTGCCCCCATTTACTTAATCCTGCTGATTTCAATCGGACTACTTATGTTGAAGAGGTATGTGAGTACAGAGAGATTTAATAGTAGAGATTGGAAAATATCTGCAGGAGCCCACATTAAATGTTTTAGAAGAAAACATGCATTGGATTTATACCAGTGATTAATTTAATATGTATAATAAAACATCAGAAAGGATACAACTGTAGCATAATGATCTATTTACCATTTATAGGAGCATTCTGGATAAACTGAATTGCGATTTAGACTTAAATTTAGACTTATCTGCATGGTGCATTGGTTTGCAGTAGAGGGATGTACATTCTACTATGCGCCAGAATGTTGCTCAATAACTGTCTCTGCCGGTGCACACTGGTGTACATTTATGTAGTACAGTTTAAAATGGGAGTACCTTATCACATACTAGGGAACTTTTAGTGAATGCCAACAGGGTTCACAGGGGCTAGTTAGGATATGTCTACACAGCACAGTAAGCCAGTCTAGGAACATTTGTTATGACCATCACCTTTGGGTACATCACAGTCCTGATTGTCTCACCTCTGACACAACAAGCCCCACTGTTGATTTGCCAACTCGAAACTGATTGGCTGCAGATCTGTAGAAGTCTGGGGTAGCCAGCTTCTAGATGGCTATAGTGAACCACTTCTGGACCAGCAGGTTGTCCTGGCACTGAAGGATAGGTGGAAACTGATCAGGAATGTGTACTACCTCATGCAGAAGTTCTGGACCCCTTATAGGTCATTCCCAGTCTGCATGAAAATGTGATCCCAGTCTGTGCTTGTGGCCCTGCTCCCAAAGCACTGGTCTACATTGGGGGAATCTGTGGCTAAGGCAACAGTCATGAGAAGCATCAGCTGCACTGCAACTGGCATATCAGTATTCCCCCCACCCTGAGAAATGCCTCTGGCAGTTCAAATACTGCTGCAAAAATGTCCAGCAGTGTCTCGCGTATGCTCTACCTGTTTCACGAAATACGACTGATAGCACAAGGTGGAGAAGCTCTGGCTGCTCAGAGCATGCAAACACAAAATGACTCAACTGGACATGTTTGCAGGCTAACACCACCCAAAACACTGCTGGCCAGCTCCTACAGGACAGACAGACAAATTCTCTCACAACCCACTATAAACCATGCCCTGTAGCACTTCAGCTGGTGAGGGTGCTAGGAACTTTGGGAGATGATAACATGTGGCCACAGAAGCTGAAGTTCTGACTCAGGTCTGCATAGTGCAGTGTGGCAATGCCGGTAGGGTTGCGAGGCTCAGATTTCCAGGACAGGGTGGCTGCTCAAGCACAGGCTTGGAAATGCCGAGTGTGATGTTACACTCCATATGATTTTATGAAAATGAGAGTGAATATAATGTAACTGGAATATGCTTCATGCAAAAGGTCTCTTGTAAGGTATCATTACAAAGCTTATAATCCACTGAGTGTGGTCATCCTATTTATATAAATGTATCATTCTTGTGTCTGAAACTAGATATATGAAATATAACTCTGAGGGCCTATTGTAATTATGCAAAGTGTGGGCCATTAATGGTGGTTTGGAATCTTGATGGCTCCCATCAACTAGGACACTTAGTTGTGAATGGCTCTGTTTACTTGCAAGCCTTCCTGTGAGTCAGGCCAGGAAGAATAAAGACCTGGTACTGGAATCCATCTTAAACCTGGGGCTTTTCCGTTTAGAAGGAGGGGTGGGGACCCAGAGACACAAGATTCCCACCGTGTGCCAAAGCCATATAAGAGTGAGGAACAGAACAAAGGAGGTTCCAGTTATGAGAAATCCCCTGGTTACCACCTGAGCTGGAGCTCACAAGGACTGTACCAGGGACAGGATTGGGCCCAGACTAGGAAGGAGCCCAGTCTGTGAAAGAAATTTATTGGAACATCTCTGAGGTTGAGATTTTATCTGTAATCAGTTTCTTAATGTATTAGGCTTAGACTTGCGTGTTTTGTTTTATTTTGGCTGGTAACTTACTTTGTTCTGTCTGTTATTACTTTGAACCACTTAAACCCTACTTTTTATATTTAATAAAATCACGTTTGCTTATTAATTAATCCAGAGTAAGTGATTAACACCTAGGGGAGTAAATAGCTGTGCATATCCCTCTATCAGTGTTATAGAGGGTGAACAATTTATGAGTTTACCTTGTGCAAGCTTTATACAGAGTAAAATGGATTTATTTGGGGTTTGGATCCCATTGGGAGTTGGGTGTCTGGGTGCTAGAGACAGGAGCACTTGCTAAGCCATTTTAAGTTAAGTCTACAGCTTTGGGGGCATGGGTCAGACCCTGGGTCTGGGTTGCAGCAGATTAGCATATTTGGCTCAACAAGACAGGGTTCTAGAGGCCCAAACTGGCAGAGAAAACGGGCTCAGAGGTAGTCTTAGCACATCAGTGACAGTCCCTAGGCGGGCTCTGTGACCAAACCCGTCACACCGAATTTGCAGGTGACAGTCACACAGACCTGGGCTCGGTGTGCTGTGTGGACCTACCCTTAGCGCACAACATGCTGATGCATACTAGAATTTATGACCCTATAGTTCAGACTAACGCACCATGTAGACAAGTCCTTAGAATATTCAGCTGGAGATTTTACTGCTTTATGGACCAAAATCTGCCCTCAGATATGTGAGTTCACTACTCCCATTGAAACCACTAGCTGAGGGCAGAATTTGGCCCTTAATAAATAAAAATTACATGGAATAAAAACTGAGAAACCCGAATATATCAAACTCAGTATATTTCTGTCTTGAGATTCTGATAGATAAAATGTCTTGTGGTTTGATTACTGAATATGTGCAGCTTGCACTGGGAGACTTGTATAAATTGAAAGTATATCCAAGGTTATGCCACATAACTGCAAGTGTCTGAATCTAGGTCATAAGTACATAACACACACTTGTCACACTGTATGGACAACATTATCTAACTGAACCCATGGGGCTGCATCTGCAGATAATTGAAGTTATAATTACAATGTTGTGGTGCTTTTACAGAGTGTAGCTGTCACCTAGGAAACACTGGTGTTCAATTTTTTTTAAAAAACCCTATAATATACAAAATTGGTGGGATCAGGTATCTGAAAACACATTTGTGCTCTAGGTATAAATGTAAGGATTCAAAGATTTCTGGTATGCAGTCTCGTTAAGGCATTTTTTGAAACAGAAAACTTCATCATTAAATTCATCTCATTATTTCTGGCAATTTTTCACCACATACTGTGAACTGAGCTAGTCTTCTGAAGTAATAATCCCATTCTCTTCCCCACTTCCCTCCGCACCTATGTCTTTCAACCCAGCAAGATCAAAAACAAAAGAGAGTGCTTGAATTAGGGGTGGGTGTTGCCCATTTTGCAGCTGGCTGAGAAAAGATGTGATTTTTATCTTGCCAGAATATATTAATAAATCATGTAGTTACTGGTGGCTTGTTGTTTGTTTACAACAGACCAGCTCTATCAGAGGCCAAATGAATTCAGAGGTATAACAGTAACCTTTGGAATCCGTGGATTCTGAGTCCCTGTCATACAACAGGCATATTGAACTTAGTAAAGTTCAACCCAGGAGTGGTGACTCAGGCTAGGGGAAAAAATCATTTGTTTTCTATTTGCCCTCCTGTGTCGAACATTTATTACAGAGAATTTCTTGGCTGAAATTTGTCAGCTATCACATTAACGGGGACACTCTTGAGTAGTGACAGTTATTTATCAACACTGATGTCCTTTTCACCTCTGAATGTGGGTGGTATAAGAACGTCTATGAAACAGTACAAAGCTCTCTGTGAAGCTTGTATATAAGATACATTTTTCCTGTGCTCTTTCAGGCTCAAAGGGGCACCATTAACATCTCCATGACTGGGCAGAAGGGGCACTGGGCTGTCTTCAAAGCAGAGTCTTTACTATAGATGCTGGCCTGCTGTGTAGCTCTATAGCAGTGGTTCTCAACCCGTGGGCCACATGCGGCCTAGTTAGCACACAGCTGTGGCCCAGCTCAGCTGTGTGCTAAAGGCTCCGGGCTGCCAGCTGCCCTGCTGTGTGGTGGGCTCCAGGCTGCCGGCTACCCTGCCACGTGGCCAGCTCCAGGGTCTCAGTGGGGTCCAGGGTCGGGGTCCTGGCTATCCCTGGCTCCCCACGGCAGGGTCTGGGCACCCAGCTGTCCAGTTGCATGGTGGGGTCCGGGATCCTAGGCAGGTGGCTGCTGCCCGACAGGGCTAAGGGTCCAGGCAGCCAGCTGCCTCCTGGCCCTGCACAGTGGGGGTCAGGGTCCCTGCGCAGTAGGGTCCGGGGTTCCCACACCCAGCTCTCTGCTTCTGGCCCACTCTATGGAGGGATCTCTGGGCAGAGGGCGCTGAACATAGTGGTTTGGGGGGGAGGATTTAGTGGGGGGCACTGTGGTTCTCAACCTGTGGCCCAGCTAACACTTTTTATGATAAATAGGTTGAGAACCACTGCTCTACAGGAATACTTGCAGAATAGAGTATACCAGAGGTTTGTTCTTCCAAGACTCGCAGCACTTTTTCAGACTTGTGTTAAACAAGCACACACACTAGCTAGAGCTGCAGAACGCTGCATTGTTCACTACAAATATTGCATCTGCCAGGTGGATTCTGGGTTGAAGATGGATGATGGAAGAGCTTTTTCACCTGCCCAGAATGGTTGGTGTCTTCTGGGGTACAGTCTTTCAGTTCTCTGTCACTACCATAGTGACCAGGCAGTCTTCCCATTCACTGCCCTGCTGCTGTATGCCACACCCTTGGTGGCTGGGGTACTTGAGCCTGCCCACTACTCTGGATTGCAGTCCAGGGATCCTACACCCAGCAGCTCTGGGCTTTCCTCTCTCAGCCCTCACTGCTCCTTTCCTGGGCTGCTTCCTGCAACTCCTGGTTTTCCTCCTTGCTCTAGGTGTACCAGTTCCTAACCCTCCTCCCTCTTCCCAGGGAGTGAATACCCTATCCCAGCAGCAGCCCCTGCCTGTTGCCAGATTCTGGCTTTGTAGACCCTGCCTATTCCTGCACAGCTGAACCTTTTTGCAATCAGTTCCCTGCTCCTTGGCTCTTCCCCCAGGTGCAGTGGAGTTAATAAGCCTACCTGGCCATCCAGGGATGAACACTCCATCACAGCAAGAACTTTCTTGTACTTACACAATGTAGCCATCTCTCACTAGATGGTTGGTGGAAGGGTGTTGGCAAAGGCTGGAAGCCATGGCTATGGAATGGACTTCTCGGTGCCAGTTACAAGTCTCATAGATACATTTAGCTGGATATTGACAAGGTCTGTGTGTGAGTTTCTTCCACAGACAGGTGTGCAGGACTCAACCATGGAATAAACTAAAGCCACTGATAGCATTCAGCATGACGACTCCAACTAGAACCTGCTAGTTCTTCTTTGAGTGCTTGCTCATATCGATTCCAATTAGGTGTGCGTGCACCGCGTGCACGTTCGTTGGAAGATTTTTACCCTAGCAACACTCGGTGGGTCGGCTGGGTCGCCCTCTGGAGTGGCGTTATGGAGCCGGATATACACCCCTGCCAACCCAACTGCCCTTCAGTTCCTTCTTACCGCCCGTGATGGTCATTGGAACTGTGGAGCATGGCTTAGCTGATCTCCACTTCCCTAGCTTACTTGTAGTTCTTTACTGTTAGTTGTGTATATAGTTCGAGCTTTTACAGTTATAGTTAATCTTAGTTGTTTGTGTATATATATAGTTGAAGGGGGACCGGGGATTAGTCCCTTCCCCCGCCCCCGGTACCGGGGCCCATGCCCGGGTCACCGGGATTCAAACCGTGCTCGGCCTGCCAAAAGCCAACAGGGGATCCCCACGACTCCTGCCTCAAGTGCCTTGGGGAATCCCATCTTCCTGACAAGTGCCACATCTGTAGAGCCTTTAAGCCAAGGACGAAGAAGGAGCGGGACTTTCATTTGAAACAGCTCCTCATGGAGGCGGCACTTAGCCCAGCACCATCGGTACCGAGCGCTGAACAATCTGCTTCTGTAAGGAGCGCTCCTTTGGCTCCGGACTGCTCCGGTGCCGCAAAAGCAATCCCGGCACCCACCCTCGCCGGCACCGATGTCGGCTCGGTACCGCCGACTGCGGCACCATCGATTCCGGTCCCGCAAGGGCCGTTGAGTCTGGTGCCCGAAAGCTCCCTGGCTGACGCCGTGGTCGAGCTCGCTCTCCCATCCACGCCGGAGACCTTCTCCACGGCACGGGAGTTGATCGCGATGACAGAGACCGCGCTGCCTCAACCCCCGGCACCGCTGGTGCGGGTCATCCAATCTATTGGCAAGCCTCAAGAACAGGAGCCCCCACAGGACCCTCTTGTCCCTGGCCTCTCCTCTTCCTCCTCACCAGATGAGGTGGTGGCAGGGACATCCTCCTCTGGCCCTCCCCCAATTGACCTAAGGGCCCATCAAGACCTTTTGAGGCAGGTGGCGCAGACTATGAATCTGCAGGTAGAGGAGGTCCCTGAAATAGAGGACCCAGTCGTGGACATCTTGTCAGCAGACACCCCTACAAGAGTGGCCCTGCCCTTCATTCGCACTATACAGGCGAACGCTGATACCATCTGGCAATCCCCAGCCTCTATTCCCCCCACTGCCAGGGGAGTAGAGCGAAAGTACATGGTGCCCTCCAAAGGCTACGAATATCTGTACGTGCACCCTCCTCCTTGCTCCCTAGTAGTGCAATCGGTCAACGAGCGGGAACGTCATGGCCACCAAGCTCCTGCTCCAAAGAGGCAAGGCGCATGGACTTGCTAGGCCGCAAAATATAAACCCTAAACCACCTGCCGGGCCCAAACAGAATTTTGAAGGGGCACCCAAGGACGGCGCACCAGTTGTTTTCCCGGATCCTTCCCCACCTTTTTACAACCGCCCCTCTCATTTCTTCCCTGCGTGGTCCCAGCTAACATCGGATCATTGTGTCCTGCGCACGGTGGAGTTGGGATACCACCTTAAGTTTGTTTCACCCCCTTCTTCTCACCCTCCTCCTTGTCCCTCTTCAGGGACCCCTCTCACAAGCAATTCCTCTTACGGGAGGTCCAGACGCTCCTATCCATTGGAGTTATAGAGGAGGTACCAAAAGACCTGAGGGGCAAGGGGTTTTATTCCCACTACTTCCTAATCCCCAAGGCAAAGGGAGGTCTAAGACCGATCCTAGACCTGCGAGGACTCAACAAGTTCATGATAAAGCTGAAGTTCCGCATGGTATCCCTGGGGACCATCATCCCATCCTTGGATCCCGGAGACTGGTATGCCACCCTCGATATGAAGGACATGTATTTCCACATTGCAATTTACCCACCACACAGACGGTACCTCCATTTCACGGTCAACCATGAACATTTTCAATTCATGGTCCTTCCATTTGGCCTTTCTACGGCCCCGCGAGTATTCACAAAATGCATGGCAGTAGTCGCCACCTCTCTTCGCCGTCGTCGGGTGCACGTCTACCTGTATCTCGATGACTGGCTCATTTGAGGGGCCTCCGAGTCACAGGTGAGCAGTCACCTCTGCATCGTCAAAGATCTCTTCATGAGACTAGGCCTGATGATCAACACCGAGAAGTCAAATCTGGTACCCACGCAGAGAATAGACTTCATCGGGGCGATTCTGGACTCCAATCTCACCAGAGCTTGCCTGCCACAGCCTCGTTTCCAGGCGATGTTCAAGGCCTTCAAACCTTCCCGACAACGTCGATTAGCACTTATCTCAGTGTCCTAGGCCACATGGCCGCCTGCACCTTCATGACCAAACACACCAGACTGCGCCTCCGTCCACTTCAAACCTGACTCGCCTCAGGTACCGACCGGGCCGAGACAGCCTGGACACGATAGTCATGGTTCCCTCAAACATTTTAGCATCCCTGACCTGGTGGCTGAACCCCTCCTTGGTCTGTGCAGGAATGCCATTCCACCCACCGCAACCTTCGATGGCCCTAACCGCGGACGTGTCATCTCTGGGTTGGGGTGCCCACCTAGAGGGTCTCCATACACAAGGTCTTTGGTCGGCTCAAGAGCTAACCTTACACATCAATGTGCGGGAGCTGCAAGCGGTTTGCCAAGCGTGCCAGGTGTTTTCTCATTAACTCCAAGGCCGTTGTGCATCAGTGTTTATGGACAACACAACAGCCATGTTTTATATAAACAGGCAGGGCGGAGCTTGCTCCTCCCTTCTTTGTCTTGAAGCCATTCAGCTCTGGGAGTTTTGCATAGCCCACTCAATCGACCTGGTAGCGTCCTTTCTCCCAGGAGTTCAGAAAACCCTGGCAGATCGCCTCAGCAGATCCTTCCTAACCCACGAGTGGTTGATTCGTCCGGACATCATCCATTCTGTTTTCCGGAAGTGGGGGTTTCCCCACATAGACCTCTTCGCCTCTCGCGAGAATCAGAAATGCCACGTGTTCTGCTCCTTCCAGGGTCGCTCCCCGGGCTCCCTCTCAGACACATTCCTGATACTGTGGACGAACCATCTGCTGTACGCCTTTCCACCGTTCCCGCTGGTCCACAGGGTCCTGCTCAAGCTCCGCAGAGACAGGGCCCGCCTGATCATGATCACCCCAGTGTGGCCGAGGCAGCATTGGTACACCATGTTGATTGACCTGTCGGTGACCGACCCAATTCCCCTACCACTTTGGCCGGATCTCATAACTCAGGACTATGGCAGACTTCGCCATCCAGACCTACAGTCTTTTCACCTCACAGCATGGTTGCTGCGTGGTTAAGCCAGTCCAAGTTGCGCTGCTCTGCCTCGGTGCAACTGGTGCTCTTAGGCAGTAGGAAGCCTTCCACTAGATTGACATACCTGGCCAAGTGGAAGCATTTCTCCTGCTGGTCCGCTCAACGTAATGCTTTCCCCACGCAGATACCAGTCCCTACGGTCCTGGACTACCGCTGATCCCTGAAACAACACAGCCTAGCGGTTTCATCCATAAAAGTGCATCTGGCGGCCATCTCGGCCTTCCACCCAGGGGAGAACGGATGCTCAGTCTTTACTCACCCTATGGTTTCAAGGTTCCTCAAGGGCTTGGAACGTTTGTACCCACAGGTTCGACGTCCTGCCCTGACCTGGGACCTCAGTCTCATTCTAGCCAAGCTTATGGGTGCTCCCTTCGAGCCGCTAGCCACCTGCTCGCTGGAAGACAGCCTTCCTCGTCGTCATTACATCGGCGAGGCGAGTGTCTGAGCTTCGGGCCCTCACAGCGGACCCACCCTACACAGTGTTTCATAAGGACAAGGTACAGCTGCGACCACACCCCGCCTTCCTCCCTAAGGTGGTGTCGGCTTTTCATGTCAATCAAGACATCTTCCTTCCAGTCTTCTTCCCGAAGCCCCACTCATCGCATCGGGATCAGCAACTGCACTCCTTAGACGTCCGTAGGGCTCTCGCCTTTTATATCGAAAGAACAAAACCTTTAGAAGGATGCCCCAGCTCTTCGTAGCGGTGGCAGATCGAATGAAGGGCCTGCCGGTCTCCTCACAGCGAATTTCATCTTGGGTGACGTCCTGTATCCGTGCCTGCTGTGACTTGGCCCACGTTCCAACTAGCCACCTCACTGCCCACTCTACTCGGGCTCAAGCTTCATCTGCCACCTTCCTGGCACATATACCCATCCAGGAGATATGTCATGCAGCTATCTGGTCATCGGTTCACACCTTTGCGTCACATTATGCATTGGTGCAACAGTCCAGGGATGACGCGGTGTTTGGCTCAGCAGTCTTACATTCTGCGACATCTCTCTGACCCCACCACCTAGGTAAGGCTTGGGAGTCACCTAATTGGAATCGATATGAGCAAGCACTCGAAGCAGAAAAGACGGTTACTCACCTTTGTAACTGTTGTTCTTTGAGATGTGTTGCTCATATCCATTCCAAACCTGTCCTCCTTCCCTCTGTCGGAGTAGCCGGCAAGAAGGAACTGAAGGGCCGTTGGGTCGGCAGGGGTATATATCCGGCGCCATAACGGCGCCACTCCAGGGGGCAACCCAGCTGACCCACCGAGTGTTGCTAGGGTAAAAATCTTCTGACGAACGTGTATGCGGTGCGCGCACACACCTAATTGGAATGGATATGAGCAACACATCTCGAAGAACAACAGTTACAAAGGTGAGTAACTGTCTTTTTTTGGATGAGATTTATGTGATTTCACTTGACGAGAAGGCTCTGACATAAACATAGATGATCCCACCATCAAACCACCTGGTTTCTTGCTCCACTGAAGACAGTGGATGGCCATCAGCCATATTAGTGCTACATGGAAGACATACACCTGGTACAAAATGAAGAATCAAGGATTTGCCACAATGTAAATGCAGAGAACACCAAATAATCAAATACATTGTGAATGAGTGCCCCATCTTTTCATTTCCAGGGGGTGTAGAAAAGGTGCACTCTGCATCTCTTGGAGCCGCCAAATGGATTTAAAATCTTTCTATTAACTTGTAAAGTTGCTGTTTCCAAATGAAAGAAGAATACTACAGGCATTTTGGTGCCCTGGACAGCTATCTGACATAGATGAACTGGAGTCCCAATTAATTTATCAGTCATGTTTCTGATGAGGAATTGCTAAAATTTCTTTAGCAAGGCGGACTTTAGAATTTGACCTTGGCATAAAATAGCTCATGATTCTGTCATAATTTAGCAATTAGCTTTGAAGAAATAAAACTAGATAGAAAGATTACTACATAATTGTACTTATTTTCCTCAGTAGTGGAAATTATTAATATAATACTGAAGGAGTGGGATTCATGAGTCCTAGTCACCAAAGGACTGGCTGTAGATGTAACATTTTAAAAAGTTTTTGGTATGGACCACCATTGTCATGATAAAATGGTACAAGATATGAATATGAATCAATTAAAGCTTGTGTTGGTGTAGCTGTCTAGATGAGGGAGTAAAAGAAAATATTGGATACATGTTAAGAAGGCTAAAATGAAAAATGTAACAGTATTTCTTTCATACAATATAGGATTCTCAAAAGAACAACTATATGTGAGGTCTAGATATGTGCAAAAGTTAAAACAATTAGATATAACTAAAACAGCTGGCAGATGAAATGTTAAAGAGGCAAAGCAACCATGTTATCCAGATATTAAGGTAAAGAGTCAGATATAAGAGGCAGTGAATTGACAATGATGATCAAATATCAGAGGGGTGGAGTAAGAGGGAGGAATAATGGCTGTGTGGTTAAGGCACTGGACTAGGCCTCTAGAGATGTGGGTGCAGTTCCCATTTCTGCCCCAGACTCTGTGGGACATATTATGGCAATGCCCAAGAACGTCAGCTGAGATCATGGCCCCATTTGCATTGGACACTGTGCATATACATACCTACTAACACAGACCAACAACAAACTAATAGATTGAAAGGTGTGTAAATGGAAAGTGAGTGAACTGGAGTACAAGGTGATCATGTGGGAACCTCTAGCTTCTCTCCCCTGTGGTTGGAAGAGGTCCCAGTTCTGTCACCCAGACAGTAATTCTGTATTCCCATACCCCACTCCCTCCCCAAACTGGCCCCAATTAAGACTGGTCTCCAGCACACATTCAACATCTACCTTCTACCCGTCTCTGTACGCAGAGTACAGTGACTGCTTCCTACAGTGACCCATGGCTGCTAGCCCTCTCAAAAAGGGTAAGAAAGAGGAGAGGGATGTGCCCCCAACACCTTCTGCATTAGCCAGAAGGAATAACCAACCACAGAGGGGAGTGGCTGCTGCATGTCCTTAAGGATTATGACAGAAGGTGTGCTCTCTCAGCATGTCTTGAAGTTTGGGGAGGCAGAGTGTTCATAGTGGTATGGTGCAGATCTCAACCAATCTTCCTTGTGAAAGAACCTTTACATACTAATATCTTGTGCAAAACAAGTATATGCACCAGTTATATTTCAGTGTAGAATAAGCAGTGAATAGTTTTCTGACTTAAAAATTTTTTGCAAAAAATTTACTAGTGTACACTGTAACAATACAATTCTCTGCACATGAGCAGTGAGACATAAGACCTAGCAATTTAAATACATTCTATACTATTTCCCTTAACTTACAGAGCAATTAAATCTGGGCAAAGCTTGGTTACAGCAATCACACTGTCCAGGTTCCCCCATAGCAGACCACTTATGTAAAATAGAGAAATCACTACTAAAAATTCAGTATTTGCCAGTGGACCCTGTACTACACTGGATAGTGCTATGACATCCCAGACATAACTGTAGTCTCCATCCTATAACAGCTTGCACCATGTACACATTGCTGAATGTGTGCACAAATATGAATCAAAACAATGTGTGGGTGCATTACAGATAATGTTAAATTCTAGATGTAGTACTCTATACTGAGCAATTGTCTCAATCCCTTTTAGTGCCTTCTTTCTTACATTCAGGACCAGAGGGTAAAAGCAGGGCAGGTTAGGGGCAGAGAATAGGTGTGCTTCAGGGGACATGAATTCAAATATAATCCTCTGTATTGCAGATGATATGCTTAGCTTCCCATTTCCCTCTAACCTTCTAATAGGCAGGAGTAACTTTTTGTGATTGCCCAGCAACACTCTAATCAATGAAGGATCAGGTCCCCTACAGCTATTAATCATTTTTATTGTGCACATATATGGACAACACTCCACCCCAGCACTGTGGAGGATCAATTTCTCTATGGTAACTGTTGGCAAATGCTGGGTTCTTAGTGGTAACCAGCTAAATTAATCAACTGAATACACCATTAACTATGTGAATGAGCCCGTCTTAGATTTCAGAAAGGGGGTTGAGTTAGTAGAAAGAAATCTTAGCAAGAGTAATTAAGATAGCAGTTGGTGTATCTTCAAGCTTTTATTAATTGTATACAGTTTGTGAATAAACATTTGAAAAGCTTCTTATGAATCAACTGGAAGGGCAAAATTCAAAGCTAATTCTGATAGAAATAATGTTATTACCATGGTAGCTGTCAGAAATTTGTGAAGCCAGCTTCATTCTGTAAAAAAACACTGTCCTAAAGGCATTGCTGGCAATCAAATTACCACCTATAGTCAACACCTAGTCTTATCTTTGAGTGATCTTTTCAATTCAGCACCAAAGTGATTACATATTTCGTTTCCATCACTGGAGAGTTGGCCTCCATTGGGGGAGGGGGGAGAAGGGAAATCAGGAAAATCCCTAAGCAATTGTCAAAACCTTAGCTGAATAAAAAAAGATTAGTGAATAAACATAGATTTTCTATAGTCTCTTCACACAAACTTCCACATAAACTTTACTAAGGAGCTGCATAAGAAAATAATGTGTTAGCACAATTGTTCTAGCTATTCTACTCTACTCCCATATAGGTCCATAGGTACCATTTATTCATAAAAGATTGAGAGGGAATTGTAGTAATAAATCTCACCATTTTATGTTAGCTCAGATTTTGGGCTGCAGTCTCCACACCTATCCTTTGGAGCAGCAAGGGTCTGGGAACTAAAAATGGAAGCAAGGGACCCCTGTGAAAATATGACTGCCACAGAGCTCCAGCCAGGCTTTTGGAAAGACTATTCTCAGTTAGTACAGTAGTTACTTCTTGGCTATGCCTGCATTCGGATCATGACCTGATTGGAGTTACAGCACATCAATATTGGGTTAATGATACTTCAAACAAAATAAAAGGAGATAATATTTTATATTTACTATTGTTGTCCTAGAAAGGAGTTCCTTTTCATAGTTCTCTATACCCCCTACCCATTTTTTATGTGCGTGGCTCATGAGCTGCAAGGACTGTCTTGCAGAACGGCTAGCAATGTCTATCCAGAGTGGGGCAGTACATCCAGCAATACTGCCTTTCACCACTGTTATAGTTGTGCTTACCTCCATGCTCCACTGTAGTGGTTTTATTGTTGATAGTCTCATGACTTCAGTACAATCTCAAGATATATGGTATCTTTTCTTGAAGTCCCAGTTCGTGGAGTCATGTAGTTATGTGAGAATCTTGATTAAAAAATTAAAACAAAAATCTAGCTCTCATGGTTGTAGAAAGATGCTTTAAAACATGAGCACAGTCTAAAGACTCAAAAAACAGAAGGCCAGTAAGAACCACACCAAATTTATTATATATTTAATGCTCATGATATTTTGCAGGGGTGAGGACCTGACTCATGACTTTTGAATTCTTGGTCCACGTCTCTTGTGTTTTTCATCTGCGTGTTTGAAAAATACGGGGTATTAGGTTTGCTGGTATGAATATATGGCTTATACCAAATTTTTTTGATATGTTGATGGTTTCATGCAGTTAATGACACATCTCAAAGTATTTTATGGTCTACCCATTCTTCTCCCACAGCATAGCCAGGGCTGCTTTGCTGTAAGTGAAAGATGTGTGTCCCTCTTTACATTTAAACATTCAGAATTTTTCAACCAGCTCTAGCTGTAAGGGGCATGTGTTTTACCTAAGCCTCACCCCTTTTTGTTTGCTTTTTCTTTTTCTCATATACACCTCTACCTCAATATAACCCTGTTCTCGGGAGCCAAAAAATCTCACCGCGTTATAGGTGAAACCGCGTTATATCGGACTTGCTTTGATCCGCCAGAGTGCGCAGCCCTGCCCCCCTGGAGCTCTGCTTTACCGTGTTATATCCGAATCCATGTTATATTGGGTCGTGTTATATTGGGATAGCGGTGTATCGATTTCTGGGTGGGATGTAGTTGCCCCAAATTAGGTTTGTTCATTCCCTTGCAGTGTTCACAGTTCTGACAACAAGCATTCCAACAATATGGTATTTGACCAAGAACACTTCCTGTTCTTAATGGTATGCACTGATATATTGAGAGCTAATAATATAGGTAAAAATGAGGCTCAAACTTACTTGCCAGTTGTTTTTTTCAAAATCAGCAATGAACAAGCAAGAGAGTCAAACAACCACAACCAACACAAATGCTATTCATTCAAAACATCAATAGGAATAACTTGTTTACCAGAGTTTTTTTGCCCCTGCCCTCCTGAAATAGCTCAAACTCTTGAACAGGACTCTTCTTTTTTGTTTTATGTTTGTTTGTTTGTCCCGTTAACCAGGGTTGGTGGCTCTTTTGTTCTTCATCTCCAAGTATTCCATTGAAGATTGTGTTACAAGCTGACACCAAACTTCCTGTCCTCCTTCAGCATTTCGACCCACCTTTTTCTGGGTCCTCCTCATGATGTTTGTCCTGTAACTACTAGATCTCATACTCTCTGACCAATACATCCCACATCTCATTGTCTAATATGATCAAACCATCTCAGCTGATACTTTCTCACCTTTTCTGTGATATGGGCTACCTGCATCATGGCTCCTACTGTTTAAATTGCATAACCTATTAGGTCTTGTATCAACCAGTAACAACCTGAGCATTCTCATTTTGGTAGTGTGGAGTAGTTGTTCTCTCTTCCTCATTGGCCAGCATTCTGACCGGTATAGCATGGTCGGTATAATCAGGGTCTCATACACTTTGCTGTTTATCCTTATCGCAGGAAATTCCTGTCAACTCCCTCCATTTACACGAAGCACTCTCCATGTGATTCTTAACATCTGTATTCCCATCACTGCTCAATACTCAACTGAGGTACATGAATTGTTGCATAGGCTTTAACTCTATACCATCTAGTTTCACTGGCTGCTTGTTGTCCTGCTCAACGAAGCACCATGTGTATGGCATCTTTTGTTACTGACACATAAACCATTTTCTTCTAAAGCAGTCCTCCATTGTTCAAGGTCTCTTTACTGGTTCTTCATGAAACAACATAATGTCATTGGTGAAAAGCATGCTCTATGGAGCATCTCTCCTAATACTCTGCATTAAGGTGCCCATTACAAGTAGGAATGGGCTTAAGATTGATCTTGGATGTAGATCTATCCCACAGTGAATGGCTGACTGCAGGTGCTTCTCACTTCTATTGTTGCTACCCTCATGTGTGTCCAGGATAGTATGAATGTATGTCTCTGGAAAATTGCACAACTGTAGGCACCGTCACATCTATTCTGTAAGAACTTTGTCATAAGCCTTCTGTAAGTCCACAAACATTTAATGCAATTCCTTGTGTTTCTTCTTGTACTTCCACTGCAATATTTTGGCTTCAAACAATGCATCCATTGTTGATCTTCCTGGCATAAACCCAAATTGGTTGTCGCTTACTTGGTGCTCCATTTCCTCACAAAGTCTTTTCTCGGTAATTCTTTCCTAACATTTCATCGTGTGACTTATTAATTTGATGGGTTGGTAATTATTACATCCTTGCATATCCCAAACAGGCCTCTCTCTGACTACTTATTAATTTAACATCATGCTAAGGCACAGTTGGAGGTCACTTCAAAGCATTGCCTGATTTTTGTTCAACTTTTACATGAATATTGCAAAATCCATTCGGTTCTCTCAGTCCTTGGGTGAGATTCCCTAGAGTCAACTCACCGTTTTTCCGTAAAAAGAAAACAGTGCAGAAACATAGTAAGTGTTGTAAAGCAATATGCCACGCATGGTTGCTGTGGTACAGCAATATATTACAAAGAAAAATACACCCATTTCTATTCACAGGCTGTAAAGTCAATTTCTGCACTAACTATCTCAGGCCTGGTCTACACTAGGACTTTAATTCGAATTTAGCAGCGTTAATTCGAACTAACCGCTCAACCGTCCACACCAGGAAGCCATTTAATTCGAACTAGAGGGCTCTTTAGTTCGAATTTGGTACTCCACCCCGGCAGGTGGAGTAACGCTAAGTTCGACATGGCTAGTTCGAATTAGGCTAGGTGTGGATGGAAATCGAACTTAGTAGCTCCGGGAGCTATCCCACAGTGCACCACTCTGTTGACGCTCTGGACAGCAGTCCGAGCTTCGATGCTCTGACCAGCCACACAGGAAACGACCCGGGAAAATTTGAATTCCTTTTCCTTTCTGGACAGTTAAAATCTCATTTTGTGGTTGGACATCGGGGCGAGCTCAGCAGCACCGGCAGCAATGCAGAGCTCTCCAGCAGAGGAGTTCATGTAATGTCTCAATAGAAAGAGGGACCCGGCATAGACTGACCGGGAATTCTTCGATCTGATCGGTGTGGGGGGCGAGTAGTCTGTGCTTTCGGAGCTGCGCTCCAACAAACGGAATGCAAAGACCTACGAGAAGGTCTCCAAAGCCATGATACAGACAGAGGATACAGCTGTCATGCAACGCAGTGCCGCGTGAAAATCAAGGACCCCAGACAAGCCTACCAAAAAATCAAAGCGGCCAACGGATGCTACGGAGCCTGCCACCACTGCCCCACCAGTGACCATGGACTCTGATGATGGAACAGTGTCGACGGACAGTTCCTCGACGATGTTCACGGACAGGGAAGATGAGGAAGGGTTTGTGGAGGATGAGGCAGGCGATAGCGCTTACAACGCTGGTTTCCCCGACAGCCAGGATCTTTTCATCACCGTCACGGAGATCCCCTACCAACCCTCCCCGGCCAGGAACCCGGATCCTGAATCAGGGGTAGGAGCAGTCGGTAAGTGCTTTAACCATGTTAACTTTTATTCTTAATATAACAGGAATTTGAAGTGTGTGAAAAGGAGGGCTCTGTATATATGGTGATAGAACAGAAATCCTCCTGGGAGAACTCCACGAAGCTCTCCTGCCGTTCATCGATAAGCATCAGCAGGAGGTTCCTGGGGAGAGCTGCCTTATTGGGTGCTCCGTGATAGCATACTTTTCCGCGCGAGGCTTTCATGCGGTATTCAGGGAGCACTGCCTCCCAGAGCATGGCTGCATAGGTCCGTGGTTCGTGCTAGATTTCACGCAGCATGCGCTCTCTATCTCCTTCAGTGCCCGTCCTCACGGTTATCTCGCTGGGAGACTCCTGCATCTAAGTAGGGGAAGAAATGTTACATTACGCCTGGTCCAAAGTATTTTTAATAAATAAACGGACAGACGGCATAGCACAGACTCAGCACGCAGCTGCGTGACGAGCGTAACGGAAAGCCAAAGAATCAAATGGACGCTCATGGAGGGAGGGGGGAACGAGGACGCAAGGTATCCCACAGTTCCTGCTGTCTCCGAAAAGCATTTGCATTCTTGGCTGATCTCCAAATGCTTCTAGGGTCAAACACAGTGTCCGCGGTGGGTCGGGGCATAGCTCGGCAATTTACGCACCCCCCCCGACCCCCAGAAGTTAAAGGGAAAACAATCCTCTGTTGACTCTTTTACATGTCACCGTATCTGTACTGAATGCTGCAGATAGACGCGCTGCTGCTGCACTCAACAACAACATCCTTCCTCCCACCCCGCCATGGGTGGCTGATGGTACAATAGGACTGCTACCCGTCCTCATCATCAGCCTATTGGCACATGGGGCAGTGCAAAAGGACTGGTAACCATAACAACCGTACCAACTTGCTTGGGACTGGTCGATCAAGGCCGCCTGGTCCTAATTTTTCATGGTAGATGGTGCAGTATGGCTGGTAACCGTCCTCATCATTGCAACAGGGGGCTGAGCTCCATCAGCCCCCACCCTTCATTGTAAAGAAAAGATTCAATTCCCCCTGGACTAGCAGAGGGATGAGTGGCTCCCTCCTCCACACCCCTTAATGTCATCTCTGGACTATCATTGCAGCTGGAGGCTTCCTTCCACTCATTTCTCACAAACGACTACCTGTGTCTTATTCATGCATTCTATATTACTTCATCACACAAGTGGGGGGACAATGGTATTGGAACCCAGGAAGGCTGGGGGAAGAACGGAATGAACAGCTGGGGTTGTTTCAGGAGCACACCCTGTGAATAGCGTTCAGCTCAAAATTTATGCAGGATTGGACAGAGAGCAGCTGTGGTCTCTGGTTCTATGATACAGTGGTTCTCTAGTACAGTTGCCCATATTCTAGGCAGGACTGATTCTATTTTTAGATACCCAAAAAGGAGGGATTGACTCGGGGAGTCATTCCCAAATTTTGCTTTTGCGCCCCTGGCTGATCGACCAGGGGCACTTATGACAGCACCAAATGGCGCAGTGCAAAAGGACAGGTAACCATGACCATCTTATTACCGTCTTCTTACCAGTTCATGGTATGGTAGACGGTGCAGTATGCCTGGTAACCATCGCTGCTGTCATGCAAAAGCAAAAGCATGCTGCTGTGTAGCGCTGCTGGTCCGCCTCTGTCAGCGGCATCCAGTACACATACGGTAACATACACAAAAGGCAAAATAGGGTCCATTGTTGCCACGCTATGGCGTGTGCCAGGGCATTTCATGGAAAACGTGCTCGAAATGATTGTCTGCCGTTGCTTTCCCGGAGGAAGGAATGACTGGCGACATTTACCCAGAATCCACCACGCAAATGATTTGTGCAACAGCAGGCACAGGGGTCTCAACAAAAAATTCACAGAGACAGCCTAGACTCAGTTAATTGTTCGCAAAAAAGTATCATTGCAAGGAATTCACTAACTGTTTCCCATCTCACAGCTTCCACTGTCTCCAGACCTTCCACAGCATCCACCTCGCAGAGGCTGGCGAAGATTAGGCGGCGAAAGAAAAAGACAAGGGACACGATTTTTGATGAATGTGTGGGCTGCTATCTAGCCGAGGCGGACCAGCAGAGGCAGTGGAGGGAGAAAGTCTCTCTGTACCAGCGCTCACACAGCGAATGGGAGGAGAGGTGGCGTGAGGAACACAAGCAGGCGAGTCAAGCAATGCTTGTACTAGTGAGGGAGCAAACGGACACGCTCCGGCGACTTGTGTATGTTCTGCAGGACCGCTGCAGGACAGAGCCCCCGGCAGTATCTCTGCAACCGCCCTCCCCCGCCACAAAGTCACATACCCCCCTCACCCTAAATAACCAGGAGGATGCCCGCCCTGGGCCGTGAATACTGTCACTGCACCCCAGCAGAGTGCTCAAGTAACCGAAAGCTCTCATACCCTACGTTTGCATAAGTCTTTCCCTTCCGGACTCAAACAAGTCCCAATCCCAGTCCCATCCCATAACTGTGTACTTAAGTAATAAAAATACTTTGCTGTTAAGTACTGTTTCCGTCATGTTTTTTCACTGAAGACTGTGTTTGAATGGGGTGCGTGGGGAAGTGCGTTGCTAATTGCATAGGACAGGCACCTTTCCCAGGGTACAGACACGGGGGCCGGATCAGCAGCGGGTAACACACACAGTGCAGTCAGCAGGCACCGTGGTTGGTACGGGAGGTGGTTTCCAGGTTCTGTGTGGGCGGTGGGGATGTGACTTTTTAGCGGGGGAGGGCGGTTACAGATCTTATACAGCGGTCCTTGTCCTGGACCGCTGAGTCACGCAGCAGAGGAATCTGTATCCGTCCTCCTCCGCCACAAGGCCACATAGCCCCCCGCACACAGAATCCCAAAAAGGAGGGATGGCAGGCTCCGTTGAAACAAGCAGTCCGGCAATGCGGACCGCTGTAGGAGCAGGAGCCTGTCATTCCTTGAGTTTAGAGGCGGTCTTTACATCAGCGCACACCCTACCCACCGCAGTCTGCGTTCCAGTTTCGACCCTTTAACGAAAAGTCATGAATAAAGAAACCTCTCCTCAGTAACAGTGTGACATGTATTTTATTTTTACACGTGTCTTGGAAGTGGAGGAAACGGGGAGAACGGGGTATTTAACCGAAGAGGAGAGTCAACAGTAACTGGGTAAAGAAACAGGGGCAGGTTCAGCTTCTCTGTAAAGAAACTGAACAGTCACAGGTCACGCTGCTCGCTGCTCGCTGGTATTTAAAGAGTTCCTTGTCGCTGTCCCAGGCGCCTGTATAGGGCTTCATGAGCAAGTGCATTAGCGGGCAGGCTGGGTCACCGAGGATCACTATAGGCAAATGCACATCCACAACAGTTATTTCGTGGTACGGGAAGAAACTACCTTCCAGCAGGCGTCTGAGCAGCCCACAGTTCCTGAGAACACACGCATCAGGAACCTTGCCCGGCCATACGACGTTCATGTTGGTAAAAAGGCCCCTATGGTCCCCCAGTGCTTGCAGAACCATTGAAAAGTAGCCCAATTTCTCAGCAGCTGAATGTGGAAGAGGTGGACGATAAAGTGCGAGGAGGAGAAAACGGCGAGGATCGCAGCGGGCTCCATGCTTGCAGTGCTGTGGCGTCCACGCTGTCACTGACCAGAAAAGTGCACGAACAGATTGCCCGCAGGCGCTTTCAGGGAGGGAGGGAGTGAGGGCGTGATTGACGGTTCAATGACGACACTTACCCAAAACCACCCTCGACACATTTTTTCCCCCAGCAGGCATTGGGGGCTCTACCCAGCATTCCAATGGGCAGCGGGGAGTGCGGGAACTGTGGGATAGCTTCCCACAGTGCACCGCTTCGAAAGTCGACGCCGGCCCCGTGAATGTGGACTCAGAAGTTCGAATTAGTGTATTTAGTATGGATACACAAATTCGACTTCATAAGGTCGAATCCACAAATTCGAATTAAGTAGATTCGAAATAGTCCTGTAGTGTAGACAAGGCCTCAGGTACTTTCACCACAGTCCTGCTAAAATAACCTGGGAAGATACAGTGGGGAATTAATATATTTGTTGGGCTACATTAAAGGAATTAACCTCCCTTCCTGCCCTCCCTCCCAAAATGGGTTAGCCATTGCTGTGTTGCTTCTTGCACAGGCAGAAAAGTGGCTTGTTTTAAACACTCCTGACTGATAAGAATTTTAAAGGCTGTTATTTTTTAAGAGATGCTACTGGCAGCCTGTGAGAGAAAAAATAAGCAAGTATGCCTGCTTCCTGCAGTATGCAACTGGTTGCCTCAGTAATAAAGCTACTGTTCAACTTTAAAAAAACCAGGAGTACTTGTGGCACCTTAAAGACTAACAAATTTATTTAAGCATGAGCTTTCGTGAGCTACAGCTCACTTCTTCGGATGCATAGAATGGAACAAAGACTGGGAATGGTTGGGTCATTACACCAATTGAATCTATTTCCCTATGTTAAGTTCTCCTCACACCTTCTATGGTCCATCTTAATTATCACTTCAAAAGGTTTTTTTTCCTCCTGCTAACGATAGCTCATCTCAATTGATTAGACTCTGCCTGTTGGTATGCATACTTCCACCTTTTCATGTTCTCTGTATGTATAAATATCCCCTGTCTGTGTGTTCCATTCTATGCATCCGAAGAAGTGAGCTGTAGCTCACGAAAGCTCATGCTTAAATAAATTTGTTAGTCTTTAAGGTGCCACAAGTACTCCTGGTTTTTTTGCGGATACAGACTAACACGGCTGCTACTCTGAAACCTGTTCAACTTTAGTGCACATACACAGGTCAACTCATATCTATCTGGGGATGCATGTAGCAAGCAAAGGGAGCAGGATCATAACCTATTGTTCCTAGATGGGGAATAGAGGAGAAAGAAGCAGACATAAGTGGTTGTATCAATTAGTCAGGGTAGGCACTAAAAGACCAGTAAGTGCAGTTTCCATAAATATTGATTTATAAATGAACAAATACAACATTCAAGTGCACCCACTTTACCCCCAGAGAAAGGCATGTGGCATGAAAAGAAAAAAAACCAGTAGCAACTAACATATACAGATACCAGTCATAAACAAGAATGTGAATGAACTTGAAATCCAAAGCAAAGGATTAAAGATCATAAGAATACTGAAAAAGATCACTTAAATATGTACGGTGAGAAAAAAAGAAGGGTAACTTGGGGTGTTGTGATGTTGAAAAGAAGAAAGTCAGCAACTTGACTATGAAAACTTGGCATACAATAAAAAGGATGTTTTTGTCCAAAAGTGACACTCCTACTCTTCAGATACCAGAAGAGATTGTCAACAAGAGATGTTATATTTCAAACAAACAATTGAAGCTTTGCACTGAAAGAGAAAGCATCTGTCTTCTTTAGGTTTTGCTATAGATAATTTAGGCTTCCTCGTGAAGGTAACAATAACAAATCCACAATCTTGTTGAGAACAAGACAATGGGACTTGAAATTTATTTGACTCATCTACCAA
The DNA here is from genome assembly GCF_020497125.1 of Mauremys mutica. NCBI lineage: Eukaryota > Metazoa > Chordata > Testudines > Geoemydidae > Mauremys > Mauremys mutica. Next base: position 83,261,815 of record NC_059078.1, read on the forward strand.
AATGCAGGCACAAATTGAAAGCCACATAATGGTATTGGGAATGTTGCCAAAGTCTTAATTAAACATGTACAAATAACACACAGTCTATTTTTTGTGAGAGAGATGGCTACTGAATGAGCAGTTGCAATTTCCAATGTTCTTTTTTTCTTTAGTGTCTTGATTTTTATTATTTGTATTGGAATGCAGTTTGCTCAAGTAATACTGTATGGGTCAGATTCTCTTCAGCAGGTAGTGGTGAGGGGAACTGCTTCTGTGGGTACACCAGGGATCATTGCACCTATTTGAGGTACAATACGTTTAGAAGTGCAACCATTGCTATATCTTTTTAAAAGGATACAGCATGCTTCTCTTCAGCATCCAGTGTGAGGATAGTTTGCTTCATGCCCCCTCTCTATTCACCTACGGAGGGCTACCCGTTGGCTGTTAGACACCTGTACTTCTGCTTCCTGAGCACAAGCACTGTGACTATGTCTTGGCCCTGGGTGCCAACTCAGGGCTGTACATGTTTGGCCTGCCATCCCCAATGCCCTCACTAAAAATGCATTTGAATCTCTGGAGTCTGACCCAGCGAGAAAAATGTTAAATGGTAGTTACTTATAAACATTTATACACATTTGTAATTTAAATGTTAAATAACACAGATTAGGACAAAGATAACTCCAGCCCTATATTGGCAGACAGTCATGCAGGTTATTTCAGCTGCTTTTATTTTTTTTAATTACAAGATTAAATTTGAAGTCATCAATTTTATTCACATTCTTTCCTCCCCTCCCTCAAGCTGGAATAGTATATTAATTAGCTGCATCTCTTGAATATCGAACAGCATGTAATATTGAGTGCATTCAGCCGCAGAGCATTCCAACAGCAGCCTTATACACAAAAATCCCTATCCAATATCTGACCTTTCTGTCTTTTCTGGTAGAAAGAGCCAAGTAGTTTCATAACACATATCAATATGTAGGTATAGGACTAACTTCAGTAGGACTCTACATGGATATAAGGTTCCACAATAGCAGATCACAATACAGAGTTGGAGCCTAAGTGTACAACACTGGCCGTGTTTTCAAAAATAGAAATTACATCCCGTTCTACCAGTTCCTCCAGTTCTGCTATTTGAACAGAATTTATTTGTGAAGCTAGGCTGTATTGTAGCTTCATATTGCTTATATAAAAAAAGCAAAGCTTGGCTCATCCTATTAGAAGAGCCTGGGTCCTGTCATCCTATGAGAGAATGACAGCTTTAACAGTGGTGTGTTGAGTGCTAGGTGGTTGTCTACGCTATATGTGGGATACAATTTGATATTCAGAAGACATTGCTAATGAATTTAGTATTCCACCTTTTGGAGTGGGGTGTAGGAGGCCCTGAAACATAAACTTTTGTATCAAAGGCCCAGTCTGAGGCCTGAAGCCTGAACCAAAGTACTTCCAGGCATTGCTAAGCAAAAGCTGGGCTGTGAGCAAGAGGCAGGCCCCATTCACAGAAGTTGGCGAGAAGAGGGCTGCTAGAAGTGCATAAGTGCTAATAAGAGGAACTTGTGCCAAGATGACATCAGGACACTCCACAGACATAACAAGGAACAGGCAGGTACATCTTAAAGACAGGGTCAAAAGGACAGCTTGATGGATAAATCTGTTTGAAACAACATGATCAAAGGAGGAGACAGCACCCTAAAGAGCCAAGGGACTGTACTTCAATATGTCAGTAGGGATGAGTAATCTGTCCTGTAACTGTATAAAAATAGGTCCCAGAGTGCGCATCTTTGTCCAGCCTAGGGAGCAGTGGAAAGTCCCACCACTGCCTGAGCCGGTCCATTGCCAGAGGATACAAATTCGTAGTATGTCTCGTTGCGTCTACGGGAAACTATTACTGTGCTTCATTTGACAATAAACCTGGCTAGGGTTCCTTCATACCTTATTAGAGTCTGTGGTCATTGGGGGTTCTCTCGGGGTCTGCTGCGTCAGCTATCTGTGCAGAGCCGGGGCAGCACACAGAGGGAACATGCACACAGCTGACTGTTATTATCATCATCGAACAAGAGCAGAGCACCACACTGGTAGCTACTGACTACATGGGGGAAATGTGAGTAAATGTACTGACTTTGAATTGCGAAGGTATGAATGCAACAGTTGCTTGGTAACTAGTGCAACCACTTGTGCATAGCAGGGAGTAGCCATGTTTAATCCATTCCTTCACAATCAGGTTCCAGAAACAACCTTGTAAAATCTCATATCTTAAGATACAGTGTTATTGCAATAGACCCTATAAAGCTTGACACAGGCATAAGAGTTTGCACCAGCAAGTCCTGATGCAAGATCAGAGATTTATTTTGTGTCAATACTAACACAAAATTCCAAAATATGAAGGGAAAATACAACCACAATTGAGTTAATGCCTAAGAAAATGTTAAGCTGATGCAACACAGCAGCTTAGCAAGAGAGCACAACATTGTGCATTATGGGATATGTGCTCCGGCCATGGAACTCTGCCCACACAAAAGAACGGGGTCTTGAGACACCTGAATTATAATTCTCATGAAACACTGTAACATTTCCAAATCAAAACTTTCATTTTGGGTGATTTTGAAATTTACCAGAGTGGAGGGAGAAAATATTTTGCAACCAGCTCTGGGAGAGGACAAAGGATGGAAGTCGTTTGCAGCTCAAAGCCTAACTTCATCAGAGTTCCTGTGTACTTATTTGCAAAAGAAATGCAGAAGGACATGTTTGGGAGGTATAGGGAAAAAGCAGGAAGGTAGATTTAAGGTATAGTGAAAAAGCAGGAAGGTAGATTTAAGGTAAACCATGTGATGAGTTTTTATTAGGTCTTTTATGGAGAGGCTGAATAATCATGTTTGCTGTTGGGTATTTATTGGAATGGGATGAACATTCTATCAAAATTGTGACTTTTTTATAGAGGGACATTTAAATTCAGTAAAAACACTCAGGATTTGAGATGGAGGGCTTGTTGATGTTGGTATAAAGTTCAATAAAGCTGCTAAAATGGAGTGAACATGTTGGTACCTCTCTCTTTCTAAAATGCTAACATCTCTACTGCCCCTACCAATTATCCCATTTTTTCTGCCCTAGAGGGGTGTGTGAAAACATAACACACTTCCCGGAGCCTTACATAACTTCTTATTAAAGTGAATCCCTGAAAAGCACCAATGTATTAGCACAGACATCGTGCTCCTCCTAGCAATGTGAAATCAATAATAATAAAAGATACCACTTCAAATGACGAAATAACTTTCCAGGCAGTTCCAAGTACCATGCCTACTCTATTTGAACAAGCAGGATAATGACACTAAATAAAATGATAAAATACCCTGTACAAGTTAAAAATCATTTAGCACATGACATTTGGAGCCTGATCTTGCCCTGTTATAATAGAAGTTTTGCCTAAGTAAAGTCTGTAGGATTGATCCCCTTTGTGGATAACTGTAGTGGGGTGAGCACCTGCTCCGGCCCTGGAGGGGTTGGAAAAGCCCTGTGGAGGGCTGGGGCTGGGCAAGGTAAAACCCTGGCTGATTGGGGGAAGTGGCTGCAGCTGGGGCCATGCCCCAGACTGAGCAACAGGGTCTTATAAGAAGCCCAGGGAAGCTAGAAGTAGCAGTCTTTCTCTGACTGGAGAGGGAGACAGGCCTTGCTGCTGGGGAACTCACCCAGGGAACCTAGAGTGAGGCAGGGCTGGGGAAAGGCCTTAGGAGCTGGGAAGCCCTAGGCCAGCAACTCCCCAGGCTGCAGGGCCTAGTTCTAGGCCCACGTAGGTATTGGGCTTGCAGAGGGGCAGACTGCAATATCAGCCACTCATCATAGGCAAAGGGGTCTGGACTGGCTGCCTTTACCCACCTTCAGGCTGCCCCTCTGCAAGCCCAATACATGAATGGGGGCTAGATGGAGACTGGGCAGTAGCCAAAACTGAGGTGAAGTGGGGATAGTGGGTTGGGGGTTCCCCAAGGAGGGGAGACCCAGATTGGTGGGGTACTGCCAGGGGGCAGCCCCCAGTTAAAGAGGCCCTGGGACCCAGGGAGGGACATGGGGGCCAGAGGACAGGTGGATCACTGGCTTACAGAGGGTGCTCTGGAGCTGGAATGAACTAATTCCTGGAAGGCACCAGCAGGAGGTGCTGCATGGGTGAGTCCACTCATCTACAATAACTCTCATTCACTTTGAATATATTTCTGACTTCTTACAAGAAGCTAGAAATCATAGCAAGAGGGGATTTTAAGGCATTTAAGGTAACAAAAACTGGCTGTCTAATCTCTTCAGTGTTGAACTAAATATATACTGGGCAAAATTCATAGGAATTATGTTTTGTGATGTTATCCCAAGGAAGAATTTGGCCCATTGTTAGTTACATAATTATTTATATTAAGATTTTAAATATTTGCATCCCAGTTACAAATAACACTGACTTATACTCATAGCTTACAAGAAAAAAGAATGGTTCGATCAGCATTCTTCTCTATAAGCCTATCTTACACATGTAATTAGCACTTAAATAGGAGAAATGAAGGAAGTGCTTCACTCTATGAAGTTGCAGAATGACTATACCATAGTTCAGATCTGATAGAAGTTAGAGGCAGACAAAAATCTTTTAACTATGTTTGAAGGCCAAGATTAATATTTAGGAGCCTATTCAAGGACCTAAATTAGTTGCCTGAAACTAGAATCACAAAGGGACATAGGTACATAATTACCTGTTTGGGTGCCTAAGTTCACCATTTAGCCACTAACCTTCTCAAAACCACAGGTTGCCTAATGCCTAACCCTGTAGGTGTGTAAAGTGCCCTGGCACCTAAGCTTCTGTTGGTAGGCATGAGCAAAATTTCCTAAGTCCTGGTGCCACTGCGTAGCTAACAAGCCACTCAAAACCCTGGCATGATTCTCAAAGTAGGAATGCTCTCACCTGTGGGGCTCAACCTGGTAGGCATGCTCAGAGCATGCTTACTGGATTGGGCCCTGCACAAAAGGCAGCCGTGGCAAGCAAGTCAGGATTTTGGGGTAGGGGGAGGAGGAGGTAGGGTGTGTGTGTATGATATCCCCAGAATACCCAATGTCTCAGTGGCTAGGACACTTGGTTCAGATGTGGAAGACCTAGATTTGAATCCCCACTCTGCCTGATTTGGAGTAGGGACTTGACCTGAGGTCTCCTATATCCTAGCTGAAGGGGTTCCCTCAATCTCTTCTGTTGACACGGTTCCATTTTGTGTAAATAATTAGTTAGTGCAGCATGGACTCTGGGCCAATGCTGGGAAGGCATCATGTAATTGAAGCTTCTGAAGAGAGGGCAGAAGACTCCAACAGTCACTCCAGGAGGGTTTGTTATACATGACCCTTCTACAAGGAGCTTAACTGTGTTCTGTCAAGGGCTCCCAGTACAGAGCCTAAGGTGGCTCGTGATCCCCTCTTCAATCCCACCAGCCTCATTGTCCGATGAAAAGCTGATGAGGTCCAGGCCGAGGAGGAAACAGGGACCTGGAGGAGGAGGAGCATGTGATACTGCACATCTTCCCAGAGGAGCCAGTTAGGAAGCCCCTCTCCCCTGACAAAACCAAGGAGGACCCTGAGCTGTAGCAGGAACCAGAATGTGAGGCCGATAAATTATAATGGACTCCCACCCTCCCCGCCAGTATCCCCTGTTGCTTTGGTGATAAATTCCTGATTTTTAGATCTAAGGCATTTGAAGTTCTGTGCACTGACTTTTCCTGCCAAGATAATATGCCATGCATTGCTTTGTATCTGAACTGCAGTGCTGAAGCCACTTCATTGTCACACCCCTTTTTCTTTACCCGACTCCTCTAGCTTTCCCCCATCCATCCATCCATCCCCTGCTCCACTTTACCTTGAAATGGTCCTCAAGCAAGACCAGACTGTAAATCAATAACTGTATTGATTTCTAATGAACCCCTATTATGCATTGTCTGTCGTAAACAGATTATTAATGAAAAATCGTTGTGTCCCTGTGTCTGGGCACTTCTCAGCCGTCATGCAGGCAGCTATGGTCCTGGGGCCACGTGGACTGGGGGGAGGGAAGAGGTGGGTTAGAAAGATCTTGTTGGAGTTGGAACAATTGTAGAAAACTTATAGTTGGTTGTGTAAACTTAGCAAGAGCTGTCTTTTTGTGCCTTGGAAGATTACATGGTTTCAGTGCTCCTTCCCCTCCCCCCACATTTTATAATTTCCTTTCAAATTGGAGCCCCACAGAATGGGGGAGTGGAGGGGAGTTATGTCCAGGAAGGGAAATGGAACAGTTGTAGAACACTTGGATTGCATGAGGAATAGTTAGTCACAGACACAATTGTTACCATGCTTGTGTCCCTGGTAGCTGGCCTCTCCCTGCACTGACCCATGCTGCACAAGCCAGGGGAAATGAGAGGTGGTGGTAGAAAGATCTGGCCTGATGATAAGAAACACAGTGTGGTGTCCCTTTGCAGTGGGGAGGTGAGGAGTCTGTGATGCTGATCTGAAACTTCAGGGAATCAAAGTTCTGGTGTCTTTTTTTTTTTTTCTCTCTCCATTTCACCATTGTTAGGCAGACCTTTCCCAGTGTCAACTGTAGTATGGATCAGTGCTCTGCATATTCTCCCCACCCCACCCCCCCGTGTTATGCGTGTGTCCAGCATAACATCATGTAGACATTCTGCCTCATATGAGGAGCATGTGTGAGCATGTCCACATCCAGTACTTGGGTAGGTGTGCCAATGTAGACAGAGCTTAAGAGTTATGCGTTGCAATACTCAAGTGCTTTTGTGAATCTAGACCCTGACTTTCAGAAGGGCTGATCATCCAGCAGTTTCCACTAATTTCATTGGGAATGCAGAGTGCCCTTTTAAAGTCAAGCCAGTTACACAGGTGCCTTAAGTATGAATTTACAAATCTAATGCTACGGATCCATTTTTTAATGTCTTGTCTTATGTTTATAATTAAAATAGTTCTAGAAGTATGACAGGCATAAAAACCATTAAACTATTAAAGTAGGTTTAGAAGTATGACACAGGCTCAAACTGTTCCTCCTGTTACTGAATGATCTGCTGGAATTGGAATTTTTTTTTTTAATTTTTAGTTTACAGCATAATATACAGACATTAATAATTTGGGTTGCTGGAAACCATGAAGAGACTCTAATTTGTGCAAAGGACAGCCTGCAACCCTTTATGGAACAGGTTACCATACTATACTACTCCTGTGCTCTAGTCCCTCCTTTGTCTCCAGTCCATATCAGTTGCCAATACAAAGCCCTAGTGAGGACCCAGCAGTCTTGGTGATTGCACCTCTGTCTGTAAGCCAGTGGCGCTCTGCTTGGACAATGCAGCTCAGAAAGCTAAGAAAGTGTGTGAAATCTGGAAATAAGGCATTGTTAGCAGAAGGGGTTTGGCTATGCAGTCAGCTTCCAGAGAAAATAAGATTAATGTAGAGCTAGTAACGGTTAGGACAGTGCTTACAAGATGCTCATTGATAGGGCTTTCCCACCATTATTAGACTAAAGTTAGATGTAATTAGACACCATGCGTATCATAGCAGACTTTCCTGTAACCATATAAGACTCCATAAAGTTAACTAGAGAACTTGCTACATGGATTTAATGGGTCTGGGCATCTTAGAAAATGCACCTACATATACAGTTTCTTCCACAAGAACTCCAATGCACTTCCAAAGTCTAATGTATACAAAAGTACCATTTAGCCTACAGTACCACAGAAATGTTGTCATCTACCGTCTGTTTAATAACCCACAAGAACATTCAGTACAGTTTAGAACAGGAGGTAAAAGTAACTATATCCTATTCTTAGAGGGAAAATTTGTACCCAATTTCAACTTGACCAGGACATTAGAGTTGACATCCCTGTGACTGGAAAATGATGTGTGGGATCTTTAATGGCAACAAGGGAGCAGGAACACTGTTGTATCTCTCCTCCCCAGAAGCACAAAGTTTACCACTAACATGCTAGTGGGGCATTGGTTCAGGTCTATCTTAATGGAAAGAGTAAATTTGGAAAATATCTTTTTACAGCACAATTTTCTAGGAGGTCTCCTATCCAAGTACTGACCAGTCCCAACCCTGTTTAGCTTCTGAGCTCTGAGATCACACCCAAACACCACTTATATTTTTGACAATGATTTGCTAATTTTATTTGAAGTTATTAAATAATAAATACAATGTACTGTCACTGACTATTGCTTTAATTTATCAAATAATAGAATTACCCTGTGATTCTATGGTAAATTTATAGTCTGTAAAATTATGTAGTTAAAGTTTTCTTTACGCTCTGTCCACATCTATACAACAGATAGTAATCCTTTCTTATCATTACTCTGATTTGATGACATATAGCAATGGATGGATTTTTTTTTCTCATGATCATGCTTCACTGAAGAATCAGTGAAATATATAGCATTAAATGGAGAAACTACTTAGGAAGTCAGACTTCTGTTTAAAAGAACATAAGAACGGCCATACTGGGTCAGACCAAAGGTCCATCTAGCCCAATATCCTGTCTTCTGACAGTGGCCAAACTGAAAATATTAGTTGTGGAAATTCCCAAACAAGAATCTTGATTAAGAGAGTTACGGTTGAAAATGTATTTCAGTGGGGTCCACTGAGCACTCTCTAATAGTTGCTTTACAAAAATGCTTTGTTTTAAAAACAAAAACAAAAAACCCTGTGCCCTTCAAAAATCTTTACATGACTAGAAACAAACCGTTAAATAACCCAGCCAGTTCCACACTGCCACAAAATCCTTTGTCATGCCACCTGTCATAAATATCCCCCTTGACTTTTCCCTTTTGTTTTGCTCTGTAATGGAAATATGCTGTTGGATATATCTTATTGATTTTATTTATTGTTTATTAAATGCATAGTAAAGATTTTGAAAGGCACATAGTGCCAGGCTATATTAAATTATGTCAGAGTTCTATACATTTGCTCATAGCACTATATTTTGGTGAAGTAAAAAATCCTTTTATGAGCAGAATTGGAATGATTGATCTACTTGGTGTTTATATAGCAGTGTAGGTTTATTCAAGTGTTGGTAATGCTCAAATTTTAACAATATTAACTATATTATGTAGCAACCAACATATGTAGGACTTTTTTATGAGTAGTGTTGCATTATAGGATACTGGAAGTGGAATGCTCAAATAGGAAATGGGTTTTTATAAATTATTTTGACCTTTGCTTCTATTTTGGCAAGTTTTAATAGGCAAAAATTGGGTTGGATGGCAGGAGTAAATTGAGTGCAATGATGGGTGAAGAAGGGATTATACGAAAATGAATTTGCTGTATATCTTAACTGTTCATTTCCAGACTTTTTAGCCTTTTGCCTTGTTTTAGGCCTGGTCTACACTAGCGGGGGGGAGGGGTCGAATTAAGGTACGTGACTTCAGCTACGTGAATAGCGTAGCTGAAGTCGAACTACCTTAGTTCAACTGACTTACCCGTCCTGACGCCGCGGGATCGAAGTCTGCGGCTCCCCCGTCGACTCTGCCACCGCCGTTCGCGGTGGTAGAGTTCCGGAGTCGACGGGAGTGCGTCCGGAGTTCGAACTATCCGCGTCGACCCGGCGGGTAAGTATGGACCTACCCTAAAGGTGTAGAATTTTTGTAAAGAAACAATATTAGTAGTTTGGATGTCAGTTGAAAGCACACTTTAAGTCTTAATCTTCTTAAATAAGCATTTTCTGGGAAATTTCTGGGTTGAGCTCCAAAAGTTGTAATCAGATTGGCATATAGGGCCTGTAGGACAGGAACTCTGCTCTGGCAGATTTTAAGGGACTCCATAAGAGGGGTGTGTTTGTGTGTTTATATCTGAGTGGGATATATGGGGATAGTGGAATAGAATATATTTTTGATTCCCCTCCGACTCCCCAAACTTTTCAGGAAAAAAAGAATCCTGGCAAGAGATGGCATGTAACATTTCAGAGGGATTGGTTTCTGGTTTTGAAAGTTAGGGGAGAGGTGTTTAAAATCAGTGTTATAATGGAAAGTTAGCTTCAAATTATCTATGGAGAGGATCCTGCCACTCCATAATTAAGTACAGCCTATTTTCTAAACTTTTTTATACATTTACGTTTTTAAGAAATATTAAATAAGGAGAAAATTTGGTGTGATTAGTGAAGGCTCATGAATGGTTTTATTGAGTTCTTGCAGGCCATGACCTGTAAGAAGCAAACCAGCCTTTACTAGACTTAATGCATGTGATGGGGGGGGGGGGGGAGACAGACTGTAAATAGCATTAGTAATGTAAATGCGTGGACATTTATAAATATGGGAAGTTTAGTCTTAACATGAGGCAATCAAAAGATGAAGCATATGGAAATATTTTTAATGACTGATGAATAAGGAAATGTGCATGTTCCTCATTAGAGAAACTGAGGACAAGTGTATTTAGCAGTTGTGTAGATGCTCCTATGCCTTCAGCAGAGATATTTTTGTATCAGTAGCAGGCATAGTGCCAGTGATCCTAATGCCAATAATATCAACGTGTGACAGCAATGAGATGTTAAGTAAAGAGGGAAATGTAATAACCCTGCCTATTACAGTGTCATTATGTATCTTCAACATCAACCAGAAGTTAATTGAAGAAGCAACAAACTAAAGAGTAATGACTTCCCAGAATCAGGATTGGATACTGTGTGGTAATTTGTGGGAGCGGTGATATTACACAAGAGCTCACCAATAAAATGCAACTTCACCAAAGTTAGCTAACCTTGATGATTATAATTGTCCCTGCCTGCAGGTATATGGGATCTTGGGGAGCAATTACCACACGGGTGGGGTGCAAATTAATTTCTTAAAGGAAAAAGGGAGTGGTGAGAATTTAACAATGAAATACGATGGGATGGGGTGTATAGGGTGTTTACAATAGACAATGATGGTGTGGGGGGGTTTCTTATTGAACAGTGTAGGGAGTTCTAACAGTGGGGTACAGTAAGTGGGGTTTAGCACAATGGGATACAGTACAGTTAATAAGCAACTCAACTTTATATAGGAACAGCTCTAGATACAATGTGGAATGTAAAACATACCAAAAGGAAATGCAAAATAAAATAGTAGCTTCTATATAGAATGGTCAACAATCTTAGATAGAATGTATTAAGTGGTAGGTGGCCTTATACACAATGTAACACAATAGTATTAATGCAAATACAACGTATATCAGAAAGGTGGAAGTAATATGTGAATCACAGTGCAATAATACAATATGGGTGATAAGTGAAATTATGCAGTGTAGACTTAATTTGTGAGGCTGTGATAGCAAGAGTGTACCCAAAGGCTGGGTCAAGAAACAGGAGGGGGGGGGGGAATGATAGTGGCAACTGATGAGAGATGCAGCTGCAAGCAGCGAGAGACTCTGAAGCTCTGCAAGATAAGGACAACAGAGCAGAGTGTGTGAGTGTGGGGGGTTGGGAAGTTCAGATGGTGATGCAGACATGGGGGAGAAAGCAGCAAGGAGTTTGGGAAGTTCAGAGGTAATGCAGACACAGGGGAAAAAAGCAGCAAGGGGTTTGGGAAGTTCAGAGGGGGAGATTGGAACAGCAAGAACCTTATCTATCCTCTAACTTAATCAAACTTATATAAAATGACAAGCAGCTTCTACAAAGTAACAAAACAGGTACAGAATACAATCAGGCAATGACTTTTTAAATCTATCTTAACCAATGACTAGGCAAAACAACAAATATCACAATTCTAAGCAAACTGCAACAAGCAGCTATATGGAGCAACAAAACAAGAACTATAGCAAGGCAGGTGAGACTGACAAGCTTTACAATCTTAACAAACTATGACTTATTAAACTAAAGAAACAAAATCTATGGTGCACCTTATGCTATGGGGAAGTTACAGAGGGCAGAGTGGTATGTGCCCCAGAATACAGCTCCCAAGGCAGCCCCCAAGGAAGCCAAGGGAGGTGGCTGCAGCAATGGATACAGCTGAAAACCATGAGTCCAGGGCAAAGCCCACAGGAGCAGAGCTTAGCAGCAGCACCAACTTACTTTTAGTGGCAGAGTGCCACAGAGTTTAACAGAGAGGTTTTAAAACACAGACCAAGGTTTAGCTTGAGTCTGTGTGCTGGGGAGACAGAGCCAGCAGCTAAAATAATAAAATAAAAGTATAGAAAGTTTCACAGAGGGATTCTTACCATCCCACAAGGCAGCAGCGGAGGCAGAAGCAGCAAGAACATCAGAAGGCTCGGTACAGTCTTGATAATCAGGAGATCTCTCAGGCAGCAATTCGTTCTTCGTGGGGGGGGGTTCAAAAACGGGGGTACGCTCAAAAATAAAACGAGAGCAGAGAAAGGACCCCCAGAACCCTTGGTTGATCAGACCAGGCAGCAATGCAAGAACCTTTCTGAAGTCTGTTCAAAAAATGTCTGTTTTTAAAGGCAAACCCTGGCAGCTTCCCGCCAGTAACTCTGATTGGCTCCCCCTCTTACAGGGAGGAGGGAGGCAGAGAAAAACTGCAGGCAGCCTCAGAGGCATGTTTGGACTAGCCCTGAGCCCAGAGGTATGACTCATGCCCAGGATCCTAAAAACACAATAGGTCTTGCAGATCTGGACAGTGGCCACCCTACACCAAGCCCAGGTTTTAACAAGGTGATAACAGGACTAACCCTTTGAACAGGGCAGTGGTCCCACTTAGCACAAGTGGCCATCCCTTTGAGAAGGGCAATGGCTTTTGTTAAACAACTTAAGGGGCCCTCCCTTTGAGAAGGGCAGAGGCCCTGATAAACAAATTAACAGCCAGGGAGGGGCGGCCACAGAAGAGAACAAGAACAAAATGGAGTAAGGGGACAGCTTTAAGAAACAAAATGGAGCTGTAACAGACAATAATCACATATACTTTGGCTCAAGTATAAATATATACTATATGTACATATTATATATTTATATTGGTCCAAGATGTTAATTAATGACTCGGATAATAGAGTGGTGAGTGTACTTATAAAATTTGCAGATAACACCAAACAAGGAGAGATTGCAAGCACTTTGGAGGACAGGATTAGAATTCAAAATAACCTTGATAAATTAGAGAACTGGTCTGAAATCAGAAAGATGAAATTCAATAAAGACAAGTGCAAAGCACTATATGTAAGAAGGAAAAGTCAAATGTACAAATACAAAATATGGAAACTGGCCAAGCAGCAGTACTGAAGAAAAAGATGTGAGGTTTACTGTGTAACACAAATTGAATGAGTCAACAGCATGATGCTGTGATACTGTTTGGAAAAGGCAAATATTATTTGGGGGTGTATTAACAGTGTTATATGTAAAAGATGGGAGGTTAGTGTTCTGTTCCATTTGGCTTTGGTGAGCTGCAGTACTATCTAATTTTGGGCACAACACTTTATGAAAGATTTGGAGAGTCCAGAAGGCAGACCACAAGGTTCAAAAAACACAATTTATAAGGAAAAGTTGAAAGAATTGGGCCTGTTTGCTCTAAAGGAGAGAAGGCTGGAGGGAGTGGGGGAGTAACCATCTTCAAATATCTAAAAGGTTGTTATAAAGAGGACAGTGATCAATTGTTCTCCATGTCCATTGAAGGTAGGGTAAGAAGTAATCAGCTTAATTTGCAACATGGGAGATGTAGGCTAGATAGTATTAAAAAAATCTTTCTAACTACAGGGATAGTTAAACTCTGAAATAAGTAACTAGGGAGGGTGTAGAATCCTGGTCACTGGAGGTTTTTAAGAACAAGTTAGCCAAAAACGTGTCAGGGCTGGTCTATGTGTACTTTATCCTGTTGCAGTATAAGAAGATGGACTAGATTACCTCTTGAGGTTTTCATAGAATCATAGAAATGTAAGACTGGAAAGTACCTCTAGGATTGAAGGGGCAAAAAGACTAGATATAAACCGAGTTAATTTTGTGTGTACAGTATCAGAGAGCCACCTTAGAGAAATGCCAACCAACCTGTGGTGCCCAAATACTTACGTGAAAGGGCGCTACCCCTCCTCTTTTCCAGTACAGTGTAGGAACTTTTTTTAAAATGTTCTTTATGCTTATGGATCCCAGTGATTCTTGCAAACAGGTCTCTTTTGGCCTTTAAGGTAGAGGATTCTAAATAATAGGCCCCAAATTTACATTGTTAATTTGAGAACTATTTGCATTATATCTTTGCAGGAAATACTGAATAATTTATGCTGCAATGGCAAAACATAAAAATATATTTGAATTTAGTTCATATAATATGCATACAGTTTCTTCATAAGTTGAACTGAACTAATTCAATCTAATTTATTATACATATATTGTCAGTAGATATTTTTCACAGTACTGAGCAATCTATTTTATGAAGGACAATTTTGGTGTGTTGACATAGAATCAGATTTTGATTTATAGATTTCAGGATTAAAGTAATTCAGAGCAATAACGAAAAGTATAACCTGATGTTTAACTGAGACAAGTTCTATTGCATTCATATCTAAAGAGAGATGCACGCATGCACACACATACACACCAATTTCTGAGTTTAAAAATATGGCCCTGGGCCATTTAATTTTGGTGATCAACAGCAGGTGGACATCTTTTGGGGTCTTGCCCTGCTGATGATCCCATCCACCTTACATTAGGATGTTCTGGACAAAGGTTTGTCAGTGGAGTTTTGTTATGCAAACTAGGATGATTCAGATGTTGTTCTAAAGGTATCTTAAATACTATAGCAGCTTTATTAACTAATGCTGAATAATACTTTACTGCTTCCAAGCATTGTGGTTTGGATTGCATCCTATGGTGGTGATTGGTCTCTAACCTCAGAACATTATTAAAGGATGTGTAGACCCTATACAGTTTTATATTTTTAAAATGATTTTGCAAGAATTAAAAATATATTAATATATTTCTGTATTAGAGAAAACATATGCAAGTTCCATGCATTTGAGAGCATGAGCACTAATTGAATGTCCCAGAGCTAGATTTTAACTTTGTGAAGAAAAACAGAATCCAGCTCACTGAGTTGATGTGTGGAAGTGGGATGTCTGGTCACACTACAACTTATTTCATTAAGTTCAAGTTCAAAACCCATAAATCAAGACTCTCTAATATCTGCATGTGATGGGATGTACAGACCCTGCACTAGAAAGAAAGTGGTTAAAGAGCTACTTTAGCCCCAGGAAGGCCCACCTCGCCACACCTGCAAAGCATGCATCGGCTGAAGGAGGAGCTTAAAAGAGGAGAAGAGCAGCTCAGTAGTTGCTCACCAGTAGAGATGAACAGGGATACAATCTGAGCTAAGCTATCAGAGATCCAGCTGCCTGGAGCCCCTGACTGTTGAGAATCTACTTGGTCCTGACCTGCTGAGGGAAAAGGACTCTGGACACTTGTAAAATCTGGGATTTATCCTTAGATTTGTTTTATGTGACTTTGATTTGTCATTTTATGTAAGGAGACTGGTAAGAAGCAATCCAGGGGAGTGGAGTTGGAGCACTCTTTGAGGGTGCAGAAACTTGCTGCCTACCACAGGGCCTTGGATTGGAGCATGGTAGAGAGGTTCCCCTACCAACCTCTGGATGGGGCTGAAGGTGAAAATCCTACCCTGCATTCAAGAGAATGTGGACTCAGAACACCCTATAACCTGGAGAGTTATGATGCTGAGATCTTGGCCTAGTGAGGCCTGGAACCCCTTGCCTGACTCTGGAGCTATCCTTTGTTGGACGCTTTGTATACCCTGAGAGGGGCAGACATAACTCATGGCTTGGCCGGAGGGCTGAGTCACTAAAAGGGTAGACCACTGCAGGGCTGGAGCAGCTGTCAACAAGGGATTACAAGAAGAGAGCCTGCTATGCCTCTGCCTGACCAACTAGGCAGTGTCTGCAGTGAGTGACTCCCTTCCAGGGGCGGCTCTACGTTTTTGGCTGCCCCAAGCAGTCATGCGCAGGAGGCGCCCCGGAGCCGCGGGAGCAGCGGACCTCCCGCGGGCATGACTGCAGAGGGTCCGCTGGTCGCGCGGCTCGGCTGGACCTCCCGCAGCTGCGGGCGGTTCGCTGGTCCGGCGGCTCCGGTTGAGCTGCCGCAGGCATGCCTGCGGAAGGTCCAGCCGAGCCGCGGGACCAGCGAACCGTCCGCAGTCATGCCTGCGGGAGGTCCACTGGAGCCGCCGGCCGAGCGCCCCCTCCGCAGTCATGCCTGCGGCAGGTCCGGTCCTCCCGGGGCTCCGGTGGACCTCCCGCAGGCATGACTGCGGCAGGTCTGCCGGCCCAGCCTGCCGCCCCCCCCCGGCGGCAGGGAACGCCCCCTACATTTTGCCGCCCTAGGCACCAGCTTGTTTTGCTGGTGCCTAGAGCCACCCCTGCTCCCTTCACAGTGCACCAAAACTTGTAGGACATGATAGAGTTCCCTAGATCCTAAGGCAACCAGACATTGTCAGTGATATATCACATGACACTGATCTCTTTAAATGTTGCTTTTCTTCACATAGAGCTTCTAACACATTCTCTCGCCTTTGTGTTGCTGATTTACTCTATTTAATCATATCTCCGTTTTTGCCATTGCTTGGTTTGTGCAGTTTTTATTTTTTAAATCCAGATACAGTACAGGAAATTATTTTCACTTCTTCAAATTGCTTTAAAAAAAATAAAAAACAGTGAATCTAACTCATTTGGTATTATGTCTCTTTTCACTTAACTAAGCTTAAATACCATAAGTTATGCATTTTAAATTCAGAAGTTCCCAGTGCAGATTGACTTCATTTGGGCTTGGGTTTTTAAAAAAAAAAAACCCACTTAAATATGGAAAATATAGGAATTGCATTTCTGCCTTCTGGTACATCCCAAGTCATTTAAGCAACCTATTTAAAATAGGTCATATTTTATTCCTTTGGTACTGAGTTTGTCTGTTTAAAGTGCCTAATTATTTCCTCTCACATAATCATAAAAATGGTTTAATATTCTATGCCCTGTCATCTAAAAAAGACTCCAGTCCCAAGTATGGGTCCTTATACTATTAAGACAAAGAATTAATTCATACTTGTGATAAAAGCAAAAGCATCTGTCACTAACTTCACTCTCTCAAGTCCTTTAATGGCTCTACTGATTCCTTGCCAGGCTGTATCTTTCATATGTATATCAAGAAATCACTCTTAATTTTTTGTTCCTAAGTAATATCTTGTCTAAGTAGATACCAAATTTAAGACAAGGTTAGCTACAAATAATAGCAAGAAATTGGATTAAGAAGCTCTGGAAACTTTGGCTGCTTAAAGACTGCAGAATCAGACCTTTAAAAGCAAAGTTATATACTTCAAAGCATAATAAATATACAGCTGAAGCAAGCATCTAAATGGAGGATAACAAAATGTAATCAAGATATAATGGAGCATGTAGCAAGACCCCAAGAAATAGCAAAATGGAGCAAAGGTTAATAAAACAGGCAAGGGCCAACATGGAGAGAGGCAAAGGAAATCTTACTGCAATAAGACATTATGAGATTCATAAAGTGGGTGCTAGGCTAGCCAGGCTACACCAGTGGGGACAGGGGCTGGGGATGGGAAATATCTCTTTGGAAACATAAATGAAGGAAAATGTCTAAAAATCTTAAGTGTCTGGAAGAGACTTTTAATAAAGGAGGTCAAATGTTGACTTTGATCCTTAAACACAGACTCATTTGGAGACTAGGTAATTTGCATCACTCAGGTGGCACAAAGGGAAACCTCCCTTAAGTTCTTTGCTCAGGATATTCCTGGCATGGGAGAGTCCACAGGGAGCCAACAGTGCTAGCTCCTAAGCCCCCCTCTCTGCAGCCCTTATTACAGAAACTGCATCATGGACAGGGAGAATACTTGGAGCGAGAAGTGGTTCCTGGAGCCTGCAGATGGTGTATGGCACCTAGGGGACCAGAGCCAACTGATGCAATTTAGAGCAGTTCTGAACTATTTCAAGGCTGGGGTAGAGAATCAGGGAATTCTAGCCAACTAACTAACAACCTCCAATTCTCTGCTCTACACAGCATAAACTGGATGCAGCGGGGAACCTGGCCCAAAACCTCTTATCTCTAGGCTTATGTAAAATGAGGCTCATTCCATTACCTCATGGACAAGGGTCCACATCAGAAAAAATACCTCTACAACTGTCCATGTCATCTGCTTCAATAGAGAAGCCAAAAACTGAAATGGGAATTAAATTGAATCTCCTGAAAAGATCCTTCCAGTTTAAGGTTGAGGCATATTGCTGAGGTGGCATTAGGGAAATTAGCATAATCCATACTATGCCTGCTATATGTGGATATTAAAGATTTCAATCTGAAGGCCTGTGAATCTTGCATCTTTCACAAGCAATAGCTGTATGTGTGTGTGTGTGTTTGTGTGTGTGTACCACCTTCCAAAGTGTTGCTCCAAAATGGATTGGATTATCTCCATTAAACTGTCTTCACTTGGCTATAGCTGACAAAGAATGATCAAAACCAATAAAAGGTTTAATCAAAGCTTATCAAACACAATACCTATATATACAGCAAAGAAATGAAAGCCTCCTAAATCTGCTGCATAACTTCATGAATATGTCTTGAAGTAAATAGCAATGACTTTCTGATTTTGGTATTTGAAGACATACTCTATACAGCAACAATGCATATATGTAGAATACATATTTTATAAGTACCTTTTTTTGTAGCCACCACTTTTGTCAGTTTTTCCAACACATTCCAAAATGTGGTGGTGGTTTTTTTGTTTTGTTTTTTTCCTGCTTAGCATAAGCTCAGTAGAAGAAATTCTCTGTAAGGAATGCAGATAGTTGGGAAGAAGCCCAAGCTGAGACCAGATTTATTCAAATAATTTAATATTATCTATTTCAAAAAGAATCAACTCATTGTTCATCAAGATCAAGTCTTTGTGCATAGTACCTAGAGGAACTGAGGAAGACCAATTAGAGGTGAAGTTTTTTTTTCCCCAGTCAAATCCATGTGAATTTATTTATTGATGCTAGATTATAGCACCAATAAATATTCTTATTGAACAGGATTCTGTAAAGACTTTTTTGGAACTTGAGATATTAAAGAAAACAAAATTAGTGAATTTTTCAGATGCTACTTAAGACTTTAAAATGTAGTGTGATTGTAGGTCTGCAGAGATCCAGTAGTATTCTCATGTGTATCTGTGTTGTGAAGCCAAGGTGTAAGGCTACTAGTTAAAGAGCAACAGCTGCCTTCCCCCAATTCTAAGTATAGTGTAATATATTACATTTTATTATTGAGAAACATCAGTAGGATACTCCCAAATTACTGTGTCAATGTAGATAGAAGGTACAAAATAACTTTTGCTTATAAAGAAAAAAAACCCTTGAGTCAAAATGATAAAATAGCCAATAATCCATTTCTTCCATTGGGATAGACCTACAAGCACACAGTACAATGAGATGGAGATGTTAAAACAGCTGTCAGATAACTGAAGGAGGTTGTAGTGAGTCGGCCTGGCTCCCGGCCGCACCTGAGAGAGATAAACCAGAACAGCCACCTCAGTGGGCGGAACCACCACCACCTGTCCCCGCCCCCTGGAAGTCAAGGGGCGGGACAGGAAGTATAAAGGCCCGGCCCCAACGCTCAGTTGGAGCCCGGCGGCCGGAGAGGACAGATGCTCCTGCCCGAGCTCCTGCTAGACCGAGCCTTCCCCGAGCCAGGTATCCGGAGGTGGACGGACCGAGCCTTCCCCGAGCCAGATACCCGGAGGAGGACTGGCCGAGCCTTCCCCGAGCCAGGTATCCAGAAGAGGACTGGCCGAGCCTGCCCCGAGCTCGGTACCCCGAGGAGCTGTTGGAGCATCCCCCCGACCCGAGTCCGGAGGAGCAGCCCGAGCTAGCCGGCTCTCAGCACGGCGAGGAGCCCATGGTGTGGGACCCAGCGCCCGACCCCAGAGACGAGCAGGTACCCGAGAAGGGGGAGATGGAGTGTAGCCCGGGGGTAGCCGACCCCTGTCAGGCTGTAGGCACCGAGGTGCCCATGTCAGTGTGTTGCGGTCAGGACCCCACTGACTAGCGGCAGTGATAGCCGCTGCTAGGGCCCCGGGCTGGGACACAGTGGAGTGGGTGGGCCTGTGTCCCCCCTGCCACCCCACTCACGGGTAGCAGCCTCCCCCTCAAACCAGCGCTCCGGCATAGAAGCCTATACTTACCTGTGGCTTGCTCAGCTCCTGCTCCAAGGACCTGAGCCCTGGACTAATGCTGTCTGCTCAGCCCCTGCCTGAGGATCTGGGCTAGAACTGCTGTTTGTTGCCCTGCCCTGACTGAGGGCCTGGGCTTTCTGACTGTGTTATTGCTCAGCTCCTGCTGTAAGGACCTGAGCCCCTTGAACTATTGTTTGTTGCCCCGGCCTGACTGAGGGCCTGGGCTTTCTGACTGTGTTATTGCTCAGCTCCTGCTGTAAGGACCTGAGCCCCTTGAACTATTGTTTGCTGCCCCGCCCTGACGGAGAGCCTGGGTTTATCTCAGTGACTCTGTGTGCTCAGCCCCATCTGAGGGTCTGAGCTTAGAACTGTTATTTGCTGCCCCACCCTGACTGAGGGCCTGGGTTTATCTCAGTGACTCTGTGTGCTCAGCCCCGGACTGAGGGTCTGAGCTTAGAACTGTTATTTGCTGCCCCGCCCTGACTGAGGGCGTGGGCCTTATTGACTGCTTGCCTTTTGTTCAGCCCGCCTGAGGGGCGGAACCCTTGGACCTTCGGAGACTGATAACGAACTTAGGCCGTGTAGTGAGGCGGCCTGGCTCCCGGCCGCACCTGAGAGGGCCGAGCCCCCGCACCGGACTGTTACACGTGGTGCCTTCTCTGAGGAGCCTCGCCCAGGATGTGGGCACGAGCTCTAGACGCCGGTGAAAAGGGGGCCGCGGGAGAAAGAACTCCCGCCAGAGAAATGGACCTGTCCCAGCTCCTGGCCCTCATGACGGAGAGCCAGGAGCAACAGCAGGCGGCCCAGTCGCGACAACAACAAGAGCAACAGGCCGCCCACCAGCAACAGCAGCAGCAGCTCGTCGAGCAACTAGGAACCCAACAACGGCAGCTCATCCAAGACCTGGTGACCCAGCACCAGGACTTCCAGAGGCAATGTATTCAGCAACTCGCGGCGGCGCTGGCCCGACCTGGGGAGCCCCAGCCGGAAGGCCCAGCCGGGGCCCCGCGGCCCAGCCCCCCGATACGGCTGACGAAGATGGGACCCAGCGACGACCCAGAGGCCTTTCTCGTTACGTTTGAGCGGGTGGCTGTCGTCGCTGGCTGGGGCCGGGACCAGTGGGCTACCATCCTGGCCCCGTATTTGACGGGGACTGCTCAGACGGTCTATCGAGGCCTGTCTGTGGCAGCAGCCCAGGACTATGACCAAGTGAAGGCCGCCGTTCTGGATGCCCTGGATGTGAGCCCAGAAACATACCGGCAACGATTTAGGAACTTGAATTATGTCCCGGGAGCTCGGCCTCGGATGGTGGCCCAAGAGCTCCGGGAAGCCTGCAAGCGGTGGTTACAGCCCAAGCGTCGGACGTCAGAGGAGCTGATGGAACAGGTAATCCTGGAACAGTTCACCCATGTACTCCCACCGTGAGGAAGAGCCTGGGTCCTCCGACATAGGCCGGCGACAGTGGCCGCCGCGGTTACATTAATGGAGGACTTCCTCGCGGCGGAAGCCCCGCTGGGCTCGGCTGGCCAGACAGCCCCAATCCGGATGGAGCGCCCCAACCCAGAGAAGAAGGGGGCGTCTACCCCGACAGACGTGCGAGTTTCCTCCCGGGGAGCAGAGGCCCGGATCCATACTGCAGCGTCCTCCAGGAGACCCGCTCGGATCCCGGTTCCCACAGCAAGGGGGAACTGCCGAGACTCGCCTGGAGGGAACCCCGGGACCCGGACCCGGACGGGGCGAGCAGACCTGGGGCCCTGCTTCTCCTGTGGAGAGCGTGGCCATTTACAGCGGGACTGCCCCGGACTGGAATGTACCTTTGGCCAGGTCTACTCTGGGGAAGGACGTGCCCGGCGTTCGCAAGTGGCCAAGATCACTGTGCCAGTGATCATTGAGGGGTGCCCGACGGTGGCCCTCCTCGACTCCGGCTGTGGCCAGACCCTGGTCGGCCAAAACCTGGGCCCGCAGGCTGATAGCCGTCTAGGGACGATTCAGCTGCAGTGTATACACGGGGACATACGGCCGTACCCAAGTACCAGGGCCCAACTGACGATTGATGGGGTCACCCGGCTGATGACCGTGGGCCTTGCTCCACGGCTGGCGTACCCGGTGATTTTGGGTCGGGACTGGCCGGAGTTTCCCGACGTCCTACGCCGCCACGCCAAGGGCCGCCCACGGGTCACGCCAGCCTTGGAAGGGGAGGCCGCAGACTCGGACGAGGCAGGAGTCCCCGACCAGGCCAAGCCGATGGGAGGACCTGAAGGTGTGGCCCCAGGAGTTGGGAAGGATCCCTTGGCGCTGTGGAAGCCAGTAAATAATTAACAAGGTTTTAAAGAGATCTTAATGAATGTTAGTTAGCATGAGTTAGGTTAACTGTGACTCTGGTGACGTGAGGAAGCAAGATAATGTAAGACAGAGGGAATTGTGTGAAAGTTATTACGACCTTGCAATATGCAGTCTTGGAGTCTTGTTTTTCTAGTGAGATAGCAGAGAAGCTTATGTATAAACAAAATGTATTTGTTGCTTTTTACTGTCTGTATTATTGTTAGAAATTGTCTGTAAAAGGTATAAAGGCTTGATGTAATTGTTTACCAGTTGAGAGACCTGTCCAGGACCCTGTGTCCTATGGCACTCTCTCCCTCCATGGTAATTACTGGAGAAATAATAAAGTATTTGGTTTTGCTGCACCCAAACAAAAAGCGAGAACTGAGTTTTTCTTCGACAATTTGGGGGCTCGTCCGGGATGGCAACGCCCACGGACCCACAGACGGCTACTACGGATCATTCCCCTTCGAATCCCATGGCGCCACATGAGAGGTATGAGACCTTTTGAAATCTCTATTGGGGTATCGGAGGAGGACTTTCCGTGAGGACGTCTGTCTCTGTTGGGCTCACGCCATCTGAACTTATTGACTGTGCAGCAGGATCAGATGCAAGTGGTATTGGGGAGAGGCCCCAATAAGGTTAGTTTATAGCAGTACTGGGAACTGCTGAGTTGGCCAAGGAAATGCATAAGGTAATGCATAAGGTAAATGCATAGGTAAATGCATTAGAATGCACCGGTGCTGAGGGGTTTTTACCGCCTCAAGAGGGGTTGTCATACCGCCTCATGGTATTGGTCCGGACCAGGTAAAGATGCATCGTGGTTAAAGAGATAAAAAGGAAAAAAAATTTAAAAAGAGATAAAAAGGAAGAAAAAGAGGCCTTGGTGTGTGTGTGTGTACACCAGTGTGAGTGGCTGTTACCGGGCTAGCCCGGTAACTAGTGGATCTTTAGGAGATCCGACCCACAGTGGGCTGACTCGGCCAGGCATTGTCCGGCGAGGAAGCTGCCTGGGTCTAGGAGTGTGTGAACCCATCTTCCCTCCCCTTTCCTTGTGAGTCTCTCCTGTGTGAGTGGAAAATGGGTAAGGGACTGTCTAAATATTCCACCTCACCCCCTAAGGGTACCCCAGCATATTACATGTACGTACATTATGGTTCTAAAATCTGCAGGTATTTAAATGATTGGAATCTGTACATGCGTGAAAAATTCATTTAAACAATGCCCATTAGAAGGTACCTTCAATCTAGATAAGATCATATATCTCAGTGGAGCTTTAATCACAGAGAAAAGCCTCTGACACAGTGTGAGCAATTTGTCTAGGAACGGGTTAATTTGAAATTCGGCTTAGCCCTGAGATAAAGGAGAAGTTGTTTTGTCTTCAAGGTCATGAATCAGTGCGGACTATGCTAAGTGCAAAGGCTGTACAAGTTACAGAATTGGAATTATATTTGCAAAGCTTAACTTCCCAGTGAGACATGTGTGAGTATTGAAGTGGTTTAAGGCTTGGGGCATTCATGTTTTCCTGTGTGAGGTGGGAGCATTCCCAATACTCTCCATTGTTGTTTTATTATTTTAATGAAGCTTTAAAATTTGATTGTATGCTCTGTCAGTCTGATCACCTGACATGAGGGATAAATTAGTAACAGGAATTTGTCACAGTTTGGTGTGCAATTAATAATGGGGGGGCCCTGCAGAATTTACACCATCTCTCTGTTTACCCTTGTTATTTTGTGTTTGCTTTGTTTGGTATTGTTGGTTGCATGATTAAAGGTGAGCTCTAATAGAATAAGGAAACACTATTTAGCTTTGGCTCTGTTTTGTTTAACCGGTTACTGATGTTTTTCTGCTCTGTTCATTTGGGCGTTAGGTGTGTGAGCGGAACTGAACTTCTCGTTCGTAATTCCTCAGGGTGGAAGCCATGTGTGCGATGAAGCTCTGAGGTTGTCCTGAGATTTTTACAGTCCCGCCCCCACGTAGCGGACAATATAATAGAAGTAGAAAAATTTGGCTTAGATTGTAATTTTTTTGCTTTTTGTGTAATTTTCTTTTCTGTTTAAGTGTCAGCAGACAAATGGGTGGGTCTCTGGGTAGACCCCCAAAGGGGTCTGGATTATGTGTTAAGTGAATGGCCATGTATTTTTGCCCAGGTGGCAAGCCTTACTAGGGAGGACTCAGGTAGTCTTGTGAGTAGAAATGTTTTGGGGAAAAGACCAGTAGGGTGGGGCTAGTTGAGAAGCTCACCATCCTAGCTAAACTGGTTGTGGAACAAGCTAGTGTCCATGGACGGGACGATTCAGCGAGAAAAAAGGATCGGGCCCAGGCGACCAGGCAACAGACAGAGTGATTGGAAAACAGGTTGGAAACTTTTGAGGGTGTAGTGGAAAGAAGGAGTAAGTGAATATAAGCATGAGGATTTCAAATACTCAAGAGGATATTTGGAATGGTGATTTGAATTGGTAAAGTGACTGTTGGAAGGGAAAAGCGAGTGATTTTTAAGAGAACAGTTTTGGTGTCTTTGAACTGTTTGTAAATAACTTCAGGCAAATAAATTTATTAGATTGTAATAATTTGGCTGTGACCAATTTTGTTAAATCAGTTGACGACTGTATACAGTGCTATGTAATGAAAATTTTATTAGGCTCTACAGGCACTATAAGTGGTGATGTTTTCTTTCAGTGTTTAAAAGCAGGAGTTAGAAGAAATAAAAAGCAAGCCAGAAATAATCCGTGTTACTGCAAATTAACTAACTGATAAGGTAAAGGCCTCTGAAACCAAGGCTGTCTAAGAAACACATACGAGAAAATATGGGGTAATTCCTCTGTTTTGCCTAGAATCAACAAGAGTATTTGTATATTTTAAGTATTTAATTGCCCAGACGGGGTGGACCTCTGTTTTTGTCTTTCAGATAATCAAAGAAAACTAATGCCAGCAGCACAGCATTCAACGTACCTTGATTTACTGGCACAGTAAAAAATTATGTTGTGTGTTCTATGTTCTGTCTTGTTGTGTTTTTTTTTGTGTGGCCAGAATTGTTGTGTTTAATATTTTCATGAGATGGTCTGATTTGATATCAAGCGGAAATGTTGGATTGAGATGCAGATACTTGTTTTGTTCAATTTAGAATACAAAGTGTTTGGTTACATCAGAAAATGTGATATACTAAAGTCTAATACATTTTCTTCAGTAAGAGAAAGAAACTACATTGGCCAAATCTTTTAATTGAGAATTGTTGTTAAAATTTGCATACTGACAGTCTTTGGAAGCGAGGACATGAAAAGTTAACCCACTCCCCATATTGTACAAGGGATCCTTCTGGCTACCTCAGACTTTTAGCCAGTGGGCTGGGGATGGTGGATAGCTATTGGACTAGAAGTTATATTAAGTGAACTTCTCAAAGTGGGTGTGCTTGTCCTGGCTTGTTCTTCCAAAGTTCTGTAATAAGGTTATTTTAGTGAAAGGGTATATGTGGCATACATTGAATGATAATACTTCTGTACTGTATAACAGTACTGTTTATGTGTTCATGGTATGAAAAAGGTGTATAATTGGAGAGTAAAAGTTTCCTTTGTAGGTTAAATGAAAAAAAAAAAAAAAAAAAGCCAAGAAGAGAATGGCTAACATGCGCTGGCCCCAGTCAAGGACACCGCTTGGCTGCCTACCAAGAGAAGGGGGGGGGGGAATGCTTGCTGCAGTTACACGAGATTGGTGTGCACCGGCCAGCCCACTCTCCTCCTTGGGACCTTTTGTAAATATTCAGATTGATTTTATTTAAATGTCTAAATGTTGTGGTTATGAATATGTATTAGTTTTAATTGATGTATTTACCACTTGGGTTGAAGCTTTTCCCTGCAGGACAGTAGATGTCTTTGCTTACAGATTTTGTACCACGTTTTGGCATCCCTGTGACTATCAACAGTGGTCATGGAACTCACTTTACTGGACAGATTGTAAAGGGGTTATGTGCAACTCACTGCTCTCACCACCCACAGTCTGCTGGGACAGTGGAACGCCGGAACGGGACTTACAAAAAATGAACTGGCCAAGATTTGTGCTGAGACACACTTAAAGTGGCCAGATGCCTTTCCTTTGGCACTGATGTGTATGAGAGCCATTCCCAATCGAAAGACTGGACTCAGCCCTCATGCAGTTTTGACAGGACGCCCAATGTGACTACCAACTGCATCCCCACTAACCCCAGCTCAGATGGACATTCATTTGCTGGATAACATAATGCTTAAATATTGTCAGGCACTAATGAAATGTGTTAAGTCTTTTTATACACAGGTGATGGAAGCACTACCAAAGGATCCTGTGCAACCTTGCCACTCGTTGGAACCAGGAGCCTGGGTCTACATAAAGATCCATCAGCGAAAGACTGCCTTGGCTCCATGCTGGAAAGGCCCTTTCCAAGTCCTGCTGACTACCGACACCGCTGTGCAGTGCCACAGACTGACTGCTTGGACCCAGGATTCTCACTGCAAAAACACCCCTCCACATCAGAAGAATTTTCCTATTGATGCTTAGCCTATTCTTTCTTCTAGTTCTACTGTGCTTCTGGACAGCAGGGAAAAAGCTCCCTTGTCCACTGACAGACCAACTGTGCCTTTAGACTTTTCTAGAAAAAGCACAGCTATTACAGGGTGATATGTGCTGGAAACCTCTCCCCTGTAGGATGCTGAACCTTGATTGTTTTGGGAAAGAAGAAGAAGCACTCACTCCACTGACATTGCCAAAGTCCAGGAATTCCTGACTGAAAAGGACATTGAGAACTGACCCTGGTGAAGAAACAAAGAATTACATTCTGGCAGGAAGAAATTTGTGGGACCCATGCTTGGGACTGTGGTATTAATTGGATTTTGGGGTTTATTCTACAGGCTGCGCCCTGTGTTCTGGATAAATCCTTCAGTATGTATTGCCCTCCCTAATTGGATTTTAACTGACATTGCCCTTATCCAGTTTTCTACATACCCAGATTGTCGTTTCCACCCTTAGTTCTATGACCCAGAAGGAGACTGACAGAGATGGTATTGAAATATCACTGAGGCTGGGAAGGCATTGCAGTGGGATCTGGACCAGACTTGGCCCACTGCCCTTACAGACACGTCAGGAGTACCATCTGATCTGTGGTCATGAAGACATACTTGGACACTTTCTGGATGGAAGTGTGGACATTCGCAGTGCTCCTTCCAAGCATATGGACCAGTTAGGGACTGTGGGCTCCCACATACCGAATCCTGCTGGGTCCATGGGGAGGATGCATGTGGAACTGAATTATTTACCGAGACATCTGGGAAATTAGACCACCTGGTATACCTACCTGATTTATAGACAGTACCCCTAGAATAACACCTGATGGGATATACATATTGATTTTACCACTGCTGCAGGCAATTATATCATTTACTGGCCTGCAGATAGAATGCAGATAGAATGTAGATAGAATGCAGATAAAATATTGCAAGTAGCTCTTAGATTTTAGGTATATTTTGATTGGACTAGAATAATGCCTGATCGGTTTCAAAATTTGCTTTCATTGTTACCAAAGGTTCTAAGAATCTCTGAATTGCAAGGGCAAATTCCCATGCTTTAGAATATATATCAAGCTGGAAGGAATGCCTTTCATACAGCTTATAGAGTGTTTACTTTATGTACTAGGTATGATGTTTTGTGCTTTGTGTTCGCAATTGTACAACAGCCCCATTATATTATTCCTATGGGATTGTTATTGTTTGTAATGTTGTTAGTTAATTTAGG
This sequence comes from Mauremys mutica, assembly GCF_020497125.1. Classification (NCBI taxonomy): domain Eukaryota; kingdom Metazoa; phylum Chordata; order Testudines; family Geoemydidae; genus Mauremys; species Mauremys mutica. The sequence goes on from NC_059078.1 coordinate 83,289,976, forward strand.
ATTATATTATTGTTGTTGTTGTTGTAAATAACGTAAGAATAGCAATACCTTTCATGTTCATTCTAATCATGCATTGTCATTACGTCCCATGACGGTTGACATGTTTGCTGTAGAATCTGAAGTCCATGGTTTCATGCGAATTGAGAGTTGAAATTGTTTGTTGTACTAGAAGTACAAAAGGGGGGAGTGTGGAAGCCAGTAAATAATTAACAAGGTTTTAAAGAGATCTTAATGAATGTTAGTTAGCATGAGTTAGGTTAACTGTGACTCTGGTGACGTGAGGAAGCAAGATAATGTAAGACAGAGGGAATTGTGTGAAAGTTATTACGACCTTGCAATATGCAGTCTTGCAGTCTTGTTTTTCTAGTGAGATAGCAGAGAAGCTTATGTATAAACAAAATGTATTTGTTGCTTTTTACTGTCTGTATTATTGTTAGAAATTGTCTGTAAAAGGTATAAAGGCTTGCTGTGATTGTTTACCAGTTGAGAGACCTGTCCAGGACCCTGTGTCCTATGGCACTCTCTCCCTCCATGGTAATTACTGGAGAAATAATAAAGTATTTGGTTTTGCTGCACCCAAACAAAAAGCGAGAACTGAGTTTTTCTTCGACAGCGCCCACGGACTTCTGCCGAGATCAACGGGCTGACCCCACACTCAAGCAGACCTATGACCAGCTGGCCATCATAGATGGGATGGTCCTCGACCCGCAGCGAGCGACACAGTGGCCGCACTTTGAGTTGCAGCAGGAGCGCCTGTATCGCGTCGAGAAGGACCCCCGCACGGGGGATACATGAACTCAACTTCTCGTGCCTCAGTGTCACCGACGGGCGGTCATGAAGCTGGCCCATGACGTCCCCGCAGCCGGGCACCTTGGTCACGAGAAGACGCTGACTCGGATTCTGGGGCGCTTCTTGTGGCCAGGGGTATACCAGGAGGTAAAGAACTATTGCAATTCTTGCCCGGAATGCCAGTTGGCCGCCCCTGCACGGACTCCTAAGGCACCGCTAGTCCCGATGCCTTTAATTGAAACCCCCTTTCACCGTGTGGCCATGGACCTGGTAGGGCCTCTCCCTAAGAGCAGTGCGGGGTTTCAATATATTTTAGTCATCATGGACTATGCTATCAGGTTCCCTGAAGCAATCCCTCTCCGGAGCATCACCGCCCGCACCATCGCAGATGAACTGGTGAAGGTCTTCGCCCGCGTCGGCCTGCCCCGGGAGATCCTTACGGACCAGGGGACTAATTTTACATCACGGCTGCTCCAGCAGGTCTGCGACATCCTGGGGATAGAGCACCTGTGGACGTCTGTCTATCAACCCCAAACTGATGGGTTGGTGGAAAGATTCAATTGGACGCTGAAGGAGATGCTGCGCAAGTTTCCCCAGGAGGATCTTCGCCGCTGGGACCAGCTACTTCCACCCCTGCTCCTGGCGATACGAGAGGTCCCCCAGTCGTCGACTAAGTTCTCCCCCTTTGAACTGCTGTACGGCCGGCGACCCCGGGGCCTGTTGGATCTCATGAGGGAAACTTGGTAACAAGCCCCCTCCCCAGCTCAGGGCCTCCTACAATATGTATTCCAGCTCCAGGAGCGCCTTAAGCAGGTAGGGGCTCTGGCGCGGGAAAACTTGAAAGCCGCCCAGGAAACACAGGCCCAGACTTATAACCGGGACGCCCAGACTCGAGACATTCAACCCGGGGACCACGTATTACTCCTCCTTCCCTCCAGTGAGTCGAAGATTCTGGCCCGGTGGCAGGGGCCATATGAGGTGGTCCGGAAGGTAGGCCCGGTTACGTATGAAATTAATCAGCCGGACCGAAAAAAGAAGATCCAGCGGTACCATGTCAACCTCCTCAAACCCTGGCGGGAGCGCGAAGGGTTGCTGATTAACCCCTACCCGCCTGAACCAGAACTAGGGCCCCAGGTCGCCCATACCGAGGACCCCGGCGAACCCCAGCTTGGGGAGACATTAACAGAGGAGCAACTCAAGCAGACCCGGTGCCTCCTGCACACCTTCTCCCGCACCTTCACGGCACAGCCAGGTTCTACCACCTTGGTGCAGCATCGAATCCAAACCGAGTGATCTGGGGAACGACCCGGCCCTTGCCGTATCACCGGAGGCGGGTCGTTGAGGAAGAGATACGCGCTATGCTGGACTTGGGGGTGATTGAGCCATCGCGAAGTGAGTGGCGGAGCCCCATAGTGCTGGTACCGAAGCCCGATGGCTCCCAGCGGTTCTGCATTGACTTCAGGCGGGTCAATGCCATCTCCAAGTTCGATGCCTATCCCATGCCTCGGATAGACGAGCTGTTGGCCCGCTTAGGGGAAGCCTGCTATGTCACCACCCTGGATCTAAGCAAGGGGTACTGGCAGATCCCCCTGGAACCAGCCTCCAGGGAGAAGACTGCCTTCGCCACACCCACGGGCCTGTACCATTTTACTAGGATGCCCTTTGGCCTCCATGGGGCCCCGGCCACGTTTCAGCGCCTGATGGACCGCCTCCTCCAGCCACATCAGGACTACGCGGCCGCCTATTTAGATGACGTTGTCATTTACAGTCCTCGATGGGAGAACCACTTAGAAAGGGTCGCAGCTGTCCTGAGGTCCCTGCGGAAGGCCGGGTTAACAGCCAACCCGAAGAAATGTTGCATCGGTTGGCAAGAGACCACGTACCTGGGGTATACTATCGGACATGGGCAGGTAAAACCTCTTATTGGCAAGGTCCAGGCCATTGCATCCTGCCCCCCGCTGGCCACGAAACGCCAGGTACGTCAGTTTCTGGGGCTGGCCGGGTATTACAGACGGTTTATTCCCCAGTTCGCCACGATTGCCGCTCCCCTAACAGGGCTCCTGACAAAGGACAGCCCGCGGCAAGTGAAATGGACCCACGAGTGCGATGAGGCCTTTCGGATACTCAAGACGAGCCTCTGCAGCGAGCCGGTCCTGTACAGTCCTGATTTCCACCGGACCTTCGTGTTACAAACGGACGCCTCGGAGGTGGGTCTCGGCGCCGTCCTGTCCCAAGAAGTAGAGGGGGAAGAGCATCCGGTACTTTACATCAGCCGGAAGCTGTTCCCCGGGGAGAAAAACTATGCCGTGGTCGAAAAGGAAGCCCTCGCTGTGAAGTGGGCCTGTGAAGCCCTACGGTACTACATCTTGGGAGCCCCCTTCACCCTGGTCACCGACCACTCCACCCTTCAGTGGTTGGCCCGCATGAAGGACCATAATATGCGGGTGCAACGGTGGTACTTGGCCCTGCAGCCCTATGTCTTCACGGTGCGTCATAGGGCCGGGAAAGACCATGCCAATGCGGACTTCCTCTCTCGGCTGGGGGGTGTGGAATGGGCTGGCCCCGCTGCACGGGAACCAGCCTTGAGGGGGGGGGCCGTGTAGTGAGTCGGCCTGGCTCCCGGCCGCACCTGAGAGAGAGGAACCAGAACAGCCACCTCAGTGGGCGGAACCACCACCACCTGTCCCCGCCCCCCGGAAGTCAAGGGGTGGGACAGGAAGTATAAAGGCCCGGCCCCAACGCTCAGTTGGAGCCCGGCGGCCGGAGAGGACAGATGCTCCTGCCCGAGCTCCTGCTAGACCGAGCCTTCCCCGAGCCAGGTATCCGGAGGTGGACGGACCGAGCCTTCCCCGAGCCAGATACCCGGAGGAGGACTGGCCGAGCCTTCCCCAAGCCAGGTATCCGGAAGAGGACTGGCCGAGCCTGCCCCGAGCTCGGTACCCCGAGGAGCTGTTGGAGCATCCCCCCGACCCGAGTCCGGAGGAGCAGCCCGAGCTAGCCGGCTCTCAGCACGGCGAGGAGCCCATGGTGTGGGACCCAGCGCCCGACCCCAGAGATGAGCAGGTACCCGAGAAGGGGGAGATGGAGTGTAGCCCGGGGGTAGCCGACCCCTGTCAGGCTGTAGGCACCGAGGTGCCCATGTCAGTGTGTTGCGGTCAGGACCCCACTGACCAGCGGCAGTGATAGCCGCTGCTAGGGCCCCGGGCTGGGACACAGTGGAGTGGGTGGGCCTGTGTCCCCCCTGCCACTCCACTCACGGGTGGCAGCCTCCCCCTCAAACCAGCGCTCCGACATAGAAGCCTATACTTACCTGTGGCTTGCTCAGCTCCTGCTCCAAGGACCTGAGCCCTGGACTAATGCTGTCTGCTCAGCCCCTGCCTGAGTGTCTGAGCTAGAACTGCTGGTTGTTGCCCCGCCCTGACTGAGGGCTTGGAGCTTAAACCTCTGACTCTGGTTACTCAGCTCCTGCTGTAAGGATCTGGGCTAGAACTGCTGTTTGTTGCCCCACCCTGACTGAGGGCCTGGGCTTACCTTATTGACTTTGTTATTGCTAAGCTCCTGCTGCAAGGACCTGAGCCCCTTGAACTATTGTTTGTTGCCCCGCCCTGACTGAGGGCCTGGGCTTTCTGACTGTGTTATTGCTCAGCTCCTGCTGTAAGGACCTGAGCCCCTTGAACTATTGTTTGCTGTCCCGCCCTGACGGAGGGCCTGGGTTTATCTCAGTGACTCTGTGTGCTCAGCCCCGGACTGAGGGTCTGAGCTTAGAACTGTTATTTGCTGCCCCCCCCGACTGAGGGTGTGGGCCTTATTGACTGCTTGCCTTTTGTTCAGCCCGCCTGAGGGGCGGAACCCTTGGACCTTCGGAGACTGATAACGAACTTAGGCCGTGTAGTGAGGCGGCCTGGCTCCTGGCCGCACCTGAGAGGGCCGAGCCCCCGCACCGGACTGTTACAGAGGTATTAAGGGGCGGTCCTTTAAAAGGTAATACTCCCTTTGGCTTAATTGAGACCCTTGCCTGAGAAAGGACAGAAGGATTATGCCTTGACAATGCTGCAGAGTTGATACTGCTAAAAATGTAATATCCTTGTGAAAGAAATACTGGACAACATTAAAAAAAAACCTGATTGGTGATTTTATGTGCCTCAGTTTTGGGTGTCCAACCTAGAACATCTTAAAGGAGCCTGATTTTCAGGTGGTGGGTTCTCAGGTTAGGCACCCAGAAAGGAGTCCCTCCAAAATAACTACTCAGTTTTGAAAACCTGATCTTCATCTGATGTAAATTGAAATAGCCCTTCTGAGTTATTTTGGAGATGCACCAAATTACATCAGATAAGTATCTGGCCTTTGGCTCAAACTTCTGAGACTGGAGAGAGTGTTTGAGCTCTCTTGAAGCTAGTAAGGAATGAAAAATTGTTACCTGTTTATGAAGGTATTCAGGTGAGATACATTAAATATATTGAACACACTGCCAGATGATATTATATCTCTTCAACTTGACTGAACTTTGGATGAAATTCCTTGAATACTGCTGTACCTGTAGTTTTATATACAATACAGTACTGCAACTGCTGAAAGAATAATACAATTAGATGTGGGTTTGTAACTACCACAGCATGAAACAGTTTGTATGTAGCTTATTTTTATTTCTGTATAATTCCTCTAAATTCTGACTTTATAGAATAGCTATACTTGCTGGTATCTCATAAGAATGAGTACAACTTTACAATACACACTGGCCAGTAACAGATGCTTCAGAGGAAGGTGCAGTGGACCTTGCAGTAAGCAGATGTAGGATAATCTACATTCAGGGAAAGACTCATTATCCTCTCTAATTATTAGAGATTGTCTTAAGCACAAAAGCATGAAGTTTTATATCCCTTCTAAAATTTTTGTTAGCATATCTAGTAGTTTGTTATAACCCTGGCTATTCCTACTGTCCATTTAAATGTCCAGTCCATTTATGAACCTTGCTAAACTCTTGGTCTCAACAACATTGTATATCAATGCATTCCACGGTCTAATTATTCCTTATGTGGAAAAGTATTTCCTTTTATCCGTTTTGATTTTGCTACCTTTCAATTTCATTGAATGTCCCTTTGAGTTATGAATCAGGAAGAACAGAAACTCATGATCTATCTTCTCTGTTACATTCATTATTTTTATATACTTTAATCATGTCCACTCTTATTGGGCAACTGGTAAACAATCTCTATCTTTTTCTTTTCAGGCTCTTTTCATATGAGGGTTTTTCCATGCCCCTAATCTTTTTCATTACCTTTCACTGAACACACTAAGTGTGTAATATCCTTTTTGGGATGGGTGACCATTAGTACACACAATATTCCAGAACATGTGAATCTTTGATTTATATAATGGAATTATAATGTTTAGTGTTCTTAATCCTACTCCTTGTATATTTTAACATCTTATTTTCCATCTTGCCTGCAGCTGCATCTTGAGCAGAGGTCTTTATTGAGCAGTCCCCAATGAGACTCGTGATTTATTTTATGGTAAGGCTTAGGGCAGGGGTCCCCAACGCAGTGCCCGCAGGCGCCATGGCGCCTGCAGGGGCATCTAAATGTGCCCGCGTCCTGGCTGGTGGTGGAGCATCCGTCGAAATGCCGCCGAATTTCTGTGGCATTTTGGTGGTGATGCCTCTTGATGATGTCACTTGTCGGCAGCAAGTGACATCATCGAGAGGCATAGCTGCCAAAATGCCGCAGAAATTCGGCGGCATTTCGGTGGATGCTCCACCGCCGCCATGGTCCTTCGTCTGGCACTCGCCAGACGGAAAGGTTGGGGACCACTGGCTTAGAGCAAGAGATGGGGATTCTGTTGGTGATGAAGGTGGGAGGGAGGAAGATAGATGCTAGAGACAATTACACTTACTGCTTTACGTGTAAAGGTTCCAGTTCTACAATCCTTGTTCACAGTGATTCAACTGAATTGTGAATGTTCGGTACCTGTGAAAATCAGGTCACTTCTTTAGATTCCTATATATGCATTTAAATGCCTATCTTTAGATGTTTTTTAAAGAACAAAGCCTACATTTCTAAACAGAACTTCTGAAATATCTGAAGTTCAACCTAATTGCTGATTTAAAAAAATACTTTTCCTGGAGTCTTTAAAATAAAGTATGTTTTCCTTTAAACTGTGAGTACATAGAAATGATGTTAGTTTGATTTACAGCCAAACACATGCTTAGCAGTACCACATCTGAGTAGTAATAATACTTTATTCTTCTATGAGATATGTCATCTGAAGTTTGCAAAGTACTTTACGTGCATTAATTAAGCCTCACAACATCTCTAATGTATATAAGGATCATTTCATTCTCCATTTCATTAAGCCCAGTTCAGCCTATCTCTGCTTAAAATATCTTTCGCAAATTAGATTTTAACCTGCTTAGAGTAAGCAACTATTGCATGCTTCATAATTATCTGCCCCACTGTTACCTCCTGATGAGCTTCAAGTCTGTGGTTCTGCCCATGAGGAATCTATCAATTTTTCCTGTCCTTTTGAGGACAAATGCTCATTGCATTACTGTAAAGAACAACTTGACATCTGGCTCAATTTGTCTCAGGAAACTGGCCACCTGACTTTTATATCTGATTTCTTAAGGACACTGGAGTGATGAACACTCAAACTCAGTTGCAGCCTATCTATTTTTATTTCATTCATCTTGTAATAGAAACATCAATTTGAATGTTTTACATACAACAGGATAAACAGAATGGTTAAAATTAGATATAGGCAGCAGAAAACAATTCCATCATCTTGGCAAACCTAGCCTTGCAATTGTTTTTCTTAGTGCAATAGGTAAAATAAGTCTACAGCTGAGAACTAGGCAGATCTGTAAGTAGCAAAAAGTCTCCATAGACTCTTGAAAATTTTAATCTTAAATTGTTTGTATCTATCTAATCTAATCTTATCTATCGAGGGAGAAATGCATGGGAGCTCATTTATTTCCAAAGCTTGTGAAGGTTGGCAGCCCTGGAGACTGAAATCCTCTGTGTATCTACTACCTCGTGAATGTGTCTCAGCGCTCTTTTGCAGGGATCACCACTGGAGTAGGGATGGTAGTTACATCTTCATGCTATTCAAAACTTGGCTTTCTGCTTAGTCTGCCAGTTATGTGGTGGTTTTGTGGTGATACACCTAGTCAGTGGTAACTGGTAGAGCTGGTTGAAAATCTTCCTTTGATCTTCTAAATGGGTATTTTTGCAAAACAAAAATGTGGTTTTAGCACATGTGATTTTCCAAATATTCTTTTTAAAGTGTCCTCTGCATATTCCCTCCCATGGGGTGCTCTGACTGGAACAGCCTGCATGGTAGACTTCATCTTCCTCATGCTCACACACCTTCCTCACTCCTCCCTTTGGTGAATGTCAAAAAGTTCCAGGGTGAGGATATAAAAGGGGCATGGTGCTCCAGCTGTCTCAGTTCCTTCCAACCATGACAAGCTGAACCATTCAGGAGATGCTCCAGGGAATTCCTGTATCTGTACTTTGTTAGCTATTTATGTATAATAGTATTAGAAAGGTAGCCGTGTTAGTCTGTATCTGTAAAAAGTACTTGCTTCAGTGTAGTGTAGATAGTTGAACTTGAGATGGCGAAACAAAAGAATAAACCAAAGAATAAAAAAACTGGTTTCAAGAGATGTGTATCATATGAATCAGACATGCATACTTGGGAGAGGAACACTCACTCTTGAAATACTCAGTTGGCTTGACTTTTACAACATGAGCAAAGAGACAGAATAGAACTCAGGAGATTTTAGTACAAGAAGCACTGTCAGCAGAACAATCCAGAACGGAGAGAGAACAGGGTTTGAGCAGGTCTCAGACCAGTGTCTCTGAGTGAGTCTGCTGGGAAGAAGGACAAACCGTCTTCCTGAATATCCAGCACTAAAAGATCCAGTAGTGACAAGGATGAGAAGAGGAAAACTACTGGGGTGTCAGCCTCTGTTTCCAGAACCAGTCCCGTTAGAAAGGACTCAGCTGTTATGACAAGAATGAGCACACAGTCCTTGATGGTGTCTGCCTCTTCGTAAAGAGGCAATCTACCCCAAAGACTCATCTAATCTGAACTCTTCAGGGAATCCATTCTGGATACAGATTCTCCTAGTAGAATTAGGAGACAGTGGTTTGGTTTTTTTTTTTGGGAGGGGGGGGGATGGATAGTGTTGGATCAGGATGAGCTGGTTCTAAAAGCAAGAGCTAACAAACCTATATGATGAGGAAGTGATAGAGGCAGTAACCAGTAACAACACCACACTGTGGGAGATAGTCAAGGCACAAGTTCATTGACCAGATCTGTTGGTGATCGAACCAGGTATAGCAATTGAGAAGGAATTGGATATATTGTTACAACCAATTCAACTATGTGTTTTCCCAGGGAAGAGTGGAGGAGTGAAAGAACTTAAGATCTCTCCTCTACTTCCTCCACCTAAGTCTCTTTCTGGGTCCCCACAGAAAACTTTTTCTCCACTGTCCTTTACTCAACCAAGGAGATTGTTGTCTCTGGTTCTTTCTGACCAAGAATATTCTCAGATCAGAGAAGGGATACAGATCATGAATTGGATCCAGAGAGAGTGTACTTTAACATTCTCATTCACATACCCTGGATCCATATAGACAAAAATATTTCCAACTGGATCGGAGTATGGTTTCTGGCCTGACTGGCAAAAAAAACCCTTAGGTTGGATGGTCACATTGGCCATGTCCTGCACCTTATCAAGAGGTCTCTCTGTATAAGAATAGACCTTTGCCAGTTTGGTATTGAGAGGATGTTCAATTATCAGGTCCAAAGGATTCCCATCTGGCAATGCATCTAGGTCCTGACAGGTAGCCTATGGTAGTAACAGATTCCTTATTAGAAAAGGAAGCATTAATGGAGTTACAAGAGTTGGATACAGACTCTGGAGGGATACCCTCTCCAAATGAAAATGTTGGTGATAGCTCAGCATTGTTGCCATCAGAGAATTTGGTGACTTTCTATGGACTGGTCGACCACATGGCAAAAATATTGCTATTTCCTCAATTTTTGTTGAATTGTCTAGTCTCATCCTGGTTTTGATATTTTTCGGGCAATCTACCAGACAAGAGGTCTCACTTCCCTTGTTGTAGGGATTGTTTCAGCCAGAGAAAAAGGTTTGGAAAACTCTCTCATCCTTTCAGCCTTTATTTAAAAAAAAAAAAGCTGACGAATTGTATCCGTTTTCTCAGGAAAGCCTGGTTATGTTTCATATTCTCCCCTCTCCTAATTTGTTAGTGATAAAGGTGGCACAACAAAGATGAAAAGATGCCCAAGTTCACTCTACTCTTTCCAATAAGAAAGGAAAAGACTGAGGGTAATTGGGAGAAAAAATGTTTTCTTCAGCTACTTTGACCATGGATATATCAAATTATGAAGCTGTCATGGCTAGATAACAATACCACTTATGGGGGAAAGTGCTCCATTCTTAAAAGCTGTGCCAGAAAAACATTAAAAAGTCAGTGAAAGCCCTTCTGATGGAGGGGCAGAATGTTGCTAAACTTCAGCTAAGAGCAGCTTCAGCTGCTTTTGCAAGGGTAATAGCTTCAGATATCATATTAAGAAAGCATGTGTGGCTAAGGTTGGTGGGTTTCCCTCATGAGACAAAGATGAGGATTGAAGATATTTTCTTTGAAGGAAACAGTCTGTTTAGTGTGCAGACTGAAGAGGTGCTGGAAAAATTAAGAATGTAAATCTACAGATAGATCTTTGGGTGTCTTTATTACAGCAAAGAGATCATCTTTGGCTCCACTAGTCAAATACCAAAGACAATATCCAACTTCTTCAGCAATTTTTTGCTGCTATCAAAGAAGGAATAATTAACCACTAGCCTTAGCAGCATACTTCTCAGCATGAACAGCAAAGAAAAAAGTCAATTAACTTCCCAATAATAGGGGAAACTTCCAATTCTTCATCTTCCATGATTCCTGCAAGATCTCAGATTTGACATAAGAACACAACTTCAAAAGAAGTTCAGTTAAACATCTTTACCCCTCTGGTTGGGGGCTATTTGTCCCACTTTTGTCATCAGTGGGAATTAATAGCAAACGGATTCTTGAGGTTAAAACATGTAGTTATTCAATACAGTTCAAGAACCTTCCTCCCAACAATTCACCAGTTTCATTTCTGGTTTGGGATCCTGTTAATCTTTCACTATTCAAGGCAACTGCACCTGTATTTCCCCTCAGTAATTCAGGAAGGGCACCCATTGTGGCTTTTAGATCCGCAGCTGTTACAGAGACCCGGGACTCCACCCAGAAATGCATCTTTTCTCACAGGGCGGCTCTCAGGCTGCACTGTGTATTTCTCAGCAAAGGCATTTGCCTAACCAGGCTTGCTTGCTTGCTCATCAGAGACTGATAATAGAGAGAATGCTACAGATATAGGTTACCTCACATTTCTTTCTAAGCAAGCCTCCTTCATCCTAAAGGTAAAAAGCATTACAGAGAAAACAATAAATGCACACATGCTAATAAGCTTACCAAGTAACACCCCTAACTAAGGGGTTTCTTTGTGGTTACAAGTTCATCATAGCTTCAGCTCAGAATAAGCTAAAACAGTCTTATGAGGCTTTCCATAAGGATTAGCGCCCTCTGTGGACCAGGAAGAAGGCGCTGAGTCAGTTTAAAACCTAGGCTTTGATCCAAAAGTGTTTGCTTTATCTGGTCTCTGGAGAATCCAGTTTGAACTAGTATATGCATATCTCTCCAGGAGGCTTCAAAGACTGATAATGGAGGAAGTTCATTAGTATTCCCCCTCCCTACTAGAGAAGGTACATACAATGCCACTACAATACATACATATTTGCATTTTTAATACAATGTTCCCCAAATGTATTAACATAATTCAATAAGGCTTAATTTATTCAGTAAAATTTATCTTAATTCCCTGAGGTTTATTCAGGAAGTTGTCAGTCTGGCACAATCTCAATTTGATCAGAAAAGAGGTTCAATCTCTATTGCAGTCAGGAGCAACAGAGGCAGTGCCATGTGATCAGAAAACAATGGGGTTTTATTCATGTTTTCTAATTCCAAAAAAGGATGGGGGCCCTCCATCCTATTTTGGATCTCAGAAAATTAAACACCCATAGAAAAAAATCATTTTTGCATGTTATCTCTAACTTCTGTAATCTTCTTTCTCTTCAGGACTGGTTTGCCCCTCTGGATTTAAAAGACACATTTCAATAAGGCCATGTCACAAAAAATATCTGCATTTCATGGGTGGAGGGGACCATTTTCAGTAAAAGTCCCTCCCTTTTGTGTTACCACAATTCTGAGGGTGTTTACAAAATGCCTGTTGATAGTGGTAGCATATCTAAAGAGGCAGGGGAGGTATGTGTTTCCTTACCTAGGTGACTGGCTAATGAAAGTATCATCAAGGGAGAAAATCCTCTTACACATAAAACAAATGTTTGCTTTTTGCCAGTCTGGGATTAGGTGTAAACTGAGGAAAAAATGTTCCTAAATTCAACTTGGAGAATCCCTTTCTCCCAGAGGAGAGGTTTATAAAAATAAAAGGATCTGTTATTTCCTTCTCCAGTTCCTGCAACAGTCAAACTTCCCTTCCCTTTGGTCATTGGGTCTATTGGCATCAACTGTGTCAGTGACACCATATGCTTGTCTTCACCTCGGAGACCTTCAGAACTTTTTAGCAAAAAAATGCAAACCAGGTGTAGACCGCATGCATCACAAACTGGTAGTACCATAGCAGGTGTTAACATGGCTGGTGGACAAGCACTCCAAATGTAATTACAGGTACACCTTTCAGTCTTCATTTGCCATCAGTAATACTTACTTCTCATGCACCTATGTTGATCTTTAAATGGGCTCCCCATCCCAATCTGTTAGTCAGAGCTCAGTGGTCACCAGAAGAAAAGAATCTACATATCAATATCTTAGAGTTGAGCACAATCAGGTTAGCTCTAAAGGCATTTCTGTCTCAGGTCAAACACAGGGCAGTTGAGGTGGACACAGACAATACAATATGATTACATTATCTAAACAAAAAGGTGGAGCTCACTTCCCTACAATTATGCATCGAGACAAAGCATCTTTGGGAGTCATGTATAGAAGATGTTTCCTCAGTAGCAATCTGTGTATTGGAGGGGAAAACATCCTTGCAGCTCCATCTGAGCAAGTTGATTTTTCAGATGCACAACTGGTCTTTGAAAGACAGAGTAGTAGCACACCTCTTCAGTTTATGGGTGAATCTGATTATATACCTTTTTGTGTCTAGCAACAACAGGAAGTGTCAAACTTTGTGCGAGAGCAGAGGGACAAAGGGACTCGACATCAGATGTTTCTAATGCACTGATGTCGGGGCTTAATGTATGTGTTTTCCCTATTTCCCCTCACTAAGAGGGTGATTAAACAAAATAAAACAAGGCAAAGCCAGGGTAGTTTTGATAGTGTCAGCCTGCCCAGACAACAGTGCTACCTAGATTTAATTCAGCTGTCAAGGGTTAATTGAGCTTCTGCCATTAGTACTGGGCTTGTCACTACAACAAGGGCTGGTTTATTACCCAGATCTTCAGTCTCTTCAGCTAATGGCATGGGGAGTATGCCTCTGGATCTTGTTCATTAGATGTGCAAGCTGTATTGATAAGTTCAGGAATGAGTCCACAGAAAACTTGTACTTGTATATGGAAAATATTTTATTGTGGATTTCTATGTATGATATAGATCCATATATAGCACCAATTATATATTAGAATATTTATTGTATCTTAAGAAAGCAGCTTTCACTATCTTCATGGAAAGTTCACCTTTCAGCCTTATCAGTATACCCTATACCTGTGGATGGTAAATCACTTTTTACTAATGATACAGTTAAAAGTTCTTAGACTGTAACAATTTATATTCTCTAGTAAGACACCTTGTGCCATCTTGAGATTTGAATTTAGTGCAATCACAGTTGATGAAGCTTCCCTTTGAACCTTTGGGAGATGATGCTTTGTTCCATCTGTCTATTAAGACAGTATTTTTGAAAGCTATCACTTCTGCAAGGCATATAAGTAGTTTGTTCCTTCCTCAGGGAATTATAACAAATTCTACTAGATCAGATGGGGTATCTATGACTTTTTCTATACATATTCCTCTGATACAGAGATGTAGAACAGCAACATGGGATGTTGTCCACACATTTATTAAACGTTACTTCTTAGATTTCGAATCTAGATCTGATGCAAAATTTGGCAAGGCATTTCTGCAATACTTATTCAGTTAGGACTGTATAGTCCCATCATCCTGAATCAGACTACTCCTTATTAATCTATCCCATAAATGGGACTATGCAGAGAATGCTCAAGAAGAAATGAAGGTTACTTACCTGTAACCAGAGTTCAAGATGGACTCTTCAAATTCACTTTCCTCACTTTCTCTAAGTCCAACTTACTAATGGATTTGGTCGCAGAGGAGGAACTGAGGTGGCTGGATCGTCATACTCCTTTTATACTCTCACCCTGGAATGTTTGATGTTCACCAAGAGGAGGAGTGTGAGCGCTACAGTGTTTACTGCTAGCTACAATTCTACTGTTCAAGCTGCACTGGTCAGAGCACCCCCTGAGTGGGAATATGCAGTGTCTCTCTTGAAGAACATCTGTCACAGGTAAGTAACCTTCATTTTTAAATGAAAACATGAGCATTTCAGTGGGAGATAATCACTTCTGACCAGCTCTGAAACTCACTTGTTTCCCATACCTTTATCCACTGAATGGTCAACGCTTCACAAATTTAAGATATTATCAAGCTCATCTGGATTTGAACTGGCAACCCTCACTGTGAAACCCTTCATAGCTCATTACTAATTTCCTGAGTCAACATGTCCTCCTGCCAGGATCATTTTAACCAGTCATTAATACTATGTATGACTTGGAACAGAGTGCTTGCTGTGCTTTTTAAATTCCCATGCAGTTAATAGCTTCAATTATTCAGGTACTCTTCCAGTAACTATCAAGAAGACTACATGAGCTGAATATTGTTGATGGATGACAGAATTAGTTTTAAATTAAGCAGAATACATGTTATTACCTGAATCACAGACTGTGACATCAGGTAACCTTAGAAGTATCACAACTTCTCTGATAAAGACCAACTTGTCTTTTAGCAGGCATCTGAAGACTTGTTCACTTGGAAGTGGTACTTGAACTACAGAGGAAACCATTAAATGTATCCGAATCAGGGCCACTGAAGGCTGGAAGTTGGAATGGGAGTTAAGTGAGCTTGTGCCAATAAAAGACCTAAAGGGGACTACCGCTGAGCTTGAGTAGTTTTTCGTTTTAAAGCTGCTCCTCTCTCCTGCTTCTCTGCCTATGTTTCAGACAGGCAAAGAAGGGCCTGAAAAGGCAGGGGGTGTGGAGGGCTGGTGCTGAGCTCTGCAAGTCCAGTGTTCCCCTCTTAGTTCCTTGTCCAGGAAAGAGAGCTGAAGATCCAGCCCCATTAAGAACTTAAAAAAACAATCACAACAAGCACATGTAAATAATTAAAACCCACAACCTGGACAGTTCAAGGGGATGACCTAGGCTGAAACACCATGGTGGCCTCAAAGGATGGGTTAGGTACTGAACTTGAGCCAGATGGTGTCAGTCTTTCTGATCCTGAGCCCCTAGTCAGAAAGGAAGAAATCATCTCATAAAGCTAGTCAAGGAAAGTTTCAGAAATGCTCTATTCCCTTGTTCAGTGTCTGCCTCCTGCTACAATGCAGTGACAGAAGGTGGCTCCTGAGGCGGTCTTTCTTTTACAGTCCCCATGGTCCTCCACAGCTGAGGTGAACGGTGGAGTTGGGGAGAAAAGCAAATTATTCCTTCATCTGTCTGGTTTACAATGCTGCTAATGCTAGCAAAACTGACAAGAGATGCCACTGAGAAGGCTGCTTCTGAGGGAAGACTCTTCCTAGTAGCCATGGATCTAATTAGGCAAAAATAAACAAGAAAACACATTTCAAAGACCTGTTGCAAACTGTGTAGGTGCTGGAGTGCTGCACAGAAGCTTGCAAGATTTATTTTTTAAAATGAAAACTGTTACGCAAGGTAATCATAGGGGTTGCTGCCACTTTCCCTGTAATAAATCATCCATTATGTGGGGTTGGGACTTCAAACAAACCTTTTGTGCAAGAGATTGCATCTCACGTCACTCAACAGTGGAACTGGTGACTTCCCAGTTGACATGGCATTAGTTTGTGCAACGTATACCTCTGGCAGTAATGTTTTTATATATATATTTTTAATACCTCTTGGAAATTAAATTAAAATGTGTGCTGTTTCCTTTTGCTTTCATTGTAGTTACTGCAAATGGTGCATAAGCTAACGTTCTTTCTGTATTGTATGCTGGTACAATAGAAAAGAGGTAGGATGCATCTAAAAATGTGTAGTAAAATAACCATAATAAATATCATCCCACTCCCTCAAACACAGAGAATGTGATAGAGGAATTCATGGTTGACTTTGTGGTGATGAAATAACTTTGCTTTCTGTGAAAGCTGTTTTGTTATTGTCATCTCCCACCATTTTCTTTTTTACTTTCACAAATCAGCTATTTTTATTTTGAGATCATGTATTTTTTTGACCATTGTAAGGGAAACATTGTAAGGAAACAACCCTATGTCACCATTGCTGACTATTTTTCTTAGTTTATCTTGTCAATGGAGTATTAACTCATTTTCAAATATTTTCTCTTCCCAGTCAATCAGTGTCAGCAGAATGTTTTTTGTAATTTATATTGCTGCATGTGTGTTTTTCCAGGGTCATGTCAGCAAGCATCACATCTCTGTCACATATCAGAGAGGTAGCCGTGTTAGTCTGGTTCTGTAAAAGCAGCAAAGAATCCTGTGGCACCTTATAGACTAACAGACGTTTTGCAGCATGAGCTTTCGTGGGTGAATGCCCAGTTCGTCGGATGCAAGAGTGGAAATTTCCAGGGGAAGGTAAATATAAGCAAGCAAGAAGCAAGCTAGAGATAACGAGGTTAGATCAGTCAGGGAGGATGAGGCCCTGTTCTAGCAGTTGAGGTGTGAAAACCAAGGGAGGAGAAACTGGTTCTGTAGTTGGCAAGCCATTCACAGTCTTTGTTTAATCCTAAACTGCTGGTGTCAAATTTGCAAATGAACTGAAGCTCAGCAGTTTCTCTTAGAAGTCTGGTCCTAAAGTTTTTTTTGCTGGAGGATGGCCACCTTAAGATCTGCTATTGTGTGGCCAGGGAGGTTGAAGTGTTCTCCTACAGGTTTTTGTATATTGCCATTCCTAATATCTGATTTGTGTCCATTTATCCTTTTCCTTAGAGACTGTCCAGTTTGGCCGATGTACATAGCAGAAGGGCATTGCTGGCATATGATGGCATATATTACATTGGTGGATGTGCAGGTGAATGAACCGGTGATGGTGTGGCTGATCTGGTTAGGTCCTGTGATGGTGTTGCTGGTGTAGATATGTGGGCAGAGTTGGCATCGAGGTTTGTTGCATGGATTGGTTCCTGAGCTAGAGTTACTATGGTGCGGTGTGCAGTTACTGGTGAGAATATGCTTCAGGTTGGCAGGTTGTCTGTGGGCGAGGACCGGCCTGCCACCCAAGGCCTGTGAAAGTGTGGGATCATTGTCCAGGATGGGTTGTAGATCCCTGATGATGCGTTGGAGGGGCTTTAGCTGGGGACTGTATGTGATGGCCAGTGGAGTCCTGTTGGTTTCTTTCTTGGGTTTGTCTTGCAGTAGGAGGCTTCTGGGTACACGTCTGGCTCTGTTGATCTGTTTCCTTATTTCCTCGTGCGGGTACTGTAGTTTTGAGAATGCTTGGTGGAGATTTTCTAGGTGTTGGTCTCTGTCTGCGGGGTTAGAGCAGATACAACCGTATCTCAGTGCTTGGCTGTAGACAATGGATCTTGTGGTGTGTCCGGGATGGAAGCTGGAGGCATGAAGGTAGGCATAGCGGTCGGTAGGTTTTCGGTATAGGATGGTGTTAATGTGACCATCACTTATTAGCACCATGGTGTCTAGGAAGTGGACCTCCCGTGTAGATTGGTCCAGGCTGAGGTTGATGGAGGGGTGGAAGCTGTTGAAATCGTGGTGGAATTTTTCCAGAGTCTCCTTCCCATGGGTCCAGATGACGAAGATGTCATCAATGTAGCGTAGGTAGAGAAGGGGTGTGAGTGGACGGGAGCTGAGGAAGCGTTGTTCCAGGTCGGCCATAAAAATATTGGCATATTGTGGGGCCATGCGGGTGCCCATAGCGGTGCCACTGATCTGGAGATATATATTGTCATCAAATTTGAAATAGTTGTGTGTGTGGATAAAGGCACAGAGCTCAGCAACCAGTTGTGCTGTGGCATCATCAGGGATACTGTTCCTGACAGCTTGTATTCCATCAGTGTGTGGGATGTTTGTAGAGAGCCTCTACATCCATGGTGGCTAGGATGGTGTTTTCTGGAAGGTCACCAATGCATTGTAGTTTCCTCAGGAAATCAGTAGTGTCACGGAGATAGCTGGGAGTGCTGGTGGCGTAGGGTCTGAGCAGAGAGTCCACATATCCAGACAGTCCTTCAGTGAGAGTTCCAATGCCCGAGATGATGGGGCGTCCAGGATTTCCGGGTTTGTGGATCTTGGGTAGTAGATAGAATAACCCTGGTCGGGGCTCTAAGGGTATGTTGATTTGTTCTGGTGTTAGTGTAGGGAGTGTCCTGAGTAGATGGTGCAGTTTCTTAGTGTATTCCTCAATGGGATCTGAGGGAAGTAGCCTGTAAAATTTGGTATTGGAGAGTTGTCTGGCGGCCTCCTTTTGGTAGTCAGACCTGTTCATGATGACAACAGCACCTCCTTTATCAGCCTCTTTGATTATAATGTCAGGATGGTTTCTGAGGCTGTGGATGGCATTGCGTTCTGCACGACTTAGGTTGTGAGGCAAGCGATGTTGTTTTTCTACAATTTCTGCCTGTGCACGTCGGCGGAAGCAATCAATGTATAGGTCCAGACTGTCATTTCGACCCTCAGGAGGAGTCCATGTGGAGTTCTTCTTGTGCTGTTGGTGGGAGGGTAACTGTGTATCAGTGCGCTGTTCAGTGTTGTCCTGAAAGTATTCTTTGAGTCGGAGACGGCGAAAGTAGGCTTCCAGATCGCCACAGAACTGTATCATATTGGTGGGGGTGGCAGGGCAGAAGAAGAGTCCCTGAGATAGGACAGATTGTTCTTCTGGGCTGAGTGTGTGGTTGGATAGATTGACGATATTGCACAGTTTAGAATCCTACGTGAAAAAAGCTACATTTAATGGAATATTCTATAAAATACAGAGGGGAGCATTTTTTGGTCATAAGGAAACTATTTGTGAATTAATTTATTTTAGGAAAGGCAGTGATTTTTATGGTAATGTTTGTTTTTCATGTGGTTGCTGGTATTAAGTAACAGAATGTAGTGTCTCCTCTGGCCTCTGCTGGCCATTGCAGCTTGATCAAACAATCAGAAGTTCCTTTGATAATCATAAAAATCACATGAACGATCCCAGGTGAGAGATTTGTTCTCATTGCAGGAAAGTAACTGATGCCCTCTGAAATGTGTGTGCATATACTGTAAATATTTCACCTGATGGAGACTGAAAGCCTTGACTCCATGCTTAGGGGAACAAGGGAAAAGTTCAGCAGTAACACTGTTGGAAATTTCCATCTAACAATCTGTTGTCAAAAGCGTTGACGTGAGGCCCAAAATGTTTCCCAGGCTGCTTGCTCCAATGACAAGAGCAACAAAGCGCTCATTTTCAATTACCATGGGGCTTTAAAATATAAACTGTGTTCCTCTGCTGTCAGCTGCTCAGAAACCTGGAAAAGAAAATCAGCAACATTGCAGTTCTACTATTAAATTATTTGATTGCTCTCTTAGTTCCTATTTATAGCCCTTATGGTTAATGTAAGTAAAACTGTTTACACACAGAATATTGCATTTAATGTAAACAGTATAAAATATTGGGTTGTAATAGTATTGAAATAGATTAAATTCTTCACTCTTTTTGTAAAGATGAGAAATCTATCTCATTCGTTCAAGACTCACCTAACATACAATTTGGATCTATGCCACAAGTGGATATCGAATAACTGAATAATCATCCATTAGGGATACAAATACTAAATCTTTGAGTATGGTGGTTGGATTATAATTTAGGTCTCTGGATTAGGAAAAGATATTTAGTGTGAATTACTGAAGCAGATGAGGGGAAACAGAATCAAATACACCAGTAATAATGGGTGACTTTAACAGAATATAAATACATTTTATCAAAGTTTAGAGAAACAATTTCTCAATGCCTTAAATAGTTACTTCTTAGAATATCTAGCTACAAAGCACATGAGAAGAGAGATTACTCTCAGGTTAGTTATAAATAATACAGCAGGAATTGGTTCAGGAAGTAGATGTAGTAAGTAAAAGTGTCCACAATATGGTGAAGTTCAAACTTTTATTGTAAGAATTATGACAAAATTGAACAGCATAGGAAAGGGGTTAGTGGACAAATTGGACTACTCATTTGACCCAACATGGTAATTTATATTTTTTGTATTTCAGAATTTCACCATGTATTAGAAACCTACAGTGGTCATCATTAGCATATTCTCATTTACCAGGAGTAAACACACAGTGGTATTTCAAATACTGTACTTATTTCTGATTCTAAGTACATTATGGTGGGGTGTAAACCCCACACGAGCACTGCAAGTCTTAGCAGTGGCCTGAGGGCTCAATTAACCCAGCTGCTGGCACCTGGAGGGGCATGAAGTCGGTCAATTAACTGATCCACCTGGAAAGGAGTCAGGGTTCCTTAAAAGGACTGAAATTTCAGCTAAGGAGACACCCAAGAGAGGAAGCTAGGAGTTTCTGCTCTCTGAAAATGGTCTGATGTTCAGAGCAAGGAGAACTGGGAAAGGTCAAGGGAGTTCACTCCTATGACATGTCTCAAAATAGGCACAAGGCTCCAGAGAGGCAGCTTTGGCATGTTACTGTTCAGCTAAGGAGCAGAGTAGTGGGGGAGATGTGTGAAGGACTAAAGTTCAAGCTCAGAAGGAGTGGAAGTGAATTTGTACTTTTGGGCTTGGGATTTGTTGGAGAAATCCAGGGAGGAATCCTGAGAGCCACTGCCCTGAAGGAATGGTGACGCCTGAGAGGAATGCAGGTGCACAGTGAGCCCAGGAAGAGGCGGGTTGGACAGGCCTGAAGACAGGCTGAGGTAGGAGGAAGTCCAGGAAGGAAGCAGGGGGCCTAAATACAGAGCTCTTGCCTATTTATTAGGTGGTTCCTGGACTGGAACCCAGAGAAAAGGGAGGGCCTGGGTTCCCCTAGTGGTCACTGGAAATGGTGGTGCAAACACCTTGGAGACCAGGATGGAAGAACTATTGAGTCAGGTCTCAGGCCAAAGACCTGACCTGAGTCTGCAAGGCTTTGGTTATCCTGGAAGAGGTGAGACTTGAAAATGGCCTGGTTGGATGGCTGAGTTACAAAAAGAAGCCAACCATCACAAGGCCCAAGGATGGCTGTCAGCATAGGGCACTAGATGAGGAAAGCCTGCTATGCCACATTCAGCCATGACGGGGCACCTCCAGGCATGAGTAACTTTTCTATTTACATTTTTATAGCAATTTGAAAGACATGGCTGGGTCTACTGATGTTCTCAAGTGAGATTTCTTATATTTAAATTAAATGCAAGAAACTTTTAAAATGCAACCACTGCATAGGGAAATACTATGTTTCATCTTACTGTGTGGCAAATGTTGACTTGCAACCACTCTCCTTCCCTGAAGGGAGAGACACTAATTAGTGTTCTAGGATTATCTGAATACACTTTCCAATGCCCACACAGAGTAGACAAATTCTGCTGAAATGCATTGTTGAACAAAGAAAAACACAGCTGATATGGTTTGATATAGTGGCTAAATGCTGAATACTCTTAATCTGAGAAACCGTAGTGTATTTTCAAGAGTCACAAATCTCTAAAGTGGTTTTAAAATACTTAATTTGTTTCTCAACACCATGTCATGAGAAATAAGATAGTTTAATGTGTCAGCAAGTTATAATTAAAGACTGCAAAGCATTTGACTCAGAAATCACATCTTCTAACCTGGTTGTTAAATGGCTAGCATGCTTGATGCTAGAGAAGTAATAATGTAATCAAAGAGGTAGGAAACCTACTTTGAGAGGTTTATTTTTTAAAGTTCATGGCATATTCTGACCTCCTTTCAAAAAATACTTTCATGAAATATTCTTAAAGGTTATGCTTAAAATGTTAAGGCTCAAAACTTGACATTAGATGACTCCTATATATTTGTACTGGAGGCCAAAACAGTCACATTATGATGCACCACATCATTTGTGTCTTTGTCAAGACATTGCATCACTGCACAGTGACATTGCATCTTTATGTTCTGGTAAATTGCTCATCATATTACCATAATATCATAAAATTCAAAATAAATGTGGGATGCTCCCACTGTAAAGCATTCTTTGCTTACAGGATTTAGGAGAGACCCATGAAAGCCATAACCACCTTATGAATTTAAGAGGTTGCAAAACTAAAAGGACCAGTCAAGGTTGTTTACTTTTGATTTCATTGGCAATTAAGCTACCACAGTTATTAACACTAACATTGGAGGCCTGACTGTGACTAGAAGAGGAAAACAAACTTGTGATGTGCACTGATGATGCTCTGACTCTGTTCCTTTTCCTCTTGACTCTTCCTCTGGATTCAAATCTAATTTCTTGTAAGGGGCAGATGAACATGAGGTAGCCTTAGAATTGAAACATGATCTTATTAAATCCACAGTGATCCCACTTATACGTGATGTAACCAGAAGCCAGAGTAGAGGTCTCATTTTCAGTGGGTCTAACTTAGATAATACAGAGTATTTATGTAACTTTTCCTACTTCACAATTTGAAGACCTGAACTGAGTTCATTTTTTTTTGTATTACCCAGCCTCAAAAAGGTGATCCTGGAATTAGCTGAGATGTGTCTATATATACCTTATATTACCCATACATAGTATTGCTGACTTTTTACTAACATGAAATAAATAGACTATTGGTCCTTTAATTTAGGCTTTTAAAAGACTTCCCATCAAACATCTTGAATAATCTGAGCAGATTCCTGAGGAGAATATCACTTCTAGAGATGTATTGATACTGATCTGCTTTAATTCAATAGTTTAGAATTGGGTTGGGTTGCCTATGGAGGAATAAAATTGTGATTTTTCTGCTATTGAGAAGTTTCCCTTGGTTCACACTTAAACAAGCCATAATTTATGGCCAGTAGAGTAGCCAAAACAGCTACAGAGAACTTTTTAAAAAGAAAAACCACTTGAAATTGGCCCAGGATTTGAGATCTAGTGCATTCCAAAGCCTCATTCCAGGATTTTGAAGGTTTGGCAAACTTGGGTTGAGGAAGGTGGCTCATGGAGCTATAATGTTGTCAAACCTCCCTCACCCACCAGCCATCTTCTCAGTTTCACCACTTAACCACAACAAGCTTCAGATATCTTCTGATCCTAAGGCAAGAAGAGGGGAAATCCCAGAGTTTGTGAAGAAGGATGGTGGGAATGTGGCAACAGGAGGAAGTAAAAGATCAGTTATTTTTTTTATCTACGAAGTAATACTAATCTCCAGACATGTCTAGACAAACAGTGAGCATGCAGCAAACTGCAGTGTAGATCTTAAAAGCTCCAGCATGCTGTGCGGTAACTATCCCTGTGCTGCTGCACCCTAGAAATTTCCTATTTGTAATGCACAGCAGCAGAGTTCATAGGGATAGTTAGTGCATGCCACACTGGAGCTTTGTAGACTTACACAGCAGCTTATTGCTAATTGTGTGGCTAGACCCCGTGTTTCTCAATGACTGGTCCATGGACTGGTGCTGGTCTCTGAGATCTCCCTGACACAGTTTAGGAAGGCGGCAAGCCAGCCCCTTGTATCAAAAAGGTTGAGAAACATTAGTCTAGACAAGCCCTCTGTCTTATGACAGATAAGATACACATTTAACATCCTACATGATTTATTCCCATATGGGTGGGATAGTTGCTATGGGGTTCAACTTTGTTTCCTCTACAGTTTTCATATTCTTCCATATGCGGGGAAGGGGCAAGGTGTGATTTCCTCTTCCCCTTTCCCTAAAGAGACTCAGGAGATGGGGAGTGGTTGCTTACCTATACTTGCAGTTTCCTCCACCATGACCTAGTGGAGGTATGAGCAAGGTGCTCTTGTTTCTTAAGTGTCACCTGATACCTCCTCCCTGGCTCCTATAGCTTCAGTAAGAACCTTGTTGTCAGAAGTTGCCCCATATCATGCTGCCCCTGGAACCCTTCCTTCCTCTGCAGTAACTTGTGCCTCACAGGGTTTAGAGGTGAGTGTACTATGCAGGCGAGCCAGTCTCGTCTACACTCAACCATGAAGTAGGCTTCCCGGGGAAGGACTTCTGCAGACTGGGGGAGCATGCAACAGTGCTGGCACTGTTTCAATCCATGCTTCCTCTGACTCAGATCTGTAGATTTCAGCTCCCCCCAACTTACAGAATCAAAGGGAAACTTTGGGGTCCTTGACACAACTTAAGGTGGACTGAATGGTTCCCTTCTGTCATGTGTCTGCGAGGAAGGTCATGCTGTGGTAAAATTGTTTTATATCAGTGCCTCTCCTAGTGCTGTCAAAATGTAACTCCTATGAGCATAGGCACTTGTTATAAAGCAATAAAAACTTGTTTTTTCAGGAAACTGTGAAAGTTTTTAAAGTTGTATATTCATGGTTGTCCAATAAATAATCGTTACCTATAAAATTGAGATATTGCACAGAAATTATTTACATTTTGGTCATTTTAATAATTTTTATATCAGTTGCATTATGATCTTTTAAAAATTAAAATGTCATTAAAGTACAGAATGTTAAAATGAGGAGAAAACCCTAGTTTATTGCATTGTCAACATGGTTGCCTGATTTATTATTCATTATCCCTATTGCTGGGAGTATGTAGTTACAGCAGTCTCCTCTACGGAGAATATAATAATCCATAATTGAAGCCTTATTTGTAATTTTTCTTTCTTATATTAAGAAAAAAAGAAACATTTGCCTACTCAAGAGCCTTCTAGGTCTTTATTTTAGTTTTGGTGTGAAAAAAGGGATGTTGGAAAAAACAGTCCATTCTCAAATGGAAAAGGTTTGTATTTCAGCTTGGGTGATTCACTTTCTTTCTGAACCAACAGATAAAAAAACCCACAGACATCTTGGAACTTATTTTATATTTTTTTTTAAAAATCTTGAGCGTTAGACACCCCCCACACTCCTTTAGCCTTTCTAAACATGCCAGAAATTAGCTAACGAAAATACTGCCATGTTCAGTTATACTTATGACTATAAGACCCACTGCAAATCACACTATTGTCAACCTGAAATGGTAAAATAATTAGATTTAGTTTCAGTTATAAGATTGTAAAAAGGATGTTTTATTTCCTGTGTGGGTCCAGCCATTAGAGTTCACCTTTTCAAGCTTTATGTTGGAACCATAATGACTAGGAAATGTTCTTTAAAATGAGTGCTGAGAGTCTATCCTGATTACATGACTCTAAGAGGTGGAGAGCAACAAAATTTGCAAATTAGCGAGTAAGATAACCAACATGTGGTGGTGGAGTGTGGGGTGTGTGTGGGGTGGGGGGAGTATCAAAATAACATGGCTACTGTCTCAAATGTTCTTATACTAGATTTTTCAAATTAAGAGCAAATATTTTTATTACGATACTCCATAATACTAATCCCTGTCTTCTAGGATCCTATAAAAACAATTCTTACGAGGATGAAATATCACTGCGGAACTCTGCAACTAAAATAAGTTTAACAGCTGTTGCACAAATCTTGGCATAATTTCACCCACTATATGTATTTGCTATATCTTTATTGTACAGTAATTCTTCTCTCTCAGTTTAGAATCCTTTAAATTAAGTGTTATTGACATTTCTTCAAAATCCCAAAGAATCATCTTCAGAATTATCTTCTGATAAGAATTCTGAGTGAATGAAAAGATTGAGCTAAGGAAAAGAAATGTATTAAGCTGCTTATTATAATCCTTCTGAAATAACTTAAATGTATGTATATTTGCATGTGAAAGCTGCTGAATTATCATTCCAGTAGAATTGTTGATACAAATGATGCCAGTCACTGTCTATCCTGTATTTTATTTTTAGCTGGAAAAACTTCTGTTGAGAAACACCAACTCATCTTTAATTGCCTTAGTGTTTTACAGACAGATAGGAACCCATTAATGAATCATGCTTTGTTGTGAACTGATAGGATTGCTGAGACTACATGCAGTCTAAAATTACCATATTAAAAAACAAAAAAATACAAATAAAATTGACTAATATTTTCAGGCATTGTGCCTGTTATATAACCAGGAGAAACCCTTTTCCTTATACTTATCAAGCAACATAAATGGGCAAATTTGGCTTTTAGAATGACAGACATGATTTTTGTAAGTTTTCTAATGAGTATAGTTTGAAACTTATATGTCTGCCCTACATTGTCAAAAGTGACTGGTGATTTGAGTGCTGGAATTTTTGGGTGCCCAGTCTAAGACCTCTTTAAAGCTAGAGAAACATGCTTGTCTTTTAATTGAATAACCCTGGGAAGAAGACAGTGGGTTAGAGTAAAATGATTAAGTACAAATGTGTTCGGACATAAATCAGCTTTGCAATCCCCCCAAACAACTTCAGAGGTTGAGATTTACAAAACCTTGAACTCTGTGGTTTGACGATCCCCAATGGTTATGTTCATGATATATACTCAGATGAATTATTGGAAAAATAAATACTCTTTCTGGAAGGTTGCAATGCTACACAACTTTGTTTCTAGTATCCAGAACCATATCATACAATAACAACAAAATAGGGAGAGACATAGCAGGCTGCTACCTCAAACAGAGAGGCATAACTAAATCCACCTTGCTGTAGGCTGGCTCTTTGCAGACTGCTCAAACAGATCAGAACTCAGTTTTCCCCTGTAACACCTCAGCCTACAAGCAGGACCTGTATGCCCCTTACAATTTAAAATGTTAGCTTGTAATTTTAACAGTTTAACCATACTGAGACCCTCTAAGTTTTGCTTCCTGGGGTCAGGGGCGGCTCCAGGCCCCAGCACGCCAAGCGCGTGCTTCGGGCGGCATGCTGCGGAGGGGGGGGGGGGCTCTGTTGGTCGCCGGGAGGGCGGCAGGCGGCTCCAGTGGACCTCCCGCAGACGTGCCTGTGGAGGGTCTGCTGGTTCCGCGGCTTCGGTGGAGCATCCGCAGGCATGTCTGCGAGAGGTTCACCGGAGCCGCGGGACCAGCAACTGGCAGAGCGCCCCCCGCAGCGTGCTGCCGTGCTTGGGGCGGCGAAATGGCTAGAGCCGCCCCTACCTGGGGTAAATGAATTGAATGATTCAAACTCCTTGCTGCTTGTTTTAATCTTGCTATTGTCCAACAATATTAACTTCCTTTTCTTGTTCTTTTTACGTGTATTAATATGCACAAGAAAAAAAGGCATTAGCAGTTGTATAAGATCTGTCTAGTGGGCAAATGAAATACTGTGATGCTGTGGAATTTTGAGGCCCTGATTTGCATTTTTGGGTGTGGGGATTTTAATCTGCCAAAGCTCAAAATGTATTGCCCAAATGATATTGGGCTCTGGTTTTAGCACTGTTTTTTAGGGGGAAATGTCTGAGGCAAGGCAAAGATCTGCAACTATCCATAAAGACTAACTAGGCTGTGAGTAGCATACTGCTGATTCTTAAAGAACTCAAAAATGGAAATCCTACCCAGCTGGCCAAACTCTGGCATTAAATCTGACATCTCCCCAGTGAAGAAATCCATCATGACCTTGCATCAAGAAGGGCAGTAGAAGAGAGCAGAATTTGCTCTACTGAAGGCTCTAGTAATGACCTAATATAAGGAAAAAAAGAAATGTGTGTGCGGAGGGGGGTGTGTGTCTCTCTCAAACACAGCTTGAAAGCAACTCTGTAAATTAGAGTGACCAGACAGCAAATGTGAAAAATCAGAATGGGGGTGGGGGATAATAGGAGCCTATATAAGAAAAAGACCCAAAAATCAGAACTGTCCCTATAAAATCGGGACATCGGGTCACCCTACTGTAAATAGAATCCCAGAGGGCTCTCAAAAAAGGCTCTATGGTGGATTTTGTATTAAACTTCCTTAAAGGATTCTTGGGTCAAGATGACTCTCTTCCTATTCCTGCTGCATGTAGAACACAAACAGGGGGCTTACTGAAAAAGCCTAAAAGGAGAGCCCCAAATCTTAATTGTGTTAACACTGGAGTATTCAGTCCCAAATTATACAGTGAGGGAAGTCAAGAAAATTGCAACATGCCCTGCTGTCCTGATACTAAACTATAAAGGGAAGACAATCTTCTCTGACCCTGAGCAAGTTATGGAGACTCTTGAAAAGAATGGAGTTGGGCCTGGTGACTCCATGATTGTGAATTCTGGAAGGCCCTGATCACCAAAGACATACCAGCTTTGTTCAGTGGCACCTGTTCACTATTTACCAAAATTGTCACTGATCTGGACTCTAATTCCTCAGCTAATCTGTGCAAAAGCATGGCTTCCAGACTTTAAGGGCCTGATCCTCCTCTTACTTATGCCATATTTTGCATCATTGCAATTGTAGGGCAGTTACTCCTGCCTTAAACTAGTGTTTAAGCCCTTACCTGAGAGGAGAATCAGACTCTTGGTATCTTTTTAAGCAAACAATTGTTTTCTTTGGCCTTTTTTTTCTTTTGTTTTTTTTAAAGGGTTGAAGTTCAGTCTCTGGCAAGAAATTTTGTGCTCTTGCCTATGCTGTCTCAGATGAACTGTAAAGCTCCTAATCAAAATCTTTAAAGTTCTCTTCCAACTGCTTCCTCAACTCATTTCTTCCATAAAGCATTCAGTGAGGTATACCCAATACTGATAAACAGATGGAGACCTGTGTGATCATTACAACTGACAGGCTAGGAATTCCACCTGTCTTTGTCTCTCTCACCCCACCCTGCTCCTCATTTGTCTCAAACAACATTTGTCTTCTCTGTAAGCTATTTGAGGTAAGAAGCTTCATTTAGTGTATGTCTGTACAGCATTTAGCACAATGGGACTGAACCTGGCAGTAGCTTTTAGGTGGTACTGAAGTATAAATGTTTAATAATCAATATTTAGGCACCTAAACAAGTGGCCTGATTCTGAAAAGCGTTAAGCATCCAACAACTTTTTGGGCTAGACATCAGAGGAGGGGTGTAATTACAAAAGTAACTCTGTGTGTGACTAACACACTTGGTTTTGCTACAAAATGTATTTTCTCTGCTTATATTTTAAAAACCTGTATGGGGGGAGGCAGGAATGGTTCCATCTCCTGTTTCAAAATTAAACAGAACTGAGGCCACCCACTACCATTTCTCACCTATTTATGGAGTTCCCTAGAGGTAACTTTGCCTTCATATGAGCTCCAAATGCTATCTGCTAGTTAGGAATTATTTGTTAGGCATTATACTATTTTATTCACAGTAAATTACTTTCTTCTTTTTCAAAGTATGACTGATGAGCTGAACCATTAGTAAAGACTGTTTGTATCCTGGAATGCCCAGGTAAATATTAATAAAATGAACGTCTGATCAAAAGTTAATTATCCTGTCCAGGTTATGCACATTACTGCTTGCTTTTCCCCTCTTCCTCCTTGAGCTTGGGGAAAAACTACTAATGAATGTATTTGAATTAATGGATGCTCCAAAATTAGCCACATATGGCTCTGGCATAGAAAAATGGACAGGCACCTCCTTGCCATACTTAATTTTTTGTTGTTTTTGGTCCAGCATACACTGTAACAAAATGTGCTGGCAAGCCCTGCCAGCAAAGGTGCAACACTGAACACAAAAGAAGCAGCACAGCACGTGAGAATCTGGCCTTTCTGCTAGTGTCACCCACTGTCGAGGGTGTATTATGCATCCTCCTCTGTACCTAAATCACCAGAGGATGTGAATGTTACAAACACCAGCTGTAGAATGTGTTTCTCTAGCTCAATCTGTAGAAATTTATGCTTTTCCCCTGGATGTCACCAGTTCAATCTCCAGTGTTAGCCAAGACGGTGGCTATCAAACTTGGATGGGCAACCATGAATAACTAGGGTATTTTCTTTGTCTATCTGAGAACACTATAAGCAAATGAAAATGAATGTTCAGAAAGGGAATTCTCACCATCAGTATAATGTAGCAACCACTGTGCTATACTAATTCTGGACTCTTTGGGGATTTGATAGTCTATATAATTTATTCAAATAGAAAGCTACTCACAATGATGCTGCAATGGCAATTTACTATGCCTTGTATTTCCCCAGTATGTTTGCTTTAGAGAGTTAATAAAGTCTCTCAGCGGCTTTATTAGATGCTTATTGATGACATGGTAACTTAATACTTTGCAGCATTTTGTTTTATAAATGGCTTAATTTTTTGACAGTAAACCCTGGAATATATCTGTTACTATTTGTTCTGTCATCCCCAAAAGCTGCAAAATGCATTTCTCAAAAGTTTCTGATATAATGGTAATTTCTAAAGAGATTTCCACAGGCTAATTTTCTGTTTGTGAATTAGATAATTAGAGGTATCTGTATTTTTTTCAAAGCCAACATTATAGGAATTATCCAGATTGGTGGTACTCGTTCAGGTATTTTGTATAAAGACACAGGTTTGAACACACAGAAATGGCAAGCTAACATCTTAAATTAACTCTGGTTAATTGAGGCTAATTTTTTAAATTTAAATCAGTAAGTCCTAGACCACATACACAGAATTAAAAATAAATTTTAAGTGTCCTGTCATACAGCCTGCCTGTGAATCATTAGAATTTTTACCATGCCCTTTGGGTTGCATTTTCTTTCTGGAGGTACTTTTTCATGTCAGGATGTTATTTTTCCATCTCTTAAGTTCTTCTGCCAACCTCCACTTCTTCTTAGTGTAGTTGTTTAACAGGCTCACACTTACGTAAATCTCAAATTATAACACTAGCTATTGGTGAGGAAAACAGTTTGGCAAGTAACTTAATTTAGACAGTGCCAGCCAACACTTCATGTAAAACTTGCACAGAAACAAAATGTCCTGAAGTCTGTCAGGGGCTGTTTCTCCTAACACTGTGTAACCATGTCCATGTTCTCTTACGATCCATCTCTTGCTTCGTTAAATGTTCTAAATTGTAACTTACATTTTGAGAAATTTCAACACTCCACGTGCTATTTCCCTTGATTTGAAAACACAATTTATTTTAAGTCATGAGACACTTCTGGAGAAGTTAATAATATATACAGGATAGTGTGATGAATTTGTGCATCTACTGAACAAATGGAGTATTAGATAATAGCCAGGTCTGTTTCATGTCTTAATTTAGTTTCACTCTTTTGTAAAAGTAAAGAGAGTTTAAGAAATACTTCATTCTGAGTGGCAGAAATGTTTCTGCATGTAGATATTTCCCATTGTGTTTATTCCAGAATTCAGTTCCATATGTCATTGTGAGATAACACATGGCTCACTTGATGTTGTCCGATTTAAGAGAACAGTTGATGTATTGATATTTCTCATGTGTTAGGGCCCTCTGAGTTAATTCCATGTGGTGTTGTAAGATAACATAGAAGATGTGGAAGGGGGAAAGAACTGTTTGTATACCTTCAGTGCATCAAATACCGAGGTGCAGTGGTAAGGAAAGTCCAAATACCCAGCATTTTAATTTTTTTTTTAAATATTGCAAAACAGTTGTTTAAACAAAGTGCTCTGAGGGCAGCACATTAACCCAAACTAGTACAAATACTTTGTGATTACTTTGTGAATACTTTGTGATGTCTCTCAGGTTCAATTTTACCAACATCTGAAAAGAGAGCCAACAAATTGTACCTAAAAATAAGAGTTTATATATTCTTTGTTTTCATAATGTACTATTACAGACAGAAGAAAAATTTTGCTCTGGCCATTTTTGTTCTAGAGTGTGGTTAAAATTCACTCATCTGCAAATAAATGCTGTGTGAATTTCAGCTAATGACTCTTTAAAAAAAAACAAAACCAGGTAACAGTTTGTGAACACTTTTTGTGAGAATAAGGGTTTGTTTACATGGGGAAGTTAGTGCACAGTTAGGGTGTGAATTTAAAGTTCACTAGATACTCTGGGCTAACTCCCCAGGTGGACTCTCTTGCAGTGTACTGAGCACCCAGGTGGGTTTAGTGCAATTCCAAAGTACATTAAGGTCTGGTCTACACTACGCGTTTATACTGAATTTAGCAGCGTTAAATCAAATTAACCCTGCACCCGTCCACACAACGAAGCCCTTTATATCGATATAAAGGGCTCTTAATACCGATATCTGTAATCCTCCCTGACGAGGAGAGTAGAGCAGAAATCGGTATTGCCATGTCAGATTAGGGTTACTGTGGCCGCAATTCGACGGTATTGGCCTCCGGGCGCTATCCCACAGTGCACCATTGTGACCGCTCTGGACAGCAATCTGAACTCGGATGCACTGGCCACGTAGACAGGAAAAGCCCCGCAAACTTTTCAATTTCATTTCCTGTTTGCCCAGCGTGGAGCGTTGATCAGCATGGGTGGCCATGCAGTGCCAAATCCAAAAAAAGCTCCAGCATGGACCGTACGGGAGATACTGGATCTGATTGTTGTATGGGGAGACAAATCTGTTCTATCAGAGCTCTGTTCCAGAAGACGAAATGCCAAAGCATTTGAAAAAATCTCCAGGCTATGATAGACAGAGGCCACAGCAGGACTCAACACAGTGCTGCGTGACAAGCATAACAGAAAGCCAAAGAATCAAATGGACGCTCATGGAGGGAGGGGGGACTGAGGACTCAAGCTATCCCACAGTTCCCGCAGTCTCCAAAAAGCATTTGCATTCTTGGCTGAGCTCCCAATGCCTGAAGGGTCAAAAACATTGTCCCGGGCGGTTCAGGGTATATGTCGTCAATTTACCCTCCATCTCTCCCGTGAAAGAAAAGGGGAAAAAATCATTTCTCGCCTCTTTTCAGTCTCACCATATGTCTACTGGATGCTGCTGGTAGATGGGGTGCTGCAGCGCTAAACAGCAGCATCCCCTCCCCTCCTCTCCCTGATGGCAGACAGTGCAATAGGACTGATAACCGTCCTTGTCATCATCCCGTGAGTGCTCTTGGCTGGCCTCGGTGAGGTCGGCCGGGGGCACCTGGGCAAAAATGGGAATGACTCCCGGTCATTCCCTTCTTTAAGCTTTGTCTCCTGGAGATTCTGTCCTGCCTGGACTATCATAGCAGCGGGAGGCTGCCTCCCCCTCATTTTATCTCACTAAAAAGTCAGTGTTTCTTATTCCTGCATTCTTTATTACTTCATCACACAAAGGGGGGAATACCTGCCACGGTAGCCCAGGAGGGGTGTGGGAGGAGGGAAGCAACGGGTGGGGTTGTTGCAGGGGCACCCCCTAGAATGGCATGCAGATCAGCATTTCTGTGGGATGTCTGGGGCTCTGACCCAGAGCGGCTGTGCTCTCTGGTTCTCTAGTAGGCTTGTCCCATATTCTAGGCAGGACTGACTCTATTTTTAGACAAAATATAAAGAAGGGAATGACCTGGGGAGTTATTCCCATTTTTGTCCAAGCGCCCCCCCCCCCGGCCGACCTCAGCGAGGCCAGTCAGGAGCACCTATGACAGCAACAGACGGTACAATAGGACTGGTAACTGTCATCGCCAATTTCCAAACCCGCAGACGGTGCAATAGGGCTGATAACCATCTCTGCTACCTTGCAAAGGCAAATGAATGCTGCTGTGTAGCACTGCAGTACCGTGTCTGTCAGCAGCATCCAGTACACATACGGTGAGAGTGAAAAAAGGCTAAACGGGCTCCATGGTCGCCATGCTATGGCGTCTGCCAGGGCAATCCAGGGAAAAAGGGCGTGAAATGATTGTCTGCCATTGCTTTCACGGAGGAAGGATTGAGTGACGACATTTACCCAGAATCACCTGCGACACTGTTTTTGCCCCATCATGCATTGGGATCTCAACCCAGAATTCCAATGGGCAGGGGAGACTGCGGGAACTATGGGGTAGCTATGAGATAGCTACCCACAGTGCAACGCTCCGGGAATCGACGCTAGCCTCGGTACATGGACGCACACCGCCGAATTAATGTGCTTAGTGTGGCCGCGTGCACTCGACTTTATACAATCTTTTAAAAAACTGGTTTCTGTAAAATCAGAATAATCCTGTAGTGTAGACATACCCTAAGCTACTGCCCACAGGGGCATTCTTAGTGCGCTGTAGGAGTGTATTGACCCACTATGTAGATTAAATATAAACTGCATTTTGCAAAGTCAGTGTTACATTTTCTAGTTCATTCTTTTTGTGGAAGTGAACAATATTTACGATGAACTAAGTTGTAAATATTGTTTTTATTCAAAAGTGAAAGTATAATTATTGTGAACACTATTTTGATTTTGTTTTTACCTGTATGTGCATTTATGTCCCATCACTCCTCTGATGTAGGTGGAATTAGTTTAGTAAGAGAATAAGTGCTAGAATAATAATTAGTAAAGTAATTATTCCACCATAGACTGAGTGATCAGTGTAGTGAAAATCCATACAAATTAGCAGATTAAAATTTAGGAAGCCTCTCCAGCAAACTAGTTGACACCCAAAGCAATTAGTTCTGAAAGGGGTCCTGTTCTATGTAGTTGAATCTGAGTTGTTTCTTACTGAGGTCAGGGAGGACTTGTTCAACACTTATGTGCTCTAAAAGTACAGACATTACCCCTTCTACCCCTTCTCCAACCCCCCCAGCCCCCTTACCGTGCCACTTAGACCAGCGTGTCTGGCTCCACGCAGCTCCAGACACACTGCTGCACACATGCTGCTGTGTTCCCCCACGGAGCCCAGAGCCCCTCCCGCCCCCACACACCCAGCACCTGCCTTCCAGATTTGAACACCTCAAAATTCAGGAGTGCTCAAGCTCAGTTTGGACAGCTGTTACTTCATTTCTCCCACTGACCCACTGTAACTTGCTGTACAAAAAGTAGGATAAAATTGAGCAAGAAATGCTTCCCAGTGGTTATTAGGACTGGAATTGCTATTTTCAACAGTCATTGCCTTGTTTGTTTGTTTGTTTGTTTGTTTAAAAGGAAGACAGTGATATTGCATTGGCACATTCCCCATAGAAAGAAAGAGTGGAACAAAAGAATAATAAAGGCACCTCAACTTTTCCTCATTTATGGAGGATAGTCTTATGCATCCAGGTATCCTCCAATCACTCAAGCTGAAAATTGTTCCACTTTACTGCAGCTCTGTAACCATATGGGAACCAATCCTCTCTGTGTTTTGTGCTCATCCAAAATTCCTGCTGGATTACCTGCCCTGGGAGCGAGTTACCAGTGACCCAAGGCTGCGGCGGAAGGAGGGTGCAGGTCGGGGGTGGGAGAGCCCAGGGCTGGGGCAGCAGGAGGTGTGTGGGGGAGGGCACTGGTGGGGGGAAGGGGGGAGCCCAGGGTTGGGGTGGCAGCGGGATAGGGGGAGGGCACTGGTGGGGAGGAGGGGGAAGGGGAGAGCCCAGGGCTGGGGAAGCAGAGGCGTGGGGGGCGGGGGAGCCCAGGGCTGGGACGGGGAGCAGCCAAATTTTTTTTGCTTGGGGCGGCAAAAAACCTAGAGCTGGCCCTGGCCACAGCTCTTCAAATTGTCTGATCTTGAGAGGTGCTAAGCATCCAAGACTCCCTTGATGATAATGATTATACCATATTTGAATTATTTTTCATTATCAGTGTCTATTAAATGTTAGTGCTTGAGGAAGAGAGGGGCTTCATAGGGCAGAGGTTCTCTATTATTTATACTATATAAATTAAATTAGTCCCTAATCTGCTGCATTGAGATCTAAAGCTGCATAGATAGAATAGATCAAGGAAAATCCTCATAGTAACAGTCCTAGCTTACAATTTGTAATGAATGTTGATTCTTAGAGTTGTCAATTCATAAGCTAAATTGTTTATTACATTATGTATTATTATTTTCATTTTTAATTAGCAGTAGAGCAGCAATAGCCATAAATGTTTATTTTTAACTATACTAAAAATGCATAAGTTGATTCAAATGGGTGTTAGAGATTTAATTATTTGTACTAGCTATTATAAGGCATAATGTTTCAAGGTGCTCTGCAAGCTTCCTTATACTTTGCCTTGCAAATACACTCTCTCGATTCTTTTTCGACTGTTCTAAGCTTTTTATATACCAATTACACCAAAGTATAACAAATTGTGTGGAAGGTTTATGTAATGTAATCAGATTGAAAGTGAAAAACTAACATTAATTTACTATGATGGTTGGACCCCAGATACCACAGTGACAGGAGCTATATGAAAACCTAAGGTTATTGAAAACCTTAACTCTCTGATCATCTGTTGGTATAAACTGGTGTATTTACACCAGGTATAAAGAATTGCCACTATGTCTGTAGAGGAGCAGGACTTGGCTTTCCTCTGAGTTACATGCATATAAGTCAGGAATAAGTGGTGGTACACTGGTGCAAAATGAGTATTTGAACAGAATAATGCCTCCAGTATCTGTTGTTTATACCCAGAATTTGGCTGCTCTCATTGAGGCTGGATCCAGCACTTGGCACGTTTCACAGGTGTTCTATTCTATAGTTTCTCAGGGTAATTTATAGCATGACCACTATATTTTTATGATAACTTTTGCTAAATCATTGTTTCAAGATAAATCCAATAACTACCATGACACAGTTCTGTAAGATGAAGAACCTCTGTTTAGTTGACGTACCATGATTTATAGCAATAACGTGATGATTAGACCTTCTTATTGATTCCCATAATAGTAGGTGACGAACACTGATGCATAACAATAAATGACATGGATGTTTCAATACTGTGATTTTTTTTTTGGGATGGAAACAAGATTATCTGTCTAAATCTGATTTTTGCAAGACCTATAAACATCAACATAGTGAAAAGACACCCAAGACATCCATTTTCTATATAAATATTTATTTTAATACACTATTTTCTTGAAATATAGTGGACTTTATTTCTCCATACAGAGAACTGTAAACTGGTATAACAGCGAAAATCATTGCGGCTTATTTATGGGCTGATATGAAGTAGTTCTTAATCTTGGAGGAAATCAAGACAATCACTCCTCTGTATTTTCTACCACAATCTTTCTAATAACTGACAATGTTCA
Source organism: Mauremys mutica (assembly GCF_020497125.1). NCBI lineage: Eukaryota > Metazoa > Chordata > Testudines > Geoemydidae > Mauremys > Mauremys mutica. Next base: position 83,327,002 of record NC_059078.1, read on the forward strand.
TGCAGTTATAATTTAACAGTTTCCCACAGGGATTTTTCACTTGAGTTTTCTCTTGGTCTGTATGTGTGGGTAGGTGTAGGGTGTATACATGCACACAATCACACTTGCTGTTTTAAAGGGTGTGATTCACCATACTTCAGATATGGATATGGGGGAGAAAGAAAGGAGAAAATTCCTCTGTTGAATGTTTTCCAGTGCCCGAGGACTATTACTATAAGCTGATACAGATATATGCAGCAAAGCCCACTCAAGGACTTGATGCCCTAGAAGAGTGATTTAAATATCATTAGAAGCAGCAAAGAAGCCTGTGGCACCTTATAGACTAACAGATGTTTTTGCAGCATGAGCTTTCGTGGGTGAATACCCACTTCTTCGGATGCAAGTAGTGGAAATTTCCAGGGGCAGGTAAATATAAGCAAGCCATTACCTGCCCCTGGAAATTTCCACTACTTGCATCCGAAGAAGTGGGTATTCACCCACGAAAGCTCATGCTGCAAAAACATCTGTTAGTCTATAAGGTGCCACAGGATTCTTTGCTGCTTCTACAGAACCAGACTAACACGGCTACCCCTCTGATACTTAAATATCATTGGTTTCCAGCTTCATCAGATTATTCTCTACTGGTCTGAAGGGGGATCAGGAATAAAACATATCAAGGAATAAAGTCACCGAGTGCAGCAGAAGACACCCCTTCTAACTTTCACTGGCAAAACCCCCCAAACTAAAGTAGATTTTAAATTTGCAAGAAATTCATGATGTTTTATGAAAATTCTTAGAACTCATTAAACAGCTTGCTGATAGTACATAGGATTCTAGCTCCTCTCTGATGTGGGCAATGGTTTCAATGGTATGGGGCGTACATTCTAACTCATCTCCCATTGGACTTAGTGCCAGGGTATCTCAGTTCTCAAGGTACAGGAGTGAGTGTGGGTTTGCAGGACATGGGTTTGCATGAAAGTGGGTTTGCAGGACATCCTGAGTCGCTTCCCTCTGAATGACAATGGCAGATGTGTGCTCTTTCTGCATTCCCCTTATCCCATTTCAGACTTACTCTCCTTTTAAATGATAAAATATAGAGTTGAAGAGAAGATGGCTTTGGGTGGGGTAGTAGGAGAAAGAGTTGATTTGGGGAGAAATGGTGACTGGATTTTTAGATGGGAGGGACGAAGTAGGTTCTTTTGCTGTTTTCCCTTCTCCCCCCCTCCTTGAAATAAACTTGTCTCTGTTGCAATGCATTATGGCTAGTAGTGGCAGCAATGACATTTTAATTTACATTAAACATATACTGTGAAACCCAGTGAAAGAGAGACACACTGAGAACCAGAGACTAAAAATGAGGAACACAGGCACAATATAGCAATACAACACAAGCAGGAGACAGCCATGGGAATGCTGATGTCTCATTTTGATTTACCTGAGACAATGAGACCACAGCTCCAACACTGAGACAACTATGGTTGCTATGCGACAGCCAGATTTGGTTCTTGGCTCCTTGTGGATAAGGGGAGTGATAAATCAAAGCCTATTTTTATTTCTTATTTTAATCACTTGGAGCAGTGGGGCTACAGAGCTACTTGCCTAGATAAGTAAAGACAACCTATTTACCTGTATTTTCTTATTTTACTCATAACACCTTAATAGAAGAAGAATAATTGTAGGTTAAGTAAATGGAAGCAAAGTTAATAGATCTAATACAGAAAGACCTAGAGGCTACAACATAATGGGCCGATCATTGAAGATAAATATGGAATGATGCTGACTTAATTAGTTTTTGTACAAGATATCTATCAGTTAAAAGTAAATGAGTCTAAAAGTGTGTGTCACCAACTGATGACAAAACAACAAAAGCCTTGAATGTCTTAAATGCCAATTACTGTCTTACAAGAGTTGAGTGGTTTTAGCCTTGATGGTTTTATTGCATCCATTTTTGTTACACAACTTGCATGTAGTTTTCCATTTGCTACTTAGTCCTTGATCCTGCTCCCACAGAAATCAAATTTTGCCATCAAATTTAATGGGGGTGGAAATGGACTCTAAAGCACTGATTGAAAAAAGCTCTTTATGTTCCCGTTGAATTAAATGGGATTTAAGCATATGTTTAAAGTAAAGCATATTAAGTGCTTTCCTGAGTGCTGATGCTTTTTCCTGAACTGGGTTCTAAGTTGGAGTGATAGATACATCCCTGAACTAGAAGAGATGTCAATAAGCAGACAGCGTTCTGAGGAGCAGAGAAATACCTCTGCTTTAAAAGTCTATGAAAGTCCTCTTCACATTATTTAATTAAACATTGGCCTGAATCAAGATGCTGGATCCAAACTCCCCCTAATTTTGGCACCTTTGAATTTAAGTTTGGAGCTAAATTTTGTGGCTCTGAGTCCTCTCTAACAATAAAAGATTTGTTAACAAATAATATAGAAAATAACATGACAGGCTTGGCTCAGCTCCATTTGATACTATGCTGTGTCTACTTAATCACAATCCTATTTGATAAGGTACATATCCACTGGGGATAGCTGAACCTGCCAAAGGTTTGGCTTTGGTTGGAATCAAACTCAATTTACTTAATGTTCTAAAAGGTTTGTAAGTTCAACATTAAATCGGAGCTGGTTTTACAGTGTGTTTGCAGAAGACTGATTTATTTTGCAGAGGTTTGCAGAAGCATAAAAACTGGTATGAGTGTGAAGTATCTTGTGGGCTCCAGCAGTCAGCAAAAAATGCTGCCCAAGCTTGAGAGGTTTTAGAGGCATGTATCCTACGGTGGGTTGGGGTTTTGTTGTTGTTGTTGTTTGTTTTTGGGTAACACCTCTCTCCATAGTACCTAAATTCTGCACAGATAGATTAGTTTGGTCATTTTGCAGGCCTTTATACATTTTATATTTCAGATCCTTAGACTTGCTTTTATCTAATGATTCATAATGGCTCAACCTGGCAGTGTTCAATTTTGTATAGTCCAAAGTTATCCCTAATCTAAATAACTTATTTTCTGTAAGAGTATTGGAAAATTAGGAAAACTCTCTTTATGATGAGCAATATCTAAATTGGAAAGGAAGTGAATGGCCCCCCTGGTAAGGATCATTCAAAGTGCCAGTTCAGTCTTCAGATTAATAAGCCATAAGGCAACAGGACCTCTGAAATTAATAATATGCTTGATATCCCACTTTTGTCTTTTTGGGTAGATGGCCAGAGTTCTCACTAAAATTCCATTGGAACATTTTTACCAATCCAAGCGAGCTATTAAAAGGATCAAAATCTCTTTTTACGTATGGAACTAATATTGTGCATTTTTTACATTTACTGGTGTGCTATACACATAATCAGTTTTAATAAAAAAGGGATGTATGGTAATAGCTCTCTCAAACATCTATTTTCACTTACACTGCTGCTTAATATTATTGCTAATAAATATGGCTATTGCACAGTTACTTTCAGAATAAGGTATTTTTTCATATTGAAACCTTGTTAACTGAAGGAACACAATAGTTATCGGCACATTAGCACCGTTGTCATAGGATATTAATATATGCACAGACTTTGAGGCCAGAAGGAATCATTATAATCATCTTGTCTGACCTTTTGCATAGCGTGCACACACACTGACCTGTTATTCTTTATATTTTATTTGTACTGATATGGAATGGAGAACACCATGCTGTGGGAGGGAAGAGATAAGACCACAGATGAATGATTTATTTTAATTCATGCATCTCTTAAAAAAAAAAAAACAAAAACAAAAAAACAAAAAAAACCCTCCCACCAATCACTCCTACAGCTTTAACGCATGATATTTAACTTTACAGATGAGGGAGTGCATTGAATCACTGCGTGCATGATACTTGGTCAGCATGTATGTGGTATGTATATCCTTTTACAGTGTTCGCTAGTACAGTGAAGAAAGTTTCGTGAGAGCTTAGTAGAACTGACAAAATACTTGATAAACTTGTGCAGCCCTTCCCAGGTTGCACCATGGCAAAATGTTACCCTTACATGCATGGATTCAGCAGGATTGACAGTTAGAAAATCTAAGATGTTTTACTATGGTCATGGGTCTTGTACTATATAAGAAGTATACAGAAATCTATTTGCTGTAAATGAGAAACATGAGTAACTATACATCAATAGAGATTAAAAAATTACAAAATCACTGTTCTTGCATATCATCTAGCAAGCAGTTTTTGTCCAATGCAACTCTACATTCTCAAAATCTCTCTAGACTCTCATTAAATGTATTCCTGCAACATAGACAGCTACTGTACTCTCCCACCGCAGGTGGGCATGCACAGATGTATTCAAATAGATCATGCTATTCCTCCCAAGGTACTACCCACTGACCTCGCGCAATTGTACTTTCTTGCATTCACCTGTTGGAACCAATCACAGATGGGTGCATCCATTTCAGTTACATATTAATAAACATGGAAATAGGTTAACGCTATTCGGGTTGGCTGTAAACAATGCTGCTTATTATAGAAAATCCAATGTCCTCATATGTTTTATAGAAAGGGGTTTTTTTTTTGTTTTTTTTTTGTTTTTTAAATAAACAAAACCCTAGGCAGTTTTCTATCATTTCAGAAACCTTTACACTTCATCCATTTCCCCATATTTACACTTTCTCTCTTAGCCACCCTGATTGTCTTAGCTGATACCTAAGGTAGTGGTGGGGAATCATGAATTCTTCAAATTCAGACCAAAAAAGCAAAATATTTACCTGCAGATTCTCTCCATATAATAGAGTGGTTAAGTCCTCTACTTACACTTTCAGTTACTGAAAAGTCCTGTCAAGTTAAATTCCAATTTTTATAATAATATGTACAACTTCTATACTCTTACTTTGTTTCCCCTTAGGAATATCAGTTCTAGGTTGCAGAGACCTATCCTACTAGTGATATAAGGGGATCAATCCACTCCCTCTTAAGATGTGGAGATAGGTGTGGTACTCCAGAGATGACTCAGCTCCAGCCTTCTGTGGAGGTGTCCAGGCACTGAAGGCTGGCTGAGCTGTGACAGATGTTTTTATGGGACATTGGTCCTATTTCCAATGTGCCTGTGGGAAAGAGAATGTATCCAACTGTGATAGCACCCTCCTCTTTTGATGTATGGCAGAAAATACTTTAGAAGAGCTATTCTGAGTGCGGGAAGGAGAATAGGGAAATAGAGGCAGCATGCTGAAGCCATGGACAGAGGGCTGTGGTTGGCAGAAGGGAGGGATTTTGTACTGGCCAGTTCTAAAAGTGTTTGTTCAGTATCACTTTAAAAGGATATAGTAGCAAAATGTTCAAATATATGACTATATGACTTGTTTTAGACAGTCCATATTCTTTATAGCCCAGATTCAGCAAAGCATTTCAACACATGCTTAAGAGCTTTGGTTGATTGGGGCCTGTGAGGGGGTCCCAACTCTGAATGGTTCTCTCAAACAAAACTCCTGTTGACATCAATAGGAATTTTGCATGAATAAATAGTAAAGTATCAATATTGTGGTTAGTATCAGTAATCTGTAGAGATATTTCAAGGAGCATAGAGGACTTTCCAATCTCATTTTTCATTTTATTGAATCACAGAAGTAGGTCTTGGGAAAACAGATACTAGGCCAGAGAATTATCACTGTTAGATATTTTTTTAATGAAGAACCGAATGTACCAGTCCAACTGGGCTTTTCACACAGTCAAAAGTGTGAACAATTTGAAAAACTCTGTATTGAATTTTTAAATATCATTTGTTTTCTTATAGGTAGGAATTTTTATCACATGGCAATTAACTCACAAAATTCAATCTTTATAATGGAGTAGCCTAGGTATATATGAGGGCACAATTTGGTCCTTCTTGCTTTGAAATGAATTGGATGAAATGCAAGGTCAGTGAGATTGGTTTCGAGAGCCATTCACCGATGAGTGGAAGAGTCCTGTGTGTAAGGAAATATCAGATTTTAAAGAAATAAATGCAGCATTTTTCATATTATTCACACACTTTTGAATATGATCTTACTTATTCCACTTAAAAGCATAAAGGGCTAGATTCTGCATTCCTTTCCACCCTGCTAAGACAACGGTTCAAATTCATCTTTGGTGTAACTACACTGTACTCTAGATGTTATATCAGGACTGTGTTTTGTTTACATTCTTTGCCTGGGTGTAATGGGGAGCAGAATATGGCCCAGTGTTCATTCCACTTGCTGTTCTCCATGATCTTATCCAGTAAGAATATACAATATTAATGGCAACAACATAAAGATGAATGATTCTTAAAAAACTTGTTCCTTTTCAGGAATAGTATGGAGCTTCTAATGAAAGTGTTTTTGCTCAGTGAATCCATAGATTGTTGAGTAAACTGAACAGAAAATCTATAAAATGATATTAAAGAAAATGTTTCCTAGAAACCTTCACTACATCATGACTATGGATGATTCAAACAATAAGAACTGTCCCAAACCTCAAACCAAATAAAAAATTTTGTGTTTCAGAAAAGTTTCACTGATTTCCCCCCTGCTTGAGCAAAGTAAAGAACTAGAAATATAAATATGAGACAATCTCTCGAGACTAGCCCAGTTGAAACCAGAAATATTGGCAAGTGTAAGAGATTCTGCTCATCAGATTTCTGCCTAATGTCCAAAACAAAATAGTTCAGCTAAGCACCCAGACTTATATCTAGCATATTTTTATGGCGGTCCTGAGAGAGCTTTGGGAGCATAGTTTAAATGTGAACCTCCCAATACCATTCAAAGGCAGTGCATAATAAGTTGTTTTGGGTTAATGAAAACAAACTTTCATAAGGATTGATATCCTATTATATAGATTTGTTAATTTAAGATGCCTTAAATTGTAGTTCTTTATCTCTTTAAAAACTGTAACTTAAACATAGAATCATAGAAGATTAGGGTTGGAAGAGACCTCAGGAGGTCATCTAGTCCAATCCCCTACTCAAAGCAGGACCAACCCCAACTAAATCATCCCAGCCAGGGCTTTGTCAAGCCTGACCTTAAAAACCTCTAAGGATGGAGATTCCACCACCTCCCAAGGTAACCCATTCCAGTGCTTCACCGCCCTCCTAGTGGTGATAGTTTTTCCTAATATCCAACCCAGACCTCCCCCACTGCAACTTGAGACCATTGCTCCTTGTTCTGTCATCTACCACAACTGAGGACAGCCTAGCTCCATCCTCTTTGGAACCCCCCCTTCAGATAGTTGAAGGCTGCTATCAAATCCCCCCTCACTCTTCTGCAGACTAAATAACCCCAGTTCCCTCAGCCTCTTCCCATAAGTCATGTGCCCCAGCCTCCGAAGCATTTTTGTTGTCCTCCACTGGACTATCTCCAATTTGTCCACATCCTTTCTGCAGTGGGAGGCCCAAAACTGGACTCCAGTACTCCAGCTATTGCCTCAAAAGTGCCGAATAGAGGGGAATGATCACTTCCCTACTAATGCAGGCCAATATGCCGTTAGCCTTCTTGGCAAGAAGGGCACACTGATGACTCATATCCAGCTTCCCATCCACTGTAATCCCCAGGTCCTTTTCTGCAGAACTGCTGAATAGCCAGTCAGTCCCCAGCCCCAGGACTCTGCATTTGTCCTTGTTGAACCTCATCAGATTTCTTTTGGTTCAATACTTCAATTTGTCTAAGTCACTCTGGACCCTATCCCTACCCTCTAGCTCAGGGGTGGGCAAACTATGGCCCGTGGGCCGGATCTGGCCCCTCAGGGCTTTGGATTCGGCCCGTGGGATTGCCACCCCAGTGCAGAAGTGGCTGACACCGCATCCCTGGGGGAGAGGGGCAGAGGGCTCTGCACGCTTCCCTTGCCTGCAGCCCCCCCCCCTACAGCTCTCACTGTCTGGGAACAGGGAACTGCAGCCAATGGGAGCTTCAGGGTAGGTACCCACAGGTGAGGGCAGCACACAGAGGGCTCTGGGACGTGATGCCGGCTGCCTCTGGGAGTGGCGCAGGGCCAGGGCAGGCAGGGAGCCCATTCAGTAAGGGTACGTCTTCACTACCCGCCGTATCGGCGGGTAGCAATCGATTTCTCGGGGATCGATATATCGTGTCTCATCTAGACGCGATATATCGATCCCCGAACGCGCTCAGGTCAACTCTGTAACTCCACCAACGCGAACGGTGGTAGCGGAGTCGACATGGGGAGCTGCGGACGTCGATCCCGCGCCGTGAGGACGGTAAGTAATTCGATATCAGATACTTTGACTTCAGCTATGTTATTCATGTAGCTGAAGTTGCATATCTTATATCGATTTTCCCCCATAGTGTAGACCTGCCCTAAAGGTCCCACACTTTCCCTGACCACCACCTTGTTGCTAACATCCCTGTAGAAACTCTTCACATCCCTTGCTAGCTGCATCTCCAATTGTGCTTTGGCCTTCCTGATTACACCCCTACATGCTCGAGCAATATTTTTATACTCCTCCCTAGTCATCTGTCCAAGTTTCCACTTCTTGTAAGCTTCCTTTTTGTGTTTAAGCTCACTGAAGATTTCACTGTTAAGCCAAGCTGGTCGCCTGCCATATTTGCCATTCTTTCTGCACATCGGGATGGTTTGTTCCTGTGCCCTAAATAAGGCTTCTTTAAAATACAACCAGCTCTCCTGGACTCCTTTCCCCCTCATATTAGCCTCCCAGGGGATCTTGCCCATGAGTTCCCTGAGAGAGAGTCAGACATGACTGACTGAACTTGAAAACATTTTCTATGCAATTTGAAGAAGAGGAGAAATTCAGCAGCCTAATAGAATAACTTGAGTATTTGTTTATTTGTCTGTAGAAGGCATGACCAGACCATTGCAATGAATGGAAAGTCTCCCATTGACTTTTACTGGGTTTCAGATAATGCCCACGTAGGACTGGGGATGGCAGGAGTTGCAGGATCTAAGACAGAAAGATTCCAGTCACCAGGGCCGGATTAAGACCTTTAGAGGCCCTAAGCACTGAAAAGATTTATGGTGCCCCCCCCATATGTAAGTCAAAATAAAAACAATACTATACCGCAAAATAAAATTTTATTTTTTGAAATGACACAAAACTTACATGTATGCTGAAATTAAAATAGCTTCTTTCTAGATTTTCTGATTGCAGAATTCTGGATACGTTCATCAAAGCTGACTCGATGAAGCATGTCTGCTTCCATACACAATAGGGAAAGTGAATCAAGTCTGTCCTGACACATTGTTGTTCCCTAAGGGTTTTTTATTCTTTGCAGCTGAGAAAGTGTTCTGCGGAGCAGTTAGTAATCATCAATGTTAGAAAAATACGTAGTGCAATCTCTACATTTGGAAATACACATTGTATTCTGTCTTTCAATATTGTGTCATGAAGATCAATGTGACTGAATTTCATTTTTCCTGTTTCATTAAACTTTGAACTCCTATAACAATGGTACTGCCGTTCTTCTCCACAGAGATTCATGTTCAAGTCAACAGGGTATGAGTCAACTAGCTTTTGGGAACATTGTGAATATTGTTCGTCAGATAAGTCCATATCGTTTAGAAAAGAAAATCTGTTTGATACTTCTTTGTACACTTCACCTCTTCTCTTCATATGAGCTTCAAGTGTATCAATTATAGCGTAGTAAGTAGATACATGAAATTTGTCTCTAGGATTCAATGCTGTTTCTGTTGCACTGCTATCATTTGCTTGTTTTTTCCTGATTCGCTTGCAGATCTGGGCTTCTTTGTAATTAGTATCGGGCAAGATATCTTTTGATATGTCTTCAAATCTTTCGAAATCATTCCTCAAAGTGTGTAAGTGGTCTGTTAATGATTGACAGAGGTCTGCATATGTTTTCAAATCCAATTCTTTTTCTTGGAGAGCTTGACTTGTGTGGTAAAAGTGTTATAAAATTTCATTTCACATGGTCAGCATGAATACAAACTCTAGTTCTTGTATCTTGTTTGCAATTTTTCTGCCTCTCGTATAGTTTTTCCCTTTTGTGATTGGTCTTCAGCTATACTTTCTAGTACATCCACAATCTTTGAGTAGGACTCCAGAATTGCACTTGTTGCTACTGCATGTGCCTCCCAGCGAATATTAGAAAGAGATTTCAACACACAATCATTACCCAAATATGTTTTAAGAACTGCCCATCGGTGTATTGAGGCAGAGAAAAATGTATAAAGTAACTGGACTGTTGAGAAAAACCTTACTGCCACCTGACAACAATCAACAGCACCGCGGCCAACAAGATTGAGAAAGTGTGCAGCACATGGTATGAATATGGCATATTTGTTCTGTTCTAAAAGCTTCTTCTGCATTCCTTGATAATGCCCTGACATGTTGGCAGCGTTGTCATAAGATTGACCTCTGCACTTTGAGAAATCTATTTTGCAAACTTGCACAGATAATGTAGTACTTGATCTGCCATTTCTTCACCAGTGTGACTTTTCAAATTGAGGAATGTTATAAATTGTTCAACTGGTTTTCCATCTGTGGGAGAGACATATCTTAGTACAATACTCAATTGATCAATATGTGAAAGATCAGGTGTAGAGTCAACAGATAAACTGAAGTACCCAGCAGTACTTATTTCATCCACAATAGCTGAACGAACTTTGTCACGCATTAGACCAATGAGTTCATCAGATATTGTCTTGGATAAGTATGATGGGTTACCTTTGCCAGCATTCCCATATTTTGAAAGAGAGCCTGCTAAAAATGGCTTAAACTGAGCCACAAACTCCAACAATCCCAAGAAATTTCCATTCTGCAATGATCCAAATGTGTCATTTGATCCCCGGAAAGGCAGACCACGTTCAGCTAATGTTTGAACAACAGCTATAACACACTGCAAGATATGTTGCCAGTATTCACGCTCCCCTTTAATTTGTTGTTCCAATTTTTGTGTCAATCCAAAGCCCTGTCTTTGATTTAAATATGTCAACACTGAACCTCTGTGAGTGGTGCTATTTTCATATTGTTCAATTAAAACAGTATTCTGCCAGTCACTAAATCCATCTGCAGCAAACCAGGATGTTGAAGGTTTATATGCAAAAAGTTTGCAAACAAAACAGTACACAGACCCTGAATACAGTAGCCATTCTCGAGTGTATTTTTCACCATTTGCTTTCATGCTGAAAAATATTTTTTTGTGGACAATATCTTGTTTGTTTGCCGTTGGTAAAAGTTTGACATGATTTCTCAAATGGCCCAGTGTGATGTTGACAGTCATTTGGTCCACGATCTATCCAGTAAGCTACATCATCGGTACTGAAATCAACCCACATACCAGGATCTTTTCTTCTATTATTTACAGCATGAGCAGGTTCAGTCTCTGACACATCCACACCTTGTTTTACCACCAGGAGTAGGATGATCAGTTACAGTCTTTGATTTCCTCGCATTATTTCAATCTACATTAGTAGGACGCCCCCCCCCGCCCCGGGTTTAGGTGGAGATAAGTAATGAGAGAACAGAAAAATGGGGGAAGAGTGTATAGTGGAGTGTAAGGAAGTCTAACACAGTTCTGATTTTTCCCATGATGACTACTTTGATGCTTTTTCTTTTTTAAATATCAAATATCAATTTAAAAAAAAAACCCTCTCTTTTTTGGGTGCCCCTTGCTTTGCTGGTGCCCTAAGCATGTGCTTAGTCTGCCTATTGGGTAATCCAGCCATGCCAGTCACTAAGATACTGAGACTGAAGGCAAAAGAAGAAACCTAAGAAGTTAGGAACAGGAACACAGGCTGTATTGTATCCTAACTTGGTATCAGAAAAATAAATGTTAATCCTTTTTGTGAGAGATTGCCTGGAACTCTTGTGTGTGAACTGGGGGAGTTCCTACCTGCACTTTGGTATTGTATTAAGGTGCTGAGCATCTCCTGCTAGGAACTCAGTAAAAGTAAACATTGCCTCACATAACTTTTGCTGAGGTCAATGGGACTTCTTTGTTCACAGCAGCTTCCAAATTGGGCCTTTAATCTTCGTTACATTACTTTTGTATCACTGGTTTTGGATGGATTGGCAGGATCCCATTAAACGGTAAAAATTAAAGATCTTGTCAGGGCAGTGAACAGAGGTAGTTGAAATATTTGTTATGAATATTTATCACTGATCAGTTTGCGTAAACCATATTCAAATTGTAGATTGTACATTGTTCGTTTTGACTGTTTCCTATTCATTATTTGTATCTGCACAGCTGGTCGTTTAAGTCGTATGGTATTTTTTCTATTCTCTGATTAGATGACCAAAATGTTAGACACAGAATATCATAGAGCAGCACAGTGCTAGCACCAAATAATTGTGTTAATACTTGTTAAAGGTTTGGGATTCATGGGCATTTTCACCAATACCAGGCAGTTATCTGAATACGTGCAAATAATAGCTAATATGATCCCATATCTGATAGTGAACTAAACTTAACATTTTATATGTGAAAATATGAGTGAATCATGGGTGGTTGTTTATTCAACCAGCAATAACACTGAAGCAGAATTTCATAAAAACACATGGTAGTCTGGCAGAGAACTAATAGCACTAGCAAATAAAGGCTGAATGCAGCAACTAGGCAGGGAGTCAATGAGGACTCATTTTAAGGCAACATGTGGTATAGGATAGGACTGGCAGCAATTGTTGAAATTGGCGGATCAGCAGAGGCACCTGGTAATGTGATGTAAGACCAGTATGGCCATCTCACTAAATTAAGGACTATAAAGCTGTGTGGAAGATAGTCTTGCCTCTTCTGAAATATTGTCTGCTCAGGCTCACACAAGTAAAACGTACTTGTTTCTGCTTCATGAAAACAAAAGATGGACTTTAATATATGCTCAAAGTGTGGAAATTAATTTTATTTGTTACATTAGCTCATTGCTATGGGAAATAATGAAACTATGTTCTGGATTAAATGCATGAAAATTCCTGGAAAGGACAACTTTAGTTTAACATGCTTCTAATGAGGGCTCTTCTTGGAGGATGGCAAGGTGGAGAAATTCCCCCCACACCCATGAACCAGGATATCTGCTGGGTTTAATTAGTGGCCACAACTAACCCCACCAGGATGGCTGCACAGGATATGGGGACCATGGGATCTGCATAAATGCAGATCCATAGCCACTTCCTTGGCCTACCCCCAAATTAACTTTCTGTGCTGGCCCCATACAGGCCAGTGCAGAGACCAGTTCCGTGATTCTTTGCATGACCCCTCATCCTGCTGCCCTTTCCCCAGCCTCCATGCTCTCTATGTGTGGGGGTTAAATGGCATGGACAGCCTTGGACTGGTCCTCCACACTGGGATAAATTTCAATCAAGGAGGCATTGTGTAACATGAAAGTTTACACAGCTCCTGCTTGTACTGTGCCCCTAAAATATACCTCACTGTCAAGACCAATAAAATTCAGCTTGTAAACTCAGTCAAAAATAACCAGTGTCCATCAAAGAAAAAGAAACAAATTTTCATCTCCCTAAAGAGTTTTGTTAAGTCAAGTCCAGGGGCTAGATCTTAACGTTTTAGCTCCAGGTTTAAAAATAAAACTGTCTCTTAGAACAGAAAATACTTTCTATGTTAGAAAATCCTCTTTAGTAATGTTATTCAAGACTGTGGTTACTTTGATAAATAATACAGGTATTTTTCTCTATTGATTAAAAAGTTTCAATATCTCAAGGCTAGACCCTGGCCCATAATGTGGTCCCTTTGCACCTCCAGGACAGCACAAAATGACTGTAAAGCTACACTAACTGGTTAGATTTCCTCAGTATCGGGGTTTCCCTTCCTGGTGCTTTAGGAACATATTGGGGAGATGTGCACAAGGATAAGGGACGTGGCTAGAGTGGTGCTACAATCTGAGCCTCAGCTGTCGAAAGTTAGAGCAGCTCTGAGGCTACTCTTACTAACACTGAGGCCGGTCCTTCTCCAACAGTCCAGGAGAGTGGGGAAGTGGTGCAGGACCTAAAGGGCAGTTGTATATTGAGGTCATCTTGACTGGACCTGTGGATCAGGACCTCAGCTTTCAATTCCAGTATTCATGTTTATTTTTTAAAATTCTATTTATATTTTCAGAATGGATTATTAGAACTTGTGCATAGATTCATGTAGCATTAAAATGCTACAAGTTGCTGATGCCATAGTAGAACAATAATTCTGAGAATTATTAGAACTGATACTGCTATTTTCATATTAGCACGGTTCTCTCTTTGACTGATAAGAAGCTTTAACAGCATTGTTTTGACTCACTATCCTGTGAGTCACTGGGACATGTTCTTAGAATCGAATATGGGCACTAGAATAATATTTGCACCATGTGCTATCAAACTTATTTTTAGTTTTTGTAGTAAATTTCACTTTAATAATTAAAAGAAGCATAAAGGCTATAGGTTCTCTTCTTTTTTTTTAATCTGGTGGGGATACCTGCATCATCCACCATCATGTGGATGGTGTCCCGAGCCTCTGTTTGTCAGAGGGTGGAGATGGATGGCAGGAGAGAGATCACTTGATCATTACCTGTTGGGTTCACTCCCTCTGGGGCACCGGGCATTGGCCACTGCTGGTAGACAGGATACTGGGCTGGATGGACCTTTGGTCTGACCCAGTATGGCTGCTCTTATGTTCTTATGTTGTTCAGATATGTAGTGCTAATTCTAACAGAGGTAGGGACAAATTCCCCTCTGCTACACCAGCAGAAGCCCACTAGTTTCAGTGACTAGTTTAACACAGATTCAATATTTATGCAAGCAGTCTTCTACAGTATGAAATGGGCCCTTATCCCAGTCACTGGAATTTGGTGGCATATCCATCATTAAAATATTTTTATACAGGAGGAAAATGGATTTTCCCCTCCATTAAAAAGAGAGCGCCGGAGAGGATTACAAAGTATCTAGGCTGTTTACCAAGAAGATAAAAACAGAGTGCTGTACATCATCATCCAGTGATTAGCACAAGCTAATCATATCTGAGCAACCCTAGTGCTAACATGTGATATGTTCATGGAGCAAAAGTCAATAAACTTAAGAAATCAAAGCCCATGTTTCACACTGCATTAAAAACGCATCTGCTTTGATAACAGTGGTATAAGTGTACTTCAAGAATAGGTAATTAGTTCTAACTTTCAGCTCTTACACATATTAGGGAAACTTTACTGAAATGAACAAATTATCTAGAACAACAGGAATAATTAAGAAGCTTTGCCAGTTTTTAATTGAACATGGAAAAGATCTTAAGGTCTATTAGCTTAAGATATTGACTTTAGAAGTGTGTAAATTATTCACAGAATATCTAAAAGCAAATGGTGAACTGCAACAATCAGGGAAAATGGAAGAAAATATGAAGAACAATGCCAGTATAAATATCTGTGGAGTGATTACTGTTATGCCTGGTCCTGGGTTTCACAGTACCTATGCACAATAATGTCTGCAGATACCCATCCACCTCCCTCACTAACATGAATGGCCAAATGCCTCTACTTGTGTATACCGAAGATACTCCCTCCCCCAGCTGCTTCCTGTCTGATACCCTTTTTTACCTACGTGGGCCAGTGTACCAGGAAACTGGGCCAAAGTGTATCTTTCCAAACTTAGAGTAGAAGAATCCTACTGGGAATTAATTCTTACTGCAGCCTGTCAGTGTTAAAGTTAAGTGACACTGTGATCAGAGAGTAAGCAATGCTCTGACTGACTGGGTCAGATTTGTGAAACTGCTGGATGGCTAATTTAATCTGACAATCAAGAGCTCAAATACCCTGATTGTGATGACATATCTGGGACCTTAGCAACAGATTGGGTGGAATCCAATGACGTAAGTGTGGCTGGCATATTTTGGTGGGTAGGGGAGAGTTTGGTTTGGCTTTTGACTTTATTTGAGGAGTTGTTGTTAGAGTGGAAAAGACTTGGGAGTGTGAAGCTGCTGTCTTTATGTATGCAATGTTATAAATTCTAATCTTTCTCCAAATGAGCAGCTCATTCTGGTATTATAAGAAGTACATGTCTTAAGTGCCTTGTTTTTAATCATGTGCAGATGTTGGCCTGTATAATGCGGGAAACATTTACAAATGTTCAGCTTTTTCTGTTTGAAAACTTTAGTTCTTCATTTGCTGGCCCCTATTGCATGCACTCTATGCAACTGAGCTAGGAAGATTTTTTGGTAGCCATTTTCATTGGTCTGAACCTGCACCCTTCCTCTTCTCCTGCTGTAAACCAAGGGCATAAAGATGATGAATTATTTAATAGTAAGATTGAGACGTTTGTTATTTATACCTTAATTTATAATTATGGATAGAGAATGAGTTTGGACAAGGTAATGATTAGGCCAAGACTTTGCCTGGCATGTGTTGCTTTGTCATTTATTTTCCTTTTTATATAGATTTGCTGATATGCTGGACATGCTACTATTGCTGCCAATCAAAGGTAACATGTTGTGCAGGAAGTTTTGAGGTTAAAAAAAACCCACCAAAACCCTGTAATGACAAAAAGCCCTTTTTATGGGGAAAACCCAGAGGCAGGATAACATAGAACAGATTCTATCAGGGCCAGGGCTTACCTCTCTCAGGTCAGAATCTGACCAATCAATGCAGAAAGAGCCCATAGACTTCAGCTAATTTGTGTCTCATCATCCTAGGTCACATGGCATCTTGTAGCTATATGAGACTTTTGGTGAGACTTTGACATTGCTGTCTACAGGGTTGGCTTTGGACAGTATATGTGCAAAGCAATACCTTATGGCCGAATTAATTAGACTGTGGGACTGTCTAGCTTGGTTGGAGAGCAGGTCATATATGTGCATGGGAGTTCCCTTCATACCTTCCCTCACAAGGAAAATTACTGACCCAGATGCCTCCCTGTTGGGATGGGTTACCCAGCTGGATGAGCATACAGCACAAGGGACATGTACTCCTTGGGAGTCCTTGATGCACATAAATCTTTTAGAACTGAGAAGCCTGAAGAAGATTCTTACTGCATATTCAATCCCAACATATTCAAGTGATGTCAGACAACATGGCAACATTATTTACATCAGCAAACAGCCAGGAGCGAAATCTACCCCCCTCCCTTTGCTCAGAAGAGTTCAATCTTTGGAACTGGTGTCTTTGTCACTAAATTACCCGCAGTACACCTCCAGGAATACACTAGTGGACAGCCTCAGGAGGAGCTTCTCAAATGACCACAAATAGAAGCTATGCAATTCTGTAGAGATGCATATTCCAGTAAGGGGGTCCCAGTCTTGGAACCAGTCTGTCTCAAGAGAACAGGAAATGCAAGATGTATTTGCTCCAGTGGGGCTCAAAGTCAGGACTCCAGCAGAGATCCCCTTCTAATAATCGAATGGGCAAGATACTTAAGGTACGCCTTTCCCCCATTCCATTCTTTCCTCAAGTTCTAAGGATGGTCCAGCCAGATGTGTCAGTGAGTGTCCTCGTTGCTCCCAGATAGTTGTAATTCCTGAGCCTTCTGCAGATGTTAACTCATCCACCCATCAGCATCCCCAAGGATCAGCATGACCAAGGACATGGGTGAGTTCAGACATCCCAATCCAGACTCCCTCCATCTCACGGCATGGCATTTGGATGGGTGTCAAACCTAAAACAGACGTGTGGAAGCCATTCAAGATGTCCATAACAATAGCAGGAAGGAATCTACCAGAAAGTGCTACCTTGCTACGTAAAAGCATCACATTCCCTCTATTTTTAAACCATCTGTTTGCATTGAGGACCTCAGGTCTGTTACCTGTGTGTACACTTGATGGCTAACAGTACCAGTCACCCTTCAATTGGCAATCACTCCATTTCTACCCATCCAGGAACTGTACATCTTCCCAAAGGTCTACTCAGACCTTTTCTCCAGTAACAAAACCTGTTCCAACATGGAATCTTAACTTGGGCATCTCAAAACTGATTCCCTGTTGACCCTTTAGCAACATGCTTGATGACCATTTTATCTTGAAGGTTGCCTTTCTAGTGGCCATCCCTTCAGCTAGAAGGGTAGGGGAACTAGAAGCCCTTATGGCTGGTTGACCATATACTACATTCCTTAAGGATAAAGTTTCACTGAAACTGTACCCCAGATTAATTCCCAGGGCAATACCAGACTTTCATCTGAATCAGATAGCTTGTCTCTTTTCCACTTGCCACTAGTGAGAATCGGAGACTCCATTTCTGGTATGTATACCAGGTGCTAACATTGTATCTCCGGAGAACAAAATCCTTTAGGAAGTTGCCTAGACCAGTGGTTCTCAAACTTATTTGATTGCCCCCCGATTCTTTGTGTCTGTAGTCGTTTATGCCCCTACAAGTACATATACTGTCACCCAGCTCTTAAGGCAGTGCTGCAGCAGCATAGAAATAAGGGTGGCAACGTGAAAAGTGATATTTATCAATATCACTTTTCACAGTAGACTTAGTGCCCCATTGCCACCCTTACTTCTGTGCTGCTCCTGGGCTAACAGCTGGAGCCTCACTCCTCCAGGTGAGGGATTGGGGGGGTGAGGGGAAAAGGAGAGCCTGAGCCCAGGTGGCAGGGCTCTGGTTGTCCCCTTTAGCATTGCCTCCTGGGTGTGCATGGCCCTTCTGCAGAAGCGCCAGCCAGAGCTCTTAAAAAACCACAACAGCTTGTGCCTCCTTTGGGAGGCCCACCTCATAGTTTGAGAACTGCTGGCCTAGGCCAAAGGACATAAGGACCTGATTTGGGCTATACTGAAGGGCTGGGCTTTGCAGGGGGTTCTGTCTGGCAGGAGAAGTAGACAGACCCTTTGCAGGTGATCTATGCTATCTGGACCGGACTCTTTTTCTGTCTTGCTCCCCCCATGCTGCAGCTGCCCTACTGGTTGACCTCATCTGGTTGGAGGCTGGCAGGGATTCTGTGAGTGGGGACCCGAAGGTTCCCCTGAGGAGTACAGTCCCGCTGCTGGACATAGTCCCCTGCTGACCCTGATCCTTCAGTGCAGCTGCAGGGCACAAAGCCCCATCTAGTTCCCCTTCAGAGAGAGCCTGCCTTTTCCCTTCTCTGCTGCTCTTCAAATAATGTTTCATTCGTTCAGTCTAATGGGTTCCCCTCCCCCCCCAACAGGTAAATTTTAATTATTGTTTGAGTACCTGCCAACGTGTTTGGTAAAACCACTCCCTTTCTCACAAAGGTGTAGGGTACTAGTGGCTGCAAAGCAGCTGGATGCGATCTGTCGCAAGATCTGGATAAATAGAACCCAATTTTGTGGCTGTGCATGATTTTTTTCCAGTTAAATGGATAAAACAAAGCAGTTTTTAAAAAAATTTTGTTTTGCTCTTACAGTAGTAGGAAAATGCAATATTAAAAGTAGCAGTAATTTTCTAGCTTGATGCTAGGCAAAAACTCTAATATGCATAATGTCCATGTCTGTCTGAGAGCACAAGCAGGGCTGCTCTCTACCCTGTTAAGGTACTGCTGCTGGCAGGTTCTTTTCATCTACTGGATACCATTGAGTTTAACTGTATGCAGAACTAGTTGCTACTGTTCACAAATGCAAGAGGACCACTGGAACCAACCCAATTCAGTGCTTGTATGCACTTTCACTCTCTTTTAGACTATATTAAGTGAAGTGTGGCCTTTGGGGTTTTCCTGTGTTCTATTTCTATAACTGAAACCGTTTTGAGAGAATTAGGTAGACCCCAAAGCAAGCAATGGATCTTTCTAAGGTGAAAGTAACATGCATCAGCCATATCACCCATAAATCATGATTCTGCTCATTCTTACTGCTCTGCAAGGTCCTTGAAATCTTCCCACGGCTACAAGCACAGTGAGAGAGATGAACATAGAAGGAAATGCTATTTAGGAAGAAAGCTAGAGGTAAGGCTGCTGCTGACCTTGAGGAATATCTTGCTTTAGATGATGCTGGTGATGATGACAGGCAAGCAGTACAGAGCAAACACAGACTGACACCAGTGCCTGTGGTGACATTGTAATCGTCTGCAAAGCAAAGGAAGTAGCAAGAAACAGATGGAAGGAAAAGAGCACTGGAAAAGACCAAAGTTCATCTTGTTTCAGAATTCAAAGAAAAGCCCCTCCTCTCCTGCTCCCACACTCCTTGCCTCTAATTCCCACATAAACGAACAGCCCCAGCTTCTGTCAGATCAAAATCAGCCTGCACTTTCTGCAGCAGGAGTGCAACATAAGCAGTGTTTGGATCGCTCTTAGAGCACCTATGAGCCATGCCATGAGGTTTGTGTTTCTTGCAAAATGTTCATAATTCAAGGGAGAAAAGTGACTTAGTACATAGTGACTTGTGCCGCTTCTGAAAAGAGACTGCCGCTGAAAGACAGCAAATCACAAGCTTTGTGAAAAATAGAAAGGTGTATTTAGAGAAGGAGGAATTGCTGCAGTTGCTTTCCTCCATAAAAGTTTCACAGCATCTACTTCATTTATATGTCTACCATCAGTCCTCGGAGGCACTCCACAAGCACTTAGCATTAGCACCACCATAGCAGAAAAAAGCTTAGTCTCAGAAATCTAGACAATTTCCTTACCAAAGTAGACTGAAGCAGTCTCAAAATCCTCCCACTAGAGTAACTGAACCAGAAAGTTGCAGAAATTATTGCTCTTAATCTGCAGCCCTGCTAGAGCATACTAGCTTCCAAAGCCTGTTATACAGCCATACTATTCCTGCCCAAGTGGAAAATTTGTCTCTGCCATTGCTATGATTTGACAGTTTATAGCTCAAATTAAGGCATGTTCTCAAAGAAGCAGAGGAAAAATGCATAAAGTTTATCACTGAAATTTGAACAAGCAGCCAAACCATTGCATAGTAGCTTGTTGAGTTAGCTTTGACAACACCACCTCTGGGATAGTCTCTTCCAGCACTAGACTCTAGAAGCCCACAGAACAGGAAACAGTGGTCCATTTCCCTCAATCACATGCCTCTGGGAACATTCAAAAGCAGCTGCGATACCTGGTTTTATGTTTGACTCACTCAAAGGGCTTCATATATTTTTTTTTCCAGACAATGGTGGTAACTAGAAATGGGCCCAAACTGCAAAATTTGGACACAGATTGCAAATCCCTTTAAGTTGTGGCTGTTGGATCGTTACTCCACCAGTGTAAAGTTGAATTGACAAGCAGCCTGGGTGCTTCCAGGTGCTTCTGAGCACCAGGTCCAAAACTGCACAGGGGAGGTAACTTCCTTTTTGAAGCGCCTCTGTAGGATAAGCACTAGCAGCTGCACTTCAAATTAAATTTGCTATGTTATTCCATAGCAGTGTTGCAGTGTTCAGGAGCAGCTGGAAACAACCTGTCTGCTTTTCCTGTATTGTGATGGGAAAGGAATAGAGAGGGCAGATTGGGTGGGGAGAGAGAAGAGCACACTGAGGGGCTTGTGAGGAAGAAAGTTTGGCAGAAGGAGAGAGGCCCAAGGGTGATGACTAGCTCTGAATGTCTACAACCATTGTGTAGAATGGCAGGGGAGAGGCTGGAGAGAGAGAACTTCTCTCGCTTGCTCCCGCTACCCCATTTATTTGACAATGGACATAGGGATATTTTTTCCTGACTATGAACTGCTGGGAATTCTGCATAACTAAAGCAAGCTAAGTAGCCAATCAGAATTTGGCTTTGGACAATCAATGCCCCAAGCCATCCTCCAGTGGTGATTGTTCAGAATTAACTTCAGCTTCACCCCGAACAGAGGAACAATCATAATGTAACATTTACGTTCTTAGGGGTTTTGATTGTGGAGGATGCCCCCCACCCCATTAAAATTTATCCAACTGACTGAAGACCTTACCAGATAGGGCTGGAGCCAGTACCTATCAAAGTCAATGAGCTTTAGATCAAGACCATTGGTCGTCCCAAGTTCTGTACCCTGACAAACACAAGTAACACCATTGCCAATCAATGGGATTATCAGGTTTGACTGAGGTCAAAGTTGTTCTGCCTGGAAAATCTGATTTACCAAACTTCAGCAGATTTAGATTCTTTGACAGAGTCTCATCACATAAATGCGTAGCATGACTTTAGACTGAGTAAAATGTCAGTAGCAGAATATTTATCTCACAAGGGGTAAAACAAGCTAGTCTAATTTGCTTGTGTTCACCACTGTGCTCCATTTAAACAGAAAATGGACTTTTCTTACATAGGAGCCAACAAGATTGGTAAAAACAATGAGACAAGATTGGTGTGGCTCATGCCACAAAGGACCTACTGGAGCTATTTCAAATCATATACATCTTTTCTGTGATAAGGCCAGGCAGTTACTCCCATAATCCCATACATCCATACTTGTCTAAAGGACAGTGAAAACAAATGACAAGTTTCAAGGATGCACTACAGTGTTCACAAAAGGCTGTTCTATAATATGATTAAATGCAATATAAAGAGGATTGAGTGAAACAAACAAAAAAACTCTCTATCACCTGTCTTCATTAAAGACCAGTTTAGCTTTATGCTGACTGATAAATGTAGCATAGGACTCGGCCTCTCCTCCCAAAAAAGCAGCTTTATCTGATTGACAGTTGCATAAAGAAGTGTATAAAAGTTGCTCTGCTTTCCTTCTCAAGCATTTTGTTTTAAAAAAACCCACCACCCTCTAATACTTAATTTCAAAGTGCGGCTTTTGTTTCTCATAGATCTCATTCCGCTGCAGCTGAAAGTTAAACACAAAAATAATATACATTTGTTTTGGATGGGGCTTTAGAAAATGTTTTTCTCCCACTACAGTTGCAAACAGGTGAAAGACTTAAGGGTTTATCTGAAGTAGATTTATATATGTTGCTGCAGGCAAAATTTGTTTAGCAGTTTTGCTAACAAATTCCTCCCTCCCCTTTCCAAACCTCTCTCTTTCTCACGGAGTGAAACTGTAAATTGTATCCCAAGAGGAGGTAAACTGAAGGTCAAAGAGAAATGTGGCTTGTTTAATCACTTGGCTTCATTTTCGCAAAAGTGAGAGACCTCTGTAAAAGTGAGCAGAAAACAAATTGAAAATATTTGGGGGTGAAAAATCAACATAGAAGGTAAACACTTTCTCCCAATGCCATATTTATGTGTTTTAAGGTAAGTATGGGACAAAATGAAGATGACATACAGACATCAATGACCTGATGGGGGTGATTTTTTTCAGTCAGGTAGTATTGGTGGAGCCCATGCCAAGGTATCAACCTGGATTGGGCTGCAGAAAGCCTGTGCCTACCAATGACCCTTATTTGTGCTGTTTCAAGTGCTTGGATGAGGGCCATGTTAGATACAGGCACTCTATTTTTCACAGCTTAAAGGCCAAGATGAAGAAGCTGAGGGAGGATCACCTCGCATCCTGATGGAGACTGTCCTTAGACCAGGGTTGGAATCCCAATGGTTGTCCAAGGGAAGCTCTGTAAAGATTCCTTCCTGTAGTGCCCTCCCACCCTGGCATCAGCCATGCCTTCAGAGAGAAGTCACTGGAGCTGGACCTTAAGGTAAAGATTTGTTCTACAGCATATTTACAGCTCTATATTGCCAGTCACTACACACTGTTGGGCATTTCATTAGCTGAAGATTTGCAGTGTCTTTCCAGATTTAGCTCCATATAGAGCTTATTGCAATAGTCCAGTTGGAGGAGATAAAGACATGGATAATTGTGGCAGTATCTGATTATTTTACATTGGAGAAACATTATGATGAAGCCTATATGAACTGCAAAAGTACTTCCTTATTTTTTTATAGAATATCATAGAATTATAGGAGTGGAAGGGACCTAGTCCAGTCCCCTGCACTCACGGCAGGACTAAGTAGTATCTAATAGTAGTGCCATGACATTGCCATATTCAAAGGCTGTTGAAGTTTGATTAAAACAAGAGGTGGCTATAAAACTCAGAATGAAAAAGCTATTGAATCAAGTGTATGGTTCCATTGAAAACCAACAAACAGGTCACAGATTAGAATATATCTAAACTTTTTTACATGCAGGAATGTTTGCCTACTACCAGGGCCGGCTCTAGGTTTTTTGCCGCCCCAAGCAAAACATTTTTTGGCTGCCCCCCCGCCCCCCAGTGCCCCCCACTCACATCCCCTGTTGCCCCAGCACTGGGCTCCCCCCAAAATGTGGGATCCGCTACCAGCACACTGCAGCCGAGCCCTGGCCCAGCTGCGACTCTGTCCCCATGCGGGTGGAGCTGCTGGGCGGCGCGGAGCGGGAGTACTTCCAGGTGGTGGCGCGGCTACGGGGTGGCGCAAAGAACACGGCCCCCTCCCTGGGCTTCTCAGTACTGCTGGTGGCCAAGGTGGATCAGTTCGCGCTCACCACCCTCACCCCCGACATGCTGGCGGCCGAGGACCTGGAGAGCCCCCTGGACCTGCTGCTCTTCAGCCTCACGGTGCCCTGGCCCAGCCCCGGCGGGCGGGAAGGCAAGGATCTCCGGCTGTGGGGCTACCTGCTCAGCACCGACGAACCCAGCCGGCCGCTCATCTCCTCACACACTCCAGGAGCCCCTCGCCACCATCGCAGCCCGGGCTCGGCTCCAGGAGACCCCGTTTCCCTCCCTCCCCGGCTCCTCACACACACTGGGTAGAGCCGCCCAGAGGATTCAGGGGGCCTGGGGCAAAGCAATTTTGGGGGCCCCTTCCATAAAAAAAAGTTGCAATACTATAGTAACATGTATTTGGAAATGTAAAAAATAACTAGTGAAAATTAATTTGTAATAATTTGAAAATACACCAAATACATTATTTAAAAACATTAAATGCTTTACTGGTCTGTATACATTTGCAATTACATAATGGGCTGTTGCTGGGTGATGGTGATGGTTGGTACCAATGGGCTGTCACTGCCTGGAGGTGGTGCTGCTGTTGCCCAGGGCTGGGTGGGGAGCTAGGCTCTGGGGGGTGCCCGGCTCACAGGGGCTGGGCTCAGGACTGTGGGGAGATGGGGTCAGAGGTTGTCTGGCTCAGAGGGGCTCGCCTCAGAGCTGGGGGTCTGGGGTGGGGGGGATGGGGTCGGAGGGTGCCCAGCTCAACGGGGGCTGGACTCGGAGCTGGGGGTCTGGGGTGAGGGAGATGGTGTCGGGGGGTGCCCACCTCAGAGCAGCTGGGCTCAGAGCTGGGGGTCAGGGCTGTGGGGGATGGGGTCAGGGGAGCCCACCTCAGAGCAGCTGGGCTCAGAGCTGGGGGTCAGGGCTGTGGGGGATGGTGTCGGGGGTGCCCAGCTCAGAGGGGCTGGGCTCAGAGCTGGAGGTCAAGGCTGTGGGGGGAATGGGTACAGGGGGGTGTCCGGATCAGAGGGGCTGGGGTCAGAGCTGGGGGTCAGGGCTGTGGGGGGAATGGGTACGGGGGGTGTCCGGCTTAGAGGGGCTGGTCTCAGAGCTGGGGGTCAGGGCTGTGAGGGGGAATGGGTACAGGGGGGTGTCCGGATCAGAGGGGCTGGGCTCAGAGCTGGGGGTCAGGGCTGTGAGGGATGGTGTCGGGGGTGCCCAGCTCAGAGGGGCTGGGCTCAGAGCTGGAGGTCAGGACTGTGGGGGGAATGGGGTCAGGGGGGTGTCCAGCTCAGAGGGGCTGGGCTCAGAGCTGGGGGTCAGGGCTGTGGGGGGAATGGGGTCAGGGGGGTATCCGGCTCAGAGGGGCTGGTCTCAGAGCTGGGGGTTGGGGCTGTGGGGGATGGGGCGGGGGGGGTGTCCAGCTCAGAGGGGCTGGGCTCGGAGCTGGGGGTCAGGGCTGTGAGGGGGATGGGGTCGGGGGGGTGCCCAAGTCCGAGGGGCTGGGCTCGGAGCTGGGGGTCATGGCTGGGCCTGGGGGGTAATGGGGTCAGGGGGTGCCTGACAACCACCTCCCTGAGACCCCCCCAATCCAACCCCCCCTTCCCTGGCCCCTGACCACCCCTCCCAGAACCTGTGCCCCCTGAGTGTCCCCGGGACTCCCTGCCCCTTAGCCAACCCCCCGGCCCCGGCTGCTTACCCCTGGCTCACTGCGCGCCTCGAGAAGCGGCCCTGCCCAGCGAGGCAGCCGCATAGCTCCGGAGGGGGCTGAGCTCTTCCCTGCTCAGAGCCGTGTGGTGAGGGGGCGGGGCTGTGAGCTCCGGGCTGAGCTCAGCTCCCTCCGCTCGGCCCGGAGCTCCCAGCCCTGCCCCCTCACCACACAGCTCTGAGCAGGGCGGAGCTCAGCCCCCCCCCAGCCAAGCTGCTGCTGCGCTGTTTAGGACCCGGGCGCGAACAAGCGGAGGAGGAGCGGCCCGTCTTCTGCAGCCAGGCGGGGCCGCGCTACCAGTAAGGGGCCATCCCTCTCCCCCAAGCGGAACCGGTAGCGCGGCCCTGCCCCAGCTGCAGGGGACGGGCCGCTCCTCGGCTCGCAGCAGCAGGATGAGCTGGGGCCCCAGCCTTTTGCCGCCCCCTGTATTTTGCCGCCCTAGGCACCAGCTTGTTTTGCTGGTGCCTAGAGCCGCCCCTGCCTACTACTGTCTAGTCACAAACCTTTCAAGGTGACTAGAAGGTGGTGGTTATTCAAATCTAGGTGCACTTAGACTCCAGCAATATTCTGAATAGGTTCTGACTGGGGTTCCTGCATTTTTCATACTCCTGAGAGATGTAGCTATGCCAATGTAAATTTTGTAGACCAGTCTCACTCCATCTGTTCTGGTCTGACCTCAGTTTATGTGAGATCTCTCTTCTCTCTCACACATATAACCCTATCCAGAACAATATTCTGCCGAAAGCTCCTGGGTGGGTTCATACCCACCTGTTGTCTTAAGTAGGGCTTATGCTTCATTATGTTAATTGATGGGTGAGTTCACACCTACCGATCTAAATGGGGTTTTAACTCAACCCATCACAAGGTTTTGTCCAGCTCATAACATTATTTTACCCTGAGTTAGAAATTATCTAATTAAGTTTTGTATATACATTTTACAACATGGGAGACATCATATGTTGAGGGACATCATATTTCAAATTCCTTGGTGACAAAGCAACTATTCATTATCACTGACTGAATTCCTGGAAGCTGCCCCAGTCTCACCAGGAATGTCTCAGTCACCAAAAATCTGGCTGCTGCTGAGAGCCCCGGGCCCTCTAAATCGCTGACCTGGGGAAGCTGTTCCCCTGCTGGTACGGTCGGCTGTGTACCAGTATGCTCTTGCCGGTATGCCGTACCGTACCGTACCGGCTTGCTTTCACCTCTGGAAGTAGCATGGTTTGAGCTATTGTGATCTGATCCAAAGCCTACTGCAGTCAGTGGAACTCCTTCAGTTGACTTCACTGGGCTTTGGAATAGAGACATTATGCACATCCTACATTATTTGTGTTGTCTGCCTGTGCAACCACTGATCCATTTGAGTTGGCTCTATTGGTTTTAAAAGTCCTTAATTTTGTTGGCCCTGGATATAATTAAATCCTGCACCTCGAGGCTTCTTTTGACTGATAATCTGAACTCATGTGCCATTCACTGCTGTGTAGGAATGGTAGGACTCCACCATTCTGTGGACAGGGGAACCTGCTTTTGATGTGGTGTATGCTACTATGTGGAAATTGTACCGCCTCTGAAATACAATTTATTTTATCCCTTTTCATTAAAAACAAACCACAACTACTGGTTGTCCTTTGTTTCCCCTTCATAAAATTGTTTAAAATGGCTAGTTTGGGAGCTATATTTATCAGCTTCCCTTTCCTTCCCACTTTAAAATTAGACCAGTCCTTTATTTGTGTTCCAAGAGAATGATATTTTAATTGTCTTTATTCTGCTGTAAGATATCCAAGCATATTAGCAGGAGAGAAAAGGGATATATAAGTAAAATTATTTGTTATAATATAAATCTGAAATTTCCCAAGAATTGCTCTGAAGCCGCCCCATTTAAAATTACTCTAATTTTTACAGTATTGAAATTTTCAGAAATCCAGTTTCTGAAGAGTTCTTTCATGTGCCAAACCCATTTTATTTAAAAGTCTAAAAAGATAGCATAAAACTTTCCTAGCAACAGGAATATAATTGAAGCAGAAAATACAATTTTTTTCTCCTTAAATATTGTGATTCTTGCACAATATTGTTCAATAACTAAATGGAATTTTTATTTAAATGTAATAGCTATTTTTATAAACTTCTTTCTTAGCAGTTTTTGCTTAATAATCCTTAATTCTTAAAACACATTGTGGTTTTATTCATTTAATGGGTTTTAACCTAAGAGTTTTTCTGTTTATTAAATTCACTGCACTATCTCATAATTACTACGAATAATCAAAATTATAAATGATCAAAGAGAGTAATAGCAAATAAACTAGCCTATATCTAAAATATAAATGTACAGAACAATGTTAATTAGCCACTTAGCTGTTCATAATCTCAATATACTTTTAAAACAAAGTCATAAAGGTCCAATCACACTGTTTTGTAATAATAAATTTAAACTCTCCCCTCGGCCTTATCTGTATATTGGTAGTTTGTTCTATATACCAATCACATTCCCTATGTGCTGTTTCTCATCAAGACATTAGAGGAGGTTTAGAGATCACAAGGGGATGTTAGTTAGAGCAGCATATAATGATTCTCAATTAGTTCAGGTAATGGTGAGTATCAGCATTTTGCAGGAAATGGAGCTTGAAATGTTTTTGGAATGAAACGTGAATAGGATTTCTCCAGATCGCAGACACTTGCACTGAAGTTCAAGGGACAGATGAAATATATGTTGTGTTTATCTATTCAATCAGACACAGTAAAGGATATTTTGGGGGCGAAATTGACAGATTGTTATTGTGCATCTTTAAAAAATCAAAATGTTAGAGTCCTTAATACTTTAATGTGGTTCTACTGAGGTTATACAGTATATGCTTCTTTTAATATGGTGTATAACATTTGTCTAAATCATTTTGCCTTCTTATTGTAACTTTATATTTTCTCAGGAATTAATCATTTCTGTGCTATTTATGGTTCTGCTAGTCTTAGGATTATCATAACTATTCCAAAACTAATTCAATTTTCTAATCAAATAACAGTTTATGAAAAGTATTTATTAGAGAAGAACTATCTTCTGGAAGTTGACTTTCCCATATCATAGAGTATTTTTGTGATACTTCAAAAGATTTCAAAAGTTCTCCCATGGTAGGCAATTATTATAATTTGTTGCACTGATATTGGATCTTTATCCAAAAAAAAAATCAAAGTGCTTTACAAACATAATTATTATTCCTTATCTGTATTACAGTGGCATCTAGGGCATTCAAATGAGATTAGTGTCCAGCTGTGCTAAGCACTGTGCAAATACATAGTAAGAATGAGTTCCTGTCCCAAAGATCTTACTGTTTAACATGCAAACCCTTATACATGTACTTAACTACACGCAGGAGTAGTCTCATTGACTTAAAGGGAAGCCCACGCATAAGTATTTGCTGGAATGGTGACTAAACAGACAAGACAAGGGAAAAAGAAGTACTATTATCCCCCTTTTAAAGATGGAGGACTAAAGCACAGATAGATTAAGCGATTTGCCTAAGGTCACCCAGAAAATCAGTGGCTGAGCTCAGAAATGAAAATGTGTCTTTTGAGTCGGTCTAATATTTTAACCACAGCACCATGGTGCCTCTCAATGACCTTGTGATATGTTTTTATGTGTAATAGAATTCTATCTATTGGATGATTACACTGAGGGACAAAAGACTGAGTGATGTGTCCAAAGCTCCACAGTGAACTCTGACTGTCAGTCCCTTGTTCTAACTATGGAGTGCTCTAGAATGCAGTATGTTGTATCAGATACACACTCATCATAAAAGGACGAAAAAAATCTAGGAAATAAAATAATACACCTCATGTTGGGCTTATCTTCTAATAAGTGAAAGGGACCATGCCAATATTATGTTTTCTTAGGTGGCTGTCTGCTGTGGTTGTCAAATGAGAGTATATAGAATAAAGTTGTTCATGTTAGTAGTAGAGCTGAGTGACATTTGAACAATTTCTTTTCATCCTGAAATAGGATGAATAGTTGAAATTTTGAAACTTTTTGCAGAATGTAAATTCCCCAAAATGTTGATTAGGAAATGTCAAAACATTTTTCTTGATACTTTCAATTGAAATGAAAAAAATTGACATTCCTGAAATTGAAATGTTTTATTTTGTTGAATTCACCCAAAAGGCTTCTTCATGAGTCAGATCAACATTAAAGTGCATTTCTCTTGCATTATGGGAGCATTTGGCAAGCAGGGTATGCATTGCTTTGTTAGGAAGCCTGGGTCAATCATGGGATCCCAAACTTCTACTTTGATAAGGCAAAGCATTAGGGAGATGAAGTTTAATTTTTTTTGAACTGATTCAAAATGAAATATCTTGGGTCAATTAAATAAAACAAAACATAATGATTCAGGTTAAACCTCCCCAAATCAAAATATTTCATGTCAATTCTCCAAATGGAAACTGGAGCTACTTCTTCAAAACTGAAGTTTTCCCAAGGAAAAAAAATGATCTTGTGGGAACTGCATTTTCCACTGGACAATCATTATGACAGATAATTCCTGACCAGCTTTATCTAATAGGGAATCCCACAGGAGGTTAAAAACTCAGTTCATTGGAAAACAGGGAGGCTCAGCATTTTAGAGTATACTGCCATTGTTTTCCCTTCAGTTTCTTCAAGGAATATTTATTAACAGGTGGATTAGTGAGATGTTACATTACCACTTTTGTTTCAGGACTGTTTTAGGTGGTAGCTGGAAAGTATTCTATTATGGCCCGATGGGCAGCAAAAAACCCAAACAGAAGCCTCCACAGCATCACTGTATTTCAGGTATTGAATGACTATTTTCTGATGAATATATTCATTCATGTAGCATGAAGAATTCAGTGTGTGTGTGTGTGTGTGTGTGTGTGTGTGTGTGTGTGTGTGTGTGTCTTGCATGAGTATTGGAAGTAAAAGATCTTTACTCTTACTAATACAGGCAAGACTCTGATGATGACCAATTACTGTAAATATGAGACAGTGTCCTGGAAAAAGAATTTTCGGCTTGGGAAGCAACAGCTTGTTTTTACTATGTGCTCACAAAACCTTTTGAAGCTAATAATCTCTG
The DNA here is from genome assembly GCF_020497125.1 of Mauremys mutica. Lineage (NCBI taxonomy): Eukaryota > Metazoa > Chordata > Testudines > Geoemydidae > Mauremys > Mauremys mutica. The sequence continues at coordinate 83,357,871 of NC_059078.1, forward strand.
TGGGTGCAGATCAAAAGCAATTTTTCTGATTACGAGCAGCAATGAGTAGATAATGTTGGAAGTGCTAGGGGGTGAAGTTCTATGCCGTGCCTCTCAAAGATGCACAGAACTTGCAGCCATCTTTGTGCCTGCGTGATCTTGACTTGCTCTCAGACCCCTTGGAAAACGTAAACAGTTCAAATACTGTCTAAGGGTGTGTCTTTTTTCGGTTTAATTTGGCACTTATAGCAGTATAATAGTGCCAGTATATTTCCTCGTGTAGATGAGCCCTAAGTTATGGCAGCCTCCCCAGTTAGCACTATGGGCTGCAGTACTGCCTGAAATCTCTGTAGCTCTGCATTCTGCAGCCCCACCCTGACATGCTCCTCCTGCCCACTGCTCTTACACCCCTGACTCTAGAGCTAGCAGGGGATGTCCTCAGAAGGCAATCTGTGGCTGTCTTCCTCAATTCCTGCACTGGGTACATCTGGGCTTATACCTAGTGTAAAGAGGCTTGAGTGGAGTGTATGCTCTCACCCTTGGTCTCTTACCTGCAACCTTTGGCCAGATTCCCTGCTTGGTATCTACCAGCATAAAAAATAGTGGTGGGCCCTAAGTATTAGTGTACCTGGACTGTGGGCACAGTTGTGCAGGTGACCCACAATCCCCCACATGCTTTGGGTCAAGAGTTGTCTGAGGTGGCCTCAAAAGTCTTAGGGCTGACCAGAAAAGAGGAGGCCTATCAGCAGGAAATGTGTTGATAAGGATGGGCCAAAAAATAAATCTTTATTTTGGGCCAAGAGTTCAAGAAAAATGAAAATGTTTTGATTACAAATTTTGCAAGAATGTTCTGGAGGGTTTAACAAAAAATCAAAATGCAAATTTTCATTTTATTTTTAAGATTTATCTGTTTTTATCAATTTCCACTTGCACTTTTCCCCATTGTAAATAAAGGTGGAGAGGGAGCAGGGGCGAGTAACAGGAGAGAATGGGTGAAAATAATAAAAATAAATAAATAAACCCTTAAGACAATTTTCAAAATGAACTAAGATTTTTTTTTTAATTTCATTGAAAAAATGTGACAGTACAAAACTAAACACACACATATAACCAGCTCTAGTGCTGATGTGGTGGAGCCAGAGTTCAAAGCTGGCCTTTTCTTGTGGAAGGTTGCAGCAGAACGCTGCATGCCCTCCATCTCAGGGTGAATGTCTGCTCACATTCTGCTGCCCCCTATATATACTAACTTCCTGTGTTAGGAATAATAGAATCTTGCTTACAAGTGGTAGAAGATGTGCCAGTGCACTTAAACTTGGTGTCAGTGATGTAGTTTATCAACTTCTGCTAAAACAATCAGAATGCTGCTCATCTTTCTACCGGATTTTAGTGAGAGTTGGTTGAATGATACCACTGAATATGAAATTTGGTTTACTTTTCTTGGAGGTTTGAATCAATCTCCTAGTTTGCAAACCTATTTGATATTCTAGAATATGTGAAGAAAATCATGAATGGAAAGATACCAGTCCATGATACATTCACAAAGTATCCAGTATTATTTCAGCTTTGGAATCAGTCACTCAAATATTTTAGTGGGTATCTGACATTTTAAAAAAATGCATTTACAACATACTGGTTTTCTGCTGTACATCGACCAAATCATACAGAACAGTTTGGGAATTCATGAGTGTTAAAGGCTGGTGTGTCTGTACTGAGACAAAGCTCCCTTGGATATTTTTCTCGCCACCAGCTGTGCTGTCAATCTTTACAAGATGCACTATGCTGCCATTCAGCAGTCAGAATAGTTAAATGTCCTACACTCAGAAACAAAATACATTTGCAAAGAGGAAGAAGCATACCAATGTTTCAGCCCTTAGGCCTTCTTTGTCAGTTGTTATCTCCATAACAGACAGAGTAGGCCTAAGAGATGAATTATTGGTGTTTCTGTCCCCTTCTTTAAGCTTCTTTTGTTTCAGTAAGAAATATTTTAATGTGCTAACATCAAAGGTTTTGATATCCAGTACTTATTCTATATGCTGAATGGAGAATAAAAAGAGAAATGCAGAAAACACTACAATATTGTCTTAAAAAAAGCTTTCACTGCTGCTCCAACTCACTGGCACAGTTCATGCTGGGAACTCAGTGAACATGGGAACAAATAACTTCATGAAATATAGAAAGGGAGAGAACTGAAGGAAAAAATGTTTGCTCATTTGCTCACCAATGTTTGTTTGGACATTTTTAGTAAGACTAGCAAATTTTTGTAAAAACTTGGCAGTTGAGCCATAACATGAGCAAAACATGGATGCACAATTTGAGAAGGGAGGATACAAGGAAACTCCCCACTGCACCTTGAGCTTCTGCACTTGGACCTAATTCTATCTCAGGGTAAAGGTGGTGAAGCAGCATTTATATATTAATAATGAAGTAGACTGTAAAAAAATTAGAAGGATGGAATTGATGAAACATAGTCTGTTTGGGTCAAAATTACTTTGGGGAAGAAAGCTACCAGCAGTTCCCATGGGATAGTGCTTGCAGTATGCTACAGACCCCAGGATCTAATTTGGATCTGGAAAGAGACCTCTTTAATGTTTTTTATTAAATAGATGCTACTGGGAATTGTGTGCTTATGGGAGACTTTAACTTCCCAGATATAGATTGGAGGACAAGTGCTACTAATAATTGTAGAGCCCAGATTTTCCTGGATATATGATAGCTGACAGATTTATTTACCAAATAATCACCAACCCAACAAGAGGTGATGCTATTTTACATTTGGTATTTGTGAGTAGTGAGGACGTCATAGAAGAACTGGTTGTAGGAGACAACCTTTTTTCAAGTGAGATAAAAAAGTATTGCAGACCCTGGAAGAGACCTGGGGAGAGCAAATTCAGTTTAAACTAAATGGAAGGATAAACAAAAATACATCGGTAAGTAGGGTCTTGATTTCAAAGGGGAAAACTTTAAATAATTAAGAGAATTAGCTAGGGAAGTGGACTGAACTGAAGAATTCAAGATCTGAATGTGGAGGAGGCTTGGAATTATGTTAAGTCAAAGTTGCAGAAACTATCTGAAGACTGCATCCCAAGCGGCGGGGGGGGGGGGGAGAGAAGAGGAATTGTAGGGAAGGGTTGCATACCAACCTGGATGAGCAGGCATCTCAAACAGGTGATTAAGAGAAAGTAGAAAACCTACAAGGAATGGAAGATGGGATGAATCAGCAAGGAAAGCTACCGCATGGAGGTCAGAAAGTGTAGGGACAAAGTGAGAACTGCCAAAAGCTATGCAGAGTTGGACTTTGCAAAGGAGATGAAAACCAATAGTAAAAGGTTCTATAGCCATATAAATAAAAAGAAAAACAAACAAAAAAAGTGGAACCACTAAACACTGAGGATGGGGCAGAGATTAAAGATAATCTAGACATGGCCCAAGACCTAAATAAATACTTTGCCTCAATTTTTAATAAGGGTAATGAGGAGCTTAGAGGTAGTGGCAGGATGGCTAATGGGAATGAGGATATGGAGGCAGAAAAAAATGACCACATCCGAGATGGAAGTCAAATTCAAACAACTCAATGGGACTAATGGGGGGCCTGGATAATCTTCATCCAAGAATAATAATGGAATTGAAACATGAAACTGCAAGCCCACTAGCAAGGATTTTTAATTAATCTGTAAATTCAGGGGTCATACCTATGACTGAAGAATTGCTAATATAGTGCCTATTTTTAAGAAGAGGGTTGGGGGAGTGATCCAGGAGACTACAGGCCTGTTAGTCTGACCTCAATTGTCTTGAAAGAAAATTTGAAGAGAAAGTAGTTAAGTACATAGAGGTAAATAGTAATTGGGATAAAATGCAACATGGTTTTACAAAAGGTTGATAGTGCTAGACCAGCCTGATCTCCTTCTTTGAGAAGAGAACTGATTTGTTTTAGACAAAGGAAATGCAGTAGAACTACTCTACTCTACTGAGATTTCAGTAAGCCATATAATACAGTTCCACATGGGAAATTATTAGTCAAGTTCAAGAAGAGGGGGATAAATACGAGAATTGAAAGATGGATAAGAAACTGGTTAAAGGGGAGATTACAGTGGGTCATACTGAAAGGTGAACAGTCAGACTCGAGGGAGATTACTAGTAGAACTCCTCAGGGATCAGTCTTGGTATCAACCATATTTAACATTTCTGTTAATGGTCTTGTCACAAAAAGTGGGAGTTTGTTATTAAAATTTGCAAATGACACAAAGTTGGGAGGTATTGCCAATATGGAGCAGTATCAGAATATCCTACAAGAAGATCAAGTAACAAGGATGATCTTGAAAACTCTAGTAATAGAAATGGGATGAAATTTAACAATGCAAGGTCATGCATTTAGGGACTAACAAGCAGCATTTTTGCTATAAGCTGGGGACGCATCAGTTGGAAGAGAGTGGATGAGAAAGACTTAGTGTATTGATTGATCACAGGATGACTATGAGCCACCAATGTAATGCAGCCGCAAAAAAGGCTAATGCAGTCCTAGGCTGCATCAGGTGAGGTATTTCCAGCAGAGATAGGGTAGTACCATTATACAAGGCACTGGTGAGACCCGTGTTTAAAGAAAGATGAATTCAAACAGCAACAGGTGCAGAGAAGGGCTACTAGGATGATTAGAGGAATGTAAAGCATACCTTATGAGAGGAGACTCAAAGCTTAGCTTGTCTGGCCTAACCAAAAGAAGGCTGAGGGGAGATATGATTGCTCTCTACAGATACATCAGAGGGATAAATACTGTCTGTTACAGCTCCATTTTGTTTCTTAAAGCTGCCCCCTTACTCCATTTTGTTCTTGTTCTCCTCTGTGGCCGCCCCTCCCTGGCTGTTAAGTTGTTTACCAGGGCCTCTGCCCTTCTCAAAGGGATGGCCACTTATGCTAAGTGGGACCACTGCCCTGTTCAAAGGGTTAGTCCTGTTATCACCTTGTTAAAACCTGGGCTTGGTGTAGGGTGGCCACTGTCCAGAGCTGCAAGACCTATTGTGTTTTTAGGATCCTGGGCATGAGTCATACCTCTGGGCTCAGGGCTAGTCCAAACATGCCTCTGTGGCTGCCTGCAGTTTTTCTCTGCCTCCCTCCTCCCTGTAAGAGGGGGAGCCAATCAGAGTTACTGGCGGGAAGCTCCCAGGGTTTGCCTTTAAAAACAGACATTTTTTGAACAGACTTCAGAAAGGTTCTTGCATTGCTGCCTGGTCTGATCAACCAGGGGTTCTGGGGGTCCTTTCTCCGCTCTCGTTTTATTTTTGAGCGTACCCCCGTTTTTGAAAACCCCCCCACGAAGAACGAATTGCTGCCTGAGAGATCTCCTGATTATCAAGACTGTACCGAGCCTTCTGATGTTCTTGCTGCTTCTGCCTCTGCTGCTGCCTTGTCGGATGGTAAGAATCCCCCTGTGAAACTTTCTATACTTTTATTTTTATTATTTTAGCTGCTGGCTCTGTCTCCTCAGCACACAGACTCAAGCTAAACCTTGGTCTGTGTTTTAAAACCTCTCTGTTAAACTCTGTGGCACTCTGCCACTAAAAGTAAGTTGGTGCTGCTGCTAAGCTCTGCTCCTGTGGGCTTTGCCCTGGACTCACGGTTTTCAGCTGTATCCACTGCTGCAGCCACCTCCCTTGGCTTCCTTGGGGGCTGCCTTGGGAGCTGTATTCTGGGGCACATACCACTCTGCCCTCTGTAACTTCCCCATAGCATAAGGTGCACCATAGATTTTGTTTCTTTAGTTTAATAAGTCATAGTTTGTTAAGATTGTAAAGCTTGTACGTCTCACCTGCCTTGCTATAGTTTGTTGTTTTGTTGCTCCATATAGCTGCTTGTTGCAGTTTGCTTAGAATTGTGATATTTGTTGTTTTGCCTAGTCATTGGTTAAGATAGATTTAAAAAGTCATTGCCTGATTGTATTCTGTACCTGTTTTGATACTTTGTAGAAGCTGCTTGTCATTTTATATAAGTTTGATTAAGTTAGAGGATAGATAAGGTTCTTGCTGTTCCAATCTCCCCCTCTGAATTTCCCAAATCCCTTGCTGCTTTTTTCCCCTGTGTCTGTATCAACCTCTGAACTTCCCAAATCCCTTGCTGCTTTTTTCCCCTGTGTCTGCATCAACCTCTGAACTTCCCAAATCCCTTGCTGCTTTTTTCCCCTGTGTCTGCATCACCTCTGAACTTCCCAAATCCCTTGCTGCTTTTTTCCCCTGTGTCTGCATCAACCTCTGAACTTCCCAAATCCCTTGCTGCTTTTTTCCCCTGTGTCTGCATCAACCTCTGAACTTCCCAAATCCCTTGCTGCTTTTTTCCCCTGTGTCTGCATCACCTCTGAACTTCCCAAATCCCTTGCTGCTTTTTTCCCCTGTGTCTGCATCACCCTCTGCATCTCCCCCTCTGAACTTCCCAAATCCCTTGCTGCTTTTTTCCCCTGCATCTGCATCACCCTCTGAATTTTCCAAACTCCTTGCTGCTTTCTCCCCCACGTCTGCATCACCATCTGATCTTCCCAATCCCCCCCCCCCCCACACACACACACTGCTCTGTTGTCCTTACCTCGCAGGGCTTCAGAGTCTCTCGCTGCTTGCAGCTGCATCTCTCATCAGTTGCCACTATCATTCCCCCCCCCCCTGTTTCTTGACCCAGCCTTTGGGTACACTCTTGCTATCACAGCCTCACAAATTAAGTCTACACTGCATAATTTCACTTATCACCCATATTGTATTATTGCACTGTGATTCACATATTACTTCCACCTTTCTGATATACGTTGTATTTGCATTAATACTATTGTGTTACATTGTGTATAAGGCCACCTACCACTTAATACATTCTATCTAAGATTGTTGACCATTCTATATAGAAGCTACTATTTTATTTTGCATTTTCTTTTGGTATGTTTTACATTCCACATTGTATCTAGAGCTGTTCCTATATAAAGTTGAGTTGCTTATTAACTGTACTGTATCCCATTGTGCTAAACCCCACTTACTGTACCCCACTGTTAGAACTCCCTACACTGTTCAATAAGAAACCCCCCCCATCATTGTCTATTGTAAACACCCTATACACCCAATTCCATCGTATTTCATTGTTAAATTCTCACCACTCCTTTTTTCCTTTAATAAAGAAATTAATTTGCACCCCACCCGTGTGGTAATTGCTCCCCAAGATCCCATATACCTGCAGGCAGGGACAAGGATGGGAAGAAGTTATTTAAGCTAACCAGCAATATTGACACAGCCATCAATAAGTTTAGGCTTGAAATTAGATGAAGGTTTCTAACCATCTGAGGAGTGAAGTTCTGGAACAGCCTTCCAAGGAGAGCAGTGGGGGCAAAAAACCTAAATGGCTTCAAGACTGAGCTTGATAAGTTAATGGAGGGGATAATATGATGAGACCACCTACAATGGCATGTAACCAATCTGTGACTGCTAGCAGCAAATATCTTCAATGGCTGGTGATGGGACATTAGATGGAGAGGGCTTATTTACTACAGAGAATTCTTTCCCAGATGTCTCACTGCTTGGTCTTGCCCACATGCTCAGGGTCTAACATCACCATATTTGGGGTCAGGAAGGAATTGTCCCCCAGGTCAGATTGGCAGAGACCCTGGGGCTTTTTCACTGTCCTCTGCAACATGGCACACATGCAGATTTAAACTAGTGCAAATGGTGGATTCTCTGTAACTTGAAGTCTTTAACTCAACCAGAGGTTATGGGTTTATTGCAGCAGTGGGTGGGGAAGTTCCATGGCCTGCAATGTGCAGGTCAGACTAGATGATCGTGATAGTCCCTTCTGGCCTTAAAGTCTGTATTTTTATCATCTGACCTCCCCCCCGCATTGTATCAGAGTATTGCCTTGATATTTCAAAATAAAAACGACAGAACCACATTCTGTTTCTTCCCAGCCTGTAGCAATGAAGCTTGGTTAGTTTTACCGAGTGTTTTTCTTGGGGGGGTGGGGTGTATGTGTATTGTTGAGAAAAATCTCAGAAAAATCTCAGAGTGTAGGAACTGCTAGCACCCACTGACATTTTCTAAGAATGATGACAACCCTTCTGTCTTCAGTTCTTCTGTAATTACTAATCAGGGAATCGGTTGTGGTGATGGCTTTGTAATGTAGACATCTGAACATCAAGAAAGAGAAACAACTATTGGATGGTAACAGTTATTGGCATCAGTGTCTGGGGTGGAATTTAAACAGAAACCTATGTGAAGGCTCCATGTTTCATTAGTCATTTCCTGAGTTATTCAGCTCCCTGTACTCTTAGGTGTGTTGATGATAGCAGTGGTATAAAAATGCATAGGCTAAAATTTTCCAACCTAGGTGCCTATAGTTAGACTCCTAAAATTATATTTAGGCACTCAAATAAGTGACTTTTCAAAAAGCTGAAAGAATTAAATATTTGTAGGGTTTAATACTAATAGACCAAGAGGGGACTGGCCCACATTTTCATAAATCTATAATGGTCTAATGCATAAGACATTCAGAAGATGGGGTTCCAATGCCTCGTTCTGCCGCACACTTCCTGTGTGATCTTGGGCAAGTCACTCAGACTATGTGGGGTAGGATCTGTCTCAATGCCCCATCTATAAAAAGGGGGGAAATAATACTTGCTTTTGCCAACCCTTTGTTAGAAATTTAGACCTTGAACTCTTTGGAGTAGGGATTGTCTCATCTCTAGATTGTTCTATAGCTATATAGAACACCCAGCACAATTGGATCACATCTGAGTTGAGAGCTCTGGACAGTACAGTAATACAAATAATAAAAAAATGTAATGGTGTCCTGAAATTCAGCTATTGTATATGCCTCCTGAGGAAAATCAGTCATCTAGAAAAATGAGAATACCAAACTAATCACAACAAAACAATCAGAGTCCCAGTGTTGCTTTCATTGTTCTAAAGTCAGAGATACACTATTCTCATTGTTCTTTAGTATAATAGAATTTACTGAAGCTATTCATTCTTTGCACACAGTGAAAGTGCATGGTGTAAAGCTGAGATAGCTGTAGTTTAATAGCTTAATAATTCACCAAGAAAAACAGATGTGCAAGTGACCTATGTATCAGGCTTTCAGTGGTGCTTATGGGTAGTTCATCAATTCTTGACAAAGATAGGTATGGGCTTTTGGGACCACTCTTTTAAAAATAAAATGGCATAGTAGCCGGCAGTCATGAGGGATTCGTGAAGAATGTTGTTCTCAAATGTAATTTGTATGCCAGTAAAGAACCACCGCTCCCCCCAAACCTCCCCCCCCTGCAAAAAACTAGCAAGTACTCAGTGATCAAAAGCTAAGAACTACATCCTTAAGGAACCAAACCAACCCTTTCTGCAGCAGCCTGACTCTAGTCTGTATCAGAGACATTTCAACACCTGCCGGCTCTATTAGGATTGAGTGCAACAAGGAGGCAGGTGCCTAAGGCATTTGGAATCATAATTCTGAAAGTTGGCATCTAGGCATGTACATGCCAATTGGATCCCATAGCTTTTGTGTCTATCTGCCTTTTGAGAACTGTGTTCAGTCAGTGGCACTCCACAATGAACGTTTGTTTGACTGTTGCACTCCAACATTCAAATAACATTTAGCCATGCAACACAACTGATCTGAAAATGCTTATTCTGTAGCTCTCTGGGCACCTATTCGACTAATAGGCCATGGTCCAATAATATTTCATTAATGAGAAATAAACTTAGATAGGACTGGATTGTGAGTTGCTAATGCAGGGGTAGGGGAAGACACAAGTGAAGGGCTAGTGATAAATGCAGTCTTGGACATTCCCTTGAACATGACAACTCCTGTCTGTTAATGCCAGCTCCACAAAAGGACAAACACTGGCCAATGCAGTTGTCTCTCTACAGAAGGGATTGCAGGGTACACCTTCCCAAGGAATAGCACAGAAAATGTGTTTCCCTCCATGTGCTGAGGGGGAGGGGTTTATGGTGCTTCCCTGAAAGGTGTGGCTCTGCAGTGCCCTCAACCTGGGACAATACCAGACTGCCAGTCTGTCTCATTTATTATGAGTGAGTCAGTCATGATTAATGGGTATTTCAGAGGTAAAAACATTTCACAACTGTATATATTTGCAACCTAAAGCTTCAGACATAAAAAGCATCTTCAAATGTTTAGGGACCAGTTGAAAAAAAAATACATTTGCAACAGATTCTCGCTCCTATTTGTGTAATGAAAACCACTGATGAATAACTACTAAAGTCATAGATCACGGTAATAGCCAATTAATCTATGATGGCTCGTCAAGTCACGATGCACTTGTAAAGCAGACTAAAAAAATATAGTATTGTATGGTTTATCTTTTAATTGCACAGAAATGGGAAGTACAAACTGCAACTTAATTTTATTTTGTCAATTTAAAAGGCGGCTTCATATAATGAAAATATAAAACAGATTTACGCACACAGCGGGTCAACTTAGATTGTCCAAATTTTTTCTGTTTTATACACAGAATAATTACACATTTATCTCATAAGTCATACATCAGACTAAAAATGTAATTGATTTACTTTTAAGCACTGTTATAAAAAGCTATCAGTTCGATTTAATTACAAATTATTTGTTTGATTTTGTTTAAAAGCAATCTAACTAGAAGGCTAACGGGCTATATTTTACCCTCTATTTTAAGCAGAACTCCCCACTGAAAGCAGTGGGGAGATCAGAATAAAAATGTATGGGACAACCAGTACCAAAACTTGGAATCAAGTACCAGCCGCCAAAATTCTCTAGAAGGTTATTTCCTTTCTCCTGAAAATATAAAAGCCTATTAACAAACAAGAATATATATTCATTAGAATACCTTTGTCCAATATAAAATGACATAATAGCATTATAATAACCATTCAGCTAATATATGCTACTGGTTTTAAGAAGTGACCTCTGTATTCTGATTGATTAATTTCTTAATCAGTAGAAATAAGTTAATAGAATAAATGAATATTAAAGATTTATTTGTATTAATACAATAATAAATCTGGAGGTCATTACTCAGGCAAATATCCATTAAAGTCAGGAGGAATTTTTTTTCCCAAATAAGGGACTGAATAAAAATTGAATGTGCACAGAGAAAAATGTCTCTATCAAAGCTAATAGGTAAAAGTATATGTATAAGTTCTTCTGAGAGAGAACGTACAGTGAATCTTTTCAACAAAGTATATTTTAGACATGCTGAAATGTTTTCACAAAGATCTTTTTGCGTGCTGGTGAATTTAAGCAGTGAAATTTTATAGGTGAATTGCCTTTTTTTGTATGGGTGTGCTGAATGTTCTCATTCTCCCTTTGTAATACACTGCCTCTCCTCTTCCAAAGCCAAACCAAACCTAACCTATGGTCTCTGGTTCACATTCCTCTTGCACTCTAGGCAGTGCTACTCAGCTGCTCAAAGACAGTTATGGAACTTAGATGCTTGGTGCAATCAGGCTATATAATGCTTCTAAGATTAGAATCAGTCTGTGCTGAGCTTTCAAGCATTACATTGACTACAGCAAATGGAAGAAAATGTGGTCTGGGACTTTATGCATACTTTTTGGACTGAGAGTTTTGGGTCAACTGATGGAAAAGATACAGTTCAGCTCATGAAGTTTCGGTATATAAGTACTTATGTCTTGAAGTGTTTGCATCCAGTATTACGCACATAAGTCTTTATACACTGAAACTAATTCAACATTATTGTTTATACAATAGCACTTTATATGATAAAAAGACTTCAGAACATAAAAATGTATAGGTAAGAAGTCTAAAGATTTATGAACAGTGTGGTGTCCAATTCTCCTTTCTTCTCTGTTGCTCTTGCTTTTTCCTGCTGAAATCAGGTCTGGGTGCTGATTTCATAACTTACAGCATGTACTATAGTTGATGAGCTTCCAAACTCCCAGAAAGCATAGTTTAGAAGCAGAATCTGGGACTGGGATTGCTGACAGGTTCATTTTTGATCTGGAGAGAGATGCAGGAGCTTTGACTGAGAGACCTGGTCAAATTTCAAAATGTAACTTGCTCTGCAGAGCAGTTTCAGGTTTTCAGGAGTCTTGTAGCAAGGAGGCTCAGTCTCCCGCCCTGTCAGAAGGGGAGAGACCCAAAATCAGCCCCTGGAGGCCAGAACCAGGCCACCTGTGGCCACCCCGCTGGAGGTGAAGGGCAGGACAGGAAATGAGACTATAAAAGGCCAGCCTCCTAGCTCAGTAGGGGGAGAGCTGCCAGAGGAGCAGGATGTCTCTGCCTTGCTGCCAGAGCCTGGAGCTGAAGGAGACCAGAGGAGTTACCAGACTGCCGAAAACCTGACTGCCTGACCAGAGGAGTTACCTGAATTGCCGAAAACCAGCAATGCTGATGAACTGCCATGGCTGCCGTTGGCTGTTTACCCAGGGGAGACTGAGGATGACCCAGGTACCCCAAGCTGGGTAGGGTAGGCAGGAGCCCCTGGATGCCGAACAGGGTTTGGCTGTGGAACTATTGTGAACTGGCCAGCATGTTGTGAGCGGATCTCTGCTGACCTAGTGGCGAACTACCCCACCACTAGTAGGGCCCTGGGCTGGCATGCAGTGGAGTGGGGAGGGCCTGCATCCCCCTGCCCTGGGCACCCCACCTGTGAAGGGTGGCCACCTCCACACTAATAGGCCAGGAGAACTGAATTGGTCTGGTACCCACCGGAGCTAGGGTGCCAGGCACATTTGCTGTCGCTCCCAGTTGGGAGCTAATTCCCCACCCTGAACTGCTGGTGTGTATCACCCGAATTCAGCCTGAGATAAACTATGAACTGCCATGATTGCGGAACTGGGGCGGAAAGACTAATTAAGGCCAGGGCTGATTGCTGGCCAGGCCTGCTCACTGCCCTGATTAAGGTGTTTGGTAGAAGGACTAACTGCTAATTGGACTAATCACCACGTGGACTCACTGACTGTGAGCTGTGCCCACCCTGTCAGAATGGGAGGGAGACACACACATCCCTACAAGTCTATATAGACTTGAAGTCTTGAAGCAGCCTACATGTATGTTTTAAATACATCTTAAATTTCTTTTAAAAAGCAACAATCAAACAAAAACAAAGAATATTTTAGATGAAGTAATTTGTTAAAGTTAAGATTGTATTTATTTATTTCTTAGCATCAAACAATGTTAGTTAAAACACCCCAAAAATCTAGCAACTAAATTTTATGATAAATTAAGGTAATCTACACAAATAATTGAATACTGTTATAAGGCTGAAATGATAGCTGAAAGGTGCTAACTCCTCTTCATTTCAATCGGTTGTTAACTCCAAGAGACACTGCTCTGGGCAGAGCAGAGGACTGTGGGTGTGGCAAGAGGACAATTGTCCAGCAAGGCCGGCTCACCCACCCAAGCAGACATATTTTGGTTGCTGGCCCTGCTTCTCTGGAGTGGGGAGATGCTGCTCCTGTTATCCTGTTCCTGGGGGAGAAAATGAGCTTGTCACCTCTTTAACAAAGGGGGATATGTCTATATTGAATTGTGGATGCAATCTTGAATGCTATTTTGTTTCAGGGGCACCATGCTGTGTTGTAACCTGTTTCAGCCCTAATCAATCTCTTCCCTTCTGACTGTGGTTAAGAAGTTCCTTGGCTAAGCCTGTGTTCCTTGCACCCATGGAGAGGTGGTACACTGAGGGAGAATGTATAAGCAAATGGGGCCTCAGGAGCACCGAGGCACAGGTTTCAGAGTTCAAAGCAGCTGGGTTGTAGAACCTCATGTTCCAAGGGAAAGGCAGTAGATGTGGGACTGTGCTTTAAAGATCCAGAGCTAGGAACAGTGATCCAGTTCCATCCTAACTTATGAATCTTAGAATCACATGAGATCCAGTGGTTGGGTCCACTCAGAACAGACCGGTGTCCTAGAAGGGGACTGGAACAAACTGTGATAACCAATAATCCAAGTGGAATGTGTGGCCACAGTATAGCAATGGAGCTATGGAAGTGAAGCTACAGGAGCCCTGAATAATGCCTAAGACCTGGATTGCCTTAACTCTAGTGGGCCTACAGTCACCCAAGGCAATTCCAAAAGTGGCTTTGAGCAAGATGAGATGTGGACTATCATCTCTCTGAGGTAGTTTTCACTTGTCAGTGGCTCCTTGTGAACACCTAAATAAATGTAAAGCAGCTTTCTTCTCTTAGACCTCCAGAAAAGGATACTGGAACAGGAGCTGCACTGAAGGCAATAGGGTTCCATACGCAGTCCTCCCGTGCAAATGTAGTAGTAGCATCAGGACAGTGCAGAGAAGACTTGTGTGCATCTCTGCAATGCTGTCATATTTCATGAGGCACTTCACTGTTTGGCTGAATGTAACTTAATGCATTATCTCTGAACTATGAGATGATTCATAGGGCTGCCTTAGATTATCAAATCCCAAAAGAAAACTATATTGCATTTGGCTTGTTGCACTGTGCTTTATAATCTTTAAAAAAATCATAAGTGATTAAGAATAATCAAATAGAAGTCAGATCTAGGGTGAGATCCTCACCTCTGCTTCAGCCAGAGATTTATGGTGAGACTCTCACCCCTGCTTCAGTCCCTTTAAGGTGTGTAAAATTGCTGGAGTGATGTAAAGGGACTCTAAAAGCCCCATATCCAGCATTCCCCTGGTGCAGACACAGTAGAAGGTAGCCACAAGGCTGCGTCCTGAGAATCTCCTTGCAAGCCGGGTGAAGTCACAGCATTCAGTACTGCAGAGATTCTGGATGGTCCTGAAGCCCACAGAGCAGCCTGGGGAGGTTGTTGTAACTTAGACAGTCTTGGGAGGAAATCTAAGTCACTCTTGGGTTTCTCCAACATTTGGAACGGCTGAGGATCAGGAAGGTACAAGGTTGGCATAAAGCTACCATTAGTCCCTGCTTCACTGGGGCTGTGAATTCTGTGCCGCTATGCATCTTAGTGGCGCAGTGCAGAATCTCCTCCATAGGGTTTATATCCTGGTAGTAGGCCTCTGCAAGGCCCAGTTCATCAGCTTCAGCCACAGTATCTTAAATGGCAATATGAGTCAAGCTTTAGAATCAGTGTTAAAAAGGAACAGGAACAGAGAAAATTATGTAATGATTTGCAATCTTCAGCTGAAAGATTGCCCCAGTAATGAAATTAAAACCTTCTGCTGAGGCAGAATAGAGAGAAAGTTATCCAACTCCCATTGAAATTCAAGTCTTTCCATTGACTTGAATTTCAATGGGAGCTGGATCAGGCCCTAATGGCACTGAAGCACTTAGTACTGGACTGATGGAAGCAGGGATATAAAAATGTGTACCTCTTTTAATGTGGTCCTATGAGCCACTTCTGATACAAGTTGTTGATTAAAGAGGAAGGGAGGGATGGAAGGGGAAAACAGTAGCTTAAAAGTGATTTTTTTTCCTCCCATCCGATTCTGGGCTCGTTTCTTTTCATTGTTTGAAATGATCAGCAGAAGGCAAATGTCAAATCCAGATGCCTGGGGCACATACAAAATATATTTATCTACAAAAAATAATTTAGCTTTAGATTATCAGTGCTGCCTTAAATCTTTTCTGCTTCTCCTGTGGTGCCTCAGGGAAGCACCACTGAATGCAGGATCTCAGAACAGGGGCTTGAGGCAGTGGCAGGTTGGGGCAGCTGTGATGTTCTTATGAAAATAAACTGAGTTTTAGGAATTATAATTAGGTAGGTGGTCTCTGAAGAAATGTTAAATTTGATTTCCACAAGCAAAGCTTCATCTTCTTCCCCAAGAGTACCCCTGATTACATGCACTATTACATTCTTGCAAAATCAATCTTATTTTGAAATCCACATGATAGAGGTGAGCTTTCTTTTCAGAGTGTGAACATCAGTATGTGGTGTTTTCCTACTGAACAAAAGGAAAAGCTTTGGTCCAGTAAAAGCAAAGCTGAGCAAGATAGGATTATGCTGTACTTTTCTGTACCTGTTGAGCATGTGAAGGGAGTTTAGGGAGCAAACATTCATTTTGCTTTCTTTCTTTTTTTGGGTAAAGCAGACTCTTTCTGGCATCAAAGGAAGTGAAAACTTGGTTGACATGCAGACTAGTCAGTGCTCCTATCAGAAAACCTGGAAAATGAGTAACATTTGTTCAAGGTCCCTTTGCAATGTCTGATTTCTCATTGAAGGAGAATGGTGAGCTTGAATGATGTGGTCTTAACATCACCTTTGCAGTCCACACCCTGATCCTTGTCCACTGAGTGCTGGGTTGGTCCTAGGTGCATGAGGGCTGCTTATGTTGTGCTGGCTGCCTGTGGCTCCAAGGAGCTGTTACAACAGCCTGGGATTACTGAGGTATATGGAGGCCCCAGTCACGCCCAATGCACTGCCTGCAAGGAATGTTGTAAGGATGTTGTAAGGGCCGTGATGGTGCTTCAACACCAACTGAAGACCCACCCACATTTGGGAAATCCAACAGGGGTTGAATTAGGAAGCTGTAGAGCAGCTTTGCACCAAGGAAGGGGCACCAAGATACAGAGTTGAGGATCTGGGCCCACAACAATTTTTCAGTGAACTATCAAAATAATCCATCTTTGTTCCTGATTCTTTAGTCAAGGTGAGGTGTTTATTGATAACTAGCTCATGTTTATGGCTTGAGGAAAACACGGTTTATATTTGCTATATATAGTTATTTCTGTGGATCAGCATTTCCAAACCCGGGAAACTGATGTTAAGATGCTAAATCCATTTTTATGAACCTAAGTGGCTTTATTTTAAGAGTCAGTGGGAATTGTGGGTACTCGGTGTCTTGTATTTACACACACTTAGATAACTGGCACATTGTCCCTTTTGAGAGACAGTAAGGGACTCATTTATATGGTTTCTCTCTCTTTCTGTGAGTGTGCTGCTGAGAGCAGTGTGTGTAGTGGAAAAGCCTCATTAATAAAAAGCCTTTTAAATTTACTCTATCGCGTGTAGATCTCCATTTCTATGTACAGTCTAAATGAAGACAATACACTTCTCTGATAATCAGGCCACTTTACTTGGGTGCCTAAGGGCAGTGTATACTTAAATGCTGTGCTGCTGTATTGCTTTAAAGAAGATGCTCTAAACCAGTGGTGGGCAACCTGCAGCCCATGGGCTGCAAGTGGCCCATAAGGGTAACCCGTTGGCGGGCCATGAGACAGTTTGTTTACACTGACTGTCTGCGGGCACAGCTGCCCGCAGCTCCTAGTGACTGTGGTTCCCAGTGAACCACAGTGAACCACAGCACCTCTCCACTGGCTCCTTCTTCTCTATTGCATCTAACATAAGCTCCTCGTCTTCACTTTCAAGGCCTTATATGACCTAACCCCACCCTACTCACCATCTCTCATTCACTATCTAAATATTGACTCCCAATTCCAATTGGAAAATTGTGCCAGCCTCCATCACTCAATTGTTAATTTTTTAAGCAAATACCTTCATGATTTCTCCCACCCTGCTCCTCACAGTTGGGAGGAGCTGCTTGCAAACATCTACAAAACCACCTTGTTATCCTTTTTTAAATCCCTCCTTAAAGCTCTTCTTTGCCATGCGTACAAAAAACTTGACAACAGTTAGGATGTTGGTGTGCTGAGAACACTGCCTATCACATGCTGACCCAAACTGTCTCATTGTTTCCTTGTACTCTTCATCTGTCTATCTGTATCCATCTTTTGTCCCTTGTCTCATACTTGGATTATAAACTCTTTGAGATAGGGACTTTTGTTCTTTCTTTGTACAGTACCTAGCCTGATGGGGTCCTGGTTTGTGACTAAGGTTCCTAGGTGCTATAGTAATATGATTGATAGATAGATAAATAAATAAAATAATATTGCATAAAGCCTAGAATGTCAATGGATTTTTTTTCCTGAGGATTTAGCCTTAATGAAGGGCTTCTGATTTTTGGCTTGAACCTATAAATCCCACTAAAGCACACACTGATTACAAAAAAAAGGACACTGGAAAAACACTAGAAAAAGTTAAATGTATCTAAGGGACTTGTCTATACAGACCAGTAATATGGACTATGGGGATGTGCTTTCTAAACCATGTTGTTCAATAATTGGTCCAGGTAGACTCTGCTGGTGTGCACTTAAGGTTCTCTACTAAGCTTTAACATATTGCTATTTAAAACAGTACTACCTTTAAAGCACACTTGGGAACATTATAAACAGGTTACTCTTTACAGTATACTACTGTCATATGCAATGTATATAGCATGCATTACTCATTACATTATATGCAAAGAGCCTAGAAAACCACCAATTTTTGGACATCTACATGTAACTCAAATTGCTATAAAATAAACTCATAAAATGAAATTAACCCCTGAAGAAGGGAAGCCCTACCTATAAGCAGCGGCATTTCCTCCATCATTATTAGTTTGTTCACATACAGAGACAAATGATGAACTATGATCACGAAGGAAGTATGAGAAGGATGAAGGAAAGTTGCCCTTTCAACCATCTTGAGGTTATGTATTAGCCAGTATGACACATACCAAAGAAATCTTGCATTATAAAGATAAGATCTTAGCCTCTCAAAAATATCTAATACAACTATTGAAACCGTACAAAAGTTAAACCTATATACTGAAAAGTTTACTGGCTCAGAAACCTGTGATTCCTGCCATGTACTGTAATTGTATAAAGAAGACATCTGCCACTGGGCAGGCTGTAGTTCTAGCTTTTCCTGGCTGCTGAGACATTGTGCAAATACCATCTGGGAAGCATGAAATTGCAAGCCTCCACCAAGTTACTACTATAGTAACTATGTTAAAACCTAGTATCAATCATTTTTTTTCTCCTTTTAGTACTAGTTATACGGACCATGTTCTTGTTGTGCAAATAAATCTAGTTATTTTTAGGAGAAGCTAGAAAATACTCAGGAGGATTTACACAGTTATCGCAAATATGGTCTATGCTGAGCTGATTATTTTGAGATATTGGTGCAAGATAGTGATCCAGGATACACTTAAAGAATATGAGTTTAGGCCAGTCTGGATATATTTGACATTTGGGAAACAAAAAACAAAACAAACAAAACCCTACATTATCTCT
This sequence comes from Mauremys mutica, assembly GCF_020497125.1. NCBI lineage: Eukaryota > Metazoa > Chordata > Testudines > Geoemydidae > Mauremys > Mauremys mutica. The sequence goes on from NC_059078.1 coordinate 83,376,866, forward strand.
TCTTCTTTAAATGAATGATTTGCTGTCCTATTCCACTACACTGGAATGTTTCCTGAGAGTCTTGTGACTTTAGCATTTCTAAAGGAAACCTTCTCTTTATCAGAACTATTGGTTATATACCACTGAACAAAATAATTAGTTTTAGAAGGACCAATTGACCAATATTCATAATCAAGAATGTCTATCCATTATTCTATATATGAAGTAATATGATTGAGTGATGAATGATATATAATAACTTCTGTCTAAAGTCCAGGTTTATTGAAATAAGAAAATAAATACATGAAAGGAAAATGATTACAAATCAATATCCATTTGAACGAGTAACATTCTCATATTTGAAGCACTCCTTTCTCTTTTATTGCAAGCTACAATACAGCAAGGCAATTCAGCCCTGAGAGTGAGAGTCACTATTCCTTTCAATTGTAGACAAGATAAGCACTTGTAAAAAATCAGACTGCCTTTTTAAATGTCTATTGTTAAAGTTTTCAAGCCTCTTGTCTGGGCTTTTCCTACAGTATTAGAAAAAAACTATTCTAAAATCACTTTCCTCTAATATTTATTGAACATCTTAAGCAGCTGCCCGTTTAACCTACAATGCAACCTGAATAACTGATCTAGAATGATTTTACATCATAAAGCTAGCGTACATATGCTCTAGTATACTTTATTCGCTTCTTAAAGTTGATCTGAGGCTGGGAACCCCTGCTTATGCTGGGCTTTTGCAGTCCAGCAACTTTTACCTTGTGGGGTAATCCTAATTGCTATGGTCTCCTTGGTGCTTCACAAGAAGTTCCTTTTTCTTGGCAATGAAGATAAATTGAAAATAAAGATCTTTAGGGATATGAAACCTAGACACCAAACTCTTGCATTAGTTGATTGCCAGTCAGAGGTTTAGTCTTTAATAACACATCAGCCAGACCCACTCTTCAGTCCAGAGTAGCTGCATCCTTTCACCTACCCTCCCCCCCCCCCCAAGTTTACCAATCCTAACCAAATGGACAGACATATTTTTTTTTCTGAGCTTTACCAAATAAATTCTGAAGAGAAGAAGCTGCCATGGCTGGTGATAATTGGAAATCCCACTAAAAATAAACATGCCAGAGGAAATTGAAATGAAGATGGTGAAAAAGGTGAATCCTGAAGATAAATGCCTTAAGCCGCAGTCCATATTTATAGCGTTTCTGGCCATTCCGTAACAAAAGTGTTAGCATCAAGTCTTGAAGCCTTCACGCCACAATAATCTAAGATCAAAATATCCTTCAGAACACTGTCATTAGCTATCCAGAAATATTGCAATTAGGTAAAAACAGTACTTGGCTTTTCATGATGTGGAGTATCCATTATTCTACAAAATACCAAACAGAAACCTTCCTATGTATTCAGCCTCTTATTGATTTGGAAATAGCTTGTTGAAGTATTGTTTTAAACAGACATGCATAAATATTTTTAAAAAGACTCTGATTGATAGGTGTGCATGAAATGCATGAAAGGAAAAACTATCAATAACCATTGTTTTCTCTTCTCTTTAATGCAGAGAAAATATTCATATTAAGACCATCAAATCCATTTGAACACAAAGACATAGCCTTAGAAGACCCCACTGCAATGTTTAGTGAGCATTCAATTGGCACAAACAGTTAGATGGCCTCAGATTATGAAGTTGGACTCATTAAGGACACCATCTCTGTTCAGGGAGGGCACTCAAGCACATGCTTAAGTGATTTCCTGAATCAAGGCCTAAGGCTTGCAAGCTGATCCATGCTGGCAGCCTGACCTCATATGGAGCCATGCTGAAATCACTCTCTGAGCTTCAGTAAACCAGTTCTTCATATCCCAATCTCTGTCAACCACTTTGTCATGCATTCTCCATGGCTTGATTGGATAAGAGAGACAGCAGCTGGGAGTCATTGATGTACTAAAAATACATTTTCTCCATTTTGTTATGCTATCATCTGAATAAGAATATTGTTAAAATGTGTCAAGAATTTATATAATCTTTTGTGGAGGCTGTCAAAATTAATGACAGCAATTTAGATTGGGGTAAATGTTCAAAAGCACCTGGGTGCCTAAGTCACTTTTAAAATGGGGCTTAGGCTCCTAAGTCATTTAGAAGCACTAAAAATTTTTACTCTAGGTGTCTTTAGTGCTATAATCAACATTGAAGGACCTGTGGATAATTTGCAGGTACAATTGCAATTATTAAAAAAAAGATGAAATCAGATATGAAAAAACTTAGTTGTCCGTAGCTCTCTCAGGAAATTATAATAATGAATTGCCTAGAAAAGGTGATACTCTAGGAAATAATGTATTTATCTCAAATCTATGTATTTGATATTTGTTTGAAACAACTCACTTATGGAGAATACCTTATAGAATTTAATTGGAAAAGGTAACCTTACTGTATTCTCAGTTTAATTCTTTATATTTTTAGAGTATCTTTCCTTGGAATCTTATTGGTTTCTTCCCTATTAAATTGTATAGGACTTTTCCATCAAGTATATAGAGAGTAATGACCCCATGAGTAAGGATCCGTGCTTAATTTACAAAAGTATTTTATCCCCAATCCAAATGAGTAGAAAACCCTTTTATATTTTTAATAAATGAAATGAAAGGGAATATATTGCCTTTGTAGCTCTCATAAGTTAGAATATGTATGCTAAAGTATTAATGTCAATGTGGCCTTTTTATTTGTTGGGTAAGAACTGGATGGAATGCCCGGGCTATATATTCCTGGGCGCTGTCCCCTTAAGGTTTGGAATGGTGCTAAAGAGGTCAAATAGGATGCAGCTTTGGGGAGTCAAGTGTGGTAAGAAGAGTTTGATGCTACTGGAAGACTTTCAACCAGTGGGGCTTATTCAAGCTGTTTCTATTGGCTTCAGACAAATTTTTAATGAAATGCTCCAGTTAAAACAGGAGCCTGGTTGGGGGTGCATCAGATCTCCTCTGATCTTGCCTCTGGTAAGAGTAATATATAAAGGCTGATGAAGCAAGGGAAAAAAAGGATTATTTAAAGAACAGAATTCCTGTCTTCTCTAATGTCAGAAAAGGGATGCTACCTAGGAGATGCAGATCTGAACTGCTTAAATGAGAATTTATATATAATATAGGAGAGAGATCCTTTTGGTTTTTCTGTTTTTTAATTCCTTGAAGTTGTGGATGATCTGTGACAGATTTTGTTTTATATTAATGATGAAACCAAGAAGTTTTAAAAGAAGGCAAGTTAGCAATCTTCCAGGCACAAGGAAAATTTTAATATTGATATGGATTTTTCAAAAAATTGTTCTTAGCCACAATTTGAATAGCTCTTTCTCCTCTTGCTTCCCTATTTTCTCTTGATCAATTTTCCCATACATAAAATACGAACATTTTGAAGAAAACTGTACATAAAAATATGGATCTTTCAGTTATTATTTTACTGGGAACCAGGAGTGTGATATACAGATGTTCAGCTGATACTGCCCTCTCCTGCAGGGTCTTACCTTTTTTAAAAACTGAGATTCTGTGGAAGAAAACATCATTTAAACATGTTACTTTCCTGATCCGCTGTCTAATCAATTTAAAACAAATTAGAACACAATGTTATCTGATTTTTTTACCTCCCAAAATATTCAAGGTTTTAAAGCTTTTAAAGACCCTTGTCCACTGTATCTGTGATATGCTAGAGTTTTGAAATGTTAGATACTAAGAATAGTGAGATAGGTAGGGATAGTCGGCTGTGATTCCCATTGAAGCTGCTCATTTCTTATCTTTCTGGTTCTTACAAAACGACTGCTGTGTTTCAGCTTATTATCTTTCTATGTGAGAAACACAGCATAAAAATTGTTGTCTTTGAAAATCTGTGACCAGTTCGGCAAATCTGTCAAGACTAAGAACATGAAGTGACAGCTGGTCAATAATTTGCCTAAATGTGAAATGGGGAAGGAACTTGCAAATCATTTAAATTCCAATTACTTGATACAGTACTTGAGAGATTTTTAAAACAACAGAAAGCTGGACATGATTGAGAACAGATAAGATGGGCAAGACTAATGATTTTACCTTTGTTCACTTTAGTCTGACAACTGTTCTGCCAGTTGTGGTCATATGGGAATCGGTAAAATCAATGCATTCTGAAGTTGGTTGTGTCAAATTAAGTTTCCCACTTTTTTACCACATGTGAACAGTCTACAACAAAATACGCAACTCCTCAGACTAATGGCTATATTTCTGGGTGGTTATCTGAATCGGATTGAACCTATGAATTACATCTGGTCCAAAACTAGGATAATATTTTCATAAAATGCTCTGATTTTTTTAAGATTTGTTCACAGTGAATAACCTATCAGAATTTTTGGCAAAGCGTATGCTTGGGAACTTATGTCTTTACTCAGCAAAGCTGTTATGTATGTGTTTAAGCATATTGCTGAATCAAGGCACAACCTGGTAAGGATAATTCTCCTGTTTTGTTGAAAGTTCTGATAATGCAAGTAATCTGTATTAGCTTATTTCTTTGAAATTCAAGATATAATACTATTTCTCTTATTCTGAAGAAAACACCATCTGACAGTAAAAAATAAGTAAATATGACTATCGGTAGCCATTTAAAAATTTGGAAAAGGTTTTCCAAAATGGCTGCTCCAAAGTGAGGTTCTTAAATCTATTGAAGGCTTCTTTTCTCAAGACTAAACATGCCTGTTTTTTTTAACCTTTTCTCATAGGTATTGTTTTTCAAATCTTCTATCGTTGTTGCTCTCCTCTGGAGACTCTCCAATTTGTCCGCCTCTTTCCTAAATTATGCCATCCCAAACTGGACAGACTATTCCAGCTGAGGCCTCACCAGTACTGAGTAGAGGGGAACAATTGCTCCTCATGCCCTACATATGATATTCCTGTTAATCCATCCCAGAATGATATCAGCCTTTTTCACAATTTGTATCACATTGTTGCCCTATATTCAGTTTGTGATCCACTATAACACCCAGATCCTCTTCTGCAGTACTAATGTCTACCCAGTTATTCCCTATTTTGTAGTTTTGTATTTGATTTTACCATCTTAAGTGTAGTGCTTTGCACTTGCCTGTCTTGAATTTCATGATGTTGATTTCAGACCAGTTCTCCAATTATCAAGGTCATTTTGAATTCTAATGCTGTCTTCCAAAACACTAGCAACCCCTTCCGGTATGGTGCCATCTGCAAATTGTATAAGTTACTTGATGGCCTCCTTTGGAATTGAAGTTGGTAATATTGGCCCATAAAGCTCTATGTGGTCTGGGACCTCGGTACCAGAGTGTCATTGTCCCATTTCCCCATATAGTACTGCTGCAGCTGAGGTTAATGATGAGCCTTGAACAGGAACCCTTTCAATATAAGTGAGAGGCAGCTAGTGCACTGGTGTACTCCATTGGGAACTTGCTCCCTTTTAGCCAGGCAAAGACTGGATTTGACTGCCTTTTGTGCATAGTCCAATGCCCATCTCCTTTCCCAAACTTTTGGGGAGTAGTTATTTTATATTGTGTCAATTTATGGGGTCTCCATCTAGAGCAAGGAATGGGAGATGAGATTTTTATAAAGCAAATTAATATAAGTTTATAGAAAAGGTACAATAATATATTATTTGAGAAATAAAAAATCGTATTCTAATTCAGTTACACATTTCCACACAGTCAGGCCCCAATTCAACAATCCATCATTAGTCATCAGAGCACTTAAGCATGTGTCTAACTTTAAGTATATGAGAAGTTTCAATGAAAGTTGAGCATGTGGTTAAGTGCTATGATGGATCAGGGCCATAGGGCTGAAATGCACTCCATCTGCATAATGAACAGTGCCAGAATATTTGGGCTTTATGCAGAAAGAGTATGGAGCAACTGAGGGAAACGAAACACACCTCCATAGCACAGGGACAGGGGCTTCTACAGTCAGCCCCTCCATAGCAGTTGCAGTGGCTAATGGAGTGGCTATCTTGTTTAAACATGGATTTTCTCCCAAAGTGGCCTTTCATACTGTCCTGTTCCCATGCAGCTCTTGAATGAGTTGTAAGTAGAGTGAAAGGTCTTACAGTGTCCCTCCCACATTATAGGTGAATTTCACCCTAAATACAAATAATTATTTTGGTTATGCTCATCTTCTGATCCACTTCCCTCCTATTGTTTGTTACACCCACTTCTTGCATCTTGTATTATGTTATTTTGTAAAATCTTTGGGGGAGGAATGTGCCATCCTGTCTACTAGTAGAGAGCTCAGAACAATGGGGTCCTGATTCCACTTAGGGCTCTGAGCACTGACTCAACACAGATTGTAAATAAAATAGTAAACTATGTAATGCAATAAATAATTTTTGAGAATACTACATCAATAAATGCTGTCATAATGTATAGAAACAAGAGGGCAGAGTTAAGGTTACATGTTCAGCTTTTATTTTCACATTTTGTATTTCCTGACTGTTGCTCATTTACCAGTGTACATGCTTGTATTTTAAGATAATTTTATATCAAACTCTGTGAAAAAATAACTTTTAGTCCAATTAGTTTTAATATAATTATCTCCATGTTTCTAAACCAGTTTTGTATTTAATTAAAAACCATTCTAGTTTCTTACTCTTATTTCCATTTCTTTTGTCAATAGTTTCAGTGTAATTATTTGTATTACTAATATACTAAATGAGGTAACCATTATCTGCATGAACCACTGAGCAGTTATAGATGCAACTGCACAGCTTTAAAATATGAATCCTAGTTTTTCATGTTTGAGACTGATTAATGCTTGGCGCAATCAGGCCAGGATAATTTCTTAGTCAATGCATTTTAAAATCTACCCTTATGAGAATATCCCTAGGCAGAATGGTTACAATGATATATTCTCTACATCTGAAGACTGATTTCCTTTGGTTGTAAATGTGTCCCCAAACTGATGTGGTAGTAAAACACCCTCTTCTATCATGCAAGGGCATCACTTCTGAAGCATGCCAGAGGCAAGAAGAAATTTTAAATGCATTAAATTCTGGAGTAAATTATGAGCGTCATGATTACAAAAGTTAAGTGAGTTAAATTATTAAACAATTATTCAAGGATAAGCCATCTATGTGAATAGTCACTTATTTTATATGTGAACCCTTCTTGCTAAAGTCAATCTCATGCATAATGAACTTTTTAGGGAACAATCAATGTAACAAATTCATATCCTGTGGTATTTAAACATACTAAGAACCAGAGGTGGGGGCATAAGGGGCAATTTGCCCCAGGCCCCGAGCCCCACAGGGGCCCCCACCAGAGTTTTTCAGGGCCCCTGGAGCGGGATCCTTCACTCCCTCCGGGGGGCCCGGAAAACTCTTGCGGGGCCGGGCGCAGGAGCTTCTCCGCTCCCGGTCTTCGCCAGCGGGGGGTCCTTCTGCTCCGGGGCGGAAGGACCCCCCACTGGCGAATTACCACCAAAGACGGAGCGGGACCCGCCGCCGAAGTTCAGCTCGGTCTTCGGCGGTAATTCGGCAGCGGGGGGCCCTTCCCTTCCGGGACCCGACGCCGAAGTGCCCTGAAGACCCGCGGTTGCACTTCGGCAGTGGGTCCGGCTTCGGCGGTAATTCGGCGGTGGGGGGGGGGTCCGCCGCGGGTCTTCGGGGCACTTCGGTGGCGGGTCCCGGAACGGAAGGGCCCCCCGCCGCCGAAGACCCCGGGCCCCCGGAATCCTCTGGGCGGCCCTGCTAAGAACTCAGGGAAGTAGCCCTAACTTACTGGAGAGATTTTACTCTCTAAAACATTGGTGTAAATTCTGAGTAACTCAGCTGAAATTCATTTAATTAAGTGTAGAAACTGGCCCATAAATACTGCTGGCAGGGGTGGGGACATAAGGCTTTGTGTACTTCATTCTTGGGTACAAGTTTTTTAATAACAGGCTATTTTATGTTTTAATTTGTTTAATGACAATATTGTTGGAAAGATAATATTAAGTAGCTTGATATCAGGTATACGTAACATATCAAACCTACTAATTTAGTTTGTTAAACTCATCAAATAAACTTTAGAATATTAAATACACAGGTTTTGATGAGAAATAGAAATTAAATTCCTTATAGTTTCAGAATGGATTTATATAACTTAAGAGCAAAAATTTTAAGCATGTTAGTGACATAGTTATTCATTCTACTTCACAGTGTCAACATATTGTAGGTTATTTTCTACAGCCTCTGAAAAAGTCACACATAGCACAAGTAATGATTACAGTAAGTTTCTTGATCTGAGAGAATCAGACAAGGGTTATTGAGGTTGCCCTTGGGGGAGGAAAAATCCATAAGGAGACAATTGTGAGAATTTTTTATGACTGAGCTGAAAAGCACCATGTTGTTGAAAAACAATTCAGATTCCCAGCAAGCTGAATCCTACTTCTTTTCTGAACATAAATGATCAATCGAATGAAGCCGTGCTTACTCATTTCTTAAGATAACCAACATTCTGGGTTTTCAGCAACATTTCTGAAATGTAATACCTGAGTTTCTACTTAGAAGCAATTAACCTTTTGGATATATCTTCTGTCTTATTTAGAATGCTGTGAAGCTCAGGGTTTTGTTTTGTGATATTCCCATGTGATATTGTTTTACAATAAATTCCATGCTGTCAACAGTATCCAAAAATCTACATAATTCACCTTAATTTTGCCAAAGGCTCTAGGTACCTTTGTGGTGTTCTTGTTTGTTTATGTTTTGGTTTTTCATTTTAACTCTACTTAATTGTATTTTTTTCAGGCCAGTTCCATGGGGAATATGTGTACATTTCAAGTGGTACTTCTGTTCAGACAAAAGTTGTAATATATACATGAGTGAATGTTATTTGGGTTTCAGTAAGCACTTTATTAGCCTTGCATGTATGGCTGGGGATTTCAAATGCAGTGCAGAGAGCAAACTTGGAAATAGCAAGCCTAGAAGTGTAAAACTCTAGAGTTGGAAAGTTACAAGAATGGGATGGAAGAGAATAAAGTGAGAGAAAGGCGCATTCTAAACAGTTGAGAAGATTACTTTTGTATTTAAGATAAAGCTGAAAATTATATGATTTCTCTTTAATGGAAGAACAGGGCATATGTCAATGATACCATATGCCAAGTCCTTCCTTCATACTGAGAAGGAGGAAACATTTCCTTCTTACCCTTCTAAATCTCAGCCCCCTAAGACCTCCATTCAGCAAGGTAAATAAGCATATGTGGAATTAAGTTAAATGGGGCCATTTGTGCACTTGAAGTTACACATGTGCATAAGTACCTTGCTGAATCAGGACCAAACATATATGGTGGTACATGTGGCACTATTGTATATTTTTATGAATATCCAAGGTGATTTTACTTTCCACAAACATTCTTGTGAATAGAAAATGTACCTATACAAATGTTAGGAGACTAGAAAATAAACAGGGTCATGGAAAATAGTAATTTGCATTTCTGTTTTTTATTTGAAATACTACACGATAATACTTTTTGTTGGGTTCATACAATTAATTACTATTTCTCAAATAATATATTGTACTTTTTCTAACTTTGGATTCAAATTTTAGATTTTTATTAAAAAAAAAAGTCTCTAGGCTCCAATTCTTTGCTTTGGATGCTCAGCCCATACATTAATATACACAATAGAAAATATAACAGCTTGGACTGGTGCCTGGGCTCTAAGACCCTGCAAAGTGGGAGGGTCCAGAGCTTGGGCTGCAGCCCAAGCCTGAAATATCTACACCGCAGTTAAACAGCCCCTTTACCTGAGTCCCACGGGCTTGTCAGCTGGCATTGGCCAGCCGCTGATGTCTAATTGCAGTGTAAACATACCCTGAAGGACAGTTAAACTGAGTTACTATAGTGTTTTTCATGTTCAGTTGAGCATTAAAAACTAGTTGCTTCTTGCACTGAATGACTATGGCTTGCATCCGAAGAAGTGGGTATTCACCCATGAAAGCTCATGCTTCAAAACGTCTGTTAGTCTATAAGGTGCCACAGGATTCTTTGCTGCTTTTACAGATCCAGACTAACACGGCTACCCCTCTGATACTTGAATGACTTATGGAGCTGAATAAGTGCTACTTTTTTTTTCCATAGTGAAGAATGAGAGGAAGGGGAAGGTGGTCACTGGGCTTCTTCCATATAGTTATCAGTTATCAGTGGAGGCAAGACACTGTTTAATGTATAATAAGATGAACCTAAAGTATGTTGTAAGATTCCTGGATTCTGAAATACACACTTGCAGCAGAACAAAAATTCTGGAATTGCTTCACTTATATTTAGACCTCCACATTTTTAAATTTATTAGACATTGAATAGTACACTCAGTCTCATAGCCCCTGTGTTCCATACTAAATTCAGTTTATTTAACATTGGTCCTGCACTTTGTTTGTGATATGTCACAGATTTGTTTATTGACGATGCATAGAAATTGTCAGGAGCAAAGTTTTGGTAGCTGGGTAAGGAATGGATCAGTTGTTCGTAGATATTGCCTGCATGTCTGTTATCAAGATATGACATTCTGGGTGCAATCCAGACCAGTGAGTGGCTGCATAACCTCTGCCCTGCAACCTTGGGTGCCTCACAATGCTTTGCTATTGTAGCTCCCACCTGGGCCACTCACAAATAGCTTGCCAGCATGCAGGTAACACCCTGAGTGTCTGTGTATAGCTTCAGCACACTCCAGCTTCCACCAGCCTTTCTTATGACTTGCAGGGTGACTCCAGCACCCTCCCTGTCCTGGATTTTTACCAAAAACATGTGTTTAGCACTGTTCTGCCCTCTCCTGGGTAGTCCAGATACACTGGGTCTGTTGCCTCTCTAAGGGGATCAAGGTACAAAAGCTTTCCACATTCAATAGAGTTACACACACAGTTCACAAATTGAATTAATTTTGATTAAAGAATAAAATACATTTAACCACAAAGAGATGTTTTAAGTGATTACAAGTATTAAGGCATTAAAATCAGAAATGGTTACAAGAAAAAAAAGATAAAATGCTTCCTAAACTTAACAAACTAGACTTGGTTTCAAGGTGAAATCTCTTACCATATGTTTCCAGTAACATTGCTGACCAATCTCTCAGGCCAGCATCTGCTCCCAAGATCCAACATCTGTTTCTTTTGTCTCCTTAGGTGGAAAAAAAGAGAGATGGACAGGGAGAGATAACTTGGGGTGTTTTGTCCCTAACTTTTATAGTTCAGTCACCCTTTTGAAAACCAATTTCCTGAGAGTGACCCCTATATAAAGTTCTTTCCAGTTGAGAGCAAGGATATATGGAGTCTGGTGAGGAAGAGGTGTTATGCTGCTGCTTTTCACCTCTGTTTGCTAAAATCCAGATCTGTATATCTCTTGCCTTCCTTTCCACTTCCATGCCAAAGATAGCTGATTGCCCATTAGCTTTGATGACTCCTGTCTAGGGGCATCAACTTGTCCTTTGTCTTTGAGAAACAGGTTTACCCATTTCCCAGATTTGTCTGGTAAACATATTTCAGTCATAATTTCAGCTTATGTTCAAACTTTACACATAATGTTGCCACATACATTTCATCATGAGATACTGACCAGCAACTAGTTTTCAAATGATACCTCTAAAGGCATATTTTGTACAAAGATTATTACAATTGTGTGTAGGGCGTGAGTACAGTGGTGCATTCGGTCACCCAAGGCTATCATCTATTGTGGAGATCTAGCAAATACAGTACAGTGCCAGATTCTGTAGTTATTAGGGCAAAACTCACATTGAAACTAATGGGAGATTTGCTGGATTAGTAAGTATGAAATTTGGCTCACAGTAGATCCCAACCACCATACCTGTTGTAATAACGCTGAAAATTTTCCATATATCTGTCAGAGCTGGCTGGCAAGCTAGGCTGAGCCTTGCTTGTGACCAGATAGCTATCTCCCAGCTGAGTGTGATGGAGACTTAAATAAAATGTCTGATCTCAGCTGCAGGGAAAAGGACTACTTAAACAGAGCTGTGAACTGAGTCTAGAGAGGAGATCCAGGAGAGCTCCCTCTCTGGAAAGGGCTTCAAGAAATCAGTCTGGAAGAGATGTATAGGAGGAGCAGGTTAGGTGGCCTGTAAGGAGCAGGACGGTCCCTGAGGGAAGCTTCCAGAATCTCTAGGGAGGGGAAGAAGTGTATGTGTAGGGGAGGACCTGCTGGAAGGAAGCAGCATAAGAGAAAGCTCTACAGGATCCAGGAAGCAGAGGACTTCTGGGTAGCCTAAGAAGAGCAGAAGAAATATTTAGATATTTATTTGGATGTAGGACCTTTTGTTACCTTGGAGGGGGATTGAACTTTCAAGTGACCTAGCCAGTGTTACAGTGGTAAGAGCAACTACTATCAGACACTTATGGGTAGAATCTTAACTCAGTTACATTAAGGTAACTCAGCTGCACTCAGAAGTTATTCCAAATGTACTTGGGTGTAACTGAGCTCAGGCCACTTCCCTCAGATCCCACTGAGGAATACACTAAGAAACTGCACCATCTACTCAGGACACTCCCTACACCAGGGGTCTCAAACATGCGGCCCGCGGAGCTTTTCCATGCGGCCCGCGGAGCTCCCCCACCAGGGCCAGCTCTAGAGTGGGGAGCCCAGAGCCTTTTAACTCCCAGCCGCGGCTGGGAATCAGAAGGCTCCGAGCTGCCCGCCGCGGCAGGGAGCCCAGAGCCTTTTAACTCCCAGCCGCGGCTGGGAATCAGAGGGGGCTCCGGGCTCCCCGCCGCGGCGGGGAGCCCAGAGCCTTTTAACTCCCAGCCGCGGCTGGGAATCAGAAGGCTCCGAGCTGCCCGCCGCGGCAGGGAGCCCAGAGCCTTTTAACTCCCAGCCGCGGCTGGGACTCAGAAGGCTCCGAGCTGCCCGCCGCGGCGGGGAGCCCAGAGCCTTTTAACTCCCAGCCGCGGCTGGGAGTCAGCAGGCTCCGAGCGGCCCGCCGCGGCGGGGAGCCCAGAGCCTTTTAACTCCCAGCCGCGGCTGGGAATCAGAAGGCTCCGAGCTGCCTGCCGCGGCGGGGAGCCCAGAGCCTTTTAACTCCCAGCCGCGGCTAGGATTTGCTGGGGCGGGGGGCGGCGCTCTGGCGGTTGCGGGTCGGCGGCTCCGGTGGACCTCCCGCAGGCATGCCTGAGGGAGGTCCACCGGGGCCATCTGCCGCCCTCCCCAGGATGCCGCCCCAAGCGGGTGCTTGGCCCGCTGGTGCCTAGAGCCCGCCCTGTCCCCCACTTACTGCCTGTCGCCGCCAAACTCCCCTCACCCCGCCCCCCTCCCCGAGTTATTTTCTGTGCCTAAGCTCCCCGCACGCTGCTCCCCAATGTTTGGGGCCGGGTCTCTCCCCTGGCCCCACCTGCTGCCCCCACGCGCCTCCCCCCAGTGTCTCCCGGCCCCCACTTGCTGCCCCCTCACCGCCCGGGAGCCTGCCCAGGAGCTCAGGCTGACTCCACTCCTCCTCTATGCCGGCTTCCGGCATCACCTGCTGCCGCAGGGTCCTAGCGCCCCCCTGCACTAGGGCCAGGGCACTCTGCCCTTCCCCTGCCCTTCTGCCCTAGTCCTGAGACTCTCCAATGCCCCGAGCCTCTCCAATGCCTCAAACCCCTCACCCTCAGCCCCACAGCCCTCACCCCTGCACCCCCTCCTATCCCCAAACTCCATCCCAAAGCCTGCACCCCCACCCCCTGCCGCAGCCTGGAGCCTGCACCGAGCACAGAGCCTGCACTCCAGACCCCCTCCCCCACCCCCACCCAAACTCCCTCCCAGAGCCTTAGGCAGTAAATCTAAGTGCGTGTTTTGTCCTTTGAGTGAGGTGCATTACTGAGTGTATATATTTATTAAAACTGTAGATTCTACATTAAAGTGTCAACCAACACTGTCACAATGACATAACCAAAATTAGTACAAAATTTGACAAAACGTCAAAATTAGCACTGACGTTTCACATTACAGTTAAAGAAGTTAATAAAAAAGTTAATAAATTGACTTTTAATAGCATACTATATTTTAATACTATACTACTATATTACTCTTCTTTTTTTTTCTGCCTACCTCCAGGCGCTTCCTGCCGCCAAGCCGCCAAACAGCTGTTGGTGGCGCTTAGCACTTTCCAGGAGGGAGGGGGGAGGAGCGGGGAGCCGCGCACTTAGGGGAGGAGGTGGAGAAGAGACAGGGCAGGGGCGGGGCCTCATGGAAGGGGTGGATTGGGGGTGGGGCCAGGGGCAGCAAGGGGGCGTGTCAGTGATGCGGCCCTCGGGCCAATGCACTAGTCCTCATGCGGCCCTCGGGGTCATTTGAGTTTGAGACCCCTGCCCTACACTAACACCGGAACAAATCAACATACCCTTAGAGCCCCGACCAAGGTTATTCTATCTACTACCCAAGATCCACAAACCCGGAAATCCTGGATACCCCATCATCTCGGGCATTGGCACTCTCACTGAAGGACTGTCTGGATATGTGGACTCTCAACTCAGACCCTATGCCACCAGCACTCCCAGCTATCTCCGTAACACCACTGATTTCCTGAGAAAACTACAATGCATTGGTGACCTTCCAGAAAACACCATCCTAGCCACCATGGATGTAGAGGCTCTCTACAAACATCCCACACACAGATGGAATACAAGCTGTCAGGAACAGTATCCCTGATGATGCCACAGCACAACTGGTTGCTGAGCTCTGTGCCTTTATCCTCACACACAACTATTTCAAATTTGATGACAATATATAGCTCCAGATCAGTGGCACCGCTATGGACACCCGCATGGCCTCACAATATGCCAATATTGTTATGGCCGACCTGGAACAACGTTTCCTCAGCTCTCGTCCACTCGCGCCCCTTCTCTACCTACGCTACATTGATGACATCTTCATCATCTGGACCCATAGGAAGGAGACTCTGGAAAAATTCCACCACAATTTCAACAGCTTCCACTCCACCATCAACCTCAGCCTGGACCAATCTACATGGGAGGTCCACTTCCTAGACACCACAGTGCAAATAAGTGATGGTCACATTAACACCACCCTATATCGAAAACCTACCGACCGCTATGCCTACCTTCATGCCTTCAGCTTCCATCCCGGGCACACCACACGATCCATTGTCTACAGCTAAGCACTGAGGTACAACTGCATCTGCTCCAACCCCTCAGACAGAGACCAACACCTACAAAATTTCCACCAAGCATTCTTAAAACTACAATACCTGCATGAGGAAATAAGGAAACAGATCAACAGAACCAGACGTGTACCCAGAAGCCTCCTACTGCAAGACAAACCCAAGAAAGAAACCAACAGGATTCCACTGGCCATCACATACAGTCCCCAGCTAAAACCCCTCCAGCGCATCATCAGGGATCTACAACCCATCCTGGACAATGATCCCACACTTTCACAGGCCTTGGGTGGCAGGCCAGTCCTTGCCCACAGACAACCTGCTAACCTGAAGCATATTCTCACCAGTAACTGCACACCGCACCATAGTAACTCTAACTCAGGAACCAATCCATGCAACAAACCTCGATGCCAACTCTGCCCACATTTCTACACCAGCAACACAATCACATGACCTAACCAGATCAGCCACACCATCACCGGTTCATTCACCTGCACATCCACCAATGTAATATATACCATCATATGCCAGCAATGCCCCTCTGCTATGTACATCGGCCAAACTGGACAGTCTCTACGGAAAAGGATAAATGGACACAAATCAGATATTAGGAATGGCAATATACAAAAACCCTTAGGAGAACACCTCGGTCTCCCTGGCCACACAATAGCAGATCTTAAGGTAGCCATTCTGCAGCAAAAAAACTTCAGGACCAGACTTCTAAGAGAAACTGCTGAGCTTCAGTTCATCTGCAAATTTGACACCATCAGCTCAGGATTACACAAAGACTGTGAATGGCTTGCCAACTACAAAACCAGTTTCTCCTCCCTTGGTTTTCACACCTCAACTGCTAGAAGAGGGCATCCTCCCTGATTGAACTAACCTTGTTATTTCTAGCCTGCTTCTTGCTTGCATATATATACACCTGCCCCTGGAAATTTCCACTACATGCATCCGACGAAGTGGGTATTCACCCACGAAAGCTCATGCTTCAAAACGTCTGTTAGTCTATAAGGTGCCACAGGACTCTTTGCTGCTTTTACAGATCCAGACTTAAAACTGCTACCCCTCTGATACTTGAGCTTAGAACCTGGCCCTGAATTTGAGAGTTTTTCTATCATCAAGGGCAAAAGTACATTTTTTTTCTCCTCCTGTGAAGGAGGAAAAGGTAACAAGCTCTTTTAATGTTGTTGCTTTGTAATGATCACTGTTTTCTGAGATGGCATTCACCACTAATGCTGGACCACATAGTACTGTTTTTCTGACGGTATGTTTCTGATGGTTATTTAACAATGGGACTGACTGTTAGAGCAACAACAGTGGAAGAAGGGGTTGTATATCTTTCTGACTCAGGCTTGTTTGAGGTTGCAGAAACTGCAGAACCCAGAAAAGTGGCTTTAGTTAACTTTTCACAAATTTTCTTTAATCATTTCATCCTTCAAAAAACTTAGATTCCTTGCAATTCAAATGCAAAAAGTTTTGTTCTTTTACTGGCTTCAGATATATTATTAAAAAAATCTGCAAGGAAAAAAATCAGTTTTCTTGCATATCTGAAAAAGGAGAGATCAAATGTTATGCTGACTTTCTCTTTCTTTTGATTATAACATTGCTAAAAAAAACCCTGTTTTGCTGTTTTGGAGTTCCTCTTCTTTCTCTCTTGCAGCTCAGTCTTTCCATCATATTCACCAATCCAACCTCACTTCACATACTACCAAAAATACATAGTGAGGACACTTTCAATTATTTCATTCCAAATGTGATTTGGCGTTGTAGTATTTCCACTGTTCCCCCTTCGCTCCATCGCATCACACGCTCAAAGTGTACTTCTTTCAGTATGATATTTTAATGCTTTCAAAGCCTGTTCTTCATACATGTGTTCAGGCTTATGATGAAAAGTGGATGTGCTGTGGTAAACAGCAATCAGTTCAATAGCTTTGAATCTGTTGTTCACAAAATGGATAAACACTATCTTCAGGTTTAGTTCTAATTAATGGATAAGTGGGCTGAACTGGAAAGCGACCTAGAAGCATAATGGCAACTACGACTTCCCTCTAACAACCCCCCCCCACACACACACACCTGAGATGCACCTTTCATGTAGTGATGAAACTGAACTCACCACCAAAAATTAAGGTTGTTTATAAGTTTCTCATGCTGACTTCTGTGATGTCTGTGTCTATGGGAAGGATGCTGTGTGGTAAGAGTAACTCCATAATGTATCTTTTATTATTGATTTTATTCAAATAAAAGTGTGCAGATAGAATGAGAATTACAGGGGATAAGATCACTCCCTGGAAAATGTGAATGTCAGAAATTGGTGGGGCGCTCAGAATGGAAAAAAAATCAAGCAGAGGACTCGGCTGAAGAAGTAAACAATTCAGTTCTTTTTCAAAACTGTTTGAGTACTCCTGGCTTGAAAGCCTGGAAAAGACTAAAGTAATGGAGAAAACTACTTGAAAGTGCTGGTAGGGATTCCCATTCTCTGCTTGTTTCCTCCTCCACCAACACATGTTGATTTTTATTAGAATAATGCACTCACTTCCAAGTTCAGTTTTGTTTGCTCACATAACACTCCTCCATTATCTTATTTCCTCTACCAGTTTTTGTCACTTGAGGAGAAAAAAAAACTTTTTAAAGGGCTTTATAGCTGCACCTTCCCCACCTTTTAAACCTTTTGCTCTGATAACTCACCTGGCTTCTGGATGTCCCCATCCACTCAAAAACAAAAATCTGAAGAAGACTAGGTAGATGTATAAGGACTAGCTTTGACTTATGTAATGTGAAGGAGACAGTGTGACTAGCTTGGTCTGAAATATAATTTTAAAAAATATGCTTAAATACACTCATTCTAATCTGTTTCTCAATCTTGAATGAGTCTAATGTTTCTCTCCTGTCTGAAAGCTGACAGGTTACTAGTACAGCACTGGGAGATAGTGCCATGGGAGCTGGACTCAGAAGACCTTGTTTCTATTTCTGGTTTTTTCCTTCTGATTGATCTAGGACTAGTCACATTGTGTCTCGTGCCTCAGTTTCCCCATCAGTAAAAGTGGGATAATATTTACCTCATTCGTAAAGTGCATTGAGATCTACAGTGAAAAGCTCTAAATTGTAGAGTCATAGATTCCAGGGCCAGATGGGACCAGTGCCAAATACAGAGGTAAAATAAGCTCTTTACTTCTACTCGAGACTTCCCTGTTTATGCAGCGCAGGATTGCGTTCTACTTTTGGCCACAGTGTTACACTGGGAGCTCATGTTCAGCTGATAACCATCCCCCAATCCTAAATCTTTTTTTAGAATCATTGCTTCTGGGGATAGAGTCCCCCATCCTGTAAGTACGTTCTTTATATCTAGATGTAGACATTTATGTTTAGGTGTATTAAAATGCATAGTATCTGTGTATCCCCCAGTTTACCAAGTGATCCAGATTGTTCTGAATCAGTGACCTGTTCCCTTCATTACTGTATTTACTACTCCCCAAATTTTTGTATCATCAGCCAACTTTATTAGCAATGATTTTGTTTTTTTCCAGGTCACTGATAATAAAAATGTAAATGTGTAGGGTCAAGAACTGATCCCTGTGGGACCTCAGAGGGGAAACACCCATTTAATGATGATTCCTGGTTTACATTTTGCAACCTATCAGAGCTACATGTTAATATTTCCAGCTGGAGATCTGATTATGTAGATTACATAGAAAACATATCTCACCAGTGAATGCATGACAAAACTGAAGACTTTCAAAGTTGTTAGATAAGTTCTATTAACTTTCTTTTTAGTAAGATAATAGAACTTGCATTATGGCAACTTTGAAAGCCGTGTGTTTCGTGATGCATTTAAATTGGATCTGCATACTCCATGTCCTAATTTACATCATGATTCTCTGTCAAGCATAGAGTGAAAAATATTTTAGGCACTGAGGTGAACCCTTTTTATAAACAAAGGGATGCTAGAATAAAGGTCACATAGCCTTCATCTAACATTGATTTATGGAGTCAGTTCGTTAATCACAAAATGAAAAATAAGGTGGCATGATTCCCAGGAGATGAAAAAACATAACACCTAGAAAGATAATCGTTATTTAATGATGGTCTGACATGCATAGGAAGTCTTTGTATGGAGTCATGAGTTTTGTAATGGGACTCAGATGGACATCCTTAGAGAAGAAGTTCCACAGACACAATTCTTGAACTGAGAAGGTTCAGACCACAGCCTGAATGAAATGGTCCCTTCAGACAGGCACCAAGGATCACTCAGGCCATCCCAAATATTTTGGTGGGATATAAGGAGAGAGAATGTAATGTAGGTAGCTTTTGCTATTAACTGAGAAGTTTATTTGAACTGGGTCCAGTGGCTTACTGGCAACCTATCCATAGTGCAGTGAGCTGACAGTAGTGATGATATTGTCCTTATGCAAAGGAGCAAATAAGAATCTGCATTCTGAAATTACTGTGGTTTTCAGAGCTGTTTCATGGGGAAACACAGGAAGGAACTACAATAATCTAGTCCCATGTTAGAGGCATGAATGTTATGAGGTCTGTGGAAAGATGAGCTGACTAGCAGTGGCAAGGAAATTGATTTTTTCCCTGTGAAAATTTCAATGTGTCTTTGTTGAAATGTTTCTATACAACTTTTTGGGTATATGTTTGGGGAAAAAACAAAACCTCATTTTTCAGTTTTCAGCAACTGAAAACTGAATCGTTAATAAAAATTTGGGGTTTATGGAATATTTTTGCCCTACTGTGCAAAATGTTTCAATTTTTGGATGCTGAAAACAAACATTTAAAATTGGATTTTGTTTTTCATGAAAACCCCATTTTTTTGTTTAACAATGGACATTTCTTGTGGAAACTTCTGTTTTCATGAAAAAAACCATTTTTCATGTACAGATTTGCAGAAGAGTGGCAACTCACAATACGATATGAGCAGGGTATAGGCTTCCATGTTGAAAAAGCAAACCAGAGTAACTCCTGCATTCCAAAGTTGTGCATGTGCACTAACTTCACTGACTGGGTGTGGGGAGTGGGTGTCTATTCTCTGCCCATTGAAGTCAATAGCAAGGTTTCCATTGACTTTTTATAGTGCAAGATCTGATCTTAAATAACCCTCTTTACTACATATTTGTAGAGAATAGCACTTTCAGCTCCATATGGATATCTAAAAAAGTCAGGCACAAAGTTAAAATATGTGCAAACAATTGTACACTGAGTCTCACCAGTATATATATCGTCTAAGTAATGACAGAGAACCATGATGATAAGTACATGAGATAAACTATCTTCATATTTCTCCAAAGAGAACAAAACCTAAGGTGTAGTCTCAGCAGATTGAAACATCAGCAACACACAAGGTACACAGACAGCTGTGTTGATGTCTTACCATTGGGTGACAGATGAAACAAATTAAAAAATCAGATAAAAGGAACAGCCAACATATGGTAAGCACTGGAAGAATAAAATATCACAGCTTGAGAAGAATGCAATAGTTGACAACTAAACATCAAGCTGAAATAATCACAAAAGAAGAAATTCAGAAATGAGGTTTTCTGTATAAACTGTAAGAAATGCTAACTTTTATAAAAATACAGAGGATTTTCAAAGACAATACATGTTTGAAGACCTTCAGATAATCGTGTTAATCATCAAATGCAATCACTGTTCAAATTATTATTAAAATATTTTCTCCAAATAAGAAATACATATGATTTTGTAACATAAAAATACCACATGATATCAGAGGAATGTATAAGTTGAACATATCTATAAACACATGATGTGTTTAGTTACATAGGTAGTTTACTTGAGCTATCTGGGTATACCTCACCTAATTGATTCCCTGCCATTGATGCAGCCTCAGGCATTGGGGGTACCTTGGGGTCTCCTGTGCTCTGCTTGGGGCACAGAGTTTAGTCTTCTTCAGACTGAAATGCTTTACTCAGTCTAAAACCTGTGGTCTTAATAGAGGGGTATATGGATTAAATTTAATGGTCTGTGATAGGAAGGTCAGACTAGAAGACCTAATGGTCCTTTCTGGTCTTAACTCTGAAACATCTTTGTCACTCTCCTCTGAGTTTATGCTAGCTTGCAAAAGATATATTAAGGGCCATAAGATGGCAAAATTATAGAATCATCTCGAGAGGTCATTTAGTCTAATCCCCTGCACTCAAGGCAGGACTAAGTATTATCTAGACCATCCCTGACAGGTGTTTGTCCAACCTGCTCTTAAAAATCCCTAATGATGGAGATTCCACCACCTCACTACGCAATTTATTCCAGTGCTTAACCACTCTGACTGTTAGGACGTTTTTCCTAATGTCCAACTTAAACCACCCTTGCTCCAATTTAAGACCATTGCTTCTTGTCCTATCCTCAGACATTAAGAAGAACATTTTTTCTTCCTCCTCCTTGTAACAAGCTTTTATGTGCTTTAAAACTGTTATCATTACCCCTCTCCGTCTTCTCTTCTCCAGACTAAACAAACCCATTTTTTTCAATCTTCCTTCATAGGTCATGTTTTCTAGAACTTTAATCATTTTTGTTGCTCATCTCTGGACTATCTCCAATTTGTCCACATCTTGCCTGAAATGTGGCACCCAGAACTGGACACAATACTCCAGTTGAGGCCTAATCAGCACGGAGTAGAGCAGAAAAATTGCTTCTCGTGTCTTGCTTACAATACTCCTGCTAATATATTCCAAAATGATGTTTGGGTTTTTTGCAACAGCATTGCACCGTTGACTCATATTTAGCTTGTGATCCAGTATGACCCCCAGATCCCGTTCCACAGTATTTGTTCCTAGGTAGTCTTTTCCCATTTTGTATGTGTGCAACGGATTGTTCCTTCCTAAGTGGAGTACTTTGCATTTGTCCTATCGAATTTCATCCCATTTACTTTAGACCATTTCTCCAGTTTGTCCAGATCATTTGAATTTTACTCCCATCCTTCAAAGCACTTGCAGCCCTTCCCAGCTTGGTATCAACAGCAAACTTTATATGTCTACTTTCTATGCCATTACCTAAATCAAGCTAGAAAAAACATGAGGAGAACTTTAAGTAGCAGCAATCAGAAAAGGAGAGGTAAAATCAAAGATATAGAAAGAAGACTAGAACAAGCAGATGCGAAGGAAAAAAAATCAGAAGGCGAGCCTAAGGAGGACTTAGGGATGACCAAGTAAATTGCATTGTTGGATGCAGTGGAAGAGCAGAGGGTGGATCATAGAGAATCATTGAATTATGGACTAGGTATCAGAACAAGAATATTATTGAATCAGGAGAATAGCTGTGATGGGGTGTCCACCCCACAGAAGACTGGAAGGGGTTAAGGTGGCCGGGCAGGTCAATTGACTGCCCAGGCTGCACCTGGAGAAGGAGATAGGGAATTGATTAGGCATGTGGCTCACTGGGGCAGGAATAGGAGAAGCATATATAAAGCCCAGCAGCTGAAAGAAGAAAAGGGCTGCAGGACAGTAATCTGCAGTCACTCCCTGGACAAGTGTGGTGTGTTGTTGTTATAGAGGGAACCCTACAGTTACTCCCTAGTTTTACAACAGGCTACATAAAAAGCACTAACAAAGTCAGTACAAACTAAAATTTCCGACAGACAAAATGAGAAAGTAAGCAATTTCTCAGTAATAGTGTACTGTGACACTTTTGTATTTTTGTGTCTGATTTCATAAGAAAGTAGTTTTTAAGTGAAGTGAAACTTGGGGGTACACAAGACAAATCAGACTCCTGAAAGGGGTACAGTAGTCTGGAAAAGTTGAGAACCACTGGTTTAGGAGAGATTTAGATGAATGTGCCAACAAAAGAATAATTCAAAACACTGACAAATTGATCCAAATATATGTATTACTGAGTGGCAAAAATGATAGAGAAGGGAGAAATCTATTTCTATTGCTACTCCTTACGTAGCTATTCCAGCACACTCATTTCCTATAGCATGTTCTTTAGATAAGAATAACTTTGAGTACTTTGTACTTAAAGTTATTCTTAACAGCCTACTTATTTTGGCATTTTTTGATTATCTATTTATTCCTTCACTTACATCTTCAGAAAGTTATCTATGTATAATCATATTTGAAGCACCAAAAGCATTTTTTACTCTTGTTACAAGTGGTTTTCAAGTTGTTCTATTTGCCTTAGAGAACAGTTTCTGCAGTTGCTTGTTTCAGTGCTTAGAGACTCTAACAACAATCTTCTGTGTGCATTTATTAGATGTAAGTTCTGTATGATGCTGATCTCATAACACAGCACAAAACAGCAAATGTGGGCAAATCGATTAGACTGACATTCATCCAGATCAGAGCTGGGCAAATGGCTTATAAAACAGTATGTAACCTCATGATGTTGGCTTCATGCTGCTGCCCCAGAAGAACTTGAGCTCTGGGAACCTATCCCTGGAGTGCAGGCAGTAGGAAAGGCCTATAAGCTAATAAGAGCCCTGTTCTCTATGAGCTCATATCTAGAGAAGAGAAAGATGAATGCTTATCCATGTAGCCAGTCCTCTGTTTGTGGGTAGGTGCTAACAAAATCAATAGTAATGCAAAGAAATTTGTTTCACTTTTGGAATCTCACACCAGTGAACTGATCTGCTTCCCCACAGTGGTGGTGTCTTTTCTAGGCAGGCCCCAGGGCCTGTTCTCCCCATACACGCCACACACATATTTTAGTGCAGTGGTCCTTAGTATCTCTTCAGGTGTATCTGTCTGCTCTACCACTTTGAAGTCGTAAAGGTGCTCTGGAGCATGTGATGTGGCGTGCAGTATGATTTAGTGTAACACCATTCCCTATGGTGCCTCATATCCATGGATATTGAGGGGGAGAAATCATGATGCATTCTACAAGGTAAATTTTAAAGGGTTTTTTAGACTTTTAAAGTGGCAAAAGAAGGACCCCAACAAGGTCTTACAGTGTCCCTATATCTGAAAAGACCATTTGAGAAGATATAAGGGAAGCAGACTGACCTCCAAAGAGATCCAGTGATAGACTGGACCATCTAGTCACCCCAGGAAAAGACCCCCGTATTAGAAGGGGTAGCAGTAAATGCTGTGTCTCCCAGGTCTTCCCAAGAAGACAACACTGCAGGTGAGAATGACAGATAGGGTGGAAGAATTATGGGTAGAGTTCTGTCTATTTTGAAGCAGTCTATGGCCTTGATATCTAAGCACCAAACTTTAACTGAACTCTTCAGCACCTCAGGACTGTCAGAGGATTGGTTCAAAGGACAGGTGAAAGTTCAGAAGTGGTGGTTCTTTTAACCAAACCACTGTGATATTAATTTTTCTTTCTGGCTGATATGGATGAAAAACTCTCCCTTAACAAAATGGGCCTTTTACTTAGATTCATAAATTTTTATTTTGTTTATCTAATTAAAACAAGTCACATGTAAAGACAAGCCTAGTAAAGTAATTCAAATGCTTGCAATGTAATATCAATGCCACCTTCCCCACAAAAAATAAGAAAAGGTGGCTCACTTTAGTGTTACAGTTGCGCAAGACACACCCTATCTTGGACCCAAAGAAGTGTAATCAGGCCTAATTGCATCTCCTTTAAAATTATTTCAATAGCTAGGCCTTTTATTGTTTTGGTAGACATCACAACTTTATAAAGTCAACCTTTTCTTTTCATGCCCTGGCTGCTTTTTGTAATCTTAATTTATTTTGATCAAATTATGATATATAATACTTAGCTGTTATTTTAGAACACTGTCCCAACTAGCTCAAGCTGGTTATAATAATAAATTTGGCTCTCAGGACTTCAGCTGCTCCTTTTGTGTATGTTATTGCCATGTATTTCCTATTTCAAGGCAGACAAAAGGCACTGTTACTGCAGTTATGCTAATTTTGTTCCAAGAAAAGAAAGCCACATTCAGTGATGCAAAAGATCACCAAATAAATAAAAAGCTGGAGGTCTGAGGTAGTGCAATATGATGGAATAGAAATGAGAATTTTTTAAAAAATCTGAAAACCCTGAAAATATGCAAGCATAAAACATGAAAGAACTATACCTGAATTGAAAAGCCATTGAACAGTAAAGGAGACATAAACCACTGGTTCCTACTCCTGCTCAGCCCTTGTCAGCAGGGACCTTTCCTTAAATCAACAGTGCAAGGAGAGGCAGTAGAAGGATTATATCTAGAGGAAAACTGGTCAAACAAAAGCATACTAACAATGATGATTTTGATTATTTCTGAAGCGGAGTTTGATCAGACACTACAAGTATCACATGAGAGGCTTATCAAAAGAATGGAATATTGAAAGTTCCTTTGGAAATGTTTGCACTGAACATCTACCAACCCCAACCCCCCTTCTTTTTAAAGCAGTGCTTTCCTTTATAAAAATCATTTTCTAGCCTTTGCTGTGGCTTTTCATCCTACTTTATTTTCCTCTAGTGAACATTTGAGACTGACACTTTCAATCACCTCTTTTAACATCTGATTTTGTGTTAAGAAGCTGATATATAAAAGTGAAACATTTCCCATTGCACATCTGACTAGTGGAAATAAAACTAAAAGGACCCAAACTCTTAAACTATTGTGTTTCATTCAGTATAAGTAGAGACGGGAAATGGCCAAAACCTTAAATATGTGCTTCCCCTTTGCCACCACTTTGACATGGGATCAGGACATTTGAGTTGGACCCCAAATCTAAATTGCTTCCTCCTGTTTTAAGGTCCAAATCAAAATTAAAATCCAGTGGCAGGACAAAGGTTTGGGCTCAGAGCAGGGAGGGAAAGTGCTACAATAAGTGTGCCTATGGCATTTCCTCCTCTAGCTTGCCACAGGTCTCCTCTGAGCCCCCTCCGAAGGCCCCCACCTCTACCTGGCTGATTGTGGGAAGGGGTGGCATTATTATTTATATAGAGACCCTAGAGCTCTATTGTGCTAGGCACTGTGCATAGAGGGGTTGGCTCTGGTCCCTATACACCACTCCAGCGATAGTAAAGGAGATGCAAGATGCTGGAGAGTTCCTCCAGTACAGAAACTATGTAAGGCCAATGTAAGTGGTACTAGGCACTTTGACATTTCGAGACATATCTGGAAATGCCAAAACAAACCATTTAGACACTATCAAAACACTGTAATTTTTGGTGGGGGTAAGAGGAGGCTGATTCAGGCACCAGTCATAAAATCACCCATATGGGGGGAGGGATAGCTCAGTGGTTTGAGCATTGGCCTGCTAAACTCAGGGTTGTGAGTTCAATCCTTGAGGGGGCCACTTAGGGATCTGGGGCTAAAAAATTGGTCCTGCTAGTGAAGGTAGGGGGCTGGACTCAATGACCTTTCAAGGTCTCTTCCAGTTCTAGGAGACTGGTATATCTCCAATTATTACTTTATTACCTAACAGCCCTGTGCGTGGGACACTGAGCTGGGATTTGGGAGACACAGAGTTGAGTCACTGCTCTAGAGCAAAGTCTTGAATGCAGGTCTCCCCCATTCCCAGGTGAATGCCCTAACCACCAGACTGTAGGGTATGTGGGAAGGGGTCTTTCTCAGTCTTTCCTGTTGAAACTGTTCCACTTGGTATAAATACTTAACTCTCATTGGAGTGGAAACTGGATGCCCCTCCGTCCAAGGCATGTGCCATAACCACCAGGCAATGCTCATTCTCTGGTCAATGACTAGTCAAGTATTGACAGCTTCAACAGGAAAGAGTCACACCCTATAATGTCCCATAGCTTGGTGGTTGGGACAAGCACCCCAATGGAGGGAGACTTGGGTTCAAGTTCTTTCTCCAAAGTGGAGATTTGAACCTGGGTCTCTCACCTCCTAAGTGAGTGCCCTAAATACTGGGCATGAGGGGCCTGGCACCAGCTCCTTCTCATGTGTTCTTGTGAATCTAGTCCCTCATTTCCTCAGCTAGTGAAGGTAGGGGGCTGGACTCAATGACCTTTCAAGGTCTCTTCCAGTTCTAGGAGATTGGTATATCTCCAATTATTACTTTATTACCTAAATGAAATGTTTTGTTCTACCTGAAATGGAACTTTTCTGACTCTTTTTAGAATTTTCAGTGAAATTTAAAATTTTGGTCAAACCAAATTGTTTTCCATTTTTTTGGAACAGCCAGCTAACCAAAACAATATCATTTACACAGCAAGGTTTTAGTCTCTGCTTTCCCAAGATGATGCCAAGCTGCTCATCTACATGACTGAGTCTGTAATTATCCCCAGATGGCAAACCTTTGGGACACAATATCGAACTATCATCCAGTAAAATTTTAGGGGATGTAATGTATGAAGAGGATGCTGAGATACCATTAGCATAATTTCATATTTGTCATTAGCAACTTTAAGACAGATCTGATACACACAGGCCTGGATGTCCTGGCTAGGACCAAACAGGGATTGCTATGCGTCTCAGAAGATAATAGAACCTTTATATCTTCTGGCCACTAAGGGATGAGTGAAACAAAAGCAACAGATACCGGATAGCACAGCTAGTCAAATAATTCATAACAAATCATTTATTAGATTATTTAATTTCCTTTTTATGTTTGTAAAATGGTCAGATAGATTGTGATTTTTTTCTCTAATTTATACATCATTCGAAATTATTTGCTGAATAGCTTCTGTGACAAATTCTTGTGACAATTTCACTGCGAGGATTTGATACTTGAAATGCCACCTCTAAAGACAGGCATTCTGTTTCTTCATTGGTTAGAGGCACATCATTATTAGAATCAGGTTTTGATTGAATAACCATAATTACAAATTTTGAAACGTACTGTCTGAGAATGTTATGCAATATTCACTTTAAATGTTGCATTTTTGAATTTAATAATGGTATTAATAACATGAGATCAGAAAATCAGCTCAGTTGGAATTATTTAATCAGAGATTATTAGATTAATATAGCAGAATACAGAAAGAAAGCATACTTTACCAAATCCTCCATAACTAGTGAAGTGATAGCAGGTTGTCCACTTCCATCTTAACTCCCCAAATGTTTTCCCTTTTATAGCATGTGGGACAAAGAAATTCCTTTGTGGGGAACTGAAGATACGTTCTCACAATTGATCCCACTATGTGTTTTGTTTTTAGATATTTCAATTTATCTCACTTTACTTCTGGAACATTTTTATAGTATTTTAGTTTACATGATTGATAAGCTATGGGATTTTAAACCATTCATAAGTACTAAAAACAAGCAACTTCTAATGAATTAAAACAGTGGTCCCCAACCTTTTCGTCTGGCAGGAGCCAGACGAAGGACTGTGGCAGCGGTCGAGCATCCGCCAAAATGCTGCCGAATTTCAGCGGCATTTCGGCAGCGACGCTTCTCGATGACGTCGCTTGTCGGCGGCAAGCGGCACTATCCAGAGGCGTCGCCGCTGAAATGCCGCCAAATTTCGGCGGCGACACCTCTCGATGACGCCGCTTGTCAGTGGCATTTCAGCAGGCACCGCGTTGGGGACCCCTGAATTAAAACATCTCTTTATCATGTATTATTTTATAAATTACAGAAAACATTTTAGTACCAAATATGCCTTAATAATCACAAAACATATTTGGATTATAAATCCTCCTTATGTATTGACCATTTTGTTCATTACACTACACATTTGTAGTAACCGGCATCCTTTGTTAGTTGCATATATGGGTATGTCTACACTACGGGATTATTCCGATTTTACATAAACCGGTTTTTTAAAACAGATTGTATAAAGTCAAGTGCACGCAGCCACACTAAGCACATTATTTCAGCGGTGTGCGTCCATGTACCAAGGCTAGCGTCGATTTCCGGAGCATTGCACTGTGGGTAGCTATCCCGTAGCTATCCCATAGTTCCCACAGTCTCCCCAGCCCATTGGAATTCTGGGTTGAGATCCCAATGCAAAAACAGTGTCGCGGATGATTCTGGGTAAATGTTGTCACTCAATCCTTCCTCCGTGATAGCAACGGCAGACAATCATTTTGCACCCTTTTGCCCTGGATTGCCCTGGCAGATGCCATAGCATGGCAACCATGCAGCCCATTTAGCCTTTTGTCACTGTCACTGTATGTGTACTGGATGCTGCTGACAGATGTGGTACTGCAGTGCTACACAGCAGTATTCATTTGCCTTTGCAAGGTAGCAGAGACAGTTACCAGCTATAGCACCGTCTGCAATTGGAAATTGGCGATGACGTTTATCAGTCATTTTGCACCATTTGCAATTGGAAATTAGCGACGACGGTTATCAGTCCTTTTGTACCGTCTGCTACTGTCATGGGTGCTTCTGGCTGGCCTTGCTGAGGTCGGCCAGGGGCACATGGACAAAAATGGGAATGACTCCCCAGGTCATTCCCTTCTTTATGTTTTGTCTAAAAATAGAGTCAGTCCTGCCTAAAATATGGGGTAAGTGTACTAGAGAACCAGAGAGCACAGCCGCTCTGGGTCAGAGCCCCAGAGATCCCGCAGAAATGATGATGCCATTCTAGGGGGTGCCCCTGCAACAACCCCACCCATTGCTTCCCTCCTTCCCCAACCTTCCTGGGCTACATTGGCAGTGTCCCCCCCATTTGTGTAATGAAGTAATAAAGAATGCAGGAATAAGAAACACTGACTTTTTAATGAGAGAAAATGAGGGGGAGGCAGCCTCCCGCTGCTATGATAGTCCAGGCAGTACAGATTCTTCATTAGACATGAAAGGGGTGGAGCTGATGGAGCTCAGCCCCCAGTTGCTATGAGGAGGACGGTTTTCAATCCTTTTGCACCGTCTGCCGGGAACGACCAGGACTCATTCCCATTGTTGCCCAGGCATCCCCGGCCGACCTCACCGACGCCAGCCAGGAGCACTCATGGGATGATGAAGATGGTTTTCCACCATTTTGTACTTTCTGCCATCAGGAAAGGAAGGGGAGGGGATGCTGCTGTTCAGTGCCACAGCACCACGTCTACCAGCAGCATGCAGTAGACATACGGTGACACTGAAAAAAGGCAAGACGATTTTTTTTCCCTTTTCATTCACGGGGGAAGGGAGGGAGGTAAATTGATGAGATATATCCTGAACCACCCAGGACAATGTTTTTGACCCTTCAGGCATTGGGAGCTCAGACAAGAATGCAAATGCTTTTCGGAGACTGGGGGGACTGTGGGATACCTGGAGTCCTCAGTCCCCCCTCCCTTCCTCCATGAGCGTCCATTTGATTCTTTGGCTTTCCATTACGCTTGTCACGCAGCACTGTGTTGAGTCTCTGCTGTGGCCTCTGTCTGGAGATTTTTTCAAATGCTTTGGCATTTCATCTTCTGGAACGGAGCTCTGATAGAACAGATTTGTCTCCCCATAAAGCGATCAGATCCAGTATCTCCCGTACAGTCCGTGCTGATCAGCGCTCCACGCTGGGCAAACAGGAAATGAAATTCAAAAGTTCGCGGGGCTTTTCCTGTCTACCTGGCCAGTGCATCCGAGTTCAGATGGCTTTCCAGAGCGGTCACAATGGTGCACTGTGGGATACTGCCCGGAGGCCAATACCGTCGAATTGCGGCCACACTAACCCTAATCCGACATGGCAATACCAATTTCAGCGCTACTCCCCTCGTCGGGGAGGAGTACAGAAATCGGTTTTAAGAGCCCTTTATATCGATATAAAGGGCTTCGTTGTGTGGACGGGTGCAGGGTTAAATCGGTTTAACGCTGCTAAATTCGTTATAAACGCGTAGTGTAGACCAGGCCTCTGACTCTGTTGACCTCTAGAGAATTGTGTCCAAATGTCCAGAGTAAGAGATTACATAAATACAATTATTTTTTATTTGGTCACCTACTATTGTTGAAGTTAAATACAAAAAAAACCTCTTCAGTTTGATAGGTACAGAGCACTAGATGTTATAGATACAATACACTTTGGTTTATACACAGGAACGATTGATATAAAGAATAGTAGAGGCTATATTTACTAATATCTTCCAGCAAACATTCTTTATGAAATTATTAGAATAGTGAGTGGAAATAACTCCAAAAGTAGAGTAGACCCAGTCTAGATACACTTATTTTAAAAATTGGAATTTATTTTCAAATTTTCAGTATTCATCCAGCTCTTCTGAATAGCATATAATCTAAAAGGACTCATGAGATAATGAATTCTTTAGTGTTTGCAATTTCTCATTGTTGTTATTGAGTTCAAGTATGATCGATGTATACGTTTATACTTCCTGCAGTAATATTAGCATCAGCCCTAGCTATGTGCTACTTGGTTTTTATCCAATATGATGATCTGCTCATAAATGCCAGAGCATCTTTAGTAGAACACCAGATCAAACACCTACACGTTTTGCAGAAGTTTGAACACCTCTACCCTGATATAACGCGATCCGATACAACACAAATTCGGATATAACGTGGTAAAGCAGCGCTCCAGGGGGAGGGACTGCGTGCTCCGGTGGATCAAAACAAGTTCAGTATAATGCGGTTTCACCTATAACGCGGCAAGATTTTTTGGCTCCCGTGGACAGCATTGTATCGGGGTAGAGGTGTATTTGGATTTAGAACCAGAATTGAATTGCAAACCTATATCAGGCAATTGCTCTTTTGCTGCTAACCTTCCAGTGCTGGACCCACACCACAGTGTTCTTTTTCCAGTTTTCATCCTAACTGCTCTTTTAGACTCCAATATGGGGCTATATTGAAAGTTTTACTAAAATCTGGCCAAACTTTCAAAAATAGGTGATAAAGTGTTCCAGGGATTGGCAGGAGAGGGATAACATTCTACGTAAAGGGAAAGAACACAACTGTATCTGCTAAGAGCAGTAATTGTCGTCAAATTTGGCCTGTGACTAGTTAGGGCTACCTGATATTATGAGTTACTGCCTCTGTTAAGGGAAGGAGGAAACTGCTAATCTATTTAAATAACTCAAACAGTGGCTGTGTGAATGTTGTTTCTTGGTGGTGGTCATTTAGAATCCAATTTGAAGGTTAAATTTTTAATTAAAAATCTTAACTATGGAAAGCATGTATTCAGACCAGAGTTTCAAAAAGTCCATGCACTTGGACTTACAGCCACAGGCAGTCATGCGATAGCTTAAGTTGCCTTGTTAACACGAAGACATTTAAGTTCCCTATAAAAGAGGCACATGCAGATATCCCTATAAAGTTATGTATTCAAAAAGGGGAACTTCATGTATGCAAGATGTCAGTTCTAATAAACCTTCATCACTTTTTATGTGAGGTATGAACTTTATGCTTCAGGCTTTGCATGTTTTGTCACCATAAAAAATAGGGGGAGGAGGGAAATGCCACTCTTAACCAATAGTACCTAAAACGGATGGTTTGCAAAATCTGTTGTAGAAGCTGAACAGCGTTATAGTGTTGACAGTTCCCTTAGTGTAACTAAATGGCACTGACCTAAAGAAGCCTCATTCATTAATTCATTCAAAAACCGTACACAGGGGACCACACATTCTGCCAGCTCCTCCAAAGGGCTCACCAGGCTCTTCTCACTTACTATAAATGCGGCAGAGAGCGTTAATTGTACAGCTAAAGAGTAATCAGCGGGTTGCAAGAAATCATGCAGAACATGTGGTAAACTATTTAGCACATTGAAGCAAACCTGCCTCAGTCAGTGCTACAGTGTGACCTACAACAGCACTCAGATCTTGGTAACAAATCATTAGCAGATGAATGTGCCTGTAATTAATGAGCAGCCATCTCCTCCAGGAGCTTAGTCAACACAGGGAAAGGAAGAGACAGACTGAAATCACTAGGGTGAATTGGAGTGAGTGCTGTCTCTGAACGGGGCAAAGGAGACCCCTTACTCTGCAGGGCCCTGCAATGCACCTGGTGCCTCCCTGCCCCTGCCAAACCACCTGGCCTTGGAAGGAGAAAACTGCAGGGAGGTGCCAGCAGCTGCAGGCGCAGCCAAAGCAGGTCCTGTCTGTCAGCCAGAGAACTTTCTATAGTTTTGATTGGACTTTCTCTGCACTGTGCTGATTGCTGTCTGCTTTGAAACCTCTCCTTTTCTCACAGTTTCTTTACATCAGATGTAAGATTGTCTACACTTGTGCCTCTTACACTCTTCTCCACTGCCCTGTCCCCCTCGCCTCCTTTCCTTTCACTGCCCCCTTCTCCCTTTGCATTTATCTTATTTCTCCCCACACACTGTCGTTTTTTTAAGATCCTCTGAACTACTTCTCTCCCTATAAAAAAAAGTTTATTTGCCTGTCAGTTTCAATTTTTAAAACAGTACTAGACATCGTAAAACAGACTGTAGAAAATACTAATTGACAAAGAGTATAGTCAAATCCTCTAAAATATTATCTGAAATAGCTTGAGGTATATGCGATTTTACTATGTCGGAAGTGGACAATGTTTTGATAAATCGCTTTTGAATGTATACCTTACTTCAGTGTAGTTATTGATACAGCTCCCTTTCCATTTGTTAAAACAATTCTCCAAAATAAACACCGCAGGACTAATCATTCCTTAAAAAATAACCAAACTCTTTCTTCATTCATTCACATTATACCCTGGCACTAGATTATTTTATGTAGAACACTACAGTTTACCGCTCTTTAAATACATGCACTTGTAAAAGCAGATTTCTGATGGGAGCTAGCTTGGGGATGGGGGAGAACACCATTTTTCACTCAGTACAAGTCCCTTCCCAAACCCCCTAATCAAAAAGCCCTTTATTAACAATTAAAACCAGTGGTATTGTTTCCATTTTCTGTTTGTCACTTATTTTAAAAGGTTGATTATATCCCCCCCCACCACCAAGCACATACATACTGTAGACAATATTTTATGTAGTCACTAGTCCAGTTGTCAACCCAATTTGCCAGTGTCAAACATTTAGAAAGGAACAATCAGTTGCACACATACAAAATGGGAAATGACTGTTTAGGAAGGAGTACTGCGGAAAGGGATCTGGGGGTCATAGTGGATCACAAGTTAACAGTGTAACATGGTTGAAACTCCTCCCCTCCCTCTCCCCCTCCCCCCACATCATTCTGGGATGGATTAACAGGAGTGTTGTAAGCAAGACATGAGAAATAATTCTTCTGCTCTACTCTACACTGATTAGGCCTCAACTGGAGTACTGTGTCCAATTCTGGGCTCACCATTTCAGGAAAGATGCGGGCAAATTGGAGAAAGTCCAGAGAAAAGAAATAGAAATTATTAAAGGTCTAGAAAACATGAACTATGCAGGAAGATTGAAAAAAATGGGTTTGTTTAGGTTGGAGAAGAGAAGACTGAGAGGGGACATAACAGTTTTCAAGCACATAAAAGGTTACAAGGAGGAGGAAGAAAAAATGTTCTCCTTTATCTCTGAGGATAGAACAAGAAGCAATGGTCTTACATTGCATCAAGGAGGTTTAGGCTGGACATTAGGAAAAACTTTCTAACAACCAGGGTGAGTAAGCACTGGAATACATTACCTAGGGAGGTTGTGGAATCTCCATGATTGAAGATTTTTAAGAGCAGGTTAGACAAACACCTGTCAGGGACGGGCTAGATAATACTTAGTCCTGCCATGAGTGGATGGTCATTTCTAGTCCTACAAGTCAATGAATGTATTTTATTTTCTGCTTCCTAACCCATCAAATGCATCTGATTCACTGCATTTATAGATTTCATGAGATTAACATGATTTAGAAGGGGGAGGATGAGGTGAAAATATTCCATTTTTAAAGAAAAAATGGCACTCACAAAACAAAGACAAATTCAGGGTATTTATAAACCCCATGTGACCAGCTTTTGATAGAAATAGAGCCATCCCCTTTCCCAAGGATTGTATATGATTTTCTCACTTGCAGTTATTCTTGGTTCCGACTTCGGATGAACAGCTAGCATGGGGATAGGGTGTGGGTGCTATCTAGAAAGGCGTTATGTTTGGGATTGAAATGGGAAATATGGGGAGAATGGAAGGGACGGGGGAAGAGGGACACAGCCAATTACAAGTCCCTTACCCACTTGCAGCAAGTTGTCTAGTAGGCAGATGCTGCAGTGGAAGGGAGAGGGTGGCCCAGGCTTCCCTTGGAGAAGAGAGGAACTGCCATGGGTTCTGCAGGAGGGCCCTGCAGGTAGAGCGGGACCTGGTACCAGCCGGGCTTCTCCCTCCCAGAAGGGCAGGAGTGCCTACCCTGCCCATCCCCCTTGCTGGGACCCACAGTGGTTCCTCTCCATGCTTTGGGATATTTGGAGCCAGCAGGAAGAGCACTCCTAGTAATGAGCCACCCAAGATGCATGTCCACAAGGTAGGGCTAAAGGGGAACATTGGTTGCAATGCTACTCAAATTTGGCCCCACCATCCTTCTGTCCATCTGCGAAGAGTAGCACGGCCAAATTTGACTGGCACTGTGAGTTTTCAACCACAGGGTCACAGTTTGCAAACCAATGGTTGAAATGAAGGGGCAAAAGAAGACCTGTAGTGACTTAGTATGGGTCAGACAATTTATTATCAAAATAAGGGACTGCTGACAACCCTACTTTTTGAGCCTCCTAGGGCCCTCTAAATTGCATGGGACCCTGTACACTGGCACCAGCTGAATTGGCTAATCGGCTGACAGAGCCCTAATCTTGTGTCCGTCTTGTGTATTTAGTGAGCGCTTCAGGGTAGGGACCATCTGCTGCTCTGTGTTTATACAGTGCCTAGCACAATGAAGCCCCTTGCTCTTTATTTTTTTAGGCACTACTGTAATAAACATGATTGATAATACAATGTGTGAAGTCTTCTTAAATAGTCTTGATTATTCTGTTTTGAGTGAATATAAACTTAATGTTGGGTAAACTGATGTCTTTACTGCTTAAATGTTTATGGACATATAGATCCACCCAAACTGGACATTTTTACTATAGGACAAGGAATTCTGGCTTGGAAACAGAAACAAAGATTCTGCCATTCTTGTTCATATTACTAAAAAGTTTTGTGACAGCAATCCTAACGGCAGTCACCTTACAGACCCAATCCGAGAGATGCTGGGTGCCCTCAATACTCACTTTGATGGGAATTGAGGGTATATTGCACTCATCAGGAACAGCCTACCAAAATTAGTAAGTACGTGCATAAAATGGCTGCATGCACATGCAGTTGCCCATTTTATGCAAACAAAAGCAAGGAATTTTTGTGTGTGCAAATGAAGCTGGCTATTCTTGTGTACATTCTGAGGGTCTGGCTGAAAATGTAGCACAAAGGCCTAAATCTTGTCCTGCATTCATAGGCACTGTAAGGGCTTCTTTATATGATGCTTTAGCCCGCAACAAAGGGGTGAAAATTTTAGTCTGCACTAGCAGATTGCAACCCTAACTATCCTGTATGAGCCCTGCTGGTGCACACACTAAAAGTTCCCTTGTACATATTAGCATAATATTATTTGAAATGGGAATGTTTAGTGCATACCAGCAGGGTCCACGTGGGCCAGTTAGTGCAAGACATACTAGTGCAGACTGAAATTTACACCCTTCTGGTGTGAACTGTCCGAAATAGATTGCGGTTCGATCAGCTTTATATTGGGAGAGGAAAATCAGGCAGGACCAGAATAAGGTGCAAAGCCAAGTGGCTGCGTTTATTTGGGGGGAAGTTACAACTTGGGCCAAGGGAGAGAGGCAATTTTTAGCTGGGATGTTATTAAACAATATAAACACACCCAAAAATCATTAACAATACAATTCTATACTGTTCACTGCACCACACTGGATAGGCAGACATACCAATCGCACAAGATAGGAATCAGGTTCGTCAGGGCGGTGCCCGGTGCAACACAGAAAAGGGACCCACAGGCCACTGCCTCAACCGCCCTTGCTTTCTCACTAAGGGTAAACCCAGAGTGTGGTGCAGCTGCAGTTGGGCAGATTCCACTTACACAGACCACGGGGACAGGAACCCCTTGGTCAGCTAATCCCCAGGTGGAGACAGCTCCCAGACACAAACACTCCGGACAAAGACAGAGCAGTGACTCACACACTTAAAACAGTTTACAATAAACAATTTCTTAAAACCTTAGAACAACTATACACCTAGGCAATTGTGCAATTATGAGCTCAATACTTTAATCCTTAACACTGTGTACACACTTGGTACTGGGTTAGGGAGGGGAAAAATAGGAGGCTAGATAAGCAAACTGCCAGAAATTAGAAAACAAATACCGCACTCCAGGCGCAGCTGACCAGCAGAGCAGACACCAGAAGCATGATGAGGTGCCAGGAACAGGTCCAAGGCGACAATGAAGACGACATGACACGAGCTAGCTATACTGGGAGGAGACCCTGGCCGAAAGGTTGATCAGGTCCTTCAGCTGACACGCGGATACTCCACACAATTTTGGGGGGAAACCTAGTTTTATAGAAAGGGTCTCACTCACTCGTGTCAACATCTGATTGGTCCCTGGTTCCCCCTCCCTCCAGGCTTCGAGCTGTTGCCCCCCACGCCGGCAGGATTTGCACATGGCACACTGGGGTATCTGGGCAGAATTAGGTCTCTGCATACAGTACTCTGGAGTTGCTGGGCAGAACTAGCCTGACCTCCAGACGACCGGGCCCAAAAAGAGCGGGAAAATGCATACTACGGAGTTGCTGGGCAGAATCAGGTCTTTGCACACTGCACTAGCCTGACCTTTAGACGGCCCAACAGAAAAAAAAAAAGCAGGAAAGTACACACAGCACTTTAGTGTTGCTGGGCAGGATTAGGTCTCTGCCCTTTCCTATGCAACAAGAACCTGGTCCAAGATGGAGGCTGCCTTGTCCTTTTAACAGGACAAGATGGCCGTGGACCGACAATTGGCCATACAGAGCCATAACTGAGTATCAGGTTGCGACATGAACTAAAGGGCTGTGTAGACAGATCTTAAAA
Source organism: Mauremys mutica (assembly GCF_020497125.1). NCBI lineage: Eukaryota > Metazoa > Chordata > Testudines > Geoemydidae > Mauremys > Mauremys mutica. The sequence goes on from NC_059078.1 coordinate 83,414,684, forward strand.
AGGAAAAGGGAATGTGAAGTTGCAAAGTGGAGCACAAGAAACCTTTGCAGTTCAGGCAGATGTGCAAAATGCAGCTGTTGTGCCCAAAGAGGATATGATGACATCTCTGTCTGCTTACTGCTTCATAGCACATTCTATGCAGCATAGTAGAAAAGATGTGAATCTAGAAAACGATTCAACAAGCCTATTATGTTGTTAATAACAGCAGGCACTAGCCAGAAGCGGTTAAATGCAGCATGTTGCTACTGCTCAGAGAAGCCGTAAACAGTGTCCTGCCCTTACTGAATTGGCTCGATTTGAGGTATCTTGGCCATGGTGGCAATGTATCTTTTATGCTGGACATAGTCAGTTGCCACTGTTGACCTAATCTCCCACCACTGAAATGAAATTTTGTCCCTGATGTCAATAGGTTCAGGATTGGGGCCAGGATGGCTGATATCAGCTGTCTCCTGATATTATTGCTGGTTAACTGTATACTTATATGATCTCCCTGTGGTGTTTGAGCATCTCCCCAAATTATAAAATGTACACACAGAGTTTATTTCTCTCCAGTCTGGAGCTAGATTGTATTCCATGATATTGTAAGAAGATGTATTTTAAAGGTATTTAGGCACCTAATTTGATATCAGTGAGAGTTAGATATGTAAATAAGTTCAAAAATCTTGACCTAGATCAAAGAAGTGGGTTTTGCGTTTTGCTGTGAATATGCTGAAGTTTGTAGTCACAGCTCACTGACACCCTGAACAGCCCCTGGTAACTGACAGCTCTTCATAGGAATCAGGTCACTTTTTAACCAGTTTATAGTCCTTTGATCTAGTAACTCCCAGCTTTGGCAAAATAAGACTTGCAACTTGTTGGAGACAGGAGCTAGGACCATTGATACTAACAGGTTCCCTGAATGTCTTTCAAGTATGTGCCCAGATGTTCTTATTTGGGACCATTGTGTTGCTTTGCTGCTTTCTCCAATTGAATTCAAACATTATAGGCATATCGTAAACATTCTACTACCCCAATATAAATTACAGTTTAGGTTTCATGTCACTATTCTTAGATTATTATGTGGCGGCTCCACATCAATTTCAGGAGGAGAGGCCCACCCTAAAAGCCAATAGGCTGGTGGTGGAGGTACTCACATGGTAGGTGGGACACCAGGTTCAAGCCTTTCCTCCATATCGGGTCTGTGGCTATTATGTGGTGTGTGGGTCTCAGTCTCTTTCTCAATTTTGTGTGTGTGTGCGTGTGGGGGGGAATTCAAAAGGTTTGGTTCTCTTTGGGTCTATATTGGAACAAAAACAAAATCTAAGGCCTGGTCTACACTAGGGTGGGGGGGTCGAACTAAGGTACGCGACTTCAGCTACGCGAATAGCGTAGCTGAAGTCGAACTACCATAGTTCGAGTTACTCACCCATCCAGACACCGCAGGATTGAAGTCCGCGTCTCCCCCGTCGACTCCGCCACCGCCGTTCACGGTGGTGGAGTTCCGGAGTCGACGGGAGCGCGTTCGGAGTTCGAACTATCGCGTCTACATTAGACGCGATAGTTCGAACTCCGAGAAGTCGAACGCTACGCGTCGACCCAGCAGGTAAGTATAGACCTACCCTAAGACTTTACCACTTCTCACAAAACATAATTGTTGTTTTTTGGCCAGCCCTCACTGTGACACATGCAGTAGTGTCTATTTGATTTCAGTTTCTTATTTATTTGGGTTGCAGTATAGATGTTGGCATCCTAACAATGAATGAAAGAATTGAACAGTTTTCATCTGGAAGATCTTTCTTGGGGCACAGGTGGGCCAGTAATGTGTGGGTGTGCTGGGGTGAAGCAAGAGGGTACAAGGAGCATATTCCCTTTACACTGACTTCTGAGTTTATCTTTTGCAAAGTTACATAATATGTGGGGGAAGCATGGCAGGATATGATCCCAGTGCTCCCTTCAGTTCTCTCTCTGTGTGTAAATAACACTCCTTTTGTTGCTCCTTGGTTTCTAAAGGAGTAGGACCAGGACTTGTGTTCCCATGCTACCATTGGCACTAGGTGCTGTGTAGGAGCACATGCTGTGCTTTTTTGGATCTGCAGTAAAAATCCTTGCAGAACACCTTTGTCCCCAGCCTTCCTGAACCATCCTATCCTGTGGAGACAGCACACTTCAGGAGCTGTCCTCTGAGATCCTGCTGCTTCAATGCGTGAGTTTCTGCAGTACTTTACAAACTTGTACAGAAAGTGCAACCTAAACCTTCTTTGTAACTATAAGATACTCCCTCTCTTTTCCTCTTTGTCATAGTGTCTGAGTGCATTCAAATATATAAAATAGTATTAACAATCTTTCTTCCTTCTTAGTCTGTGGAAGAAACAGCTTGATCAGTTCATTGGCTTTCAGGTACAGTACTTATTTGAGAGAGAGAGAAAGAGAGGGAGAATGTTGTGTGAGTATGAAGGATTTCTACCATCCACATTATTTTATTGCAAAACTGAAAAAGCTTCCCCTTAACAAAAGAAACCTTATTCATACAGCTAGGACAATCATTAGTAGATGAACTCTACGTTTTGGTCTTCTGCCCTACACTTAAAATATTTACTCTATATCCTCCATATTCAGCTGTCTAGAGATGAACTGGAACAACTGTTTTTGGTGGTTTTCACACTATCAAGAGCAGTGGATTTTGCAACTAAAATACTGAAATGCTATATATTACCTAAGCACCATTTAATGTCAGCATGGTGTTTCTGCGTGATGTGGTGATGAATATTGGAGCAAAAATGTCTCAGTGAAAATTCATCAAATGATTCTACTTTGCAAAGAAACCTTACATAGATTACAAAGTTTACCATATGCCACCTTTAGCCTTGGGAGCCATTCTTGAAGGAACAAAATAGTATACAATAAGCAATCAAACAATGATTTCGTCTCGCAGCGTCAGGCATGTGCTTTCAAAACCTAATTCAGAATGCATAAATACCAGTCCGGCTTTCAAAATGGTAGCATGTATATATATGCTCGAAACCTGTTTTGTCTAGCTTTCTGCTATGATGAAGATGATAATATAATGTTGGTATCCCAAACCTGACCCTTTCACTTCACAAATAAATTAGGAAGAAAAAATGCTATTACTGTAATTCTCCAGGCTTTTCCCTTAATATTTCACACATGAACTGCTACCTAGCTCATGTACCAGCCTTGAAAAGTTAATGAGCAATAATCTATGGGGTACTATTTAATAATAATCTATGCCTCTCTTTTTAACAACCTGATTACTGGACTGCATGGAAATATGAACAGATGGTAGTGTGGATTTATGATTATTGGAAGTAGCTGGGAAAGGTAATTTACTCCTATCATCAATGTCAAATCCATAAGCAATTCAATCAAGCAAAGATATACATCTGGGTTACCACAGTGAAATCTGTATAATAATTGTGGTGCTATCTGATTCCAAAGAAACTCTCTTCTAATCTTTTGTTCCTTAAAAAGATTTGTTATTTACTCTAGTGGGCGGTGTTAGAGAGGCCTGAATATCTGTGGAAAGGCAGAAAGACTGGCAAGGCTATTAAATGGAGCTCACAAGTTAGAAATGAAACAAGCTATTACCGCATAATCTGCTTGTGTGCTCATTTTCTGATGAAAACCAACATGGACAATAGAACAAGAGATCTTTTCAAAAGACAGGAATACTTTTTATCAAGACTGACCATCTTTCTTTTTAACTAAACTCATGCATAATTGATTATGCAGGTCTTTTTGATCACATGGTCACTGGACTGATCCAGGATTGATACCTGAGAGTAGATAAGTCATTATACTTCTCTGGGACTTGTGGGACTCTGTGACCCATAATCTATATTGCTTCAATCCTTCTGTAGTCTCTCATTTGCAAAGCAAAACCTTCTCCATTATCACTTAAGTAAGAACATATCTATGACTGTCCACAGGACTCTTTCCAATTTTTTTTTTGTTAAAGGTAGTATAGCTAAACTGATACATTAATATAATGAATTGGATAAAACTGATTGTCTATTTACATTAATTCTAAATATCACTCTACTTGGAGGTGTTTACGTGTTTTAAATCTAGTGAATCTGTTCCAATATCCTATGGACTGTTCAAGACAAAATGGAAGTCCCAACTTAATCCTGAATTTGTAGGGGGGAGTTGGATTGTCTTATTCTGGATACCATTTCTAGCACGGGAAAAAGCCATATGGGCTAGTGTCAATGCACCATCCTATTTTGGCTTTCATTTGAAAGACCACTGCTTTGGTTGGAATCTGATAAACTTCCAAAACTAGTTGAATGTGCTTTGTTGAATAATAAACTCATACATTAGAGAGAGAACAGAGCTACTGGGTCACTTCATCTCATCCCTGTGGTATATTTCCTTCTGTTTTTGCTCATCTAGTTTTATGTGTCTCCAGGGATGAAGCTTCCACCATTTCTTACAGCTCTGTGTCAGGAAGCTTTTCTTGATATTTAGCATATATTTTCATTCTAGAAGAGCTCTGGTTGAGGTACTGCCATAATATTTTTGTTTGTTTGTTTTCCTGCTAATTCTTTAGAGGAAAAAGTTTTAAGGTTTTGTGAACTCATCCAACAGCATATAGTTAGCAACAGAAATATTTGATGTAAATTCAGATATTTCAAACAATCTCATCAAAGCTGCCAATAACTGTCATTAAATCAGATCTCCCTGTAGAGTTTATCACTTTTTCTTTCAATGTCCCTAAGATCAGCCTTTCTTCTTTGTGAGATAGCTCCCAAGTGACTTCTTTAACTGCAGCAATCCATTTCTCTTTGTTAACTCAAGAAGCATTGAAGAGCATTGGATGCTTGTATGAATTAATTTCCACCAAAACCACATATTTCAGGGAGGAAGTGCAAATAACTTTCTCATGAGTACAAGGTACTTCCCCTTACAAGAAATATAATTTGAGAAATACAGAAAAGCCTAGGACTTAATAGACATGATGGACAACCTCATTGTTACCACTGAAAGAGTAGTCCTTATATCACACAGAATTACAAAATAGAAATGGAGAATACTTTTCTTCCAATGTGTTTTTTGAAAATCACTGATGACCTGGACTTGAATTCCAAATTTGACTACAGGGCCACAGAATAAAAGCTTTAAATCAACATGTGAGCTTTCTTCATTGAGAAATGTCCATTCTCCCAAGCTGGTGGGGCAACTATGACCACCGGAGTTCCTGCTTCATTTTCAGCAGGCAGCAAAGCAGACCAGGTAGTCCTCCTGCTGTTCCTGGAGAACAAAAAGAAGCAGTGGGAGGTGTGTGCAGTTGGATCTGCAGAGGTGACTGATGATATTAAAAGAGCAGCAGCAAGACCTGCTTCAGAACCTGCAAAAGGAAACAATCAGTGGCCACAGTACTGCGTAGGAAAAATATATTGGTGGGAAGGCCTTAGGCCTACATTTGAGTGTGCAATGCCTGTTGGCAAGTGGGGAACATAAGGGCAAGCATTTCTTATGTGAACTGGGATATGAAGGCTTGCTTTGGGGTCCAGAGCACAGGATAAACAACAGAAGCTCGGCCTATTGTTAAAGAGTAGACAAGAGGCATAGGTCTTTGGTTTTGTTTGTTGGGAAGTGAACTTGTAAGGAGTTGCTGCCCTCAGCAGAAAGTGAACTGCAGATAGAAAAAAGGAAGCAACAGACAAACAAAGGAGTGGATCTCCAGCAGCACAAATTCAGTATTTATTTAGCATGTGCATAGTCACTAGCCAAGTGATGGCATCTTCAGTGGCGTGATGCAGTTCTTCTAGGCCACCGCTGAACCTAGTCAGCAGACATTCATCAACGATGTGCATCATCATATGTGTTGCATCGCAGCGGCACAAAGGGCTTGTCATGAAGGCCCTAGCAATACTGGCTGGCTGCACAGTTACCTTGCCCAGTCCATAACCTGTTCAATTGGGACCATTGGCAATGGGGCAGGTCAAAGCCAGGCGGGCAAATTGTGGGGTCAGCAACAAGGGACTGGTTGGGGATTATAACAGATATCGATTCCTCTTGCCAGAGTGTTCCTGCCCTTACATCCTGGTGTGGCGGATGAGACCATAATGGGCGACATAACGGCAAACATGCAGCAGGTGGTTTAAAAAGGTCATTGTGCAGTGGCAGGCTTGAGTTGGTGAGTACTTTCTCCAGTAACTTGCCAGTGGCAACCTCTCATCTGATGATGATCAGTGGCTGTAGGTAAAGCAGATCTGGTGGTGATGGCAGTGGTTCTTACAGCTACTCACCCAATAGGAGTCTACAGAAATATGGAGGAGAGGAGTACTATTCCTGAGACAAACGGGGTCAGAATTAGATTGAATACAGATGCTGTACAATCCACTGTGGGGATGCAGACACTGCCTCAAATGCTGTGGGGGAATGTGTGGATGACTGCTGACCCTCTACAGCTTGCTGGGGGTTGAGCAAGAAACTAGATGAAAAAGATGAAGGCCCTTGTAGAGAAGGTATTGAAGGAGACCAGGACTGAGAACGTGGTCATGATAGCAAAAGTCTGCAAAAGAATATGGTGGCATTGGACCATAGCTTTCAGGTGACCTTAGAAGCAAAAGAAAAGTGTGGATTCAAATTCCAGGTTAGATGAGAGATAATGAGAAACTGGGGCTTCACATGTGCATAGATAGGGTTACCAGATGTCCCAATTTTATAGGGACAGTCCCAATATTTGAGGCTTTTTCTTATATAGGCACCTATTATCCCCCCCCCCACACACACCCCTCCTGTCCCAGTTTTTCACATTTAGTACCTGGTCACCCTATGCATAGAGGACATCCAGAATGAAAGGGACCATCTGCTTCAATAGTGGGTGAGTGTGATGATGAATTGGATGACCTGCACACCTAGGTGTGCCAGTTCTGACCAAGTGTTATAGCTGGTGGTGTGTAGGTAGGGATCTCTTACCGGCAAACATCTTCTGCAAGGTTATATCAAACGATTGTGTGTCAATCTAATGAATGCAGAGCATGGGAAAATGATATATCCGAAGTGTAGTAAACAGCTGAACAGTAATATTGTCATCCTATCTATAATAACCATAGCAATTACTTTGGTAGTATTGTGACAGCCAATAATGTATTTAGGAGACCTTTTTTTTTATACATAACTAAAATCAAGACTATGAAACAACATGGCTGATTACAGTTTTTACCAGATCATGCAAATTCTGCACTGGTAGGTACTAAAGAATCACTGACTAAAGAATCACCCAATCTGACTTGAGAACCTCTTCAGTTGATGACGGCGATACCAAAGACACCAAAGGAGACTTGAAAGCCAAGAAGTTTATAACACAATTGATGAGTTGAACCCAAATGATAGATTCAGTTCTTGAAAAGGGGAGGGAAAGCTTTAAGGCTTCCAGAAACAACATGTACCACAGCTTCCTTACAGCTGAAACTTGCACGTCTTACGTCATCATATACCACCTTTAGATAAATCAGCTCTCAGAATCCATAGAATTAAACACCATCTCATTTTAGGCCATCTTGTTCATCTCTCTATTAAAGCAGCCTTCGCATTGTTTTTACCTGCTTTAGTTTTAGATGAGCCAAGTGGTAGGGATTCCATGATTTCTCTTAGGCAAACTATTTCATTATTCTCATGTATAGAGATGTTTTTCCTGATGTTGGAGCAAATCCTGATGCTGGTGCTGCATCTGATTGGAGGGGCTGAAGCTCCATAGCCCAGACTGGCTCTGTGAAAATTCCCCTTTCCAGTAGGTACAAAGTCATTGCACAGTCACCTAGAGTTGTCCCAAACATTTTGAGTATGCTATTACTGAATTATAACTCACTGCTATTATCAATATGTCTGCAACATAATCCCATCCCTGCACTTTTTCTTCCTTTCAAGCCTCTCTGAAGAGTCAACATTAAAGATTTCCAACACTTACACACAGTGGTGTATGAGATTTTCACACCTTCACCCTATATTTAAAATATCAGATACCAGTGGCAATGCTGCAAATGTTGACATTCAATGGTTTCTGCTGTGCATAGATTGGATATCAACTAGCTAGTTGTGTGCATTTCTCCCATCAGATTTCTCTTATGCCCACTACATCAGACTCTGTTATTTTGTTTGTTTCCCAGGGTCTTTCATTTGTGTAGAGCCACCTGATTAGGAACAGAATGAATGTGTGCTGCATTTTAAATCTGGGAACAGTTTCCTCTCCACAATATTGTATGTTGTGGGATTACTGAGTTAAGAAAAATCTTCCCCTGAGATTTTTCTAATACTTCTACACAATCCCTGCTAAAGGTGACTAGCATTGTTTGAATTTCAAAGTCAACATTTTAAAATTCAAAAGAAATCAGAAAAGATTTCAACAACTTTTGCAAAACCAAAAAATCCCTCTGATTCTGCCAACTTGGGATATAGGGTTTTTTTTTGTTTTTTAAATTTTGATTTAAAATTATGTCACATTTTCTCTCTTTTTAGCAAACCAGCTCTAATCTCAGCAAATTTCTCTTCTTAGAGACTGGAGCCTCATTTGTTTTAAACAGAGAATAATGAATTCAAACAGGTTACCAGCATTGCTGTTATTCCAAGCTGCATTAACTTTCCCCTTTCATTCTGCAGATGGTGTAGTTATTTGTTTCTTATCACCTTACCCCAGATAATTCCTTCCACCCCCCACTTCCATGTGTTTATCAATTATATGGTGATTTTGTTCAAAGCGTATGAAATCATCTAGCTGGAAAGTAAGAACAGAAATACTTCCCCTGAGTGTGTTTTCATCAGGTCTTGTTTTTCTTCTATCCAGAGTATGATTTTTGGGGGCTGGGGTGGAAAAGAAAGAAATGGGTGCTTGAATATTTAATAATTCCTTCAGTTTGGTCATGAATTTCCATCCCCAGTGACACATGTACTCTATATGATGAGCTGAGCATAGTCTATGACAATAGGATTAATAACTTTGTTGCTATCAAATGTTAAAACAATGTAAGGAACTACCTTTCCCTATCACCCAAGCATCTATACTGGTTCTACAGTACTCCTAGTCCTTGTTGGCACATGATCAAGCCCTCTGTGGCAATAACAGGTAATTCATTTAGATATCCAGCACTCTACTCACACTCTCCTGTCACTTGGTATAGTATCTCATTTCTGGCCTGAACCCAGCTTACTGAAGTCAATTTGGGAGTTTTTCTACTGACCAGTCCTTTGATGTAAAAGTTTTTTTTCCACAGTTGCTAATTTATTTCTTTTTCTGAAAAAAACAATTATCTTTTAAATATTTGATTTTTCAAATAGCAAGAATGAAATGGTCCATGTGAGATGCCTGTATTTTAATTGCAAGCTCTTGTTTATGAGAAATTGACATCCTCATTTCTTCATTTACTTTTGATTTGGATTATATTGTACTAAATTTTGAGTCGGCTTTGCCATATAATCTGTAAACATTTTATCAGCTGCTGCCGAATTCAATTAATATGTACCTGGCATTTATTTTGGAAAAGTAAAGTGACACAAATGAATAGTAAGCAGGACCTGAAATTCCTGGGTCTGATTGTGAGAATACTGCATCTGATTTACCAGCATGAGAAACAAATAATGTTAATTAGAGCTGGTTGAATTGTTTATTGTGCACTTAACCCTCTTTTTTTAGTTTGTGAACCAATCCTGATATCTACTAATGTAGAAATTCTTAATCACAATTTGTTTTCAATCTCTCAAATTGTCTCTGAAGGGAGAATTGCTCTGTACTATTGAGAGGTATTTGAAGATACTCCCTAAAAGATTTAATTTAATTTGGTGGTATAAGTACTTGCTGAATAGTTTATATAACAAAGTCCTGGCTGTGGGTTGTTCAAATACCATTCTGTTTGGCTTCTTGCTGTTAATTATTTGTGGTGTGTGATGTTGTAACTGGATAGGTAAAACTCTTTGAACTGGAGGAAAATATCATACTGAACAGCAAATAATGAAGAATACACATCTGTTATGAATTTTCAGACAATATTTTGTGCTAACATTCATGAAACTTTTGGAATTGGAGAACATGTTCAAAAAGAGACTGGCCGCTATCTGAATACTTGGTAATGGTCTCACAAATTACAGTACAGAGCATGCACTCTTCATGAGCAAATATGTGCAAATAGCTTTTTTGCATTTAATTTCCACAGTTTATCATAAACTTGGCTGTTGCGGGGAGATACCAAGGGGAGATGCCACAGGAAAATGCCTGTGGAAGCAGGGAAAGAATTAAGAAGGATTTGAAGGGAATTTTAATGCATGTCAGTCAGTTAGCAAGAGTTAGGCCAGCTGTAACCCTAATGACGTGAGACTTGTAGAAGCAAGGATAGTGTGAGGCGAGAGGAAAAGAACTGTGTAAAAAGTTATTACGACCTTGTACTGATAACCAAATATGCAGGCTGGTGTCTTCTAGGAGTGAGAAAAATAAGATAGAAGAATGGCTTATGTATAAACAAAATGCAGTTGTTGCTCATTATTGTCTGTATTATTGCTAGTTATTGTCTGTAACAAAGGTATAAATGCTTGCTGTAATTGTTTACCAGTTGAGAGACCTGTCCGGGACTGGGGCGACCCTGTGTCCTGGGGCACTCCCTCCCTCTATTGTAATTACTAGAGAAAGAATAAAGTATTTGATTTTGCTGCACCCAAAGAAAAAAGCGAGAACTGAGTTTTTCTCCGACATGCCTTTTGCTGCAAGAAAGGGTATTTCTGTTGAAACTGTGCCTCAGAAGTGGATTGTTTTTTCAATATTATGTCTTTAACATTTTTATATAATTTACAGGTAACAGGCATACCAGAAAAATACCATTAAATTGAGAAGAACCCTAACATTTCAAATAATGTCTCATGAAGTTTCAATAGAATGGAAGGGGAATCTGCTTTTCATGCTCTTGCCTAGTGCAGCTACTTCAGTGTCCAGGCAATTGATAAATGCTCAGGCCACTGTAATAATGATCCTGAAGTGGAACATAAGAGGGTCTGATTATTGCTGTATTATTTCTGTTGTGGTACTATCTACAAGCCCAGACGTGGGCAAACTACGGCCCACGGGTCACATCCAGCCCATGGGACTGTCTTGTCTGGTCCTTGAGCTTCCGGCCGGGGAGGCTAGCCCCCATCCCCTGCCCTGCAGCCTCAGCTCGCCGTTCCACCAGCGCTCTGGGCAGCAGGGCTGTGAGCTCCTGCCGGGCAGCGTGGCTGTGAGAGCCGCCAGGTGTAGAGTATTAAATTGCTCCTGGTAGGAATGTGCTACTTACAGAGCACCAGGACTGGCAGCCCTAAGTAATACACTGTAAGTAGCACATTCCTACCAAGAGCAATTTAATATACTACACCCCAGGTAGGGAAGGCTGTGCCTCCCCAAACAGCCTGGCCCCCACCCCCTATCCGCCCCCTCCCACTTCCTGCCCCTCTCAGAACCCCTACCCATCCAACCCCCCCTCGCTCATTGTCCCCTGACTGCCCCCTCCTGGGACCCCCCACCCCAACGACCTCCCAGGACCCCACCCCGCATCCAACCCCCCTGTCCCCTGACTGCCCCGACCCCTATCTACACCCCCATCCCCTGACAGGCTCACTTGGGGCTGCCACGCCTATCCAACCGCCCCTGTTATCTGTCCCCTGACTGACCCCGGAAGCCCTTGCCCCTTATCCAACCCCCCACTTCCTGCCCCCTTACCATGCCACTCAGAGCACCAGGACTGGCAGCTGTAAGTAGTACACCGTAAGTAGCACATTCCTACAGGGAGCAATTTAATACACTGCACCTGCCCTCCATACACTTTTGTAACCCTATGTGGCCCTCAGGCCAAAACGTTTGCCCACCTCTGTACAAGCCCCATTCATTGCTCTAGGCGCTATACAACAGAAGCAAGAGGTTGTTCCTGTCCCAAGGAGTCTGATACTGGGATATGACAATGAAGATCTGGTGACAAAGGAAGGGAACACTTATGGGTCAGGCAGAGCTAGCAAAAGGAAACAAAGGGCAAAAATCCTACCAAAGTGAATCAGAGCTATGCCTGTAAAAGAAATGCAGGGTCAGACCTGAAATGTAAAATCTATGTTTCCATGTCACTTAGCTGAGGGAAAGTTCTTGATATTTCAAAAACATAGTATGATAAACTTAAGATCAAAATTAAAACAAAACAATTGTTCATACTGCAGATTCAATCGAACACATTTAAAACAGAAAATAACTTGATTGATCTTTGCAGCAAAACATCTAGCCATTTACAGCAGCATCCACTGCTGTTTCTAAATTTCTTTTGCTCCTTTTCTTCCTCCAAACATTGGAGTGTCTTTATCTACTACTGCTTAAGACCTGATGCTGCAAGCTCCACTCTATAGATAGAACAGCTTTGGAAGCCAAAGGGAGTCTAGTCAATAGTGTAACACTGATGATTATGATATGGTTCTTGAAATTTCCTTTTTTTTCCTTAGCTTACGATCACCTTTCTTTGTGAAGTATTTCACCCATATATTCAGTGGGCTTTGGGTTTTTTGTTTTTGTTTTTTTTAAAGCACACTTTAGGCGAACTGTTATTTAACAGTGGTATCTGAAACTCCACTTTTTGCCCTGTGTTACCATATTAGGAAATAGTATCATGCTATTGGAGGGAAATCAAGACTTTTTAATGGAGATTACAATATAAAGGACACTACACATAAATAGGAGCTAGTCCTATACCCTAAAGTCAATAACGGTTTTAACATAGACTTCAAAGAGAAATGGATCATGATTATATATTGTATGACTATAGCCATCCTATGAGGATTACTGTTTTTTCTGCCATCAATCTCAAATATAAGAAATAAATAGAAATCAACAGACTCCTACTGCCAGTTGCCCTTTCTCTTTCCAAAGCAGTTTTATCATTTCATTTCCAAATCTGATTACTGACTGCTATTCATATGCACTTTAAAAAAACAATCTAATTAAGCATTTCTGGAAATCCATGCAACATCTCTTTTATGCACAGCTGAAGGAGTCAATGGGATTTTGATATTTAATTCCATTGGAGTAGATAAATAAATTGCCTTGTTTTATATAAAGAAATTCAAGTTGAAAATCTATTTGAACTCAGTTACTTTTTTTATATCTGGCTTGCTTGATAGCTCTACCTCTAAATTCAGCTTGCAGTAAAATAATACTGTTTTGCACAAGAGAGAGTCCAATACTTCTGGCCAGAATTTAGAACCATATGAATTAAGAGTTGGCACAGTGGAATAGTAAAGAAAATATTTTAGATTGGAAATAACCCTATTGCTGTGCATTTATCTCCAACCTATTTTTGCGTGAACCAATGATTTAAAACACATTGTGGAATAGAGACTTATCTTCCAAAAGTAATTTCTTGTACGTTATTTATACAAAACAATAAAATTTGGCAATTTCCCATAACTCTATATACTACAGTGTCAACATGTTAAAAGGTAATGTCATGACTCCCATGAGACCACTCACAATGTAACTAATGGAGTTATGTACATACTCTTTCTGGCACTCAGGACTCCCTCTATACAAAAGTAAAAACAAAAAACTAACAGGAGGTGGTCAGCCCAGGAGCAATATGACAGGGCACTCTGGGGGGACTGGCATGTCCCACAGGGAACTCTATTTTTTGGCAGTGTTTATATTTACAATCTAATGTTTATACATTGCTTTTATTGTGATGCTTGTTGAATTCAAGTGGTTTGGGTAGCTGTTATCCCTAAAATGTCTGCAAGTCTTCCTTAGATCTTTAGAGTGGTTACAAGTCATCTTTAGAGTGGTTTCAGGGATTCTTGTTCTGGGTAAGGGGTGGACAGCCTACCTTCCTCACAGTCCACATCATTAAAATGATCAGAAATGAAAGGTTATTTTTTTCCCATTATTCTGAGGCTAGATAGCTGATATAATCAATAAAATGCATCTCTACAAATTTCTCCTCTGTTAATGCTTCAAAGAGCATGACAGCTTGGACCACAGTCTGCAATAGGCCTCAGTGTCAAACACCTTTTCTTTTGCCTTGTCGAAACAGACAAAAAGGATGGGAACTCATTAGTTTGCATATTTTTTCAATGCAAACACCTGCCTTGTAATCCTGGGAGTAGTGAGTAATGGGGATGCCCCCTGGTTTACCTGTAGCTTCTTAGATTGGAAATAACCACAGAGGTATTCTTAAAATGACTGGTTAGCTTCTACTTGAATGCAAACATGAATCTCCTAGGGACTGTTTCATAAAGCATCCATTAGTACAAGGTTGTAGGTTATGGGCTGTGATGGCTTTGGAGACCCATCTATGTGCCACTCATGATTTTGTCTGATATTATGAACTCTGTATCTATTGTTTTCTGAGCACTATTTTGAGTATGACTATTCTGTACCTTCACACCTTGGCTCTGTAGCCTCCTTAAGAAACTGAAGACTACATGAGGTGTCGAGAAATTCTTGCACCTAACAGAGGGTTGACAGTGGAGGATCATTAAATTTGATGATCATCCAGTCCAGTAGAAGTACACTTGGAGAAAGACCTATCTATGGCCCAGGACAAACCAGTTCAAGTCTGGACTCCAAGCGGGTAGTGACCAAGCAACAGACCACCTGGCAGGGACATATGATCAATGAATGGGGATTTGAGGCTCATCAGGGAGGTCACCTGACAGGAGAGATGGAAATCTATAAAAAGAAAGGTTTCTCACTGGCCAGTTGGAGAAGAGACTAGAACCAGAACAGGAGGCTGTGCAGGAGGAGAAGGGTGAGAGGAAGGATCTTGGACTTCTTAGAGGATGCTGACCAGATTCTTGTGAGTGCTCAAGAGTGGTGAGGAAACAAAAGTATGGAATTGTGTATAGGTATTTCTTATTTTGCATTTTATTTGTATATTACTTGTACTGTCTGACTTAGTGATTATTCTAGAAATCCTTCTGCAAAGTCTGTAGCTGTTTCAACTATCATGTGTCCCTAAAAGGGTAATTTATAAACCAGAGTTCCCACTAAGGTGGAGCTTGATGTGTTTAAGTTACTGGGAGTCTTGTAGGGGAAGGTGTATCAGCCCTGGTCCTGAGGACTAGGACAATTGGGCCACAGGATCCACTTCTAAGGCAGGGTACCAAGTAGAGAATCTGTACCAGGAAGTATGCTGGACAGGCTGGAAGCAAAAGCTCATTGGAGCTGGCCTACATGCAGGAAAGCTGAAAAAATACATGAGTCCAACGTTGTAGATCCAAACACAGTAGACCGGTGAGTGTCAAACAAGGTGGAGCTTGATCAGGGCAGTGACATGGGCAAAGCACATAAAACAGAACACTTCAGGCATGGAAAGCAATTCCTGCATTCATGCTACTGATGCTTTCTCTGAAAATAAGCTATTTATCAAGTATGCCGAGAAAAGCCACTGATATACTGGTTTCTACGTGTCTGCTATTGAGTACAGTATACAGCAGAAAACCTTATCTTCTTTTAAATCTCTAGCAATTTAGTGTGCTATGTTGTTCTTCATATACATATCTCTTGTGAGGAGAGTGGAAGGAATAACTGTTTCATTTCTTGGTTCAGCCAGAGAACTGAAAAATATGAACAAATGCTCAGTTCCAAAAATTTTCAGAATTTGTCTATAAATTGAAAAAGTGCAGTCAGATTCAGAAAAACGTGTCAGCTTCAGAAAAATGGAGGCTTGATTTCTGGGCATCACACTTTAGGAAACATATGGCAAATTGGGGAATCTAGAGAAGAGCAACAAAAATGAGGAAAGGTTTAGAAAACTTCTGAGGAAAGGGCATGTTTAGTCTTAGATACAAGAAGACAGAGTGGAGACTTGATAAGTCTTCAGATATGTTAAGGACTGTTATAGATGACTGTAATCAACTGTTTTCCATGTCCATGGATGTAGGACAAGAAGTAAAGGGCTTAATCTGCAGCAAGGGAGATTTTATTAAAAGTGTTTCCTAATATCTAACCATAATTTACTATAAAATAAGCTCTGGAATAGGGTTCCAAGGGAGGTTGTGGAATACCCATCATTCGAGATTTTTAAGAACAGGCTAGACAAACAATCGTCAGGGATGTTCTAGGTTTAGATGGTCCTGCCTCGGGGCAGAGGAATGGATTTGATGACTTCTCAAGGTCCCTTCCAACCCTACATTTCTATGATTCTATGAAGGCAAAATAGGTACCACATCGTACAGCAATGGCTCTGGTAAGGATACTGTAAAACCTCCTCTGGGTCTTTAATGCTTTTCTAAGATGTCTGCTCATGATTTCCTTGTTGGGTGCAAATGAGTTTGTTTTCTTAAATGTAAATTCAGTTTAGTTCTTCTGAAATGTGCTGGATTCTCTACCTGGTAAATGGGTGTCCTTTCCTCAGTCACAGAACAGGTATAGAACAAGCTGCAGTTGTTCACTCTGTTTTCATTCTCAGGTGCAAATTCTCAGCTGGCACCAATCAGCATAGCTCCATTGAAGTCCAATAAACTCTCCTAGTTTACCATGACTGAGGTATTGTTTCTTCTTCTTAAATGGCATCTCCATCACTGAAAGCTTGCTACCATAGTAGCCCATTCTGTTTAGTCCTCTGCTAATCTCTTTGTGGATGAATAGTTCTTTTGATCCATCTTAGATAACACATCGTCCATTAAATATCTTTTTTTTCTGCCTCATGTTCTTCCTCCATCAGCTTTCCCTTCCAGTACCCATAAACATGCATAGCTCACTGAATCTCTTCAAATGTTTGACCTCAGTGCTATGACCATTCAGATTTGACTCCATTAGTAAGGGTTCCTACTATTGTCATCTACAGTGTTTTTATTTTCTTCTTCTTCTTTTGTGATATAGATTAGTGTTTCTCAACCTTTTTGATACCGGGGAACGGCTTGCTGCCATTCTAAACTGTGCGAGGGAGATCTCAGGGATCAGTGCTGGTCCGCAGATCGATCACTGAGAAATATCGATATAGAGAATGCTTTTCTAACAGAAGCTGCCTGAGTCCTCCCAACTCTTTTGACATGGGCTTAATATATCATTAAATTATAGTACAGTGACTTATGGTCTCGGATCTAATTTTCCAATAGTGACAGACGCAGAAGTCATTAAGAATATTTAAAAAAATGTTTTTGAAGGGAGTTTTTTCTTAAAATGAGGCCATTTGAGTCATATATGCTTTTTCATCTATTTTTCCTATGTCTGTACTCTTGCCTTTCCTCTCACTGGCCTGCTTGCTATTTCCAGTATTTTGCCACAAGTGAAAGTCACTGCTCAGGAGAGAGGCCCGGAATCAGAACTGAAGAGATGTTGTTGATTATCAGAGATGAATATTGGTTGAGATGTGCGAGCAAGATTGCATGGATGCTTTCTCTCCTGGAGCAAGGAAACATTATTAGCCCATCTGTTTCATAAAAACTGTTTCACTCAAAATACATTTAAAATGCAGCAATATAAATAAAATCTGCAAAGCGTTTAAAGAAAAGTAAAATTTTAGTAGGTCATGAGCCTGGTAGTATTTCTACATTATTTGCTTTAATGGATTTATGTGGCTAAATCCTGCACAACTGTTCAAAAATTTATGAAATTAATTTCTAAAATAACTACTAGGGAGTGTGGACATGGCTGTGGCTTGATTTGATTGTGTCTCTGCCAGAAAAACCTTGGCTTTTGTATTTCAAACTCCATTTGGTAACAGACCCTGTACGTAGTCCTTCAGCTTCTGAAAAAAACAACTATGTTCGTTTTGATATGTAATAACTGTAGTTCAGCCTCATGATTTAAATATGGGTTATATTTTATCATTCGTTATCAGTTTCTTCTATAATAACTACTAGGACTGGCAGTGCCATCGTACAGCTTAACAATATATATTCTTAGCACATCATAATGCTCAACAACTGCAACTTTGTAGCATTATACAATGTGCCAGTATGCTAATACTGTTGATTTTGGTTGCTTCTTGTACACAGATGTCCTTTTAAAATGCACTTAAGCTGATAGGTTTCCAAATATTTCCAATTGACATCCTCTTTACAAATATCCATTTCAGAAAATATATGCCAGCATTTCTATAGTCATGTTATTTTCCACACATCCATCCCATTTGAGTATAATAAGGAAAACTCTGATGGTATAAATGCTAAAGCACTGACATTTATTGCAAACAAATGCCAAAAAGATTTTTTTCATAATGAAGGCATCAATATTTAAACAGTTTCCCAGCATTTTAATATTGAAAGCGTGTTGGGACAAGCCAACTTATTTGTTAATCCTGATTTAACACCAGTAAAGTTAATCACATGATGATGCTGGATCACCCTAATCCAATAATGTCCTTGGGATTCTGTGATACTTCAGAGGCAATTATTTGTCACACTTAATAGTCTTAGCAGCAAGTGGCAGAGAATTCTGAAAAACATCATGAAAGAAATTGTAGTCACATAATTCCGTACATGAAGAATCCACTCTTGACTGCAGAAATCAGAAACCCTCATGTTTTATGATATAGCTATAAAATCATTTGCTGTCTGTAAGACAAATTCAATAAAAACTGCCTTTGCCTTGGAACACCATGCAAAGCAGAAAATTTATTTTTCAGAGCTTGTTCGGGATTCCACAGGTAAGAAGCCAAACATAGATTTTATTGAATTTGTTCTTCAGCAATTTATCCACAGTAGCTTAGATATATAGCATGCTGTAGCACAACACTACCTTGAAATACAAAATACAGTAAGGCATGGCCGCAAAAGGAGCTTCCATCTGTACGTTATGATGCTAAAGTTGTTAAAAAATAAAACACCAGCTTCATACAAAATAGAACTACTGATTATTCCTTCAGGTTTGTGAGTAACAATACAGTTGATACCTCTTGGCCAGTCGTGCACAGGCCAATGAATCAATGTTTCGTTTTCTATAACTCTAGTGACATGACAAGGCATTGAAATGTTGCCAAAGTTAATACATCAGGTGTCTTATCTGTGTCTAGGAACAAGTTCGTACTGGTGATGAGGGGTTTTATATAGTTTTTCCATCTTGTATTATTGTACATTTCTGATTCATTGGCAGGTTGCCATATATTGTGTATCTTGCGCCTGCAGTCTCTCTTTTCTCCCAAGGTTATGCACAGTTTGTCTTCCTTACTTTTAGTGGGAGACATGATACTATTTCTGATAGCTTGGGGGTATATCTTTCTCACACTTGTTATTTTGTAATCTTCATTCAATATGAAGAAAGGAAATGTGTCAAGAGGCTCCCAAGAAGATGAGGCTATTGTTGTTTGGGATTATTTCCCCAAAGGCTTTTAAGCAACTCAGTTGTTGTTCAATATCAGCATGAGCCACCTAGTAATTTCTTGGCTGATACAATATTTATTGGGAAGGGGGACATAGAAAATACTCCTTTCAAAGGGATTTTAACCTCATTGTTGCTGATGGTAATATTAAGTGCTTGTGACAAAGAAAGTTTGAGGTTAAGACAATTTTTTCTTTAATTTATCTTCTCTCTGAGATAACCATGGCTCCTGAGTGTGTGATTTGAGTTTTTATGGGTACTGTGGCTTTGTAGATATTGGACCATATGAGCAGGAAGTTCTGCCTAGTCTCTGCCTAAGATACAGTTGCATCCAATGTTCTCTACTTTTAGCTAATACAAATGTCTGTCTGGATTTTTCACATTTCCATGCAACAGTCATGGTATCACTACATTACAGAAGTAGTTAAGCAGGCAAACACTGCTACTGTACATGGTAAAAACATTCCAAGTCTAATGCCCCTGCACCATGCCATGGTAGTTGGTGAATGTCAAGTGAGAGAAGCAATATTTGCCCAGGTTGTAGATGATTTACTCTACAGCTGATTCTTCAGCCTTAGTAGCTCCCTTGACTGCTGTGTTCCTGCTCTTTGGAGCAATGGTCAGTCAGTCTGTTTAGGGGGATAGAATTCTATCCTCTGTGCAGATATCCGACCCACCCCTTTCTCCTCTTGCACATAGGAACTCTCAACCTATAGCCCTCAACAAGCTTGGAGGAGGGGGATTTGCCCCTTAGACTGCATAAAATTATGGCACACTACTTGCTCACACAGCTTTACCATATGCAGAGCCCTTCTTGAACTTGGAATAATATAAAAAAATACAGAACTCCCCCCCCTTAATAGATTTCTCCATTAACTTTATAGAAATTACATGACTAAGTATAATCTTTGAGAAAATGTCTGCAATTCCTGGGGACTTTGGCTCCTCTTGCTAGGCTTTTCAGAATTTAATTTTTATCTTTTATAATTTTGACATATATCAGTGTTTATCTTTAATAATTTTTTTCCAATTTTTAGCTATTGAAATTTTCACAGTAGTGGGAAATTATGGTGGGGTCAGACAATGGATGTGGGGAGTCACACAATAATTGTTTAACAACAATAAATGCTGAGATTCAAAACGTGGAAGCTTTAATGCACAAATACAATTTGTCAACTTCACATGTCAAAACATACAAAGTACATATTCTTAAATCATACTCCTAAGTTCTCAATCAGCATTTTTCTTTCTTTGCCTATCTGTAAATGTCTGTTATCGATGAAATATTTTTTCTCTCTGTGTGTATGGTGAAATCAATGTTTACCAACATTTACCACTAAAACTTTAATCCTTCCAAGTGTAAGCAGAGTCCTTTCCCCCACACTTAACACAGCTCTCAGTGATTTAAGCTGTTAGTAGGGGAGCCTCACTGCTGGTGCACACTGGGTAGTCTCTTGCAATAGAGACACTGTCCCAAAGTAGGTGAAATATTTAGACCTAGGTGTCAGTGATTTCAGCTCTGCAGCATGTAACAAGACTCGCAATTGAGTCTAAATTAGCTCTTTTTATTATACCATGGAGAGAGGAAGGGTCAAATCATGTCTAGGACCATTAAACAGGGCCTACACCACCAGGTACAAGTACCTGTCCCCACCCTTTCTCAACTCGTTGGGCTTTGGAACCCATGTCCCCTGTCTAGTGAGTGCCGTTTGTTACTAGCTTTGCCCGTTACTTTGCGGTATGCTCATTTATTAGGGTTACTCTTCTGGGGAGAGGGGTTCTGTATTTCTATCAATGTACTGCTTGTGTCACTTGTGTTCTGATATGGAGCTCTACTTCTCCCTGCTGCAAATTCCCTCCCAATGGAGCTATCCTGCAGGTCTTAGGTTCCCCAGGGCTGGATTCTTCCAGCTCCAGAATCAGACAAACACACACATATTAACAGAGCATGTCTGAGAGGACTGGGTTAATCAGCACTCCCAAGCTGACCCCTTACATGTCCCTGGACTCAGAAGGGTGAGTTGAACAGCACTTCCAAGCTGTCACCCTCATATGCCTTGGGCACCGCACCGGAATAGAGCACACCCGAGCAGGCTGGGTCGAGCGGCACTTTCAGTCTGCCACCCTCATGCCCCTGGACTCAGCACGTCTCTATCCCCACTTTCACATTGCAATTGTTCTGGTAGTAACCCACTTGATGAGAAACCCCCACAGGATTTTTGAGTGCGGCAGGGATCTTTTAGCTTAGGTACGAGGAGCGTTTCTGCAGAGTGAATGAGGAAACCAAAAAACACCTGGGAGCGGGAGGGGTGAGAGAGAGAAGCAACCAGCTTAATCATGAAAGTTATTTATCGCCGGGTAATAACCATAGGTGCGCCAAACAAACAAAACAGTTATAATATTAAACCTAATTTAAACTTGATTATAAAAGTCAGGTTTAGAAAACTAGAACTGATCACACAAGTTTGGATCAGAATGCTATACAGAGAGAGAGAGATGGGTTTTCACCACTCCATGAAGCTTGAATCCATTGGGGGTCCCTGGTGGTGGTGGTAGCTGAGGATTCGGATTGCTGGAGATAGGCAGAGCCCCCAGCATCATCAGTCACAAGAAGATGAAGCAGAGGCAAGAGCCAGTACGCCATGCCAGACTGCACCAGCTTCTGTGGCCGGGATTTAAAGGGCTCTGGGCTCCTCGGCGGGGAGCCCAGAGCCCTTTAAATTCCCCCCTGCAGCTCCGGTGGCTGGGCTGGGGCCGGGATTTAAAGGGTTCAGAGCTCCTGCGGCTGCAGGAAGCACAGAGCCCTTTAAATTCCCCCCACCCCCAGCAGCTCCGGCGGCCGGGATTTAAAGGGGTCCGAGCTCCCACAGCTGCGAGGAGCCAGAGCCCTTTAAATTCCCCCCGCAGCTTCGGCAGCCAGGCTGGGGCTGGATTTAAAGGGCTTGGGGCACGCCTCTTCCGGTTGAGGCCACGCCCCCCCAGGACTCCAGCAGTACCAGTAAGTCCTATAAGTTACTTTCATCCCTGAGATGAAGTCCCAGTGGAACTGATGCAGATTTTGGATCCAGGCATCAGAACACTTACTTGAGCATGTTATTCAGCAGATGGGCTGATTCCTTCTGTTCCAATTGGAGCTTTTTCCAGGAGTTGTAGCTTTGCTCCCAGATATAAACAATTGCAACTATAGACTCTGGAGGTCACAAATGTGTGACTCACCATGGCCAGGTCTGTGCCTGATAGGACTGGGTGCAATTATCTGCATTGCTAAAGGATGTGGGTTTCTTTACCATTTTCCATTTTGGCACCCTACTGGATCCTGACACTGTGACTCAGCTTAATCAGTGTGCAGATGTTCTAGATAGAGGGGGGTGTCATTCAGATGAGTTCTTTGAAGCACTTATCTCTTAGCAGCATCACTTCCATTTTCCCTGAGTTCTGATGCAACCAGCTGCTCTTCATTCATGCTGTCAGCTAGACCTTGGGAAAGCTGAGAGGTGGTCCTGTCCATGTCTGATGCATTAGAGATGGAGCAGATCCTTTAGCTTGAAGATAACAACAGACTTATAAACCTCTCCAGTCATTATGTGGTCTAGCTCAGTAGTTCTCAACCAGAGGTACACGTAGCCCTGGGTGTACGCAGAGGTCTTCCCAGGGGTACATCAACTCATCTAGTTCTTTGCCTAGTTTTACAACAGGCTAAATAAAAAGCACTATCAAAGTCAGTAGAAACTAAAATTTTATACGGACAATGACTTTTTTATACTGCTCTATGTACCATACATGGAAATGTAAGCACAATATTTATATTCCAATTGATTTATAAGTATATGGTAAAAATGAGAATGTAAGCAGTTTTTCAGTAATAGCGTGCTGTGACACTGGTATTTTTATGTCTGATTTTGAAAGCAAGTAGTTTTTAAGTGAGGTGAAACTTGGGGTACACAAGGCAAATCAGACTCCTGTAAGGGGTACAGTACTCTGGAAAGGTTCAGAATCACTGGTCTAGCTATTAGAGGGAGACAAAGTCAATTGTTAGAGTTGGTTACACAAGCAACCAGTCACAACAGCCACCTTAGAAAAAAACGCCATTAGTTGATTTGTACACTTACTTGGGGACCCATAATGGGCCAAAGACGACAGATATAATTGTAGAGCTCCTGGATATGTCAAAATGGGACAATTCAGTAGCAATCATGGTTCTAATATAGTAATTTAATTAAACCTGCCATCCTCAGGTGAGGTACTTGAGCACCAATTCAAAGATCATATTAAAAACAGAGATACATTATACTTAGAAAATGGCTTTATAGTATATTGTGGTATCAATATTTAAGGTAGGATGAGCCTTCCTAAGAATTCTCCATTACTACTTACCAAAATGATGTAGGCTCCATCGAAAGAACTAACCTTCTTTGTGGTCTAATGAGGACCCCCAGATGACTTTCCTCTCTCTCCCATCTCCACAACACGCTGTTCTACATAGTGCTTTGCAGCCAATCTCTCTCCTTTTTCTTTTCTTTTATGCCACCAGTCTAGTGAATGGCTGACATAATTAACTTGTATCCAATGCTGTTAGGGTGGAGTCAGACCTTTGTTTCAATGGACAAGCCAGCAGCCTGTGTTTAAATGCCAGCTCTGCCTTCCACTGAATAAGCTTTGTTAGAATTGGGGGTGGAGGGGCGGCTTCTTTCCCCATATATATATATGGCAGATTTTTTACAGTAAGTTTTAATACTGACTTCCTGACCTTATATTAACTACTTTGTTCTATAATCCTCCATCTTCATCTCATAGATATGGTGATAGATAAGGTGTCTACTACACTCTGTGTACAATCCATATTTCGATGAGAAAATTAGGATTGTGCCATATCCGCTACTGCACAGTGCTGACAATCGTAGCTGACAAATGTGCGATGTCAGAATCACATTAGGAACCTTCATTTTACATGTCCCAAAAAGATATTGCTGCCATAAGAATCTGATGAGAAATCCTATTAAAACTGCCCATGAGGTGAATAATTTTGGACAGCATCCTACCTGTTAGAGGTCTGGAAGTGTGCCAGCGATAGAAGCTGGGCAAACAGGGGCTCTAGTAGCATTGAAACAGTTACAATAGATCATTTGACAGGAAAAGTGGTTTTTGTCATTCATCAGTCATTGAGTTCATTAATATTAATATGAGCTCACAACTCATTAAAAATAGATGAATAAAATACAGAATATTGAACAAGGTGATATTTTTGGTGAAGAAATGGATTAATATACTCATACTGTGCAGGAATACAATGAACCTGAGTTGCACTGTGAGGGTTTCTGAAGAAAGTCTCCAGGACACAGAGGGCTACATTTGCAAAGGAACAAAGGTGTTGCAATGCTTAGCATTACAGCGCCTTAAGTTGTAGGCACCTAACCACCTGGTGGAATCCCCAAACCCAGAGTTAGTGCCTAGGCTCTGTGTGCAATGCACAGGGAGAGAGAGGCACCTAACAATGGGATTCACAAAAGTCAGCAAGCTGAGCGAAGAGCTCCCTAATTTAGACAATGGCAGAAGCCAAGGAGAGGCACAGGTCCTAAACCCTGCCCCTCTAAGGGAGTTTGGTTCCTAAATCTGGGCTGGAGGGAATCACCTGTCTCCACTTGGGATTCACAGCTATGAACCCTCTCCTGGAATAAGGCACCTAAGCCATTTCTTACAAAAAAGGCAATCCTCACAGCCTAACTCCACACAAAATGGTCAGGGGAGAAAGGGGAAGCACCTCTTGTAGCTTTTAGTCCAGTGGTTAGTGTACTCACCTGGGATGTGGGGGACCTTAGTTCAGATCCCCTCTCTGCATGATGTGGAGAAGGATTTGAACACAGATTTCCAACTTTTCAGATCTGCACCCTAACCAATGGGATATGGGACATTCTGGTTTAGATTTTCCTCAGTCTCTCCTGAAGAAGTAGATCCACTGTGTAGGAAATACTTACATAGTATGCGCTGGGCCAGACAGAGAGTCAGACTGACTGTTGTCCAGTGGGACAGACACTCATCTGAGCACTGGGAAACCCATGTTCAAATCCCTTTTACACATGAGGCAGAAGGGGAATTGAACTGACATCTTTTACTTCCCAGCTGAGTACCCTAATCACTGGGCTAAAGGATAAAAGAGTGTGTTATTTCTTCTCCCCACAGCCAGATAGCCATGCTACCTAAACTTGAACATCTAGAGGAATCTAACAGCAGACTCTTAGGTGCCTAGGGACTTCAGGTACCTCCAGAGTTAGGCACCCGCTGTGCAGGGGTTTTGTGAATGCCAGTGATGCCTAAATGTTGGTCTGAGGCATCTAAAGTGTCAGTTAGACATCTAAGAGCCATCGTCTCTCTAGCCCTGGATGCAAATATATGGTTACAGATGCACACACGGATGTTACCTCTGTCATAGTTACAGCAGCATTGGCCTTTTCTCTGCCTTTTGAAAACTAAATTATTTGAGGCTTTTTTCTCAGGCTGCTTATAAAAGGGAGTGTGGCTGCACTACTCTTTTTCCTTTGCCCTCCTCCTTTCCCCCCATTTATCTTTCAGTAGATTCCACTAGGATTCCAACCCAGTCCTCACTGTCGTTAGATTTTTCAATCCAAGCAGACAAAAATACTTGCTCTTTCCCCCTGATGTAAGACTAGAAGTTATGTAAAACCGTATTTATCATTGTTATTATTTATATTTAGGTAGTACCGAGAGGTTCGAGTCACTGGTACGATCCCATGGTTCTAAGCATTTCACAAACACTAGAGTAAAATATGGTCCCTGCCCTGAAGAGCTTACAGCTGAATTTAAAAAAGTATTCACAATGTTTTAAACTATTTCTGTCTCTGTACAGCCCTAGGCTATTGCCAGCAAGCACAGCGTTATCTTCAAAAGCTTCTGATTCAAATTCTCCCTGATGTTTGCAGTGTGAACCCTGTTGTCTGTGTTAATCATGGATATGTGACACAGTTAGATAAGGCAATGAATGACTTCAGAACTCCGAGTGACACCTCTTGTCTGACTCTGCTTAATGCCAATCCCCAAAGTACCACCATTCTAAGGCTAAACTTCAGGGAATGGCTTGAAAAGCTGGTCTTCCCTAGTTAGAATGGCCAGTAAGTGTAGTGGGTATATTGTGAGTAGCTGGGGAAGGAATGTAAAATGATCTGACTCCTCTTTCACTTGAATTTGGCAGGTTTTCTTTCTTAAGTGAAAAATTGCCCTTCTTTCTTTTTCTCTTGGAAAAAATTAAGGTTTGTATGCATATCCAAACTGAAGTCGTTTTTGAGATAGTCATGGTGAAAAGGTAACATCAGAGGGCAAAGTTGGTTGTCATGCTCTCTGGCATTTCTTTCATGGGAGCAGTGAAACTGTCCAGGGCCGTAACCAAGGTGGGGCGAGCGGGGCATCCACCTAGGACGCAAAGCCACAGGGGGCAGAAAACTGGGGTGGAGTGGGAGGGGGCATGCGGGGTCGCATGCCTCTCCCAGATTCCTACCTCCAGTTAGCACAGAGTTTTGCAAACACCCCACCCCTGCAGGACTCCTGGCTCTGCTGCTGCTTCTCAGCCCAGAGGTGGCGGGTGAACCTAAGCCCAGAACCTGTAAATTTGCCCCCACCCCATCAAGAGTTACGTGGTGCCTCTGGACTGAGGAGCAGCAACAGAGCTAGGAGCATCTGAGCAGTGGTGAGCAAGTGCTTGGGGAGCAACATATTGCAGGCTCCGCGGGCAGGGGCCACCTCCAGGAGTAGTTGCTGGCCAACGCAGATCTCCTTCGGGGGATCAAGAACACGTTGGGGCACAGCTCAGAGCTATGCCGGCCACCATGCCTGAGAAGGGCCTGGTGATGCAGAGGCAGCCTGACTCAGAGAGCAGGTCAGGGTAGGGTGACCAGATAGCAAATATGAAAAATCAGGACAGGGGGTGGGGGGTAATAGGTGCCTATATAAGAAAAAGCCCCAAATATTGGGACTGTCCCTATAAAATTGGGACATCTTGTCATCTAGGTCAGGGAGAGCTGCCAGGCATCCAGCCAGCATTCAGCTCCAACAGTGCAGAGAGCCAGGGGTCCAAGCGGGCTGGGTGGCTCCCACCAGCTTCTGATCTGCTGGCTCATGGCGGGAGGTGGCAGTTTTCAAACTGTGCAGTGTAGAAAGCCTCTATGCTAAATGGGAGGCAGAAATCTGGGAGAGGGGTATGGAAAACCCTCGCCCCTCCACCACCACCCCCCACCTCTTGGGGGTGTAAATATATTTGCTTGCCTCGGGCGCTTAAATGCCTTGTTATGGCTCTGAGTATGTCCACACTGCAACTAGAAGTATGCCTCTCAGCCCAGGTAGACAGATGTGCTAGCTTTGCTAAAGCTAGTGTGCCACCCAAAAAAAAAGCAGTGTGAATATTGTGGTCTGAGTATTCAGCCACCTGAGTACAAGCCTGCCCAACTCCTGGGGATTGAACGTGAGTGGCTAGCCCATACCGTAACCCTTGCCATAACATCTACATGCCATCTTTAGCATGCCAGCTCCAGCAGAGCTAGCACATGACTGTCTACCCAGGCTGGGAGGCACTGTCCAACTTGCAGTGTAGTTATACTATCCAGAGTGGCCTTGATAGTATTTGTCAGTGACTTCAAAGAAGTAGAAGATAAGGGAATGGAGAAGGTCATTAGAAAAATATACACATTTTGCTTTAAGTTGTAGCATTAAAATAAAGACTAGAAGTGTACGTTTTCATGAGAAAATCTTGGTAAAGAACTAGGATAACTTAACAGATAACAGATAAGGAATGTTCTAAAGAAAAGAGGGTGGCCTGTAAAATAGGAGCAATGGAGACGAGGAATTTAGTTAATGAAAAGCCGCCAACTGTATTGGCATGTTACGAGAAACTAGATATTGTGAGCTACATACTGTGCTGATTTATGTCCTGCGCAACCCTACTGAAGGAAGAAAGGGGGTGATATTGCAAGAAGCTGCGCTGCTCAAGGGCCAGTCACATTCCTGCATCTGGAAGGTTCAGCGACTACTCATTCTGTGCGCTCCTGGGGGTGCACATCTCCCCAAACACTGCCCCTAAGTGCAGGCACTTGTCAAGCTATTCTTGTCTAACTATCTGGACCTTTCCATAAAACTTCTAAAAGACAGGTTGAAAGTCATAGCTCTGAAAGCCTAACACCTATGGACTATATTGTGCCTCAGAGATTTGCATATTGGATTTGATCCTGCAAGATGCTGAATACTGTGGCCCTGATCCATAAAAGTACCTAAGCATATGCTTAACTTCACAGGGTCTACACATTTGCTTAAAGTTAAATACATGCCTAAATGCTTTGCTGGATCAGGGTCAGAGTGCTCAGCACCTTTCAGGAGCTAGCCCATGGAAGGGGCCATGCCCAGGCAAGTGGGTAGGAAATGGGGATAGACACCACCTTCACCTGTGAGCCCTGCATTGAACTTGGAAAAAGATGAATGCAGCCTTGTGGAATGATTCAGAGGAAATTCAACAAGGCCAGTTAACTTCGGCCAAATGAAAACATTGCTGGACAAGCCAAAAAGTACATATGTAGGTGTTGGAAAAATACTCGCCCCGCCCCCATTCTTATAAAAGTCTAAACCGTCTTTTGCTCAAATTTCCTAAGAGAATTTACCCCTGGGCTGATAGAAAAGGTGCAACATTTCAACCCCAACGGCGTATGATAGACAGAGTTGTAAGCATCTGAGAATGCCTCTTTAGAATGAACCACCTGGGCAATTTTTGCTAAAGGTGTTACTGTGCAGTGTGCCTATAATATTTAATAAATAGATGACTGAAGAATGTTTGTCAGGTAAATAATTGGACATATTGTGATGCTGAGGAGGGAAGATTTTGCTGAGTTCTTTGGCCCTGATCCTGCACCATTAAGGGAGCTTTGACACTGCCTTTAGTAAGCACAGGATCAAGCTCTTGATTCTCTTCTAAACTAAAGTCACTGGCACGTTGTTTGTGTTTTCATATATAAACTTTGTGACTTTTTGACATAAATAGCAGTAATTTTGCAGTAAGCTGAAGTTATCTCTGAATTAATTTCTACCACCACCAATTCACTACTGTTGTTTGTGGGGGGGATGAATATCTCAAGTGCTTAGAATAAAGAATACATTTAGAATCTGCATTTTGTAAAGCATTTGTATGTTCTTAACCTTTAGACAAATTTATTTTTGTCACTACCATATGTGGGGGTCTTAACATAATTACCATCTGTGGAAGGAAAGACAATTCAATCAAAAATTTGCACAGTTGCAAATATTAGAAAATATGGTTCTTATAAAAATTCATACCTACTTTATGCATCTACAATACAAGGGCCAGATTCTAATCTCACGCATGATGCACAGTAACAGATTTTTTTATATATATGCTGGCATGCCCATGCTGTGCTGATATTAGAGCCTGTCCCAAAAATGGATTATGGGGACATGAAAGAGTCAATGATGAGGAAAATCACATTATTCTGAATTTTTTCTCCTACTTTCCATGTGAGATTTAGTTTGACTTTGTTCTTAATCTTCTTAATTTATTAGAAAAGCTGACAAAAATAAAGGGGAAAGTGGTGTCAAATAAAAATCCCTCTCCCTCCTTATGAATTACATCATCTGTTTAGGGAACAGAAACAATATCATGTGACTAAAATGACCAGTGACACAATTCAACTAGCAGATATTGAATACCTTCAGTAATACCCGGAGCAGACATCCGAGAAGCAGTCTGATGGTTGAAATTTGCACAAAAACTAGTTGAATAATAAACACATTTTTAGGAGAGTTTGACAATTCATAAATAAATGGATAAATAAATAGCTGTAAATAATTCACTCAGATCCAATCTAATCTATCTAATACATGTAATATTTATTTACATATTTCAGTTCAACTGGAACATTGCATTCTTTTTCTATTGGATCTGAAGTTTCTCGTTTGTCTGTTTTGTTGAGGGATCAGGTAAATGGAACATGGTCCCAAACCACATTCACTCTTGTAAAAAAACTCTCCTGCAGCATTAATTTAAGTGCAAAACTGTGGCCTGCAGCAGCAAGTCAGCCTGCACCTGTATAAGGTGTCAAAGTCATGACTTAAACCCCACAAAACCATGACCACTCTTTGAATAAGAAAATGTGCAGCAAGTAGAGAAAGCAAAGGTAATGATCTCACAGTCCTGTGCCCAGAAATGTGCATGTCCTACAAATTGAACTGTGAGGAATACTGGTGCATGTTCCTTCTTGTATTCCAAGTCTGCGGCTGAACATGTTGGTTGACTATTGTGGACAGGAAAATCTATAAAATAGGTAGGCATAGAGCATTTTTCAGGTATACAGTTGCCAATATTTTCAAGAATGGGTGTTCGAAGTTTGGTATCTAAACTTATATTTAGGCCACAAATAAATAGCCTGACTTTCAGTGGTGCTGAACACCTGTTAACTTCTGTGGGCACTGTAGTGCTTGTCAGTTCTAAAAAAGATGTCCCTTATCTTACCACCTAAATATGGAAGAAAGGATCTGATCCAGTGATGAATTTAAGCATGTGCTAATTTTTGTGCTTGATTGTGGTCTAGGTGCTTATCTTTTAGATAGCTATGCTTGAAAATAATGGCTTATGAATATTTTTTTCTGAAGTCAAGATTAGAATGCTATTCTTTCTCCACACACAAATGATTATGCATGGTTGACAACCTGTACTTCCTTATTTTTTCCTAACATATAAATGAGAGCATATGAGCCAGAATTTTGCCAATATGCTGAACTTGACGGAACACTCTTACTGAACATCCAGGATTCTGATTCTCTCTCTGACAAAGGACTGCTAATGCAAACAAACCCTCATTAAAGATTCAGTGTGTTTAGTAAAAGCGGGATTGTAGGAATAGTTGTTATAATAATTTGTTCCCACACACTATTTTCCACTAATATCCAAGCACAATATCCTTAAGTCAATAGCACTGCATTGAGAGCAAGAGAATCTCTATAACTCACTAGTGAAACACCAAAATTCATGTGCAAAAATATTTCTATGTTCTAAAAAATGTGAAAAATAAACTATTGTTACTAATGCAGAACTTCTGTAGTGGCCCTTCATTAGGAGCAAATGAATGTTCATAAAGTACTTGAAACCTAACATAATTTTGATATGTAGTTACATATTAAATCAACATTCTAATTGCAAGATGTTAATTTGGTTAGACTAAAATCCGTAGCTTCTTGTTTTTGTGCTCTGTAAAATAATAATAATTCATTTTACCAGGAAGCCATCTGCCTATCTTTAAGTACTTTGTTCTTAGAAATGTTTTATGAAGCATCTAATAGCAAAATTATTATACACAATTTCCAACAAAATACCACAATGCAAAGCTACTTTTGTTTGTGCAATAGATTACGTTCCTAGATATGTGTGCTGAGGTGTATTACATTAATCACTTTATACAAGAAGCTTGAGGAAGAATTCTCCATATGAGAATAACAAAAATTCATTTCACCTACTTCATATCACAATACAAATCCTCAAACTTCACCTTCATTTTCTTTTATAAGAGCAAAAGAATTTTCATCAGAAATGCCAAGAAAAGGAAACAACCATAGATTTTAAACTGTGACTTGCCTTGGTCATTGAATAAAGCAAATCAAAATTATACAACAATAGAATTTCAGATTCAAAAACTATGTCATTAAGAACCAAAAAAACATGTTTAATATTTTTGTTTATCCTTTGAGCATGAATATTAATTGTGGAACATATCCATAGTAAAAACAAAATCCCAGTTGTATACATACAGTTAACTAAGCTACTTGATAGGCTAATGAGCACTTTTATCTGCAGACTGATATTTTATTTTCATTGTTTTCCAATTTTTATATACTATCTCAAACTGGTAGTTTACTGATGTTCAGGATCAGATCCATGAACAGACTCAGGTGCCTAAAGCTCAGATTTAGGTGCTTAAATTCCTGTTTCAGTTGCCACTGCAATCCACAAACCCCCACTTGGCTGCTGCCTAACTCTGTAGGTGTCTAAACTCAGTTGGCACCTAAATTTTTGCTGTAAATGATCCCTAGGCATCTAAGTCTCTGTCTCTTGGTATATGCATGGTAGCCTCAGGCAGACATCTAGATACCTATCTCCTGCTTGAGGCGTAGCACAATCCATAAACTGAGGGAAGATAGGCATTCCTCCACCTATCCTGCCAGTGGGGCCTGATCCTCTAGGCATACTAAAAGGCCATCTCACTCTACACAAAATGTCCTGGCAATGGGGGAGGCCTCCCTTATAACCTTTTGCCCAATGGTTAGGGTAGTCACCTAGGAAATGGAAGATGGGTTCAATTCTCCCCCTTCTCTAATGAGGAGGGGTTCTCCACCTCTCAGGTGTATGCCCTAACCACTGGACTATGTGATATCCTGGCATTGGTCTCTCTCAATCTCTCCTGTTGAAGCTGTTCCACTTTAATGAAATCATGAAATATTAATTGGGCCAGACAGAGCATGAGAATCACTCTATGGCCCCGCAATTAGGGCACTCACATGGGAGATAGAAACCCCTGATCAAAACTCTTTTCCTCATCAGGCAGAGGGGGGAATTGAATCAAAGTGCCACATGGCAGCTGAGCGCCCTAACCACTGGGATGAAGGGCTTCCCTATCCCATTGCAATGCCCAAGTCTCTAACTAAACCTTTAAAACTTGTCTAGACATGTGATTGATTATATCAAGAATGGTACTGGTGTTTTGACTAAGCCCGCAATAATTAGGATCTCCTCACCCCACTTGTAATGTGAGTTTTCAGAGGCTAATCAAACCCCAACTCTCTGGTCATGCAGGTCTCTCCAGCAACAGATTGTAGTGCTCAAGTGGGGGCTGTGATCATCAGTCTTGGGGGTGTTCTGTGCATGGCGATGAGGCTGGGCTCCTCTGGAGATGTGGGCCCAGAGAATCTGGTACTGTATAATCCCTGTCAGCCAAAGGAAAGTTTAAGTAGTTGCAGTGCTACTCTGAAACCTAAGAAAAGTGTAATTTTCAGGCTCAGAGAAATATTCAAACCAGCCCATCGGTGCTGCCAACTCATATGATTTTTATCACAACTCTTCCAGTATCTGGTGTTTTATTAAAGTGCCATCTCCCAGATTCATGTGATTATAAGAATCTCAGCCTTCATTATTTTTTTTTAATATTCTATCCCTTCTGGTTATGAAGAAAAGCTTGATGATATGAACTGAGTGCTCTCTAAAGGCTATAAAATGAGAAGATAAATTCAAAAAACACCAATTTATCTTTTTTTTTTAATCTCATTATTTTTAAACCAATATAATGATTTTTTTTCACCTGTAACTAGTGAGGTTTATTTAATGCTTGGGGTTGGTAAAGCTGCAATCATTGAGGGACAGTCCTACAGCTGTGGCTTGTGAAGTGGTAGGAAGTACAGAGCAGGCAGTCCTAGGAAGAATGGCTTCCAGTGGGGAAAGCAGAATGAGTCTGTCCTTCTGGGAGGGAACTTAGTTCAAGAAGTCTTGGAAACCAGGACCACATTGAAGCGTTGGGGAATTGCTGTAAAACCAGGCTTCTGCTGGGGTTGAAAACTACTAAAAAGGTGAGACTGCTTAGGAGGAATGGGCTTTGTTTGGTGCTGGAAACAAAGAGCAAGCCCTGCCTGTAACCAAATAAAGAGGGAGACTCTGAGAACAAGGGACATGTGTTTAGAAACCCTCCTTGGAGA
This sequence comes from Mauremys mutica, assembly GCF_020497125.1. Lineage (NCBI taxonomy): Eukaryota > Metazoa > Chordata > Testudines > Geoemydidae > Mauremys > Mauremys mutica. Next base: position 83,448,678 of record NC_059078.1, read on the forward strand.
ATGAGGAATTCTGATAGGCTCCTACTTAAGGGACTGACTTTCATTACTCTGAAATGGAGGGATAGGTGTGGGAATGTCACTCTGTAGTGAGGAAGCTGCCACAAGTATGAACGGTCTTATGCCCAGTGATCAGAATGAACCAGAATATGTAAGATAAAGTGGAGTGAAGAAAAGGAACAGAGAAAAAAGTAGACACAATAAGTGAACATTTAAAAAAAGTTATGGTAAAATACGTACAAATACAACTGCTTGAAATTTCTTTTAAAACGTCTGACAAAAATATCCTTTTCTTTAAAACAAATGTTTTGCAGGTTATTGTTGTTCTTTAAAAATTACAATTTTTCAATAAAGAGAGCAAAAACAAAAATCAATTTTTAAAATCAAACAATTAAAAATGGCTTCCTTTTTGCATTCTGCCACTGGGAAGATGGGAGGGAGCAAAAAGGCTGAGTTTCTGTGTCAAAATATAAAAACTTCAAAATTGTAAAAAATCTGAAACATTTTTTTTTAATTTTTCACTAAACAGGTTTCCGCTTTTCAACTAGCTCAACTTACAAATAACTGTATGCCTATCAGTGTTTGTAGAGATGCTTGTGCCATGTGGCTCAATGCTAGGTAGGGTTGATTTATTCTTGGCTCATAGAGCCATTCCCAAACAATGAGGGGAAGGGGAAGTATGGATTATCAGTCATGCACTATATTATTAGGAATGTCAATATACAAAAACCTGTAGGAGAACACTTCAACCTCCCTGGACACACAATAGCAGATCTTAAAGTGGCCATCCTGCAGCAAAAAAACTTCAGGACCAGACTTCAAAGAGAAACTGCTGAGCTTCAGTTCATCTGCAAATTTGACACCATCAGCTCAGGATTAAACAAAGACTGTGAATGGCTTGCCAACTACAGAACCAGTTTCTCCTCTCTTGGTTTTCACAGCTCAGCTGCTAGAAGAGGGCCTCATCCTCCCTGATTGAACTAACCTCGTTATCTCTAGCTTGCTTCTTGCTTGCATATATATACCTGCCCCTGGAAATTTCCACTACTTGCATCCGAAGAAGTGGGTATTCACCCACGAAAGCTCATGCTCCAAAACGTCTGTTAGTCTATAAGGTGCCACAAGACTCTTTGCTGCTTTTACAGATCCAGACTAACATGGCTACCCCTCAGATACCAGTCATGCACGAGATTGCACCACATAGTATCCATTTCCACAGCAATTCCTGGGTGGGGAAGAGTTCACCAAATTCCCTTCCCCCATCTCTGCAAATTTCTCTCTGTGTTATAGGTCGGTCAAAAGATATTAGCCTGGAGAGTTTGCACCTGACAATTCAGCTAGGCTGTTACAGTTTTTTATTTTAATTTGCATGCATAATACTGGTCTCAGTTAAGCACAAACATCATTTTTGAAGTAATGTTTATATAAAGTGAAGCTTTTGCAACTGCTGTTCTTTACAAGAAGGTGATTTGTGTATTTGATTTAACATGTCATATTTATGGTAGGTCAACTCACATTAAGTTAATAAGGATTGTTATGTCATATCATTTTGACTTGTAGTAGGATGTAATGCTACACAACAGAATGAGTAGTACATGATGCATTCCAACATGATGTGTGCTAGACTTTTTCTAGGAGAAAGGACTGAACCAGTAATAAATATTGCTTGTTCTGTTCCTGCTTCTTGATTAAATCAGAGCAGTTAGGATAAATGAGGTAGGAAAACCCAGCAATTATAATGATTGCTGAAAATAATTGTGCAACCTGAGTTTTTGTCCTCATCCTTTCATTTTCATTAATATCACTCTTAAGCTTTCTTTCTGTTAACTAATTTCTATCATAAGCTTCACCCCTTGAGTCATGTGGTGTTAAGGCTTAATTGCCTCTGCTTATACTTTATTCTAATTTTTGACAATAAATTTAGTAAAGAAACCCTATAGAAAGAACACATACTGTAATTACTAGGACGGTCGATTAATCACAGTTAACGCACGAGATTAAGTCAAAAATTAATTGTGATATTAAACAATAGAATACCAATTGAAATTTATTACATCTTTTTGATGGTTTTTGACATTTTCAAATATATTGATTTCTATTAGAACACAGAATACAAAGTGTACAGTGCTCACTTTGTTATTTTTATTACAAATATTTGCACTGTAAAAATGATAAACAAAAGAAATAGTATTTTTCAGTTCACCTCATAGAAGTACTGTAGCACAATCTCTTTATCATGAAAGTGCAACTTACAAATGTAGATTTTTTTTTGTTATATAACTGCACTCGAAAACAAAATAGTGTAAAACTTTAGAGCCTGCTAGTCCACTCAGTCCTACTTCTTGTTCAGCCAATCACTAAGACGAACAAGTTTGTTTAAATTTATGGGAGATAATACTGCCCACTTCTTATTTACAATGTCATATGAAAGTGAGAACAGGTGTGTGCATGGCACTTTTATAGTTAGCATTGCAAAGTAATTGCATGCCAGATATGCTAAACATTCATATGCCCCTTCCTGCTTTGGCCACTATTCCAGAGGACATGCTTCCATGACTGAACTCCTTGGGGGAGAATATTATGTCTCCTGCTGTGTGTTTTACTTACATTCTGACATATATTTCATGTTATAGCAGTCTTCGATAATGATCCAGCATATGTTGTTCATTTTAAGAACACTTTCACTGCAGATTTCACAAAACTCAAAGAAGGTACTAATGTGAGATTTCTAAAGATTGCTACAGCACTCAACCCAAGGTTTAAAAATCTGAAGTGCCTTTCAAAATCTGAGAGGGACGAGGTGTGGAGCATGCTTTCAGAAGTCTTAAAAGAGCAACACTCTGATGCAGAAACTACAGAACTCGAACCACCAAAAAGGAAAATCAACCTTCTGCTTGTGGCATCTGACTCAGATGATGAAAATGAACATTAGTCAGTCTGCACTGCTTTGGATCATTATTGAGCAGAACCCATCATCAGCATGGATGTGTGTCCTCTGGAATGTTGGTTGAAGCATGAAGGGACATATGAATCTTTAGTGCATCTGCAGGTAAATATATTGCAACGCCGGCTACAACAGGCTACACTTTCAGGTGGTGATGTAAAGAAGAAGTGGGCAGCATTGTCTCCTGGACATGTAAACAAACTTGTTTGTCTGGGCAATTGGCTGAACAAGAAGTAGGACAGAGTGGAGTTGTAGGCATTAAAGTTTGATAGGATAACGTGATTTAGTCAATAGGTCAATATCGTGCGACCACTGGTAATTAGTACCGAGGGTCAATGTTGGGATATTGAAAGTCTTTTTCCTGAGTGTCTGGCTGGAGAGTCTTGCCCGCATGCTCGGGGTTCAGCTGATCGCCATATTTGGGGTCAGGAAGGAATTTTCCTCCAGGGTAGATTGGCAGTGGCCCTGGAGGTTTTTCGCCTTCCTCCGCAGCATGGGGCAGGGGTCGCTTGCTGGAGGATTACCTGCTACTTGAAGTCTTTAAATCAGGATTTGGGGACTTCAACAGCTGAGTCAAGGGAGAGAATTATTTCAGGAGTGGGTGGGTCAGCTTTTGTGGCCTGCATCTTGCGGGAGGTCAGACTAGATGATCATAATGGTCCCTTCTGATCTTAAGTTCTATGATTCTATGACATTGTTTTAGTTTTGAATGCAGTTATTTTTTGTGCATAATTCTACATTTGTAAATTCAGCTTTCATGATGAAGAGATTGCACTACAGTACTTGTATTAAATGCAAGATGATATATTCCTGAGGTACAGTGCTGGGATCTAGGAGGATTTGGCTCTGGTACCTTTTTCTGTGTGATTCATGAGTGGCTCTGGGAGCTTTCATGCAATCTAGCTGGGTGCAGGGGCTCCACATGCTGTAGTGCTGAGTGATCACAGCTCCTTGAGGGGTTTGCTGCTGGTCACTAACAAAGCATTGTGAGAGAGAGCCCAGGCTAGAGAGAATTCAGGCTGCACCCTGAAGATCCCATCAAACTCACAATTCACTATAATTTACAGCATGACCATATAGGGATAAAAGAGTACAATGAATACAAATGAATCTGGTATTTTGATAACTCTTTGGTACTACAAATATGATTCTCTGGCAGGCAGCATTTTTGAGTAAGAAGCCTCACTTTGGAGGCAGGATCTATGATACTCAATGGCTTTGAATGGCCCAGGAGGCAATGAATAATATTTACTGAATCTTTAATTAAGAACTAGAGGTTTGCAGACACTAGTTATGACCTCTTTCTCTCAGACAATGTATAGTAGTTGCCATAGTTCCTCAACCATCATCTGTGCTGCAGTTTCATGAACTCCTTAGTAGAAAATTAACCCATTACAGAAATGTTTTCAAGTCTGAAATATGGTCCATAACTCACCACAGTATGCCAAGGTATTTATAAACTGTATTTACCTGGTTTCATCTTATACCTTGTACATTAGTGTAAATTAAGTGTAACTCAAATGAAGCTAGACTTTGCACTTGCAACAAAGTAACTGAGATCAGAATTTGGCACAATGGGCGTATATACAAAGATATGCATGTGTTAATGACAGATATGTGCATAAAGCTATATAGCTACAAATCAGATAGCATGTGTGTGGCACAAAGAATAGTTGAATTAAAAAATTTAATTGCAAAATGACATAGTACATTATTTTGGATAAATTTCCTTCTAGGAAAAATCACATATGGAAACATTAATACAAAACTCTGCATATGGCAAATGATGCAGAATTCCAGACTTTCTTCCACCCAACATTCTTCTTGTTCCATGAACTGCTTTGAGCTGGGGATAAGTAACTTCCACAGAGGGAAGATGTGTGCAGAAGATGCACATAGGGTGGCATCTTGGTCCCATTGAAGTAATGGAAAAACTCCCATTGATCTTTAGTAAGATCAGAACCCCTAGTTTTTACCTGACAATCTCACACTTATGGTGTCTACATCTCCATTCCCAGCTATCCAGTTCTATGAATAAAGTAGTATTCAATGTGAGTAAGGATGCCAGAATCTGGCCCTGTATCAGTACAAAGCATTAGCACACACACAGATTTGTTCTGCCCTTGTTTAAGGGGGAGATAAGGCTGCCCTACCTTTATGCCTATTTCCTTTCATAGTTCTGTCAGTCAGGGATATCTTTTCAAGGCTTTGCATATGTCTGGCCAATCAAATGTTAAGATCTTTTTCTGTGTGCCTATATAGACAATTATTTTAGACTGATTCACTTTTTTCAAATAGTCTTCAAAGAAAATATTCAGCTAAATTCAATCATATATTTTCCCCAGTAAGAAAATAAGGTGTCTGAAGGCTCTCATCCCATTATTATTAGCTCCTTTGGAACAACACTTTTTTTTTCTTGTCTGTCTTCTGTAATTTCTGTTACAGTGAGTCATTTTTATTCTAAATTATTATTCTGTCAAACAGTGAGAAGGGCTAAAAAGAACTGTCAGTACCAGAGGCAGATAGACCATGATTCTCATGTTTCACATTAGTCCTTTGCATGCTAGACCACTTTCCCATTTTGACAGGTGAGGGAAGTCATTCAACACTGAATATTTTTGGTCTATTGATATTATTCATATGTATGCTAAATAATAATGGGCCTAATCATCCCCTACCATAGAAGGGGCTCTGCATACAGGAAAACCGGCGTGTTGACTTTCCTGAAATTGTTTTTGGAAGTTGGTGGTGCAGGGATTGCTGTAAAGTGAAATAAAATTGGGAGTTAGGTTTTTTTTTCCCCACTGCTCCCCTTGGAAGGTTGCACCAGAACTTCACTTATTAGTTAAAGGCTAGTTTATATGTTTTTTTTTCTGGGGTCTACATTGATGCTTAATTTAAATAACTCCTCTTCCTCCCTAGCATTTATCCCTCTGATGTATTTATATAGAGCAATCATATTTCCCTTTAGCCTTCTTTTGGTTAGGCTAAACAAGCCAAGCTCTTTGAGTTTCCTCTAATAAGACATGTTTTCCATTCCTCAGATCATCCTAGTAGCCCTTCTCTGGATCTGTTCCAGTTTGAATTCATCTTTCTTAAACATAGGAGACCAGAACTGCACACAATACTCCAGATGAGGTCTCACCCAGTGCCTTGTATAGTGGTACTAACACTTCCCTGTCCCTATTGGAAATACCTTGCTTGATACATCCTAGGACTGCTTTAGTCTTTTTCACAGCCACATCACATTGGCGGCTAATATTTAACCTGTATACACCCATATAACCTATACACCCTGTATAACCTATACACCCAGCTCTTTCTCCTCCACCGTCACTTCCAACTAATAAGTCCCCAGTTTATAGCAAAAATTCTTGTTGTTAGTACCTAAATGCATGACTTTGTACTATTAAATATCATCCTAGTTCTATTACTCCAGTTTACAAGGTCATCCAGATCTTCTTGTATGATATTCCAGTCCTCCTTGGTATTAGCAATACCTCCCAACTTAGTGTCATCTGCAAATTTTATTAGCACACTCCCACTTTTTGTGCCAAGGTCAGTAATAAAAATGTTAAATAAGGTTGGTCCCAAGACTGATCCTTGAGAAACTCCACTAGTAAGCTCCCTGTACCTTGACAGTTCACCTTTCAATATGACTTGTTATAGTTTCCCCTTTAACCAGTTCCTTATCCACCTTTCAGTTCTCATATTAATCCCAGTCTTGTCCAATTTAACTAATAATTTATCATGTGGAACTAAGTATCAGAGGAGTAGCCATGTTAGTCTGTATCCACCTTAAAGACTAACAGATTTATTTGGGCATAAGCTTTCGTGGGTAAAAAACCACATTTCTTCAGATGCATGGAGTGAAAATTACAGATACAGGCATAAATATATACACTGGCACATGAAGAGGAGTGAGTTACCTTACAAGTGGAGAACTAGTGTTGAGAAGGCCAATTCAGTCAGGGTGGATGTGGTCCAATCCCAATAATTGTTGAGGAGGTGTCAATACCAAGAGAGGGAAAATTGCTTTTGTAGTGAGCCAGCCACTCCCAGTCCCTAATCAAGCCCAAATTAATGACATTAAGTTTGCAAATGAATTGTAGCTCTGCAGTATCAGAGGGGTAGCCGTGTTAGTCTGGTTCTGTAGAAGCAGCAAAGAGTCCTGTGGCACCTTATAGACTAACAGACGTTTTGCAGCATGAGCTTTCGTGGGTGAATACCCACTTCTTCAGATGCAAGTCTGTAGCTCTGCAGTTTCTCTTTGAAGTCTGTTTTTGAAGTTTTTTTTATTGAAGGATGGCTATTTTAAATCTGTTATTGAATGTCCAGGGAGATTGAACCACTTGATCACCATCCTGTACAGCAAACAGGAGAAGATCAAGAATGAGCTCTCAAAACTGGATTCTCATATAAAACCAACCTTCTACACAAACTTCCACGTGTCTGGACTTCACAAAAACAAGACAAGCCATTTACAATGCACACTTGACTTCTCTACAGAGGAAAAAGGACAGTAAACTATCTAAACTCCTACACGCCACATGAGGCTACAACAGTGGTACCCTTAACTCACCCAACAATACTGTTAATCTATCCAACCACACACTTAGCCTGGCAGAAGAATCTGTCTTATCTCGAGGACTCTCTTTCTGCCCCACCGCCCCCACGCACATGATACAGTTCTGCAATGATCTGGAAGCCTACTTTCGCCATCTCCGACTCAAGGAATATTTTCAACACACCACTGAACAGCGCACTGACCCACAGGAACCCTCCTGCTAACACTACAAGAAGAAGAATTCTGCGTGGACTCCTCCTGACGGTTGAAATGACAAACTGGACTTCTACATAGACTGCTTCCACAGATGTGCACAGGCTGAAATTGTGAACAAACAGCATCACTTGCCCCATAACCTCAGCCGTACAGAACACAACGCCATGCATGGCCTCAGAAACAACTCTGACATTATAATCAAAGGGGCCAACAAAGGAGGTGCTGTACTCATGAACAGGTTGGATTATAAACAGGAGTCTGCCAGGCAACTCTCCAACACCACATCCTACAGGCCACTATCCTCCGATCCCACTGAGGGGTACCAAAAGAAACTACACCATCTACTCAACAAACTCCCTGCCACAGCACAGGAACAAATCTACACAGACACACCCCTAGAGCCCCGGCCAGGTGTATTCTATTTGCTACCCAAGATCCAGAAACCTGGAAATGCTGGATGCCCCATCATTTCAGGCATTGGCACTCTTACAGCAGGATTATCTGGCTATTTGGACTCTCTCCTCAGACCCTACGCTACCAGACAGGCCAGTCCTCACTTACAGACAGCCCCCCAACCTGAAGCAAATACTCACCAGCAACTATACACCATGCCACACTAACATTAATTCCACCAGAGAGGTCCTTTGGGGCCATCTGCCTGTCCCAAGTCAGGGTAAAGGAGGAGGGTTGGGCGTGGGGCTAGCAACTTCACCCCGTAAAAAATCAACTTGCTACAGAAACGCCAACAATAGAGATAACAGAGACTTTTAGCCTGGAAAAAGAAGGGTCTTCAACTCGAAGACGCATGACGCTGGGTGGTGAAAGCCGCAAGGAAGCCACTAAGCCGATTACCCTTCTTGCATCCAGGAGGATTACCATCGGCACATGGAACGTGAGGACCATGTACGAGTCAGGAAAGACGGTGCAGGTTGCAGCAGAGATGAGGAGCAACAACCTGACCCTACTAGGCATTAGCGAGACAAGATGGACACAAGCTGGACAGAGACGACTGTTGACAGGAGAGCTGTTGCTGTATTCAGGACATGAAGAGAGCGATGCACCCCACACACAGGGAGTAGGCTTCATGTTGTCCAAGCAGGCACAGAGAGCACTGATTGGTTGGGAGGCACATGGTCCCAGGATCATCACAGCGGAAAAGAGGCCGTCCAAGAAACACCTGGCGACGTGACCTTCAGGCTGATAGCAAAAAAATGGGCTATACTTGGAACCAGCTAGAACAAATGGCCCAGGATAAAGGACTCTGGAGATCTGTGGTTGGCGGCCCATACCCCGATTGGGGTGACGGGCATGAATGAATGAATGACACTAACATTAACCCAGGAACCAATCCCTACAACAAACCGCATTGCCAACTCTGTCCCCATATCTACTCTAGCGATACCATCAAAGGACCCAAAGTTATCTTCTCAAGGAAAGATATTAGTAACTTTATTACCACCTCTTGAATACAACAACTGAAACAATTGTAGAAAAATCTACAGTTACTTTCTATCATTTAGGCTACTTACTTTTTGCAGTTCCCCAAGCTTGGAAAATATCGTTCATCCTTAGGAAACATCCTAACAGCCCTTTCATATCTTAATCACCTGTTAATTACTCTGTTTATAAACAAATTTCTGATTCCCTGTTTCAGGGGTTCAAGCTGGGAGCAGCACATCTCCTGCAGAACTCCTTACATTGCACTCTCAGGCTACCTGTCTGAGCCTCGCAGTTTGGGGTCACCCTCCCATACCCCCTAAACTCTGCCTATGAATGGGACCCTGCTCTCAGCTTGGAGCCTTTCTAGACCATATTGCAATACAAATAACAACAACTTGAAATAGATTCCTGTAATGGAAGCAATATGGATCATTTTGCTTAAATTGTATGCTCTTGGGGGCAGTATTAGGTATTCCCATGTGTCTGTACAGCTTCTGCTGTAATATAAATAATAATCTCATAGTTATTTCTCTTTCAGTTTAAGGTTCATTGTCTTTGAAAGAGAGTGATACAACAAGTCTGCCTGTAGATGGGAAACCAGTTACTCTAGAAATGGAGGCGGGGGGCGGGGGAATCACTCTTCATACTTTCACAAGTAGAATCTCTTAGTAAAACAAAACAAAAAAATGAGTCACAGTAAGGAAGTTGAGGGCCAAAGAATAAATTCTGCTTGCTGTGACACATTATTGAACTCAATCTTAGCTATATAGCCTGTATTGCTCACAAGAGACTGAACTAGAACATACTGTACTGCCTTTGAGAAATAGTATAAAGAAAGAAATAGGTGAAGTTAGATTTAATTCTCATCCTTGTACTACTGTTCACAAAAATAGTTCTTGGTTCTAATCTTGTTCTTTCTTTCCATTGACTTATAAAATGGGATGACTGAAAGGTGTTTGGGGTTTGTGTATATTGGCTTTTTTGAGGAGAAAGGGGAAGGAGAAGGGGCAAAAGGGAGAAATTTGATTTAAAACACGCTGATAGACAAAAAACCAAACAGTTGACGATTGTTAAAGTAGTAAATGAATAAGGTATGACTGGTAAATTACTAAGATATGACTATCTCCATTCTCTAAACAAGTTTTCTCTAGGAAAAAGATAGATGCAGGGCAATAGTAATACATTTATAAATATAATTATGTAACCAAACAACAAATATAAATGAGTTGTCTCCTTATATTTTTTCTGTACACGATACTGTGGGTCCCTTATTAACAGAGACTCAAACAATAGTATCTGTTTCCAGGTTTGTCAAACCAATTTTCATATAAAATTCAGTTTAGAAGTAAACACTATCACCTCACCAAACTCAACCTAGACTCAAATCATGATGTTCTTTTTTGCACATATCCAGCAATGAAACTTGAACATCTCCAATTAGGTCCTCAGTTATAGCTGTATGACCCCCATGCTTTCAAATAAAGCATGTTATCTTCAAAGGGTTTGTGGAAGTCAAAGTGACTGGAAAGAATTAAACAGCTCTGTGCATGATTCACAGGGAGGACCAGAATCCAGGTCATTCCCTCTTAGCCATCTTGGCTCTTCAGTGGCTAACAAACACAAAAGGGAGTAAAAAATTTTCTGTCAAAAAAGCGTGCAGAAGACTGAACATACCTAGGGGACAGAAGTATTGAGTTAGTATATGATCATTTTTCAGATTGGAACAGCATACAGAAGTTTTTCTCCTTTATTGTGACAACATGCACTAATTTGTTACTCTAGAGTTATGCATGATTAACAGGCTGAAGGCTGCTGACACAACATTTTTTTAAAGGATCAAAGTAAATGGAAGCATTGTTTTGAATAAAAAATATAGTCAAAACCAACCAGTGTCCATCTAATTTTGATTTTAATTAAGAAAACTATTAAGAGAGGGATGTAACAGCAACTTTTTTTGCACCCTCATGCCGTGGCAAAGAGCCAAATCTTCAAAGATATTAGCTACACCCCCCGACAAGTATAGTTTCCCCATACTGCTGATATATAACTCTTATTAATGCTTATTGGAGTTGCATGCATATCCTGAGAATAGTATGTTCCCCTAGCAAGAAATACAGTGAGATTAAAAGTCTGGACCATCAAGGGAGCCCTTACGTTCAAATGTTAAACAAGCTACCTTTGGTTGTATGCTCATGAACTACTGTGCTGAAGGACAGGCAGTAACTGTTGTTATAGTAAAATGGGTAAAACCCTCAAGGGGTTAATTGGGTTACTTGGAGCAGTGGTTCTCAACCAGGGGGAGTGTACCCCTGGAGATATGCAGAGGTCTTCCAGGGGGTACATCAACTCATCTAGATATTTGCCTAGTTTTATAACAGGCTACATAAAAAGCACTAGCTATGTCAGTACAAACTAAAATTTCATGCAGACAATGACATGTTTATATTGCTCTGTATACTATGCACTGAAATGTAAGTACAATATTTATATTACAATTGATTTATTTTATAATTAGATGGTAAAATGAGAAGGTAAGCAGCTTTTCCGTAATAGTGTGCTGTGACACTTTTGTATTTTTATGTCTGATTTTATAAGCAAGTAGTTTTTAAGTGAGGTGAAACTTGAGCTATACAAGACAAATCAGCCTCCTGAAAGGGATACAATAGTCTGGAAAGGTTGAGAACAACTGACTCAGAGTGTTATAGGTTGGAGTCACGCTCCACCCCTCCCTTACTTCCTATTTATCATGTGTTTTCCCCCCGCCATTCTGTTTGTATGTGGTTGAATAAAGCTGAATAAATTGGCAACAAGGAAAAACATAAGAATGGCAATTTATGGGAAAATTGTGGAGTTTAATGAGGAATGGCAGCAATGTCTCGAAAAACTCGCCCACTATTTTCTTGCAATAGAGATATAGAATAGGACAAACAGAAAGCAATTTTCCTCAGTGTCTGTGGCAGTCAAACCTACTCTCTTTTAAGGAGTTTGTTACAATCTAAGGGCTAGTACACACTAACACTTACTTCTGTATAACTTAAGTCGCACAGGGGTGGGGATAAGTCTCTCCTCCTCCCTCCTCTCCCGCAATGTAAGTTACACTGACCTAAGCACCGGTGTGGACAGTGCTATGTTGGTGGGAAAATCTCTCCTGCCAACATAGCTACTGCTGCTTGGGGGTGTGTGGAGTAATTATGCCAATGGGACAGCTTTCTCCAATCGGCATAAAGTGTCTTCACTAGCGATGTGACAGTGGTGCAGCTACATTGGTACCACTGGAGTGATTCTAGCGTAGACTAGCCTTCAGAAACCAGGAGATAAGTTTAGAAGATGGTAACGGAGCACAACATACCAAAGTCAAATGTTGTTATGGAATGTTTCAAGTTCAACAGAATAAGGAGGCAAAGTGAAAGTATACCTGTGTATGTTGCAGCTCTAAAACTATTAATGGAATAATGCTCACTTGGAAATGGTCATGAGGATATACCGCAGGACAGATTTGTTTGTGGTATCGAGAGAATCCAAAGATGGTTGTCGTCAGAGGGGAGCTTAACTTAGCCCAAAGCAGTAGAATTAGCAACAGCAATGGAAGCAGCAGTTAAAAAGTTACAAGATTTGCACTTAGAATGCAGGGCAAATCAAACTGACTCAATAAATAAAATGCAAAGCAAGCAGAGAAATTCTCAGGCTCCTGAGCAGTGTTGTCAGTGTGGATGAACTCATCAGTTCTTAAACTTAAAACAGTCCAGTGTCACAAATGCCTCAAGACTGGACAGTTAGCCAGCAAATGCAAAGGTGACTCTCCAACAACATCTCAACCCCAGGAGAGCACACCACAAAAGATCAGAGGGAAAGGAAGAAAGCAGAGGGTTTTTTTTTACTCTGAGTGGGAGGAAGACACACCAGGAGGAGATACATGATATGTAAAGGGAAGAAAGTGGGACCACATGAAGTAACATAATGGTAAAGCTAAACAGTTAGTACAAATGGAAATAGATACAGAGACTTTAGCAATTGTAATCAATGACTATATATTTCAGTAGTGCAAAGCCAGACTGAATAATGAGCCCTTAGGCGCTGACTCCGTGGGTGCTCAGCATCCACCGGCAGCTCCCTGTGGCCCCCCCCCACCTCCGTCTCCTCCGCAAGCGTGCCACCGCATCCTGCTTCTCCCCCCTCCCTCCCAGTGCTTGCACTGTGAAACAGCTGATTCACGGGGCAGGGAGGGAGCGGGGAGGAAGGGGAACACGGCGCACTGGGGGAAGAGGCGGGGCCGGGATGGGGATTTGGGGAAGGGATCCAATGGGGGCAGGGAGGGGGTGGAGTTAGGATGGGGACTTTGGGGTTGGGGTTGGAATGGGGGTGGGGGCAGGGATGGGGTAGAGTCAGGGTGCGGCCAGGGGCGGGAGGGTGCGGGCATCCACCAGTGCCAGAGAAAGTTGGTGCCTATGAATGAACCTACATGTATCTACACTGGAGTCCCCATCCAAGTGGCGGCGGTCCGGGGCTTCGGAGGCACTTTGGCGGCGGGGGGTCTGCTCTGGGTATTCCACGGCACCGAAGGACCCCCGCTGCCAAAATGCCGCCGAAGACCCCTGGAGCAGACCCCTCCCCCGCCACCAAATGCCGCTGAAGACCTGGAGTGGACCCCCCCCACCACAGAAATGCCACCGAAGACCCAGAGCGGACCCTCCCCCACCACCGAGTGAGTAAAAAAAAAAAAATTTAAAAAGACGTCTAAGGCGCAGGGCCCTCTTAGGTGAGGGCGCGGGGCCCGATTCCGGTGAATCGGCTTAAAGCCAGCCCTACCTCAGCCTTCTTAGTATTGTGACAAACACACCATTAAAAATCCTTTTAGTCTCTAATAGAATATACAGAAAAGAAAGAAAAAAAACAGTTAAAGCACTTTACATTTTAAGTTTTAAATAAGGCTTTCTTTTTAACAACCCTAATTCTCTTTCCCATTAGCTGGAGAGAATCTTTAAAAGAAAAAAAAAAACAAAAATGCTTGTCTGACAGTCTGGTAATAATTGTTCTGTTGGGGGAAAAGAAAAGTAAGTTGAATGGGCTGGAGCTGTTGTTAAAGTCTGATCCCATTTCCTAAAAGACAAAACAAGACAGCCCCAGGGGTAATTTAATCTGGCCCATGGTGCCTCCCTGCAGTGCAGGAGCCAGGAGTACCAGCTCACCTCATTGTGTGTGTGGGGGGGGAAGCCCTGAGTTTTGGTGCCCCCTCATGGGGCTGGAGCCACTATGCTGGGCCAATCCGCTGCGGGGGGAAGCCCCGAATCTCTGCACCCCCTGCGGGGCTGGAGCCACAAGCAGGGGAAGCCCTGAGCCTTCGCACCCCCACATGGGGCTGGAGTCACAAGTGCCAGCTCACCCCACTGCAGGGGGGAAACTCTGAGACCTTGTCCCCCACCACCATTGCGCGGGTGAGTGGCCCATGTGACTGATATTTTTTCTGTGGGTCAATGGCCCGTGACTGAAAAAGGGTTCCCCACCCCAAAGCCCTCACTCCACCCCCAGTGCCCCAACCCTCTGCCCCAACCCTGATCCCCTCCCACACTCCAAACCCCTCAGTCCCAGCCCAGAGCACCCTCCTGCACCCCAAATTCCTTATTCCTGGCCCCACCCCAGAGCCCTCGCCCCCCCCCACAACCCAACCCCCCTTCCTCAGCCCAGAGCCCCCTCCCACACTCCAAACACCTTGGTCTCCAAACCCGTCATCCCTGGCCCCACCCCAGAGCCCACACTGGAAGCCCTCACCCCCTCTCACATCCCAACCTACTGCCTCAACCTGGAGCCCCCTCCTGCACTCTGAACTCATCATTTCTTGACCCACCCCAGCCCCCTGAGCCAGCTTGGTGAAAATGAGCAAGTGAGGGAGGATGAGGAAGAGCGAGTGATGAGGGAGGGATGGAATGAGTGGGGACAGGGCCTTGGAAGAGAGGCAGGTCATGGGCGGGACCATGGAGGAGGGCGGGGCAAGGGTTGGGCAAAGGTGTTCAGTTTTGTGAGAATAGAAAGTTGGCAACCCTAGGGAGGTGGCCAAGTCTCACAGTCATGGTGGTGGTCAGGAACTACCTGAAGCTGGTAGCAATGGCATCTATGTCCCACCAGGGTCCCTGGAGATGATGGAATTGGCAGCCATGATAGTGAAGCTCACTCCTTCTTCCTTTCAGTCAGCAATTGTCCCCTTTAACTTCCTCTCTGCTAATTTTCCTCCCAAAATCTTTTATTTTAAGGACCCTCAGAAGAGAAATGATAGGTGGAATAGCTCATCCCTTCATTATTTTTTCCACCAATTAGGTCTGATTTGCTATGTCAATTTTGCTCATTAATTGATTTCTGGTCTCACACTGTTCTTATTCACCAGGCATGGTCTTAACACAGTCCTTGAATTGTATCAATAGGATTTTTGTTTAGACTAATTCAGATTATATCTTTTTTGCACCTTTTTCCATCAGCATTTGTTGTTATAGGTTATGGTGACATTTTTTTTTGAACTTTCACTCACTCTTCATAGTTGAGTTTACAGTTAGAGTAAATTTGTACGCCCAATTATGACAAGAGTTCCTCCACCAATTTTAAACAAGAGTTAAGGATCTTCGCGGGTATAAAGGCCAGTATTTATACCCAGGATGGAGGTCAAATCAAAATATTTTAAAGAAATACCAATTCTTTATTTCCTCAGAGAAAAGACTGAGACTGGGTTAGAGAGGCTGGAAAAGGATGGCATCATTTCTCCAGTGTAGTTTTCTGAACAGGCCACACCTATAGTGCCTGTGGTTAGATCAGGCAAGACCAGACACTTCTGTGGGGATTATGAAGTCTCGGGGAATCAAGTCTCCAAGTTAGAAAATTACCCCTTTACACAGACAGAGAACTTCCTGGCAGTGTTAGATAGGGATCAAAAATGGAGGAAGCTGGACATGTTTCAGGCATACCAGCAGATGAGTCTGGATTATAAGACATTGACCAATATAAACACTCATAAGGGTTTATACCAGTACAATAGATAGCTATATGGAATATTGTCAAGTATCAGAGGGGTAGCCGCGTTAGTCTGGATCTGTAAAAGCAGCAAAGAGTCCTGTGGGCATCCGACGAAGTGGGTATTCACCCACGAAAGCTCATGCTCCAATATGTCTGTAAGTCTATAAGGTGCCACAGGACTCTTTGCTGCTATATGTAATATTGTCAGCACCACAAATTTTGCTGAACGTCTGTCAGCACTGAAGAAGATATTTTAAAGATTGGTGGCAGTGAGGTTTGGCTTAAAAGTAATTTCTTTTTATGAGACTAAAAGTGATGTGCCAGGGCTATAGGATAGATGATGGGCTTTACCCTGTGGCAAACACTGTCATGGTGAATGAACGGACCCCAGCACAGCTGAGGTACAAGTATACTTAGGTATATTAAATTATCATATGTTTCTCCCAAATGTTTCAGTACTTGTAAAGCCCTTACATCAACTCCTGAGGAAGGAGACCCCTGGTACTGAGAGAGAGAGAGAGAGAGCACTTTCCAGGAGTCCAAAAAGCTACTCAAGTCTTTGGAGCTTCTTGTTCATTTTGACCTGTGCAAGGAATTATTCCTATCATGTGATGTTTCATCATATGGGGTAGTGGCAGTTTTGTCACATGGCATGAGGGATGTTGGAGAATGAACAACTGGATGTTTCCAGCTCATTGACTGTTCCATGTACAATTAGACTTCGCAGGCCTGTATCTGGGAGGAAAATGTTTCTAATCATGGTGAATGCACATTTGAAGTGGTTAGACGTACATGTGATAACTTCAGTGACCTCCATTGCTACCTCTGTAAAGCTCAGACAGACCTTTGCCACACATGGATTACCGGTAGTACTTGTTCCAGACAGTGGGCCAACTTTTATGAGCATGGAGTTTAAAGACTTTCTGGGCAAAAATGGGATTAAATATATTCAAATTAACTTAAATCATCCAACTTCCAAAGGCCTATCACAGAGCGCTGAGAGGGCTTTTAAAGAGGGGATGAAGATGATGATTAATGGGAGCTTGGAATTAAGTTGGCTCTAGTTCTTTTGAAATACAGAACCACTCTTCAGAATAAACTGTGCCTGAACTTGGCTCAGCTGTTGGGAAGGAAGATAAGAACTCATTTGGATTTAATCCATCTGAGCAGAGAGGAGAAAGTGTTAAGGAATCTAGCTTTTCTAAACCAGTATGATTATCTTCCTAAAAACAGAGGGTTTGTCTACACACACAGTGCTTCAGCTGCACCTCTGTAGCACTTAATGAAGATGCTACCTAGGCCAACGGCAGAGCTTCTCCTGTTGGCATAGGTATTCCACCTCCCCGAAAGGTGGTAGCTATGTTGACAGGAAAAGCTCTCCTGTCTACACTGTCTACAGCACTGTCTACACCAGGCATTCAGTCGGTATCCAAGAGTGTGGATTTTCTACATAAGTCTGTAGTGTAGACTAAGCCAGAGTTGGGCCCAAATGATCTAGTGTATACCAAAAGTTTCAATACTCGCCAGCCAATGTGGATTCTATGCTAGAGCACACTGGACCCTTGTCTTTTAAAGTCTGTTTAAGTGGTCAAGTCATAAGATGTCAGGCATATCTGCTTGCAGAGTGACATGCAAGCACCAGAGCTTTTGCCATTGGGTGATGCTCTCCTGGAGGAGCTGAGGCCAAGAGAGGATGCAGTTTTGCTGGGAATGCCCATGATAGGGGTGTGCATAGAATTGCAGGACCCAGAGACTGGGGGAAGTGGGTCTCTGCACCTGGAGCTGGCTCCAGCTACCATTGAGAGGGGCTACCCCATCAGAGTGAGAAGAGCTCCCGGTTATTTAATAGGCTACGTCTGGGCTGTTAATTAAGAGAGGAGAGCTGTAGTGACGTCATCATCAAGGGGCTAATTGGATATAAGAGTCTGATGGGTTGGAATCATGCTCCAGCCCTTCCTTATTTCCTGTTTGTTTAGTGTGTGTTTTCCTCCATTCTGTATATAATTGAATAAAGCAACACATTTCTGACCTACCGTACTGTAAGTAAAATGTTTCTTGTCCACTGATCAGTCACTATGTAGAAGTTGGAATTGCATTATTTATAATTTGCAACAAAAATGACTGAGTTAATTTGATGCCTCCATTTCAAACCACCTTATTTTATCATACTGGCCAGCTAAACGTAATTAGGAAGAAGGCAATGCTTTTGAAAAGGAGTTTCCATCAATGAATTATTAAAATACATTTGTAAGACTGCAGTTCTACGCACCTCAAAAATAGTATTATCCAGAGACAGTTTTTCATTATTCTGGCATAGCTTGAAAGATGTCTAGATTCACTGCAGATATATGCAATTTATTTCAGGGGCTTTATATTTCATTTCAAATGGCTAGTATATTAATTAACTTTTTGTAGTAGTTAAACAATTTATAATTTAGTTATGTTTAAATCAATAATATGCTTAAATCAATTACAAAATAAATTAATTGTTTGTATGTAATATAACTGGTCTAAGCCAAGAATGTGCTGATAACTTTGTTGCCTTAACGAATGATCTATGGCATTTTGACTAGTGATTAGCTAAATTCCAGATTGAGAGTGTGTAAGTATATGAAGCTTATCTAAATATATCTAACTTTTTTGAGTGTCAGTGACTGCTCATCACTACTTTGCCTTCCTTGATCCTCAGCCTCACTTTGATTCCAAATTTAGTCTTTTTCCTCTTTCCCTTTCTCTGAGATGCCTGCCTTTTCATGGGAAATGCACATCAGGTGGGACAGAAGACATAGACTCAGAACTGCTGTGGGAACTTGAAAATGTTGACACTATATTTCCAACTGCTGTCCAGAAACTGATGCTACTTTCAAATGTTGTGTGCACCAGGGATTCCCCTAATCAAGAATGAAGAATAACCAGAACTGGTTATTTTTGATTTGGGACAGGCACTCTGTATCTATTGGTCCAGATTCTACGCCAGTGGTGGGTAATCTGCTGGCGGGCCACGAGACAGTTTGTTCACATTGACTGTCCACAGGCACGGCCACCCGTGGCTCCCAGTGGCTTCAGTTTGCCATTCCCTGAAAATGGGAGCTGCAGGAAGTGGGGGCCAGCACGTCCCTGTGGTCCGCACCACTTCTCGCAGCTCCCATTGACTGGGAATGGTGAACTGCAGCACTGGGAGCCGCGGGCAGCCATGTCTGCAGATGGAAAATGTAAATAAACTGTTTCGCGGCCTGCCAGGGGGTTACCCTGATGGGCCGCATGCGGCTGGTGGGCTGCAGGTTGCCCACCACTGTTCTACACTGACTTACTCACCTGCAGCCTCACTGAAACCAGTGGGGTGTGTAAGTCAGGGCAAAACTTGACCCATTGTCTTCGAACATTCATTTTTGGCTGCATGGTTACTCTGTCTTAGAAACGACAACATAATTTGACTACTAGGTCGTCTACCTAACTCTGCACATCACATAGATCAATCTTGCTAATTAATAGTCATACTTAAAGTTTGCTCAAGCTGCTAGATGTTCATAGTTGCCATCATAGAAGATTATGGTTGAAAGAGACCTCAGGAGGTCATTTTAATCCAACCTACTGCTGAAATCAGGACCAATCCCCAAATAAATCATCCCAGCCAGGGCTTTGTTAAGCCAGGCCTTAAAAACTTTTCAGGATGGAGATTGCACCACCTCCCTAGGTAACCCATTCCAGTGCTTCACCATCCTCCTAGTGAAATAGTTTTTCCTAATATCCAACCTAGACATCAGTAAACTAGTGCATGCTGACCAGGTGGATTTCTTTCTAAAGAAAATCTCTTAATAGTGTTAGGTGGTGGATGTATCTGTTTTAGTTGTCTGGTATGTTTCATCCATGCTTTGTCTTAATGCACAGCAAAAACACATTAGAGTAGTCTGATAGGGATTTCATTCTTGCCCTGAAGTACAGTCACCTGGGGGGCAGCATTATTGTATAATTCTTGACATGCATGAATAACCACTAATCGTCTAGAATTTGCTAGTTTCCCTCTAGGCAGAACTGTAGTAAGGTTTTCCCTTATTATCTTCCTTGTCCTGACAATTGAAACCCTGGCAATCATAGTCCATAAAAATGTAAGCATGCATCTTTCCTCTTCTACATCAAGTTAACTCTATTAAATCCTTACATGAAAGCATTGAAGCAGACATTCATGTCTCAAAGAATAAATCAATTGCAAAAAAACCAGAAGCACTGCTGATGTCTGTGGTGTCATCACCAGCTTCCAGAGCAGATGTCTGACCATCTGTTTGCCCCATTAATCCTGAAATGCAAGTAGTGAATGCTATCTGACCCTACATTCTTTGATGAGTGGAATTTAAAGATGTTCAAAGGATTGTTAGAATTCCTAAATATTAATATCTTATCGCAAAATTTTCCCATATGCATTTGCGGTTAAATAGGATAATAGGAGATTATGGTAGTCATGACATTAAAGCTGCTTTAAAAATATGACCTTTAGATTTTGTTTGTTGATGTTAGTTTTAAATAGATTATGGATTATAGGAGAGCTGTTAGTGACCCTTTTAATAAAGTTAGCAACCTTATTTAATAGCAACGCCCAAATCTACTTCCTGTTTACAGCTGGTTATAACTGTGCTGTACTGTTTGGGCTGCAATTTTCCATGCTTGATTTGAAATCTTGGCCCATTGACTTCAGTGAGTTTTGCCATTATCTTCAATGGGGACAGAATCTCCCCTTACTCTGTGCCTCAGGTTTAATTTTTTGTTTTAATTGTCTGCAAAAACAGCTTAGCCATTTTTAAGAACATCAGGAGAAAGGTAAGTAGCTTTGCCATTGTTAAAATTTCAAACCATTTTCAGAACTCTAATGCCTTGGTGTTTTGGAGAAAGCACTTGAAATTTTGCAGGAGGTCAGAAAATGTATTTTGCTGGCCTGAAAATCTAGCCAGACTTCTCCAGTGTAAAAGACACAGAAAATAGCCAATTATATAGCTTGTTAGAATTTGTTAGGGCCTTGCTCCTTAATTTACTGAATAATCCAGCTGCACAATGTATGCTTCAAAGACTCGCTGAGTCTCCTGCATAGAGCTAATCAAAATGCGAAATTCCCATTCCTAGCAGCCAGCCACTACAAAAACAAATTTACCTCTCTTGGTATTGACACCTCCTCATCAATCATTGGGAGTGGACCACATCCACCTTGACTGAATTGGCCTTGTCAACACTGGTTCTCCAACTGTAAGGTAACTCCCTTCTCTTAATGTGCCAGTATATTTATGGCTGTATCTGTAATTTTCACTCCATGCATCAGAAGAAGTGGGTTTTTTTTACCCACGAAAGCTAATGCCCAAATAAATCTGTTAGTTAAGGTGCTACCGGACTCCTCATTGTTTCTGTGGATACAGACTAACATGGCTACCCCTCTGATACTTAGCATGTGAACTGTCCATGATGACTAAAATAGATGGTTAGAGACAAAAATTGGAAGTCAAATCCTACTGAAGAAAAGAGAAAAAAGCATAAACTCTGGCAAGTCACATGTAAACATATAATAATGTAGGCCAGGGTAGAATTTGAAGAGTAACCAGCTAAGGACACAAGAACTAACAGGATTTTTTTTTGGAAGTATATCAGAAGCAGGAAGCCTCCAATCAGTGAGAACAATGAATGACTGAATTAGGAAAGGAACATTCAAGGGGAAAAAAGGCCTTTACAAAGAAGGTAAATGAATTCTTTGCATCAGTCTTCACTACAGAGGATGTAGATCTCCACACCCAAGACATTATTTTTAGGTGACAAATCTGAGGAACTGTCCCAGGTTGAGGGGGCACTAGAGGATGTTTTGGATAAAACTGATCAATTAAACAGTAATAAATCATCAGGACCAGATAGTATTCATGGAATCATAGACTATTAGGGTTGGAAGAGACTTCAGGAGGTCATGTAGTCCAATCCCCTGCTCAAAGCAGGACCAACACCAACTAAATCATCCCAGCCAGGGCTTTGTCAAGCCGGGCCTTAAAAACATCTCAGGATGGAGATTCCCCACCTCCCTAGGTAATGCATTCCAGGGCTTCACCTCCTAGTGAAATAGTTTCCTAATATCCAACCTAGACCTTCCCCACTGCAACTTGAGACCATTACTCCTTGTTCTGTCATCTGCCACCACTGAGAACAGCTGAGCTCCATCCTCTTTGGAACCCGCTTTCAGGTAGTTAAAGGCTGCTATCAAATCCCCCCTCACTCTTCTCTTCTATAGACTAAATAACCCCAGTTCCCTCAGCCTCTCCTCGTAAGTCATGTTCCCAGCCCCCTAAACATTTTCGTTACCCTCCGCTGGACTCTCTTCAATGTGTTCACATCCCTTCTGTAATGGGGGGTCCAAAATTGGACACAGTACTCGAGGTGTGGCCTCACCAGTGCCAAATAGAGAGGAATAACCACTTCCTTCCATCTGCTGGCAATGCTCCTACTAATACAGCCCAGTATGCCGTTGGCCTTCTTAGCAACAAGGGCACACTATTGACTCATATCCAGCTTCTCGTCCACTGTAATCCCCAGGTCCTTTTCTGCAGAACTGCTGCATAGTCAGTCAGTCCCCAGCCTGTAGCGGTCCATGGGATTCTTCCATCCTAAGTGCAGGACTTTGCACTTGTCCTTGTTGAACCTCATCAGATTTCTTTTGGCCCAAACCTCCAATTTGTCTAGGTTACTCTGGACCCTATCCGTACCCTCCAGGGTATCTGCCTCTCCCCTCAGCTTAGTGTCATCTGCAAACTTGCTGATGGTGCAATCCATCCCATCACCCAGATCATTAATAAAGATGTTGAACAAAACTGGCCCCAGGACTGACCCCTGGGGCACTCTGCTTGATACCGGCTGCCAACCAGATATCGAGCTGTTGATCACTACCGGTTGATCTAGCCAGCTTTCTATCCACTGTATAGTCCATTAATCCAATTCATAGTACTTTAACTTGCTGGCAAGAATACTGTGGGAGACCATATCAAAAGCTTTGCTAAATTCAGGATATATCACATCCACCACTTTCCCCATATCCACAGAGCCAGTTATCTCATCATAGAAGGCAATCAGGTTGGTCAGGCATGACTTGCCTTTTGTGAATCCATGTTGACTGTTCCTGATCACCTTCCTCTCCTCCAAGTGCTTCAAAATGGATTCCTTGAGGACCTGTTCCATGTTTTTGCCGGGGACTGAAATGAGGCTGACAAGTCTGTAGTTCCCCGGGTTCTCTTTCTTCCCTTTTTAAAAGATGAGCACTGTATTTGCCTTTTTCCAATCGTCCGGGACCTCCCCAATCGCCACAAATTTTCAAAGATAATGGCCAATGGCTCTGCAATCACATCAGCCAACTCTCTCAGCACCCTTGGATACATTAGATCTGGACTCATGGACTTGTGCATGTCCAGATTTTCAAAATATTCCTAAACCTGTTCTTTCACCACTGAGGGCTGCTCACCTCCTCCCCATACTATGTTGCCCAATGCAGCAGTCTGTGAAGACTGAGGCAAAAAAAGCATTGAATACTTCAGCTTTTTCCACATCATCTGTCACTATGTTGCCTCCCCCATTCAGTAAGGGTCCCACACTTTCCCTGACCACCTTCTTATTGCTAACATCCCTGTAGAGACCTTTCTTGTTACCCTTCACATCCCTTGCTAGATGCAACTCCAGTTGTGCTTTGGTCTTCCTGATTTCACTCCTGCATGCCTGAGCAATATTTTTATACTGCTCCCTAATCATCTGTCCAAAATTCCACTTCTTGTAAGCTTCCTTTTTGAGTTTAAGCTCACCGAAGATTTCACTGGTAAGCCAAGCTGGTTGCCTGCCATATTTGCTATTCTTTCTGCACATCGGGATGGTTTGTTCCTGAGCCCTCAATAAGGCTTCTTTAAAATACAGCCATCTCTCTTGGACTCCTTTCCCCTTCATATTAGCCTCCCAGGTGATCCTGCCTATCAGGTCCCTAAGGGAGTTTAAATCTACTTTTCTGAAGTCCAGGGTCCATATTTTGCTACTCTCCTTTTTTCCTTTTGTCAGGATCCTGAAGTCAACCATTTCATGGTCACTGCTGCCTAGGTTGACACCCACTTCTATTTCCACTACCAATTCTTCCCTGTTGTAAGCAGCAGGTGAAGAGGTACCTCCCCAACACTGTCCAAAAACTTCTTGGATTGTCTGTGCATTGCTGAATTGCTCTCCCAGCAGATGTCAGGGTGATTTGAAGTCCCCCATTAGAACCAGGCCCTGTGATCTGGAAACTTCAGTTAGTTGTCCAACAAAAGCCTCGTCTACCTCAGCCTTCTGATCCGGTGGTCTATAGCACACACCAACCACAACATCACCCTTGTTGCTCTTGCTTCTAAACTTAACCCACTCAACAGGCTTTTCTCCAGTTTCACACTGGAGTTCGGAGCAATCATACTGCTCTCTTACATATAATGCAACTCCTCCATGTTATATCCTAGGGGCAGCCGGTGTAGGAAGCAATCACTTGAGGCCAGAGAGCAGACAGCTAACCAAAACCTCCATTTTATTTACAGACACAGAGAGCTCACTCAGCCGGTTGAAACCGGCTGAGCTATCCCTTAATAGTCTAACTCAGTTGCCATAGTAACAAAACCCATGACAACCAAATACACAACATATTCCTCCCCCCCTAATAAGAACATCCCCAAAATAAAACACACACTAAACTAGAGAAGGAGGGTAGACTGCCTCCATTCCCGGCTAAACCCTGGGGATTATTTTGCCCCATAACCGTGGGTTCGCCCTAACTAAAGATCCAGCCGATGAGGAGGCCTTCTGTCTCTAGGTGGATTACGGCGAACTTCTGGTGTTGTTGCACCCGAAAGTACTAGGGGCTCAGGGTCCGCAGCACGAATAGGTGAGGAGGTGGTATCAGCTCGTGCTGGGCAAAGGGGTATCTCAGCTGCCGGCGGTAATGGAGGAGAACAGTCAGGAACAGGTGACTCATGATTCGGTGTCTCACCAGGAGGGGTGAAGTCAGACCCCTCAACTGCAGATGCGTCCTGAAGACTGGCATGACCTGGCAACAGCTGATCTACATGTCGCCGCCAGGTAAGATTCTCTGCAGTCCGGACTGTATAGGAAACAGGTCCTGTTTGAGTGATGACTGTGGCCGGGACCCATTTAGCTCTGGAAGTATAATTCCGAGCCAAAACTGGCTGTCCTGGGCTAAAGGTTCGGTCTTTTGCTCTGGGTGCCCGTCTGATGACTTGATATTGCTGCTGATGTTGCACAGTTTGTCTGGGTTCAGAAGGTTTCAGCAGATCAAAGCAAGTGCGCAGCTGTCGTCCCATCATTAGAAAGGCTGGGGAAGCCTGGGTCATAGCATGAGGTGTGTTTCTATAGGAAAGTAAGAAGGTATCCAGACGCTTTTGAATGGAGTGTTGTCCCTTTGCTGATTTCAAAGTGTTTTTCATTGTCTGCACAAATCTTTCAGCTAATCTGTTGGTGGACGGATGATATGGTGCTGACGTGATGTGGTGTATCCCATTTGCCTTCATAAAATTTTGAAACTCCTGAGAAACGAACTGCGGTCCGTTGTCGCTCACAAGTTGTTCTGGCAGACCAAAACGACTAAAGAGTCCTCGTAGTTTTTGAATAGTACTCTCTGCAGTAGTGGACTGCATTATAGAGACTTCTGGCCATTTAGAATGGGCATCTATTGCCACCAAGAACATGCTTCCTTCAAGGGGGCCAGCAAAGTCAACGTGAATACGTTGCCACGGGTTTTCAGGCCAGTCCCATGGGTGTAGGGGTGCCAACTGGGGTGCATTTCTTACACCCTGACATGACATACAAGCTTTTGCCTTCTCTTCAATAGCACTGTCCAATCTAGGCCACCAAAAATAGCTTCGTGCAATTTCCTTCATGCGCACTATTCCACAGTGACCGGAATGTAGCTGTTCTAACATCTGTGATCTCAGGGGTGGTGGAATAATGACACGCCTCCCCCACAACAAACAACCAGATTGGACCGATAACTCCGTCCGCCTGGACATGTAGGGAACAAGGTCGGGTGAGACTGGAGAGGTTTGTCGAGATTTTCCATGCATCACCAGGTCCATAACTTGGGATAATACTGGGTCAACGCGGGTTGCCTTCTTTATCTGAGTAGCAGTGATGGGTGTATTCTCTACCTGTTCAAAGTAGAAGATTTCCTTTTGGGCACTATCTTGATGTTTGACCGGTAAAGGGAACCTTGAGAGGCCATCTGCATTGCCGTGCAGAGTGGATTTCCGATATTTGATTTCATATGTGTGTGCAGAAAGTATCAATGCCCAACGTTGCATACGACTAGCAGCTAATGGGGGAATGCCTGTGTAGGGTCCAAAAATTGATGTCAGAGGTCGATGGTCTGTAAGAAGAGTAAACTTTCGCCCAAACAGGTACTGATGAAACTTCCTAATTCCAAAAACAATTCCTAATGCCTCACGTTCGATTTGGGCGTAGTTAGTTTCTGCCTTGCTTAGAGTGCGTGAAGCAAAAGCAATAGGTCTTTCTTCTCCCGAAGGTATAATGTGTGACACGACCGCTCCCATTCCATAAGGGGAAGCATCGCAGGCCAATTGCAGGGGTAAGGATGGATCAAAGTGCGTTAGAACTTCAGAATTTAACAATGTATCCTTAGCTTTGTTAAATGCAACATCACAGGCTTCAGTCCACTTCCAGGCCTTGTTCTGCCCAAGGAGCTCATGAAGTGGTTTTAGCAGTGTGGCTAACTGTGAGATGAACTTTCCATAATAGTTCAGTAGTCCTAGAAATGAGCGCAGCTGGCTTACATTTCGAGGTG
The DNA here is from genome assembly GCF_020497125.1 of Mauremys mutica. Taxonomy (NCBI): domain Eukaryota; kingdom Metazoa; phylum Chordata; order Testudines; family Geoemydidae; genus Mauremys; species Mauremys mutica. The sequence goes on from NC_059078.1 coordinate 83,475,672, forward strand.
GGGGAGCCTCCACAATAGCTTTAACTTTTGCAGGGGCCTTATGAAGACCTGCAGAATCGATGATGTGTCCCAAATATTCAACAGAGGGCTTGAAGAATTCACACTTGTCTTTGCGAACTCGTAGGCCATACTCTTCCAGTCTTTGTAGGGTAGCCTCTAAATTCTTTAAGTGATCCTCTTCATTTCTTCCAGTGACCAGGATATCATCCAGATAGCACCGAACTCCTGACAAGCCACACAAGATCTGGTCCATAGCCCTCTGGAACAGGGCGGGAGCCGATGTGATTCCAAAGGGTAGGCGACAGTATCGATAAAGCCCCTTATGAGTCACAATAGTCAACAGCTCTTGGGACTTTTCATCAACGTGCATCTGTAAATATGCTTGACTCAGATCAATCTTACTGAACTTTTGTCCCCCAGCCAGGCCTGCGAAGAGGTCATCGATGCGGGGAAGCGGGTATTGCTCTGCACACAACACTGGGTAGACAGTGACTTTAAAATCACCGCAAATCCGGAGAGAGCCATCTTTCTTCACTATTGGAACGATAGGAGTGGCCCATGAGCTATGGGTAACTGGTATTAGGACTCCATTGGTGACCAGGCGCTCCAGGTCTGCTTCAACTTTTGGCCTGATGGCATATGGCACAGTTCGGGCTTTCAGATATTTTGGTGGACTGCCAGGTTTAATGTTCAATGTCACAGTGATTCCCTTCATACTTCCCAAATCATCTCCAAAAACAGCAGCATGTTTCCTTAGTATAGGGGTTAGACTGGTTTCTTCTTTAGTCATCCGGTGCACTTCTGCCCAGTTCAGCTGAATCTTCCCAAGCCAAGACCTACCCATTAAGGCTGGGTAGTTACCTCTCACCACAAACAGTGGCAATTTAGCCGCCCGTCCATTGAGCTCCACCTTAACATCAATAGTGCCCAACATGGGCACAGCTTCACCTGTATACGTCTTCAGAACAGTTTTTGTTGCCTTAAGCGGAAGATGCTGTAGCTTTTCCTTATACACAGTCTCAGGAACCAGCGAGACAGCTGCACCGGTGTCTAGTTCCATGCGTATAGGTTTGCCCTCCAATAAGGGGGTTACCCAGTATTCATGTGAGCCTGCTGCCAAAGACAAAACATGCAGTGGCACTTCCTCTTGTGAGGCGGTGTCACCTTGATCATCCTGGGTCTGCTCTAGGGTATGCAAGGTTCCTCTTTTTGTCGGCCAGACCACAGGCCTCTTTTTCTTTTGTTTACAGGCACACTCAATGTGTCCCTTTTTGCCACAGTGTCGACACACCAGGTCCTTACACCAGCATTCTGATGCCTGGTGACCCAGCTTACCACAGCGGTAACATTCTTGACTCTGCACCGTTTTGTGGGTCAGTTCTTGTGACACTTTTTGCACCCTAGGGGATGCACCGATGTATTGTGCCTCCCTTGTAGCCAGTTCCATGGAGACAGCAATATCAACAGCCTTCTGTAATGTAAGCTGAGCCTCTGTCAGTAGGCGCTTCCGTATAGCTTCACTGCAGAGGCCACACACTAGCCTGTCACGCAGGGCATCATTTAACATCTCTTTAAATTCACAGTGTTCTGCTAGCTTTTTTAAAATGGCTACAAATTGTACAACTGTTTCATCTTCCTTTTGGTCTCTTTTGTGGAACCTATATCTTTCAGCAATTACCAGTGGTTTTGGGGAGAAATGAGACCCCAGGATTTCCACAATGTCACTGTAAGATTTAGTCTCAGGCTTAACAGGGTGTAGTAAGCTGCGTAGCAGAGAGTAGGTTTTAGCCCCTACAACAGTTAAGAATATTGGCACCTTCTTCGCTTCTGTAACGTCATTTGCAATACCAAAAAGCTCAAAACGCTCAGTATACACATGCCACTGCTCTGTATTCTCATCAAAAGGCTCCAGGGGCCTGGTCAGAGTAGCCATGATTTTTAGTTTCACTTTCACAGTCAGTGCAAACAAGCAGCTTTTTTTCTTTGTTTGGTCTTTACCTTGACTTCTACTTCCTTCTGTTACTGGAGCAGCACCAGGATCCCACCCTCGTTGCCAGTGTTATATCCTAGGGGCAGCCGGTGTAGGAAGCAATCACTTGAGGCCAGAGAGCAGACAGCTAACCAAAACCTCCATTTTATTTACAGACACAGAGAGCTCACTCAGCCGGTTGAAACCGGCTGAGCTATCCCTTAATAGTCTAACTCAGTTGCCATCGTAACAAAACCCATGACAAGCAAATACACAACACTCCACCTTTCCTCCCATACCTGTCCTTCCTGAACAGTTTATACCCATCCATGACAGTGCTGCAGTCATTTGAACTGCCCCACCAAGTTTCTGTTTGTCCAATCACATCATAGTTCCTTGACTGTGCCAGAATTTCCAATTCTTCCTGCTTGTTTCCCAGGCTTCTTGCATTCGTGTACTAGCCTAAGAAAACTAGCCGATTGCCCTACTTTCTCAGTATGAATCAGGAGGCTTGTACCCTCCTCCTTGTGTTTCCTCCCAGTATCCCACTTCCTCCCCTTATTCCAATTCCTCACTTACTTCTGGGCTTAGGTCACCATCTCCCCAGTGAGCCTAGTTTAAAGTCCTCCTCACTAGGTTAGCAAGCCTGCCTGTGAGGATGCTTTTCCCAAGAATTCTGAAGGAATATGAAATTGCACAACTACTAAATCAGCCTCTGTACCAGATGACTAAATGGTAGCTAATGTAATGCCTAATTTTAAAAAAAGGCTCCAGAAGAGATGCTGGCAATTACAGGCCGATAAGCCCGACTTCAGTACCATTGAAATTGGTTGAAACTACAGTAAAGAATAAAATTATCAGACATTACAATAAACATATGTTGGAAGAAACACGGCTTTTGCATAGGGAAATCATGCCTCGCTTATCTATTAGAATTCTTTGAGGGTGTCAATCAGCATGTGGATAAGGGTTATCCAGAGTACTTGGACTTTCAGAAAGCCTTTGACAAGGTCCTTCACTGAAGTCTCTTAAGCAAACTAAGCAGTCATGTGATATGAGGGAAGGTTCTGACATGGATCAATAACTGCTTAAAAGATAGGAAACAAAGGATAGGAATATATCGTCAGTTTAACTTATTCATTAATGATCTGAAAAGGAGGTGACTAGTGAGAAGGCAAAATGTGCAGATGATACAAAATTACTTAACAATTACTTAAATCCAAACCTGACTGAGAAGAGTTACAAAGGGATCTCACTAATCTGGGTGGCTGGGCAACAAAATGTCAGATGAAATTCAGTTGTGATAAGTGCAAAGTAATGCACAAGAGAAAAAATAATCCCAACTATACATATACAATGATGAGGGCTAAATTAGCTATTACCACTGAAGAAAGAGAACTTGGAGTAATTGTGGATAATTCTCTGAAAACATCCGCTCCATGTACACCAGCAGCCAAAAAATGCAATCAGTGTTGGGAACCAATAGGAAAGGAGTAATAACAAAAACAGAAAATATCATATATAAATTTACTGTATGCCCACACGTTGACTACTGTGTGCAGCTCTGGTTGCCACATCTCAAAAATATATATTAGAATTGGAAAAGGTACAGAGAAGAGCAGCAAGAATGATTAGGAATATGGAACAGCTTCCAAATGAGAGATTAAAAAGACTTGTTCAGCTTGGAAAAGAGACAATGAAGTGAGGATATGGTTGAGGTCTTTAAAATCATGAATGGTATGGAGAAAGGGAATAGGGAAGTCTTATTTACCCCTTCATATAACATAAGAACCAGAGGTCACCCAATGAAATTAATAGACATCGGGTTTAAAACAAACAAAAGGAAGTACTACTTCACACAACACACGGTCAATCTGAGGAACTTGTTGCCATGGAATTCTGAGAAGGCCAAACATATACTGGGTTCAAAAAAGAACTAGATAAGTTAATGGAGGATAGATCCATCAATGCCTATTACCCAAGGTGGTCAGGGATACAACCCCATGCTCCAGATGTCCTTAAATCTCCAACTGCCAGAAGCTGGGACTAGACAACTGGGGATAGATAATTCAAAATTACTGTTCTCTACATTAACTCTGAAGCATCTGGCACCAGCCACTGTCAGAGGCAAGATACTGTTCTAGACGGACCATTGGTCTGACCCAGTATGTCAATTCTTATGTTCCCATTACATCCTTGCCCATAACTTGGGTCTACTTTATCCATTGTCCCAGCCTCCATCAGTTTTGGACATTGAGCACTCTCCTCTTTCTGTCTTCCAGTCCTGCATTCATGACCACTAGTCATAATCTTCCTTTGCTTACACTTTCCAGATAGACTATTGTTCTTTGCTATTGAATTGGATGTACTTTAGGTAATACATTTCAGGGCATGTTCAGTAGGCAAATATTTCTACACAACATGTCCCAAAACCACTAGAAATAAGCTATCATACATAAATTACATAAAAGGTCAGAATCTAATACTAAGTGATAAATCCGATATCCAGCTGCTCTGAAGCATGACAGCTTGTATCAGACATATACTACAGAAGAATCTGTAAATTATATAGAAAATATTTTTCTTTGTAGTTAAGAAATCAAAAGTAATGCATTATGATTTTCTGACCTTTTAGTCTTTGCTTGAAAGTCATTACTGCATTGAAATGAAGTCAGCATATGGTGTCTGCAGATCTCAATGCATAACTATGTAAGATCTATACATGAGGGATTTCACACTACTCATTAAAGGTTTCTTTAACATAACCTAACTATACTGTACTAAAATCCACTATGTTGTGGCAAAACCTAGTACAAATCAACAATCAAACAATAAGATGATCCAAATGATTCTTTCCCTCTTATTGGGCTGTACTCTTTGTGGGTTCAAATTGAGAGGGACATTGTTTGCTCGGATTTGGAGTATTTAAACACAAGTAAAGTTACACTAATTCAAGCTTTGATTTATGAAGATGCTTGTTCTATAGTCAAATACTGAAAATCATTTTTAATATTTGTGAATGACTAAATTTTGAAGAAATACATGCAGCCTAATTGGATTTTGCAAAAAACTAATTACAAAAAAAAAAGTTTCATCTTCACTTTCAAATTCTTCTGTTTTTCAGTATATCTTCATATAGGATTTCTACAGAGAACCATGAATCCTCTTCTTTACTGTAATTTAAAGGTTTGCAACTTCTAGTATATAACTATAGCAATAACAGAATAGAAAGATCCATTTTCTTTTAATATTATTCAGGGTGATATCAACAAATTGCCACCAAGGTGCAGGAGAACATCTAATAATTCAGAAAGCAAAGTCGTTGGTTGTTGGCTTGTTAAGCCTTTTCCATTTTAAAGGAAAGAGAAATTGACATTGTGGTGGGTTTGAGTGATAGTCCAAACACAACACTCCAAGGCAGAGATGGCTTTCCATGTTCTTAATTACTTTGTTTATAATGTCCATTTCAGAGGGTTTGACCAAACTCTGGACTAGTGAGTCAGTTACAGTTGTTGACAGCTAAATTTGAAAGATTAGAATATATAAAAACAAAACTTCTCTAATGATCTGAGGCTCTCCTCTGGATTTCATAATTGTACCATGCATATATATTTTTTTAGCTCATCCTAATTGTCTAAAATATATTTCTAGAAATAAAAGGAAATTAGCTAATAATGTAGGTACAGAATAGACACTTTTGTATTACAGTAATCTTAGGAGATTGATTCTCACATGCATACACACACATGATTGCAAGAGAGACTGTGAAAAACTTCTCACTGTCCTGCTGCACTGACCTTCTAAGATTCATGAGACTGTGACAGGTTGGCTCAGTGGAAATGCTGCCCAGGCCTCTCCCAGTCTCTAAGGGTCATGTTGGCCAATAGGTCCACGAAACAACAAGCGTGGGATATACTAATTTCTTGGTGCTATTTTGGAGAGGGTACAGGCATTGAAATGACTGTCCAGCTGTGGCACATATAGCTATAACAATGTGCCAACCAGCCTCAAGGGAGAGCTGCAGTTTGTGTCAGCTGTGCACAATGAAGGAGCAACATGCTGTTTGGTATGAGGTGGAGAGAAGGTAAGAGGAACACCTAACAGGGAGGAGGAAGGTCTAGCTGAGGTTGAAGCTGCCCACCTAACTAAATAGAGCTGGCTCTGTGAAAAGGACTACAAAAAGTTTTTTAACTGGTGGCATAGAAAATCTTAGGACTGTTGAGTGTTTAGGTTGTTCTGGGGATAATGAGCCCCTCCTCTGTAAAATGCTTTGAAATCTAGGGATGAAAGCTCAATGTTGTTACTATTAATATTATCCAGCCCAGCTCCCTGAAAGCTAGACTAAGGATCCCACTTGGAACTGACAAAATCTCGCAATACCTCAAAAAATATCTCAACTTTGCTAGACCCCAGCATTCTCCCAGTTACTCGACTTTGAGGCTGCCTGGGAAGGAAGGTCCCAAAAAGTTTGTGACCTCACCTGTCCTGTTGTTTTCAGGGGTGGCTGGATAGCTAGTTCTCCTTCCTGAGGCCTTAGAGAGGGTCATATTTGTGTGCTCAAGCAATCTGAGGAATGAGGTCTCTGCCCTTAACTGATTCTGCTTTTCTGGGCCTGTGGCAGTATAGCCTTTGTAGGTGGTGGAAATTTTTTCCAATGAGAATACCTTGTTGGGTTAGCTTTTCTTCAGGTCACAGGAAAGTCTGTGTATATTTTGTAGCAGTGACATCCCAAAATGGTTGTAGATGGAGGTGCAAGCGAGGAGCGTCTCTGGAGCCTGTTGAAGGTAGAGCCTGGCAGCCTCATCCACTGCTTGTAGATTCATTCTAGCTACTAGTGAGGGACTGGGTAAATGGTACTAGTTTTCCCCTTCCTTTACCTGATTTCCTTCCCCCAAACTCCAGCTATCAATAACATCTCAGAGCCTACTCCTGAAAATTCCTGGTGAGGATTCCTGATACTGGCAGAAAGATCAGGTATCCTGATAACAAAGGGAAGGGAACAAAGAGGAAGCAGTTATGGATAAGTAAACAAGCTTTCAGTGTCAAGTATCAGAGAGGTAGCCGTGTAAGTCTGGTTCTGTAAAAGCAGCAAAGAATCCTGTGGCACCTTATAGACTAACAGACATTTTGCAGCATGAGCTTTCGTGGGTCTCTTGCATCCGACGAAGTGGGCATTCACCCACGAAAGCTCATGCTGCAAAACGTCTGTTAGTCTATACGCTTTCAGTGCTTTTCCTGAATACAGCACAATCACTGATCCTTCTAAAGTTTAATCCATCGCTAGACACGTATCCATATCACCATTGCCAGTAACCCATGACTAGATGGATGTCCACATCATTATTGCCAGCCTCACTGGAAGTGTTAGCAAAGAGGCTAAACACAGGTCACAGGTACTGAAATATTACAGGCACTCAGAATATGGAAGCTGGTTTCTCCTGGCAAAAGCACAGGAGAAGGACCCAAAGTAGGAAGGGGCTAAGAAGAAGACACTTCCCCTTTTTAATTCCTTCTGACAGTATATTAAAAAAAAACCTATTCCATGGTGTAGTAAAGGAACCACCAATGCCACTGCAGTTAGAGGGAGCAGGGTGATTAGAGATTCAAGCAGATGGTTACCTAGGTAACACAAATGCCTGTTTCTCTCCCTAGGTCCATGTCTCTTCTCTCACTTTTCTTGATACCTGTGGCTGTCAATACTGAGAAGTTCTCTCTTAAGCTATTTTCCAACAGGCAGATCACCAGGCATGTGGAAGAGAGCACCAAGTAGCTTTTTCTTACCTTTCCTGATATTTCACGGGGGGGGGTAACCACCACATACCCTCTTATTAATAGGACAGTTTGCAATTTGATACCAGATATGAGTAGTACCAAGCATACAGGGATGTAGGGGGAAGATGAATTTTTATTTGAAATATCCAAAGAATTTGGGGGTGGGGCAGTAAATCCCTGCAGATATTCAAAATTTCCACAATTGCTATTGTTCCAGGTGATCTTTGTACAATTTCTCACTGTGAAAAATATCTTAGACTTGACTCGTGGCTGAAAAAGTACAAGTATCAGATTACAATAGGCATTAAAGTTAAATATTGTGGTTGTTGGTCATTCTCACCTATTTGAGAGGTTACTTGCATTTTTAGCAGAGATGGTGCTGAAGTTAAATCCCAGATTCAAACATCCCTAATTTGTGTTTGAAATCTAGATAAAATCTCTGCAGTTAGTCAATCTATATTTTTAAGTAATAAACAATATTTTTCAAACTAAAAAATTGAGTGGAATATCAGGAAGTCAACTTACATCTATTTGTTAGGGAATTAATGTTCTTTCATATCATTCTTTTCCCATGAGATGCACAGTTGTTCATATAATCTGTAACCAACAAATAGTTTGTGACATATTGTGAGCCATATGTTATCAAAAAAACCACAATGCCTAACCTTATAGCCATCAATTAAAGATAATTATTTGCATTCACATATTAATAAATTTTGCTTATACAAGTAACATACTGATAAAATTGTAACAATTTTCAATGTTTCAAGTTTACTTATCACTGTTATGCACATGTGTTTTCACTACACTTTGTTTAGGTTTATGACCTGCAAATGTCATGTTAAAGTCTAATCTTTTTTGCATTCGGCAACATTGCTTAAATTCTACATCAGATATTGAGAGTGAACGGTCAATGTGTTAATGAGTAGGGCTGGCTGGGAAAAAAAAAAGAATTCCGTTTTTCTGAATGATTTTGAGGTTGCTAAATAGTTCTCATTCTGATGCAGAACAGAAACTAGACCTTTCAAATTGTTCACAAAAAGGCTCATCCCATAATAGCCTGGTGTTTGGGGACTCACCTAGAATGTCGGATTCCCAGGTTCAAGTTCCTTCTCTACATGATTCCACTGGGCAATTGGCTATTAAGGGGCAGGGATTTCTCTTTGACCAGAAATTCTGTACCAGACCTAAAACTTTACTAATGAAAGTTTCATCAAATTCAATATGTTTCTGCAAATAGTTTTGGTTTTGACAGACAGTTGTTTTTTTTAAATAATAATAAAAGAAAACTGAAAAATTCGCGACTTGTTCAGAGTTGATAAAACAGATGTACAGCTCCTGCTTTATTGTCAGAGCAAACTATCATTAGTCACATTCTCTTATCTCTGCTCCACATAGCACAGTCAAGATTGGCAGTTGTTATGATTTGCACTCTTCTTCCACAACTAATTCAGATAGCATAAGACAAAACAAATTCATAATGCCATTTTGTCTGGGTCACTTTGGTCTGTTTGCATGTGAGAGGAAAAATAGATTCAAGCTACTAAACTAAGAAATGAGATAGAAGTTGAGGTATCTTTGGGTGGAAAAAGGTATCTCTCAATCCAGAAAAAGATACCCTAGATATTAGATGTCTATTAACTAGAATGTGGGTCAGATGAGTCAAAGTAGATCAGTATAATCAGTCCCTGGTATTTTTTGAGATAGAACCTCATTAAGAGTGTTCATAAAGTCTTTTGCTGTCTCTCTCTGCCTTTGCCACCTCAACAGGTTTCTTCCTACTCTCAGCTCCTCTGAGACTTAAGATTCCTGCAGAAGCTCTTCTCCTGGAGAGCCCACAGGAACTTGTGAGTAGGACACTGTAAACTCCCTGACAGCATCCCCTGTTTAAGCCCACAGTGGAAATCCTATCAGAAATTAATGTTGCTTTAAAACACGATTAACTTTTACCTGACTGCTCTGTGGCTACTTTGGTACAGATACTGGAGGATTCAGTCAGTGGCTTCACTGAAGGAACTGTGCTGACAAACAGGGTGAGTGTTGCAAGCAGATGCCTCTCTGTCTCCATTGTTCCTCTTCCCACCAGTGTATCTCCAAGCTCTACAGGCTTTGGATGCAACATGCCCTTTTTCCTCAAGGTCCCCCCCCCCCCCCCCCAGAATCCTCACCCAAAAATAGGCAACTCGGTAAGGAAAGCCTTTTCTGGCCTCTCTTCTTCCACTTTTATGGGAAGGGAAGACCTTGCCTGACTTTTTATAGTGAAAACCTTGCTTTTTTAAAAAAAAATATATTGGCTAATAATCCTGGTAACAACTTTAGTTTCGTTTGGAGACTTCCCTTCTGGGGATATGACTGATGAAATGATGAAATGGAATCTTAATATTATTTGGTTTAAGTTGAGATGTGTTCTGCCTAGAAAGTGGAGAACTTGCAATTCATCATTTAGAACTTCAAGGGTCCTACATGTGGAGTAAGGATTTTCAAAAAACAATGTTTGTAACGCTACTCCCTTTGAAATCAATGTATTTTTACCATTGACTTCTGTGGGATAGATGTTTGGTCACTGGGGAGTCTTGCAGAATCTTAAGGTTTGATTCTCATTCTGCCTGAAGAGACAGGATTGTAACTATTTCAAATCAACTTCGACTTGATCCACAGCTCCCTGAAGTCAATGGAGAGGCTCCTATTGACATTAATGGGCTTTGGAATTGCATTTGAACTGGTTGTTAGAAAAGTTAGCACATGCGGATGAACTAGGTTTCCTTAGGTTAGTGAATTCTGTCTCATCCTACTATTTAAAGTTCACACTCAAAGTCACCATATAGGAAGCCTACATCTGAATTTTTCTGTTTATAAAGCACTACATTATATTAATGTTGTTTAATAAAATATCGAGCTTTTTTCAAAATGAGTCAATCAGATTGGACTGAGAGTCACAATGACTTATTTTGTTGTTCCAACAAACAGGAAATAAAACCTGAATCATGCTGTGGGTGTATCAACAAACCTTTAAAGGTGCTGAGGGATTTGTTTATTTGAAAGATAGTTAACATGCTTCCTGTAAAATAATTACACCACTAAAAAGTAATAACAGGGGCCTTAAATAACTTGACAGAACAAAGATCACTTCCCTACTTAAATCGCAAATAGAAATTAAGTTGGTATCCTTAGCCTACTATTTGCAAAAACACTATACCCTCTGACACAATTGCATATGCTCAATCCTGAATTCCGCAGAACTGGTTATAAGCTTTGTTGCTAGTGCAGACTGAGATACGTTGGTCCAACTGTTCAGAGAAGTTTGCAATTGCCACTTCCAAGGCTGGTTTTGGTCAGTGTTAATACTGCTTAGTTGTCATGACCTGAAAATTTGCCCACATGGTGCAGGGTGTTTTAAAGTTATGATGATTTGTCTCTTCAGTGCGTGAAGTCTCTTTACAAAAGATCTTTTAAAATGACTAAACAGAAGGAGCCTGAACATATGTTAGTAATAGCAAAGCAATTGCTTCCCATCATGGATAATGTTATCCAGCTTGTTTGAGCTCCGGTATTAGCTATAAATCTCAATATGTGTCTCTACTCCACTACAGAGTATTAACTTCTGTTACTTCATTGTGAGAACTTGCATACAGATTTTTGCTAAAGTGAAAACCAAAATTATTACAATTTTATAGAATTGAATCAGGAGCAATTGTCCCCATGTTCCCCATGCCCTTCAGAACTTTCTAATGATGTATGGACCTTATTTTTCACAAAACACAATGTCATCCCTTTGAAAGATTAATGAAAAGTAAACCCTTTTTATAGAGCACTACTGTAAGCCAATCACCAGACAGATAACCCTTGCCAACCATTATCTATCTAAACTCACCTTAAAAGCTGGCAGATTACTTGAGTTTTATTCATTTTGCACTTTTTGAAGAATCAGTAGCAGCACTATTGAGCCTCTCTTCCATTCAAGTAGCTCAGAGAATGGCTGCTAACAAGGCTATTGAAACTGTAAGTTCAGAGTTGACTGTATATAGACTTTGAATATGAGATCACCAGTTGTTCATTGGATAATGAATACAAGGGATTTTGAGAACTAGATTTTATTCAGTGTCTGAATACTTATTATTGTATAAAGAATACATCTTACATGTTCAGTGTTCATTAAAGGCCAGATTGAAACTCTTACTCATGCTGAATGGTATCGTAATTGTCAAGGAATAGTATGTTTTGTTTCATTGAGGTTTTTGATTATTGGGGATAAGACTAACTTTCATGCAAGGGAGTTGCTTTTTATTAGTGACTTAACTTCAGCAGTTAGAAACAGACTCAAAGCTCAGCTCTGCATCTGCAGTTCAGGGGTATTCAGATCCGGGGATTTGATTCATTCTTCTAGTAATGAATATAATTGACTGGAAAATAGGTAGATTTCATATTTAGGGATTATACTTGTGCCTTTTCAGGGAGACCTAGCAGAACTGCAGGATATTTTTTTCTTTCCCTTTTAGTGCTTGTTAAATGTGCCAGGTAGAAGTCTCCAACTCAGTCTTCAATTTGTCTATAGAACAAGAACCGCATTAGTGCAATCTAACCAACACGGTGGTGCCACTGTTCCTAAGCAATAGTGGGGCCAACTTTAAGAGAGAGAAATGGTAGTTCAGTCCCCATATTAGGACTGTCAGCAAGGGTACAAAGTGGTGCCAAAGGCAGTGATGAATTTTTTGATGTGGACACTCGGACACTGGGAACTGGAGCCTCATTAAGGATAGATTACCAAATAGGCATCACATTGTAGTAATTCTCACTCTCTGCTCATCTCAACTACATTTGAAAATGACAGAGAGAGAGATGATCAATTGCTAGAATCTGTTAGCCCAGAAAGGCTAAGTGACTTAGCCAACGCCACACAGGACGTCTGAGGCAGAGCAGGGAACTGAACCCATGTCTCCCAACTCCTAGGCCAGTTCTCTAACCATTTAAGAATCATTCCTCTTAAAAAGCTGGAGTTTAAAATTTGAAGATTCAAATTTCAGTGACATCTCCTGCAGATTTTTCCCTATATTTTGACCAGTTCTGTCCATTGTTCTGTACAGACACAGAACAAAAAAACAGTCCCTGCCCTGAAAAGTTTACAATCTTAGGGCAAGTCTACACTTAAAATGCTGCATCAGTGCATCTGCAGCTCTTTAATGAAGACACTCTATCAGGGCCACCCAAAGGATTCAGGGGGTCTGGGGTCTTTGGCGGCGGGGGGCTCCCACCGCGGGTCTGGGGTCTTCGGCGGTGGGGGGCCCCTGCTTCAGCGGTAATTCGGCGGCGGGGGGTCCTTCCAGTCCAGGACCCACCGCCGAAGTGCCCCGAAGACCCGCGGTGGGAGCCCCCCGCCGCCGAATTACGGCCGAAGCGGGACCCGCCGCCAAAGTGCCGGGTCTTTGGCAGTAATTCAGTGGCGGGGGGTCCCTCTGCCCCAGAGCAGAAGGATCCCCCGCCGCCAAATTGCCAATGACGACCTGGAGCGGAAGAAGCTCCGGGGGCCCGGGCCCCGTGAGAGTTTTCCGGGGCCCCCAGAGCGAGTGAAGGACCCTGCTCCAGGGCCCCCGAAAAACTCTCGTGGGGGCCCCTGTGGTGCCTGAGGCAAATTGCCCCACTTGTCCGTCCCCCCTGGGCGGCCCTGCACTCTATGCCAGCTGTGCAGAAATGTGCCCTAACTGGCCACTGTAGTGTTGAATTTCTCTGCCTTACCAATCCCAGCTATCACATTTAGCAGCCTGTTCCACAAACTGATGACACAAAGAATCTTTTAAATAAATATTCTGTGATAGCCATCCTAACCCTCTTCTTCTTTAGCTTTCTGTCTACTCAACTGTGTTTATGAAATATATTCTATGTCATAAATCTGTTTTTATTAGCTCCAAAATACTGCTTAAGTACCATTATTTTCATTCAGCTGAGTTGGAGACAGGGTATAGGAAATAAGATAATTTAAATTTAACTGGTCTCATGGCTAAAGGAACCATGTAAGAAAGAGGGGAGATTATTCAAAGAATTCAGGCTGTATTTTTCATCACATAAAGGATGGTGTGATAATTCCAGTCTATATACACCTGTTTTTTTCCATAATATAAATGTTGTGTATTACCACTTTATTGTAATATTTAATTATTTAATATTTGCCAAGGAGAGTATCTTTTGAAGGCCACAAAATATGTGTTGAAGTGCTTTTATCCCCGGAAATTTATTTGGTGTTTATAATATATCCTGTCTAGAACTTGGCAAATAGAGAGGATCTTACCAAAAACCAGACATTCAAGTGTGTGAGTCTTTAGAGGTTTTTAAGTAGCTTCTGATAACTTGTAGTCTTGTGATTCAGGAAAATTATTGTCTTCCTGCAAAGGAAGATTTTAAACAGGATTTTAAACCTAATCTGATTAACAGGCAATTTGTGACTGAAGATTGGCTAGTCTTTTTCTGCTTCTGGTAGATTTTGTGCTGAATGAAGAAAATAGCATGGACCAAATAACAGCAAGGAAACCTTTCTGCTTATGAGCTCTGACTATTAAACTCACATTTGTGGCAAAGCTTCAATAGAAGTGATTTAAATGATGCGGGACAATTTACTGATACTCTCCCATCTTTAACTGTCAGTATAATATCTTAACCTTAAACTGTACTTATTCTGTGAGTCTATTTTTGTTTTTTTCAGGTCTGACACTAGTAAATATACCAATTTCCCAGCATCCTCTTTTCATTTAAACTTTCTTTGTGTTTAATGTATGTCCCCTGACTCAAGTCCCAAAGGTACACTAACTTAAGATACATCCCTCTTCCTTTCCCATCCCCAGGAGTGTACAACATTTTCTCCCCAATATTTTGGGAAAGAATGCATACCCAGAGCTGGAAAATTCAACTAGAAATTGATTATCTTTTCTAGAAAAAAAGTTGGGACATACACTTTAATAGCTATCTTTACAATAATTTGCAACACGGTTTGAAAGAGTAATTTTGTCTCTCACAAATTTCAAAACATTCAGCAACAACACTGCAAATAACTGCACCATGATAGTCCAATAAGCATATAGGGCCTGTAGTTTTGTATAAACAATTTTGCACACTCAGTTAATTGAATATGCAAATAACATTTTTGCACAATTTTGTGCATGCAAACACTATCAAGTATATTCATCAGTTTTAACCTGATATACTTGGTAAATCATATACCCTGATTATCCATTGCACATTGAAGCAATGTTTTAATACAACATAGAGCACTGAAACTATGCTCATTTACAATGTTAATTACCAGTACTACCAAAATCATTTTTACTAATTTAAACCACTTCAGAAAACAGCTGATGTTCAGTTTGACTGAACAAACCAAGACATTTCTGAACTGACTTAAATTATCTTTCTGTAAACTGGCTAGTAACAAATGAAACCGAGTAATCCATTGATCATGGTTGAAACTGAAACCATACTTGAAAAAGTCTTAATCTTGTATTTTTATTATATTTGGAGTTATGTGAGTCATGATCTTGAATAATTTTGTACCTTTCTGTTCAAAACTGTATTCAGTAGTAGACATTGTAAACTCAGTTACTTTCAGGAAAATGTGCTTGGAAAATTCCTTTGCTGACCTTAGGTAACTGAGCTTACCTGTCTCTATTTGCATGTCTCTTAAGAAGTTTTCTCTTCCTCTGAAGCTTTTTCTGTTGATTTGCCCCCAGAATAAGTTGTACCTTTCATCTGATTGGTTGGACTGCATTGAAGTAAGTGTCCTTTTCATGACAGATTGGCCTCCTGTTGTTGAAAATCTGACCCTGGCAGAGTTTTGAAGAGATTCTCTACATTGTTTAGATGTTTTTTTATCTAATTCAGTACGAAAGAGGAAGTTAAACTTTTCTATTTGAGCTGCTATGCCACCAATTTGAGCTCTCATTTTTAGGATCTTTTTGTTGTATCCTTTGCAACTAGGGAGGTTGCAAAACAGTAGTTTTCAGAAACTGGAGTCAATGTTTCTACATAGGGAGTCGGTCTTGTTGGACAGAGGCCATGCATGGCTGGTGACAAACTTAACACTTGATATTTTATTTCCTGAAAATTGGCATATTGGGCAACTTTTAAAACTAATTTTGTAAAGAGGTTCAAGATTCACTTTTAGAATATTATTTTTAATAGTGTTCTGGGAAGCCACATTCAAAGCATGTTCATCACAATTAGTATATATAACTTCTGGTTCTTCCTGTTGCAATCTAGTTGTTACATCTGATACTAAGCCTGCCATATTAGCAGCACCATCATAATAGTGTCTGTGAATCCTCACATTTAGATGCAACAATATCTTTCTAATTTCTGATAGAATTATCTTTGCTTATGCACAGACTACACTGTTCAGTCCAAAGAACTCTTCCTCAACATTCATGTCCATGTATTGCAGGCATAAAATCACTTGCTCTTTGTTAAAGTCAATTTCATCTGCCATAACTGCATATCACTTTATAGAAAACTTCTCAAATATCCCTCACGCTTTTTAAAGCTATGATTGCCATTGTCTTATTCTGAATAACTGACCTTGTGAATTTGTGTCTACTTTCTCTTTTTCATCCATTTTGAAATGTCAGGATTTTATTTTTACTGCAAACAAAGCTATTGAATAGAGTTTCAGTGCACCTTTCCACACTTAAGGGTATATTTTTCAGCTTGTTCAGTATAATGGCTTTGCAATTCTAATCCTTGTCTGTCAAGATAATATATACTACATAATGTATACTACATGTGTTCATTAGGACATTCTAGATAGTTTTCTTCTGAGAATACTGAAAAGTTATCACTTCACCAGCAGTCTGTGATATTTTGAAGATTGTCAACTGCTTCAGGGTAACATGAAGAAACTTGCTGCCTCTGAAATTCATCTTAAACATTTTTCCAATTAGAGAATCCAGACTGTCTGAAAGCTTTATATTTATGTGCTTATTCAAAAGCAGTTGTACAGCTTTTAGGCATGAATTACACTGTCAATAGTTTCAGAATAATGGAGCCATTGAAAATCATCAAAGCAGGATAAGCAGAAAGAAGAGTCTTGTTTTCAAAAGTTACATATGTAGAAAGACTTCAGTGGTGGTTGTAGCAACCTGAATAGAACTCGGAAAGAGGAACCCAGATTGCAGGAGGGAAAAGTTTGGAGGAGATAAAAAAAATCAACTGTGTGGGCACATGGCTGGAACCAGAGGCGACACGTGTGGGGGGGGGAGGGGGGAATGCGAGGTCACGTGCCCCCCCCCCCCAATTTCTGTGAGTGGTAAGCTGCCATTGCAGGGCTTGCTCTGCTCCGCCTGCTGGGGGGTGGGGGAGGAAAGAACTCTGTCCTTCTTCTGCTGCACCCCTCCACCTCCCCCAGCCCAATTCTGGCTCTCTCATCCCCTGTCCCTGATAGCTGGGCCTAGGCCTGGGCAGGGAGAAGAAGGGGTGAGCAACTGCTGCCTCCTCAGATGGGCACTGCACAGAGGCAGAAGCAGCTCCATCCCACTCCCTTCACTCCCTGCCTGGGCCCGGCTGCTAGGGAGAGGGGCCGAGTGAGCCAGAAATGTTCAGGGGTGGGGAGGCACAGTGGTTGAAGGACAGAGCCCCCCCTCCCACAGGTAACTCTAGCAGGAAAATCATGGCAGCCCTGGGTCAGGCACAGGCGGGGCATCACTGGGGAAAGCACTAGGAGCAGGTTTCCTGTGTGAGCCTGAATTGGGGCAGTGTGCGCACCTCTCCCCCCGGCTGAGGTGTCCACAAGGGTGCAGGAGCTCCAGGAAAAAACTGTGTTGGAGCCACCCCCTGGCCAGGCCCAGAGGCACGTGCTTCCTAATCCTGTGGCCCCAGCCCCCCAGGAGCTGGTGGGATTGGCTGCCCTGGACCAGGGAGGTGGGGCTGGAAGGTGGTGGTGGAGGGGAAATCTGTAAATAAATTGCACATGGCATTTGATACCTGACTCTATCAGCTTCTCCTCCTATTAGAAAAACTCTGCAGGGCCACAAACTTTGGCTAACTGCTTGGGTCAAAAGGGGTAACAGTGCTATCAGAGGATCCTGAAAGGGTCTATCTGCTCAGCATCAAGCCAGTTTTAATCTTTTATGCTCTGGGGTTTCTTTCATGTCAGATGCTTTAAGAGTCTTCTTGATTGTCACGTGCAATAATTTACTAACCCAACATGCATACTCAAATATCTGGATGCAATAGGAGGAAAACATTGACCAGCTACTCTTATATTCATTAGAACTCGGTCTGTACTAGCTCTATCAAAAATCAGAAGAAAAATCCTTAATAATCAAATTCCCTAAACAGAATGGAATAATATTCTTAATGTAATGGACTATAGACTTTATATAAAATTTCAAACTAATCTAACAAAAATATTTTTTATATTTATACACCAGCAGAAATAGACAGGACTGTTGCGGGTAAATGAAAATAATAAACACTGTTAATGTAATATTGGTATCTTATAAGTCTTTAGCAGGAGGAAACATTCAATAGAATCCAAGAAATCCATCAAAAATTCATCACTTTATAAGAAATTGTTCTATACCAAATATCCAAGATTGTAATAAAAAGAGATGGATAATCAGAGTACCAACGGTTTAAAAATATCTCATTATACAAAAAGTGGAAATTCGTTTTGTTAACCTGAGGCCTGGATTTAGTAAATGACCCTTTCACACTGCAAGAGCTCTTATTGAGCTGTAGTTTCACAACTGTCTCAATTTTTGAGACATAAGTCACCTTTTTATTTTATTTTAAATCCAGCCCTAAAATATGTGACTGGAATAAAATATTGGCTTATGTCAGTAATTAATCAAATTTAAAATGACACACTGGAATTACATACTACAGTCTCATCTCACTTATTTATATAAAAATCTCTCTCACACATGCATGAGAGAAAAAGTATTGGAATATATCCCATGTTGCCTATACAGAATACATGACCGTGGACTGATTCAAAGATTTTTTGTTGGCCTGAGTTTGGGATGGCCACATCATTCCTGAGTGACAAAGCAATGAGCAAGTTATGCAGGTCATGCTAAATGAATGCCAATAAAATATTTTTACCTGTTTGAAGCTGCTCAGGGGGACAGAATATTGAATACATCTTGCAGAGATGGATTGGGGAACAGAGGGCACGTGAGAGTATGTAGCTCTGAAACTTTTTTTTGCATAGGTGTACAACTTATCACATCAATATCACTATATGTAAAATATGCTTTATAAAACAGTAAACTGCATAATTATTCTGTTAGTCATTTAGAAGGAGTATACAGGCACAAATGTTCACTTGGGAAACTGAATGGCACTGTATTGCAATTAGATGGAAGTGGGTCCCTTACAGTAATTTTTCTTCCATCTTTGACTTGGCATTCCCCTTCTTGTTCTATCGCTCAGTGCTATCCTCTGGTTTATTCTTTTAACTTAAAGCTTACAAGACTCAAAGAGAATGACTTTCCTTTCCCTCTGTAGTACTGTAGTTGATAGTTTTCTCTATGGTGGCATCTATATTAGAGATTTAGGTAAACTGTAATGACATAAAAGCAGCAAAGAATCCTGTGGCACCTTATAGACTAACAGACGTTTTGCAGCATGAGCTTTCGTGGGTGAATACCCACTTCTTCGGATGTCTTGCATCCGAAGAAGTGGGTATTCACCCACGAAAGCTCATGCTGCAAAACGTCTGTTAGTCTATAAGGTGCCACAGGATTCTTTGCTGCTTTTACAGATCCAGACTAACACGGCTCCCACTCTGTAATGACATATTTGTAATTTACTGCTCTCAGCATTATATAAACCAGGGGTTCTCAAACTCAGGGCTGGGACCCCTCAGGGGGTCATAAGAACATAAGAACGGCCGTACTGGGTCAGACCAATGGTCCATCTAGCCCAGTATCCTGTCTACCGACAGTGGCCTATGCCTGGTGCCCTAGAGGGAGTGAACCTAACAGGTAATGATCAAGTGATCTCTCTCCTGCCATCCAACCCCACCCTCGGACAAACAGAGGCCAGGGACACCCTTCCTTACCTATCCTGGCTAATAGCCATTAATGGACTTAACCTCCATGTTTTTATCCAGTTCTCTTTTAAACGCTGTTATAGTCCTAGCCTTCACAACCTCCTCAGGCAAGGAGTTCCACATGTTGACTGTGTGCTGTGTGAAGAAGAACTTCCTTTTATTTGTTTTAAACCTGCTGCCCATTAATTTCATTTGGTGGTCCCTAGTTCTTGTATTATGATAATAAGTAAATAACTTTTCCTTATCTACTTTCTCCACATCACTCATGATTTTCTACACCTCTATCATATCCCCCCCTTAGTCTCCTCTTTTCCAAGCTGAAAAGTCCTAGCCTTTTTAATCTCTCCTCATATGGGACCCGTTCCAAACCCCTAATCATTTTAGTTGCCCTTTTCTGAACATTTTCTAGTGCCAGTATATCTTTTTTGAGATGAGGAGACCACATCTGTAAGCAGTATTCAAGATGTGGGCATATCATTGATTTATATAAGGGCAATAAGATATTCTCCATCTTATTCTCTATTCCCTTTTTAATGATTCCTAACATCCTGTTTGCTTTTTTGACTGCCTCTGCACACTGCGTGGACGTCTTCAGAGAACTATCCACAATGACTTCAAGATCTTTTTCCTGATTTGTTGTAGCTAAATTAGCGCCCATCATATTGTATGTATAGTTGGGGTTATTTTTTACAATGTGCATTACTTTACATTTATCCACATTAAATTTCATTTGCCATTTTGTTGCCCAATCACTTAGTTTTGTGAGATCTTTTTGAAGTTCTTCACAGTCTGCTTTGGTTCTAACTATCTTGAGCAGTTTAGTATCATGTGCAAACTTTGTCACCTCACTTTTTACCCCTTTCTCCAGATCATTTATGAACAAGTTGAATAGGATTGGTCCTAGGACAGGTCCTTGGGGAACACCATTAGTTATCCCTCTCCATTCTGAGAATTTACCATTTATTCCTACCCTTTGTTCCCCGTCTTTTAACCAGTTCTCAATCCATAAAAAGACCTTCCCTTTTATCCCATGACAACTTAATTTACGTAAGAGCCTTTGGTGAGGGACCTTGTCAAAGGCTTTCTGGAAATCTAAGTACACTATGTCCACTGGATCCCCCTTGTCCACATGTTTGATGACCCCTTCAAAGAACTCTAATAGATTAGTAAGACGATTTCCCTTTACAGAAACCATGTTGACTTATGCCCAACAATTTGTTTTTCTAAGTGTCTGACAATTTTATTTTTTACTATTGTTTCAACTAATTTGTCTGGTACTGACATTAGACTTACCGGTCTGTAATTGCTGGGATCACCTCTAGAGCCCTTTTAAAATATTGGCATTACATTAACTATCTTCCAGTCATTGGGCACAGAAGCTGATTTAAAGGACAGGTTACAAACCCTAGTTAATAGTTCCGCAACTTCACATCTGAGTTCTTTTAGAACTCTTGGGTGAATGCCATCCGGTCCTGGTGACGTGTTAATGTTAAGTTTATCAATTAGTTCCAAAACCGCTTCTAGTGACACTTCAATCTGTGACAGTGCCTCAGATTTGTCACCTCCAAACCTGGCTCAGGTTTGGGAATCTCCCTAATATCCTCAGCCGTGAAGACTGAAGCAAAGAATTCATTTAGATTCTCAGCAATGACTTTATCATCTTTAAGTGCTCCTTTTTTATCTCGATCATCAAGGGGCCCCATTGGTTGTTTATCAGGCTTCCTGCTTCTGATGTATTTAAAAAAACATTTTGTTATTACCTTTTGAGTTTCTGGCTAGCCATTATTCAAACTCCTCTTTGGCTTTTCTTATTAATTTTTACACTTAATTTGGCAGTGTTTATGCTCCTTTCTATTTGCTGCACTAGGATTTGACTTCCACTTTTTAAAAGATGGCTTTTTATCTCTCACTGCTTCTTATACATGGTTGTTAAGCCATGGTGGCACTTTTTTAGTTCTTTTACTGTGTTTCTTAATTTGGGGTATACATTTAAGTTGGGCCTCTATTATGGTGTCTTTAAAAAGTGTCCATGCAGTTTGCAGGGATTTCACTTTAGTCACTGTACCTTTTAATTTCTGTTTAACTAACCCCCTCATTTTTGCATAGTTACCTTTTTTTAAATTCAATGCCACAGTGTTAGCTGTTGAGATGTTCTTCCCACCACAGAGATGTTAAATGTTATTATATTATGGTCACTGTTTCCAAGTGGTCCTGTTATAGTTACTTCTTGGACCAGCTCCTGCACTCCACTCGGGACTAAATCGAAAGTTGCCTCTCCCCTTGTGGGTTCCCGTACCAGCTGCTCCAAGAAGCAGTCATTGAAAGTATCGAGAAATTTTGTCTCTGCATTTCGTCCTGAGGTGACACGTTCCTAGTCAATATGGGGATTATTGAAATCCCCCACTATTATTGAGTTCTTAATTTTGAGAGCCTCTCTAATTTCCCTTAGCATTTCATCATCACTATCACTATCCTGGTCAGATGGTCGATAATAGATTCCTACGGTTATATTCTTATTAGAGCATGAAATTACTAT
Organism: Mauremys mutica; assembly: GCF_020497125.1. Lineage (NCBI taxonomy): Eukaryota > Metazoa > Chordata > Testudines > Geoemydidae > Mauremys > Mauremys mutica. The sequence goes on from NC_059078.1 coordinate 83,497,983, forward strand.
CCATAGAGATTCTATGGAACATGTGGATTCACTTAAGATTTTTACTTCATTTGTTTCTACATTTTCTTTCACATATAGTGCCACTCCCCCACCACCTCCCCAGCACGACCTGTTCTGTCCTTCCGTTACAAGGTCATTACATGTTGGGTCGCGAGCTGTCAACCTCCACCGAAAAACCCTGCTTGCCTCCAGCATTTATAATGGTGTTAAATATATTAAACAGTGTGTTTAACTTATTAGAGGGATCGCACTCAGAGGCTTGCGATGTGAAAGGGGTCACCAGTAAAAAAGTTTGAGACCCACTGATATAAACTATAGTAGGTCACATGAACAATGTCTCTCAGATTTTCTTTGTATATGTTGTGGTCACAGTAGTCATTTTACCCACACTATTTACCAACTCTAGAATCATCTTTATTTCTGTGACATAAAATTGTCTGCATGTGATGCTTTACAAGAGAGACGAGGCTGTCTGATAAAAGGATCCATATTATCATCTGCCATTTGACTGCATTTCTGTTTTTTATTTGTGTACTCAGAGTTTCAATAAATGTGAGACAAAATGACTTTGGTGACAGAATGACTTATAGGCTGTTTGTTTTATTGTCTTAAAGTTATAATTATGTTGTCATTTGTATTTCTAGTTTTGATTTCTCTTTCCACATATCCCAGTGAGAGAGATGTTGTTGTACGTTTTCATAGCTTAGTATTAGATGTAAAAAAGTTCATTTAAGAAGCTGTAACACAGCTGAGACCACTTATATAATTTCTGGAAGGAATATGGAAAACTAACTATCATAACTCTCCAGACACTTTATACAGATTCTTATAAATAATGCAGTTACCACTCTATACCCTATAGATTATATTGATTACCCTATGTGACGATTAGGGATGGATGTGCTGGGTCACATATAAATAAGGTATCACAGAAACCTTCAATCAAAACTCACACCAAACCATTTATAAGTATTCAGTTAACGTATTCAATATTTTCAGTAGTCTTGTGATAATTGTTTTGAGTCAGTTTGTTTACCTTCTATCGTGTTGTCCACAAAATTTGTGTAAACTTTTATCTTTGCCCTAACTGGCCTTCATATTATGTTATCTTCAATGCAATGGAAGCCACAAGCTGTCAGCAGTTAAGATGATCACTATTTCCCTACAGCTTTTGCAGGAGCAAGCGAGGCTGGCCAGTTAAAGATTACAGATAAAACACATTGTTCCCAATTTGACAGAAGTCAGGCAGCACTTAGTGAAGATGACAGTCGTGTTCAGAGACAGGAGACTAAGGCTGATGTAGGGTGGAGGAGGAACACTGAGAAGGTTGCAGGGGAATGTGGGGAACAGAGGAATGCAAGGATGCACTCTAGAGTGTGAAGAATATGAGACTGTGAGGGTAAAAGTGGGGAGGGAAAATGAACATGAAGGGAGGCAGATGGGAGTGGGGAAAACATGGAGAGAAAAGTAGGATGGATGGCTAGGAGAAAGATAGGGAGGAAAAGAATGCAGCTACTTCTCCCCACATTTTATAACAATCACAAAACAAAGCACAAGATCTTGACCCCCAAAGTCAAAGGCAAAATTTAAATGGGGCCAGGATTTCACCCAGAGTGTTCAAAAGTAAGACGCTCCCATCTTGCCCCCTCTCATCCACATTGTCCTATTTCACCCCAAAAGAGCCTGGGACAGCGCATAGGTCTAGCAGACTATCCTTGTGAACATATCTTCTCTGTGCAGAACAGTGCTCAAAGAAGACATCTAACTTTTAAAAAAAAATCTATCAGAGTTTCTAGGCAGACTTGCCTTGCATGACCAGTAGTTACTTAGCAGATCATGATCTGCCTCACTGATCTTTGCAGCATACCATAAGCAATAGCAATTCTTGAAAAATATTGTGTATATTGTGCACAAATTGGATTTTTTTTTACTGTTGCAGTGAAATGAGTAGTCTTTTACTCTTAGTCTTAACATGATCAAAAAAGTTAATTCAAAAGTTGTGGTACATTGGAAAATTCCCCTCTAATCATAACACTTAGGTTAGCCAACCTGTCTTCCTTATGAACAGAATGAAAGAATAGAGCAAAAAGATGCAACTTGAAGGTTGATAATGTCAACTATAGCAAGATTTCCCCTGATAACAGTTTTAAAGTCTGATGTGACTGAGCCCTCTTTACCATCCCTTCCCCACCAAAAAACATTCCATCAGCAGGGCTGCAGCAATAGCCATGGTAAACATATCCCCTCCCTTCCACCTCACCTTACTTAGTTTGTTCCCAGTGAATATACACAGTCTGTAAACATGCTTGTCTATGCCCTGCCACTCTGCCCTCTCTCTCAACAACTTTCCTTACATCTACCTCTAGAGTGAGCCACCATAGGGCTTTGCTCCTAGTGTGCTTTGGACTTCAAAAGCCCTCATACAGCCTCTCTGCTTCTGTCCTCCCATGCACAGCAGAATTATGAGAGTTCTGGCGCATTTTGGTACTTCTGTTACTGCCTGAAGGGTAAGGCCAGGATCTCACCATCATTAAATTGGTTAGTAACACACAATACCATTTTGCTGTAGGTCTGACACTCAGTGGAGCATAATGGGCCAATTAATTTTTCATAAATGGACTGATTACAAAGCAATTTGTTGTGTAGTAATCCTTACATCGTGATAAAACTAAACTACTATCAAAGGTGGACCCAGTATGTGAATTTAGACTGAAATCCATGCTTTCTGAAATATTGGTGGTAAGAATGGGAATTTGAATCAGGCCTTTCAGTTTGGGCTAACTGCTAATTACTCTGCTAAGTGCTAGCTTCTTTTTGTAACAGCTTATATTAAAGGATGTTCTTGCCATGCTTAATGATAATCTATAGTTTAGCACTGGAGCAGCAATCAACATCTAGGAATTGCAGCATGAAGTTCATTCCAGATCTTTGTCTCTAGCTGCCTGCATACTGTGAACATTCTCACCATTCAGAGGGATAGCCGTGTTAGTCTGGATCTGTAAAAAATGACAAAGAGTCCTGTGACACCTTATAGACTAACAGACGTATTGGAGCATAAGCTTTCGTGGGTAAATACCTACTTTGTCAGACACATGTACTGGAAATTTCTAGGGGCAGTACCCAAATGCAGAGCAACTGAAACATTTGATTCAAGTGCTATGTGTGGTAGAACTGGTTCAGAAACAAGATATATAGTATGGACATACTATGCCAAGGTAACTTGCACCAGTACAAATACACCACTTCAGTTTGCATTGGTACAGTTCTACAGTGTAGTCAGGACACTTCAGATAAAACAGTGTGGGTCAAATTCTGTTCTCAGACCCACTAGTTTCAACACAAATCAGAGAAGAATTTGGCTTTCTCTCTATATGACAAAAAATGGTATACTATAAACATGCCCACATTCAGAAATGTGAACAAGTTCTGTTGATAAGGAATTGTCTTCTGAATAATTACAAGAACTTTGGGTTCAGAATTTTTGAAACCATTATACCTCAAGTGTCACCACCTGCTAACCTGAAACTGGCAAAATCTGCTTTTAGCTCTCCTAGTCCTACTTCTCCCCTCTCCTCTGGGAAAGCCACTAAGAAGTGAAGAGAACCGAAACATATGCCAGGAAATTGAAATCAATTGATTTCATGCATAAAATTAACAAGGTGTTTTATCTTGGTGACAAACAGTGCTATTCAAAATACGCATCTATTTGACCTAGTGCTTTGATATCAATTACTATTAATAGTTATGTAGCATTCATTAACAATCTTATAACTTTCAGGGGGTTAGCTGAACAAGCTGATCAAATTGTAAGCACCACTAAAATATAGCAGTATACAGGACTTTAAGAAGCAATTTTAGAAAAAGGTAATCAAAGGGCAAAATGCACTCAAACTATTTCAACAGAGTATGGATGGTCATGGGTGTTTAATGAATTATTGTCATAAATGTGAAATTAAATACTATTGACAGCTCTGTTTGCTTTGAAACCTTTTAGCGCTAGGAGAAAGAAATTGTAACACATCTAAATTCAGCCTTGTGTGATTTTTATTTATTTATTTTGTGAATTGTGTCAATGGCTTTTTATAAAATAGGGAACTAATTTTCTTTAACGCCCCTTATATTAATATGTGACCATGTAACAAGGTAGCTGTTCGGTTAAATTAAACTTGTCTCAGTGTTCCTATTCCAATCCAGGTGCTTCTGGTTGGGCCAATTAAGAGGGTGGAGCAGCACTTGGGGCGCTATAAGGGGCCTAGTGAGAAGGGGAGTCAGAGCAGACTAGTTGTCAGGAGAAGGAGGAGGAGAGGGGAAAAGAAGGAAAGAAAAAAAAAAGGTGTGTGGGGGGAGAGATCTGTCAGAGACAGATGGTTCCTGGGAGCTGGTAGTAGAGTAGCAAGAGGGGTTAGCTGGCTGGTGTCCCTGAGGCAGGGCTCGAGAGGGCTAAAGGCAGCACCAGAAAAGGGAGATGGTTCTGGCTTTACAGCTCAGAGTCAGGAGGTAAGGGCAGAGAGTGATGAAGGAAGGGGAAGCAGCGGTGGGGCTTGCCTGCTGATGTTTCCTTGTCAGAGAGCTGGGCCCTAGCAGATTATGAAAGGCTCCCAGTGGAGACCTTGTGGAAGCTCCTGCTGGAACGAGTGGGGTTGCGGCCCAGGGGGAAGAGCTGGGGTGGCTGTTCTGGCAGGGGGACAGAGGAGGATTCATAAAGTCCAGGTATGATGGAAGACACCAGGATAGTGGGAATGAAACATAAATTAAGATTTATATGCACTGGTGGATTTGGACTATGTTGTGGGACTTTTGGTTATGCATGTTGTCCTATGTTTTTGTAACAATATGATGGACTGGAAGATAAACTTGTATGGAGTTACTGGGGCCTCAAAGGGGAAACTGAAGCAAGGGGCACTTGCCTCTTCTCTTGTCAGAACCCCTATAATATAATGTAGAGGTTCAGCTTCTTAATCAATAAAAGAAATCAAATTGGTCAGTCCCCACCTGGCATAACCAGAAATCAGTGGATCAATACTAATTTACACTAGCTGAGGAGTTAGCCTAATATTTTATACATTGTGTGCTCTTAAGTGGCTGTTCTATTCTTCCCCTTTCTTTGTTCTAAACAGCAGCAGAGGGAGAAGGGTGACCCGGATTTTAGCTTCTTGCTGCTATTGTCACACCTAAAGATGCTCATAGGAGCAACTTTCTACTTTTTCCCCAATCCCTATCATATTCCTCACTGCTGCAAGGAAGCAGATCAGTTGGTTGATAAGCAAGCGGATTGCTAAGGCTACTTTTTTTTTCTTTAAAAATATTTATAGTGGACTCCTGATATGACTCTTGATTCAAAGCCTAGCTCTCTTAAAACATCTGATTTAGAATAAAGTCTACAAAGAAAAATCTGAAGAAAGTTGAGAAGATATTGAACTTAAACTCAAAATGGAATCATACTACTTAAGTGGTTATTTTAATGAAAAATGTGATGCTCTATAGAGAAATGGATATTTTCCAAAATTTCCTTAAGTTCATTAATATTAAGGGTAAAATCCTGGTCCCACTGAAGTCAGTGTTTGTTTTTGTGTGTGTGTGTGTGTGTGTGTGTTGTATGTTTTTTTTTGTTTTTGTTTTTTTTAAAGTTAGGAAATAGAATTTTGTAAACTTTATTCTACAGCTAAATTTGATCCATCTTTGCAAAAACTCAATGTATTTCTAATTCTTCTTCTCTTGCTATCCATTATTCCTCCTCCTCCATAACCAGAATTATATTACAATAATAATTCTGGCTGCCTGCCTTGGGTGAAATCCTGCCCACTGAAGACAATAGGAGTTTTGTCTCTGACTTCAATAAGGCTAGAATTTCACCCCTTCACTTTGATTGGATGCCAGCACATCTAGCAACTCCAGGTTACTCTATGAATTATTAAACTACATCTGACAGATTATTTGCACTGCCAGCAGCATCATTTTGCAAACAAAGATATCAGTATTATTCATAAATACTGTAGTTTCCCCAAAAAGCTAGGAAGGCTGAATTTTAGGTGAATAAACTTTGCTTGGGAAGGCTCTGAATGGTTTTAACCACAGGTGATCTTGATTTACATTACTTAGTGACAAATACATGATCTCTGATTACATCTCTGCTTTGAAAAATTGCACCCAGTGGTTCCTAATTATGAAGTGTGTCTGTGAGGAGATATGAAATGCATTGTCAACCATAAGAGGTTTATTCAAATGATGCATGCCTTTCTATGTTTAAATAATATTACCATGCTTAACAATAGGCATATCACTTCTCTGTGGTCTCCACTCACTTTCCTACTGTGTCCTTCATTTATGCCCTTCTGTATTAGCAGCAGCTGCTTAGTTGACTATTTCAGAATGCTTCTTTCAATATCGTAATCTGGCAGCATTGTTAGAATTCCTGCCTTATTCTAGTTGAAAGTGTAAGTTCACTGTGCTCAGTCCTGGGTGTCTTATGAAAAGGACGTTAAAATACCCAGGACTGAGCACAGTGAATTTACAGGGTTACTTACCCTGTTACAGGGTAACCTACCTCTTCAAGAGGCCTTGGGCCTCTTCAATTAGCCCCATCCAGCTGCCCATGCACTGGATTTAAGATGAATGATGCCCAGCAGTGGAGGGCTGGCTGCAGAGGAGAGCAGAAGCCAGAGGAGATCACAAAGCAAGCAGAAGCCTAGGAAAGACTCTAGCTAGAAAGACCTCAGAATGTTTGCTAAGGAAAGAGCAGGTAGCAACCAAAAGGAGCTCAGGAGGGGTTGAGTGGGGGGATAGAAAGGAGCCCTGGAAAGTTGCAAGCTGATCTGAGAGGGTGGGTAAAAGGGTGCTTGAATTAGAGTAGGGAAGATAGACTCCATGGGAAGGAGGGGTTGGGCCCAGTTTGAGATTGGGACAAAGACTGGGTGTGGTGGTTTTTTTGTTTTGGACTTGGACATTCTGGAAGTCATTAGCCTACGACACTGCACAAGGTTGCTGCAGTGACTGATGAACTCTGGAGGCAAAGGGGCTGTATTACAGCTATCATGTAATATACGCCATCATATGCCAGCAATGCCCCTCTGCTATGTACATCGGCCAAACTGGACACTCTCTAAGGAAAAGGATAAATGGACACAAATCAGATATTAGGAATGGCAATATACAAAAACCTGTAGGAGAACACTTCAACCTCCCTGGCCACACAATAGCAGATCTTAAGGTGGCCATCCTACAGCAAAAAAACTTCAGGACCAGACTTCAAAGAGAAACTGCTGCGCTTCAGTTCATCTGCAAATTTGACACCTGTCTCTGCACTCCCACCCTCTGCTGTGGTTCTTCTCCCTTCTGCATTCAGTTCAGGTAGCTTTCCAGGCTGCAAGTGAAGGGGGCTTTGAAAATAGAGGAGAGACAGTTTCAGCTGTAATGGGTGTACTCAGGAACTTCAGGGATAGTCCTATTTGGCCCCCTGCAAGATCAGCTCGAGCACACGCACTGTGGATGGACTCTTTGGGGAATTAAGTTATGAAGCTCTAGCAATTTTTGACTGAGCCCACTTTATAACTTAGCCAAAGTTAGGTGGATTTCTATGGGGACAGCAAAGGCCATCTCCTACCAAATTTCAAGTCCCTGTTCAAAGCATAGGAATGCAAGTAGAGCTGTCTGTGCAGAGGTGATGAATTGGCATGAAAGGTTAAAAACAAAACATCTTGTGGAAGAAAACATTTTGAAAATCTGCTTCAGGAGAATCAAAATAGAATGATTTTGTCTTGCTCCCAGCTGCCTGACTTACCAGGGAACCATCTGCATGGGGAGGCAGCTGCTGGGCTTCTGGAGGAGCCCAGGCTGGTTTGAGATGAGGCAGAGCTGTCTACCAGGCGTCCATTAAAGGTTTTGACAGAATAAACACTTCCTTACAGAACACATCAATTTCTTTAGATTGATACTTTCCAATGGGAAAGTGTTCCATTGGTAAATTTTTGACTGGTTCTAGGCCCTCCCTCTTTTTCAAAGAAAACGTTGCCAGAATTTTTTAAGAGATGAAAATTTTTCCCTTGTTCTTGGAAAGAGCGGAACCCTTTTGGCTGGAATTTCCCACTAGGATAATCACTGGTAGTGCACCTTGCAGAGAAGAAATCTGCAATCTGATCTCAAAGGAAACCGAATCAGGAGTGAGGACACAGCATGAATACCAGGTTAATGACGAAGGGCGTTGCAATTTTCTCCTCTAAACCATGCTGAAAGGAAATTCAGCATGCATAATGGTGAGCCCTGGAAGAACAAACAACCTGGAGGTTGCAAGTCTTTGATACAATGAGTGTCATTAATGTGCTAATCAAGGGAAAAAGATGATTTGGATTTGTGCTCTAGTTAGCAACTGGAGATAATGAAATATCATACCAGAAAATGAGCAGAAAGGTTTTTGCAAATTAGACAAGGGTCTTGACAATATTTCCCCATCCACCCCACAGCAAATTGTCACATTAGACAGGAGAGAAATTAATAAGTGGCTTAGTCTCTTTATGATTCAAGTCTCAATAACTCAGTGGTATATATTTTCAATTTAACCATACTGACCGATGTAAGAAATAACTAGAAATGTAGGTATGACCTTCCTCGAGCACACAGTGTAAAATTCATTGTAGCAAAGCTTGTATATTGAAAACTGCATTGTAATATGTTTTGCATAGCACTGCTTGCCAAGTATGTCAGTTCAAAATAATGGTTAGACAAATGATATGGCTAGGGTGTTAGGAATATAACTGGAAACAGGAAGCATAATAATGAGTTTGTAGTAAGGATTCATTTTATATGATAAAATTTAATTTGTAATGTGAGCTTTTTCTGTTGACTTAAAATGCATATGATCAGGAGGATAAGAAAACAGCACATGGTCAACTCACTGGAGCACAAACAGCAGAGAAGCATTGTATGTGGGGAAACACTTCAGAAGAATATATTTCAAATATATATATATATTACTGGTCTTATAAGAAGGATGATAAACCCTTTGTTCCCTCAGTGATGGATAACAAGGTCAGCACTTTTTTCCATTTATGAATGGTGGATCCCCAACCCCATCGTCTGATAATGTTGAGAAGTGGCTGTGAGAACTGCTTTATCTAAAGATTGAAGCCTACTAAAGTTATATGTTGTGTCTTAGAAGCGTGATTATACTTTTGTTTTATTTGTGAACACTTTCTGTTTCTCTTGTCTCTGCTTAGTATTGCTTAAATCTGTTAATGAAATTATTCTTGTTTTATTATAAATCCATCTTATATTTAAAATGAGGTGTATCTTCTCAGCTGAGCCAACAGACTGGTGTGTATTCTGCCTCTTTGGAGATGGCAGACTTGGTAATTTCTGTGAGTGTCCAGTGATGGGCTGGATGTTGCAGGGAGATGCTTTTGAAGTGTTTGGGACCTGAAGTACAAGGCAAAGGTAAGACTGGCAGAGTCCTAGGGAATCTATGGGGTTAGCTGACAACTTGGAGTGGCAAGGAGTTATCACTCAGTTTAGCACCAGCAGATCCCTTTTATACTGAGGGAGAGGGCTACAGTTCTGGTCATTCTAAGAAAGCATCACAGGGACTACTTGTGTTCTTAAAGTTAAGTATGTACTTAAATGCTTTGCTGCATTGAGATACATGTGAAAAGTCTCTTCCATTCACATTCCAGTTTTTCCAGGCTTGAGCTGAGTTAGAAGTACTGCAAGAAGAGTCTTTCACGTATTGAGTATTTGTGTTCTGTTCCAGCCTTATCTACTAAGAACACAAATTGAACACTAACATTTTATTAAGGTTATATCCAGTACTACTATTATCTGAACCAGTTCACTCATTCAAGTGATAAACCCTCTACATTTGAAAAAATGGTACATCGAATTGAAGGAATATTCCAAAAAATAACAGGAAAGACATTACTAATGTCTACAGACACAAACATATTGTGAAGAAGGGGAAATGTACTTTACATAGGGAAGCCTATACAAGGTTACGTAATGCAGGGTCCGACTTTTTTGCACCACCATAGGTGATGGGGAGTTTTGCCATTCACTTAAATGGGCGGAGGATAAGAGTCATAACAAAGTGACATAGATGGTTCCTTCCTTTGGAGTCTGAGGACACCCCTCCCCCATACAACCTTGTGTAGCCTGCAGAACCTAGTAGGAAAAAATACACCCTGGGCCTGGCATCTTTTCCTCAGAGCACTCCTGCCCAGGTATACTGAGAGTAGCTGTGGGACAAGGTATGGTCTCTGGTTGCATGGCTCCACTAGAACTGTGGGGAGGGAGGATTAGGAGAGTCAGAGCTGGTGTGGGGGCACAGGATTAATCAAAGTGATGACCCTAGACTCTACACCATATCCAGGATCTTCTGGGCGTATGAGGATTACCTCACCTAACCATAACTGGTTGCTGTATGGGGGATCCTCATAGAGATTTTTTTTCTGCCTCAGAGCTTCCCTCCCCATGAGGCAGTATGGTCTGACCAATGCTAAATAACTAATAATCAAATGTTTTTCCTAATATGTGTGTTCAATCAGAAAACTTGCCACAAGCACCAGAAAAACTGCAAGTTTAGGGCTCCAGTCTTCTCACACTGATTTAAAAGCTATAAAAGTGTAACTCCACTGGCTTCAATAGATTTTCTGGCTTGCCCCACTGTGTGAGGGAGAAGGATCCAGGCTTTTGAAGCTAAAACACTGTGTAGACTATATCATTCAAAGGAGGTAGTTACCTTCCAGAGGAAACTTACTAGCATTCTGAAGTAACTGTCTTTCACTGATGCAAGTGCTGATACAATACCTCACTACCCATGCACAACTGTGAAGGGTGTGCACACTTGTGAATTAATAGGGAAGAATCATTTAAATTGAGAAGTTCACTTTGGTTCAATGAAGGATTGTATAAAATTGTTGGCATGGATAACTGGTCTATTTAGGCTACTCACTAATCTTTTGAGGGCACTCATTAGCATGCTTGAATGATAAAAGGCATAAGAACAATTTTCATCAAATGAGATTCTTGGTGCATATCATACATGAGACATTATAAATTGTGTTTATGATGTGAGAAACCTTGTAATAGCATCTGATTCATTGCAAAAATCATTGCTTTGTCCAGAAGTGAATACACAAATTTGGTTTTCAGATGCTTCTTAAATGCAACAGATCAAAAACTTATACATTAATCCTCATTCTCCAGTTTTGTTCCTTCACATATGTACTTGCTGAAGTACATACTTTGGACCATCCTCCCAGTACAAATCAGAAATACTGAATAATACTGAAATGCTATGATCTGTGTCCTTTGAGTCAGGTGAAAATAGACAATTGCATGTCAGAAGTAAGCTTTGGGATATGATTAGCTCCATATATTGAATTATTGCTCAATTGTTTATTATATTGCATGGGTCTTTTAGAACAAAGATGAGAGCCTTACAAAGAATATTTTAAACATCCTGAATGTTGAATAGTTACCTAGGGAGATAACTCAGCTGAATATATTTGAAATGATTATCATTCATAGACCGAAGCCCTTTCAAACAACCGCTCATCCCAGTTTGAAATCTGATAATATATTCTCTGAAAGATAAAGAACACCTGGGAGTGTTATAAGCGGCAGGGAATATAGGGCATCACTGATTTCCATTTAAACATGTGTTTCTATATTTACAATATTTCACTTGTGATCTTATAATGAGCTGACAATTTTAGCAGGCTCTTGCTTGTCAGTATTTATTTGCAACTGAATAACCAAGAAAAAGAATCCTCAGATATGAGGAACGAAATTTTTCTTTTTCATAGTGGCAAACGAGACTCCATGAATGCAGGACACAGTCCTGCAGAACTTACTCAGGGAAAGTTCCCAATGATTTTAATGAGAAGTACTTGAATAAGGACTGTAGGATCAAGCTCAGAAAATCTGTAGTGTCCTAGGTTAGGGTGAACTCTGAGGCAGCACTTTCAAAGTCTGATGAAACGGGGTTGTAATGGGAAAATGCATTATACTGGACTCAGCTGCTCAGGAAAAGAATTTTCAGTGTAATCATGAAAGTGACTACTACTGCTACTCCCATTCCCACTGATCTCAAAGACATCACTCCTATTGACAAAGCCCTAAAACTGCACTCCCAAACCATAATTCTCCTATTTTTATATTCCATGGTACAAAAGGAGATGCTTTTGAAAAAGTTTGTGGATTTTCATCACCAAGGAAGAAAGAACAAAGGCAGAAGATAAATAGAGAAATGGTCCTGATGCATGGAAGGATGGGAAGAGAGTTTTCTAAATCTGAGGGTTTTTTAAAATGAATTGCTGTATTACACAAATATAGAAATTTGTCACCAGATTTACCAGATCTAAGGACCACTTTTCCAGTGCTGTGGGGGAATATCATTGCTAAGAGTGACCTGTAGAAAGGTCAGATAAAAATATTGGATTTGAAAGCTAGGTAGCATATTGTAATCTTATGACCTTCTGGAGAGGTGAAAAGGTATACATCCCAATGGAAAAGGCCATATCTCAGATATGATACTCAAAGATCCAGGTTAAGATGGACTCAGGCCTAAGTTTTTGTAGGATTCAGAAGCTCCAATACTATATGATTTGTGCAAAGACCAGTGTGTGGAGCTTAAGGGGAGGAGTTGGTGATGTATACAGAGAGACACAATTCTGTAAAGCAGGCTTTCCATTCTGTGTCCCCTTTGACCTTTTTCTACAAGATAGACATAGATTTTTTCCCTCTATGGTTCCATGCAGCAAAGAACCCATAGCATAGGTCATAGCTGTTTATAACACAATCAATGATTTGCCATTTTCACATCTTGCATGTACAACTGTGAAAGAAATTGAAAAAATATGAATTTGCTCTCATGACAATTGTTGTAGGTTTGAGATACTGCTTTGGCCTATTTTTCAGAAATGGTAACGTATGTACTTTCTTGACTTCTGAATAACTATATGTTTGCAGGGTTGTTGCAGCCATGTTCATCCCAGGATATTAGAGAGACAAGGTGAGTAAAGTAATGTCTTTTACTGGACCAACTTCTGCTGGTGAAAGAGACAAGCTTCTGCACCACACAGAGCTCTTCTTCAGACTGTGTGTAGCTCGGAAGCTTGTCTCTTTCACCAACAGAAGTTGATCCAAGAAAAGATATTACCTTACCCATCATGTCTTTCATATTAGATAAAGATGGGGTAGCTCATGAATCTTGAGAAAACTTACCGCTGATAGTATGACATCGGGAACTATAATGCAGATGTTATCGCCTTCCCTCTTTTGGGAATAAAAGTTCAACAAAGTATTACAGATCAAGAAATGGACATGTATTGTGCTACTAAGTCCTAATTCTTCAGCTACAATATTTTAGTACAAATGTAAATTATGCACTTTTACAACAGCTATTAAAAAAAATTATGAAAAAGAATTGTCCCAACACAAAGCTACAAATATTCTGATTTAGCATTACAGGTGGAAGGAACAAGTGCTGAAATACCAGATCTAAGAAAATAAGACCTTTTAAAAAAACCAGACTTCTAGTTACAATATATCCCTTTGACAATGATTACCACTTTCATTCTTGTTTACCACTTTTCACTACCTTTGTTCATAGCTTTTTGCTAGAGTCTCCCTTTTTACATTCAGTTAGTCTTCCCAGCCTTTTATGTCTCATTAGCTAGCAATAGAAGAAAAGAAAATTCTAAACTGAGAGTGACAACAGCCATGTTAGAAGAACACTTTCATTAATTGCCATGCATTACCCAGTGCAGTGAGTTGTCTTTTCAGAGTAGAAACAATCACTTTCATAATATCTCAGTAGCCAAAAGAAATAAGGAACCCACCTCCTATTCTTCTTACTGTTTTGTGCTGAAAAAGCAGAACACTTCTGATTGTCGTGAAATGTTGAATATCATATATAAGAGTTTGGGTATGAACTGGGAACGTATATTGCTTGAATACTGATGTACTTCTATTATTTATGTGATAGTAATTCTCAATGCTTTTATTTTAATCACTGGGTCAAACTCAACACTAGTGCAAATTCATTGAAAGCAATGGAGTCATGCTTGCAAGAAAGCTGAATATGACACAGAAGCTTTTATGGGTTCTATCAAACAGTTAATTTAACAGCATGATACAAAACTAGAATCGCAGATGCAAAATTACTTGGCCAATATCTTCTTTCAACAGTACACAAAACATTAAATTATTTCTAGATGTTGTGTGTGGGCAGCTTGGGAAATAAGACCTATGGAATGATAGGGCTTTGAAAAGGGAAAATGACCTGAAAAATCTTCTCCTGAGGAAATTGTATGGAGATTCATGCTTGTGGTACAATATTGTGCATGGCAAATTCCCTTGTTCTTTTGAAGTATCTTCATGAGTCAGAGATAAAAGTAATTTCTGGCAGGTAGTGGCTTAAACTTTTGGGACTTAGAAGGCCCTGCATTCTATTCAGAGATCACCCAGTAAGCCATGGGCAAGTCATTTTGTGACAGATTTCTGTTACCAATCTGTCTGAGGCATCAGGTGATCAGGCTGAGGCCACCGGATCTTTAGGGGAGGAGATGACGAAACACACCCAGCGTCTAAGTTTTAAAGCTTAATTAATAAAATAATAAAATAACCCCATGTCACTTAGAGGAAAGAAGAAAGCATTAGTGCTCCAAGCCCTAACCCACTTTCATACTCACGCACACTCTACCCGAGGCTGGCCAAGCCTGGGTGTAACATAAGAAGGGGGGAAGAGGGGATGGGAGTTCTGTCCTGGGCCCAGGTCATCCAGGGTCTGCTGTAATCTCTGACTTGCTTTGGCTCTCGGGAGGGTTTTAAGTCTTGGGTTCCTTTGGGGGTGTTTTTGTCCAGGGCCCTCTGTTCCAGGTGCTCTTTGTACCAGTCCAAACCGGCTTGCTGTGGCATCCTCGGCTTCCCAAAACACCCTGGCTCCAGAGACTTTGTTTTCCCACCTGGTGGCCTTCACCGTCTCATTCACTCTCATTGTTCTCACTGCTATCTCTGCAGCCCTGCTCAACTTCGTTCTCCTCTTCTCATGGCTGGGCAGCTGCTGATTTTTTTCGTCATGCTCATGACCTTGGACGAGGGCCAGCATCTTATCTTCACAAGGAGCTAGCTGAGGTGTCGAGTTAACCCGTTCTCTGCTCTTTCCCCCTCTTTACCTCTTGCTCCTCACTCTTCCATTCCACACTTACACCTTTGACCTCCTGCCCCCAAATGCCTTGCGATGCTTACAACTGCGTTAGCAACATACGATGCTGATCTGCCTGACAATTTCACCTCTCTGTGTTTGTTTACCCATCTTTAAATTATGCTGACTTTGTAAAGCATTTTGAGATCTACTGACAAAGTGCTATATAAGAACAAGCTAGCTGTTTTTTTTTATTTACTTCTGTCTTTCTTCCTCTCTTTTTCTTCCTCTTTCTGTTTATATATTCTGTTTTTTTTTCTTCCTATTTCTGTTTCCCTTTCTTGTATCGGAGGCCCATATTTTTAAAGGTATTAAGGCATTTCTGCACTCAGTATTGCAATTCTTAATTGATTTAGGAGCCTAAATCTCATTTTCAAAAGGAACTTAGACTCCTAAATCAATTAGGCATTGGAATACTCAGTGCAGCAGTGCCAAAATACATCTGGGCACTTCCTTGTAAATAAGTCTCTTCCTTCCCATCTTGTAGGCTAAATAGCTTTTATTTATTTGTGAGTGTGTGAAGACCATATTGAGCTAGAGTTCCAATTCAGAGATCATTTAGACATTCAGAGTGATGGATTAACTCCACCAGAAAGAGGAAATCTACCTAACAATTCAAACACTGAAATATCTTCACTGTTTTTTTACATGCATTTCATTGCATCACTTTTGGAGTCAAACTTCCACTAAATCTCTTAAAAATGTTTAACTTAGTGTTCTTGTAAATTAAATATATTAACAGCCCCTTTCTGACACTTTATTGTACTTATAAAATGTGAAACTGTCTCTTGTGCTTTTGTTTTCTATTTCTTTCTTCTCTGGTACCTTTTGTGTCTTTTCCTTTGTCTTTAATGGTTAATCTAAACTATAGCTGGGAGCATGATAGCTCCATGCACAAGCTCCACTCAAGCTAGCATGCTTAAAAATAGTAGTGTAGCTGAGTTTAGCCAGGGCAGTGGCTTGGCTAGCTGCTTGAGTACATACCCAGGGAGTCTAGGCAGGTTTGCATGGGCCCTCTGGCTCCGTTTCCACTGATCATGATACACCTATGTTGGCTCTCTGGCTTGCTATTGCCTCCTGTTCCTTTGGATCGCTTGTCCCTCTTGCATTGTTGCCTCGTGTCACCTGTATGCCAGTGCATCTCTCACTACTCCTTTAGTCTGCTTCTTGTGGTGTCTCCCTAATGCTGAATCCTCAGAGTGCCAGTCTCCAGGGCTAGTATGTCTTTGGTTGATCTCTTGTACTCTAGTGCCTGCTTTCTCTGATTGTTGGTCATCTCCTCTCAGTGGCGTTCCCTCCTTCTGCCTGTAATTGGTAGCAGGATTTTTGGTCCTTTCTTCCATCAGTACCTGCACTGGACAGTTTTAGTGCCTTGTCATGGGGTATTCCTGTGTACCAAAAATGCTAACAAAGGGTCTGAACCAGCAGAAACAGCCTTATATAATAATCTTCGTTGTTTTCACAGTTGATTCTACCTTACCATTATTCTGTGGGCATACTGGAGAGATGTGGTGCTAAAACCGCCATTTGCCTGAACTCCTCTGAGGCAAATGGGTTTTTGGTGACTACCATATCTGAATGGCATATCTCACAAAGTGGGGCTTCAGTTTTCCAATCATTGACTTTCTTCCTGTGTCAGGCAGAGTATCAACCTCCCAAAAATCTCCCAATAATAGTAAGCAATGTACAGTAAAAGCATGCCTTGGTATCCCCTATCTTTAGGGTTATTTTAATGTTGATTGCTCAACTAAAGAAAAATTGAATTTAGCATTATAGTTTTATTTGATATCCTTAACAAATAGCAACTAATAATGTAGGATACAAGAAGCCAAAATAGTATTGGACTATGATTTGGCTAACAAAGTACCAAATTGGTCGATATAACCACCGATATTTTTCAGAATCAAATCACACACTCACAACAGAAAATAACACTTATACTAAAGCACTGTCTTGGGGAGGTGATTTTGTTTAGATTTTTTTTCTAAGAGTCTCAGAATAGGGCCTCACTTGTGCCACTGGTTATGAACACTAGTGTTGCTAACCCAACAGAGGAAGACCATCCAAAACTCAATTTAAAGCATAAGACTAGTTAATTACTTGTATGCCAATTCACCAAGGTCGTCTTCCCAATGATTCTATAGTAGTAAAACCTTTCAATCTATTTCCCTGTTCAGTAGGATTGTACACTTGGTCTGTTTTATGTCTGTTTGCACATAGACCTTGAAAGGCAATATGAAACCATGAACTCCGGTAAACATGTACAGTGTCCTTAGTTAACAATAGTAACTTGTTCAGCTTCAAAGGTACTGCACAAATATCTGAGCTCTACTATGTAGTGATATAAAGGTGTATCAACATGCACTTCAGTCTTCGGAGCATTAAAAACATGTCTTGCCTGGATTGTCTGTAGGGGTTTGTGGTCTGATTGCACTATTACTGGGTGGCCATTGGTGTACTGATGGAATTCCAAATACCACAGCCAGAAGCCCTTTTTTCTGTTTGGGCATACCCTTGTTCAGTCTTGGACAGGGCTTTATTTACATAAATGACCAGCTGGTCCTGCAAAAGAGCTACACCCAAACCTTTCTCTAATGCATTACATTAAAGTGTCAATGGCTCTCTTGGCTCGTGGTACTTCAGGACAGAGGCATCTGTTCTAATTTGTTTTAGCATGAAATTCTTGCTTTTGAGGATCTGCCCAGTCCCACTCAATGTCCTGCCTTGTAGCTTACATATAGGTGATGACAGAACTTGGAAAGCAAATTTATCATTCCTATAAAGCACTATGCCCCTTTCACATCCATTGGAACTGACATGTCTCTCACTGCCTTGATATTATTGGGATCGTCTTTCAGTCCCTCTGAGGTGAGCAGATGTCCAAGGTATGTCACCTCATACTTTGTCACATTTTTTCCTTGGCTGAGTTTTATATTCTTGTCCCTGCATCATTGCAGAAAAGCTTATAGTTTTCTGTCATTGTCTCATTAAGCTTCAGTACCATCTACAATAAAGATACCATTTGCAATTATTTTCACTCCAGGCAGTCCTTCCAATAGTTGGGTGAATCCTTACTGGAACACCACTGGTGCTGGGCTTATGCCTATTGGCATGCACAGCCATCCGTAGCAACCAAATGGTGTTACAAAAGTTGTCTGCGTGCTGAACTCTTTATCTAAACTCATGCCATAACTCATTCCTCACATCAAACTTTCTGGATTTGGAAATTTCTGGCAAGATTTCATCAGTTGTGGACAGTGGATTGTGATATATTTTTTGATGCCCAATTCAGAGTCTTCACTTGGTGCTGTCTATTATTCTTAGATTAGTTACTGTGAGGTCACATTCTCCCATAAGTTGCATTATGCTCTCATTGCACAGTAGAGACCAGGTACAATCTAATAATGGGTGTGTTCAAGTCCAATTCACCCAAGGAATCACATTGCCACAAGTCCTGCTACCCACCTGCAATTATATAGGGCATTTCCCTGTTAAGATTGTGGCATGCATTGAGGTTGTTGTTGTTGTGCCTTGTTGCTCTCCTATCCCAACAGTCTGAACCTGATATACTCTTTGACTCAAGGAGAAAGTCATGGTGTCATCACTGTTATCTGATATACCATCCACATCTTAAACAAGTCTGACTAAATCTTTCTGGTATGTTCCTTTGCTCTTGCACACCTTGTTAAAATGATGCAACTTGCCACATTCCTTCTAACTGCATTTACTTCTTTGGGTATTGTGCCTCTTAGGTTTTATCCTTTCTCTTGAGAATTCCACTACACACCTCCATATCTAAGCTTCTGTCTAGCAACTGCTCCTGCAGGTGGTAATATCAAGTGCTTCAGGCTGTCCTGTCCAGAATCAGGGTGTTTGTCAAGTCCTCAAAATTGCATGCAGCAGCCAGTCTGCATAAGGCTGTAATATAGCAGTCTATCCTCTCCCTTCTGGATTGGGCTCTGTGTAGCTTTAGAATTTTGTTCTGCGCCTAATTAGTCCGCAAGGCTCATAGGACAGCTGAGAAGCTTGGGGTAGTGGTGATCTTCAGAGTGTGCACATCTCTCTGCATTGTTCCCAAATAAATAAAATAAAATTTAAATTTTTGTTGTTGCTCAGGATGGTCAGGTCTATATATGGTTCAAACTCCTCTCCTTCCATCCCTGGGCTAGGTTTGTGTCTGGAAAATCCAGGGCATTGGGGAACTTCAGCCCAAATGGTTGGTGCGGCCAGGTGCTGTATGTCAGAGAACTCACAGCTCCATCACTGCCACCATGTTTTATTTGCAAGGGGTGAATGTAGGTGAAGATGAACAAGTAGGACACTATTAAACTCTGTGGACTGCTCTGTACATGCCACTGAGTTGCTTCCAAACTAACTCCCAGCATTCCTTGTTCCACTGGTGTCCCACCAATAACCATCCCTCCAGGAAACATGGGCCCTTTGACTCCAGTTCCGATTATCATGATATACTATCTGTCCTTTAAATCTATGATTATGCCAAAAATGGGCAAATAGAAGCAAGGAGAATTAAATGATTGTGTAGCTGTTTCAGAAGGTGAAATTGGTATTCAAATCTATCAGTATAAGGGAGCAGATTGACAAGACCATTAGATAAATTGGTAACAGCAGCTACAGTAGTAAAATTATTACACAAATTCGTAGAGTGATCTCTACTACATATTGAGAACTGGATGCATACCATTATAATGTATAAATCTGCGGTAATTTATGCTTCCAAGTATAATAAGGTAGAGAAATAACATCTGAAGCACAGTGAATAAATGCTCTAATTAAAATGAGAAAGAAGTTATTTTGTATTTCATACACATAACAGTTGTATATTTTATATATGTCTCCATTGAAAAACTGGCTCAGCCTCTAGGAGCTTAATTTTATTTGAAGAAGAACACTTTTAACTGTAAAACATGAGTTCAATGGTAAGAGGAATAAATTAAATTTGTGGGAGCTGGGTGTCTCCCCAAGACCTATAGGGTCAGATACTCTTTTTTTTTATTGTTTAAAATCCTACATGAGTGGATGGAAGACCACTCCATTTTTTAAACAAAAAAACAATACTGTGGATAGTGATGGTGTTTTGTGTGTTTTCATGAAACAGTGTTGGCCGCTCTGTCCATCCCAGACTTCGGGCAGGTTCTCGACTGCTTCACTGCCTGAGGGCCTGCTTGCTGTAGCCCTTTTGTCTGGAGCTACACACACTGTTCTCCCTCTCTCCATGCACCGGGAACAGCCAGCATTTCCTTTTCCTGGAAGCATTAGTACTTCCTTTGCTTCAGGACAAGGTTTAAAGGGGCCATGCTCTCTAAACCCCAAAGGGATTACACTTATAAAGCCTCCTAATGTTTTGTTTGGGTTATGACTGTCCTTGCACAGTGTGGAGTATTTATAGCATTCCTGGTTCTCCACCTTTACCAGACAGGGCCAGGATATGCTGTAGGGGGAATTTAATAAAGAGAGGGAGTCTCTCTTTAGAGAGGGAACACCAGTCAGGGTGTTCTCTAGTTACTGCTTAAGGCATGGCTCTTTGGGTTAATGCCCTCACACTACACACACATTGCCTTGTTTGGTCATGTTTTTATTTCATTATGCTTTGCACTCAAAGTATCACCATTTTCCTTCAATTTCAGGGTATATTGGTGGTAAATCTGGATTAGCACTGCACATTCATTCTTCAGTGATTTAGTCAGCAGGACATTTTTCAAGGTAGGTTTACAGACTGTAGGGCTAGTGAGATACTGTAACTATATATGTACATCCTTTGCATATACATTTTTAAGGAAAATCTTTGGCTCCTATGTTTGAAAGTGTATTCCCTAGTTGTTCTTTTTATTTATTTTTTTAAGGCAGCACTAACTAACATGCAGGTTACAAGGGCCTTCAGGCCATATAATTTTCTTTTAATCCGTATGTTGTCAGAAAATAGTAAAACAAAAACAAAAAAAACCCTCTGGTTTTCTCCTTTAATAGACATTAAAGTGTAACAAAGTACTTGTTGGTAGATGTGAGTGTAAGGAAAATTTATAGCATCTGCCTGTGCTGCAAAAGTAACAAGTATTTCACTGAAGTTACAATCAATTTTAACACTAAATGGGCTCCAGTATCTTGTAACAGGATTATGGCCCCTCTATAATGCCCATTAAAATCAAGGGGACATTTACATTCATTTTAATGGGAATTGGATTGGGCCTTATGCAAGAATAGTCACTGAGTATGGGAAGGCCCACAGAGGCACTCTTGTTACATTCACTTTGTCTTGAAATACGATTGCAAAAATGTTTTCAGATTCAGTTAGAATTTGTAACTATCTTTCAGGCAAACAAAGACTCCCCAAAATAAATAACAGCTACAAAAATAATACAAAGGTCATTAGCCATGAACATATCTGTATTTGTAAACTAATAAATAAGTGGAAGTAAATAATAAAGTACACAGACAACTGGGTATGAGAATTACAGTATCATACTGTATTTGCTTTTATTGTCTGTAGAACACATGAGGCTTAAAACAATAACCAAAGATATAAATACAGTTCAAAGGTTATGGGCTTCCTTAAAAATCAGCGACCATTTGTAATAGAGTAAAATATGCTCTAAATGATTTAACAAGTCTGGATATATTATGATTATGACAAATCACATCAGCAACTTGTTGAACAAGACTGGGTAAGACTACTAAAATATTTTAAAAGAAGTCTTAAGATATAGAGTGAATGAAAGGAGACTCATTAAAATATGTAAATTAACAAAAGAATACTCATTTTTTAATTTCTGGGCTATAAATGTTAATTCTAATAGCTTTTTCCAAATTAATTGATTACTTTAAAAAGTACATCCTTGGGCATTTCGGGTCAATTCCTAATCCTTTTAGTCATAGGACTACATGTAAAAGGACTAGACAGAGATGCAATTCTCCCTCTAATCTGAAAGCCAAGCACAGAACATTGGTGTAGTTGCTGCTACAGTTCAGGCTGTACCAGTAACCACTGCACCACATCCCAGCTCCTAAATACCTCACATGGGACTGTGGCTCATTAGAGCAGCATTGTTTGTGAACTCACTTGTTATACTCCTGCCAAGTACTCTGACTTGCATACAACCCTCCTGAGAATCTCTATACCTATAGAGAACACAACCATGGAGCTAGGTTCCGTGTAGCCTTCTGCATGCTCTTTCCACTTCTCAGCAGACACGTGCAACAGAAATGCTATATTTCTGTTGGGTTTGGGGGTGTTTTGCAGCAGGTTTTATCCCTTCCTGCAGAATACCTACTGCCAGGGATGTGTACAAGGCAGGGGCAAGCAGGGGCACAGGCCACCCCAATTGGTGCAGACACAGAACTCCTCTGGGGCAGGGAGAGTGAGCTCCTCTGGCCGTGGGCAAGGTGATGACAACTCCTTCAGCCCCAGGGTTGCAGGGGAGTGGAAGGAGATCCAGCTGGGGTTGCAGAGAAAGTGGGGGAGAGCCAGCTCCGCCAGCCTCAGGGCCATGGCAGCGCTGAGGCCGTAGAAGAGAGAGCCAGCTCCTCTGGCTGCTGGGAGAGTAGGAGAGCTAGCTCCTCTGGCCGGGGGTGCACAGAAAGTGTCCCTCCCAAAGCAGCCAGATTTTTATTCCTGTGCACGCCCCTGCCTACTGCAATTACAATAATGTTGGGAAATGCAATATCTCGAGTTTAGATTGCACAATATACAATGTTAAGGTTAGTAGATTTAAGATTAAAAGTCCTTTAACAGCTGACTTAGGTCAAGTGGTGGTAGACTCCTCTGCTGAAGAACTCACCATTGGGATGACAGGTATCCATCCCAGTCACTTGCTGTTGTAGCAGGAAACATTAAGTCATCTAATCCTGAGAATTTGGGATTTTAACTGCCGCTTATGTTTTCCAAAAAACTGTCTTTACCCTATCACTATATTTTTCCTCCCAGTTAACCACTCTTCTCTGTGCATCCCCCCCCCCACAGCTAACCATATTATTCCCCCATCTCTGCCTCTGAGCACCTATTTTCCTTTTTGACTGTGCCCCCTCTCATTTCCCCTTCACTTTGACTTGTCATTCTCCATTTCCCTCTGTGTCTTTATCTCCTTTCTGGGTGCTTTGGCTCTCTGAGAGGAGATGGTGATTAGAGCTGGTTAACATTTTTTTGTTTGAATTTGTTTTTTCAAGATTTTCTAATTTTTCAGTGGGAAGGAGTAAAATCTTTAGTTTTCTAGAAATCAGTTTTCCCAGTTATTAGTTTTTCTCCCATTTCTCTCTTCCCCTTACCACATTGTTCTCTCCCACTCCCAGCTGACAGCTTTGGCAGGAGAAAGAACATGTCCCTACAGTACCTAGAATATTGCCTTTGGTGGAAGAAAAGGTTCTTGCATCCTAGGTGGAAATTTGACTGTCAAAAAGTTGTTTCTCAATTGAAAATTCTTAAACAAAAAACCCCAAACCCTGAGGCACTAGATGTTTTTAAAATTACATTTTGAATTAGTTGCCAAGACTGAATCTGAAACCAGTTTAATATAATATAACATTCTGTTCTATATATATTTTTTTGCTTTCCCTTTCTGTTATCTTTAGGTCAAGTGGTTGTAGACTCCTCTGCTGATTTATCCTTGAATCAGCTCTTCTGAAGGCTCTTATGCCATGTGCCAAAACTCAAACAGCATATTTCATACAAGCTTAATTAGCACAGCTCCTACAGGTTTGTCCAGATGGATGTTGCCTTCTTACTTCTCTTTTAGAGCTGATACCTATGTATTGTTAGAATTCCAATTTAGGCATCTGAGAATGGGCGGAGCTGAACAAATTGAGATTAATCAATAGCCTTAAAGTGGGTTGGTCCACAACAACAGAAAGGTGACTTCTGCTTCCCTTAGACAAGTGGACTTAATAAGCATGAAAGATCTAGTCTGACAAGTGCAATCTTCCACTTATGTAAAGAATTAGTATATAATGAGCAGTGTAGCGGGGTCGCTACCCACTCCTGCCCTTTGGGGCTTTAAAACAGCCCTGGCAAGGGGCTTTAGGCTGGGCTGATTGGAGAAGTGGCTGCAGCTGGGGCCATGCCCCAAACAGAGCTACAGGGCCTTATAAGAAGGCCAGGGAAGCAAGAAGGAAAAACAGTCTCTCTCTGTATTCAGAAGGAGATGGGCCTGGCTGGAGGGAGCTGAAATAGAGTACCTGAGTGGAGCAGGGCTGGGGAAAGGCTGGAGAGCTCTGGCCTGGAAAGCCCCAGGCTGCGGCCTAGCACAAGGCCAAAAGGGTATTGGGGGTTGCAGGGGGCAACCCAGGGGTAGGCCAAGGTAGTAGGTCCAAACCCTCCTTGCCAATGATGGACAGGCTGATACTGCAGTCTGCCCCAGGACGTGGGGCTAGAGAATGACTGGCAGTAGCCAACACTGAGGCAAAGTGGGGATAGTAGGGTGGGGGTTCCCCTGGGAGCGGGAGACCCAGTTAAATGGGCACTGGGGTCCTGGGAGGGACACGGGGGCCAGGAGAAGATAGGTGGATCACCGGCCTGCAGAGGGCACTCCAAACGCTGGACTGAGCTAATTCCCAAGGACAACCAGCAGGAGGCGCCGCAGGGGTGAGTCCAACCCGTTACAAGCAGTAACACAGACTACTGCGAGATGCCCTAACAATTTGTTTCTCTCCTTCTCTGAATGGACCATCTCTAAAGATAGGAGGATAGTTCTGACTCCTTGCTCTCCTGTGGAATCTGCCTTGAAGATTACTAGTTGTGACAGTGTTTAGGGACTGCTAATGTAACATTAGGCCACTGCATAGTCAGAGGATACTATGATGACTTTTGACTGTTACTAGCCTGAGCTGGGTTTGAACTAGTGACACAGAGATGAAAGTCTGTATATGCTGTTACCCTTATTCTGTAGCTATGGAGTTCCACTAATGATTGCTGAATTCTGTTACCCTGGAGCTTTGTGTTTAGAATATTGTGCTAGTGTTTTCTAGAAAGGTTTTGAGGATGATGGTACACCTCTACCCCGCTATAACTCTGTCCTCAGGAGCCAAAAAAAAATCTTACTGCATTATAGTGAAACAGCATTATATCGAACTTGCTTTGATCCGCCAGAGTGCGCAGCCCCCCCCCACTCCCGCCTCTGGAGCTCTGCTTTACCGCGTTATATCCAAATTCGTGTTATATTGGGTCACATTATATCAGGGTAGAGGTATATGTCTTGAGCTGACTGTGCTGCACCATATCAGAGACCCATTTTTAATATTTCTCTTACTATTGCTAGAACACATCATTTTTATAAAACCAATCTTGAGATTTGGGTTTGTGCCAGTGTAACATTGAGCTGATTATTGTGAATGATTAGGAACTGGCATACTACAGTGATGGGACTATTTGTAAGAATCCAGACTGACAACTCTGT
Source organism: Mauremys mutica (assembly GCF_020497125.1). NCBI lineage: Eukaryota > Metazoa > Chordata > Testudines > Geoemydidae > Mauremys > Mauremys mutica. The sequence continues at coordinate 83,523,576 of NC_059078.1, forward strand.
TTGTCTTATCTACAGATTGATTCAGCAAGAAATTTCAGATTATTGAAAAATCAGCAGTTCTCACTGGGAGCAGATCAATATGGTATATTTCTCCTCTCTTAGTAGCATTCCATGTTGACTTCAGGATCTTTTAAATGATTTTGAAGACACTCCAGCATTCTGCTCATTGGTACATCTCCAATTTGCTAGATTCATTTTGTCCCCACTGTTTGTTTACAATCCTCAAAGCAGGGGTTGAATTCTGTTCCACTATTTCACCTGAAGACCTACATATGCAGTACAGAGTGAGGGTTGTTTCCTCTAGTATATATTATCCAGAAAATTTGCTTCTACTATATTAGGAACTCAATCTTTATTTATAGATCTAGGACAAAACTGAAAACTTATCTTTTCTGTTTCATTAATTTTGATATGGTTTTGGTTCAGAGCTTGTGTTAATGTTTGGTATTTGTATCATTTTTTCGATAAACTTGATGTGAGCAAGTTGTATTGCCTTGTACAATATCCATACTTCTACTGTATTAAAAAACAACTGAAATACTACCAATTAATATTCAGGCAAGTAATGAGCTGAGATTATTTGCTACTTTGCCAAATATACTCATTTTACTGTTACTTTGCTCAAACTTTGTCTGTTTCATTCACTTGTGAGCTCTCTGGGGCAAAGAGATTTTTATTCTTTTGTAGCATCTTGCATAATGAAGCCCTGATCCTTGATTAGGGTCCATAGGAATGACCATAATACAAATAAATAACAGTACTTATGAAAATAGTAATTGATGCTAGTGTTAGTAGGAGTTTAGCCTAAGGATGTCAGAATGTGGACCTTCAGGTCCACTAAATGTTTCTATGCAAGTGCTGAGACTGTTTAAATAAAAATAATTGGGCAACAGTGAGCAGATAATACATATATATTTCATACTTAAAATATGAATCAAGTATGGTCAATTCTGTGTTCTGACCCAGTAATATAAGAATCTAGCCCAGTGGTTCTTAACCTGTTTTCATTTGCAGACCCCTAAAAAGTTTTGAATGGAGGCGTTCACCCCTTTCAGAATTTGTCTGTATATAGAGTTGAATTCTGTTAAGTCAGTTTTCAGTCTGTCTTTCACGGACTCCTTAGACAGTCCACAGACCCCCAGGAGTCGCCAAGTTGAGAGCCACTGATGTAGGCAATGAGTAAAGGCAATGAATAGCATTCTTTGGAGATATGTTCCTCAAAAAAATGGAAATATACATCAATGAATGTATAGCAATGACTAGCAATAACATTAGTGAACAGTTATATGTAATGAACCTTTAAACCAGTGGGTCTCAAACTTTCACATCACAAGCCTCTGAGTGTGACCCCCCCCTTATAAATTAAAAACACTATATTTAACACCATTATAAATGCTGGAGGCAAGCAGGGTTTGTGGTGGAGGTTGACAGCTCACGACACCCCCATGTAATGACCTCATGACACCCTGAGGGGTCCTGACCCCAAGTTTGAGAACCCCACTACTGTCAATTAAAAACTAGAGTGCATCAGAAATCTATCTTGGCTTTAGGCTGATGTTTCTAGATGGAGGTCCAATAGAACCACTAAAATGTGTTCAGTATTTGTTACTGGAATTCCACTTCTCCAGTAACTAAGGGCTTGGTCCTCTGCAGCCAATCTCGACCTGCCCTTTACCTGCTGAGATTTTGTTTTGTTGAAGTCAATGGCGTTTGTTTCAGACTGAAACAATTTAAGCATGAATTCAATTAATATGTTCTACAGATTATTCAAGAGTTAGGAATGCAAAGTTTATAAAGTATTTTTAGAGGTTATATCTGCCCCTGTGCTTTTAGAGTTACACTGTGAAGGATCAGAAATGGATACCATGTAGAGTCAAACACAGGAGTTTATTACGCACAGCACTGGTGGAGTGTCACTTTGCTTATTAGGCTCAGAGACACTACAGAATGATTACAATAGATTATATAGGGCGCTCGTGGGAGAGAGAAGCGACGGGGATGGGTTTTCCCAAGCCCCTGGATAGGTTCTAGCAGCAAGACAAGATAAGCACAATAAGCCAATGGTCTAGAAGATTACATAATGGCTCCGCCCATGGTTCAAATTAACATACTGCTAACATAGGTAATTTCCCTTAAACTATTTCTATTAAAGTGTATAGGTTAAATCCTAATTTTGGGGTCCAGGGGAATGAGGTAGCAGATCTCCCAGTTGACCAACAGGTACATTCCTGGAGATTTAAAGCAAAAAAGCAGTAATCAGTATTAATAGTTTAACCCTTGCTTTTCTGTGAACTGGGATTGGCATACATCTGTGAGGGGAGGCTGTCATTACCCACGTCAATTATGTTGGGCCTGCCCCTGAGCTATGTTCTGGCATCTGTACCAGGGAGTTAACTCTGAGGCCTCTCAGCACTTCTTGTGTCTAACTTGCGATAAGGACACCCAGTTACAGCTCACCATCTGGAGTTATGCTGACTCCGCTCATTGACTTGAAACACACAAGGCTGTCTGTTTACCCCAGATTTCTCTTAGTCATGTATTGTTCTTTGTTAGCTAGCCCTCATCTCGGCCTATATGAAAAGTTCTCAACAGAAACTGTAGTTAAGATTTTACATTCACATTAAGTGGATTATGGCCCTTCACACTGGCAATATAGTTAATGGATTGTTGTAGAATCCTTTATGTACCTTACTAGGGAAATAATGTGCCACCTGAAACATCCACAAGTGTTTTAAAATTAATTACGTAAATCTCTTCTGCACCCTCATACCCTTAGGTTTCTTTCTTCAGTTAACTGTGTCAGTGCAGTCTAATAAAAAGTGGAAAACAAAATCACAACAGGTAAAGGGACAGTTCTATATTGGCTTCAGAGGTCACTGTACAAACCTACTGTCATGGGTTAATCTGCTTTGCAGTTGTAAAGTGAGTGTCAAGCTGAATAACGAAGTAAACTGGAACAAATTTATCATACAGGCATTATGGCACTAGCTGACCTATCATGTACACATCTTGGGCAATTGGATACTCTGTTACCATGCTGACTGGTGTGAGTTCACAACTGAGAAAATTATAGTTCTTTAAATTGGCCTAAAGTTAGGGAATGCTCCCATTCTGAGAGATTGGGGTAGATAAAGCATGATATCTGAGAAAGTTAAGTCTTTAAAAAACAGTTTCTAGACATCAGCTTTCAATTACATAGCTACATAAACCATTGGATGTTTTGCAGACATCAGATAGATTCAGTAATGAGAACTCAGTACAGCTTTTTGCATTCTGCTTGACAGATAAAGAGAAACTGATCACAGAACTAAAAAGGAATGGTAGCTTAGGTAAAAGTGATCAGAACCTCAATCACATATATAATGTGCAAACTGACCAAACTCCAGACCAGTCACTCACACGTGAGAGTATATATGCACACTTTGCACTTCAGAAAGGCTAGTTTCACACAACTGAAAAGAGTTGTGAGTCGAATTAGCTGAGAAGAAGAATTTAAGCAAAATTATGTGAATGATAATTGGTAATTTTTAAAGAATTTTACTAGATGCCCCAAAATCTACAATTGAGGAAGAAGGTCATATTGGTAAAATAATCAACCTGGTTTAGAGGGGAAGTGAAGGCAGCTATAAAAATAATTAGAGATATTGCAAATGGAATTAAGGGGAAGTTGATAGTAATGAATATAAATCAGAAGGTAAGAATGATAGAACATTGATAAGGGAAGTAAAGGGATGTGAGGAGAAATCTATGGCCAGCACAGTTAAGGACAACAAGGAGGAGTTTTTATTGTATATTAGGAATAAAAAGATTCCTAATAATCACATTGGTCCATTACTAGATGAAAATGGTAGAATTATCAAAATTGAAGCAGAAAAAATTGGGAAAAAACAGAGAAAGAAGTCATACTATCATGGTTGTAATACTCTATTCTAGTAATAGCTCAGGAGAATGTTGAGCTGCAGCTACTAAAGTTAATAATTTTTAAATCTGCAGTCCCAGATAACTTGCATCCACGAATTTTAAAGAGTTGGCTGAGGAGCTTGCTGGACTGGTAATGTGGAATTCCAATAAGTCTTTGAACACTGGGAAAGTTCCAGAAGACCACTAATATTGTGTCAGTATTTTAAAAGGGTGAATAGGATGGTTTAGTCAGTGTGGCTGTGGTCCCAAGCTACAGAATGAAGCTGCTGAAATAGAACTTGATTAATAAAGAATTAAAAGGAGAATACTTAAGGTCAATCAGAATGGGTTTATGGAAGACAGCCACAAACTAACAATCTATTTTTGATCAGATTACAAGTTTGGTCATTAGAGTTAATAGTGTTTATGTAGGACTGTAATGGCTGCAGGACTCACCACCACAGGGCCTCCTGCTGGTTGCGCTGGAAATTAGCTCTGTCCAGCTGTGGAGCACCCTCTGCAGGTGGTGTCTCACCCGTTGGCCACTCTGCTGTGCTGTTTGGGACACATGTTGCTCCCTGACTTGGGGCATCCTTCTCTGGACACAGTCCTCTAGCTGTGCCCCACTCAGTTCTCATCCCTTCCGAGGGTATCAGCAGTCCTCAGTCTGCACCTGCCCTCCTGGCCAACTGCAGCCCCAAAAATCTAGCCCTTTGCCTAAGGGGCAAGCCACAGCCTGTATCGGGCCACGCTCCTCCACAGCCAGGTGCAGTGTAAGGGGGTACCCAAGGCTGCCCACTACCCTGGGTCCCAGCCCAGGGACCCTCTGGTAGGAGCCCTGTCCTTCTTCCTTCTCTCCCCTCTACCGCTCACGCTCCCTGGGCCACTTCCCTTTGGCCCTTGCACCTTCTTGGCCCTTTTTTAAGCAGGGGCTGCAGCCTGGTAGGTAATGGGCTGGACCTCTCCTCTGCTTCCCTGAGCCTGCCCAGCACTGCTCTGTCCAAGGTGCTACCTCCTTACCTCAGGAACCAGTCCTCCTCCCTTGTTAGGGACAGACTGCTGTCTCGTCTGCTTTGCAGCCTTTATATAGGGCCCAGGCTAGCTCTGATTGGCTGCCTTTCTGCCCTTCTCTGATTAGCTGGGTTCTGCACAGCCGCTCCAAGGGCTGCTATTAACCTGTCCTCTGCCAAAGTGGGGCAACTGCCCCACTACAAGAATTCTTAGACTTCTATAAGGCATTTGATTTGGTACCAGAAAACATTTTGATTTAAAAACAAACACACAAAAAAAACTAGTAAGATATAAAATTAAGATGGCACACATTAAATTGATTTAAAATTAGCTGATAGGTTTCAAATTGTAATTATAAATGGAGTATCATCCAGCAGGTGTGTTTCTAGTGGGGTCCCTCAGGAATTGGTTCTTGGCCCTATACTATTTAACATTTTTATGAATGACATGAAGGGAACATAAAATCACTACTGAAAGTTGCAGATGACAAATTGGGGAGTGGTAAATAATAAAGAGGACAGGTCACTGACACAGAACAATATGGATTACTTGATAAAATGGATGCAAGTAAACTATGTGTTGTAATATGGGTAAATGTAAGGAACAAAAAAATGTGGCCATACTTACAAGATGGGAGACTATATTGGGAAGCAATAACTTCAAAGAAGATTTGGAGTTGTGATGGAGAATGAGCTGATCATGATGTTTCAGTGCGACCCTATAGTCAAAAAAAGCTAATACAATCCTTGGATGCACAAATGGGGAAATTTTGTAGTACTAGAGCAGTTATTTTATCTCTGCAGTAGGCACCGGTGTGACAGCTACTGGAATACTGTATCTAGTTCTGGTATCCACAATTCAAGAAGGATGTTGATAAACTGGAGAGGGTTCAGAGAAGAGTCACAAAGAGAAGGTTGAGGTGACTTGTTTAGTCTATAAGGATCTACATAGTAAACAAATATTAAATAATGGGCTCTTCAGTCTAATGGAAGATGGTATAACACAATCCCATGACTGGAAATTGAATCCAAACAAATTCAGACTGGAAATAAGGTGTACATTTTAATAGTGAGGGTATTTAGTAGTACTTCTAATAGTGAGGGTACTTGGAACAATTTATCAAGGGTCATGATGGATTCTCAGTTACTGGCAATTTTAAAATCAAAATTGGATTTTTTTTCTAAAAGATATGCTTGAGGGTTTATTTTGGGGAAGTTCTATGGCCCGTGTTATACAAGAGAGCACATTATATTATCACAGTGGTCCCTTTGGCCTTGGAATCTATGAATCTATTGCATCTTTGAGACATGTAGTAAGACCTCCAAATTTTGTGAAGATTATCAAGTGTGCAGATTAGCATGTATTTCCAGTCCTAACCCAACTCTGTAGCTGATGCAGAAGTTGTCAGTTCACTTGTTACAGAGTACATCTTTCCTAGAACATGACACTAATGTACAGCTGGGTGGAAAAATGTAATTCTGTTTCATGGAGGATTTTAACATTTTGAAATTTAGTTTTGTTCAGAACAAAACTCAAATTTTTTTAAATTCTCTGTGAAGGAGTATGGAGCCCTGGTAGTGGGGTAGTCTGTGTGTTGGGCTGCCCTGGAGCCGAAGACCCTGGAGCTATGGCTTCCAGGATCACAATTCCATGTCAGCTTGCCAGATGGACTGCTGATGAGCATATATCCTGGAAGCCCCATCTCTCCACCAGCTAATGAGTTAGGTGGGTGAGCTGGAAAAAGTTTGCAAACCTGCTGAAAGGGTTCTGTCAGAGCCCTGCATGGGTTCTGTTGGAATTTCATTGAAACTGATCTACCATTGTGGACTGTTTTTGATTTTGATGAATCAACAAATCTCAAGGAAAAATGGCTTGTTTGGAATTTTTCTGACCAGCTCTACAACAGTGCATTTTGGTTCTGGCTTGATATCAAGTACCAGGTAGGATTTAAGGTGTTGGAGTTGGCTTATAAAGCCCTAAATGGTCTGGGAACTCCTTCCATGAATGTTCCTATTTCTTACCCTTCTGCCACAGTTGAGACCAGAAAGCTCATCTGAGTTGGTACATCACTTGTCAGAGAAGAGAATGTTCCTTGTAAGGGGCCCTTGACTTTTGAATTCATTCCCCTTGCAGCAAAGTTCAAAATAATTCTGTTTTATCAATCTTCATAGTGTGTTGCAAGGCCCATTTGTTTTTCCTGACTCTGGAATCGGGAGGACTATGGTGTGAGTTTGTAAATGATTAAATATGTTCCTGTGTTGGCATTTCTGATCTTTATCACGAGTCTGTATTAAAGTCCCAGCTCCTAGAGTCCTGTAAATATGTGAGAATCTTAGATTTCATTTATAAAACAGGAAAAAATGAATCTTGAAGGCTAAGAAACCAGCAGGTATGTAAAAAGGATGCCCCTTTAAAAATATTTTAAGCCAATCTCATTATTCTTGAATTGGGTTGATAATGTGGATGTCTGTAGCTGCTGTGCTGAAGTTGCTATAATTTATGCAAACTATTAGTTGAAGGGCAATTACAAAGATAACTCCTGTATTTGTAATGTTTGTCCATAGAGCATACAGAGCAAAATACAAGAGCTCCTTCTGATGGAAGTAGGATATATTAGTTCTTTAACACCTGTCATAGGTCTCACCCCCACTTGGAGCTGTTGGGTTCCAATATGGGGACCTGCATGAATTTATCTCTAAACTAAAATCCTAGTTTAGTTCTGGTAAAAGCTGCCACCACCCAATAAGGTATGTGTATTGGGACACAGTCCTTCCCCAAAATCCTTGGGGATCCCAAGAGCCCCAAATCCATGGAGTTCTTATACCTAGGAGAAATAAACCATTCCCCCCCTGCTTCCTCCCTCCTCCCTTTTCCTAGGAGAGATACCGGGATCCAACTACAGAGGGATACTTCCCTCCTCCCCTTTCCCTGAGAATCCACCCAAGAAAAGATTAACCAAGTTCTTAACAGAAAAGAAAAGAATTTATTAAAAGAACAAAAAGAAAGTAACTGTCTCTGTATCCCAAGATGGAACAATACACAGAGTCTAACCTATAAACCTGGAGAGCATTCCCCCTCCCCCTTTCTTTCTCAGTAAAAGCAAAGTAACAGCAAACAGGAATAAAGAATTTCCTTCAGCAAACACACAATTGCAAATGTAGAAATCAAATTATAAGACTAATCCGCCTTTCTAATTAATACTCACTATTGAATAGTAGGAACTACTCCAGGAGAACTTGGAGACATGACTGGCCTCTCTTAGATCCAAAGAGAGCACGAACACTTACACAAAGAACACAGACAAAGGCTTCCCTCCACAGAGATTTGAAATTATCCTGTCCCTTGATTGGTCCTCTGGTCAGGTGTTTCTCAGGTTACTGAGCTTGTTAACCCTTTCCAGGGAAAAGAGACCTTAACCCTGATCTGTTTATTTATGACAACACCAAAGAGGGAAGTCATCAGAGCCATATTACCCTATTACAACTGCCTTTCAGCAAATGTAGGCTTAGGAAGCAAAGGAAAAAACCAGTAAGAAAAAGAGGAAGGGATCCAGAATTATATTCTGAAGAGAATTCAGGCTACTAACTTTCTTGAAAGCCCATAAAGAGAGCCTCCCCACCCCCACACAGCCCAACCCCCTGCTGCAGCCTAATGAAAGTGAGTGAGGGTGGGGGAGAGCAAGTGACTGGGGGAGGGAGAATGGAGCAAGCCGGGGCGGGGTGTTTGGTTTTGTGTGATTAGAAAGTTGGCAATCCTATCTTCTTGTGTTCTCCATTTTCCTATGCTATGTATGAATTCAAGGAAAGGGCAATGGGTTTGTATTGGAGGGAAAACTGTGATGCTGCTGTTGTGCACAGTCCTCAGAGAGAAACATTTTTTAGGGAGAGCTGCTCTCCCTCCTCAAAAACTGAAGAGTGAAAGAACAAAGAAGGCTGGAGAAATGTAAAGTTACTAGTATTTAACCTATTTTTTATATTACTGTTAGCCACAGTGGGTGCTGCTACCAATACTGTTGGGATTCCCTCTGACCTTTTCCACTCTGCTTACCCAGAACACTTTAAGAAGTTCTGGGAGAACACTTCATCCTGTTTTCTGGGATCCAAACGACTCACTTCAACTCCAGATTTCATCACTTAGGTTCCTTTATTTGTCATACAGCAAAGCTATGCTGAGTTGATCAGATTCAAGTGTAATGAGTGGGTGTAGGGCATATCACACATCCAAAGCTACACAGAAAACCTCTTCTGATATATACATTACATTGCATTTAATATACATTGGATCGTGCATTTTGGAATTGGCTTGGTTACTTTGCAGAAACCAATCCTTGTGCACATAGGCGCCGACTCCGTCGGTGCTCCGGGGCTGGAGCACCCACGGGGAAAAAAATAGCAGGTGCTCTGCATCCACCGGCAGCCAAGATCCCCCCTCCTTGTCTCCTTTCCCCCTCCTTCACCCCCAAGTATTTTGCGTCCCCACTTGTCCCCCTCCGTCCCAGCGCTTCCCACTCCCCTGCCACCTAACAGCTGTTTGGTGGTGCTTAAGACTTTCTGGGAGGGAGTGGGAGGAGCGGGGATGCGGCACACTCAGGGGAGGAGGTGAAGAAGAGGCAGGGAAGGGGTGGGGACTGTGGGGAAGGGGATGGAATGAGGGCGGGGTCAAGCACCCACCAGGCAGAGGGGAAGTCAGTGCCTGTGCTGGTGCAGCATGCTCTGTCCATGCTCGACCTAGTCTTCAACTTACCTCTACATTCCTAAATTCTTTTCCATAGTTAGTAAATGGTTCCCTAGGTGTTCTTCCTCTTATCTTAGCTGGCTCAACATTCTGTCTTTTTAGCCTACTGATCTATTTACTTCCCTAATTCTGTCATCAAAGAAATGAGGCCTCCTTCCATGTGTTAGGTTTCAGAGTAGCAGCTGTGTTAGTCTGTACCCACAAAAAGAACAGGAGTACTTGTGGCACCTTAGAGACTAACAAATTTATTTGATCATAAGCTTTCGTGGGCTAGTGGGCTGTAGCCCACGAAAGCTTAAGCTCAAATAAATTTGTTAGTCTCTAAGGTGCCACAAGTACTCCTGTTCTTTTTCCATGTGTTAATTACTCATGTCAGGTCAGGCCTCGGCTACAAATATCAGTGCACTAATACTTCACACTTGTCAAAAAACTAAAAGGAAAACTTAAGTAATTAGGAGTGTGGCAAAAAATAACACTTCAAATCTAAGGGAACTTGAAAACTGAAAAATGCATAACAATCTCAGGAATTCTGGCATTATTAGTTAGTTAAAATTTCTAATCTGGAAAGTGTTCTTGCTGAATTTTTTTGTAAAAACTGATTTTTTTCACTGGGAAAGTTGATTCTAATGAAAAAACATCAGTTTTCCTTGGGGAAACTTAAATAAAACTAGTGTGTGTTTTTAATCTTGAAATGTTTGTTTGCTTGTTTTTTAAAAAGCAAAATGATGTGAATTAAGGCAAAATATTGATTCAAAATGAAAGTTTGTCTTTAAAATTAAGAACTAAAAACATTTACATTTTGAATCTGTTTGGAATTTCTTTTGGAAAATCTAAAAATATTTTGTTTGAAAAATCTCAAAAGAAAATTGTTACAAAATTTCATCTGGGAATTTTTTTACCAGTTCTAGACATTAATAAAAATAAAACAGCTTGAAACTTAAAAAAAAAAACTGGGGAAGGGGTATGGAGGAAGGAGGAGGAAACAAGGCAATGGCTATGCATATAAAAACAATCTCTGAGAGGTTCGCTGCTGGGCCACATTTAAATGATTCCCAGAAACTAATGTTTGGTCTGATTTAAGGGCTTATGAAATCCAGGTTTTTTACCTTCTAGTTCTTTTTTAACATCATTGTCATGAATAGTTAGTAAAGGGTTAAAACATAGTACCTGGTGGACACCTGACCTGAGGACCAATCAGGGAAGAGAATTTGAAACTCCTAGGAGGGAACTTTTCCCTCTGTTTGGGGGGGGTCTTTGTCTTTAGCCGTCTGGAGTTACAAGGGTCCAGATGTTTTAATCAAGTCTACAAGTTTCCACCTTTCTGAACTAATTTCTTCTAGTCAAGATAGTGAGTATTAGAAAGATACGTTGTGTCCTCACCTAATAATCCTATGCTTGCAATTCTGTGTGTTTGTTATTGATTATTCTTATTCTGCTGTTTTGTGTACTGAGAAAGAGAGAGGATTCTCTCCAAAACTTAGCAAGGTTATACCCTATGAGTGTCCAGCTTGGGCTCATAGAGATTCTGTATTTTCTTGTTTTCCTTTTAATAAATTCTTTCTATAAAGACTTGATTAAATCCCTTCTACTGTGGATAGGGGGAGGGGCGAAGACACTCTCTCGGTGGTGAGACAGGCTTATCTCCGGGCAGAGAAGAAAGGGGGGAGATAGTTCCTCCTGGGTTTGATTCAAACAGTTGAATCAGGTATCTCTTTCCAGTGGCTAGGAGAGAGAGAGGGGGGGGGAGGTTTCCCTCCGATGAGTGGATCTGTATTTCCCCAGGGAACGTCTCTGGAAAGGGGAGTGGGAGGGGGAATATAGGGGTGTCTCGGCCCACGTAATCGACCGAGTGGTGGCAGCCTGAAGGAGACCTACCCTAGGATTTTGGGGTGGGGGGAAGACATGCGGGTCCTCACTTTGAAACCGCCCAGTTTCAAGTGAGGGTAGACTCCTGACATGGTGGCAGCGGAGTTTCGATCCCATTGTTAGAAGGAATTTTTTTCAGCTGGGCTACGCTGAAGGGAGCATTCTCTTTTTCTTACTTGTCGCTTGGACAGGCAGCTTGACAAAAAGGTGGTTTTGAAGCAGTTTCAGGGTTAGAAGATTTTCAGTTTCTTCCAGGGCTTTCTGTTACAAAGCCCCCTGTGAAGCGGTGTTTTCGTCCATTGTGATGACACCGAGTGGCCTGAAGGTGTCTACTACGAAGGTAAAAGAAATGGTGGTGTGGAAGAGGTGACCCTCTCCACAACCCTACAACGTCTACAGCGGAAACAGATCAAGGGACTGTGCACTGACTTCGACCCCTTGTTCTCAGCCATCCCAGGACGGACTGAGCAAACCTACCACTCCATTGACACAGGTAATGCTCACCCGATTAGAACACCACCCTACCGGGTGTCACCTCATGCCAAAGTTGCTATTAAACAGAACATTGACAACATGTTGGAGATGGGTATCATCCGCCCTTCTACCAGTGCATGGGCATCTCCAGTGGTTCTGGTTCCCAAACCAGATGGGGAAATACGCTTTTGTGTGGACTACCGTAAGCTAAATGCTGTAACTCGTCCAGACAACTATCCAATGCCACGCACTGATGAGCTATTGGAAAAGTTGGGACGTGCCCAGTTCATCTCTACCATTGATTTAACCAAGGGATACTGGCAGGTACCACTAGATGAACCCGCCAGGGAAAAATCTGCCTTCATCACCCATGCAGGAGTGTATGAGTTTACTGTGCTTCCGTTCGGACTGCGGAATGCACCTGCCACCTTCCAAAGGCTGGTGGATGGTCTACTAGCAGGATTGGAAGACTGTGCAGTTGCATACCTCGATGATGTGGCCATTTTTTCTGATTCATGGCCCTAACACCTAGAACATTTGAAAATGGTTTTACAGCGCATCAGGCAGGCAGGACTAACTGTTAAGGCCAAAAAGTGTCAAATAGGCCAAAACAGAGTGACTTACCTAGGACACCAGGTGGGTCAAGGAACCATCAACCCCCTACAGGCCAAGGTGGAGGCTATCCAACAGTGGCCTGTCCCAAGGTCAAAGAAACAGGTCCAATCCTTCTTAGGTTTGGCCGGATATTACAGGCGATTTGTACCACACTACAGCCAAATCGCTGCCCCACTAACTGATCTGACCAGGAAAACCCAGCCAAATGCAGTTAAGTGAACTGATGAGTGTCAGAAAGCCTTTACCCAGCTTAAGGCGATGCTCATGTCGGACCCTGTATTAAGGGCCCCAGACTTTGACAAACCCTTCCTAGTTACCACCAATGCATCTGAACGTGGGGTAGGAGCGGTCCTAATGCAGGAAGGACCAGATCACAACTTCCATCCTGTCGTATTTCTCAGCAAGAAACTGTCTGAGAGGGAAAGCCACTGGTCCATCAGTGAAAAAAAATGTTACGCCATTGTGTATGCCTTGGAAAAGCTACGCCCATACGTTTGGGGCCGGCAGTTCCAGCTACAAACTGACCATGCTGCGCTAAAGTGGCTTCACACCAACAAGGGAAACAACAAGAAACTTCTCCGCTGGAGCTTAGCTCTCCAATACTTTGACTTTGACATTCAACACATTTCAGGAGCTTCCAACAAAGTTGCTGATGCACTCTCTCGTGAAAGTTTCCCAGAATCAAGTGGCTAAAAAGTGTTATTAACATGTTTTCATGCTTTGTAGTCTATGTAATAGTGCATGTGTTTTATTGCTCTGTTTGTTTTACAGTTCTAGGAGGAAATCGCCGCCAGTGGATCCCACTGTAGCGATTTGGGGGGCGATTTGGGGGGCGTGTCATGAATAGTTAGTAAAGGGTTAAAACATAGTACCTGGTGGACACCTGACCTGAGGACCAATCAGGGAAGAGAATTTGAAACTCCTAGGAGGGAACTTTTCCCTCTGTTTGGGGGGGGTCTTTGTCTTTAGCCGTCTGGAGTTACAAGGGTCCAGATGTTTTAATCAAGTCTACAAGTTTCCACCTTTCTGAACTAATTTCTTCTAGTCAAGATAGTGAGTATTAGAAAGATACGTTGTGTCCTCACCTAATAATCCTATGCTTGCAATTCTGTGTGTTTGTTATTGATTATTCTTATTCTGCTGTTTTGTGTACTGAGAAAGAGAGAGGATTCTCTCCAAAACTTAGCAAGGTTATACCCTATGAGTGTCCAGCTTGGGCTCATAGAGATTCTGTATTTTCTTGTTTTCCTTTTAATAAATTCTTTCTATAAAGACTTGATTAAATCCCTTCTACTGTGGATAGGGGGAGGGGCGAAGACACTCTCTCGGTGGTGAGACAGGCTTATCTCCGGGCAGAGAAGAAAGGGGGGAGATAGTTCCTCCTGGGTTTGATTCAAACAGTTGAATCAGGTATCTCTTTCCAGTGGCTAGGAGAGAGAGAGGGGGGGGGGAGGTTTCCCTCCGATGAGTGGATCTGTATTTCCCCAGGGAACGTCTCTGGAAAGGGGAGTGGGAGGGGGAATATAGGGGTGTCTCGGCCCACGTAATCGACCGAGTGGTGGCAGCCTGAAGGAGACCTACCCTAGGATTTTGGGGTGGGGGGAAGACATGCGGGTCCTCACTTTGAAACCGCCCAGTTTCAAGTGAGGGTAGACTCCTGACATGGTGGCAGCGGAGTTTCGATCCCATTGTTAGAAGGAATTTTTTTCAGCTGGGCTACGCTGAAGGGAGCATTCTCTTTTTCTTACTTGTCGCTTGGACAGGCAGCTTGACAAAAAGGTGGTTTTGAAGCAGTTTCAGGGTTAGAAGATTTTCAGTTTCTTCCAGGGCTTTCTGTTACAAAGCCCCCTGTGAAGCGGTGTTTTCGTCCATTGTGATGACACCGAGTGGCCTGAAGGTGTCTACTACGAAGGTAAAAGAAATGGTGGTGTGGAAGAGGTGACCCTCTCCACAACCCTACAACGTCTACAGCGGAAACAGATCAAGGGACTGTGCACTGACTTCGACCCCTTGTTCTCAGCCATCCCAGGACGGACTGAGCAAACCTACCACTCCATTGACACAGGTAATGCTCACCCGATTAGAACACCACCCTACCGGGTGTCACCTCATGCCAAAGTTGCTATTAAACAGAACATTGACAACATGTTGGAGATGGGTATCATCCGCCCTTCTACCAGTGCATGGGCATCTCCAGTGGTTCTGGTTCCCAAACCAGATGGGGAAATACGCTTTTGTGTGGACTACCGTAAGCTAAATGCTGTAACTCGTCCAGACAACTATCCAATGCCACGCACTGATGAGCTATTGGAAAAGTTGGGACGTGCCCAGTTCATCTCTACCATTGATTTAACCAAGGGATACTGGCAGGTACCACTAGATGAACCCGCCAGGGAAAAATCTGCCTTCATCACCCATGCAGGAGTGTATGAGTTTACTGTGCTTCCGTTCGGACTGCGGAATGCACCTGCCACCTTCCAAAGGCTGGTGGATGGTCTACTAGCAGGATTGGAAGACTGTGCAGTTGCATACCTCGATGATGTGGCCATTTTTTCTGATTCATGGCCCTAACACCTAGAACATTTGAAAATGGTTTTACAGCGCATCAGGCAGGCAGGACTAACTGTTAAGGCCAAAAAGTGTCAAATAGGCCAAAACAGAGTGACTTACCTAGGACACCAGGTGGGTCAAGGAACCATCAACCCCCTACAGGCCAAGGTGGAGGCTATCCAACAGTGGCCTGTCCCAAGGTCAAAGAAACAGGTCCAATCCTTCTTAGGTTTGGCCGGATATTACAGGCGATTTGTACCACACTACAGCCAAATCGCTGCCCCACTAACTGATCTGACCAGGAAAACCCAGCCAAATGCAGTTAAGTGAACTGATGAGTGTCAGAAAGCCTTTACCCAGCTTAAGGCGATGCTCATGTCGGACCCTGTATTAAGGGCCCCAGACTTTGACAAACCCTTCCTAGTTACCACCAATGCATCTGAACGTGGGGTAGGAGCGGTCCTAATGCAGGAAGGACCAGATCACAACTTCCATCCTGTCGTATTTCTCAGCAAGAAACTGTCTGAGAGGGAAAGCCACTGGTCCATCAGTGAAAAAAAATGTTACGCCATTGTGTATGCCTTGGAAAAGCTACGCCCATACGTTTGGGGCCGGCAGTTCCAGCTACAAACTGACCATGCTGCGCTAAAGTGGCTTCACACCAACAAGGGAAACAACAAGAAACTTCTCCGCTGGAGCTTAGCTCTCCAATACTTTGACTTTGACATTCAACACATTTCAGGAGCTTCCAACAAAGTTGCTGATGCACTCTCTCGTGAAAGTTTCCCAGAATCAAGTGGCTAAAAAGTGTTATTAACATGTTTTCATGCTTTGTAGTCTATGTAATAGTGCATGTGTTTTATTGCTCTGTTTGTTTTACAGTTCTAGGAGGAAATCGCCGCCAGTGGATCCCACTGTAGCGATTTGGGGGGCGATTTGGGGGGCGTGTCATGAATAGTTAGTAAAGGGTTAAAACATAGTACCTGGTGGACACCTGACCTGAGGACCAATCAGGGAAGAGAATTTGAAACTCCTAGGAGGGAACTTTTCCCTCTGTTTGGGGGGGGTCTTTGTCTTTAGCCGTCTGGAGTTACAAGGGTCCAGATGTTTTAATCAAGTCTACAAGTTTCCACCTTTCTGAACTAATTTCTTCTAGTCAAGATAGTGAGTATTAGAAAGATACGTTGTGTCCTCACCTAATAATCCTATGCTTGCAATTCTGTGTGTTTGTTATTGATTATTCTTATTCTGCTGTTTTGTGTACTGAGAAAGAGAGAGGATTCTCTCCAAAACTTAGCAAGGTTATACCCTATGAGTGTCCAGCTTGGGCTCATAGAGATTCTGTATTTTCTTGTTTTCCTTTTAATAAATTCTTTCTATAAAGACTTGATTAAATCCCTTCTACTGTGGATAGGGGGAGGGGCGAAGACACTCTCTCGGTGGTGAGACAGGCTTATCTCCGGGCAGAGAAGAAAGGGGGGAGATAGTTCCTCCTGGGTTTGATTCAAACAGTTGAATCAGGTATCTCTTTCCAGTGGCTAGGAGAGAGAGAGGGGGGGGGGAGGTTTCCCTCCGATGAGTGGATCTGTATTTCCCCAGGGAACGTCTCTGGAAAGGGGAGTGGGAGGGGGAATATAGGGGTGTCTCGGCCCACGTAATCGACCGAGTGGTGGCAGCCTGAAGGAGACCTACCCTAGGATTTTGGGGTGGGGGGAAGACATGCGGGTCCTCACTTTGAAACCGCCCAGTTTCAAGTGAGGGTAGACTCCTGACATGGTGGCAGCGGAGTTTCGATCCCATTGTTAGAAGGAATTTTTTTCAGCTGGGCTACGCTGAAGGGAGCATTCTCTTTTTCTTACTTGTCGCTTGGACAGGCAGCTTGACAAAAAGGTGGTTTTGAAGCAGTTTCAGGGTTAGAAGATTTTCAGTTTCTTCCAGGGCTTTCTGTTACAAAGCCCCCTGTGAAGCGGTGTTTTCGTCCATTGTGATGACACCGAGTGGCCTGAAGGTGTCTACTACGAAGGTAAAAGAAATGGTGGTGTGGAAGAGGTGACCCTCTCCACAACCCTACAACGTCTACAGCGGAAACAGATCAAGGGACTGTGCACTGACTTCGACCCCTTGTTCTCAGCCATCCCAGGACGGACTGAGCAAACCTACCACTCCATTGACACAGGTAATGCTCACCCGATTAGAACACCACCCTACCGGGTGTCACCTCATGCCAAAGTTGCTATTAAACAGAACATTGACAACATGTTGGAGATGGGTATCATCCGCCCTTCTACCAGTGCATGGGCATCTCCAGTGGTTCTGGTTCCCAAACCAGATGGGGAAATACGCTTTTGTGTGGACTACCGTAAGCTAAATGCTGTAACTCGTCCAGACAACTATCCAATGCCACGCACTGATGAGCTATTGGAAAAGTTGGGACGTGCCCAGTTCATCTCTACCATTGATTTAACCAAGGGATACTGGCAGGTACCACTAGATGAACCCGCCAGGGAAAAATCTGCCTTCATCACCCATGCAGGAGTGTATGAGTTTACTGTGCTTCCGTTCGGACTGCGGAATGCACCTGCCACCTTCCAAAGGCTGGTGGATGGTCTACTAGCAGGATTGGAAGACTGTGCAGTTGCATACCTCGATGATGTGGCCATTTTTTCTGATTCATGGCCCTAACACCTAGAACATTTGAAAATGGTTTTACAGCGCATCAGGCAGGCAGGACTAACTGTTAAGGCCAAAAAGTGTCAAATAGGCCAAAACAGAGTGACTTACCTAGGACACCAGGTGGGTCAAGGAACCATCAACCCCCTACAGGCCAAGGTGGAGGCTATCCAACAGTGGCCTGTCCCAAGGTCAAAGAAACAGGTCCAATCCTTCTTAGGTTTGGCCGGATATTACAGGCGATTTGTACCACACTACAGCCAAATCGCTGCCCCACTAACTGATCTGACCAGGAAAACCCAGCCAAATGCAGTTAAGTGAACTGATGAGTGTCAGAAAGCCTTTACCCAGCTTAAGGCGATGCTCATGTCGGACCCTGTATTAAGGGCCCCAGACTTTGACAAACCCTTCCTAGTTACCACCAATGCATCTGAACGTGGGGTAGGAGCGGTCCTAATGCAGGAAGGACCAGATCACAACTTCCATCCTGTCGTATTTCTCAGCAAGAAACTGTCTGAGAGGGAAAGCCACTGGTCCATCAGTGAAAAAAAATGTTACGCCATTGTGTATGCCTTGGAAAAGCTACGCCCATACGTTTGGGGCCGGCAGTTCCAGCTACAAACTGACCATGCTGCGCTAAAGTGGCTTCACACCAACAAGGGAAACAACAAGAAACTTCTCCGCTGGAGCTTAGCTCTCCAATACTTTGACTTTGACATTCAACACATTTCAGGAGCTTCCAACAAAGTTGCTGATGCACTCTCTCGTGAAAGTTTCCCAGAATCAAGTGGCTAAAAAGTGTTATTAACATGTTTTCATGCTTTGTAGTCTATGTAATAGTGCATGTGTTTTATTGCTCTGTTTGTTTTACAGTTCTAGGAGGAAATCGCCGCCAGTGGATCCCACTGTAGCGATTTGGGGGGCGTGTCATGAATAGTTAGTAAAGGGTTAAAACATAGTACCTGGTGGACACCTGACCTGAGGACCAATCAGGGAAGAGAATTTGAAACTCCTAGGAGGGAACTTTTCCCTCTGTTTGGGGGGGGTCTTTGTCTTTAGCCGTCTGGAGTTACAAGGGTCCAGATGTTTTAATCAAGTCTACAAGTTTCCACCTTTCTGAACTAATTTCTTCTAGTCAAGATAGTGAGTATTAGAAAGATACGTTGTGTCCTCACCTAATAATCCTATGCTTGCAATTCTGTGTGTTTGTTATTGATTATTCTTATTCTGCTGTTTTGTGTACTGAGAAAGAGAGAGGATTCTCTCCAAAACTTAGCAAGGTTATACCCTATGAGTGTCCAGCTTGGGCTCATAGAGATTCTGTATTTTCTTGTTTTCCTTTTAATAAATTCTTTCTATAAAGACTTGATTAAATCCCTTCTACTGTGGATAGGGGGAGGGGCGAAGACACTCTCTCGGTGGTGAGACAGGCTTATCTCCGGGCAGAGAAGAAAGGGGGGAGATAGTTCCTCCTGGGTTTGATTCAAACAGTTGAATCAGGTATCTCTTTCCAGTGGCTAGGAGAGAGAGAGGGGGGGGGGAGGTTTCCCTCCGATGAGTGGATCTGTATTTCCCCAGGGAACGTCTCTGGAAAGGGGAGTGGGAGGGGGAATATAGGGGTGTCTCGGCCCACGTAATCGACCGAGTGGTGGCAGCCTGAAGGAGACCTACCCTAGGATTTTGGGGTGGGGGGAAGACATGCGGGTCCTCACTTTGAAACCGCCCAGTTTCAAGTGAGGGTAGACTCCTGACATGGTGGCAGCGGAGTTTCGATCCCATTGTTAGAAGGAATTTTTTTCAGCTGGGCTACGCTGAAGGGAGCATTCTCTTTTTCTTACTTGTCGCTTGGACAGGCAGCTTGACAAAAAGGTGGTTTTGAAGCAGTTTCAGGGTTAGAAGATTTTCAGTTTCTTCCAGGGCTTTCTGTTACAAAGCCCCCTGTGAAGCGGTGTTTTCGTCCATTGTGATGACACCGAGTGGCCTGAAGGTGTCTACTACGAAGGTAAAAGAAATGGTGGTGTGGAAGAGGTGACCCTCTCCACAACCCTACAACGTCTACAGCGGAAACAGATCAAGGGACTGTGCACTGACTTCGACCCCTTGTTCTCAGCCATCCCAGGACGGACTGAGCAAACCTACCACTCCATTGACACAGGTAATGCTCACCCGATTAGAACACCACCCTACCGGGTGTCACCTCATGCCAAAGTTGCTATTAAACAGAACATTGACAACATGTTGGAGATGGGTATCATCCGCCCTTCTACCAGTGCATGGGCATCTCCAGTGGTTCTGGTTCCCAAACCAGATGGGGAAATACGCTTTTGTGTGGACTACCGTAAGCTAAATGCTGTAACTCGTCCAGACAACTATCCAATGCCACGCACTGATGAGCTATTGGAAAAGTTGGGACGTGCCCAGTTCATCTCTACCATTGATTTAACCAAGGGATACTGGCAGGTACCACTAGATGAACCCGCCAGGGAAAAATCTGCCTTCATCACCCATGCAGGAGTGTATGAGTTTACTGTGCTTCCGTTCGGACTGCGGAATGCACCTGCCACCTTCCAAAGGCTGGTGGATGGTCTACTAGCAGGATTGGAAGACTGTGCAGTTGCATACCTCGATGATGTGGCCATTTTTTCTGATTCATGGCCCTAACACCTAGAACATTTGAAAATGGTTTTACAGCGCATCAGGCAGGCAGGACTAACTGTTAAGGCCAAAAAGTGTCAAATAGGCCAAAACAGAGTGACTTACCTTATACTTTCCTTTCTGTGTTTTTTCTATCAAATCTATCTTGGCCTTTAATAAAAATTATCTTTAGCAAATTGTGACATGCTGCTATGGTCACTTGCCACAAGTTCCAAGCAGATGATCTTCCCTTCAGTGATAGTTAACTGTGAACCCAATTGTTGAAACTCCTCATTTGCAGAGACAGATTCCTGTAGGGCATCAGACTTCTCCACTGTCAAGTTATTCCCTTTTGCAATCACTTTTGCCAGACTTGATAACATAGGTCCGTGCCTGAATAGAAACAGTTGCTGGCAGTGAGTGAGCTGGAAAGCCTATTTCAGTGCAAACCATTTGCCTTCAGGTTTCTTACTATCATCAACAAAAGACAAGGATAGTCACAAATGTGCTGATCTCTGAGGGCAGCCCAGCTGCTTCAGAGGATGCTAGGCAGTGATGGTGTGCATAGAGATTAAGGAAACTGCCAACCTATGTAAGTTCTGCCATCATAACTGCTGTTTTTGAAGCCACTGAAGCCCTTAAAGATACCACAAGCCCTACCCAAGGCCTCCAATAAGCATCTTTTGAAGGCAAACTGCAACGTAGTTGTTGACTTCGTAGGTGCTTGCAGCAATATCTGCCCCAGAAACATAAACCTCTGTGTATATGTACACTTTTAACACCTGTCTTATTCTCTCTGCATTCAAGTTAAAGGGCTGTAAAAATTGTAAACAGCTGCCCTTCCTGTAAGTGCTGGGACTCATTCTTATGTCTCCCAAAGTCAATGACTCAAATGTTGCAGGATCAGGGGCTTTAGAAGTGAGTAAATAAACATTTCCCATAAATATGGACTTGGATTTTTACATTAATTTACTTCCCTTCCATTTTCCCTCCATGAATATTCTATCAAAGTAATACTAATGGCAGAGGATAATCTTATAAATGCAAATGTGTCAAGCAAATCTTAGAGAATATTTTAAGAAGCAAACATTAAATTCATAAGCACAAGTATTCGTGCTAAAAACCTGAATCTGAGAAGTTATGTAATTGTCACCTAATTGAGGAACAGAAACGTCCTGTGTAACCTATGTCCTATCCGAATCAGCCAGCCTTTTTTGAATTTCAGTGTTTGAATACTCACAATGAACTGCTTGCACACAATCTGCAAACCAAGATGTATTCACCAGTATTATTCAGTAAATAATGAATAAAAGCAACAAAACGTAGGATCAGACAATGTATAAACAATAAAAGAGGAAAGACTTCACATTATTTAATGTGACTTCTTTGCTAATCTCAACTATGCTGCTTCTTCCCTGTAACAACAAAACTACTGTCTTTAGTTTCTATACTTTGGATGTATAGTTTTTGTGAGTGTGCTTTTTGTTGCTCATTTCTCTTTATTGTGTTGCTTGGTATCCAAAATTAAAGCACCTAAATCCATTCAAACTAATATACCTCTATACACAGTTGTACAGGTGCCACATTCATTATTATATTTCAGGATAGTTTAGGAGAGGAAGGAAAAAATGCGGCAAAATTACTATAGAAAACACTTTTTGTTATTCTTCTCTTTGCCCCTGATTTCACTGTCGCAGCGGTACTGAATGCAAATGAGAAAGTACTGTACTTAGACCAATCTAAGATAGTAATTTTAGGGTACTTAGCTTAGGAACTGAATACCCAGCCTGAACTTTTCTAGGTAATTTGTAAGTCAGATAAACTGAAAAATCCTGTACTGTAACTTCTTATTTTCTTTCTTTATTTTACAGAAGCTGGCAGTGCAAATAGCCTTTTACTTGGGGACTATGAATAGATGTGACATGATCTCTCGCTCTCTCTCACTTCTAGCAAAGTGCCTTGGAAGTCCAGGGACATCTGCTCTGTTCTCTTGGTAACATGGGTTTTGTCTCATATTCAGTCTCTTCCTTCTCTGTCTCTGGCAGGGATGACACAAATGTGCTTTAGTGAAGTACATCTTTTGAAATTTGTACAGGATTTCCCCATTTTCTGTAATTAAAGAAAAAGATGCTATCATAAAAGGAAAAATATTTGCTCTGTTTCTATACCACATTATATTAATTTTAATGAAAATCAACAAACCTTTAAGAGAAACCATTCTCTGCAGTGACTGATCTTTGAGTTGTTGCGGTGTGTGTAGGTATGCCTGTTTGAGATCTGAATCCTATAAAATCTTTGTTCGGTTGCAAACCCTAGGATTTGGTGAATTTTTAATTTGGTTGTGATGTGCTGGGAAACATGCTAGGATATTTATGTTATAAAGCATTTTTACTAAGAAGGCTGATTTAGATGCACTTTTAAAAAAATATATTTTTCTTTCACTAAGGCTGTCTCTCCTGTTTGCAATGATTCTCAACCAATTTACTATTGTTAAATAGTATGTGCATGTAGCATGTGCCGCTCTCAATAAATTGTGACCTGCATCCACACAATATATATATTACCTGTATTTCCCTGAGGATGTCACATGGGCCACAGCTGTGTACTGATTGGGTTGCAAGCGGCCTGCGAGCCCCAGGTTGAGAACCATTGGTTTGATGTAACACTGGCAAATATTCATAGCTATTAATCAAACACTTGGAGCCTAGTGGATGAAATGTGATTCTCCTGCTCAGAATGTTGTGAGCAGAGCTGCTCAGACATTTTCAATTGCAACATAGTGTCAGAAATCTTCCAATTAAACATTTTGTTGGAAAATGCTGAATTGTCAAAAGTAACTTTTCATGGGAATGTTTCCGTTTTGCTGAAACTTTAGTCCAGGAAAGGTTTCTCAGGGCTAGGATGGAATTTCTGGTGAGAGAGCAAGAGAGACCAATACACCTCAGAATAGCCAAGTGGTTGGTTAGGGCACTCAGCTGAGTTGTGGCTTTTATAATTTGGCCTGAGTATGTCTGTCTCTACACTGCAGATTTGCTCTGGTAGCAGCTATTACTGTCACCCCCTGTAGCAGTATCTTTACTAATATTAAGGGCTGGGCAGGAAACTGCTTTCCAGCCCCATGAAACTTCTTGAAATACCAATAATTATCACATTCTGTTTTGTCCTCATGTGGAGACCTTTAAAGTTTGTTTGTGTGGGATGTGTGTGTTTGTTTGTGTGGTGGAAGGTTTTTTTTTGGTTGGTTGGGGTTTTTTGGGCAAAAAACAGAAGAGGGCAATGCAAGACAAACAGGATATAAAACAAACCTTAGTTAAGAAATTACTTAACTGATTACTTGTATTCCCTTTCTTAGGGTCTCTTAATTTTGATTGCTTAACTAAAGAAAGGGATTCAAGGATTGTAATTTAGTTTTTTAGAGACTTATTAAATATCCTTAAAAGCAACTAAGAGTATAGGATATGAAAAGACAAAAATAGTATTGGACTATGGTTTGGCTAACATAAACTAGAAAATTGGTTGATATAAACGATTTAAGATTCTTAGTGTCCACTAACATGGTCAAAACTGGGGCATGGTATTCCACTACGGAATGGACCAGAGCTAGTATTGATATTTGGAGTGTGCGGGCGTCGCTTCTCCAAGATGTTCCTGCAAGCTTCTGTTGAGCCTGGCCTTCCTTTTCCTTTTGGTTTGTTCAAAGTGGTGACAGAAGCTGAGCATGGGGTCCAGGGTTATCCCCAGGTACCACAGATTATGATCATGCAAGAACAGTCATCCACAGAAATTGATGTTTAATGTCTTCTTGGCCTGTGTATTAAAATCGGAAGCTGAGACCACTGTTTTGAGGCATTTGGCTTTAACTGCCATGCCTTGAAATAGGTTCCTAGTGTTTTTATGCCCCATTCTAGAATCTTTCCTGAGGTTTCAAATCAGGAAGCCCGAGTAGCCAGCACAATGTTATCTATGTACATGAACTTGTGGGAGGATGTTGGTGGAATATTGCTGATATATAGGTTGAAAAGTGCTGGAGCTAGAACGGACTCTTGTGGAAGTCTGTTCAATCTTTACAGGCTGCTGGCAGTATCACTAAGATACACCATGAATCTGTGGTTTGGGGGAGTAGATGGCAACCTGCTTGTAGTCTCCCCTGCTACATGAGCAAGCACAGTAAATGTCATCAAATTGGTGACAAATGTACTGAAAAGGTCTGGTTAGCAAAGCAATGGCAAAAATGGCCCCTTCAAGTCAAACTGGACACTGGCTCCTCTCTGCATAAGAAAACATTAACTCAGTAGACATTGTACAGGGTCCTGCAATCTTAGTTAACAAAACTACTTTCTTCAGTTTCAAAGCTACTTTACAACAATCTTGATTGTCATTGAGTTACTGTCTTTGTTTTGTAATAGGTTCTAATCTTTACGGAACATACACAAGCATTTATATTCCCTTACTAATTAGGTACCCAGTTTAAAGAGGCGGTCAATTGATTTCTGTCATCATCTGAAAGAAAGTCTATGTGTTAATTATCACCAGATCTTTGATCAGCTTTCAGCTCTGTGGTTATACACAGCAGGAGGTAATGCTGCCAACATAGGTGGAGCAAAGGATGGATACAACTATAGTCTTTCCCCATTGCACTAGTGAGCAACCTGAATTCCTGAAAAATAGAAAGACAATTAAAAGTGCATTTTGGAGACAAGCACTTGTTACCATGAGGACTCCAAGGTGGCTAGCCAAGACCCCAGCCTTCTCCCCCTAACTGTGTTTAGCTGCTGTTGGTAACCATGGAATGGGCTCACCCTCCAGACAGAGAGAGAGAGAGAGAGAGAGACACGCACATGCACACACACACGGAAGTCCCCTCTGCACTAGGCTGGAATTAGGGTTGTGGTGCCAGGGCAGAGGCTGATGCTGCAGATGGTTGGTGCCCCCTTGGCAGTTTAGAGCACCCACTGAAATGGGAGGCTGCATCTACTCCTAAGTTTACCCTGTGAAAGTATGATAATTTCAAGCATGTGAATGGTCTCATTGAAGTCCGTAGTACTACCCCATGTTTAAAGTAGCACATGTGTAAATACTTTGCTGAACTTGGAGTCAGAGGGAAAAAAAATGCAGGTTGCCCTCTTCTAGAAATATTTTGTGATGTAAGTATAGCAGTACTGAAAACATGAACTATATAAGTTAACAATAAAGAATTATTCTATAAATTGCAGTGGTTTCTGCAGCTTACAGAATAATTCTTTATTGTTAAAACTTATATCGTTCATTTTTTTTCAGTGAATTACCCCAGTAAATCAAAACATTTATTCCAGGCTGTAGGCTACATATTTTGATCCAAGGAATAAATTGAGTAACTTATCTATATTATAAGCCCAGTGATGCAATTTGTCATCTTGTTACTAGGTATGCAGAATACATGTAGACATTTTGTCATATAAAAATGTCCTTCTTTAATATTTCCCTCTTTTAGGATGCTTTCTTCCCATCTCCACCGTCAATTACAGATCAGCTAGCATTTTTTTTTATTGAATTTTAATGACTGGCTGCTCTTTCTCCCTCTTTTTATAGTGTAGCTTTTCTAATATAAGCCTATATATGCAAGAAATTATACAGATGCTACATTTTTTTTTAGAAGAGGGTCTGTTAAATTCGTGGCTGTGGATAACATTAAGAAATGTTACATGGCTTTGAAAAAACACCATACATCATAACCACTAACTTTATATAATTGCTTTTGGAAGAGTTTAACAATCTTTATTTTTTAGGAGAAAATGCCATATCCAACTAGTAAATATATAAAAGTTGATGAGTTTAAACTATATTATAGGCGGGCCTACTAGCAGTGCCTAATATTACGGGAGGTATTGGGCAGCCTTGAAGACCATGTTTTCAGTTACTTATAACTTTGTGAAACTTTAACCATTGGGCTGAAATTTTCCATAGTGGGTGTCTGCCCTGGGCTGATTTTTTTTTCTTCTGGAAAATGGTTCAGCTGTTTTCAAGAACAAGACATAGGGGATTTTTTTTTTGAGGAGGGGGAGGCATTGTTTGTTTTTACCCATTTCAAAACAATCTGGTGACCTTTTATCTGAACAGCTTTAATGCTTCCACTCTTTGGAGCAAGGACTTGAAATTTAGTAGGACGGTGGTTGGGGCTAATTGGGGAAGGAGAGTGGGACTGGGAGCTGGTGAGGGAAACAGTGTGTGGGTCTGGGAGTCAGTTGGCTGGGGGCAGAGACTATTGAGATTTCATGAGGAGCTGGAGGGAGGCGGAAGCGTGGGACTGACCAGGCAAGGACACCAGGACTAGGAACAAGGGAGGAAGGGGAGACACCTCACAAGGACCAGGGGTATTGGGGGAGAGCTGGGACTGCCCAGACACAGAGACTGGGACAAGGAGCCTGAGGGAAGATGGGGACTGAGATTGGATGGGAACCAGAGCAGAGGGTGGAGAGAGAGAAAATGAGGAACTGGTGTGGGAAGAACTGGGAATAGCTGGACAAGGAAACTGGAGACAAGGAGTTGGAGGTGTGAGAGATGGAGCCTGTGTGGGACTCTGACAGCAGGTCCAGAGGAGGAGACTGGATTTGGTTAGGCAAGAAGAATGGGAGTAGGACAAGGATCCAGGGGTAGGAAAGAGATAGGACAAGGACAGGCTGAATGGGACAGAGTAAGAGAAGCCAAACTTGGGGTGGGGAATGAGCAGTAGAGTCTATGCGCACTAGAAAACACTCCCCATGAGAAGTTGGAAAGGAACCCAAGATTCTGGAGTCTCACCATTCCTTTGCTAGTAAATATATGTAAAACCCACTGGGAAAGTGTGTGTGTCACCTCCATCTAGTGCTGTTGTAGAAGGAGGATACTATTTTAGCTCAAGCAACTCTAACACTGGCATTTTCTAACTTTTGAGTGCTTTACTTTGCAACCTTAATAATGTTGTTTGTGTAATAACAGAATAAAATAAATCTGAGAAATAGCTGAATACTTTGAATACAGAATCAACTTAGATATTATTTTATGTGATAGCTTTGTGTCTGGATAGTAGAAAAGGATTTAGTCAATGGGTAGTTATTATTTTCTAGTTTGTGTTAGCATAAGCTAGAAACTCATAAAGTTGTAATTAATGTCACCTATGAGGTGGAATTTTAAGAAGGCAATGTCAGTCAATTAAAATAGTAGTGTGACTCGAGGATCTGTTAGTGCTCATATTGATTTGTTTCATGAAAAGTTTCAATGTGGCCTTTTCAAAGCACATACTGTACTTCTGCACTTTTATGGGTTAATCTTGTAGAACATTATTTTGAATTGTCACACAGTAGGTCTGTAGAATTTTATAAATTGCTCAAGAGATTAAAAACTACTGCAGCATTGGGAAGCGAAACAGCAGAGCACTGCCAACAGAGCAAGAAAAGTGTCTGTAAAACTCTACTGGGAATTCCCTATGGCAGAATGAAAATTGCAATAGAGCAATTAGGGGAAATGAAGACGTCTTTTATTAAGAGATGGGCATTTGTTTTAAAATGCAATATGGCTAAAGCTATAGCACAATCTAGAAATAGAATATGAAAAAATCTATAGTTCTTTAGTGTAAAGGTTACAGTAAATATTTTTTTTTCTGCCACTTGGAAGAAAGCAGGCAGTCTGTGAAATCATAAAACATTAGGGATGGACTTGACTGTTTGAATTTATTTATTCAGGGATTAGAGATGGGCCTGAAGCAGAATCTCAGATTGGATTCCCTTTCTTCTGGAGATTTTTCAGATCTAAACCCACCAATAAGATTTTTTTGGCTTGGGGACATATTCAAAACTAGTAGTTTTTGGTTTTGTTCAGATATTGTCAAAGTATGATCACTAAAATAGCTGATAAAAGATTTCCAGAAGTTTGGATCAAAATCTCATGAACCAGCAAGTAAGATTTTAAGTGTCATGAATAGGGCCCTACCAAATTCACGGCCATGAAAAACACGTCACGGACCATGGCATCTGGTCTCCTTCACAGACGGACAGACACACACACACACACACACACACACACACTGTGAAATCTGATCTCGTAAAAGCACAAAAGATCAGATTTCACAGGGGAGACCAGTGTTTTTCAAATTGGGGGTCCTGACCCAAAAGGGAGTTGCAGAGGTGGTCACAAGATTATTTTAGGGGGGTTGCGGTATTGCCACCCTTACTTCTGCATTGCCTTCAGGGCCGCTGGCCAGAGAAGAGCAGCTGTTAGCTGGGTGCCCAGCTCTGAAGGCAGCGCCCCACCAGCGGCAGCTCAGAAGTAATGATGGCATGGTATGGTACGGTATTGCCACCCTTACTTCTGTGCTGCTGCCTTCAGAGCTGGGCAGCCGGAGAGTGGCGGCTGCTGACTGAGGGCCCAGCTCTGCAGACAGCAGTGCAGAAGTAAGGGTGGTAATACCATACCCTCCCATCCTTACTTCTGCGCTGTTGCTGGTGGCAGCTCTGCCGTTAGAGATGGGCTCCCGTCCAGCAGCTGCCGCTCTCCAGCTGCCCAGCTCTGAAGGCAGTGCTGCCGCCAGCAACAGTGCAGAAGTAAGGGTAGCAGCACTGCAACACACCCTACAATAACCTTGTGACCTCTGCCCCACAATTCCCTTTTGGGTCAGGACCCCTACAAGTACAACACCATGAAATTTCAGATTTAAATAGCTGAAATAATGCAAATTATTATTTTTTAAATTCCTGTGACCATGAAAATGACCAAAATGGACCTTGAATTTGGTAGGCCAGTCATCGAATTATAGACATAACTCCTAACCCGGGTTCAATCTCAAAAAGTTGTTTTTTCTACATTAATCCAAACCTGATCACCACTTTGACTCAACTGTATAATATGGAGTGTCTTCTTTTTCCACAATTTTTATGCATTTTAATGCATTCATCTTTTGTCGCAAAACACAAATGAGCACTTTAGGGCAGATAGAATTCCCTGGCCACTGAGAAACTGTTCTCTTCCCTTCCTTTCCCAATCCCTCCTAAAAAGCGGAAAAGAGGATTTCTTGCGATAGGGATGGGTTTTGAACAAATAACTTACTCTGTCTTCCCAGCTTTTGTCACATGAATCCAGTGTCAACATTTCATGGCTAAACAACAGAAGGTGTCTGTCTAATAATAGCAGCTCACTTTGTCTTAAATATTAGAATTTCTTTACAAACTTCATGAAAGCAATGGTTTAAAAAACAACATAAAACTGCAAAGAAATAGAAATAAGTTGAAGAAAAACCTACATCTTGAGACTGATCCCTATGTACGATCTTTCTTTAAATCTTTTAGCTGCAGAGTTAATTGAAAAGATGAAATTCTAAATTCTAACATCCTTTGCTTAAATGTCGTACATCTCAACTATTTCAGAGAACAGTATCTATTGTTCTCACCATTTCTTTCCAACCATACTTTGAGCCAGATCAAAAGCCCCTTGAAGTTAATGAAGGCTCCTGTTGACTTCAATGGACTTCAGATCAACCCCTTTGGCTACAAACTGAGTTAAGACTAACAGCTATAGCCCACATCTTCTTCAGTCAACAAATACATTATTTGAATAAAATAAGTTTCTCTTAAATTTCTGTTTTATACCTCTCTTTTATGAAGTAGGATATTTTTAAAAATTCAACAGCGTAATACCAGAGTGCATAAGACTGGAAAAAGGTATAACACTTATCCTTGTGTTAATACCACTGAAATGCCAGGTTAAATAAAAATCCAAATGTATCATATCTTCAATGAATGTTTCATTCTAATGATAGTTTGGTGTTTCTATAATTCACATTTAAACATCATTCTGGATTAAACAGACTGAAATAGGAATTCCAATGAATAATCATTTGTTCTGGCAAATGTTTTCTTATCATTCAACAACATGGTAGGGATGTTTCTATGGTTCAGTTATCTATTTGTAAACGGATTGAAGAATTAATACAAAAATTAGCTTTTTTTCTTGCAATGTTCCTAGAATTAACGTGTTTAGAATTTTTACATGTTTTATTATAGTATAAAATATATTTTATACTATTTTTTTAAACTAGGACCTTATCAACAAAAGGTTTGAGGCAACAGTTTCAATTTCCATGGGAAAGAAGACTATTGTTTATAAAGCTGGTAAATTAAAAAAATAATGTGCCTCATAAAATCTTTTTCCTGACTCTCTGTTGTTGAAGACTTTATTAACCAGAATCAAACTAGTTATATCCATATACAACACTCATGAAACAATAAGGTGTTCAACAATTCCTATTTGACATGGTTTGCTGTGCAAGTGATTTCATTGAGATCTGAAGTTGGGAAGATAAGCCACTTTCTTGCTAGCTTTCAATATTGCTTTGTCCTTTATTCGGTTGGTTGTCTATTAGAATTTCTGGTAGTATGAATATGAAAGGAATTTTGATTTCATTGTTGGTCCCTCGATAGTCAATATTTTCTTATAATATTTAATTATTTTCTTTTAATATTTGTATGCGAAAAGTTAATGGTTTTCTTTGATATTTAATGAAATAAATTAAGAAAACCCCAACAAATATTTAAATAAATTAGAAAAAGATTGTAGAATGCAATTGCTATTCATATATAAAATGTGACAAATCAAATTAGAGAAGACTTTCTTTAAGGTCTTTCCCAGATTACCTTAGTAAGAGAAACCCAATTTAAGAGTAGAGCTGGGTGACTATTTTGGCCAAGACATTTTCTGCGTGAAAAATGGAGATTCAGTGACACCAAAATATTTTGTGCATTCATACAGAGCTCCACAAAAGTCCAAAACATTTTGTTTCAAAATGAAATATTTTAATTTTTCAGTTTGAGACCACTTTTTGTTTAGAAATGTCCTTCAATTTTATTTGTTAAAAATTGAAAATATAAAATGTTTAATGAAAATGAAATATTTTGTTTCAGGTCAAGCAAGATGGCTTGTTTGACCCCAAATTATTTTTTTAATTGCCAATGAACTGAAAAATCCATTATTCATCCTGCTCTAATTAAGAGACAGTTTTTGGGAGATTATTTTCTATTTACATTAATCAGTATTTAAAACTAAAACAAAACAAAAAAACCTTGACTCACTGGCTGTATAAATTCAGCCTGGGTAGATCTAAATTCAGTTTTAAGATCAAAAAGAGGGAAATTATTTGTATTACTTAGCCTGTGATTTGGTGACTAGAGAAGATCACTGAAGCTTGGTTCGAGTGATCATGCGCTAATTCAGTTGAAACTAAATGGAAGGATAAACAAAAATAGCTCTGACTAGGGTTTTTTATTTCAAAAGGGCTAACTTTAAAAAATTAAGGAAATTAGTTAGGAAAGTGGATTGGAATGAAGAACTTGTGGATCTAAAGGCAGAGGAGGCCTGGATTTACTTCAAGTCAAGGTTGCAGAAACTGTCAGAAGCCTGCATCGCAAGAAAGGGGAAAAAAATCATAGACAGAAGCTGTAGACCAAGCTGTATGAACAACCATCTCAAAGAGGTGATTAAGAAAAAGCAGAGAGCCTACAAGGAGTGGAAGATGGGAGGGATCAGCAAGGAAAGCTGCCTTATTGAGGTCAGAACATGTAGGGATAAAGTGAGAAAGGCCAAAAGCCATGTAGAGTTGGACCTTGCAAAGGAAATTAAAACCAATAATAAAAGGTTCTATAGCCATATAAATAAGAAGAAAACAAAGAAAGAAGAAGTGGGACCGCTAAACACTGAGGATGGAGTGGAGGTTATTGGGACAAAATACAACATGGTTTTGAAAAAGGTAGACTGTACCAAACCAACCTGATCTCCTTCTTTGAGAAGGTAACAGATTTTTTTAGACAAAGGAAATGCAGTGGATCTAATTTACTTCAATTTCAGTAAGGCATTTGATACGGTTCCACATGGGGAATTATTAGCTAAATTGGAAAAGATGGGGATCAATATAAAAATTGAAAGGTGGATAAGGAATTGATTAAAGGGGAAACTACAACAGGTCATACTGAAAGGTGAACTGTCAGGCTGGAAGGAGGTTACTGGTGGAGCTCCTCAGGGATCGGTTTTGGGACCAATCTTATTTAATCTTTTTATTACGGACCTTGGCACAAAAAGTGGGAATATGCTAATAAAGTTTGCGGATGACACGAAGCTGGGAGGTATTGCCAAGACCGTGAGGGACCGGGATATCATACAGTAAGATCTGGATGACCTTGTAAACTGGTGTAATAGTAATAGGATGAAATTTAATAGTGAAAAGTGTAAGGTCATGCATTTAGAGATTAATAACAAGAATTTTTCTTATAAACTGGGGACGCATCTCTTGGAAGTAACAGAGGAGGAGAATATTGGTTGATCACAGGATGACTATGAGCCGCCAATGTGATATGGCTGTGAAAAAAGCTAATGTGGTCTTAGGATGCATCAGGCGAGGTATTTCCAGTAGAGATAAGGAAGTGTTAGTACCATTATACAAGGCATTGGTGAGACCTCATCTGGAATATTGTGTGCAGTTCTGGTCTCCTATGTTTAAGAAGGATGAATTCAAACTGGAACAGATACAGAGAAGGGCTACTAGGATGATCCGAGGAATGGAAAACCTGTCTTATGAAAGGAGACTCAAAGAGCTTGGCTTGTTTAGCCTCACCAAAAGAAGGCTGAGGGGAAATATGATTGCTCTCTATACATATATCAGAGGGATAAATACCAGGGAGGGAGAGGAATTCTTTAAGCTCAGTACCAGTGTGGACACAAGAACAAATGGATATAAACTGGCCATCAGGAAGTTTAGATTTGAAATTAGACAAAGGTTTCTAACTATCAGAGGAGTGAAGTTCTGGAACAGCCTTCCCAGGGGAGCAGTGGAGGCAAATGACATATCTAGCTTCAAGACTAAGCTAGATAAGTTTATGGAGGGGATGGTATGATGGGATAGCCTAATTTTGGCAATTAATTGATCTTTGACTATTAGCAGTAAATATGCCCAATGGCCTGTGATGAGACATTTGAGAGGGTGGGATCTGAGTTACTACAGATAATTCTTTCCTGGATGCTGGCTGGTGAGTCTTGCCCACATGCTCAGGGTTTAGCTGATCGCCATATTTGGGGTCAGGAAGGAATTTTCCTCCAGGGCAGATTGGCAGAGGTTTTTTTTGCCTTCCTCTGTAGCATGGGGCATGGATCACTTGCTGGAGGATTCTCTGCACTTTGAAGTCTTTAAACTACAAGTTGAAGACTTCAGTAGTTCAGACATAGGTCAGGGGTCAGGGGTTTGTTACAGGAATGGGTGGGTGAGATTCTGTGGCCTGCATTGTGCAGGAGATCAGACTGGATGATCATAATGGTCCCTTCTGACCTTAAAGTCTATGAGTCTATGATGGCTGTTTTGCTCAGGTGTAAAGCTATATGAAGTAGTGCATTAATCAGAGTACTGCTCCCTGATACTTACTGACTATAGCTTTATTTTGATTGGCTGGCTGTTGATATGACAATTGTGCATTAACTCCCAATGATGCACACCAGTGATCATACAGTGGAAAATATTATATATTCATTCCTGTGCCAATAATATCAAAGAAGTTTAAATAAGACTATGTCAGTGTCTTTCTCCTGCAGTATTTCTCTTTTGATTGTTTTAGTTTTAGTTTTGTTTTTTAATGCTTATGGTCAAAATGTTGTAATAGCAGGGTGGTTACCCTGCTCCTGGGATAAAAAGAGTGAAAGCAGCTGAGGGATGCCGGCCAGGTAGCTGGCTACAGCTGGCTCTGATGAGAGGGCGATGAGTAAGGAGCAGAGAGTCTCATTCCAGTCCTGGAGTGAGAAGGACCTAGCTGCCTGAGAGAAACAAGGTACCTTCGACAGAGCAGTGTTGGGGAAGGGGCAGGTTGATCTGAGGAGCTTAGGCCTGGCTACTTCCCAGGCTGGGGCTTGACAGGAAGGCCTAAGGAGGTATGGGCTGCAGGGAAAGGCAGCAGGTCCAACCCCCTTGCCAATGATGAGTGGCCATTACTGACTGCAGTTTGCCTCAGAGAAAGGGGGCTAGATGATGACTGGCAGTAGCCACTCAGGCAAGGTGGGCATAGTGGGAAGGGGCTCCCCTGGGAAGGGAGACCCAGAGTGTGGGGGCACTGCTGTGGGGCAGCACCCCAAGATAAGGGCCACCGCGGGCCGGGAGGTACACGGGGCCTGAAATATGGTGGTGGAGATGAGGAAATAGGTACTGGTAGAGAGCCAGCAGGAGGCGCTCCGAGGCTGGAAAGAACTTATTCCCAGACAGACCAGCAGGAGGCACCATGGTGGTGAGTAACTGCCGTGCTACAGTTATAATAAGTCTATAGATAAAGAGTCAAAGTCCATAGTTCTTTCCCCATCCTGCCTCCCGTTAAGTACACCTGTCTTTCACTTCTGTCTGACATCCCTTCATACTTTTTCCATCCACTTCTATCTATACTTAATAGTTTTGACCCATTGCCAATCAATGGCAGATTTTGGGGGCCTTGCAGGTAAATTTCCCAATTGAAGCAGAATTATTTGAGACTGTGGTGGGGTATATCTGCACTGATGCTTATGGGAATTGTGTGTGTATATAACTGAAAGCAGAACTTGGCCCTTAATCAATTTGGTGCGACTTTCTGCCTGCTCAGGTAAAACTCAATTAAACTACTGGCTTCTGTTTTGAGTATTCACAAGTGAAAACTGTGATTTCCTTCAGTATTCCCAGGTTTGACAGAGAGCAAAATGTTTTCATTTCCATCAACAAACACAGCTTGTCCTGGTACAATGATAGTTTTCCATCTGCAAAAAATGCCTTTTTGTTTTCACAAACCACCTGAGATGAAAATGTAAGTGTCTTGCTTTTCTATAAACCTGCCAGAAGTATGATTATTTTGCCTGCAGCAAGAACCTTTTTCATGCCAATGTATGCCCAAACTTTGCAGAAAGTTATACACTTCTGAGTTTATCTGAACAGAAGAATGTATGCACTTAGTTAAGAACACAACAATACTGTTTAACAAAATGCAGGAGGGCATAAGACGTCGACAGTCTAGGAAATTGACACTTGAATCATATTAAAATAATAGTAAGAACTGTCCAAACACAGTGCATTGATAAATTCCTCAATACCAAAAGTGCTGGATGAACTATAGCAGTAAGTTAAGTTAAAACAGGATTCCAGAATTTCTCAAATAAATCAGTGCAATAGTGTTTACACAAGAAACATGCAGGGTAAGATTAAATCATGTCTCGGCTTCTATTGAACGAACAAATGAGTTTCAAAAAATTTGAATAGTTAAAAAGGAACATGGTTTCTGAAGAAATTAACTTGGAAAGGACACATTTATATATTGATGTGTAATATGTGCATAAATCGTCTTGAGGGTATTTCAAGTACAGCATTGGATTTGAGCTAAAAGACATTACAATTCTATATAAAAGAATTATTAGACTGCAGCACCAGATTGGGGCAGTGAATTTTTTGAGTCTGACAGTAAATCATTTAAATAGAGACTGAATATACGATATTTGAAGCCAAAACTCTGAAGAAATGTACAGAGAGTATTGGTATATCTTTAAATGCTCTACCACAAGAAATACCTTGTTATCGAAGTAATGAAAATTTCAGTTTAAATTCTATGCAAAATAAAATCACTTAGTTCTTACCACCAAATTAAAAAGTTCATAAAGATTTTGTTGAAGCTGTAGCTATAAATGAGGCAATAAGAGTAATGCAGAATTTGCCTTTGAAATGAACAGAAAAATAAGGCCATAAGTGAGAACCCAGATAAAATAATCATGTTGATCCTCTGTAATTCAGATGTTTTCACCAATTGCTAAATGACGTAAATAGATGCACTGCAAACCTCAATATACCGTAGGTAAATTACTTGGAATAGTTGCCTAACTATAAATCACAAGGCTTGGACAAATTTGTCTAAAGACTCTTACAGATGCTATTGGAAAGCCTGTTCTAGGGAGGACTGCAGCAAGATGATCTCATTTTTAATTAGTGGAGGGTTGCTATTACAAACTGACATTCATAAATGCCTAAGGGCTGAAAATTCCTCCCTAAAATGTTTTGTTTTCTGATCAAATGAATGTGTTTAGGACTAGGTTGAGCCTTTAGGCTCAGCCCTATGTAAAGGGTAGTCCATGGCCAGAGCCCAGTGTTTCCCCCTTTACCCAGCCACTTGTTTTCCAGGGTGATGGCAAGGATATCAGATGTAGAGTCTCTGCTGTTTGTCTTGTACCGGCAATCAGAGAAGATCCCATGTGGCTACTGGGGACTTTTCTTGCCTGCATAATTGTGTATGAACAGTGCATAAGTGGGTCCTAGCTGATGAGGTAATACTGTCTAATATGGCCAGAGCCTCTGGTGTTTACAATGATGCTCTAGTTTGAAAATGGACAATGTCAAAAGGGCACCTTCCTATGCAAAAAATCCTGAGCCCTGTGTGTAGATAGTCACATTTAATTACATGAGTGATAAAGATAAATTTTAATCCCATTGGCCACTGAAGAGTCAACACAGCTGAGAGCAAGCTAGTTATAGGGGGTTGGGGAAACTATACCTTTAAGTGTTTTAGTTTCCCAGACAGGAAGTCTGGGGGTGGGGCCTTGCAGAAGTCCGTGTTCTATTATGCAGAAACAATTGGGAATAAAAAGGATCCCTTTCAAGCACCCTGGTCCCAGAGTGATTACTGAACACCACATGCTGCACTCTACTCATTCATGTACATCGACAGCAGTTTAGTAAGTTACCTTTTATGGGTTTGTGGCGTTCTAATTGTATTGAGTTAAACAGGTGTCACTGAGAGCATAATTTGGCTTGCAGACCTTTGTTGTGTGAAATGATGTGTGAGAAGGGAAGAAGCCAGCTTGGCTCAGAGGTCCCAGGCTCAGTTTGAAGGACAGGCTGTTAGAGAAAGCATTTGGTAAACAAAGCAAACATGATAGAGAAATCTTATGAGACAGAATAGCCATGGAATCTTCAAATGTTTTTTTTTTCCATAGACAGTTTTCAGATTAAGCCACCCACTTTGAGAAACACAACTGAACAAAGATTTCTAAAGCACATTCTGGCGCACTCACTGTCTAGAGTTTAGGAAGAAACTTCCTCATAAGCATGTTATTGCATAATTGTCCAGCAAAGGGGGTCTTATATTCTCCTCTGAAGTCTCTGGTACTGGTCACTATCAGAGACAGATATACTGTAATACAAATAGGACTGTTGGTCTGATCTGATCTGACAGTGTAGATATACCTTTCAGTTCTGCCCTCAGGATTTTTAAAAAGCTCAGAAATCTAAAATAATGTACATGTCAGATTGACTGTCAACATCTCTTTTGCTAAAGTGTTCATCTTCCAGTTCTCTGCTGTGATGTCCTATGGCTCAGTCCTGTAAGGTGCTGCCTTCATCTCTGGCCTTCATCCAACACAGAACTTAAGTACATGAGTACTCCCATTGTCTTTACTGTGATTAGTCCCATGCTTACAGCTAAGCAAATGTTGAAAGTGCTTTGTTGGATCAGAGAAAGAGTGCTCAGTATCCAGTATCCAGCTGGATGGAGACTTGTGCATTGTCTGGCTGCATGAGGATTTGAATATATTTCTGCAAACTCTGAGGCTTTGAATCACCGCAGAGGAAAGGTAATGCACATGTTTAATGTGTCTACTTATCACAGACTGAGGAAACTGGAATTTAGGATCAGCTAGACCTATGTCCTCAGCCGGATATTGGTATTCACATAGTTTAAAAGTCTAGTTCTTAGTACTAGGTTTAGAGAGGATAAATCCAGAGAGATTATTTCTGTTAAAATGTTTCAGTATAACAAATATGATCCATGTTAGAAATCATTTAAGTAAAAAGTTTAACCAATTATTGATGAGGATGCAGAAAGAATAAAAAGCTGCATGTCCCATGTTAATTTTCTCTCTCCCGTATCCTAAATGTGAAATATAGACTTAAGTGTATAAAACACTGAATTCACATGCTGTTTTAGGCTTTTGCTCTTAGAATTTACTGTTCTGTCATGTGGCAATCTGCCCTTGATTTATATTTTTATTAGCTGCTAATGTTTTCATACAGTGGACTGGCTTAGGGAAAACAGGACAAAAAATACATAGCAAAATTAGAGCTAGATTGTGTTGACTTTACTCACATTGATTAGTACCTGATTTCGTGACTGAACTCAGCTCTCAGAGTAAGGGATTGATTGCAGTGAGGCCAGGATTTCATTCAGTGTTAGAGCAGCAGAATCTGCCCTTTAATCAACTGGAAAACAGTTGAAATCTCTTGAATGCAGTTATGGGCCATTCATGCTGTTTTTTGTCTCTTATGGTAACTACTGCATTTAGATGTTGATTAATTTCTTTGAAGTGAAAAACCTGCCTCACTCACCAGTAATAAGGCTTAGAGATTGTCTGACAAGGTGCTATCAGCAGCATCCTGATCACTGACACTGCTGCAGCCTGGAGAAGGCTGCAGGCCCAGCTAAGGGCAATTCTGTTAGTGGATTGTGAACACC
Organism: Mauremys mutica; assembly: GCF_020497125.1. Classification (NCBI taxonomy): domain Eukaryota; kingdom Metazoa; phylum Chordata; order Testudines; family Geoemydidae; genus Mauremys; species Mauremys mutica. The sequence goes on from NC_059078.1 coordinate 83,562,518, forward strand.
TTGGTGACAATCACTGGGCTAACAAGATAATTGGGGTGGAAACAGGAAGCAAGGGGCAGCTCTGGAAGAGCCCAGAAGGAAGCTGTGGGTGAGCTGGGGAATGAGGGCAACAGGGAAGCCGGCTCTTGCTGTAAGCTGGTGTTTCATAGTTAACATGGGTGGCAAGTTATATACCCACGTGGTGCCCGGGCACCAGCAATATTCAGAGCCCAGGGGCCCAGCTCCACCAATGTTTGGAGCTGGGTGGTCCCACCTGCTGCCCCCCCGTGCCTCCCCCAAGTGTCCCCCGGCTTCTCCTTGTTGGCCCTGTGCACATCCCTGGGCCCTGGAGAGAGCAGAGTGTCCCTGCCTCTTCCGTGCAGCTTGCCTCCCTGCAGCAACTGCTGCCGCATGGGTCATAGAATCTCAGGGTTGGAAGGGACCTCAGGAGGTCATCTAGTCCAACCCCCTGCTCAAAGCAGGACCAATTCCCAACTAAATCTTCCCAGCCAGGGCTTTGTCAAGCCTGTCCTAATGACCCCATCTCAACTGCCAGGGCAGACTGACTCTAAGCCTGTCCTTCCTCTCCAGACCCTTCCCTTTTCCGGTGGGACTCTCCACCAGCACAGCGCTCCCTCCCCCACCCACAATCACTGCTCCTGCCCCATGCTGGGCAAGGAGGCAACCCCATCCCCCACCCCCAGTGAGGCTACAGTCAGGGGCAACAGCAGGGGAGGAGGCGCACGCTGCACCCCCTGGCATCCACCATGGGAGAGGTGAGGGAGATTCCTGGACCTGAGAGGGGCCCTAGGAGCACATGCAGTGACAGTGGTGGGGGTGAGTGTGCTGCTGGGGGGGCAGGAAAGAGGGTCCCCTCCCCCAGAGCTCACTGCTGCTGGCAGGGAAAGGGCTGGGGGGGAGTCCTCCTCTCTAGCCCCTGTCCCAGAGCAGCCTGCCTACACCCCAAACTCATCCCCAGCCCTGCCCCACCCCAGAGCCCACACCCCAGCCAGAGCTTTCACCCCCCCACTGCACCCTGAACCATCTACCCTAGCCCTGAGCCCCTCCAACACCACAAACCCCTCATCTCCAGACCCAGCCAGAGCCCTCACACATCCCTGCACTCCAATCCTCTGCCTTACCCCTGAGCCCCCTCCAACACCCCAAACCCCTCAATCCCAGCCCTAGCCAGAGCCCTCATCCCCCTGCACCTTAACCATCTGCCCCAACCCTGAGCCCCTTTCTGCATCATGACCCCCTCATCTTCAGTCCCACCCCACAGCCCTCACCCCAACCCTCTGCCATAGCCCTGAGCCCCTCCCACACTCCAAACCTCTCATCCCCAGCCAGAGCCCTCACCCCCTACACCCTTACCCTCCCCCTGAGCCCCTCTCACACCCCAAACCCCTCATCCCCAGCCCTCATCCCCCTGCACCCTAACCATCTGCCCCAACCTTGAGCCCCCTCTTGCATCATGAACTCCTCATCCCCAGTCCCACCGCACAGCCCTCACCCCAACCCTCTGCCATAGCCCTGAGCACCCTCTCACACTCCAAACCTCTCATCCCCAGCCCCACCCCTGCACCCCCTCCCTCCCCCAAACTCCCTCCCAGAGCCTGTACCACCTCCCTCCACACCCCTGGATTTAATGTGGATAAATATTCATTTTAGTATTAATTAGCTCACTGATGTCATATAGTCAATCCAAAATTCTAAAAGCTTCTTTAAAATGAAGCTTTAAAAAGTATTGTAAGTAGAAAATAAAAATGTGGCCGTGTAGTACAACAAAATTCTTAGTATTTTAGTTAGTAGGAAAAGTGGAGGGATAGAATGTTGGGCACTTTTGGTTTAAAGTGGCTAGCTGTATAGGATGCCTATCAATGGACAGAGATTAATTGAAGGTTCTCAAGGGGCTTGCACTGTCACTGTCAGTCTCATATCTGTTTCAACTGGAGATCTCTGTAGATATCTAAAGTATTTAAACCCTGGCCCTTTTTTAGTAATTTAGTAGATTGGAGTGGAAAAAGACATTGAATCTAATCAGTAGCATTTTAGAATTGATTTTGCTACCATGAAATGATCAAGTGTCAAAATAAAGCACTTCTATATTGGCATGTAGTTTATTCCCCATGGATCAGGAAGAAAAACTATTAGTCCATTCCTTAGGTTTAAAATAAAACTTTTCTGTAAATATTCAACAAACCACATGTTTATTTACCTGTGAAGAAATAAATATTTTCTTAAATTATTTTTCCTTATGCATCAAATTAAAAATATATAGGGTTAGATCCTCAGCTAGTGTAAATCAGTGCAACTACAATGAACTCCATATATGTGCACCAATTTATACCACTGGGAACTTGGCACATTACCACAGAAAATTCATGCACATATTAAAGCACTCTTGGAATAAATAGGAAGCCTACCTGCTAAATGAAGGAAAAAGATGTGCACACATCAAGGCATGTACTGACCGTGGCAATAACAAAGGCATATAGACATTTCATTTTTGCCAGCTGATTGACGCTAAATCGTCTCCCCACTACACCCCTGTATAACTACAATTAATAGTAATGAAATGCATTCATATTCAATAAAAAGAGGATAACACCCTAAGTATTAAGCGTTTGGGCCAAATTCTTGTTAGAGTTGCATGCAAAGGGAAGAAAAGGAGTAACGTGTGTGAAGTCAGAATATCCAAGAAATGTCACACATGGGTTTCCAAGCAAATCCTAGCAACCCAGGAAACCAATTAGCTATGTCTGCCTTTTAGCATGGAGAGAGGTCTGAGCATTGCAAAGGAGATATAACAATAGTAAAACTAGATGTGTTACAGTTGTAACCCTTCTGCCCCTCTGAGTTGGCAGCAACAAGGACCGGGTTCAGTATCCAGGGGTTCCGTTTCAATAACACAATGCAAAACCGGCTCAAGCCCCCACCCAGTGACCTGGGACAATTACATACCGGGCGCCTCTAGGAGGCAATACTTCCCCACTCGCAAGCACGAAGTCTGAGTGTAGCAAAATCCTTTTAATAAAGGAGGGAAACAATGTGGCATCACGTTGGAGAGACACCACAAACAGGACTATACACAAACCATAAGCAAAAACCCACCTCCAAGTACATTTGGCACTGTCCTTAGGGTCTTAAGTCCAATCACCCCAAAGTCCAACAACCCAAAAGTCTCAGTCTCCGGTCAATGCCACCCCAGAGTTCAAAAGTTTATCTGCAGCGTTTTACCCCCCCCAGCCTGGGTGGAAATGGGGGGGGGTCGCACACACAGGGTGCTAGGGACACCTTACGTGGGCCAGGGCCGACTGCCCCGCTTCTCCGTGGAGTTCTGTTGCAGCCTTCACCACGACTGGCTCCACTCCACCAGCTGTGCCGCTCCTCCAGCAGACCCGTGAACCATGTCAGCCGTCCCCACAAACCGCTCCACACTGCTCACTGTTCCATGGGCTGCTCCAACGTGCTGCAGACTGCTCCGCTCTGCCAGCTGCTTGGTGATAGATCTTCAGGCTCTCCCATTACTTAACACAGCATTCAGTGATCTCAGCTTAGTAAGCTTAGCTCTTTTAGTGATTTCAACTTGTAGTAGGAGAGCCCCACTGCCACATGGCCCAACGTGAATTCAGGTCAGCAACCTCCAGATGGACTCCTAAAGGATTCAAAATTAGCTCTGCTCTTTAACAGTGGAGAGAGGAGGAAGTGCAATTGGTGCTCCAGGCCCTCAAAAGGGGCCCATACCATCAGGTACACACACCAGTCCCCAGCCTCTCCCCCTTCACTGGGTTTTGGAACCGATGTCCCTTGTCTAGCAAGTACTATTTAATGTAGGTTGAGTCATTTCTGTCATAAAGCAGTCTCATAGTTCCTCATTCACATAATTAAGGTAACAGCCCCTTTTTTTCCTTCCTGCCCCAATAACAAAGAAATTGGGGATTCCACAGTGTGAAAATAACCATCCCATGCTGCTGTGTGTTATGCTAAGTGGAGTGGGTTTACCAATGCAAATGCACATTCCTAAAATTCCTTTGCCCACTCCTCATAATGTACCACCAGATGTCAGGGTAGATCTCATCCTGACTCTGCTTACACAGTGTATATCAGATTCCTGGTATGATGTCATCCCATGCTATTGTAGAATTTTCATGGACCACAAGAATCTGGCAGGTGTAGTACCCATGGAATAGCTTTTTTCAAATGCAAGAGTACTTGCATTTTACCATTCATTTGGAATGAAGCATCCCAACAGTAGCCAGTTTATGCTACCAATATGACAGTATCTGGGACTGTGGCAGCAATTGCTAAATTCAAATTTCCTGCAAACAATTGAAGCCTTGCCCTAGTAACTTAAAGAGAGACACGTGTACTCTTAGTGAATTCTACACTAGTGTACTTTAACTTCCACTGTTATTTGTGTAGAAGATTGACGGTATTTTAGTAATATCCTCTTTGGAAGAACTGCAGTGAGTACAGTTAAGATGACATAAATCATCTTCTAGCCCGCTGGGGTTTTTTTAAATGATATATAGCTTTGCAGTGATGTATGTACAATGCCTAATGTCAAATCTTTATGAAGTCTCTATTTTTAATGTAGACATTCAAATTGGTTAAACATTCACCAAAATCCTAGTTAAACTCCTTCATGCAATTATTTTTGATATGGTTTGAATGTGGATGTCAGCATCCCAGTACAGGCTGTATTACTACTTACTTTTCCTGGAAAACAACTGTCACTTTGTTACATCATGGTGGTTTAAAATAAATAATAGATATTGTTTATCTGAACTGCAAGAATCCCGCATGGAGTACTTGGGAAAAAGCTGTATTACCCACAGGCCTATGTGGTCATAAGCCACAGCAGTGTCTCCTAACAGAAAAGAAGAGTGTGCTATCAAGAAAGGAACAAACATAAAACAGGCTTGAATGAACCTTTGTATGAAGCACTGAGCTTGTGTTTCCCTGCAGAGGCAAACTTCATAGAAACAGAAGGGATAATGAGATTCCTGTTGGGCAACAGTATACTGTAAACGTGGATTCAGTGGGTCTGAGTCAGCTGCTCTCTATTAATATTTGGACAATAGAATGTGGGCTCTATCATTAATCTGAGCTTCTGTGATATTTTACTTTATCTACTGATTCAGCTGGGCATAAAATAGAGTTTAGTTTTGAACTGCATCAGGCGCTTGTCAGAAAGCACTTATGTATGTCTTACACCTGTGCTTAAGCAGGAAGTACTTGAGCATGAGCTTCAATGAGACTTAAACATGTGCTTAAGTTGTGCATGTTCTTAAATACTCTTACTGAATAAGGGAGTTTTCCTGACCTGGCACCTAAAGTTGCAAGTGTTGGCAATATTTATCAAACTAAACCATATTCCTTCTGATCAGGTTACTTTATTTGACAAAATATAGTTATAGCCTAAACATATTTCAAGAAACAAATGATTATATCTACAAATTGTGTATATGAAAACACACACACAAAATGAACGTTTGCCAAAAGTTTCAGGGAAAGGGAGCAATAAAGAGGAAAAATTAAAATATTTTTAAAATGTAAATATTCATAGTAAGATGTGCATGTTCTGGATGCTTGCTTGTCTACTTTTGTAGGGTTATTTTGTAAGTTAGGCCTTGTTTACACTACTGGGTAAGTTGACCTAAGTTACGCTACTCTGGCTACATGAATAACATAGCTGGAGTTGACCTAGCTTAGGTCTACTTACTGCAGTGTCTACACCGCACTGTGTCAACGGGAGACACTCTCCAGTCAACTTACCTTACTCCTCCCATTCTGGTGGAGTACTGGAGTCAACCAGAGTGCTCTGCAGTCAGTTTAGTAGGTCTTCACTAGACTCGCTAAATCTCTGCATCAATCGTAGCAGCATTGATCGCCAGTAAGTGTAGACATGGCCTCACTTCTGAAGGTATGTAAAGCTCCTTTTTGTTCTCCTGAACAACTGGATTGTGCTTTACCTCTGGAAACTAAGGACATGGCTACACTTGCAGATGTAGAGTGCTATGAGTTAAACCAACTCTCGGAGACCACAGCAGGGAAAGCACTGCAGTCTGTTCACACAGCTGCAAGCGCACTGGCGTGGCCACATTTGCAGCACTTGCAGCAGCATTATGGCAGCTATCCCACAGAGCACCTCTCCCGATTCTGGTGCCATGACTTGTGGAAAAGGGGTGGGGCATTCTGGGTCCCATTACAATGCCCCATGATGCATTGCTTCGCATCCCAGTGCTTCCGTCCACATTTGGCACCATCTTTCAATGTTTTTTGTACTGTGCGATCTGTCTTCCCTTTTGGTCTGTGGGAATGGATCCCAAACTGAGGAATATGCTGATGGGTCCCGTGAGCATGTCACGAATTGCAGTCAAGTTACTCCTTAAGCTACAAACTGACAGTGAGGAGTCCGATGATGATGTCGACTCGCATAATGCATACGACACGAGATTGCTTGTGACATTCATGGAAATGCTTACGACAGTGGAATGCCACTTTTGGGCACAGGAAACGAGCACTGAGTGGTGGAATCACATCGTCATGCAAGTCTGGGATGACGAGCAGTGGCTGCAGAACTTTCAGATGAGAAAAGCCACTTTAATGGGACTGTGTGCTGAGCTCGCCCGCACCCTGCGGCACAAGGACGTGAGATTGAGAAGCTGCCCTGCCGGAGGAGAAGCGGGTGGCTATTGCAGTCTGGAAGCTAGCAACTCCAGACAGCTACCGTTCGGTCGCTAACCAGTTTGGAGTGGGAAAGTTGACTGTTGGAATTGTGTTGATGCAAGTTTGCAGGGCCATTAATCACATCCTGCTCAGAAGAACTGTGACTCTGGATAACTTGCATGACATTGTGGCTGGCTTTGCCTAACTGCAGAGGGGCGATAGATGGGATGCATATTCCAATTTTGGCACCAACCCACCTAGCCCCAGAGTACATAAATTGGAAGGGATATTTCTCTATGGTTCTCCAGGCACTTGTGGATCACCATGGGCATTTCATTGACATTAACACAGGCTGGTCTGGAAAGATACATGACACATGCATCTTTCGGAACCCAGACCTGTTCTGCAAGCTGGGATTTTCTTCACAGACCAGAAGATCGCTGTAGGGGAAGTTGAAATGCCTATTGTGATCCTTGGAGACCCTGCTTACCCTTTAATGCTGTGGCTCATGAAACCGTACACAGGGAGCCTTGATAGCAGCAAGGTGCGGTTCAACAACAGGCTGAGTCAGTGCAGAATGACTGGAGTGTGCTTTTGGCCATTTAAAGGGCTGCTGGCACTGTCTGCATGGGAAGCTGGACCTGGCCAATGACAACATCCCCATGGTTATATCCACGTGCTGTGCCCTCCATAACATTTGTGAAGGGAAGGGTGAAAGATTCACTGAGGCATGGACCTCAGAGGTTCAACACCTGGAGGCTGAATTTGAACAGCCAGCAAGCAGGGGTATTAGAGGGGCCCAGCGTGGGGCTGCAAGGATTAGGGATGCCTTGAAGGAGCAATTTGAGGCTGAAAGCCACCAATAATGTTTGATGCCCTGCACGGGAGTGAAGTACTGTGGTTCCAATGTTAGTAGGAATTTGTGTTTTGCTACATATGACGCACTGACTTCCAGTGCCTGTTGCTTTCCTGGGCAACAGTATCTTTTACTTAATGCAATAATAAAGAATGTTTTCAAAGCCAAAAGATTCATTTTTTGAAGGGAAAACAGAAAGGGCATGACACATTTTTGCTGTTTGGAACGAGGGAAGGGAGTGGGGGGGGGAATGGGACAGTCACAGATTTGTGTGTGTCCTGTTATCATACTCAGCCTTCCTGGCTGGCGTGCCCTGCAATGAGTGCTGCACTTCAGGCTGGCTAAAATGCATGGTGATGGGGGTTGAGTGCAGTGGGAAGAGTCATAGTTTGCAGGGCTGGGTGGTAAAGCTACATGTGTTGGAGGCAGCTGGTGACGATAAGAACCCGGATGTTGGGGAAAGTGGGTTGGTGACATGGGGGCACAAGAGAAAGAGTTTTTGGACAAGGGCTGCGGGGGGCGGTAGTGTTCCACCTGCATTGCTATAAGCACCTGTATCGAGTCCGCTTGGCGCTCTATGATGCTTAGTAGCTGCTCTATGCTTTGGTGCCAGCAATCTGCATTCTGCTGGAGGAAACTCCTTTCACTCTCCCGCCACTACTGCACTGTTTGATTTTCATTAAGGGACTGCTGCATGAAGTCATGCAGCATGTCCTCTTTGCTTCTTCGCGGCCGCTTCCTGATTCTTTGGAGTCTTTCCACCATTGATAACAAGGACAGCTAGGATCTCAAGGTTGCATCTGTAAAGCCAAAATGCAACACTTAACAGAGAAAGCATTGTTCACACCAGACAGAGCAATGATTCGGCCACACTTAAACACAAACATAGTGTACACAATAGCAGAAATTGCCCATCCCAAAGCGAGCACACATAACCCAACTTAGGTTGGATATTAGGAAATACTTTTTCACTAGGAGGGTGGTGAAGCACTGGAATGGGTTACCTAGGGAGGTGGTGGAACCTCCTTCCTTAGAGGTTTTTAAGGTCAGGCTTGACAAAGCCCTGGCTGGGATGATTTAGTTCAGGATTGGTCTAGATGCCCTCCTGAGGTCCCTTCCAACCCTGATATTCTATGAACCCACAGGAGCTCCAAAATGGTGAGTAAGCACAGGGGCAAGAAGGACTGATTGTTTCATGGCTGTACTGTCCTTGGGGTTCTGTGCCTTGGGGAGAGCCAACAGCTGCAGGGGGCCCCATACTAAACACTGTCCCCACATTTTCCACAGGATGAGTTTGTCCTGGAAGATCTCTCGCTCCTGAGGGTGACCTGGGAAGCAAGGGAGGGTCTTCTACTACAATGTGACTCCTGGCCCATATGCAGCTTGCTTGTGTGCAGCAATGGTACCCCTTGCCTGTCATGGAACAGTGGTACGAACATGTTAGCCTGACTGGGACAAGGAGCGCAGTAGCTCTGCCAAGGAACTTACGCAAGCGAATTGCCCAGCTTCTGCATGAGACCTTTGAAGAGATCACTGAGGCCAATTACCGCAATGTGAGAGAGCACGTCAACACCCTATTCCAGTGTTTGTTCTTCCCCAAGCACCATCCACTGCAACTGGCTTCCTTCCTCCTGGCTTGAAAACAGCACCTGTCTGCATGCATCTAGGGATGCTGGGCTGTCTCCCTCCTCAGCACCCTCGCTCCCACTTTCTTCCTCTTCCTGCCTTGTTGAACTGGACTCTGAAGTGTCCATGGTGGTACTCAGAATGGAGTTGGGGTCACCCCCAAGTATCGCATCCAGCTCTTTGTAGAAACGGCAGATTGCAGGGGTAGCACCAGAGAAGTGGTTTGCCTCACTGGCTTTGTGGTAGGCAATCTGCAGCTCCTTCACTTTAACCGTGCACTGCAGTGCATCCCAGTCATAGCCCCTTTCCATCATGTCTCTTGATATCTGCCGAAGGTATCTTAATTCCTATGGCTGGAGCGCAGCTGGGACTGGACAGCTTCTTCCCCCCCAAACACAGATGAGGTCCAGCACCTCACCATTGCTCCATATTGGGGATTGCCTGGCACATGGAGGCATGGTCACCTGGAAAGATTCGCTGAGAGCACTCCACCCCTTGCTGAGCAAACAGGAAGGGGATTTTTAAAAATTCCCAGATAATTTAAAGGGTGGATCTGATGTTTGGTCACCTGAGGACAGGGGCAGTAGAGTTCAAAGTGATGACCAGAGTGGCTAGAACAGGCATTGTGGGACACTTCTGGAGGCTGATCAAAGCGCATTAATAGACCAGGGCATCCACACTGGTGCCACGGTGCTCCAACCAGGGCACAGTAAGTGTTATGCTTCTTGTGGAGGTGGATTACCAGGAGTGCTCCAGCTATGGAGTCTGGGCACTCTACATGCCTTGCCAGTGTGGACACATCATGAGTTAGGGCGCCTGGGGTTGCTTTAATGCGCTCTGACTCACAAGTGTAGCCAAGCCGTAAAATGAGAATTGGATCAGAAATCCAACTATATTAAGGTAATATCCCAATGTAAAGGGAAAGAATTATTATAACGTAAGAATTGCACTTCCTTTATTGCATTTACTTATTTTACCTGATACAATGCAATATGCTGCCAATAACTGTTTTCTTTAAACCCAGTCAGATCTAACCAGGATCCAGCTTTCGTTGGGGTTTGCAGTTGAAGGCTAGTAAGGTGTTTCCTAATACCAATTAAATATTGAAGTGACAAATACTATGTGCCTTCTAGCTCTAAATGCCTAAAACTAATGTGAAATGTGTGAATGTAAATGTGGACAAATTACACAGAGCCCTGGTGAACAACTAAGTTTTCCACATACAAACACATATAGTTTCAGACTCCAATGTTTTCTTCAGTGATATCTTACAGGACAAGTGGGAATTAATAATTTGGAGACTCACTAAGTCAGTTAAAATTTTATTTTTATTTGTCTCAAATGATTCCATATTTAGCATTTTACAGTATTACAGAAGTTTTTTTCTCTTACATCCCAACAATATATGCTGTGTGAAAATACATTCCTAAGAATGTACAGATTTACATACATATTCTTTCCATTTGGAATATTTAATGCCAAATCTGACAGTGAGAGAGCCTCTTATTTGATTGATCTCCCTCCAACATAAGACAATGGATCTGCTTATGTTCTCACCTACACAAGTTTTATATCTGGGTAACTCAGCTAATGTCAGTCTTCAGTGGAGTTACTTTGAATGGGTAGTGTGAGATGAGAATTGGGCCCAAGGTTTTGTGTTAAGTTTTTCTGTAATTAGTTCTTTACACATTCCTCTAGAACTGCATATACTAAACCATGTTTGGTGCTTATAAAATTGACATTAAGGAGGAAAGAAATCTATGGATTTGACTGAAATCGGAAACTGGAAACTAATCATTTAAAAGTATGAAAATGAATACTTCAGGGAAGAGACTATTGGGAATTGATATAGGGATCATTTCTAAATTAATACTTTTGAATGATACCTGTACTGACTTTGCTGGCTTCAGCCTAGTTTTGACATGAGTGTTATCTTAGTGAGTATATAGGACAAAGGTGATGATTTGACTATAGTATGAGCTTAAATTGGAGGACAATGGTTACAAAGAATATGCTACCAAAAACCAGTTAGAGAAAAAGGAGTCTCTAATATTAGGTAAAGGGTAAAAGTGGCCTGGTCAAAAAAGCATCATGAGTGCATGATCGGTGGTAATAAACCTATTAAAGAGAAGAAACAACAAAAATAGCAAGGACAGCAAAAGTTGTGCCAATTGAAGTTTAAGCATCAGTGTTGTATGAGTTACATAATATGTAATATTCATAACGATAATTGAAAGAGAACTAATGAGTGAGTATAATATGTGGGAGATTGTAAGGGTTAGTTGGCACTTCAGAGCAGAAATCCATGATGACCCATCTATACCCCAGAAGAATGTAACTGACTATTGTCTTTTTCTGTATGTCTGTTTCTTATAAAAGGAACTGCAGAACAGAGCAGCAGTTAGTTGTGGCTTGGAGCTGGAGAAGGAAGAACTGTGTGCCTGGGTGGAAGAGCACCAGGACCAAAGACAGTTTGCTGGCAGGGACTGGGGCTCCTGGCTTACTGCTAAGACTGAGCCAAAGACAGTTTGCTAGCAGGGACAGAGGAGTAATGAAGGAGTTCCAGGCTGGCTGCTGGGACTGAGTAAGGACTGAGCCTGGCTGGAGGAAGGTAGTATCTCCAGGGAGGAAGCTCTGGGGGTATGGCCCCATACCAGGGCCAGGACTACTTACTGAAAGAACGCAGATACACCCAGACAGAGGGGGTGCTCATGATAGGTAGGTGCTGACCTAGTTACACTCAAGTAAAGGTTAAAATTAATGAACCTGAATGTCTTAAACCCAAGTGTATGGTAACACCCAACAATACATAAAGATTCAAATACATTCACAGTTCACACCATCTTTTAAGTAAATATGTGAATAATATAGCATTGGGTATTCCAAAACCAAATCTGATTTCATATTCTAGTTCACTCAGTCCAAATCTCACTCTTACAAATGCTGACAAATCACCACTGACAGACCATCCTACAGTTCTAGGCCCATAGTAGCCAGAATCCAATATCTTTCCTCTTTGCCCTTCATATATGGTATACTTGACCCTCCATAGTTACTCACTATGGTCAAGAAACCCCAACATCTTTTTCTCCATTTACTGTACTGTTCTATACCACCACTACTCTAACTCATGCCCCATCCACTATTTCATTCTGAGATAGAAAAGATAATTTAGTCCTAACCTCCCTAGTCATGCATGTTTCAAATCAAGGGAAAATGTTTAAGTTTGTAACTCCAAAACTTGACCAGTTGTTTGGATGCCTTACAGGAAAATGTTCCTTAACTTTAACTTTCAAGAAAAAGCTGGTGTGTATCCTTGTATGTTTTATTTTTGAATTGCTGAGCCCATAAATAAGTCATGATAGCCAACACAATTTTTCTAACCAGTGATAAGATTAAAAAAGTACTTTGCTCTAAGATGTAAATTCATAGCATTTTTCTTCATCCACTGTTGATCAGAGACATTTGTCTTGTTAATTCCTCTAATACTAACAAAGCTGTATACACATGATTTAGCAAACTTCCCTCAACTTTCAATTTTCTACCATCCTTTATTAAATTCTTCACTCTTTGAACTATTCTGAAGTTTGTGCTAAAGGAAATAATTTTCTATGGCTTAATTTTAGTGTTTTGTTTTCTATAATAAATCTCTAGAGCAGGGATTGTCTTTTTACCAAGTGCTGGCATACCTCCTAGCACAATGAGGCTTGTGGAGCCCCTAGATGCAACTGTAATAAAAATAATCAATAATTGTCTTTCTCTCCAAGAAAGGGGACACAGGGGCAAATCTGACTCTGGTGTAAAATCATGAGGCATAAGTGGCAGAGGGGTGTAAATGAAGACATCCAGACATCCTGCAAAGGTGGAAATGGCATAAATGATCTTGTTTGGAGGGCAGAAGTGTGAACGTGGAACATAAGTCCAAAAAGATGTGCACCAGTGTCAAGAGAGAAATGTGTCCCATTCAAAATTCACTTCCATTTTTCTAGCAGTGGTGTAACTTGGGGGTAGAGGCGAAGAGCACGTAAGGTCTTGTCTAATCAGATGCTTAGTTTGCAGCAAGCTGGGGTGTGAAGCTAGCCTGCCATGCACTAACTGTCCACATGGACCCGACTGACATGCCTTAATAGTTTGTTAGTACACTTTGATCTAGTCCAACAAACTGTGAGGGCATGTCAGCTGGGTCCATATGGGTAGTTAGTGTATGGTAGGCTAGTGCGGGGTAGGTTGATACGCCAGCTTTCCACACACTTAAGTCTTTTAATAGACATGTCCTAAGTTTTTGGTATAAATGAGAACAGTGGGAGTAGGAAGAAGCTATTTTAAGATCTATCACAAAGGCCATATAGTGTATCCACCAATCATGATAGAATAAAAACTCAGAAAATCAGTGAGAGCCAGCACAGTACAAATGCTACCCCAATTACTACATTGCCAACTGTGACTACTGCTTAAGTTCATTATCAAAAAACATCCAAATCCAATGATGAGAATACTACCTTTCACATATGTAATGTCTCAACCCAAAGATCTCACCATGCATTACATAAATGGATTGTCTCGCTGAATTCCTGTGAATTAAGTATATCCCCATTTTACAGATGGAGGAGCGAAGGCACAGACATAGTAAGGGACTTGCCCTATCACACAGGAATTCTGTAGCAGAGTCCAAAATAGAAGCTAGATTCCTTAGCTTCCAGTCCTGTCTATTAACCTATTAGTCTTCTTCAAATAGGCTTGTCAACAGCAGACTCAAGGAGATAGTTGTTTCCTTCAGAGAAGAGACTAAGGGCAGTGGCCAACTCTGGACTAACCCAGCAGGTAATCGGGGAAGAGGGTAAACACAGAAGACTGGTGATATTAACAAAGTTAATATTAATTTTAACAAATATTATTAACAAAGATCAGTGGACCAGCTTCTGTACACGACAGTGGGTACATGTTTCCCCAAATCACTTGATGTATTTAACTTCTTTCCTCCTCTTCCATAAAACAGAAGTCTTTAGCCTTTCCGTGACACCACCCTTTTTTATCCCCATAACCTGACCCCTATGATCCTCACAGTGCAATCAGTTCTCTAGCAGAACTTCACATTCTAAACATCTTAACTCTCCTCGAGTCTTCTTTTCCTTCTCCCACCCCCCCCACCGTGCCCCCTCCCGGCCACCTCTAACTGCTTCTCTCCCAAGGAGCTCCTATAATTTGGCTAAATCTCCATGTTTTGGCAATTTGGTTTTGTCATTTTCAAATAGTTGATCAGAGGAGTCACTGCCATTTTGGAAATACAGTAACTGTTGCAAGATTAAATGACTCCCAAATGGCAGTAGCTGTTGTTCCAGGCACAGATGCCAGCCACTTTTTAAAGTAATGACAATGTACATCTGTGTGTCTTGTTGTTATAACTATTTATCTGCTTCCCATGTGTCTTCTGGGCATGTCTCAATTTACTGACAAAAATAAGATTTTGCTGTTGTCAATATTATGGAGCCAGAATAAAGACAGAAGAATAAACTATTTTCTTCAGTGTACTGCATCATCAGCACAATTACCCCTTAAACTCTGATTCCAGAATCTTTCCTATTGGTGATAGTTGGTATTATAATGGAAAAGAGAAAAAGTTAACTTGTTTTGAGCAAATCTGATATGAGGTTCTTTCATGGAGAGTAGAATGCAAACTTTGTAATTTGCGGTTTCTGATTATCACACTTACAAATTTACTTTTAAGGGTGTACCCTAATTCTCTTCTATGAGAAGGTGTAAAACAGGGGTTCTCAAACTGGAGGTCGGGACCCCTCAGGGAGTCGCAAGGTTGTTACATAAGGGGTCGCGAGTTGTCAACCTCCACCCCAAACCCGCTTTGCCTCCAGCATTTATAATGGTGGTAAATATATTAAAGTGTTTTTAATTTATAAGGGGGGTGGGGGAGGGTCATACTCAGAGGCTTTCTATGTGAAAGGGGTCACCAGTAAAAAAAAGTTTGAGAGCCACTGGTGTAAAAGCATTGTATAGGCTTTGGTCTTGAAAATCATCATACAACAAATGTTTGAGGGGACTGCAATCTAACTTTAAGACCTTATTCCTATAACAAACTAGTAGGCTGACTGACTTGTTTCTCTTTTGAAGCTTATGATTTATTTAGCTTCCAGGTTTGTAGAACAATAGAATATCTCACTTGTGCTGCTTGTATATAAATCTTTAGTACAAAGCCAAGAGTAATATATTTTGATGAAGCTAGTGTTCTTTAGTCACATTGTTCTCCGTAAACAACAGGACTATGTAAGATGACAAGTGCTAAGATAGCATAGAGGAAGAGATTAAGTGATTACTTGGCATTTGAAAATTGTACATGTATGGTTTAAGGGCTCACTAGCATTTGGAGAAATGTGTTCTGACTGCAGAATAACTTGCCTTCTGCTCTCTTTTTGTGTTCAGTTTTCCATAAAAATCCAAATACAGCAATAATAAAATAAGCAAATGCCATGCTTTCTACTTACCATATAATGGACATGAGTAGTATTGTACAGACAATTGGCTGGAATGAATAAAAACTGATCTTCAAAATCCAAATGTAATAAATTCAGTACAGTTATTCTGATAAAACTTGATTTAATAAATATTTACTTGACTTTCTGATTACCACTCTTATACATTTACTGTAATAGACATACAATTATTCCATTTCATAGAGAAATCTGAAATTTTTGGTTTTCATTACAATAAAATTCAATTTTGAAATCTCAAAATCCTACACAAAATGCAATTGTTGTTCTTTGCCCAGGTGTGAACAACAGTAATCAACCAGAGTTTTTTAAGGTAAGATTAAAAAATTAAATGTTTGGGTGAGATGAACAACTTGGCTAAGCAACAACTGAGAAGGGTGTGTGTGTGAATTTTTAACTGTCTTCAGGCTTTCGAAGGCTGGTTAACATCACAAAGGGAAAGGGATTGTTTAAGTGGTATAAGGGGTAGTATTTGGTGTAAATGGGGTAACATTAAGAAAAGGAAATCTTAGGGTATTGAGAAAACACTTCCTAGTTGTGAGATCTCTTACAGTGTGCAAGTGATGGAAATTTGTCTGCCTGAGATATTTAACACAAGGCTGAACAGTATACTGTAGGAACTAGTCCTGCACTGGCAGAGTGATGGAGGGAAAAAAATACTGTCTTCAATTTCTGTATGTCTGTCAACTTTGGAAGAATGATATGGGTAGTCATTGAAGAACCTAATACATTCTATGCCTGTATGGTCCATAGAGAGGGCCTCATCCTGAAGTACATACTGAGTCAAAAGTATAATTGACTTCATTGTGTAACTGAGAATTTTGCTTGGATGGGCAATGCAGGATCAGGCTAGAATCTTGTGAACTCTAACTTGGCAAATTTGTGTGTATATGAAAATTAAAGTGAACTGATGAATCACCATTACATTAATATTTTTTCATCCATATTATTTCAACATTGAAAACATTGAAAAATAACAAATTCTGCAAAAAGACTTTCAAACTAATGTTGCAAAATACCGTTTGGATTTGCATATTTATGTGCATACATGACAGGGTTCGACTCACCACCACTGGTGCCCCTGCCGGTTGCTCCAGGAATTAGCTCTTGACCGCTCCAGGCCATCCCCGCCACGTGGTAGCTCACCCGTTGTTTCCGTTCTGCTGCCCTGGGACCCATGTTGCTCCCTGCTCGGCAGCGTCCTCTTCAGGACAGTCTTCATCCACTTCAGGACACTGCTCTCCGGTAGTGCCCACTACTCTGGTCTCACCAGCTTCCAGGAGGGTGGGGGGTGGTTGTTACAGCAGTCCTTCTGTTTGCCCCTGCCTCGGAGGCCAACCACAACCTTAGAGTCTAGCCCCCCATCTCAGGGGCAGGTCACAGTCTGTCTCAGCCCCTCTCCTCAGTGGCCGGGGCAATGCAAGGGGGGGAAGGGAGGACCCAGGCCCACCCGCTACTCTGGGTACCAACCCAGGGATCCTCTAGCGGAAGCCTCCCTCTGTCATCCTCCTTTCCCTTCTCATCTGCCTAGTTTCCCTGGGCCACTTCCCCTTTGGCCCTATGCACCTTCTCAACCCCTTCTAGCAAGGGCCACAGCCTGGCAGCTATCTGGGCCAGAGCTCCGTTCTGCTCCCCCAAGCCTGCCCAGCACTGCTCTGTCCAAGTTACTGCTCCTTAGCTCAGGAGCCGTCTTTCTCCCTCACTAGTCAGGGAGTGACTGCCTTTGCCTCTGCTAGGCAGCCTTTATATAGGACCTAACCCTGCTAGCCCTGGCTGCTTCTTTCCCTGCCCTGATTGGCTCTCCCCAGTCCTTCTCTGATTGGCTGCTGGTCTGCGCAGCCTCGCAGGTCCAGTTCAGCCCTTTTTCTCAGGGGGTGGGGCACCGCCGCACCACAGCATATGAAAATGTAAACATCTGAATATTATGCACACAGAGCATTTCTGGCATATTTACTTATATCTTATCAGGCTGATGTTCAAAATATATTTACAGGTTATTGCTGTAGGTGGTGCTTGCTGAGCTTGACAAGCAGTAGATTATATTATTCATATAAAGGAATTACCAGGGTTTTTTTTCTTACTGTTTTCCCTCTCCCACATCTTTCTGGTGCAGGAAGTCAAATACCAAGCTTCTTATACTATGGCAGCTTTAGATACACACACAGTTCGTTGGTTGAGTCTTTTGTGTAGCATGTACAGGATTTCACATATATTTCTAAAACACAAACTTCTTCTTGAATGAGACAGATGCCCTGTATTTATACTGGAGAAGACAGCCGGAACCCGTAATAGTTCACAAAACAGAAGGATCTTTTAAAGTACTCCCACAGTATATGTATACACAGGTATCCAAGTTACATAGATATCTAATGGCATTCAAAATTTCCTGTGTAATTTGTCTAAAGATGGGATTTTACAGAATGGATATTTCTATATCAAGAGGGAGGAGGGGGAGAACATTTCTATAGAAATTTTACAGCAGAGATTTTCACAGGAGTCCAAATGAGTTAGGTTAATGGGAGTTGGGTACTTAACTCCTCTGACTCCATTGAAAAGCCCAGCCCACAACACTGTCTGAGTTGGCTCATCTAACCTCTCAGAATGAAACGGAGAGCACAACATTCTGCTTTCCTCATATTTCTCTGCTTTTATAGAGAAATGAAGTACAGTAGAATCTCACCATTACAAACACCAGAGTTACGAACTGACCAGTCAATCACAAACCTCATTTGGAACTGGAAGTATGCAATCAGACAGCAGCAGAGACAAAGGGGGGGGAACCACCCAAATACGGTACAGTACTGCATTAAATGAAAACTACTTTAAAAAAAATTAAAAAAAGATTTGACAAGGTAAGGAAACTCTGGTCGTTTCATGTAAATTAAGATGTCTAAAACCAGCATTTTTCTTCATAATAAAATTTCAAAGCTGTATTAAGTCAATGTTCAGTTGTAAACTTTCAAAAGGACAACCATAACATTTCGTTCAGCATTACAAACATTTCAGAGTTATGAACATTCTCCATTCCCAAGGTGTTTGTAACTCTCAGGTTCTACTGTACTAAGGTGTAAGGTTTTATATCTCTTACAAGAAGCTATAATTCTTATGATTACTTACTACTGTGATTGTGGTAGCAGCCATAATATGCTACATACTTTCCAGACAATGCAGAAGTCACAGTCCTTGCCCCCCAAAGACTGAGATATAGGAGAGTTGAGGAAAGAGATCTTCAAAGCCAAGTGATCAAGGTGATTAAAGGCATGTGTCTTAGGCCTGGTCTACACTAGGACTTTAATTCAAATTTAGCAGCGTTAATTCGAATTAACCGCGCACCCGTCCACACCAGGAAGCCATTTAATTTGACCTAGAGGGCTCTTTAGTTCGAATTCGGTACTCCACCCCGACGAGGGGAGTAGCGCTAAATTCGACATGGCTATGTCGAATTAGGCTAGGTGTGGATGCAAATCGAACTTAGTAGCTCCGGGAGCTATCCCACAGTGCACCACTGTGTTGATGCTCTGGACAGCAGTCCGAGCTCAGATGTTCTGATCAGCCATACAGGAAAAGCCCCGGGAAAATTTGAATTCCTTTTCCTGTCTGGCCAGTTGGAATCTCAATTCCTGGTTGGACATCGTGGCAAGCTCAGCAGCACTGGCAGCGATGCAGAGCTCTCCAGCAGAGGAGTCCATGCAATCTCAGAGTAGAAAGAGGGCCCCAGCATGGACTGACCGGGAAGTCTTGGATCTGATCGGTGTGTGGGGCGATGAGTCTGTGCTTTCAGAGCTGCGCTCCAAAAAACGGAATGCAAAGACCTACGAGAAGGTCTCCAAAGCCATGGCACTCAGAGGATACAGCCAGGATGCAACGCAGTGCCACGTGAAAATCAAGGACCTGAGACAAGGCTACCAAAAAATCAAAGCGGCAAACGGACACTCCGGAGCCCAGCCCCAGACATGCCGCTTCTACGAGGCACTGCATGCCATTCTCGGTGGGTCTGCCACCACTGCCCCACCAGTGACTGTGGACTCTGAGGATGGGATAGTGTCGACGGGCAGTTCCTCGGCGATGTTCGCCGATGGGGAAGATGAGGAAGGGTTTGTGGAGGACGAGGCAGGCGACAGCGGTTACAATACTGCTTTCCCCGACAGCCAGGATCTCTTCATCACCCTCACAGAGATCCCCTACCAACCCTCCCCGGCCGTTAACCCGGACTCCGAATCAGGGGAAGGATCAGTCGGTAAGTGCTATAAACATGTAAACATTTATTTTTTTAACAAAACAGGAAAAAAAACTATATGAAAAGAAGGTCAATGCATATAGGGATCAAACAGAAATCCTCTTGGGACAGTTCCACGAAGCTCTCGGAGAGGTACTCGAAAAGCCTCCGCAGGAGGTTCCTGGGGAGAGGTGCCTTATTGGGTGCTCCATGGAAGCACACTGTTCCGCGCCAGGCCATCCTGAGGTATAGTGGGAGCATTGCCTCGACCAGCATGGCAGCATAGGGCCCTGGTCTGTGCAGGGATTCACGCAGCATGCGCTCTGTTTCTCCTGGAGACCCGCCTCAGGGTGATCTCGCTCGGCGACTGCTGCATCTAATTAGGGGAATTACTTTAATGTTACTATTGTGAATGCTTGACTTTTCCTTTGCATAACAATGACCGTCGTTTAACAGCCACGTGTTGGAGGCTGCAGAGGAAAAGCATACAGGGATCTTTCCCGGGGACATCCGCGAGGGGCTGGAACAGGGTCAGACTTTATGCTTTCCAGATTGCCTGCAGCAGGAGGGCCCTGCTATCCATTAACTGTTAAGCAGCCTAAAGTTTACAGCTTACCAGGCCTGGCTGCTACACGGATTCTGCTGTCCTGCCCCGCTTGTCCGATCTCCAGTGCAAGAAAGCGAATGCCGAAAATTCGAACTTGTCCTGAGAGCACATGAGATTAGGTGCCCTGTATGGTCTTGTTCACAGAAACTGAGTAGACTGTGTTCAGTGTTCGCAAACATGTATCTTTGCAAGGAAATCACTTCCTTTTTCACATCACACAGCTGCGGCTCTTTCCCGAACTGCCCCGGCATCCCCCTCACAGAGGCTGGCGCAGATTAGGCGGCGAAAGAAAAAGACTCGGGACGAGATGTTCGCTGAACTGATGGCCTGCTCCAGAGCCGAGGCGGACCAGCAGAGCCAGTGGAGGGAGACCCTCTCTCAGCAGCAGCGCTCACACAGCGAACGGGAGGACAGGTGGTGGCAGGAAGACCAGCAGGCGATTCAAATGCTGCTTGGACTAATGAGGGAGCAAACGGACACGCTCCGGCGCCTTGTGGATGTTCTGCAGGACCGCAGGCAGGAGCAGAGAGCCCCCCTGAACTGTATCTGCAACCTCCCTCCCCCGCCACAAAGTCCTGTCCCCCCCTCACCCAAAATCACAAGGAGGGGCGCTAGGGGCCATGAAAACTGTCACTCCACCCCAGCAGAGCGCTCATGTACCAAACAGCTCTCATTCCCTAAAGTATGAGAATTGCTTGCCTTCCTGGCTCACCCGATCCCAAATCCCAGTTTCATCCCCCAACTGTGTAGTTGAGTATTAAAAATAGTTTGCTGTTCATTACTGTTTCCGTCATGTTTCTTTGCAGAAGACTTTGTGTGAAGGGGGGGAGGGGTTTGTTAATTGCATAGGACAGCCACCATTAACAGGGTACAGACATGGGGGCAGGATCAACAGCAGGTCACATACAGAGTGCAGTCACTAGGCACCCGGGTCACTCTGTGAGGTGTCTGCTGCCCCAGGTCAGTCTGGGAGGTGTATGTTGCCCCAGGGTCCGAGCGCCTGGCATCCACAAATGGCAAGGCAGGCTGCCCTTACCATGCCCTTCCACCCTAGCCATGAACCTCTCTGATGCCCTGAGCCCCAGCCAGAGCCATCATCCCCCCACACCTACTCACCCTTCCCACACACCCCTCACCCCTTCCTGCAAACCCACCCCTTCCTGCACACCCTCCGGTAACCGTCCTCCCCCCAGAGACCGCTGTAGGAGCAGGAGCCTGTCAGTCCTTGAGTGTAGAAGCGGTCTGTACATCACTGCACACCGTACCCACCACAGTCTGCGTCCCTGTTGGAACCCTTGAACGAGAATTCGTTAGTAAAGAAAACTTTGTTAATTAAAAATGTTCCAATAACTTTATTTTTAAACATCTGTTGGAAGGGGGGAAACCTGGTGAACGGGGTATGTAACCGCTGAAAAAAGTCAATAGTAACTGAAACAGGGGCAGGTTCAGCTTCTCTGTAAAGAGACTGGACAGTCATAGGTTACCCTGCTCTCTGAGGAACCTAGCTTTCAAAGCCTCCTGGATGCACAGCGCTTCCCGCTGGGCTCTTCTAATCGCACGGGTGTCTGGTTGAGAGTAATCAGCAGCCAGGCGATTTGCCTCAACCTCCCATCCTGCCATAAAGGTCTCCCCCTTGCTCTCACAGAGATTGTGGAGCACACAGCAAGCTGCAATAACAATGGGGATATTGGTTTCGCTGAGATCCGAGCGAGTCAGTAAGCTCCTCCATCTCCCCTTGAGACGTCCGAAAGCACACTCCACCACCATTCTGCACTTGCTCAGCCGGTAGTTGAAGAGCTCCTTGTCACTGTCCAGGGCGCCTGTATAGGGCTTCATGAGCCAGGGCATTAGTGGGTAGGCTGGGTCCCCGAGGATCACTGTAGGCATCTCCACATCCCCAACGCGTACTTTGTGGTCCGGGAAGAAGCTACCTTCCTGCAGGCGTCTAAACAGACCAGAGTTCCTGAACACACGCGCGTCATGAACCTTGCCCGGCCACCCGACGTAGATGTTGGTAAAACGTCCCCTATGGTCCACCAGTGCTTGCAGCACCATTGAAAAGTAGCCCTTTCGGTTAATATACTGGCTGGCCTGGTGGGCCGGTCCCAGGATAGGGATGTGAGTGCCATCTATAGCCCCACCGCAGTTTGGGAATCCCATCGCGGCGAAGCCATCTATGACGACCTGGACGTTTCCCAGGGTCACTACCTTTGAGAGCAGTAGGTCAACGATTGCGTGGGCTACTTGCATCACAGCAACCCCCACGGTAGATTTGCCCACGCCAAAGTGGTTCGCTACTGACCGGTAGCTGTCTGGCGTGGCAAGTTTCCAGAGGGCTATGGCCACTCGCTTCTGCACAGTCAGGGCTGCTCGCATCCGGGTGTCCTGGCGCTTCAGGGCAGGGGCCAGCAAGTCACACAGTTCAAGGAAAGTGCCCTTACGCATCCTGAAGTTTCGCAGCCACTGTGATTCATCCCAGACCTGCAGCACTATGCGGTCCCACCAGTCCGTGCTTGTTTCCCGGGCCCAGAATCGCCGTACCATAGCATGAACGTGACCCATTGCCACCATGATCTCCGCGGCGCGGGATCCCGTGCTTTGTGAGAGGTCTGTGCCACTCTCACACTTCATGTCCTCACCGCGCTGCCGGAGCCTCCTTGCCCGATTTCTCAGCAGCTGACTGTGGAAGAGGTTCGATAAGGTGCGAGGAGTTGACAACGGCCATAAGTGCAGCGATGATCGCAGCGGGCTCCATGCTCGCAGTGCTGTGGCGTCCGCGCTGTCACTGACCAGAAAAGTGCGCGAACAGAGTTCCCGCCGGCGCTTTCAGGGAGAGAGGGCGGGAGTGACGGTTGAATGACGACAGTTACCCAAAACCACCCTCGACACATTTTTCCCCCAGCAGGCATTGGGGGCTCTACCCAGCATTCCAATGGGAAGCGGGGACTGCAGGAACTGTGGGATAGCTGCCCAGAATGCACCGCTTCCAATGTCGACGCTTGCCCCGTTAGTGTGGACTCACAAAGTCGAATTAGTGTCCTTAGTGTGGATACACAAATTCAAATTCATCAGGTCGAATCCACAAATTCGACCTAAGTTAAATCGAACTACTCTTGTAGTGTAGACATACCCTTAGTTGCAGCTGGGACTTTCAAAGGAGCCTTTAAGGACCCGGTATCCAATTCTCATTGAAATTCAGATTTGGTGGTGGCTGCTTGGTTTTCTTAATTGGGTTGTTTTTGGTTTATTTGTTGGCTGGTCCTGTTCTTTCTCAGTTGTTATAAATTTAAATTCCTACATACAAGTTAAACTATAATTTGATTTTCTTGTCAGGGTTCTAGTGCAATTCAACTTTACAGGGAGCCTTCAGTGAAACACGCTCCTTACAGATGCTTCATCCCTGACTGTGCCTCTGTGTGTCTCGAGGTAAAGCTGAATCCCAAAAGGAGAGAGATATTTACTGTTACTAAAATAGATGATTTTATAACTGTGCTTGAGAGAAGCTTTTCTACAGAATATGACTGCAGGGCTATGGACTCAGTTTTATCTTGTTCCTATTCACATGTCCCACTGCAAAAGTGATCCACTTCTTTACCTTATTTTTTCTGGGCATGTTTCACAACCCTTTTCCTCAAAATACACCCCCCTCTCTAAACAAATGTACACTGTAATTTTTAAAATTATTTATAGTCACCAAAAAGCTTCTGATATTAACAAGAAAAAGAGAATCTGATATACATTATCTGAAATGGAAAGACTGTTGAATTCAGCCTGAAGATGTCCCCTGCTGGAGCTCATCTTGCACATTCTAACTGACAATCAGGGGCAGCTCTAGGTACTTTGCCGCCCCAAGCACAGCAGGCAGGCTGCCTTTGGCGGCTTGCTTGCAGGAGGTCCCCGGTCCTGCGGATTCGGCGGCAGCCTGTGGGAGGTCCGCTTAAGCCGCGGGACCAGCGGAGCCTCCACAGGCATGCCGCCGAAGGCAACCTGCCTGCCGCCCTCGCAGCGACTGGCAGAGCGCCCCCTGTGGCTTGCCGCCCCAGGCACACGCTTGGCGTGCTGGTGCCTGGAGCCGCCCCTGCTGACAATGGCTCCCACTTAGCAACGCACATGCTCAAGTCCCTTTGACTAGGGACCTATAGTATGCGGTAATAGTGAACAAGCTGCTTATAACTGGAAATCTTCTGGTAACTGATTTCTTTGCACTCGGATATGGAACATTCTCAAAACCAAGGAATATGGTAAAGTAACTACTTCATAATGACAGCACATCCTAAAGTGTTGTGCTTTAGGGATTGCTATGATATTTGTACCAGCTGTAACTACTTCGATGGCTGCTGTTTTGGTGCTCTGCAGAAATGATTCTCAGCATTTGAATTACTCAGGTTTAAAATCCCTGACAACATAGCCGTTTGAAAATGATGCAAGTCTTGCCTGATTAATCAAAATGTTTGTCAAGATCATTGTTTGTGAGCACTGCAGGGTGCAGAGTAGGTCTTGCTGCACCTGAAAGTGCTACCTCCAGTTAGAAGCATTTTATGACTGGGGTGGGGGGGGGAGGGAAGGGGTCATGGCTCTGCTTTTGCCAGAAACACCCCCTCTGGAATTCGGCAGTGCTGCTAACCCACTTCCCAAGCTTTTCCTAGGAATAGGAGAAGGATTATGCCTGCAATTCATGAAAGTTTTCAGGGAGGTGGGGTCAAAGCCCTCTAAGCAGCCTCTCCCATTCTAGCAAGCACTCTGTATGTGCAGAGTCAGAAAGGAAATAAGGGTCACTGTGGGAGCCTTAGTTTTGGGTTCTTATCTCTGACTTACTCTCAGATTGCCCCTGATACTTCTGTAGAAAGCAAATGGAGCCTCCCATTCCCACCACCCATATGCCCCACACAAGGGCAGGGACAATAAGGATGCTTTTTTCCATTCCCTCCAAGCTGGTTGCACTTTCTCCTGCACATCACAGAACTGAGATTTATTGTACCCCTCTTGAGGAACAATCTCTCCTGGAACACCCAATGAATCAATGCCCCTTTCTCAGGAATGTTGATACATACCAGGAACTAGCTTTCAGCTTGTATTAACATAGGGCTAAATCATAAAGCTCGTATTCCTTTTTTACATTAGGCAAAATAATCATTGATTTCATTGGTAATCCATGGTAAAATTAATGCCTCCTCTTCGCCCTTTTCTCTCCCCTCCCCCATGGTGCTTAGCCTCATAGGAGATACAACAGAGTAAACAGTCTGAGTTATGATACCATCTTTATTACAGGATCACATAATGGCTGGGAATAGAACATACTGTGAGTGATGGACATTATGTAAAAGAAATATATTTGTATACAAAAGGCTGTTTTTCCTAGTAAATATTTTGTAAATATACTGATGTGATGAACTGGCAAAAGGATATTTAAATATAAATTAAAATTAAATCTGGGTGAATATATCAAATTTCAGTCCTGAGGAAAATTTTATGCTAAAGTTAAAACCAATCAAAAACAGAGGCTTATGAGGAAAGGGCATTTTGGCTTTAACTGCAGTGGTACTAGTGAATAACTATAGTAAATTGGATCTTTGAGAGATATACGACTGGTCATTTTAATTCACAAAGGCTTCAGTTAGAAAGTCCTTATTCAGGTAAAGTTTCCATTACACTACAGTGGAAGCTTTTTGTCTGAGCTTTAGCATGGGACCTATATAGATGAAACTTGTCGTCTACATTCACACCTACAGGCAATTTTTTGCGTAGACACCTCTATTAATATCTAAATGGAGACATATTGGGTAGGAAGCATGCTAGAGGCACATCAGTGTGATTTGATAAAATGTCTACAAGTACTTGAAAAGCATCAGCATTAAATGGGGAGAGGAATTATGGACAGTGATTCAAGGAAGAATTAATAGTAAGAGGATGAAGTGAAATGAAGTGTAATGGGCTCCTCCTTGTGGCAGCAAGTCACATCAAGAAAGGAATGTGGCATTTGGTTTTTCAGCTAGGTCTGTAGATAGCACAGTTATTTCACAGCAGAAGTAAAAAGTTTGGCTGCTTTAAGTTGAATACAAAACAAACAAACAAAAGAAAACAGCCACAAATGAAGGCTTCTGTATAGTCCAGACCAGAGCTCACTGTGCCTCAAAGTAAAATTATTAGTGCTATTTTTGAAGCATCCATACAGTCTATTCCTCCTTCAGCCTGCAAGGCATGGTCACCACTGGTGTTTTATCTCTCTCACACTCTGTGGTCAATTTGCCTAATTAAGCCCATGTTCCTGCTTGCTATAAAACAGCAGGAGTTAGTTGCAAAAATCTTAACAATGAATGGTTCCTGGCTACCTGGGAGAAGGTTTGAACCATGGCTTTGTTGTGAGGCAAGCATTACACACAGGTAATTTATTTGCATTCTCACACAGTGAACATTTAGAATTGGACATTAGGAAAACTTTTGGAGTAAAGTATTTTGGAATAGACTAGGGAAAGTGTTTTAAAAAACTCGGCCAGATCTTCAGCTGGTATAAAGTGGCATATCTCCTTTGACTTCAGTAAAGCTATACTGTGGTAAAACAAATGAGTTATTGGTTACTCATTCAATGTACAACATTCCATGCTTTTATTTGGTAATAGCACTTCACTAGCTAAAAGCTCCTTTTCAGTCCCTTGAGTGGAACTTGTAATTTAACTAAAAATACAATATAACTAGGTGACCATCTCTAATCTCTCACTTATATGTGATAACTTATTGAATGGTCTTGCATTCAAGAAATGATCAATAAAACAAATAGGCCATCATCCAAATAATAAATGGTCAGTATTGCTAATCACTAGATACTGCTTGATTGTTGACTTTGTTTCCATGACAGTTCATAAATTCAAAGTTGAAATCAGTTGTCCAGATGCAAACAAAGTAGATAAGAACATGTTTTTGCCAGCATTGCTGACAGGTGTTTCAGATCGGCTAGAAGACAGGTACTTATTAATGGCATTCCCTGTCTCAAGTAGGTCCTCTTATGTTATGACCAAAGATTCCTTCAGATAGAAAGTCTATGAAGGTCTAGCTTCTGTTCTAGACGTTCTCTGGCACAAATAATGACAGTTCATTGGAGGCAGATAGGCCCTTTTATTGAGAGTTGAAGGGGGTATGTTACATTTCCTATATCTCCTCCCATAGAAGATGTTGATGAATAAACAGGGAAGGAACATTTAGAGTGTGTCTTTTATATTTCAAAAGTCCACTAGAAAATCAAGACACCATCTTGTGTGTTTTCTTAGAAATTATGACCCCTTCAGATTATCTGGAATTTATTGCTAGACTCTTTGGACTTCTAACTCGGAAAAGTGTATTCCATGATTATCTGGTGCTTACTCAGAATTTATCTTTAACATCATCTTTCTATGAGTGAAAACCAGATGTCTGCATCTGGGACCTCCACAGCTTTATTATTAAGAGGTTTTGTCTTCTTGGATAAGAAATATCATGTTCAGTTATGACTTTTTACTGTTTTTCTACTTTGGGAGCAGTAACACCCAGTTTCTTAGCAAAACTCCATTTTGCTTTAGGATAATAGAAAGCTGGGGCACCACTTCCTTATATCAGAAGATTCATTTATGATTTAGCAGTTCTTTCTTTTCAATGGTGAATTTCTTGGGATTGTTGTAAAGTGTTTTGTTAACCTACCAGGGCAGATTATTACTGGATGTAACGTGTCGATAGCTCTCTTTACTTCAGCAAAGCTATGACAATTTATACTAGCTGAGGATCACCCCATTGTCTTCTAACTTAAAATTTAACACTAAAATAATACTCCAATTAAACATTCCATTTGTTGGCTGGCCTAATGTAGACACATAATTAAATTACATTCTGTGTCAGGGTTATTCATCTTTGAAATTCATAAAATTTTAAACATTAAGGTCCATATGTGTGGATGTCATTCTTAAAAGGATACATCTGCCTACCATTACTGTGAAGAGACTAATACAATTTAAAAAAAATCATAAGATCGCTTTACCTCAAGCATTATATCTTTGAGTGACATAGTGAGGGTGTGCAGCTTGTTTTGAGTGATCTTTTCATATGTCATTGTTGTAATGTATAAATAAAATGGTGAAAGTGTAAACTACAGTGCAGTCTGTGGAGATGGGACATCTGTTTGGTATCATGTAATAATAAGAAATTGTCACAACAGATAGTAAAGATTTCTCCTTGAAAACAATTCTCACTTACTGGAGAATGTTTCCTGAGAATTGAGGAGACTTCATTGTACAGAACTACTGGGAACATTGAGCTTGTAAACACAGAATCATTTTAGTATGTTAAAATGTAATTAATGTATGACTTGGGTGTTTGTTTTTCATCACAAGAATTAATATACCATTGATTAGATATATGACATGGGGAAATGTCTTCCTTTTTCTATGTTATCTACTTTCTAATGCATTACAATCCAAAATGTTTAATTTTTTGAATAGCAGAGGTGGTTTTCTAAAAAGAAGAAACAGAATTGTATTCAGCAGATTTGTGGATGCTTTGGAGTTATCACCCAAGGAGGGTGGTTACTTATATAAGCTTCATTGTCTCCACTCATTAGGTCTGAAGTAAAATGTTAGTACTGGTGGATATTCTAAAAATATTTAGATCACAATACTTCTGCAATAAAAAACAGTGAGTAAAATTTGAAACTACATTTGAGCTAATAAGACTTACTGTATTCTGGGGTGATTTCTTTATAAGTATAAATAAAGTAACTTTGACTTGTGTGAGCTGGGTCTGGTACGAAGCTAAGTGAGTGGCCTCAAGGTTGAGAGTTTAATGTACATGGAGACTATAGGACTGTTTTTCTAGGCCATATTTCTGCTCCGGTAGACAGAAAGGTAATTCAGTGGTGTGTGTGGTGGACATTATTTTCTGCCAAAATGAGAAAGCTGTTAGGAATGAGATTTGCCTGACTGATACAAAAATTCTGGCTAGGAAGATAGGATCCTATAGTGAGAATAGGATGAATTTGATGACTCAGAAAATAGTGAAGGAACTGGTAATGGTCTCTCATTACTGGGGAACTAAGGCATTAATAAAATCTCTTGTAGTTCCTCAAGACACAAGAGGTTAACTTCTCTTGACTAGAAATTAAAGGAAATAAGATGTTCTTCCTCTTTTAGCTTCTGTTATGTGCTTGATGACCATGAAATATTGGAAGCAAATATGATGTGTTGGTTTCATAAAGGGATTAAAACCCTCATTATTATTGTAAGAATTGTGCTAAAGTTGCCTACGCTCTGCTTTGTGCTGAGAATGAGTGATGTGAATAAACTGCTGAAAGAGTTGTTCAGGCATATGGTATGACTAGTGAATATCCAGCAAGCCACCATACACAGTTACACATCAGTTTAACAAGGATTTGTACATCACCCTCACAAACATCTAAGATAATATTCAAAAATAAATAAACTACATAACTACAAACTAAATATTCTGTCACTTTTTAACTAAATGCTCACAGTGAAACTTTCATTATATTTCTCACTGTGTCGGCTACATATTCCCACCCAGTGAAGAACAGGGTGACACAGTGGCTGAAACTTGGCCCCTTTGAAGTCAGTGGGAGTTTTGCCATTGTATGGATTTGGGGCCATAAGTAAAGGGTGGTGTAATTTAGGTACTGAGAAGTATTTGGCTTTTCTATCATGCTCATTTATGATTTGTATTGACCCATGGTAGACCAAGCACCTGAAATGATCAAATCCATAACTTTCAACTTGCTTTTCCCCTCCTCTTTTTTTGATATGCTTCAAAATTGCACACATAGATTGCCCGGGAGGGTGTAAACAGGATGTCCCCTATTTATTAGCTCTTCCAACATTTGGAAAATAAATAGCTAAAATGATGTTTACTTGAAAGAAATCCCATGTAACTTGGGCCATGTCTTCACTACGAAGCTAAATTGGTGCTGCTGCAATTGATGTAGCGGCATTGATTTAGGGGGTTGGGTGAAGATGGGCTACATTGATGGGAAAGCACTCTCCTGTTGATTTTCTGTACTTAACTTACCTTACCCTTCTCAGAGAAGTCAGTGGGAGAGTTTTTCCCATCAAGACAGCATGGTGTAGACACGATGGTAAGTAGATATAGCTACATCGACTTCAGTTACGTTATTCACATACCTGAAGTAGCATAACTTAGATCGATTTACTGCAGTAGTGTAGACCTGGCCATAGATGCAAAGACCCCATAGACTGGCCACAAATCCAGAACCTTACTCTGTTTTCTAGAAAATGGATTTATGATTAGCAGCAGGCTTCTGTAAGATGGAGAGGTGGCCCCCTGTCTCAAAGTTAGGATCAGGATCTAAATCCACAAAGTTCTGTGGACTCCAAATCTGGGAATTGGATTGGCTTCATTAAAGAGAAAAAGCCCACTTGTGAGATTTGATGTTGGACAGAAGTTCCTCAAATTTCAGAGCTATTTTGTTTAAGGCCCAGCCCTAGTAAGAGCTATAAAGATATCATAGCATTAATTTGAATTTTGCAGATGTCTCTATTCAAATACCTTTCTGCTTTGTGTTTTGCCATTTATACAATATGAAGGAGCCACACAGGCACAGTGAGGTCCAAGTAACTTTTACATTAAATATATACAGTAGAAGATGCAAAGCCTAGCCACATATACACACTGTTGCTCTGCCAGGGTTCCGAAACATAGAAGACAGTGAGAGCCACTAGAGAGCTTGCAAACTATTTACAAGAAACTATCCAATTTCTATACACTCGGCTTTCCAGACTACAGGAGCTGCTACATGAAGGACATTAATGTTTACCTCTGGATGCAGTATACCTGTTTCTGGCTTCTACAGCTATAAAGCCTTCAGTTTCAGGTTCTGCAAATAATGGATTGGCATAGTGAACTGAAGACTGAAATAGTAGAATTTAGATGTGTATGTACATGACTTCAACACTTGTTTTTCCTTTGAAACCCAGGTATTAAATTTCAAGGGACTGATTCTCGCTGATTTGCATCTTGTGTAGTCATTCATACCTATACAAAGTGGGGGTAAAATGTTGCTTAATCGCAATGATAGCATGCTACACTCATTTTACACAGATATCAGGCTACATGTAATGAAAGGTAATGAGAACCAGGACTCTAAATTCTAACAGTTGCATCCACAATGATTGCATCTGTAGAATTGTGCCCTCAATTGATTGTAGACAGAAAGGTGGGCTGGGAAAGAATTAGAGGTGATTTTGAAAATTTGGCCTATAATATTTACACAAACTTCCTTTGGATGCTAAATCAACTTTGAAAGACAGAAAATGGTTTTAGAACCTTTTACAGAGTCACAAATGTCACCATTCAATTAGATGAAAGCTGCAATTGGTAAATAGACTTTGAAACATAAAATAACTTTTCTAAATGCATTTCAAAGTTTATACTTGGTGAGCGGTGCTATTGACCATAGGAAATTTTAGATTGCTGTGCTGGGAAATATTGGGATAGTTTACTTGCATGTCCATGTCACTTCAGTTCTGTGAATATAATTTAAGATCTGGTGACCTTTCTATCTCCAGTGCATCATGCAGAATAATGTTCTTGTTGTTTTCTGCTTGTTTTAAATAAAAAATAACTACTAACATGGCTAATATTAGCTAAAATTGACAGCTCCTGAATTTCAAAACAGCTTTCCTGCATATATCACAATCCCTATCTGCACCCAATGTTTATGGAAATCATGCCACTTTCATAAAATCCTCATTAAAATGATCAGACTTGCACCTAATAAGTCCATCTTCCTTACCATTTCCCTCTTAATTTCAAGTAATAGATCAGGTCTTTTCCTGACCCTTGATGTTCCTGTTGTATGCTACATACTCTTTATCTCTCCTAACTCATCTGTTATTGGGGGGCCTGGACACACACACTGTGCATCACAATAGGTGGAAATTTATTTTTTATTTTATACAGCAGACTCTGCCTATTAACTAAACCTATTTTTTAAATAAGCTTTTGGCCCCCTTCATATGCACTTTGATTTCCTTAAGGATCATGCCTTTTATAGCTTTAATTTTACAGTGAAAGAAGCCATTTATATCTGCATACTGCTGATCATGTGTTTAAAATAATTGGAGTGTACAGTAGAGAAAAATTGATGTTTGTATTGTTTAAAGAATATTAAAACTCTGGGGCAGACTTTTTTTTTCTGTTAAGTATACTTTGTGTTGCAGTAATGGCACAAAGTAGCCTTAAAGGGACCTAAGTGGCCAACTTGAGATCCCTTGTGGAGGGGGATATAATACCGGCATATGATTGTGGATATAATACCGGCATATTGGCTTTATGCCACCCCACTTTGCAGTCTTTGGCACAAGGATGTACCAGGGAGTGTCCTGGGGACAATTGTGACGTAAGCACAAAGATCAGGGCCTCAATAACTAAATTAAAGAGTGTCTCCAGATTTCAAGGGGCACTTTTATCCTGTGTTCTGCTTGGGACCCATATCTAAAATAAAAACCCATACCTTGTTTGTGAGGGTGAAATGGTCAAAATCGCTGTTTTTTCCATCTGAATGCAATGATATGTTATGTTGCTTCATATAATGTTATATTTTGTACACGCTGACATTGCAAAATTACATTGTCTTTCAAATAGAGACTGACTATCTTCTGCATCTTTTAACGTATTGTCTAAGTTAGATCAAATAGAGAAATATTGAGCCAGATTCACTGGTATGCTGCAGCTGATGCAAAATCAGCTTAACCAGACAATTCAGCTGTATTGTGTTGCTAGAGTAATGCAAAGCAGCCTGAGTGTGCCGGTGAAAGTGGCCCATCATTTTTAATTTCTGCAATTTATTATTTTGTAAACAAGCCCTGAGCAATATTCTCCAAAAATAACAGCAGCTGCAGCTCCCTGCCACACACACCATTTCCTTCAACTATGTCCTATAATACCTGTGTCTCATGAAGGGTGGCATTTTCCAAAGAGCGAAGCATTGACCTAACCGCTCATTGATTTCAGTGGGAACTGAGTTAGCCAACACTGGGCGCTTTTGAAAATCCCACTCAAAAGTAACAAAACAATGATTTTAAAAATACTGGGCAACATTTATTGTGTTTGTTTTGCATTATCCATCTAATCTACCCTACCTTTTGCTTTCTTTAACTTCTTGGGCACAGAATTGCCTTTTCCCATTAGTAAATTCATTCTTGATTTATCAGGATGCCAGATATCTGAGAACATTAACCTGTAATGCATTTTATAGCATGTACAATACATACTGTACCAGTGACATGCTAATGTCAAGGTTTTTTCTTAAATTTGTAATGCAAATGTAATCAAAGTTTTCAAAATGATTTCAATTAATCCTTAAAATGCTGGCATTTTGTGGAATGCCAGCCAAATTAATACTCAGGAGGCTGGATACTGTGTGTGAGCCAAACTTTCAAAGAGGACCCAACTCTTGCCTCCATTCATGAGCATGCAGAGCCTGTGCGTATGTACATTTTGAGCACTGACATCTTGTACACACTCACATGAAAGTGCTTTCTGAAAATTTTTGACTTGTAGATTTCAAGCCTTCAAAGAACATAACATAAGAATGGCCAAACTGGGTCATCCCAGTATGCTGTCTTCTGATAGTGACCAATGGCAGGTGCCCTAGAGAGAATGAACAGACCAGGTAATCATCAAGTGATCCATCCCCTGTCACTCATTCCCAGCTTCTGGCAAACAGAGGCTAGGGACACCATCTCTGCCTATCCTGGCTAATTGCCATTGATGAATCTATCCTCCATGAACTTATCTAGTTCTTTTTTGAAACCTGTTATCTTCTGCATCTTCTGGAATTAGTGTAATATTAGCACTTTTGAAGCAGGTTGGCCAGGTTAAAAGGCAGCATGTTTCTTTGTAACTGTATGAGGACTTACCTCAAGTTACTGCAAATGTCTAATTCATACCAAGTATGTTCTGAGTTTAAACACCCACGTTACCATAATCCTTAACACAGTGCCATTACAAAATCTCCTTTACATAGAGAAATAACTTTACAGTTAGGTCTGGCCATAATGAACAGAACAGTGAAGCTGCCTTCATATTTCATAAACATAAAATCCAATTCAGATTTGTCAAGTTCTATTAAAGTTTGTGAGCCCCCATTTTAAGAAAATCTGGGCCAATTTGATTTGTTTCATCAAAACTACATAAACTTCTCAGGGCTTTTTTTTTTTTTTTTTTAAACGAATCTATATATGAATTTGAACTAAACTCCTGGGTTTCAGTTAGATTTCTATATTCTAATCCCTGTGCACAGGCTATTTGAATTCATGTAATTGAAGCAATTTTACTAAGTTTTAGGATAAAATTGTGTGAAAATATTTTTGCTATTAGGATTATAAAAACTGCATGCTTTTGGGTTACTTTTTTGAAACTCAGTATGGATTAGCTGACTTTGATTTGTGATATTATTTTTGATTCCTTGGTTAATGGAAGCCACCCTATGAGGTCAGGAGGATTAGCAAAAACCAGCATGACTCATTTCTTCAAATGGGAGTGGCTGTGTTTTGTGTTCTCTATGAGCTAAAGTGGGGGCAGAAGGGTGGGGAGAAAAGGTATAAACCCATTTTCCCCCTTTGCATGGTACGTTGAAGATAATGGCTCACAGAATAGTCTGTGAGCCAAAGGTTAAAGATAACACACGATATTAAAATGTGGTTCTGCTCTGCAAAGTCACTGTAAAGATGACATTGAGGATGTACTGAATGAATAAGGAAAAATACAGTTAAGCAAATCCAATGTTCTCATTTTAAACATTTGCATTCTGTTTCTGAGCTGTCAGTGAACTGGGGGAAGCCATTCCTGCCCTGAATTATATCAAGTGTTCTGTACTGTTTTCATACTAGATAGCCATTAGAACTTTCCATAGGAACCTGGGGATGTTGCTACAAAGATGAATCACCCTTCCATTCCATTCCTGGATTGTGCAATGCATTGAAACATGTCTTGAGTTTCTTAACATGTTTTGAGCTTTTCTACTTTGTATGAATTAAATTTCCTTTGGAGCAGGGACTGGACCCTGATTCTCCTACATCCTGGGTGAGTAAACTAATCACTGGACTATAGAGTCCGTCTCTCTTGCTTGCTGTCTGGCTCAATGAATAGTTTATTATTTATTGGAAAGGTTTGGGAGGGGGAAGGAGAATGATATACTAATCCTGTGGTTGGGAAATTCCTCTGGGATGTGGAATACCCATATTTAAGTCCTTGTTCTGCCTGATTATTCTGAAGTAGTTATTCTGGTCTGCATCCCCATGTAGACAAGATACTGAAGCTTTACTGAAGCTTTTACACTATAAGCAGGTTCCATGAGGAGGGAAACTGTATCTAGTAAGGAGAAGCTAAGGAGAAATCCCTAACAGCTCAAAATCTTTCTGTAGCTGCTCCCAGCAGAGAGTCAGAAGGAATCAGACAAGTCTTGATTCATCTGTCCTCCACTGGGCTCACTATAGCTTGCAATTGCCCGTGCAACTTTTTGTGTTTAGGAAGTAGGATGAGGGAAAGAGGAGTTAAAAGAAAATATTTACCAAGTAGATTCTTCTCCTGTTGTGAATATCTATAGTGATTTTCATAAGTGGTTCTCAAAGTCGGTCTCCTGCTTGTTCAGGGAAAGCCCCTGGCGGGCCGGGCCAGTTTGTTTACCTGCCGCATTCACAGATTCAGCTGATCGCGGCTCCCACTGGCTGCGGTTCACTACTCCAGGCCAATGGGGGCTGCGGGAAGGGTGGCCAGCACATCCCTCAGCCCATGCCACTTTCCTCAGCCCCCATTGGCTTGGAGCGGTGAACCGTGGCCAGTGGGAGTCGCGATTGGCCAGACCTGCAGATGTGGCAGGTAAACAAATTGGCCCAGCCCGCCAGGGGCTTTCCCTGAACAAGTGGTGGACCAGCTTTGAGAACCACTACATAAGGAATAGTTGCTTCACTTTAAGGTGCATTTATTTATTTTATTACAACTATTGCATCACTGAGAAATAAAACTGAACCAAAGCTCCAAAGTAGTGCTGCAGAGCCTGCTGCTATGCTCTTCCTGCTGGTTTACAGCAGCAGTTTACCTTACCAAATCAAGAGCTACTATTAATTGATGTTGCTCAGTGCACAGATATGATAAATGTGTTGGTGAGGTAAAATAAAAGGATGGTTAAATAGAACAGGCATGCTAATATCAGCTCCACTCAAAATGAGAATAAAGATTCATATTTGTAAAATGAGAGAGGGCAAAAATCAATAAGTAGAAAAATATTTTCAAATATCTGTAAGGACAGTGCAAAGAAAGAATAAAACAAGAATTATAACAGTATTTTTTTTAAATAATGTTCTGAGTGACTCATGTCCCTGTGTAACATTATTATTTGTATTGCATTTTAGGAGTAGATGTACTATATTATAGCGGTACTGTTCCAAATAAATTCTAGAATCCTTATGTCAAAGAACTTAGAATGTCAACGTAAAGTGGGTGTTACTGTACAATACAACTCAAACCACACAATAGTGTGTGGTCTGTGTAGCTAGAATGATTGACAAAATATGCCTACCTGAAATTTACCCTTCCAGTTGTATTTGGAAGAGATTCCTTCTGTACTTGCTATGCTCAGTTACTCTTGATGTGTTTCACTCCAGAGCTGGCTACATTTCAGTTGTGGGTAAAAAGATTACTCTTTATTAATATTATACAAGAGACTTCTGCAAAAACTGCCTTGTTTGAGTGGGTTTATGCTATCATTGTTATAAAACAAATATGAAGGGACTGATACGATAAAATGGGTACAACAAGAAATAAATCCTAGCCTATCCTTGGGAAATTTTCTCATTGAAATCCTTATGCAAGTAGCCCCATTGATTTTTGGTGGGACTTCTGAAATGAGCAGATTATTAGAGTAAGATTTTTGTAGGATTATGCTCAATTTTTATGTCTATATGACTCAAAGTATATAAATCTACCCCTTATGCTTAAAGACATAAAGCCAACCACTAAATTCCTGGAGTAGGAAGAAATTTTTCGCTGCATCATGTTATGGCATCATTTGTGTTTGTCCTTTTCCAGTGTAAATGTGTATGTGTGTTGGGGGGGGAGAGTTAATCCATCTTTTTGAAAACTCAAGGCATTCGTTTTGTTAAGTTGTCATTACCCTAGGATCATCACCTATTACAAGTGATGAAGTGCTATAATTCATGTTTGTTTCCCTAACAGTAACTATTTCTAGTGATGAAAATATTCAAGAACCCATTCTTAGTGTGAAATGCTCAAAAAGCAGAGAAAAATGCTTTAAGGCTGTGAGAGAGAGCATGCTTATTGCAAAATTAGAACTGATACTAAAATTCAGTCTCTCAACATGGGAACAAATGACTTGAGCAGGTTTGCAACTGGAATAGTTTAACAGTAATGTTGATCAGGCTGCTCTTACTCTTTGCTGCAGTTTCTGTATCCGTTTAATGGAATCGCTGGCAACATTTTCTTCTTGTGGCTCCCATCCGTATTGTGGTACTTTGCTGCCCCATTAAAGTGAGTCAGCCAAACATCCTAGTGGTGTCTCTTCCAATAGAAAATTATTTCTTTTTCACTGTATAAATGGTATTGACCTTTCAAACAGCAGGCAGCAGTTCAAAGAAACTGACTGCCAAAAAGCTCCACACCTAGAAATTTTGATTAACTGTAGTCTGTTTCTCACGGTTCTGTAATAATTCTTATTATTGTTGGGGTTTTTAATTCCATTTCTTTCCTTAAAACCTACTCAGTAAGCACAATGATCTGCTGACTGCTGTTTCAAATTAGATTTGCCAAAGAACATAAATTCGCTGCTACATCTGCAGACTCTTTAATAAAAATTTAGACTGTCTTTGACATCAGTAGAGCCTTGAAAAGCATAGAAGAATAATAGTCCAAGATTGTTTTCTTACTCTCATCTGGAGTTTTGACTTCTCTTTTGGGGATTATTTTGTGATAACAGGTCAATAGGAGTGTGATTTCTTTATGATTTTAAAAGTATCTCTCTTCCATAAAAATACACTTTTGAACATAAGAAGATTTTTAAATATACTGTACATCAGAAGAGATTTCACTATTTTTGCTGTCTTTTTTTTTCCCTTTGCGGGAGCACTTAAACTTTGATTCTCCCTTTCCACGCTAGAAAGAAGTGACCTGAATTATTTTTGTAGTTGGCACAAAGTGGTTTATGATACTGTAATCAAAGAGAATTTTGTTCATGAATCAACATTGGCAAAAATGAAATGAATATCAATACTGATAATCATAATGTCAATCTTCCGCCAGAGTGATGGCTTCAGAAAGACTTCGTAGCTTCTTGGTAAGTTCCTAATCATTAATGTCAGAATGAACTGTTTCACCCACTGTTATGTTCAGGAGGCAGCCATTCTGAGTCATGTATTTAAAAATCAAGGCAGCAGCAATGATTTGCCTATATACTCAGTAATGTAACTTAACACTGGTGCATTAAATTCATACATACAAGGTCTATACACTGCTTTTATCCCACTTCAGACCTCAAAATAGAGCTTCAGTGGAGTGCACTTTGTGCCTATCTTCCATTAAAAAGGCAGGGACTGTTCAACCTAGGGAAAAAAATGACTGAGAGGGGTTATGATGGAGCTCTATAAAATCAGGAGTGGTGTGGAGAACGTGAATTGGGAAGTGTTATTTACCCCCTTTGCTTAACATGAGAACCAAGGGCCACCCAATGAAATTAAAAGGCAACAGTTTTAAAACAAATATAAGGAAGTACTACTTTATGCAACACACAGTCAACCTGTGGAACTCATTGTGAAGGCCAAAAGTATAGCTGGGTTAAAAAAATAATTGGATAATTTCATGGAGGATATGTTCAATGATGGCTATTAGCCAAGGAGGTCAGGAATGCACACTGTGTGCTAGGTGTCCCTCAGACTCTGACTGCCAGAAGTCAGGGCTGGATGACAAGGGATGGATCACTTGATAATTGCCTTTTTCTGTTCATTCCCTCTGAGGTGACTGGCAGTGCCCACTGTTGGAAGACAGGATACTGAGCTAGAAGGACCTTTTGATCTAACACAGTATGGCCATTCTTGTTGACTTATGTTCTATCTGCACTGGAGGGAATTTTACCCTAAATCTGGAAGGTCATCTAATTACCACTACTTGACCATTGTGGGTGATTTCAGTAGCTAAAGGACATAAGTCAGGTGTATTACAGAATACCCTATTTTTCATGTTAACTTTCAAATCAACTGTCTCTTTCTTGTGATTTAACAGTCCTATTAGTGTAGTCAACTGATGGCACTATTTCTGTGGTAGGTCTGTGAGCCTAATGAACCCTTCAAGGCTTTTTTCCGGTTCCCTCTGAACTCATCTCTGGTAGATAGTTACACTGTATAGAATCTGGGAAACATTTTCTTGACTGACACATGAACAATTTCCTATTTGCATACATGAAACACTCACCACAACTCATCAGTGTTCTGAAGAGAGTTGGTTTGTTATCACACTGAAATAGCTTTTCTGTGTTGGTCTGAAATCTTCTTAATACTCACTTATTTGATTTAATCTTTTAGATGTGTTCATGATCAGTGGGACATATCATTTCAAGTAGGCCCCTTGGAAGTGTGTTTCGATATGGAAGTATAATCAAAGATTAATCCTTGATTATCCTCATATTTATGTTTTTGACAGCTCAAATAATTCACCCTGTTCTCTCATCTGATCTTGTCTACCTTGGATTTACTCAGTACATCCAAACCCCCAGTGCTTTACAAAAGCTTGAACTTTGTATGTATTCTACAACTATATTGTGAACCATTATCAGAAAACACTTGATCAGGAATTAAATGTTTTGTAAAGATAGATTTCCAATGACAAATCAGTGTTTTGGTCCCAGGTATCTAGCAGAAAGATTCAAAGCAGCCGGGGTTCAAATAAATTATTCCTAAATAGTCTTTGCCTTCAAAGTAAAAGAGAGATTAGTGAAAACATTTGCCAAGGTATTTTTGTATTTGATAAGGATGTAATATGATATAAAATGTCATTAGCAATTTGTGTATTTATACCAGAAAATCAAAAGGCTTCTCCTTTTTCTTTTTCTTTTGCATAGTTCCATACTCAAATGTACTTCATGAATGAGATGTTTCTTTTTGCCTGTGGGCATTCATAAAGTATCATCAGCTCTGGGGATTTGTATCAACTCCTGTATTTTACCCACACAGACTGGGGGCAATGCTGCAGTAAGCATATGGTTTTGTTGTTCCATATCATGTTACATTGCTATGATCAGCTTTTTAAAAATGTCCTTTATTACTAAATATACTGCATCTAAGGTTTTACCTGGCACACAACTCCATGTACTGATTACCTTTTGTATCTCAACAGCATTCTTTGTTTTCCAGGAGATAATCTAGTCAAAATTTTTAATTATGGCTTCTAAGGGTCTTTGGTCAGTTTCAATTCCAGATTGTCTGCATTAATCATATATGACATATTTCATCTCCCCATACTAGGGATATATTTACTTGTCTGTCTGGGATGAAATGGTTTATCAGTTTGATACACTGCTCTGCAACAAAAGAAATTTGAACACTACCCTTAAGAACATAAGAACAGCCAGGCTGGGTCAGACCAAAGGTCCATCTAGCCCAGTATCCTGTTTTCTGATAGTGGCCAATGCCAGATGCCCCAGAGGGAATGAACAGGTAATCATTAAGTGATCCATTTCCTGTCGCTCATTCCCAGCTTCTGGCAAACAGAGGACAGGGACACCATCCCTGCCCATCCTGGCTAGGATGACCAGACAGCAAGTGTGAAAAATCGGGACAGAGGGTGGGGGTAATAGGAGCCTGTATAAGAAAAAGACCTAAAAATCGGGACTGTCCCTATACAATCGGGACATCTGGTCACTCTAATCCCGGCTAATAGCCATTGATGGACCTATCCTCCATGAATATATCTAGTTCTTTTTTGAAACCTGTTATAGTCTTGGCCTTCACAGCATCTTCTGGAATTAGTGTAATGTTTAGTAAGCATTTCTGAAGAAGGTTGGCCAGGATAGAAGATACAGCACGTTTCTTTGTAACTATATGAGGTTAACTTACCTCAAGTTTCAGCAAATGTCTAATTCATACCAAGTATGTTCTTGTTTTGACTTTCACAATATCCTCTTTCACAGTCATCCTGTGGAACTCTTTGCATTGTGTGAAGAAATACTTCCTTTTGTTTGTTTTAAACCTGCTGCCTATTAATTTCATTTGGTGAACCCTAGTTCTTGTGTTATAAAAAGGAGTAAATAACACTTATTTACTTTCTCCGCATCAGTCATGATTTTATAGATCTCAATCATATCCCCCTCTGGGACTTTTCAGCTGGGAAAAGAGACTATCTTATCAATTACTCCTCAGATGGAAGCCATTCCATACCCCTAATAATTTTTGTTGCACTTTTCTGAATATTTTCCAATTCCAATATATGTTTTTTGAGATGGGGCAACCATATCTGCATGCATTATTCAATATGTGGACGTGCCATGGATTTATATAGAGGCAATATATGTTCTGTCTTATTATCTATCCTTTTCTTAATGATTCCCAACATTCTGTTCGCTTTTTTGACTGCCGCTGCGCATTGAGTGGATGTTTTCAGAGAACTATGCACAATGACTCCAAGATCTCTTTCTTGAGTGGTAACAGCTCATTTAGACCCCATCATTTTTCATGTATAGATGGGAATATGTTTTCTAATGTGCATTACTTTGCATTTATCAGCATTGAATTTCATCTGTCATTTTGTTACCCAGTCACCCAGTTTTGTGAGATCCTTTTGTAGCTCATTGCAGTCTGCTTGGGACTTAACTATCTTGAGTATTGATAATCTGCAAATGTTTGCCACCTCATTGTTAACTCCTTTTTCGAGATCATTTATGAATATGTTGAATAGGACTGGTCCCAGTACAGACGCCTGGGGAACACTACTATTTACGGTACCTCTTTCCATTCTAAAACTGACCATTTATTCCTACCCTTTGTTCCCTGTCTTAACCAGTTCTCAATCCATGAAAGGACCTTCCCTCTTATCTCATGACTTTACTTTGCTTAACGCCTTTGGTGAGGGACCTTGTCAAAGACTTCCTGAAAATCTAAGTACACTGTATCCACTGGATGCCCCTTGTCCACATGCTTGTTGACCCCTCACCCCCCTCAAAGAATTCTAGCAGATTGGTGAGGCATGATTCCCTTTACAAAACACATGTTGACTCTTCCCCCAACAAATTATGTTTATCTATGTGTTTGACAATTTTGTTCTTGATTATCATTTCAATCAGTTCGCCTAGTACTGAGGTCAGGCTTCCTGGCCTGTAATTGCCAGGATCATCTCTGGAGCGCTCTTTAAAAATTGGTGTCACATTAGCCATCCTCCAGTCATTTGGTACAGAAGCTGATAGGTTACAAAGTTAGTAGTTCTGCAATTTCACATTTGAGTTTCTTCAGAACTCTTGGGTGAATACCATCTGGTCCTGGTGACTTATTATTGTTTTTAGTTTATCAATTTGTTCCAAAACCTCCTCTAATGACACCTCAATCTGCGACAGTTCCTCAGATTTGTCACCTAAAAAGAATGGTTCAGGTTTGGGAATCTCCCTCACATCCTCAGCCATGAAGACTGATGCAAAGAATTAATTTAGTTTTTCTGCAATGATCTTATCATCCTTGAGTACTCCTTCAGCATCTCGATCGTCTGGTGGCCTCACTGGTTGTTCTGTTTCTGACTACTTAAAACATTTGTTTTGCTATTACTTTTTGAGTCTTTAGCTAGCTGTTCTTCAAATTCTTCTTTGGCCTTCCTGATTATATTTTTACATTTCGTTTGACAGAGTTTATGATCCATTCTATTTTCCTCACTAGGATTTAACTTCCCACTTTTGAAAGGATGCCTTTTTGCCTCTCACTGCTTTACTTTGTTGTTTAGTCACAGTGGCACTTTTTTGGTTCTCTTACTGTGTTTTTTAATTTGGGATATACATTTAAGTTGAGCCTCTATTATGGTGTCCTTAAAAAGTTTCCATGCAGCTTGCATGGATTTCACTTTTGGTGCTCTACCTTTTAATTTCTAACCTCCTCATTTTTGTGTAGTCCCCCTTTTCTGAAATTAAATGCTACTGTTGGGTTGTTATGGTGTTTTACCTGCCACAGGGATGTTAAATTTAATTATATTATGGTCACTGTTACCAAGCGGTCCAGCTATATTCACCTCTTGGACCTGATACTGTGCTCCACTTAGGACTAAATCAAGAATTGCCTCTCCTCTTGTGGGTTCCAGGACTAGCCGATTCAAGAAGCAGTGATTTAAAGTGTCAAGAAACTTTATCTCAGAATCTCATCCTGAGGTGACATGTACCTAGTCAAAGTCAATATGGGGATAGTTGAAATCCCCCATTATTATTTATTTATTTATTTATTTATTATTGAGAGTTTTATTTTAATAGCCTCTCTAATCTGGTCAGGTGGCTGGTAATATATCCCTACTGCTACATTCTTCTTATTAGAGCATGGAATTACTATCGATAGTGATTCTTTGGTACAGTTTGGTTCATTTAAGATTTTTACTTAATTTGACTATACGTTTTCTTTCACATATAGTGCCATTCCCCCACCTGCATGACCTGTTCTGTCCTTCTGATAGATTTTGTACCCTGGTATTACTGTGTGTCCCATTGATTATCATCATTCCACCAAGTTTATGTTATCCCTAGTATATCAATATCCCCATTAAATACAAGGCACTCTAGTTCACCCATCTTATTATTTAGACTTCTAGCGTTGGTATACAAGCACTTTAAAAACTTGTCACTTTTTAGCTGTCTGCCATTACATGATGTAATTGAATGGGACTTTTTTTTCATTTGACTCTTTCTTATCAGATCCTACCTGTATTTTATTATTTTCCATTCTTTCCTCTTTACTAGGACATAGAGAATTTCCATTAATAGATCCTCTCGTAAGGGATGTCTCTGTCTGAACCACGTGGTCCTCTGCACCTGCCAGCTTTCTCCCAGCCCTTTTTTTAAAAACTGCTCTACAACCTTTTTAATTTTAAGTGCCAGCAATCTGGTTCCATTTTGGTTTAGGTGGAGCCCATCCTTCCTATGTAGGCTCCCTCTTTCCAAAAGTTTCCCCAGTCCCTAATAAATCTAAACCCCTCCTCTCTAAACCATCGTCTCATCCACACATTGAGTCCCTGCAGCCTGTCTAACTGTCCCTGCGCATGGAACTGGAAGCATTTCAGAGAATGCTAACATGGAGGTTCTGAACTTCAATCTCTACCTAGAAACCCAAATTTGGCCTACATGTAGGTACCTGTCATTGGTACCTACATGTACCACAACCACTGGCTTCTCCCCAGCACTACACATAAATCTATCTAGATGCCTTGAGAGACCTGCCTTTGCACCAGGCAGGCAAGTCACCATGCGGCTCTCCTGGTCATTGGAAA
The DNA here is from genome assembly GCF_020497125.1 of Mauremys mutica. Lineage (NCBI taxonomy): Eukaryota > Metazoa > Chordata > Testudines > Geoemydidae > Mauremys > Mauremys mutica. Next base: position 83,607,478 of record NC_059078.1, read on the forward strand.
CCCAGCTATATATGTTTCTAATGATTGAATTGCCCATTACTAATACCTGTCTCTTCCTAATAACTGGAGTTTCCTCCACCAGAGAGGTATCTTCAGTGTCAGAAGATACCACATCACCATCTGGAAGGAAGGTCCCAACTATGGGATCGTTTCCTCTGGTCCAGTTGCATGTTCTTCTTCTCTGAAAAAGCAGCAAAGATAATAAAGAGTCTTGTGGCACCTTATAGACTAACAGACGTTTTGGAGCATGAGCTTTCGTGGGTGAATACTGATACTTCTCTGAGACTTTCATCCTCCTCAACAGCACAGAGGCTGTCAGACCAGTTCTACTGTGTCCTAGAAAGTCTCATATTTGTTTCACCCTTTAATAAACTGAACCCAGTTCAGTTGTATCACGTCTTCAGCAGCCTAGCTATTGCCATTAATAAAGTGCTCAGAGCTGCTGCTATTTTCATTAAATACATTCTTTTTAGGAGCTGTTCTTTGTTTTTAATCCAAGCTGGCTGCTGCCTTTTTCACCCTCTAGTTTATCAGGGAATTTAATTGATTTAATAACTCCTGCAGCTATGTAAATGTCTACTGCGTTAGTCAGTATTAAAGACCAGATCCTCGACTGTGCTGGTTCCATTTCCAGAACAGAAGAGTGGGAGGATATAAATGGCTTTGCATCACTTTTATGCCTCCCACTTTCCCTTATTCTTGGGCTCGTTGAAGGCTGCTTTGGCCTGCAGCATAATGTAGAGCAGCCATGAGGCTGCACTACAAATTGTCCCTAGAGCCCTGTTTCAGAAGCCAGAGATCACTGAAGCATAGTGGCACTCTGACCATGCTTCCTTTGTCCAGCATGGAAGGAAGATAGAGACAGTTATGTGCTATGTTAGCTCAATAGTGCCAGAATATTCCTCTTATATTAGGGGAATCCCCAGGTAGTTGGTCATGCCCATTTTCTGGTTGCTGTAAAGAATCTGGTCAAATGACTGAAAGTATAACCCTTAATCTGGATTAGAGGCGAAAACAGTGTTGGATACATTACTCACAAATATCTAATCATCTCATCTCCATACTTGGATGAATAACTTAAAGAGAGAAAACAGTCAAATTCTATAAATATGTTTGTCAGATAAATTATCCAGTGAATATTTGACAATCTCTATTCTGGATCACTTAGTTGTCGCTCCTTCAGAATGATGGTGTTAGTACCTGCAACTGGGCAACACTGCTAAACTTTTTCTGTTACTATTTGTTTTTAATGTTTAATGAATTTATTTTGCTTGTGTTTGAACAGGTGATGTGAACACCCCCTGAAACACAACACTAATGGGAAGCACCAATCACCCCCAGAAAGCAGTGCTGCCAAGAGGGAGGGACTCCAGTTCTGTCACTGACATAACTGTAGAGAGAAACTTTTCACAATCTTCGCAGTGAACATTAAACATGAGGGGTGACAAAACAGTCGCACAAAATGCTTCATTAGGGATCCCTTGCCACAGATGGGAAGTTGTCTGAACCCATCTTCAGAAACTGATGCAACACCCACTGAAGTTAATGAGGGCTTTTCCTGCGAGGTAAATTCAGAACTGCTCAAGCACAAATTCCTCCCAGCCAATGTTGGCAATCAAATGAAGAGTTTTGACAAAGTGAGTCAGCATGAATACCTGACAGTTGACCATTGTCAGAAGAAGACACCCCATTTATGAATAGGGAGGACTCCATTCAGTAAAAATACTAAATTACACAGTTTCGGTCCTGCAGGGTCAGTGGTGGCTGTAGAGTCTTTCTATGGCAGGGTGTCTCTTGCACTGAGAATTATCTGCATGCATGTATTTGTGGGAGGGTGGTTCTCTATGCCACATTTGAATAGGGAAGTGAAGAGGTAGGGTTAGGATAACTTTGTTTCCCGTGCTTCATTGACAATAAACCTGGCCAGGCACCTTCACTACTAAACCAAGTCTTGTGGTCTTATTGGGCAGTTCGATTGGAGCCTGCTGCATGGGCTATCTGGCCAGAGCCAGTGCAGCATGCAGAGAGAATACACGCAGCCAAATATCTAACGACACAAGCCATCCACCAATTAATGAGGATTAGGAATAACCTGCCATGTAGGCAGATTATTGCATAACCATAAACTATAGTTACTACTTCTTTCTTTGTGAAGCCCCTCTTGAGATGGACTACTGATCTGACCAGATATGGCAATCTCTAGAGTTTGGGGGTGATTTGAGGAGGCGCTACTGGATCAGTGGTTTTGCAAATAATATGAGGAGCCCCACTCACTCTCCACCCATTCGCTCAAGAGGGGAAGTCACCTGATACATGGAATCCGAACTTCTCTGAGTTCCAGACATGCCGTGGGCCAGGCAGGCTGAGAAGATCATTTCATTTACTCTCCTGTGGTCATGTTAGGCTTAGTCCTTATGACTTTAAAATGCATATCTCCTGAGAAGAATGAGCTGCTGGTAGTGTGTGGGTTTTGTTTGTTTTTTTCAATCTAGCCATTCACAATAAGATTTAACTAGCTGCAAGCACTGCCAGTTTATGACCTGATATTCTTTCTGACACAAGTAAAACTGATTCTGAAGTCAAAAGCTGATTAGTAGTGATGCATGGGGCAGAATGGCATGTTACTTTTTTATCCTGGATATCCAGCAATAAATGTTGTGGCCCCCTAGCCCCAAAGGGACAGATAATACCGCTGGTCCTGCATAGTTTTCTAGAGGAGAAGATGAAGCAAGCTGGTTCCTCCACACCTCTATGTATCCACACAGGAAGAAGCAATAGTTTTTCTGGCTGCACTGGGGAGTATGAGCAGGGACAGTGGGTAGCTCTGCCAGAATGAGCATGGTCTTAGCCCACCCCTCCCAATATACCACCAATCACTGAAACAGGATCTTAGGGGGAGAGTGCGCCTGACATTTCTAACATTGTGTAGCAAGACAGACTACAAATCCTTTTTTCAAGGGAGTCATCATGATTTACATAGTCATAATCCCTCCCTTAGTTCTGTATGGGAGCACAGGGAGCTCTCCTTCCACAGTCTCTATAGTGCACAAAAACATAATTTAATCCTTGGAAAATAGGTAGTATAACAAGATACCTTCTTTATAGTACTGTTTTCTGACTAAAGCCATACTTTGCTCGGTATTTTTCAACTTGCTTTATGCCTATAATAAGAGCTTATTATGGTTCTTATTTTTAATGTCAAACACACCTATATAATATATGTTTAAGTTTCATGGGTTATCACTTGAATACAGAATAAAAGTGCATAATCACATACTCATTTCTGTATAAAAAGATAAATCACAACATAAGTGGCTTTAATAGATTAAAAAGTTGGAAACGATATAATTTTTAAAGGTGTTCTTTTTATACAGGATATTGCTATGTAGCATAATGTGAAATATAAATTGTCATCCTTTTCAGGTATGAAGTTTTTAAGGCTCTTGGGCTTGTGATATTTAGGGGATTTAAGTGGTCAGTAAATTCCTTCTGCCATGTTGGATGATGTAACTGGATTCTTTAAAAAAAAAATACCCTCTGGAACAATGTGAGGCTTTATTGGTAGAAAAAAGACCAAAGTACTGACTGATTTTTAGTGTGATGTCAGCATCTCAGAGGGTCTTCTTAAGGACCTGATCCTGCAACTGACTGAATACAAGCAGACTACTTAGCTCATGCAGAGTCCCATTGACTTAAAGCAGTGCTCCATATGGGCATAGCATTTGGCCTGTATGCAACAAGCTGCAGGACTAGGTCCTCAGTACACGTTATATAAATTTATATCATACGTCAGAAATATTGCTGTTTTTCCCTCATCCTCCTGTGATCTTGGAGGACAAAATTCACCCTGGTGTCACTTCAGTGAAACTCTAGTAGGTTAAAATTCATCGGGGAAGCTAAAGAAGTCCAGGCTTCTGTAGTCTTCTGCAGCATGAAAGTTTCACCATCTTAGAATCCTTCAGACTTGCACCTTCATATGAATGTGTAATTTACACTCCTTACCCATGGCTACTGAATTTGTCCCACTGAATCAAAAGAGTTTATACTGGTGTAACTTGCTTGCTGGCTAGAAGAGAATTGTATTATTTATTTTGATTGTGGCAAGCGCTTCCTGAACAGAGATAATCAGGAAAAGTAACACATAATAAAAGTATCCATATCCTTCTCCCTATTGCCTTGGTTCTATATGCATAGTTGTGAAAATGAGGAGGATAAAGAAATTAAAAAAAAAACAAAAAAATACCCATGATCTATCCAGATATCAGCATAAAAATCCTAAACAGCCACATCAAAGATGTTTACCCATATTGGTTTATTTTTATTAATCTTAGCATTCTCTTTCCATTTTCCAAACTCTCCTATTTTTGTCTGTTCTCTACACTCCTCATGTTTGACTAAATTGAGACTGAAAGCTCTTTGAAGCAAGGACCATGGATGAAATCCTGGCCTCATTAAAGTTGACTGTGACATTCCCATTAACTTCAATGGGACCAGGATTTCATCCCATGATTTTATTTATCACACACCGTGCACATTGATGGTGCTGTAATCTCTCCTTGCAAAATTGTAGCTGTTGGGATACTTTTCCCAAGTCAGGTGAGAATGAAAAAGTGAACAGAAGGACCTAACCCAAAGTTCAAGCACCCAGGAAGTAAGAAGTAACTGATAATCTACCCATTTCTTAGACTTTTACTTTCAATTTCATGTTTGGGTCATCTGTCTTTCTGAATTTCAAAATTAAAAACTAGTGTATTATAATAGAGGATCCTTGTCTAGAATTATAATTACTGAGTTCCAGCAGTGTGCTTCATTACGCTAAGATGTTTATATCTTAACAAATATATAAGGTTGTTACAAGGAAGAGGGCAAAAAATTGTTCTCTTTAACCTTTGAGGAGAGGACAGGAAGCAATGGGCTTAAATTGCAGCAAGAAAGGTTAAGTTGGACATTAGGAAAAACTTCCTCACTGTCAGGGTAGTTTAGCACTGGAACAAATTGCCTAGGAAGGTTGTGGAATCTCCATCACTGGAGCTTTTTTTAAGAACAGGTTAGACAAACGCACCTGTCAGGAATGGTCTAGTTATTATGTAGTCCTGCCTTGAGTGCAGGGGACTCTCGAGGTCCCTTCCAGTTCTATATATCTATGATCATTGTATGTTAAATCTTCTGTTTGTAGTTAAATAGGTAGGCTGTATTTGTATTCTTTCTGATTCTATAATTGTATGTTGTGTTATGGGGATTTGTGATCAATAAACAGTGCAAAGACAAACCAAAGTTTTCATGCAGCAGGAAACAGTACTAGGGAAGATGAAGTTGTACATGTTTGTGCATATTATATAATATCCTACAGTGTATGACTTCTTAATAGTGACCACATTTTAAATTTATTATTAGTGATATCAATTAATTAAACACTACGTAAAAAACAAGGGCATGTTAACACAGAAAAAAGCATGCAGTGTAGCATGTTCTTGAACATTAGAAAGGACATTAACTCTATAGGGCAAATTAATATTGATACGTATACTGAAACACGAATGCATTGGAGAAGGCTGAATATGAGAGAGGCTCTTTGCCAGCAGTTTATAATAATAATAATGGGAAGATATACAAATGTTGGCTACATCTTTTCTTAAGCTCAGCAAATACCATTGCCCAGCATGCTTATTCCAGCATGGTTAGATCACCCCTAAGAAAAATATAGTGCCTCCAGGACTGTTGCTCAGATATGTTCCTCCCCCATGGATGTCTCAGGCACTTAGGACCTACAATATAGGACTAGATTGTGTAATTTACACAATGGTTGGGAGCCATATTGCCCCAAGGCAGCCCTGCAAGATACTGTGCCAAGGGAATTACTGTCTCTTGCAGAGCTGCTACATGGAAGTCTCAGCACTCTGCCTCAGATCTACTGGATAGTATGGGGGGAAGCAGGGCATAGACCCATCCCCCTTCTTGCCCTTCTCCATGCAACTTGCTCCCTGCCACAGCAAGGAGTAAGCAATCCCTGCTCATAGGGACTGCCATTGTAATCTGCCTCTGTGCCTATTCTTTTTCTCAGTGCAGGTCTTAATGTGCTGAATATAGAGCCAAATACAAATGTAGTGCTCAGATGTGCATTTGAAAATTTTCATGTTTCAAGAAAGAGAAAATGGCTAGCCTTTATCCTCGTGCAAAGGAATGTATCACCACACACTGGCAGTCAAAGAGCCCAGTTAGCCCAGTTGGTGGTAGCTGGAGGGGGGGATAGCTCAGTGGTTTGAGCATTGGCCTGCTAAACTGAGGGTTGTGAGTTCAATCCTTGAGGAGGCCATTTTAGAGAATTGGGGTAAAAAAACCAATAACCTGTCTGGGGAGTGGTCCTGCTTCGAGCAGGGGGTTGGACTAGATGATCTCCCTTCCAACCCTGATAGTCTATGATAGGTAATTAAGGATTAGACCCAGTTGAGGAGAACCAGACTGGATGATAGCTATAAAGTAAGGACTACAGGGTCAATAGGGGAGGAGAGATGCAAAGGGGAGCCTATACCTTGGGACTGGCCTTGAAGGGAGAGGGCAGCAGAGGTGAAGGGGTTCCAGGCAGCTGCCAGAGAGGCTGGGAACCACCCTGAGAGAGCTTCTCAGCAACAAAGCAAAGCTGCACAGAGGTGAAGCTCCAGGGAGAGATGATGTGCAGCTCCATGACAGGTGCCTCCAAACAAAGGTAGGCAGTGAGGGGGACCTCAGAGACAGACCCTAGCTGCTTCTCATAAGAGCTCTGGGCTGGAACCCAGAGGGTAGGGCAGGCCTGGGTTCTCCAACCATCCCCTCACAGGTGGGAGACGTATGTGAGTGAAGGGGCAAGGACTATTGTGCCCAGATCGGGTACACGATCACTAAGGGAATGTCACCAGTGAGAATTAGTGTGCAGCAAGCCAGGGTGTAAATCTACAGCACACTAGCTTGCCATGCATTAACAAGGAACAGATTGCCAAGGGCCTGAGTAGCTGTCAGCTGTTATGTCAGACAGAAGTGCTATTATGCCCAGCCGTGAGGGGGTACACCAGCCAATGACATAACCTTCTATGCCTCCTCATACAATATCACCCCTCAGGTTGTCTTGTTACCCCCAAATAACTATCTGCCTGCCTATGAGAAATGAAATTAACTGTTAATGAAAATTTCAGGTACTGATACATCAAAAAAACTTCAGGTTTGGCCAGAGACTAGCATGGACAGAAGTTCAAGATGATTCATGGGAGGACAATGGACATTCTCTGTACTCAGGCACAACTCCCACTCAAGGGAATTAAGAATTCTAGGCTCAAGGCACAATCTACACTGTCTTCTTCGTATTTAAATACAATAGATCAAATTAAATCTAACATTTACAGCGTGGCCAATAGTCAGATCTAGGTGCTCTACACAACAGTTACTCTGCAGTCCCTGTCATTGGCAAAGTTAAAAGGGCTCAGGAGCTGTATACATTTTAATGGGCTAGATCCCCAGCCTTGTTAAAATTTGGTTTGTGCTACTCCACAGGTGCAAAGCAGAGCTAACACTGTCTTAAGGGGCCAGCAGAAGCTTCCAATTGAATCCTAATAATATAGCTGCCCAGTTTTCGGTCATGTCCATCATCATGCTGGTGATGAGGGTATGAGAAAGGAAAAGGAAAGTGCTATTACTTCTCTGAGGTTTTATCTTCACTGACAATGGAAGGAGGGTGTGTGGGTGGCAGTGGGGTTACTGAGCGATAAGTAGCATGCATTAGTTATCTCACTGTAAAGTCTTAGTGGACACAAGGGAATTGTAGGTTTTTTACTACAGTGTAGCTAGATGAGGCCAGTACTATACCCACTACCCATGGCTGACCTTGTCTAGTTTACCTCACTGTGCCTTGTGTCTATGAGGATTCCACAGCAAGATAGCTAATGCTGAGGCTTCCAGGGTGCTGATACTACTGACGATCATGCAGGGGTGAAAGTAATATTAATCTCTTACCAGTACAGGGGCTGGCTCCAGGCCCCCAGAAGGGGTGGGGTGGGGGAGGTCAGCTTCCACCATCCGCTCTGCCTGGCCTGCACTGCTCGAGGCCCCGGCGGTGATTTAAAAGGGCCTGGGTTCTGGCTGCTGCCGGTACCGGTGGCGGCCGGGAGTCCAGGGCCCTTTTAAATTGCCAGCCCCAGGGCAGCTGCCCCTTTTGCCCCCTCTCCCCACCACCATCATTGGCCCTGCAGGTAGGGTCCTTACCGGCAGGGCTGCCAATGGGGGGCGCAAAAGGGGCAGCAACGTTAAAGTGCTGTGGCGGCAGCCATTTAACGTCGGCTGCATACGGGCTGGTACCGGCCTGTACCGGCCTACTTTCACCCCTGCTATCATGCTGACTGATATTGTCTGATTCCTTGTACTCCCACATCTTCCTGTAAGAGAAGGTATAATAGATGGATATACTTTCATTCAAGCTCTTGGAGTGGGGATCCCCATTTTGTTCTGTTTTTACAGCTCCTAGCACAGTGGGGTCCTGAGTCATAACTAAAGCTTCTGGGCACTATGATGGTGCAAATAATAATTAATACCACAATTTAGATACCCTGTTGTAAAAACGTACTTTTTTTAGCAGTGACGACAAAGCCTAAGTCACTTCTAGGGCCCTGACTGCTGGCCCTAAGATCAGGGGGCTGCTTAGGTAGCTTAAAGCCACCTTTGCTGCCCTCCTGAGTAGTACTTAGGGTTCTAAGGCTCTGACCCAATATTTAATTTTGAAGTGTTTCTAGTTTAACCCTATTAATATTTTACCACTGGAAACTCAGGAGCAAAATAATATATGAGCTAATTAAAATGTACATTTTGGAGGTTTTAGGGAAAGTCACAGTAAATGGATTCACTCGTAAACAGTTATTTTATCGTGTGGTATATAATGTTGTGTTTATAGAGTGATACTGTAGATTATAGTATGTGGGATGTGAGCCTCATTTCATCATTTTCCTGCCTTCATCAATTCTTTCAAGTTTGCCTTTATTTTTTAAAAAACCTTTTTTTCTATAGGAAAAGTCACCACTGGCCCATTTGTGTCTTCCAGGATGCTTGTCATCACCCTTACTCACCAATTTATTTCTTTGGGATTAGAGAAAGAATGTTAAGTTTAACAGGAATTTTTAATAAAGAAGCTACAGTTCTTAGCGAGTCATCAGCAATGATGCACCCAAGACCTGATGTGTAGATCAGAAACTTTGCATGGTAAATGCAAAGTTCAGTGGATCTGCACACATTTGTACATCTGAACATGATGGGCCAGATATTGTTCCCCTGTCTCTCCGTCCCATTCCAGCTACTTTGCATTGTTCTATTATTATTTATTTGTATTATCATAACACATAAGAGCCCTAGTCGTGGATCTGGACCTCGTTGTGCTAGATGCAGACACAGGACAAAAAGATGGTCCCTGGCCCCAAAGAGTTCACAATCTAAGGTATAAGATAGGAGATAACAGAGGGAGACAGAGAGATGGAGTACAAGGACACAATTATACAATATTAGTCAGCAAGCATGATAGGTAGTGGCATCAGCACCCAACTATTAATCTTTTTGTAGGCATCATGGAAAAAGGAGAGTTTTGAAGGGGGGCGGGGGTTGAAGCAGGCGGATGTTTATGTGGAGTAGCATATGGCAGCTTGGGAGACAGCATGAAGCCCTATGTGATAAGTTGACAATTTATCCAATGTAGGAGAGACCTCAGCTGGTGTAAAGCAGAGTGGCTAAACTATAAGCCAGATGCCTTCTCAGTATGGGGGCCGTGGGTGAAAGGGGGCATGCCTGTACTTTATTAGTTCTCAACTAGCATTCTCGTAGATGGCAAAGTCAGCTGGTGTAAAGCAGTGCAATCCCAAAACTGTTCCTACTTATTCTGTTGAACTGGCCTGCCAGAGGTGCACCATTAGACTCAAAGAGGTGCAACTTGCGCCCTGACTGGCCCTACCCTGAGATCAGCTCAGGGAATTCTAAGGACTGTTGTACACTACAGCTTACTTCAGTCACAATTTGTTTTTGCAGCCTCTGGAAATGTTGATAATTTTGAAACCTTTTTCATAATGCATATTGAGCTGGGCTTGATCTCACTGTTGAAGTCATGTGGTATTTCTTCTGATACACTGATTGGCTGGCCCAACCCCATGAGATCATGAAGGTCAGCAGGACCTATCACGAGCTATTTTCTCAAAGGGACTGGCTGCAGTTTGTGTACTTTCTCTGAGCCAGTCAAAAGAAGTCTCCTTGCTAGTTTTCTGGGGCTTGAGCCTGGGGATTTCTCTTGAGCCTGTTGGAAAAAGATTGACTTATGCGTTTCTCAAGATCCTTCTAAACTGGAGTAAAGAGCAGTTCCCAACATAGGCTCTGCAATGTTCCTGGATATACTGTGGAGGGAAGGGATACTTACAGTTGCTCATACCCAAACTCTATCATACTCTGAGGGACACTGATCTTGTCTGGTAACTTTCTAAGTCATCTCCTCACCAGAGAGGACAGCTGGCCTGTCATTTTTGAAAGAAACTGAGGGGAGGGGGAAAGATCTGTCCTCTAGTCCCACTTCCACCCAAGAATAAAACTGCCATGTCCCAGTTGTGAGGAAGCTTGTCAGGGGATGGTCTGCACTGGGAAGGGGAATTGCTTGGGGATGGAAGCCTCAGAGCCTTGTGGTTGCTTTTATAGATATGGGTAATTCAAGTTTTTAAGATGTACCATAGCTGTAAAAGTATTTGATTCCTCAACAGGATTTCATTGTAAGATGAGAAGAATCTGTGAAAATTACAATAAAAAATATACATAGCTGAGGGGGCCACTTTAATACTAAAAATGATACTGTACATATTATAACTACAGAAAATGTTGAGAAGCTTGTGTGCTGCAAGTATTCTCTGCAGATGTCTAGTTATATAGATATAGCTGCAATGACTTGTATATGTCTAAACCTGGTTTATTTACTGACTATGGATTGTGAATATTTTAATGCCCATTTCTTTTGGTACATATGGGGACACTGCTGAATGAGTAATTTCAAAGTGAGCATCCAGAGTGCATGCTACTTCAATACTTGGTAAATATTTTCTCATTGTAATGTATAGTACTTCAAAACACATCTGATATTAGCTGATGGTAAGAAAAGCAGCATTTTAGGAAGTAGCTTTCTATTACAACATGATGTAGAATCTAATTTTTGCATAATGGTGTTGACCAGGAGTTAAGAGAAGAAGTATTTGTTAGACCTGAAAATTGGATGCAGTTTTCACCTTTGCCAGTGAATGAAAACAGAAATGTGCTCTCTACATCTGTGCTGGAGAATAACGAGTTGTACATCATTTTGAATAGTGCCCCTAAAAAGAACACAAGAGTCTGCAACAGTTTATGGAGGTAGTAAAAATTAAGGAGGCATTGAAGGTGACGAATATCAATCAGTCATCTTCTGGCATTGATGTGTCTGTGCCAGTTTGACAACAACCATTTGTACTGAATTGCTTTAATGAAGAAAAGGCAATGATTTGGAACCCTTCAGTAGAAGATGCATTTGCAGCATACCAGTCATCCATTTTATGTTAGGAATTTCATTGTAACAATTTTAGACATGTGCAAAGTGGTGCAGATATAAATGTTTTAAATTATGAGGTCAGAGCATTGATTTTATTTGCTGCCATGAGGTTTCCAAATCTCATTTTTGTATTTACCAAATCTAAGCTACTGTACTCTCCATTTAATATTGATAGCTATTATTATCAAGGGGTAATCGTTTTGTTAGAATATATTCTGTTTATTGTAAATGAGTGTACTTGCAGTATTGCAGTGTGTCTAGGTAATATTTAAAACTAAGAGTCCACATATGTGAACTACCTGAATTTTAGAGTGGAATTTGGAGACAGAGTATTAGATGCTGTTTATATAATACATTAAGATACAGAACACGTCCTCTTCCTCACCTCTGAAAAAATAGCATGTGATTTGTCATGTTGGTCCATGGTAACTAGAGACATTCATTCTGAAGGAAACAATGGCAAATGGAACTGACAACTTATGCCAACCCTCTGCACTGCAATCACTTTATCGCCTGTTAATATGGAAGATGATGTGTGTTCCCAGCAGGGCCGGCTCCAGACCCCAGCTCGCCAAGCGCGCGCTTGGGGCGGCGTCCCGCGGGAGGGCGGCAGGTGGCTCCGGTGGACCTCCCGCAGGCATGCCTGCGGAAGGTCCGCTGGTCCCGCAGCTCCCGTGGAGCATCCACAGGCATGCCTGCGGGAGGTCCACCGGAGCCGCGGGATCAGCGGACCCTCCGCAGGCACGTCTGCAGGAGGTCCACCGAAGCTGCGGGACCGGCGACCGCCAGAGCGCCCCCTGCGGCGTGCCGCCCTGCTTGGGGCGGCGCAAATCCTAGAGTCACCCCTGGTTCCCAGTGGTACGTAGCACCAATACAGACAAGTGAGAAACTGTGAGATAGCTAAAGAATAGTGCAAGGGCAAAATTCATATGGTAAAATAAAACAAAGGGTCATCCATCGAAAACTGCCATCAATTCTTACAAATCACACAAGGCAGATAAAAATGACACTTAAACAACCAGAGCAGGCCCATTAAAAATGCAGTCTGCAAGTAACCATCTTAATGGCTTTATAAAAAACCAAATCTCAAAGAAATTTGATATCAAATCCTCAGGTCCTTACCTAGTTTTAGGGGGTCATGTGTAGGCAACAGCTAGAGGTCTGCATGTATGGAGATGGCAGGTCAGGAATTGGAGGGAGCATGATGCGATGAAACTGGCTAAGCTCCATTAGATTCTCCATTCTCACCAATCACAGGGCAAATCAGAGCTAGTTCTAGGAGTCTGACTGGGGCAGGATTTGGCCTTCTAGTCTTAAGTTTGAGAGATGTGTTTGTCTGGTTGTGTGTGTACATGTAGGTGTTAACATATAAAAACATATATATATTGTGACAGACCCAGACCAGTATGGTACAGGAGTCTGGTCCTATTAGTATCCAGGAAGTGGGCGGGCAAAGCCCGCCCACTGCTAAAGGACCTCCCCCCAGCCTAAGGGGAGGATCCACAGGTCCGGAACACCAACTAAGTACGTGGGACAACCGATGAAAAAAATAGGATCGGGAGTGAGATCACAGGGCTAAACGAAGGGAACCTGATGGGGACACCGAGCAGAGAACCCCGGACAACGCCCACTGCTCCTCGAAGGCGTCAAGGGAGCCAGTGGACGCTGCCCAGAGGAACTCTGCCCGGATGCGTGAACGGACGGAGGAGCGGAAATAGACCCCACAGTCGCAGGAAATCCCGACGGCCAACCTCCTCTCCCTGGTTTTATAGATGGCAAGTTTGGCCAGGGCCAAGAGGAGGTTGACAAGGAGATCCCGCGACTTCGTGGGGCCACGGATGGGGAGTGCATAGATAAACAGGTGAGGGGAAAAGTGCAACCAAAAACGCAAGAGGAGAGCCAAGAGGAGCCGGAACAGGGGCTGCAACCTGGCGCACTCTAAATAAACGTGCGCCAGGGTCTCCTTCATGCCGCCGCAAGGGGCAGGTGTTGGGGACAAGGGTAAACTGCGCAAAGTACACGCCCGTGCTCACAGCCCCGTGAAGGAGCCGCCAACTGACATCCCCGGCGGGCCTCGGGACCAGGGCAGAATACAGGCTGGCCCACCGGGGCTCCTCACCCTCGAGAGGTGGCAGGAGGTCCCGCCATTTCGTATCGGGGCGGGACGCGAGGGTGAGGTAGTGAAGCATGTGAAGCACGAGCGTGTACAGATGTTCTCTTGGCGTGGTCAGGAACAGAACCGGCTGCAGATCGGGCAGCCGGCTCGCCGTGAAAGGGTCGATTGGGTCCACGGGGCAGAGGCCCGATAAAAAGGTCCACGGGGCCTGGGGTGGAAGGTGGGCGGGGCGTGCCCTCTCGCAGGACCCGGTCAAGGTAGGCCCGAGCAGCGGGCAGTAAAGCAGCCTTCACCTCCTGAAGTACGCACCGGGGAGTATGAGGGCTGGAGAGCCCCATGCGCTGAGCGAGCGTCAGGGGATCCAGCCAGTCTCCCCGGTCGTAGTCCAGGAGGTCTCCGACCCTGGTGACTCCTGCCAAGACAAGCCTCTGGTGCACCGCGGGGGACTCCGCCACCTGCACACGGAGCTGGAGGTTGTGTAGCAGGGGCTCCGCGAGGAGGTCAACCCACACGGTGGCCGCCACGGACCTGGTTATCGAAAAGAGCTTCCAGGTCCGGAGGAGGTCTTGGTAGAAGACCGGCAGCCCGGAGAGGTCTCGCGGAAGACCTCTCGGATGGAGATAAAAGAGCTGCCGGTCGTATCGGAGCCCTCGGAAGCGGCGGAGGAAGGTGTGCGCCAATACGCTCCACGCCGGACTACCTGCACCATACAGGAGCCTCTGCAGGGCCTGGAGGCGGAAGACGTGGACCTGAGTGCGCAGGCACTTCAGGCCCTGCCCCCCCTCCTCCAGGGGCAGGTGGAGGACCCCTGCAGAGACCCAGTGCGTTCCTGGCCAGAAGAACTCCAGAACCGCCGTCCGGAGGTTGGCCAGGAAATCCGGGGCCGGGACCAGGGTGTTGAGCATGGACAGGACTAGTTGATTGAGCACCAGCGCCCTCCCTCGGAGAGATAGGCACCAGAGTAGCCCTGTCCATTTCCGGAGCCGCACCCTCACCCCGCCCTCTAAACCATGCCAGTTCTCCAGCAGAGACGGATGCGTGGCAGAATCGTAAACGCCGAGATAGAGCAGCGGACCCGCGCTCCACCGGATGGCCTGAAGCGTGGATGGGAGGGAGCTCGCCTGCCACCCGTCCCCGACCACCAGGCCAGAGCTCTTGACCCAGTTGACCCGGGCGGAGGAGGCCGCTGAATAAATGGCCTGGCAAGCCTCCACCCGCACCAAGTCGCCCGGGTCCTGGACCACGAGGAACACATCATCGGCGTACGCCGACAGGACCAGCCGCAGCTCCAGCTCCCGGAGCACCAACCCCGTCATCGTCCGACGGAGGAGACAGAGGAAGGGCTCGATCGCCAGAGCGTACAGCTGACCCGAGAGGGGACACCCCTGCTGTACTCCTCGCCCGAAGCTGACCGGCTCGGTCAGGGTCCAGTTGAGCCTGACCAGACACTCCGCGGAAGCGTACAGCACCTGGAGAAAACCCACAAACTGGGGTCCGAAGCCAAACGCTTGCAGAGTGCTCAGGAGATACCCGTGGTCCACCCTGTCGAATGCCTTCTCCTGATCCAGGGACAAGAGGGCGAACGACAGACCATCCCTACACCCTAATTCCAGAAGGTCCCGGGACTGTGTAGGTCTGATCCGGGTGGACCACGTCCGCCAGCATGGACCCTAGCTGCATCGAGATGGCCTTCGCAACAATTTTGTAGTCCGTGCTGAGGAGCGAGATGGGACGCCAATTCCGTAAATCGCGGCGGTCCCCCCTCTTCGGCAATAAGGCGAGCACGGCTCGCCTGCACGAGAGAAGGAGGACCCCGCCCCGCAAAACTCTGCCCAGACGGTGACTAGGTCTGGGCCAAGGACGTCCCAGAACACACGGTAGAACTCCATGGTCAGCCCATCCATGGCCGGAGATTTATTGGTGGGCATGCGACGGAGGGCTTCCGAGAACTCGGCCAGAGTGAGAGGCAGCTCTAGCCGGTCCCGGTCGCCTGCGCTGACCGTCGGGAGTCCGTCCCAGAGCACTCTGCAAGCATCAGGATCGGTCGGATCCGGGGAGAAAAGAGCCGCATAGAAGGCCCTGGCCCTCCCGCATATCTCCGCCGGATCCGTGAGGGGGGTGCCGTCCTCCGCCAGGAGGCAGGTGACGTGCTTTTTGGCCCCCCTCCTTTTCTCCAGGGCGTAGAAGAAGCGGGAGCCACGATCCATCTCCCGAAGGAGGCGGATGCGGGATCGAACAAAGGCATCCCGGGCTCGATGATCCTCGAAGGCCTGGAGCTCCTCCCGCTTCTCCCGGCACGCTCTGCAGAGGGATGGATCCTTGGGGCTGGCAGCCAGATGCCTCTCCAGCTCCAAGACCTCCCGTTCCAACTGCCCTATCGCCGCATCCCTCCGTCGGCTGGCGCCCCGGGTGTAGTCGCGGCAGAAGAGCCGGGCGCACACCTTCCCCAGGTCCCATCATCGCCACGCCGAGGGAAAGGCGCGCCTCTGCCCTTGCCAGGCCAGCCAGAACTCCCGGAAGGATGCCACGAAGCCCACGTCCTCCAGCAAAGTATTATTAAAGTGCCAATAGGCCGGCCTCGGCCTCTCCGCGCAGAGAAAGGCCGTCACGATGGCAAGGTGGTGATCCGAAAAGGGGGCCGGCCGAACACTGGAGGAGTGGGCTCGTGAAAGGTGGAAACGTGACAGGTAAATGCGGTCCAGCCGGGATTGGCGCGACCGATGGGCCTCCACCCGGACGAAGGTGAACGTCGAGACATCGTCCGGGTGGTGGTCGCGCCAGACGTCCACCAGGGAGTGGCGTTCGATGATCTCCCGGAGGACGTCCGCTGCGGCCGGGCAATGCTCGGTCCCCGAGCGGTCCCGTTCCTCGAGGGTGGTGTTAAAGTCCCCGCCCAGGACCAGGCACTCACGAGGATCCAGGGAGCCGAGGAAGGCGGACGCCTGCTGATAAAAACGCAACCTCTCCAGGCCCGATGTCGTGGCGTAGACGTTGACGAGATTAACCTCAAGCCCCTCCATGCGGACCCGGAGGTGCAGCAGGTGGCCCGGCACAGCCTCGGCGACCCCTAGCACCTCGGGCCGTAGGTTGGGGAAGAACAGGGTCGCCACTCCTGCCGAGCGAACCGAGAGGTGGCTAAAGTAGACCCTGTCCCCCCACTCCAGCCGCCAGCTAGCTTCAGTGGCCGGATCCGTATGGGTCTCCTGCAGGAAAACCACAGAGTACCCCCCGTCCCGAAGGAAGGAGAGCACCTGGCTCCTGCGGAGACCCATCCTACAGCCCCGGGCGTTCAAAGTGGCAAAGATGATCGGCGCCATGAGGAGTGCTGGGGGGGATCCTCGCCGGCAGACACGCCCACGGCCTCCGTCGGGCCGCGCAGCAATCCGTGACCAAACCCGTAGGTGAGTAGAGAGTCACGGAAGAGGCAGACCCGCCGGTAGGCCACGGCGGTCTGATTCCCGGTCCCCTTACCCTCCCCCATGAGAGCCTTTGCTGCCTGGAGGATCAGATGGAAATCCCCCCACCGCTGGAGCGCAAGTTGGACTTTGTTACGGGAGCCACGGACGTCCTCAAGGAACTCCTGCAGCTCCTGCCTCAGCGCATGGGGGGCCGGGGTAACGGATCGATGACCGTCCCCCAGCGGGGCCCCCATCACAGCTCCGTGGCCCACCGAGGCGGGCAGGCAGGGGGCAGACCCTCGACGTGGCATCCGATGGGCTGACGCCACGCGGTCCGCCCCACTCCCCAGTTCAACAGGGGGCGGCGGAAGGAGAACAGCAGCCCCTGATGGGTCAGGGCAGGGAAAAATAACTAAGGCCGCGCCCTGGGGAGTATCCCCAGGGGTGGCAATGGCATCACGGGAGGTGGAGGGGACAAGGGTGGGGCCAGGGGTCAGTTGGCCCACACCCAAGAGGGACACCCCCTGGGAATCGGGTCCGGGTAGCGGGGCACCGGCCGTCGCCTCAATGGGCTCGGCGGCCGTCAGTGAGGTGCCACCTGCAGACGGGCTGATGGAAGACCCCAGGGGACCCTCAGAGGCAGGAGCAGAAGCAGCAGTCAGGGGAAGGGAACCCAGGGACAGGGGGACCGAGGTGAGGTCACTCAGATCGAGGCCCGCTAGCAAAGGGTCGTCCTCCCCCTGCGTAACCAGGGTCAGACCCAGGGCCTCGATCTCCTCGTAGATGGAGGGGAGATTGCCGTCCACCACCCCGGGGCCCTCCCCGCCAACACCCGAAGCGACACCGACCTCAGCGCTCGCGGAGGCTGCGGATGGCAAGCGGGCAAGAGGGGCTCGCTCGGGGGCTTCCTCAGGAAGGGACCCCGGAGGAGGGGCAGCGTCACCGTCCGGTGCTGCCACGTCATGCCCAGCCGGCACCACAAAATGGGCGTCGTCAGGGGGCAAGGCGGAAGGCTTGTCATCAGAGACCCCCTTCCTGCTCTTCCGGGGGGTCTCTGAATCCGAAAGATGTAATGGGGCCTGAGCCTTCCGCTTGCCCCGCTTCCCCTGCACTAAGGACCAGCCCTCCATGGCATCATCCGGGGG
Source organism: Mauremys mutica (assembly GCF_020497125.1). NCBI lineage: Eukaryota > Metazoa > Chordata > Testudines > Geoemydidae > Mauremys > Mauremys mutica. The sequence continues at coordinate 83,625,694 of NC_059078.1, forward strand.
CTGGCTAACAGGGGTCAGGTCTGGGGGCAAGGGCGATGGCTCAGAGACTCGGGAAAACAATGGAGGGGCAACAGGAACGAGGGAGGAGTCTCCCTGGGGCGGGCCCTCTCCCACGCCCGGCGTTATCTCCGCCGCACCCTCTTCCACAGCGGTGGACTGAGAAGGAGGAGGGGCAGCTTCAGGTGCCGGGCGGCCAGTGGCACTGGCGGTGACAGGGCCGGCGCTTTGCCGGGGCTCGGGGGTCCCGGATGCCCCTCCGTGCTGGGCCAAGGGGCAGTCCCTCCGGACGTGCCCCATCGCCCGGCAGAGGTAGCACCGGGTCTCCCCCGTTGAATAATGTACCCAGTAGCGGGCTCCCTGGTAGGGGACCACAAAGGACCCCTCGAGCGCCTCTCCGTCACGCACCGCCGGCGGCAGTTGAAGCTGCACTTGCCGGCGGAACGAGAGGACGTGACAGAGGGCGGGGTCCTTGCAGCCCAACGGGAGAGGGCTGATGACGGAGATAGGGCACCCCAGGGCAGAAAGGGCGGACAGCAGGGCGGCATTGGGCAGGAAGGGAGGGACGGAGGTCAGGATCAAGCGGACCCCCAGGTCTTCCAAGGGCTCTAGGGGCACGAACACGCCCCCCACCGCCAGACCCATCTCTACTGCCTCCTGGGCGGCGGCCTCCGATGCCAGGAAGAAGACCACCTTCCCGTACATTTTGGAGGCCGCCACGATGGCCGTGGGCCCCACCACCCTCGCCAACGCCCGCACGTAGGTCTCCACATGGGGCGAGGCGGGCACCAGGAGGCAACGGTCACCATGCTTCCTGGTCAAGGTGGGGAAGGGGCCCCGGCTGCTATAGACGGAAGCGGAAGCAGCAGTCAGAGGAGCAGCGGCAGGCGGGGGGGCTGCCGCCACCTGGGCATACGCCCTGGGGGCCGGGGGAGGGACACCCACGGAGCTGGTTGAGGGAACAGCGGGGAGGGATGCCGCGGCCGGTAGTGGGGCCGCGGCAGCGGGGGTAGTCCCTGCCATGGAGGGCTTGGTCTTTTTAGCGGGGCCCTTACCCTTCTTCCCACCCCGACCTTTCCCACCGGCTGGGGGGGCTCCCCCTGAATCGGAAGGGGCGAAGGACGTGGCAGCAGCGGACGCCTCCCCGGTACTCGCCGGTGCCGGTGCCCCAGTGGGGGCAGTGGCAGGTAGACCGGCAGCGGCGGTCGAGGTAGAGGCTCGGGGAACAGACATGGGGGTTTCCGGAGGAGGGGTGGTGGGAGCATCGCAAGGGGTCTCCCCCGCCGAGTCCCCCGCCATAACGAGAGCGGGAGGGGGACAAACAGCGAGGGGAGGGGAGGGAAAGGAGGCGACCACCCCTCCCCGCTAGGCTGCAGGCAGGGGAGGAGGGTGCCAGAAAGGAAAGGCTAAAGGGGCGTGGGGAGCAATCGAGGACCCGGGGCGGGAGGGTGTCAGGTCACCGACCCAGAGGGGAATCCCGGCTCCTCTAGTTGCACTAGGGGATCAGGGGGGCTAACAGCATAGGGGGGTGCAGTGAACAAGGGCAAACTCAAATGGGGAAGGGCACAAGCGCATGGGAGGGGGCATGGGCACATGAGGAGAGGGGCTAATCAGGGCCGGGGAATCGCGGGGGGGGGGGAGTTGAGCTAGGAATGGGGCAGAGGGACCACAGGGTAGCTGCAGGGCTGGGGCAGGACAATCAGGGCCGCAGAGGGAAATGGGTGGGGCAGACAAATGTGGCAAAGGAGAGGGGGCCAGGCCAAGGGGGTGGGGGTGGGGAGTGCGCCCACGGGCACTTGTGCAAAAAGTCAGTGGTGGCTGCTGCTGTTGCAGGCCCAAACGATAGAAATGGGCGTGGCAAAGCAGGTGAGCAGCTCAGTCCCAGAGGCAGGAGGCCGAAGCAGAAGGAAAACAGCCAGCGGGGGTGGTGGAGGAGGCAACGATGGTGGTGGGGGCGAAGGGAGACACGGATGGACCAGGGGCAGGCTCCACGCCACACCCCCGGTGTCCCAACAGACACAGTCCAAACCCCCACTACAAGAGCACAGTCCAAAAAATACTCAGTCCTTTAGTGCCCCCTCCACAGTGGTCTTCAGAGCCTCTATGAGGTCCTCCAGCAGCAGGCGGTCCTCTCCTTCTCCTCCTCCTCCTCCTCGGGGCTCCAGCAGCTCCCCAGGAGCAAACACAGCAGCTCCAGTAGCTCAGGCGGTGGTCTGGTGGCCAGGCAGAAGGGACCCCACTCAGAAGATGGCGGTGGTGGAGCCCTCAGCAACAAGGGCTGGAGCTGGGGTCCCTCACTCCCCTCCTCCGGGGAGCAGGCCAGCAGCCCCCCCCCCAAGGGGCTGTAGGTGGAGTAACAGCAGCAACTGGGTGGTCCTATTTGGCATCCAGGAAGTGGGCGGGAACCTGATGGGGACACCGAGCAGAGAACCCCGGACAACGCCCACTGCTCCTCGAAGGCGTCAAGGGAGCCAGTGGACGCCGCCCAGAGGAACTCTGCCCGGACGCGTGAGCGGACAGAGGAGCAGAAATAAGCCCCACAGTCGCAGGAAATCCCGTCGGCCAACCTCCTCTCCCTGGTTTTATAGATGGCCAGTTTGGCCAGGGCTAAGAGGAGGTTGACAAGGAGATCCCGCGACTTCGTGGGGCCACGGATGGGGAGTGCATAGATAAACAAGTGAGGGGAAAAGTGCAACCAAAAACGCAATAGGAGATCCAAGAGGAGCCGGAACAGGGGCTGCAACCTGGCGCACTCTAAATAAACATGCGCCAGGGTCTCCTTCACGCCGCAAAAGGGGCAGGTGTTGGGGACGGGTAAACCACGCCAAGTACACGCCCGTGCTCACGGCCCTGTGAAGGAGCCGCCAACTGACATCCCCGGCGGGCCTCGGGACTAGGACAGAATACAGGCTGGCCCACTGAGGCTCCTCACCCTCGAGAGGTGGCAGGAGGTCCCGCCATTTCGTATCGGGGCGGGACGCGAGGGCGAGGTAGTGAAGCGTGTGGAGCACAAGCTTGTACAGATGTTTTCTTGGCGCGGTCTGGAACAGAACCGGCTGCAGATCGGGCAGCCGGCTCGCAGTGAAAGGGCGAGGGGGGTGATTGGGTCCACGGGGCAGGGGCCCGATAAAAAGATCCACAGGGCCCGGGGTGGAAGGTGGGCGGGCCATGCCCTCTCGCAGGACCCGGTCGAGGTAAACCCGAGCAGCGGGCAGTAAAGCGGCCTTCACCTCCTGAAGTACGCGCCGGGGGGTATGGAGGACCCCTGCAGAGACCCAGTGCGTTCCTGGCCAGAAGAACTCCAGAACCGCCGTCCGGAGGTTGGCCAGGAAATCCGGGGCCGGGACCAGGGTGTTGAGCCGGTACCAGAGCATGGACAGAACTAATTGATTCAGCACCAGCGCCCTCCCTCAAAGAGAGAGGCACCGGAGTAGTCCTGTCCATTTCCGGAGCCGCGCCCTCACCCCACCCTCTAAACCATGCCAGTTCTCCGGCGGAGACGGATGCATGGCAGAAAGGTAAACGCCGAGATAGAGCAGCGGACCCGCGCTCCACCGGATGGCCTGAAACGCGGGTGGGAGGGAGCTTGCCTGCCACCCGTCCCCTACCACCAGGCCAGAGCTCTTGACCCAGTTGACCCGGGCGGAAGAGGCCGCCGAATAAATGGCCTGGCAAGCCTCCACCCGTGCCAAGTCGCCCGGGTCCTGGACCACGAGGAGCACATCGTCGGCGTATGCCGACAGGACCAGCTGCAGCTCCGGCTCCCAGAGCACCAACCCCGTCATCCTCCGACGGAGGAGACAGAGGAAGGGCTCGATCGCAAGAGCGTACAGCTGACCCGAGAGGGGACACCCCTGCCGCACTCCTCGCCTGAAGCTGACCGGCTCGGTCAGGGTCCAGTTGAGCCTGACCAGACACTCCGCGGAAGCGTACAGCACCTGGAGAAAACCCACAAACTGGGGTCCGAAGCCAAACGCTTGCAGAGTGCCCAGGAGATACCCGTGGTCCACCCTGTCGAACGCCTTCTCCTGATCAAGGGACAAGAGGGCGAACAACAGACCATCCCTACACCCTAATTCCAGAAGGTCCCGGACCAGATACAGATTATCAAAGATCGTGCGGCCCGGGACGGTGTAGGTCTGGTCTGGGTGGACCACGTCCGCCAGCATGGACCCTAGCCGCATCGAGATGGCCTTCGCAACGATTTTGTAGTCCGTGCTGAGGAGCGAGATGGGACGCCAATTCCGTAAATCGCGGAGGTCCCCCCTAATTCACGAGGATCCAGGGAGCCGAGGAAGGCGGACGCCTGCTGATAAAAACGCAACCTCTCCAGGCCCGATGTCGGGGTGTAGACGTTGACGAGATTACCACAAGCCCTCCATGCGGACCCGGAGGTGCAGCAGGCGGCCCGGCACAGCCTCGGTGACCCCGAGCACCTCGGGCCGTAGGTCGGGGGAGAACAGGGTCACCACTCCTGCCGAGCGAACTGAGAGGTGGCTAAAGTAGACCCTGTCCCCCCACTCCAGCCGCCAGCTAGCTTCAGCGGCCGGATCCGTATGGGTCTCCTGCAGGAAAACCACAGAGTACCCCCCGTCCCGAAGGAAGGAGAGCACCTGGCTCCTGCGGAGACCCATCCTACAGCCCCGGGCGTTCAAAGTGGCAAAGATCATCGGCGCCATGAGGAGTGCTGGGGAGGATCCTCGCCGGCAGACACGCCCGCGGCCTCCGTCGGGCCGCGCAGCAATCCGTGACCAAACCCATAGGTGTGCAGAGAGTCACGGAAGAAGCAGACCCGCCGGTAGGCCGTGGCGGCCTGCTTCCCGGTCCCCTTACCCTCCCCCATGAGGGCCTTTGCGGCCCGGAGGATCAGGTGGAAATCCCCCCACCGCTGGAGCGCAAGATGGACTTTGTTACGGGAGCCACGGACGTCCTCAAGGAACTCCCGCAGCTCCTCCCTCAGCACATGGGGGGCCGGGGTAACGGATCGATGACCGTCCCCCAGCGGGGCCCCCATCACAGCCCCGTGGCCCACCGAGGCGGGCAGGCAGGGGGCAGACCCTCGACGTGGCGTCTGATGGGCCCAGAACTCCCCAGTTCAACAGGGGGCGGCGGAAGGAGAACAGCAGCCCCTGATGGGTCAGGGCAGGGAACATATATATACACACAATACCATAATGTAACACCTGTGAAGTACAATATATTTTCCCAACATAAGAAAAGTAATTCTGTTATTTGATATTGTGACCTTATCAGATTTATAAATGAAAAGCAAACATTATCAGATAACAGAATTACTTTCTGTATGTTGGGAAAACATATTGTACTTCACAGGTGTATCAGCATGCAGGATACAATACCATAATGTAAATACTGCAGTCTGCAAACTGAGCTGTGAAAGTAGAGTCTGCCCTTGATAAAAATTTATGCTTTACAGTGGGATTTTCAAAAGTTCTCAGCATTGGCCTAATGCTGCTTTCACTGAAGTCTGTGGTAACAGAGTTAGGCCAATAATGAGTGATTCTAAAGTGCCATTCACCTCCAAACCCAAGCCACTGTATTACACAGAAAAGTCCTTTTTCTCAAAAGGAGTTTTAGGCAGCTGTTAATTTTGATAAATCCCAATTCTTTAAAAACTTTAGCTGTAATTCATTCTTCAAGCTCTGCTGCCATTCATAAACCATTCAAGCTGTGCTCTAGCAGTTCATGCTGTTGAAAAGAGACTGAAGAGTGAATAATAACCTTTCTTCTGCTAGCAAGATAGCTAGTGGCTACCTTTTTATTCTACAAGTAGTAGTTTATATTTAAGAGAATATGAACAAATATGAACATTACTAATGTTTGAAATTTCCTAATTCTCACGTGAGTCATCTATAATTACCCTAGACTCCACGTTCTGTATGTCAGATAAGTTTAAAAAAAATAAGAAACAAATGTTTCATTCTTAATGGATGGGAGAGCAATAAAGACAAGAAGGAGACTGATGTTTTCTCAAACGTCATGGAACTCTGGAAACCATTGTGGAGCCATCTTTCTCCTTACACACTAAAAAAATCAAATGTAAGAGCCTGACGATGTAATCCCTTACATTTGTGAGTAGACCAATTTAAGTCAATGGGACCATTCCTGTAAGTAAGGATCAGGTCCTATGTGATTTACAACCATTGTGGTATATGGTGGTTTCTCTTGTCCAAGTATGTTGGTCAGCTGAGAGAAGGTGGAATACTAAAATCAAGGGTCCCTATTCTCCATTGTGGTTTTGCCTCAATTTACCAGCTCCCCAAAGGAGAATAAAACTGTGGAGCAACATTGGTCTCTAGAGAAAGGCCTATCCAAAAGGGAGGGGTTAGAATCCTATGTTACAGCCTTATGGATACTGGCTGTTACCTGTAATTTTGAAGTCTTGACAGGCTCCCTGATTCAGGAGAGCATTTGGGATCATCACCTATGGGAGAAGCTGCTCCAGGAAGGTGGTCTCACAGTGGACAGATGCTTAGACATAGGGCGTGCAGTGGAAGTATCGAGAAAGGATGAAATCCCTAGAAGGCACAACACCTTCAACAGGACATGCAGTGAGACAACAGCAAAGGAGAGCAGGTGTCCAGACTCTCTATCTGTCATTAGATCCATTTAATGTAAGAGACGGCATGAGTGAGTAAAGAAGTATCCCACACTAGAACATCATGGCAAGGAATGTGGCAAGTTTTAGCAGGGTATGCAAGAATAGAGGATGGTCCCAGAAAGATTCAGTTAGTCTTGTACAAGAGGTGGATGGTACATCAGACAACTGTGATGACATCTTGATCCACTCCTTGATTCTGAGAGCATATCAGGTCAGGCTGTTGGGGCAGGAAAGCAACAAGAGACAATATCAACCTCTATGCATTCAACAATGTTAATAGAGAAACACCCTGTTCTATTTCAGCTGCATAGTGGGGCTCCTGTAATGTGATTCATCTGGGCGAATTGGACTCAAACATATTGATTACAGAGACCAGGCACAATCTAATAATGTAGAATGAGAGCCCATAGGAAAAAGTGATCCTTCATAACCAACCTGAGAAATAACAGATGGTACCAACTGAAGTTTTGGGTCTGTGGTGCTGACCATCCACCACCACTCTTGGGGAATAAAGCCATACAAGTCTGGATCTAATCAAGGTGCAGCACCACTAGAATTTTATTGCTGTAGTGCAAGAAACAAACGGGGTAGTCCCCCGGACAATGGAGACAATTTTAAAAGCATGTGGAGATATTTTCAAAGGCAACAGGTACCTCAAAAGAAAGTTGCAACTGGAAGCAGATTCCCACAGTAGAACCTGTGTTCTTACCCTGAAGGAAAAGTCTGGTGGCACTACATAATTCAGTATGCAAGGAGCTTGAAAGTTTGCAGAGCAGGGAATCATACCACCTGTAGAGGCCAGCATAGGAGCATGCTGGTAAAGAAGTCATCAGACAAATTTCACATCTGCATTTACCCAAAGCCACTGAATTAGGCATTGAAAAGATGCCACTTTTCCACTGCCCACAATTGATGATGTCTTGCCAGGTTTCCAGACCCAGAATCTTCGTGATGTGTGATCTGAGGTTTGCCACGTAAACGTGAATAAACAGCCCAGCATGCTAACACCCTTTGCACCACTATTTGTTAGTTACAGGTGGCTGGGCATGACCAGCACCGTAGGTGTTCTAGGGAAGACTCCCCCAAGTGCTGTAAGGACTGCCTGAGGTCAAAATAATTGCACTTATTATCCTCATTGTAGATGAAGGGAGCAATGATACAGAAGCTGAACAAGACTATGACAGAAAATGATAAGCATTTCTACAGCAATGCAGGGAAAAAACATAAAACTCACCCAAGAAAAAATGCGACTCAAGAACAGCATGAGGTGACATACACGGGACATCTGCTCACCACATAGGGACTGAAAGCAGATCCCAACAAGATCAAGGCAGTCAGACATGTCAGCACCAGTGGATGAGAAAGGGAGCAGCACTTAATAGGAATGATAAATCTTCTGTCTATCCCTGGCTGCAGTAGCGGAACCATACATCAGCTCGTAAGGCAGGATGTTGTGTGGGACTGCACAAGTCCACAGATGCAAGCATTTGGTGCTGACAAAATGATGACGGATGCTTCTGTTCTGAACAACTACCAGCCAAGGGAGAGAGACTGATACTCCAATGTGATGCATCAGAGACCGAATTGGGTGTACTTCTGTTGCAGGAGCACCCAGTTGCTTATGCCAGTAGAGCCCTGTCAGACACTGAACAGGGGTATGCCCAAATAGGGGGGGAGAAAGAGAGAGCTTTTGGCTGTGGTATTTTTAGTGGAGTGATTCCATCAGAACACGAGTGGCCCCCCAGTAATAGTCCAGTCAGATCACAAACCCCTAGATATAATCAAAGCCCCTTTTTAGTGCTCCAGGGAGATTCTAGTGCATGTTGATGTGCCTCTAGTGCTAACAGATGGCACTCAGATATTATCCAGGATGATTACTGGTGTTAGCTGACACCCTCAGCAGGGCATATGTAACCAGTGTCAGCGAGCTGGGGAAAGGGGATCGAGACATTGAACCCATTAACAAGCAGCTGTCTTAGACTGTCTAGAGGAGTGTGTTTACTAGCTTAGAATGAATATTCAACTCTGCTCATTAATAGCAGGTAGTGTGATAATTGTCAACTGAAAGAGATGTGGTTACTGCATGAGCTGCCCACCTGACCGGAAAAGGTGGTAATGGACATATTTACCTTCAAAGAAAAGAAGTACTCGATTACAATGGATTACTACTCACATTTTTTGGGAGGTTGATGCCCTGCCTGATACAAAGGCAGAGATTTGGCAGACTGAAGGCCCACTTCGTGAGATCTGGTATTCCAGAAATTGCATTTACTGACAGCAGACTCCAATTTGCCTCGGAAAAATTCAGGAAAATTGCATACAAATAGATGTTTGACCACACTTCCCCTGCAGCGTACCAACAGAGTAATGATGAGGTGAAATCAGCTGTGAAAATAGCTGAGCCTGTGACACCAGGCTGTTTCTTCTGGCTCAGACCCCTTGTTAGCATTTTTAGTACACAGGAATATCCCCATTACAGGGGTGCCAAAACAGTCCATGACAGGTGCTTATGGGGTGAAGGACCAGAACCCTGCAACCAATGAAGAGAGAGCTCTTTCAGACAGAAGGATGGAAATACAGCTAAAAGGAGAGAGCCAACAGTTTAAAGGGATCCAAAATGATTCTGTATGTATAATTAATAAAAGGTTAAAGGGATTTTATTTTTACATACTGAATCACTGTGGATCACATACAGCAGATAACACAAAGAAAGCCTACAGCAATAACCACAGAATGGAGAGACAGAACCATCCAGAGGTCAGCCCCACGGGGAAGAGGGGCCTACATGTCATTATGAGGGTTTTTTTTATGTTTATAAAATAGGTGAGATGTATCATGATCCGTGGAACTGGAATCAGAGGGCCTATTCTGCTTAGAGGAACTGTTATTGACTGGACACCAGTGGAAGAGGAGAGTTACGCTGGAAGCATCTCAGCTGAATGGACAGAGCAGTGCACAGGGTTTAAAAAACTTCCACTTGTTCAACTTAACCTGCTTTCACCTTCAGTCTTTGCAGATGAAACGGCGGGGAGAGAGTGTAACAGGATCAGACTTCACTCCAGTTATGCTGTGCTTCCCACAGCCTATAGAGAATCATTATGAGCAGAGTATACATCCAAGCAACCCTGAGGAATCTCTTATACAATAGACACTACTGTGAATTACTTTAAGATGGAATATGTGGGCACACAGAGTCAGAGGTGTTCAAAAGAGCCTGTCACTGTCCAACATTAAACAAGGCTTGAAGTTTGGTGTGCAGAGACCTCTGATGGTGTTTTTGCCATGGTATACAGCAGGCTAAGTCCCTTTAACCTTTTATTATACACACAGAATGGACAGATTAACAGTTGAAGCATTTGCAATGTAAAATATTAAACAAGGCTTTCATTTTAAAAACTTTCCTTTTCCTTTAGCTGGAGAGAGCTTTTAGAAGGAAATCTGCCTTAACCCCCCATTGTTTGACAGTCTTTGAATCGTTAATACCTGTTCTGGGGGGAGGGAGAGTGAGAAGTTAGCTGAGATGGGCTGGAGCTGTTTATTGTTAAAGTCTGATCCTGTTTCCTAACAAGACAAACACACACAAAAGGGGAGAGAATGCAGCTTCTGTCTCTAGTGTTGACCCTCGTTTGTAACCTCATTGCGGGGAAAAACACAGGCTCAGCACGTGGTCTTATCAGCCACTCTGAGATTTGGCAAACTTGTATCAGCATCAGGCTTTTAACTGCCTTTGCCTGGCCACATGCTTACAGCAGCGTTGAAAAATATGCAGTCTGGGACAGCTAAACCCAATTTTTATTAGACAGAAGGGAGGAAGAAGATGGGTGAGGCAAAGGACATGTGGGATGGGTGGGAGAGACAAAGGCTCACATCTCACTTTTGCAACTTTTCCCATCAATATTTGTTGTTCTACGTTATTGTGGCACTTTATGGATTTTCACTCACTTTTCACAGTTGAACTCATAGTTAGGGTAAATTTGTAAGCCCAGTTATTACAGCAGGTCTGTGCAACTGCCCCTGATTACTGGGAACATAAAGATAGGTTGTCAAAGCTTGGAAAGTGCTAGTGTACCTGCATGTGAAGTGAGGCATGCCATGTAAATTTACAGTGCTATATAGAAACAAATACAATAACATGAGGGTAGAGCATTGGTTCTCAAACTTTTGTACTGGTGACCCCTTTCATATAGCAAGCCTCAGAGTGTGATCTCCTCCCTTATAAATTAAAAACACTTTTTTATATATTTAAAACCATTATAAATGCTGGAGGCAAAGCAGGTTTGGGGTGGAGGCTGTCAGCTCGCGACCCCACATGTAATAACGTCATGACCGCCTGAGGGGTCCCAACCCCCAGTTTGAGAATCCCAGGGTAGAGGGCACAGAAAAGAAGAAGTTTCCTTTCATTTGCTCTTATCCTCAGAGCATCATTATCTTTCTCCTAAGGTTCTGCAGTCTTACCAAGGATAGACTCTCCAGTGATTTCAGTAGCAGTTTTACTTGTGTGGACACTGAAGCATCAGGCCTCTTTTTCCTGTCCCCTCTATTTTTTTAATAAAATGATATTTTCTGATAGCGTTATTTCTAACACGTGAGCCTATGCGCTTTGTGAAGGAGACTGCTACTGTATTGCTCAGTATTTGTTTAATTATCTAGTCATCTCTACAGAAAATTGCCATACATCCTAGCATATTTACCATACTTTATTTTTGTTTCCCATATATGAGTTAGATTCCGCATGTCCCACCCCCCCTTAGACACTATGTTGTTTTGGAGTTTGTGAGCATTGTGGTGGTCTGGGCTGGGTAGGAAGAACTGGCATTGTCAAAGAAAATGAGAACAAAATTACATCGCTTATCCTTTGAAATATAAGGAAGAGGAATGGAGCGAAATGGAATGCAGAGGCAGAACCCCTGGTGCATAGTTACTGAGAATGCAGACAACACTACAAAGGGGTCTGGATGTGATTAGCAAGAACAGTGTGGGTAGGGGAGTGTACAAGAGAAGATATGGGAGCTAGCCCTTACGGTAGCATAGCATATCTGAGGTAGTAAAAGCCATGAGAGGGAAAAAAATCTGTAGGAAAAAGACAAGGAAACTCTGTCATGTTCCAACTTGTCAAAAACTGCTAAAAGAAACTACTAATTGTGTATTTTAACCAGAAAAGCCATAAGTGAGCCAGATGTTAGTCACTTGTAATGGTAAGGGGGAGTCATGAAGTATATGGAAATAGGTCCCCTAGTTACAGCTCTGCTGCTAGCCTGCTGAGTGACCCTGGGCAAGTCACTTCAACTCTCAGGGCCTCCATTTCCCCCTCTGTAAAATGGGGATAAGGATGCTTAGCATTTTTGTAAAGTGCTTTGAGATCTTCGATGAAAAGTGCTATATAAGAGCTAGGTATTTTTGTATACTCTCATAGCTACAGCTCTTTTATATAAAAGTTCTCTATGACCAGTGAAGAGGCTATAGGTCAGGCAGAGAATGTATCCAAGGAGTCATAACCTAGGCACAGCAACAAGAGACAGCAGCGTAAAGCAGGCAATGTGGTAGACCACTAAAACAATTATTTGAGAGGAACTAGGAGTACTGCTGTCAATGTCTGTCTGAAGATAGAGGCTCAGATGAAGAGGCTAGGAGGAACCCATATCGTTCTGATCTTCTAGTTTGTGTTCTGACAGTAGCTCTAAAATCTCAGACTAATCCATAATTGACCCTTATTTGCTCTCAGAATAACTGCATCAGAGGACCTAATTGTTGTGTATTTGGTTGTCATGGGGTTTGTTACTATGGCAACTGAGTTAGACTATTAAGGGATAGCTCAGCCGGTTTCAACCGGCTGAGTGAGCTCTCTGTTCCTGTAAATAAAATGGAGGTTTTGGTTAGCTGTCTGCTCTCTGGCCTCAAGTGATTGCTTCCTACACCGGCTGCCCCTAGGACATAACACTAATAAAGAAAAAAAACAAACTTAATTTATAAATCCACACTCCTACAATGTGTTGAGAGTATTTTAAACACCAGCCTTTGCAAAGGGGAAGAGAGAGTTAAAAGTTCTTGTAAAACTGCTAGGAAAAAATCCTATTTCACAATAAATGCTCAAACTAGTAGAAACCACTTTTTAAAATCATCACAGATTATTTTGGAAGAGATAACTGTAGATTAGTTAAATTCCAGTGACAGGAAGATTACTTTAGACATTTAAAATAATTGTGTACAAAATGTATGCATGAAAAACAGAAGGTTTGTTTAATGGTATATGGGCACTTGCAAACTGTGAGAAAGTGGTGATATACAGGAGTAACTACTACCTTTGTTACTACCAAATCCCTAGTAATCCTTCCTAATTTTGGGTTATCCTCCTAAAGGATGGGGCTGGACACTTTTGAAATTTGATAAAGATGTACAGGTGTGGCCCAGAAGTAGACAGTTTGTAACTGGTTGCTGCTTGTTGTTTATCACTCCCATCCAAGTAAGAAATATTCTTTTTAACTGAAGTTATGTTCCCATAATTTGTCTTTTCCTATCGCTGAGAAGATGGAATGTCCTCAGGAAACTGGTTGCTTTGTTGTATAAGAATTGCAACATCTTAAGACAATTGAATACTGAGAAACCATTGAGAAATAAAAGCTGTTTAAGGTAGCAAATATTACAGATGTCATTTTGGTAAGAGAAATTTTGCGGTTTCTAAGGAAAATAATCACTTAGAACTGTTAATATTGTGTGTGTGATTTGGTCCTTTCTGTAGAATTATTTTTAAACCTAATTCAGGGATGATCTGGAGCTCAGAATTTAAACCTTGAGATGGGGGAACCTGCTACCCTGGCCAGGAGGCCTGTGATAATCCAAACTTCACAGGTTTACTGGCATCAGACATCTTTGGTATGGATGGTAATTACTTGTAAAATTACCAGGTGTGGGAAATGGTAATGAAATAGGCCCTCCAGTAGGGTGACTATTACAACCTTTGCGGTAAACCGTGACTAAAACCTGCTGATATTCAGGTAAATTAGGGTGACCAGACGTCCCGATATTATCGGGACAGTCCCGATTTTAGGGGACTTGTCCCGCGTCCCGACCTTACATCGGTCGGGACGCACTTTGTCCCGATATCGGGACCGTCTGGCTCGAACCGTCTGCAAGCTGCCACCGGCGCTGCTGGCTCACCTCCCTGGGGCAGCTCCTGGCGCGCGCGCCCCCCGGCAGGAGCCTGCAGTGCAGCCCCAGGCAGGCGAGGAGGTCTCCGCCGCGTGCTGCGGGGGCGGGGCTTGCAGGCACCGGCAGCAGCAGGGCCAGCTCCACGGTTTTGCCACCCCAAGCGGCAGGAGAGGGGGAAAAGAAAGGAAAAAAAAAAAAGAAAAAAAAAAGCCGCGCCGCTTTCTTCCCCCACCCCCGCCCCCGGCCCGCCTTCCCTCCTCGACCCGACCTGACCCGCAACCCTAGGAGCCAGAGGGACCTGCCTGCCGGATGCTTCCCGGGAGCCACTCCAGGTAAGCACCCGCTGTGACTCACCTTGCTCCTTGGCAGGTCCCTCGAGGGGAGGGAGGGGCTCTGCATGCTGCTGGTGCCTGCAAGCCCTGCTCCACGGCTCCAGCAGCTCCCATTGGCGCCTTTCCTGGCCAATGGGAGCCACAGCCACGGAGCTCGTGCTTGTGGCGGGTGCAGCACGTGGAGAGTCTGCAGACTCCATTTGCCGCTCTCACCCTAGGAGCCAGACACCTCCCAGCAGGGCTGGTGAGTGCAGCCAGGGAAGGGGGCAGGGTGTGATGGTGAGTGTCTGGGAGGTGTGTGTGGGGATGCTGGGCTGTGAGGGTGTGGAGGGCGCTGGGCAGTGGGGGAGGTTTGTGTGTTTTGGGGTGCTAGGCAGTGGGGGCCTGTTGGGGTGCTGGGAAGTGGGGGAGATCTGTGTGTGTCACTGGGCAGGGGGGATCTGTGTGGGGCATTGTGTAGTTGTGGTGGTGGGGCTGTGGGGAAGGGCACAGGGAGGGAAGGAGGGGAAATCTGTATGTATTGGGAAACGAGCAAGTGGGGGTGTTCTGTGTGGGGTGCTTGGCAGCTGTGGTGGGGCTATGGGTGGGGGGGTGCTGGGTAAGGGTGGTGGTGTGCACAACACTGTGCATTTGTTGTGGGGGAGCTCTGGGCATAGTGGGTTCAGGGGGTGCAAGACATAATGGATCCAGGGGGCACTGGGCAGGGAAGCTGTGTGGCGCAACAAGGGCCCACCCCCAACAGGAAGGGGCATGCTGGTAGCACAGGGCCAGCCAGACCAGTGTGCCTCTGGCCACGCCATGCATGCCCCATTTCCCCTGGCCGGCCCTGCCCTTCCTGCTGCTCACCTCCTCAACTGAAGGCGGGGGTAGGGAATGCAGGCGTGGGTCCCGGCAGTGCTTACTTGAGGTGGCTCCCAGGAAACGGCCGGCAGGTCCCTGAGGTAAGTGTCAGAGGCTGCATCCTCCTCCACAGCAGAGTGTGTGCAGACCGGTCCACCTTGCTCATGGCAGAGCTAAGGAAAGGAGGCACCTGCCTCTGCACATGCTGATTCTACGCAGGGCAGGCTGGGGCTGAGAACTGCTAAGCTGCTGCCCAGTTCACTTACCCACATTAGCAAGCAGGGATTGCACCTGGCAGTGTACATCTGCTTGATGTACAATCGGGACGCCATTTGTCCCGATATTCAGGTAAAATTTTACATTTGGTAGTGAAATCGAAAATTAGTTGATTGGGAATGTCCCATTAAACCCGATTGTGATCGGTTATCTACTGGCAATTTTGGTTTTTCAGGTTGTTTTCCGGTGTAACACAAATTTACAGTAGGAATATGTAGTTTACAGTTCTGAACCACAGTGCATACCGTAGGACAAACTACAGTGAGCACGTAATAACACGTAAGAAGCACAGAGACTGCTCAGTTCTTTTCAGTGGCTAGCTATCTAGCTAACGGTCTTCAGCCGAAAACCCCACCTGAAATGGCAACGGCAAGGGAGGAGTGAAGTACCAAAAAACAAAAAAGACAGTGCAGATACAGGACAGAATGGGAAGCCACTTACACCTGGATTCGGAAATCCTATGAGTGTGATGCAAAAGCCTTTTGTAAAGCATGCAGGAAGGAATTTAGCATTTGCCATGGTGGTGAGTCTGATGTTAAGCATCATGCTGAAACAAAAAATCATGGACAAAACACCCAGACTCACAAGAGCAATACCCTGGTCTCACATTTTTTCAGCAAGCCAAATGAATCCTTCAATAACAAGGTTATCGCTACTGAGCTAACTCAAGTTTACCACACAGTAGTACATCAACACTCCTGTCGCTCATGTGACTGTGAACTTAAACTGGCGCCTACCTTGTATCCAGATTCAATGATTGCGAAGCACGTCAGCTGTGGCCGGACTAAAGCGGAGGCATTGATCAAAAATGTGCTGTCACCGCTCTCAACAGAATTTTTAAAAGACCTCAGCAAACCAGATGGTCCCTATTTCTCAGTTGCCACAGATGCATCTAACAAGGGCAATGTGAAAACTTTCCCCTTATCACTGAGATACTGGACACTTGAACATGGGGTCCAAGATAAACTGTTAGACTTCTATGAGCAAAGTGAAGAGACTGCAGAGGCAATAAGCACCACATTACTTGAAAAACTTGCGACACACAAACTAGACCTAAACAAAGTGTCTTCCTACTGTGCTGATAATGCAAACGTGAATTATGGAAAGCGACAATCCGTGTACCAGAATTTAAAAAAACAAAATGAAAATATCTTGCCAGCAAACTGCCCTGCCCATGTTGTGCACAACGCCGTGAAACATGCTAGCAATACCCTACAAGTTGACATTGAGACTCTGGTGATTAAGATGTTCAATCATTTCAGCAGTTCCACTAAGAGAGTAGCAGCATTGAAGGATATGTTTGACTTTGTGGATATGGAGTATGCCACTTTACTGCGCCATGTTCCGACGCACTGGTTGAGTCTTTTCCCAGCGGTAAACAGGCTTGTAAATATGTAGCAGGCTGCTAAGTGCTACTTTGTTTCTCTGGGCAGTGAGAAGTGCCCAAAGTTTCTATGGATGCTGTTCTCAGACAGGGAAAATGGTGAACAAGGTGAGGGGCCTAGCAAAGTTGAGGTTCATCTGTTTTTCCTCCAGAATGTCCTGAAAATCTTCAATGATACTGTGCTCTGTTTGGAAAATGAGAGTATGACAGCATGTGAAGTGTATGCCATAATGAATACTCTGAGAATTAAACTTCAGCAACGGAAAAATGACATTCTTTGGCTCCAAAGTTGAAAGTGCATTAACTGAGATGCTGCCTGTCACTGCTGCATGTCTCCAGAAAGACTTAATGAAATTTTACGATGTGTCGATCCTATATTTGGAGAAATGGTTTGATTTTTCAACAACTGGCTACTTGTTCAATACCCAGTGCTTGAACATCAAAGTTAATAGGGTATTCGAATACAAGGATCTGTCTGCGGCCGTGACAGCTGTAAACCTTCAGAAAACAGTGGATCTTGATCAGCTCTATGATGAATACTGTATCATCAAAGACATCAATTCCAAGCTGGAGCCTGGAAACTATTCAGTTGGGGAACTCTGGTCTCAAGTGCTGAGAAACAAGGACAGTAGCACTGAATTCCTGAACATGGCAAAGCTGGTGTCATACGTGCTCAGTATACCCGTAAGCAATGCATACTCAGAGCGTGTATTTTCAATCATGAAAGGTGCATGGACTGATGTCCGGAATCGAAGCAGCATAGACTTGGTGCGGAGTGAAACCCTTGTCAAAATGAATTTCCGGATGAGTTGCAAGGACTTCTACAGCTTTGTGATTGCCCAGAAGCAAGTCATGACTATGGCAAAGTCATCCAAGAAGTACTAGACTTCTGGCATATCTGAGAGGTCTGCAAATTGGGAAGTTGATTTATTGACTGAATAAAAAACCCGGCCCTTTACCCCTGTTGTTTGTTTAGTGTACAAATAAATCTGTATGTTTAAATATGTATTATGACTAAGTCTATAATTTAGACTCACTGATTCCAGACCTGTGTGATGTAGTTTGCTTCAGCTGTCAGTGGCTGAAGCTGGGGCTGAAGGCAGGACTGGGGGCCTCCCCTCTGTGACTGCGGCTGGAGCCAGAGCTAGAACCGGGACCCTTTGCTCCCCTGCCCTGCAACTGGATCTGACTTTGCAACCAGGATTCTGTGCCCCTGTCCTGCAGCTTCAGCCGGGGGCTGGAGCTGGAACCCTGGCCCCATGGCTTCTACTGGGGGCTGGAGCTGGGGCCATGAGTCCTTGCCATGTGGCTTGTGGTGTGGGCTGCAGCAGGGGCTGTACAACCCCTCTCACAGCTTCCTAGGGCTGTGTGCCCCCTCTCATGGCTCTGGTCGGGGCTGTGCACCTGTGTTTATCGTCATCGTCTCCCCCACCCACCCAACCCTCCCCCCCCCCCGGTCGCCCAATGTGTCCTGATAT
This sequence comes from Mauremys mutica, assembly GCF_020497125.1. NCBI lineage: Eukaryota > Metazoa > Chordata > Testudines > Geoemydidae > Mauremys > Mauremys mutica. Next base: position 83,643,766 of record NC_059078.1, read on the forward strand.
TTCACTCTTGCGATCTGGTCACCCTAAGGTAAATAGAGTGATATATTTGAAAATTGCACTCTCCAGGTGCTAAATTCCAGAACATTAAGGATCACTTAGAAAAAAACGGTATATGATAGTTGAGTGCTCTGGTGAATGGCTTTCCAAAGTCAACAATGGGAATAGTTAATGCAATTCTGGAGACCTATGGACTCCATTCTGTACTACACCAGGGGATGGGGAACAAGGTGGCTTTAATCCATCTTTATACCACATGGGTTGTGGATCAGCTGGGGACCAGCACAGTTGTAATATTCAGCAGCCTTCCCAGGGCTGCCTGTAGGTATGTTATAGCTCAGAATCTCTGCCTCAGTGTAGGCTAAAGAGTAGCCCTCTGTAGTCCTCAGCACACCTCCTCTCCTATGCCAGGTCTTGTGAGTGGGCTAGCATAGGATTATGTCAGCCCTGTGCTGCTCCTATGCTGAGGAAATTCTCCCTAGATCAGAGACTGGAGGAAGGGTGTGGAGAGAGTATCTCTCTCTCTCTTATGGAAATGTTTAAAATGAAACCCAAAACTATTTGGTGGTTTAGGGTTACACCAAAAACTTGAAACTCTAGACCTGACTCTCCCCTGCATCAGAGCTGCTCTCCATTGTACTACAAGCACAAAGCTTCCCTAAAATAGGCCTAGCTGACCACAGAGCTAAGACACAGGATAATCTTCTGAGAGTGTGGAGCCAGCATAAAGGCTTCTATGCTATATTCCTCTCTGTGGCCAGCTTATGGGGACTGGCTGGGGAAAAGAGGCCTTCTCTGCAACACCTTGATGATTCGGACTGTCATAATTGGCCCCTTGGAGGCTTTTAAAGAAGTCCTCTGGCTGCTGTAAATTGACACGCCCAGTGCCCAGCCAGCCCACAATCAGAGCAGCACAAGTGGTTTAAAATGATCTTTGTAACACATCTCCCCTGAGTTGTGCTCTTCAGCTACAGCCAAGAATCTGGACTTCGGTGTTTGCCAAAAGATGCAGTAAATTGTGCAGACTTTTTGAGAAAATTTGGGTTTATGGTTTTGCATTGCAGTCATATAGAAATCACAGTTTTAAATGGTTATGTCACAAAACTTATTGATTTCAGATTGTTTTTAGACAATGCCAAACAGTGGCTGAGTATGCAGCAGTTGAGGCAAATGAAAAATCCCTCTCCTGAAGGTCATGGATATTTTGGGTTTTTTTGAATTTGATGCTGCCTAAGGAATTAAGGTTGGGATTACGTCCATGTGAGTGAAGGATAAGGAAATGAGTTAAGTTAAAGACAGTGTTGTCAGGGACTTTTCCCAAAGCAAAACCCACAACTACAGAAGTTTGTTAGTTAACTCCAGCAGGTCTTAATTATAGCAATGGTCATTGTGATTTTTTTTTTTAATTCTCTTTATTCAGAGGTTCATGTTTTCATCTAGTGGAGAACTGACTTAAAAAAAATCCCCAAAATAAGTTTTGCCCACCCCCTTACTGACTTCTTGGTGTCAATTCTTGTTTCATTTTATGAAATGAGGGCATCAACAACCTACTCTAAGTAGAGGGGTAGCAATTATCCTACATTTAGAATTCACACATTTTGTGATAGTATATGGCAGCTAATATGGTTCTCATGCAGAAGTGCAGAATCATATTAATATTGATAATGGAAGAAAAAAATCTTATTTTTTTTACCATAAGCTGTTAGTCTAACTTTACAATCCAGTCTGTACTAGCAAATCCTTTTGTAGATTGCACACTAAAATCATTAATACTTTATATGGTATTTCTTATGAAAATAACTAGTTCACGCTAAAATAAAAAGATGATGTCTAAGCAGGTATTTTGGTAAATGCAATATAAATGATGAATCAACAGAAAATTGTAATCAATAAGTCAAAATTTAAATTGTGGAGCATTACACCACTATGAAATCACTTAGTAAATTGTCACTGTTTTTAGCTATATTTAATCACTCAGATTGCAGTACGAAGACATACGTTTCCAAAGTGTTGATGATAATTTAGATGTATTAACTCAAATGGGAGTCAGACAGTTCGGTTTCTTTAAATTGCTTAGAAAGTGAAGCCTCCAAGTGCTCTAGCCTGAATGGTTGTGATGAAATAAAATGAAGCCTGCTTGGTGTATCAGCGCCCAGAGGTAAAGACACTCTTACATGTTTCCTCTTTCAGAAATATTTAGCATCTGTGTAGCTTTCCCATGCACAAACTGAAAATAGACTGGCTTTTTCTTTGCAGGCAATTCAGAAAATGTTCACAGGTATTATAAAGTTTTGTAGCATAGGCCTCACCACAGTTTTGTCACAATTTATAAAGGTGCCATTGTGCTGCTAGTTTGTGATCAATCCCAACTCATCTCACCATTTGCAGTTCATACCTTATGTACCCTGGTGACGAATACACTTTTGGACTCAGATAAAGTGGGGAAATAGATTCCAGAGCTAAAGGCCATCCACTGAGAATAGCCTTAACCCAGACATACAAATCCTAGCACTGCTTGCTTGAACTGCACACTGCAGTAGTCTGAATTGACTTTGTGTAGCACAAGGGAAGAGAGTATCCCAGATACAAAGGCTTCATATCTCATAGGCTTGTAAAAACCAAATAGGTCTGTAAGCCACTTCAGTTTACAGAGAGCAGGTGTTAAGGGTTCTGTACCAGACATTCCATAAGGAGAAAAGCTGAGTCACATTCTTCACTAAGTGGCAAAAATAGGCTTTATTCATGCTGAAGAGTTGATAAACTACCCAGATAAAAAATTTGGAACTTTGCCTTTTTAGCCAATAGGTGAAAGACTCAACTTCTACAGGTTTAGTGTCTGTGTTGTGTTTTTTCATGCATCTCTAAACACATTGGGCCTGATGCTACTCTCACTTAGAACTTGTTTGCACAGAAACCTAAAGACAAATAACTAAATGTGTTTGATTTAAAAAAAAATCTTTAAAATAGGGCACTCTTACCTTGAAATAAGTATCCACATACAGACTTGCACCAAAATAACTAAAGTGAGAATTAAAACAGATTTTGTTTATTTTGGTGCAAGTCTGCACAGACCAAACCCATACACTAGCAAATCACGAGTAACTCCACTGACGTCAGTGGGCCTGAATCTCCATTGACTTGTACTCATTTTAACTTGTGCAATGTGGGCATAAAACACAACTAAGTCAGAATTATTCAGTCATTTTACACCAGTGGTAGCATTTTACATCCACTTGGAACAAGCTGCAAGGCACTGTAGAACCAGACCCAATGAAATTACACTACTGTGTATCTGGTATAATTGAGGTCAGAATCAGGCCTATTCAGTTTCCCATAAGTTGGACTTATTATGGGCCACACTCTGATCTCAGTTACACTATTGTAATTCCCAAATTATTTCTGTCAATCAGTGGAGTTACGGAAGGATCAAACCAGTGTGATTGACCTCAGAATCCCTGTGCATAGATGAAATCTCTGGCCCAACAATATCTTCGCGTATGTCTACATGGCAAAGAAAAATCTGTGGCTGGCCCATGCCCTGGGGCTTGGGCTGTGGGGCTGTTTCATTGCTGTATAGACTTCTGGGCTGGAGGACTCTGAGGGGTGGGAGGATCCTGGAGGTTGGGCTCCAGCCCAAGCCCGGAAGTCTGCACAGCAATTAAACAGCCCTGCAGCCCAAGCCCCATGAGCCTATAGGTTTTTCTTCACTGTGTAGACATACCCTTTGTGACCAAACACCATATATCTTCCCACACTTGTGGCACAGGTGTACTGAACCAAAGGGCACTATTGTCACACGTTTCACCAAGAACAAGGAAAGGGAAAGAAAGGGAGACACGGAAGAGAAATAAAAAAGGAAAAAAGCAAAGATGGACCTAAATTGGAACTATGAATGTTACGTACCATCTTCCTCACCTGCAAACTTTGAAAGATTTGGAAAAACAGGATCCAGGTCCTCCTCATTCCTGGTTTCAGTGAATAAACCAAAACGTAAGTAAGACTTTACTCTTGCAAAATGATCCACAATCCCATGTTGCTGGAAGGATCTCCACCTGTGGATTCCTTTGCAGATTTGGGGTCTAAGATTTTGCAAAAATAAAAACCACCCTGAGATGTACTCATTTGTAGAGAGAAGATTTTAAGTAATTTTTCATCTCAAAGAAAAGCCCGTCTGATTGATCTAAGCCATGCATTTTATGGGACTATAACAATATTGCCAGATTTTCCCAAAAGTGTTTAATAGCCCCCTTCAAGCAAGCTAGTTGCAGGTGTCATGCACAGACCTTCCACCTGATATATTTGGCATGAGCCTGAATGTAGCATTGAACTGCAATAATCCAATTAACTGAAGGCTTAAAATTTCCATATTTTTTCAACAAACAAAAGAAACAATAATATCTTCATCTATAGTTAGGCAAAATGCAGATATGCTGCATGCTTTGGACCGCTGTTACACAACATTGTACGGATAATGCTCCTTTAAGTTCTACTTTTGAGGACAGTATAATCGGATTGCCGACATTCAAGACCATCCTCTTTGTTGGCATTATAGCATGGTAAACAAAGGAATTAACAGCCATTGGATACTTGTGCCTCTGAGTACAAGATGTTTGATTTGGAAAAATTAGGATAGGGATTCACATTTGAATTAACTTAAACCTTGGGGTGTCCTGGATGATATTTTGATTTGGTCCATTACAAAGAGAGGGAGCTAGTGGTGAAAACTAGACCTTGATCAAATGCCTAGTCAGACTGCACAGTTTGGATCCAGGATTTTGCCCATTGAAAAGATAAGGGATCCACTCTGGGTTCAGATTCTGAGCTTCCAGAAAATGTTCGTATCAATAATTCCTTGCTCCGGTCCACCATCTGTATTCTAAAATTCAAAAAGCTGCTTTAATCACTTAACTAATTAAATTAATCTTTGCTTACGAAGGTTAAGGTAGTTACAAAAAAAAGTAAATCACTAAGTACTAGAAACATTGCTCTGTGAAGGTTATGAGACTGCTGACAATTAGGGTAATAAAATCTCATAATCTTTCCCTGTCTCTCCCCACCCCTGGCCTTTTAGTCTCTGACTTGTCGTAATATTCGCTCTGTAAATATCCAAGAAGTTTATTGATCACCACTGGCAAACCCTTCTAATTAAGAGTGACGTTCATTAAATAAGCACATAGAAAACAGCTACATCTGGCTGTGTGAAATGAAATGACTATCTGGCAGGCGATGAATTTGTGACTGCGGCGTGAATTGCAAAATATGTGTCACAGAATTATGATTTCCTACCAGAAATGATCATTTTTACCCACCAAGCGTGCTATCTATGTATTTCTCAGGGAAAGTGATGCAAGAAGGTGGCATTTTTTATTCATAGTCATGAAGAGACATTGAGTGACATGGTTTATATTTACTAATCATTATATTTTATAGACCTGGAAGCAGGGAGAAACAAATAACTACAAAACATAGTGAGAGACCTCGGCCCCAGTACTGGAACTGGCTGTGTGAGTGGCTCCCAGCACTCATGCTAGGTTAGCTGCAGGCCATGTAAAAGGAAGGGAATAGGGGACTGAGAGGAAAAGATGGTCAAAAGTCTTGAAAGAAGAGTTAAGGGACAAGAGAAGAATCAAGATGAAACAGCTGATAGATGATGCAAAGACTACAGTGACTCCAACTATAGAAGACCCATTCGTCCAAAAGATATTTTATTTTAGTGTATTTATCTTATGCCACAGCTTATTTTAAACAAATACCCATATAGCTAGAAATGTAATTATAATATTCCCATAAAAAGCATCTTTTTTCATCCTTTAAATAAAGCTTGTAATTCCCTGTTACTTTCATTTTTACTCTAGAGTCCCCAAAACGTGAAATTTCAGGATAGCTATTAGCCAAACACAGCATAGGACACCTGCTGAGACCATGTCATGAATTTAAGTATAAGGAGCAGGTTTTTTGGATTAACTGGAGATGATGGGGTTTTTGTTTTTTTTCAGATAAAGCATGCTGTAATAAGCTTGCAAAACATAATGTCAGTGACTTGTTTCCTTACCTCATAAATGAGTTTTTGCTCTACCTCAGTGATATTCAAATCTGTTTAATGTAAATTCATGGCTAAAGCTTTTAGTAGTACAGACAAATTAGCAAAAGGATAAAAATGTTCTTGAGTTCAATAGCATAAGTCTCAATCTGTAAGACCCAGATGTGGGACATGTGACAAAAATCCAACACAAAGGACATGCAAAATCATTCATGGAGGAAATTTAAAATGCTGTGGATTCTTTTCATTAGGCTAAACAACTCTTCCTATAAACTTATGCTCATTCTTTATTTCTGTGTAAATGACTTTCAGTAATTAAAAAGAGGGAGATACCAATTTTGGAGAAATATATGTAACTTTGGGATTAAAATGGTGTCTTCCTCAAATGAACTATAGTTGAGATGTATGTTCAAATCTTTAGCTCCATTGACCTTTGTACTATAGTGACGTAAACATATCTTTATTTAGTGGGTAAAGGCAACCGCTATTATAGTATCAGAGAGGTAGCCGTGTTAGTCTGGTTCTGTAAAAGCAGCAAAGAATCCTGTGGCACCTTATAGACTAACAGACGTTTTGCAGCATGAGCTTTCGTGGGTGAATGCCCACTTCGTCGGTGGCATTCACCCACGAAAGCTCATGCTGCAAAACGTCTGTTAGTTTATAAGGTGCCACAGGATTCTTTGCCACTATTATAGTGTAGCTTAAACTTCCAAAGCAATGTACAAATATTCACTAAGCAGTTAAAGAGTTAAATGTATTTTATAACTATCATCTCTCAAACAGAGACCATGACAGTACTTTTAATTTTCCCTCTATATTGGTTCATGTTCCTGAAGTGTCCTCCTTCCTGAAGCAACCTGTATACTCAAATTGCCATTAGTAGTTGACAGAATTGCTGAGTCAATTTGCAGCAGCATTTGTTTTCCATCCGTTAACATGTCCTTTTCACCAGTATTTCTCCTATCTTAGTATGTGTTTCCTTGCCAAGTTCTTATTTAAATTATTGGTCTTATTTCAGTATTGACTTGTTCCTATCTGTTTCCTCTTTATATGTACTCCGTGTCTCTTCCGTGCTCTGTTACTTATAATCATAACTCATTTTCTCGGGGTCCGTAAATGGCTCCAGGGAGCAGGCATATCTAAAGCAGGACCTTTTCAAAAGTTCAGAGCAATGATTCAGGAGTCTGCAGGTGAATGCCAAATTGTCAAGCTAATGCTCCAAAATTTCACAAGCACTCTGATGGAATATACACTTTGTACACATGGGGCCAGTACTTATAGCAAGACCGCTTCATGGCCAGGCCATTTTATTTCTTTATTCATTTCAGTTTTTTTATAAAGAGAAGAATTAATATTGCTAAAAATGTTCTATTTTAAAGTCTTCAAACAGAGTAGCTCATATTTGGTGATGATAGCTAATTTACAATGAATCACTCTTTTCCAGAGATGTTTCAGAGTAGCAGCCGTGTTAGTCTGTATCCGCAAAAAGAACAGGAGTACTTGTGGCACCTTAAAGACCAGGCATACTTGCTATTTCACTTCTCAGTACCAACAGCAAATGGCATAAATATACAGAGAATCATAAACACAGCAATACAATACTCAATAATAATAATAATAATGGGCCTAATCCTGTCTTCTTTGTGCTCCCCAAACTCCCACAGACTTAAAAGCAAGACCTACAAATTGGCTCCAAACATCAACGTGTAATATAAGGCCTGAGGCTTACAGAGCACTTGCAACTCCATTTGAAGACCATGGCAGTTATAACTATGTAAGGCCGTGCAGCATTCAGTTAATAGCAAATAAGTGTTTAAAGACACAGAACTCTGTCAGTAGCTCAGAATGGTTAGACTAATGAATTCTTCTTTCAAAGAGACACAAAGATCCCCCTTTTCCACCACAACATCTCTCCAGAAGTCATATTCTGAACCTAAGCAATGTCACTCACCCTCTTTCAAGGTCTTATAGCACAGCATGAAAATCACCCTCTTCTCACGTCAGGGCTTGAGAAGAAATTGGAGTTGGGCCCAAACCACGCAGTTTAAATCTGGTTCCAAATCTAATTTAAAAAAAAATGATTGAGCATCTCTGGGAGCAGGGATTTGGCTCAGTCCCCTGTAAAACTTCTGCATAGCCAGACGCAAAGTTTGGTTCTGGATCTAGATCAGGGGCTTGATCTAGCACCACCACTTAGGCTAAAGTCCCAGTGGCCTCGAGAAGAGTATTTTGTCTGCCAGGAGACCTCTGAATATGAAGCGCCCCAAAGTTCAGATCTGTGATTTTTGATTCTTGATAATTTCTGAAAGACACTTCAGTTTAGATTTTGTTGTGTGATGTGTTTGCTGACATCACTGGATTCTGAATTTAAACATAGCAAACCATGAACAAATTTAAAAAAAAACATCTGGAGCACATCAGTTCTGCTTGTGAGCCAATAGAAATATTCACTGTAGACAGAAGAAGGGCTGCCTTCTTTTGAGGTGAGGAGTGTCAGGGACTCAACTGTGAATCCTTTGCATGGCAGTGTATTGTCTTGATCCAGCCCAAAAAGTCGTCTTCAAAAGATTTCAGTGAGCTACTGACTCCTATAGTTGTCTTTCCAAGCGTGCCTTCTATATTTATTATGATTTTTAAAATGAAGGATAATTGCTGACTGGATGTTAAATGAGTCTTAGGTGAATGTCAATATATTCTTTAAGGAATTTGACATGTCACTTTCAGACTCATACGCTGTAGTGGTAAGATGCTGCTGCAAGCAGTAAGCACTGCAATTTGTTGCATTCATTTTGCAATGCTAATTGTAAGGTTTTGGTTTCAAAGCACTGCAGAATAATTTGGACAAAACTTCTATAAGTGTCCAAAAGAAGCATAATAAGAATTTACACTTTTCAAAAGTCAAACTGTGTAATCAGTCGTGTTAGTTTAACACAACCTTTTCTGTACTACTGTCAATGAGTCATATGCTACCCATAGGTCTAGTCTAAACATAATTTTTGTACTAGTATTACCTTGTTTGTTGGTGGGGGGGTCTTTCTTTTGTAAGCAGTATAGATATGCTGGTAGAATCCCTAAGGTGGATAAATAAATAAATTAAATTGATGGAGATATCCTATCTCCTAGAACTGGAAGGGACCTTGAAAGGTCATTGAGTCCAGCCCCCTGCCTTCACTAGCAGGACCAAGTACTGATTTTTGCCCCAGATCCCTAGGTGGCCCCCTCAAAGATTGAACTCACAACCCTGGGTTTAGCAGGCCAATGCTCAAAGCACTGAGCTATCCTTCTCTCCTGCAGTTATATTGATATAATTGTGCTTATTGCTGGCCCCTGCAATTTTACACCAGTATAACTGACTCAACAGTAAGGGGTGGGGAGTTGTACTGCTCTAACTATACCAGTATAATTAAAGTAGTGCAACATTTGTGTGTAGACAAGGATCTACACCTGCTTTCTTCAAATACTTTCAGCAGGATGGAAGAAAAAGGTTTTGGTCTTGCAGAACTGAGGTGGTTCCAGCCTTAAAGTCATCCATACTGTGAGTTTCCCAGGGATCTTGTGTCACTACAGATTAAAGTGGTGGGTCACAGCATCTGCAGTGATCACTCTGCTTCCCACACAGTTCCCAACAAAGGGGATTTGAAACTGTGAAGGCACAACTGGTCCTGGTTCAGAATAACCTGGTCTTCATGGGAGCATGGCACAGAGTGGCTGCTTCCTATTGCCACCTTTTCCCGCAGCTGCAAATTGTTTTCTTGAAGTCCAGGGAAAAAATGCAGCAGAGCTGTCACTCTTTTTCCTCCACTGGTTGGGTCCTTAATGTGCTGATTTTTGCTACCCTCCAAATCACCTAGCAGAGGGGCACAGGTGGCCAGACACATGCCTGTTAAAATGTAGTGTGTGCTTAAGAAATGTTCCAAGGTATTTATTAGCTGAAATAGTGTAGGGTAAATTAATCAACTTCAATTTTAAAATTACAGCAATATTAAACTAAAGGGAAGCATATCTAATTATAATAACCCTGCCCAGGCCATCACTAAGGTTTGGACATGGGACATTCACTGCCAAAGCATGTAACGCTACAACTCAAGCTAAAAGGTTTGGGGCCAGATTTTTAAAGGTATTTCAGTATCTGAAGATGGAGATAGGTGCCTAGCTGGATTAATAGAGCTGTCTAGATGCCCAACTCACATTCATTTCAATGGCAATAGATGCCTAGGTGGCTTTGAAAATCCCACTAAGTGCCCAACTGTCTTCAAAAATCTGGTCCTTAACCATGAGCTGGAAGGAGTTGCAGGCAGCTATTTTCTGTAGCTCAGCCACAAAGAGGACATGAACAATGGATTACACATTTGTAAAGGTTCCTCACACAATGTTAAGAGAACTAAGTATCTAGGATAAATTGGAGGAAAAAGATATTAACAAAAGAAATATCTGAAGCAATAATAATGGTGTCAGCAGCATACATTCATATTTGTGAAGTCATTAAAGAAAAGAAAGAAAGAAAACCAGACTGAGAACTTCATTTGTGGATCACTCACAAATTTAGAAAGGTTCTGAGTAAAAACCTTCTTCAAAAAAGCAAGACAGTAACTTTTTTGGTAATGATTAATGAGGTACAAAGAATACCATGACAGAAAAGCACTACCCAAGCTATATTTTTCTGAATTTAAACAACACGGCTTACTGAACCAACCAAAAGATTTTTATAAATCAAGAAAGTCTGCACATATAGTACATAGTGATCTTTTCTTGACATTCTTTGAATTATATCACTCTGAAATTTATCTGTATTATGAAGTAAAGCATAGTAGAGGGAATTCAAACCAGATAAATGTGGATTTAGTTACTTATTTAATTACTATTGAGACAATTATAGATCATATTTTCATCGGTGACCCATCAGTGTTGCACAGAAAGGTGCATTGCACTGCCCATGAGCACACAGCTAACATGTCTGTGTATCGAAAACTTTACGAATGTAGGCAGAATTTACATTCTGAATGAAGCAGGTCTCTACAGGAATACTGCTTCCATTCTCTGCACATCTAGTACCTATACATGACAGATTGTTTTGCCTGGCAGTCACAGAGCAGAGCACAGCAGTAAAAGATGCTATATGCATGTTTCTAATGGTATAGGGAAAGCTGGATGACATTCTATTATTTGAGAAGTAGCAAGAGCTCATGTAATTACAGTGTCATACATATTTATAAGGCTGTATCTGCAACTTTCACGGGGAAGTTGCCTGAGTGTTTAACTGTGCATCCTTAGTATTTTTTTAACATGAGCCGCAATTCAGCAAAGCAATACAAGAGTCTGGAGTTTTAAGTACATGCTTAAGTGCTTACCTGAATAGCAATGGATTTAAGCACATGCTTAAGTGCTTTAATGAATCAAGGTAATTTTTTAAGACGCATACTAAATACTTTTTGAAACAGGCTCAAATCCTTCAAACACTTAAGCATGTGTTTAACTTTGCAGATGTGAGTAGCCTTATTGATTTCAATGGTACTACACAAGTGAGGGATGTAGTAAATTTAAGTGTTTGCAGATCTAGGGGAAAAGCAATAGGACATACAGAGGTACACAATAAATTCAGATAATTGTGTGTAGATGCGTGTGTGCACACACATTCCTGCTGCATCAAGAAAATGTGTAGATTGTTTTCTTAAGGTAATATAGTTCACTACTGGTCTTTTGGAGGTGAAAATTGAAATGATTCTTTAAAAATAAGTTCATGGGTGATTAGTATGTACCATATTTTAAGAGGAGCATTAACAATTTCAAAACAGATTGGTCTACTGTATGTGGACTTATGTTTCTCCTCCTTAATATTTCATTCAGTTTCCATATTTCTTCTGAAGAAGCCCTTTTAAAATTGAAGTGAATAACAAATCTGAAATGTTAGTAACATTAGCTGATACATCTGTTAATTAAAGTTGTAAATTTTCTGGGAAGAAGGAAAAATCAGTAATTCATGTAAGCTTTTCTAGCTTTCTATATTTTAATCCAACAACAGATTTTGTTTCCACTTGAGTCACACAACCACTTTATACAGTTATTATGGACTTTTCCAAACTGTCTTGCAAAAATTTTGAGTATTAAGGAATAAATTCCCATATGCTTGTCATATTTGTTCTTCCCTTTAAAAAACACAAGTATTTACAACTATTTTTAGCTGGTAGAACTATAGCAAAATAAGTATCTGCCCAAGTTAAACTTGTACTAGCTCCAATTATACAAGTTATACCTTTTCTGGAATTTGCACGGTTATACTTTCTGAAAAATCCATCCTTCTTTCTTCATATATTCTAAACACTTTAAGACCAATCTGAAAAGGTGCCGAGTGATCCCTGTGAGTTCCTGAATTCACTGAGCTCCCATCAAACCTATTAGACCTTTTAGTTCCTCTACACAACAATTCAGGTACCAATGGCTGTGTGATTTAAATTGAACTATGCAGTCGTTAAAGTTGAGCATGTGTGTGACATTACACGCCACATTCTTTATGGAAATATGCTTATGATATGGATATGATATAACTGCGATGTACTTTATGCAAGATGGCTCATGTAAGGTATCCTTGGAAAGGTTATGATTTACTGAATGTGTTTATCCAATTTGTATGCATGTATCTTTTTTTTTTATCTGAAGCTGCGAATATTGACCATGTCTCTGTATTTCAAATGTTCTACTTCGGATGAGGTCAAACAATGTTAGTGGCTTATTGAAGAAATGCACACAAGCATGAGGATTGCCCCAGAACTGTGTGCAATAGAAACCTCTCAGAGATAGCTCTACACAATGGGAACTGTTTCACCCAGATCACAGCAAAAAAAGCTTTGCAGCAAGTGGGGGGAAGATGTAAAAGAGGGACAATGACACCATGAGGCACCCTCACTCTCCCTACAACAACACACCTGAAAACACCTGAGGAACAACGACTGAACTCTGGGAAGTGATGATCCCAGACTGTAAGAATTTTTAGCTTGTGTAAGAAAACCCGGGAAAGCCAAGGCAACCTGTGCCTTAAGAATCTGCCAGCCTGTTTATCACTCAGGGTGAGAATTTGTTAATTTATATCTTACCTATCTAGTGTGTTAAACTCAGTTTGCAGCTTTTATTTACTAAGGTAATCGACTTTGTTCTGTTTGCTATCCCTTTAACTGCTTTATTAACTACAAAAGGTAGATTTTATCTTATTTTGTTTATTATTAAACCCAGTTTATGTAATTTCTAACCAGAGGGCATGGCGGCAAGAAGTTGTTCACATCTCTCTTCACATTGAGGAAGAGGGAGGATTTTTATGAGCTTGTGCTGCACAGATTTTTCTATACAGTGCAAGACAGTATTATTTTGGGTTTATCTCCCAAAAGGGGTGTGCACGTGAGTGCTGGGGGAGTCCTCTCACACAAAGCTGAGAGGCTTAGTGAAATCCCAGTACATCAGGTGGCACTCCAGAAGGGGGTCCAACCCGTCACAATGTGCTTTGGTCCTTTGGTGGATGGGGGCTGAGTGTTCACCACCTTTATCTTCCATCAAACCAGCTCCCTGACTACTCTCATCAACCCTGGATCTTTATTCCCCATCATTCCTGCTGTCTGGCACAATTATCTTCTGCTTTTCATAGCTGGCACAAAGTTGTGTCACCTTCCCAGGGCTATCAAGCACAATTACAGCTACTAAATATGTGCTGGCTAGCCAGATATGCTTCAGAGTCATCCTGCTCACTCGGCTTTCCTTGTTGTTTGTTGTGCTGGTCCATTCACCTGTCTGGGTTCCTCTCCTTTCCCATCCCTAATACTCCAGTTCCACATGTAAAGCTGGGTGAGAAATGGATTTTTCAGTTTGCTGGTAATTCCAAAAAATTGAAAAATGTAGTTGTGACCCGAAACAAATGTTTTTTGTATTTTTTTTTCAAATTTTTGACTAATAAAAAGTCAGAAAACATTTTGAGTTCTGTCAAACAAGAAATTTTGGTCAACCTGACTGAGTTTTTCATTTTGCATTCCACTGCAAGCAAAGGAAGTTTAGAGTCACCAAATGACTGGAGGAGCGGGAGGAGGTGGTGCTGCGGCTGCCCTCCTTATAACTTTTGGGTCAGTGCGTAGAGTTCTCATCTGGGACGTGAGAGGCCAGGTTCAGTTTTGCCCTCTTTGGGGCATTCTGTTATGGGTCTTTCTCAACTTCTGCTGTTGAATCTGTTCTACTGTGGATAAATAATGAAGTAGTCATTGGAATAGGGACTTGAACTTGGGGGTCCCACATGAGTGCCCTAACCACTAGGCTGGAGAATCATTCCCTCTTACAATGAATAGTCATTGTGCCAGGGAAAGAGTGAGTGAGGCTGCAGGAAAGGGGAATGCCCCAATCCTGCTGCTGTAGTGTGTTATTACTGTTCCCATATCCAAGGGTTAACATATGCTCTTTACTCAATTGTGGAGGGTGCCATTAATAAGTTAGTTCCAGTTTTAGAGTAATTACAAGGTTTCAAAGATCTTCCCTACACTTACAATGGGGACTACTGCTAGAGCCGGTAATATCTATAGAATACTTTAGAAGAGCATCCACCATCTGTACAATTTCCACAGGGTATTTGGCTGCCGGTCACTTTCTGTAAAAATTGTGGAACATAGTCTGTGCTCACAGATACTCCAGTTCAGGAAGATGCTTAAGCACATGCCTAGATCAAAGCATGTGAGTAGTCTACCCTTTGGAGTTGGGACTCCTTCGATCCTTAAAGTTAGGCAAAAGCTTAAATAATCTCTTGAACTGAGACTGTCATGATGTGGATCTGACCATCAAAGAGCCTACAGGTGTTAATGAACAAGTATTAAATTACAAAGTACTTGATAGCAATGGTAAACTTAGTCAGCTGAAACAATGAGGAGTTCTTGTGGCACCTTAGAGACTAACAAATTTATTTGGGCATAAGCATTCATGGGCTATAACCCACTTCATCAGATGCATGGAGTGAAAAAAAGTAGGCAGGTATAAATATACAGCACATGAAAAGATGGAAGTTGCCTTACCAAGGAGGGTGCTAACGAGACCAATTCAATTAGGGTGGATTATAGCCCATGGAAGCTTATGCTCAAATAAATTTGTTAGTCTCTAAGGCCTGGTCTACACTGGGGGAGGGAGGATCGATCTAAGATACGCAACTTCAGCTATGAGAATAGCGTAGCTGAAGTCGACATATCTTAGACTGACTTAGATTGACTTACTTTGCGTCCTCGTGGCACAGGATCGACGGGCGCCGCTCCCCCATTCACTTTGCTTCCGCCTCTCGCCCTGGTGGAGTTCCGGAGTCGATGGGGATCGCATTCGGGGATCGATGTATCGCATCTAGATGAGACGCGATACATCGATCCCCGATAGAGTGATCATTACCCGCCAATCCAGCGGGTAGTGTAGACATACCCTAAGGTGCCACAAGGACTCCTCATTGTTTTTGCTGATACAGACTAACACAGCTACCCCTCTGAAATTAGTCAGTTGAGTTAGTTTTTAAACAAACTTTAGCAAGTTGCCCTACTAATTTATAACAGATGGATTTCCAAGGCTTCCATGTTGAGAGCAAAAACAAAGCTTCTCTGTACCACTGTAGTTTGAAGAACCTATCAAGATTCTGAGAAGATGTAAACCTTTGCCAAAAAGAGCTAGGTTCCTTTATAAAAATAACTTTCATGAGCAAGTGACAAGAGTCATCAGTGCTTCTCGAAGTGAATAATCTATTGCAGGTCTCAAAATCCTGCTAATTTGCGGGGGTTTCATGGATAATATGTTGCAATCGTAACACATTTTAGAAATACTGAAACTTAATTTTCCTATGAACTGTGAAGCCTCAGTTCCTTTTCTACTGTTTTTTTCTTTGTTCTAACAGTCTCTATGGATGCTGCACAGGAAGGAGGTGGAGAGCACAGAATTATGCTGTGGTAAGCCGTTCTTGTAATGAGTCGTCTCGGTCCCTTTTTCATTCTGGAATGGCTCACTGTCATCACTTTCAAAGTCATTTAATAGCTGTACTAGACCTAAATCAAAACTTATGTTCACATTTTTTACTCAATAGTGTACCGAAGGCTTGAGTCAGCATTGGTCATGGTTGAGTGCAGACAAATTCTGCAGTGGCTCCCACTCAACTTGGAAAACGTTACTGCTTTCACTTTTGACACAGTACAGCCAATCTATTTTTGCCTGAATGCCAGCTACTATAAGCTGCCAGTTTTTAACTATGAGAATATTCTTGTTTGTAAATTCATGTCAGAGGTGTTAAAACATATGTCTTCATGGAGACTTGCATTATAATGAGTGCGTGATACACATTGTTTTACAGTTTTTATATATTCACTCTGGATTTTGTGCTACTATGTATATAACACGTTTCAGTGGAATCAGAATATTGTCAGTAACTCATGAAAAGAAATGGGAGAAGAGAGTTCTAAAAGTAAGAGCCCAGGGAAGAGAAGGAGACAGTGAGAAAATATAAAAGAGACATTCCCTGTAGAAAGGAGATATTGAATGAAAGTCAAGAAGAGGATATAGCAGAAAGAAGGAGACAAGGAGAGCAAAAACAAAGAGAAAAGGTAAATGAAGAGGTGTGAAGACGGCAGATAACAAAGGGGAAGTGAGCAGAAGGATGGGTCAGGAAATCTCTTTCCAGAAGGGCAGCAGATGGAAAACTATGGACCTCACTAGACCAAGCAGAACAGGTCCAGTTCTACTGTGTGCTGGTGCAGGAACTGGCGGTGGGGATGCAGGGGGTGGGCACCCCCTGCAAGCTGTTAAACCTCATTCTGTGGGGGCTTCCTTTACCCTGCAGTGCAGAGGTGATTTAGAATGAAAAATTAGTGTCATCATCACTACACAGATAACAAGGTTCTAACACTGATACTATTCTAGGCCTGCAGCTGGAGTAGTGGATGTGGCAGGTGAGGTTGCTATTCACCCACCCGGAGTGAGAAGGATTCCTTCTCCCTCAGATCATGAAGAACTCACCAATGAGAAGCCTAGCTGCTTAAGCTGTGCATTGGGCCAAACTATAGCACTTGGATACCATAGTGATAAATGCCTTAGATTTCTTATTCTCAGCTTTTAACCACCTGGGATTTCAGGTGAAATTTCACTGTTGTTTGCTGTGACCTTCCCAGGGGACTATGGGATTAAATTTTGGCAAGAAACTGAATGATCTTTTTGTGGGTGCTGCTACAGGGAAATGTTTATGTATGATGGTTGCTGGGAACTGGTTGGGGTTCTAGGAAGGGTGTGTCCTGAGTAGGGGATGCTGGCTTATGTGGAAGTGGTACAGAGCCCATGGACTGTATCAGAGACTGGTGTGAATTGCTGGTGCTGATAGAAGTGGGGCTGGGATAGAAGTGAGAGCTGCAGTGGGATTGGCTGGGAGAGTGATGAAGCACCGGTGTGTGTGTGTGCAGCCACAGAAGCATGAGCAAAGGGGAAGAAAGTATTCCAAGCAATTTTGCCTTATAATATTATTCTTTAAATGTAGACAAGGATTTATGGAAATCAGAGCACTTGGGTTAGGTGGGTGGGAGAAGCCTATTGCTTCAATGAGAGATGTATAGATGAGATCAAGGACACGCAGGAGGGAACATGCAGTTAAGATTTGTATATGACAAACAGGAGGGAGGCTGGAGCCAAACCAGTCTGGAAACAGTGCGGCTGGGTAAGTGGTTTATACAGTTTTAATATTTGAAATGTGAAGTAATGAGTGTGGGAGTGAACAATAACAAAGGGGATTACATAGTTACAGCTGTGAGACTGATCAGGCACAGGTTCTGAAATAAACTAAAAATCAGTAAAAAAAACACAGTCCTTAGATGAACACAAATCTGGAGATGATATAGCAAGATACAAAGAGCTGGTGAGACTACACCTGGAGTATTGTACACAATTCTAGACAAAGATATAGAAAGGGAAAGAAGGAGTAAGGGTGATGAATCATCTCTGGGGTGTATTTATTAGAAAAGGAGATTATGGGGGGATGTGTTTGAAATGTAGACTGCCGAAAACTTATGAAGCTACACATTTCTATGCAGTTTATTTAGTTAAATGTCATGCATTTTTAAACACTTCAGCCCAGAAAAACAAACTTTAAATCAAAGAATTATCAGAGAACAATCACTGCATTTCCTATAAATGTCAACTGAGTTTTATAGTCTAGAACAGTGTTTTTTCAGCCCGCAGGCCGCTTGAGGCCCAATCAGTACACAGATATGGCCCATGTGACCTCTTCAGGGCCATACAGATGGTAGTATATATATTGTGTGGATGCCTCCCACATAACACATAGCTGCATATGTTGCCCACAATGATAAATAGGTTGAGAATCACTGGTCTAGCGGTAACATGGGCTAATGGACTAAACATAGTACTTGAAGTGGCTGTTTCATGTGAAAAGCAGCTGCACAACTGGCTTACATTCTTACCTGGCATTCAGCTCTCCCGCTCTCCTCTTTCAGCCGGGGAAAAGGAATATGTGCTGTGTGATCCTTGGCTACCACTATACTCCCTTCCAAGCCACTGTAGTTGGGTGCAGTCAGAGCACCTCTGAAAGTTCTCTAACTTGTACCAGGAGCCAGACTAGATCCTGGACACTCATAGTATGATGGAGAGGGCATATCAACAGTGTACAGCCTCCTTTACACACACCAGGTCCTGTGCTGAGCAATAAGTTCAGCTACACCCAAGGACCTTGCCCTATGGGTTCTTATTCCAGTTAGTTTATTGGCTCAGTGTAGGGCCTGATTCCATCCTCGTTACTCATGTTAATCATCACCTTATTCCTTGAGTAATCCCTTATTCCTTGAGTAATTATGTGCATTAATTTCAGTGGGACTTCTTAGGCAGAAAGGCACTGGGAGTGAAGCACTGGTGGAGCACAGGATAGGGCAGAATCTGACCCTCTAGCATTTGTGTCTCTTTGGGAATAATGAAAACAGAAGTAATACTCCCCTCTCCTACAGTGGCATTGTGGGGAGTATTTTAATGTTTTTAAGGAAGCTCAGAGATGTAATGTGCTACCTAGTTGCCAAGTATTTAGGTATAGTTGAATGTTAGTTTTCGTGAGTACGTTGCAGTTCTTGAGCAAAATGTCCTCTATCAGTCCAGAATATATCGTATTGTGTTTTATGTGGTGTATTTATTGCCTAGTTATTTTTAATATCAACTTTACTGTTTTGAAATAGTTTAATTTATGTTTATTTACAAGGAAACTCTTCATCTTCATTATCTCCTGAGATGGTCCTAATGCTCATCTGCCCTATTGGTCCATTCGCTGATATCTTTCTATTGAAACCTAAATTGGACAACACAATATAAATCATCCACAAAAGCAATCAAATTAAGGAATACATAAAGAAAAGGGAAGGTGAAAATAAGACAAAAAAGTCAAACTTGCTATGGAGCGGTAAATCGTTAACCTTAGCAATCTTGCTTTCTGAAATATTTTTCTGTGGTTTTGAGTCCACTCTAGAAACATAAAACTATGAAACCAAAATTATGTGTAGCGTGCCTTATATTGCATTCCTTATATTGCGTTCCTTATATTGAGTTAATTATTTAGGTTCTGCAAATGACAGTGTACATGCTTAACTTGAAACACATGAATAATCCTATTGGAGTCAATGAGACTACTCACATGCTTTAAGTTACACATGTGCAACATCGAGGGTTTAGTTTGCAAATATTTGTGAAATAGAGGAAGATTTAATGTCATTCTGGTACAGCACATCCAAGATTAAATAGGAAAGGAGCTTCAAAAGTGTTATATACTTCCCCAAAAAGACTTTTAAAAAAAAATGCACGACATTCTGGATAGGTCTCCACTGCAATTGAAAGGTGTGATTACAGCATGTATAAACAAATATAAGATAACTTTGATTGAGATAACTGGCGAAAGGTAGTTAAGCTGTGGCAGCACAGGTGCCAGCATGGATCGACCACCCCAGTGCAACCCCGTCCAGCACACTGGGTCCATACTTCAGTGGCTAGCCCCTGCCATTGCCTGTGCTACTGCAATTTCACTGTTGTTTTTAGCAAGCTAGCTAGATCAAAGCTAGCTGAGGTATGTCTACATGTGGTGCAATCACATCTCCCAAACTGCAGTGTAGCTATACCCTCTGTTATATGCTCAGGTAGATGAGAAGATACTACTGTACTATAAAGAGTGTATATATGTGGGCATGCACGTGTGCACACTTCCTTCTGCTGCCTGACCCCCAAGCGCAAGTTGAACACAGAAAATAAAACAAAAACTGTTTGGAATTTTTTACAACTACAATAACAAAAGGTACTCTGAAAAACAAAAGATAGTTTGGAAAGCTTAAAGGACACTGTCAACTTGTTTTAAGACACTCAGCCAGCCAAATGTAAGCATAAAAATCAATGTATGGAATAAACATCAGTTAGTATAATAATATTAGAAAATGCAGGGCTGGCTATTCTTCTCACAATTCCACCTCATTAAGCACAAGAACATAGCCCATAAGAACAATCAGTTCAGTAAACTGCATTGCAGTACCATGGATGAGTATACTCCTCTGAAAACCGGTTCTCCTTTCTGCTGCCAAACTCTTAAAGTTTCTATGAATCATCCACCTGGAAATATAGTAATTATTCTCAGAATTAATATATATGTGGCTCTAGAATGAAGACATTAGACATTCCCATAGGAAGTATAATAAGCAAAGTTTTCATAGTAGAATAACTAAGAGATCATCTCAGGATTTCCTGTGTACAAAACTCCAAAGGGAGACGATCATGAACACACTTAAGCAAAGTGGAAAAGAACCATCCTGCTCCTTTTTCCAACAGTAAAAGGATTAAGACTTTTAAAAAGTTTGCACAAAATTGGCTAACTATGGCTGTTCACTTTTATATATAAGGAGGATTAGTGCAAAAACAAAACAAACAAACAAAAAACACTGGCCAGAGTAGGTATCACTAACACAGAGGTTAGAACTGGGCAAACAATTAAAATCAGTCTCACCCTTTAGTCTGTTTGTGAATTGTTCAAGAATAGACTTTGATTTTGAAAATCTTCTCCAGAATGTATTTGGCAAACTTTCAATGAGGACAAACTTCATCTTGTGGATTGTTTGCAAATTGTGTGTTCAATATCTTTAGTTTACTGCTGTGTGATTCCATCCCATTAGTCACATGCTCTGGCTTCTTTTTCTGATTGAATGATCTCACCTTCATAAGAGGGTGAGTGCTGAAAGAAATCCTTCAGGTGCACTCTCAGGGAAAGGTTGGAGAGCATATTAAGATAGTAGACGTAACACAAGATAAATAGCCTAGAAAACTGTAGGATCTTTAAAACTGTTCCTGTTTGTTGCATAAAAAAGAGCATTATATCTGGTTGTTTTGTGGACCCCAAATCTAAAAATGTGTTCTTCCTGGATGAGAGGAAAATATATAAACCAGATTGTTGCTGTCTAGCAGACTTAATTCAATTTTATCTAGTCATGTTTGCATAAGTAATTGCACATTCATGCACAAGTGTGGTCCTAATGGAATGGCTGTGGTCATTTAATTGACCATGATTCTTTATTCCTCATTAGAACATACATAAATGTGCCACTGTTTAATATACTTTTCATGTGCATGGACTGAGTCCACTTGTCTCCATTTTGCATTGGTATCTCCCATCATTCCTCACAGTTGTGAATTTTGGTTACATTTATAGCACTGTTTGCAAAGTATGTGGTTACCTATCCCATCAATCTGATTTATTTGCCCTGCTGCAGGACTCTGGAGACCTGCTGTGTTAAGGATCCCAGTTAGCATTATTTCATGTATCTACTAGGATAATTCATTAAGCTCATGTGTCTTCTTTCACTGTTCACCACAATCACTGCCAGTCACAAAAACAGCAGTCCTTTGGCGGTGTGTTAGTGAGCATTCCTTTGTATGTGTCCTTATGGTCTGCATA
The DNA here is from genome assembly GCF_020497125.1 of Mauremys mutica. Classification (NCBI taxonomy): domain Eukaryota; kingdom Metazoa; phylum Chordata; order Testudines; family Geoemydidae; genus Mauremys; species Mauremys mutica. Next base: position 83,665,758 of record NC_059078.1, read on the forward strand.
GAGATGGGGACATTCCTCCCCAGGCAATGATCACCCACCATTAATATCTGATCATACTCCAGACAGTCTGGTCTATGTTTTAGAACTGGAATGTGTTCAGTGTCTCCAGGCAATGTATCTCTGCTGCTTGATCATCATTATTCCTACCTACTGTTTTCCCTTCTCCTCCTTGCTACTGCTTCTCACTTTGAGGACTCAGCTGAATTAGTTTTGTACTCTGTACTGACTTTCTTTGGTTTCTGTCACTCTTCTTCCCAAACTCGCGGAGCCAAATGTAGGGGTGTTTAGCCAGGATAGAGGTGGTTTTGTGAGCTCTCCTAGTATGACTATGCTTATTCACATGTGGTATAACTTGCTCAAAAATGAGCAGAGACTCCTCCCCAGTCATTCATGAGAGCAATATCCAGCCACAGAGATGTCTGTGGAAGTTCAGGTGTGGTTAAAACTTGCACTTTGGTTCCAGCCCATATTTAATTAAAGACAGGAGCAGATGCAAAGTGAGCTGCAGCACTTTTGCTTTGTCCCACTACTCCCTGTATGGCAACAGGATTCTCCCTACCCCCTGCAGATACTATATATGAATTATGAAACTCAGGTCTCTTTTTGTGTATTTAAAGAAACATTCTACATCTGCTCATTGGTAATATTCTGCCAGGGACTTCCTTTTCTCTGATATGATGGAAGAACCAAAGCTAGAGTTCTTCCATCGAATCACTCTTCTATTTAAGCACAGCATTCTCTCTACAATATAGCCTGTTAGGCAGGGATAGCTTGTATCATCCCCTCCCCTATCTTTTTGGCAGCAATAGACCTCCGAGATATAAGCCACAGAGGAGTACACAAATGGTAGGTACTAAAACCTTACATTGTTCAGCTTTTAATGTTAACAACCATGATCAGCCTCTTAGGGAGTAGAGGAGGGGGTGGAGAGACAATCCACTGCATTAATGCCCTTCCCCTAGGTACTACAGTGATTTGAATCTTTTTTTTAGGCCGTAGTAGAAGATTGTGGCAGAACAATCATTTCCATGCTTTAAAGAAAGCAGGCTTGAACCTCTACAGAGAAATAATGTGTTTATTTAAAAAATATTTGTATACTGTTGGCATTTCTACCATTGCCTGCCACACCCTGTCAATTGCCTCTTTTTATGGGAGCCCCTCCTTATTTTTTAACCAGATTTATTTCTGTCCCATACAAAGTTGGTGTTCTTGTTTCTGTTAAATTATTTGCATCAGAAATGCAGGCTTGTTAAGTGACACTGTAGCCAGTGCTAAATAAGTGTAAATCTCCCTCAAGGCTTTCTTTTCCTTTAGTTTGGAGTCTTTGTGCCTCATGGAGTAGCGTGGCCACAGATAAACAGGCTGTCTTTGTGAACTATCTGTGCTCATCTTATTCCTTTACCTCCTTGCCAATTCATTCCTCAAGACAGTGGGCTTGTCTACATGGAAACTGTGTGCCCAGTAAGCCAGGGTGTGAATGAACAGAGCTCCAGCCTACTGCGCACTAAGTCACCGTGTGGACATCATGTGCACTCAGATATATGCTATTAGTTCAAACAGCAATAGATAAAAGAGCACTGTGGAACTGGTAGTGCATGGGAGCAAGGTCCACCTAGTAACTTAGTGCATGGCAGGCTTCAGTGCTGTACATTCACAGTCTAGCTTGCTGTGCCCCAACCCTCCATGTAAACAGAGCCCTAAGCATTCCCTTGCTCTTGCTCACTGTACAATTTTGGGCCTAAGAAATGCAGAATTGAGCATGCTGAAAACTTCGTGGAACACCTACATGGAGAGAAAAGAGAGGGACTTGAGACGTGTCCCTAAGGTAATTTTCATCTGGGGGATTCTGAGGAGCTCTCTTCCTCTCTTTTCTGCAATTGAGATGTAGGGTTGGAAAGTAAAGAGGTAATCAACTGCAAGATTGGTTCTTATTTCTGCCAGCTGTCAACTCCACATGGCCAATTAAGTCAGTCTTTAATGGTAACTTGGTAAGGAGCTAATAGCACATCACAGATACACTCTTTTAGCTAAGTTCATGCACTCTACAACAATTTTGCAAGATTTCCATGTTCAAGTTTTAAGCCATTGGAAGCTATAAACTTTGGAGAATACCTCTCCCTGAACCCCCTACCTTGAACAAACTCCAGATTATAGCCTAGACATAACTTGTACCCAGATCTAAACACCACATCTTTGGATTCTCCTTGCTAACCTGATTATCCACTAGCTATATATAAATATACACACACATCATATTAATAATACATATTATCGATACTGTATTTATATATGTGTGTGTGTGTCTGTGTATGCATTAAGCACCAATAACAATAAGCACAAATATTGTAATAGTGATATAGCCTAAATTAGCTTACACTATAATTCTGTTCACTTATGCTAAGTATACTATAACACCTTCATTTGCTGTAATAAGAATTTGGCATAAGCAGAGAGGAAACTTATCAAAATCAAGGTATATTTCTGTGTCTTAGTACAAGCCAGAGAAGTACCTTCATGGCCCAATACCGAAATGCTAGAAGTATTTAAAAAAAAAAAAAAAAAGCTAAGGAAGGAACAGAACAACAAGTTAGGGAACTGAAACAAATGGGCTGGATTTTTTAATGATGTGTAACTTGTAAAATCATCATCATAAACAATACCAGCTGAAATGTATAACGTTGGGAACACACCTTCTGTGTAAGGTAAATGTGACAGTGCTGCGGGAGACTGCTTCCTGGAGACTTGTATCGTATAGAACCTTTTCCCTGTACTATATTATTATTATTATTGGCCTAGAGCAATAAAGCTGACTGACATTGCTTATTTGGCCTCTTGAATATATCTTTCATAACGAACCAAAGTATGGTCAAGGCATTGACTATACAGTTTATTAACAATAGATAGAACCACAGGCTAGTAAGTGGGAGTGATATTGCCTGTTGAATTCTAGGTATCTGTTTGGACAACATTCTCTTCCCACCATACTTTATCTACCTATGTGCATCCCAAGAGTCACTGAGTAACCAAGGATGTAAAAATTACACTAGTTTATTTTGGGACAGATTTGTAACTTTAAAGTTGAGTTTCCAATAGCAGAATTATTTCACATAACATAGGAAGATGACACATTTTACACATTTTTAGAATTACGTGTGAGAGAGGTTAGTCAAAGCTAAGAAATAACATTTGTCAGAAACAAATCTGATGCTGATGTACACGTTTAAAGCAAGGCTGTTACTCAACTCTTGTTTTTACCTTTAGACATAGATCTTTGTTTTTTCTCTCCTCTCCCAGTTGGAATCAGAATTGTATGAACAACTCCCTTATAATCATGGATGCCTCTAACCAAAAGCAGCTTATAAAAAATCAAGAAAAACTTAGACTGTATATTTAGGGCTTTATTTACTTTGTGGCAAGCTAGATTTCTATTCAACAGCAAGATCCCTGGCTTTGGTGACAATGCAAGTTTAGGAAACTGGAAATTTGCAACATCTTCAGGAATACTAAAAACAAGAGCTTTATTGACTTAAATATGAAAATGAATAATACAATTGGCACAGTATCCCTATGTTATTTATTTTGCTATTGCTTTTAATTTAGGAGTCTCAACGTGCTTCAAATGTTTGTGTTGACAACTAGAGCTGGTTGGGGAATTTTCTGACAAAACAGGGTCCCATTAGAAAATGCTGATTTGTTGAACCCGAAATGTTTCCCAGAAAAGGATGGGGTTCAATGAACCACAGGCAGATTACAGTGGTGAGCCAGCTGGCCCAGGAAACTAGAAGCCCAGGGGACTCTTGCCCCAGGGCAGTCTCCATGGCAGGGTTGTTCTGGAGCTACATATTATGGAAACTCTGGCAACTGCTAATTGAAATTAACATGATAGTCAGTTTCATTTCTGCCCACCACTGAATAGCATCCATGATACTGACAAGAATCATGTCAATTGCAGTCAGCAGTTGCTAGGGTCCCAATGAGCATATTTCACTTCAGAAACACCATGTGTCAATGTTTTCCAACACACAAGTTTTATGTCATTTCTGGTTCATAGGAAATTTCAGTGTCAAAATTTCCCACAAACCAGAAATTCCAAGTTTCAGCTAGTTCTGCAGCTTCATTATAGAAATTGTCTAGGGAGCAGCTGGAGCTTTCAGCTACTGGCTAAAGGACAGATCTGAGCCGTTGGCATCCAGAAAGACCTGTGAGTTTGGGATTTTTGGATGAGCACATTAGTTGGATGATTCTGCTACAGGTGGAATAGTTAAGCATTGATAGTTAAAATGTCATGTCTCGACGGAGTCGAATTCCAATAGAAAACATTCACAAATGCAGGTGTTGACTCCCCCTTTTTTTTTTTAATCAGGTGGCTTCTTACTAGCTGATCTCACAATCTCAGAAGTACAGGGCATCATCAATTCATGGGGGGGCTAAAACAAACGGTGTTATTATTTCCTTGCTGCCTGGCTTTACTATTGAAATTTGAACTGGAGCAGATCCCTCGAATGAGTTGTCATGGCATTTTTTATATAACTCTGCCCCAAGTTTGCAAATTGCATTGGCCGTCAAGTCTGAAGCAATGGATCAAAGGGATACATTTGTGTTTATCTCCTAAGTGTTTTAGGATGACAGCTAATAGGTATTATATGTCAGTAAGGCATTCAACCATTGATTCCATTGTAATATTGGATCTCTTGGTAATGAAAAAGTGATGGTCATTATCCTCATTGTCAATATTATGTTTCCTGTGATTAATACAGAACAAAAAGGCTCAACATGTATTTGGTAAACACAAATTTATTTGAGCAGAATAGGCCTGTCAATAGCCCACTTCCTGCTCAGGGCCACTGCTTGCTTAGCATTCTTAAAGGGACCATGCCCAAGAATGTAATGAATCTTTCACTTACTGTGAATATTGATTCAAGTCCCAGCAATAATCAATTACCGGTAATCAAAATCTTAACCATCCAAGGATTAAAGGGACAGAAACCTCTTGTTTCTAGTACAATAAAGTATTCCAGTAAGGAACAATGGCAGAAATACTCTTACAAGTCAGAAATGGATTTGAAGTGTAAACCATTAACAGTTACTCTGTACCTACACGTTGTGCTCAATTCCCCAAACATTTGTTAATAGGAACAGGTTCCTTTTTCAATGCAAATATACAATTCCTATTTCAAAAAATAAAAACTGGTGTCTTTCAGCAATTCGTTAGAATATTGTCTGCTATTTCTTTCACTAGTACACTGCTACCTCAATATAATGTGACCTGATATAACACAAATTCGGATATAATGTGGTAAAGCAGTGCTCCCGGGGGGGGGTGGGGGGTGCACTCTGGTGGATCAAAGCAAGTTCGATATAACGCGGCTTCACCTATAACGCGGTAAGATTTTTTGGCTTCTGAGGACAGCGTTATATCGAGGTAGAGGTGTATATGGGAATTAGACAACATGCTATAACAGAATTCCATCCGATCTTATTGATGCCTTCCATTAACAAACCCAAGTCCAGCTAATTTATCTAGTTTAAACCTTGTTAGAGATTTTGGAGTTGCATTTATATTTACAAAAACTTGATACGGGACAATCTGGATCGAAACAACCTCATTGGAGGCTCATGCTTATACATTGCGTTCTTGTGTGTCAGTTTACTGGGCTATGAAACTGTAATTTGTTTCTATACCATTCAGCTGTTCATCTCACTCCTCCTTTGCAAAGGCCAAATTTAGAGGATACATTCTGCAACAGGTGGAATAGTTAAGCATTGATAGTTAAAATGTCATGTCTCAGGATTAGAAGGTTTTTTTTGTATATTTAGAGGATACATAAAATACATCAGTAATTTGATGTATGTATTTATACCCTGGGTGATCAGAAGAGAAAGGTGTAGCTAGACAAATAACCAATAGGAGCTATGGACAAGTACGTAAGATAAAGGAGAGGGGACAAGCTATTAATTGCACATCATCTGTTGGTTGCTACAACTTCACCTATGGTGTGTTACTTATGCCAACGTACACTCATGGTGACTTACCATTGAGTACCTTATAACATCACAGATTTGACCATACATTATCAGGGATCCCCTTACCTTATCCTTTGAGTAATATCACACGCTATATATGCATTGTAGCCATCTTACAACCAGCAAACTGACTCTAAAGCATCATCAATAGTTAAATCCTGTTAAAGTTGTTTTGAGGACTTGATATCTTGTTGTTTTCTAACACTTAGTTTAATGTGACACACTACAGCAGTGATTCTCAACCAGTGGGGTATGCAAAGGTCTTCCAGAGGTACATCAACTCATTTTGAAATTTTCCTGGTTTTACAACAGGTTACATAAAAGGCATTAGCAAACTCAGTGCAAACTAAAAGTTCATACAGACAATGATTTTGTTTATACTTTTCTATATACTATCTGTGGTTCTCAAGCTATGGACAAGTTTGTTTTAATGGGGTTGTCAGGGCCAGTGTTAGACTCGCTGAAGCCCAGGGTAGAAAGCTGAAGCCCAGGCCCCCAAAGTTTGAGTTTGTAAGTGAGGTGAAACTTAGGGTACACAAGACAAATCAGGCTCCTGAAAGCGGTACAGTGGTTTGAAAAGGTTGAGAACCACTGCAGTACAGTACTCAGCACTGTAGATGAATTTTCAATTATATCCACAATGCACTTGGAACAGCAGCTGTGACACATTGTAGCATGCAATCATTGGCTTCCGTACACTCCTTTTCTTTGTCACAGGTGTTGGTGTCACCAGGCATGGCCCAGTGTTGACAGAGGGGTGGAAAACAACAGTGCCAACGAAGGCTCCCTGTATCAGGCCTCTGCTTGCCCGAACCGCTTCCATGTTTAGACTTTAATTAACCCCACAGGCCAGATGGAAAGAATGGAATGTGTGGCAACTAGTTATCAGTACCAGGAGGCAATTATACAGCCTGCTTGCACCTGGCTGAAGGGAGTGAAACAAAATGACCGGTCAAGAAAAGTTACTAACGAGATAATATGTTTGCTGCCAAGTCTTTATAATGTGCTTGCTGTATGGGAACGCGAGGGGGAGGAGGGGGGGTGAGTAGAGGGAGGGGTAGGTAGTGGGGGGTAATAGAGATGCTTAGCTAAAATCATGTATAAAGAGAGAGAGCTGTTTGTATCTGTGTGCAGGATTTGAGATTGCTATGTCTCCCTTGCACCACCTTATTTGGGCTCAAATAAACCTTGGTTTTGCTTCTCCACCTTGGTGTGTTTATTGGAAGCGAAGCACACCGGGCAACGAACCACTGTTGCTGTCGCCTCGGGCCTCTGTGCCGGCAACAGTTTTGGCGTCCCTGGGTGGGCTCGAGGCAAAATTGTGCCTTGCCCGGACTCCTCCAATGGCGGCGGACGATGGTCACAGCCGACGCCCAGCGCGCACCGGTGCCTTTACCGGGGGCCTCAGCAGAGACGCGTCAGGTTGACCTTGGAGGACACAATGGTGCAACGCGCTCAGATAGTGGAGAAGCAGCTGCGGGCGACGGTGAGGAACCAGTCCTGTGGATAAGGTAGGAACAAGCCAGTGCTGTTAACCTTTTGTTTGCCTGTTAAGACCTGGGGACGCCCAGTGTCTTCCCATAGGTATGGGGCAGGAACAGAGTACAGGCAGGGTATGGTGTACACCCTTAGAATGCATTCTGATGAATTGGAGAGTGTTTGAATCAGATCCATTGACTAAAAGCAAACTGAAAAGGTTTTGTATAGTAGACTGGCCTCAGTATCAGCTAGAGAGCCAGGAAAGGTGGCCACCGGAAGGATCACTTAATTACAACACGATCCTTCAATTACTCCTGTTTTGTCAGCGAACAGGTAGCTTCTGAAGCTGTTTGTATGTAGAGCTCTTGTAAAAATCCCTCATCATATGCCCCAGAGCTGCACTGGGAGGAGGACTGTCCGTGGGAATGTCTGTCTCTGTTGGGCTCATGCCATCTGAACTTATTGACTGTGCAGCAAGATAAGATGCATCGTGGTAATAGGAAATAATGGCCTTGGTGTGTGTGTGTGTGTGTGTGTATACCAGTGTGAGTGTCCGTTACCGGAAGACGCCCAGACTACCCTGTGAAGCGATTGCTAATGATCAGGAGTATTCTAACGCAAGCCCGGTAACTAGTGGATCTTTAGGAGATCCGACCCACGGTGGGCTGACTCAGCCTGGCATCGTCCGGCAAGGAAGCTGCCTGGGTCTAGGAATGTGTGAACCCATCTTCCCTTCCCCGCCTTCCTTTCCGTGTGGGCTACTGACAGTCTGATCATCACACTGGATGCAATCAGAGTACGCGGCGCCGTGTCTCCCAGAGACTAGCTGACGCTCTTTGCTGAAGGGAGGTGTAGGAGAGTCATGGTCATCCCCGTTAGTCTCTCCTGTGTTAGTGTCTTGTAGGGAGAGATCCTTAGTTTATGAGCCACTAGCGCGGACAGGGCACCCTCTCTGTGTATGTAAGTGGAAAATGGGTAAGGGACAGTCTAAACATTTTACCTCACCCCCTAAGGGTACCCCAGCATATTATATGTATGTACATTATGGTCCTAAAACCTGCAGGTATTTAGAGAATTGGAATTTTTATATCTAAACAATGTCCATTAGAAGGTACATTCAATCTAAATAAGATCATACATCTCAGAGGAGCTTTTAATCACAAAGAAAAGCCTCTGACACAGTGTGAGCAATTTGTCTAGGAACGGGTTAATTTGAAACTCGGCTAACCCCAGAGATAAAGAGAAAGCTGCTCTGCGTACAAGGTCAAGAATCAGTACAGACTATGTTAAGTACAAAGAAAAAACTGCTTTCAGCCCCAGCTGGTTGTGGAAAATAGAGACAGAGGCAAGCCAAAGGCAATACAAGTTACAGAACTGAGATTGCATTTGCAAAGCTTAACGGTTCAGTGAGATCCAACAGTTTTTGCAACCCCGAAGCCGGACAGGCAGCTGACCTGAACTGGAATCTCTGAAAGAGATGCCGCAGGAAAGTCCAGGGTGTAAAAGAACAGCCCTCCCAAGAGCGGAAGCATGTTGGAAATTCTGGGAAAAGCTGTATACAGGATAATCTTCCGTCCACCTATTCCCCTTCTCTGAATGTTATATACAGACATGAACAGTCTGGACATGTGTGAGTATTAAAGTGGCTTAAGGCTTGGGGCATTCATGTTCTTCCTGAGTGATGTGGGAGTGTTCCCAACACTCTCCATTGTTGTTTTATTATTTTTAATGAAGCTTTAAAATTTGGTTATATGGTATGCTTTCTCTATCCACCCCCCCCCACCGTCCTGCAGTGTCAGTTTGATCACCTGACATGAGGAATTGATTGGTAACAGAAATTTGTCACAGTTTGGTGAGCAATAGAGAATGGGGGAGCCCTGCAGAATTTACACCATCTATCTGTTTTGCCCTTGTTATTTTATGTTTGCTTTGTTTGGTATTGTTGGTGTTATATGTTGAGGATTGTATGATTAAAGGTGTGCCCACTCTCAGCCGCAGTAAGTCTGAGAACTGGAGGGGGGTTTAGCATTCCTCTCTCGACCCTGGTTGACCGGGAAGGGTGGCAGGTGGATCTACCCCCAGTTGTAGCAGGACTGGGCAATAAAGTGGTTGGAAAAAAGGAAGGACCCGGGTAGTCTTGTAAGTAAAAATGTTTTAGGGAAAAGACCAGAAGGGTGGGGGCAAGTTGAAAAGCCCAGCCTCCTAGCTAAACTGGTTGTGGAATAAGTTGGTACCCATGGAAGCGACGGTTCAGCGAGAAAAGCAGGATCGGGCCCAGGCGGGCAGGCAACAGACAGAGACATTGAAAAACAGGTTGGAACAAGTAAGTGATTTAAGGCAAAGTGCAAAGTTAACTCTATAGTTGCTAAAGGGAACAGCAGTTGAACTTTGTAAGAACACATACAAGAAAATATGGAGTAATTCCCCTGTGTTGTCTGAAATCAATAAAGGTATTTGTGTATTTTAAGTAATAATTGACTGCCCACAAGGGGCAGACCTCTGTTTTTGTCTTTCAGATAATCAAAGAAAATTAATGCCAGCTGAACAGCATTCAATATACCATGCATTTACTAATGGAGTAAAGAATTAAGTTTTGTGTTCTATGTTCTGTCTTGTGGTGTTTGTCTTGTGGCCAGAATTGTTGTGTTTAATATTTTCATGGGATGGTCTGGTTTAAAATCAAGTGAAAGGGTTGGATTAAAATGCAGATACTTGTTTTGTTCAACTTAGAATACAAAGTGTTTGGATACATCAGAAAAAATGTGATATACTAAAGTCTAGTACATTTCCTTAAGAGAAATAAAAACTTTATTGGCCAAATCTGTTAATTGAAAGTTTTTAAATTTATTGTTTAATTGAAGTTATTAAAATTTGCATATTAACAGTCTTTGGAAGCAAGGACATGAAGAGTTAACCTACTCCCCATATTGTGCATGGGATCCTTCTGGCTACCTCAGACTTCTAGCCAGCGGGCTGGGGATGGTGGGAAGCTATTGGACTAGAGTTTGTATTAAATGAACTCCTCAAAGTGGGTGTGCTTGTCCTGACTTGTTGTTCCAAAGCTCTGTAATAAGGTTAATTTAGTAAAAGGGTATATGTGGCATACATTAAATAATAAGTGTATGTGTTCATTGTTAACAAAAGGTGTATAAATAAAAAGTAAAAGTTTCCTTTGTAGGTTAAAAGAAGCCAAAAAGGGGAAAAGGAAAAAGAACGAGTTAACTGAGAAAGTAAATAGTTAACATACTCAGTTTCAAGATAAGACACTGACTCCGTTCAAGGACACAGCCAAGTTTTAGCTGTGAGCAAACAACCAAGAAAAGGGGGGCGGGGCTTGAATATACCCAAGCAGATGTAAAATCTGCAAAGACACTAATGCAATGTGTTAGGTTTCTTTTCTCACAGGTAAAGAAGCACTATCCGAAGACCCTAGCAGCCCCGCTACTCCTTGGAACCAGAAGACCGGATCAATGTAAAAGTCCACCAGCGAAAGACTGCTTTGGCTCCATGCTGGAACGGCCCTTATTAAGTCCTGCTGACTACCAACACCGCTGTGATGTGCCAAAGACTGACTGCCTGGACCCATGATTCTTACTGCAAAAAGACCCCTCCACCTCAGAAGAATTTTTCTACTGATGATTAGCCTATTCCTTTTTCTAGTTCTATTGTGCTTCTGGACAGCAGGGAAACAGGACAAGGTGACGTGCTGGTTAAACCTCTCCCTTGTCCACGGACAAATTTACTGTGCCTTTGAATTTTTCTAAAAGAAGCAAAACCATTACAGGGTGATGTACTCATAATTCCTCCCCTGTAGAATGCTGAACTACAACTGTTTGGGGAAAGGAGAAGAAACACTCACTCCACTGACATTGCCAAAGTCCAGGAATTCCTGACCAGAAAGGACATTGAGAACTGACCCTGGTGAAGAAACCCAAGGAATTATATACTGGCAGGAAGAAACTTGTGGGACCCATGTTTGGGAATGTGGTATTAATTGGATTTTGGGGTTTATTCTACAGGCTGCACCCTGTGTTTTGGATAAATCCTTCAGTATGTATTGCTCTCCCTAATTGGATTTTAAATGACATTGCCTTTATCCAGTTTTCAGATCACTTTTACATACCCAGATTGCTCACAAGGGGCTGCCATTAGATTAGCACAACAAACAGCCTGGGTTATTTCCTCTGGAAAAAGAGGAAATTGGGCAGATCCCTGTGGGCTGGGGCTAACAGTGTAACAGCCATTTGGAATATTCTTAAAGGCCAAGAACATGATAAGAAATTGGGCCAACCAGAAAGGGCCACTAGCCTTATTTCTGAAGTTCAGCTAACCCAAGTATAGGCTGGAGTTGTTGAGTTACATGTCATTTCCACCATTAGTCCTATGACCCAGAAGTTACTGACAGAGATGGTATTGAATATCACTGAGGCTGGGAAGGCATTGCAGTGGGATCTAGTATGTTTAGAAATTCAGGATTTCCTGAATGACCAGCTGATGGCCATTCAGAGTGATCTTGAGCACCAGACTTGACCCACTGCCCTTACAGACATATCAGGAGTACCATCCGATCTGTGGTCATGAAGACAGACTTGGACACTTTCTGGATGGAAGTGTGTACATTTACAGTGCTCCTTCCAAGCATTTGGACCGGTTAGGGTGGGTGTGGGCTCCCACATACCGAATCCTGCTGGGTCCATGGGGAGCATGCATATGGGACTGAATTATTCACCGAGACATCTGGGAAATTAAACCACTTGGTATACCTACCTGATTTATAGTCAGTGCCCCAATCCCTTAGTTGTTAAATAAACATTCCACTCTTTTGTCCATGCGTTCATTCTTGGGTTGGGGTGACTAAGCTCAAAAGAGCAGTTGTACATATTTCTGCAAAGCTTCATTGCTTTTTGTCTTTAAAGTTTGAGAAAACTCAGCCAAAAGTTTGTTGAGTATTCTCTAAGGGGGGAGTTGTTGGTGTCACCAGGCATGGCCCAGTGTTGACAGAGGGGTGGAAAACAACAGTGCCAACGAAGGCTCCCTGTATCAGGCCTCTGCTTGCCCGAACCGCTTCCATGTTTAGACTTTAATTAACCCCATAGGCCAGATGGAAAGAATGGAATGTGTGGCAACTAGTTATCAGTACCAGGAGGCAATTATACAGCCTGCTTGCACCTGGCTGAAGGGAGTGAAACAAAATGACCGGTCAAGAAAAGTTACTAATGAGATAATATGTTTGCTGCCAAGTCTTTATAATGTGCTTGCTGTATGGGAACGCGAGGGGGAGGAGGGGGGGGGGAGTAGAGGGAGGGGTAGGTAGTGGGGGGTAATAGAGATGCTTAGCTAAAATCATGTATAAAGAGAGAGAGCTGTTTGTATCTGTGTGCAGGATTTTAGATTGCTATGTCTCCCTTGCACCACCTTATTTGGGCTCAAATAAACCTTGGTTTTGCTTCTCCACCTTGGTGTGTTTATTGGAAGCGAAGCACACCGGGCAACGAACCACTGTTGCTGTCGCCTCGGGCCTCTGTGCCGGCAACACAGGTGAATATGAACAAAGAGAATGAAAAAAGGAGAGAGAGGGTTTAAAGAGCTTAGGAGCCCTGCCACATCCCAGTTCCTACCTTACCATCTGTGGTATGTCAGAGCAACTCTCTTCAGGATTTTACCTCCACTTCAGTGCTGTAGTTAGTTGGCAGTGACAGTTAGATAGTATGTGGAACTCTGTGAGGAAAGGAAACCCTTCCCTATGGTCACAGTGGCATGAAGTTCTATATAGGGGTTTTCGTGCCCATAGATCTGTTGTGACTGTGAATAGGTGTCCATGGTTTTGTTCCAGGATGGGTCACAGCCCACAATCAGTATTGGACACTTTTCCTGTTTCCATGGAGCCCACTAGTTCCTACAGCCATTCTCAAGCTCAAGCAAGATCAGGCAGAATTATCCTTATTGCTCAACTCTGGCTGAGACAGAGCATTCAGACCTCTGCAAACTGTCCACTTGCAAGAACTTTACTATTACCTGAGATCTCCTGATACAGAACCACAGACAGGTGCTGCTTCCAAATCCACAAGTGCTTCACTTTATGGCACAGTTCATCAGTGCTTGAATGTAGGGGAAGCATGTTGTTTGATGGCAGTCCAGAATATGTTCCTTAATAGCAGAAAGCAACCCACAGGAGCTACTTACGTCAATAAATGGAAATGTTTTTGGAAGCCTCCCCTAATGTGGCCCTGACCCAGTCCAGAATTGACTCAATCTTCATCTATTTTTTCCCCCACCTTAAGGAGTCAGGTCTAGCCCTTAGCTCCTTTAAGGTGCTTCTGGTGGCCATCTCAGGGTTTCACCCTCACATAGATGGTAAGACTGTTTTCACTCACCCAGTCATGATCAAGTTTGTGAAAGGTCTTATTAGATAATTTCTGCCTGTCAGAGACCCAACATCTTCCTGGATTTGAATCTGGTGTTGTCTGTGTTTATGGGCTCTCCTCTTGAGCTGTTAGCATTGTGTTCATTTCGACACCTCTCAGCAAAGGTAGCCTTCTTAGTGGCCCTCAGCTCCACCAGGAGGGTGGTAGAACTGACTGCATTGGTGATGGATTCACCTTACACAGTTTTCTACAAAGACAAGCTTCAGCTGAGACCATGCCCTGGGTTCCTCTCAAAGGTGGTGACTACATACCAGCTTTTTTCCCCCCAAAACCACATATGTATAAAGACAAGCAGAGGCTCCACAGTTTGGACATTTATTGAGCATTGGTGTTGGTATCTACCCAGTTCTTCATCTCTTACACAAAATGTATGAGAAGCCATCCAATTACAACTCAGAATTATCACGAGCTGCATTACAATGTGTTATGCTGCCGAAGGAATAAGAACTTTCTGACACACTCAAACATTTGACCAGAGCTTATTTGACATCAGCAGCATTTGTGGCACATGTCCCAATTATGGACATCTGTAGAACAGATGATCTTCCATTCATACATTCACCAGGTTCTGCACTGACCTCTGCAATTGCAAATGTAGGAAAGACATTCCTACAGTGCCTTTTCCCATGAGACTCTGAGTCCCACCTCATGGTTTAAGAGCTTGAGAGTCACCTGCAGTACCATGGATCTATGCAAACATTCAGAGAATGTTATCTTCTCATAACTGTTCTTTGAAATGTGTTGCATGTGTCCATTACAACACCCTCATCCTTCCCCAATGCATTGAAGTCTACCATCAGTTCTGGTGTGAAGTAATTGAAGGAGGGACAAGGCAAATCTGCCCTTTATACCCTTACTTTGTAGCATAAGGAGCTCAGATGGAGGCAGGGTCACCCTTATGGGTACTGCTAGGGAAAACTTTCTAGCACTGGTGCATTCTGTGATGCTGGCAGATAAGCTGCTAGCTCTGCCAAGGCCACTGGGCCTCACTGAATGCTGACAAATGCATAGCTGGAAATGAGTCTGGCTCACATGTGTGTTAGTATTGTTAAAACAGATATGAGAATTATAAGAATATGTTCAGTATTTAAACTTTATGAAATGGTTGTAGGGTTCTGCATGTATTAATCTTACCCATAATAGCTGTATCCCATGTTATAAGGTAATATTTAAGAGCTTGCTCTGTAACTATAAAAATATTTGCTAACTCCCACAGTCATGGGAGAAGCATTAACAAGTGTGAAATGTTAGTTTACCAGGAGGTGTCAGCTCTTCCCCAACAACAGAAGGCCTGTAGATCCCAATCAAACTATTGGGGAACTTCAGTGAACAAAAGACTTTGTTGATTGCTTTCCCCACACCCATGAATAGGATACATATACAAGCCCTTTTCCCATCACAGCTTAAATGCTCAGTAAAGGGAATAAAAAGCCCTGTTCAGGATAAATTGTTATTGCTATCCTGCTTGGAATTCAGCGACGACAAAATTTCTAAGTATAAGCAAGGGATCCCCAAGCTGCTTGGCTTGAGTTAGCCCTAAAAGACATATAAAGCTTGCATTTTATAGCAGCTGCTATCATCTTTTGGAACCTAAGGCTGTATCTCATATGTGTATGCATGTTTACCTGCTTTAAGCTTGTAAATAACTTTTATTTCTCTTTCCTAGTTAATAACCCTTTAGTTAGTTTATTATAGGACAGGTTACAAGCATTGCCTTTGGTTTCAGATCTGCAGTAAGTGACTGGGAGTAACCTGAATATTGTTGTGATCACAGATGCAGATTTGCTTGAATAGCAAGATAGACTGGAGTGCCCGAGGGTAGTGTTTGTGACTCCATGTTAAGGCTCTCATAGTGCTTCAGGAGTTCAGACTTGTTACTTGATTGGTGAACCAATTACTGAACATACAACCAGGTTGGAGTTTGGGCCCTGTTCCTTGACAGTCTGCCCTGAGGCTGGCATTCACGCTCATGAGCTATTACAGTCAGCTTGACACATGTGGTGAGCATACCCCTACAGTGTAATGGACATAGCAACACATCTCAAAGAACAACATTTATGACAGGGTGAGTAACTGTTTTTATTGCTGTGTTAAATACTAAAAAGTCTGCAGTCTGGTGTCTGAATTTAATCCAACAATTTTACATGTACAAAGTTTTATGCAACACTTGAATATATGAACAAAACTATTTGCTTTTGCAAATTTGGAGGCTGTTATTTTGCAAATGTGGTCCTAACTTAATTAAGAACTCATGAAATAAAGTCAACTTAATGCTTGCAGGGAAGGAGAGACATTATTTACTGTTGTGTGTACGAGGTATAACTAAGATTAATGGCATGCAATTGAGAAAAGGAAATTTTTGGCTGAATATCAGAAAAATCTTGACAATTATATGTATCTGACTTCAGAATAGTTTCTTGAAAGACGTGATAGAAACCTCCATTATAACCTGAAAATGTGTTATAGGGAACAATCCTGCATTGGTAAGGAGATGGGCTAGATCAGTATTTCTCAGCCTTTTTGATACCAGGGACCAGCTTGCTGCCTTCCTAAACTGTGTCGGGGAAATCTCATGGACCGGTCATTGAAAAACCCAGGGCCAGATCACCTAATGAGTATTTTCTAGCTCTGGCTTTTATGACTGTATGAATTAAGAGATAGGTAAAGTATGTTCTATGTACTGTGAACCAGGACCCTAGCTGGTGTACATTGGCATAGTTCAGTTGAATTCAGTGGTTATATGCTGATTTACACTATTGGGAATCTGGCCCTGTGTATCTAACTAATGAGAAATATGTTGCATATGAGCAGTCCGTTCCCTCTCTTTCTTTGGCACTACATAGTGCCTTCCCCTCCTGTGTTCTGACCCTATCAAACCATTCTGGCTCTCCAACTGTTGAGCAAGATTTACTTTTTGGGCAGTTGTGCCAATATAATCTGTTAGCTGTTAATCTGCCTGGAATAAAAGCACAGTGGTGCAAGAAACCCACAACCACGTCCCACTGGGTATCCCTGTACAGCCACTGAAATGGGCAGGATTAATTTAGGAGTTGGTGAAGGCCAATCCCATTGAAAGATGTGTTGATTCAACACTTCTCCTAGGCAGCCTCTGCCAGCAGGGCTCCTAAATTTTAGAACTGCAATCTCCTTAGGGTGAATCCTCCTCCAGGCATTCTCAGACGTTAATCTATTCCACTGTCTATCTTCCCTCATTTATTTATTGGTTTAGTTTCGGCAGACATTTCTTTGGTGCTCATTACTGTGTTACAGTATCTTTGTTACACAATGTGAAGGGAAAGTTATAGGCTCCTGCTTACCTGATTTAGAGTCCCTATGCTAATGGTGTGAAGAGCAAAGCTAGGAGTATGGAAATAAAGATGTTTAAGCCAAACTGCAGCAGAATTTTGTGTAAGAAATGGAGTGCTTTTTAAGACCAAGAGAGAAAAAAATAACATGCTGGGGCATAGGAACAAGGGGGCAGCCCTATATTAAGCTAATACTGTGGAAACTATTTTATACAAAGGCTAGAAAAATGGTGCTCTAATCAACTGATGTGTACTTCTGAGAATATTTTATTTTATGTTGATGTGTTTTCTCATTGATTAGTAAACAATTTTCCTTGACTGGATGTAGCATTGTATAGCAAAGAATAGCATTTGTAATAATTTCTGGGTTGGCATGTATGCTTAGTAGTTTGGTGCAAATGGGATGAGTCCTCATCTTACCCAGGACATGCACACCTTGGGTTAGTGTCCAAACACTTCCTCTGGCTCGTCTTTTATTGGCATTTGATGTGATAAAATGGCAACATAAAGCTCAGCCTAAATCCTGCCCCTACTTCCTCAAGTTAGGCTGTTCCTAGGGTTTCCCTCAGTACATTTCTGTCCAAGGCCCTAATTCCTTTTGGAGCCACACATCCTGCTCCTTCCCCCCCCCCCGCAATTAATTGAGTGGCATTAATGAGTCAGGAAGAGTTGCACAACATTTCCATGCAGAGTCCCAACATCTGTTCTCAAGGCAGGTCAAAAGAAGAACCTGCCACTATTGGGTGTATGCACAGAAAAACCTTATTCATTTTTTCTCAAATGTGCCACTTTATGGCATATGATCTTCAGTTAGATGACTGGTTGGAAGACAAGCAGATTTCATGAAGAACATATAACAGGGTAAACATTTTTTCTTTTGCAAGTTTCCCCTTAATTTCTTCTACAAATGAACAATATACTGTGCAACAAAGTGTGGCTTAGAGATATGAACACAGATTGAGAGCCAGGAACACATGATGTTTAATACTAGTAACAATGAGTGAGATTCTCAAAAGTGCCTAAATGACTTAGGAGCACAAGTGTCATAAACAGATAGTTAAGGGTTAAGGTCTCTTTTACCTGTAAAGGGTTAACATGTAGTACCTGGTGACCACCTGACCAGAGGACCAATCAGAGATAAGATTTTTTCAAATCTCTGTGGAGGGAAGCCTTTGTCTTTGTGAGAACTGTTTTTGGATTTAACAGAGGACAGTCATGTCCCCAAGTTCTCCTGGAGTAGTTTCTACTAATTAATAGTGAGTATTAATTAGAAAGGCGAATTAGTCTTATGATTTGATTTCTATATTTGCAATTGTGTGTTTGCTAAAGGAAATGCTTTATTCCTGTTTGCTGATATTGCTTTTACTGAGAAAAGGGGGAGAGGGGATTCTCTCCAGAGATTGATAAGGTTATACCCTATGAGTGTCCAGCTTGGGCTCATAGAGATTCTGTATTTTTCTTTTTATTCTTTAATAAATTCTTTTCTTTTCTTTGGACTTGGTTAATTCCTTCCCTTGGGGAAATTCAGGGGAAGGGGAGGGGGAAGTGGGCTGCTTCCCTGTGTGTAGAGATTCAAGGCGTTTGAATCCAGGCACCTCTGTCTCCAGAGCAGGCTGGAGAGAGGGAGGAGGGGGGAGGTTCCTCCTCTGTGAATTGATCTGTGTTCCCAAGGGGGGAAACAGGGGTGTCCCGGCCCACGGAATTGACCGGGTGGTGGCAGCCGAAGGGGAGACCTACCCTAGGATTTTGGGGTGGGGGAAGACATGCGGGTCCTCACTTTGAAACCGCCCAGTTTCAAGTGAGGGTAGACTCATGACAACAAGTCTCATTGACTTTCAGTCAGACTTGTATTCTCAAGTGATGCTAGGTGTTTTTGATGTTCCCAGCCACTACAGACTTTGTAGCAGGGAAGTCTGCTCCTAGGGAAACAAGTAGGATGATTGGAAGAGGCAGTCACAGCTGGCCCTGATATAAGCGCTAAGAGAGGAGCTGGGTGGGAAGGACCTAGCTGTCTGAAGCAGAGCACTGCTGGGGAAGGACAGGCAGAGCTGGGGAGCTCTGGCCTGGTGAGTCCCCAGTCTGAGGCCTTGTGAAGGCCAAAGGAGGTACAGGGGCTGCAGAGAGACAGCTGGGCCAAGAAAAGCATCAGGTCCAACCCGCTTGCCAATTATGAGTAGCCATTACAAACTACAGTTTGCCCCAGAGAAAAGGGGCTAGATGATGACTGGCAGTAGCTACTGAGGCAAGGTGGGTATAGGGAATTGGGGTTCCCCTGGGAGGGAAGACCCAGAGTCTGGGGGTACTGCTGTGGGAAGAACCCCAAGGTAAGGGGCACTGTGGTCCAGGAATGACATGGGGGCATGAGGCAGGAGAGATGCTGGCCAGCAGGGACCTCTCCAAGTGCTGGAATCAAGCTAATTCCAAGATGACCAGCAGGAGGTGCCATGGCGGTGAGTCTGTGACCTATTACAGAATTCCTCTGTGGTAAGTGGAAAATCTCAACTTCTTTATACTTTAATTTCTTCACAATTGGGATAGTGATATTTACCACCTCGTACAGGGTGTTGTGAAGATTAACCAGTTAGCATATTTACTGTGCTTTATAAATAGTAGGTATAATTAATATTAAACAAGTATAAAAATAAGTGCCTAAATAGCATCAACAAGTTGTCTATGAAGGCAAAAATAGTGCAAAGCATTTAGATTCCCAAATGAGGTCATTATCTGAAGTATGCTGTTTGCAGAGACACGATAGGGTCTTTAAAAGATGAGAGGAAACTGTCCAGGTTCATTAATTCACCAATCTGTGTGGATACTGAAGTTGGGCATATAGTCACCAATGGCAGCTGACTCCAGGTATTTATTTCAAGGAATACACCAATTCTAAGATAGATGGAAGCAATATAGATGTAACTCATTTAGTGTGTCTCTGCATTGTAGCAAGGCAAGCACAGCCAGATTAGAATGCACTCAGTTATTCACGAACCTTTAGGAGGTAATGTTAATATATTTAAATTCAGCATTGAGCTCATAGTGTACTAAAATGATTACACACAGTGTTAAATGATTATTTCTGTTCTGGGTTTTTATTAGTCAGATAATGAAAGGCTAGAGAGGTTTAGGACCTGATGTGAATTTAAGAGGGAGCCTAACTTTAGCTGACCATAACGAGGGACAGGTGAACGTGTTCAGATGCAACAATAACTACCCTGAACCTGCATTCCACCTGAACCCATTTTCTGGGGTTTGAAAAGGTATAGCTCTTTTTCTTTTCTTCATTGCTTTTTATGTAGCTCGTACTGTGCTGCAGCTGAAACACCATGAGAAATGGTATTAAGTTTAATGGAAAAACCCATATTAATTCAACGGTAAGTTTGCATAGTTGAGTAGTCAAGTCAGGAAATGTGAAAGTTAAGGTTGAGTGTGCACCCTTGGCTGTGCCCTTTTGCTTATATGTATTATAGTATAGTCTGTAATTATGTGACTATATCCTACTTCTCAAATAATACAATATAATATATTTTCTACAACCTTAAGGCCCTATCCTGCAGCCATTTCTCATGCACCTAATCCTCTATAAGTAATCTTCTTGAAGACCGTGGGAGAATTTATGTGAATAAGGGTTGCAGGGCTGTTTTGTTAAATGAGAGTATTTATCCAACAAGCTATAATGCAGGGAGGCCACCACTACAGATTGTCATGAAGTCTATGAGTTCTTGGACCCTCCTACAGGGAAAAACCCATCGATGTATGGGGAAAAAATCCCCTCTGGCTGTCTTCCACAGTGTGGTTTACTCACTGACACATGCACCAAAGAATGCTCTCCAGCCACAGTATTTCTGTTCCTTTTGTCTGTTTCTTCAGTGATTTAAAAAAAAAATAGCTCTAGTTCAACTTGTCCCTTCCCCTGACCCATGCTCTTCTGCAGCAGCCTACCTAATCCCTACAGGATTACACTCTGCAAACCATCTGCCTGGGAATAAAGGTGAGGCTCTCTTTCTTTCTCCTTCATAATCTGCTCTCTGCAGGATTACACTCTTCATGCCATCTATCTGGAAGTCACATAAAGTGGGTTTTCTTTCTCCCCAGGTCTCTAGCGCAATCGAGCTATTTTTGCTGATGTTTATGAGGTCTTGAAGCTGTCACCTGAACCCTGACCTCACAGCTTCAGAGGGGAGGTAGCTGAGCATTCAATTCCCTTAAAGGTCACCCTGTGACACTAAGGAGGCAGGATAATTAGGAAGGCAAAACCAATCAGTCAGTGTCCACTTTCTTCACCATGGGCTAGAGTGTGTATGTGCACTCAGAGCCCACCAGGAACAGTAGCTCCTACTGGCTATACAGCAGTCTCTGGCCTTCATCCTGCAGCTCTCTCTCACCTCTGTCTCTTAGAAGTAGCTGGGTGAGGATCATGAAATGCTGTGGCCTTCAGGCCTTCTTTCCCAGACTGATAAGTGGGTGAGGATGGTGCTGCTGCTGCTGCAAGATCTTCCCTTAGATTTCAAAAGGTGAAGGATGATATGGGTTGTGTGTCGCTACAGCATCCAGAGCTCTGTCCTAGAACTCCTGTCATGCTGTTTGCAGTGGGGGTAAGTTCTGGTCCAGCTGCACACCAGGGCAGCATAGAGCAGGATGTAGCCTTGAGAGAACACTCTGTTTATACCACACCAGTTACTACAGAAGCTTGAGAAGTTTTAACTCCAGCTGTTTTACATAGCCCAGGTTGATGCTTCATCAATCTTTATTGTGAATCTGTAGCTAGTTGCTGAATATGTACTGTATGTGGTGTAATTTCTTTTAAGAGGAAAATAGAGTTCAATAAAGGGACACACAAGGCACTAAAGAGCCAGGAAGCTTAAATTCAGTGTAAAATGGAGACATCTTATAACAGCCCCATTTTACTGTAAAACATCTGGTTCTATAGTATGAATTAAATTGTTTAACATCACAAAGGGTGGCATGATAGCTTGTTAACTACTCCTGTGTCTTTTTAGAATGGGCGTATATGCCTAATAATCTAGATCCCTCTCGATGCATACAATTGATTTGTTCTGGTTGGACTGGTTACTTTTTATAACATACCCTCTGCATACAACTGGCAAATGGTTAGTGCCAGGCTTTGACTGTTCCCTGTACAGGGTGTTGCCACATATTCTTCCCTTGCAACACACTTGTACCTCATCCCAACATTACAAGCCCAACTTTTAATGTTGCAGGTTGTGTTTTTAGTGATCTTTCTTTCTTTTTTCTTCCTCTCTCTTTCACCTCTGTCCCTCCCCCAAGGAGTCTCCTCTGTGTCTGGACTAGTCTATAAAAACTATTCAGTTACACAAAATTTCCTACATAATATTTATTGTAAAATTTCCCCCATGTAGAAAAACAATGGATGAGGGCTGGAAAGGGAGGAGGGTTCTACCCCCAGATAATTAGCTTTTCCAAAATGTTGGGGCAATCTCTGGAATTTCTTTCAAAGTTTTGGAGTTTCATAAAATACAAAACTTTTGGCATCTTCTCTCATGTCTAATAAAATACCCAGGTGCCCACTGATATCTTTTTCATCCCTTTGTCAGCGGTATTTTAGATCTGAAATCTGCAGGGATAGTGGGAGTGATTCAGAATTTTCAATTACTTGGCATTTAGCAGATATAATTTTGCTTCACTTAAAAAAAAATTAAACAGCCATCAAGATTACAATAATCCAATGATTGGTTAGGAACTGGTACAATAAATTTAAAAACTGTTAGCGATCATCTTTAAGAACACCTGAAGAACATCAGGAGGTATCATAGAATGAAACAGGGCAAATGGGCCACAACCCAATTCACAACTGTATTACATGGATGTAGAGCTGGGATAAATTAATTGAAGTTACATATGTAACAACAAAATGGTGAATCAGGCCCTCCATCTTGGAGGCATGAATGGGTGCAGGAAGGGAAATAGAAGAATGGGAAAGAGGGATGAAGAGAACCCAGAAATTTATAAGTCAATTGAAGATAAAATACTTGAGCATATAATTAGTCAATCACATTAAGGGAAATTATAGTAAGTAGATGCTCTTAAACAGTACATGATGGGTACTAATTAAAACCTTTAGGTAAATTAATTGGGATGTCATCTGTTTTTAGGTTGTTTTCTATTTGTCTTTTAATATGATAAATTTGGTGGAAGAGGAGAATCCAATGGGCATAGATTTAATAAGGTGCTCCTCACATTTCCTCATGTGATTCTGATAGAGAAATGATAAACTGCATGATTTGGATAAAATGTTTGTGTCATAGATAAAAATACCAGCAAAAGGATCATAGGGAGAAAGCAAGTGGAAGAAGGAATGGACACTACACCAATCATAGAAACTGACAATATTAATCTAGGAGGGCTTGTGAACATTTGGGGAATTGGATATAAAATACAGCAGGAAGTTCAGCAGTTAGAAAAAGTGGCAGATGTTAACAGAGAAAAATGTAATGAAAATGACTACAAAGAGGTTCACTTGCAGTGAAGGAACCCACTGAAAAAACATAAAATGCGGGAATGCTGATTAAGAAACAGTATTAAAGGAAAAGATCTTGGGGGTGGGAAATTGAACATAAGCCTGCAGCATGGTGCTGCCACAGACAATGCAAATACATGCACTATTGGGATATAAAAGAAAGAGGAGTCAGATGTGCTTCTCTGTCCTTGTGATTGCATCTTGGGGACTTGGGCTGCGCGACGCGACGCTGTGGGGGGTGGGGGACTTGGGCGACGCGACGCTTGGAGGGGGGCGGGGGACTTGGGCGGCGCGTCGCTCGGGGGGCGGGGCGGCGCTCTTTGTTTTCGCTTGGGGTGGCAAAAATGTTAGAGCCAGCCCTGTGTGTGCTAACCACTAGGCTATGGAACAGTATAATGTGGGGCTCCCTCAGTCTCTCCTATTTAAGCTCCCCTTTAATGAAATAATTGAATAATTAATTGGGCTAATGAAATAGTTGGAATGACTCTAGAGCCTAGCAGTT
The DNA here is from genome assembly GCF_020497125.1 of Mauremys mutica. Taxonomy (NCBI): domain Eukaryota; kingdom Metazoa; phylum Chordata; order Testudines; family Geoemydidae; genus Mauremys; species Mauremys mutica. The sequence continues at coordinate 83,689,986 of NC_059078.1, forward strand.
AGGGCATTCACCTGAGTGGTGGCAGATTCCTGTTCAAATCCCTTCTTCCCTTCAGGAGGAGGGGGTACTTGAACTGGGGGTCTCCCACATCTTAGGTGAGTACCCTATCCACAAAGCTAAAGGTTATAAGGGAATGTTTCCTTCCCCATTCTCCTCTTCCCCCCCTACCCCAGATGTTTTGTGTGACCTCTCCTGAGGGCCTGGAACTGGTAGGCAAACTCTGAGCTTGCCTACCAGATTGGGCCCCTGCCTCCAACTTCAGCGGCCAAACGCCCATCTTTCCTGGTTTGTGAATCTCGCTGAGGTTTCAGGTGAGAGATAGGCATGTGAGTGCCTAGAGTGAGGCTGCAGTGCAGGAAAGGCAAAAACCAGCTTAGACAGCAGCTGAACAAAAGTTATATGGATTGCAGTGATGCCTAAAACCAAGACTTAGGTGCCTAAATACTTTGATGGATTACACCCTTGCTTCGTATTGCCATCTTTCAGTCACACCCCTGCTCTCCCCAAAAATAGAATTTGCTGCTGCAGTTAGTTTGTCTTCTATATCTGTCTTAATTACAAACACAGCCCTTTGGTATCTTTCTTGATCTCTCCTTTTCAAGCACATCCAGGACCCTGTACTTCTCTGAATAGCTGGAAGTCCTATTTTTTTCCAATTCTTGCCATCTTCTTCAGACCTCTGGTGCATAGTTCTCAACCTGCTGAGGACTGCATGTGATACTGGCTCTTCAAATGTGCTACAGAGACCCAAAATGAAGAGCACAATGCCAGCCAGCAGAGAGAGAAGCTTCTTTAAGATGAAGTAAATTTGTTCTGACCTCAATTTAATGATTCAGTATTTCAGATGTCTGTGGATTACAGTACTAAAAATGAGTTACAGTAAACCTGGTTAGTGGGAGGCAGGAGTAAACTGGTGTCTGTAAAGGGGGATGTTGAGCAGTATCTCATTTCTGCTTTCTCCTTTGTCTTAGTGGTTTCTACCTGTACAGCTTCCATCTGGCTCACACCTTTTTATATGGCCTTTTGCAGAGTTATTCTAATGAATCCTTTGGTTAATTTCCTTTTTTAATATTCTGTTGATTCATTTCCCTGTGTCCATTTGAATCTGACTTTATACTGCTGCTGACAGATGCTGCTGTTTTAATTTGCTTCAAGCTATTGCTGTCAGTCTCAAGACGCGCATATCCTCTTATTCCAGATTGTGTATTGCATTCCTATCTTACTCCTTTTGGGTCCAATCCTGCAAAGACTTAAGCAGATAAGTAACTTTAGCTTCAGTGGTGTTTCTTGCATGCATAATGTTCCTCACCTATGTAAGTGTTTATATAATGAAGCCCTGTTCTCTCTCTAGTCTTAGCTGCCTGGCAGCAAGCCTTTTTCTATGTGCTATCTCCTAAGTCAAACACTGCACACTTCACTCAAACCCATTCTTCTGGCTCTATTACATGTGAATGATTACTTTTAATAAGTCAATTTTATTATTCATTCAAAAGATACGAGCATTTTCTTTGACTGAGTGCATCTCTAATGATTTAAAAATAACTTGCCAAGGTAGTCAAGTATCATCTTTATGTCCATGTCACGTAAGTCATAGTAAAATAGGAATTTTTCAATCCTGTGAAGGAGAGCCTAGGGTCTGTCAATTTTACAAGGCGAGGGAAAATTGATAAGAAGAATTTTAAGAGGCAAATCCATCCTACCTATATGATCATTAATATAGAAACTAGATACATCATCTTGAGGGTATAATCTCACTCCCAATACCAAGAGCAATGGACAGACAAATCAAAATGAAATTATCTTAACTGGTGATAAGTCTCTGACCTAAGGAGGTGGAGATCAACGTAACAGTTGGAATACTGGACTTGGAGACAGGAAGGTGAGGAAACTTCCTAGAATAAATAGGACAATAACCCTTTTATGGGAGACAGAGACCATGGCATTAGATCCTGATGACAGCTATGTGAATAACCAATGTTTTGGTTCACTGGCCAAATGGAAGAATTGAAGAAAAATTCTTACAGGTCTACCCAAAACAAAAATATTTTGAAAATGTTGGAAAAACAAAAAGTAGGGAGAAAATTGTTTTGGATCCAACAAAACATTAGGTTCAAACCAGAATGAAACTTTTATTTTTGTTTTTTGAGGTTTTATTTACCTTTTTAAAAAAAACAAAGTGGAAATATAATTCAAAACAAGCCATTTTGAATTAAAAATGACTTTTTTTTCTTTTTGCTGAAACAAATATTTGTCAGTTCTGGTCAACCCATCTCAAAAAAGATATATTAAAATTGGAAAAGGTACAGAGAAGGGCAACTAAAATGATTAGGGGTATGGAACAGCTTCCATGTGAGGAGAGATTATAAAGAATGAGACTGTTCAGCTTAGAAAAGAGATGACTAAGGGGAATATGATAGATGTCCATAAAATCATGAATGGTGTGGAGAAAGTGAATAGGGAAGATTTATTTACCCTGTCACATAACACAAGAACTAGGGGTCACCCAATGAAATTAATAGGCAGTAGGTTTAAAACAAGCAAAATGAAGTACTTCTTCACACAGCACAGTCAACCTGTGGAATGCATTGCGGAGATGTGGTGAAGGCCAAAAGTATAATTAGGTTAATAAAAGAACTAGATAAATCCATGGAGTATAGGTGCATCAATGGCTATTAGCCAAGATGGTCCAGGATGCAACCCCATGCTCTGGTTGTTCCTCAACTTCTGACTTCCAGAAGCTGGGACTGTATGGCAGGGGATTGATCCTCAATAATTACCCTTTTCTGTTCACTGCCTATGAATTATCTGGCACTGACCCCCGTCCTAAGAGAGGATATTGGATTAGATGTAGGGTGACCAGATGTCCCAATTTTCTAGGGAGAGTCATGATTTTTGGGGGCTTTTTCTTATATAGGCACCTATTACCCCCGACCACCTCCTGCCCTGATTTTTTTACACTTGCTATCTGGTCACCCTAGTTAGATGGACCTTTGGTCTGACCCAGTATGATGGTTCATATGTTCTTATTAAACTGTAATTCAAATGACTGTAGCAGAGCACAGGGGAGAAGCTGAAAGACCAATGAGGAGATGTTTGTGGGGGTAGATGTTGACAATAATCATTAAAAGAAATAGATTAACTAATTCATACTAACAAGGAAAGTTATTCTGTTTTTATCACGATGACTCAAAAGGATCAAAATGTTTAAGAGTCAGAGTTCAGCTACTTTATCATGTTTGGGTTTAAGAAGCTAAAGTCCTTCTACAATGAAATTCTGTATCTAAGGGACATTGGGCTTGAGTCAACTCCAATTACATTCAGTGTTAGCCTAGGATCAAGTTCAGATCCAAATTTCATATAGAATTTGACCCCTACTCCTGTGAAGGGTGAACTACATTAGATGGACATTATGGTCCAGTGGATAAGACACTGGATTGGGCTACAGAACATCTGCGGTCTATTCTTGGTTCTGTTGCTAATCTGCCCTGTGACCATAGGAAATTTACTTCTCATCTCTCTCTGTTTACCCTCCCATCTTTATAAGTCATATCTATTTAGATTGTAAACTGTTTGGAGGCGGGACTGTCTCATACTCTGTCTTTATGGCACCTATTACACTGGGACTTTGCTGTCATTTGGGGTCTCTAGGCACTACTTTCCTACTTCTACTACTTCATAATATTTTAAGTAAAGATTTTCTAGATTAAAATCTGCATAGAGAAGCCCTGCCATAGTTTTATTTCAAGTCAGAAGTAGCTGATGTAGATTGTGTGGTGCTCTATTGTCAACCTCCTTTTACTAGAAAGACAGTTCTAATGTATTTTACCAATTATATGTTGTAACTGGGATTTTTTCTTTATTTATATGATTTAATTATTTGGTTTATTATTAATTTCACCCCAAGAATTCCTACATTTTCACATCATTTTAGGGGGAAAAACACAATTTGGCTGGAATGAACAATTTAAGAAAATCATACTTGCAATTAATTAACTATATAGTATAAATTTCAGCCATAATATGTTTGTTCTTGATTACACTTTTTTAAAATACCAGAGTTTGTCAGAATAATATAAAAAAAAAATGTATTTTTCCAGTCTGGAGTCTTCATTTTCCTGTTAGATTATTTCTTACCGCCATTAGCTTTTTTTAGCTGCAAAAATGTTGGAGAAAAAAAATAAATGTACACAATATGTAATCATTCTGTCTCCAGACTACAATCTTAAATTGCTGTACCATGTTATATATAAAGAAGAATATTATTAGACAGGAATAATTTCATTTTAAGCTGAATTCTGAAGAATGGGATTTTTGTGCTTATTTAAGTATTGACAGAAAGTGCTAATATGAACATAATAATATTAGTAGTGGATACTGTGTGATTCTTATGAATAAATTGGACTGAGATATTCTTCTGGTTTCTTTGCCAAAACATAGTTGATTTGAGCAAAATATGCTCTCCTAAATAATAAGAGCAGGACAAAATGCAAAGGCATTTGGTTTGGTAAGACTTTGTTTAGTGGTTATTTTTTATGAGGAGTTGGGGGCAAAGAATAGTAGATAGTAGTATGAGATGTAGCCACAAGTGAGAGGTATAGAATAACTCTGTGGTTTCAACTGTAACTTAATTGTGTTTTGCTAAGTAGCTCCTCCATGAGTCTCCTATTTCTTCAAACCCCAAAGCTGCTTGTCTGTCATCTCCTCCTCCCCTACCTCGCCTCTCTTGGCTTTTACGGTAGTGCTATCCAGTTACCTCTTCTATTTCACTGGCCACACATTCAGTTTTTCCTTCGGGGGTGATTTACCTTCTTCTCTTTTCCACGCTATTGGCATCTCTCATGGTACTGTCCCAGGTCCCTCTAGTAATCCTTCTACACACGCTGACCCAATGTTACAACTACCACCTCTATACTGATGACTTCCCCCAATCTGGCCTGGTCTACACTACGCGTTTAAACCAGTTTTAGGAGCGTTAAACCGATTTAACGCCACACCTGTCCACACTAAGAGGCCCTTTATATCGATATAAAGGGCTCTTTAAACCGGTTTCTGTACTCCTCCCTAACGAGAGGAGTAGCGCTAATATCGGTATTACCATATTGGTTTAGGGTTAGTGTGGCCGCAAATCGACGGTATTGGCCTCCGGGCGGTATCCCACAGTGCACCACTGATCACTCTGGACAGCAATCTGAACTCGGATGCAGTGGCCAGGTAGACAGGAAAAATTAATGAATTCATAGATCATTTAACTAATAGACTTGACATGTTTGTTTTGTACTTTGGGATTTGTATTGTCAGGCAAACCTTAGAGAAAACCAAGCACTGCATTGGATTTCTCTTCAGAATAAGGCAGATTATTGTTTGTGGTTTCTATACAGTATCCTATGTAAGAGGTGTCTTCTAATTTTCTTTACACTACTATGTATCACCAGAGTCAGTATAACTAGCAAGGATAAGACTTTCTGAGAGCAGAGGAAAGACCAGATGAAATGCTCTGGGTTAACAGCATTAGTCCTTTGCATTAAGATGTACAGAAAAAAAATGAATAAAAAAACCCTAATGACTCTCAGCTGCCATAAAATTCTTGGATTCGGGGGGAACTGATATGTTCTCACCTTGGATTTGCAGAGACAGAGGCGGGGAGTACTCTGGAAAGGATGTTAGTCTCAAGAAACAGATTGGGGAGAAAGCTGCTTTGCTCCTGAATGACTTCTGGGGTTGCTTATAAAATATCATTATAGTGTCCTTAGATGGGACTGTTTTCCTGTGCAGAGAAAATGCAACAGTTGTGATACTGCAAGATATGAAGCTGTACTGAATAAGAGAGGTTTATAATACAAGGGGATGGAGCAGGGCAGTAGTACTCTCATACAGAAAAGAGACTGCAATGACTACAACTGGTGACCATACTAACTTTGAGTCTTCATTTCAAGAGCTGATTGCATCTTTGTCGGGACTAGACTTTGGTGAAGAGTGAACAAAAATTTCCAAGAACATTCAATCAAACTTGATTTTGAATATGGTAGGAAAACCAGAAAAAAATCTGGTTTGCAAAACATTTTGAGGTTTCAAAAATTGTTTTCATCTACATAAGAACAAAACCTTTTTTTTTTTTTTCAAAAAGTTTTGCAGAACAGGAGGACTTAGAATCTTGCTTCCAGAGATTTGTCTTTCTCTGTCTGCCTGGAAGGAAGAAGGGCATTTTAAAATTGGAGGCAATATATTTAGCAAAAATTATAATGTTCTTGGGAAAACAGGAAAAAAAAAGGTTTAAAATATTCTCAAATTCCATAGGCCTGAAGTGGGTTTTTTTCCCCCCTGTTTCCTCCACACAAAGTGCCTCTTTTTCTTGAGGCAGTCAGAGCCCCGGTGATTCAGTCTCTGCTGTTGGGATAGTTATAACCATCCAGACAGGCAACAGAAAATAGAACCAATCTCACCGTTCAGTATCAAATTGCAAATATCCTCTATTTGCAATGAACTATGAAATATGTTCACAGAACATTCATCAGATCAATGCATCCAATATATAAATTAATGGAAACCATGATCTGTTTATGGACAATTTTTTAACAGAAAATAGACGTAAATATGATTTTTTAAAAAAAGGTTTAGTTATCCTAGCTCTGCTTTGGACACTGGATGAAGGAGAGCCCATGTTTGGTAGTCTAGCACTGCCTGTATAAAGCAAGCAAACTAAAGACCAGATAAAATAAATATTCTTACCCTCTGACACTTCAGTTCATCACAGCATACTCATTATGTAAACTAATTGCTACTATCCCTCAGAAATGCTTATTTATCACTTCAAACTGTGCTGTATAAAGTATTTTAATAGATCAATACTTTGAAAATTTGCATTTTATAAATCATTTGTAATATTTTATTCCTTGAGCAGTGAATCCCAATAATATATTTCCGGGCAAGCTGCAAACTATGGAAACTGTCTAAAGCCATTCTCAAAGGTGTTGTGTATTATTATAAACCATTAAAACTATTCTTGGTATATAAGGCTCACAATAGATTATCACATTTACACAAAATAGTCTGAGCTACTACTACAAATGCACATTTGTCTTAATACACTCTAACAAGCTAATGTTCCATGCCTCTGAGAGCTGACATATTATGCAACCAGGTTTACATTTCATGCATTGGTGAATGAGAGATGAAATAAGGTTGTGCATTTTTTTTAAAGTTATCAAGATACTGAATAATCAGCATAGATTTTATGCCATCAAAAGCAATTAGCTATCATCTAGAGAGATACAGTAACTTGTCATTAACTTGTATGTGGTTTACGCATGCACACACTTATAATGTTTAAATAAATCAGAGAATAGCAGCAGTCCCAGGATTTCATTAAGCAAAAATTGGTGCTTTTTTTTGTTACTGTGAATCCCATTCGTGGAGCGATTAGCCAAAGATGTTCCAGAAATCTATAAGGAAATTACAGCCATCCAAGTGAAGAAGAATAAATAGGTAGCAAAGAAATGGATTGTTACACTCTTCTCGTAATTAACATTATGAAGGTACTACATTTGAAATTAAGAATATTTCTAGGCAACAAAAACTGGTTGACTCATCCTGCACAGCGCGGTGCAGTGCTGCACGTATAAACACACCAAGAAAGTTGAGCAGGATGGTGAGCACAGGAAAGCCCATTATGCATTGATGAAAGTACTGCTGTATGATTTCCAGGTGATTCCAGCCTCATAGCAGGAGTTAAGCTGAAGAGGGTATTGTGCAGGAAAGTGCCTCTTTTGAACAATGATCATCACGCTTGTTGCCCATCTTTCATTCCTCCTCACACTTTTTTTTTAACCCACAACTCTTGCTGGTTTTCTTTATTCTGTGTTGGACTTTGTGTTTGCTTCACTTTATTTTCTTCTCTCAGTTACTGGTTCAATGGATGTGCACCCCTACTCAGCATGAGACCACAACTCTTCTCAATGTCTCTTAGATGCGTTTTGCCTCCTCACTAGATGCTGTCTGCAGGACCTGACATCCTTGAGAGAAAGGAACTCCATCCCTTCTTGGAATCATGGAGAATTGGGCACTCTTTCTGACCCACACCAAAAGTCAACAAGATGTTCCATAACAGCATTTTTCCTGCTGAAAAATGACAGCAACAAAGACATTATTCTCATTATTGAAATTCTCTTCTTTCTTAGAGCCATCCACCACCTCTGTCTTGAGAATCACCAAGAGTAGGAGCTAAGACCATCCTGTTAGTGTGATAATCTTGGCAATGGCCCCTTTTGCAATCCATGCTTGGGTTTTTCCACCTCACAGGGATGGTGGGAGACCTTAGTACTGAAATGCTCCCTTATCTTCCCCAGATCCATGTTGATTGGGGCAGAAGGCTGATGTCTCACTGGGAAATGACAAAGTGAATTCATTGGGCATACTGAGGCAGGCTAGCAGCCAAATGTCCTTCAGCTGCAACGTAGGCTGCCTGCTGATCTTAAGTTTTATCAGTTTGCAACAACACAACTATCAGGCAGTGTGTAGGCCATGCCCATTGACTTAATGTACATAGAGATTCAGATTGTTAGAAGCACAGCCTCAAAGTGCATGTACCCAGCACAAGAGTCGCAGTTGGACACACATATATCATAGAACGGCATTTTTACATACAAACAAAACTTACCTGCCTTCTACACACTCACACTTGAAATTTGATGTTCAGCTGAACTGAGAGTGTTCCAAATGCCTGTGAACATACCATTTGTTTGGCATGTGTACAAAAACTTCATATTCCGACCTCAATGCAAAGGTGTAAATCAGTTCATGAAAATCTGGCATTTATATTTCTACCTCCACATTTTCCCCACTCGTTGCTGAGGCTTATTTTTATTTATATGTACATTTTAAATTGAACATTAAATCCAGTAATCCTATACATTATAATTGACTTTTTTTTCTAATGGTGTTGTGCATACCCTGATTAAAAGACTGAAGTTTTTGGTGGTAGAGGGAAGAGATGGGTCCGTCTCTCTCTGTCTCTTTCTCTCCCTCCCTCTTTGAAGGTGTCTAGCTACTTTCTTCAGGGAAAGTTGCTCTACTAGAAATTTTTGAAGGGATATGTTGGCCTTCTATAATTCAGACTGCTCCAACGTTTCTGCTGTTCTGTATGGAGAGACTTGATGTTGTGTGTGTGTGTGTATAATGTCTTCATTTTGACATGTCCCGTTTGACTTCAGATTTTTCATAATTATAAAAGGAACAACTATTCATGTGAAATAAGATTTACAGAAAATGTAAATATTGTTAAATGAACAGTCTTCATGTTTTACCAAAGGTTATACAATAAATCCAATTGCAATGAAGACAACCACTGAAATCTCCATTGCAAAGAATGCCTTTTAGTAAGATTTAATGGAAATAAAGGTCTAAAGTAGATTGTTAAATAACATGCTTGTAGGATTCCAGGATTTAGTTTTAAAAGGGTTATTGATTTTATGCAGACAAGGGAACAATAAAGAGTATGGTCTTTGCTAAGAAACTGTCTAATAATGACAAGTGTATTTGGTGAGAAGTGAATGAGCAAAAATGAATGATTACTCATTATTTTCCATTCCATTAATAATTTTGTTTCAGTTCAAATGTCCTAAAGTACAGAGACTTGTGTTCTCTAGGTTACTGTTAGATAACATGGCTGTTTTTATTAAGTGCTTTGGATTTCAGGACAACGGTCTCAATAACTGTATTTGGGAAGTTGGGAACACTAAAAATGTTTGCAGTTAGCTCATCTGGAATATGAAATAATTATACTTTCTAGATCATCAACGCTCACTCTCTACAACACAATGGTGATGAAAATGTCATGTGATTATCACATACATATAGCCCCTGGGAATGTTTCTGTAATGGGTAAGTGTCATAAACAGTTAGTTAAGGGTTAAGGTCTCTTTTACCTGTAAAGGGTTAACAAGCAGTACCTGAGGAACACCAAACAAGCAAGCACTCCCATCCCTGTTCCTGAGCCATCCACCAGGACCCTGTCTGTGTTACCAGAGACCCAGACAGAGGTGGTGGAACCGGATCCCATGCCAACAACTACAGCAGCCATAGTACATCCAGTCCCAGGACCAGAACTGGAAGAGCAACCAGCGGCAGAACCAGCGCCAGCACTGATGCCAGCGCCAAGGGGCGCCAACGGGCCTGAACTGGCAGAAGCAGCAGACAACCCTACCCAAGAGGCTTAGCCGGAGCCTGAAATAACACCTAGTGCATCAGCGGAGAGCGGTCCACAGTCAACGGAAACAACCTCATCACCTACATCGCTTCCAGAGGGATCAAGCCCAAGTCCACAGTCTACGGAGGAACTGGTGTCTCCAACCTCAATGGAACAGTTCCAGACTGAGCAGGAAGCCAATGACAGCCTTAAAAAAGCATGGGCGGTGGCACGGAGCGACCCACCGCCTCTCAGCTCTACTAACCGATCCCGGTTCATTGTCGAACAAGGACTTTTATATAAAGAGCTTCTTTCTGGTGGACACCAGGAAGGCTGGCATCCTCAAAAACGGTTGGTGGTTCCAACTAAGTACCGGGAAAAGCTCTGACACTTAGCCCATGATCATCCCAGTGGCCATTCTAGGGTGAACAGAAGCAAGGACAGGTTGGGAAGGTCCTTCGACTGGGAGGGGATGGGCAAGGCCGTTGCCAATTATGTCCGGTCTTGTAAGGTATGCCAAAAGGTAAGAAAACCCCAAGACCAGGTCAAGGCCTCTCTCCAGCCACTTCCCATAATTAAGGTCCCATTTCAGCGAGTAGCTGTGGATATTATGGGTCCTTTCCCAAAGAAGACCCCCAGAGGAAAGCAGTACATACTGACTTTTGTGGACTTTGCTACCAGATGGCTGGAAGCAGTAGCTCTAGGCAACACCAGGGCTAAAACTGTGTGCCAGGCCTTAACTGACATTTTTACCAGGGTAGGTTGGCCCTCCGACATTCTTACAGATTCGGGAACAAATTTCCTGTCCGGGACCATGAAAGACCTGTGGGAAGCTCATGGGGTGCATCACTTGGTTGCCACCCCGTACCACCACCAAACTAATGGCCTGGTGGAGAGGTTTAATGGAACTTTGGGGGCCATGATCCGTAAATTCGTAAATGAACACTCAAATGATTGGGATCTAGTGTTGCAGCAGTTGCTGTTTACCTACAGGGCTGTACCACATCCCAGTTTAGGATTCTCACCATTCGAGCTTGTGTATGGCCATGAGGTTAAGGGGCCATTACAGTTGGTGAAGCAACAATGGGAGGAGTTTACGCCTTCTCCAGGAACTAACATTCTGGACTTTGTAAGCAACCTACAAAACACCCTCCGACACTCTTTGGCCCTTGCTAAAGAGAATCTAAAGGATGCTCAAGTGGAGCAAAAGGTCTGGTATGATAGACATACCAGAAAGCGTTCCTTCAAGGTAGGAGACCAGGTCATGGTCTTGAAGGTGCAACAGGCCCATAAGATGGAAGCGTCGTGGGACGGACCATTCACGGTCCAGGAGTGCCAGGGAGCTGTTAACTACCTCATAGCATTTCCTAATTCCTCCTTAAAGCCTAAAGTGTACCATGTTAACTCTCTCAAGCCCTTTTATCCCAGAGAATTGCAGGTCTGTCAGTTTACATCCCAGGGAGGAGATGACGCTGAGTGGCCTGAAGGTGTCTACTACGAAGGACAAAGAAATGGTGGTGTGGAAGAGGTGACCCTCTCCACAACCCTGGAACCGTTGTCTACAGTGGCAACAGATCAAGGAGCTGTGCACTCACTTCGGCCCTTTGTTCTCAGCCAACCCAGGACGGACTGAGCACACGTACCACACCATTGACACAGGTACTGCTCACCCGATTAGAACCCCACCCTACCGGGTGTCACCTCATGCCCAAGTTGCTATTAAACGGGAGATTGAAAACATGCTGGAGATGGGTATCATCTGCCCCTCTACCAGTGCATGGGCATCTCCAGTGGTTCTAGTTCCCAAACCAGATGGGGAAATACGCTTTTGCGTGGACTACCGAAAGCTTAATGCTGTAACTCGCCCCGACAACTACCCAATGCCACGCACCGATGAGCTATTGGAGAAACTGGGACATGCCCAGTTCATCTCTACATTGGATTTAACCAAGGGGTACTGGCAAGTACCACTAGATGAACCCGCCAAAGAAAGGTCAGCATTCATCACCCACGCAGGGGTGTATGAATTTAATGTACTTCCGTTCGGACTGCGGAATGCACCCGCCACCTTCCAAAGGCTAGTAGATGGTCTACTAGCGGGATTGGGAGAATGTGCAGTTGCCTACCTCGATGATGTGGCCATTTTTTCTGATTCATGGCCCGAACACCTAGAACATCTGGAAACGGTCTTTGAGCGCATCAGGCAGGCAGGACTAACTGTTAAGGCCAAAAAGTGTCAAATAGGCCAAAACAGAGTGACCTACCTAGGGCACCAGGTGGGTCGAGGAACCATTAACCCCCTACAGGCCAAGGTGGAGGCTATCCAAAAGTGGCCTGTACCAAGGGCAAAGAAACAGGTCCAATCCTTCTTAGGCTTGGCCGGATATTACAGGCGATTTGTACCACACTACAGCCAAATCGCTGCCCCACTAACTGATCTAACCAGAAAAACACAGCCAAATGCAGTTAAGTGGACTGATGAGTGTCAGAAAGCCTTTACCCAGCTTAAGGCGACACTCATGTCTGACCCTGTGTTAAGGGCCCCGGACTTTGACAAACCCTTCCTAGTGACCACAGATGCATCTGAACGTGGGGTAGGAGCAGTTCTCATGCAGGAAGGATCGGATCACAACTTCCATCCTGTCGTGTTTCTCAGCAAGAAACTGTCTGAGAGGGAAAGCCACTGGTCCATCAGTGAAAAAGAATGTTACGCCATTGTGTATGCCCTGGAAAAGCTACGCCCATACGTTTGGGGACGGCGGTTCCAGCTACAAACCGACCATACTGCGCTAAAGTGGCTTCATACTAACAAGGGAAACAACAAGAAACTTCTCCGATGGAGTTTAGCTCTCCAAGATTTTGATTTTGAAATTCACCACATTTCAGGAGCTTCCAACAAGGTTGCTGATGCACTCTCTCGTGAAAGTTTCCCAGAATCAAATGGTTAACAACTGTTCTTGAACTGTGAAAAATCTCGTTGGTTACATACTTAGTAGTATCTGTCAAAGTGCATGTGTTTTTTTTAATATGGTTACTTTAAAGTTCTAGGAGGAAATCACCGCCAGTGTGGGTTCCCCACTGTCTGCGATTTGGGGGGCGTGTCATAAACAGTTAGTTAAGGGTTAAGGTCTCTTTTACCTGTAAAGGGTTAAAAAGCAGTACCTGAGGAACACCTGACCAGAGGACCAATCAGGGACAAGATAATTTCAAATCTCTGTGGAGGGAAGTTTTTTTTTCTGTGTTCTTTTTTTTGAGTTGAGTCTCTCTTGGGAGTTAAGGGAGTCCAGACATCTTAATCAAGTCCTCCCAGGTTTATGCAGTACTTTTCATCTATTCAGTCTAGTGAGTATTAGAAAGGCGTACTAGTATTATAAGTTTATTTCTACATTTGCAATTGTGTGTTTTGCTGAAGGAATCTCTTTATTTCTATTGCTGTTACTTTGCTTTTACTGAGAAAGAAAGGGGGAGGGGGAATTCTCTCCAGGTTTATAGGTTAGACTCTGTGTATTGTTCCATCCTGGTATTACAGAGAGAGTGTACTTTCTTTTTGTTCTTTTAATAAATTCTTTTCTTTTCTTTGGACTTGGTTAATTCCTTCTCGTGTGGAAATTCAGGGGAAGGGGAGGGGGGAAGAGTGAGTTCCTCCTGGGTTTGATTCACGGAGTTGAATCGGTGTGTATCTCTCCGGAGTAGGCTAGGAGAGAGAGGGAGGGGGGAAGTGGGCTGCTTCCCTTTGTGTTGAGATTCAGGGAGATTGAATCTGTGTTCCCCAGGGAGAGTTTTGGGGGGAACAGGCAGTGTGTTATCCACTTTAAACGTAACTGGTGGCAGCAGGACCAGATCTAGACTAGGATTAGTTTAGAGGAGCTCATGCAGGTCCTCATCTTGGAACCCAAAAGCTCCAAGTGGGGGAGAAAACCTATGACAGTAAGTGTATGAACCAACTGAACTAATGCATACATGGGAGAGAGTGGGGAGGAAAAAGCAGGAAAATTCTTAACATGTACAATGCCAGACTTTTCGCCAGGGACAGTCAGACCTGATGCTTAAATATCTAGCTGAAAAGGAAGCAATGGAAATTAATCTCATAACAATGTTCCTTGAGGGGCCCAAAGAACAAATGGCCAGATGTTCAGCTGGTGTAGACTATTGCAGCTCCAATGACCAGCAACTCAATGATTCCAGGCAACAGAAGCACTGATACAGCACCTGGAGGAAAAACTTGAGATGCTGGAGAATAGAGAAAGCTATAGAGTTATAATGTGGGTTTAATGGAAAGCTGAGTTTTTTGAAGGAGTTCACTTGAAAGGTTCACCCTTTCAAGTGATTTTATTATATAATACTTCCAATGTGTTAGTACTACTCTAACCTAAACTAAGCTAATTTATTAGGATGAACTATTTCACCTAGGCTGGCAAACTGGGAATCTGTGGTACTATTTTTTAATGTCTTGCTTGTAAGACAGCATTTTTATACAATACTGGAGAAAAAGTACTAGCAATGGAATTAACAAGATGATCCCACTGATCACTGATGGAAAACATAGACCTCCATTGGGCAGGGAGTAATGATAATTAAGGTGGTGAGTCTTTCACAGAGGTCATGGATGTAATGAATTCTGTGACTCTCCAGGACTTCTGCAGTGGCCCATGCAGCTGGCCCAAGGCGGCCTCAATGTGGCCCTGGGCCACCTCCCACCCCCAGCAGCAGCATCAGTGGGGCCCTGGAGCACCCCCACTCCAGGAGCAGCAGCATCCATGAGAGCACCGCTCCCAGCACCTAAGATTTTGTTAGGGGTTATGGCCCATGACCTGTCCATGACTTTTACTAAAGATACCCGTGGCTAAATTATAGCCTTAATGATGATATGTTTTCATGACTCCCCAAGCCAAAAATAAAATTCCAGATCCAATGATGGAAAACAAAACCTAAAATTGTTCATTTCCTTACTGATCTCAGTCCAAATAAAAATGGTGTTGAAAGAGCCACTTGAAAATTTTCCAGTAGAAAACAATGGTGTTGATTCAACTAAACTTTTACTGAAAGTGTATATTGTCCTCAAAAAGATTACGTTTCAAACTGGAATGAGATTTTTCATTGCAAAATTGAAAACCTAAATGCTGAAACAAAATATCAATTTTTGGCCAAATCTCTCCTCTCCCCTTATCCCCCCCCCCCTTTTTTTCATTTTTTTGTGAAAAAAAGCTGAAACTTTGAGGGAAAAGGTTCCTGTTTTCCAACCATCTCTATTCACAGTTTTGTGAATGAATTGTTTGGGGTAAATTAAAGATGTGTAAATAACACAAGTGACTTAAGTGTTCCTATTGAATCAAAAGCTACCATAGAAAGAAGTTACTGTGAATAAGACATATTGTGCATTGTCAGTCTGCCTCCTGTTATTGTGGGTTTAATTCTAGTGTCTTCTACAAAAGGTATGCAAAGTATCATGTCTTTCTCACACACACACACACACACACACACCTGCTGTTTTAATCTCTGTGAACTGACTTTGCCAATCAGTGCCCAAGTTTTCTATGACATTAATAGCAGTAGGAGTCACAGTTTTGGTTTCAGTACTTGAGATCAACGGGGAATAAAACTGTGCCTCGGGAATAAAAATACTTCTGATATGCAAAACTCTACAGGGGAACATGGGTAATGGACTTTCTACAGCAGCTCGTTGCATTCCTTTTAACGTTTGATGTAATAGAAACATGCTTTTGCTTTAGGGTATGTCAGATTGTCTGAGGATTTGATGCAGCTTAAGATGGCATTGCTTAAATCAGTACTGTACTTGATGTGAAAAGGAAGGGATCACTTTTTTTTAAACAAAATGTGTTAAAATAGGTGATTTATGGGAAAATCTGTGTTGCCACTAAACATGGTTTCAATTGGCTGCATTAGGCTTTGGCAAAATCTGTCATTTTGTTTTGGTTTCACAAAACTCAACACTAGTTTTTAGTTTGGGATTCCTAGCTTCTAGGAGTATGGAGGAAGTATTTTACTCTTTCCAACTATCCGTTACTTGGTTTTGACAGACTCAGCCCTAAACTTATCATCTTTGCCCATTTAAATAATTCTTGCCTGCTTCTATGATTATATATTATGAATATTACAATATGCATATAAACTCACCATGAGTTAAGGCTGCAAGAAAATCCCAGGCTGCAATTTGGTTGCAGAAACTGCTACTTTTAATGCATACTTTGTTGGGGGTAAATGTTCGGAAACTGAGTCACAAGTCCACCCAATTTAAGCTTAATCAATGTTCATCTTCATTTATACAGTTTCAGACAGAATTATTGTTACTTATAGTATCTGGAAATACATTTATGCCAGACAAATAACAGACAAGATAGAATGGTAAATTGGCCCAAGTTACCGCATTCTGGTGCACCAGAAACTCTTTCTACCTTCCGTGGTAGTTGTTGATTTCTCTGATCCCTGGGTCTGGTTTTTCAGTTCTGTCCTTACATTGCTGATCCAGTATTTCTCCAGTTTGAGCCCATGTTCAGTTAGGTCTGTTATACATTTCTGCATTACAGATTACTTAACCTTTATCCAATTGGCTTTTAACATATCAGCCCTTTGGGTTTTAGTCACCGGTACATTATGGATGGACAAGCTTCAATTACCAAACTTCTGCATATAAATATAAATTTTATTTATTTATTTATTTATTTTGCTGGCTGCAATTTTGGTGTCGTGGTTTTTGTGTCACCCTGCCATAGATCTTCTCAGAAAACGAGGACTTTGTTCCAGGTATTTTTATCTCAAAATTTCAGCACAATGTTACATTTGTTCTGTCGGCAATAACATTTTAAGTAGATTAGCAATTTTGCGTAAAAGAAGAATTGGCAAAACCACACTTATCTCATCTGTACTCATTCACGATCCATAATTACACATCATTAAAATACAGCTAACAAAGATTTTAATTTTACCATGTAGTAATCCTTCATTTTTATATTTCAATGATATAAATCAATCTGTTATTCCCTTAATAAAGTTGGGGAGGGGATTTGGGGGAGCATGCTATGATTCTATAATGTCAACATCTTTTATCAGCTTTAAGCACTGTTTTTTCATTGAAACTCAAACTCCAGTTTTGCTAGTGAATTATTACAAAGAGAACTCCATTAGAAATTTTCCTGTGAATGAATTTTAAGCGATATCTCAATTTTAGGGCCTTGATATTTAGTTGCTTTTAATGGTACCTCAACAACTGCAACTTTTTATAGTCGCTGCAAATTTGAGTGGTGGTGTGACCCAGAATGCATCCTGATGGAGGGGCTGAATTTGAGTGAGTGGCTTTGTGATCTGGGGTACAGGGTTGCACCACAATTCAAATTTGGCATGGCTACCCCGTTCATCATGCTTGCCTGTGAGAGGCAAATAGGACACAGAGCAACTCTTCTGTGCTGCATTCCTGCTTTGGAAAGTAGGCTGCATGCCTTGAACTGCAGCTTTAATGAACTGTGGCCACGACTTTTGAACCAAAAATCACACCTTTCTTACAGCTTTAACCCTTAGCATTGCCTGGATATACATAAATACAATGCCACATTCAGTATTTCATCAGTACACATAAGTCAATGCAAAATGTTCTCATAACCAGGCTCTACAGAGGAGCATACAAAGTTGTCGGAATACATGCAGTCACAATGCACATCATTGCCTAAGCATGCACACAGGAAACCAGCCTCACTATCTGCTGTTGTCTTTGGAGATAAATAACAGGCCTTTCCCCTGTGTTGCTCTACAGGAGCACCTTTCCTGTCCATGGCTCTTTTTTCATTGCCTTCATAATGGGTATAAGGAAAGGGGGATTTAAGAGGGAATAACCAGAGGAGACTCCAGGACAGGAAGCCACAGGTGTCAGGGATTAAGAGAATACCACAGCTGGGAAACCCTCACCAATAGCAGGAAGAGGTAAACACCAGCTGAGGATTCTTCTCCTCAGGCAAAGCCTTTGCCGCAAAGGGGATAAGAAGGCGGGAGGAACACTCCATGTTCATGTCCCAAGACAGGAGGAAAAACCCCTCTGAGGTGCACATCCTTTCCACCAGCCTAAGGGGAAACTGGAGCAAGAGGAAATGGTGATGTGGCATCATCAGAGAGGTTTCTGGGAAGAGATTGGGGATTTGCTGCTGGCAGAGTGGATGTTGAAATCGAGAGCCAGCGTGGGGATTAGGCACTATGAGAGGGGACCTTGTGGGAGGTCTCTTCATCCCCTTCTACAAGGACAGAGGTTTTTGGAGAGAGCTGTTTGGTGGTAGAAAGGGAAAAGCAGGTGGGTGGAGCAAGCTAGTCAGACCCTCACTAGGCAGCAAGGTGCTGCAGCACATCATTTTCTGAGGTAAGGGATTCAAACTGGATTAGGAAATGGATTCTTCATGCTATTTTCACTCAGTTTCCAGGAGAAGGGTCTGCATTTTAATTTTCTCTGATCCACCAGGAAAAGTCAGAGAATATTAATTCATTTTCTTCTAGCCATTGTATCTGTGACAGGCAATAAACCCAGTACAGCTGTGATCCCTCAGTGACAGGGAACTGTATCATTATTTGAAAGGTTGGTTCATATCAAAATTGTTGCCCAGTTTTACATGGGTCATTTGTTTTGCTGTGGTCAGAAATCTGCTGTTAACTCAGACCTGGGGTCTAGTTTTAATTCTGCTTCCTGTCAGCCAGCAAACACATGTACACGAGTCCTAACTTTTCTTAGAAATTTACTATGGGGAGAATTTCGGGGGCTTGAGATCTGAACTTGATAGATTGCCAGCTTATTGTTATGGTTTACTGTATACCAAGGGGAAAACAAACTCAGTCTCGGTAACTTCTGAGATTAAGAAAAAGAATAAAAGAAAGAGAAAACAAATGCAAGTCCCAAAGGGGTGGGGGGAGAGAATGTGTTACTCTAGCAAACAAGTTAAACTGACTCTCAGATCCACTCCCGGCAGAGAGGAAAAAAACACATTTACATGTGTATAAACAGAAAATGGAATCATAACCTAGGAGCCTGCCTTTTTATAGCTACATATACCATGCTGGTGTAAAGAGGTTCTCACACACAGAAGAACCAAACCTTTCCACACTGAACTCAAAAGAGGTTATACTCTAGTTGCCATTACTTTTAGAAAGAACATGCAGCAAGTAGTTCCTCGGCCAACAAAAATGGGAAAACTTGTTTTCTTTATAGCATGGTGCCATATATATTTATTTAATCTGGGATTTTTTAACCAAAATAATTTTCTGTAATGGCACAGGTTTCAAAAATATTTTCTCTAATAAAAATAAAGAGCAAATCACAACACTAAAACACGGCCATATAATGCTGCAGTGTATTCAGTTTAATGAGATGCTTTCTGTATTATATATTACTTTGCAGAGGTATTTTCTTAATATACACTGCAGGCCTCAAAATTATTTTTTTTAGAACTCTAACTTTAGTGTTCTACCTTTTTATTGTGTTTTCCATTCTGAGATATTGGAAATACATGCCTTGATATTCCCATTTTCACACGAACGCTGCAAATAATGCTGTCTCCCATAATTATTTCAGTTAGTATACCCAGTGAAACCCTGATCTACAATCAGGTAATTGCAGTGCTCATGCAAAACCCCATTGACTTCAGTGGACCAAAACCCCATTGACTACAGGGACCAAAAACTCTGCCTGTTCACATGTGAATGCAGACTTGGGGGGTTAATCAGATAGCAGCTGTGTTTATAAAAGTTTCTCAGCATGGCCCCAATCCAGCACAACAATAAGGCACGTGCTTAACTTTAAAGCATGTCTCAGTAATCCCACTGAAATCAACAGAACTACATGCCAGCTTCAAGTTGACATGTTTAAATGTTTTGAAAAGCCGGATCAGGTGAAATGTCGTTGTTGGTTGTTTTTTTTTTTGTTTTTTTTAAGATTAATTCTGAAATTGAGATATACAAAAAAATTGTTTATTGGAAACCATTTAATAAAACAATTGCTTATTAAATACCATCAAGGTTTATGAATCATAGGTTCATAAAATGTAACTTTTTATATAAAAATTCATAGCTTTATTAATGGAGAGTAGTTATTTTTATTCTTGGGGAAGGGCTATAATAGCAGTGAAATGCTCAGCATAATGGTTGAGTAAGACAGAGTCAAAGCTTTTTTTTTTTTTTTTCCTTATTCAGATGGCATTGACCTTCAGTAGGTCTTTTGTAGAAAAGGCAAACAGGATTTTGCCCACAATATCAAACCATAGTAAAAAAAAGCATACTGCATTGATAATAGGTGTATATAGCCTATTCACTAATAAAATGTATTTACTGCTATATAAAAAATTCAAAATAATAAAGAAGTGAAAAGAAATGACTTCTGTAATAGGCTAGAACATGTAAGAATAAGAATGTCACACAGATGTATTTATTCAGGGCCTGGTTCCGTCACCCTTACTCATGCTGAATAGCAGCTTCCTTGCACAAGTGAAATTATGGAATTCCTGGCCCCATTGAAGTCAGTGGTAAAACTCTCCTTGACTTCAACAGAGCTAAGATTTCACCCAAGAAGGCTAGTGCATGGATTATTCGCCACTTAAGTTACACTAAGGGCTTGTCTACACTTACCGAGGAGGAGTGGCAATCGATGCATTGGCAGTCAATTTAGTGGGTCTAGTGAAGACCCGCTAAATTGACCATAGATCGCTCTCCCATCGACTCAAGAAGAATAAGGGGGGTAGATAGGAGAGCATCTCCCGTCAACATCACGTAGTGTGGACTCCATGGTAAGTAGATCTAAGCTACATCGATTTGAGTTACACTATTCACGTAACTCAAATTGAGTAGCTTAGATCGAATTTCCCCTGTAGTGTAGACAAAGCCTAAGTAATTCCTGGATCTTGTGTTGGCTCTCTGTATAGAAGTGAATTACACTTAGCATGAGCAAGGGTAACAGAATGAGGCCCTCAGTGTTACAGTTATGAGTTAGTTTCACTTCATCCTTTTCGGGTACATGAATCAACAATTGTAACATTTGTTAACAGACAGCCAGTTCATGCAGCCATTGCTCAAGTTGAGTAGTACTTTGCTCACTTGAATTCAGTGGGATTGCTTCAATGGAACTGCTTTATGTAAGTGTTTAATGTGAGTAACAGTTATAAAACTCTGGCCCAGATTTAGGGTGTGAAAATATTGTGATTTTTTTTGATTTCTCAAACAAACTAGTAACATCTAATTGTTTAGCAAAGTGTGTTTTCTGAATCATTTTGCCATTTGAAAAGTGCCATTTACACAAAGTAATGAGCTGTTCTGCATGCAGCAACATATTACATTGATCAGAGTGGTAGCCGTGTTAGTCTGGATCTGTAATATCAGCAAGAAGTCCTGTGGCACCTTATAGACTAACAGACGTATTGGAGCATGAGCTTTTGTGGGTGAATACCCACTTTGTCGGATGCATGTAGTGGAAATTTCCAGAGGCAGGTATAAATATGCAAGCAAGAGTGAGTCACCTGCCTCTGGAAATGTGCATCCGGCGAAGTGGGTATTTACCCACGAAAGCTCATGCTCCAATATGTCTGTTAGTCTATAAGGTGCCACAGGATTCTTTGCTGATATTACATTGACTGGAGGGAGCTGTGACAGGAGTTTGCTTGACAAAAAGCCACGCTGAAATTGAAAAGAAGTTCTGCTTTGATTCCACGTCTGTATCTCCTTAGAAAGTAATAAATATTAAAAGTGACAGAGAAAGTGCATGCCTTTCAGTGGACCTTTTTTACCCCTATTTCAGCATAAATAACCAGTTGGCAACTAATTAGCTTTTGTGTTATTGAGAATGAAAGGCCAGATGGTGATTTTTATGTTTTTCTCATTCTCAGTTTAACTACAGTTGATAGGGTGCAAAACTGTCTCTTTGTAATGAATGTAACTGTTTGGAGTATGAAAAAGAAACTTTCATGTCATGTGAAGGAGATACTTAATGAATATCATTAGTTAAAGAGAAACCCAGTTGGGAATCAGTTATCTTGTGAAATACCAAAGGGAATTGTCAGGTTTTTTCCATCACTGGCTAAACTATTTGCTGGATAAATCAGAAATGATCTTTTAGTATAAAAATCTTGAGCTAGAGACAATAAGAGATTTTCAGAGTCATTGGAATGTCACTTTTACATCTTCTTTCAAAATGTAACAGTGAAATGTGCCAAATTTCCCTTTTTGTTGCAATAATTAGAAGGCAGATAGTGACTGCTGTTTTATTTAAATTATACATTATCCAGTTAATAAATAATATACATGGGATGGAAGAGAAAAGGGATTTGCTTGTCACAAGATTATTTCCTATTCCAGTCCCAGTAACTACCAAGTAATGAGTTAGCTGTCAGTAATTCGAAGTTGAAAAACATGCAGGCAAATGTGTCAGGTTTGTCCCCTCTATGCTTAATAATTACATTCTTGGAGGAAAATGAATCCTGTTTTAGAGCAGTAGGCAGTCTGTCAATGTAAATTAAACAGATCTATGCCTATTGAGAGACTTTTTGTACTAAAAACCCCATCTGAATGGCCACAACCAATCAACAGACCTAATTAAAAAACAAATATGCTAGATTTGGCAAGATTGGCTATTTTTGTAAAAAAAGATAATATACACTCATAGACTTTAAGGTCAGAAGGGACCATTATAATCATCTAGTCTGACCTGCACAATGCAGGCCACAGAATCTTACCCACCCACTCCTGTAACAAACCCCTAATCTATGTCTGAGTTATTGAAGTCCTCAAATCATGGTTTAAAGACCTCAAGGTGCAGAGAATCCTCCAACAAGTGACCCGTGCCCCACGCTGCAGAGGAAGGTGAAAAACCTCCAGGGCCTCTGCCAATCTGCCTTGGAGGAAAATTCCTTCCCGACCCCAAATATGGCGATCAGTTAAACCCTGAGCATATGGGCAAGACTCACCAGCCAGCACCCAGGAAAGAATTCTCTGTAGTAACTCAGATCCCACCCCATCTAACATCCCACCACAGACCATTGGGCATATTTACCTGCTAATAATCAAAGATGAATTAATTGCCAAAATTAGGCTATCGCATCATACCATCCCCTCTATAAACTTATCAAGCTTAGTCTTGAAACCAGATATGTCTTTTGCCTCCACTACTCCCCTTGGAAGGCTGTTCTAGAACTTCACTCCACTAATGGTTAGAAACCTTCGTCTAATTTCAAGTCTAAACTTCCTTAGTGTATATCCATTTGTTCTTGTGTCCATATTGGTACTAAGCTTAAATAATTCCTCTTCCTCCCTCATATTTATCCCTCTGATATATTTACAAAGAGCAATCATATCTCCCCTCAGCCTTCTTTTGGTTAGGCTAAACAAGCCAAGCTCTTTGAGTCTCCTTTCATAAGACAGGTTTTCCATTCCTCAGATCATCCTAGTAGCCCTTCTCTGTACCTGTTCCAATTTGAATTCATCCTTCTTAAACATGGGAGACCAGAACTGCACACAATATTCCAGATGAGGTCTCACCAATTCCTTGTATAACTCTACTAACACCTTATCTTTACTGGAAATACCTCACCTGATGCATCCCAAGACCACATTAGCTTTTTTAATGGCCATATTACATTGGCGGCTCATAGTCATCCTGTGATCAACCAATACTCCGAGGCCCTTCTCCTCCTCTGTTACTTCCAACTGATGTATCCCCACACATATTACTACAAAGCACATGAGCATATTAATACAAATCCCCAAAGACTGTTCCACTGAAAGTTTTAAATCTATCTACTGCTTAGAGCCTTAAGTCGTGTTTTTAAACATTTCACCTACAGTGTCTATAGTAACAAACATCAAAAGTCATGACATACTTTTCTTTTGTGTTTGATTAATCTATTGTGCACTAAAGAAGCAGTGCAAATTCTCATTTAAATTTGACATTTTTGCTTATAGAAATAATGAATTCTACCCACTATTGCCAAGATATCACAACAGAGACTATTATTTAGGGAGGCTGCATGTTTGTCATGGCATGGTATTTGTGAAAAAGCTGCACTTTTTAATGTTTTTCCCTCCCCCAAAAAATCATGGTCTTTGCAAAGCTCTTCCCTTAATGTATACAAGTTTGGCTCTGGATGGGCCCGATTCTCCATTCTATTAGATCAAGATAAAGCTAAAATAACTCCACTAATTTCAGTGGAGTTAGTTCAATATAAAAATGGTGTAAAGGAGTGGAGGATCAGGGCCTAAATATTGGAGATACTGGAATATTGGAGTTTAAATGTTAACTATTATTTAAAAATTAAATAGCTTTAAATAATTATTGCAGAATAAAGGAGATTGTGTGTTTCATATCCTTTCTTGAGAGAAAAAATTGAGATGGGCCTGAACTAGATCACAGGATCTGAATCCCTCATGCACTTCCCCAAACTTTGGAGGAACTGAAAATAGATCATGTCTAAGCAGACCATTTCTAATAAATATACATCAAGGTCTTGATCCAGCTCCCACTGAACTCAATGGCAAAGCTCTTTTTAACTTCCATGGTACAGGATCGGGACCTTATATAGCTGGCATACAGGAAGTCCAAAGAATATGTAGTTATCTGTATCTGGTCAATCATCATAGACATTTTATAGATATGTTCTTTTTTTAAGTTACCATTTAAAAAGAAATGAGAAAACCCAAAACAAGGAAACATAATATTGCACACGAAAAGCTGTAAAGCATTCAAAAGTTAAGAGATGCAGTGCGACCTTTGTGTGCCTCCCCCGCCCTCCCGTGTATGTATTATGATACAGTCTTTAATTACATGACCATGTGCTGTTTTTTCCATAAGACCCTTGCCACATTCAGTGCAGAGAATGGACAGTGCTCACTTAATGAGGAGCTATTCAATATTTTGTTTTTTCCTCATTGTTTAATGTGTGACCTTAGGCCTTAATTACTGCACACTATTGAAACACTGCTTTGAAGACAGAACTATTAATTTCTTCATGGGCTTTTCTATGGTGGTTGTCACTAGAGTATCTGAGTATTTCACAAACATTAATAATGTTTATCTTCCCAACAACTCTGTGAGGTGAGGGGTGGCATAATCCCCAGTTGTAAAATGGGAAACTGAGGCAAAGAGAGAGGTCAAAAGAAGCCACTAATTTTGGGTGACCAATTTCATATGCCTAAGACTTGATGTTTCAGGGTAGTTAACATTATATAGCACTGTATATGCTCAAAACACAGCACTTCATTTGCAGCTGTGAGTGCTCAACCCTTTTGCAAATCAGATACAAGGGTTTCAAGTTGGCACCCAGAAAATGAGGAACACACAGCTGATTACCACATGAGAAGTTTGGATGAAGTGACGTTTGTACCACCCCATAAGAACTTTGTGGTAATGGCAGGGAAAGAATCCAGTTCACTAGAGCAGCATTCAACTGCCTTAACCTTGAGACCATCTTTTCTCTTCCTATAATCCCATGCCTCATTCCCTGCATGCCTTCCAACTTTTGCAACAAAGGAGATAGAGTCCTACTGACAACAGCTTCTCTTACAACACAACCCAGAACAAATTCATCTTGTGCACTGAATGAGGCATGGGTCCTGTGGAAAAAAATCATGTGATCATATAATTAGATTGAATCATAGTGCATAGGCACAAGGGGGCTTTATTCGGGTTGCACAGGAAACGTTAATTCTTCACTTTGCAACTTTATTAATGTCTGTAACATTTTTAATGTAATTTCCTAGGCACCTTTAAAAGCAAAGTAGAGAAAACAGAAATTCCATCATGTGGCTTCACATTGACACCCCCATGGTTCATCTGCAGTGTTGGAACCTTTAGCTCAACCACACAGACCTCTGCCACCTGAGCTAATGATAACTGATATCGTTAGTAGGTTGTCTTCCTCTGTATAGACGAGCACTAGAGGGGGATGAGCCTCATGCTTTCCCAGTGGGTTTCACAGATATATGCTAGCAGAGGAATGGTGAGACTCAGGAATTTTGGGTCCCATTCTAGGCTGTGGAGGGGAGTGTTCTCTACTGACTTTTCTGCCAATTCATCCAAAACTTGACCCCTCCTATCTGGTCCAGTCCCAGTTATGTGTCTTCCCTATCCCAGACGCTTTGTCCCATTCCCATTCTCCTCATCTACTCAGTCCCAGTCTCCACTCCTCAGGCTCTCATCCGAACCGTAATCTACTCACCTAGCCAGACTCTTTGTCCCATTCCCATTCTCCTCATCTACCCAGTCCCAGACTCCACTCCTCAGGCTTCTCATCCCAACCGTAATCTACTCACCTAGCCAGTCCCAATCTCCCACTCCTAGCTCCTTTTCAATCTCTCTCCCTCGTCACTGGCTCCCAGTCCTAATCACCCTTCCCGAGCTTTTCATTCAATTTCTGTTTCACTCCTCCCCCTCCCCAGATTATTGTCCCAGTCTCTTTGCCTCTCCAGTCCGAGCTCTCATCCTGCACATCAGTTCCTTGTCAGGTCTCCCCTCCCCTTCCCCTGTTCTCCCCCACACTAGTCTCCTTGCCCAGCTAGTTCCAGTTTCCCTCCCCGCAGCATCTTATTCACTCTCAGTATTCTCCACAACAGCCAACTGCCTCCCTTTCCTGGGTCCCAGTCCAAGCCTCCATCTTCTCTCTCCCCTCCAGTTGCAATCTCACCAGACACCTTGTCCTTATTTAATTCTTTTCTTCCCTTAGTTCAACTTTTATCCCCTCTTGCATTCAGATCAGACTGCTACCTTCACCACACCACCTGGATACCTGCAGGAGGTTACTGAAGGAGAGACGGTCTCCCTAATTTCCATTCCTGTGACCTGCCCCACCCTGGCCCAGAGCGGCGGGAAGCTGCTGTGATACGGTAAGTCTGTCTTTGCACCTGTAGCTCTGGGGATGGTGCATCCACAGTCTGATTAGCATCAGGAGCTGTGAGATGCTTGAACATGCTCAGGGAAGATGGAATCTTTGGAGCATTTAGCTGCCAAAACTAAAGAAATCCATAAGCATGTGTGAACTTCAATTTTTCAAAAGCTTATAGGTTGGCCACATGTGGGCTGACTTTTGTGGGGGCAGCAAAAGGCACATCTCTGACACAAAGGCCACTGCCATGCCAAATTTCAAGTCTCTGCTCCAAGAGCTGTTCAAAGAAAAGGTTGTCAGATTTTTTTTTAACTGGACCAAACCATATTTTTTCCAATCCTCATTCTCATAAACCGCTGAACTGTTTTAACTGAAAAATTCCAAAAAAGTAAGGCCCAGGCAGATACTCTGTATATAAGATATCAGCCCAAAGGGTTAGTTTGGCAAAATTATAAGCATCTGAAAACAGGGCCTAATAAGAAGAGTCTGGAACTCTTAATAGCCAGTGTTACCAGCAGCACCTATAATGTATAATACCCCTTTACAGTGCCCACTCTTCAAAAAGCACAAGATATCACAGGCTATATCACAAGAAATCCCACAACAAGAGAGAGCTCTTATGGGACTTTGGAGATCTAACTCTTTTGGTCACACACAACCTTGCTATTTTTCAAAAATTGGGTACTGTGCAAAAGTATCTTAGTACATCTTATGAATAAAATACAAATTGCTATATTTGTAAATGAAAAACTAAGCCAAATAAATGAAATGTAGGGCTTAATATAAGGCTCCTTCTATTTCCACGTTCTAATCCCTCCTAAAGACCCATTTCTTTGATGTCTACATGAACTTAAGCACATCAGTCAAATGCCTTCTTGGCCCCAATATTTCACAAGGGGAAGGAAGAAACAGGGATGGAGGTGAGTTTCTAAAACCTTCCTCGGGATGTTCTGGCACTGTCATGCTGTCTGGAGTGGTTCGTAATAGTAAGGGCCAATCTCAGGACAGACTGTCAGAAAACAGAGCAGACACCCCAAATTGGTGGTATGTTCTATAATTAGATTTCACCAACCCAATAATAAATGTGAACTCCTGAAGCTCTATAACAGTCCCCTTGGGCACTCCATTCTCTCCTCCCACACAGGCGAGATGGACTCAGTGATAGTTGGTTGCTATATGCCAAAGACCACAAAAGATTTGGGGTGCTTCCAGTCTCAAGAGACCAGTCACTTACCTCAGGTCACTTCGTACCTCAGATCTCATACCAAAGACTATGCCTGTAGTCAATACTATAGTAGAGTAGCTAAGGATTTATTAACTAGGAAAAAGAAGTGAGAGAGTTGTTTACAGATTAAAAGAGGCAACACATATATACACACATGAGTTACAGTCTGTGGCTCCAAAAGGTGACAGAGTTGTAGCAATCTGTCAGCACTGAATATCTTTTGGGGCTAACTCTGGGGATCTCTGCTTCTGTTTCATATCTCCAGTCTCGGGAGAGTCCAAACAGAAAAAGAAATGAAAACATTTCTTGTTCACTTTCTTAATTTCTTTTTTACAGAATTCAAGCAGATGAGATGAACCCTTTTGCACATAGCCTCAGCGTGGGTGTGAAGGGGAATTAACAAAATCTTTGTATTGTGATGTCCGACAATGTTCCAAGTAGTTTTGATAGCCTTCTTAATGAGCTATGATTAATGACAAACCCTTCTGACAGGTTGACAGTTGTAGGGCAAACCTTTTTTTACAGTTATAAAGCAAAAACTTAAATATTTACCTTGTAGCATATGATCAAGATATTATAAGGGAGATTAATGCATGCAGCAACTTACAAACATTTCATGCAGTCTAACCGCTAAGAACATGATTATAAGTTCAATACCTATTTTAACCAAACTAACAAACAGGTGAAACAGACTGGTTTCCAGCAATGAATTTGTCAGTGGTCAGCTGAGACCTAAAATCTTGGCAAGAGCTGGCACCCAGTTTGGCCGCATCACAAGCACAACTTCTGTGTCCATCTTTTAGACCCCAATCCTGTGGAGCTATATGATTGGGGTTAGCCTATGTATATGAATGGTACTATTAAAGTCAAAAGGATTATTCATGTGGGTAAAGTGAATCTTTGCAGGATTGTGGTTTTAGATTGTGAACGCTTTGGGGTATAGACTGTCCCTCTTTGTGTCTTATGCAATGTCAAGAACATCACTGGAGTATAACAATTCCTATTCAAAAGAATATATGTCTTAGCAATAGAAATGCTGCATGGAATGGAATGCCATACCTGGGGGGCAAAAATATTCAAAGGTTCATAACATTAAGTCTTGAGATATCAGAGTTAAGAAAATATAACCTTAGAAATGATATCCCTTATAACAGGAAGTCTGTGGAAACCTTTTGGTGCATAGAAAAGTAGTCTCGGCTCTCAGTACTGCTATCAGATATGGGAGCAAGCATCAACACTTACCTTGTAAAAGCTCAAACTTGTATGCTTAAGTGAGCAGTTGTTGATTTTATGAGATATTGGTTGGTACTGTTGGCATATTTTAGGGCTGACTGTATAGCAAGCATAATGTTTGATATTAAGCATGCGATTGGGTACATAACATTTTTTTTCAGGCAGGTAATATCTATTATTGCATTATTCTAATGTGAATATCCTAAGAAGAAAGGCAACCATTTTTTGATCAATCATTAAGGATACTTACTTCCAGATAAGTAACCAAAAAGGGGAGAGAGAAATTTAACTTTCCAGCTAACCCATGCCATGAGGAATAGTGAAGGGTTGATTCTCTAATCTATTTCTGAAAAGTTGCTTCCACAAAGAATGATATTGGTTGGGGTGATAGGTTGAATATGTGAGGGGTTCCTTCAAAAAGTCAGCTCATTTAAATTTATAGTCCAGATTTTCTATAGTCCAGACCCTTCAAATCTTTAACTCCAGCCAGCAAAGGCAACAATTCTGAGCTTGCTGCTAGAAGATTTGCCAGAGAAAATAAATGTCTGAGAGTAATCAGTGTAAAGTTATGCCTGCAAATCTTAATGGAGAATGATGAAACTATAGGCATCAATTAGATACTGGGGGGAAATGGTCCCAGTATAGTTTGTTGTAATCGGTAATTTCCCCCAGGAAGAATGTCATAAGAGAAATGCCTATGTGATGCTAAAATGACACTGCTGTGTCTCAAAGAATGATGTCTCAATACTCTCTGCATGGGTTGCAAGATAATTCTATGATCCATGCTGTAAAAATCCACATTTTTTTTAAAATTAACATTGAGTATGTTAAAATCCACTTGTGACAGAAAAGCTCTGATACGAATCTCATGAACGGCACCGCAGTGCTCTGCACTAACTGAAGATTTTCAGTCAATTAATTTTAAAAAAGTTGAGAAGACTGCTTCCCAGTCCCAACATTTTACAAAGAAAGGTAAATGTTAAATGAGGTGAACACCTGCATGATTGCCACAGGAAAATAAAACTGTTCTAAACTAGTAACCTTTGGTGAAGCAGAATGTCTGACAGAAGTCACCAATGTGCTCCTGACTGTTGTTAAGAAAACAACCATGGTGTACCTCTCAGATGTCCTTATCACAAAGGGAGTTATGATTTTTTGTAGTTTGATTTATAATCAGACTAAAAAAGGAAGTGGCCATACAAAAT
This sequence comes from Mauremys mutica, assembly GCF_020497125.1. Taxonomy (NCBI): domain Eukaryota; kingdom Metazoa; phylum Chordata; order Testudines; family Geoemydidae; genus Mauremys; species Mauremys mutica. Next base: position 83,720,676 of record NC_059078.1, read on the forward strand.
GCTCACAGCTCTTCCACTCAGTGGGCCATATCCTCAGCTTTGTAAATCAGCATCGGTCCATTGAAGTCAATAAAGCTGAAGATTGACTGTGATGGAGCTACACTGATTTATGTCAGTTGAGGATCTGGCCCAAATAGTGTTATACTGTCTACAATTTTCTACCCTGAGCTGTTTCCCCATGAAAGCTCTTTCAAAAAATAATTCTTACATTTGAAAAAAAAATCCCCTTTGATCAGAGAGCAAGCCTCAAACCTAGGAAATTTCTGCTCAATAGATGAATGATTTTGGTGAGCACTATAAGCAATTAAAAATGAGCTACAAAGGAAATGCTCTTTCAGTCAACTAGAGTGGTCACTATTTCACCCCATATAGAACAATATATCACCTACAATAAAATATATGGAAACAGATCCTCAACTGGTGTGAATTGGCATTGGTCTGCAAAAAACAATGGTGCTATCCAGCTTGACACAAACTGAGGATTTAGCTCATCTCTAACATTTAATTCTTAAGTACACATGCTTCTCTGTTTGTGGGTTTGATTAATTACTGTTACTCCAGTTCTACATTAGTTTAATTCTATTGATTGAATTATATGATTCAAAACTAGAATATCAGAGTGGTGAATCAGCCCCGGTATTTTTTTAATGTTATGGAAAGCAATAACTGTAAATGTACAATTGAAAGCATCTTATTATGAAGAGCTTTAGAAAGAGAATGTGATGTGTTTAATTCTCTGCGCCTATTCTCTGTTATACTAGCAATCTCTTCTATCTGGATAACTTTGTGTGACATCTCTCAGACATGAGTCAAATTTTGCTCTCCATGACACAGATATAAATCCATAGTAATTTATCTAAGTCAGTATGTCAGTGCAGTTAAACTTGATTAACTGAGAGCCAAAAGTGGCCCCCTGTGTCTGAATAATGAGACCCATGAGTTCATATAGATAAGACTCTGGACAGTTTCTTTTCCTTGAATCTTGGACCTTTCCATTATACTGCTTCCCCAGAGTCATCTTTGCTTACTTCCAGGTTAAAGAGTCTGATTAAGCAGAGTATTGTGATTTTAGTGACTGGCATTGTCAGGTGCTGCTCTTTAAATCATTATTTTCTTGATTGATAGGAAATAGTTCAGCAGCTGAACCTGATTAGCAGCTGATCTTCCTGAAGCCCTGGTTTGGAAGGCAGCACCTCATTCTTACTTCAGGGCCAGTTATCAGCACTACATCAGAACATCAGCTGTCCCCATGCAGCCTAATGTGTGGGCTTTTTTTTTTAAGCCTCAGATTTTCAAACCTGATTTCCATTCTATTCTGGTGTGGAGCCTCACCCTCTTTCCCCAGTGACATCCTGGTGGCCAAGGTAGTTGAGTACACTTTCCGTATTCTGGGCATTGGGTGCACCTCCCAGTCTTCACCAACAGCTCTCCCCTAGTGAATCTTGTTACTCCAGAGATGAGCTACACCAATAGTCACCACTATCGCCAGTTAGGGAGATCATGGATTATATCGCCACATAACAGGAAGAAATATATTTTATTTACGGGCTGTCAAGTAATCACACTGTTAATAATAGAGTACTATTTATTTAAATATTTTGATGTTTTCTACATTTTCAAATATATTGATTTCAATTATGATACAGAATACAAAGTGTACAGTGCTCACTTTATATTTATTTTTATTACATGTATTTGCACTGTAAAAAAAACCCAAAAGAAATAGTATTTTTCAGTTCACCTAATACAACTACTGTAGTGCAATCTATTTATCATGAACGTTGAACTTACAAATGTAGAATTATATACAAAAAAATGCATTTAAAAATAAAACAATGTAAATTTTTAGCACCTGCAAGTCCACTCAGTCCTACTTCTTCAGTCAGTGACTCAGGCAAACAAGTTTATTTACATTTGCAGGAGATAATGCTGCCCGCTTCTTGTTAACAATGTCACCTGGAAGTGAGAACAGGTGTTCGCATAACACTGTTGTAGCCAGCGATACAAGATATTTACGTGGCAGATGCACTAATGATTCACATCCCTTCATGCTTCAACCACCATTCCAAGGGACATGCATCCAAGCTGATGATGGGTTCTGTTCAATAACAGTCCAAAGCAGTGCAGACCGATGCATATTCATTTTCATTATCTAAGTCAGATGCCACCAGCAGAAGGTTGATTTTCCTTTCTGGTGGTTCGAGTTCTGTAGTTTCCACATCGGAGTGTTGCTCTTTTAAGACTTCCGAAAGCATGCTCCACACCTCGTCCCTCTCAGATTTTGGAAGGCACTTCAGATTCTTAAAGCTTGTGTTGAGTGCTGTAGCTATCTTTAGAAATCTCACATTGGTACCTTCTTTGCGTTTTGTGAAATCTGCAGTGAAAGTGTTCTTAAAATGAACAACATCATCCGAGACTGCTATAACATGAAATATATGGCAGAATGTGGGTAAAACAGAGCAGGAGACATACAATTCTCCCCCAAGGAGTTCAGTCTCAAATTTAATTAATGCATTTTTTTAACAAGTATCATTAGCATGGAAGCATGTCCTATGGAATGGTGGCCAAAGCTTGAAGGAGCATTGAATGTTTAGCATATCTAGCACATAAATATCTTGCAATGCTGGCTACAAAAGTGCCATTGAAATGCCTGTTCTCGCTTTCTGGTGACATTGTAAATAAGAAGAGGGCAGTATAATCCTCTGTAAATGTAAACAAATGTGTTTGTTTTAGCGATTGGCTGAATAATCCACACTCTTGCCTTCAAATCCATCCTTAAAGTGAACTTTTTCCAGGAGGCCCATGAACTCCAATCTCCCCACTTGGAGTTGTAATGACTTTTTTTTAAACCAAAACAAAAATGGTAACAGTAACATGTTGCCTTCTAAGCTTTATTGTTCACTCTCAAAGCCTTTTGTTTACCTGGAATGCAAGTCCTTTGGGGAAAGGGCTTATCTAATTATATGCCCATGCTGCTCCTGTCTGGTAGGGAGTTGGTTCTGTATGACAAATAATCATTACTTTTATTGCTGTATAGGTTACTTCCCAGATAGCAGAGGGACAGTATAGGCATGCTATGCTAAAGTCATTGGTTATTTTTTACTATTTTAAAAATAATTTTTCTTTGTATTTTCCCCCTTGCACTCACTGAAACACAGCAAAAATTGTCCATGTAAATGTTAATATGAATAACCATGTAACAAAATCTCCATTCAGTGACATCAGTGAGGTTGTCTGGAGTAAGAGGACAACTATATGTCTCATAGTTTCAGTCGAATGTATCTAAACATTGCAGTAAGATTCATGTGGGAAGAATGGACATTAAAAGGATAGTGCTGATACCAATGAAGCTAACAGTGAGGTAGGCAAGGAAGGTGGGCAAAGCGAAGATGTTTGTGCATCAATGCAAGAACCTGGGTAACAAAATGAAGGAACTAGAACCACTGGTGCAGGAAGTGAAACCAGATATTATAGGAAATAGGATATTATCAGAAATAACAGAAACTTGGTGGAATAATAGCCATTACTGGAGTGCCAGTATTAAAAGGTATGTGCAGTTCAGGAAAGACAGAAATAAAGACAAAGGTGATGGAGTAGCATTGTATATTAATAATGAGGTAGACTGTGAGCAAATTAGAAGTGATGGAGTGGATAAGACAGAGTCTGTTCGGGCCAAAATCGCTTTGGGGAAGAAAGCTACTAGAGAACAGTCTCTGGGGTATGCTACAGACTCCCATCCAATTTGGATATGGAGAGAGACCTCTTTAAAGTTTCTAATGAAATAAATACTACTGGCAATTCATAGAATCATAGACTTTAAGGTCAGAAGGGACCATTATGATCATCTTGTCCGACCTCCTGCACAATGCAGGCCACAGAATCTCACCCACACACTCCTGTAACAAACCCCTAACCTATGTCTGAGCTACTGAAGCCCTCAAATCATGGTTTAAAGACTTCAAGGTGCAGAGAATCCTCCAGCAAGTGACCCATGCCCCACGCTACACAGGAAGGCGAACCCCCCCCGCAGGGGCCTCTGCCAATCTGCCCTGGAGGAAAATTCCTTCCCAACCCCAAATATGGGGATCAGCTAAACCCTGAGCATGTGGGCAAGACTCACTAGCCAGACACCCAGGAAAGAATTTTCTGTAGTAACTCAGATCCCACCCCATCTCACATCCCATCACAGGCCATAGTGCATATTTAGCACTAATAGTTAAAGATGAATTAATTGCCAAAATTAGGCTATCCCATCATACCATCCCTTCCATAAACTTATCTAGCTTAGTCTTGAAGCCAGATTTGTCTTTTGCCTCCACTGCTCCCCTTGGAAGGCTATTCCAGATCTTCACTCCTATGATGGTTAGAAACTTTCGTCTAATTTCAAGTCTAAACTTCCTGATGGCCAGTTTATATCCATTTGTTCTTGTGGCCACATTGGTACTTAGCTTAAATAATTCCTCTCCCTCCCTGGTATTTATCCCTCTGATATATTTATAGAGAGCAATCATAGCTCCCCTACACTTTCTTTTGGTTAGGCTAAACAAACCAAGCTCTTTGAGTCTCCTTTCATAAGACAGGTTTTCCATTCCTCGGATCATCCTAGTAGTCCTTCTCTGTACCTGTTCCAGTTTGAATTCATCCTTCTTAAACATGGGAGACCAGAACTGCACACATTCCAGATGCGGTCTCATCAGTGCCTTGTATAATGGTACTAACACCTCCTTATCTCTACAGCCAATACCTCGCCTCATGCATCCCAAGACCGCATTAGCTTTTTTAATGGCCATATCGCATTGGCGGCTCATAGTTATCCTGTGATCAACCAATACTCCGAGGTCCTTCTCCTCCTCTGCTACTTCCAACTTTTGTTATAAGCATCCGCCGCTTATAACAAAAATTCTTGTTATTAATCTCTAAATGCATGACCTTGCACTTTTCACTATTAAATTTCATCCTACTACTTTTACTCCAGTTTACAAGGTCATCCAGATCTTCCTATGTGTTATCCCGGTTCTTCTCTGTATTGGCAATACCTCCCAGCTTTGTGTCATCCGCAAACTTTATTAGCACATTCCCACTTTTTGTGCCAAGGTCAGTAATAAAAAGGTTAAATAAGATTGGTCCCAAAACCGATCCCTGAGGAACTCCACTAGTAACCTCCCTCCAACCTGACAGTTTACTTTTCAGTATGACCCGTTGTAGTCTCCCCTTTAACCAGTTCCTTATCAATCTTTCAATTTTCATATTGATCCGCACCTTTTCCAATTTAACTAATAATTCCCCACGTGGAACCGTATCAAATGCCTTACTGAAATTGAGGTAAATTAGATCCACTGCGTTTCCTTTGTCTAAAAAAAATGTTACCTTCTCAAAGAAGAAGGATGGTTTGGCACGATCTACCTTTTTTAAAACCATGTTGTATTTTGTCCCAATTATCATTGACCTCAATGTCCTTAACTACTTTCTCCTTCAGAATTTTTTCCAAGACCTTGCATAATACAGAGGTCAAACTAACAGGCCTGTAGTTATCCATATCACTTTTTTTCCTTTCTTAAAAATAGGAGCTATGTTAACGATTCTCCAGTCATACGGTACAACCCCTGAGTTTACAGATTCATTAAAAATTCTTGCTAACTGGCTTGCAATTTCCTGTGCCAGTTTCTTTAATATTCGTGGATGAAGATTATCTGGGCCCCCCAATTTAGTCCCATTAAGCTGTTTGAGTTTGGCTTCTACCTCGGATGTGGTAATATCTACCTCCATATCCTCATTCCCATTTGTCATCCTACCATTATCCCTAAGCTCCTCATTAGCTTCATTAAAGACTGAGGCAAAGTATTTGTTTAGATATTGGGCTATGCCTAAATTATCCTTAAGCTCCACTCCATTCTCAGTGTTTAGCGGTCCCACTTCTTCTTTCTTTGTTTTCTTCTTATTTATATGACAATAGAACCTTTTACTATTGGTTTTAATTTCCTTTGCAAGGTCCAACTCTACATGGCTTTTGGCCTTTCTCACTTTATCCCTACATGTTCTGACCTCAATAAGGTAGCTTTCTTTGCTAATCCCTCCCATCTTCCACTCCTTGTAGGCTTTCTGCTTTTTCTTAATCACCTCTCTGAGATGCTTGCTCATCCAGCTTGGTCTACAACTCCTGCCTATGAGTTTTTTCCCCTTTCTTGGGATGCAGGCTTCTGATATTTTCAGCAATTTTTACTTGAAGTAATTCCAGGCCTCCTCTGCCTTTAGATCCAGAAGTTCTTCAGTCTAATCCACTTCCCTAACTAATTTCCTTAATTTTTTTAAGTTAGCCCTTTTGAAATCAAAAACCCTAGTCCCAGATCTATTTTTGTTTATCCTTCCATTTAGTTTGAACTGAATTCACTCATGATCGCTCGAACCAAGGTTGTCCCTTACAATCATTTCTTCTATTAGATCTGCACTACTTGCCAAAACCAAATCTAAAATGGCATCCCCTCTTGTTGGTTCAGCAACTACTTGGTGAAGGAATCGATCAGTTATCACATCCAGGAAAATCTGAGCCTTATTATTACTACTCCTTATTATTATCCTCCAGTCTATATCTGGGAAGTTAAAGTCTCCCATGATCACACAATTCCCGTTAGTATTTACTACATTAAAAACATTAAAGAGGTCTCTATCCATATCCAAATCAGATTCCGGTGGTCTATAGCACACCCCAAGCCCTATCCCAGGGGAGGCTCTAGTAGCTTTCTTTCCCAATGTGATTTTTGACCAGACAGACTCTGTCTTATCCATTCCATCACTTCTTATTTCTTTACAGTCTACCTCATCATTGATATACAATGATACTCCACCACCTTTACCTTTATTTCTGTCTTTCCTAAACAACATATACCCTTCAATACCTGTACTCCAGTCATGACTACTATTCCACCTGTTATCTGTTATCCCTATAATATCTGGTTTCACTTCCTGCACCAGTAGTCCTAGTTCCTCCATTTTGTTACCTAGGGTCCTCGCATTAGTGTACAAACATCTTAATTTTTGCTGTTTGGCATCGCTCACATTCTTTAACCAATTAGGCACCGACATTTTACCACCAGTATCACCTATTAGACTGGTATCTACACTACCCTTCCTTCTTATGTCCATTCTTCTACACGTAGCTTATCCTTTCTTACTTTGTTTTCTTCCCTCTCAATGTTAAAATCCGGCGTGGAAATTACCTAGACATCTCCCAACCATCTCCCCCAAATTCCTAGTTTAAAGCTCTCTTAATCAGTTGTGCCAGCCTCCATCCTAGAAGTCTATTTCCTGCCCTACTCAGGTGAAGTCCATCCCGAGAGAACAGTCCTCTGTCCATAAATCCCTCCCAGTGGCCATACATCCCAAAGCCCTCCTTAGAGGACCACTGCCTGAGCCATCTGTTGATCATCATAATGTTGTCACATCTTTGTTGCCCTTCTCTAGGAACAGGCAGAATCCCACTGAAGAGCACCTGAGTCTCAAATTCCTTAAGCGTCTTCCCCAGCCTGGCATAGTCTCCCTTGTTTCATTCCAGCGAGAATCTAGCTGTAGCAATTGTTCCCACATGAAGGACAATCAGTGGATTCTTTCCCACTCCCGTTAGGATCCTCTTCAGCCTCAGGTCCATATCCCATATCTTAGCCCCAGGCAGACAGGACACCCTTCTGTTCTCTGGATCAGCTCTGGTTACAGGCCTGTCTATTCTTCTCAGTAAGGAGTCTTGAGTCATGTAGACCTGCCTTTTCCTGGTGATGGTGCAATTCTCCGGTCTATCCCCTGTTACCTCTGGCTGCAAGTCCTCTCAATTCCTATTCTCCCTTGCAATCCTCTGCAACCCATCCTGTATCCTCCTGGGGCTCATATTTGTTGGTGTTATCTTCATTGACTCTTCGCCTCTCCCTATAGGACTCGCTGCTCTTCTCTTCTTCCGTGCCCTGTCACCTTCAGTGACTACCTGCTATGCCCCTTCTTCATTTTCCAATACCGCAAACCTGTTCCTGAGCTCTATTTCTCCTTCACTAGCCCATCTTTTCCTCTGCCTGGTTCTTTTAGTCACATGCTTCCACTGTCCACTTTCCTCACCCAGCAGTCTCCCCTCAGAGTTCTTTGGTCCTGCTTCCATCTGCAAGTCTGAGCTTTTCCCTTCAGCCTCCTCGTGTCTTTGCTCCATCATCTGCTCGAACCCCCTTCTAAACTCAACCAGAGTTTCCACCTGCATCTCCAGTCCTCGGATCTTTTTTTCCACCAGCTCTATCAGGCGGCACTTCATGCAGACAAAAATCTTTTCAGGCACCCCCTCCAGGGTCATGTACATACCACAGCTTCCACATCCAGTCATCTTCACTGTGTCTTCAACTGCTTGGGTCACTAACACTGCTGCCTCTGTATCTGTCAGAGCCTTCCCACCTAAATCCTGTTAATCTGGGAAACACTAACCAAACCAAAACACCACCACCCACAGCAAAGCAAACCCACAACGAGCACCAAAACACTGCCAGAACACCACACAGTCCCTTCAATAGCCTGTCTGTTCCTCTGCCTGGTTCTCCTAGTCTTCACCCCCAAACTCCCCTTGCAAACTCCCACTAAAACTCCCCTGTTTACAGCTCTGTTTGCTGGCTCCTGTGCCACTGCAGCTGTCTATGTGTGGTTATGGGAGACTTTTACTTTGCAGATATAGCTTGGAGAAGAAGTGCTAATAGTAATAGGGCCCAGATTATCCTTGATGTGATAGCTGACAGATTTCTTCACTAAGTAGTAACTGAACCAACAGGAAGTGATGCCATTTTAGATTTGGTATTTAGATTTGGTATTGGGGTGTAGTGAGAACCTCATAGAAAAACTGTTTGTAGGGGATAACCTTGGTACGAGTTATTATGAAGGATACACAAAAATAGATCTGCAACTAGTATCCTTGATTTCAAAAGGGCAAACTTAAAACAAAATAGGGAATTAGCTAGGGAAGTGGACTGGACTGAAGAATTTGAGAATCTGAATGTGGAGGAAGCTTGGAATTACTTTAAGTCAAAATAGCAGAAATTATCTGAAGCCTGCATCCCTAGCAAGGGGGAAAAAAATCTAGGGCAGGGTTGCAGACCAACCTGGATGAGCAGGCATCTCAAACAGGTGATTAAGAGAAAGTAGAAAGCCTACCAGGAATGGAAGATGGGATGAATCAACAAGGAAAGCTACCTCTTGGAAGTCAGAAAGTGTAGGGGGAAAGTGAGAACTGCGAAAAGCCAAGCAGAGTTAGACTTTGCAAAGGGAATTAAAACCAAAGTTCTATAGCCATATAAATAAAAAGAAAACAAGGATAGAAGTTGGCCTGCTAATCACTGAGGATGGGGTAGAGATTAAAGATAATCTAGACATGGCCCATCACCTAAACCAATACTTTGCCTTCATTTTTAATAAGAGTGATGAGGAGCTGAGAATTAGTGGCAGGGAGGCTAAAGGGAATGAGGATATGGAGGTAGAAATTACCACATCCAAGGTGGAAGTCAAAATCTAACAGTTAGTGGGATGAAATCGGGGGGCCCAGATGATCTCCATCCAAGAATATTAAAGGAACTGACACAAAAATTGCCAGCCCAATAGGAAGGATTTTTAATGAATCTGTAAACTGCAGAACTGCCAATATAGACCTACCTGACTTCCTTCTTTGAGAAGATAACTGATCTTCTAGACAAAAGAAATGCAGTAGATCTAATCTACCTGGACTTCAGTAAGGCATTTGTTATAGTTCCACATGGGAAATTATTAGCTAAACTGGATAAGATGGTGATTGATATGAGAACTGAAAGGTGGATAAAGAACTGGTTAAAGGAGAGACTTCAGCATGTCATTCTGAAAGGTGAACTGTCAGGCTGGAAGGAGGTTACTAGGGATTGGTCTTGGGACATATTTCAACATTTTTATTACTGACCTTGGCGCAAAAGTGTGCTAACAATCTGCAGATGACACAAAGTTGAAAGATATTGCTAATATGGAGAAGGACCAGAATATCATACAGGATGATCTGGACGACCTTGTAAACTGAGATAGGGAAGTTGTTGGAGGTAGGTCCGTGCCTGAGCCCCAATCCTCTACCCCAGCCCTGAACCCCTCCCCAAAACCTGGAACCCCTTCCTGCACCCCAAGCCCCTCATCCCTGGCCCCACCCCAGAGCCTGCACCCCTAGCCCAGAGCCCCGACCCCCCTCCCTAACCCCAACTCCCTGCCCCAGCCCTGAGCCCCAGAATCCCTTCCTGCACCCCAAACCCCTCATCCTTGGCCCCACCCCAGAGCCTGTATCACCAGCCCAGAGCCCTGACCCCTCCCACACTCCAACCCTCTGCCCCAGCCCAGAGCCCCCTCCCACACCCAGAACCTCTCATTCCCAGCCCCACCCTGCAGCCCTCACCCCTGCACCCAAACCCTCTGCCCCAGCCCTGACCCCCTCCCACACCCCAAACCCCTCATCCCCAGCTCCATTTGTCGCAGATATCAACAATTTTCTTCAACTGGGCCCCCAGAAAAAAAGTTTGAAAAACACTGGACTAGATGATCATGATGATCCCTTCTGGCCTTAAAGTCTGTGAGTCTAAGTTCTTATATAGGGTTATACTCTCATCTCAATGTGTGTGTCTTTAGATGCCTAATTCCCACTAATGCAAATGAAAAATAAGCTGGCTGACATTATTGCCTCCTAGTACTGCTATGTCAGCTTTTAAAAAAAGAACTGTGCACAAATTGAGATCTTCATATTAAACATTCTGTCCTATATTTAATATTAATTGCTTTAAGGCAGTTCTATTTGCAACAAAGCATTGTCTGGTAAAAATATAGTGAAAAATCCTTTAAGCACAAAGCTTATTAATCATGTGATTTTGTTTGATTTTTGGTAGATGCAAATGTTTATCACTTCTAAAGCCTTTATTATTGCAGATCTAAATTATATTTTTGCAAAACAAATTATTTCAGAGTTCATGGTTACAAGATAGCTACAGGCGACCTGTACCCTTTCATTATTTACTGTTTTTCTAAACAGTGAATATTTCATTTCTAACCTGGAAATCTGAAGAATAATCTATAGACTTGTTAGTGAAGAGCTATTCCTTTCTGGGCTGTGATGATGTAAAATGAATAACATGCATTCACATTGCAATGTCTTTTAATCAAAATAAATATCATAAATAAAGCAAAAACCACAAGGAAACCTTTTGAAACAAGGCTAACAATCATTACAGTGACACAGATAATAAACAGTGAAGAAAATCTATTTATTTTCACTTTCCATGATCCATCACTATGTAAATGATACTCGTGTTTGTGAAAAGATCAAACAGAATAATTGTTTTCCTGTTATGATTAACACATAACAGTTATGCTAAATATTTGTATTTTTTGTGTTATAATCCATGCTTAGGACAAAATCCCCCATTTACTCCTGAGAGTTGTGCAGGCACAAGGAAAAAACATCAGAGGATACATGCATGTTTCAAGAGCCACCTTGCTAAAAGAGGCTAGATTGGGTCAGGTCTAGTGGGGGGAGCTCATGATAGACTTCACTTTACACCACACTGAGGTTGTGGAAGATACTAGGGAGAAGTTCCCTGAGTAAGGACTGCAAAATTGGGTTTACAGTTGTCAGTAACAACAACAACAATGATGTGCTTGGGCTAACAGAGGCAAACGGGATGTGTACATACCCAGTTCTGTATTTTCATAGCGGCAACATACCCATTAATGTCAGTGAGAGTTTTCTGTAGGAATGTTTTCCTAGTATCTGTAGGAATGGACACTCTACATGGCTTTGTTTTTAGAGGCCAAGTGATTAAAAAACATAAGGCACAAATGATTCATTCAAACATTTTTTAGTGCTATGAAGCTGAACCAAACCCTCAGATCCAAAAACACATGGATTTTGAGGGTCTTCAGAGTCTGAACCCATATCCAGAGCCTAATGTTATAGAATCATAGAGGTCATCTAGTACAACCCCCTGCTCAAAGACGGACCAACCCCAACTAAATAATCCCAGCCAAGGCTTTGTGAAGCCTGGCCCTAAAAACCTCTAAGGATGGAGATTCCACCACCTCCCTAGGTAACCCATTCCAGTGTTTCACCAACCTCCTAGTGAAATAGTTATTCCTAATATCTAACCTAGACCTCCCCCGCTGCAACTTGAGACCATTGCTCCTTGTTCAATCATCTGCCACCAATGAGAACAGTTTAGCTCCATCCTCTTTGGAACCCCCTTTCAGGTAGTTGAAGCCTGCTATCAAATACCCCCGACTCTTCTCTTCTGCAGATTAAATAAAACCAATTTCCTCAGCCTCTCTTTATAAGTCATGTGCCCAGCCCCCAAATCATTTTTGTTGCCCTCCACTGGACTGTCTCTAATTTGTCCACATCCTTTGTGTAGTGGGGGTCCCAAGACTGGACACCAATAATCCAGATGTGGCCACGCCAGTGCCCAATAGATGGGAATAATCACTTTCCTCGATCTGCTGGCAATGCTTCTACTAATGCAGCGCAATATGCCGTTAGCCTTCTTGGCAACAAGGGCACACTATTGACTTATATCCAGCTTCTTGTCCACTGTAATCCCCAGGTCCTTTTCTGTTGAACTGCCACTTAGCTAGTCAGTCCCCATCCGGTAGCAGTGCATGGGATTCTTCCTTCCTAAGTGCAGGACTCTGCACTTGTCCTTGTTGAACCTCATCAGATTTCTTTTGGCCCAGTCCTCCAATTTGTCTAGGTTTCTGTGGACCCTATCCCTACCCTCCGACATATCTACCTACCCCCCACAGCTTAGTGTCATCTGTGAACTTGCTGAGAGTGCAATCCATCCCATCATCCAGATCATTAATGAAGATGTTGAACAAAACCAGACCCAGGACCGACACCTCAGGCACACCACTTGATACCAGCTGCCAGCTAGACATCGAGCTATTGATCACTACTTGTTGAGCCTGATGATCTAGTGAGCTTTCTATCCACCTTATAGTCCATTCATCCAATCCATACTTCTTTAACTTGCTGTCAAGAATACTGTGAGAGACCGTATCAAAAGCTTTGATAAAGTCAAGATATATCACATTCACCACCATATATCATATTCACTACTTTCCCCATATCCAAAGAGCCAGTTATCTCATCATAGAAGGCAATCAGGTTGGTCAGGCATGACTTACCCTTGGTGAATCCATGTTGACTGTTCCTGATCACCTTCCTTTCCACAAGTGCTTCAAAATGGATTCCTTGAGGACCTGCTCCATGATTTTTCCATTGACTGAAGTGAGGTTGACCAGTCTGTAGTTCCCCGGATTATCCTTCTTCCCTTTTTTAAAGATGGGCACTATATTTGCCTTTTTCCAATCGTCTGGGACCTCCCCAATCGCCACAAATTTTCAAAGTTAATGGCCAGTGGCTCTGCAATCACATCAGTCAACTTCCTCAGCACCCTCAGATGCATTGCATCCAGCCCCCATGGACTTGTTCAGGTCCAGCTTTTCTAACTAGTCCTTAACCTGTTCTTTCACCACTGACGGCTGCTCGTCTCCTCTTCATACTGTGCTGCCCAGTGCAGCAGTCTGGGAGTTGACCTGGTCTGTAAAGACTGAGGCAAAAAAAGCATTGAGTACTTCAGCTTTTTCCACATCATCTGTCACTAGGTTGCCTCCCCCATTCAGTAAGGGTCCCACACTTTCCTGACCTGCTAACATACCTGTAGAACCCCTTCTTGTTGCCCTTCACATCTCTTGCTAGCTGCAACTCCAGTTGTGCTTGGCATTCCTGATTACACCCCTGCATGCTTGAGCAATATTTTTATACTCCTCTCTAGTCAAGAAGTTTCCACTTCTTGTAAGCTTCCTTTTTGTGTTTAAGCTCACCGACAATTTCTCTGTTAAGCCAAGCTCATCGCCTGCCATGTTTGCTATTCTTTCTGCACATCGGGATGGTTTGTTCCTGCACCTTCAATAAAGCTTCTTTAAAATACAGCCAGCTCTCCTGGACTCTTTTCCTGCTCATATTAGCCTCCCAGGGGACCTCCCCATCAGTTCCCCAAAGGAGTCAAAGTCTGCTTTTCTAAAGTCCAGGGTCCATATTCTGCTGCTCTCCTTTCTTCATTTTGCTGGGATCCTGAACTCGACCATCTCATGGTCACTGCTGCCCAGGTTGCCGCTCACTTCTACTTCCCCTGTCAATTCTTCCCTGTTTGTGAGCAGCAGGTCAAGAAGAGCATGGCCCTTAGTTGGTTCCTCTAGCACTTGCACTAGGAAGTTGTCCCCAACGCTCTCCAAAAATTTCCTGGATTGTCTGTGCACCGCTGCATTGCTCTCCCAGCAGATGTCAGGATGACTGAAGTCCCACATGAGAGCCAGGGCCTGTGATCTGAAAATTCTGTTAATGGTCTGAAGAAAGCCTCGTCTACTTCATCCTCCTAGTCTGGTGGTCTATAGAAGAAGACCACCATGACGTCATCCTTGTTGCTCTCGCCTCTATACTTAACCTAAAGACTCTCAACAGGCTTTTCCCCAGTTTCATACTGGAGCGTTGAGCAATCTTACTGCTCTCTTACATACAGCTGTTCTATACGTTCCATAGAGTTATGGCTGGTCCGTACTTTCGTATCAGAACATCTTTGAATTTTTAGCAAGGTCAAAATCCAGATCTGAATTTTGTGTGCTGTACCATTTTCTTATTTTATGGGATTCTGATTATGGTCTCAATTCATTCTGGAAATAACTTCAGTGGAGTTGCAGTGAGGATGATTTTGGCTCTGATTTTTGCTAGGAAACATAAAATATTATACTGTATCAGGGCTGTCCATCCATTTAAGAGCCAGGGAGCAGCCAGCCCTTTTCTGGAAAAAAGCTCAGCAGGCAGGTGTTGGGAATCAGCTGACTCAGGTGGAGAGCATTTTCTGATTGGGTCTGATTCCCAGCTAGGGGATATAAAGGAGGGCCCCACCTCCTCAAAGATTGAGAGTATAGTCTCTTGTAGCTGCCGTAGAAGGCTGTGAGAGGGCAAGAAGGCCCTGCATACCCTCTAAGCTGGGGGTGGGCCAGACATTTTAGCTACTGGCTGCAAGAGGGCCCACAGTCTCAGTCAAGAACAGGACAGTGGTGGGGTTTTCGTTTTGTTGGGCTTTTTTTATTCCACATTTCCTTTTGTCCGTGTGTGTTGAGGAATAAACAGCCCAGAGGAAAGGACTACAAACTGAATTAGGAGTAGCTGTCCCAGGCTGGTGATTGGGTCATTTTGTAATGGCCGCTCCTTCAGTGAATGGAGCTTTGAATTTCAGGAAGGCAAAGGCTCATCCAAATATATGTAAATCTCAGCCCAAGATAAACTTTTATAAAGATTTTAATTTTTCTTACTTCCTGTATTATGAATCTTTTGTCATAAACCAATACACTTGCAATTACCCACATTGTCTGCATGTATAAAGAAGGCGGCTAAGGGGTCAAATTACATGCTTAGAGCTTGATTGTGGCTTTGCCACAAGCCCTGTATAGGCAGCAATGCATGGTTGTGCTGCCCAGGAGCAGAGCAGGACACCAGATTGGGACTTTGAAGGTATATCTTTTCTGCAATCACAAGTGTGACTGCAGCATCTATAGACATACCCAACCTAGCTCTGATCTAACTGCCTCGAATAACAATAGCAATGAAGTTGCAGCTGCACGGGCTGCACAGGCCCATCTAGGACCCTAGGTTTATACTCAAGTGACTACTGCTAGCCCATGCTGCCCCCTTTGTTGCCACAGCTTAACTGATATTATTTGAGCTAGTCTACATGTGCCACGGGCATACCTCTGATTGTGGTATAGACCTGCCCTCATAGTCCCGATCTGGCACCTGATTTCCCTGTTGCTCTGGGTGGAGAGGTATAATTTCTGCCATCCGTGTAACTGGCACAGATTGCCCCGGTCAACTCAGCTGTGTTGCCCAGACTGTGCTCCACTCACACTCTGCCCCTCTCTTCTACATACATGGGAGGTAGAATAGGAGCTCTAATCATGTTTAAAATTCACTACTTCAAATTCCTCACAGAGAATCATCAGGTTTAGGTAAAGTGCAGATTCCCTTTTGTTCTAGAATTGAAGAGGGTGACAGGCATTTCCCAAGGCATGCTCTTTGCTTTATATTTAAACTGTACAATGTGACTGCAGCAAACTTCTGCCTCACTGACAATGCTGTTATCATCTTTACTCGTGAAGAGAACTGTCATCTGGTAGGGAAAGAAGAGAAATATAAATAATTTGACTCAAGGAGCAGGCTTATCCCACAGGCCACTCCATAGAGAGATGTTGAGGCATGCACATGTGTTCTGACAAGGACATGGAGTTGCTAGGGGATTTCTCCTAGGTTAGGTTACAAACTTCTCATGCTGTTTTTATAGGGGTCGAGATCGATGGGGAAAAGTGAACAAAATCTAAATGAAAAGAGGGGGAAAACTAGAGCTGCAGCAGGCTGCTTGCCTTCTGTCAGGGTCGTAATGAAAAACAAATTTAATATGTCTGCCAAAAAAATACACCTGCCAGCTATTGGGAAATTCAGATTGCTCAAACCATGAGACCCAAAGGCACTGCAGAAGCCAAAAGGAAATCTCTATCATTAAAATGCTTACAGTGGAACTGTGCTAGTGTGAGAGAGAATCATGTGTGTGTAGGAGTGAATGCTAAGGTTTCAATACCTACCAGTAAAAGTGAGTAAGTGGCATTGGGTTATGAACCACCAAAATTATAAAGTGCAGGTACAGCAGCTTTTATTCCAATGACACCATAGCCTCTTTACCTGCTAATTTCCTTAACTACTCAATGTCTTTTACTGTTAAAGTTTCAATAATATGTGTTTTCTGCATTCTTACTACCAGCTCATGCTAACTTCTGACACACTAGGGAGCATATAATAGAAGCACAAACAAAGACCAATGACTTCAGAGTTTTTTCCCCTGGAGAAGCTTAGTGGGCAGAAAGACAATAGGAGGGGAGGTGTGGATTGAATTAATAAAGAGCACATTTCCTAAGGGGTTCCATTTTTTTAACATGCTTTTCATTTTGGGGAGAAGTTTCCATGTTCTTGAAATATACAGTAGCCTAGTGTTTCAGGATATTACTAACAACACTTCCTTGAGTGCAACAAAATGTAATATTGGATTTCTAGTCAAAATATGTACAAGTGAATGTGGATGGTATTGAGAGAGCAGGTTTTTTTGGTCTTCTAATCTCGCTTTCGTCTACAAAGTCATTGTTACCAGATTAATTTTTAATTGCTTGATGAGCCAGTAAGAGAAGAGACAGATTTTGTGAGCGCTGGACCTAATAAAAACAATTGTCTTATATTATTGCTTTTAGTTTTATTGTGGGTGGGTTGGGGGAGACTTATTTTGGTGTACAGTATCTGACATATGTCTCGGAGAATGAAATATTCCATTTAAAAAAAACCCTAAGATTGTCAACATAACATTTCAAAATGAGATGATTAAAGTGCTATCCATGAGTAAGAACATGAGCATCACTAGGGAGGAAGGATGGTCTCACTGGTAAGGCCTTGGAGTAGGATTTGAGTTTTGGAGTCAATTCCCAGCTTTGCCACAGACTTCCTGTGATACCTTGCTCAAGTCACTTAGGCACCAATCCTGCACTACATATATGTTAGTGCAGTTTGGGGGCATTAATGCTTTCATGTCTCAGTTCTCCATCTCTATAATGGGGATATTTCCTTTCTACTGCCATCTTGTTTATCTTGTTGATTTTAAGCTTTTGACTGTAAGCTTTTTGGAATAGGGGCTGTCTCTTAATATATATATATACAGTGCTGAGCACAGTGGGGGCCCCTAAGCACTGCAATGCATATAATAAATTTAAATAATAATGTCTTACAAAATGGTAATTCATCATTGGTAATTCATTTAACTATTACAAATAAGACATGAATCCTCTTTCAGTGCATTTTCAATGAAAAACCACGGATCTCAAATCATCATTGTTCTGCTCATTCTGTAAATCAATTTCCTACTTCTACTGTGCGATGAGGGTAGATCAGGTACCAGAACTTGCCAAGGCCATAGGTGTCAGCTGGGCACTGACAAATATATAGCTGGAAACCAGACCAGCTCACCTGTATATTAGTACTGTTCAAGATAGGCATTAGACTTACGAGGATGTGTTTAGTGTTTAGACTCTATGGAATGCTTGTAAATTGCTGTATTCATTCATTTTACTTGCAATGTCTGTATCCCATGTTGTGATATGTAAGCTTTGCTTTATAAGTGTAAAAATGCTTGCCCTGAACCTGTGAATGCCATCAGGAGGAATGGTCCACTGCCCATCAAGGACTATCAAAACTAAATGGGTGATTGTAGAGCATCATGATACAAAGAGTTGATTAATGGCCCTCTCACTCCCCTGAAGGTTCTACATGCAAGGAAGCCTGTCCCATCAGCTGGAGTGCTGAAAGAAGGGAATAAAACAGGGACACAAGAAAATATTTTTTCACTTTTTTGCTGTTTGGACTCTCACAGGGCTGGAGCTATGAAACAGAAGCAGAGATCCCCAGGGTCAGTGTGGATTAGCCCTACAAAATATTCAGTGCTGATAGATTGATACAATTCTGTCACCTTTTGGAACCATAGATTGCAACTTCTTTGTGTATATACATGTTGCTTGCTTTAATCTGTAAATAACTCTCTCATTTCTTTTTCCTAGGCAATAAATCCATAGTTAATTTACTATAGGATTAGCTATCAGCATTGTGAGATCTGAGGTACAAATTGACCTGAGGCAAGTGAGTGGTCTCTTTGGACTGGACGCAAATGCAACCTGAGTCTTTTGTGATCTTTGTTGTATGGTGACCATTTATCACTAAGTTCAGCTTGCCTCTAAGATTGTCATAGTGCTTCAGGAGTTCACAGGAGTTGGGTTGGTAAAATCTAATTACAGAACATACAACCAGTTTGAGGTGTCTGCCCTGAGTTCAGCACTCACCGTCATGAACCGCTCCAGACAGCATGACATATTGCCCTACTTTTTTATTTTAATTTAATTTTAGTTAAAGCTTACTTGAGCTTACAAGATTTAATAACTTCTTGTGTAAATCAACCTTGACTTTACCCAGTTGGAATCATTTCCTCTAAATCATCATAAATAAAGTACTCCCTCGCCCGCATACAATTCTTTATGATAAGTGTGTGTGCATGCATGTGGAAGTGTGTGGCAGTTTCTCAGGAGATCAGCTAATAGTATTTTGGAGATTCCATAGAAACCAAAGTAGCTCACATTTCCCATTATAAGGAATCATAATGATAGGTCTGTCATTAGCATGCATGCAGTCCTTAGACTGTCAATTATGAAAGTTCAAATCCAGACAGTAATTTCTGATCTAACTTACTGCTTATCCCTGGATTTCTAGCAAGCAAATAATCAATGCAATAAACAAGGGTGAAAGACGATTAACCTGCATAAAAATAAAATTAATGCTACAACTGTGACATGAAAATGATTTGTTTATGTTCTTTCACGGTAAAATATGTTTTTTATTTTTTTTTACATCTGCATTGCTGCAGTGGTTTGAAAGCCAGATCACGTCTACTCATAGCATTATTACAAAATTGGAATTAAGGCTCAGCCTACTCAATCTATCTGTATCGTAAAGCAGACAAGAAAATGCTGATGGTAGTTGAATTGTTGATAGTTTGTCAAGTTTTATGAACTAATGGAGTGCAGGTCATCAATAATTATGTTAATATTGGATTTATAGTACTATTTTTAAACAAAGAAATGGTTTAAAGAATATGCCTAAATGATTGATTTTTAAACAACCAATTGCCCCCACCTTCCCCTCTCCCCACTTGTATATACAACTCTAAGAAGAGCAATTTACCTATTTAGGGAAAATGACTTACATTTAATGACATATATAAGTCAGAAGATATTTCATTGAAACATAGAGAACCTGCTTGTTAATTCTTGCTTGTGTACTGAAAACTATTAGGTAACAATGTTGTATATTCTTACTATATATGTAAAAGCTACACAATACATAGCTGCTCAAAATGTTCAAGCTAAATTATTTTACAGTTAGATGTCACTGTTTTGGAGCATTCGAGAATCTGTAGATAGACTCAAAGCTGTGTATGCTGAGAGTCTTAAATAATATCTTAACTGCATTGTGGATGTTCATGTCCCTATGCTGGGAATTGGTGGCTTTAAGTTCAATGTTGTTTCTAAACAAGGAAAATGGGAAGAGACAATGTATTTTAAATCTTTACATGCATCCAAAATGTATCAGATGCTGAATTTTAGATCTGGGCTTTTTAAATACTGAGAAAACAGGAGAAGACATATACCTACATACAATACTAATCAGGGACTGGTATAATAACTGTTTGTTCAGAATTTTGTTCACACTTCAGAGGCAAAATTAAAAGTTTAAAGTATAACATTCTGAGATTCATTCAGGCTTGACCAGAGTTTTATTAACCAACATTGCTTTCCCTCCACCTTTTTTTAGAATTATGCTTGTAAATGTTGGAAAACAGAATATGGTTGCCATTCTTGTTTGGCTGTGATGCTTCAGTGACACAACAGCTGTTCACTGTGTCCTACAATAGCTAAGAGACAAGCTGGGTGAGGTAAAATCTCTTATTGGTCCAACTTCTGTTGGTGAGAGACAAGTTTTTGAGCTTACATAGCGCTGTTCTGCAGCCCAGACCTCAAGAAGAGCTCTGTGTAAACTCGAAAGCTTGTCTTGCTCACCAACAGAAGTTAGCCCAATAAAAGATATTACATCACTTACACTGTTTCTGTAATCTCTGTCTGGGACCGACACTGCTACATCTACACTGCATCCTACCGTATCTGTCAGCCAGTGGAAACTAAGGACTCTATATTCAGAAGATACCTGTGACCTTCTTGCCTTTGCCAGCCTGAGAATGTCTTTCTGGCTTAATGGAGGAGGCTAATCTGTTCAGAAGGAAGATAAGTCTGCTGTCAGATTCCTTCAGACAAAGTAAAAATGCACATTTCCACAGGTGAAAGCCTCAGAGCTGGTCAGGAAGGCCTGTATTGCTCCACTCAGCATTGCAAGGCCCGGGGCCGGTGCAAGGATGTTTCGCGCCCTAGGCGAAACTTCCACCTTCCGCCCTCCCCCCCCCGCATCCCTGCCCTGAGGCGCCCCCCCCACAGCAGCTCCTCCCACACCCTGAGGCACCCTCCTTGCAGCAGCTCCCCACCCCCCACCCTCTGCCCTGAGGCACCCCCCTTGCGGCAGCTCCCCACCCTCCACCCTGAGGCACCCCCCCCGCCCCAGCTCACCCCTGCTCTATGCACGAGCACCCCGAGCACGCCGTGGCTGCTTCACTTCTCCCGTCTCCCAGGCTTGCGGCGCCTAAGTTGATTGGCACCGCAAGCGTGGGAGGTGGGAGAAGTGAAGCAGCTCACCCCCGTCCCGCCTCCTCCCCGCGCACACCATGGCCGCTTCACTTCTCCCTGCGGCAGGGGTGAGCTGGGGTGGGGAGTTCCCCTGCGAGCTGCCCCCCCCTTACTTGCTGCAGGCAGCCCTCCCCGCACTCCCCTGCCCCAGCTCCCTCCGCCTAAATGCCGGCGGCGACTGGGGCAGCCGAAGATCCGGCCGTCGCAGTTGCTGCCGAAGAAAATGACCCCCCACAAATTGCCAGTGCCCCTGGCGACCACCTAGGTCGCCTAAATGGTTGCACGAGCCCTGGCAAGGCCAAAAGGTGGTGTCCACAAAGAGATTTAGGCACTGCAATGCTAAGCCTGTTGGTGCCCAACTTTTAGATGTCTAGAAAATCACAAGAACAACACTGCAATTCACAAAGCTAAATGAGGTACCTAGGTTCCCTATAAAATGAATGGGGCATACAGGCACCTAAGAATGTGATCCCTAAAAGCCAGCACTCAAGATGGAGAGCTGCCTAAGCAAGCCAATGAAAGATGCAGAACAGAGGTGTGAGTGCTACAGCCTGCCCCTCTTTGAGATTGGCACCTACATCCAGGATGCAGGGAGGCGCTTATGTCATCTTATTGATCCTCAAACATGAACCTGCTGCCTGCAGTCAGACGGCTTAGGCACCTAAGGTGTTTCTTGTCTTAATGAGTTAGGCACCTGCTTCATTCCACACAAAATAGCAAGAGGAGGCCATGGAGGTACCAGTGCTCACCTTATAACTTTTAGCCCAGTGGGTAGAGCATGCATCTGGGATTTGGGAGACTGAGGTTCAATTGCCCTTTGTCTGCCAGAAGGGGCGAGAGGATTTGAACAGGGGTCTCCCTAAGCCTCCGCAGAGTGTACTGTGAGCTATGGGAAGCTAGGATGTGGAGCTTCCTCAATCTGTCCTTTGAATCTGTTGCATTCCGGACAAATAACAAAATTGTGGTTGGAGCAGGAGGCCCCCCGACTCCCCGGTGGGTACCCTAACTGCTGGATAACTAAGCACCTGCTAATTTTTATCCTTGTGGTTCTCCAGCCCTGGAGCACCTATGGAATCAGCGTCTATGGATAACTGAGTCATTTCCTGTGTGGGACTGAGGCTTCTGAGGCCCAGCTACACAATGGTATTTATAGTCCTAACTTCCATTGAAGTCTGTGGAAGTTAGGAGTCTAAATACCTTTGTGAATCTGGGCCTAAGTCACTTTTGAAAATGGGGTTTAGCACTTAAGTCTTTCAGTGCTGAGTGGAGCAATACCGAAATATATTTAAAATGAGAAACTCATCGTGGATCACATCCTGCATCCGGACATGCTATGAGCTAACCAAGATTCCAGCCCTGGCTCTGACGGCACACTCCACAAGCGCACAGGCTTCATCAGCGGTGGTCCTGGCCCAATGCAAGAGATCTGCAGGGCAGCAACATGGTCCTTGGTGCATACATTCACCTCTCATTATGCCATTATCCATCACGTCAGGGATGAGGCAGCATTCGGCAGAGCGGTGCTCCAGTCAGTCATTCCATAATTCTAACCCCACCGCCGAGGTAAGGCTTAGGAGTCACTTAATTGGAATCAATATGAGCAATCATGTGAAGAAGAAAAATGGTTACTCACCTTCTCGTAACTGTTGTTCTTCAAGATGTGTTGCTCATATCCATTCCAATACCCACCCTCCTACCCCTCTGTGGGAATAGCCAGCAAGAAGGAACTGAGGAGGGGCTGGGTTGGCAGGGTTATATATCCAACGCCATGAAGGTGCCACTCCAGGGGGCTCCATGGCCGACCCGACAGGAACTGCTAAGGGAAAAACTTACCGACAACTGTGCACATGGTGCGCAAACACCTAATTGGAATGGAGATGAGCAACACATCTCGAAGAACAAGAGAAGGTGAGTAACCATTTTATTTCCAGCACTTTCAAACTTTATATCCATGGGCTTCACTGTGGATACAGTCTTCTTAAGGAGCAGGAGATGTTTGCCATAACCAATTCTCTGATAAAACAGATTTTAATTCATTTAAAATACAACACAAACTTAGGATCATCTCTGAACTCTTTCCTTCTCTTCAATGAGTGACTGCTGTATATCTGAAATGTGATTTTCAGTGTGACCGTGTCCCTTTTAAAAATTACTTTATTTGGAAGTTTGGGGTAGGAGGGTTATTCTCTGTAATCCTTCATAAATGGATTCAGATTTCCAAGCATGATATCAATTGACAACAATAGAATTAGTATCTCCTGTCAGTATTATGAAATTAATGCATAAAATAGTAATAAAGACCAACAACAATAACGGTAGTGCAGATTAGCAACACATACAATAAAGTTCACAGTTTTTATCACATGGGAAGTCACTACCAGTTTACTTAGTGCTGTCTACAGTATTGACATGAGCTAATTTTATTCTTGCTATGATACACATGCACACTGACATCTTAATATATTATTTTCATACAAATGTTAAGCATGTAAAATTAAGTTATCTGAATTTCATTTAAGAACAAACAGGTAACTCATGCACACATTAATGCTTGCAATTGGGGACTATACTGATGTATAATGAATCATCACCAAATGTATACCATGCTTCCTGAGTCCACATATGTTCTTTATATTACCAAAAAGTGTATTTACACTCACTCATTTTGCTTTTGTCTGACACTAAAAACATGTATGTGATTAGAAAATACCTCAGTTATCTTATTAGTTGATTTTATAAGAAACATGTACAGTAATATTCTGCTAGAATAAGGACTGCTTTTCAGGGTGTCACATCTTACATTTAACTTTCAGCCACAAGTCGTTGCTAGAGATCAGCTATATTGGTTTGTCTTCCATGTTCTGTTTTAATTTCTCTTGCTGGAAGAATTAGGAGTACTATGGAGGCAAAAGTGGAAGAGAGAGAAAAATATCTTCATTGCAAATGTAGAGGTACTACATTGGCGTAGATAAGTGATAGGAACATCACACTTTCAATTTGCTACTGATAATCTTCTCTCTACAGCTTGAAAAGCTGTAGAATGGCTTTGCACTGGTTTCTTCTTTACCAAAGAATTTGCACAGAGAGCAATAATAGGGGTCAACTATAGCCATAAATTATATAAATACTTGGTAGTTAATTGGAAACTGCATTAAATGGCAGTATCCATTCATACAGGAGCTCTGCACTAGTTTTAATCCAATCCACTTCAGGCACTTAATTCACTGTCCATTTGCTTTTAGATTCATAATCATCATCTCATGTACTGTCACAGTTCTGCAATTAGGATTTATTCTACAGAAGACTCTTAGCTGCTTGAAAATGACTTAATATCTTCCTCACTTTTTGGAGTGCTAGTTGCCAGAGGAGGATCATGGGAGAATAGGAAGAAAAGTTAAATAACAATAGCTTGCTGTAGGGCATGATCTAACATCTGTTGAAATCAATAGGAGTCTTTCTATTGACTTCAGTGGGTGCTGTATCAGGCCACTAATCTCATTTGTTTTTGTAAAGCTTTTTTTGCTTAAGCAGCTTTTTCAGCATTGGTATCCTCTGCTAACATTAGGCAATAATAGTGATCTTATATTTATGTAGTTTGTTCATTTCACCCAGGCTGATTACAAACTGCTAAACAAACTTTACTGACTGACTGCACAAACTATAGATCTAGACAAGAAGGAAAAAAGTTCCTTTACTCACTGCTGATGAGCACCTACTTCTGGGGTGAGACACAACTACGATTTAACTGTGCAAAAGAACACTTTGCAACAGTTTAGGATGGGAAGTGAAAGCAGAATACTCTACTCCAAGATTATAATAAGATACAAGTGCCTCCTAATACCATTCTTTGGCATTGACTCTGTACAGGTTCAGTACTCAAAAGTTAAATAGTGAATCACTCTTCCTGCTGCACTGGGCTTTTTCCCTTGCTTGTCAGACAGTGCTAAAGGCCACTATCATTACAGCAAGAATCATATTAAAAATAACTGCCAAGCTGACTTTTAGAGTATTGTATAGTATTGGGGTATTGCTGCCTAGAGCTGGTGACCATTATAAGAAATGGCTGAATGTTTTTCATTTTTAGAATTGTAACAAATAAATTGCATTTGTCTTCCTCCTCTCCCAGTATGCTCCACAGGGAAAAAAAACAGCTGGAAATGCATGTAGGTCTTAAGGTCACTTTAAATTTTTATTTCCCTTATCCTCAGCTGTGTGGGAGCCTTTTTTAACTATCTTTATTTGGACTAGATGATATTGTTATACTCTGTGCCTCCAAATATGACAGCTGCAAGACTTATCACAACAACAGAAAAAAATGGTGGATTTCTTATTTGTTGGAGATGGAGGAAAAAGAAGACTGGAGATGACACTTGGTATAGTTCAATAGCATAACTACTTTTTCTGGATGACAGGGAGCACTGACACTACTGTTCACAAGAAAAAATCTTTGACGACTGCTACCTCAGTGAAATTTTACACAGCAATAGCATTTGAAAGTTTGCCCTTCTAACTCTATGATGAGAGAGAGAGAGAAGAGTTGTAGGGTAAGATTTAAGAAAGAAGCTGTGCACAACTTTGGTGATGTTACGTTTTCCATTATGTTTGATATTTTCAAAACGGAACTTTTGTAATTAACTTGTTGCCTGTAGCAGTGGTCTGTGGACATCGTTCACTGTCATAGAACAAACAGCAATGTATGTAAAATTGAATTGACAAGAGTTGCTGATGTTACTTTGAAGTAAATCATGTAGATCAGATTGGGATCAGATTCTGATATGCTTGATTATGCTGGATAGCACTTTACTCCACAGGTACTCCCCCTGAGTTCAGGGCGGCTACTCACATGCTTAACATTAGGCACGTTAAGTTTGAGGAGTTGGAGCCTGCTCATAGTTATATCCTGGAAGCCCTGAGGAAAGTGAGGGGGCTTATAGAGGATAGCAGGTGTAGAAGAAAAAGAGAGAGAGAGAGAGAGAGAGAGAGAGAGAGTGTGTGTGCACGCGCGCAGAGAGAAATAGATGGGGAAATGAAGCAAAATCACAAAAGTCAGTGGAGGGGGAGAAGCATGAAGAAAGCAAAGTGCTGGAGGGGAAAGAAAGTTAGCTAAGATCTTTTGTTGTTTAACCTGTGGGCTTTTTTAACAATGGCAAAGAAAATTACTGTAAGGGGAAGCATGTACATTAAAGATAACCAAAGAAAATATACAGCAAGAAAAAAGTGAAGAGTTGGAAAAAGGGAAAAAAGAACAGGAAGTAAGGGAAATGTGGGTTATAGAAGTGAGCTGACATGGTATTCTTTGTATGTTAATTAAGCAATAATGACCTTTGGGTAACTTCCTAGTAGTTAATGACCATAAAATAATAATTGTATTATTATAAACTGTGAAAATATGAAACTGTTTTTTTTGGTTTTTTTTTGTTTTTTGCCTTTTATAAGCTGAAAATCTAAATTGTTGATGCTCATGTTGTGATGGATACAGCAAACTCCTTCTGGTTCTTTTGCTAGTGGTTAATATATGCACTTAGTGTCATGTATCCCATATGACATACATTTACCTTTCCCTTCAACCCCTCTGAAAGGACAAGCATTTCCCAGGGCTGTAGGGAGCTAGTACGGTTGCCCTAAAGTGACTCTTATTGGCAGCGAGGACGTCATCCTGCTAAGCAGACAGACTAGCTGTTTCTCCTTCTGCTGCCATTTGGTACTGAGCTTTTCTGAAAATCTGTCCCTTGTTTAGGTACCTATCTGGGAGCTGAGATCTGTTGAAAATCTGGCCTATCAAGCATGGCAAACAAAAATTAAAATACCTCAAAATAGTGGCCTCTTGAAAAAATTGTCCTCCGCCTTTTTCATTTATAATTCTCTCTGGCAATACTAAAGTGGAGTCTTTTGCCCATTCTTTGTTGTTTCTGCACTCAAAATCCTGTCACTGCTAGAAGGGTGTGGTTAGTTTGGGGATTTTTTAATGATAATTTTAATGGTTTTGGTATTCACTGATTGTAAGCACATAACATTCAGGGGTTTCTAAATAGGCAGCACAATGAGCTCTAACTTTTACAGTGCACAAGTTCCTTCTTCTATTTCTCATCTGAAATCCTGTCTGTGTTTCAGGGAGGAAACTCCTTGAAGAATTTTGATTTCCCTTTAGAAGCTATCACCACCAATATTTTATTGATCTTCCTTCCATTGTGTTTTGGATTGTAAAAGGTTGTAGAACATTGAACTATGTTTTTTTAAAAGTTTTGGTAAACCCAAGGCTACCAAGAGATATCCCAACCATTTGTAATTAATGCATATGTCCCACCTTCTACATCATTGCATGTCAGACTCGCTCAAGGATGCTACTTATCAATATTCTCTCCTGTCAGAGCAAGTAGAGATGCTTCTTTCTTCCACTGCATAAAGCCCAGTGTTTTGATGCTGAAGGTTGTGAACACTGCTTCAACAGAGTATGTAATTAGTTGACAAATGTGTCCATGTGTGTATGTGGCCACTGATCATTATAACCCGTCCATGCATCTAAAGAAGTGAGTTTTTTACCAATATAAGCTTATACACAAATAAATCTGTTAGTCTTTAAGGTGCCACCGGACTCCTAGTTGTTTTTGTGGATACAGACTAACACAGCTACCCCTCTGATATTTATAACCTGTTGTGGTGTTTAGATGTTGTTTGTAATTATTAGAACTGGGAGCACTGGCTGTTGGGATTCTGAAAGGACAGGAAACAGGAAGGACGGGGGAGGAGTTGAGGTGGCAGAGTGAGAGTTACAGAGGGTGCCTCAGCAGCAGCTTGGTGAAGAGGTTTCCACTTTAAAAATAAAGTCCTGTTGAAGTTTGTTAGTATCTTGCCTGGTTACAACACCCGTCAGTATTTTTGTAGACCTTGAAGAGACATAAAAGGAGGAAAGTTTACCAGGGACACCAAAGAGTGACAAGCCGCACTCACTGTAACAAGGAGCAGTGATCACTGTGGCAGTTCTCTCTTTGTGAGTTTCTCCACTTCTGTCTATCTCATACTTAAATATGGAATTGTCAGTACTTGATTCTTCTTCAGAGTTGTAGATGTAGAAGGTAATACTGCATGCCACTATATTTTCCTCCAGCAGAACAGTTAGACCTGACTTTTCTATGTTAATGGCACAAAATAATGCTAGCAGAAAATGTAGGGCCCTATTATGCTTGCCCTTATGCAGGTGTTTAATGGAGGAGAAGACACAAGGAGCCTTCCCCCAACTTCATGGCGCACTTAGGGACAGGGCCGGCTCTAGGTGTTTTGCTGCCCCAAGCAAAACATTTTTTGGCTGCCCCCCACCCCAGCCCTGGGCTCCTCTCCCCACCCCCTGCTGCCCCATCTCTGGGTTCCCTCTCTTCACCCCCATCAGTGGCCTCCCCCCCTACCTGAACCCCCCTGCCGCCCCAGCCCTGGGCTCTCACCCCCCCACCTGCATCCCTGCTGCTCCAGCCCTGGACTCTTCCCCCCCTACCTGCACCCTCCTGCTGCCCCAGCCCTGGGTCACTGGTAACTCGCTCCCAGGGCAGGTGGTCAGCATCCCGCTCATGACACTAGCAGGGGCGGAGGCTGCATCCAGCCAACATCTTCCCGGCACCCAGGGGGGCCCTGACTCCGCCCACTCCCCCCTCACCTCCAGCCGGTCTGGCACTGGCAGGGTCGGGGTAAGCAGCAGGACTCCTGGGCCGTGCCTCAGCGCAGGGTCCCTCCAGCTGGGACTCCTGCCTCCAGGACCATCCGAGAATTGGGAGGGCAGAGCCGGGGAGACCGCACCAGCACGGGGCTGAGGAGCCGGGGCAGGGCAGCCTCAGAGAGAGCGGCCAGTGGGGAGCGGAGCCCTGGAGAGTGGGACGTGGGCCCCGCATGGCAGCGCCTCAGGCACTGGTCCCCTCTATGTCCCTACTGCTGCTCCTGGCCGCCTTGCTGCAGCACCTGGGCGGCTCGGGCCGCTTCGCCCAGCCCCAGCTGCAGCGCTGGGAGTCGGCTGCCCTGCGGCACTTGCAGGCAGCTCCATGCATCCCATGGGGCAGCCCACAGCCCAAGTGTCCTGCGCTCCATGTGTCAGAGCCTGCCGGATGGCTCGGGCGTGGCCGGCGGCATGAACCACAGTGGCCCCAGGGCGCACCCCGAGCACGTTGCGCTGCTGCTGCTGGACCCCAGTCCCGGTGCCAGCTTTGGCCACCCGCTGCAGCTCTTCCACCTGGACTTCGGCGTCAGCTTGGGGGCCGGGACAGCGTCTAACTGGGTGAGTGCCTGCAGGGCCACCCCCAAACAAACAAACAAACAAACCAAAAACAAAGATGGCCCAAATGCCGCCCCTGCAAATGTGCCACCCCAAGCACCTGCTTGCTTTGCTGGTGCATAGAGCCAGCCCTGCTTAGGTTGAAGAAAGCTGCACTCTATAAGGTAATGCAGCAGCAGATGCACAGTTTCTGTATGCTTGGGAGCCCTGGGGAGGCATTTTATCTGAGGCAGAGTGCCTCCCGAGGCTGTTTCTGAGCTAGGGAAGCTCTGCACCACCTTCCCCTCTCCGGTGTATGCCTATGCATACAAGGTATAGTCAGTCAGTATAAATTCTATATTTTCCTTCCATAAGTGTTTGCAGTAACTATCAATAACAATTCAGGTTTTCATATAGTTCAGAGGAATGCAGCATTTTATCCCATTTAAGAGGCTTTTGAAAGAGTCAGAATGTCAGTGGAATAAACCTGTCATTCTTAGAAGAGCAGGTGGATAACTGTGTTTTTTCCCAGCCTGTATAATTGCTGCTTCACAATTCACAGAGGGCAGAATGATCCCCCATCTACAGAAAAACCTCCTGGAAAAAAGAGCACTGACCTACCCAGCTTTTTGGAATAGCTGCTGCTACACATCAGCTCCTAGGGGCAGTGTGGCCAGGGCAGAATGGACTAAGCAGGGTATATAGTTGTCAGTTCTTGCAAAGGCCAAAGGTTCACAAACGCAATAGAGATAGTCCTTGATTTCAGGCAACCTGCGCTTAGACCCACCTTTTCTGGCAACATGGCAGTCTGCTTTGCCTTGCTGCCATTGGCTGGTTCTCTGTCACTTGTTCTCTGTGGTCTGTTAAAACCATAGAGGAGTTATTACTGATTTGTAGCTATATTTTGCAATATAAATTCTTCTGCCCAGAAAAGTGTGCGCTAAATAACTATGAAGTAAATAGTTAAGCTTGTTATGATTGTTAGAAAAGAGAGAGAATAGAATTGAAGCTTTTGTACTTTACATTTGTATCTTACATGTGGTTCCTGTTGCCAGTGTCACCAATAGAGTTGAGTGAATAACTTGGCTCGCTGGTAGTTACAAAAAATGGGAAGGGAAAAAAATCACTTCTGGTCAAGTTGAATCAAATATTTTGTGAATAATTTCAATAAATTGAAAAGAAATATATTTGAAGTCAAATGAATTGACCCCAACCAGATTTGAGGAAAAGGTCTCCCTTATAACTTTTATCTCAGTGGCTAGAGCACACACCTGGG
Source organism: Mauremys mutica (assembly GCF_020497125.1). Classification (NCBI taxonomy): domain Eukaryota; kingdom Metazoa; phylum Chordata; order Testudines; family Geoemydidae; genus Mauremys; species Mauremys mutica. Next base: position 83,751,623 of record NC_059078.1, read on the forward strand.
ATATGGGAGATCCAACTTTAATATTCCTCGCTCCAGGGACTAGTTTATACACATTTTAACATCTGCAACAGGAGCAATTGAGAGAGATCCACCCCAAAATATCCTATAACCTAGTGCACTTTCTCTACGGTGGGAGAGTCCCAAATTCAAATCTCTTCTCCACATTTAGCACAGGGGGAAATTGAACCTGGGTCTTCCATATCTGAGGTTAGTGCGCTAACCACAGGGCTAAAGGTAACCCATTGCTATCTGTTTATGTCCACCCTTCCCGCCCCAAAAAGGACAAAACTATTCAGTGAATTTGTGAATTATGAAATTTATGAATAGTTTTGAGTCAGTCAAACTGCATTTTTCAACTAATAAATTATTTGTCCAACATATTTTGCCCAGCTCTAGTCACAAACAATGTCTGAATTAAGTAAAATGGCTTCCATACTGAGCAGTCAAGAAGTTTATTTAAACAAAGTTTCATTTATTTCCTATTGACCACTGTTTTTTACCCTATCTGTTATATCCTTGGGGGGAGCCGGTTTAGGAAGAAATCAGTTGAGGCCAGACGGCAGACAGCTAACAAAACCACCATTTTATTTACAGAGACAGAGAGCTCACTCAGCCGGCTGAAGCTGGCTGAGCTAACCCATAATAATCTAACTCAGTTGCCATAGCAACAAAAACCATGACAACCAAATACACAACATATTCCTCCCCGCTAATAAGAACATCCCCTAAATAAAACACACACTAAACTAGAGAAGGAGGGTAGACTGCCTCCATTCCCGGCTAACCCCTGGGGATTATTTTGCCCCATAACCGTGGGTTCGCCCTAGCTAAAGATCCAGCCGATGAGAAGGCCTTCTGTCTCTAGGTGGATTACGGCGAACTTCTGGTGTTATTGCACCTGAAAGCACTAGGGGCTCAGGGTCCGCAGAACGAACAGGTGAGGAGGTGGTATCAGCTCGTGCTGGGCAAAGGGGTATCTCAGCCGCCGGCAGTAATGGAGGAGAACAGTCAGGAACAGGTGACTCGTGCTTCGGTGCCTCACCAGAAGAGGTGAAGTCAGACCCCTCAACTGCAGATGGGTCCTGAGGACTGGCATGACCTGGCAACAGCTGATCTACATGTCGCCGCCAGGTAAGATTCTCTGCAGTCCGGACTGTGTAGGAAACAGGTCCTGTTTGAGTAATGACTGTGGCCGGGACCCATTTAGCTCTGGAAGTATAATTCCGAGCCAAAACTGGCTGTCCCGGGCTAAAGGTTCGGTCTTTTGCTCTGGGTGCCCGTCTGATGACTTGATATTGCTGCTGATGTTGCACAATTTGTCGGGGTTCAGAAGGTTTCAGCAGATCAAAGCAAGTGCGCAGCTGTCGTCCCATCATTAGAAAGGCCGGAGATGCGTGGGTCGTAGCATGAGGTGTGTTTCTGTAGGAAAGTAAAAAGGTATCCAGACGCTTTTGAATGGAGTGTTGTCCCCTTGCTGATTTCAAAGCGTTTTTCATTGTCTGCACAAATCTTTTAGCTAATCCGTTGGTGGACGGATGATATGGTGCTGACGTGATGTGGTGTATCCCATTTGCCTTCATAAAATTTTGAAACTCCTGAGAAACGAACTGCGGTCCGTTGTCGCTCACAAGTTGTTCTGGCAGACCAAAACGACTAAAGAGCCCTCGTAGTTTTTGGATAGTACTCTCTGCAGAAGTGGACTGCATTATAGAGACTTCTGGCCATTTAGAATGGGCGTCTATTGCCACCAAGAACATGCTTCCTTCAAGGGGGCCAGCAAAGTCAACGTGAATACGTTGCCACGGGTTTTCAGGCCAGTCCCATGGGTGTAGGGGTGCCCACTGGGGTGCATTCCTCACACCCTGACATGACATACAAGCTTTTGCCTTCTCTTCAATAGCGCTGTCCAATCCAGGCCACCAAAAATAGCTTCGTGCAATTTCCTTCATGCGCACTATTCCACAGTGACCGGAATGTAGCTGTTCTAACATCTGTGATCTCAGTGGTGGTGGAATAATGACACGTCTCCCCCACAACAAACAACCAGATTGGACCGATAACTCTGTCCGCTTGGACATGTAGGGAACAAGGTTGGATAAGACCGGAGAGGTTTGTCGAGATTTTCCATGCATCACCAGGTCCATAACTTGGGGCAATACTGGGTCAACGCGAGTTGCCTTCTTTATCTGAGTAGCAGTGATGGGTGTATTCTCTACCTGTTCAAAGTAGAAGATTTCCTTTTGGGCACTATCTTGGTGTTTGACCGGCAAAGGCAACCTTGAGAGGCCATCTGCATTGCCGTGCAGAGTGGATTTCCGATATTTGATTTCATATGTGTGTGCTGAAAGTAACAATGCCCAACGTTGCATACAACTAGCAGCTAATGGGGGAATGCCTGTGTAGGGTCCAAAAATTGATGTCAGAGGTCGATGGTCTGTGAGAAGAGTAAACTTTCGCCCAAACAGGTACTGATGAAACTTCCAAATTCCAAAAACAATTCCTAATGCCTCACATTCGATTTGGGCGTAGTTAGTTTCTGCTTTGCTTAGAGTGCGTGAAGCAAAAGCAATAGGTCTGTCTTCTCCTGAAGGCATAATATGTGACACGACTGCTCCCACTCCATAAGGGGAGGCGTCGCAGGCCAATTGCAGTGGTAAGGACGGATCAAAGTGCGTTAGAACTTCAGAATTTAGCAATGCATCCTTAGCTTTGTTAAATGTAACATCACAGGCTTCAGTCCACTTCCAGGCCTTTTTCTGCCCAAGGAGCTCATGAAGTGGTTTTAGCAGTGTGGCTAACTATGAGATGAACTTTCCATAATAGTTCAGGAGTCCTAGAAACGAGCGCAGCTGGCTTACATTTCGAGTTGGGGGAGCCTCTACAATAGCTTTAACTTTTGCAGGGGCCTTATGAAGACCTGCAGAATCAATGATGTGTCCCAAATATTCAACAGAGGGCTTGAAGAATTCACACTTGTCTTTGCGAACTCGTAGGCCATACTCTTCCAGTCTTTGTAGGGTAGCCTCTAAATTCTTTAAGTGATCCTCTTCATTTCTTCCAGTGACCAGGATATCATCCAGATAGCACTGAACTCCTGACAAGCCACACAAGATCTGGTCCATAGCCCTCTGGAACAGGGCGGGAGCAGATGTTATTCCGAAGGGTAGGAGACAGTATCGATAAAGCCCCTTATGAGTCGCAATAGTCAACAGCTCTTGGGACTTTTCATCGACGTGCATCTGTAAATATGCTTGACTCAGATCAATCTTACTGAACTTTTGTCCCCCAGCCAGGCCTGCGAAGAGGTCATCGATGCGGGGAAGCGGGTATTGCTCTGCACACAACACTGGGTTGACAGTGACTTTAAAATCACCGCAAATCCGGAGAGAGCCATCTTTCTTCATGATTGGAACGATAGGAGTGGCCCATGAGCTATGGGTAACTGGTATTAGGACTCCATTGGTGACCAGGCGCTCCAGGTCTGCTTCAACTTTTGGCCTGATGGCATATGGCACAGTTCAGGCTTTCAGATATTTTGGTGGACTGTCAGGTTTAATGTTCAATGTCACAGTGATTCCCTTCATACTTCCCAAATCATCTCCAAAAACAGCAGCATGTTTCCTTAGTATAGGGGTTAGACTGGTTTCTTCTTTAGTCATCCGGTGCACTTCTGCCCAGTTCAGATGAATCTTCCCAAGCCAAGACCTACCCATTAAGGCTGGGTAGTTACCTCTCACCACAAACAGTGGCAATTTAGCAGCCTGTCCATTGAGCTCCACCTTAACATCAATAGTGACCAACATGGGCACAGCTTCTCCCGTATACGTCTTCAGAACAGTTTTTGTTGCCTTAAGCGGAAGATGCTGTAGCTTTTCTTTATACACAGTCTCTGAGACCAGCGAGACGGCTGCACCGGTGTCCAGTTCCATGCATATAGGTTTGCCATCCAATAACGGGGTTACCCAGTATTCATGTGAGCCCATTGCCAAAGACAAAACATGCAGTAGCACTTCCTCTTGCGATGAGGTGTCACCTTGATCATCCTGGGTCTGCTCTAGGGTATGCAGGGTTCCTCTTTTTGTCGGCCAGACCACAGGCCTCTTTTTCTTTTGTTTACAGGCACACTCAATGTGTCCCTTTTTGCCACAGTGTCGACACACCAGGTCCTTACACCAGCATTCTGATGCCTGGTGACCCGGCTTACCACAGCGGTAACATTCTTGACTCTGCACCGTTTTGTGGGTTGGTTCTTGTGACACTTTTTGCACCCTAGGGGATGCACCGATGTATTGCGCCTCCCTTGTAGCCAGTTCCATGGAGACAGCAATATCAACAGCCTTCTGTAAGGTAAGCTGAGCCTCTATCAGTAGGCGCTTCCGTATAGCTTCACTGTAGAGGCCACACACTAACCTGTCACGCAGGGCATCATTTAACATTTCTTTAAATTCACAGTGTTCTGCTAGCTTTTTTAAAATGGCTACGAATTGTACAACTGTTTCATCTTCCTTTTGGTCTCTTTTGTGGAACCTATATCTTTCAGCAATTACCAGTGGTTTTGGGGAAAAATGGGACCCCAGGATTTCCACAATGTCACTGTAAGATTTAGTTGCTGGCTTAACAGGGTGTAGTAAGCTGCGTAGCAGGGAGTAGGTTTTAGCCCCTACAACACTTAAGAATATTGGCACCTTCTTCGCTTCTGTAATGTCATTTGCAATAAAAAAAAGCTCAAAACGCTCAGTATACACATGCCACTGCTCTATATTCTCATCAAAAGGTTCCAGTGGCCTGGTCAGAGTAGCCATGATTTTAGTTTCACTTTCACAGTCAGTGCAAACAAGCAGCTTTTTTGTTTGTTTGTTCTTTACCTTGACTTCTACTTCCTTCTGTTACTGGAGCAGCACCGGAATCCCACCCTCGTCGCCACTTGTTATATCCTTGGGGGGAGCCAGTTTAGGAAGAAATCAGTTGAGGCCAGACAGCAGACAGCTAACAAAACCACCATTTTATTTACAGAGACAGAGAGCTCACTCAGCCGGCTGAAGCTGGCTGAGCTAACCCATAATAATCTAACTCAGTTGCCATAGCAACAAAAACCATGACAACCAAATACACAACACTATCAGTGTTCATATTTCCAGTCTAAACATAACTAGTGCAAGTTGCCTTAATAATATTGAGTTCTTGTACTCTATAGAGTGTAAGCTCTTTAGGGCAAGGGCCATCTTTGTTCTGTGTTTATAAAGGACTTAGCACAATGGGGTCCTGCTCCATGATTGCTCCTCCTAAGTGTTACATTCATCATCATCATCATAATTAATGTACCACTCTTCATCCATCCCTAGGTCTCAAAGCAACCTGAAGAAAAGTATCATTATCCTCATTCTGCAGAGAAGGAAAATGACACATACAGAGGTGAAATGACTTGTCCAGGGTCATACAGCAGATCAGTGGCAGAGCCTGGAATACAACTCAGATCTGCTGATTCTCAGTCCAGCAAACCATGCTACCTACTAAACATTACTGTCAAGTGTCTCAGAGATGCTGTATATTGTTATGCCTTCCTCTTGGTCCCAAAATAATAATTCTGCATAAAGTAGGGGACTCTGGCCCTCTCTTAAAGAATCCATTACAATATTGCTATATTCTACTGGCCATTTTATAGTCAATGAAGTGGGAGGATACTTTGTACTCACTTCTCCTTAGTTAAAGAGAAGTGAAAAGAGCTGGTAAATACTGAATGAGTTAAAAGAGCTGGTTTTGACTGTATTCTGATGATGGAAAAGCAGATGGAATGATAAAACAAAAGAAACTATTCATATACCTACCAACCGCTTTACACAGTATCTGTCCCTCTTGAAATAATACTCTGAGTCCTCAGAAAAAAAATGTTATATACTATAAAGGTCCTGTGGCAGGGTGGACTAAGTCTGGAAGCCCCCTGCTGAAGGCCTCGGGTCCCTGCATCAGTCTGTCCCAGAATAGAGCAGCGAGAAGAGCCTAGAGGAGAGGCAGCCTAGAATGGCTGCAGAAGAGCGGCCAATCAGAGGGGCTGTTGGGGCAACCAATAGGCCGCCAGAAGGGCCACATAAAAGGCAATCAGCAGAGCAGAGAAATTGAGTTGCTGGGTGGAGCTTGAGAAGTGAAGACTGGGTGACTGAAAGAGCAGCAGTATCATAGACAGCTCACTGAAGCCCAGGGAAGGCTGCTGAAGACCAGGTGTCTGGCTGGTGGGAAAAGCAGCAGGACCAGTGCAGGCAGGCTGAAGCCCCGGGAGGACTGAACACATAACCTGTGTAGGCCAGCGAGGGTACTGAGATGGGCCCCACTGGTCTGGCTGAAGAAGGCACTGCCTGTGGGAGAAGCATTAGAGCTATGGCCCCATACTAGGGCTGAGATAAGAACTTGATCTGTATACCCCAGAAGGAGGGGCAGCTCGGCTGGAGGACTGAGCTGCCGAAGATCAGCAGAGAGAACCAGTGGCTGGGGGGTGCTTCAGAGAGGCAGGTGCCAGCCTGATGTAAGACCAAAAGAGAAAAGCAGGGTCACACCTAGCCGAGAGAAAGGGGGCCATCTGAGAGAGGTGGGTATCCCCATTAAAAGAACTGTGTTTGCAGGCACTATTGGCCAGAGAAAAGGGGGCACCCATGAGAGGCAGATGCTGACCCCATTACAGGTCCCTAAACTGGCCCTTACAATTTTGGATTAACAAGTGTAGTTTATCTTATTCTGATCTGAGGTTGCTGTTAGAGGCAGTCAAGTATATGTGCTAACAGTACATGCACTACACTGACCATATACAATGGTGGTACTTAGAAACTTGACTCATGTACAGGCAGACAGGGATTCTATTACACTACTAACTTGAAGGCATATTAATATGGCATCCCTATATACTCAATTGTTTCACACACATGTTTTTCTTTCCCCTGGTAATGGTGGTTTTCAGAGACGGAAAGTTTCCTAGCAATTCTAAATATTTCTGTCTTTCAAGGCTTTGGGATTTTCTGTATTAGTGGAATTTATTTTAATTGTAGTAATCTGTGTGCTGATGTCCTCACCTAACTTAATCACCTTCTCGCCTTTCACTTTCTTTTAAGAATACCCTAACTTTGCAAAAGAACCATGAATAGACTGGTTTACATTTCACTAGATATATTTGTGTACTTTTGAGGTGAAATTTTCAAAGGAGCTTGAAACTAGCCTCCAGTGGCTTGTTCATAAAGCCCATATAGAGGGGAAAAGTTATGCATCTGCACAGGTGACAAAATTTAATGGCCATTGGATGAGGTTCTAAATGAAGAAAATCCATTTCTGGTTGGTTTACTCAAAACTGAACAAAAATTGTGCATACAACAAAGAGGCCAGATTTTGAAAATTTGTCCCTTTCTGACTATGGGAGGTACAATAAAAGTCCATGGGGGAGGGTACAATACACGTCTTTAACTGTGAAGGTAATTAAGCATTGGAATAACTTACCTAGACATACGGTGAATTTGCAATCATTTGCTGTCTAAATCGAGACTGGATGTCGTTCTAATAGATGTGCTCTAGCTCAAACAGAAGTAATGGCTTGGTACAGAAATTGAGTGAGATTCTCTTGTCTGTGTTATGCAGGAGGTCAGATGACCATAATGGCCCCATCTGACTTTAAATCTATGAAGCTATCTTTGCCACTTGGTCTGCAATATCTGAAATATTATAACCTACTGCAGGGTGACTTTTAATAAAGCTGCTGCAAGGAAGCAGATAAAGGAGTTTTTCAGACTGTTTTGAGGTTGACTTTCTTATTAAAAAAATGAGACTCATGAGCACACAGTGAAAGTTGTTAGGCCTGTAAAGAGTGAGAGCTTTTTTGTCTTTTGCTTTTTTTTTTTTCCAGTGCAGAAGCTGATAATCTACTGGTCATAACAATAGAGGAAGAAATCAAAGTAATCCTTCTAACATCTGTGACAACAACCTTAGTCACAAGCCTAATGTGACCAATACACAGAAGTCCTGGCTTTAAAAAGGGTAAGAATGTTATAAAATAGTCAAATCCTGGTGATATTCAAGAGTCTGTGGGGGGGGGGAGTGACGGAATCCATGTTTACTATATTCCAGAAAAAGTGATATAAATAAAACCAGGAAAAGGGAGAAACAGACAATAAGTGCACTCCTAGTTGTCTCTGCAAAATGTACCCATCTGTTTTAATATAGTGGAGAATGCTCACTCCACTTTTCAACACAGCAAGCTCCATTAGGACAATATGAACAGAACTCATCACCTACTTCAGTTAAATAGTATGTGGAAGACCAAAAGGTGACATTTTAAAGAAGATAATATAGATAAAGTCCAACATGTATTTTCTTAATCTTTTTCCATTGCAGGTTTATAGTGGTCTTGCAGTATTTTATCCCATCTATTCCCAGTACATCTTCCATGTTTGAATTTTACACTATTCCCTGAGGAAGAGTTATGTCAATGACTAGCCTCCAACAGTGTAGAGAAATCACTTGGAAAGAGCAAGAAAGAGACAATATTTCTCAAAAGTCCAGTAAAACATGGTGTATAGTATTAAAAGACCATCTAGAAAGGAGTGAATAAAATTATCTGAAAGATACCTACCCAATTTTGAAAGATTTTTAAGAAGGTTTATAAAGTCTGCAAGGGGTGGATTTTCTAAAAGACTGAGCCCTCCCCCCACCCAGTCCATTTACAGATGGGTTAAAGATACATCTGTAAAATTTGTACCTGGAAAAAAATCAGGCACAGATTTTGTGGGCATAACTTGCATTTGCAAAAGGATGTCCACTCTTTTGACTGTCTCCTTAAATGCCCAGTAAGCAAAGCGGCTCAAATGGATTTGTAATCCAAAATTACTCATTCACAATAATTAACCCATTTCAATAATTAGTTAACCAATATTAATCATTTCTTTACCATATCTTTTTTCAATGTTTTAAAGTGAAAAAGGAGAAATGGGACATTAATGTCACCTGCATACCCTCACACATGTGCATGTGCACACTCAAAAAAGCCCCTAGAACAAGATGAAAAGGTACCTTAAATGAACTTCCTTTTATCCATCACTCAATTACCATGCTACACGGATGACCGACTCTTATGTGAGCAGCTGTCCAATGTGGCTATTCAATACATCTCCCTTCATTATTTTTCAATAGATTTTGATCCTTTGATCAGGTGTCAATTCCCTTATGGTAAAGGGCACAGCTGATGGTTTTTTGGGATGAGGAAACAGTTGCTCCTCTCCCTTTTCTACCTCCTTTCTGAATTTGGGTTACATGTCCTCTTTCTATAGTGAACTCGTCATGGGTTGGCGTGTTGCTAGGCAGGGGAGTAGTTCTCCACCCACTGAGAATTTCACAATCTCTACTGTGTAGATGTGCATTGTTGACCTCACTGTCTACCAAAGTCTCTGAATTCTCTCTGCTTAGATTCTGTCTGCAGAAGTGAAATATAAGGTAGTTGCCAGAGTTTGAGTTTGATGCTCGTACAAGCAGGGCAGTCAATGTCAGAATGATATCAACAGAGGAAGAAATTAAAGTAATCCTTCTAACATCTGTGACAACAACCTTAGCCTTATTGCTGCTTATTACAACAACCTTATTACTGCTACAGGAAGACTCTAGGCTGACCTGTCCCCACTGTTCTAGTAAGCAAGGCAGCAAGAAGCAGCAAAGACAAATGAAAGCAAGGAGCGCTTGATTAGGAGCATCAGTTATTCCTCTTCACTACGTCCCATCTCCATTCACACTGAGAATTTTGGGGCTTTTCTTTTTTTCCCAACACATTTCCATCATAATGGTTCTCCTTGCAGACTTAGTAGCATGCTCAGTCATAGATCCTGTGGCTGAGCTTAAATCAACAAGGAACTGGCAGTAATATCTAGATCACATTAAAACAAAAAGTTGTATTAGTGAAACCCTCTGCACTAAAGCACCAGTGCAGTTTCACTTCTGACAGTGATAATGTCCGAGAACAAGTTTCCCGGGGTGGCCATGTAAGGTGCAATCCTTCACTAACAATGGCAACACACCATTTAGCCTTCAGTTGGCTAGAGCAAGGATCACATCTTCTGTTTGTGGCCAAAAGCCACCAATCAAGCCCCAAACAAGAGGGAACAAGGTAGAGATAACTTGGCTGAGTCATGTCCCTGCGTCCCGAACAGTTGGTCACACCTAGCTAAAGCATGAAAATGCAGAGCAGGTACAAAGACAGTCATTCTCTGCTGCCAGCACCTGCACTGCTCATTGGTTTGCCATCCACCTCCTCATGTGCATGTCTATGCTCTTTTCCTGTAGTGTAATCCCAGACTGTTTATCTACTTGTAATTTCTCTTGCTTGTAATTCTGCTTCAGTATCTGTTGAATGTCTTTGTACTTATTCTTTAAATGCATAACTGACTAATTTCACTTGCTTTTACATCCATTCAATGTCTTCTGTGCATGTGGCTAACACTGCACATTGTATGTAAAGAGCACAGCTTCATTTCTCTATTGATGGTTCTCCCTATATAATATTAGAGGCGAGTGGATGGTTCTTGTAGACAAAAAGTCCAGGGTAGGAAAAGGGTCAATCACCCAATTTCACAGCTGTGTATGTGTTGGTTAGCAAAAGAGTGAGTAGTATCCACGGGATAAGGCCTAATCACTTTCAGTGGCTAGGGTTAGTGTGTGTGCTAAAGCCCAACATCATGTAACATAGACATCCCTGATGCTGTAGAACATAGAATTTGATGAGGAAGTAAGCTGTTTCTCAAACCGACCTCTTTCAACTGTCCCTGTGAAATATAATGAACATAGTGCATATGCCAAAAAATCAGCAATCTAACATTATAATGTATTCTGTAATTCTCCTTTATGTTCCCACCCCTAAAATGTTGTGTAGCCTAATAGCATTGCATACATTTTAAGACCAGAGCAGGGGTAGAGTCAGCTCATCCCAAAGATTGGGCTAATAGTATCATGAAGGTGCATAATGGTTTAACTTGGAAAGGGTCCAAGATTCTGACCTGTCTTGCATCAGAAACCCAGGACAGCTTCCTAATCTCTTCTGACACTGGTCCCCTGTAGGTTATTAATGCAAGGACATATTTTATTAAAGTGTTAATTAAACTGTGTTCCAAATGGAAATTCAAGTAGGTGGCCTCAACCAAGTTCAGGGCCCATTGCTTTGTACAGAACATAAACACATAGTGAGAAATAGGTTAATAGAGGTCACAAATTTTGATGTTGCATCTTCTCCTCTTGCACTGTTTCTTAGTCTTAGCCAAAGACCTGAGCCATCATTCATGTATGTAAACCTGAATTTCTTCATAAGATGGTCTTCTTTCCAGCCCATGTGGCCATATCATAATTTGTGGTTAATATGTTACCTACTGTAACGTTTACTAATGTGCTTCTCAATTTTTTAAAATTCCATTCTGTTGTATTATGTCATGTTATGAACAGATGTAGCATGAGGTTGTTTTAAAAAAAAAAAAAAAAAAAGCTTATAATTCAATAAGATAGCCATTACAAATCTCCTGCCATATTATATGTTGTTCAGCCCTTCCTAATGGAAACATCAACTTTGGTGTTAATTATTACAGAGAGCTTGAGCTACAGTTCCTAAATTCATGCACACTTGAAAAACTGAAGTAAACATGAAGAAATAAATGTTCGATGATGAAATGACATGGCAAAATGTTGTGTAAGATGCTTTCAGTAAGTTGCATACAACTCAAGGTGGCATGATGAAAAGACAGCAGCAGAAGAATGACAGTCAAAAAAATCTTAGAAATTATACTGTAAGGTGCAAAACAAATCTGATATCAGACTTTAAAAGCAGGTTTTGGGGATTGTAGGAATCCTGATATTGTATTCCTGTTCCTGCATTGTAACATTACCCTTCCGCAAAGCAAACACAGCTAGATGTTAATTACATTCCTTATTATTGTTCCCTTTATAGCGCACTTGAAAAGCAAACTGTCGTCTTACCTGTAATTTATAATGTATTATGTAATTTACTGCTACAGTGAACATGCAGAAAACATTTATTTAATTTGGAATTCTAGGACTGCTGTGTTTTAGTCCAATTAGTATAGTAACTTCCTTGCCAAAAAAATCATTTTGCTGAAGCTCTCTAGTTTTCAACAGTTGAACAAGCTTACTGGATTTGTTGGTTAACAGTAGGTCATTTCCTTTATAGGAAAATATCTATAAATCACGCTTTCTGTAGTCATTTATAAAAAAAGACAGTCTTTGTGGTGCATCATAAATTTCATTTCCCATCTCTCTCTTTTTTTAATATAATTATAATCATCTATAATTTTATTTGTTTGGATTACAGTAGTACTACTGTGCTAAGTACTGTGCAGACACATACTAATAAGTAGTCCCTGTCCCAAAGAGCTTACAATCTACACAGACAAGACAAATAAAAGGAGGGCCATAAGACTGTAGTATTGACTCCTATTTTACAGATACGGAATGGAGGCATAGCGGGATTAAGCGATTTATCCTCTGTCACACACAAATCAGGATCTTGATCTAGTTCCTTGACCACAAGATGGTCTTCGAATACTCAATATATACTGAATACTGTTTATGATCTGAAAAGGAATTATTTATAAATATAACATTTGCCCAGATTGCAGAATTCTTGACTATGTCCATTAAACAAGATTATTTCTGGTGTGTGTGTGATTGGTGTTGTTTTTTCTCCTCTCAGCAAATCATTCTTGGTCTTACAGATTGTCCAAGATCAGTTCACAAGTTATGTGATTTTGTTCCATCTGGGAACCCACCTAAGGCACTCTTACAGTTAACTTTTTAGAACAGAGTCACACTTTGACAATTCATACCATACATATACTACTCTTTTGCATACCAGCTGGTTAAACTAGTACTATTGCAGGAATACACAGTAATTAGGCAATATAGTATAACATAAAAAGATGATTTAGATGTAACTATCACACTGCATCAAACAAGATGTATACTAGATTCCTGGGAGAGGACTGTATTCATGAAAAAGGCTGCATAACAAGTTTAGTCTCTCTCTCTCTCTCTTTTTTTTTCTTCCTCTCAGAAAAGATAAGACATAAAGTGTATTATGAGCCATATTGTGACACACAATATAGGAAGGTGGCACAAGAATCTCCTTCTGTTACACACCTGGAGATTTGCAAACATTCCCTGCATTCTGAGCCCGGAAGAATGGGGACTCTCCCCTCCTCTCTGGAGAACACTTGTTTGTTGGGGGGGGGTTCCTCTCTTTCCTCCCCGCCCCCCACCCCAGGAGGACGAAATAAGGAATCTGCTCTCAACTAGTCCATTGAGCGTAGAAAGGGAAAGAAAACACAAGGAGAGAAATGGCTCAACCCTTCCCCCAGACAACAGTACTATCTTTTGGGGGACAGTTAGGGTTCCCTTTCTACCTAAGCTGCTGTGTTTGCTTCTTACTTCTCCGACCTCCATCCTGTCCCCTGCTCTTATGCTCTATTCTGCAGGCTCAGTCTGAGAAGGCCAAAAGAGCAGACCAGCTGTCTCCAGGGAAACCCCTCCCCTTCCATATGCTTACTGATTAGGGCCTGATTCAACAGTGTTTTCCTATTGAGCCAAATATTTTCAGCATGTTTAAGTGCTTTGCTGAATTGGAGCCTCATTGAGATCCATCACACCCTCATATCCAGATCTCTCTGACTTTACTCTGCCCATGCTTAGTACAGGTCTAATGAAAGTCAATGAGAGTTGAACTGGGCCTTAAGTAAAAAAAGGCAGGAATTCTGAATTTCACATTTTTCACTGAATTAATTTTTTCGTGGCAAATGTTCAGTTTAATTCTTTTTAATGAAACCTATGATAACTGCAATAAGTACAGCCTTCGTTGTAGTTAATGTTATATTTAAAAGGGTTTTAATATCCCACTATGTTAAGAGAATTAGGTGGTTTTATGTGTGTGAAAGATACCAACTGAATTTAAGTTGGCAAAGTTTCTAGTCATTTAGGAAGAGTTCATGGAAAAAAGAAACAGCTTAAATGAAGGGTAAAATTAAATTTTCATCTCTAATTTCACAAGTAGCAGATCTGATACATTTGTTGTTTTATTATCTTCTTTTTCCATTTACTACTGCTGTTAGATTTTTTGCAACTCTTTGGACTTAGCTATTCTCAATATGACTGTAGTAAAGAAGGAGGGGAGAATGAAATGTACATATTTATATTACAGTATTACTGAGGTAATGATTGAAAAATGTGGCATTCGTAAGTTCTTTGGACATGTGTGTATATATTGTGGTTTGCTATGCTTCTTTGTGTGTGTGTGTGTGTGCGTGTGTCTCCTTAGTTCAGAACAGGGTAGGAATGCCACATGCTTACAACCATATATGCACAAGTAAAGTCAGTGGCAACGTTTTGATTTTTTTCAGTGAAAGCAGGAGTGTGATCTTATTATTCACATTGGCAAATTGTACATATAGTGGGCCAGATACCCAGCTGGTGCTGATCAGTGAGTTCCATTGGAGTTAGTGTTGCTACACTGATTTATACCAGCTGAGAGTCTAACTCAGTTTCCTCTCTTGTTGAGTGTCCTGGGGTTTTATGTTATGCATCATGCTATTAGTTTTACATTTGCCTCTTCAGGTTTATTTTTCAGGAAGAAAAGCAAAGATTTAAAAAAATCAGACTGAACCTATAAAATCTATTTGATTAAGAACACAAGTCAGGTTGTTCTCTGGCTGGAAGGAGAGAGCATGTGACAAAAAGCCAAAAGGAGATTTTTTAGTTTAAAAAAATTGAAGTTTTGTAAGAAAGATTATTGGTTTTGAAATTTTCCTATTTACCAATCCCCTCTAAATGAAATAAAATTGCAGCAGGAAATACAAAGATTTAAATAGTTTAATAACAGGATGTTCTGAAAATCTAATTTTTGTAATCCAGAATTTTGCAGTTGTTCAATCCTTTCAGATTTTTCAGTTTATAGATTTGTGATTAAGGATCACAGAGACAGTGCGTTATACAGGCTTGGTGTACACACACGCCCCAACAACCTGCTGTCTTTGAGAGGAAGATTCCTCCTCAATTCCAGTGCTATCTGCACTACTGAGCATAATTTCTGCCTCTACAACAATTTACAAATACTCTTGATATACATTTTATCATATTTTAAAAGTTTTGAGGGATGTTTATTTTCTATCTGCCACTATTTCGTAACACACTAATATTTTATTTAGCTATGAGATAGCTGTTACTGACAGCTTTTCAGGGGAAGTCACAAAGAACATGGAGAAACTTTCTTACAACAGACATTTACAATCCTCCACAGATAACTTGGAGAAATAATCCTAACTATTGATGTTTCAGATGTGGATAAGTGTTTTGAAACTAGTGTTAACTCTGCCCCCCGCCCCTGCAAACCCTTTCATTTCCCATGGATGGGTAAATATCCCAATACAGAAATGTTTCCAGACAATTTCAGCCTTAATCAAAGAATACTGATTTTTTTTTGAGTGTTTAACTGAATTATCTTCATCTAGTGAATAGGTGAGAGTCTGCAAACATCTGCATGGCAGACAACATTGATTGTATAAACAAAACACTTTTTGCACATGAACCTTTCCACTTGCCTCTGCGATAAGTTTTATAAAAGCAAGATAGGTACTCCACTTGGCCATGGAGGACCTACAAGTTCTGAGAGGGGAATCTCACCCTCTACCACAGACTCTTTCCTCTCCAGTAAAGATAGTGCTCCGGGCCTCAGAATATCTGGCTTCAATTCCTGTCTTTGCCACAGTCTTCCTGTGTGATCTTAGGCACTCATTTAGTCCTGTTCTGTCTGTTAAATAGATATAATACTGCCTTTTTCTGTCTTGCCAGTTAGACTGTAAACCCTTCAGACCAGGGATAGTCCCTTATTATGCATCTATACAGAATGTGAACTAGGATCTTGGCAGTCAATATGGAAAAAGAGAGAATGTGAAGACATTGTAAGGAAAAGAACAGGATTTGGTGGGGGCTTAGATGAGAAGGCTGAAGTACTACTTAACTTTGCAGCTATTATAGGACTCTGTAAAACAGCTGTCCCCAACCTTTTTCGTCTGGCGGATGCCAGACAACGAGCCACCAAGGACTGTGGCCGGCAGACAAGCATCACCAAGAAGCGGCAACGTCACCAAGAAGCGGCAACGTCAAGAAGCATCACCGCCAAAATGCCACAGAAAATCAGTGGCATTTTGGCAGCGACACCTCTTGATGACGCTGCTTTTTGGTGGCAATGCCTTTTGACGTTACTGCTTTTCAGCAGCATTTCAGTAGATGCTTGTCCGCTGGCCAGTATGTGGGCACAGATAGATGCCCCAGCGGGCGCCATGGCACCTGCGGGCACCACATTGGAGACCACTGCCGTAAAACAGTTTGGGATTCAGTCATAAGATGTTATAATCAGTTATGTCTGAAAATACAACATTCAGTGCCGTAGGTAGTTGTACTTAGTGTCATAGTGTTTCCTCTTGTAAAATCTCCATGTGGTCACAACTGTTGACGTTTTTAATGGCACCCAATTATTACAAAATGGCAGTGTATTGTACTATGGGAATAGTTTCCAAATATCTTTCTCCTAAACTGCTCTCTGCTTATGTCCAGTGACCTCATAATTGAAGTTGTCCAGTATAAGGCTAGCATTAAGATTTTGAGGACTTTCAGAAAAATTAATTCTTGGGTAGCTGTATCCCTTTCAATTTCTCCTTTCCCTTTACATCTCTCCTTTCCCCTATCTTTATTTCTCTTTTCCTCTCTCATATAATGTGGTCAGAAGGGAGATCAGCATATACTTCTTTGCCCCCAGTGGTATTCAGGTAGGAGTAAGCCTGGTGAGTTGAGGGCTTTTTCCAAGCAAACTACCAGCATTTATATTGAGCTTTATTATTCTTAAGATTAAGCACAGCTAGCTGGGCACTGAGTAGTGCTCTCAGACCGGGGGAGTAGACACTCCATTCCCACATGAAATTTGGGACTGTATAACAACTTTTATAATGACATTTGTTTTATTTTAAGTGCTGACACATTCCAGAGGTAGGTGATATCAGATGAACATAGGCCTCTCTGGGCTGTCACTGTTAAGGAGAACATAGTTAGCTTTCCTAGCCAGAGTTCAAATTTCTGTCAACCAGCTTATTACAGCTTTAATATTTTGTCAATAACAGCCTTATCTTCATTCTGCTTCCTAAAATAAGTGTGGATATTAAAGCGTGTTAGTTCTTTTTTCTTAGTCTTCAGTAGCAGAGACAGTATCTTTTGGGTTTTTGCACACTATTACCAAGTTTGACTGGATATTAATGTTTATTATTAGTATTATGTATTATTACAATATGCATTTCTAAAATATCCATTGGTGTTCTGTCTGTGTTCTCCACCAGACTCAGTTATTGCATTAGTTATTCTCTAGCGATAGCTTTTACAGCCATTTTTATACAGGAATCAGATGCTAGACAGTGGTTTCTCCGAGAGCTATGTAGTACATCTATGATGTTGTTAAAGGAAATGTCTGCCTGAATTGGTGCATTTTGAAACCAGTTCTAAAGAGCAGAGATATAGGCTCAGCTTGATTTCTGGTGGAAGTGGCTTTTATAATCCTGAACACAGCACTGAGAACACCCTGCCTTTGACCATCATGAGTTCAAATGCTGCCTCTGTGAATCAGAGTCCATGATAAATGTGGCATGTGTGGTGGGGAGCAGAAAGACAGTCACTTATATAGTTGGGAGCTAATTCTCTTAGGGCATGTCTACACTTACCTCTGGAGCAATCGATCCAGCAGTGATCTAGTGAAGACATGATAAATCGATCACTGAGCACTCGCCCGTCGACTTCGGTACTCCACCGGCGCGAGATGCGTAGGCAGAGTCGATGTGGGAGTGGCAGCAGTCGACCTAGCACAGTTAAGCTACCGTAGTAAGTATCTCTAAGTACGTTGACTTCAGCTACACTATTTTCATAGCTGGAGTTGTGTAACTTAGACCAACATAGCTCGCCCCCCACCCCCTTTCCAGTGTAGACCAGTCCTTAGAGTAGGACAAGGACTTTGAAATTGACCCAGATTTTGAATGGCAGCAAGTGTAGCATGCTGGTTAATCAAATCTTTACAGGAAGGCAAGAAGGCTATGACCTTTACATGGTGGTCAGACCATGATTTAGGGGGTATTTAGTATGAATCCGTGAAGATCAGGTCTAGCATATAACTGGCTGTTTGTGGGTTTGAAGACTGCATAGGCAAAACCTGTGTTTGTCACAGAGGCCAGGCATCAATCACATGCTACTTTTGTTATATCCATGAAGAATTCATTCATTTTAGGTAATTGTTTCAAAGTATGTGTTCTCTTTGAGAGTACACCCCCTATCAATTGAGATAGTCAGATGAGTGGAGGTAAAAGTTTCTAAAAGCTTTCTCTTGTTAGCAGAAACTTTTTTTGACATAAATGTGTGCATGTGTGGCTAGTGGGGATGGAGGAATTAGCATAACTGAGTCAGATGTTGTCAGATGCAAGATTGTGGTGCAGCAGCCCAAAAGAGGACTATATATCTAAATATCTAAAATTGAACTTACAACTTCTGTAACTGCATTTTCTTGTCAGAATCTGGTTTTGAGTATGACTCAACAAAACACATTGTGAGGAAAGTTTCCCTTTTTAAAAGGGAAAAAGAAAATCTTGTACTAATGTTTGACTTTGCCTCAGGTTGTTAATTACTAGTAAGGAAACCATTGGAAGATATAACTGAATCAGTATTGTCACATAAGAGTATATTGGTGATTAATTTTTATTAATGGTCTGTTTCTTTGCTCTTATTTACAGTAAATATAATCTGTATGCTTAATAAACCCTGAATATTTATCTCTTCATTTTCTGACAATTTAAAACACCAGGTACTTAATTTCTCTAAGCATTTCTTCACATTAATAATGTCTTTTATGGAGTGATGCATCTCAACATCTATTGAATGCCCATAACTGAGATCTCATTTCCCTAAGCAGAATTTGAATTAGACTATATGATTCAAAAAGTAAAGTATTGGCTTGTCGATACAGGCTATCTATATTATGTAAATTGCACAGCATGCATCAGCCTTGCCTTCACCCAATATGCAGTTACTAAGGGAGCACTATTTCAGCACAAGCATTTTTTGTGGAGTTATGGAAGTTTACCCAAGTGGCTTCAATTCTGAGTATTCATTGATTAAGGAGCAACATAAAGTATCCATCTAAGTCAATACTTTAATATTATTTTATTCATTTCTAGTGTACATACTGTCTAAACTACTAAAAGGTTACTTACATGTAGAATGGGGTTCTATAAAAGCTTGATTTCTGTTATGTGAAACAATTCCCAAGTATCAAAAAAAAATCCATCCTAAATGGAAGAGTTCTGAAGGGGAGGGGAACCTCCCCCACTTCTCACACACATAAGGAACATAATTATTGTTAAAAGTGGGCCAAAAAATTAGGGTGGGGGAGAAAACAGTCCCCTAAGTTAATATTGTCTACAATTTTTAGTTAAGAATTCATGTTATTTAACAAGTCACCTGACCTAAAAAATATCATCTTGAATTGCCTGTTTCCCTAACAGTTTAATATTCCCAATTAAATATGAACAGGTTTCATGGAATAACTTATCAATATGGTAATGGTGATATTACTGAAAATGTTAAGTTGCTGGTTTGGCGCAAATATGGCATAGACTGGCCTGGTATTCAGCTGTATGGAATACCAACACCGTTCTGAAATTGCTATATTATTCTCATGCTAATTGGGGGTGGGGAAGAAATAATTCTCTAACTGTTATGATTGCAAAGTAAACCTCAAACATGTGACCGAGTATAACTGATGCATAGATGTCTGTGGGTATGTCAGTGCCACAAGCACTACAGCAGCAGAGTTGTAGCTACCCTGCTGTAGCACTGCAATGTAGATCTTTACTACAGCAATGGAAGGGGTTTTTCCATTGCTTTAGTAACTCCACCCTCTCTCAGACCTAGTTGTGTCTACAGTGGGGGTTAGGTTGACCTAACTATGTTGCATAGGGCATGATATTTTTTGTAGCCCTATGCAGTATAGCTAGGGCTATAAAAAAAAAATCATGCTCTGTGTGACATGGTTAGGTGTAGATAGGCCCAGGTCTGCAATAATAGCTTTAACTGTTCTGAGATAACTCCGATGGTAGTTCATCTTTACATTTAAATTATATTGATCATGTCAGAAAGGAAAGAAGGGGGATCACACATCTGAATGTGTCATTTTGGTGCCAGTAATGAGTGGCATTTCAGGCTTCACAACAGCCCTGCAAAGTCTGTACTCCAATGACACAATTGGGCCCTGAGGTGAAAGTAAATAGATTAGGTAAAAGACAGCTGTGGTTTACCTTGAGTAATTTATATTCTTTTAGCATTTGTAGCAACATAGATGGCACTGTTTTTGAACAAAGGGTGAATACAAGAAATATTTAAAATATAATTGTATGGGACCGTGGCATACTGTTAACAAGGAAGAGCTAATATGATCTACTGGGCATAATTGAAATTTTGGAGGATGATCACTCTAGAGGCCTATAGTATGTAATAGAGACAAAAAGGGAAGAAGAGGTGGAAGGCTGGTGCTGGGGCTGGCTGGAAAACAAAAATTCTATTTTACCACAAATTGTAAGATTTCAAGATTTGTTTTTGTTTTACAATGAAATGCAAATGAAACTGGTTGGTGTGGTTTTTGTTTTTGGTGTTTTTGGTGTGTGTGTGTCTGTGTGTGTGTGTAAACCTCTTCCCTGACAGCCTTGCCTTCCCCCCTCCCCCAAAAATACTCGAGTGACCCTTTTAGAATAGCCAATAGCTCAGTGGTTAAAGCACACACCTAAACATTTGGGAGAGTCAGGTTCAAGTCCCTGCTCCAAATCAGGCAGGACTTAAATCTGGGTCTCCCACATTCCATTTGAGTGTGTTTACTGACTCCAGACTCTGTAGTCAGTATCACATTCTCTCTCTCTCAATGTCTCATGTTGGAGCTGTCCCACTTGATATAAAATGCTCACTGGACCAAATTCAGAATCTGTAGTCCAGTGGTGAGGGTACTTGAACCTGGGTCTCCCATACCCTCTGTGAGTCAAAGATGCAACAGTATAAGATTCAAAAGATTGGTGCAGTATACAAGTAACAGTTGGAACATGAAACTCAAATGCCCAGTTGTATTTTCTGGGGTGGATCTTTTTTTCTTGATGAAAGTTTCATTGAAACCACATATTTCCATGAAATGTTTGTTTCAACAAATTGGCACTTTTAGACCAAAATAAAATAAAATAAAAAATTCTTAAATAGCTCTAGCTTGCTGTATTTTGTAAAAAATGCATATAGTACCAGTAGGCTGCATTTTAACAATCAGGGCAGGTTTTCTAAAAGATACGCTGTAGCTCAACCTGAAGTTATGGGCTTGATGCAGAAATTACTTGGTGAAATTCTATAGCCTGTCTGACTTCTGCACAGCACTAGATGTTCACAATGCTCCCTTTTTAGCCATAGAATCATCATCTCTGAAAACACTCACAGCAGTAGAGGTTTGCCTGAGAGGTGGATCATTCACAGAGAAGCTTCAGTATGTTAAATGCAGTGTGACTTGTACACTGTGCTGTGGAACCTATAGTATGGCACAGAACAGGGACTGAGCATTGTATGACTTGATCTTTGTTATTTAGCTTCCTAATTATAAATACTGTGGTTTGAGGTATATTTGTTTTTGTTTGGATTTTATTCTTATTATTTTTTATTAGGAACAATAAAACACCAAGCTGTTTTAATAGATAAACATAATATAAAATGCAATTATATTGAAAATAGTCATTACTCATTTATTGTAATTAGAGTAGGTCATATTATTCTGCTTAGGGAGCTGCTGTACATACAATTATGCATAAATTGGGATTGTGTAATTAGATAGTTTAGCAAGAACAATCAAGCTAAATATAAAAACACCTCACTTAGAAGAATTTTTTCCATCTTGGTGTTGCATTTCAATATTTTTAATTTGTGCAGGTAAAGTGTGCTGGATTAAATTTTCTCAATCACTGGCAACTTTTCAAGATGTATTTATATATATTCTGTATATAGAAGATTTCTGCATTCTGCAAGTTGACTCTATGAACAGCTATTGCAAGACTCCCACACAGGTTCACATGCACCAGATCCTCTGCTTGCATAAATCAGTACCGCTCCATTGAAGTCACTGAAATTTAAACCAATGGAGAACCTGGCCCTGTGTTACTGTAATTAAACCACTCATGCTAAGCCGCAAGAAAAAGGAAACATTTCCTCAAGGAGTAAGACTGGTCCCACTGAAGTTGATGGGAATTTTGCCATTTATTTCTATGGAGATAGGATTGGGTCCTAAATCTTATTTGTTTCACATCAATTTTCTCATTGCTGCTAAAAAAGTACATTGAAACAAAGCATGGTAAGTCGAGGCTGGCATTGTGATCTAATGTAGTCGTGACAGCTAATGCACATGGGTATTAGAAATACTGCAATTATTCCTTATTCTTGATAAATGAAGAGACCTGGTGGGAAGACATAGGCTCTAAAAAAAGAGAGGAAAAATAGAGCATATCATATGTAATTTCAGTACTGTGATCACTGAAGGATTATCCTTAAAAATAGATGGCCAGATGATTTCAAAAGGGAAAACTTCAGGCATCTGGGTTCCAGAATATGGGGAAACAGAGGATGAAATTAGAGCTAGAATAATAAACACCTGGCTCAAATGGGGAGAGATAAGTGATGTAGTGTGTGACAGAAAGATGCCAGTAAGATGGAAAGGGAAAGTCTATAAAACAGTGGTCTGTCTAGTTTTAATGTATTGCACTGAATGTTGGGCAAAAAAGAAGAAACATGAGCAAATGATCATTTCCACAGACATGCAAATGTGGAGATGGATGAATGGTGTAAGCAAAAAAGACCAGGTGGGGAATGTACATTGGAGACATACCCACAGTAATCACCTTAAATGAAAAAATGAGAGAGTGCAGGCTCAGATGGTTTGGCCATGTTAAGTACAGTCCTGACAACTGTTTACGTAAGAGCGCATAAGATGAAGATTGAAGGAAAAAGAGAGGCTGACCCAAGAAGAAGTGGTGGCATGTCATAAAGCAGTGTTAGCATGTTGTGTGACGGAGGATATGGCACCGAACAGAGCACTTTGGAGGGAGAGGACGTGGAGAACAGACCCTATTTGATGAAGAATTCATCCTTTTTCTAAGAATTGAGAAGTACCACAGTGCCAGAGATAGCATTTACCCACCATGATGACTTTTAAGGTGACCATTGTACTTAGTTGGGTAAATATGTTTGTTTAAAAAAAAGCCTTTCTAGAGAGGAAAGGCTTAGAGAATGGTTAATTGGGTAGCAAAATTATAATAAAATAGGAGCAATATTTATGAATAAGGAAAGTGCTCCTATAATAGTCTTGTCTTATTTAATGTTATCAGTTATTTTGCATAAAACGTAGTGGAATAACAAATGGGTGACATATTTTCGCATATGAAAAAGGCCACAGTAAGTAACGCAGACACATAAGCTATATTGAATTTTGGACATCAAATCCTTTGTTTAAGAAAGCTAAATAAGGAAGTTCTTGCCACTGTATCTAAAAATGTACTCAATAAAATACATGTATCTCAGACATTATAGTGAGGAGCATAATATGAAAATGTAGATAAATACCAGTCCTGGCTGTCCATTGTGATCCCTTTGAGCCTGCAGTGATCATAGAATATCAGGGTTGGAAGGGACCTCAGGAGGTCATCTAGTCCAACCTCTGCTCAAAGCAGGACCAATCCCCAACTAAATCATCCCAGCCAGAGCCTTGTCAAGCCTGACCTTAAAAACCTCTAAGGAAGGATATTCCACCACCAGGAGATGTTGGTATCATGCCTGTAGTTTGTGTGGATAAGTAATAAATCCCACTACTGCATTCAAATATCAGACCAGGGGGAAAAAACTAAGTTAATTGCAAATAAGTTTCTGCTTCAGATACTGCTGCTCAATTAGTTACTGTACATATATGCTGATTTCCCCCCCCCCCATAAATCAATGATTTTTGACCAATGATCATACAGTGTGCCTGTATTCACACATGAACATGCATATTCTCATACACACAAATGAGATGGAAAATCACCTTGATTTTTGTTGGTATATGGATTTAGGAGTCTACTTTTAGGTATTCAGGTTGGAAAATTTTAGCCCAAGTGTCTTATAAATCAATTAGAAACACTGTGAGTTTGGCACTTATTGGTCATGGTTAGTGTGACTATTATTCCTCTGTCTGTTCCCTAATAATTCCTTTTTATTTTTGTGTTTTATGTATAGATAACTGAATGTTTACATGTTTATAAAGCTACCACTTAAATACTTTTCAATGCATAACCAGCCCCGCCTGAGAGCAATGAATGTATCATGGGGACACAATATTAACATTATCAGTACCTCTGTCACTGTATACTTTTCAATGTATAAAATTGGGTTTGCAGAAAGTACACTTTTAAAGAAACCTTCATATAGGTTAGCTCAATACAACATTAATTTTAGAAGACTTTTTTAAAAAATGAGAGCTTCACTTTCACAATAACACCTTATTTCTAGCAGGATTTAGTTGTGTAATCAAGATGAGATAAAGCAACACTTCTATAGACAGACAAATTGATCATAATTTGCATGGCTTCATTAGATTATGACTGCTCATAATAACTACACTTATTGTAAAAATCCCCAGGTATTAGTTAATAAAGCTGGCACCAAGGAAGAGAATGAGGGATAAAAACGAGCAAGAGATCTAGCATTTTACCACATCCAGAGTTTTTATAATGCTGGTAAGCAGAAAGGCTATCACAAAAATATGGTAGTTAAAGAAATGAGGAGGCATGATATATTTTCACTGTTTCTCCCATCAAAAGTGAAATTCAAAAATGATAAAATTTGACATGATAGAGCTAAGATATTTTTTTTTGTCAGGGATGACTAGAACCTGAGAGAGAAAATGCTGAAGTTTGGATATATTATTCCCCCAAGCTCTTCATTGCTAAAAGTCAGTAAGACAACACATTTGTATAGCCTGGATAACTTTATTATTATGAGATCAAGCCAAAGCTTTTTCAGCCTCAAACAATAAGTAATTTGTGTTTTTTATACTGTGCAGTGTAGATACATTTTGAGAAAGAGGAAATGGATAAATTAGGTATATGAAATACTTCTTTTTACATAAATATGTAAAACTAAAATATTAGCTTCATTTCAGCAATGGAATTAAAAAATAAAGCCCCCAGGAAGACACTCACCCAAGTGAGTGTTTCCATCAAGATAGTGTATTTTCCCCTATGCTTTGTAAAATCAGAAATTATGAGAATTCAGTAAATGCTTTTAAACTGGCCAGAATGATAGTAGCTCCATTTCTAAATTATTGATTGGTAGTTATGTTTTTGTGACCTAATACTATGTTTTGTTCCTGTAAATGTCCTAACCATGGCTTACTGATACTATTCTGATTATTGTGAGAACAAGTCACTATCTGAAGTCTTCAAAGGACACCCCCATTTTCATACACTACATCACAAATCTAGTTTACCGCTGTACCCTTTGCATTCGTCTCCAAGATCAGGACCATATTCCAACAGCAAACTTCTTCCATAGAAGAAAACTTCTCCTTTTTACTAAAAACACTGCAATAAAATGAGGCAGTGCCTAAATCCAATCCAGAAATGTTTATATACTAGCACAGTTTAGGATCACACTTCTTATTCTCTTGGCAGAATCTCTTCACTTGGAAGCAGAAGGTCACAGCCATCTGCTGTTCCTGGACCCGACCCAGAATGTGTAAATCAGCAGCATAAAGTATGTTTTCTGCTGTTCTTTTTATTGTAGGTAAATTCAACAAGATATTGAATTACAGAGTCGGGGGCAAAATGATGACCGAGGTGTACAAGAGACAATGAAAACAGAAACATTCCCAGCTATTCTGCCCCATTTTTGTTGCGCAGAGATAGGTGTGTAGTTCTTTCTTTCTAGTCTTTCTTCTATCAGAGTTCCAATTGCACTAGATTTCACAAGAAAGATACAATCCTTAGTTGCCTTCAATCATTCTTGGCACAGCCAGGGCCGGCTCCAGGCTCCAGCACGCCAAGCACGTGCTTGGGGCGGCATGCCGCGGGGGGTGCTCCGCTGGTCGGCGGGAGGGCAGCAGGCGGCTCTGGCGACCGCCAGAGCGCCCCCCGCGGAGTGCCGCCGTGCTTGGGGCGGCGAAATTGCTAGAGCCGCCCCTGGGCACAGCTGAAGGCAGGTGGAGGCAAAGGAGGCTTTAATCTGCCTTTTCAGCTCCTCTTTCCTAAGATCAGGGGTTGAAATGATTCATAGCACAAGTTAGAGCAGCCTAGGAGCAGTTGTAACCTGTTCTGGCTTATAATGGCTTGTTAGAGGCCATTATTATGCTAGGATCACCTGAGTGCCCCACTTTGGTGGGGATTTATTAGTAGAATGGACACAAGGAACAGTCTGACAAACTTCTTAAAATTACAGTTTTAGAGAAAATAAATGTAATTTGCCAGCTGCCTAAATTTGACAGAAGCAAGATGAGTAATATATGGTGTTCCACTACGCAGGACTAAGGAATAAATTAAAAGGGATATAGGCAAGTGCTGTTTTTGTTAAGTGACTGATTAGCAGAAGAGGGGGAGAACAGTCATATGAGTAATATTTAAAGGTGCAATGCTACTCAATAGGGTTAATATAGAATATCAACTCTTCTGGGTTAAACCCTGGATCCTGGCCCCTTTGAGGGGTTATAAATGTCAAAGTTTGGGGCATGAAATGACTGTCTGTAAGGGGGAAATGAGGTGTGGTAAATCTGGAATAGAACATTCATATGAGAACTGTATGGATGGAACAGAAGTGAAATGCAGCAACTGTGGGGATAAGCAGAGTACATCATACAAAGCATATGTGGCAGCAGAATGAGCTAGAGAGAGGCAGAAAATTAAAACTATCCATAAAATATCCTATGCAGAAGCCACCAAAACATGGGCAAAGAGGAAAATGCCAATGAGGGAGCAGAGCTACTGGTATAATAAGCAATTCAGGGCATGAAAGATAATATAAGGGGACTAGATGAAGATGTACTGCTTGTAGGCAAAGAGGAATTTATAGCATTTATGATAGAAGTGATTAATTGCACTTCACAGACAGGGAAAAAGACTGAAAGAATAAAAATTATAAGAAGTGGCAGAAAAAATATTTGCATATAGGCAATCTCTCAATAGATTGCATTCATGCAATTTTAAATGAAGGTAATAAAGTCATGTAAACAATATGGTTCTATTTTTGGTTTGTTTGTTTTTTGGGTAGAATGCACATACTTTAATAATACATGATCGGAAATTAAAGAAAACTGTTTTTGAAATAGAAAACAAACCTGATGTGATAGGTTTACAAGAAACATGGTTAGTGAGAAAACTTATGTTTAGGCTTCCAAGGTATGATATAATCAAATATGACAGAGAAATAACAAGAGGAGATGTCTGTATATTTATGAAAGAAAGTCTTAATTATGCTGAAATAGATGTGCAGAACTTAAGTTTTGTGTACAACACTGTTGAGATTCCTCTACAGACTGACAACCTTGACTAATCCTTCCAATTCTAGATTGTCTAGTTTTTTACATGAGTTGTAAACATTATAGATTTTTATAAAGGGGTTGTTAAAGGCCCATATATTATTTGTGGAGACCTTAGTAGCTATAATGAATTACTGGGAAGCAGGAAAACTGATTATAATGGCAAATAGCTGGAATGGTTTATTGATATGCACTACCTGGTACTGGTCATTACTGGAGTACCTACTAGGTTTAACTTGGTGGAGGGAACCTTTTCATGTTTAGATCTGGGAACTGCAACAAGAAATATAGCAACTGGAAATTCTGGAAAGAACTTGGACTATCCAATGTTGTGGCCATTATGATGGCCGAATTGATGGGCATACTCTTGGCAGTAACCTGGATAAAGGATGTACACCCAGCTATGACAGCTATCCTATCTGACTCTTTATCACATATAATGGCAATTAGAAAGGGAGTGTTTGAAAGCACGAATAACTCAATCAATGAGTATGTATACTTAACTACAGAGATAGTGTAGTTAAGTATACATATAATAATAGCACATGTCAGGATACTGGGCAATGACATGGAGGATAAAGCAGGGAAAAAAGCCTTAAAAATGCTGATATAAAAATCCCTCTGAGTAAATGGGACTTTTAAAGTTTAGTTAAGATGGAATTTAAGAAACAATGGCAAGAACTATGGATGAAGGAGAAAACAGGAAGAATGCGATAAGAATAAGATGTGTCCTAAATTTGAGGATAATGGGTATTCTTAATAGCTTCAAGAGAAGTGAAATAACTATATTTAAAGTGCTAAGAGATCATCGTAACCTCAATGGTAATTTATATTTACTCAACAAGCACAAAATGGGTTGTGTGACACATTGAAAGTTGAAGAAACAGATGAGCATCTGCTGTGGCAATGCAGGGAGAATTACTCAGATTCTTTAAAAAGAACTGAGATGTCTCAAGGTGGAAGAATACAGTCTGAAAGGATTGGTCAGAGTACCAGGAAAGTGGAGTATCATTAAAAAGACATTACTTCACTTTTTTTGCTTATGCAAAAACTGAAGTAGGTGACAGTCGTAACCTCAAATGCTGAGATTGCTGCACTATAAAGTGACAGGAAAGGAGAGAAAGAAAGAAAGGGGCTGCATGGGAAGGAGGGAGGTTTTCAGGAGCAAGAAGGAAGCCTATGGGGAGAGTAGGTACTGACATCCTGTCCTGGAGTAAGGGTTCTGATGTGAGGCTAGGAGGGGTGAAGTGGCTAAGAGGAGCTGAGTAAGCTCCAGTGGTAAACCCTGAAGTAGGAAAGAGAAGATAAGGACGCTTGGTTAGAAGGAGCCCATGGAAACAACAACAACATGGATAGGGACGGTGGACCTGGATTGCTGGCTATAGGTTCCTTGGGGCTGAAACCTGGTATAGGAGGCAGGCCTGGGTTTCCTTGCCAGCCACTGGTATAGTGGCCCAGAGCCCAAGCACAGGGTTAGGTTGACCTAATTACATTGCACAGGGCTTGAAACTTTTCACAGCCCAGAGCAAAGTAGCTAGGTCCACCTAAGTTTTAGATGTAGACCAGGCTGAGTTTACCAGGTCAGGACAAGGTGAAAAGTGCCTGGTCCAGTAAAGGGATCTAAGGCTGCAAGCTGGGTCCTGCAAATAGAACAGTGAAAGCTGATTATCCTAGCTCATGCCTCCTGCTCATAGAGGCACATGAATGATGATGATAGCAGCAGATGGGGGAGGCTGGTCAAAACTAATAAGCAGCAGCTAAATATTTTCCTATTGATATGCAAAGAGCACAAATATCCAGGCTTTCAGCAAATTACTAATTATATCTGCCCACCATCCCTAGTTAATAGAAATATCACTCCCCAAGATCAGATGGATTCTGTTAGTGCTTACTACATTTTTTAGCCCACAGAACAACTAGGAAGAGTGTATTTAATTGGCATTTACTGCACCACAGTTCAATGATTTTGTCATTAGCCTTTATCCTCACCATCTTCATTCTTATTTATTTTCCCATATGTTCTTAATAATAGCTGAGCAAATTTCAATATTTTGGAAGAGTTAATGGTGTTTCTGTTCAGTTTGTTCCATAACTTATCAATGTAACAACTTAGATCTTGATACAGAGTATGTCTTGGCTACTGGGCATGTATAGGGGGAGCAAATTATAAATTGAAGGTAAGGGGAACTCTATATCCTGGTGGGCTTCCACTATACAGTCCTCACTCTTCCAAGGCTCTGGAGAGCTTCCATACTTTCCTTCCTTCTCCTTCCCCTTAGCAGCTGTGTGGTGCCCTCTTTCCTGGCAACAAGGAGTTCTTCCCTCTTGTGTTGACCCACTGGCTTGTTTTATCTCTAGTGATCACTATATAGTACAGTCCAAAGGTATACTTTGAAGCAAACTTTTGATAAAATCAGAAATTTTCTACTTAGTTGTCTTTTATTTTAAGTGGGAGAAGAATGGAATTAGTCTAGCCATATTGTTTATGGGTCACTTAGAAATAATAGAGCAGCATGAGTCTGTGTGTTTTCATTATATTCCAGGGACCAGATGCTCAGCTGGTATAAACCCAGTGGTAGCTCCACTAACATACATTACATGCCAGCTCCTCATCTGTTTCTTCCATTTTAGGTTAGGATGTGTTTTCTTATGCTGCTGCAAAGGAAGGTGATTGCAAAGCTTGACAGCAAGGTGGGTGGGTATCTTTGGTAAAGCCTTTTAGGTGTACTGCATGTACTACATGATCATTTTTAGACACAGATGCATCTAGGTCATGATATGCATATTATAATTTAGTCACTCTTGTTTTGTCCTCCTCTAAATGAATGTGCAGTTGCTTTTGTTTGAACATTCAATTTCCAACCATTCAGCAGCAAACTGTTGCATGAAATGAAATGAAAGAGCAAGGACAACCACGTGACCGAGGAGCAACATTATCTGTTTACATGTACAGTTCCATTGTTTATAATGGCCATCTTTTGTGTGTCCAGCTATTTTCTCATGCAATTTTGATTTATTTAAGGACTAATACTTCATTATCCATCTTTTCTAAATAAAAAGGAGGGATAAAATTGAAAATTTCATTGTGTGGTATGGAAAGAAGATGAAAGAAGAAAGCATTTTTGCTCGGCTAAGCGGTATATACAGGCAAGGTTTGCTTTCTGACTCTTTCAGAGGTGTGGGTCTAACCATATATGGAATGATTTCTGCAAATTACAAGGAGATTTGGAGAAAACTGTTTAGATTTCATACCAACACCTCTGTTTCAGCTTCCATTAAAACAGATTTTCATTTTCTATGGCTTTTAATTTGGCTTGCAAATATCATGGTTTCTTTGAATGATAAGTAAAAAGAGCATTCTCCTGCCAGGCAGAGGCCATTTATATAGTGTACATAAACATGCGAGAAAATTATTTGTATGTTCATGAGCAAGGGATTGTTAACTTGCATAGGCAAAGTTTTCCCTGATTTTCAGTCAAGTTAGTTTACATCCCAGTATCAGTTAGGCACTCAGTTACATAGGAAAATAAGTCAAATGGCAGTTGAGCATCTCTTTGTGCCTTTAAAAGTCTCTCCCTAAGACCATGTCTACATGCCAACTTACTTTGCAGCAAGGCAGGGTGTGAATCTACAATGCACCAGCTAGCTGTCTAGTAACATCTCATGTGCACACTCCTACTGCATTGAAAGTCTTGGAGTCCAGTAGATGCATGTATTACTCTCATGAATAGATGTATATTTATTTGTACATGCAATTGGGTCGGCAACTGCACCACATTTCAAACTTAAATGTATTCTTGAAAACAGCCCAGGAACGTCTATCCTATGATGAGTGGTCTTTAAGCATTTCTCATTACAACAGGGGTTTCGTTGAACTTTTCCTTAATTGGAGTCTGTCTTTTTTTTTTTAAATATTAATATAGTATTCTGTATTCAAAAAAGGCAGTCCTCCATTGATTCAGCACTCTTTACTTCATAGTCAATGTTCCCAGTGACTTGAATGAGAGTTTTGCTGAGTATATTAAATAGGGTTCAGTGTCCTACCCTCTCTCAGCAGAATTAGCTCAACAGGAAAATATTAGCTAATGCTTCTTTGTGATCCTTTATTTCATTTCTGACTTATGAAATTGCAATAAAAATTGAATTGAGTTTGTTACTCTACATGAAGATAGATCAAACATTTTCTACTTAATGAAAAAAGAAATGCTGAAGTACTTACCTCCTGCATGCGCTTATAAATATTTCTTTAAATCAATGCTCTCAAACACACTGTGAAATAAAACCAGGCAGTCA
Source organism: Mauremys mutica (assembly GCF_020497125.1). Lineage (NCBI taxonomy): Eukaryota > Metazoa > Chordata > Testudines > Geoemydidae > Mauremys > Mauremys mutica. Next base: position 83,783,586 of record NC_059078.1, read on the forward strand.
GATCAGAGTAATAAACTGATAAGTTGTCTAAGATGTGTTACAATTAGTAAAATTTGTAAGCAGGAGCGCCACCAGCTTTTTTGGCGCCCTAGGCGGCGGAAGGTCCTGCCCCCGAAATACTGCCGATGACTGGGGTGGTTGAAGATCCGGCCGCCGCGATCGACGCCCCCCAAATGTTAGTGCCCTAGGCGACTGCCTAGGTCGCCTAATGGGTTGCGCCGACCCTGCTTGTGAGTCCTGTGATAAGGTAGTTGGTCAGCTGAATATCTAATCAGTCAATCACCTAGCGGAACTAGGGTGACCATATTTCCCAAAGGGAAGAGGAGATAATGTGCAGGGCTGGCCTGAGCTGCTTGACTGAGCCCTGCGCGTGAAGCTAGCCTGTTCCCTTCCCACGCCCCTCACATGAGTCTGATCTGTGCCCCTCTCGCCCACGCACGGTGGTGATCCGAGTCGCTGGCCTGAGCCCTGCATCCTCTACATTCAGGGCTCCCATCCAAGCCCAGCCTGCTCCCCATGTGGGGATGGCATCGCTGCTCACCCAAGCCCGGCCTGGCCTGGCCTGGCCTGCTCATGCAGTTAGTGTTGCCTGAGCCCTTCCTCCCCGCACGTGGCTGACATCGCTGCTCACCAGAACCCTGCCTCCCACCCTGTGTGGCTGACATCGCTGCTCACTAGAGCCCTGTTTCTCTCCCCACACCGCACACACACACACTCCTCCACGTTCCCCCAGTTGGCAAGAGCAAATGAGACAGTCAAGATGGCTGGGACAGGGCTTCCAAAAGGGACTGTCCCAGCCAAAATTGGACATATGGTCATCCTAAGCAGAAAAGAAAAGATTTGAGTGTCATAAATATGCAACAAAAGTTAACTACAATACTTGGAATTATTAGGCTTTCTGATACACCTTCTATGTACTTCTCCCACTGCAGCAAATTCCTGTATATTCAAGGTCTAAGGTGGCACAGATCTTTGTATGTGAGAGAGTGGGAGTTCACAATGTCATCTTTATTTAAAGAATGTTGTTAGGTTGGGAAAGGTGGTGACATTCTTATTCTAAATTCTTTTCTGGGGTGGTTTGTTTGTTTTCCACACCATAATTTACTTCCATTTTGGAGCTTTCATCAGCTGGCCAGGGCACTAAACACACTCTTGGTCTATTACTGTGCTTCAAATCCAGAGTATCCCCACTGACTACGGAAACGTTATTCCAAATTTACACCAAAGTGACAGAGGTCAGAATCTGGCCCAGTAACCATGCATTTTTGATTAGCTGATGTCACCATTGATGAATGGTGAAGAAATGGTGTATTGTTCTCTTCCTCTGGAACTGGTGGAGTGATAGCAGTGTTCATTCCCTAAAACTCCCCAAGCCTCTTTTCCTTTTACAGCAAATTCCTTTGTAGGAAAGGTAAATTTTTTCCCCAGAATTAATTTCACTACGTGTTCTGTTTTTGGTGTCTCATTATACCTACTCATGGAATTTCTTTTATGGTATCTCAGTTTACCTGACTGATAAACTAAAGGGATTTTTCACCCAGTTGTTGTTAAAAACATCCGTTGCAATAAGCATTTCCTAATGAGTTAAAAATACTTCAATGGGTCATTATTTCATAAATCACAGAAAACACATGAATAACAAATATTCCCTATCAGTCACAGAACAGAAGTTTGATTATAAGATCCTCTTATCAATTACCCAGTTTTGTTTACTCTTATACACTTCTGTAGTGACTGACACCCTTATTCAAGAAGGGACTCCTGGATACTAATATCTTGGACGAGGTTATGAGAATTAGAAGATTGTACACATTCTTTCATTTGATCACACACTAGCTCAGTTTAAGGACAAACACTATGAGGTTTTACAATCCAGACACACTTGTGGCAAATACAGGAAGGAAGGATTTGGGGAGTATAGTCTATGTACCAATAATTATGAGAGTTTAACATACACAAACCAGAAAAGATTAATACTAACTAACATTTCTTTCACATATCCAAAATGTTCCATAAAATCCAGTATCTTGCTAACCATTTGGCCTATGTCCAGTTCTTCTTGAAATCTCTTTACTGGCTTCCTCTCAGGCTTGACTTCATATCAGATGTATGCTCCTTGTCCTCATCTTCAGGGTCCTACACAGCTTTGCTCCTGCCTCTCTCTGCTATCATCTCCTTTCCTCCACATATCACCCTCTTCACTACACTCAAGCAGCTCTTTTTGTGTCCTCACCTGGGAGCTGACTCATGATTTACCAACATTCACCATTCTATCATTTTGCTTCTTTGTTACATCCCTTCCTCTAGCTTTTATGTCTAGATTTAGATTGTAAGCACTTTGAGGGGGGGGGGGGATTTGTCTTCTTATTCATCTGTAAAATACAAGCAGACTTTCACACTGGTGCTATATAAATATTCAGTAATTATACAGCTCCTTTCATCTAAGGGTCTCAAAGTGCTTTATATAAAGCTTAATGTCTTCAGCCTCACAACATCCTGAGGGCTGGTAGGTATTTTTATCATATCCCCCCCCCCCCCCAAAAAAAAGTTTGTTGATAAGGAAACCCCACCATAGAGGCCTGGCTTCTGGTCCCCTCTCCTCCCAGCAGATCCACAGGGATTATTATTTCTAAATTTTTAAAGGCTTTTTTGGGGGAATCAATTTTTTTTATCAAATGGATTTTGGATCAACATGATCTGCATTCACTATATTTACAGAACTGTCCAGAAAAAGAAAGCAAAGCCTTGTGGTTATTTTGGGAACCAAGTATTCCTAGGTCTGCCACAGGATTAGCATATGATTTTGTGAAAGTCATTTCACTGCATTGACCGTTGGTTCCCAGCTTTAAAGAGGACTAAAAATACCTACCAGCCCTCAGGATGTTGTGAGGCTGAAGACATTAAGCTTTATATAAAGCACTTTGAGACCCTTAGATGAAAGGAGCTGTATAATTACTGAATATTTATATAGCACCAGTGTGAAAGTCTGCTTGTATTTTACAGATGAATAAGAAGACAAATCCCCCCCCTCAAAGTGCTTACAATCTAAATCTAGACATAAAAGCTAGAGGAAGGGATGTAACAAAGAAGCAAAATGATAGAATGGTGAATGTTGGTAAATCATGAGTCAGCTCCCAGGTGAGGACACAAAAAGAGCTGCTTGAGTGTAGTGAAGAGGGTGATATGGGGAGGAAAGGAGATGATAGCAGAGAGAGGCAGGAGCAAAGCTGTGTAGGACCCTGAAGATGAGGACAAGGAGCATACATCTGATATGAAGTCAAGCCTGAGAGGAAGCCAGTAAAGAGATTTCAAGAAGAACTGGACATAGGCCAAATGGTTAGCAAGATACTGGATTTTATGGAACATTTTGGATATGTGAAAGAAATGAACTGAAAGTCCATCAGGTCAAAGAGAAGGGGGGTTGCAGTACTATAGGTGAGAAGGGGAGACTTAAATTCTGGACAACTGTCTGGTTGTGTGAACGGGTGAATTTTGCCAATGGTCTAGAGTAAGGAAGCATGAGACATCAAGGAGAGGTGGGTGCTCTCTCCCCTTTGTGCCACTGAAAAGAATATCTAAATATACAGCCAAAATAGATGAAAAAAATATTTTGAATAATACACTTATATGATGTTCCTGATGACACAGTGGAACCAATATTCAAAATGAAAGATTCTGCAGAGTCACGGATGTACTGTTTTTAGTGATATACATCAACTTTGCTGAATGCTACAAAACATCTAGTTTGGCATTTTCTGTTTCCAGTCTACTAAATGCTGCCAGTTATAAGAACTGGAAATATGAGTACTGTATCCTCTTGAGAACTGATATGCAGAAATATGTAAATATGGAGTTCAGGATCATTAACGCCTTAGAATAGTTGTACTTTGAATATGTAATATTTCAGAATTCTCTGAAGCAGAGATGTTGTGGTAATTGAGATACAGGAAAACAATTTATTCTACTAGCATAGTCAGTTAAGGACACAAACTGTTCATACACGTTATGCATTTTAAACCCTCTTATTTTAAAAAAGATTTAGCTATCATAATCATCCTACTTCTCTTTACTAATTTTTGTTGCTTCATTAGCTTTCTGAGAGTTTTTTTTATGCTCACTGAGCCTTTTCCTTCATCTTACACCTGCCTTGTCATGTCAGTTTGTTCATTTTCATTTTTTTAGAGGGGGAGGGGCTCTTTTTCATCATGTGTTTTCTTAACTGGATGAATGTCTATGGTTTGAATTGCAAGATAAAAAAGGATTGTGTCTGTCTTCTGAAATAATTAAGTCACATCCACTTCTCGTTGGGGGGATTTCACTGAATTAATTACAAATTATTCATATTGCAAAATCTCTTTGCTGGTATATTTCTAATTGTTTTAAAATTGCAATCATCAAAAAATGCTTGGCCAGTAAAAGGGCATTTGCTTACAGTCCTGATCATGAAGTAGTTGTCTATCTGGCTTTGACACTGAAGCTCTGGGCCATACAGAAAACAGACATGTAATCGATGAAATCCTGGTTTCATTGAAGTTAATGGGAATTTCATCTGTAGAATTTGCCTTCAGTTAATCATGTGACACAAGTATCATATTTTATATTCCATAACCCAATGCAATTATTAAAAAAGTGCTCCTATAGTAGAAGAAATGTAACAAAAATATCTGTGTGTGTGTGTAATAATCTATGCTCCAAAACTATGTTTATATACTATATGTACACTATGGATAGAATTTTCAAAAGCCCTAATTTCCTTAAGACCCTTTGAAAACCCCACACAATATAGCTATGAGATAGTAGTGAACAATTACTGTAAGTGCATTAGGGTAGGGGTTCTCAAACTTTTTTTTTCGCGGACCACTTGAAAATTGCCAAGGGTCTTGGTGGACCACTTAATGATCTTTCCAAATGTTGTTTGTACTGTTAGCTAACTATTGTAAAGCGCTCTGGATAAAAGTGCTATATAAAAAAACCTTAATAATAATTAACTTTTTTGTTCTACAAATAAAAGTGCACAACTCATTTTAATATTAGTAGTCGTACTTTTCTAATATGATGGAGGTGCCCTCTGTCCCCTGCCATGGCAGCCACCAAGCTGGGCTGGGAAGGAGGGGTTCTCTCCCTCTCTCCCACTCTGCAGCTGACAAGCTGAAGCTGGGAAGGAGGGGCTCTCTCCATTGCCACAGCAACCACAGAACTGAGGCTGGGAAGGAGGGCCGTCTCTCCCTGGCAGCCACAGCCCTGGAGCCGGGGAAAGTCACCTCTTTCTCTGGCCTCCGCAGCCCTGCAAGTCCCAAATTCTCCTCACCCCCTCTTCTCACTGCATTTCTCCCTCCCACCTATTCCCCCCAAGGCCACTACCTAAGCTTACATGTGCGTCTTCTCCAGGGTCCAGGCACCTAAATAATGGAGCCATGCCTGCGTGGCTCCACTAATTATGTATGTGGCCCTTCATTCTCTTGTGCGCAGCCGCCCAGGTGTGCACCTTAAAGGAAACTATCTGTGAACCACCTGAATGGAGCTTGCAGACCACTGGTGTTCCCCGGACCATAGTTTGAGAACCTCTGCATTAGGGGATTTCTGTTATTTCCTCTGAAGCATCTAGGAATAATTGGTCTGTTTCGCTGTTGGAATTTAGATGTTCCTCTAAGTATCTGTGCTTTACTGAATCAACACACCTCTGCTTTCAAGAAAATAATCTTGTTTCTCACAAGATGTTTTTCACTTACGATCTGTGATTCAGTTAATCATCAGAATGATTTAAATTCTACAAATTATAAAAATGTTATTGAAAAGTTTTGTTTTCATAAATTACTCTACTGGTGGCAACTACACTTAATTACTTGTGTATGGTCCTTATTTAAGAAAGTACTTAAACACATGCCTAGCTTTAAGCATGTGAATGGTGGCATTGACTTTAACAGAACTCCTTTTACTTCACTTGGAGCTATGCCAGATAATGCAACGGTGAAAATTAGGTCAGAATTTACCTGATAGGGTATAAATAGCCCTGCTACATGCATAAAAAAGGCTATTACTCAGCAGAACCAATATAATAATAGAAAGCCTTTCAAAGAGACTTTTTTTTCCATTCTCTAACTATGTAATTTAAATATTATAAAAGGATACTATAAATTGAGTAAGGCACAAAACTAAACTAACCTTAAATTTGTTACGATAAATGGGGAAAGTCATGTGGAATCGAAGGATTCTAATTCTGTTGTTTTGGAGTTAAATGTCATGCGAGTGCTGACAAGAAACTGCTTGGGTTTAGAGCAGAGTTGCATCTGAAGAACCAAAAACCTCCTAAAACAAACTCTTTTTTTTAATATGTTATTGTTTTGGTTTGGTTTTTTTTGGGGGGGGGGGAGCAGGGACTGTCTTTTTGTTGTGTGTACAGCCCCTAGTAGAATGGGGCCCTAATTGAAGCTTCTAGATATGATCACTATTAAATAATAATTGTGGATTTTTACTTACAATTCAGAAGATTCCTTTCAGAGTAAATAGATGGAAAGTGTATTTGAGGAGAGTTTCTCTTATTAAAAAAAAAAAAAGTAAAACTTTGGAGGGAAATCCTAAATTGCAGTAAGCTTCCGCATAATACTACCACACAGCTGAAAAAAAGGCTTTTAAATGCTGCTTTTTCTACTTTTACAACATCCAGAAGTCTAGTTTAGTAGGAGCAGATGGCTAAAATCTAGCAGCATCAATTAGATCTAGCTGTAATATATGAGTCAAGAGCGTAACACTGTTACAAAAAAACCAAACAGCATTTTCGGATGTATTAGCAGGAGTATTGTAAGCAAGACACGAGAAGTAATTCTTCCACTCTACTTCACACTGATTAGGCCACAACTGGAGTATTGTGTCCAGTTCTAGGCGCCACATTTCAGGAAAGATGTGGACAAATTGGAGAAAGTCCAGAGAAGAGCAACAAAAATGAGTCAAGGTCGAGAAAACATGATCTATGAGGGAAGACTGAAAAAATTGGGTTTGTTTAGTCTGGAGAAGAGAAGACTGAGAGAGGACATAACAGTTTTCAAGTACAAAAAAGGTTGTTACAAAGAGGAGGGAGAACACTTGTTCTTCTTAACCTCTGAGGATAGGACAAGAAGCAATGGGCTTAAATTGCAGCAAGGGCGGTTTAGGTTGGACATTAGGAAAAACTTCTTGTCAGAGTAGTTAAACTCTGGAATAAATTGCCTAGGGAGGTTGTGGAATCTCCATCATTGGGGATTTTTAAGAGCAGGTTAGACAAACACCTGTCAGGGATGGTCTAGATAATACTTAGTCCTGCCATGAGTGCAGGGGACTGGACTAGAAGATCTCACGAGGTCCCTTCCAGTTCTATGATTCTATGATATTAGTGATAGGTTTAGTAATCTGGTTCTATGTTAGGCTCCTTCCTGTCACTCTGCAGCTGGAGCGGATGGTTTGGAGGCTTGATCATCAGGTCTGAAATATCTGAGGCAGTGTTACCTTGTTCCTCAGGTTTTATATCAGTGTTATATAAAACACAATTTGTGTCTGATTTGTGGTGTTACTCCACCTTCTGTACTGTTGAAGTTTATTGTGGATTAGAATATACATTGTGAAACTGTATTTTAAAATGATTTGGACCACATGGAAGGTAGAGTTTTCCATCTGTTGCTCAGCTCCCCAGGACTGCAGGCTTTTAACGAGCTGGGTCAAGCTGACACCTACCTGAGTTAAATTCTCCATGACTTGGGGAAGGGACTTTACTTCCCCAGTTTCATAGCATTGATTATACTGCATTCAATACCCAATAATAACAACAGTAAGTCTGCCTTTAATGAACTGGAAACCCTCATATTTTTGGAGTCAATTGTAAAAGACCATAGGGATATAGCCAATATGGAATAGTTTTGATTGGACTTTGACTTTTGGGTAAGTCCAGATAATCAGAAAGGATTTGGGGCACTTTTTTGACCAAAGCCAAACAAAGCCACAGTGAAGAAGATATTTACTTTATGCCCTTAAAAATAGGGTTTAAAGTGGAACTTGAGTGATGCATAGCTCTTGTGCTGGCCCTTTTCACAGGAGGTGTGTTTCTTCCTAACATGATTTAAAAAGCCAAGCCCTCTATTTGACTTGGTTGCTTGGTGTGTTTATAGTAATATGTAAAACACACATGGATTTATCACTGTCACAAAATTCAAATATATATACATGAGAGAGAACAACTGAAAAACATTGTCTTTTTAAAGCCTGTCTTAAAGTTGTTGTTTTTAATTCAGGTATTTTAACTAAGGCTTAGAGATAAAAGGAGGACATGGTATGGGAATCACATTAAAATGTATCACAGCAATGAGACATTTGATAAGCAGTCAATAACTCCTTGAATCGCAGCATTTAACTTGCAGCCTGAGTTAACACTGATTCAACCTGAAATACCTAGGATTTTATACATAGTACACCATTGTAGTTCAGGTTGCAGAACATGCCACTGAACTTACTTTAGGAACATAGTTATGCTACATTCAATTGGCTTCCTGTTCTCCTCTGGGCCTACTTTAAGGTCCTAGTCCTGATATGTAAGTCTTTCAGTGAAAAGAGACTAGATTATTTCAAATACCACCTCTTTATTTGCAACTCTTAGAATATCAGGGTTGGAAGGGACCTCAAGAGATCATCTAGTCTAACCCCCTGGTCAAAACAGGACCAATCCCCAGACAGATCTTTGCCCCAGATCCCTAAATGGCCCCCTCAAAGATTGAACTCACAACCCTGGGTTTAGCAGGCTAATGCTCAAACCACTGAGCTATCCCTCCCTTCCTGATGAGCTAGCTAGTTTTCTATCTACCTTATAGTCCATTCATCCAGCCCATGCTTCTTTAACTTGCTGGGAGCAAGTAAGCAGGAAGTAATTTTGGGGAGTTGCAGGAAGCAAGTTCCTGGTGTAAAGTCTTTGAATGTGGAACATCTTCTTGAGTGAAATCACCAGGAGCCCAAATCAGATCAATTTCAGTACTCATAGGGTACATTTATACTTACCGCGCGGGTCGATGCGGCGAGTTCGACTTCTCGGAGTTCGAACTATCGCGTCTGATCTGGACGCGATAGTTCGAACTCCGGAAGCGCCGCGGTCGACTCCGGTACTCCACCACTGCAAACGGCGGTGGCGGAGTCGACCTTGGAGCCGCGGAGTTCGACCCCGCCGCGTCTGGACGGGTAAGTCATTCGAACTAGGGTAGTTCGAATTCAGCTATGTTATTCACGTAGCTGAATTCGCGTACCCTAGTTCGACCCCGGGGCTGTGTGTAGACCAGGGCATAGCAACTCCTACCCCCCCCCCCTTTATTTCCCAGAAGCCTTCCCACAAATACAGACACTGCCGAACAAAGAGCAAGGAACAGAAAGGTTCTTTTTAAGGGGGAAAAAAAAAACAAAAATCATTCCATGTTTAAACAGTTAATCAAAGGAAGGGAAAGAGCAGGGCACACTAAGTCTTGAAGCTTTTATGCAAATACTAGTCTCTGCAATTCAGGGCCTAAATGCATCAGTGATGAGCACCCTATAATGTGAAAGAGAGACAGCTAGATTAGACAGATGAAATAAATTATTCAAATTAGGTTTAATGACAGATTCAAAACAGAATGAAAACTATTCTTTATTATAATTCTGTTAGTGTGTGTGTGTGAAAGGAAGGTTGTTAAGCATAGAGATCAATGGCAGCTTTATACAGCCACCCTTATGTTGAGAACCTCTTTAGTCTGAAAGTAGTCACACTGAATTCAATGATAGTCCACTTAGAATGAGATGTTACTCTGTGAAGATTGACAGAATCTGGCCTATAGTGAACTGGATGTACTGTTAGTATGGTAAGCAGCACATTTTCACAGAGAGTGTGTATTTTCATAAGATGAACATGAGGACACAGAAGCAAAAAAGCAAATTAATTTCCTAAAACCTCATCTCCATTTGAAGCAACTGAAATGGTACTATGGGAAATTCATAGATTCTCCAGCTAGAAGGAGCCATTGTGATTATCTAATTTGACTTTGTGTATAACACAGGCCAAAGAACTTCTCCAAATAACTCCTAGAGCAGGTATTTTAGAAAAAAACATCCAATCTTGATTTAATAATTGTTAGTTAGGAACAATCCACCTAGACCCTTTGTAAATTGTTCCATGCCTGCTACGTGCTCCCAACTCAGTCAGCGCTGAGACCTCGTGTTGGGAGGGCAGAGTGTACATCCTGGCAGGAACCAGGAAGTTCTCCGAACTTGTAGTTCCTGTGGCTGCTGTTGAGGTACACTGGACCTTGAGCTACACAACGATTAATTACTTTTGCTGTTAAGAACGTATGCCTTATTTCTAGTCTCAGTATGACTAGCTTCAACTTCCACCCATTGGACTGTGTTATACCTTGGTCTGCTGCATTGAAGAGCTCATTATTTAATATTTGTTCCCCATGTAAGTACTGGCAGACTGTAATCAATTTACCCCTTAACCTTCTTTTTGTTAAGCTAAAGAGATTGAGTTTGAGTTTTTTAATCTAAATGTCATGCAATAACAAGTCAAATGCTTTACAGAAGTCTAAGTTCATTACATCAACACTATTACCTTTATCAATCAATAATCACTAATTTTCAGAAAATCAGTAATTTTCACTAGACCAATTTTTACTAGTATTGCCTCTGTTTTTCCAGGAACCACAACATTGTATCTTTTCAACTCTCAGCCTTGCAAAACTTAGTACCCAACCTCATTTAGGGCTAGTACATTCCAGGTGACAAGTCTGGTGGATTTTCTTAAATCAGTCATGGATCCCATAGATATTGTAGAGCTTGGCCTAAAGTGTGGTCCATGTATTATCGGATGCCCCTTGATTCACTCTGGCTTCTTGGAACGGGGAGATGCAGAGTGGTAATTTTGTTTGGGGACTGTGATCAATGGGGAAAGGAAGGGTCTCCTGCCTAGTGGTTGTTGCCTTTGGCAGCAGTCTCCTCTGATGAGTGCAGTTCAGGGGGACGGCCGCTCTGCCTAGTGAGTGCAATCCTCGGGGTGGCAACTCATCCTAGGGAATACGGTACAGAGTGGAGAGGGGAATCTGGGCCCTCCCACTCCACTGGGTTCTGATCCAGGACCGTGGGAGGCTGGTTCAGCTGCTCACCAGTCTACGTGTGGTGTCAGCCTCAAGTTAGCTTCCCTGGGCCAATTCCTACCTCTGTCTGCGCCAGCTCCAGCCACCGCCGATCTGTGGGGAACATAACCATCTGGGCTTCCAGCCTTAGCCTCGGTCACTGGATGCTGTGGCTCCTCTGCTCCCCAGCTTGATGTGGTCACAACTCCAGTCCTCCTCTGAAGCTCCCAGGGCACGTCCTCCTCCCTGGCTTGCCAGCCCCTGACTGAGCCGTCTGGCTTTTAAACCTTGCCTCTAACTTGAGCATGCTCAGCAAGGGCAGAGGGTCGGAGCCTCCTTAGCTCAGACCGTCTCCTTAACCCTCCCCCCCATCCAGTGAGGGGTTTATACACCTAATCACAGGGACACAACCGCCTTCCCAGAATTCCTTTTGCATGAAGCAGGTGGTTGAAGCCATAGTTCATCCTCCTTCACCAAGATTTTCCCTTCTCCAGAAGTCCACTGGTGGCCTTCGTGTGTAAACCTGAGGAGGGGCCCTTCTCAGATGCTACCAGATGGAGCCAGCCAGAACCGATGCTTGGGCTGGGAGGTGTGACCACACTCTGACATAGTGCAGCAAATACAACTGTCCTACTCACTATCAGAAGCAGATCTACGACAATAGTGTCACACACAGATATTAAAGATTTTAGTTTTAATTTTTTTTCAGAATGAGAGACAAATGTGTCAGTGCATTTTAGCTTATGTTTGATTGAATTGAAAAGTACTGCTAATTCCCCAATGGGAACTGATCTTTGCATGGCAAAAAATGAAACTTCTGCATCCTAGTGGGAGCAATAGCAAGTCAAATGGAAAATTGCTTTGACAAGTTTTTGACGGCTAAACCTTACACATATGAAGAGATGCTCAAAGTCAACTAGAAGAGTTCAGAGTGGGAGAAAAGCATGCAATATAAGTGTTCCATTATTGTGATGGGGAGGGCAAACCCCACACCAAATCAGGTCAGGAAAGGAATATTAGTCTATCCTGCAGACAGGTGTTGGTGCTTGTTTTGTAATACCCCCCCCATCAATATTGAGTCTGGATGGCTGGCTCTCTAGCTAGAAGGAATAATAGAGTAGGCTGGCTATGGGGGGAGTTGCACCAACATGGAGCTAATGGGTTTGTAACAGAAAGTATCTGTGGGGATGGATGGAGCAGTACTGAACTAAGAACCCTGGCATCAGCCAAGCCTGATGAGAAGGATGGACTGGATTTTATGTTTTAGTGTTTGTTGTTTAATTAAGCCAAACCTAGGAAGAAGATGTGTTTTGATTCTACCTAGGGCTCTAACTGTGTCTTACAGTGAATAAGAGAGTCTCTTGCTCACAGTTAACAAACAATGTGTTTTCCCTGTTCCGTTCAATTAGAGAAAAAGAGAATGCATTGTAGACCTAGCCATAGGGTCAGCTACTCTGGATGGACTGGAAACACTGTGCCTTTGGATTCACAGAGATTCACATATCTGTACCAAGAGAAAGAGAGATGTCTTCAGGCACCCCATCTTCTCACATTTAAAGAGACCAATGAACTGTATTAACCACATCTCTGAGTCATCGGTTTCCTTTTCGGATAAGTATAAAAGGAATGTCAGGTAGAACTTCAGCTTGAGATCAGTGTGAAATGAAAAAATCTTTTATTAGACAGTTTGATTTCTGTAGTGTCTTACATACTCAAAGTATCAAAAAAGGGTTTCACAAAGCAATACACCAAATGCAGGTACGTAGTGGATTTGCAGGCCAAAGAGGAAGCCATTTTATACTCAACAATATCTCCCTTGAAGCCCTTTGGCTTTTTACTGAATTCATGAAACAAGACAAAGAAAATTTCCTAGTAAACGGTGATCATTATGTCCTGCAACTGGAAATTATTATAAGGACTTGTACTTTTACAAAATCTTGTGGAATAAATAATTTGCAAAGTGAATGCGGATTTTAGAAATTTGGAAATAAATTGTCTATGACCAAAACAAAAAAACACAAAAGGGAAATGAAAAAACACTAAGATTTTCCTGCAAAATAAAGTCTAGGAAATCCACAAGGCTTCACCAACAAATGATATTTCAGCTCTGGCTTTAAGATCCACACTAGCTATGACACATACCTTACAGTTTCAGGAAATGAAAAACTTCAGTGTACATAGACTCTAGTATGTAATGTTCTCACAATAAAATAATAGTGTTATGCAGGCCTTCATTGTCCTACAGTGATCTCTTAGGGGATGTACAGTTTTAATACCTACTTCTTATGGACTCTTTTGTGCCTGGTAGGCACGTTCCAGAATAAGGGGTTTGGCCTCAAGATATCTTCTGGAGTCACAGGGCACACACTGGACACACAGCTGCTGCTATATACCTCTACAGGTTGTAGCTCGGCTGGTTAGTGTGGGCAGAGCCAAGGTCAACTTCTTCCGCTTTGCTCCCATTTTGCATGTAATCTGCAACCACGACAGACGAGACAGAGTAGTCCCAGCATAGCATTGAATGCAGGGACTGGAATTCTGACTGGTTCATACCTGGAACACATAAGGGTGAGAGATCCCTTGCTTCTTTATCCCCCATTGCACACCCATGTATGGGACAGGAAGAATCTGTTTCTATTTTAGGCCTAATCCAGTTGTCTTTACTTAGTCAAAACTCCCATTGACTTAAGTGGGTTTTTTGCCTCCTTAAGGACTACAAGGGAAGAGCCCTGTGTTTGTTTACTATTGGTGTTGCATATATTTTGGTCATTACTTGTTGTTTATTTGAAGGCTAACATTTATATTGACCTAGAAAATTTCCTGTCATCCTCTTGCTATAAATTTCAGTTTGGTGATGACTTTTCTTGGTGTGCTAAATATGTTGTACTTTAAATATTAACATAGTGGCTGGGAGAACTGTAAATTCTATTTCATAGGTGGGTGGAGCTTATTTTACTGCTAAAGGTCTTAGCAATTTGTTGGCCATGCTTTAAAGTTATTGAAAGAAAAAACATTTAACTGCCCCCCGCCCCTCATCTTTAAAGCTAAGCAAACTCCTCCTTCAGGATATGCTAATTTTAGCCTTTTTTTGCTGTAACTGTCACAAAAACTTTTATGCTTAAAATGTGTGTGAAAATGGAAATATGGATTTTTAAAAGCCTCACCTATTTCTGAAATGGCTGAATGAAATCTTGAATTTTCCAAGGGATGGGAGGGGGATTACCTTTTGGGACTGCATGGTTGCATGCATCGAATATTTCAGCACAAAAGAAAAAACTTTCAGAAAGTCAGGAACACCTGGAAACTGGGAATTATAATGGAAACCATTTTAAAGCATTATTTACAGCTTTTGCTGAGAATGTAAGCTATTATACACACTCATATATTTATACATGTATAACATGTATATTTATACATATATATTTATGTGTGTGTGTGTGTGTGTATATCTATATATAAATAGATATACACACACATTCATACACTCTCATATATCTGTATAAATGTATACGTGTGTGTGTGTGTGTCTATGTGTAAGCTATTATGGCTGTATAATGGCCATGACCTTATAATGTTAGACCAAATCCTGCAAATTGATAATCATGAGTAAACTCGTTTCCTTCAGTGGGGTTATTCATGTGAATAAAGGTTTGCACAATCCAGCCTTTAGTGAATAATTAAGAATATTTGCTCTTGAAATTAATTCCTAAAATATGCATATTTAATTCAGCATTTAAAATATTTTCAGTAGTAGTGAATCCAATTTACAGTCCTCTCACATCACACGCATTGGTTAATTACACATATAAATTCCTCCTTCTCGACTAGAGTTTATCTAGTCTTTGGAGCAATATGCCAGCATACCAAGCAGCAAACCTTATTACCTGGCTTTCAATAACTCTCCAGCAGCATACAAAGAGCACTGAAGAGTATTTGCAGAGGAACAGAGAGGCATCCCACTTCAGTGGGGTTGGTGTCACAGTCTGATTATGCCAGGTCAAATGAAAAGTGAAATTTAAACATCCTCATTGAATAGTGGCCATCTGTGCTGACTTTCGATCCAGCTGTCACATTTCTTTTTAGCCTGGAAATAGAACTGTTCCAGGCTTTTACTTGTGGGGGCAGGGGAAGGGCAATAATGCATCATATATGGAGAAGGCAGATGTGAAGTGAACATAAAGATTTTTGAAAGTAATTAGAAAAGATTGGGTGTTCTATTTTATATTCTTCAGAGGTTTGTTCCACCTGCTTTACAGTTACTACAAATGTTAAGACTATCTTTGAAATGTCAAATAACACAAAAAGTTTATGCCTTTAGTTTCTAAGCAAAGTACTGAAATAACAACTCTCCATTGTAATAAAGTGATCCTTCTACAAAACTAAAAAAGCTAGAAACTGTCACTAGGAAACCATTTTATTCTAACACATATGTAAAAGGTATTTATGTATTTACACACATGTAAAGGGTATTTATCACATCATTCCAGTATCATCAACAGTGATCCATCTGACAAACACATATTAGAAAAAGTCATTGGTGAAGAAATATTAAATCATACTGCAAAAAATACCTTATGGGAGTCAGTTTATTATGCTATATTCATTTGACTCCTTTAACAGAGATTATTAATTGACTATTAATGAATATATATGTATTCATTTGCCTATAATTAGAACATACTGATACACTGAGCCAAAGGGTGGTTCTACTTTCTCCCCCCACCCCCACACACATATTTTTGGAAAAAAGTGAGGATGGGTAAATGTCTAATCGTGTGTGTAAGAGAGAGAGAGGATATACATCTGAACAGTTCCTTGCGTTCACTGTGTTATCCCCATCAAAAGACAGTCTGCCTAAACAGGCCTGCTTACTTTCTTTCCAAAGACTAATAACAGTAAAATTGCCCCAGTTGTATGTTACCACATAGTTCTTTCTAAGCAAGCATATTCTATTAGTAAGATAAAAGTAATACAGAGAAAACATATGAAAAACAATAAAAGAACCTACACAGATGGTAATAAGCTCACCAGTAATCACCCCCCAACATCTCCACAAGGGCTCTGGTTGTTATCAGTCCTTTCAAACCTTCCCTAAGGATTGGGGCCTTCCGTGGACTTGAGGTCCTGTCCATTTGCTGGATCAGAACAAAAGCCCTAAGTCAGTTCACCACTAGGTTATGCATCTCAATGTCCCTTTTTGTCTGCTGGTTTCTAGAGAATCCATTTTGAACCTTTGAAGAGACCATGCATAAGTAATCAGCCAAACCAGGGCGGGCTCCAGGCACCACCTTATCAAGCAGGTGCTTGGGGCGGCCACTCCAGAGCGGGACGGCACTTTCAGGTATTCCGTGGCAATTCGGCGGAGGGTCCCTCACTCCCGCTCGGAGCGAAGGACCTCCCGCTGAATTGCTGCAGATCGCGATCGAGGCTTTTCTTTTTTTTTTCTGGCTGCTTGGGGCGGCAAAACCCCTGGAGCAGGCCCTGAGCCAAACAATGGGTCCCCTTCCCAGGGCGAAGTTCCAGAGGACTGATACCTAGAAGAATTACATTAGTGTACCCTTCCTCCTAGAGAAGTTGCATACAATCTCACAATAACTCATAAACAAGTGCATTTTAATATAGTGAACTCCAAAGATGCTAAACTTAATGCAGTGAGATTTGACTCAAATCATTAGGGTTTGTATAGAATGTTAGAGGACATTGTCATATCTGTCAGAGTAACCATCTCAGAAGATCAGTTAGGAACATTAGGAATATGTTTCTAAGTTGAAGAATGAAAACTGATATGATCTGCTACTCTGAGCATAAAAGAATTACTTGAATGGTCAAAGAAGAACCATATTTCCAACGGGGGGAGGGGATTGCACCATTTAAAGACCACGCTCTGCTGCACTAGCATCCATTTTAGAAAAAGAAAAATCAAAACGATTGAACGAAACACCTCCATTATTTGGGATGAGGTTTCCCAAAAAGCAGGAGGCAAAAAGGCCCCATAGTATCAATTACATTTACTGTATTCTGAAATGGTTACAGGGCAAGCTGTACTTTAGACCCCTTTTAATTCTGCTCAAGTGCATGCCTCATGTGACACACCTGACTTCTCTCAAGGGTTGAACTACACAGTCCAACCACTCTCAGACTGGGTGGCTGGTCTGCAGCCCCCCTGTTCATCAACCGCATTAAGTTGACAAGCCCAACTGGGTTTGGCACCTATAAATCTGGGAACCGATGACCAGCAGCTGATTAAACTGACTCAGAAACAGCTTCTTCAAAACAAGCAAATATTAATTCACTCATAGGCACACAGCAAGTAGAGTAGAGGGATGAAACAACTAAAGGCCCAGAGGCCTTCCCGAAACCTTAATCTTTCTTTGCAAGCTTTAGTATATTCCATTCAGCCCAGTGACCTCCACTTGTGGGTTGGGAGAAGCAGATTGTCCTGCTCCAGCATGCTTTCTGGGTTTCTGGGTGTGTCTCCTTGAATTCCAGTCAGTGCTCACTGACACCTCTGAGCAGTCCCCCCAGCAACTCCCTCAACCCCTCTTCTTCTTCTAAGCCCTGAGTAATTTAAGGGGTCAGTATCCCCTTTGATAGGGGGCTCAAGTAGGGAAGAGTAAACCTTACCAGTGAAACTGAAGCCAGGCAGGGGCATTCCCCTATTCATAGCTCCCTGCATTGTTTCCTCAAGGACAGTTTATTCTCTGGACAATATTTGTCTTTGCCATTGTTTTATTTCCCTTCCTTCCTCCCTTCCCGCAGCCTCCTTTGATTTAACTCCTCACAGACAGGCACAATAATACAAACCAGATGAACTGAGATGCATATGATATCTGTAAAATATAATGCACCTAATTCCCTCAGTCTCTGCAAGCTACAAAAAATATTTTAAGCATTTATAAAGGACTTTAACTCTGTCTGGATTTGAATTCAGGGATTCTGTAGAGATGTTTTTTACTAGCTATAAATGTGTAAATCCATGTTTATAAAATTTAACATATTTCATAGTAGTCCATTTTATAAGCAGGTTATATGAATAACTATGAAAATTTGCAATACAAAAATGACTACTTTAAAACTCGGCTCAGATTAGATTATGGATTAAAAAAAACCCTCCTGGCTCCTATGTAAAGACCATTTTATCCCTCAATTACGTCAATTTCAGTCACTTAGCAGAGTCAGAGCTGTCTTGGTTTGGATGCTGAGAAATGCCTCAGACTTTAAGATCTTAAAGCCTATGATTTTCTTATTTATTCTGTATAAGAGACACAATCAAGAATTTAGGCCCAAAATTTGACTTACTTTAACACAGTTATAATCTAAAAGTATTTCAATTTATTGTTTAGGGTGGGATTTTCAAAAGTACCTAAGTGACCGAGGAGCATAAATCCCATTAAAATTCAGTGGAAACTGTGCTCCTAGTGACTTAGGTTCCTTTGAAAATCCCATCCTTAACATTTAATGGTGGGTTTTCTACAGCAGGATAACTAACGCATATTCGGGCTTGTCTACACAAACAGGGTGTGGCAAGCAGGGGTTTAATCTACAGCGCACTAGCCTGCTGTGCACAAATTGTCCATGTGGCCCCTACTGCCGTGCCCTGAAAGTTCTGTAGTACACTTTGAAAGCAGAGTAGATCAAAGTGCACTATGGAACTAGTGTAGCTAGGCAATGTCATCATTATTTCCCTCCTTCCCCGCCCCCACTCCCCCAATAGTTCACTTCACCTTGATAAATTGCAGTGAAAACTACAGAACTTTGTCTCCTTTACAGCAAGCTAACTAATGTGCAAGCTAACTAACTATGTCCTCACTGTAAAAAAAGCACCTTTTTTTTTTTTTGGCAGTGAGGACATAGCCTAAGTTTCACAATCTTTAACAGCTTTTTTGCTCCATTCCACAAATAGAGCTGTCACAGACTTCGTGTAGTTATGCTGGCCTTTTGTGGTGCTTGTTCCCCTTATTTCCATGCATAGAACCAGGGCACAATCGAACTCTTAAATCATCATCATAATCATGTTCCCATTACGCCTCTGGTGTTTAGAGCCGCAACAAAGCTCCTCCACTCCTGTCTGTTTCTGGCAAGTCTTTCAATGGTTCCGCAGCTGTGCCCCAGATTTTTCAGCTCGGTTTCCACAGCTCTTCGCCATGTTGTTTCCAAGTGGCCTCATTTTGCTTGCCTTCAGGTGTCCATCTTATTGCTAATCTGGTGATGGAATCAGTTTCCATCCAAAACACATGGCCGATCCATTTCCAACGCCTCCTGGCAATGATGGTCCTCAGATCCTCTTGGCTGCACTGTGTCAATAGATCTTGGTTTGAGTTTGCTCTGGGCCAAAAGATACAGAGGATTTTTCTGAGGCAGGTTGTATTGAATGAAGACAGTTTGGAAATGTCATCCTGAAAGCCGAACCCTTAAATATGTATAGTTAAATATTATATTTTATAACCACAATAAAATGATTTAGTTGAAGAATTATTAAGTATTATTTATGGGTCATATTGATGGGCCAAGTTCTGCTGTGATGTGTGCGCAATCCTCTTTGAAGACAATGGTGTGACACACATTTAACCAACAGCAACATTTATGCTACAGAATGTAACTAAATACAGTATAAGTCACACTCTGTCATGCCTGTTTTACTTAAAACTCTTCTAGAGACCAGTCTGCAGGTGTAAGTTTGAAAGTATGGCAGCATGAAAAATGGACAAGATATATACCACATACCTGGAGCATTGGAGAAGATCAGAAAGAATATTCAGAGAGATGTGTAGGACGAGAGATTAATAGAATGCTGAAAGTGTGGCTAGGTTAGTTGCCCCACGAATCTGAATCTATTTTTAACAAAATATTAAAACACAACACTTCTTTTTAATTTGCAGTTTTACATACAAACTGTTGTCTTGTATGTTTTTCCTATATTAACCAGTTAAAATAAATAGCGAACTTGAACATTTTGGGAATTATATTAACTGTGTCGTGATTATTTCATCCTAGCAGTAGATGGTTTGCAGAAAGTAAAGGGAGTAGTTGTGTTTGTGATGCCCCCTTTTCAACAATCATATTGCTATAATTTAAAAAAAATATTATTAATAATGATTTATCATCCTCTGAATCACTGTCTGACTGATAATATAGTAATTGCCAAGGGGATTCCAATACAGCCTTCCCAAGCAAAAGGCTGCAATTTCATTAAACAAATAAACAATAAGAATGAAAACAAATGTAAAGATGAAAATTAACATTGTGTTTGCAGTAAAGGTTGGCTGTAGCTGCTTAACCTGAGCATTGTTTTCATTGGCAGACCCTAAGGTCAAAATGCCTACCCAGCCAGAGTTATCATCCTGCCCTCCCAGGCCTGGATACACAGCTCAATGCTCAAACCAAATCACATTCCATCCCCACAGAGAAGATTAGAGCCAAAATGGGGACACATTCTAGGCATAATCGGCTGATGAGTGTTTTGGTCTCAGTTTACATGAATCCCATATTTCTGAGAGATAAGTAGCCAGTCCTACTTACCATCTCAGACAAAACAGATGAATAAATTTACCCTCCTGCAAAGATTATGTCCACCCCCAAAGTTGCAACATAATGTAGTGGAATCTGTGAAAACCAGAATACAATTCTAGCTTGACCCACATAGAAAAGAGAATGCAATGGACAGTCAACAACAACAGTGCCAATACAAGCAGCCAATACAAGCAGCAAAGAGTCCTGTGGGACCTTATAGACTAACAGACGTATTGGAGCATGAGCTTTTGTGGATGAATACCCACTTCATCAGATGCAACCGTCGGAGTTGCATCCAACGAAGTGGGTATTCACCCACAAAAGCTCATGCTCCAATACGTCTGTTAATCTATAAGGTGCCACAGGACTCTTTGCTGCTTTTACAGATCCAGACTAACACGGTTACTCCTCTGATACTCAATGTCAATACAATTACCTGAGGATAACAACTAATTACTTGGCCTAATCCTAGTCCCCCACCCCATGGGTTAGTCAGAGGGAGTTAGGGAGGGACAACCTTGTTGCAGCAGGAGGAGGGCCTCCTGAATGGTCCTTTGCTCCTCCCTCACTAAGCCTAAGGGTGGGGATTTGGGATGCAGTTCCCCCTTCTGGCCAATAAGAATGCTTCTTAGAGCCAGAGGCATGGCTTTAGGCACAGCCTGGTGAGTAATCAGGAAGGGCAAGGAGTTCCTGGCATCTATCCAGGGAAACCCCAACAAATTGTCTATCTCAACTAAAGCCCTGGAGTGTTGGAGGATGTGTGCTGCTAAGTAAGAAACACTCTGCTGAAATATTGCAATCAGATGAAATGCATCAATCACTATGGATGAATGATATAATGGCTACTTTAAGAGGTCCTGATGATAGGGCAATATTCAGACATCCAAATAAAATATTATACTATTTGCCACTCCTCTCCTTTTGAGAACTCCCTGCTTCTTCACCAGCTGTGAGTGACCTCTCTCTCTTGCCTGTTTTAGTGGGGTGGGATTAGCTCCATGACCTACTACCCATACCCCTTATGGTCTCCTCTTTGGGTCTTTCTCAACCTCCCCTTCCTCCATCAAGCTCTTATATTGTCTGATTTGGTGTGGTTTCTTCCCTTCAGTTCTGTTACTACCATCACCCTCCTAGGTCATGGATTGAAGCACATTGCAGAATCTCTTTTCAAGAAACAGTGGTATTTCTGTATTTACTGCTCTGGACCCCAGAGTTTCTTTGGGGATTTTTTGTATTGGATAGGACTTCCATAGTAACCACTGACATAGACCAGGGTAACAAAGCAACAAATCCAAGAAGCAGAAACTATGGTGTTCCATCAATGAAAAACAATGACTTTATAATGGCTCTTATTTTATTTATTTTGTAAACAGCATTGCTGGAATGAAGCCCTTTGTGGTGGCGTGGTAATACATGCTGCCCACTGATTTTAAAAAAATGGAAGCCTTGGAGATGAAAACATGGGTGTAAATACACTCCGTTAGGACAAAGATTGATTCAGACCCAGCTCACAGTCAGACCAATAAACTAACAGTTAATATTTTATAAATAGAGAACATGGAACTCCTACTCCAAGGAGCTTGAGGTGTTTGGACCCCTGAGCCTGCACAGAGTTCCAGTGAAGTCAATGAGGATTTACAGAGTAGCAGAGATCTGCCTGCACAGAACTGCTTTTAGAATCAGGGCCTATATTTGTAGAAAATCTGGAAATACTGCTCAAAAAACTGTGCTCATTTAACAACCTCCTTGTCTGTTTGCTTGTATTTTTTTTGTAATGAGATTATATTTTTATTCAGCTCATAACTGTTCTACTACTATGGTGACTTCTGTTAAAGGAAATTAATAAATTGTTTTGAAATATTAGTTCCATTTGCAGTTAGGTTTCAAACTTTTTTTTGTTTTTTGGCTAGTTTTTTTGCTTGTTTGAGTTCCACATCTGGAAATATTGTGGGAATGAGTAATCTACAGTTATTTTAATTTAATTCAGGCCATGTCTACACTAGCACTTATGCCGGCAAAACTTTTGTCACTCGGGGGTGTGAAAAAACATTCTCCTGAGCACCATAAATGTTGCCAGCATAAGTGCTCGGGTGCACAGCACTATGTTGGTGGGAGATGTATCGGAATTGCTGTGCTGCTGTAACCTTGTAAGTGCAGACATGGCCTCAATAGTAGGGGTCTATCTCTCTTTCATGTCTTCCTTTTTTGGAACCTGTATATAATTGGACTACTGTGTGGCAATGACAATTAATTACACATGTAAAGATTATTGAGCAAAAATAGAAAATCTCAGTGACTGAAGCTCAAATACTAATTTTCCTGTTTCATGGACCTCATTCTGGTATTTTATAGTCCACCCAGAAATTACTGAATTACGTAATTTCTCTATGTAATCCCTATAATAGAGCATTGAGACAGAGCTGTTTCATGTCATGGTTGACCCTAATCTTCCTTTTTTTATTTGATGATAACACGCCCTATTGGTATATTTCTGTTTTATACCCTATACTGATTTTTCTCCTCTATTATTTGTAGAGAAGTACAAAATCAGGGGATTGTCTCTGGTTTGGCAAAATCTCACTGGCGAGTTTTTGGTTTTGCAAAACTAATGCCAAGGTAGTATAGAACAAGATCCTCTTTTATCTAAGTGTAGGGTTTGGAGGTTGGTGGGTACACGGTTCTAATTTTAGCTCATCTTTAGTATTTTGGTTCAGATGAAACATTAAAATAAGCAATGTAAACTGCATAAAAAGATCGCTTCAGCACTGCAGAAAAGAAAATTGGTTCCTTGCATTGCATGTAGCTGCCAACATCACATTGTTAGTGAGTATTGCTTTAATCAGTTGATTTTTTCCTCACTTCATGTGTAATTGACATAATAACCCATAATAGCTCCAATTATATAAATACATGTTTAGGGGATTTTTATAATGCTTATTATGGACTCTAGCTATGCATATTTTGACTCAATTGACTGTAATAGTGCCTTCAAAGCAGGAAGTCTATTGTTTCACAATCTATCTGAGGACTTTTAATCCATAAATTCTTGACTGCTTTGTATGCATATTAGTGACACAATCCACCATAAACAGGGCTCTTTTGTAGCAGTTATGGTCTACCACGAAAGTATTTATGGCCTATTTGGAAGCTCTTTATCTGTGCAAATTTTTACTGCCAAACTATAAACAACTGGAAACACTGACAGACTCTAAACTGTAGTGAAACTACTACAGTATGCATCACTAATATAAAATTATCCTTCATGTGAACTATACCAGGATGATTTCCTGCAATTAATGTTATGTAAAACAGTTCAGCCTCCAAACACTCTTACACAAGATCTAATCTTTTCAAGTTAGGCTGACCTGAACTAAAATAATTTTGTTGTTGAAAATGAAATATTTGTCTGGATTTACTTTAAACTGGATCTGGCCCAAAATCCAAGTGATTTGGGGGGTTCCAATAAGATGGGATCTGTATATGAATTACTCTAGTTTGTTTTGCAAAGCTAATACTATCCCTATGTTTTGCCTGTCACTTGTCTGACTATAAATGCACACCTAAATTGGACCAACTGTGTCTTGACAGGGCATTTGGGTTCTATTTCTCAGGTCTGTCTGAGCTGCACTTGGAGTCAGATCCTATGGTTGTGCACAGGTGAGCATATGCTTCCTTTGTGCCCCCAGTTTCTGTAATTTCTGGAAGCAGCAAAATTAAAACAGCTTTAGGTATTCTTATGTAGCTGTTTCACAGGACTGATGGCCTGCTACCCCGTTCAATGTCTCTGATGGATAGCAGGCTTGTTCATGCACTGGTGTTTTTAGAGATGATCAGATATTATTATCCAGGGTTATGAGCACAGTGTCAGTCCCTAGATAGATTGTTGCGGAATATTTCCTCCTTTCTCACAGGAAGCACTCAGGCCTATGAACGTAAGTCAAATGTCTGCTTATGTCCTTCATGAGCTCAAGAGGCAGAATCTGACAATCAAGGATTTTGAAGAACTACGATGTGATTTAAATCACATGATGATGTGCAGTTAACCCATCTTGAAACTTTAAAATGCACCAGGAAAATTCACTTTGGGATTTTAGCTTACATTCAGTCAGTGGGGGGGAAAAAATCATGTCCACATGACAATAAGAATTTTGCAAGGTACACTGCCTTTCCACATCAGCTCCGGGAACTCAAAAAAAAAAAAAAAAAAAAAGAAGGGTGGGAAATATTGTCTTTATGGGTTCACAAATATTTTACACGGCAATCCCAGCAACCTTGGTCTAAATAACATTCAAATCTCGTAAATAAAAACATGATGGTTTATTATTTCCTATAATTTGTTTTTGTATATATATATTTCAAGGGTTTTTTTGTATTTCATAGATATATAGAAAGCAAACATTTGCATCCTGTTCCTTCATTTTTTGTAAGTGATATCTAATTTGTCATAATTTCTCAAAATATTGCAAGTTTTAAGGGTAATATTATTTCTGGTGTTCTTGTGACAGTAATTATATGTTACAACACATAGGACTGAGAATTGGTTGGTGGGTTGCTGGAAAAATGTCTAATGAATTTTCTTTTGATTTATTTTTGTCTTTAACAATCTCTCTGTCAAAGGAGAGAGAGGATTTGTGGGATGTGATAATTTACTCTGATATAAGATACAGCTAACTAAAACATTATCTGGCAGATTTGCACCTCAGGAACTTCCCACATCACAAACGGGTAGGTTGCTTGTATTAATATGATACGAAGGAACATATTTTATTACCCTTATTCAGGGATACTGTCATCAGAATTAATCTCATGCAATACTGACTTTGAGATTCAGAGTATATAATCAAATACCTTTCTAGTAAGGTACATATTGGAGAAATTGGAGGTCAAGATTATGGAACATAACAGTTGCCATTGATTGCTAGACAGTTGTTTTAACCAGAGAAGTATCCTAACTGTACTTATAACATGAGGTTTTCAGAAACTGAATGTACCGATAAACTTAAAGGAATGGAAATATGTCCTTTAGAGAAGAAATGCATTTTGCATCTATATGCACACTTTCTCCCAAAGTTCTGAAAAAGAAAATTGACATTGTACCATTTTTAACTTACAAATACCTGGTTTATTGGCATGTCAAGACAAGAATGCTTCAATACACTACTTAGATGTTTGTAATTTCTTTTGTGAATTTGCTCCAATACTTATTTATTATCCTTTATTCTTAGTTTTCAAGATGACGCTGCAAGAGAAAAAAAGATGTGCTGTGTCCCTTCTGGTTTCTTTATGTTGATAAAAAGGCCTGAAAGGAGTTGGAGGGTTTGTTTGTATTTTTACATTAGAAATATATGACCTAATTTTCAGATGTGCTGAGCAGCAGCAAACATCCTTGAAGCCAATGGGTGCTTCAGGAGCTCACCACTTTTGAAAATGCCCCCTCCGCTAACCCCCCCTGTGGGCTAAAGTAACTAACCAGGGGGCCCATTAATGCCACGTGCTTTTTTCCCCCCTTTTTTAACGTTCACACCTGTCTGCTAGGAAGACGCTGCCCAGAGTCCGCCCAGTTCATTGAATCCTGAAGCCACCAAGCTGCCAGCGGAGAGTCGCTCCCCCAGCGTGAGCTGGGTGTGACTAGGTGGCGCCGTATTCCACTAGCAACCGCCGAGGAGCCTGATTCCCTAGGATTTCCCCCCCGTCCCCCCAGTCACTATGGACCAAATCCTGATCTTGGGGCTTTGGCAGGCTGGCGCCTGGCTGGCGCTGCCCTTGCCTGGCATGGCCGTGCCAAGGCTCCCCTGGCCACCCAGCTCCTCCCGGCTCCCCAGGCACAGAACCCATCCCTCCCCCTAGCTGGGCTCTTGGAGGCAGGGGCGGCTCCAGGCCCCAGCATGCCAAGCGTGTTCTTGGGGCGGCGTGCCGCAGAGGGGCGCTCTACCGGTCGCCGGGAGGGCAGCAGGCAGGCAGCCTTCGGCGGCATGCCTGCAGAGGGTCCGCTGGTCCCGCGGCTTCAGTGGACCCTCTGCAGGCACGCCTGCGGGAGGTCCACTGGAGCCGCGGGACCGGCGACCGGCAGGGCGCCCCCCCGCGGCATGCTGCCGTGCTTGGGACGGTGAAATGTCTGGATCCACCCCTGCTTGGAGGGGACATCTGCCCCCCAGGCCTGGGGAGAGGCTCTGGATCCCTTACAGCTGCCAGTCATAGGGGAACCGTCAAGGGGGGCACATGCCCAAACAGCACAGTCCTGACTGACAGCTCCTGACTGGAGTCAAACAACCGACCCTCTTCAGGAAAGGCGGGGGGAGCCCTCCCCCACAAACTACCCCTGGAAAGCATCAAGCCCCCGCATGCCTGCAGTGCAAACCAGCCATGCAGCTGACTTACCCCATCAGGTGGAGATTGCTGTTGGCTTCAGGGCAGTCAGCCCCGAATCTAGTTATGTGACTCTTGGGTTTCACAAAACCACCAAGGGCTCAGATAACCTTCTCTACACTGGGAGATGACCCCTGGCAGACAATAGGTGTCGATTCCTGGAATTGAAAATGGTAGACAGAGGCTACATTTCAGTTTTAAAAGTGATCCTGGCTGGTGCGCTAGTGCCGCCAGAACCCTTGCATCTTAGGTGCAGGTGCAAACAAACCCAAACTAGTTTTAACCTAGCTGACTCGGGTACCAACAGCAGTGATGCTGCGGCAGCCCAAGCTGCAGCATGGACTAGCCTCCCAGGAAGGGCCCAGGCTCTTGGGCGGGCTTGCATGCAGGGAGCCAGCTCCCTCGCTGCCTTTTGCAATAGTAAGGTGTGAACCCCAGTGCTAATTTCCCCTTTGAGTAACGTATCTTCCGCCCACCCAAAATTCCTGCTAAAACTTCAATTGGTGGCAGTCGTCTTCGCCTCCTGCCCCAAATGGTTGGGTAAATCTAAGGATTGCTGGCCCCAAGCATTCAATTCGAAAGTCAGGCTGAAAAAGAAAAAGAAAAAAGACCTTGGCTTAGAAATCATGACAGTGTTGTAGGCTAATAAATGTCATAATTTATTGGCCTTGTGGGGGTTTCGTGTTGGTGGAGAAAAGCTTGAAAACACAAAGTTAGAAGCTCTGTTTTTTGACTGGAAGCTGCGATTCTCACATAATCACATGACTCCAGGAGCTGGGTCTTGACGAGAAACTCCAAGTAACATGAGACTTGTGATACAATTGCTAGAGCTGGGTGATAGGGTGTGCAACCCCCCCCCCACACTCACATGGCCTGAGCAGATTCAAAAGGGCCAGTTAACCTGGTAGGCTGCCCCTGGGGGAGAGCCAGGGTCTGATTAAGTCTAATTGATGATGAAGCCCAGCTGGGCAAGGGCAGGCTGGGGTTTGTATCAAGCCAGGAAGTTGAGAGGAGGAGGAGGATACAGGGAGGGGCTCCCCAGACACTCCCTATAGACACAGGGAGTTGGTTAGGGACAAGGTGGATTTCTAGGGGAAGTGTAAATCCTGGGATCTGGCCCTGGACTAGAGAGAAGCTGAGATGGGTGAAGTAGCCCCTGAGAGCGGAGGAAGCTTAGGCTGATAAATCCAGAGATGAGCCAGGAGAGGGAGAAGTCAGGTAGGAAGGTGCCCAGGGAAACAAAGCCCTGGCTGGGATGATTTCACTGGGGATTGGTCCTGCTCTGAGCAGGGGGTTGGACTAGATGACCTGAGGTCCCTTCCAACCCTTATATTCTATGATTCTAAGTCTTGACTTCCCAGATTGTTTGCTGCAGAAGTAATGAGGTTGTGACATCAAAAAAGAAAAATTTAAAAAAAAAAGAGAGATCAAGGGGGTGTTAGTGACACTGCTTAAACTTTTTTTTTACACCCATTTAATCAAAATTTAGAGTTTTGACAATCTCTGGGGGGAAATCTTTGTTTCAACACTTCTGTCTCACAAGTGAAGGCTGAGAAAGCTCCCACATCAGTTCCAAAATAAATATGATATCAACTGAATGGTGTCATGGAAATACTGACTACAAAATTCTGTGAAAATACCCAACCCATAATAAATGGATTTCCATATAGTTCATTTCTAGATGCATTGCTAAGTTATGACAATGAGTAGATAAATCTCAGAAGAGATGTTTTAAAAGGTCAGGTTACCAACCTGAGAATGATATAAAGTCTGTCCACTGTGAATATATTGGGCTTCTTAGAAAAACTCTTGAAAACCAGAAAGTATATAGATAATGCTAAAGATTGATTTTCTATCTTTGTATTATTTTAAATAACTATCAAACAGCAATAATGATAAATTATAGCATGTTGAATACTGCAACCCAGTATTCACAAACATATACTCAAATTCTAAAATGTTGTTAAGGTTGACTCCATTTTCCTCTGATGAACATTATTGTGAACAGGGATGGAGTGTGTAGTCCATAAATGTTTGGGGATTTTTTTTAACCAATACCCATATTTCTGTGCAAACCAGGATATCTGTTGGAGGATGAATGTATTCAATTTTAGGGTTTATCTAAAGTAGGGGAAATGTTCAGTAATTACCCAGTATTGCTATCGTTTGTTTAGCTCCTCTGGGGGATTGTGAAGGAGGGAAAAGGGTTCTGAGCTTGGGAAAAGACAGGCAGGAGTAGGAGGGGCTTCAAAGTAAGGGAGGGTTCTGTGACGTGGGAATGTTGGCTAGGAAATAAGGAAAAGATTTCTGAACCTGGGAGAGGCGGTGATTTAAAGAAAAAAAATCAGGGAAAGGCTTCAGAACCTGCTTAGAATGGGGAGTTAGCCAGGGTGGGATGGATGGGGAAAGTTCAGCTGACAGGAGATGAAGGTTTTAACAGCCCTAAACATTTTCTCTATAAAGATACTCATTGAGGTGAGTTCTGTGTTTAAAGGTCACAAAAGTTGTAAAATTTCTGCTTATCAATTTCTGTTAAAGTCTATTATAATATTGGTGTTTGAGGGTGAGGAAGTGAGAAGCCAGGGTTAGCCACTGCACTAGAATTTTAATTCAAAGAAGGAAGCTTGGGTTTGGGGATGTGGTTGAGATGTTAGATAATAATTTGGTTTCGTTATTAAGATATTTAATGGGCTCCAAGTTAGATTTCATTGAGTTCAGTGCACTTCTTTAGTTGGGATTTATAACCAAACAGACAGGCACCACCTTAAAATCATCTTTAGAATTTATGAAATTTAACGCTAAGAATAATCAATCTGATATTTGTCACTGATTATTTAATTCCAACCCTATCGTGAAACTTACTTGATGATTTATTGATTTGACCCTGATTTGATTTTGATTTGAGGTGTTGGTTCAGTCTTAGCATTATTAATAATTGCTTATCTTTGGTGATATGTGTTCATTATTTCATTTTTTAGTTTCTTTTTTAAAAAAAATAAAAAAAGATACTAAGTCACACCTTTTTCAATAAGCAACATGATCTGGGTAGATGTCATCAGTCAGCCTAACAGTCTGACCAGCTCTCTCTAATTAGCCTTTGGTTACTCACATTGGAGATTACCATTTATAGAAGTTTAGAGCAGAGAAAGCTAAGGAGGAGAAAGTGTGGTTAGTTTTTTCAAATGCAGCATAGAGATCAAGAAAAACAAGTGGAGAGAAGAACTCTTTAGACTTAGCTATGAAAAGGTCATTTAGAAAGTTTCTAAAAAATATCTGTAATTAACGTTTACATGTATGCCATTGAGAGTTTCCAAGAATAAGTACAGTGGGTACTTTAGATTACAACAAAATCCTTTTTTCCCAAAGGAAAAAGACAAAAGAATCTGTATAACTGTGCAGCAAAATGCCTATTACTTCACTAATTATGGGACATAATCTTAGAGCTGCAGTTTTTGACAGCTAATATTAGCCCTTACTGAAAGCCTGGAGTGAGACAAAATATTATGCAGTGCTCTGGAATAGATTCCCAGCTTCTGTTTTATGTAGTTTCAATATGAAACTAACCCTTCAATGTCACTGAGAACAAAGAACAATTAAATACAGATAACTACATTCCTTTTAGACTTGGAAACGTTGCTATTGATCACTAAAACTTCTGCAGCTATTGCAATTCCCTGTACCTATGCCTCACACAATGGAGCCTCAACCATGTTTGGTTTACTAGTTTGCTACCACAAGATAAATAATTACAATAATAATAACATATAGGTAAGTAAAATTGTCAAATGCAGCTGCTTAGAATTAGGTTCCTAAATCTGCCTTTGGGCACACATCAATGGCCTGATTTTTTTTTCAAAAGTGCTTGTTTATTTTTAAAAAAGGATAGGTGAGATATTAATTTTCCTTTTTAAAATTACATATAAGAAGACAATATGATTATCAATCCATATTCTGATGGAATAACTCATTGATGGAAGATTCGTTTTCACTTTTCATTCTCCTCAAAAAGAAATATTATCTTTCCAGTTGAGCATGTCCATTTCCTATGCACTAATTCTAATAGGAAAAAAAAAGGAAGCATTTAATTGAATTGATGCCTCAGCTGTTAATGGTATTTGTGCCAGTTTTCAATAGCTAATGGTAGTGTTAATGTAATTTGATTTCTGAGCAATTAAGCAGCACATTTAGTACCGACAAAATGATTAATTGGGATTTTTGTCAGCAAGCCAAAATAACGGTTAACACTTTTTTGTAAAATTCTAATGAAATATGGTCGTTTAATTAAAATTCTCAGTCTGGGGGTCTAAATAACTAAGGGAATTGGTAGAGGAATATGGCACCTTTCACCTTAAGAGGAAAGCTGTCATCGCAATCAGCACTAATTGACAATGTTGGTGGCATTCACAGCAGGGAGACCAAGAACTAAATGGATCTGACTGAATTACTTTCTCATCCCAGAATGAATCCCTCCAAACACTACTGAGGCACGCTCTCAGGGAGGAGCAGGGATACTTTCATATCTCTCGCCTGTGCTCTATTTGATCTGTGGATGAGCTCTTCAGACACCAGCACTTTTTAATGAGCATTGAATTCACCTTAAAGTTTAGAAAAGGAAAGGCAGAACACAAAAGCAATGTACAATTATAATAAAATATAAATATTTTACTATAAAGCGTATTTTAAAAATATGTATCTGTCTATGGGCAGGTCTACACTACAGCCTAAGCCGATATAACATATGTCACTTGGGGTGTGAAAAAGGCACCCCCCTGAGCAGTGCAAGTTTCATGCTATCCACAGCAGCATTATGTTGGTGGGAGACACTCTCCCGCCGACATAGCTTCTGCTTTTCGCCGAGGAGGAGTAATTCTGCCAATGAGAGAGCGCTCCTCCATTGGCATAGCACGTCTTCACCAGAGGTGCTACAGTGGTGCAGCTGCACTGTTTAGTAGACTTGCCATATGGGCTGCTACTGCTTTTAAGACTAAACTCTATATTTTTGCTATGGATGCCTCTCTGTGGTCTGAAGCAAAATGAACTGACCATCAGTTCTGCTCTTAGTGGCAAGGGACTATAGAAGTTGGCAACAAAGACTGGAGAAAACAGCATTTATGACTTGCAGGCAACAAGAAGGAACAACAACCAAAGACACAGATGGGTACCTGCAATATAGAGTAACTCAGTCTAGGATATTTTGCATTACTGTGTGTTTTAAACAGGCATTGAAGGTAATTAAACCAAGTAAGAAACAGGAGAAAAGAAAGATAGACACTGGAGATACGTAGATGCATCATAGAAGTATTTTTATGCATCTCAGGAAAGTGTAAGCTGAATGCTGTTGAAGTCAGCAATGTGTCTCAGGGAGACATCGGCTAATTGTTCCCCCTGCTGCAAAAACTCTCCCTTCTTTAGTCTATTTTTGCAATTTCCTAAAAAGTAGTCTCCTCTCGAGACGCTTATTTTTTCTGAATAGATCCACCTCCTCTCTGTTTTCTGAATCCTCCCCTGATGGTTCTTGTTTTTTTCAGTTTCCTACCCAGTCTCCTTCTCCTGCAATCAGTGGCCCAGCAAGGGTGTAGGATTTTGTTTTGTTTTGTGACACCTCAGGTTCTAATCTTTTTTTTCCCCACAGTTTCTTTCCATCTTATTCTCCCTGTCACTATGCCAGTTAGCTTACCTCTGATTACTGCTTTGGCAGCTGCCCAGCTGTTCCCTCTGGAGCTGTCCTTATATCATTAAATGTAGTGTAAGTCTTGATTTTTTTTTCCCCTGGAGTTCCACTTCTCTAACCAAGTCTTTTAACAGCAGGTTAATCAGCTCCCAGGATATATGTCCAGAAAGGCCTATTCATTCAGTTAACCTATTGAGAAACAGTAAGCTATTTGTTTAGGAAGTCAAAGTTAACACCTGCATTTATAAAGAGCTACAGTGTTTGAGGATAGATTGCACATCATTCGGCCATTCCTGTTTTAATGACGGGGAAAAGAATTAACCTTGGGTTACTGTATTTAGCTTTCTTGAAGACAATGGGCCAGGTCTTCAGCAAGAATAAATCAACATAGCTGACTACCTTGATTGGACTTCAGTTACATCAAAGCAGGTACACCAGCTGAGGATCAATCAGGCCTAGTATTTCCAAAGGAGGACTGTCAGAATAGGTTTCTCACAAAACTCTTTGTAATGAGTTTACACAAAGTTTAAACATGGATTAAAGAAAATGTGTAAATTATAATTATGGATTGGTTCTGTAATGCACAACAAAATCATAAGGAAAATACCTGTGCTTTGTTTTCTCTTATTAGTCAAATTGTATTGTGGTATTTGTGTCGACCCCAAACACTCAGCAACAATAGCTGCACTAAAAGACTTGTATTTAACTGAACGCAGTTCTGGGGAATTTAAAAATGGACCTTCAATGTCCAGAGGGCGGCTGTTTTGACCCAGATTTGAAATAAGTATTTTATGCAACATGAATGTTAAACATTTGAAAAGTTAATTTGGGACAATGTGAAAGGAGCCCAACCATCATAATTTGGGAGCCCAAATGCTAGCTGCTGACAAACTTAATGAAGTCACCTATTTTTTGATACAGATAATTAATGTTAGCAGCGTATCAAAACACATTTGCATATGATGTGTTCCAAGAAAGCTGGGAACCAATGAGACTATAATGTGTTCATATATTCCCCAGGCTGATCTACCCAGACAGGGCTGTGTTAGTTATATGAAAATCAGTGAGACACAGAGGGCCAGCATCTTGAAGCCATCCTTTGCTCGCCCTGTGCACCTGAAGGATGGGGTTGGAGATTGAGAGAAGTAGCTACATCCAGCATTGTACCCTCCTGATCCTTGGGCTGTTGATGCAAACTTATCTGGTCCTGAGGCACAACTTTGACCAGCCTGATGGAGAGATGCATTCATTTATAGAAATATCTCCAAAAGGAAATAGAGGCTCACTACTTGGTACATTTAGAATGGATGTTGGACTGGGCGGTATTATAATAATAGTATGACAGAAAGCAATCCTGTACGGGTAGTAACATGGACTACATGGATGTCCTAATAGGACTTTTCCATTTCTAGAACAAGTACCTCAGCTCTGCTAATAGAATCATATCATAGAATCATAGAACTTAAGATCAGAAGGGACCATTATGATCATCTAGGCTGACCTCCCGCAAGATGCAGGCCACAAAAGCTGACCCACCCACTCCTGAAATAATTCTCTCCCTTGACTCAGCTGTTGAAGTCCCCAAATCCTGATTTAAAGACTTCACGTAGCAGATAATCCTCCAGCAAGCGACCCCTGCCCCATGCTGCGGAGGAAGGCGAAAAACCTCCAGGGCCACTGCCAATCTACCCTGGAGGAAAATTCCTTCCCGACCCCAAATATGGCGATCAGCTGAACCCCGAGCATGCGGGCAAGACTCACCAGCCAGCACCCAGGAAAAAGACTTACCTCATTGCATCACTCCAGTGGCGTAAAGGGAACTGGCAGCTGAAGATTCCCCAGTGTGAGGAATCTTTAATGGGTGCCAAGCTGACTACATCAGCTCTACTTCACTTGTCCCTGCATCCCTCCCCCGGCATAGGTGGTGAGTAGTGAATGTGCCAGGGATGAGAGGAGGTGTGGCTGCAGTGTACTATGATCTCCCAATGCCTCATGGCATAGCAGCCCCTAAAGGGCTATTATAAATGTATAGTCATTAATAGAAAACAGAAGCTAGGAATTATAGAAAATTGATGAGGGAACCAAAAACCATGCCCAGCGTGGTTAAGGACAATAAGAAGGAGTTTTTAAAGTATATTAGGAACAAAAGGGATCCTAAAAATGGTATTGGTCCATTACTAGATGGAAATGGTAGAACTGACTATAGTTATACAGGAAAGTCAGAAGAGTTCAATAAACATGTTTGTTCTGAATTTGGGGGAGTGGGGGAGAAACAGATGTAGTGATCTATGAGGTTGATGAAACACATTTCATTCCAACAGTAACTTGAGAAGATGTATAACGGCAGCTGCTAAAGCTAGACATTTTTAAATCAGCAGGTCCTGATAACTTGCATCCAAGAGTTTTAAAAATAACTGGCTAAGGAGCTGTTTGAACTGTTAATTTAATTTTAAGCAAGTCTTGGAACTCTGGGGAAGGGCCAGAAGACTGGAAGAAATCTAACATTGTGCCAGTATTTAAAAAGGGGTAAAAAGGATGATCCAGGTAATTATAGACATGTAAGCCTGACATTTATCCTTGGAAAAATAATGGAACCATTGATACAGGTTTCAATTAATAAAGAATGAAAGGAGGGTAATATAATTAATGCCAATCAACATGGAAAACTGACCCATATATTTTTTTATGAGATTACAAGTTTGGTTGATAGAGGTAATAGTGTTGATGTAATGCACTTAGACTTCTGTAAGATGTTTGACTTTTGATTAAGAAACTAGAAAAATACAAAATTAACATGGCACACATTAAATAGATTTTAAAATGGCTAACTGATAGGTCTCAAAATGTAATTAAATGGAGGAATCATCTTCAACCAGGTATGTTTCTAGTGGGGTCACACAGGGATTGGTGCTTCACCCTACACTATTTAAAATTATTAATGACCTTAAAGAAAACCTGAAACAATTAGAGATAAATTTTGCCAATAAAACAAAGATTGGAGGAATGGTAAATAATGAAGAAGACAGGTCACTGTTAAAGAATGATCACATGGTAAGCTGGGCACAATCAAACAATATGCATTTTAATACAGCCAAACACAAAGTCGTACATCTAGGAACAAAAAATGTAGGCTATATTTACAGGTTGAAGAATCAATTCTGGGGAGAAATGACTGAAAAGGATTTACATGTCATGGTGGATAATTAGCTGAATATGAGCTCCCAATGTGATGCAGCATCCAAATGGCTAATGCGATCCTTGGATATGTCATGTGTTTGGATATATGGTGTAAACATGGAGAAAGATGTAGGAAGGTTATTTAACCTCTATATCTGGCACTGGTGTGACCACTATTGGTGTACCATGTCCAGTTGTGGTGTCCACTGTTCAAGAAGGATGTTGATAAACTGGATAGGATTCCAAGAAGAGACATGAGAATGATTGAAATATTAGAAAACATGCCTTATAGTGAAAGGCTCCTGGGGCTGAATCTGTTTAGCTTAACAGTGACTTGAACACAGTCTATAAGTACCTACCCGGGCAACAAAAAAATGATGAAAAAGGGCTCTTCCGTCTAGTAGATGAAGGACTCTCAAGCTCCAATGGCTAGAAGTTGAAGCTAGTCAAATTCAGACTACAACTAAGGGCCCATATTTTTTACTGTGAGGGTAATTAACCACTGGAACAACTTACTAAGGGCTCTGCTGGGTGTGCTTCCTCACTGGAAATTTTTAAATAAGGATTGGATGTTTTTCTAAAATAAAATTGCCTAGTTCAAGCAGGAATTAATTCAGGGAAGTCCTATGGCCTGTGTTACAAAGGAGGTCAGACTAGATGGTCACAGTCGACTCTTCTGGTTCTATAATCTATGAAATCAGTGAAATTTAGATCAGTGAAACTAGTTGCCTAAGTTGTTCCAAAGCAAAACTAGTGCCTGGCTGCCCTCACTCAAACTTGTAGATTCCAAGCACTGCTCTGCGTATCTGAGGAGTCAGCTCTGTGTACAGTGGAAGTACTTAAAAAGTGCATTAACTTCAGTTTTAGTTGTGAATGCATGTCAGTGGAAGAAGTGAGGATAGAACTCATGGTCTTCTGGCTTCCTGCTCACAGCATCTTCCTGTAGGACAAAAAGGGTATTTTGATCAGAGGATAAGGAAGATCTGTTTTGTCCGTGTCCTGTCTGGGTGTCCAGTTTTCTGCTAGTGTTACAGCTAGTGCACTGTAGATTTACACCCTGGCTTGCTGTGCGCTGAAGCTCTGTGTAGACAATTTCACAGTCAGCAAAGGAACTCAGAGGAAAAGAGGGCAGCAAGTAGTATCCAGTGCTGTACTGTCAATATGCTCAGTATATTGTTTGTGAGAAGAATATAAACCCTTTCTAGTGAAATGCAGCTTCATGTAAGTTTTTCTGAGGGGGTACTGCCTGCCCAGTTGGATATGGGAAAGCAAATTTGTTCAAATGAGAACTGCCCAATCCCTCACCCTTCCTCTCTTTGAGCACATACTCCCATTATACACAAGGTTTAACCATAAGGGAGGATGGGGAAACTGGGAAGAAACTCTCTGGTTAAAATTAATTAGCAGCACGTTATTGCCTAAATTTTCTGATTTAAGTGGGCAAATACAAAATGAGGTACAATATCCACACATTAAGAATCAGGATTAAAGCTTTTAGGAAAAGATAATTTAACGATAAATTAATTTAATTTAATATAATTTAAAATCTATAGATTGAAAGTGTTTTAAATATTTTCAACTGAAAAACAGACAGAAAGGAGAACTGATTCCATTGGGGCAAGAATGACAAACTTAATCTTTTCTGCTTTGTTCACTATAAATCAGCCGTGCCAGGGTGCCCTGCAAAAGGGGTGGGAGGCTGGTAGTGAACTCTGCATGTTACCTAATATTTTGTAGCTTTAGGGTTCTGAACATGATCCAATTAAAGTCAATGGTGGCAGGAATGAGGCTAACAACCACCCAATTGTTACTTATTTAATTCGTTTTGCCTAAAGCCTAAAACAGAGGCTCTTTCATCTGCTAGTGGATTTATATCTCCAAATACTTACAATTTCTGTCAATTCCATACCATGTGTTTGAGCTAGGGCATATGTCATAGAATAGCCAAAACTCCACCAATACCCACCATCCTGGACAGGAAAGAGAGTAACAGTGTCTAGGAGGCTACTTCCCTCCACTCTGTCAGAGCAGGGCATTGTAGCTACAGCGGGAAAGTCAGGAAGTGCCTATGACCTGTTTGTCAGGAGTCTACCCTCACTTGAAACTGGGCGGTTTCAAAGTGAGGACCCGCATGTCTTCCCCCCACCCCAAAATCCTAGGGTAGGTCTCCCCTTCGGCTGCCACCACCCGGTCAATTCCGTGGGCCGGGACACCCCTGTTTCCCCCCTTGGGAACACAGATCAATTCACAGAGGAGGAACCTCCCCCCTCCTCCCTCTCTCCAGCCTGCTCTGGAGACAGAGGTGCCTGGATTCAAACGCCTTGAATCTCTACACACAGGGAAGCAGCCCACTTCCCCCTCCCCTTCCCCTGAATTTCCCCAAGGGAAGGAATTAACCAAGTCCAAAGAAAAGAAAGAATTTATTAAAGAATAAAAAGAAAAATACAGAATCTCTATGAGCCCAAGCTGGACACTCATAGGGTATAACCTTATTAATCTCTGGAGAGAATCCCCTCTCCCCCTTTTCTCAGTAAAAGCAATATCAGCAAACAGGAATAAAGCATTTCCTTTAGCAAACACACAATTGCAAATATAGAAATCAAATCATAAGACTAATTTACCTTTCTACCTTTCTAATTAATACTCACTATTAATTAGTAGAAACTACTCCAGGAGAACTTGGAGACATGACTGTCTTCTGTTAGATTCAAGAACAGTTCTCACACAGACAAAGGCTTCCCTCCACAGAGATTTGAAAAAATCTTATCTCTGATTGGTCCTCTGGTCAGGTGGTCACCAGGTACTACATGTTAACCCTTTACAGGTAAAACAGACCTTAACCCTTAACTATCTGTTTATGACACTGTTATTCTCCTGTATGGGTGCACTGTGAAAAGTGAGGAAAGATTGCTTTCAATATGCCATTTGTCTGCTCAACATTCTGTGGAGGACATTTTTCTGTGGCTTGCGTATGGCCATTAAGAAAGCTGACTGTGTACAATCACTTGTACAATTAGGGGTAAGTCATCTGAAATGTTGTAATTGCTGGTGAGAGTCAGCTACTTGCTATTGATGGAGAAAGTAGTGCTGAAGTTTGATTTTTTTAGGCAGTCTTTGGATGCCTTAACTTCATTTTCCTATGTTCAAACGTTTTTGTTTCTTTGACTTCAGTCAAATTACTCCAGATTTACGCTGGTGAAACAGAGAATTTGGCTCAATGTATCTAAAAGTAAAACTGAAATGTCAGTGAGAATTGCTTTAAATGGATATTGTCATTGGTGCACAGTAATA
The DNA here is from genome assembly GCF_020497125.1 of Mauremys mutica. Lineage (NCBI taxonomy): Eukaryota > Metazoa > Chordata > Testudines > Geoemydidae > Mauremys > Mauremys mutica. The sequence goes on from NC_059078.1 coordinate 83,822,709, forward strand.
CATATGATACCTTTTTTTAATTCTAACAATTTGCCATGATTACAATACAATTCAATCCCTTGTATGCAGTTTCTATTACTGAGTGTTCAGATGCGGGAAAAGAATGAGTTAATCCAAATATTTTCATTCCTAATTATGAGTTTGTGTTTATGATACAGAACTTAATCTATCTTGTGTCATTTTAAAAATAGTAAATATTATACATTTAAAATTGACTCGCCTTGAAGTTGGTAAAACAAGGAGCGAGATTAGTTAACCATCCCAACTTCTGAATGAGTCCATGCCTCTTTTTATTCCTAGGATGTCTGAATGTTTGATGTCCCAACAATATTAACTTTACTGAAGTTTAAAAAAAAAGTGTCTAGCCTCAATCCCAGTTCTCCCTGTGGCCCCCTGACTCTCTCTCTCTCTCCCACCAATGTTGAGAGGTGTCTTAAATTGGCCTCGTATATTTTTCTGGTTTGTTTTTTGTGCCCCATCAAAAGTTGGTTAATAGGATGTAATTGCAGAAGAGTGTTTCCCTTTAGTGGACACTTCACTGCTTCCACTCTGTAGAGGAAGCTGGCATTTGATGACCTTTTGCACCAGCAATTCTGCTTCCTGAAGCAGAAAATTAAGTTTTCTCCTTTTTACTGTGGAGAAACCAATGTGTGTCCCATATTCATGCAAGACTGTCCTGACATACAAGCTGCAGAATGTGAAAACAGTATGTCTTAGCAGCCAGGGCAGCAGAAGGCAGATTTGTAGCAGAATCTATATCAGAAATGGATGCAATGGGTCTGATTCTCATTTATACTGGGGCCCCTTTAAACTGGCCTGGCTGTGCTAAGAAGTCTTAAAGTGGGCATTCATTGACAGAGTGGTGTAGTGTGACCACAGTGTTAATGAGACTCAGACCCCACATCGTCTCTTTCAGAACAGTATCTTGCAATAAATGTTCAGAGTTCAACAGGATTTCTGAACCTTACTAATACAAACCAGAATGGGGTCATGAAGTATGTTTACATAGCAAAAAAGAAAAAAACAGGGCAGCAAGTCTCAGACCCAAGGACAAGTGACTTGGATGCATGGTGCTCACTCTACAGGGCTAAAAATAGTACTGTAGACTTCAGGCTCAAGCTGGAACCTGGGCTCTGAGACCCTCCCCTCTTGCTAAGACTTAGAGTCCAAGCTGCAGCCTGAGCCCAGACATCTACACTTGTATTTTTAGCTCTGCAGCAGAAGCCCTGCAAGCCCAGATCATTTGACTGGGCTCTGAGTAGGGTGACCACGTTTTCAAAAGGCAAAAGTGGGACACGTGCAGGAGACCTCCCTGCATTATGCTGCCTCCTGCTCCTCCTCTTCCCTTTGAGGCCCTGCCCCTGGCCAGGATGGAAGCCAGATCCAGGCTGTGGTAAGAGCCACCCAAGGAGCCTGGGCTGCTGTGGGGAGCCCCAGACCCTCCACGTACCATGGAAAGGATGCTGGGGTTCCTGAAAGCTGCCTCCTACCTTTGGCATGGGACCTCGGGCGGGAGAGGAGGAGCAGGGGTGGAGCCTCAGTCCCCCCGCCACACAAACACTGGGAAGAGGCTGGCGCATCCCCATAGCCTCCGGCAGGGAATCCAGGACAAATGCTGTCCAGGAGTCATTCAGCCTGGGATTGGGACTTGAAATCTGCATGTTGGGACTGTCCCACCCAATTTGGCATGGGTGATCACCCTAGTTCTGAGACTTGCTGCAGTGGAATTGTTTTTGTTGTATCAATGTATAAGTAACCTCAGCCACGACAAGTGTGAATATTGTAAGCACAGATATAAAAATAAGGCAGAATTTGTCCCCAGTGGTTCAGTTTCAGTATGGAATGCAGAAGTAGGGGCCTGATCTTCAGCTTGTATAAATCCATGTAGGGCTATCAACATCAACAGAGCCATGCAGATTTATACCAACTGAAAATCAGGCTATAGTTGCTTAGAATTCTGACCTGTAAATTTCACAGGAATGCTACTTTGCCAGTAGCCCTCTTAATAAGGTTCCCAACCCTCACACTGCTCACATTATAATTATTTTTTCTTTAATCTTCAGACTTCGTTGGGTGTTATCTTGCCAGTTCTCCCAGTTTAGCCAGGTTCATCTGGATGAGCTATGTAATGCCTCACTAGATATTAAAGTGCCACAGGACTTATTGTTGCTTTTTACAGATCCGGACTAACACGGCTTCCCCTCTGATACTAGATCATGTTGGTTACTGCTTCTCCGGGCCCTGTAACTGCATGTGGACATTCAGAAGTCCACTTATTTAAACAATTATTTTTAATAATAACACAGTCTTATAGTGGATTAATCCACTCTGCCCAATGCATAGCTGATTCAAATTAGTTTGCGTTTTTTTCTTGGGTCTTTCTCGATGGGAACTTTATTTCTCCCACAACAGTCTTCACATCAAAATTTTCTTCCTGAAGTTTATTCAGCTCCTGTTGCATGTATGTTCCCAAACTGCTATTGTGCACATCCTCGATGAGCTGAGGCAGCCTAAAGCGGTTTCCTGTCCAGTTAACGATAGTATTTTGCCTATACATCTCAAGTGAAATATTGAAGCTATGTGTAAAAATTAGTTGTAAATACCATATTCTAGTTTGTTCATCAGTAGATGGTACAGCCTTTCCTTTATCCTACTTATCCAAAGTTAATAAAAAATAAAATGTTTAAATTAGGCTGGGTTTCGTAAGAACATAAGAACAGCAATACTGGATCAGACCAAAGGTCCATCCAGCCCAGTATCCTGTCTACCGACAGTGGCCAATGCCAGATGCCCCAGAGGAGTGAACCCAAAAGGTAATGATCGAGTGATCTTTCTCCTGCCATCTATCTCCACCCTCTGACAAACAGAGGTTAGGGACACCATTCCTTATCCATCCTGGCTAATAGCCATTCATGGACTTAATTGCCATGAATTTATCTAATTCTCTTTTAAATCCTGTTATAGTCCTAGCCTTCACAATCTCCTCATGCAAGGAGTTCCACGGGTTGACTGTGCACTGCATGAAGAAGAACTTCCTTTTATTTGTTTTAAACCTGCTGCCCATTAATTTCATTTGGTGCCCCCTAGTTCTTATATTATGGGAACAAGTAAATAACTTTTCCTTATTCACTTTCTCCATACCACTCATGATTTTATATACCTCTATCCTATCCCCCCTTAGTGTCCTCTTTTCCAAGCTGAAAAGTCCTAGCTTTTTTAATCTTCTCATATGGGACCTGTTCCAAACCCCTAATCTTTTAGTTGCCCTTTTCTGAACTTTTTCTAATGCCAGTATATCTTTTTTGAGATGAGGAGACTACATCTGTACGCAGTATTCAAGATGTGGGCGTACCATGGATTTATATAAGGGCAATAAGATGTTCTCCATCTTATTCTCTATCCCTTTTTTAATGATTCCTAACATCCTGTTTGCTTTTTTGATGGCCGCTGCACACTGCATGGATGTCTTCAGAGAACAATCCACAATGACTCCAAGATCTCTTTCCTGATTAGTTGTAGCTAAATTAGCCCCCATCGTATTATGTATATATAGTTGAGGTTATTTTTTCCAGTGTGCATTACTTTACATTTATCCACATTAAATTTCATTTGCCATTATGTTGCCCAATCACTCAGTTTGGTGAGATCTTTCTGAAGTTCTTCACAGTCTGCTTTGGTCTTAACTATCTTGAGCAGTTTAGTATCATCTGCAAACTTTGCCACCTCACTGTTTACCCCTTTCTCCAGATCATTTATGAATAAGTTGAATAGGATTGGTCCTAGTACTGACCCTTGGGGAACACCACTAGTTACCCCTCTCCATTCTGAAAATTTACCATTTATTCCTACCCTTTGTTCCCCGTCTTTTAACCAGTTCTCAATCCATGAAAGGATCTTCCCTCTTATCCAATGACAACTTACTTTACATAAGAGCCTTTGGTGAAGGACCTTGTCAAAGGCTTTCTGGAAATCTGAGTACACTATGTCCACTGGATCCCCCTTGTCCACATATTTGTTGACCCCTTCAAAGAACTCTAATAGATTAGTAAGACACAATTTCCCTTTACAGAAACCATGTTGACTTTTGCCCAACAAGTTATGTTCTTCTATGTGTCTGACAATTTTATTCTTGACTATTGTTTCAACTAATTTGCCCGGTACTGATGTTAGACTGGTCTGTAATTGCCAGGATCACCTCTAGAGCTCTTTTTAAATATTGGCGTTACATTAGCTATCTTCCAGTCATTAGGTACAGAAGTTGATTTAAAGGACAGGTTGCAAACTATAGTTAATAGTTCCGCAATTTCACATTTGAGTTCTTTCAGAACTCTTGGGTGAATGCCATCCGGTGACTTGTTAGTGTTAAGTTTATCAATTAATTCCAAAACCTCCTCTAGTGACACTTCAATCTGTGACAATTCCTCAGATTTATCTCCTACAAAGGACAGTTCAGGTTTGGGAATCTCCCTAACATCCTCAGCTGTGAAGACTGAAGCAAAGAATTCATTTAGTTTCTCTGCAATGACTTTATCGTCTTTAAGTGCTCCTTTTGTATCTCGATCATCCAGGGGCCTCACTGGTCATTAGTAGGCTTCCTGCTTCTGATGTACCTAAAAAACATTTTGTTATTACCTTTTGAGTTTTTGGCTAGCTGTTCTTCAAACTCCTTTTTGGCATTTCTTATTACATTTTTACACTTAATTTGGCAGTATTTATGCTCCTTTCTATTTAACTGACTAGGATTTGACTTCCATTTTTTAAAAGATGCCTTTTTGTCTCTCACTGCTTCTTTTACATGGTTGTTAAGCCATGATGGCTCTTTTTTAGTTCTTTTACTGTGTTTTTAAATTTGGGGTATACATTTAATTTGGGCCTCTATTATGGTGTCTTTGAAAAGTGTCCATGCAGCTTGCAGGGATTTCACTCTAGTCACCGTACCTTTTAATTTCTATTAAACTAACCTCTTCATTTTTGCATAGTTCCTCTTTCTGAAGTTAAATGCCACAGTGTTGGGCTGTTGAGGTGTTCTCACCACAGGAATGTTAAATGTTATTATATTATGGTCACTATTTCCAAACGATCCTGTTATAGTTACCTCTTGGACCAGCTCCTGTGCTCAACTCAGGACTAAATTGAGAATTGCCTCTCCCCTTGTGGGTTCCTGTACCAGCTGCTCCAAGAAGCAGTCATTTAAAGTATCAAGAAATTTTGTCTCTGCATTTCGTCCTGAGGTGACATGTTCCCAGTCAATATGGGGATAATTGAAATTCCCCACTATTATCGAGTTCTTTATTTTGATAGCCTCTCTAATCTCCCTTAACATTTCATCATCACTATCACTGTCCTGGTCAGGTGGTTGATAATAGATCCCTACTGTTATATTCTTATTAGAGCATGGAATTACTATCCATAGAGATTCTATGGAACATGTGGATTCATTTAAGATTTTTACTTCATTTGATTCTACATTTTCTTTCACATATAGTCCCACTCCTTATCCCCCTCCCCCCGCATGACCTGTTCTGTCCTTCTGATATATTTTGTACCCTGGAATGATTGTGTCCCATTGATTGTCCCCACTTCACCAGGTTTCTGTGATTCCTATTATATCAATATCCTCCTTTAACACGAGGCACTCTAGTTCACCCATGTTATTCTTTAGAGTTCTAGCATTTGTGTACAAGCACTTAAAAAACTTGTCACTGTTTATTTGTCTGCCCTTTCTTTTTTATGTGAATGTTTCTCATCTGATCTGGCCCATACGTTATCCTCTTTCATCCTGTCCTCCTGACTAGAACCTAGAGAATCTCTATCAATAGACTCTCCTCTAAGAGAAGTCTCCATCTGATCCACATCCAATGGCTTCCCCCCAATCTCTTAGTTTAAAAACTGCTCTGCAACCTTTTTAATGTTAAGTGCCAGCAGTCTGGATCCACTTTGGTTTAGGTGGAGCCCATCCTTCCTGTAAATGTTCCCCCATCCCAGAATTTTCCCCAGTTCCTAATAAATCTAAACCCTTTCTCTCTGCACCATTGTCTCATCTACTCATTGAGACTCTGAAGCTCTGCCTGCCTACCTGGCCCTGCGCGTGGAACTGGAAGCATTTCTGAGACTGCTACCGTAGAGGACCTGGATTTCAGTCTCTTTCCTAGCAGCCTAAATTGGTCTCCCGGACATCTTTCCTGCCCTTCCCTATGTCATAGGTACCTACATGCACCACCCCAGCACTACACATAAGTCTATATAGATGCCTCGAGAGATCCACAACCTTCGCACCAGGCAGGCAAGTCACCATACGGTTCTCCCGATCATCACAAACCCAGCTATCTATGTTTCTAATGATCAAATCTCCCATTAGAAACTCCTGCCTCCTCAGTGCGAGAGGATACCCCAACATCATTTGGAAGGAGGGTCCCAACTATTGGAAGGTTTCCCTCTACTTCCGTTGACTGCTCTCCTTCCCTGAGACTTTCATCCTCCTTAACAGCACAGGGGCTGTCTGACCAGAGGTCAGTCAAAATGAATGATGCATACATTTTTTTCTGGCAGAAAATATGGAATAGTGAAAATCTAATCCTTTTTCTAGCCAGAACAAAAGTGCAAAGTAATCCAATCAAATGACTAGAAATGACACAGAGGAGCATTACACTCATATTAGAGATGTTTTGAATCTTGTTATTCATGCTCTGTTGTTGGCAGACGGCTTAATGTATTAAAACAGGCAAGAGAGCATTGCAGGCAGCATGGCTTCATAGGAGTACAAATGGAGACAGTTCAGGCAGTAGCTCATTGTAGTTTGGGGACTCACTGAGAGAAGAAAATGACTCTGTGTCACAGTTAATTAGCAAAGTAGCAGTGCAATGCATAGACAAAGCTTAATGACAAACATTGTCCTGGCAGACTGAACATTGGCTAACTTGTACAAAGCGTACAATACTTTTCAGTTCTTTGGACTGCATACTGTACAGGAGACATATGTCTTTTTTCACAAGGTCAGGCAGACTCAAAAAGAAGACAACAGTTACAGAAGCAAGGGATATCAAAAGAGAGGAGAACCTTGTAGTTGGACCATTCCACTCACATTGTGGATTTCATACATAGTGATCCAAACTTCTGCTCTGATGTACTTCCTGGATTTCTGTGTCAATGTATAAAATAATAATTTCTACAACTCTGTGCCTAAGATAATAACAGATTATGTTACTGAGCCCTTTTGGATGTTACTCAATGCCAGCAATATTTTGGACTGCAGCTGACAGGAAAAACAAGTCCCTCCACCCCTTCCCCCCCATTTACAGAAAATTAATGCTCCTTCTTGTAGTCAGCCCGCTTTAGTCATATTCAACAGTGGGGTCCTCTTCTTCAGAGTTCAAGCAAATTAATAGAGTCGGGGTCTCAAATTCTTTTCCAACAGCCTCTGTCTGATACCTCCAGTGGAAAAATGATCCTATAGGCTTGCTTCCCCTGGCTGCTGTGGCCACTTTTTGCTTCATGCTGTATAAAGTAGCCTTAAACCAGCTGGGGAGTCCCAGCACAGAATTCCCCCTGTGGAGGTGGAATCTTCATAGGCATTGAGCAAGGGGACACAGTGTAGCTGCCTCCTATACCCGCTGCCCACCCTCACTCACCATAAGGGGAAAATGGGGTATATCAGAGGTGGGGCTGGAGGGTTATTGGGGATGGGAGCAGGGGTAGCAGATCTGAGCTGTACAATGCCTGACTCTCTGATGGACTAAGGGACTTTACAATAGCAGTGCCAACAGCAAAAATTAGAGCCTGTGCCTTGGCCAGGCAGTTGGAGTCAATATCTTGTGACCACCACCACCACTGAGCTGTGTCTGGATGTAAAGGAGAATCAGGGCCAATATTTCTCTTAAAAATGCCTATCAAGGGCTGTAGACATTGTATATTCCATTGTGATGATTATTTCAGCTAACTAGCCAGCTTCTGAGATACATCGTCTGCCAAAGGCCTGATGTGTCAGTCTGTTCTCCAGAGTATTGAATCAAGAAATTATAGAAATGTAGGGCTGGAAGTGACCTCAAGAAGTCATCTAGTCCATCTCCCAGTGCAGAGGCAGGACCAAGTATAACTGGGCCATCAATGACATGTTTGTCTAACCCCTTCTTAAAGCTTCCAGTGATAATGATTCCACAACCCCTCTTCCAGTGCTTAACTATCCTTATAGATAGAAAGCTTTTCTTAATATCTAACCTGACTCTCCCATGCTGCAGATTAATCCAATTACTTCTTTTCCTACCTGGAGAACAATTGATCACGTCCTCTTTAAAACAGCTTTTAACATATTTGAAGACTGTTATTAGGTTCCCCTGTCCCTCAGTCTTCTTTTCTCAAGCATGCTCAGTGATTTTTAACCTTTCCTGATAGGTCATGTTTTCTAAGCCTTTTATTATTTTTGTTGCTCTCCTCTGGATCCTTTCCAATTTGTCCACATTTTTTAAAGTGTGGTGCCCAAAACTGGACCCAACACTGCAACATAGGCCTCACCTATAACAAGTAGAGCAGAACAATTACTTCCTTTGTCTTATGCGTGACATTCCTGTTAATACACCCCAGAATATTTACCTTTTTTGCAACTGCATCACATTGTTGGCCCCTATGTAGTTTGTAATCCACTATAAGTTTTTCAACAGTACTACTGCCTAGTCAGTTATTCCCCATTTTGTGGTTATGATTTGTCCTCTGCACTTATCTTTATTGAATTTAATAATGTTGATATAAGTCAGACCAATTGTCCAATTTATCAAGGTCCTTTTGAATTCTAAACCTGTTCTCTAGAGTGCTTGCAACCCTTCCCAGCTTGGCATCATCTGCACATTTTATCAGTGTACTTTCCACTCCATTGTACAAGTCATTAATGAAAATACTGAATAGTACTGAACTCAGGAAACACCTCTGCAGGACCCCATTAGATATGCCCTCCAAGTTTGATAGTGAACTTTTGATAACTGCTCTTTCAGCCTGTTTTCTCAACCAGTTGTATAGACCATATTTCCCTAGTTTGCTTATGAGAATGTCATGTGGGACTATTTCAACATATACTGTTTCCCCCCATCCATTAGGCCAGTAATCCTGTCGAGGAAGTGAATTAGCGTGACAAATTAGATTTGTTCTTGACAAATCCACGTTGACTATTATTTGCCACCCTATTATCCTCTAGGTGCTTATAAATTGGTTGATTAATAATTTGTTCCAGTATCATTCCAGGTATTGAAGTTGTTCTGTAATTCTCTCGGTCCTGTTTGTTCCTCTTTTTAGGCTAGGTACTATGTTTGCCCTTCTTCAGTCCTCTGGGACCTCACCTATCCTCCAAGAGCTCTCAAAGATAATTGCTAATGGTTCAGAGATTGCATCAGCTTGTTTTTAAGTACCCTACGATGAATTTTGTAAGACATGGAGGAAGGCTACTAATGGAGTTGCTCAGGGATCGGTCTTGGGACAATTCTTATTCAATATTTTATTAAAAGCTTGGGACACAAAGTAGGAGGGTGCCAGTGAAATTGATGATACAAAGTTGAGAGGCATCTTCAATGCAGAGGAGTATTGGAATATTATTTAGGAAGAGCTGGATGACCTTGAAAACTGGAATTGCAGTAGTGGGATGAAATTCAATAGTATGAAGTGGGAGGTCATGCATTTAGGTTCTAATAATAATAATTTCTGCTACAAGCCAGGGGGTTAACAGTTGGAAGCATCGGGTGAGGAGAGAGACCTAGGTCTGTGGGTTGATCACAGGATATCTATGAGCCACTAATGTGATGCAGCTGTGCAGAAGGCAACTGTAATTGTAGATGCATTGAGGCATTTCCAGTAGAGACAGAGAAGTATCAATGCCATTGTGCAAGGCAGTGGTAGGACCTTATTTGAAATACTTCGTACAATTCTGCTCACCCCTGTTCAAGAAACATGAATTCATACTGGAACAGGTGCAGAGAAGAGCTAGCAGGATGACCAAGGGACTGGAGGGCCAACCTTATGAGAGCAGACTGGAAAAGCTTGTCATGTTTAGTCAAGCAAAAAGAAGGCTGAGAGGGGATATAATTGCTCTCTATAAATACGGGGTGGGTGGGGGAATAAATACCAATGAGGGTGAAGATCTGTTCAGGACATTGTTGGCAAAAGAACAAATGGATATAAACTGGCCACGAACAAATTCAGTCTGGAAATTAGAAGGTTTTTAAGCATCAGACAGGTGAGTTTCTGAAACAACCTCCCAATAGCGGGTGTGGAGGAAAAAACTTAATTAGTTTCAAAAGAGAGCTGGACAAAATTCTGAGTGTAATTGTATGATGGAGTTGCTTATGATGGTATGGTGCAGGGCTTAGCAGCCCAGGGGCTTACTTCCAGGTTGTTTTATACTACTAACAGCTCATTCTTCAGGTTTTCAGCCAGCCACCTGAAGGATCAGGAAGGGATTCCTCTTCCCCCACCACATACAGTGTATTCTGGAAGGATTTTTTATCACCTTCCTCTGGAGCATCAGGGATGGCCATAGCTGGAGATGGGTTATTGGGTGGGTAGGGCCAGGGCTCTGAAGTGGCACTGAGCATTCTCTTTCTCACAAGTACCTGGCTGGCTGGTAGCTGCTCCCACGCACAGGCTCTAACTGATCACCATATGTGGAGTAGGACAGGAATTTTCTCTCAGATCAGACTGACAGTGACCTTGGGTTCCTTTTGCCTTTCTCTGCAGGAGGTGGATGTGGGTCACTTTCCAGAATTGTCTGGGTATATCTCACTTAATCATTTCCCCCCATTTCAGTGTTCTCAGGCACTGCTGCATCTCAATGTAACAATATGAAAGTGCTAGTAGATGCTTCCCAGCACATACTATATCCTGGAGAGAACTGTGTGGAAGGGACACTTCTTATATAAGTGTCTGGGAAACCATAGGGTGAAGAAGCCATTTTGCAAGCAGCCACACTGAAGCTGGAGTTTGTCAATTAACCTTGTGTCAGCGTGAGACCTTATATTGCAAATAATCCAGACTCAACAAAGCATAAAACATTCGGTCCCTCCTATTCTTTGCTGTGGCACATAATAGTCTAATCTCCTGTGGGCTGTGATACTTTGATCTCATTCCTGTTGTTGGATTTATTGTAAAGGTGCTGGGTGGTGTTGGTGGCCTGTGATATACAGGAGGTCAGTATATTCGGTGGTCCATTCTAGCCTTAAACTCTATGCCTATGACTTGAATACATATTTTTCACCCGTACTTTCCGTAGTCTGTCTTGTGTTTCTTTTCCCTTGTTGTTTATGTTAATTGGGTTAAGCATCTGGACGTCATTTACTTTTTTTCCCAAAGACAAGCAAAATAGGGATTAAACATGTCAGTCTTCTTGATGTGGTCCATAATTAGCTCTCCTTCTTTGCAACCGCAGCAACATTAGCAGATTTGATTGAGACAGACTGGCTATGGGTTGTTGCCTCAGATGGCTCAAGTCTTTACACAGATATCGCACTATGTTACAATCAGAGCGCCACCTAAAATGGAAATATTATTAGGCAGTATATATTCTTTCACTGTTTTCTTCTCCTTATGTAGAAGCCAAGGTACATTATAACAAGGGGACTTCCAAACAGCAAGATCAGTTTTATGCTAAGCCTCTAGTGACAAATGAAATTCAAGTGATTTGAATAATTGCTTAATCCTTGAATAGTTTTGATATTTAACTGTTTTGACGTGTCTCCTTTTCTCTATCCCTTAGCCATACTTCTGCAACACCAGTCATTGTCTTACCCTGCCCTCAGCCAAAGCAAACCCTTCCCCTTCTCCAGTCTTTCCCTAGTCAACCATCACTCCCCATATTGAACCCCAATTAACTCTCTCCCAGTAGGTTTCATGCTCTCTAATTCTTTCTGATCCCCCAGAATAAAAGCTGTATTTGCTGATGAAACTCCATGATGGTGCATTCGTCCACTGAGGCTGACACCCCTGACCAAAGGAGAGTGCTGTTTAAGGATTAATATAGAAATCCCTGCTATAGTAAAAATCTTTTCTGACACCTCTATGAAGCCTCAAGGGTAAAGATAAAGAGGGAATTGTGTACATTGCACCTTGAAGATCCCTTGTCCTTAAATTATGGGACAGAGTGAAATACAACAGTCATTAATTAACTAGTAAACCACTTGATAGTACATATCTCTACAATGTCACCTGTTGTTTACGTCTTTAAAATAAACAGTCCAAGTCATTTTTAGTCCTTTATTTGATAAGCCCTCAGAAAACTCCTACGTAGTAGCTCTTTTCTGAATTCAGCAATGTCCTTCTGAGAATGCAGTAACGCAATAAACTAAACTACAGACAATATTCAGAGCACTGACAGAATCATTTATACAAGGCCACTTGGATATTTTCTGTGCTATTTTCTATCCCATTTATACTGCAACCTATTATCCTTCATCTTGTCCTCCTTAAGTCTTCATCACCAGCCAATGCTCCCTTCCTTGGCAAAAATACTAGACATGATTCTCCCCTCGGGACACCAGGTTAGACAACCACATTCTTTTATTATCAGCTCCTTATCTTCACTAGTTCATTGTTCAAAATGATCACCCGCTAGTCCATGCCCTCTGCATAAAATCATTCTAAATCACTCAATTCTTCATGTAGATAAATCATGACTCCATTTCTGCACTTCTTACTCCAGCAAAACTTCTAGTAGATTCACTCCGAATTTTGCCTGAGTATGGAGCGCCCCAAGCCCTATCGTCCTTGTTCACACACACATGCTTACAGATGATGTGCCAAGGTTTTTGAAAGAACTGAGTCTGTGCTCAGTTCTAGTTTTCCCTAGGGGAGGGCTTCCTGAATGTCTAAGAGGCTGTGTTGTTAGCTCTCCCACTGTGATTGTAGGGGTGAAGATGCTGAATTTTTAACAAGGAGGAAATTTCTCCAAAATGTTCAGTAGTTATTGACAGTAAGTGGATCTAAATTAAAGCAAAAAAAAATTTTTTTTAGAGACTTCTAAACTATCTGACTAAAAATCCCTTGTGGCTGTTGCTCAGCTTTTTCTCTCTTGTCCATTGTGAAGGTATTGTTTCACTAGTTCTTCCCTCATTATAGTCTTTTTGTCATCTTGTGAGGACTAGTGTCTTAGGATTTTTGAAAATGGAAATCAATTATACACCAGTTCTCCTTTTCCCACTAGCTAGTTGAAGTGAGCTAGAAGAATATGTATTTTTGTAACTTATCAATAGGTATATATTTTTTTCATTTTACTTGATGTTAGGCAGGCAACAGTAAAAACGCACCAGTTATCCTAACAATTCCACTACCTACCTGTCTAAAAATTTTAAAAATCAGGTTTCTCTCTTATATAAAAATAATTCACACACACATATTCTGCTTTTTTAAAGTGAGCATTTATTTATTTAAAAATATTTGAGTAAAAAAACTGGTTCCAAAACTCCAGAACAAATAATGTTTAAAAATAATGTTAATTATGCTGCACTTCTCATCTGAGGATCTCAAAATGCTTTACCAAAGTTAAATACATTTCACAAGCCAATTCTATGGTATGTCAGTGTTGTTTTATACTGAGATATACAAAGTCTCTGTGACTTGCCCAGTTTCACACAACATTTAGTTGGAATACTGAGGATGTATTTCAGTAATTCTGAACCCTATTCTAACCACTAGACAAACAGCCTTACTACACAGCCCTTATAAACAGTAAAATACTCCTTGAACATGTGTATAATATACGGAAAATGATCAGTACATAAGTGATAATGTAGATCCTTTCTATACTATGTATCACTTGAAAATATGCATATATACAAATATATTAAACAGTAACTAGGGAGATAGTTCAATAAACATGTCAGCTCTGCTTCTGCACAGTGGTGGCCAGTAGAAAATCAATTTTTGCTTTGTAGATGCCAGATACATCTTGAGTAAGGAACTTGGTGATCCCACGAAAGACTGAAAAAAGTGAGAGAGATGCCAAGGGAAAATATATTTTTAGAAGAAAAATCAATTTTATTCATTTCAATTCCTCATTTTATGAATTTCATTACATCCAATTCCATTATAAAATATCCACTCTCTCAAATGTAACCAATAATTGGTAAATGAAAGTTCAACTGGATTTAATAATTCATTCAGCTGGCCCTTCAAATATTTCAAGTTTTCTTCAATAAAATATAATAAAATTATGGAAGAAGATAGCATTAGTCTGGGTGAATTTAAACTCCTGTGTGCAAAGAATTTACTGAAGAAAAATTCATTCTCCATCTCTGTACATTATATAAACTCAGATACTAAACTAATTCTCTAAATACCAGTACCAGAACAAAGCAATTTACACTCATACAGTAGTATATTCAGTGCAATAGATACTTTTGGTCCAGGTGCTGATGATGATCAGCTCCTCTGTCAGAATAACATACACCACAGCTCAATTCAATACAGGGAAAATGCTACTGATCCAGAAATTAGACATGCCCCACAGCTTGGACATCACTAATTGTCTTGATTTTTACAATTGAATATATTGGGGGCATTGGCTTTTTTGCAGTAGCCTTAATATGACATTAATTCTTGACATTAACTATACTTTATCCTCCTGGTAATGAATTTTCATGCCTTTCACATTTGTTAGTGGGATCTGATAACGTTCCTTTGGGGTGTTCTTTTGGAACACACAAATTCAAAATTGCTGCAAATGCTGGTTGCCCAGTGGGGTGGTCTATCCAGAGGAATTGTTGGTGGCCCACTGCACAAAGTCCTTTATTTATTTGTAGATCTAAAAGACAAGCGCTTTACAATAGTTAGCTAACAGTACAAACAACATTTGGAAAGATCATTAAGTGGTCCACTGAGACCCTCAGCAATTTTCAAGTGGTCCGCGAAAGAAAAAGTTTGAGAACCACTGACTAGGCAATCATAACTTGTTCTGCGTAAAATCAAACACCCTGATCTTGCAAACATTACACATGGTCTCCAGTGATTTTTATTATTATTATTCCATCTTTCTACTCTTTGGATTGAGAGCTCTTTGGGACAGGAATAATGTACAACACACTGGAAACTAGAAAAAGGGCCAATAGACCTACTTGGCCACAGTTGTAAAAAGAAGGTAGAACTGAATTCCAGTGGCAATGAGGTAAATGTTTATAATTAGGTCTGGTGGAAGCAAAAGTGGATAGTGGATTTGGAATTTATTTATTGGGACAGGTGGAGCTTCTGTTGGGAGGAGGAGGAAACTTGTATCAAACTGATGTGGTTGGGGCAAGAAGGCTCCTCTGGCTTAATTGGAGGGAGAAGGAATTCTGACTAAAGAGTCCTACGTAGGGTTCAGACAAATATTGAATTTCTAAAAAGAGCTTCCAAATCTTTTAAGGTTTGGCCATTACTTATCAGACAGAAGATGTTGGTAGAAGTCTGGTGTCACTTTGTGTATTATGAAGCATGGAAAATATGAGTTACAAGTGATGTAGGATGAACACAGCTGTTTGACAGAAACCTGTCATCTTAGATCAGGAGGCTTTAGAATAAAGCCAGTGTGTCACAAAAGAATATGGGACAGAGGAGACTGCCAGTTGTTTGAGTGGCAGCTCTCTGTATGGCAGGTTTTAGGTGATTAGCTGTGTTCTAAAATTCCTCTTGGCCAGGACAAGTAAAATATAATTGGCACTTTCATTATCTTCAATTAACAAGGCAAAGGACAGATAAATAGTTTTCTTTCTGGGTTGGTAAATTTTCATAGCAATCTGGCAAGGCTGGCTTCAGGATTTCAACATGAATGCAAGAAAAATAATTAAATATTAAGAGTATAGCACAGTAGAAATGGTTGTGGACAAGAATCCTAAAAGCACATTTTCCCAAGATAATTATTCAACTGACTTAAATACAAGAAATAGTCTGAAAGTCTTTGCACAGAATTATGAAGTGCAGCCAGCTCTCCCCGCACCACCAGCAAGTGTTCCACAGACTAATAGTTTGAGAACCACTCCGTTGCTCTTTCAGAAGGACGTCCAGACTAGCCCTTTCAGTTTTTGCACATCCCTTCTTTTTGGGACAATTTACTGGTTTAATTTAGTCTAGTTTAGTGTTATTAGAGATGACTTTCAGGTACTGTCTACAAGAAATAGTTTAGCTTGTTCCTGTATGATTTCATTTAGGAATGTGCCAATTTGCTACTAAATATTACATCTAAGCAGTTTCCTTTAATAGTTGGGAATCTTTGTCATATAAAAGTTCAGACACTCTATGAAAAGATCCAATGGCCAGTTAAATTATTCTGAGGACCATAGCCTAAACATATCACAGATGAATTTTTCATATCCTCCTTGACTTTCACGTAATGCATCTGAAAAACTGTTTACTATATCTGTTCTGTTATGAACTGATATTGGTTAAAGCAGATCACCAGTCTGATTCTCAGAATGGATTATATGAGATTTATCAATTTTAAGGAATGAATTCATGTTAGAAGACATTCTGACTATGTAAGTGATAAGCATTATTTATTATTATTCATTATATATTCTGAAAGGCTGTTTCCCCCTAAATATGGGTCACATATGGGTCACAGGATCTATATATTGTCAAGCCATTCTCAAATTTTAATGCACAGAAATGTCATTGATTTGTTACATTTTGAAAAAAATCTAATCCACCCACTTCTAGAATGATGCTCATTGGCTGTAGGAGCTTTGGTAGTGTTTGAACTGATTCTGGGCTCAAGAGGCCAGATTATGATTTCATTTTGCTCATGGTAAATCTGGAATGACTCCATTGGTGACAATGGAATTACTCCAGATTTCCATCAGTGTAACTGAGGTTAGTAAGATGTCTTCAGGGTTGTACTTGTTGCTGTGGTGTATATAACTATGAGATGGTGGTATAGGGGGACTGATTCTCCACTGCCTTATACTTTGTATAGTCGTGTACATGTGCTACCATCAGCATGAGTGAATGGAGAATTCTGATTTGGTAGCAGATTACACCTACTTTACACAGGTGTAAAGGAGTATACAGACTGCAAGGCAAAGATGATTCTGGTCCACTATATTTAAAAGGGGGGTTGTGATTGTTGATCATGGGGAATATTGTTCACAAACCATTACATATGAAATATAAATTTCTACTTGAAAGTAATTCCTTTCAGCTTTTGATAGTGATCAAGAAGTAAACACTATCGGGTTTACTCTTCCATCTTTTCATGTGTGTGAACACTCTCTTATTGCTTTCGTATCTCTGTTGGAAATATGTTTTACACTAACCGCATGAAAGCTCTGAATTGAAATTCACCAATACATTAGAACAACTCTATTTTGGATTTGTTTCCTCAACAGCCTTATTTTGCCATATATTTCATATACTCCCTTATCTTCAGCAAATCAGAACCCTTCATATCCTTATTAATAGCCATTTTACCTCTTCTATTTTTTATTTTTTACCAGAAAAATACATCTCTATTTTTTACTCTCTCATACCACTTTAGGTTTTTTTGGAATGCCATCCTCATTACCAGAATTCTTATGTTCCTCCCATATACAAAGATATTAAAAAGATAATGTTAGAATAACTTTAATTTTATGTTAAGACAACAACAAAACAAGAAAGAATGGGTAAATGCTTCATGGGAGAGCACACAGTGGGTGTCTCCTTTCACAATCTGCACTGAATTCTGATAACAAATAACTGCCAAACCCTGTGCATAGGGAAGCGTACGTAGAAGTTTAAATGTGTAGTATTCAGAAAACAAAGGAACCACATAGAACTGGCCATAATGGATCTGGAGAATGGAGCATGAGGAATTCAAACCACAGCTGTCATGAGGCACTTCAATGGTATTTCCAAATGAAAAATACTAGTTTTCGGGGGCTTGTTTTTTGGCCAAATAGTCAAAATTTTACACAAAAACCAGCCACTTCTTGTGAACACTTTTATTTAGTTGAAAAAACAAATTTCTGTTGAAAAACAGTGATGGCAGAACAAGTTTGACCAACTGGTAGGTAGGGTACTCCAAGAGGTGACCTAGCAACCACATGGTGCAGAGTGGCCAAACCGTGGCTCGCGAGTTGCTCGAGGCTCTTTTACAGTTAAAGTGCAGCTCGCGGAGCCCCCGTCCCATTCTCCGCCTACCAAACCAGGGTGGGGGAGCTCAGAACCTCTGCCTTGCAGCAGGGTACTGGGATAGGGGCTTCTGCCCAGTGGGAAGGGGAATCTTGGGGCTTCAGCCCTGTGGGGCATGCTTGCCGGGGCTTGAGGCTTCAGCAGGAGTGGGGCTGAAACCCAAGCTTCCCGGCAGGCTCCTCCTGAGGGGCCCCTGGCAGGTGCAACCTGGCTCTTGAATTTCTGAAGATTGTCATATTCAGCTCAATATTAATTTCAGCTCAGCGGGTCAGTAAGTTTGGCCACCCCCGACATAGTGAGAATTGTGAGGATTCCCTTCCTAACACGGTTTCCAGGAAACTCAGGAGACTTCCCTGGCTGAATACTGCCTTAGGCCATGGGGTCGTGCCTGTGCCTCAGTTTAGTGAAGAGCCACATGAAATGACAAACCCTTAATCCTGCCTCACCTTTTTAATGACTGAAATTTTGTGAATGTGAATAATGGTGGGAAGAATTTTGCTCCAAATTACAATTCTCTGGGGGGTGCAACTGATGTCAGAGAGCAGTAGTTAGACATCAAAACATCACCAGTTGCAATTTCAAGTAAATATGGTGCAGAAATGGAATGGAAACCAGCCTTTGAGAGGCCAATTTTCAGGGACCCTGAGCACCTGCATCTCATGCTGAATTCATTGGAGTTGTGGGTGCGCAGCACTTCTCTAAATCAACCCCCCTAAAAGTCTGGCCCTTTGTACATTTCATCACCCAGGACAGATATTGTTTATGAAGTCAGGCTCATTTTAGAAATGCAAAGTGCTTCACCTTACTGCATTGTCACAAAAATCTTTTCATAGTGTGGTTCTAGTCTATTCTATTCCATATAGATTATCATACCATGCTCATCACCCTAGTGTATGAGTACCTTCCATTGAGCACATCCATCATGTGTGTTTTGTTGTCTCATCTTCTCTCCTGGGAGAAGCATGTGGAGTGTCTTGTTTTGTTTGTTTTTTAAATATATATGTAGCTGCGTATTTATGTTAGAGAAGGTAAGGTCAAAGAAATGTGCCTTGCACTTGCAGTGGAAGGTGGCAACGTTTGTGATGGCCCTTTGTACTGGAAAAGTTTATTTCACAGTCTTGGAGCAGCCCTTGAAAAAGTTCTGTCACCTGCACAGATTAGATTAATCTTTATTGTAGAGAGTTCCATTGTGCCAGAGGCACACATTAAAGTCGTATTTCAACATTTTAAAATATTCTTACGTAAGTGCAAGCTAGGTCTCCAGAATTTTTAAATACTTGTACTCTGAGGATCTCAAAGTGCTTTTCAAATGTTAATCAATTTATCCTTACCACATCTGAAAGGTAAATATTGTTATCCTCTTTTTCTAGATGGGGAGACTATGGTACAAATGTTCAGAGATTTAGCTAAAGCAACACGGTAATCTACTATCAGAGCTTGGAACTCAGAGCTCTGATCTCAGGCATATACTCATATTATGCATCCTTTTTAAATATATCTATTTTAAATAATGTAGATATTGTACTTAGTGTATTTATCTAGATACCTTGATTCTTATTAAGATATACTTGGTGTCAGTTCTTTTGGGATCCTATGGAATGAAAGACATTATTTTAAATTTAGCAAACAGCCCATCATGGGTCAAACGAAAATATGTTTTTAATCTGCATCTTCTTTGGGCTTCTTCATCTCTATCCAAGTTTCAGCTTTGCCCAAAACTGCATTATATGTACTAAATCCCTTTAACCAAATAAGAAAATGTGAGTTTATCAGACATCATATTAATTAACGGGATGGGCATGGGGAAGGGTAGGAGGGAGAGAGGAGTAGCCAATCATATTGTTATAGCAGGTGTCATCTGGTGGCAGCATTACACATAGTCTTCGGAGTTCTTATCCATAGTGAGTAAACGTTTAGTCTTGGAGTGATATTCTGTGGTATTGCCAGTTTTGGTTACGCAAGCTTCTGGGAAAAGGGAGCTGTGTGAGCAGCAGAAGAATTTGCTCTCTACTTTGGTCTGTAATTGGAGTCAATTCTTGGGACAGAATTGCCTGGGAATGGAGCATTGGTGTTGGGCTAAGATTCCTGAAAGAAGATTATCTGCATGGTGTTTGTGGCTATCTCTGTTCCAGGACTGGTGTGTATGTGTAAATAAAACAAGTTACATTTAGAATTATACTCACTGTGTATCACTGTGTTCTCTTCCACTGGGAAGCTGACCTGTAATGCCCCAGAGATCTGCTACTGCTTGGCAAGGGGCAACAATATATTTAGATACAGTGGATGCACTTAGCCCTCCATCTTGCAAACACTTATGCAGATGAACCACATTGTTAATGCAAGGTTTCTTATATCATAAGAGATGGAAATATTGCTTACAACAGTGAGCCGTATGAAAGTAGAACAAAAGGTTGTAATTTTGAATGCTGAGAAAGAGTTGAAGTCTAGAAAACCTGCCTTATGGTGAGAAAGAAAAGAAGCTCAATCTATTTAGTTTAGCCAAGAAAAGGTTAAGGGGATGACTTGATCACAGTCTACCAGTACTTACAAGGGAGAAAATTTCTGACCATAGAGTCTCTTTAATTTAGCAGCCTGAGATCTACAATATTCAATAGAAGGAAGATGAAGTTAGACAAAAACAGACTGAAAATAAGGTGCAATTTTTTAATGGTGAGGGTTCTCAACCACTGGAATAACTTACCTAGAGATGTAGTAAATTCTCCATTTCTCCATCCTGTGGAGTCTTTGAATCAAAATGTGGTGTCTTTCTAACAGATACTTACACTTTAGCTCAGCCCAAAGTTATGGGCTTGATGCAAGCATTATTGGGTGAAGTTCTATATCTTGTGTTACACAGGAGGTCAGACTAGATGATCATAATGCTATGTTCTGTCCTTAAGATCTATGAAAATAAGACAAAAAGAAAACAAAAATTACATCTCAATGGTTATAGATAAATTAGAAGCTGGGGCCCTCAGACTGATTGAGATTGCCCCTGGCACATGAAGACGTATGAGAAGGCAACAGACAGACAGACAGACAGACAGACTCTCTCTCTCTCTGACTCCTTTCCTAAGCTTCCCTAGGGCCAGTGCAGTTGCACATCATACCCTACTGAGAGCTGTATCTAAATGCCACAATCCAGTCCACTATCATACTGTATGCAATCACCTAGTCCTCTGAGAGTCACCCTTTATGGGGGTGAATTAAAGATGTGCCTGTCTGCTTTTATTGATTTACAAGATTTTTTTAAAGTTACATTAATGTCTATTTTACAGATAGTATTGCATAATCATGCTAAAAGCAGGCAGATGGTGTTTTGATACAGTCTTCGGTTATCTTTACTAGAGTTTATTCCATAACTTTTCTGGGATTGGTGTGTTTAAAAGTATGCAGTGGACTTCGTAATGCTTTAAGTTTGAATGGCTGAATCAGTTGCACGGTGCTGCTTTAGCACTCCCTCTTCTTTCAGAGTATCTTGTTTATGTGGGTGGTACTTTCATAATAATACAACAGGGGAAACCAGATCCTCAGCTGTTCTCAGTTTAAGATAAATTGATATAAGGCACTCTTAGTCCGTAATAAGGGGCTCCAGACAAAGGGGTTGTTCTGATTTTACTAAATCAGTTTCTAAACTGATTTTTCTAAATCAGTTTCTAAACTGATTTGGTTAAACTAATACAAATCTCTTGGGTGCATAAGGCCTAGGCCACCCATTATTTAGAGCATCTGTTTTTAGTATATTAACTATGAATTAACTCAGGATCTTGGTGTCCTGAGGGAATGCAGTTTTGAATTATAGGTTAAATTCAGAACATCAATATTAAAAACTCATCCACAGAACTACAGCAGGGAAGTCTCAGTCC
Organism: Mauremys mutica; assembly: GCF_020497125.1. Taxonomy (NCBI): domain Eukaryota; kingdom Metazoa; phylum Chordata; order Testudines; family Geoemydidae; genus Mauremys; species Mauremys mutica. Next base: position 83,844,683 of record NC_059078.1, read on the forward strand.
TGCAGTCATTTACTTTCTACCACGTGCTCTGCTTACTGCAGTAAATAATCCCATTGACTTTTCATGAGACATGTCATGGTGTTAATCCTTTGCAAGACTAGACCCTAAAGTTGGACCATTTCATATTGGTCACAATTAACACCACTTGATAGACAGGAGTATTTAATGTTTCCATGAATCTTTAGAATATCTCCACTTAATTTGTGTTTTATATAAACAATAGGCATTTTGGGAGGGTATAAGGCCATGGCTACACTTGCAGATGTGCAGCGCTGGGAGTTACAGCTGTGTTCGTACAGCTGTGTAGGGAAAGCGCTGGTGTGTGGCCACACTCACAGCTACCAGCGCTGCAGTGTGGCCACATTTGCAGCATTTGCAGCGCTGTTGGGAGTGGTGCATTATGGGCAGCTATCCCAGCGTTCAAGTGGCTGCAACGTGCTTTTCAAAAGAGGGGGGTGGGGTGGAGTGTGACAGGGAGCGGGGGAGAGAGAGAGAGTGGATTTTTGGAGCCGACACTGTGTGTCAGCTCCCTGCCTTGCAAAATTTGACCATTTCCTCGACCCCTCATTCACTCTTAACTGCAAATAGCCTGCAGACCAGATAAGCACCTGCTCCCACAGACTCCCTTTCTCCCCCCCGTCCCCCGCCGTGCTGTTTCTCTCCTCAAGCAAACACTAGTTGTAGACATTCATCCCCCTGCCTGCCTCATTCACAGCAAACAAGAGCTGTGTTTGTTTTTTAGATAAGCAGCTCCCGGAGCCCCGAGTTCACAACAAAACAAAGAGAGGCATCATAACAAAACAAAGAGAGTAATTTAGTTAAAATCATTATGGGAAAATTCTGGAGGTCAGTTACAGCGTAGTAAGATTAATCACTGTTTACACTTGCACTCCAGCGCTGCATCACCAGCGCTGCAATAGTTATACCCGAGGCAGAGCAGGAGTACAGCCAGCGCTGCAGCCAGGGAGATGCAGCGCTGTATGTACCTTGCAAGTGTGGACAGTGACTAAGTTGCAGCGCTGTAAAGCCTCAACCAGCGCTGCAACTCTCCAGTGTAGCCAAGCCCTAAGTATAAAAGCCTTTAAAAAGGTGATGAAACATTTATTAACAGATTAACAAGAGGAAAATAGAAGTAGTTCTTCAAACAGAAACATCTAGAAAAAAAAGGTTGTCTTCAAAGTTCCCACCAAAGTTTTTAAACAAATGCTCCAAATCTGGGGATTGGAATAATCAAAGGGAGGTAATCATTTTTATTATGTGAGATGCAGTCAGCCAGAAATCAGTTTGGCCTCCATAATGGTCAAGGCTGAATGAGAAGATTTTTTTCAAGTGCTTTGTGTGGCTTGTTCAGTGAAAAGCTGTGTTGAATTTTTGCTTTCTTCTGACTCACGTTTTTAGTAAACACTGATGATTGACAGTCACAAAGGTGCACTACTTCACACTGGCCTTTTCAAATATAAATACCCTAATCAGATTCTTCCCAGGGTTTAAAGCTTTTGATATGAATATTTATTTATCTTGTAGTGTACAAATGATTTTTTTTTAATTACAGGCTTTTTAGACTACAGTTTGTCTCTAACTAGGTTGATAAATAATGTTTTGTTTTTTTCATTTTTGCAAGGGGCTGCAAATGAGACTTTATTTTGCCAATTTGATAGGTTATGTCAAAAGCAGAAAACTTAGGTGGAAATCAGAGTCATTACACTTCAGTCACGGGCTATGAGCGGACTATATTTTAATTCTTTATATTCTGTGATTTCAGTAATATTAGAAATTTACTAAAGTGTTTTTTCCCTACATAAATCAAAATAATGAATTGATTTTTTTCTATTAATACCACATTTACCTAAAACATAACGACAGCTAATCCAAGGAGGTTCAAATGTAGCTCAGGATTTTCTGACATGTTTCAATACGAGGTGTGCAGTATGTGCATAATCAGTATGTAAACTAAATGAATTCCTATATGCTATAAAACTTGCCCTAAGAACTCTCCCCAGTAGTGAAACCTTAGTCAGCAACTACCACTTAATGTAGCCTCCAGGCTTCCAGCAGTTTTCTGATTGGATTGACTTTTAGTTGAAAGTCATCTCTACTAGGCAGCCATGTTTTGCTAGACTCAGGAGTGGTTACTTGAGACAGGCTGTTATATAAATATTCCAGCACCCTGGCCCCGATTCAGCAATGTGTGTAAGAACTTACTCAGTTTTAAGTGCATCCTTAAGTCCATCCCTGTTCAGCAAAGCACTTCGGCATGTGCTTAATTATACCGATGACAGCATGGGCAGACCAATGAAAGTTCTCATCTATGAAAATCAGGGTTTCAGCTCATCAAGAGATAATGCAATATGGGCCATCATATCATTCTGTTCAGGAAGGTAATGGATGTTATCACTAGTCCGACCAATTGGTAATCATTGTTGGCTCAGACACCATCCCAAATATTATTTTATTGTATGAAAAAACCAAATTTACTCATCCTAGTTATTTCAGCCAAGATTTAGAAATATATTTCCCTCTCAAAGCATAAACCAACATTTGAATATCAGAGGGGTAGCCGTGTTAGTCTGGATCTGTAAAAGCAGCAAAGAGTCTTGTGGCACCTTATAGACTAGCAGACGTTTGGGAGCATGCGCTTTCGTGGGTGAATACCCACTTCGTCGGATGCATGTAGTGGAAATTTGAATTTCCATTCAACATTTGAATGGTCACACATCTGGAGTGATTTGTAATATTTACAGAGACAGACTACATTAGACTATCAAAAATATAGGAAACAAAATCAAGTGGAAAATCTAATAACTAGGCACAGGGACTGGCTTACATGAAGACTGTGCCTGTGTTTTGTACGTTGCCTAAGAGTTATCTTGTTTCAGTGAGTTTATATAATAATCAAGATCTGCTAACTCTGTTAATGAAGATTTTTGGATGATATTTTTAAAAAGTAATATAAAAACATGCTATGATTTCTGTCCATAAGAGAAAACTGTAATTAAACTATATTGTACGGGGTCCAATCTTGGTGGTTCAGGCTCACCGCTACGTTATCGATGTAAATTCTTCCTTTTTTTAAACACAGGACAAAATAACCTCTGAGCTTTAAGCTCATGGATAGGAACTTTGTAGCAAAACTTGGTTAGCTCGTGTTCAATTTATCTTAGTTTTAGTAGGAAAATGATCACTCTGGAGCCCTGGGAGGGCAGTTAGACACGAAGGGGTTAATAGGACAGAGTCTGTGCAGCAGGAGCCAGTCACTGACATGGATTAACTAAGCAACAATGGTGTAGCAGGAGCTGGATTTGCTTGGATTAATAGATCATTAGTGCAGCTGTGCAGGCCATAGCAGGGTTACTGTGAATGCATGCATACTGTGTGAGCATCTAGTTTAGCTAAGGTTCAGTGATAGGTTAATCCAGCCCTGGCCATGATGTGTAACAGGCTGAGTGGAGATGTTGGTAAGGGGAGCACAAAGATAATAAGGTGCTCTGTGGGGCAGAGATGGAAGAGAGACAAGTGCAGGATGGGCTGAAGAGGGAAAAGTGACAGTTGTGAACTGCTCCCTCACAGGGCCGCCCAGAGGCGGGGGGCAAAGGGGGCAATTTGCCCTGGGCTCCGCAGGGGCCCCCAAGAGAACAGCGGAGGCTCCCGCCTCCGCCCCTCTCCTGGAGCCTCAGCGCTTGATGTCTCCGGCGGAGCCCCTGAGCCCCGCCCCGCTCAGAGCCGCGTGGGGAGGGGGCGGGGCTGGGAGCTCTGCTCCCTCTGCTCGGCGTGGAGCTCGCAGCCCCGCCCCCTCCCCACGTGGCTCTGAGCGGGACGGAGCTCAGGCCCTGCCGGCCACACACTGCGGCTGTTCCGGCGAGGCGCTGAGACTCTGGGTGAGGAGGGAGCCGGGGGTAAGAGGCTGGGGCCAGGGCCGGGGGGAAGCGGGACCCGCCGCCGAAGCGCAGCCCGGTCTTCGGCAGCGGGGGGCCCTTCTGTTCCAGGACCCGCCGCCAAAGTGCCCCGAAGACCCGCGGCAGGGACCCCCCCCCCGCCGCGGGTCTTCGGGGCACTTCGGTGGTGGGTCCCGGAACGGAAGGGCCCCCCGCCGCCGAAGACCCCGGGCCCCCGGAATCCTCTGGGCGGCCCTGCTCCCTCACCCCACATTGCCAGGCTACCATTTCTTTGTGTAAAGATAAATTCAGGGCTGTTCAATAGTCCAGCTAGAATGTTGGAGGGGTTCTTTTACTTGGGAACACATTTCATCATCTGCATCACTTTGCTGCACATTTCTGTGATATTGCAGGAGACATTGGGAGGAATTATTTTTGTGTGTACTTTGCTTACACCTGTCTCATTTGTTGTTGGCTCTCAGCTTTGGTGCTCAGCTGTTGGTGATGTAGAAAATTAATTAACAGTATTTTCAGCCCAGACATTATGATAATAGCAGATTTGGGGACATGCCATCACCATCCGCCTGGCTCAGGAGACCATACAATCAATTGGTACTTTCTCCTTTGAATAGCCACAGCATTGACCTTCATATTTTGTGTTTTGATATTTTAATGGTGGCCTTGTGCTGGGCAAGGCATAAGGGGATGCAGCTCACTCTCATGAACTGAGGCAATGTTTGGAATATAGCCGGAGGAAAGGGAAAGGAGGGAAAACTTTCTTTGGTGGGAGCAATCCCTATTACAGTGGCATTCTTTGTACCCTCTAGCAAACAGGAAGAGAGGAGTCCAATCAGTATTAGCCAGCTAGAGTGTGGGACCTTGAACCACAAAGTCCTACCTATATTTGGTCTTCCCCGGTAAAGAACTACAGTAGTTACCACATTATGTCCAGGAGGCATGTGGTCCTCTAAACCCCCTCGCAAAACCAGAGTCATAATACCAAGATAGACTGGACAGATATACAAGGACTTGAAATGAGACCTTGTTCAGCAGAGGCTTTGTTAGCGGATCTAATTGAAGAGCGGAAGAATTTGCTTCAAATGTAAACTTCCTCAAAGTTTATGGAGCATTTGCAAATCAGAATTTGGATTTGGGCCCCTTCCCACAACAAACTGGAGCCGGGTTTTACTTAACAGCAATATTGATTATGTTACGTTACAATGCAGTATCCAAAGCAGGCTAGGCGGCACTTTACAAACCAAATAGCAAGATGCTCTTTCCTGAGCAGCTTACAAGCTAAAATTAGACAAAGAACATTAAGGGAGTCAACATGTCGAGGGGGAAGAGCTACAATTACAGTAGGTGGCAATTCTCTGTGGCTATACACAGTGCATAAAGTTTTCTATCAAAGACGTTGTTCTATATGTCAATGGCTAGAATAATAGAGCCAGACCAGCAGCTAGTTTAAATGGGTGTACTCCATTGGAGTCAAAGAGGGGTATATGCTTTACAGCAATAATGATCTGGCCCCCATAGTTTTTTGTGAGGAACATGCTGAAGTGAAATGGGTGATTAGGAGAAAAAGGATAGAAAATATGGAGTGAAGGGCAATGGAGGGGGAGGCAGCGGTGCAGTGAAGCCATGTGGGTGGGTGGAAAGGAGTTGGACAAGATGAGGTTCACGATCAATGCATGAAAATGAGGCTGGAAAGTAGTGTGGGGATGGGATCACAGGGGGCCACCCTGGAAGTGTTCAGGGCCCATTAGGGAAGAGCAGAGGAGGCCCAAATCTTACTGGGGCCCAAATCAAAGCTTGTTGCTGTGAGAAGAATGGACTAAACGAGCCCTATAGAAATAGCCTAGTATTGCTTGTCAAACCAAATTTTCAATCCTCAAATCACTCTCTGTACTCATGGAAATGTAGGACAAACGGGACCTCAATAGGTCAGCTAGTCTAGTCTCCTGCCCTGAGGCAGGACTAAGTATTATCCTCACTTTGCTAGTCTGTAAACTCCTTTCAGGATTGCCAGGAGGCACACTTTGTACTATTTTTTGCCTGCAGTGTTGGAGCTAGAATCCCAGTCTCTCTCTTGACAGTAAAGGACAAACTGACTGATGAGATTCAGTTGTATTTAAAAATGTAGGAGGTTGTGAAAGCGAATAAGTTCCAAATGTATGGGACCTCAGCGGCTGTTGTGTAAATAGGCAGCCTGCTGTGGCAGCTAGAATCTTAACATTTGAATATTTACTGCCTGGATCATATATCCAAGCCCTGCTGCACTCCTGGTCATTCTCTCCCCTCTATACCCAGAAGCTTGCCATTAATTTAAAGTGCTCTTAAATATGTAATTGTGTTGTGTGAAGGTTGTTATTGAATATGAAAGCATAATATAAAAAGCACAAAAAATTAGGTTAGCAGCAGCAGAGGTGGGGCCTGATCCTGCATTGCTTGGGCAATTCTGAATAATGGTCATGAGAGTTCTGCAAAGAATGCAGGATCAAGCCATTATGGCTTCAAATAGAAATGAATAGAGGTAATGGGAAACACTGTATATTAATTAATTTGAGATGCCTACAAGGTGCTATGGAAATCTCCAGCATGTGTGGCTCAACCCTTGCTGTAAAAATTCCAGGGACGTGTTATACACTCGGAGGAATGGTCTGGAATCAGAAACTTTTTCATGACAGAGACAGTATAGGGCTACACTGCGGCTAATTCTTATGTGGGTTCCCAGGGGAGGGAAGAAAGGAAGTAAAAAAACCCTCTTTCCATTGCTTCCCTGAGTTGTGTGAGGGCTACCCAGAATGCCATCCACAGCCCTCAGGGAGTGTCTACCTGAGAGTGAAATTCTTCCTCAAAGACATGTGGTGCCACAAATTGACTGGGGAGGGATAGAGAATAGGTTAAGTCGTGGCTATTTCTTTGTCCCCCCAATCTGTGCACCAAGAAGCAGAGCAGGCCAGCTATGTAATTATGCTGCACCTCTGAAAGGGGGGAGGCAGTTTTAGCCCCAGCATGGATTTTCCAGGTGACAGTTTGCCTCCCTGAGACAAGCTGCCTTCAGTGTGGCCACTAGAGTGGTGCAGTGCCACACCCACTTCCCACTCCACCCTACCCCAGTGCAAGGCTGTGTTGGAAAGGCAAAAACTCCCCACAGACTCTGAGCCACAGGGGTATTTTCAGCTGTGTAAAATCATGTCTCACCTTCTGTTACACAACTGATACCAAAAAAGCAAACACCCTCTCACAATGAAGGCCAAATTGACAGAGGTAGGTGAGACTCCAGAAAAGGTGTGGTCCATGTATGGCAGGGCACCTCTGAAATCTCCTACCTATTTAAAGTCAATCATTTTTGTTAGTGGAGAATAGAAAATAGACATTTCCAAACCTGCAAATTAGATATTATTAAAAAATGCACACGTCATGTAATTCATCTCCTGCAAATGTGGGAGGGCCCTTTAAAAACATTTTCTAGCAAGCTGGCATCTGGAATAGAACTTAGATCTTTAGAGGCCCAGTCCTCAAAGCCGCCTTTCTTCTGTTAATTCCTCTGCTGTAGAAATTCAGAGACTTTTTAAATACCAAAGGTAAACCTACATTTTCGGGCAGTTTATGCTTTTTTTAACACTTTGACGAGAATACTTCTTCGGGGTTAAGATTAGCATTGTACCCATCGTGAAGGTTTATGTATTCAAAAATCTGTTCACTTCAGTTCTTCCAGCCCCACTCCCAAAAGCCACACACACTTCATCACCAAAGAAGTCAGTGAAATTTTGTTACTTTCACAAATAAAATGTTGCTTTAAGACATGAAAACAAAGTATGAACCATTGTATGTCCTATAAGGGAGCAACAAAGAAGTAGGGCATCTGGACATTTTCTAGTTGATTTTTTTTAATTTATATGTAATTACTTTATCAGTCTCCTCTTGAATCACAATTTATTAGACAATTTCAGAAGAATATTACATTTTTATTATAGTTGCTTTATTCTGTTGTGCAGCAGCACCATCACTGCTTTAGTGGGTAACAGCTATTATAGCGCTAAAGGGTGACATATAAATAAAACTATTGTTGTGTTCATAATTTGGGCATAATATATACTTGGTTCTATTCACAGTGACTTTCCCATGGTAATGTGTGAAGAATGCTAAGAGGCACGGGATTTAGGCTCTTAAATCAGGAGTTGCAATAGTGAACTCAGCACCGCCTAAGCACCTTTAAAATCTGGGCCTAGATAAGGTTTCACTCATACCTTACAAGAATACCATTAAATAAAATCAACATTTGCTAATAATTGAAGCAGTTATGTGCTTTTCTTAATATAAGGTGAAATTGCCAATCACTGTGAGGACACTAGTGGCAAATGCAAACCTTTTATTGGCAGCCCCTTGTCTGGATTTGGTGCTATTAATAGATTCTGCTTACTTAGGAAGATTATACTTAGCAAAATTATACATAGATTCCAAGGCAAGCATGGACCATTAAGACATCTAGTCTGACCTCCTGTGTAACACAGGCCAGAACTTCCCCAAAATAATTCCTAGAGCAGATCTTTTAGAAAACTGTTTAATCTTGATTATAAAATTGTCCATGATGGAGATTCCACCACAACCCTTAGTAAATTGTTGCAATGGCTAATTACTCTCACTGTCAAAAATGTATGCCTTATTTCCAGTCTGGTAGAGGACCAAGCGAACATGTAGCTCACGGATACAGTTAGGTATTAAAGTACAGGTACAGCTATGGCAGGCATAATGTTTATCTGGTTTTCAAAACTACTAGAGTTGTTGGATCAGGATAAATGGGAGCTCCCTCTTCTTCTTCACACTGTAACCTGGGGGGTCACTGTTACAAAGGGGACAGGAATGATCATACTGTTATGAAGGTAGTTTGTTTGCTGTCTGTAACGTTGCATAGTTAATAGGAGTGCCAAACCATTTACCTCCAGTGACAGGGAATATGAATGATACAGTACCCTTCCGTGATTCTCTGGTGAACCATCTATTCTTTCTTTTCTGTAAACTGGATGTGGAGCGACTCCTGACACCATGGTGTGTGGTATGCATTGTTGTTGTAGCCGTGTTGGGCCTGATGATATTAGAGACAAGGTGGGAGAGGAAATATCGTTTAGTGGATCAGTTTCTGTTGGTGAGAGAGATAAGTGTCTCACTTACACAGAGCTCTTCTTCAGGTCTGGGAAACTAATCAACCATGGTCTGGGAGTCATATTACATTCCAGGGTCTCCACTGAGTAATGTAAAGCTCCTGAACTGAGGAGCTTTTTTAAAAATTAGACATTAGGATTTTGTTATATGAAACATTATGTACTTGTGTTGCTCTTTAAGGAAACTAGTTTTGATGAGGTATCTTAGTCAAATATAAAGTCTATGCTACCAGAACACAGTCTCATAGGGCGGAGAGGGGCTGATCAATAGACAGTGTCTTAGAATGGAATCGCTAATGTCATACTAATGTTCATCTTTTGCAGTAGTGGGGTTTTTTTTGGTATATGAAGAAAACAAAACAAATGATAACAAACCTGTTAGACTTTAATTGATCTAGCTACTGGCCCCCTCAACCATATGTACTGCCAAGACGATAGTTTAAACTATAAAGCAGTGCACCAAGGTTAAGTACAAGCCATCAGCAATAAAAGGAAGTGTGACAGCATGGAATTTTACTGTTCAGAGCTGATAAAGACTTCAAATAGTTTCTAAAGCTTATTTAAAGCTAAAAGTTCATTAATAAATGGTTGGATAAACACACCTTTCTTAAATTCTACAAAAGAGGGCCCAGACAAAGTAGCTAGACCAAGAAGACATTTAAAAGAGCTACAGAAATTTTAAACTGACATAGGATACCAGCACAGGGACAGATAGATAATTGGCACCTTTTCCAACTCAGGCTTGTCTTCACTGCAAGAGTTAGCGCAAGTTACTGCACTCAAGCTAGCCTGGCTTGAATGAGCGTGACCCCACACTGTGAAACAACACTTGAGCGATATGTAGTGAAACTCACCTGCACATCCCCATTGCATTTATAGCTGGTGGTTCATAAACATTCCAGCTCCCCAACCCACCCACCAAGTTCAGGTTTAAAGTACCACTTGCCTCCAGCTTGAATTTTTTGTTTGTGGCCAGGAGTCTGATTAGTGGCACACCCGAGTTATACTTTGAGCCATATACTACCAACTTATGTCAGTATAACTACATTGTTTTGTCTCTGGAATCACTGTTTCACTTCTACCTCTTTCTATGCCCTGAGCAATACTCCAAACTTACGGCAGTGTAACTGTGTCACTCAGGGGTCTGGATTTTGCTCATCCCTGAGCAACGCAGGTATACCAAGCTAATCCCTGCTGTAGATAGCACTACGTTGGGAGAGCTTCTCCCAGCAATGTAGGTACTCCACCTCCCTGAGAGGCGGTAGCTATGCTGATAGAAGAAGCCCTCCTGCCTACACCGGCGGTTAGAGCAGTATAACTACATCGCTCCAGGGCTGACTTTTCCACACACTGAGCAACGTAGTTACACCAACATAAGTTTGTAAGGTAGGCCGTAAGAAGAGCAAAAGAGGTCGAAGTAAAACTGATTTCAGAGACAAAGAACCCAGGGGAATTGTGTTTATTAGAAATGGCTCACTGTGTTCAGGAAAGAATGAAAACATTGGGAAAAATTGCAGAGTAAAGTATTATGCGGCGTAAGCAGGCAGACTGTAGCTTTTTCTAATTAGAAATATTAAACACTGAAGGAAACCATGACAACAACTGGTGCAGACTGAAACAGGCAAATTATTTGTTAAAGAAAAATTATCATTGGGTTCACAGAACTGGATTAAGCGCTCTCTTCCTTTTGTACCATGTGCTTAAAAAAATGAAAAATTCCATCTATGTGGTATAGTCTGTATTATTTCATTGAATTTTAAAACAAAGCTGTTTGTATAATGCTAGAACTGGTTTGTTAACTGCTTCACTTATTCAACAATAGGCACAGGTCAGATGGAAAGCATCAGAGACCCTGGCCTGTGCAAGCCCTGGAAAGCTGCAGATGTTGGCTCTATGACAGTTCAGCTTTCAAAGGAAATGATGTCCTGCTATTTAGTGGCACCAAACAAAAACCAAAGCCATCCAAACACAATGCCTGAGTAGTGACAAAACTGATTGGCTGAGCTAACAAATAATAGTTACAAATGTGTGTGTGGGTGCTGGAGAAACAACACCTCTTCTGATTGCTGGTTGGTTAAGAGTCTGTCACATTAAAAAAAAAGGGGCATCTTACTGGAATGGTCCTTCAGAGTGATTGGAGGTGATAAACCTTTGCCCATGTTCCCCACATCCCACACCTTTTTTAAAAAAACACTTTGAGACTGACTTCTCATTTTCCAGCCAGGAAGAAACTGATATCTATTGAGCCAGGTCTTATTTAAAACTTTTCTTTGGCTGGTTAATAGTCTTTAAGCAGAGGAAGGCCATGCCCCGATCTTGGCGGATTCACTGAGCATAAATTTAATTGTTGATGATTTGTACATCTTTAAATATGTAATCTACAGCTGGGATATGTTAATGTTGCTTCTTGTCAGTATTATATGTTATTTCATTGAAGGATTTCCATTGAATCTTGCTGACACGGGGGAGACAGAAAAGAAGATGTAGTAGCCTGAGATTTGAGAGTCCGGGTTTTAGTTCCTTGCTGTGTCACTCTTGCTATGTGTTTGTGTACAGTGCTTAGCACAATGGGCCCCAAGTCTTGTTTGGGCCTTCTAGGTACCTCCTGTAATATATATATAATACATTTACTGCAAGCTAAACGTGTCAGAGTTTGCATTCAGAATTTCTGTAAGCTTTGACATTTGGATTCAGAAGATCTGAATCAAAATACCCTTGACTGCAGTTTGGGTCCAGATAAACTGTAATTTGCTATATTTTCACACAAGTTTGAACTTGTGTCAAATGATTTATAGAAATGTTCATCCAGTGGTAATTAAAGCAATGTCCCTTTTATCATTGTATGTCTCCTCTCAGAGGCCATCAGTGTTATTTTATAACAATGGGTGTCAGACGCAGATAACTGAATATCACTTGCTGATGTTATAAAAGAATGGAGAATACAAATGCAGGCAGAGTTGTTAAGCAATGAGATGGTGGTTTAATAATAGTCACTCTGTGGAACTATAACTTACATCATATAAATCACATTGATAAAAACCCATCTCTTTTTGGTACTTGCAGTCTATAAATACACGTGCCAATCTTTGATCCATGATGCTCTTCTTATTAAGCATGTGTGGGCATACTGCCTGTCTATTTCAAAAGTAAAGCATACCAGCAAACATGGACTTACACTATGGTGGGAAAATAAGCAGTGAAAACATATTCTTTTTTTAAAACTCCTTTTCTTTAAACATACTAGGATTGGTAGGGTTGCAAGAGCATAGAAAGGGCCAGATGGTGAATGGCTACAATGCAGGTATGCAAATTGGGAGGACATGAGGAGATTTTTGTCTCTCTTCCCACACCCTAGAGGTATCATCCATCATTTCTAGTACAAGGACTGATCCCTGCTAGTGTTTCTGTAGGCTCTAGTTACCGCAAATGGGTAGAGGGAGGAGAAGCAATAGTTCTGTGGGAAACAGCACAGTGCCCTCTCCTAAAGGGTGGTAGTGTGGCTGTCCTGCCATAAGGCTTTTGAGGCACAGTGCCTTTCAGAGCTTCTCCTAGAGCCTCCAACATGAGATGGGATTGTAGGTACAATCTGGCCCTAAGGTTTCAACATCTGTTTTCGCTAACAATAAGAGCGTTTTTAATCTGAAGTTAAGTTGCCAGGTTTCCCATTAGAAATTTTTGTAAACTCGCTTTCATGCAACCGTCTCAGGCCATGTTTTTAATTTCAGTGTGGTGTATAGTTGTGAGCGTGCTGTGTATAAAGTGACTCAACATCTATTCCACATGTGACTAGTACTGGAGACTTTAATCAGGACACACAAAATCTGAGTAATCCTCTTAGGGGTGTGCCACATGCTTTTTATTAATATGATCCCTGAAGTCATGATTAATGCAATAATCACAAACATCTGATACCAAAGTGACCCATAACAAATGCATGTCTTTATTGAAAGACAATGCCTATGTCTGTGTGACCCCTGGTGGTAGATGCACAAACTTAACCTTGTACCGTTCTGCTCTCAGGGACTGGAAGAGAACCTGAAATACCAGTTGGAGGTTTGAGTTCCAAAAGGCAAAACTCCAAGAATGTCCAATACAGCTGAGCCCCTTCTCACTAGAACTACAAGGAATGGCAGGTGCCCATTCACCCTGCTAAACTCTATGGGCTGCTCTTTACACCATTAAACGCTTTGTGGGGGTGGCGAGGCAAGCTTGTTCCAGCCGCCCCTTACCTCTTTCATCTCATCTCTGTAGCCACACGGGCCCAGATTCTCAAAGACATTTAGCCACCTCCCTAGATCCATGTGAGTTAGGCCCAGATTTTCAAAGGTATTTAGGCACCTAAGTAACTATTAGCTTCATGACATACTTTGAAATATACTGTAATAGTAATTTAGCAAGCTGGCTACCACCTAGAACAGTTGTGCTGTTTGGGACTGCGGTGCCATGGTCAATTTAATCCACTGCAGTTATCTTGCAAAGACTGATATTTATAGGGTACTTCCTGAACGTTTGCACCTCTCTTTGATGTCAGGACTAGTCATATGTTTCTCCATGATTTAACATGATTTCTTTTTTTTCCTCTATCTTTTAACAAAATAATCTAAAATAATTTAGTTATCACCAGATTTATTAGGATTTATGAAGATGAGTAACAATCATAGAGCAGGCCAGGAAGCAGAATGTGGATTAATATTTAAAATTGAAAGAGATCTTTGAAACTTGAGTTATTACTATTGCTATAGTTTCATTACAACCAGCTCTATTTTATTATTACATTGCTACAATCCACCTTTTGTTCTGCCAAATATTTTTAAACTTTTATTCCATTTTTGTTTATACCTAACGTTTATGAAAAAAATCTTTCAAAATGTCTTTCAATTTAGATAAGTGAATGTGCTAGATCCCTGTGTGGTGTAACTCAGAACAGTTCCTTTGATTTATGCCAGCTAAGGAGGTGGCCCAATATACACTACCCACAGAAGCCTGTATGTCGTAAAGCGCTCTGCATATAAAACTGTCAGGCCACATTCATCTCTGGTGTAACCCCACTGAAGTCAAGAGTTGCACCAGGGATGAATTTGACTCCTTGTTCCTTGCCTTTCAGTTACATGAAAGCTAACTCTTATTATAACACAGCATCCTAACCTATCATTCAAAATGCTCAGCTGCAAAAAAAAAAAAGGAAAAAAAAGGCATTGTAAGGAGAGTGAGCAATAAAATAAGATGATTTTTAAAAGATTATTTTAAATTGTGTACCATTAACTAATCAAATCTGCATTTTAAATATCTTTTTTTAAAGATGAAATACCCTACAGTTAATGTTAAACATAAAAAAGAAGAGAATTTCCAAACATTAGCATACTTATAGAATTAAACAGGTGGAAAAATAAAGATGTCATATGAGCAGATGCAAGGTATGAAATGTGCACAGTGGCAGAATAGTAATTTTAGATTATTTCTCTCCCTCTAAATTCACTCATAGCTTGAACAGGATGGATCCTTTTCTTAGCAGAACCTTTTCTGACAGCTGCATAGATTTCCTCTGGCTTCTCTCTTTTAATCAGGGGCTTCTTTTCTGGAGCTTTCATCCTCCACATCACAACAGCATGTCGTGGGCCAGTAGGACTTTGAATTCTGATGATCTTAGTGGAGGCAATATAGGACATCTTCACTGTCTGCACCACAGCATTCATTAAGTTTTTGGCAGCCTGAATTAGTGAAGTGACACTATCCAACTGTAATGAGAAACATGGCTGTTAGCCTAGGAAATCAGTCTGGCTTTAATCACAATATACACAGGAATAAACAACATTTTAAAAATAAGACTAACATAGTACAACCTGATTTCTTTGTTTCTGCCAGGAATGTTTGATCATTATATTCATGTTGTTCCACTGCGCAGATTTAACAGACATAAAGTAATTTGGCATGCTGGAATATAAATGTCTGTGTAAATGTTTTCTTTTTTAACATGAATTCAAGATGTCTATCTGCAGGGTATCATTGCACTTAATATTACCTTACAGAAGACCAATGAAAGTGCTACGTGTTGATTCCTTACAATCCAGCACTAGACAAAATTCTCCAGTTGTTCCTACAGTATTTCAGCATCTCCCTTGCATGCTCCGGAGAAATGTAGGACTATTGTGACAAGTAAATGTATTCAGCAGGAATATGGTATCTTTTTTTATTTTCTTTAGGGTTTTCAAAGGAGACTAGGAGTTAGGTGCCCAACTCCCATTGAAATGCAAAGGGAAATGCATGCCTAATTCCATTAGGTTTAGTTAAGAGAGAGAGAGAGGCAGCATCATCTGGATAGGAAATAGAAAAGGACTAAGGAGACCTAAGTTCTATTTCCAGCTATGAAATGTGTCCTTGGGGAAGTCATTTCACTCTTCTAACTCTGCGCCAGATTGGATGTTTTTCTAAAAGATATGCTCTAGTTGAAACAGGAATTATTTGGGGGACGTTCTATGGCCTTGTTCTACAGGAGGTCAGACTAGATGAGCAGACTGGTCCCTTCTTTCTGTTATTACTTTCTGAAAATCCCAGCGTAAACAGGCAGAATGTACAGTATAACCCTTATCTTGTTGGCATATGTTCTCAACTGTCTGTATTTAAAGAACTTCTGCCATCCCCATGCATATTTTAACATAATCTTGCATGAATACTTGTGGGCACTATAATAATTAAAAATCTGCTAATTAGGGCAATCCATGTCAGCGCTAACTAGCACACGTCGGTGGCTGAGAAGTCCCAGGTTCAGTTGTGTTGCATTGCAGTTGCAAGTCAGGAAAGTTGTTACAGGCCAAAATGGGGAACACACACATTTCTTGCACTCTACCTTTTCCCCTGCAGAGCCAACACAGGACCAACGTCTGTGAAAAACAGGGTGTGCAGAATTCCCTATTGACCATGGCTGGGCCTTCCATAGCAAATCAGGGCACTTGAGGTGTTGTCCCAACATTCATAAAATACTGGACCAGGAGAAGTGTTGCCTGGTTAGGTGATATGTTTACAATTTCGTTTCTTTTTCTTTGGGAAATAGTTTATAACAGAGCCAGATAACAGCTGGACAATACCATATTTCATTTTGAGTGTGATCCCCTTGCTAGTGTTAAAATTCTTTAGTATTTATTTCCATGAATTAAAGATTCTTTCTGCCTTCAACTAAAGCTGTCTTTGCTGTTGTCATATTGCAACAGCGCGTTGGCAAGGGATACATATACTGTATAAATCAGATCAGTGACCTGAATGAGTAACTTTTATCTTCAAGGAACGAGCCACCATGTTCATATTTAATTGTAAGGCTGACAGTTTCAATTTGGAACTGCATCTCCATTTTGAATAACCCAACGTAAACCTTGCTTTCATTTTTTACCCTCCAATTTACCTGAGTACTTATTATTTTTGAAGTTTGGTTACTAGTGAGGAAGCATGGCATTTTGTGGCAGACTCTTTATTGCAGAAACATTTAAGGAATAGAGCAATTAACAATGTCTTATTCAGATTGCCAAAATGCGAATAGCTTGAATTTTAAGGTAATGCATAGCATGCTGCAAAGGGAAAATTTTCCTTATGACATATTGTGATATAGGTTGATAGGGTGGAGTTTGTTTCAGATTTTTCTTGTGCGTATATCAGTGATGAGAAAACCTAACAAAGTCTATATAAGAATTAAAAAAAAAATTACAATTTTGGAAGACATACTTGAATGACCATCCTTTCTTCCTGATCAGGGAAATTTTTCTCCCTTCTCAAACTCCGAACAAAATCTCACCCATAAAGGACATTCAATTTTAGTGTGGTCTCTGGACTGAAGTTCTGTCATGCTGGTCTATTAAAATTCCTTCAGCAGCCAGGCTTTCCTTGGTACTTTTGAAATTTGGAGATTTGCCAAAATGGATTTTAGCCAACAGGAGCCTCTAATCCCACATTTATAGATTAGTTTGGTGTGAGGAGAGTGTGTGTATAGGCTTCATAATCAAACCTGAATAATGGCTGGATTCATTTGGGAAATGAATGAAGACCTGAATCAGTTGAGCAAGCCCTATAGATAATCACTAGTTCATGGTTTCTCTGTTTAAAAAAAAAAAGTTCTTCTTTGAGTGCTTGTGCATGTCAATTCCAATTACGTGTGTGCACGTGCACAGTAGCCAGAAGATTTTTCCCCAGCAGCAACCGTAGGGTCAACTTGGAGTCGTGCCTTCATGGCGCCCAATACAGAGCTCTGCTGACCCACCAACCCCTCTGTTCCTTCTTACCTCCAGTAATGGTAGCTAGAACTTCCCTTGCTCTTGCTCCGGCAAGTGATCTAGCAGTTCGATTCCTGTTGTACTCACCTTGTTTATTCAGATACTGTAGTTTAGTATAGTTATTCAGTTGTAAGTTTCATTTATGGGGGTTTGCCCCCCCTCGTTTCTCCCCCTTATTTGTTGCTTCCAGGGCATGCCGCGATTAGGGTGACCAGATGTCCTGATTTTATAGGGACAGTCCCAATATTTGGGGCTTTTTTTATATGAGCTCCTATTACCCCCCACTCCCTCTCCCGATTTTTCACATTTGCTTTCTGGTCACGCTAGCCGCGATCCGCAGGCTTCAAGACCTGCAAGGACTATGTGAAGTGCATGCCAAAAAGTAACCCCCACACCTCCTGTTTACTCTGTCTGGGTGAGGGTCACAAAAAAGACCGCTGTAAAATCTGTCGGGAATTCCCACCAAGAACCCTGAAAGAGAGAGAGCAGCAGCTTAAAATCTTCTTCATGGAGGTAGATCTTTGACCTGGTGCCAGAGATCCCACCACCACATGTCTTCTTCACCGCGGAGCGCACCGGTGCCCTCTTCAAGAGACCAGGTTCCGAAGAAAGACAGGGCCAAGAACTCTAGGCACCATCTCGGGGACACTCCAGCCTTTGGCACCGGTCCCAATCGCCAGTGCAGAAGAAGAGAATCGAAAGGGGCTGATCCCCTTTGCCTAGATCCAGAGACCAGCCATCAGTAGCACCACAGTTCACTCGGATAGCCTGCCGCTTCCTTCCACTGCTGAAGCATTTGAGGCAGCACAGGTCCTGCTCAGACTCATGGTGCCGTTCTCGCCCCCGAGACAGGAGAAGGCATCGGCACTGCAGACTCCATCCTGTACTGGCAGTCGAAGGGAAAGCCAGCTATGATGTTGTGTCGCTCCCCATTGCCTTGGCAACCACAGACGCCAGTGTCTCCATCCAGGGAGCGTAGTCGGTCCCTGGGCTACCGACGCGCCACGTTGAGAGGTGCAGAGCTGCCCTGGTCCTCGTATTCTGAGACCTCCGAGTCAGACTCATACCGTTTCAACTATAGCAGGAGCAGAAGATCAAACTCAAGGCACCACAAGAGGTCCCAGCCGATGCAGTGGGCCCCACAATGGCAGAACCCAGCTCAGTGGCCTTCTGGACTCCATGGGCTTTCCACCAAACTCAGGGTCGGAGCCAAGGATCTTGCTCAGGTGCTGCTTCAGTCACGTCTGCAACCTTTGTCCCACCCAGTCCAGCGACTGAGCAGTTACCTCTGGCATCGATGCCGGCAACCGTGGCACCATTGTTGACATCAGCACCAACTGTGGTGCCACCTTTGATAATGTCCTCAGTACTGGAGGTATCAGAAGCTCAGGTTACAGTGCCAACCATGCCTTCAGCACCGACTTCTGCTCTTGCACTGATTGCCAACACCACCTGCGCCGACGTCGATTACCACCACGGCACAGACACACCATCACACAGCACCAGTGTGGGGGCCAACGTCTGTATCTGCATCTTTCACAGTGCCGAGACCGGACCATCCCACCACTGTCCCCACCAGTTTAAGAGATCCTCTGGTGGGGATGGAAGGGAGCAACCACCTCCCTAGGTGGCCTCCTCATCTTCTCCAGATGAGGTGCTTGCAGGCACTGCCATTGCCCCAGCTCTGGAAGACTACAGCGTGTGGCAGCAGTTGCTGTGCCAGGTCGCACAGGGTCTGGTGCATTAAGGCGGAGGAAGTTGTAGATGATGCAGATCCTATGGTTGACATCCTGGCCCTTTGGGACCTTCCTGTATCGCCTTACCGCTAATCAAAAGTATCACTGACATGACCAAGACCCTGTGGCAGACCCCGGCCTCTCTGCTGCCTACTACCAAGCACAATGAACGGTGGTGCTCTGTGCCCTCCAAGGGCTACAAACATCTATACACTCACCCACAACCTGACTCTCTAGTGTTGGACGCTACTAACCAGTGAGAGAGGCAGGGTTTCCAGGGCCCTTCCCCCAAGAATAGGGACGCAAAGAAAAGGGACCTATTCGGGCAGAAGGTATACGCCACGGGGGGACTGCAACTCTGCATTTCCAACCAACAGGCCATCAGCAGCAGGAATGCCTACAATACCTGCTCAGCGATGGCTAAGTTTACAGAGTTACTTCCCTTGGACTCCCGGGCTGAACTCTCGGCTTTGGTCAAGGAGGGGAGAGTGATCTCCAGGGCATCTCTGCAAAGCAGCACTTGATGGGGCAGATGCTGCCACTGGAGTCATGGCCACAGGTGTAGCCATGAGAAGGGGCTCATGGCTCCAGGTCTCCCCTTTGAGGTCCAAGAGAATATACAGGACCTGCCTTTTGAGGGTGAGACACTGTTTTCAGAAAAGATAGAGAAAAGGCTAAGCAACCTGAAGAACTCTAGAGCCATCCTCAGGTCCCTGGGCCTCTACTCACCTTCCACTCACTGGCGACACTTCCGGCTGCAGCCCACTCAGAGGTTCGGTCAGCAGAACCGCCAAGATGGCTCCAGAAGGCGGAACAGAAATGGCAGGAAAAGGCTGTGTCAACCTTCTGGACAGAGCTCGGGACAACCAAAGCCGTCTTTAGGACCAAAACCTACCTTTTGAAGGCACATCTGGAAATGGATCCAACCCACTTTACCTTCTTGTCCCAACTATTCCCTTTCTATTGTGCATGGTCCCTTATTACCTTGGACCGATGTGTGCTCTGTTCAGTAGAGAGGGGATAACCCATCCAATTCTGTGCCCTCCCACCCTTCCAATCCCCTTCCACATCCCTCTTCAGGGACCCTTCTCATGAGCAACTCCTTATCAAGGAGGTGCAGTCACTCCTATCTTTAGAGGCAGTGGAGGAGGTTCCTCAGGAGTGAAGGCTTTTATTCCCAGTATTTCCTAATACTGAAAGTCAAAGGCAGCCTCAAGCCCATCCTGGACTTGTCGGTACTCAACAAGTTTATAAAGAAACTCAAGTTCTACATGGTCTCTCTGGCCTCCATCATTCTCTTATTGGATCCAGCAGACTGGTATGATACCCTCAACTTGAAGGATGTCTATTTTCATATTACAATCACTCAGCCCCATAGAAAGTACCTCAGGTTCGTGGTGAACAACACCCATTACCAATTCACAGTTCTTCCATTCCGTGTGTCAGCAGCACCTTGGGTTTTCACCAAGTGCATGGTAGTCGTCACTGCATTTCTGCGCAAGCACCAGGTTCAGGTGTTTCCTTACCTCAATGACTGGCTGATCAAGGGCTGCTCCAAGACCAAGTGGAGGCTCAGATCAAGTTTATCAGATACACCTTCGTCAACCTGGATCTCCTTTTAAATGACACAAAGTCCACTCTGTCCCCCATCCAGAGGATAGAGTTTATAAGAGCAGTATTGGACTCAACCCATGCCAGGGCATACCCGCCGCAAGTGATGTTTCAGGCCCTCACCAATATCATTCAAGGCATCAGACAGTTTCTCATCACCACAGCAAGAAACTGCCTGAAGTGTCTGGGTCACATGGCAGCTTGTACCTATGTGCTGCAGCATGCCAGACTCAGGCTTTGATCTCTTCAGTTGTGGCTGGCATCAGTGTACCACCCGGTCAGGATAGTGACCCTACCTCGCCTGGTCCTCGACTCCTCCTGTGGTTGCTCAACCCTCAGGAGGTATGCTCAGGGGTCCCATTTGCCAGTCTGCAGCTGTCTCTGTTTCTGGTGATGGATACATCAGACGTGGGCTGGGGAGCACATCTAGGAGACCGCAGAACTCAAAGTCTTTGGTCTCATGCCAATCTGGCTCTCCACATCAACATCAGAGATGGCACCTGGCATGCTAGGCCTTCCAAGCATATTTAACGGGACAATGTGTATCAGTGATGATGGACAATACCACCGCAATGTTCTATATCAACAAACAGTGGGGTATGTACTCCTCTCCCCTGTGCCAGGAAGCCTTCATGCTGTGGGACTTCTGTGTAGAACATTCAATATATCTGCAAGCGTTGTATCTCCCTGGGGTACAGAATGAGTTGGCGGACACCTCAACAGGTCCTTTCACGGCCACGAGTGGTCCCTTCACCCAGATGTCGCGATTTCAATCTGCCAGAGGTGGGGCTTTCCGCAGATAGATCAATTTGCCACGCGACACAACAGAAAGTGCCAGCAGTTCTGCTCCTTCCAGAACCACAGCCTGGGCTCCAGAGTGGACGCATTCCTCCTCCACTGGGGAGGCTGTCTCCTCTATGGCTTTCCACCTATACCGCTTGTTCACAAGGTGCTCTTCAAGATCTGAAGGGAATGAGCTCAGGTTATACTGATAGCTCCAGCATGGCCCCAACAGTACTGGTATACATCTCTCCTAGACATGTCTGTGGAAGCCCCAGTCACCCTGCTGCTCTTCCCGGACCTCCTGACACAAGATCTTGGTTGTCTTCAACATCCAAGCCTCGACTCGCTTCACCTCACGGCGTGAAAGCTCCATGGTTGAACCCGATGGAGCTTTCCTGTTCAGACCAGGTTAGACAAGTCCTCCTTGGCAGTACAAAACCCTCTACGAAAGCCACCTACCTTGCCAAGTGGAAGAAATTTTCAGTCTGGTCTGCGCAGCACCATTCGGCCCTGACGCTGGCCCCAGTGCCACTTATTCTGGACTACCTCCTCCATCTGAAGCAGCAGGGGCTTTCATTGTCATTGATAAGGGTTCACTTAGCTGCCATCTTGGCCTTTCACCAGGGTGAAGAGGGCTGCTCTGTGTTTGCTAGCCCTATGGTCAGCTGGTTTTTAAAATGGCTCGACAGGCTATATCCTCATGTCTGACAGCCTGTCCCAGCCTGGGACTGCAGCCTGGTCCTTTCTAGACTAATGGGACCACCCTTTGAGCCCTTGGCAATGTGCTTCCTCCTCTATCTCTCTTACAAGGTGGCATTCCTGGTGGCAATAATCTCGGACAGGAGGGTGTCTGAAATGAGGGCCCTAACCTCAGAGCCCCGTTATACCATGTTCTATAAGACAAGGTGCAGCTCAGACCTCATCCTGCTTTCCTCCTGAAGGTTGTGTCGCAGTTTCACATCAACCAGGACATCTTTCTCCTGGTATTCTACCCTAAGCCGCATTTCAGCTGCAGGGAGCAGAGACTACACTCTCTGGATGTCCGCAGGGCACTTGCCTTTTACATTTAGAGAATGAAGCCATCCAGAAAATCGTTCCAGTTATTTGTGGCAGTGTCGGACAGAATTAATGGTCTGCCTGTGTCGTCAATACGCATTTCATCATGGATTACATCCTGTATCTGGGAATGCTACAACCTACCGAGAGTTCCCGATCATTGCACACTCCAGCAGGGCGTAGGCTTTGTCAACAGCGTTCCTGGTGCAGGTCCCCACTCAGGAAATCTGCAGAGCAGCAACATGGTCCTCTATCACCACGCACTATGTGATTATTCAGCAGGCCAGAGATGATGAGGCCTTTGGATGAGCAGTGCTCCAATCAGTGGACAACGCCAATCTTACCTCCTGAACTTGGGCTTGTGAGTCACCTGACTGGAATCAACATGAACAAGCACTCGAAGAAGAAAAATGGTTACTCGCCTTCTTGTAACTGTTGTTCTTCGAGATGTGTTGTTCATGTCCATTCCAATACCCACTCTCCTAGCCTTCTGTCGGAGTAGCTGGCAAGAAGGAACCGAGGAGGTGGCGGGTCAGCAGGGCTCTATATTGGGCGCCATGAAGTCATGACTCCAGGGGGCGCCCAGGCCAACCCTACAGTTGCTGCTAAGCAGGGGCGGCTCTAGCAATTTCACCACCCCAAGCACGGTGGCACGCCGCGGGGGGGCGCTCTGGCGGTCGCTGGTCCCGTGGCTCCGGTGGTGCATCCACAGGCATGCCTGTGGGAGGTCCACCGGAGCCACCTGCCGTCCTCCCAGGGACCGGCAGAGCGCCCCCTGCTGCATGCCGCCCCAAGCATGCGCTTGGCGTGCTGGGGCCTGGAGCCGGCCCTGCTACTAGGGAAAAATCTTTCAGCTACTGTGCATGTGCATGCGCACACACCTGATTGGAATGGACATGAACAACACATCTTGAAGAACAACAGTTATGAGAAGATGAGTAACTGTTTTTTCCCCACAATATATGATACTAAATTGTTTTTCTAATTAATGTGCTTCAGTATAAATATATTGATTAGCAAATTCAGCTTATCACGTCTATGCTCCAGAAAATGTGTAATAACTCAACATAGTATGTATAAAATCATTCCTTTCTACAGCCCATGAAATGTTCAACACAAGATGGTTGCCTAGGATTTCTAGTTATGATTATAATAAACCCATGTACTTTTTGCATGACAAACTGGAGTATTTTAGGATTATTATTTAACGTATCAAATCTGTTTCTAAGGAATCATTTATCTTGGCCCTCTATCCTAGGCTTCTAAGCACAGTATACTTTTCTCCAGGCTATTGTTATTAACATAATTCATGAGACTGACTGAGTCCAGAGCACAGGTTGCACTCAAAACCAAAAGCTCATTTTAAGCCATATATTTCACACACCTCTAGTCTGGAGTTAATAACTGGTTACGCTTAGATTTCTTGTCATTACGCTACTGGAATAGCTGAAGCCTGCAGCCTATTGCTTGTGCCATAGCCCTAATCCTATCAGAACACTAATTTATTTCCTTTCCAGCTTCCAAACAGTTAAATATTCACAGATACTATACTGTATATACTAATATCTGAGGGAACCTTACTCACTGTTTCACCTGAACATCTCTCTCCTCTCTCATGATAGCCACAGAATTAATTAATTAATTAAAGAACTTGCTTTAATGATCTGCCCTCTAAATAATACATTTCCAAGCAGCTCTGAGGGACAACACTGACCAGCCATGCTATTAATGGCCTGCTAGGACTTTACAATCTTGTCTTCAACAATTGATATCATGAATCCCCAAAACTCACTTCTCTGGCTTTGTCCTCACAGATAACACCAGTATATAGAGGGGCTGTGACCAATTAAATAAAAGTCAGGACAGCTACAGGGCTTGTGACAGAATTCTCAGTCACAATCAGAGGGACTGGCCTAAGAAGTAAAATTCTCAAAAGCAACTAAATGACTTAAAAACCTAAGCCTCATTTTCAAAAATGACTTAGGTATCCAATACCTTTGAGGATCTGGGCCTAACTCCCAGGCACATAAATACATTTGAGGATCTGGGCTTTAGGAGCTCAAGTTTAGCTGAAAGTCATTGGGTATGTCAACACTGCAGTCAAAGGGCTGAACAACCCTGTCCGGGACCCTGGGTATGTACTGGAGCAACTAGCTCATACTGCTGCAGCTTCACTGCTATTATTTAAGTTAGCTAAATGAAAGGTATGTCTGTATGTCTACACATGCTGTGGTCACACCTCTGAGGGCAGTGTAGACCTACCTTTTGGCTAGTAAGACAATTAGACGCTTTTGAAAATTTTACCCAAGAGCTTTTATGTTGTTGTGTGAGAGACAAAGAAAGGTTTCTTAACTTCTGTCATAGCTTTCATGAAGTGCCATCCTATTAGGATTTG
Source organism: Mauremys mutica (assembly GCF_020497125.1). Taxonomy (NCBI): domain Eukaryota; kingdom Metazoa; phylum Chordata; order Testudines; family Geoemydidae; genus Mauremys; species Mauremys mutica. The sequence continues at coordinate 83,869,556 of NC_059078.1, forward strand.
GTTGAGAATAATGTGCTAGATCCTCTCCTGTTGAACTCCAAAAGCTACAATTTTAATCCTTGTTTCCATGGATCACTTCTCAAAATGGTATTCCATGATTACCCTCATTAGAGAATTGCGTTCAAGAAAATAAACTTTCATATTTAAAATAACAAAACAAAACTGAGATTTCTAGCCGTGTTAACCTTTTAAGTGTAAACTGAGTATAAAATACGGTAGTGTCTTCTTGAGTCTGCAGACAGCTTGTATCAGCAGCTCAGAGACATGCATCCCAATGCATTGTAAACGCTGAGATTCAAACATTACAGGTTAAGGGCCAGCTCCTCACAGCGTCATTGCTTCAAGACTGTTGTACCCAAATACAAATACCGGAACCTGTGCCCCTCCCTGGTGAAGAAGCTAAATATTAAACTACCATTAAGCCTGTTTAAATTAGTTGCTTTGGTGTATTTGTCACTGCTTAGGGAGATGGAAATCTCCATTGCATTTACTGTGCCATTGGCACCTCAGCACAGACAACTTAATTTTAGCAGGTTTACTAATATGTCCCTTTAGGATATCACCGTTATTTGCAGCATCCTAGTGTCAATACTTTTGCTCAGTTTCCCTGGGGCTCCTCACACCAATCTGGAAAATACAGAGTCTGAAAACAAAATTAATCATTTCTATCAATTGAACTTCAATGTCATGAAGAGATTTTTTTAAGGGAGGCTTTATCTGATAAAAATCAGGCCACACATTTAACCATATGTGGTTTGTCTATAGACACAGTTGCTGCTTTTTTTAAAATATTGTTTAGTGCCCATAACATGATACAATTTGGTGTCAATGTATTGTTCTACTATGAAGGTACTATAATGTACTCAAGACTCATTTTCACTTGGATGCTTTTATCTCTCTCAAATATTCAAGAGACTCTTCAAGATCTCATTACATATCAGGGAAAACTGATGAAACAAGACTTGGCATAAACGGAAGATTGATAAAATATTTATTCATGGCACATTCAAGTTCATTTTATTTAGAGACATAGCTGTACCCTCTTCAGTCTTTTGCAAGTGGATTCTAACGGTTATATATATATATATATATATATATATATATACACATATATATAGATGTGTGTGTGTGTGTGTGTATATATGTATATATATAAAAAGGTTGAAATTAGTCTTCACCTGAATACTGCTTTTGTTATTCCTGTATTACACATACCCCACATATCATTTTTATATTCCAGTCTCAGCATTTCATATCTCTAAGTATAAATCAGAATATACAAAAAATCATGGAGGGAATTAGGAAGAGCATTGTTTATAGTAACTTCAACAATGTAAACCTTTACTTTACTGATAAGCAATTATCAGTGGTTTGTTTTGGTTACATTGGGAACAGTGATAGGATAATGATTAATTGGTTGCATGGACTTGACACTTAGGTGAAGTAGGGCCACGACTGAGTGTTTCATTTCAACAATTTTGAAATTAAATGTTTTGATTTTTCAATTTGAAATTACTTTGTTTTGAAATTTACTTCAATTATATTTTATTTTTGTTAAAGGTTTTAAAAGCTCAAACAAAATGAAATATTCCCTTGTAGGGACACCAGTAGAAAGTAAAACACACAGACGCACACATATATACCCTCTGAATTTGTTCAACATTCACCCAGTAGAGGTCAGAGACACATGCACACACTGACCAGTATACTTCAAGCTCACTGAAGTGAAACTACTCCGCCCTCGTGCACAGACCAACAATCAGGTATCAATCCGTATTAAATCTATGACCATATGGACATTATGTTAACAACAAGGAAAGAATTCAGGGACTTTTGTCTAAAAAGCACATGCCATCTGCTGTAAACATCAAAAACCTTTGCAAGTTTGTGCTTTTTTGTACACATGTGGGATTTATTTTTATTTGGTAACAAAATATTTTGAGGAGTTCTGATAACTATCCATCTTGCTATAATTTCATTCTCCAAACACAGACATACACAAGTTCCTCATGAGGCTTCTGAGTACACTGTAGATTCACACTCTGGCTTGCTATGTTGTAACTTGCTTTTTAGCCATGCCCTAAGAAATACTGTATATAGTTCTCTATAGAGAACTACCTGTAGAGAACATTCAAAATGTTATGTGCACATATTACTAGATGAGCCTGAGAAGGAGCCAGAATTTACCAATGTACATTGCCAAAGAGCTGCAGTAATATTTCAGCAGCCCCCCTCACCTGCTCCCAGCTTCTCCCACCCACCAGCAACCCCACGGATCAGCGCCGCCCCCTCCCTTCCCGCACCTCCCGATCAGCTATTTCATGGCATGCAGGAGGCTCGGGTGGTGGTGGGGGAGTGAGGGCACGGCAGGCTCAGGGGAGGGAGCGGGAAGGGGTGGAGTGGGGGCAGGGCCGGGGCAGATCCAGGGGTTGAGCAGTGAGCACTCCCCCCGGCACACTAGAAAGTTGGCGCCTGTAGCTCCAGCCCCGGAGTCGGTGCCTATACAAGGAGCTGCATAATAACTTCTGAAGAGCTGCATGTGGCTTTGGAGCCACAGCTTGGCCACCTCTGTCCTAGATTATGTTCCTCTTCTTCAAATTGGAAACCTTTATTTTTTAAAAAACTTTAATAAAATACATTTGGGGGGTTCATTTGCCTTGTGAATGGGAATATGCTTCTAATTTTGCAGAGAGCTAAGGTCTCGTTTTTTCTGCAAAGCTGAAGTGTATACTATTTCTGAATTCCTGTTTGTGGTTTGACTAGAACCCTACTTGTTCATAGAGGTAGAAACTAAGAATAGTGAATCAAAAAATCCACTCTTTACTTGCTATTTAAAACCTTTCAGGATAAAGTCAATTGCTATTAATATCATATAAAAATACCACCACTGGTTCAGTTATAGTGAATACATTGACAGAGGCTATTTCGCTATGGCACACTATCCTAATGAGATTATTTTTTGATAACTAACTTTGGCATTAATATGAATTCTATGTTGTTATATATAACTGAGCACCAGACTATATTTAAATTTAGGGTAAAGAAGTATTTAAGTTGTGCTTTCACTTTAGGCTTTGTTTTTTTTTAAAAAAATAGTGTATGTATGTTTGCTGTTGTGAATTGTCCTTTGGGGTACTGTGGCAAAGGAAGTCATTGATTGATTATGTTTAAAGAGAAAAGGTGGGTGAGGTAATATTTTCCACAATATGTAACCCACTAACCACTCTTTTTTGTCCTATGATTACAGGGATGTCAATGGGCCACTTCATCTGGAACTGTCCCTTAGAGTACTACTTATGCTAAACTATCTTTTCAATCATGTATTTAGCTAAGACATTCTCGGTATGTTTCCAAGACCTGAAGATAAGCTCTGTGTAGCTTAAAAGCTTGTCTTTCTCTCACCAACAGAAGCTGGTCCAATAAAAGATATTACCTCAAACACCTTGTCTCTCTAATATCCTGGGACCAACGTGGATACAACACTTCATACTTACGTTTAAAGGCAGTAGTAAAACAGCTCTAAATATAACTATCTTCATCATCATCATCATCAAATAAATACTTTGGGTGAAATCCTCACCCTACTGAAGTCAAGGAAAGTTTTGTTATTGGGCCACAATTTCCAGGGCCGCCAGAGGATTCAGGGGGCCTGGGGCAAAGCAATTTGAGGGGCCCCTTCCATAAAAAAAGTTGCAATACTATAGAATACTATATTCTTGTGGGAGCCCCTGTGGGGCATGGGGCAAATTGCCCCACATGCCCCCCCCCCGGGGAAGCCCTGGGAAAAATAGACATTTAAAAACCTTCCACATCTTGGCACAAACAAAGTTTTGAGAAAACTTCTTTTCAAGTCACCTTTAAAGGTATCACTGGTTCTCAGCATCAGCTAGTGCTAAAAGGCACTACAGCTCATTAAAAGGGTTGGACAAATATTTTCTGTCAACACTTTTTTTGGATTGAAAACTAGAGGTTTTTAAAAAGCAGAAAAAAATCATGGACAATGTCTGCTTTCCTTCAAAATTTGTTGTTGGGTTTTTTTAATTGAAAAGCTGAAATTAGTCTGCCAAAACCTGAACATGGTTTGGGGTTTCAGAAGTGTGTGGCCAAATATTTGCTGTTTGCTGTGTTTGTTTAAATTCTGCTTTAAAAAAATCCAAAACTTTTGAACCACCTCAGCTTGTGACCAAACGCCTGAGCCCATCCAGTCAGAGATTTTTCCAGGTTTCTGATACTCTACTGGCTTCCTTGATTCATATCTGTCTCCATAACTTTGGGTTCATTTAGCTTAGAACATAAGAACATAAGAATGGCCATACTGGGTCAGACCAAAGGTCCATCTAGCCCAGTATCCTGTCTATCGACAGTGGCCAAAGCCAAGTGCCCCAGAGGGAGTGAACCTAACAGGTAATGATCAAGTGATCTCCCTCCTGCCATCCATATCCACTCTCTGACAAACAGAGTCTAGGGACACCATTCCTTACCCATCCTGGCTAACAGCCATTAATGGACTTAACCTCCATGAATGTATCTGTTTCCTAGAGACTGGCTCCACGGGGTCCCTCACAAACTGGAGACAAGCCTGGGTTTGTCTTTACTATAGCTTATGTACATACTCCATGAACTGAGCATTTGAGCTTGTTCCAGAATCTGGGATGAGCCTATGTTGTGAAAACTGAAATGCTCAAAATAGCACATGCATGTCAATGGACACGGTGCTAAAATTAAATTTTGAGAACCTAGGGGTTCTCAGACTGGGGGTTGGGACCCCTCAGGGGCTCACGATGTTATTACTGGTGGTCGCAAGCTGTCAGCCTCCACCTCAAACCCCGCTTTGCCTCCAGCATTTATAATAGTGTTAAATATATAAAAAAGTGTTTTTAATTTATAAGGGGGGGTCACACTCAGAGGTTTGCTATGTGAAAGGGGTCACCAGTACAAAAGTTTGAGAACCACTGAATTAACCCCTCTGGAGCCTCGGGGAATGCAGGGGAAGGGGGTCTCCCTTGGGAGGGTTGGGAAGGAGGTAGGTGGTGTAGGATATTGCTTTTCTCATGTGATCCCTCTCCCATGGAAAAGATAACAGCTTGGCTCTTTGTGTTAAATAGCTGTCTGCAAGCCTCAAACTGCTGAATGAGCTTTAGAGTAGGGAAGGCTGTGCCTCCCCAAACAGCCTGGCCCTGGCCCCTATGCGACCCCCATCCACTTCCAGCCCACCGACTGCCCCCCTCAGAATCCCTGACCCATCCTGCTCCTTGTCCCCTCACTGCCCCCCAAGACCCTCTCCCCAACCACCACCCTGGAACCCCCCCACCAGTCCCCCCTGTTCCCTGTCCCCTGACTGCCCCAACCCCTCTCCACCACCCCCACCAAGTCCTGACCGCCCCCCGGAATGCCCACGATCCAACCCCCGTTCTCCATCCCCTGACCACCCCCCCAAAACCTCTGCCCCATCCCTGTCCCCGGGACTCCCTGCCCCTTATCCAACCCCCCTCCCGGCCCCCTACCATGCTGTTTACCTCACCTCCCCCCTTCCCAGAGCCTCATTGCGCCGTGTCCAGGAGCTGGCCTGGCCCCTGGACAATGCTGCAGCGGCCTGGGTCCAGCAGGACCAGAGCTCAGAGCCCCGCCCCCTTACCATGCGGCTCTGAGCGGGGCAGAGCTCAGGCCCTGCTGGAGCCATGCCATTTTAGCTCTGTCCAGGGCTGCTCCTGGACGCGGCGCGCTGAGGCGCTGGAGGATGGGGGAAGGCGGAGGCGGGGCCGGGGCTGGAGCACTGTCTTGGGGGCCCCTGCGGGGCCCAGGGCCTGAGGCAAATTGCCCCCCCCCCAGGCGGCCCTGACAATTTCACCCATACTACTTATATAGGTTCTTCAGCTGCAAGGTGCAAAGTACCTTCAACTCATATATGGGAGATTTCAATAGGAGATGAAGCCATAAGTGCCTTCCAGAAAGTGCTCAGTACCCCATAAATTCAGGCTCATAGTATTTTATGTCAGCAAATGGCTTTACAAACACCATTTTGCCAGCCTTAAGGATTAAAAAATCATGAGATTTAAAAAATTGGGTTATTTGCCTTCTGTATTTTTGAGCCCTTAGGGTCTGGTTTTTTTAGCCCTCGTGGGTGTGAATAAACTTTTTTTGTGAAAATTGACACTGGAAAATCAGACTATTAGAAAAAACACCACATATCTCAAGACTCATAAAAGTTGACAACATCCCTCCAAGCTAAGTATTATTTTCCCATTTTAGAAATAGGGAAACTAAATATGATAAATTAAAGAGACAAGGTAGGTGAGGTAATATCTTTTTTTGGTCAGAAGTTGGTATAACAAAAAGAGATTACTACTTCAGACCACCTTGTCTCACTACTATCTGGGGGCTGACACGACTACAACATAATAAATTAAGTGACTTCTGATAGAGGCAGTCAGTTTCAGTCTCTGGCTTAGAATTCAGGAGATACTGACTCCAACTTCGGCACTCAGGATTGCGCCCATCTCTTATTTAGGTAATAACTCATATACAAATATCGTAAAAGTACTTCCCTATGAAAGCAATGTGAAACATTTGTAGAAAAACGATAATTTAAAGCGGGAGGCAACATAACTTATATTATTGGAGGTTTTAGTGATACCTCAGTCTGTCAGAATAAAATTGGCCACCTTGTCTAAAATGATCGTTAGGGATTTGAGAATAATTTTGTTAAGGGGGACTGTCTTTCCTTCAGGCCTACAGGTAAGGTATTTTTCATTCAAATCAGATCCTTTGGGAGGCGGGTGGAGAGGCTGATTCTCATTTACGCTAAGTACACAAATACAGAGCAGTATAAAATGACTTTAGTGTGAATTAGAACCAGGATCATTATCTTTTCTGTCAGTAGAAAAAGTAGCTATACCAGCTTGACCAGGTATAATTCTGCTCACTACTGAGGGCCACTTTCATTACAAGGTCTGATTGCCTCTTTCCCTAAGCTTTAGTTCTGATTAGGCTCATTCACGATTGTGTCTTGTAAAATAATTATAAAGAAATGGTGAGTTGATGCAGTTGATTAGTGGGCCAAATCCTGAAGTCCTGTGGAGGCAAAATTCCTCTGGGACTTCAAGAGTTACCATGTCCAATGATTAAGCAAAAAATTAGTAGTAGTAGTAGATGTGCTGCTTGTTCTATACAGAAACTTGATGCTTGGTTTTTCAATGGGGAACAATCAGCCACCTCTTACTTATGCATATATTTGCATTCACAAACACCTGTAGATGTACTTCTCAAGAACTATCACCTGCATCTGCAGGTGGTAGATCATAACAAAGGAAACCACTTTTGGAAAAATAGGCCCTTGAGAACTAAAACAGCACAACAGAATGCACTATTTGATGTAAACCCCTTCCTTGCTGCTTCTGCCAGAAAATGTTAGCTTGGGAGAGAGAGAGTGTCAAATCTCCTGGGTAACAGCAAGGCATAAACATATGCCTCATGTATGTGGAGGATAAATAAGTCAGTAGCATCCTACAGTTTCACAACCTGATCTTTCCTATTGGCACAAAAGTATCATTGACTAAGTACTAATGCCTTCCAGTGTGCACTAACAGCAAAGCCTCCAATAATTAAACTGCCCTGATTTTCCCCTTTAAATTACAGTTTGCTTCTGCAAAGTTTAGCAAGTGCAAATTGGAAATCATTGATAACTGCAGCAGTAGATAAAGTATCAGCAAAATTTACCCTTTTTGCCTCCTATCAGGTGCTGTTCCTTTATGGAAAATAATTTCCTCGTTTTTCCCTGCAGGACTCTGGAAGAGGAGAGCTGTTCAAGAACTGCCCTTTTATCCAGTCCTGAACCAAAACATGCAAAAGGAAAATATAAAAATATAAACAAAAACCCAGCTTAGATGATGAAGTGGGCTGTTGATCATATGATATTGCTGCATTGCCTGAAAGAGGTGGCAGAGATGCTAGGAGGGACTCACCCAGAGCATAATGATGGAAACTGTACCTCCAGAGTTCCACAAGGATCAATTCTCTCTGGTCCTGTTCAACATCTATATGCAACCACTGGGTGAACCAGTCAGATGACATGGACTCAAATGCCTGCAGTATGAAAATGGTACACAGCTCTATCTGTCCTTCTCCACATACAACCACAACGGCCCAGCACTTGGAGGAGATCAGCTCATGAATGACAAACAGTGGGCTGAAGCTGAACCCGAGCAAGACAGAGGAGATTCCGGTAGGCAGAGGAAAGTATTTGGAAGAATTTGCAAACACAGTGCGGTCCCCTTTGATTGAAGGTGAACATCCACAAATGGTCAATTCAGTCCATAGTTTAGGAGTATTCTTGGATTCCTTGCTGAAGTTGGGGGTCTTACATAGCAAGAGTCATGATAATACTTTAAACCATACCTGGCTGGTTAGGAGACTGCACCTCATTCTAGCAGCTGAAGACTCAGGCCTCAGTTATTCATAGCCTCTTGGCTGGACTACAGCAATGTATACCTGGCCATGCAACCTTCAGCACTGAGGAAACTCCAACTAGTACAGAATGCTGGAGCACATCTCCTCAGCAACACAGGCTTACATATAAAACCCATCCACCACTCTGTACGTTGGTTTCCCATAGAATTTTGAATTGAGTTCACGGTCAAAGTGCTGCATGGGCCAGGCCCAGGATATCTAAAGCTCCAGGATGCAGACTGTGGGAGCAACAAATATGCTCCTCTGAACTCTCAATAATAAGAGTAAATCTGATCTGTGTGAGAGACAGACCTTTCTCTGGGGCATTCTGAATCTGTGAAATGAACAGCCAAAAGAACTAAACACCATCACAAACTTAATATTAGGATAAGCCTAAGGGAGAAAGTCTTCACTGTAGCTCGGGCTTGTATTGTTAACTATTTCACAACTCAATAGTCTCTTCTTAAAGGCACATTATGGGCAGCCAGTCAAAAGAATGCCAGCTGACCTCAGCTATAATAACCCTTCCTGCGAAAAAAAAAAAAAAAAGACTCTCATAGTAACCAACATGTCACATTTTGGCAGGGGCAATTTTCCAAATGAGCTACAGAACAGGGAACTGTGAGAGCAGTATGCTTATACTTGAAAATATAGGTGCATAATTGCACATACAAATAGGTATCTCTAAAAGGGTGGGCCATAGTTTCTATGCAGTGCAAAGAGAACTTAGATTTTAAAGATCTTATTCAACACTGCATATTACGCAAGTTATGATCCTTGGACAGACAAAAGTATGATTATGGGGATTGGAACTTATTTGTCCTAGGGTGTCTAGGCATTTTAAATTAATTTTTAGATCCAAATAGCCAATTGTTTTTTTTCCCCTAATAATTTTCCCAAGTCAATTCTGCCTCCCCAATAATCAATAATTGAGCAGGCCTCCTCAGATTTTGTGTCCCCTATTAGTCTCCAGGGTACACAGAAAGTTCAGCTGAGTCTCCCAATTTCTCGGTCTTCATCTGGCCCCCTGCTCTTTGGTTCCTACTCTATATTCTTAAAGGAACAGCAACTCAGAAACCACTCTGCCCCCTTCTCCTCCCCCCCATCTTTTCCCCTTCTGAAAAACCATTAATGGCACCTGAACTATTCTGCTCCCTGTCTCTTCCCTCTCCTCCAGTCAAAGGAACAACAGTTGAGGGGGAGGGAAAAAGCCTCTTCTGATGCAAAGCTTCTCCTCAGCAGCGAGTGATGCATTAAGTTTGCCTCTGAGTGGGGGGCAGAGCACCCTGCCTACTGCCACAGTTATGGGACATGGGCTAGACTCCAGCCTGGAACTGTGCCAGCCACAGACTTTCTGCCTTTTATTTTATTGCCATTAAACTGAGGACATTTCTAGCTCTTTTAAAAAGCTCACAAAGCTAGCAGTGAGTCTGTAGGATTACTCTCTGAAGGAACTTTTTATTTGAGACAAAGTGCTAATTAAGCATTTAAAATGGGTATTGAAATACTCAAATGCTGACATATGTGTCCAAATGCAGAAGTTAGATGGCTTATTTAAGTGCCTATCTTTGTACAAACTAGAGTCACTTATTTCAATATTAAGTTACTCTAGGAGTTACACAACCAGGGATATTCAAAAATAAATTAGACCAGACATTCATGGAAAAAAATGCTGTGAAATAGCCTGCACAATGCAGGGGATCAGACTAGGTGACCTGAGAAATATTTTCCACCCCAATTATCTGATGCTGTGATACTGCAACTACTGGGACACATTTAAAAAACAAAACAAAACAAAAAAACATTAGAAGGAATCAGTACTCCTGCAATTATTCCTCTCTTTCTGTACTTCCAATAGTTAAAAAAGAAGCCAGCTACAGAGCTATGTTTGGTCTCCCTTACTACATTATGTGGTGAAAGTAGATACAGATGGAACAAAAAAAAAAACCCTTACTACTTCTTAGTGCCACAAATAGACCAGAACACCCACATGTTAATTTCCTGCATTATGATATAATTCCAAGACATCTCTCTTCCTGAAGTCGGTACTGCAAAATGACATCTCGAGTAGTGCAAGCCAATCAATATTTCTGGAAATCCAATACCTGTAGAGTACCTACAAACAGTATTATGGATAATATGCTAAAATAAATGTAACTACTGATTACTACAGACATCTCTTTGTTATTTCCAGTGTGGTATGAGGATTGTGTTGCAGCTGAAGTGGTATTGTTCAGTCGGTGTCAGTGCATCTTATAGACATTCCCAGGTGGGGAAGAGGACTTAGCATACAGCTGTTGGAAAATGCCAAAATTTGAAAAGCAGCAATAAAACCAGAAGCAGGGAATACAAAGAATTTCCCCTGTTCTACTTTTCATCATACCAACTGAAGGCTTGGTAAATCCTTGCAAACGTAGATGGCCAAAATGTTGACAATATTTTACTCCTTTTGTTTAAAATGTTTTGCTGTTTCCCAGGGATGTAAATGAAGGACTAAATATTGACTCAGTCAGGGTGGTTTTTTTTTAAATAAATAAAATCAGAATCGAAGTGTACAAGAGAACATTAGAATCTGTTTTTCTATCAAAGCCATTACTGTGGTATCTGAAGCATCTATGGCAGGCTGCAAAGTAGAATGAAAAGTGCTGCAGAGCAGAGAAAGACAGTGAGGAATAAGCAGAAGCTGTCCACATAAGTGAGACTGCTGAGAAGCTGCACATGTTTAAAATTGGCCTAAAGTCAAGACTCTGTAAATCAAGAACAGCAGTAAAAAGGAATGACACCTGGAGTCTCCAGAAGGGCCCTCAGCCAAGCCTAGCAATTAAACCTACATTGGCACTTTGGCAGGGTTTTTAATTTTATTTTACATATGAATCTTGCAAAGGTATGCTGAACACAGTGTTGTTGTAGCTGTGCTGGTCCCAGGATATTAGAGAGACAACAGAAGTTGGTCCTGCTGTGTCTCTCTAAAGGTAGGCTGACACAAAATTAGGTCAACATAAGCCACCTGGAATTTATCTAGTTATGCATCTGTCTACACTCAAAATTTCCTCCTGCCAATGTAAGTGCCCTGTTATAGAGGCATAATAATACTGCCTCCCCAAAGCAGTGTTGAGCCATGGTTGATGTACTGAGGTCAACACAACATGCATGTAGACACTATGTAACTTATGTCAACTCTAGCAGTCCTCCAGCCCAACACTGATTGCTCTGATTGGACTTGTCATAAAGCCTGGAAGTTCCTGCCTCTTAAAACCCAGCACATTTTTGAAATGCCTTTTCCTGATTGCCCAGCTTGGTGACCACATCTAGCAGGTCTCCATTGTTGTGCACAATTGCCCAGATGACCAATCATGCTACACATTCCAGATGCACTCCAGCCTGGATTGGCCAGAAATATTGGATCTCCTGGGCCTGTGGGGAGAAGCGGCTGTGCAAGCACAGCTATGGACCAGCCATAGAAACATCGGCAGCTATGAACAGATTGCAGGGGAGATGCAGGAGCATAACAGGGACGAGGAGCAGGGCCATGTGAAAGCGAAGGAACTGTGTCAGGCATCTCAGAAGGCCAGGGAGGCCAACAGTTAACCTGGTGCTGAGCCACAGACCTGCTGCTTTTACTAAGAGACCCCCCCACCAGCACCCCACACACCACCACAGATACTTCAGAGAAGCCCAAGCCACAGACCCTTGGCCTGAACAGTGAGGACCAGGATGACATGGGGGACATGCGACCAGGCATCAGCTATGCCAGGATCTGTTTGAGACTTCATTGCTGTCCAGTCAGTCCCAGCAGTTGAGCACGGGTGAACCCAATGCAGGAGACGGATCCTCAGGTAAGTGTGTACATTTATTTCTCATTACAGTGCTAGAAGAGGTAGTGATACAACTAAAAGAGCATTTTTATCTGCTTTTCATTCCTCTGTAGAGTCAGACTAGGTGGGGTGGGGGAATGCAGAGCAGTTTGTTTATGTACGCAGGGCTGCACCTTGAAGTCTTCTGAGAGATCTCAATGAAACTTTCAAGGAGGTGCTCTGCAGTCCACTCCCAAGGGTTTCTGTGGATGGCAGCCTTTCATAGGATACTTTCCCATGCCAGTCAGTGATAACTTCGGCAGGCACCATGGCAGACTAACAGCATACAGGCCAGAGTGCCTTTGGGAAGCTGGAAGCAGCTGTGCTCTCTCTGAGTTTGTTACCCTCAGAAGTGAGAGATCACTGAAAATCACCACCGCCTGTGGAAAATGGTGCCAGTATTCAGTACCATTGCTCTATATTCATAGTTGCATGCAACCAAGCAATTTCCCTCACCCTGGTGGGCCGTATTCACCATGGCTGGTGCTGAGAGTGGCACTGTGCACAAGCAATCCCAAGCAGAGATGCCAATGAGCATGAATTATTTAAACTTGAGGGGAGCTCTTCTAATTGCCTTTGTGTTTGGCTGTTCAAATGCAGCAGACAGCCACTTCACTCCAGCAGCAACTTTTCCCCTTTTGTTCTCAGATATTAATCAGGACACAGCAGACTGCCATAATCATTGGGATATTTTTTCACAGAGATCCAATCCTGTGAGTAAACAATGCCAGCATTCCTTCAATATGCCAAACGCATATTCATCTGTCATTCTGCACCTGTTGAGCTGTCAAGGTGGCCAGTGTATGACTTCATGAACCAGGGGCAGGCTGGGTCCTCCAGGGCCACTGTTGGCATTTTAACATCACCAGTGACAAACTAAGGGTCAGGAAAGAAAGTTTCTGCTTGTAGCTTTCTGGACAGTCCTGTGTTCTTAGAGATGCGAGCATTGTACACCTTCCCTGAACAGCCAACATTGATGTTGGTGAGGTATCCCCAGTGATCCTTGCATAACCATAGAAAATAGCCCTTTCTGTTGCTGTACTCTGTGGCAAGGTGATCTGATGCCAAAAGAGAGATATACATGCAAGCTATCACTCCACTGCAGTTCAGGAACCCCACTGCTGCAAATCCATCCACTGTATCCTTCATATTGCTGAGAGTCATAGCCCTGAACAGCATGAGATTATTAACGGCCCTTCACGCTTGCATGACAATAGCTCCCAGAACAGATTTTCCAATGCCAAAATGATTTCCCACTGACTGGTAGCTATCTGGTGTCACAAGTGCTGCTCTCTTTTTAATGTCCTTGTGTAACACACACACACCTTCTGGCTGTGGTGTTCTGTCCCATCTAGTGGCACCAAGACCACTTAAAGAGAGAGCTAAAATGAGTCTGCTCTATGGTGTTAGTTAACAGCCAGTTGGCTTTTAGCTCCTGTGGTAGAGGTTCAAGCACTAAGCTCCAGAGGTCCCAGGTTCGATCCTGCCCACGATGACCTGGGTCTGTTGGTGTTACTCTTGCACTGGAGGGCTGGGATGAGGTTGACACACAGATCAAAAAATGTGGCCTTGTGCATCCAAAAATTCTGCAGACACTGCTCATCATCCCAAACCTGCATTATGATGCAATCCCACTACTCAGTGCTCATTTCTCCGGCCTAGAAGTGGTGCTCCCCTATCTGAAGCCGCTCAGTGAATGCCACCAACAACCTTGAATTGGCTATGTCCCATAGCAATCTGTCCTGCAAGAAATCGGTATGGTTGACATTGATTTAGTTTTCCTTACAGCTCTCCAAATACCAGAGAATTGCATGTCCTCTAATTGCAATGCATATGACAATCGTGTAGAGCTCCGTGCTTCTGGATGAACAGTGAGGAGGGCCACATGGGTTCGTGGGATTTCTAAAAAAGGCACGAACATTATGGGATATAGATGACATTATGGGATGGAGACAGTTGCATGCTGGGAAGTTGAGCCCTTGCTCCCAGTCACCCATGAGTGATTCATTTCTGCCCCACCATTCATTGCCAAAAACTTCCCCAAAATCAGTGCACTGGATGGTGGTGGGTTGCACACTGAGATACCTACCCATGGTGCACAACACTGTGCATCAACACAAGCTCTCCTAGTGAGCATATATAGCACCAATGCAAACAGCCAAGTATACACATGCACAAATGATGTACTATTTGGTGATGACTTTATGCTGATGTAATGTGCATCAATCAAAGCTTATAGTGCAGACATGGCCACAGGAAAGTTGCATACGGAGGGGAAGCCAGCGGCATAGGAGAGACCGCCTCAAAATACTTCCTTGCCTTTTTTTTTTGCTGTAAGATGTGCTAGTGAGAGTAATGTATATCTGTCTGTGTTCTCAGGTGCCTGAGTAAATAAGTAATCAAGTATTGATGATACCCTAACATATGAAAGGAATGATGCCAGAACTCTACCACACTCACCAGCACCTCCTCAGATACAGTATTGCCATAAACTAAAATAATCCTTATGTTAGTTTGGTAGGTAAACTGTGGTGTCCTTAGATAAAATATGGAGGGTTGCTGACCATGTCTCCTTTTTCACTTCTCATTCTTAAACAGATTAGATAGTACTCAGGTGGGAAAAAAGTCAAAATAAATCCCCCACCCCAAGTAGAGTTCTGACCCCAGAAAGGGAGAACAGCCAGACTTTCTATCAAGTCTGCTAGGGATTTGGAGATTGATAATGATTTTATGTGGAAGGTGCACAGATACAATAGCGATGGGCGGCACTCTAAAACCTTGAGATAAAAGGGCCAAAGCCACTAGCCTGAGTGGTTGGGCTAGAAGTAGGAAGATGGCTGCAGAGAGTACATCAACCAGCAGGCTGAGGTAGCCCTTCACACCCTTCATAGCTTTCACTGCAGGGCACAGAGACAGAGGACTCATAGTAGTGGACCTACTGCCCCTTCCCCCCACCCCCGTTTGTCTCTATGATACTCCCAGTTGCAACTTGGGCATTCCCATTACTGGAAGCAAGAAGGGAGCAGAACTTTGCAGAGGGGCTGCTCCACCTTGCATGTTTCTACACCCAGATCGTTGGCCTCCACCTTGTACAGTAAAACCCCAGCAATTTTAATACCAGGAGGCCCACTTGCAAAGGCAGGATTTGCTTCAGTTGTTTTTTTTAACCACTATTAAAAAAACCCCAGTGCAGTAGCTCAGCCATTTCCTGAACAGTCATTGATTTTGTCTCCCTCTCAATTTATTAACAGCCCTGCTTGCTTTAGAGCCTTCCCCATCTGACGTATTTCAAGTTCTCATATTCCCCTCAAGATGAAATGAGTCCCTGCAGTCACTTTTAAACACTGGATCCAAAGAGTCTTCAGTTACACATACATTGGAACGACTAATATAAGACAGCAAATTGGATTTGGTGCTCCATTTTTACTTGAAAATGATAGTTGCGCACAGCCTGTTTCAAATGCTCTCTCTACCTCAACAATAATAATTGGGGAGGAAATGACAATGGGAAAAATGATTAAGTTTTAAGCTTACACACCACCTGTGCTGTGCCAGGGCATTTTATACTTTTATACTCTCACAACAGTAAGGACTAGCTATAACCATTATTAAGTACTGATAGGCATACAGTCTCTTAGGATCAGATCATAAGCCCCCTGAAGAGAATGGAAGTCTTTCCATTGACTTCAGTGGGTTTTGGATCAAGACTTTATATTGTCAATTTCTGAGGGTAGGGGCTGCCTTTCTTTGTTTTTTGTACAGAGCCGAACACCTCTGCATTTAACAAAAAACTTCATGAGCATTTGCAGGGATTTAATCCTTTAGTAGAGTAGCAGCTAGGATTTCACTGCCCCTGGCCCTGACACAGCAAAGCCGGTAAGCACATGCCCTTACTGGCTAGGGCTAGATTTATGCATATAATTAAGTGCTTTGCTGAACCAGGGCTTCTGGGATGTAATACAGCTGCACTCAAATTAATAGGAAAAGGATTGAACCTGTTTTTTCTCTTGGATTTATGAGTTAAGTTGGGTTTGTTTTTAATATCATTTTTGTTGTTTATTTTGCATTTTAGAATGTTGACGGAGAACAGCAAGTGTCAATAGAATGAAACCCAATAAATATAGTATTCCTTAATATCACTTGTTATTTATACTACAACTGGGGGAGGGGGGAGATTTTCCTGATGAGAGCACCCAATGAAATGATGGGTAGAGGAGACAAAACCAGAAAATTTAATCCAAAATGCAGAATTCTACCTTTCAAAGACAGTATTGCTTTGCAAATTGTCACAAATCCATCACTGGCCACAGTATTCAGAAATGCAAATTATGTAGTAAATGTGATGTGGTTTAAGGCACCATTTTTAAAAAGAAAGAAGAAAATGAAAAATAAAACACAATTTCATTAATTTACAACCTAATTAAAATCCAACACTTTTTTTTTTCAAATAAAAAACTACCACAGCATGCAAAATTACATTTCTGCAGTCTCCAAAGATTGAAATACGGTCATCAAATTCTCATCCAATATGACCTTCAGGATAAACTACATAAACTGATCCAATTTAAGTCTTGTCTAAGCAGAAGAGGATTCATGTAACATCTAGTTAGATTATAAAACCAAAAAAAACCCAAACAAACTGGTCCAGGTTTAAAAAACAAAATAATTCAGTCCCTGAAAATGTAACCAGTGCATGCATAGAGACCATAGAGAAAATTGTTGTTGCATTCTAGAAATTATTGGTTGTATACCTTTGTTGAAGCAGCAAAGAATCCTGTGGCACCTTCTAGACTAACAGACGTTTTGCAGCATGAGCTTTCGTGGGTGAATACCCACTTCTTCGGATGCAAGTAGTGGAAATTTCCAGGGGCAGGTTTATATATGCAAGCAAGAAGCAAGCTAGAGATAACGAGGTTAGTTCAATCAGGGAGGATGAGGCCCTGTTCTAGCAGTTGAGTGAAAACCAAGGGAGGAGAAACTGGTTCTGTAGTTGGCAAGCCATTCACAGTCTTTGTTTAATCCTGAGCTGATGGTGTCAAATTTGCAGATGAACTGGAGCTCAGCAGTTTCTCTTTGAAGTCTGGTCCTGAAGTTTTTTTGCTGCAGGATGGCCACCTTAAGATCTGCTATTGTGTGGCCAGGGAGGTTGAAGTGTTCTCCTACAGGTTTTTGTATATTGCCATTCCTAATATCTGATTTGTGTCCATTTATCCTTTTCCGTAGAGACTGTCCAGTTTGGCCGATGTACATAGCAGAGGGGCATTGCTGGCATATGATGGCATATATTACATTGGTGGATGTGCAGGTGAATGAACCGGTGATGGTGTGGCTGATCTGGTTAGGTCCTGTGATGGTGTCGCTGGTGTAGATATGTGGGCACAGTTGGCATCGAGGTTTGTTGCATGGATTGGTTCCTGAGTTAGAGTTACTATGGTGCGGTGTGCAGTTACTGGTGAGAATATGCTTCAGGTTGGCAGGTTGTCTGTGGGTGAGGACTGGCCTGCCACCCAAGGCCTGTGAAAGTGTGGGATCATTGTCCAGGATGGGTTGTAGTTCCCTGATGATGCGCTGGAGGGGTTTTAGCTGGGGACTGTATGTGATGGCCAGTGCAGTCCTGTTGGTTTCTTTCTTGGGTTTGTCTTGCAGTAGGAGGCTTCTGGGTACACATCTGGCTCTGTTGATCTGTTTCCTTATTTCCTCGTGCGGGTACTGTAGTTTTGAGAATGCTTGGTGGAGATTTTGTAGGTGTTGGTCTCTGTCTGTGGGGTTAGAGCAGATGCGGTTGTACCTCAGTGCTTGGCTGTAGACAATGGATCTTGTGGTGTGCCCGGGATGGAAGCTGGAGGCATGAAGGTAGGCATAGCGGTCGGTAGGTTTTCGGTATAGGGTGGTGTTAATGTGACCATAAATTATTTGCACCGTAGTGTCTAGGAAGTGGACCTCCCGTGTAGATTGGTCCAGGCTGAGGTTGATGGTGGGGTGGAAGCTGTTGAAATCATGGTGGAATTTTTCCAGAGTCTCCTTCCCATGGGTCCAGATGATGAAGATGTCATCAATGTAGCATAGGTAGAGAAGGGGCATGAGTGGACGGGAGCTGAGGAAGCGTTGTTCCAGGTCAGCCATAAAAATATTGGCATATTGTGGGGCCATGCGGGTGCCCATAGCGGTGCCACTGATCTGGAGATATATATTGTCATCAAATTTGAAATAGTTGTGTGTGAGGATAAAGGCACAGAGCTCAGCAACCAGTTGTGCTGTGGCATCATCAGGGATACTGTTCCTGACAGCTTGTATTCCATCAGCGTGTGGGATGTTTGTGTAGAGAGCCTCTACATCCATGGTGGCCAGGATGGTGTTTTCTGGAAGGTCACCAATGCATTGTAGTTTCCTCAGGAAATCAGTGGTGTCACGGAGATAGCTGGGAGTGCTGGTGGCATAGGGTCTGAGTAGAGAGTCCACATATCCAGACAGTCCTTCAGTGAGAGTTCCAATGCCCGAGATGATGGGGCATCCAGGATTTCCAGGTTTGTGGATTTTGGGCAGTAGATAGAATATCCCTGGTCGGGGCTCTAAGGGTATGTTGTAACAACCTTTGTTGTTACATTGTAATATGTATTTGTTCATATAACTTTAAGCATTTGTGAGCATGGAGATAGAGAGGAATAAGTATTACTTAGATTGTAAGTTCTTTGGGGCAGGGACCATTTTTCTTATGTGTTTGTACAGCACTGCACACAGGTCCATGACAGATCCTTGCTCATAGGCACTACCTCAGCACAAATAATAACAGCACAATGAAAAAGGTTGTTTCTTCACAGCAGAATAGTCTGGCCCTGAGAATTCAGATTATTCCATCAAAGTGAGTTACTCTCTTGCAGAAGGACAGAAATTCCACTAATTGGTGCTCAAAATCAGAGCAATGGCTGAATTGTAGTTATCTCCCCCAGCCTGATGTCCCCAGGCTAACGCAGGTCCAGAAATCTAATTAAGCAACTTCCCTTGTTCTCAGGGTTTGTTTTTTTTTGGGCTCTCTTACTCTCACATTGCAACAGCCTGACTAGAACCTCCCCAGTCATTTCCTTATGAGCTGGGAACAACAGCTCCCAAATCAAAAAGTGAAAATATATAGAAAGAAATCCATGGGATGAGAAAGATGTAGCATTAGGTAAACACACATTACCTCAAAATGGGTCTGATTTTCTAAACCAATTTTACATCAGTGTCTCTCTATTGGAGTTAGTTACTTCAGTGTAACAGAATGAAGAATCAGGCCGCTTGATAACTTTAAAGACACCAGGCCTGATTCTCCACTGCCTTGCATCATCTGTGATATTACACAGCTGTACAACGTGGGTGTAAAATGTTTTCTTTCTGATTTGATAGTGTCTTGTTCTCACTTTGCTCAGGTATAAATGACAACACAAGATATAAACCAGTGGGGAATAAAATTAGGACCAGAGGACTATAAAACTACATTTCACAAATGCTACAAATTCACTCCAAAATTTGAAATCTATAGTTGTACCTAGCACAGAAAGTATCTTCTGAACTCTTTTTACTTACAGCAGACACGATGAGCTCTCCACTGAGATTCTGGATTTCTGCTTTAACTTGACTGCAGATTTTGAGCTGGTGACAATAGAGCTTGATCTGTTCCAGGTAAGCCAATACATCCTGTTTACATGATTGATCTGGACACTACACATTAAAAAGAATAATGAATAAAACACTTTCTACAAATTCTTAATCACTTCAATTTTCAATTATTAAGCTTAAGATTTAATCTTTTCTAAACTCTCAGCTCTCCAACATAGTGTGTTAATGTCCAAACGAGTGAACATATTTCAAAGGTGCATTCAAAATTTAGTCTGAGACTTTTATCAGATTCATGTTCCCTTAGGAATGTTAATTGTAATTGCTCTCTAATGTAGTCTTGCTCTCCACTGCTCTAAAGTTTGGTTATTTGCTAATGTTGTGAACCTTTAAAACTCTACAAACAAAGATGTTCACAGTAATCCCAAACTTCATTGCATTCACCCATCCTTAATTCAAGACTACTGGAATTGCCTTAGCCATAGTTCTAGCTGAGTAGCTTTCACTAGTGCATGAAATTACTACTTTCCTTCAGCACCTAAGAGGCTCTGCATTTATTTTTGCAGTATTACTTACCATTTACTTGGCAAGCTACATGGACTAATAACAATGGAAACCCACATTAATAGATGGTTATACTATAAGTGACTCTAGGTTACGGCCTCTATCCTGATGCCATTCAAGGCAATGACAAAATTCCCATTGACATTGGTGGGAGAAGGAGTAGGTCATAGTTGTGAACAATATCTCATGGTCAATTCTCTGTTTTTATGGTGATGCTCATACTTTCTATGAAATCTTCTTTTTACTCTCTCATGACTCCAGAGGAGTGATGAAGAATGCTTTGAGGTAAATCTCTCTCAGATGAACAGACTATTCACATAGTACTGGATTTTCATTTACACTAAGGCTACTATTCACTGCTATGGCAGTGTAGAGGGGTCTTAAAGGGGTATTGAATCCCTACACATTGCCAGAGCAGTATGAAATAGCCTTACTGTAAAGGCCAATACAGTCTTTGAGAGTTTTCTGTATAGGTTTTTTTACTGTAGATACTATGAAAATGTAGTCAGTTTCTTTTGATGAAACATTGTGTCAATACTAGTATATTTAAAAAAAAAGATACATTTCAACCAATTGTGGTAGACCTGACCTTTTGCTGTTCATGGCTAGTGCATCATACCTTTATGCTTCCTGATAGAAAATACTGATAGTGTCAGTGTCAATAGAGCATAAGGCCCATCCAAGTTTCTGCTGTTGAATAGAAATGACTCCAGTGTTGTCTTGCACAGTGATGCATGTTATACACAAAGATCCTTTGATATAAAATCCACAATAGGTAACACTATGAAGGAGCATCAGGCTGCTTAATTCATGAGATACCTCGGGGAAAACCCTGGCCCTTTTAAAGTCACTGGTACTTTTCCTAGTGAGGCCAGGATTCACTTCACATTATTATAGAGTAGATTTTAAAATTCTATTTATTAATTAAAAAACTGCATGTTTGAGATTTAGAAAAAGAAAGCCAGGAACAATCACAAGTTTAAAAAATGAATCACTGGCTTGTAAAGAGAGATTCAGTACTTCCTCCTTGATCTGAAAAAAAAATGGTACTGCTTTTTGGCCTCAATGCACTTTGTAATTAATGAGTTTAACACTGCTATCACAGTACAGTATAGGCAGCTTGTGTAAACATTGTTTATTTCTGTAACTGCAGTTCCATAAAATCTGCCCTTCCAGTCATAAACAGCTGTAAGCATCAGGACTAACTGTATGGAGATGAAATATGTTGACTGGAACCATCTATTCAGTCCTCTACAGTTTTTTTGTAAAATGACCTGGGATATTTATTTCCACTTGGGCAGATCCCAGAGATGGGCAGATAGGATTTTGTTGTAATTTCTCATTGTTTCAAATAGCAGTAAAATTGAGCATATAAGTCTCCAGTGCAGAGGCAATGATATTTAAAATCCAATGTATGTTTAGATAGGATGAACAGTGAGGTGGCAAAATTTGCAGATGGCACAATATTATTAGGATAGATAAGATTAGAGAAGAATATTGTGAACTCCAGAGACATAACGAAGCTAGGAAAATGGATAGAATGATGTCAGTGTTGACCAATACACATCTGAAGGAATAATTTTAATTACTGATATGTATTACTGGGATTAAAGTAACTGTAACCACTCTGAAAAAAGGCCTCGGTTTCACTGTGGACAACTCAGCAGAAAGCTCTGCTAAGTGTGCCATGGAGGGCAAATAAAAAAAATGTTATGACATATAACAGGTTAGAAAATACTACTGAGAATATTATAATGCCACTATATTATTTGTTGTTAAGATTTCACCTTGAGTGTTCTTCTTTGCTCATCCCATCTGAAAACAATACATCAAATAGAAAGGTTCCAGAGATAGGCAACATATATGAAGAGAAGCATGGAAAACTTCCATATAAGGAGAGATTGGAAACATTAGGTCTGTTTAGTAAGAAGATGAATAGTTATGGGGTATGAAAGAGATCTATAAAACAATGAATGTCATGGAGAAGGCCATTAACCTTTTCTCATAATAGAATTAAAAATGGAGTAGCCAATGAAACTAAGGCAACACATCCAAAAGTGACAAATATTTTCCACAGCTCAAACCTGTGGAACTCATTACTAAACAATATGACTGAGCCAAGAGCTTAACGGCATTCAAAAAAATGAAGAGACATTTATATTGGTAATCTGAGTTACATTAAACAATAAAATAATACAAGGGACATAAACCCTCATGCTCAGGGATTAAGTAGCCAATTATTAACACATGTTAGAAAGAAAATTCCTTTCTGGGCTGGTTATTCTATTAGGGGTTTCCTACACATCCCTCTGAAGCATCTAGTACTGGCCACTATTACATACGAGACAAGATGGACCAGTGGTCTGTTCCAGTATGGTAATTACTATGTTCCTAGCATTTATCATCCCAGAAAACAACTGATAGTTACCAGTTTAATTTCTCACACTGAGAAATAAGTTTCAGTTAAATACAGTGGCAAATTACAAACCATTTGATTAGAGAGACAAGAATAAGAGCTCTGTGTAGCTTGAAAGCTTGTCGTTTTCAC
Organism: Mauremys mutica; assembly: GCF_020497125.1. Taxonomy (NCBI): domain Eukaryota; kingdom Metazoa; phylum Chordata; order Testudines; family Geoemydidae; genus Mauremys; species Mauremys mutica. The sequence continues at coordinate 83,892,560 of NC_059078.1, forward strand.
CAATAGAAGTTGGTCCAGTAAAATATATTACCTCACCCCCTTGTCTCTCTAATATCCTGGGACCAACACAGCTACAACAACACTGCAAACAAAAGGGTTTGATTCTGTACCTATTGAAGTCAATGGGATCCTAAATTCAACTAGAGGATTGGCAAGGAGTGGAGGAGCTTTACAGAAATAATATCTGTAAAATCTTCAAAATGGTTTGATAAGTGATGCAATAGTTGTGAATACAGTGAAACCTATATTAAAAATCAAGGTGAAAAAGTATTTCCATTAGCCGCTGGCAGAACAGTAGCACAAAAGATCAATACAAGTTATTCTGCAGGAAACTTTGACCATACGTTTATTGGGTTGTGATTTTACTACTTTACCAAAGAAATAAATGTCACTTCCTTTGCACTTGAGCTGAGCTTAGTGATGATTAATGCCTTGTATCACAATAGTAGTTTGCAGTATGTTCTCAGTAGCTGTACATAAGTTTTAAATATTTGTTTAATATAACATTTAACATTTCTGATTGTCTCTTATTTATCAGATAATCATTTTAAAGAATTTATTGTTAATCTTACCATTAGGACAGTTTCTTTTATATGCGTGGCATTTGTATCTTGATGAGGAGATTTCCTATCTATTAATATAATGTTTGTCCTTAATTCTTTGATTTCTAGAGCACAACAATTATTTAAATTTGAATTTTATACAATATTGTGGGCATCTTCAATGACGACTTTAATCTCTAGCACATTCAATAAAAAAGAGATGTACTGACTATGTTGCCATATGACTTTCAGGTCACAAATTAGACAAGTGATTTTAGACAAGTGGTTCAGAACAATCTTATGTTAACTAAGTTTGCTAATTATTTTTTGTGACTAATGTGTGTTTACATTGTTGCTCTGTTGCGTATGTTCAGAGTTGTTAAATCTGAGTCATCTTAATAATAAAAATGGGTTGCAATGTGACTGAATTATGCTAATTGTACAGTACTGTCACATTTATTAAAAAAGAATAAGAGAAAAAATGTAGTTTTTTAAAGTGAGGAACCAAAGGTATTGTCAAATGGAGAACCAGTAAGATTCACTTAATGTAGTTCATGGGAAATTTTTCCAGCTGAAAAACTACATGAACTAAAACAGTTTCACAATTCTCAATTTTGATTCTTCAAAACTGCGTGCAGCCTGAACCAAAATAATTCATTTGAAACTACTGTTCTTTATTAACTGCAAAAGGTCAAAGAGCTACAGCAATGATTCTTCATTACACAGCAATTGTTTATTTCAGCTTCTCTCTCACTTTTGAAGCTAGATGAAGGAAATAAAGTAGGGGTTTGTATACGGAAAACACTATCATTTGCTACTGTTGTTCTCTTAACTGCAAAGGCAGTCAGACTAATAGATTTGGGCTATGGGAGGATTGTGAATAGCAAACTGATGTGGTCCAACTAAATGACAACATTAGATGTGACAACAAATAAAAATGATTTAGTTATTCTCAGTTCAGGCTGCAGCTTTCTCAACTGCATATGATGTGGTGAATAGAAGCATAGCTGGGAGAAGTATGTGTTCATAAATTCATGCTAATAATAATATTTGTGAACAATTATTTGAAAATTTGTGTGCCAGAGGAGTATACAGCATTTAGAACTTTGATGTAAAGAAAATAGTGAAGACAAATTAATGTTATTTAGAGCTTATTTTTGGTTCAACAGAGAAAAAATCCCTTCCATACACACCTTTTGTTTTTGCTGTACATAATTTCATCCTATTTTAATACCTAGTTTTAAGCTATATATAAAACAATAATGTTGTCAGAGAAATTATAACAAAACTGGTGGAAAAGAAAGATATTTCACTAAAGCTTAGTTTTCTATTATTAAACATCTTGACTGAAAAATAGTTTACAAGCCTTATCTTTGGATTTGATGTCCCATTTTACTCTGCAACAGATCTGTGACTGTCATTCTTAAACCTCAATGTACAATTGCTAAAGAGAATCTTGACCAAAAAAGCTCTAGTGTAGTGCAGATGGTGAAAGGATGTATATGCTGAAAGACCAGAAAGAGGGATAACTCCTCTATCTTTCTGCTTAATTGTTCCTCTGAACACAAGTGCACAAACTAATAATGTATACCTCTTGAAGTGTTTACTTAACTGGAGTCTTGAGAATAATGTGGCAGAGGACAAGAAAGATGAACAATCTGCTGCTGTTACATATGTTGTATAAATAAATAAGAGCCACATGCTACACCATGAAGAGAGGGAAAGATGGGTGGTCTGTTAGAGAGTAGAAGAGCAGAGACTCCGGGGCATGTTTGCCTGGACATGTAAGACAGCCACAGAGTTGCTGTTGATGATCAGGATGGGGCAGTACTGGGAAAAGAATGCTACAGCTAGATAAGGACTAAGGACTGGCCCCTTCTCTGTGGTACAGTTGCATTACACTGCATTGCTTACAGGCACAATCTAGTCCTAAAGCCTGTTTCATTGGGGAAGATCACCTCATTGAAAAGGTGGCATACAGCTAATGCAAGGTCTCTACTTACTCACCTTCCATTCTGCCAGCTCATCAAAGAAAAGGGCACATGGCCTGGATACCTGTGAGCTATGCTGATGCTGGGCTGCCTTTTTAAGCTATCTGGGTCTGTTGTAATCCATCATAAATTAGAGCAACCCTTATGTTGTTCTAACACATCACTTTGGGACAGTCTTGCACAGAGCAGTACCAGGATCAGGGGAATGTAATGGCAAGCTCGCTGCCACTTTTACACACATTTACTCTGTGTAACTGAGTTTTAGGATCTGGCCCTAAAACTTTCCACCAGACCACCACATGGTTTGACTCCAGTCCAAACTGCATGAATTACCCTATTTCAGCACTAAGCTCTGCAGAGGGTGTCATAATAGACACCTGTTCTGGGCAGCCAACAGCACATGGTGGTGATTGCTACAAGAAGGGGAAGCAATGCTTAAAGACAGCATAGAGGAGCATCAGTCACATTCCATTTCTTATAAACCCCTGGTCTGAACAGTCATGTTACATTCACCTAGTGTGATATGAACCCTATCTCATTAGAATTCGAATGATATTTATTCCCTGCAAGTACCCAAACCCCTCAGCGCTACTGTTTAGACAAGCAGAAGGCAAAGCTTTGACTATACTGTAGAATATTTGTGTAAAAGCCTGTATGACTTCAACTGTTGTTGAAGACAATGGAGGGGTCTTAATAAATATGCTTTACCATGCAGCTAAAGCTTTGCATTCTGTTTAGTTTAGCAACAGGGGTTGCACTTACTTTAGAGAACCAATATATATTCAAGGGTGGATTAAGGCAGGATCTAGAAAATCTGAGACCCAAAGATCCATGGGAGATGTGGTCAGTGCTAGAGAGTGAGGGAGAAAGAATAGGAAAGGCAGATCTAGACATGCCATTAGTATTTCTGCAAAGTGACCTTTTAGTTGGCTGGATTGAATATGGGGACGATTTAATCTTAATACATCTCTGCACCAAACCTTAAATGGCATACCTGGTTGGCAATCTGTCGTGCCAGCACATCCATCCTGGATCCAGACTCTGAAATCATCTTTGCTGCGTTAATCACATCAGATGTATTCTTCAGTGGGCCTCTACCTCTTAAAATGAAACAAAGTTAATTACATCATATAGCATATAGGAATAGAGTATCCATGAAAAATAGGGATGGAAAAAAACTTTTAATAAAACAACTCATTCAGAATTAAAATCAAACCTTATTATAGGTTCAATCAACATGATTTCATTTATGTCCCACAATCCTGTGGTTCATGGCTTCAGCCTGAAGTGGGAGCATTAGAATAATGTCACACAATATTATTACTTTTGACTCAGTCAAAACACAAAGTATTAGAAAATTTCACAAACAAAATCACCCAAACTAAAACCTTGATTATATGAGATTTCCAGCCCAAAGAGGTTGGATTACTGTCAGAGAAGCATACAAAAGGTGTGTACATTTATCCAAACCTCAGAATTAGAGATGAGCAAGTACATGAACAAATCTGGTGGTAATTTTCTCAAGTAAAAAATTGAATGTGCATTCCCTGTGTTCAAATCACTTTTGCATTCACTTTCCATAAGTATTCTAGTGAGTGAGTTCAGTGGAATGGTTGCAGAAGCACTAAATTATAGGTAAAATTTGAAACAGGAAATGTGGATATTTGCTCTGGAAACTTAATTCTAAGAATTATGCTTATCCAATAAGTGAAAAGAAACAATATAATATGAAATATGCTCCAGCCAAAACTCACCAAGACAGCTCAAGTTTCAGATATCAAATACTTTTGGTACTTCAAAAATAATGTACAGATTGACAAACTCACAGATGATTCGAAGAACAATTTCAAATTTGAGACCCCTAAGATGCAAGGAGTTTGCTAGGAGACTGCATGTTGTTATTATTATTAGAGTGCCTACGAGCACCAGGACCCAGTTATATGATGTGCCAAACAAACACAGAAAAAAAATATAGCCCCTACCTCAAAATTAGTTCTTACAAATCATTTGGTCAGAACATTTTGAGGGTTACTTTTCTGTGAAGAGAAGTGTAATTATAAAGGTTGTCTGAGTTGCCTTTTTAAACTGGGTGACCTAAGTGCAAATTGTCCAAAAAAGACAAATTAGTAATAGCAGTAGTACTTAAAACAGCTATTTGGCATCCATCACCAGGATATCTGATCTTTATGTTATACCTCAGCATATTTAATATTGAAATATGGATGTTTCTTTAATTTAAAATAAATCTTATCTACTATTTCATTATTCTTCACACATATATCAAAACACGAAATACAGAGTGCCTAAGTTAAATGCACCTTATCAAAACAGACTTTGCTTTTCTACTGGTTTCATAGAAACACATTTAGTTTCATAGTTATCAAGCATCTATAGAGAACTTAAACATGTACTTAACTAAACTTAAACATGTACTTAAACTAGCTAGCCTTCTTAAAGGCAATGCATTAAATTTTAAGGGCTGCAACACTGGACAAAGGTTACCTTAATAATTGTACTTCAAAATTTAGATAATGGGAATAATATGCCAGTTTGCTTACAGTTTTTAGTGTACAAATGAGCCAAACCATTGGAGTATTTTTTTTCATTTAGCCTCCAACATACTCATGCAAAAATCATATGCAGTAAAAATACCTAAATAGTGATGATAATACACTATGACATATTGTGATTAATCTCTTACTTGTGTTGTTAATTAAATGTATTGTTTGGCAAAGAACTACTTATTGATCCTTGAACAGAAATCATATTTCACAAACTACAGTTCCTTATTATTCCAAACTATCAAGACTATATCTGAAGAAAGCTACAATTACATAGATTTTTGAATTATTTCCATTTGTACTACTGTACAGAAAGCAATTTTATTATGGAAAAACTATTTAGTGAATTGATTTAAGTTATAAATGAAAAAATGCTGTAATTCAAAGAAAAAACAGAAAACAAGCAAATGTGATCCCTCATGTAAAAGTCCCACTAAACTTTACCGTAATCTTAACCTTTATTTGCCTTTCCTGAATTTTCCCTTTGTTTCATGTTTGCACAAGTGGCCATTAAAGGCTATTTCCACCCCAAGGTTTAATTGTCTCTTCATTATTTTTAGTTATAGTAGGGAAACATGCAGAGGCCACAATCAGGGCCAGGTAGTGGGGTCTGTACAAACACAGGAAAACATGGTGTCTCTCCTGAAGAGCTTACAAGCCAATATACGGTAAGATGAAAGAGAAAAACTGAATGTAACTAACAGTGGGCGAGGAGGGAGAGTGAGGGTAGCAGTAATCAATGACTGTTTCTTAGGCCATGTCTATGCTACCACTTTATGTTGGCAAAACTTATGTCACTCAGGGGAGTGTGAAAAAAACCACACACACACACCTCCGAGTGACACAAGTTATGCCGGCATAAGTGGTAGTGTGCTCAGTGTTATGTCAGTGGGAGAGCTTCTCCTGCCTGTCCCGCTGACATGGCTACTGCTGTTCATTGGAGGTGGTTTAATTTTGTCAGTGGGAGAGCTCTCTCCCATCAGCATAGAGAGGCTACACGAGAGATCTTACAGTGGTGCAGCTGCACTGGTAGAGCTGTGCCGCTGTAAGCTCTCTAGTGTAGACATAGCCTCAGTTTTCTTTGGTAACTGCTGAGGATGTAAATCCACTGCCCCTCTGATCCTAAAGGAGATTGTGTGGAAAGGTGCAGCCATAGATGTATGAACTAGAAATTTCCTTCTCTCTCACCTGTTCTCTCCTAGGATCTGACCGTCGGGAATAAAGCAGTTCCATCTCAATAAGGCCTTCACTCAGTTCTCTGCATCCTCTCACCACAAACATGGTAGAGATATTTACCTTGACTATACAAGTGAGTAGGGGAAAGGACGCAGACAACTGTCCCACTGAGTAGCTGGTGGCAAGTGTTGATATTCCTCTGTACCAACATTCTCTAAGAACTGACATATCACACTTGTGTGTATAGTCGGGGATGTTAGACATAGTCCATAACCCACAACTGGATAGTGACACAAATGTTTAGGAATGGAATCCATGAATAAATAGTGACAATGCCAGAAGAAACAGTGCAAATTGTAGTGGGAGGGCACAAAATACTTCAGGCAGCTTCTAGACAAGGAAAAAATAGCTTATTGTACATCTTCTACCTTTGGGTAAATCAAACTTTTAAAAACATAAAATCAGGTTTCATTGAACTTGGAAAACTAGATATAGTGGGCTCAGTTTCTGCCCTTTTGAGATCTCATCCATTAAACTCTTAAAAATATTTGAGGTGTTACCCCTAATCCAGGGGAAATCATCATGGTTTAACGTGAACTTTTTAGTTTTATGGAGACTGGCGAAACACCCACCTTTTATGTATTCCAATGCACATTACACTTCACATGACACTGTGCAGGTGCTGATTTGACTGGGCTCAAGATGATCTAATGCCAGAATAACTGACTCACAATGCCACTCTCACAGATTAACTACTTGACACCAGTGAATCACAGTACCTAAGAAGGAAAAGACCTTTTAAATAATCTAATCCATTCCCCAGCAAGTGCAGGACTCTAATGAGTTTTGCATTTACTAGGATTTTCTCAGTCTAGTTTTAAAGGATGTCAAATCACTTCCCTTAGAAGATTGTGCCACAGGGTAATAAATCTCAGTCAGGAAGTTTTACCTGATCTTTAGCCCAAATTTTCTCTCTCAACTTCATTTCATTAGACCAAGTTCTTTTCTTACCCCTTGTACAAACTTAAAAAAGGTTTTTCCTTTCTATGGTAAAATTCTGGCACCTTTATGCACTTTATGTAGACCTAGTAAATTCAGTGGGACTACTTGTGCAGAGACGTACTATTCAAGGTGTTAAGGATGGCGGAATCTGATCCTTAGAATTTACACACTTCAAGTATAAAAATCTGTTCTCATATTTCCTCTTACTTATCTCTTAGCCCAGCTATACATACTTATCTCTCAGGCCCTGTTCCCCAAAACACTAATGTATGTGCATAACTTTACACACATGAGACATCGCTTTAAAGCCAATCGGACTACTTGTGTGTGTAAATGTAAACCCATGCATAATCTTTGCATGATGGGGCCCTACATCTTTTCTCAAGTCAAAAATGTAACCATTTTAGTTGTTTTGCTCTTAACTCCCTCCAGTTTGATAGCAACTTTCTAGTAATGAGCTGCCCAGAAATGAAGATAATGTTCCAGATGCAATAGCACCAGGGTGGTAAAAAGATAGATAGACTGTAATCTTCCTGTGGTATAACAATGCGAGGCCACTGTACAGTGCAAACAGCTCCAAAGTCCACTTCCTTTTTTGTTATTATATCATATAGACATATATGACCCCAGGCATGCCTGTATTCACACCTTTCATATTACTGCAATGATATTTGTACAAAATATGCTTTGTGAGGTACCATTTGAATGCTAATACCATGCTAGTTATTAATACTGTAGAATCAATGAATTAATGTTATATATAAAGTTATGAATTCTCTCTGTATGACATTACTGGAACATGTTTAAGACAAGACAGCCTAGGTAAAGGTGATAAACAGGTCTGTCCTACAGAAAATAATGTGAGTTTACCTCAGTATATATATTAGCAGTAAACAAAGCTATGGAGCTGAGCCAGCAGGGGTTATCCTGCACCTGAACTCCAGAGACAGAGAATTAACATGGCTCCTGCACCACACAGAAGACTGAGTCCTCAACAGGCCTTCCCGATTTGGAAGATGGGAATATAAGGAAACAGAGGGAGATCATCTTTATCCTTCACCTTGGGAGACAGGGGGGACACGTAATCTGAGCTCTGTAATAGGTCCTGGCCAAGCTGGCCAGGAGATTGTGGGTGAGAGAAACCATCTCAAATAAAAGCTGTATCTTGATATATTAAGTTTTAGACTAAGCTTGTAATTATCTCTATTCTCTATTGTTATCTGTTTTCACTTGCTAACACGTAACTCATGCTGTTTTGTTAATACATTTGTTTCCTTTTGATTATAAATCACCAGCACTGTGCAAATTCAGTAAAGTGTGTGCTTCTAGGGTTGGAGTGTTTCACTGTCTCTGTAAAGGCAGAGAAGCTAATACTTTCTCTGGGAGGAACTGGTCCCTGCAGTAGGAGGATTTTTGTGGTGAATTTGGGAGCGGAAGGGTCCTAAAGTCAGCCTGTAAGGGGTAACCAGGTTGGGCAGAGCCCTGCTTGTGGGCTGCTGGAAGGCTGTTCAGGTAAAAGCTCTGGACCACAGCTACACAGCCACAAAACACCCAGGGTTACAAGGCAGATGGTGACCAAACCCCTTAGTGGCCTGGGTGAATCCCAAAATGTCACAGTCTCCTATTCAATTTGCTGGCTTCTATCACCTCTAAGTCTCTTCTCACATTAGTGTTTTCCAGGTTTCTCCCTGGGTTTTGGATTAGGCTTTTTTTCTCCCTAAGTGTTTTCCACATGAAATCTCATTTTTCTATTTTCTGCCCACTTTTAATCTCTCTAGGTCCCTTTGCATTATTTCTCTATCCTCAATTACCTGCAAAATAAGGCCAACATTTTCCTCTTACCAACTTTATTATGGCATTAACTGCAATTCGCTCCTAGTGATTTCAGTGTTCACAGCCTTCCAGTTCCGCTACAACGCTGGGCCACCCAGCCCCACAGTGTGGGGCAGGATTAGAAGGCCAGGATGGTGGGGAGATGCTGCAGTTTAGGACTACACCACAACTTCACAGCCAGGAATGCACAATGAATTCTTATTCTGACTCCTGGCATGGACGGGCTAACATTTCCTTTTCATTTAAAAAATGTGTATACTACTTGTTCACTGTTTGTTGAAAGAAGAATTTACCCACATAGGCCTTAATCCTGCAGAGATTTACGCATTGATTTCAGTGGGACTACTCAAAGTATATCTTGTATATGTGGGGAAATGTAGGTGTAGACAAGAACTGATATGGGTCCCCACCAACATTTCCATGGGAGCTGTAGATTTGGTGATGCACTGTTGACACAAATACAAATTTCAAAACTAATATGAAGTTTTCTCTTAAGAAGCATAATTCATTCTGAACACCTTTCTTGGTATAGGATAGATATGGATTTGGGTTTCCTTTGTTGTTTCTTCCAGTTTTTGGAATGTCACCTAAAAGTTGGCATATTTGTATCTGCGAATCCAAAATTCAATGAAAATATTATGCATGAAAAAAAGCCATACAAAGTGGCACATAGAAGATCTCTGATCATACTTTTACTTCTTAAAAAATAAATTGAATTTCTTTTTTATGGCTATGACTGATGTGAAAGATATTGACCTAAAACATACAAGAAAACAGATAAAGTTAACCCTATAAAATTTACTCAGAGAGGAGCCATGAAAATGTATTTTCTGAGCAGAAGGCATCCAATGACTTAACACTGCTTTCCAATTTTTTTCTTGTCCACTTTCCTGAGGAAAATAAGAGGTTTTGTTGACAGACAAATTAAATACCATTAGTGTCTTCATTACTACCACCTTTATGATAAGAGTGGGTGAATAGATTTTAATGCCTGGGCTGGTACATTTTCATGACAATTATTCAAGGCTGTGTTAGCAACAGAGCTGACCAAAAGATGACAATTCCATTTTGAGGTTGCAAAATTTGTTTTCAATCACCTGGAGGAGGTGGCGAAGCGAATCTAATACTCTATAACCCGGTGGTGAGGGCACTGGCCTGGGATGTAGGAGATCCAGTTTTAAGTCTGGTGTCTGCTTAATTCAGAGTCATCTGGGATGAAAAAAACTTGGTTCAAAATCAGACAGAGGAGACCTGAATCTGGCTCACTTACATTGCAGGCCAGCATGCTAACATTTCAACCAGCTGTATTTAGCAATTCATTGTCCAGCTATTTTATCTATACCAATTAATACAGCAGCTCATATATGCAAAGAGAGCCTATACCCTGACTCACACACTTTGGCTTCTTGACGCTTTCTTGAAAAAGGCAAAACAAATTACATTTTGTTGTAACCGTAAAGCCATCAGGGGATGGGAGTGTTTTTAATCAGGATCAGTCTCCAATAGGCATTTAGGAGACCTCAACAGAGCTATCCTATAAGATTTGTGGGATTCGTACAGGTAAGAGAGATGTTTCTTGAGGAAAAAAACAACCAAAAACCCCAAGAAGTATGTTTAGCTTAAGGCAAGAAAATGCTAAAAGAAAAAACATTCTGTCATCAATGGGTAAACGCTTTTCACAGTGATCACTCTGTATCTGACCTTTCAGTCCTCATCCTCAAAGGAAGTCTGCACAACATTTTCAAAAGACAAGCCTGTGGGCTTATATTCATTACTCTGGTAGACACTAAAATCATGGACTGAACAGAGATACTGGCTTTATGCCTTATTACAACAATCTGTAACCCACTAACCTCCTCTTTTTTGTCCCATTAATGGACCATTGTACCTTGGATGGTCCCTTTCAATATATGCATACTACTTTTACGCTAAACAATCTGCTCCACCTTGCATTTAGCTGTGAGGCTGGGAATACCTTTCCCAGACCTGAAGAAGAGCTCTCTGTGGCTTGAAAGCTCATCTCTCCCACCAACAGAAGATGGTCCAATAAAAGATATTACTGCACCCACCTAGTCTCTTTAATATCCTGGGACCAACACAGCTACAACTACACTGCTTATAAAAACAGCCTAGCAAGAGTATTGATTTTTCCCTTTAAACTAAATAGGCAAAAAAGCCAAATTGACCTCTTTATCTCTGTGTGGAAAATTCTTCACACACCTGTAATGTGACTGTGGGCAAAACAATATTAAAATAAAATCCAATTTAAAATAATCCATAACAATAATAAAATCCTTTAATACAACATTATTTAGTTGATTGCGTATTGCCAAGTACTCTTAGTTAAAGCAATTTTCCTATCAATGCTATTCTCTATCAATCAGTATTATCTTCCTCTTATTTTTTTTTTGTCTAGGGAAGAGTCTACCATCCAGATATTACATTGTTGATTTCATATTCAGATTCTCTTATCTGGGTCAAACCTCTCTGACTCCATTGTGCTTTTATCATGGGTACAAAATAAATACAGATATTCTTTAGTTAAATTTGCTCTATGAGGAACTCTGTCATTTAGCTCTGTCCCTCTCTCCTTTCTCCCCCCCCCCCCCACCATCTGAGACCAATAGACAGCTGTGGAGAACTTGGACGCTTCTGGTTAATTTTTATGACAAAAAAGTGTGACGCTGTTTCCTCTCTAACCTTGTATGGTTACCTGCTGGATGTGAAGGGGTTAATTTCTTTCTTGAAAAGAGGGCAAGAAGTGGAAGGAAGGCACATGGCTATGAACTTTCAGGAACTGTCTACCTCTGACCTGAGCTATAGAATCATGGGATATTCAAAAATTGTATCAACCTTGTATGTTTTAAATGAATTGTTTGGGCTAGGGAGAAGTTACTGGACTTTCCTGCAGGAATTGAAGTCATGGGGGTGTAATTAATGCAAATCAGTAGGCCAGTAAAGAAGTCTGGAGACTTCTCACCTCCGCCCCTGGGAAAACTGCATAAACTTATTTCAGCTGGTTGAAGAAGACTGGCAAGAAAGGACTGAAAAACTTTACAGTAGGAGAAAACCTGCTGTAGTCAGGCATGTGAGGAGGATGGAGTAACTGAAGCCAGAGCTACACATTCTTAAATCAGTAGTTGGACAAAGCAAATCATAATCACAAAAAAGGAAAGACAGCACAAGAGGGATATGTTTGCAAATGGAAAGCCCCAGTGTGTGTGAATATATGGAATGTTTTGCATGTGTAACTCAGCCCTACACGTAAGCATATGCACCCATTTATGAATTTAAGCCTGTGGTTTGTCTACACTGCAAGTGAAGCCATACCCATGCGACCTTTAATTTAGCTAACAGTGAGAACAACAGTAGTATAGACATAGCAATACGTGCTTCAACATGGATTAACAACTGGAGTTATACCTGGGTTTCCCAGCAGATAGGTACTGTGATTGCTAGCCCATGCTGCCACATTGTTACCTGGGCTGGCTATATTGAAACTAGCATGGGTATTATTATTGTTATTTATCATTGCATTACTGTAGTACCTAGGATGCTTACCTGTGCTACACTCATACCTTCATTTGCAATGTGTGCATAACCTTAATGCTGAGAGCTCCACCAGTTTCTCTCACACACATACACACACCCACGTACATTACCCATAAACATGGAAACTCACATGTCCTCCTTGGTATTTTGACTTCTTCCATATCCATCTCCTACAGCTCCTTACAAGACACCTTAATGACAGGACAGCTCTGTCCATATCCCATTTGACTGAGACTATGGGTAGTTAGACTTCTGAGTTCCTTATGTCTTCAGCACCTTTCTCTAAAGGCTCAGGGATTCTCATCTCTTTTGAGGAGGTCTGTTTGAAATTTCCTAATTACAATAGTAGTCTTGGCACAAAGCAAAATTAAGCTAGCTAAGGTCATAACATTTTACAAATACATTGGAAGGAAGAGGAAGACCAAGGACAGGATAGGCTCATTACTCAATAAGGAGGGGAAGACAATAACAGAAAATGCAACAATGGCCAAAGTATTAAATGGCTTTTTTATTTCAGTTTTCACCAAAAAGGTTAGCAGTGATCAGATGACTAACATAGTGAACATCAGTGTAAATGGGGTAGGATCTGAGGCTAAAATAGGGAAAGAACAAATTAAGAATTACTTAGATAAGTTAGATACTTTCAGGTTGCCAGGGTGTAACAAAGTGAATCCTAGAATACTTAAGGAACTGGCTAGAATACTTAAGGAACCGGAGGGTGCACAACTGGTTGGAAAATGGTACTCAGAGAGTCGTTATCAATGGTTCAGTCAGGCTGGACGGGCTTATCGAGTGAGGTCCCGCAACTAGAGTGACCAGATGTCCTGATTTTATAGGGACAGTCCTGATATTTGGGGCTTTTTTTTCATATGGGCTCCTATTACTCCCCACCCCCATCCCGATTTTTCACATTTGCTATCTGGTCACCCTACTCACAAGGGTCTGTCCTGGGTCCAGTTCTATTCAGTATCTTCATAAATGACTTGGATAATGACATAGAGAGAACACTTATTAAGTTTGCGATGATACCAAGCTGGGTGGGATTGCAAGTGCTTTGGAGGATAGGATTAGAATTCAAAATTATACTGACAAACTGGAGAAATGGTCTGAAATAGAATGAAATTCAATAAGAACTAGAGCTGTCAATTAATCACAGCTAACACCTATAGCTAACTGAAAAGAAAATGACCCCGTTAATTGCAGAGAGGGAGGCATCGGCTGCAGAGGGACCTGATAGTCAGGCACAGTAACCCAATCTGCCTCCCCCAGGGCAGGGAGAGGAGAGGAGAGAAGAGGAAGTGACTCTTGTTCGAGCTCCGGTGGAGAAGTAGGGATTCTCACTCTGCCATGCCCATTGGCCCCAGCTGGCCCCTCACTCCAGGGACTGACCCCCCTGCCGCGCCATGCCCCAGTGCCACTGGCCAGCCCCTGGCTCCCCTGCCATACCCATTGCCCCCAGCCAGCTGCTTGCTCCAGAGACTGACACTCCTCCTGTGCTGTACTCCATTACCCCTGGCCGGCCCCTTGCTCCAGGGGGGAACCGCACAGAGAACAGGGGCCTGGTGTGCTCAGATTTTTGTTCTAACTTTCACTGGTACATAGGAACCTCCTAGGAGCTATTACACTGGTGAGATTAACCATTGTGCACTGGCCATGACCATTCTCACCTCTAGACTTCCCCTTCTGCCAGGAAGGGCAAGAGCCAGATGGTATTCCCTTACGCAAGGAAATACATTTTAAAACAGATTTGTGCCCCTTTTGTGCCACAAAGAGAATTTAGCATTGGGTATGACCTGGCTCCAAATGTTACAAGATTAAGAAACAACTTTATATACCTAGACCTGTGGTATCAGTCAGGGATGTTTATGTTGCAGTGGTATCTACCCAAATTGTTCTAGAACAGGTAAATAGAATCTGTATTTACAACCGGTCCACAGAACTGAATGTCTGAAGGCTGGAGCTCCTCCTTTCTATTTTTGTTCCCCCCTTTTTCTGATTTTTAAAAAATATTCTAGGAAGTTAATTGCAGAAACCTACATTAAGACAGCTTTACAATTGTACAAGTTAGCACACAAAATTAGTAAATGCCAAAGCGAAGATTGAATGTGCCACTTTACCATAGGCCCTTGTGTTATGAAATAGTCTTTCATCACATTAGCACATACCAGTTTCCATGAAATGCAATAGGTTGTATAGTTTTTTTCTACCTAAGATCCAAGTGACAATGAAGGCTATTAACTATAGGGGTTGTAGACATAAAGCATACTTAGACAACACACTATGGCTGAAGTGAAAATGTGGTGACTTAAATAGGAGGTTAGAATTAAATTTCAGCTGCTACTGCACTAGCAGTTGTGTCTCATTAATGAATTTTAATGTAAATACACATGCTATTTAATACTCCAGTTAGAAATACATACGTAAAATTCAAATCAGTGTCATACGTATAAAATCTGTACACAAGTTCTTATTCATTATTGGAAGTTTAACAAGGGCATTGGCTGGGGAGAGCCGGGGTTCTGAGGTGGCACCAAGCATTCTCTCTCTGATGCTTGGATGGCTGTTTTTTGCTCACATGCTGATTGACATATGTGGAGTTTAGAAAGAATTCCTCTCCCCGCCTCCCCAGGTCAGGTTGGCAGTGGCCTTGGGGGTTTTTCACCTTCCTGCTCAGCGTGTGGTCATGAGTTACTTGCCAAGATTATCTGGTTATTTCTCCCTTAATCATTTCCCTGTCGCTGTGGGAGCCTTAGGCACTGGTGCACCTTGGTACCCCCTATTCTCTGCCTGTGCAGATACTAGTCTAGTCTCCTGTGAGCTATAATACTTTAGTCTAATTTCGATTGTTGGGCTTAGTGTGCAGGTGCTGGGAGGAGGCAGTGGCCTGTGATATACAGGAGGTCAGAATAGATGACCGGGTGGTCCCTTCCAGCCTTAAACTCTGTCGTAATATTTTAAATAACAAATATGCTGTACTTGAAGAAAGTAGTATTCAGCCTTGATTAAGACAGTTTGAAGACAAGGCACTAGAAATAAACAATTTAGTTATATTTCAACCCAAAAGAACCACAGCCAAACAAGAAATCAAATTATATTAACTAGATTTACTAACGTGACAAATCCACTTCAAAAAGTGATGGGAACAAGAAAAAGATGTAAATGATTAAGAAGATATCAGACAAAGAAAGAGCCTCTAATGGATTTCATATCCTCTAATTCTCAGGCATCAGGGAAACAAAAGAGGTGGCAATTTCATAATCCAAAAGGAAACACGCACAAACCTGAGTTTGAGATCAGGGGTCTCTATGAATTAATTCTTAGAGAGGAAAATGGCAATCATGAACTAGAGACGTGCTATGAGGCATTTGATTCACTAAGTGGATGAAAATAGTACAGATAAAGTTATATGCCCAAATAACTGTAATTGTACATTTATAGGCCAGACAGCTGACCTAGCATTTCTAAGATCATAACTTTGATTTATTTTTTATCAGACTGACCACAATCTTGCTAATCAGGTGATTATAACAATTGCAAGAAGAGTCAGACTAATGATTTCAGTTTGCTTTTAAATGTGGCATAGCTCATATAATAAAATCACAGGTACATTTCAGACAGAGACAATTAGATCCCTTTGGCAGTGATTGATTGTACATAAAGACTGTCATGAAAGAAATGGTTGTCTAGTTAGATCAGGGTTAAAATTCATTAGCAGAAAAAGGGGGAAAGACTGGATCATCCCTGCTAAAATTCACCTGGGCATAGATGAAGTCTTTGATTTCGTACTTCAACAAGTAACTACTTTTCCTCAGAAAAATAGTCAACTCCTAAATTAAAACAACACAACTGATCTCATTATATATCTGATCTGTTAATTAGGTGGTCAATTAGTCTTGACCTTTATGCTTCCCTTACCACTGTGCACAATGTTCCCTTTATTTTTTTACATCCATGTGAGGAATGAATTTTGTTATGTGCACCAATATGGAGGTGATGTGTGGCGGGATTGGGGCCAAGGTGGTCGGAGTGTATGGGTGGGGGCTGTTCTGGGCTGGGGCAGAAGGTTGGGATGCGGGGGTGAGGGCTCTGGCTGGGGGTGAGGCTCTGGGGTGGGGTCAGGGATGAGGGGTTTACAGTTCAGGCTGCCCCAGGGCTGCAGAAGGGAGAGAGGACTCCCCCAGTCCTCTCTCGCCACAGCAGCTCCAAGGTCAGGGGAGAGGCGCTGCGCGCCTGCGTGGCCCTTAATAGCCTGCTGTGTGGCTGCACAGCTTAGAGGGAACTTAGACTGTGCAGTGTGGAGGGAAGTGAAATCTGATGAAAAACTGTGATGGGTGGGAAACCATATGGATATGAAATGTGACAATGTGGAATTTTCCCACTCCACTGTCACCTTTGCAAATATCCATAGGCCAATGGGTCATATTCCATGGTTTTTACTACTCAGGAAATCAGACTAGATCATCATCACACTAGATCACTTACCTTTAAAGGGGGGAATTAAGAGGACCCAGGGAGTTATAGACCAGGAAGTCTAACTTCAATACCTGGGAAAGATACTGGAAGAAATTATTAAACAATCAGTTTGTCAGAACCGAGAGGCTAATAAGGCAATATGCAACTGTCAATATGGATTCATCAAGAACAAATCATGCCAAACTACCTGACTTCCTCCTTTGGCAGGGTTACTAGCTACTGGATGGGAGAAAGCTGTAGATATGGTATATCTTGATTTTAGTAAAGCTTCTTACACAGTCTCATATGACAGTCTCATAAGAAAACTAGGAAAATGTGTTCTATTATAGGTCGGTTCACAACTAAGAGTGTTATCAAAGGTTTGCCATCAAACTAGGAGGATGTAATGGTGTCCCATAGGGGTCTGATACTACTTAATATTTTCATGAATTACTTGGATAACAGGGTGGAGAGAATGCTTATACAATTTGTGTATGACACTGAGCTGGGAGGAATTTCAAGCACTTTGTAGGCCAAGATTAGAATTCAAAAGAACCTTGATAAATTGGAGAGCTTGTCTAAAATAAACAAGATGTTATTCAGTATAGACAAGTCAAAAGTACTGCACTTAGGAAGGAAAAATATCAAATGCACAAATTTAAAACAGAGGATATCTGACTAGGCAGTAGTACTTCTGAAAAGGATCTGGGGTTATAGTGGATCAAAAATTGAATATGAGCCAACAATGAGATGCAGTTGTGAAAAAGGTTAACATCATTCTGGAGTGTATTAACAGAAGTGTCATATGAAAGACACGGAAGGTAACTGTCCCACTTTACTCTGCCCTGGTGATGCCTCAGTTAGAGTATTGTGTCCAGTTTTGGGAGCCACACTTTAAGAAAACATGGACAAATTGGAGTAAATCCAGAGGAGAGCAACAAAAAGTTTAGAAAATATGACCTATGAGGAAAATGTAGGAAACAGCTGCGGGGGGGGGGGGGGAAGGGGGAACCTGGATAGTCTTCAAATATGCTAAAGGCTGTTGCACAGAGGATGGTGATCAATTGTTCTCCATTTGCACCGAAAGTTGGACAAGAAGTAACTGGCGTAATCTGCAGCCAGAGAGATTTAAGGTTAGATATTAGGAAAAAACTTTCTAACTATAAGGTTTGTTAAGCTCTGAAATAGACTTATAAGGTTTATTATGGAATCCCTGTTATTGGAGGTTTTAAGACCAGGTTAGACAAAAACCTGGCAGAAAGAGTCCAGGTAAATTTGGTCCTGCCTCAGCACATGGGAATGAACTAGATGACATCTTGAGGTCGCTTCCAGCCCCACGTTTCTAAGATCATAATGGTCCCTTCTGGATTCAAAATCTGTTATAGAAAAAGCGGTGAGGCTAATTCATAAGGGGTGGAACTGCACTATGCAGAATGTTCTGTATGCACAATCAGGGCCGGCTCTAGGTTTTTTGCCGCCCCAAGCAAAATAAAATTTGGCTGCCCCACCCCAGCCCTGGGCTCCCCCCTGCTGCCCCAGCCCTGGGCTCTCCCCCCCCAACCTGCACCTCCTGCTGCCGCAGCTCTGGGCCTCTCCCTTCCGGCACCCCCCTGCCACCCCAGCCCTGGGCTCTCCCCCGCACCCACACCTCCTGGCACCTCAGGCCTGGGCTCACACACACCCCGTGCTGCACCAGCTCTGGGCACCCCCTTTCCCCCCACTACCCCCCCGCCACCCCAGCCCTGGGCTCTTCCCCTCCCTCCCCCACCTGCACCCTCCTTCTGCCCCAGCCCTGGGTCACTGGTGACTTGCTCCCAGGGCGGGTCATTCAGCAGGAATTTTGGATGTGCACAGAACACAGTCAGGATAGGTTCCCATATGGTTACAGAACTGCAGTAAAGTGGAACAATTTTCAGCTTGTGTGACTGGAAGATATCTGGATGCATATTATAAGACTGTCCTCCATAAATGAGGAAAAGTCACGGTGCCTTTATTATTCTTTTGTTCTACTCTTTGTTTCTATGGGGAATTTGCCAATGCAATATCACTGTCTTCCTTTTAAACAACTTAAAAAAAAAAGCAATGGCTGTTGAAAATAGCAATTCCAGTCCTAAAAACCACTGGAAAGCATTTCTTGCTCAATTTTATCTACTTTTTCTACAGCAAATTACAGTGGATCAGTATATTTGATTTGGGAGAAATGAAGTAACAGCTTCCCAAATTGAGCTTGAGCACTCCTGAATTCTGAGGTGTTCAAATCTGGAAGGCAGGTGATAGATTCCCTTTCTGAATATTAGCTAAATCTGGAAAGGAAAAGTCAATGGCTCAGAAGTGGAAATCCTCCTAAGTGCCTGCTACTGTATCTAAAGCTGCCCAGGTCCAGTACAGCCTCCCCTCCCTTACTTTTCATTTTAAATTCTAGTGGGATCCATGTACCTCCCTTGCCAGGCTTCAGATAGAGAGGGGCACTGTCCATTTAGTCCCCGCAATTCCTTCTTTGGGGGCTGCAAGGTGAGGTCACACCAGTGTCCCTAAGCCAGTCTGGGGAAGTCTTCTGAAGGGGATATCTGGGCCAAAGCCTTCTACTCCTTGGGCATACTTGTTCCCCATTCACAGTACCACCCCATTCTAGCAGTGAGCGCAAGCTGCAGCATGAGGTTTCAGCTACCATACTCTCTTCCCCCCTTTCCTGTTGGTAGTGACCAAGGGAATGCTGGGAAATGTAGTTCTTTCCCTGCTCCAGGGCTGGTTCTATAGGCAGGGAGCTAACCTGTTGGTTCTCAGCTCCCAGGCTCGATCCCTGCTAGCTGCCGCCTCTGCAAATGGGCTGCTTGCTTTGCTGGTGCCTAGAGCCGCCCCTGTGCACAATAGGTTGAAATCCACATAGAATAAGAGATTTAGTTAATGCTCTCAGTGCAGATGTAAGAGGCATAAACTGTGATTCCCCTGGGAATAGACTCAGAGTCACTAAGGGTCAGATGTTTATGTTTTTCTCTGCAACCATAAGGGTTACAAATTCTTTATTTAGTTTAATGAAATCTGAGATACTTACCTAATCACATATCTTCGCAAGCTGGGACTTAAAGGGAAAAAAAACAGATATTGTGAGACACACAATAAAATAATGAGAATTGACAAAACCATGGGCCAAGGTAATGACTGGGCCAGAAACAGTGCTTGGAGCTTTTCTGTTATTTTTTTCCTATTTTGTTTTTACAGCACAGGGGATCTTATAGGCCTATGAATTTCTTGCTTCTTTCGCCTCTTTTTTCAAATACTGTAACTACAGTCATAATATAAATATTTCACCCACCTCCATTATAATACTCCTTATTTAGGCGTTTATACCTCAGCGAAAGCATACACTCCAGAATGAGTCATAGCATGCAAGTTTTTACTCATCATAGGCTAAGGAGCTGACACATGAAGTCAAATGTAGTTTAGTACTTGGCACATGAGAAATTGCCTCTCACCTCACATGTTATTGCTGTAGTTGTGACCAGTGGGGGGAGAGGTGTCCTAGAACTAAAAGCCCTTTGATTCAAAGGAAAAAAAAATCAGTCACAGAGTATCTTCTGTGAAGGAACCTCAACTATGGACATCAGCCTTTTTATAACAGAATTTTATACTGAAAATCATTTATGCAAATGCTGGGAACCCTAAATAGGTACTTTTAAATCTACATAAATACATGAAATCCCTCTTTGTTTGAAGGTAATTGCACTCTGTCAAAACCATCCTGCTCAGTTCTAGTAATTCACGTAAACATGTTTGTAAATAAAAATGCTATGAAATAAAAATGATTTTACTGAAAAATAGTTATGTAAGTAGGCACTGGAAAGGCTGTATGTAGGTTGATGGGATATAGGAATAATACACAAATATGACAGCTCAGAGCATCCTTATAGTACTCTGCAAATAACTCAGCAACAATAACCAATAGTTCTCAGAGCGTTTTGACATTAAATTTGATTCTGCCTCATCACTGAAGGATTCACTGGTACTACAATGTTTTATTTTCCTGACCAGCTTAATTCATAGCAAAACAACAAAAACAAAAACAAAAATAATCAACAGAACACACACATACACACGAAAGAAAAATGTGCATTTCTTGGATGTTTCTTTGCCATCAATTCAACTGTGATCAAAGTGACACCAAAACTGGTGAAATAAGAAAAGCACCACAGAGACAGCATCAAAATGCAAAGAGACAAGGAAAGAAAATGTATTACTAATAAATGTAAAATCCAACATCCGTGAAGAAGAAATAAACAGCAGAGTTACAAAATAAAGGAGGTTGTAACCTAACAGCTACAACTACTACATTAAAGTTACTATATTTTCACTGTGCATTCTCTATTCTTCTAATATAACTTTTCCATGTAATGAAGCACTATGTTTGTCTCAGGGAGGGAGTGCAATAGTGGGATTGGGAGGTTTGCAAAGTATGTGGTCCATAAGGGGCTGTCCACCTTAAGAAGCAGCCCACATTGTGAAAATGTTGAGAACCACTTCTGTACAAAAAACCTAGTGATAGGCTGTAGATGGAAAATGGAAGTAAATAAAATTAACCTTTCAGAAAGACTTTAAATGTAAGTCAGTGGAGACACTACGGGAATTTATCAGTGTACTTTCCTCCTAGATAAAAATGAATTTAGCAATTGTAATGTAGCAAAATCAAACAAACAAATTGCAGGATATGTAATGTAATTAACACATTTTGTAGCAGAAAAATAAGAACTTACAGAAATTTACATTTTGTGTTAGATATGTATCTAGAACATCTGTTATCCCATTGTGACAGGTGTTTATTAATATGGATATCTAGTCATATTGCTAAGTTGCTAATGGCTCAGTAATTTATCTTCCAAATACTGTATGAGTCTGATTAAAACAATTATCAAAATATTTCAAAAGCATTATTCATTTGCGGATGTATTGCCCATGGGGAAATGCCCTGGCTCTGCACTATTTTAGGTTTCAAAGACCAATACAGAAATGTATCATTTCAATGTTTGCAATCTAGCAAGCTTGGTTTAATATATAACATGTATCATAAAATTATTTGGCCACAGAGAGAATGCAAACATTCTTTAGTGTGGTTTTTAAAACACACACCTATGAGGTGGGAGACCCAGGATCTAATCCTCCCAATACCCGTGGCTTTTTTAAAAACTCTGTATCCACAGCTGAACAACTTCATCAGGGGAGACTGATTTTGTAACAGGAGCTCTTTGAGATGTGCAGTCTATATTGGTATTCCACTAGGGGTATGCATGTGCTCCAGGCACCTAAGACTGGAGGATTCTTTTAAGCAGTGCCCGATGGTCTATGTCTGCGCCCCTGCCCTCTTTGTGCTTGTAAAAAGATTATAATGAGAGGGGTAGACTGACTGCCTCTCCAGTTCCTTCTCTACCATGAATCCAGTTTGATTCAAGGCAGATGGGAAGGAGGATGAGTCATGGAACACACATACAGATTGCACACCTTAAAGAACTCCAGTTCCAAAAAAGGTAAGTAAGTTTCCTGTATTCTTACAGTGCTAGTCCCTATGTGTATTCCACATTGGTGACTGATAATCAGTATTCAGAGAGGAGGAGGGTGCAAGGATGCAGATGGTATAGCTGCTTGTAGAATTGCATACCCAAAGGATGTGTCAGCAGAAGAGTCTTGGACCAATACATAATGTCTCGTGAATGTGTGAATAGAACTACACGTAGCTGGCCTGCAAATGTCAAGCACAGATACCTATTGAAGTGATGCCACTTAGACCCCATGTGTTGATGTAGAGCGAGCCTTAGCCCATGTAGGGGAGGGAGTTGTGCCAACTGATAACAGAAAAGGATACTGCCAGAGATCCACCTAGAGATTCTCTCAGAGGATATAGCTTGACCTCGGACTTGTTCTGCTTTGGCAACAACAGTCGAGGTAACTTTCTGATCAGTTTCATTCTCTGCAGGTAAAGTTCCAATGCTCATCGCACTTTGAGGGAATGGAGTCTCCTCTCCTCACCAGAGGTGTGAGGCTTTGCAAAAAACACAGGTAAATGAATTCATTGACTGGATTATGTGGAATTCTGAAACTATTTTAGGAGTGAATTTTAGATGTAGTTGTTGCGAGACATTGTCCTTATGGAATATTGTGTATGGTGGATCAGTCGTTAGGGCCCCAAGTTTACCTATTCTTCTGGCCAAACTGATGGCAATGAGGAAGGCAAACAATCAAAGGTGAGACATGGAACATGTAGCTAACAGTTCAAAGGGTGACTTAGTGAGTGCTGAAAGCGTTGAATTAAGGTCCCGGGAAGGGCTGGATTCTTTACTGTTGGACAGTTTCTGATCCAATCTTTAAAAAAACTTGGTGCTAATGGGTAATTAAAGATGGGGTACAAAAGAATGTAAGAATGGCCATTCTGAACCACACCAATGGTCCGTCTAATCCAGTATCCTGTCTTCCAACAGTGGCCAATATCAGTTGCTCAGAGAATGAACAGATGAGGCAATCATCAAGTTATCATTCCCCTGTAGTCCATTCCCAACTTGTGACAGTCAAAGACTATTGACACCCAGACAATGGGTTGCATCACTGGCCATTTTAGCGAACAGCCATTGATGGACCTATCCTCCATGAGTAACCATCTGATGGTGGGTGACACGTGCTGATTGCAGCCAGGTGAACCCCCAGTGAATGAAGAGAAAGACCTGTCATTTTGAGAGTAAGAAGATACAGTAGTCTAAAATAGTGGGACTATCCACTGTTTCAGGAGATATATGATTTTGCTTGGTTCAGACACAGAGATGTTTGCACTTGGCTAGGTAACATTTTCCGGTCGAGTCCTTTCTGCTATTAAGAATGGTTTGCATGGCTTGAGAGCAGGAAGATTTTAGGCTTCATGTCCATCCAAATACTAAACTGTTAGATTAAGCACCTCAGGTTGGGATGCTTGATTTTGCCATTCTCTTTGGTCAAGAGATTCAGAAAGGACTGAATGCTTGGGAACCAGAAGTGTCTGGGCCATTTGGGGGCCATGAAGATGACTTGTACCCTCTCCTGTCAAATCTTCTAAAAAACCTGAGATAGTAGTAGAATAGTAGGGAAGGCATAGCTCAAGCTTGGAGTTGCAGCTAGCCGGAGATGTTAGGAGTAACAAGAAGGGTTTCTTCAGATAAGTTAGCAACAAGAAGAAAGTCAAGGAAAGTGTGGGCCCCTTCCTGAATGAGGGAGGGAACCTAGTGACAGAGGATGTGGAGAAAGCTAGTGTACTCAATGCTTTTTTTGCCTCTGTCTTCACAGACAATGTCAGCTCCCAGACAGCTGCACTCTGCAGCACGGTATGGGGAGGAGTTGACCAGCTCTCTGTGGGGAAAGAAGTAGTTCGGGACTATTTAGAAAAGCTGGATGAGCACAAGTCCATGGGGCCGGATGCGCTGCATCCGAGGGTGCTAACGGAGTTGGCCGATGAGATTGCAGAGCCATTGGCCATTATCTTTGAAAAATCATGGCGATCGGGGAAGGTCCCGGATGACTGGAAAAAGGCTAATGTAGTGCCCATCTTTAAAAAAGGGAAGAAGGAAGATCCAGGGAACTACAGGCCAGTCAGTCTCACCTCAGTCCCTGGAAAAATCATGGAACAGGTCCTCAAGGAATCAATTCTGAACCACTTAAAGGAGGGGAAAGTGATCAGGAACAGTCAGCATGGATTCACCAAGGGCAAGTCATGCCTGACTAACCTAATTGCCTTCTATGATGAGATAACCGGCTCTGTGGATGAGGGGAAAGCATTTCTGGATGTGCTATTTCTGGACTTTAGCAAAGCTTTTGATACAGTCTCCCACAGAATTCTTGCCAGCAAGTTAAAGAAGTATGGGCTGGATGAATGGACGGTAAGGTGGATAGAAAACTGGCTAGATGGTCAGGCTCAATGGGTAGTGATCAATGGTTCCATGTCTAGTTGGCAGCCGGTATCAAGTGGGGTGCCCCAAGGGTCGGTGCTGGGGCCGGTTTTATTCAATATCTTCATTAACGATCTAGAGGATGGTGTGGACTGCACCCTTAGCAAGTTTGCAGATGACACTAAACTGGGAGGAGTGGTTGATACACTGGAGGGTAGGGATAGGACACAGAGGGACCTAGACAAATTAGAGGATTGGGCCAAAAGAAATATGATGAGGTTCAACAAGGACAAGTGCAGAGTCCTGCACTTAGGATGGAAGAATCCCATGCACTGCTACAGACTAGGGACCGAATGGCTGGGCAGCAGTTCTGCAGAAAAGGACCTAGGGGTTACGGTGGACGAAAAGCTGAATATGAGTCAACAGTGTGCCCTTGTTGCCAAGAAGGCTAATGGCATTTTGGGTTGTATAAGTAGGGGCATTTCCAGCAGATCGAGGGATGTGATCATTCCCCTCTATTCAGCACTGGTGAGGCCTCATCTGGAGTACTGTGTCCAGTTTTGGGCACCACACTACAAGAAGGATGTGGATAAATTGGAGAGAGTCCAGCGGAGGGCAACAAAAATTATTAGGGGGCTGGAACACATGACTTATGAAGAGAGGCTGAGGGAACTGGGATTGTTTAGCCTGCAGAAGAGAAGAATGACGGGGGATTTGATAGCTGCTTTCAACTACCTGAAAGGGGGTTCCAAAGAGGATGGATCTAGACTGTTCTCAGTGGTAGAAGATGACAGAACAAGGAGTAATGGTCTCAAGTTGCAGAGGGGGAGGTTTAGGTTGGATATTAGGAAAAACTTTTTCACTAGTAGGGTGGTGAAGAACTGGAATGGGTTACCTAGGGAGGTGGTGGAATCTTCTTCCTTAGAGGTTTTTAAGGTCAGGCTTGACAAAGCCCTGTCTGGAATGATTTAGTTGGGTTTGGTCCTGCTTTGAGCAGGGGGTTGGACTAGATGACCTCCTGAGGTCCCTTCCAACCCTGAGATTCTATGATTCTATGATTCTATGATTCAAGCGATCTGACCAAAGTAGTAGGAGACCATCACCTCTGGAGTGCTTTCCTTGAGCTCCATGGGAGCAGTAAATGTTGCATTTTTGCTTTGTCTAGGAGATAAACAGGAGTTTCCCACTGAAATTGCTGTTCACTACTGAATCATGTAACTTCCATTTGTGATTGATGGTGAAATGTCTACTGAGGCTGTATGCCTATGAATTCTGGGTTCCTGGAAAGTACACTGCCAATATGGTTCTTGATACACCAGTTTCACAAGGTGACCACTTCTATTCACAGGGGGATGGATTCTGTTCCTTCCTGCTTATGTAGAATACAGTTGTTATGTTGTCTGACATTGAGTGAGTTGTAGAGAGGCGCTGCAAGCCTCTCAGACTGCCCAGAATTCCAGAAGATTGATGTGTTTTCTGGTCTCTTGAGGCATCCAAGTGCCCTGTGCCATGTAACTGTCCATGGGGGCTTCCCAGCCTATCAGGGAGGCATTCATAATGATCATCTTCTCAGATGTGGGGGATAGGAAAGGAACCCCCACACATATTTGTCCATGATCTTTCCACAAAGTTAATAAGGCCCTCAGCCTGGTGGGAATTGTCACTATAGTATTCATGCTGCGCTTGTTTGCCAAGCATGCAGACAGCAGAGATGGAGTCTATCAGGTTGCTCATGGTGTGAAATCTTTCCATTGTGAGATAAACTCTTGCCTTGATGGAGTCTAAGGTTGCACCTATAAATTTTATAGTCTGCATTGGTGTCAGAATAGACTTTCCCAAATTCAGAGATTCCTAGGGGTAATAGAATCGGAAGCAGCAACAAGGTTGAAGCAAGTTCTTCTTGACATGTCCTGCCAAGAAGAAACCAATTGTCTAAAAGATGGTGAAACTGCTTTGTCTGAACTGTTCTGCTACTACTAGAAACACTTTGGTGAAAACCCTAAATGTGGCCAAATGGAAGCACTCTGTACTGATACTGGTCAGGATTCACCATAAACCTTAGATGAATATCGATGTAAAATTATATCTTTCATATCAAGAGCTGTGAATTATGTGTTCTTTTTGTATTATTGTATTATTGATTCCAGTGTAAACATACAAAATTTTAGTTTGTGAATAAAAACATTGACTCAACACAGGTGAAAAATGGGTCTCCACCCTCCCTTCTTTTTCAGAACTCAGAAGTATATTAAATAGAATCATTTTGTTTGATATTGGAGCTGTACCTGCTCTATTGCTCCCATATGAATAAATTCTACCTGCTGATGGAGGATATCCTTATGAGAATAGTCCAGGAAGAAGGATGGGGTAGAGGGTTCTGGGGATGGTGTAGGAAGACAAACTCAGTGATACAGACAGAAGGGTTGATATCCAGCAACCATTTTTCCATTGTTATTGCACTCCAGTTGTGGTGAAAGAGTACTAGGTGGCCATCCAAGGACATAAAGGGTTGGGTGGAGATGGAATCAATAGTCGTTTGCAACTCCTGAGCATCTTGTCAAAAGTATGCTTTGGCCAGGGCAGGGTGATATTGGGTTGATGTGGTGGACATGGAAAGTGTAGGTTATCATGGCTTTTGCATCCTCTTCTTTTGATAAGGTGGGTCATAGGATTGCTGTATTCAGAGCAAAACTCTTGATGCACAGCCATTGACTTGTAAGGATGTTTGTGCAAAAGCAGCAAAGAGTCCTGTGGCACCTTATAGACTAACAGACGAATTGGAGCATGAGCTTTCGTGGATGAATACCCATGGACGAAGTGGGTATTCACCCACGAAAGCTCATGCTCCAATTCGTCTGTTAGTCTATAAGGTGCCACAGGACTCTTTGCTGCTTTTACAGATCCAGACTAACATGGCTACCCCTCTGATACTTGAAAGGATGTTTGTGGTATTTCCTCTTTGAGGCTGGTGTATGTGTGTGTGTGTGTGTGTGTGTATATGTATATATACATACATACACACACACACACACACACACACACATACACGGACTGGAGGTTGCCCTGAAGTTCTTTAGTGAGTGCAAAGACTCATCAGTCTTTTAATTAAAAATGCTAGTCTCATCAAAGGGCAAGTCCTTCGTGATGTCTGGACCTCTATGGGAACCCCAAAGAGAGTGACCATGATTCACAGCACATCACAATGGCAGTTCTCATTGACCTCAATATTGTGTCTGCTGCATGAACCACCAATGGTAAATGCAGTTCTCACCATCATCTTTCCTTCATCGATAAAGGCCTGAAATTAAAGCCTGTCTTGATAAAGTAATTTGTCCTTAAAATCCAAGCACATTGAATAATTCACAAAATCATACTTAGGCAACAGTGCTTGATAGTTCAATATTCTGAACTAGAGGCTAGTAGATATAAAAACCTTCATTCCCAGTAGATCTAGAAACACGGTCTCCTTATCTGGGGTGGGATCTCTCTCCACTCTCCCTGGAGTGTGTAGAATTCTGTCTGCTCATACTGTGGAGGCAAGGGGCATGTTGGTGGATCCAAATGAGATTATGGTTGTAGCACAGGTGGTTGAGGTTCCTGGTGAGTGCTCTTTGCCACTACTGGTGGTTCTCAGTCTTTTGAGATGGCTATTATTGCTGGTGTCAGTGCTGCCAATGTGGAATCTGGTACTGATGGAGCCTTGTTCTTACGAGCGTTTTTTATCGTGGCCCTAGGGCTTAGGATGTTAGGGGGTTAGGCATGCAGATTGCCCAACTTGAGCAGGGTTGTATCTGTCCTCTTCAGAGTGGACTTAAATGGGGATCTTGTATTCTTGTATTTATGAGAGCATTCCCTGGTGTCCTGGTGAGACCCTGACAGAAGGTCCATGGGTCTGAATTCTCTCCTTTGTGAGTCAGACCTTGTGGCAAAAAGTGTGCTCCTCACTGTTTTTGGCTAAAATTAAAAAGGTAATAATTGGAGATACAGCAATCTCCTAGAACTGGAAGGGACCTTGAAAGGTCATTGAGTCCAGCCCCCTGCCTTTGCTAGCAAGACCAATTTTTGCCCCAGATCCCTAAGTGGTCCCCTCAAGGATTGAACTCACAACCCTGGGTTTAGCAGGCCAAATGCTCAAACCACTGAGCTATCCCTCCCCCCTTGATGTCCAGAGGGTGTATAGCTCAGCCTGGCTCAGCATAGCCTTTTCCATGAGGGGCTTTTTAAGTTGCAATTCCCACACCTGTCACATTGATCTATGGAAGGAGCAAGAAATATAACACCTGGTGGAGATATACACTTCCTTGAGGTAGTAAAGGCAGGTGGTTGTTACTGACTGAGAAGGAGCAGGGACAGGAACCACCATTTTTAAAGCTCAGTATTCTGGCCATAGTCTGATTCCTATATTGTTATACAGGGGAGGGTCCCCTGGGGTGGAGAACACTAACTACACTGTTAAAACTATTCATACTAGGTATACTATATAGATAACACTTTGAAAGATTTACAGATTGAAGACAGAAGCTCCGGCCACTGGAGGTTCTGACTCAGGCCATCCACAGTAAGAAGGGACTGAAGAGGTGGTTGATCTGTCCCGCTCCTTATTCCCTGGGCATGGAGCACAAGGAGGGCAGGGGTGCAGATGCAGACCCGACCAGTGGACATTGCTTGCAAGAATCCTCCATTGCAGGCACATGGGGCGCATGTGTACACACAATGGAATATACAGAAGGACCAACATTTGAAGAACCAGAGGTCTGCCTCACCTCAAACAAATACTCTAACCAATGGACTAAAAATTATGAAGGAGATCTTCTCCTCGTGCTCCTCCTCCCTCTGGACATTTAGTGTAAGCTTGTCTATGGGGACCAATCTGATAGGCAAGATCTGAGCACGCTTACCAAATGGGCCCACAGGCAAGTTAGTTGAAGGAACACCTAATTCTCCCAGTTTATGCATTGCTCTGGGGCTTAGATGTCCAGATGCCTGGTATGGGGCTGGAGTGCACATGCGCACAGGCAGAAACATAGCCAGCTAGGGAACATTTATTGCAAAAATTTAGGCACAGAGCAAGTTTAGGTATCTGTCCTACAGAGTACTGGGGCAGCTAAATTCGGGTTTTGTGAATTCCAGTCAGGCCTGATTCTGGGATTTAGGCACCTAAAGTGGCAGTTAGGCACTTAAGTCCTTTAGTGAATCAAGCCCATTGCATCTAGAAATTCTAGTACACACCCACCATCCTTCTCCTGGGTAAGCCAACTCATCCACTCATTTTGTTAATGTACAGCCAGTAGGATAAATATAATTACTGGCAGATTTGTTAGCAGATGGACATCAATGTTACAATTTTCCCATACCGGGTGGGCAGTGGAGGAGGGAATAATTTTTCTGGAAAAAACCACTGAAAAAAATCCAGTATATAACTCCCAAAAACTCATGAATATTTTATGAAGTGAAGTATAAAATATGCACAGCATCACTCAGCTCTTGCAATTGATTCTTAGCGGGTGGACCTCTGTGCCTGCATGGAGTCAATTGCAGGGTCAAATACTACGTGATTCATGTTATAAGAACGTTTATTATTCAAAAACACAAAGACACTCATTGTCCAGAATGAAAATCATGCAGTTCTCTAAGTAAACACAAGAGCACAATAATCAAGTCTCCAGTGTACTAACTAATGATGTTGACCGCTCTTCTGTTGGCCTTAGATACTGATACATTTTTACCAACTTATTTGCATATTCAGCATCTAAGCTATTAATACATCTATTAAGAAGTATTGACCAAACTGGATTTACTAAAAACATGCTCCTGAGATGCTGAGCTGACTAATCTGGAAAATATACATATAATAGAATTCTGAATTCATCTGTCCTGTCCTGGCTCACATAAGAACCAGACAGATTTTGAGTGCAGGGACTGCTCATTCCCTATTCCCTGGGTACCTGGTGCTTTAAAGAGGCAAGGAGGAAGCAGAACCATGCTCCTGCACTGTTCCACATAGTGGGAGTGGTGAGCAGGGAGATTTGCTGTATCCCATAAAGAGGCATAATAGTAGGTTTGCTCCCTCAGTTCACCTGGTAGTTCAGGGGACCAGAATACCTCCTGGCATTGCCCATTGGATAGTGATACTTTATACCAGTGATTCTCAAATTGTGGCTCAGGAACCCAAAGTGGGTCAGGACCCTGTTTTAATGTGGTTACCAGGGCTGGTTTAGATTTGCTGGGGCCCCAGACCGAAACCAAAGCCCAAGGAGTTCAGGTTGGGCTTTGGCTTTGGTCCCCCCCTCCCACCCCGCCCGAGGTGGTGAGGCTCGGGCTTTGGCTTCCCCGCCTGGGGCAGAAGGGCTTGGATGGGCTCAGGCTTCGGTCCCCCGTCCTGGAGTTGTGTAGTAATTTTTATTGTCAGAAAGGGGTCGTGGTGCAATGAAGTTTGAGAACCACTGCTTTATACCATTTTTGAACTCTGTGGCTGGGCCTGAGGGACATGAACTAGTTCACTGACAGCATGGAATTTGCAGAATCTCATGTGGCATTACCACAGTCTCAGTTTAAAAGTACCTGAGGCTCTCTGAAAGTGTTGCCTTGAAAACCAAATACAATCTAAATCATCCAGCTGCTTTAGTTTGAATTAAGAACACTGCAGAGCCAAGAGACTGGTGTTGCCGTATTCAGTGACCTTCAGCAAATCTTTTGAGTGATATCAGTGAGAAGTTGTTTGCATATATATATATGCTGAAATTTACTTATGAACATGTCAAGGAGAAGTAATTTTAACCATAGGAAGTCTCAGTGGTAGCATTACTTAAATGGCTGTCTTTTAAAATTACACAGTTTAATATTTTAAAATTCTAGACAAATAGAAGAAAACTAACTTCAGACCACTGGAAAAAGAATATATAATGCCTGCATGTAAAAAACTGTTTTAGACAAGGTCTGAATTGTACCTACCTCAATGTTTCTGCCTCATTTTGTATACGTGCATCTGACTTTTCAGTGCTTTGAAAAATAATCTAGTCAAATATATTGTCATTTGCAATGTCTAAATCCCACAGGATAGCAAACATCCCTCCACCCACATCCCCCTGCCCCTCCGGTTTTTCATTTTGTGAACTTCAATGTCACTCTGAACTATAAAATATTTATATGAACATAACATATATTTGAGAAGGGAATTTAAAACACTAAAAACATTAGGCTCCAATTTCAGTCTCTGAATGAAAACTCAGTATTGCTGACTGCAAGCATTCAAATATCATGAGTCGGGCCCCAAAATATCATGAAATTTCCTTAAGTTCATTAGTTTTTTTTAAATGGGTTCATCTTCTAGTTTTTGAACCTGTAGGGTTCACATTTTCAAGCTTTTCTCCACAGCCATGAAAACTAACAACTTACCGGGTATTTATTTTTTAAAACCAAAGGTAAGATTCTCCCACAGTAATGTGATTTCAGGAAGTAAGGCTTTAAGTAAAACACAAACATTTTAAGACTCAGAGTAAAACTGCAAGAGCTGGCAGCAATGAAAACTTTAAATATTCTAAAAAGCTAAAAGAGAAGTAATGAAAACATCAAGGTTTTTATTGAGCTTATTAGGCCATGATAATGAAGTTATACAATTATCTTGAAACCTAGTGGAGAAGGTGAATTGAATGGCATCATTAGTTATTTGTTAAGAGGAGTATGGCTACTGAGTAGAAATCAACTGTCTTTGGATGCTGAAAAGAGGGTATTGAGTGGAACTTTATGAGGCTTAGTGGTTTGTTTGTAGAATCTACAAACTTCTGGAAGAGATGTACATCTGATAACATAGTTTTATATGAAGCTGGTTAGCTCATCTTATAGTCTTCGCACTGTTGAATTCACTACTGTCAAGAAACAGATTTCTCCAAACAGGAGCTGGATCCAGAGAAAGGCTCTTCTGCTGCAGAATGCCCAGCAGGTGGAAGAATTTCTTCCCCTACATCTCTGCAGGAGCTCACTCACTCACTGCTTGGCTGCAGAGATTGTGTACAGTATGTGGGCCTTTTATAGGACAATCTATTGTTTTAGGCTGCCTGCCTGCTGCCTCAGAATGACAATACTGAATCAGTTACATTCATTTCATGTTTGAAAGGTTTTCTTCACACCCATAAGTGCTGGTTCAAGAGAAAGATAGGTTCCACAGAAACTGGTATGTAAGGGCCCCCTTCACAGGGAAAGTTACTTACTTGCCATTGGCACATGGATTTGTTTCTCTTTGCTATATTGAGATGAGAGAATTAGAAAAGAAGCTTGACACTGACTCTCTGGTCTAGAAGATACTTTGAAATTATCCTTTAGGGGTTGAGAATTAGAGAGTGATCCTTGGGGAATATTCCTGTTAAATACAAGATGTCAAAAATGCAAGTTGCTGGACTTACAATATGCTATTTTTCTATACATTTTTCACCAGCACTAAACTACACTTTATTCTCAGCACTAGAATTACAGCTGCAGTCTGTTTCCTTGGCCCGCAGGCTCAACTTACAATTGAAGGGAACTTTCAGAAATAAGTTACTGCTTTGTCAGGCCATCCAGTACAGATAACCTGCTGTTAATTTAAGTCGTATAAAATCCTTAGGGCTTCTAGATCTAAGGCCAATGTTCTATTCCAGGTCTTGAGAATTTCCCTCTTTCCAAATTTATAACCCCGCTTTATTGAGGAGGAAAAAAACCCAGCTTTTATGCCAGTTAAGAAATACCTGAAGGATACATATATTTTTATAATGAAGCCTTCACTTCCTGAGCATTTGTAGGGGCTATGCATTCCTTTACCCTGCTTTGGTGTAGGCTAGGTTTGAAAGGCAACTCTTCTGCATCTGGGAGTGTCAATGCACCAGAAGGATTTAGTCAACTGAACACTGTGCAAGCTGACTCTGAAATGGAAACAGTGGAAGTGGACTCTGTTAGAACAAATGTACAAGGGGGAAGGATGGCCTTGTGGTAAAGGCACTGCCCTAGGACTCAAGTCATCTAGTTCAATTCCTGTCTCTGCTACAAATTTCATATGTGACCTTGCAGCCACACACAAAAAAACACCCTAAATGACTTGTCCACATCCCATATATAATATTTGCATAATAATACTTCCTTTCTCCCACACTTTTTCTGTCTTATCTAATTTACTTGGAAACTCTTTTGGGCAAGGACTGTCTCTTACTATGTGTTTATACAGTGCCTAGAATTGTCCTCACCCACTACCATTTCAGATTTGGGGGCAACTTATACCTTCAAGTCAGTGGCACTGCTATGGGTACCTGCATGGCCCCACAATATGCCAACATTTTTAAGGCTGACTTAGAACAATGCTTCCTCAGCTCTCATCCCCAAGTGTTCCTCCTCTGCTTGCGCTACACTGATGATATCTGCATCATATGGACCCACGGAAAGGAGGCCCTTGAAGAATTCCACCTGGATTTCAACAATTTTCACCCCACCATCAACCTCAGCCTGGACCAGTCCACACAAGAGATCTACTTCTTGGGCACTACAGTGCAAATAAGTGATGGTCAAATAAACACCACCCTATATCGGAAACCACCTGACCGCTATACTTACCTATATGCCTCCAGCTTCCCTCCAGGACACATCACACGATCCATTGTCTACAGCCAAGCCCTAATATACAACTAAATTTGCTCCAATCCCTCAGACAGAGACAAACATCTACAAGATCTTTATCAAGCATTCTTAAAACTACAGTACATATGTGGGGAAGTGAAGAAACAGATTGACAGAGCGAGATGGGAACCCAGGAATAACCTGCTACAGGACAGGCCCAACAAGGAAAATAACACAACACCACTGGCCATCATGTACAGCCCCCAGCTAAAACCTCTCCAGCACATTATCAACGATCTACAATCCATCCTGGAAAACGATCTCTCACTCTCACAGACCTTGGGAGGCAGGCCAATCCTCGCTTATAGACAACCCTCCAACCTGAAGCAAATACTCACCAGCAACTACACACCACACCACAGAAACACCAACCCAGGAACGAACCCCTGTAGCAAACCTTGTTGCCTACTCCGTCCCCATATCTACTTTAGCAACACCATCAGAGGACCCAACCACACCAGCCCACCATCAAGGGCTCATTCACCTGCACGTCTACTAATGTTATATATGCCATCATATGCCAGCAATGCCCCTCTGCCATGTACATTGGCCAAACTGGACAGTCCCTACGTAAAAGAATAAATGGACACAAATCGGACATACGGAATGGTAACATACAAAAGCCGGTAGGTGAACACTTCAATCTCCCTGGACATTCTATAACAGATTTAAAAGTAACTATTTTTGAACAAAGAAACTTCAGAAACAGACTTCAAAGAGAAACAGCAGAACTAAAATTCATTTGCAAATTTAACACCATTAATTTGGGTTTGAACAGGAATTGGGAGTGGCTGGCTCATTACAAAAGCAGCTTTGCCTCTCCTGGAATTGACACCTCCTCATCTATTATTGGGAGTGGACTACATCCACCCTGATTGAATTGGCCCTGCCAACACTGGTTCTCCACTTGTGAGGTAACTCCCTTCTCTTCATGTGTTATTATATAATGCCTGCATCTGTAACTTTCACTCCATGCATCTGAAGAAGTGAGGTTTTTTTTACCCACGAAAGCCTATTCCCAAATAAATCTGTTAGTCTTTAAGGTGCCACCAGATTCCTTGTTGTTTTTCTGGATACAGACTAACATGGCTACTCCCCTGATACTTGCCTAGAATAATGGGGGCCAGCCTTGATTGAGGCTTCTAATCAATTAGGGATACTATCTTATATCTGTGAGGTGGATTTTTAATGACAGGATTGCATTTTTTCCCCCACAGGATACTTAAATTTTATGTTGCCTATCTCACCAGTTTCCAAGGGAAAAAAAAAATTGACTAATGATTATTCCTATAAATGATAGGGGTGATCTCAAATGTCATGTGTAACAAAGTTAATGACCTCTAGTTCAAATAGTGCTGACTAACAGAATATTAGTGGTTAAAGATTTCTAGGATAATGTATGTCTAAGAACTAATGAGACCCTCCACCTACCATAACCAGCAGGGAGACCTTATCTGGATGGATCTCATCTGAGAGTGTGGAAGGGCCAGGGTGCCACTTTTGTTCATCGATCCCCCTAGAAG
Organism: Mauremys mutica; assembly: GCF_020497125.1. Classification (NCBI taxonomy): domain Eukaryota; kingdom Metazoa; phylum Chordata; order Testudines; family Geoemydidae; genus Mauremys; species Mauremys mutica. The sequence goes on from NC_059078.1 coordinate 83,928,726, forward strand.
TCTACACTGGCCCTTCAGAGTGTGGGCAATAGAGCAGCCAGTTTCCAGCCAAGAATTACTCTCAGAAATAATTTGATAAATTGTTCTGAACAAGTGTTTTGAAAAAAAAATCACAATCTATTTGAAGAACACATGAGAACAGAAGTAGTGAAATTCATCAAAAAATATTTATTCTGTATTATTCACCCAGGTTTAACTATAATCAGAGATGTGATGCTAGTAAACCAAGTGCCAGCTCTGGCCAAGGCTGTAGGTGTTAGCTAGGAACTTACAAACTCATAGCTAGAAACCCAACTAGCTAACCTGTATGTTATTTTTGTTCAACATAGGTATTAATCTTATAAGAATGTATTTAGTATCTAGACTCTATGAAATTCTTGTAAATTGCTGCATGCATTAATCTCGCTTCTAATGTTTGTTTTCCACATTATAAGGAAATACATAAGTTTTGCTTTATAACTTTGAAAATGGTTCTTCTGAACTTGTGAACCCAGGCACAGGAATTGTCCCCTACCACAGCCCATCCAGGTGGACTCTCAACAATTAAGTGGGCCATCATAAGACAAAAGCCTTGTGAATTGCCCCATTCACCGTGCAAAAGGCCTCCTCCCATCTGTTTGAATGCTGGGAAAAGGAGAAAAAAAATTGAAAATAAAAATTTTCATCATTGTGTTATTTGAAATCTCACAAGGCCAGAGAAATTAAACTAAGGCAGAGAGCTCTAGGGGCTACCCTGGAATCTGCCTGAAAGACATTTTGAATTGACAGATTACCACATCTCTGTTATCTTTAGCAACTATAGATGGTAACTCATTTTTGTGTAAATGTTTGCTTGCTTTAACCTGTAAATAGCTCCCATTCCTTTTTCCTAGTCAATAAAACTTTAGATAGTGTATTACAGGATTGGCTACAGGCATTGTCTTTGGTGTAAGACCTAGGGTACCAACTGATCTGGGGGAAGTGACTGGTCTCTTGGGACTGGAAGCAACCTGAATATTTTGATATTTTTTGGAGTAAGTGACCATTTACCACTAAGTCGAGCTAGCCTGAGTGGCAAGATAAACTGGAGAGTCTAAGGGGCTGGTCTGTGACTCAGTGTTAAGGCTGGGATAGTGATCCAGGAATTCACATTTGTTTCTGGCTTGGTGAAATCTAATTATAGAACATACCACCAGTTTAGGGTGTCTGCCCTGTTTCTGACAGTCTATCCTGAGGTAGGCACTCTCAGCCATGAGCCACTCCAGGCAGACTGACAAGAAGACTAATGCTGTCTTTAGAACTTCACTAACTTTCAGAACAAAAACTTTAATGAGGATCTCCTGTAAACAGAGTGCACTGATAAAGACAAGAACTGCAATTATTATCTCTGATGTACATTAAGCATTTGCAACCATCCTGGGAATGTGAGAGACTATAAATCTTTGGCATTAGGGAAAAACTGAAGAAAAAAATTACTGACTCCTGTTCATTCCTATTTGTAGGTACACATGGAAAATGTTTACTGTATTAGTATTAAAACACACATTTTTATAATCAGTTATCTATGACCAGCTTAACGAAGCAGTAATACTGATGACGGTCCATATGGCATTAACAAGAAAACAAACAGTTTATGTTGAGTAAAAAGCAAACTACTAAAATGACTCATGAAAATGTCACCTATTTTCTGGTTAGGCAAGAGATTTTATTTTACAGCAGCAATGTTATACTTAACAGAAAGCACAGGGCCACCTATTGCACAACACACCAAATATAAAATACTTCTCAACCACTGACTTAAGAAGGCTTCTTTCATGGTGAACCACATGCTGCATCAGAGAAACAACTCATCCAATATGCAGAATAACGATTCACTCAGGAAAAGTCCAGACTGAGACTTCAGTTAGGGAAACTGTTTGGAAGATGAAACATAATTCAGATCAACCGGACAATGATTTTCTTAGGTTAGACCTCAGGATATAGTGAAGAGAGTCACTTGGGGAATGAAGAGAAAGAACATTGGGAGTCACTGGAAAAAGGATGGAAGCTGCAGCAGGAGTGGGAAGATCCCCTGGACTGGTCAAGAAGTTTCAGGGGAAACAGAAACTGGAAAGTGCGTGAGAGTCACCAGGAAATCACAGGGAGATGCTGGGGGAAAGCATTTATATTAGAGAAACAAGGGAGAGGCTAGAAAAGTTTATTCAAAGGTTATATTTTGCATGACTTAAGTGGTCTCATAAGCAATAGAGCAAATTCGTTTGGTTTGAGGTGATCTCTCTGGGTTGTCCAAGTTTTTGGACAGAGCATACCCCCCTTTTAGGTGGAGCTGATTGTAAGGATAAGGAATTTGTTGAAGAGCAGGGGAAAGGGGACATATTTTAAATATATTTCCCCATGAACTTGGGCTTGCACTAAAACACAGCGAAAGCTGGTTACATTAGGAAGGGGAGATAGTGTGGGACTATTCTAGTCAAAAGCAAGGATCTGCAGATCATGTCTGCAGATACTGCACTCTCTTTCTGCAAGTGAATCTGCATAACCTCGACCCCACTAACTACATTCTCTTACTTTGCCTGGACCCTTCCCATTCAGGTGCATTAGGGTACATGGAACCTCCCTGAAACTGTCTGCTCACGGGCTCCCCATGTCCTCTCTCTCCCAACCATGGAGTGGAACTGTACTATGTTGCTGCATTCGGGGCCTTCTCTGTCCACACGGGGATTTTTAAAAACAACTGGGAATTTTGGTTCCCCCAATTTTGGGTGCCCAACCAGAGATACCTTAAAAGGGTCTTATTTTTAAGAGTGTGCTGAACACCTGCCCTCTGAAAATCAAGGCCCTTTTAGGTGTTTCAGAGTGGACACACAAAAACTGGAGGAACCTAAAATCACTATCTGCTTTTGAAAATATTGATCTGAAGCTCTGTCAAGAAAAACTAGCAACAAAGTGATGATGACTGAAGATGGATCATTTGCTAATGATGATAAAGTCACTCTTTTATTTTCATCATGTGTATGGAATTCAGTTTGAAAATGACTATGGGGCTCAATTCTGTCATTGGATGCATGGAAACTCAAAACTGGTAACACCGACACAGGGAGAAGAGAAATTTGTGTCAAGAGCCTCCATCACTCCCTTTTCACCGAGCTGCCCGCTTGGGCACTGCAAAGTGAGAAAAGCACAAGTCTAAGCTCGCCCTGGTACTTTTTCCATGTCCTCATTTCTTTACTAATGAGCACAGAGCCCCAGCCTGGAAAAAAGCCATCTTTGTGTTGGGTTTTGCTGTAGACTTGCACAAGGCACCAAAACTCAGAAGTCTACCTGCAAATTTGGTAAGTATGACTGCGAAGTCTAGACTAAGACCTTAAACTATCCTGTGTGGGGGGATACTGGATAACAGGCTCCAATCACACTGTCAGGAATGCTCTTCATTACTTCCCCAAAATACCTTGCTGGTCTGGTTCTCTCCATTTGACTACTCCACTATTCTGCCTCTATGTTGTTTGACTGGTCAATATGGATTTTCATGCACCTGCTCTAACAAGCACTAAAGGTGCACATAAACCCTGCACTGACACAAACTCTCCCTGTATTCTGCAAGCATGTGCCAAATCAACAGTCCAGTAATTACAATTAATCAGCTTTTTTCCCATCAGCAATAATGGAAGTAGGAAAGAGAAATTACTGTGTACATTATACAAGCTCTGGAGGTAACTGAATCTGCCTTTAGAAGTAGCCATTACTTTCACTTTCACCTTCATTAAATTCACAGAAAAAATTAATGATAATATTTTATGTCAAGTGTCTGGTCTTAATGAATTCATTGCATGCCTATGCTTCCACAGAAGGGATGACAGAACGTAAAAAGTTTCTTCTCTATTTCCTGGACGTGCTCCAAGCTCTTAAGTTTCTAATTTGTTCTGATTACTTCAGAAGCAATCTGACTCTACAGTATTATAGCAAAATAATATCCAGCCTGCACAAAATCTAATACATAAAATAGGATAAAAGGGCACTTTCATTTATAATCCTAAAATGTTTTTATTAGAGATTAAAAGAAAATTTCTTTATAATTATGCTGGGACCATCCTTTATGTTAGCCCCAATACACCAGTCCAGGCTTATATAGGAAAGCATTTAAACATGTACCTAAAGTTAAGCACATGCTTAACTCCCATTACCTTCAATGCCCCCTCCTCAGAGGTGGGGAAACTTTGTTTGGCCCAGCAGGGTAAAGATAATCCTTGGCCCCTTTAATGACTGTACTTCCTTCCCTTCTCATCAGCTGTGTGTGTGTGTGGGGGGGGGTCCTCTGATTGGTTGGAGAGAAGGGTGCAACATAAGCCTACTGGCCCCTGTGCACCCAAGAGAATTATAAGTCCCTGCCTGGGTGCCATTCTGTGTTGGGAAGAAAAGTCCCCCTTCCCCTTGAGATTAGAGTTGCATTGGATATTGCGGCCTTGCTGTGGGCATCATGCTAGTCAGGTGCTAGGATGGTGTTAGGAAGGTTTTTCCATAGCTGCTGGGCACTGGGCCCAGGCACTGCATTTTTTTGCCTCCCTCTCAGCAGTGCAGGGACTCAATGGATAAGTTAGGCTGTAAAATTCATTTTGTTGCTACTTTCAGGTGCCCGGTGGGGGGCACGGTGGGTAGTCTAGTTCCCTGATAAACTGGAAGCAGATGAGGAGAGAGGATCTCATGGTGTTGGGGCTCTTAAGGTTGGGAACAGTGGGGAAATAACCCCTCTGCCCCACCCTTTTAACTCTCTTGTGAGGGAGGGGTGAAGGGATCCCACCAACAGTGCTAAGACCAGGTTAAGAGGGCAAGGGGGCAGAGGCTGATGGCAGGCTTCAAACAGGTGGTACAGATTACAAAGGAAAGATGACTGCATTGCAAGAGTTATTGCTGGATAGTACCCAAATGTGTTACTTAGTAAAGTTAGCTAAGTCACATTCCTGGTGTCTTGTTTTTCTTCCTGAGCTGTCCTGGACAATGTAACCTAAGTGTATGCTTAAGTGCTTTGCTGAATAGGCATGGTCTTAAGTCTATGGCCAAGGACTTTGCTAACGTACTTTGGAGGGAAGAATTACGAGAGGAAGCATTTTCCTTCTTCTTTTGTTTGTTTCTGTGGGAGATATGGATTGGCCATTCTTATGAATCATGGCTTGAGCAAAATGAAAACTAGGTCTGGCACTGTGCCCTAAAAGTGGCAATGTTCAGGCCAATTCTGATTTCCTTAGACAGGGAATTCCAGAGTTAAGGGCATTCCACAAAGAATGCCTGTCCCTATTTTACCCTTGGACCCATTAACGACGATGCCTTTCTGATCAGAGATGTCATGGAGGAGTTCAGAGAGAGGCAGTCTCTAATACAGTTAGGTCACGGCTGATTAAGGCCTTTGAAGATTAGGTTCAGGACCTTGAAATGGATCCATGGTCTAGCACTGGTGCAAAATATTCTTCACATTCTATCTTACATAATACGCAGGCCGATAAGTAATAGATTGCTGTTTTGCTGACACCTCCTAGTGAGTCAGGTGCATCACTGCCTCTCTGTGCAGACTACTAAACCTGATATTTTCTGCCATATTTATTAATGTTTCCAATGATGCTGAAATGTACTTAAATTTGATAAACCATCCTGCTTAAGAATATACAAGGGACTGCTCAGGTGAATGTGGCAAACGGGGAATTTTAGATTGTGGGTAAGGCAAATGAGAATCAGTTATGACACAGCGTTTATTTTTCTTTGTTTTAAACGTTTTGACCACTGGGAATGTTACAAATGTAAATTACTCAGAACACTGTGTAATGAATTAAAAATAAAGTTGTCAAACTGTAGATTCCATTTTTCATTGGTGAAAGAATCTACAGTAGATAGAAAAAGCAAGGGACTATATCCACAAACTAGACAGTTGCAAAGACCAATAACAATGTAGGCATTAATAAACACATGTGTGTGTGTGTATTTGACAATAAAGAGTAAGACTTTTATAACAAAAGTGGCAAATAGGCCTTACAAGCAAAAAATGATAACTCCACCAGTGAACTTCCTGGTGTTTTGGGGGGCTAATCGTGGCAATTTATAATCCAATTATGCATTTTATTACAATTAATGGTCTCTCATAGTAGTACTAAAACTTGGGAAACTGTCAGATAAAAAGCTAAACCATAAAATTAATTTTGTTAGAACATGGCATCATCCTCTCTGTGTCTGAAAAAGCTTCTAGTATAGTTCATAAAAGAGGATATCACAAGCTACACATGTCTAGCTATCAATGTACAAGTTACAAATGTACAATAATTAAATTTTCTAGTATATTTGTTCTTGAAAATGTGTAGTTATAAAGCTCATAAGACTGTTCTTTTCTGCTAACTTAGAATGATTGTTTCTTTCACAGTGTTTTCAGATCAAAATGGCAATTTTTTTTAGAACATGCATCCCAGAGTCTTACATGATTCCTGAAATTCAAGATGACAGGAAAATTGAAACTAAGTTTAAATCTGTAGAGTATATGATTAGGTCATTTAGTACAACTATGGAATGTTACTAGATACAAACACTGACATTTTTGCCATTATTCTCACAAGAAACTACTGTTTTTAATCTGATGTGCCTACACAAAGCTGAGTAATCTATGCACAAAATTATTGTAAAGCCATTATGTTGGAAATCCAATTTCTACATGACCATATTTGCAAACTTTTTTGTTTCAGAGTGGTAGCCATGTTAGTCTGTATCAGCAAAAAGAATGAGGAGTACTTGTGGCATCTTAGAGACTAACATGTTTATTTGAGCATAAGCTTTCATGGGCTAAAACCCACTTCATCGGATGCATGCAGTAGAAGATACGGTAGGAAAATATATATACACAGAGAACATGAAAAAATGGGTGTTGCCATACCAACTGTAACAAGGGTAATTAATTAAGGTGAGCTATTAGGTGAGCTATTATCAGCAGCAGAAGAAAAACTTTTGTAGTGATAATCAGGATGGCCCATTTCCAACCACTGACAAGAAGGTATGACTAACAGTAGGGGGAAAAATAGCATAAAAACTGTTTTACTTTGTGTAATGACCCATCCACTTCCAGTCTTTATTCAAGCTTGATTTAAAGGTGTCTAATTTGCAAATTAATTCCAATTCTGCAGTTTCTCATTGGAGTCTGTTTTTGAAGTTTTTTTGTTGGAGTATTGAGACTTTGAGATCTGTAATCGAGTGACCAGCGAGGTTGAAGTGTTCTCCGACTGTTTTTTTAATGTTATAATTCTTGATGTCTGATTTGTGTCCATTTATTCTTTTGCATAGAGACTGTCTGGTTTGGCCAATGTATATGGCAGAGGAGCATTGCTGGCACATGATGGCATATATCACATTAGTGGATGTGCAGGTGAACGACCTTCTGATAGTGAGGCTGATGTGATTAGGTCCTATGATGGTGTCCCCTGAATAGATATGTGGACAGAATTGGCAACGGGCTTTGTTGCAAGGATAGGTTTCTGGGTTAGTGTTTTGGATGAGTGGTTGCTGGCGAGTATTTGCTTCAGGTTGGGGGGCTACCTGTAAGCGAGGACTGGCCTGTCTCCCAAGATCTGACCTTGGGATCTCCCAAGATTTGTGTTTATCATGAATATTCAAGTTTTAGTAGAATGAATAATTAAAAAAGGTAAGTTTTAATGCCAGTGATCAAATGCTCATATAAATAAATTCTAAATTGTTTAGCTCTGTAACAGGCGAGTGAATTTCACGTGGTAAACTGTGAATTTTACATATGAATATGCAGTTTGCTCTATTGTTGATTAATAACATAAATCATAACATCAGGAATGAAAATAATGCAATATGATTTACAGAGCAGGCCTACTTAAATATTAAAGTTATATTCATATTTAAAGAAAACTGAACGCCTGGCAACCTTACTGTGATTTCTAAAGTACACTAACATGCGGTGCTCTAACTTCCCCATATACAATCTGCTGGCATGCTCTAAAAGGTACCTAGTTTGCATAAACTTAGTCCTGCCTTGCAAACTAGATACTTCATAGGATCCTGCTACACTGCATGCTTCTTTCAGCAGTGTGTTGAGTGTAGCTCCCCTGACTTGGGTATAAATAGCACTGTAGCTGGTGAGGTCTGGCTTAGGCGAGTAAAGACCCACCTAAAAGGTGCTCTCTTCTCTTCTCGCCCAAGCCATGGCTGTCTACACACTGCTATTTTTAGCATTGCTTTGTAGGTACACATACAGGTACACCGGTGGTATGTAGTGTAGACACGGTTTATAGAAAAAACAAGGAAATTGGGGAAATTAGGTTTAGGTTTTGTGACCCAACCACTCCCAATACTAATTTCCCCCTACTATTACTCACAACTTCTTGTCAACTGTCTGAAATGGGTCACTCTCATTACCACTTCAAAAGTTATTTTTCCTCCCTTGCTATCCTGCTATCAATTGAATTGTCTCATTAGACTGACCTCACACTTGGTAAGGCAACTCCCATCTTTTCATGTATTTATACCTGCTCCTGTATTTTCCACTCCATGCATCTGATGAAGTTGGTTCTAGCTAGCCCACAAAAGCTTATGCCAAAATAAATTTGTTAGTCTCTAAGGTGCCACAAGATCTCCTCGTTGCTTTTGCTGATACAGACTAACATGGATACCACGCAGTTTATAGAGCGCGCCAACAGGGCTGTATGGGACAGGTAAAGCACCTTATGTCAGAGAGTCTTACAAATTACAGTCTCTGGTGCACTCTGCTGTCCCATAAACAAGCCCTTAGTCACAGACATTCAACAAATAAATGAGTAGGAAAAGGAAAGAGGTGGAAATAGGAAATGTTTGTTATTTACTATAGGAAATATTCTGAAGGAGGCACTGGTTGCTCTTTTACTGAGATGGAAGGCTTTTAAACAATTCTTTTAAAAGTGCTTCCATACATAATATATTGCTCTTATTTTTATGTATGCTATTTGTTCACCTGTACATGAAGTATTAGTCAAACATGTCATTATAAGCAGTGTACTTACAATATATGGAAATAGCAAACTCCAATGGGGTAATTATGTAAAATGGAATACATTTTCCTGGCCTTAAATTTATAAACCCATTTTCAGAAAGGAAGTATGCAGCTGTACTAATAATGAGAGGCATTTTGTTTCACAAGTTATACACCTAAGAGGCATTCTGTTTCATAAACAAATATGATTCACAAGTGGCTTTGCACAGTACAGCAGTAAATTAGCAACAACAACATTGTGCAAAGGATAATTAAGCATCACAATTTTAAAAGAGAAAAAAAAACACATTCTGGCCCAATTTTTTTTTAGCAATGGCCTTCTTTTCACGGGAGCACTATTACATCCATATTTTTGCCCTGGCAATGAAATCAGTGCAAATATAACTACTAAAGGAGGCTAGGCTGAAATTCTGGTCTTATGTCTAAAATTTAAGATTTGATTTTTTTTGGCCCCTTTTCTTTGTCACTCCATCTCCCAATGACTCCTTCTGAACATACCTACCTGAAGTACTCGCCTTTTAAGACATTGTTTGCTAACATCTCTGCAAGAATGCACCATCTGTGAAGCTTGAATATGTCTCTTTATTACAGTTTACTCTTTCTGAGAGGGAGAGAAAAAGACTTTATAGCCTGGTGTTTAAGGCACTCACTTGGGTGGTAGAAGATGTGGATTTATATGTTCTTTCTGTCTGATTCAGCAGAGGGATTTGAATCCACATCTCCTCTACCTCCCAGGCGAATGCCTTAATCACCAGGCTATAGAGTCATTTTTGTTCTGTCTCTCTTTAGCCCAATGAATATTTATGTATTTATACAACATGAAACAGCTTCAACAGGAGAGACGGAGAGCAATCCACCCCAAAATAACCTATAGCCTGGTGGTTATGATGCTCACCTGGGTAAAGGAGATTTGAGTTTAAATCCCTGCTCCGAATTAGGGTGACCAAATGTCCTTATTTTATGGGGACAGTCCCAATATTTGAGGGTTTTTCTTATATAGGCACCCCTCCCCGATTTTTCACACTTGCTGTCTGGATACCCTGTCCAGAATGGAGATACAAACCTGGGTCTCCAGTGTCCCAGGCAAGTTCCTGAACCACTGAGATAAAGGTTATAAAGCGGGAAAGAGGCACATGTGGTTTTCTGAACCTGACTCTAAAAAATACAGGGGAGTCAAATTCATGAATAGTTTCAGGTTGACCAAAACTGCATATTTTGGTAAGTAAACTATTCATCTGAAAAATTTCACCTAGCTTTAGTCACATCACAGTGTTTCCCAGGGTAGTGACCTTTTATATCGCTTTTATATATTTTGTCATCACAAAATGAGAAGCATGTAGGGGGAAGAAGCTGGAAGGATGTAAAAAAGAGAGCTAGGTACCCAACAACATCATTATTAGTATAGTAAAGAAAACGCTGAATGATATTAAGGGATTTTTATAAAATAATAAAACAGTTTACTAGAGTTTGAACAAGATTTTTTAAAATAAAGGCTGGAGTAGAAATATTAAATGGGAAGAATGAAAAGACCTGGCAGAAGCATAGATTATTATGTTTTATTTTATCAAGGGACTAAATCTCACCCATTAAACTAAACTAAAAATGTAGTATTTTAATTTGCAATTATGTACCTGGAAAGAAATAGAAGGTGCACAAATCCACAGAAAGTTTTCAATTTTGAAATAAATAATCTAGCTGTGAATTCTCCACACTTCCAAGAGCAAAGAGGAAGAAGAAAGAATAGGAAAGAGGTTAAATGCATATACATATATATTAAATGCACAGACAAATACATATTATTTATATAAATGTACACACACACACACACACACTCAAATTATGGCTGGGCCAGTGGGAAAGTTCAAGGAGAGAAATTTAACCTTCTACAACTTGATTCCTGGCAAAGGGGCCAGTCACAGTCCCAACGCTTGTTCTCCCTGAATGCAAGGAGTGGTGGGACCTGTTGGAACAGAAGCATGTGTCTTTCCAAAAGCTTCCCCCTCTTTCTACACTAGAGAAAAAGGCACAGTGGGTGCAAGTCAGTGGTGGTATAGCTCTGCTCTAGCATGAGCTTCCCAGGGACTCAAGAGCTCCTTACACTACGTTAGTCAGAATACATTTAAGGATACCCAGTGCTGCATTCTCTGTGGGATGTGGCTAAGAAGCCATAACATAGCCCATAGATATTTATTTTTGATCTTCCCTCCTAAAAGATGTGAACAATCCAGAGAAAGGATCAGGAGTGAGGGAAGGGAGAGAAGAGGAATGTGTCCAACATCAGTGAGTTCTTGTTGTATTTTGAATTATGAAAAAGTTAATTGATATTCATTGGCAAAACTGAGGAGATTGCCAGAGTCATAAAAGAGTTTTGTTTCATATGATGCATTCTCGCCCTCCTCCCCACCAATTTTACAAGGAAACACAAAATGGGACTGGGTAGCTGGGAAAAAATGGCAAAAATGGTATGTGCAGAATATAGAGGTTACTTATTGGATTTCAGAAAAAAGGTTTCTAAATGGAATTTGGTTAAAGCAAACAGTACCGATGATAGGAAAGGTACACAAAAGAGCGTGCGGGATTGAAAGATTGAGTGTAAAATGGAGATTCAAAAAAAAGCAAAGCCAGCTTTAGAAATGAACTTACTGATAATAAGCCCCAACAGGTAACCTATGCAAGCTAATACAACCACTGAGGTTATATCCTTGAATAAACTAGTCCTCTTATGACTTCTTCTATGCTCTAAGCATACATATAAAATTCTCTCTTCCCACCTTAATTTTACTATTTTCATTATACAAACATATATAATTTGATACGTGTGCTCAATTTGCAACTGATGGCTAAAATCCATATGCTGATTGTAGTTATACATAGATTAGTCATATTTATCCATAGTAATGTTGCTAAGGAAACAAAAATGTAACTCGGGTTACAACAATAAGAGTATGCAGTCGCTTTGGTTATTAATGTGTGCTGGCTCATGAGGGTTTCATTACTGAAGCATTCAGAACATAATAAAGCATTCATGGTAAGTACTGGTCAGTGCTTTATAGAGAGAGAATGCTACTTGTGCTCCATTACATGGTGTCTATGCAGATCTGTCATAACAAAATAAAACTTCATGACTTTGTTCTATAGCTGTTCACTCTATTGGCACATGGCCATTTAATATGCCTTGTTTATCTGTAGAAAAGCAAACATTTTATGAGATCATATTCACCATTCTTCTCACCTAACCTCCTCATTACAGCATGTTGTTTAGCTGTTGAGACCAAGCCAATCTATTTACACATTTTGAAAGGAAATTTTGATTTACAATTCCTTCTTAAGAGAGACAAGGTAGGTAATATCTTTTATTAGACCAACTTCTGTTGATAAGTGAAAGAAGATTTCAAGCTACACAGAACTCTTTGGGTGTGGTAGAAGAGCTCTGTGTAGCTCAAAACCTTTTCTCTCTTACCAATAGAAGTTGGCCCAATAAAAGATATTACCTCAGCTACTCTGTCTCCCCAATATCCTGGGACCAACATGGCTATAACAACACTGTATACATGACTCAGAGAGACAGATCATAATAAGCAATGGCTGCAAAAGCTGGGAAAGTAGGAAAAAAGACAGAATTAGGGTTACAACAATAAGAGTATGCAGTCGCTTTGGTTATTAATGTGTGCTGGCTCATGAGGGTTTCATTACTGAAGCATTCAGAACATAATACAGCATTCATTGTAGGTATTGGCCAGTACTTCATAGAGAGAGAATGCTACTTGTGCTCCATAACATGGTGTCTATGCAGATCTATCATAAAACCTATCATTCCAGCTTTTTTGTTATCACTGTGCTTGTCAAACTCACCTACATTGCTATAACCATACAGCCTTACAGATTTCTGAGTATCCCAGCACCCCAACTCTCTGTGTTTTGGATTATTGTCCCCTGTATTACCTTGCATTTTCCAGGCTGTAACACATTTTGCTATTTTATTCAAATATTTATAATTATGTTAAGTCCTTTTCTATTCTTTATCTGTTCTCATTAGTGTTAACAATCCTTCCCAATTTAGTATTGTCTGCGCATTTAATTAATGTGCTGTTTACCCTGTTTTTCAGATAATTAATGAACGTGTCAAATAACATTGACCTAACTGTATACATTTGCTTTTATTTGCTTTTCTATTTTTAAATGGTCCTTCCAACAGTCTACATGACACAGCTCTCATCCCAAGCAAATTATAATTTATGTTTCAAGTATGATATTTTGAATTTGTAATTGTGGATCAAATGCTTTTCCAGAGCACATTGCACGCGCGCACACACACACACACGCACTTTCCTTTATCCATTAATTTAATTAAGTAGTCCTTTTATCCGTTAGATGTTTACAGATTTTTGCCAAATAAAATGGGTTTTACACAAGCAATTTTAACAGAAATTAGACTAGAGATAGGGGCTACAGCTGGGTTAAGGTTAGGGCTGTGGTTAGGATTGGACATAAAGATGAGCTAGGAATTTGGGTTTGGATTAGACTAGGAATAAAATTAAGGTTTACATATGGGCTAATGTTTGGGCTAGAGCTAGAGTTTGTGCAGTTTGTGGTCATGGTAAGAATTAGATTTAGGATTACCCTAAGGACTATGGTGGCAGTAATGTCTCAGACTAGGATTCTTCAAGAGACAATCTCCCTAGGTTTACTTTTGAACAAACAACAGGCATTGCCTCTTGTTCCAATCTTTTATACTGGGTCAACCTCAGTATTAACCACATTTTATTAACCAATTTCAATTGTCAAGAGTAAATGTGAGATGGGTCATTTGGACAGGTTGCAGATATTTATATATCCTTTTAAACTGTTACATTATTTCAACTAGGAATCCCTACATATATCTTAAGCAAACCGTACAAGCAGTTTTTACCTCTTCAAATTGTGATGTGGAAAAATTCATCCATCATACTCATCATACCAAATAAATGGGATTCATACAGTGAACAATGTGGAAGACGGAATCCACTCCTGACCCATAGACAGGGCAGGGCAGTGGGCAGCTCTGCAGCCCATCTACAGACACGATTGCAGACTCTGGCATGGAATAATGGCCATGGCACCTATGCAGGCCACATACATGGATTCACAGTTACTGGATCAGGTCCTCTCAGGCACATCCACAAACCCCTCTTTCTTAGGGGTACATGCTCTGCATAGGGAGTGTCACATACATCTTGCACATGGCAGGCTGCAGGTCTGCTACTATCAGGTCAGGCTTCTGTATCAGATATGGACTGAGTACAGAGCTGCTTTCTCAGAGAGATACTCCAGAAATGTCTTCTATAAGGTCCTTTAATGTATTGCCACGTAAGGCTGAGGTTAGTTTAAAAAAAGTATCATGTTCTCTGTATGTATAAATATCTCCTGTCTGTGTGTTCCATTCTATGCATCCGAAGAAGTGAGCTGTAGCTCACGAAAGCTCATGCTGAAATAAATTTGTTAGTCTCTAAGGTGCCACAAGTACTCCTGTTCTTTTTTTTTAAAAAGTATGTTACACATCGCCACCTAGTGGCTGAATATTATAATACAGTTTAGCATTCCATTGCTTCTCCCCCTTTACATTCTACATTCCTACCATTTACAATATGTACATTATCACACTGTCTTTGAAGTTAAGAACAGATCAGCTTGTTAAGGGTCTCTGAATCATACTGGTTTTATAATTGCATGATCTGCATGTATCATAACTTGTCATCTGGCTGTCCATTAGTTGCAATGACTGACTGTGATCAGTTTGGAATCTTTGAATTTTCTCCTTCTTCTGCATCTGCCACCTGTGAAGTTTGCTCCGTTGATTGTTCTTTCTGAGGAACAAACTGTAGATGTCGATGGTTTCTGCTGAATTCTCCACTGTTGGTCTCGATCATATATGATCTGGACACTAAATACTTGTTATGTACAACAGCTGAAGCTGTCCATCCTTTTTCTCCATCCTCTTTGGCACAAATACAGTCATCAGTTTCTACACCTGGCAGCTCTCTAACTGAGTGATGTCTGTTGTAAAGTGTTCATAAGCTTTTTTTTTGTCTTTTTATCCAATTTGGCTAGTTTTTCTTCATGTACGGCTACTTTGGAGATAGGTTCTTGTCCACAGTTGGAATAATTGCTCTGAATAGTCTTCTCACCAGTAGTTGTACTGGATTATATCCAATAGCTGCTATCGGTGTTGAACTGTAGCTCAGAAAAGCAAGGAATGGATCTTACTCTGGTAGGATTTTCTTGGCTGCCTGTACAGCTCTCTCAGCCTCTCCATTCACTTGCAGGTAATGTGGTTCTGCTAGTAATATGATCAAAATCATATTTCATTCAGAGTGACTCAGATTCTGCTGCAGTGAATTGTGATCCATTTTCCACCATCAGGTGTTCTGGAATACCAAAATAAGCAAAAGCACACTTCAGTTTCTTGTTAAAATTGTGACATGTTATGCCTTTCAAGTACATTGTTTCTACATACCCTCAAAAAATAGTTCATTGTGACCAGGTAATGAAGTCTGAATTGGCATAAATCTGCAGTTGGTCTTCTCTGAGGTCTGTCTGATAGAGGTGTTGTTATTAAGGTTCTTCGTGTTGTTCTGTCAGCTCTGCAGTATTCACATTCAGATACTTTATTGTTTATGTCTTTGCTCATCCTGGGCACCATACTGACTGATTGGTCTCTTCAGGGCATTTAATTAAACCTCGATGACCTTCATGGATAAGATTTAGGATTTCTCCTCTCATTTTGTTCGGAATTATGATGCAGTGACCTTTAATCATGATTCACTTGGTTGTCCATCTACCAGACAGTAGTCTCTTGTCACTACCTTAATGCTCTTTAAATACATAGGCCAGCTGGCCCTAATATAACCGGGAGATGTTGTGTTCTTCCCACTGAAGACCCATATGTTAAAATATTGTCCATGAAAACTACAACTCCATTTGTATTTGTTAACAACTTTGCTATCTTTCTTTGAAAAATTTCAAGTACACTGGTAGTCCCAAAAGGTAATCTTCAAAAGCAAAATTTCCCAAATGCATTCAAGGTATCCAGCTTGGAGAATACTGTAAGTCATTTCACTTTGAGGACGAAGTCAACCAATGTTGGGAGGATACATTTTTCTCTCACAACTGCTTCATTAAGTCTTTTCGACCCATATAGATATGTATTTTTTCTATATTTCTTAGTAACTGTTCCCACTGGGGCATACCATGCTATTAGATCAGATATTTTCTCAATTATGCCAATCCTCTCTATTCTCTTTAATTCTGTACCTCTTCATGAAGTAATGGGATAGGAATCCTGCAAAGTGTATGTATACCATATGGTTCAACATGGTCTCTCTTAAGGTTATTTATACTGGATCTACTTTCAAAAGTTGAATATCACCAAATATTCCATTGCGTTCTTCCACTTTTCTCAGTAGGCTCATCATGACTGCAACACTGAGGCTGAGAGGTTGGTCTTTGATCACATACACTTTGTATACATAGCTTTTGTCTTCGTAATTGTGTCTGCATTGAACTGGCCCATACAGTTCAGAATACCTATAGGGATAATCATAGAATCATAGGACTGGAAGGGACCTCAAGAGGTCATCTAGTCCATTCCCCTGCATTCATGAAAGGACTAAATATTATCTAGCCCATCCCTGAGAGGTGTTTGTCTAACCTGCTCTTAAAAATTTCCAGTGATGGAGATTCCACATTCTCTCCAGGCTCTGTCACATTATTTCAGTTGTGAGAGGGTTAGAAGGTGATTGTAAGTCCCTTTGGAGATGACTGTGACATCTGCTCCTGAGTCAGAAGTCAACTAGTGCCAGAGAAGAACAGAAACAGAAGGAAAGAAGTAACAAAGGTTGCAAACAGATGGAACAAAGCAACAAAGGTTGCAGAATCGATCTCATCAACATGCCACTCTTCAATGCCCCCAGAGAACTTCAGTTTTGATAAACCTACAGAACGGACAGACCAGAAGCAGTATTTTGCAAGGTTTCAAATTGCTGCAAAACTTTATAAGGAAACTGAAGATATACTGGTATCCTCTTTAATTTATGCTATGGGGAAGCAGGCAGAGCAAACCTTTTACCTTTACTGAAGACAGTCACAAAGATGACTATGGAAGTGTTTTGGCTATGTTTGATGCATACTTTATAGTATTCCTTCTGAGTACTCAATCAGATGCTGGCCTCCCTTAATGCAGTGGAACCCTTGCATTTAGACCTCCTTTGTCGCCTCCATTCATGGGTGATCTTTCCCTGTGCCTAACTGGATTTAAACAGTAAGGGATGGGTTCCCCCTAGCAATACTAATCTTAACCTTGATCCTGCAGGGCTTCCCTCTCCACCTAAAAAGTGAGCACTGTTTTACTATTATCCCAACTGGAATTCATTAAAAATCACAGTGTAGCGTTCCCTATTAGCAATACCTCAGTCAGACATATATCCTTTTATTTCAGCAAAAAGAAACTTCTCTTCACACATTGATAAATATCTTCCTGATTGAAAGTCTGCTGGGGGGCGGGGAGGGGGAAAGGATCTCATTTACTCTAAAGCTTTGAAAAGATCAATAAAAAAAAAAGAGTAATTTTTCATGTGGCATTTTTAGCCAACCAGAAGTGAAATTCGAATATTTTTTCCAGAATGTTATTAAAACTAATGCAGTAAATAGGCCAATTTCTTACTATATATGGCAAGACAACAAATAGTAGGAGCAGAGCACAATAATGATTGACCAAATGATGAAATAATGTTCCTCTAAAAAATGAAAGCTATATTATTCCTAGGTTCTCTACAGTGGTTCTAATAGACATGTAAAATGAGAGGGTAAAAAAAGAAACTAACAAAAAATGTTCTGGAAGCATGTCTGTGTGTGTGTGTGTGTGTGTGTGTGTGCGTACATCTACACACCACACCCTTGTGTACACTCACTCTCTCCCCAGGGGGAACATTTTGCCTGCCATAGGAGAAGCATGTATAACCCACTGGTGAGACTGTGTTATAGGTCTCCCTCTATGCTGATCCACAGAGGATGTGAGCTGTTAAAGAGGACCTTAATTCAGTCCCTGTTCTGTGGAGGCCAGCCATCACATGTACACACTGCTACATTTCTTCATTCCTCAGGTTTATACCAGTCCTCCCCAAGCCAGATGTGTCTGGTTTTGTGTGTGTGTATGTGTATCAATCACACCCATGGGACTGCCATCCAGCAAGTAATATGCTGCATCTTGTAAAGGGGCATAACAGCAGGCTCATCACCTCTGATTGTCAGGATCTGCCAGTAGACAAAATGTTTCTTCTGCTGTATATCTCCACACTTCTCCTAATGCAGGTAAGTGCTTTAAAAATACAATTCAGCCCTACATCTGGGGACAAGTGAGTGAAAGAAAACAATTATAAAAAGTCATTGAAAAATTCCTTACCAATTGTCATAACTTTGGAATGGTCAGAATTGTCTGGATTCAAGAAGTGAGTTATTTCCTTATTGGAAGAAAAATGAATGGACACAGGACATAGAATCAATAACGTATCCAAGCCTATTTATTTGCAACATATTCAGTTCCCTCAGAATATGGCTTTGAGAAAAAATATTACTTGAAAAAGCAGAGCACATCTGTGAATCATTTACTTTAAAAGCTGTTGCAATTTCTTCTTAGGACAACTCTGTCATATCAGCCAGCTATAGCCCAGTCTACTTGATTACAATGGCTTCAGAATCCCATGTTCCATAAAAATGTATTTACTCCACTGCCAAACCATTACAATATCTCTTTTGTTCAGGGGTGACCGGCTTAGTTCAGAGGCCAAGATTCTGTGCTGAAAGAACAATCCATAGCAGAAATGCTTTCTCTCCAGAACAGATCTTGTCTCAACAAATGTGTCCAGCTTTACCCAACAATGGCAATTCCCCCTAAAAATTCCAACGAGTCTTGTGTACAACACAGAGTTCTGCTCTAGTCTCTTCCATTCTATTCAGATTCTTATACTGAGCCTATTAACATGGTAAAACATGATTATGTCCACAATTCAGGTCTAAACAATGTTTTAACTTTATTGGCTGCTAACTTTTGTAGCTGGGTCCCACAACATGGTAGCTTTCTGAATTACAGACTTTGGGAAATTCATCTCCATCTCAGATGTAACTGAGTTCTGTGTGTGTTTATAATATTAATTCAGTATCTACCACATTCAGCACACAATGATGGATTCTGAGATCTGGTTCGCCAACCTCTTTTGTGAGGAACAGGGGGCAGGGAACATCATTTTATAATCTTTTTGTATGGGACCTAGCATACTTTGGGCCATTCAGAGAATAATAAACAAAAACAACTTGAACTGGTGTTATAACATGGGAAACCATTTTTTAAATTATAAGAATGATACAGAAAATATGTAATAAATGAACTCAATAATAACTAGCTCTGATATAGGACTTTTCATGAGTAAATATCAAAGTGCTTAACAAAGGAAGTATCATTATCCCCACTTTACAGATGGGGAATCTGAGGCCCAGAAAGGCAGGGGTGCTGGAACAATTTTTATAGTGGGGCCGGGGGTGCTGAAAGCCATTAAACCAAACTGTAAACCCCATATATAATGGAAACCACTTCAAGCTAGGGGATGCAGAAGCACCCCCAGCACTCTTACTTCCAGCTCCTATGCAGAAAGATGAACTGACTTGCCCAAAATAATACTAGATTAACATTAACATTATTACTCATTAGTTTAGGAAGCATTGCCTGAGAGGTACACCTCTACCCCGATATAACATGACCCGATAGAATGTGGGTTCGCACACAACACGGTAAAGCTCTGACATGCTGCTCTGAGCAGTTTGTTAAGGATGTCAGGCCAGGCCAGGACTGAGGGGCTTGATAAGGGGAAGAGGGTGTCGGGGCAGTCAGGGGCTCCCCCGCCAGGGTCTGGGGGGAAAGAGCTGTGAGAGGGCACTTCTGGGGCCCGTTCTGCTTCCCTCACCCCGGCCCCAGCCATGTCGCTTGGGGGAGGCGGCTTGGGGAAAGGGATCCCCCCCACACTCACCAGCAGCGGTGGAAGCGGAGCAGCCTGGCCCCAGCCCGCTCCACTCCACCAGCTCCTAGCTGCAGCGCTCCACTTCCCGCCGCAGGTGAGTACGGGGCACGTCCATTCCCCAACTTCTCTGCACTCACCTGCGGCGGGAAGTGGAGTGCCATGGCTGGGAGGTGGCAGAGTGGAGCGGGCTGGGTCTGCGTCGCTCCACTTCCTGCCACCGGTGAGTGCGGAGGGCATCCTTTCCCCAACCTCCCTGCACTCACCGGTGGCGGGAAGCAGAGAAGCCCAGCTTCAGTCAGCTCCACTCCGCCAGCTCCCAGCCGTAGCGCTCCACTTCCCGCCAGGCAGGTGAGTGCAGGACCTTTCCCCAGCTGCCTCCCAGCAAAACGGCTGAGGCCGGAGCAAGGAAAGCAGAGCAGGCTGGGGCCGCGTCGCTCCACTTCCCGCCGCAGGTGAGTGTGGGGGGGCATCCTTTCCCCAACCTCTCCGTACTCACCGACGGTGGGAAGAGGAGCGCCGTGGCTGGGAGCTGCCAGGGTGGAGTGGACTGGGGCCGTTGAGTGCCTGTCAGGGGGTGTGAAGGGGTGGATAGGGGTCGGAGCAGTCAGGGGACAGGGGGGTTGAGTAGGGGGTGGGATCCTGGGAGTGAGTAGGGATGGGGGTCTCTGGAGGGGGTGGTCAGGGAACAAGAAATGGGGGGGGCAAAGCAAGTTTGATATAACATGGTCTCTCCCAAGGACCACGTTATATCAGGGTAGAGGTGTAGTATCTTTGCATGTAAACTGTTGTAACCAGTCTATCAGTGGCTGTAGAGAAGGAAAGGGCCAGGAAGGTTGATTTTCTAATGCAACATTCACAAAGGATGGATTTCTCATTTCTGTCTCAAAACACACATTAAGCAATAACTTAGTGCAACTTGATGTATGATGTGGTATGGAAGACGAATCTGTTGAAAAGAGTATTAGAGGTGGAAATATATGTAATTTAAAAAATGTTTCACCCAAAAGAGAGAAGTGAGGGCGCAAGGTTATGGTTGTAGGTTGAACACATGGCTGGAAAGCTCCATCAGGTCCAAAAGCAATTTTCATTTATTTTTCTACTTCTACGTGGTGTTTTTGAAGCCTGAGCAGTACAGTGATAACTTTTCTCTTCTTTGTACTTTGTTTACTCCAACCTTCTCAGAGAAACTATGATTGACCCCTGAGATGCTGTTAAAGAAAATCCGTAAAAATCTCTACCACAATTTTTTCCAGCAGCCGTAAACTTCAGCAAACACAAGAGAGAGAGAGAGAGAGAGAGAGAGGGAAAAAAATGGCATTGACTAACTTCAGTTGTTATCTGTACTGTAGCATCAAGTCTGCTGAAATTAGGCCACTAGAGGGACAGTGATTCAGGACAACATATGCCTAGCTTCCAAACTATCCACATTCATAGCTCAGGGAACCTGTGGCTGATGTTGGGCCCCAAATAATATGTATTTTAAAACATATTTAAACATGCAAAATCAAAATAATAAACAGTGTGGGTTTAATATCCATGTATGTAGCACAGAAATCACCTGTTAGCACCAGAACGAGCTGCTTCAAATGTCCAGCTGTGTCTTCCCACCCTTGATCAGCTACTTTTATGTCAATCATATATAGCAGTTTTCTATGACAGAATTGCCCAGTTGATGTCTGAGGGTAGGTAGTACTATTATATTAGTTATACTTGGGTTTCAATAAGTCAATAGATGGTGTTTCATATAAAAAGTTTCAACAAAATTGGAAAAATATATCTTACATAAAATTACCGTAGTATGGACTAACACCTAGCTACAGACCATGAGCAGGAAATGATCATTAATTGAATGACTACTAGGTAAGGAATTCTTTAAAATGATGTTCTACAGAAACAAAAGAGAATAAAAGATTTTGTTAAAACCTTGAGACATAAATATCAACTATTTATGCAGACATAATTCCCATTGATTTAAATGAGTTCTCCATGAGTCATCATTTTTTGAGGCCAACAATAACTTAGTTTTAGTTAAATGTATTATTGTTACAAAAATGTGAAGGATAACATATACACACTAGGACAGACTAATACTGAAGGGTGACCTTCAGAGACTAAGGCTGTGATGCATTCAATGAGATTAAATAAAAATTAGTTCAAAGTAACACATTTGGAGGAAACGAGAAACCAGCTTAGACACCAGCTGGACAGACAAGCAAATTCACAATTTATCTGGGTAATTTCTGATGAAACAAATAGACATTTGAATCTTTTATTCCTTCCAAGTCCAACTTTTAAATCACAGGCTGGGGGTACCAAACCATGAGTCCAGCCTGTGCATGACTTGACTATCATAATTTCTACCATCAGATTTTCATGTGACGGGTAGGAGGAAAAGCCACTGGTGTCCCTCAGCATTACATATTTGCTCTTTGCCATCTCTGAAATCACAAGTTGTAGCATGAAGGGATAGATCCTCCCTTCCTTCAACGAGTCCACTTATTCTTTGCATACCTACAGATTTCACTTTCTGGGACTGTAAATCTGGCAACTTTCAAGAACAAATCAAAAGGTGGGCACTATCACTGGAAGTGTTCAAATGCAGGTTAATAAGAAAAAAATGAAATAATACAGGAAAACATTCTGCACAAGACTGGGACTCAAACGGAATAACCACCTGTATCTCTTCAACTATATTCTAAGAGTAAAAGATTACAGAAAAATATATATCTACTAAAAACTGCAGTTTAGTAACAACTGCACAGTCTACACACTATGGGACAGATCTTCAGCTATGCTGGAGCTCTTGTTCTAAGTTGTGCTCAACTATTTATGGTCTCAAGGCACTGTTCTGAGAGCAAAGGACAGATGCAGTGTAGCAATGTTAAGGCCACAGCTCCTTCCCTCTGGCAATGTCCCACACTGGGTGCCAGGTGTATGGCAGCTCTGAGTTACCCAAGTGCCTATTTTAGGAGAGAGAAGGTGAGATGGAGGGGGAAAGGGGGAGAGAATGTCCAGAGCACTGGGCATGGTGCAAAATTTGAAGCCTGAACCAAAGGTTGTAAATCAAAGCCAGGCCATGTATTAAAGCAAATGCTTACAAGTTCACTGTCTAGTATATGAACTTGTCAAAGTTGTTGCTAGTGTACTAGGCACTAAATATTTACGTAAATATATTCCAGCAAGTAGAAATACATCCCAATCTAGAACAAGATAAGATGATTTGACAAAATAATGAATAGGAATGTTTTCCCCAAGATATCAGGCACAAAGGGAGGTAACAAACAGATGTCATGAAATACGTAAGGTAGTGTATAAGATGTGTATTCCAGTTGTTTGCCTCAGCCTATAGAGGTCAGGGTACCCCGCCTGAACCCTTTGTGTGGCCTAGGGGAACAGCAAAAACTACCAGTGCTGACTGAGCCACTCCTTGCACGGGGCACTCATGTGTTAGCATACCTGTAACCATGGAGCCAGGGTGCTAGGACTGTGCCTCGAGGGCAATAACCCTGGCCAAGTGCCTTTGTCACCAAACCGTGCCAGTGGTCTTTCTTTATGAGTAGCATCGAGGCCTGCTGAATTACCATGCTGCACTATCTACTAATACCACTGGCGCTCCAAGAGCAGAAGCACTGAGCAGCCTAAACAGCGTTACCGAGGCAATGGCCTTCCAGCCTCCAGCACTTCACCACACTGGGTGGTACTATCAAGGTCTGCTAAGCCAGCTATCTGTGCAGAGCTGAACAGAACACTGAAAGAACACACACACACAAACCAACTGACAGCACCTCTTATGCAAGGGGAATCCCCAAGTAGCTGTATAAGCTTGATTTCCAGTTGCTTTGCACTGGCAGAGCGGGGCAAATGAGCCAGATGGTAGTGGATCTGGCTTAGTAACTGCAAATACCTAAATTGCTGTTAACTTGTTTGCTTTTGCTCAGATCTTTTTGGCTATACGAGGTGCATTATGTGTTGTAGCATGTTTCTTATATTTCTGAGAGTCTCCAAAGAAGTGAGCTGTAGCCCACGAAAGCTTATGCTGAAATAAATTTGTTAGTCTCTAAGGTGCCACAAGTACTCCTGTTCTTTTTTTCTGGAATACAAGTGATTTCTGATCCAGTACTGTAGTTGCAGGGCCTGTAAGTAAAGAAAATTATTTTTTCCACTAAAAATTTTGTTTCCAGTTATTGAACTGCAATCCTTTCAGACTGTAATGTTATCTTTCTGTGTTTTATGCCCCAACCCATTTTCAGTGGCAGTGGTTTTTATGGGAATAAGCATCAACAGAGCAAAATCTGATGTTGAATACACAAGCGTGGCTCACATTGAAATCAATGAGAGCCACATAGAGAAATTGGGAATAGATTAATGGAGCCTATTTCTAAATCCATTAATTCAGGTATTTTGGTGAGAGAGATGCAGAATGACAGTTTTTAATTGTGAAAGTGTATGACATATCTCCATCTTTACAGTTCCTCTTTTTATTTTATAGAGGTGTAAAATATCATTGTGCAAGATATGCTCATATAATAAAGTTAAAATGCATTGGGTTTCAGGAATTTCAAATTATGAATAATTTGAGAAGTGCTGGCATGAGGAAATATAGAAACCATCTTTCCACAGGAACAAGTTGGGGCCAGATCCTCAGCTGGTGTAAATTCGTTCAGCTTTGTTGACCCCAATGGAACTAAATCAAGTTACATCAGGTAAGGATCTAGCCCCAGTACCTTTAATTTTCCCCTTGCCTTACAGGAACCCAGTGGTATCTGATGGTATTCACCCATATAGGGCATGAAGTTCCCAGGAGGAATGGTGGAACATTTGACATATCCACACATATTTTATTAATAAACGCACATAATGAACAACACCTCCCCTTGATATCATTGTGCCTAATGAATGTTAATATACGTATATTCAATGCAACACAGAATAGATTCCTAAAACTGAGATTGTTGCATGTAGTAGCAGGGCTGGCTCTGACTTTTTTGCCGTACCAAGCAAAAAATTTTTTTTAAAAGGGCGCAGGGCGGCCGGACCCAGAGACAAAGCAAAAAAAAACCCCAAACCCTGGGTGTAGGGCGGCCGGACCCGGAGGCAAAGCAAAAAAAAACCCCAAACCCTGGGTGCAGGGCGGCCGGACCCGTAGGCAAAGCAAAAAAAAACCCCAAACCCTGGGTGCAGGACGGCTGGACCCAGAAGGAAAGCAAAAAAAAAAGGGCAGCATGGATTGGATGGAATGCCAGCCCCTAGAATCTGCCGCCCCAAGCACAAGCTTCCTTGGCTGGTGCCTGGAGCCAGTCCTGTGTAATAGTGTGACCACCACCAGAGATAAATGCCTACCTTTAAAACTGTCTGCAATACAGCAGAATGTTTTTATACTGTATAATACAGGATAACATATACTGCAAAGAGGTAAGGTAACTCAATATAAGCAATCAAAAGAAATGTGAAGCTGGATTTGCATCAGTCCAAGTTTCTACTTGCTTGTCATTTGCAGCGATGGCTCCAGGCACCAGCACAGCAAGCGCGTGCCTGGGGCGGCAAGCCGCAGGGGGCGGCCTGCCAGTCCCTGCGAGGGCAGCAGTCAGGCAGCCTTCGGTGGCTTGCCTGCGGGAAGTCCGCCGGTACCGCGGATGCAGCGGCAATTTGGTGGCGGGTATGCCGAAGCCACGGGACCGGCGGTCCTCCCGCAGGCAAGCCACTGAATCCACAGGACTGGGGGCAGCCTGCCTGCCGTGCTTGGAGCGGCAAAAAAGCTAGAGCCACTCCTGGTCATTTGCAATGTACAGTACATGTTTTATGCATGTCTGCTGTGTACTGCATGTTTGACAGCATGCTATGGTAAATGCTGCAAAAGTAATAGATGTGTAAATCTTATATTCACAGTTTAAAGTGAGATATTTCCTAACTAGAGAACTTAAATTAGTTTAGGTCGGTTTATTCCTTTCACTGAAAGAAAGCAAGAAAGAAAAGAAGTTAAAATGCTAAGAGGATCAACTGGATCAACGTCCCTGAGCAAAATGTGGGAAAAATAAATCAAAATGAGGACAGAGATAAGCATCATGTTTTTTCTTTCAAGGATAAACAGAGTGCAAAACTTTGAACATCCCTTCTGGTGTTTCAGCTTTTCACATCTAATTCTTTAAACCTCAATTATATTAGCTTTGCCAATCAGTTTTACAAAGATTTTGTCACCTGCCATTGTAAACTCTAGTATTTCTCATTTTACCAATGTGACAACTGCCTCTAACACTTATAAATATTGAAGATCATTTTCTGCATAATTACCTTGTGAAGTCTGTCATCTCCATCATAATCACACACATCCTCTTAGCCAAAACAATGATGTCATTGCTGGTATCATCCCATATTTCAATCTCTGCATCAAGCTTACTTTTGACTTTCTTGAAGTCAGCCACTTGCTCAGCTATCTTTTCTTTTTCAGCCTCTGGCAGTTGAGTCATCTTAGCCTGAAACATAAGATAATTTGATTTGCAAAACATCTGTCTGTGTCTAAGAGTAATTTCTTTTTGGCAAAATCACTGGACATTAAATATATATTTTAAATATACATGGGCTTGAACCAACACCTCCAATCTGAGCACCTTTCAATTTCATAAGTGGGCCTTATCTCTAGAACTCTCTGAAATGAAATTTGGAAATGTAATACTCTTGAATTTTGAGTAGATCTAGATCAAATTCATGCTTTGAAGTTCAAGTCCATCTCCAATACTCACCTTCTAACCAAAAATTACCCCTCTTATTTTTTAATGGTATTTATCAATTGTCTTTGGAACTTTTCTGTGGGGATTCTAACAATGGGAAAAGTCAACCTTCATTCTATGGTCAGTTCTCATCTCCCTTAAGAAAGTCATGATGATAAGCATATCAGAATCTCCAATCAGCTCAAAGAATAAGACTCTGAGGGCAAGCTACATCTAAAAGGACTAAAATATTAATTATTGTACCCTCTGAGAATAATAGTAAAAAAAAAAACACACCACATATGCAGAACTCTGAAGATGCTGATATCTTCTTGACTATGAAGGTGATCTGGGTGAATGCAGAAACAAATTGCTAATCATTCTTGTAAATAAAGCCCACTATTCTGCTTTGCCATAATTTGTGGCCCTTTTTACTCATTTTTTTCTGCAAACTTTTATGCAAATGATTTTTTCTTCACCAGAATATTCAAACATAAAAGCATCCTGAACACTAATATATAAGGCCCTACCAAATTCACAGCCATGAAAAATGTGTCATGGACTGTGAAATCTGGTCTCCTCTGCATAAAATCTGGTCTTTTCTGTGCTTTTACCCTATACTATACTGATTTCATTGGGGGGGGAAAGGAGACCAGCATTTCTCAACTTGGTTCTTCCCACCAGAATTTCTCCTCACTGTGAGAGAATCATAGAATATCAGGGTTGGAAGGGAACTCAGGAGGTCAGTTAGTTCAACCCCCTGCTCAAAGGGGGACCAATCCCCTGACAGATTTTTGCCCCAGATCCCTAAATGGCCCCCGCAAGGATTAAACTCACAACCCTAGGTTTAGCAGGCCAATGCTCAAATCACTGACCTATTCCTCCCCCTGAGAGAGAATATGTGCATATGCTACTGTATGTATGTACTGTGCCCTGAATTCAAGCAATGACAAGATAGGTCAGGAATACTCATCTGACCAAATTAACTCTCTTTGCTCTTGTAGGCTTTGTTTCAGTTATTAGTTTTTGAAAGATGTGGGGACATCCTTTTATACAAAGCAAGGCCCAGCAACTCAAATCTAGAGCCCTGCAAGTAGCAAGAAAAACATTGTCATCCTCATCATACATTGCTACATAAACTGATCAGAAGCCACAAACCATATTACAGGATTCTCTCATAAACTTAGAGCAGCGGCAGAAAAGTATCATCATCACAGAGAGTGGAAGTCATAGTTGCCAGTTGCTCCAGGAGCTCTTTTCTGCTTAGCTTCAGTCCCCGTATGGTCTAGTAACTTAGGCAAGTATGTTGGTCTTCTCCACAGCAAAGTACAGAGGCTCAAGGGAATACAAAGTAATTTTCCACTTGCAGCAAAAGAAATGAAGGATGAAGACATGAATCTGAAAATGGAGATTCTCCCACCCACCCCTTTGTCCATTATATATGCATACAAAGATGCAGATAAAAATAATTGTAATATAATCAAGCCCAACAACAACAAAAACCAGTGGGTAAAGAGAAATAATTTTGACATGCTGCCTGGCCCACTTGTCGACTATTGTGACCAATATCATACTCTCTCTCATCCATTCTCTTTGTGGTCCTAACATTGGATGAATCCACTTGGAGTTTAGAGACAATGAGGACAAGCCCAAAGTACTCCAGACTGTCCCAAAAGGAACACTCACGCTCCACAATGTGATCTGCCACATCCTTTTCCAAGAGAATGTTTGTAGCAGGTTTGGATCAGGCACCTGCCAAATGCACACAGCCACCAAGCCGATAAGCTTGTGCTCCCATTTGTTAATATCTTTATCTGCCTCAGGAGGTAAGAGGCAATGCCATCATTAAATCCTGGGTGCATAAACCAAAGAAAGCCAAAAGTATAATGTTCTTGAGTATGTATTCATCTGAGGCAACACACAGGACTTTTGAGGGCAGTTCTAGACCTCTTTTATCATTTTCCTGATCATACCACGCAGAGAGTTCATATTTTTCTCCAGTAGAAAGATCAGTGGAATGAACTGGCTAATATTAGAGTCATCTCTGCTGATGAACCTCAGGGCAACTGTCGAAGGCCCTCAGAATGTCACAAAATTCTTAGATGTAATAATGTTATACTAGAGATGGGGAATATACCATGGTTGCCCATGTTACCTCTGTAGCTAGAGAGCTTAGGCACTGAGACAATCAAATAAAAAAATACAAAAAGAGAGCTGACTGCACCTATTTGCAAATAGGATTGTGCAAGTACATACAAATGCAATTACGGAGTGTGAATGTGACAAGAGAAAAACTGAATAAAAAGCCACTAATGAATATGACTTATATGTATTTCTTCTAAAATCATGAAGGAGTCCAGTCTTTTTAAATAAGGGATACATACACACCGCAAAATGTAATGCTCTTTCTTGCTGAAAAGAGTAAAAGAAAAGGTTTAAATGTTCTAAACTTCTCCACCCTGGCTTGCCACCTGCCATTTCTCTCTCTCTCTAAAATGCTCTCCCACCTTCATCTTAAGAACTGCGATCCGATACACCTCTACCCCAATATAATGCTGTCCTTGGGAGCCAAAAAACTTTACCACATTCTAGGTGAAACCGCGTTATATCTAACTTGCTTTGATCCACCAGAGCGCACAGCCCTACCCCCCTGGAGCGCTGCTTTACCGCATTATATCCGAATTCATGTTATATTAGGTGGCGTTATATCAGGGTAGAGGTGTAATTCGTTTAGGCTCTTATCCTATTTAGAAAAATTGATTCATCCAATCAGGATTTTTAAAAAACCAGACACTAGCATGTGACTTAAGTGACCAAACAAATGCCTTGAGCAGCAAATCACAAATATCGCACACTCAAATGAACAATCTTGAGGCTCTGGCTGGGCACAGGAATAACCATCATATACTTGACTGCAGGACAGGGGCCAGAGTGAGCAGTTCACAAACAATCCATTTAGGAGTGCCAGTTTTTGTTGGACGTATTCCTGGAGGTTTCATCACATGACATAATTTTGGAATAAAGATTAATCTTTAATTCCTGGAGACTCCTGGACAAATCTGGAGTGTTGGCAACCCTAAATCCATTGACTAGAAGTGTTCCACACAAAGATTTAACTAGCTACAAATTGGGAATAAATATGTACAAATCACCGTTTGCTGACAATTTGCAAACAGAAAAGGGGGCTAAATGTTGTGAGGGAACCCAGGTAGCAGTTTTAGCCCAGTAGGGTTTTTCTTGTAGGATGGGGAAGGTGTTGGGGTATGTTTTTATATCTGGGCCATTGAGTCTAATCACAAGGGATCTATGTTGATTCCACATGATCCTATATTTAACTTTTACATTATGGAAAATTCTGAGCAGTTTATATATTTAAACCTTTAAATCTTTAAAGGTTTCCTTTGTTCCTGAAGGGATATTAATGTATGTCCTGCCGCCATCACCACACCCAGAAATATATCATAAACTCCTTTTAGAGAATGCTCTGGAAAAGGTATTCTTAGATTGCTTGAATTGCCCAACATAACTGCTATTGACGCATCCTGTGAGAGAGACTGCCACTCCTATAATTGTTTCATTAAAATAGATCTTCATTTGATTGCATGAATGTATTTTTAATATCTCCTGGTAACGTAGAATGTTGACAGGTAGAAGCTTTTAAGGGCTACTCCCCTTTATGAGCAAGATTGTCAGTTAGCAATCTGCCCCAAGTAAAATGCACCATGTAATTGAATGGCCCAGGAGCACAGCAGGGAACTGACTGTAACTCAGAGTCACAATGTGACCACTGGTTCCACCTTGCTTCACAGAAAAAGTGACCTACCATGAGTCTGTATCAGAAGTAGATGACCTCCCCTGCCCTGCTGACTCAGCTATGCTCACTGGAGCATTAGGAAGTGCTAAAGCCAAGGATCCACCCTCTTCCCATCTCCGGAAGGAGGGGGAAGTAGTGGCATAGTGCTATTCCCCCCACTCTTCCCCTGAATTTCAAGCCAGTGGAAACATTCCAAATGTGTCCACTGTCACCTGAAAATTAACATCTATGGAATTTGTTAAAAATATGTAAGGTGAAAAGTTACCTTACTTATGGGGGACTCACAAAAATACTGAAAATGTGCTCCCCACTCATATTATTCAAAATACATTTTAATTTAAAAGTCATTAATCTGATAAATGATGAATATTTGCTGCAAGATCTGCAGTCTGTAGTACCAGAAAAATCCATAAACTGCTATGGATTGCAGCACCAAGTGATTTTTTTTCCTTATCTGGAAATACTGCATTTCATTTCCATCAGAAAATTTAAGACAACTCACATCAACTAAATATGAATAATTTTAACTACTGCTGTCAGATTGAAGGAAACACAAATGCAGACGTGGTTCAGTTACCAGTAAACTGAAAAGAAATCTACAGCTATTTAAAATTGTGCAGATTAGTTTAGCTGGAACAGAAAGCAGGCTTTCTCCAATCTTGAATTCTGGTTATTCTATCCAACTTCAGCCAAATAAATTGAATTCAGTACGAAATAGTTTCCATGGACGGAGACATTTAGAGAATTCCTCGGTTCTAAAGCTAATGACTCAGATGCTTGCATCCCTAACTGGCAATAGATACGGAAGGCAGTTACTATCCATCATTCTCACTAGCACAGAGCCTTGCTGCTCACAAATCATATAAGGTAGCCAGGCATTGGAGTTCTTGACCACTCAGGGATTTTCCCTGATGTCTATTCCATAGAATTGGAAACGCCTTAACTACAAGTCAAAACAAAAATTTCTGTACTGTCAATTAAGCCATTATTTTAAACGATACATTGACTCAAAGTGTCATGGAAATCATTTTTAAATACCATATTCAGATCAGAAATTAGATTATCTCCAAAAGATAATGGTGGTACTCTCACCATGCTCTCACTTATAACCCTTTGCTTTCTTAAATATTTTTAAGCCAAAAAGCCAGGTCTACATTATAGCCACAATAGGAAAATACTCCAGTCATGGGATACAGTATGCATGTTTATCAGGTATAAAAACCATTTTATACCTGATAAGAGAAAGATAGTTGTATGAGTTATCCTTCCATTCAGGATTAAAATAACTCAAACACTAATTTTAAAGAAAACAATATGACTTCTGCAGGCTGGCTGGCCTGGATGTGAATGATATTTGTACGGAATCAGCTGAAAACAGTGAAGGACCAAATAGTCCCATGCATACTGAAAACATCATTACCAAAACGGTGTGTTGGAGTCTTGCAGGCCAAACCCATTGCAAAATAATTTATTTTACATTATTTCTGGGTAAGGTTTTTGCATAGGACTCAGAGACACAGAATTCTTGAAAAAATTACCCTGAAATTCTCTTATCACAGCCAGTCAAAAACTCAAATCAATGATCTGGATACTCTGGTGCATGCAGGCCATTTTACATTGCTCCACTGGCACAAAGCACTTCTAAGTACGAATTCAGCTATTAAAAGGGTAGATGAGACACACCATAGGTGCTCCAGTGCTCCCTCCCGTGCCTGTGACAAGTGCAGAGGGGCATGTCCAGCCTGGTCCTGTTCTGATCCCTGACTGCCATAAAGGTTTCTCAGAACCATTGGAAGTCAGCAAAACTGGAGAAGCCTTTAGGTGACTGGACTAATGCCAGGATGGCCCAAGGCTTATGGATACAAAAAGCAGGCTTGAAGCCAATTTTGCATCACCTTCCTAAGCTGTACCAAGCATTCCTTCAGCTGCAGCCCAGGATCTAACTCAATATCATCGTCGGATGAAAAAACAAGTGGTTCTTAGACTGATATTATAAAAATAATTAAAAGAAAAGAATGTTGTCCTGGAGGTGTTACTGGAAAGCAAGCAGCAGGACAGACACTCTACACAGATACTCTGAGGTCCAAGAATCCTTGCAGAACTTTGGCCTCCATGGATCCCTTTCATCCCACTACTAACCTTCCCTTCTCTCAAAGTGAATGATGCGGCTTAGCTATTGCATAGTCACTCACATTAAAGTAATGGATCTATCTTATAATATAGTGACAGTTATTACAAAACTGTGGTTACACTGCAATTACAATATAATTACACTGTGGTTATTCTTGTTTATAACAAATTACCACTAATTCATATAACTGGAAGGTTAAGAAGGTGACTGAATTACTTATATTATCCTTTTGGTTTTATAAGTAATTCATGTATTTTTGGAATCCACATACATTAAGTAGGTTTTATTTACACTGCAATTACTCTGTCACACAGTTAATTTCCTAGTTATATAAATTACTAGCAATTATAGGTTTCACAAAGCATAACCACGGTGTAATTAAAGGCACCACATTAGATAGTGTAACTGACAATTTTGTGTAGTATTTTCCATGTTTGTTTTAAAATGTAAAAAAGCATGAAACTGACCAAATATACAAGCAGATCAAATTGTGATAGGATCTTTTTAGCTGAGGAACTTGCTGTTTGCTTGTGCCTGGGGAGCTCTTCTAGCTTAAAATAATGCCAGAAATTAAATGGAAAGAAAGGAGAGCAAGGGTAAAGAGGAAAAAGGACTCAAAAGCAGGAGAGTACTGTCCATTTGACATAGCAAATATGTTACTGTCATATCTCTTATCTTCTATCGGCTGATGGAGAAGTCTAACTAACACTCCCAGCCCACAGTTTTAATATGTCTAGGAACAGAGAGCCGTGTTTGGCAACCATAAAAAAGAGGAGATTTTAATAGAACCGTGATATATGATGTTTTGCTTGTGTATTCACAGTAACATTTTCCAGGTGGAATATGACAAGTCATCCATTGGAACAAAGTGGCCAAGGAAAATCATAAAATGCTGACCTTGATTTATCTTTAAGTTCTCTAATACTGCACTGAAAACATGTAGACACAAAACACAAAATTACATCCACAGCTTTTTAAGTGTGCTATGATTTTGCATCGAGATAGATAATGTAAAGGTAAATGTGAAATAAAGATTTAAATAGAAAGTCTGCTGTGATGTAAGTGTAGATTTATTTTGTCCAACAAGTGAAAAGAAGTTTTTATTACTTCCATAACAAGCACAAATAGTTGCAAACTTCTTCACTACAGTAGAAAGATAACGTGTTAGAAAGTTGAGGGAGGTGATGGGGAACCATCTTGTTCACATTTTTGTTCTTTTACAAAAGAAAGCTTTTTTAAAAAATTGAATTCAGTTAAATATATTGGTTAGCCTGTATATTTGTGATATTTGGGTAACTTCAAAGCCTAAGCTGATTGGCGTCGCAAGCCTGGGAGGCGGGAGAAGTGAAACAGCCACAGCGTGCTTGGGGAGGAGGTGGGGCAGGGGTGAGCTGGGGCTGGGAGTTCCCCTGCGTGCCACCCGCCCCCTTACTTGCTGCAGGTGGCCCTCCCCGCGCTCCTCTGTTCCACCTCCCTCCGCCTAAATGCCGGCGGCGACTGGGGCAGCCGAAGATCCAGCCGCCGTGGTCACTGCCGAAGAAAATGGCGCCCCGCAAATCCCAGGTCGCCTAAATGGTTGCACTGGCCCTGAACACAGACGTGTTTTATATGCAAGACTCTAGTGAATATTTTTTGAGGATAGTACACAGTGTGGCAAGGGACTGCTATTATAACAGATGACAAAAGTTCTGTCCACTATCTCTCAATTAAAAGTCTTATTTTTTCTAGTATGTGTACAGCCATAAGGTTTTTTGACAGAGATACTACATAGAAATCTGAAAATTCAAGAATTCATAGAAAAAAAATGCACAGAGTGTATCTCCATCAGTGTAACTAGAGTCAAGAGTGGCAGGATGGTTATTGACTAGGCACTAAGGGGACCCAGAACATGGGGAGTTAGGCTGGAAGCAACATGGACAGAGCAGCACACAGCTTTTAATAAAGTTCCCCTTGTTCAACCTAACATGCAGTTAGCTTCACTCTTTGCTAATGAAATATGGTGGCAGAATCTGAGCTTTGAGTTCTTTTAAATTCAGGAGCTGACGGCATGAGCAATGCAACTTGTTCTGTAGCCTCCCCGGGGGACTTTGCAGGCACAATCCCAGCCCAGCAATGGACCTGGTGGAAGGAGGAGTTCGAGCTGTACACAGCTTGGCTACACAGGAGAACAGCAGCAGCTGGAAAGTAAAACTGTTATTTTACTTTACTCAAAACATGGCACCACTATGTAGCTCACCGCTGCCTCAAGCCTCACAGCAGTCCTAGGAGACCTGGGAACCTATTGCATCCCAAAGTGGAATGAAACTATGGAATGAAACAAATTTTTCATTACAGACCAATCCAAAGGGGAGGAGTCAGACTCCTAAGGCATACTGACTGCTACATGTAATTTTGGGGACTTGACAGACTCCTTAATTTGGGACAGGATAGTCTGCAGCAGTTAGGCTCATCACCTACAGGAGCAGCTGTTCCAGGAAGGTGATCTTGCATTAGACAGATGCTTAGACATGTGGCGTGCAGCAGAAGCCTCAAGAGAAAGGATAAAAGTCACAGGAGGCACAACACCCCCAGGTGGTCAGGTGTCCATATCCATAGTGAGATGCATTTAATGTAGGAGCTAGCAAGAGCAGGAAAAAAGAAGTGCCCCACACTAGGACAGTATTACAAGGAACGTGGCAAGTTGAACCATTTTAGCAGGGTGTACAAGAATAGAGGAAGTTACCAGAAAGATTCAGTCTGACTTATGCTGTGATGTATTCATTTCTTGTGTATTTTTAGTCACATCATAATGAAGAACTTTTCCCTTTGTAAGCATATTCAGTTTTTCTGCTTCCTGCAATATCATCTTAAATATCTCTTTGGGGGGGTCTTTTTACATTGATGGAATCTCTCTCAACATGTAATAATTTAATTTCCTTTAAAACTCTGTGTCAAAAGTGCTTTGCATGTTGGAACAAAACTGAATATTTTGACAATCCCAGAAGATGGGTGTGAAGATACTCCAGAGATTGGTACATTCTGAATTCATTTTGCTGGTAATTACTGGAGCGTAAAAAAGTATTTGAATATTAGAGTATTAAAAAAAATGGTGGGGGAAGGATTCAACACCAAATAATAATAATAAAATAATAAACAATAATGGAATTGAACAGCTTTCACTGAGTTTGGGAATTGTTATTTTTTCCCTTTTTTTAACAAACATATTTGCTCTGAATAAAATTGTTTAGTAATTTTGGGGTTTCTTTCCCCTTTCTCTAACTCCACACGCTCCCCCCCTCCCGTTTCCAGTTGGACAAAATAAATAAATGAGGGAAAGTATTTTTTCCCTCTCTCTTTTAAGCTTTTTCCACTTTTTCCATTGTGGGCGTAGAGGGAATACAAATGGAGAGAAAGTAGGAGTTTCCCCATTTTTTAATTTCATTTTGAAATTTAATAGAAAATGAAAAAGCCAAAAATGTCATCATTGACAAAATACTGTTTCTTAATAAAATAACTTAAATTGAAAAAAAAAAAGACCAACCCTAATGAGTATTCCACTGAAATTTGGTTTAAATGATGAGGGGAGGGGAAAGAAAAGCAATAGCAGAAAGTTTAAAATAAGTAAGCATCACAGTATTTTAACTTGAACCTCCTTCATGTCCCCGTGTGTTCATTACACCAACATAGACCCAATTACTGATTCCATTCTTGCATCATCTTACATATTACTTTTTAATTAAGCACACTCTATTTAGTCTCCCTTATACTGCCCTGCCAACATGATTCAACCCTGTCCTGGAGGAGACTTACTTCAGGAGTGAGATGTTAGTTCAGCTTCCATGCCATCATTGCCCATTCTTTCAACTGCTGAGCTCGCCAAGATGGATTCCAGTAAGTGACAACTTTTGTACTGTTTATGATGTAGGCAGGTATCCAGCCGCAAAGAATCAGATTGAGGTCACCAAACTCATTTTGCACAGGAAACTGAACAGCTGCCACATAATAGCACCCCTTAAAAACGCCAAGCCTGGGCTAGATTTTAATCCTGAAGACAAAAGGCTACATATCACATTGCTAATGCCCTGAGCCATCTAATAACGCCAGTACCTTCCTTTCCTGAAATTATGAGAACATATGAATTATGCAGGGAAATGTGGTTCTGTTGATGAATCATTGTTCTTGACAGGGATTATTGTGCTCTGTATTAAACATTAAAGCCACTATTAGCAGAAGCACTTAAAATTACAGAAGAAAGTTATTGGCAATCAGCCCTGAATTCTTGTCATTAGGTTTTCAAGATTCTGTGTTGCTTCTGGCAAAATTAAACTTATGACAGGTTCTTTTTTTTTAAATGACTTTTTACTTATGAAGATACCAAAATCTTCCTATTAACAGAGTTAGGCCAAAAGGATTTTTTAGCTTGTAATAGGGAGGAAATGTGGTAACAATTTCTAGGTATAATTTAGATTGAAAAGGGCAGCTGTTATATTTTACTTGTCAACTGTATTTATTGAGTAATAACTTTGTAGGAGATAATCTTTCACACAGTACTTACATTTCTCACATTGCTTTAAGAATCAATTGATAATTAATTATCAGATAACTGAACCTGGGGGAATTAAGTCATTTTGGTCCTGCAATGTTTCAAAAAAACAAGCAAAACCATACTATTTAGATGGAGGGCACCGTGTAATGATTTGCCAAGGGCTTCATAATATTGCATGCTGCTGTCCTGATAAAGGATTTGGTCAAACTGATATTAGCCTTGGTCAGTTAAAAAGCAGAGATTGTTGAGGCTGAAGACCCTGGTGATGGGAACTGAAGTCACTCCCTAGTGCCTTGGCACCAAACAGAAACTGAAGAGGCCTTTAGATCCAGACAGAAAGTGTGGCTTGGGGGTTTGCCTGGATGGAACTCTAACTCAAGTGCTATGCACATTTGTGTTAAGGGGATGAGTTTTCCCTTGCTTCACTCAAGAAAAGAAAAGAAAAGAAAAGTTCAATATCCTAAAATTTTACTAAAAGGAAAAATCAATATTTCAAGGGGAGTGAAATCACATTGAACAAACTGGCCAAAAATTTCACATGTATTTTCCTGAAAAGCTTTTTCTCTAACTTTACCCAGTTCTCTCAATGAGACCTAGGCAAAATATTACCACTTATTAGGCACTGGTATTCTACTTAGAAAGAGAAAATACATCCAATAACACTGCAATTATTTTTTAAAAATTGTCAGTTTAACTTTCTTCACCACAGGCCTAGTAAATACTTTCCCAGATTAACAATAGTTTTATAATTTTTAAAGTTAGATTTTTAGTCAGTTATCCACTATCCCTGGATTAATTCAAACAACTCCTAGTAAATTTATCTGACAACTCTGATTAACTCTTTATGACTATATTGTGATACACTTACAGTTGGACTACTCGTGAATATGAGAGTAAATCTAATCCTGAATTATCATGTTAAAGAGCTTGACTTGACCGCATGCTGCCCCAAAAGTTTATTTTTTAAGTTATTTTATAAGTTATTCATTTACAATTAAAGCTGGTCAAAAACAATGTATTTAAAATTTGGTGGAAAATAAAATGCAATATTTTTTGTTTTCATTCAAAATGTTAACTGATTTGTTCTGTTTATAAAAAGGCTAAATATTTTTGATTATCAAAAACAAAAAATAAAAACATTGCAGGAAAATGTAAATTTTCTTGTGAAAATACATTTTTAAATTAAGGAAAAGTTTCACAACTATTTTTACTAGATCTATTTATTATTTCTGTTATAATAGTATTATATTAGTTGTCAAAGTACTTCCCGAGAAAGGAGTAAGTTATCCCATTACGCACACATTGCTGCAGCTAAGCTTCTAACCAAGTCCTTTTTGTGCTGCTGGGCTGTTTTTGTATTATACAGAAGTCATTTTTTGGATATAGCGCATCACAAACTTAAAGCACAAATAAAACCTGAATGTCAAGATACACGGTTAACCTAACCTTGGTTAGGCAAACTCAAAGAGTATTAAACTTTAGCAAGTTGAAGTCTACATAGGTATGTGTTTATGTGTAAGAAGTTGCCTGGCTGGTTTAAATCTTCACAGAATATGTACAACTTAATCAGGTCTGTCTTTGTCACTTCAATACATATATATTTCAGTTCTACATCCCATGCATATTTTCAGAAATCTATTAAGAGGGCAACAACATTTTGATGATTCACTGTCTGACTCAAAATTGCTTCACAGGAACAGCAATAGGAACAGGTTAGGGTTTGGGTTTTTTTTACCTTCTTCAAACTGCTTTTTAATTAAACTAGTCTGATACATACCCTGTCAGTTTTCCCTTCAGTTTGAACACTGGTACGACTGTGTGCATCATAGTCTTCTTCAAGGTCCGATATATCTTCCAATTCCTCTGGCGTCTAAGAGAAGAGCATGACAAAATTGATGTTATTCTGTTTTATAGTTAGCAACTGTAATATTAGATAACAACAAAAATATATTAAACCTGTCCTGTGTCCACTTAAAAGAACAACAAAAATCAATTTGCAGAGTTGTGCTATTAGTAAATGTTAAAAAAAAGTCTGAACAAATTTGGATTATATCATAATAGCCATTTTCTGGTAGTAGGTTCTATTTTGGAGAAGACATTTAGTAAATTTTCTGTGTTTACATGTATTCTAGTCTGGCATTATTGCTACTAGAGCATATATTACAGGGAACCCCTATGTGATCAGAGATGGATGAGATTTAGCCAGTGTTTTCATTAATAAAAAGAAAAAAATTCAATTTCTCTTCACTTCAAAGAAATATCTATCTATGCCATCCACCCATTGCTACATAAGCAAGAGAAGACTTGCCATACTGGATCAGACCAGTGGCCCATCTAGCCCAGTATCCTGTCAGTAACAGTGTCCACATGAGGTATTTAAGAGGAAAGTAGACTACTGTGAAATAATTTCCCCAAAGAGGAAATTTCTTCCTAACCCCCATCAATTAGTGGTTGGCTTATGCCCAGAAACATCAGGGCTTGTATCATTTACTTTTCTTTTTAAAAAAGTTATTATCCTATCCTATCTAATGTAACTCTGGATGTTCTCATTATCTAACTAAATGTCCAACCTCTTTTTGAATCCTACTGAACTTTTAGCCTCAGAGATACCAAGTGCCATGGGTTAATTATGCACTGTCAGAAAGAGCATTTCTTTTTATCAGTTTTGAATTTGTCTTTCAGTTTTATTGAATGCCTCATGTAATGCAGGCCACATGCAGAAATCCTGAATTATACCCCAAATAATCCAGCAAATAAGACAATATGGATGTGGCTGCAGAAAAGTTGTAAAAAAAACAAAACAAACCAGAAGTTTTGCAGTTTTACAGTACCAGTCCAAAGAAACTGTGTAAGCAAATAAAAAGATGAAATTCTTGAGATCATGAAGTGTACAAGATTAGACACTGGCTGTTAAAATGAGCTGGAGAGCTCTGTAATTATAGAAAAGAGATTTCTATTGGTGCACTCCAATTTACACGGGGAAAAAAAAGAGAGACTCTGGGGCAATGCACAGTTACTGACAGATCCATTATGAAGAGATTAATACTACTGTAGGAGTACTTGCCTGAACTAACTCTATAGTTTCAGTCAGAAAGAAATATTGGCATTTTTTGTATGTATAGGTCCTAAGATTTGAGCACTGCCCTAAAATTTAATCTTTGTCAGATGCCCACAATGAACTACCCAGGGGAATACATTTCACCCACTGTGTAAAATAATATTTCTAGGAGATAAGTTACCTGAATCCAGTGTATAGTTTGACACCAGTAAATTGCAAGCTCTGGAAAATGTGCCCAGATTTAATAAGAAAACAATATTCACAGCCTCTGCTATATAAGATCAACTGTTCAGGCAAATATGATTGTAAAGCCTACAGCATTTAAGACTCTTTTCATTTATGAAATAAATAAATAAAATATGAGTGGTTACAGTGAGCCAGCAGGCTCAGAGGATTAGTAATGTGTTGTGAAGTCTTTTAGCTTTAGGTCACTGGTTAGAATTCCGTGTAAGTCGATAATAACTAAAAGTTGTTACCATCTAAACGCTGTTTGACAGCCCACAATGTGAACTAAGTCCGATTCTTAGTGGACATATCTCCGTTCAAGAAAAACCACCACCAGAATCAGAACTAATTGAGACCCCAGTAGGAAGTCTTGGTAGGGAGGCCAAGAATTGAAGGGCATAAAAAACAAACTACCATTTAGCTCCCCAAAATTACTTTGGCTGGATCACACATAAGAACATAAGAACATAAGAAAGGCCATACCGGGTCAGACCAAAGGTCCATCTAGCCCAGTATCTGTCTACCGACAGTGGCCAATGCCAGGTGCCCCTGAGGGAGTGAACCTAACAGGCAATGATCAAGTGATCTCTCTCCTGCCATCCATCTCCATCCTCTGACGAACAGAGGCTAGGGACACCATTCTTACCCATCCTGGCTAATAGCCATTTATGGACTTAGCCACCATGAATTTATCCAGTCCCCTTTTAAACATCGTTATAGTCCTAGCCTTCACAACCTCCTCAGGTAAGGAGTTCCACAAGTTGACTGTGCGCTGCGTGAAGAAGAACTTCCTTTTATTTGTTTTAAACCTGCTGCCTAATAATTTCATTTGGTGACCCCTAGTTCTTGTATTATGGGAATAAGTAAATAACTTTTCCTTATCCACTTTCTCAACATCACTCATGATTTTATATACCTCTATCATGTCCCCCCTTAGTCTTCTCTTTTCCAAACTGAAGAGTCCTAGCCTCTTTAATCTTTCCTCATATGGGACCCTCTCTAAACTCCTAATCATTTTAGTTGCTCTTTTCTGAACCTTTTCTAGTGCTAGAATATCTTTTTTGAGGTGAGGAGACCACATCTGTACACAGTATTCGAGATGTGGGCGTACCATGGATTTATATAATGGCAATAATATATTCTCAGTCTTATTCTCTATACCCTTTTTAATGATTCCTAACATCCTGTTTGCTTTTTTGACCGCCTCTGCACACTGCGTGGACATCTTCAGAGAACTATCCATGATAACTCCAAGATCTTTTTCCTGATTCGTTGTAGCTAAATTAGCCCCCATCATGTTGTATGTATAGTTGGGGTTATTTTTTCCAATGTGCATTACTTTACATTTATCCACATTAAATTTCATTTGCCATTTTGTTGCCCAATCACTTAGTTTTGTGAGATCTTTTTGAAGTTCTTCACAATCTGCTTTGGTCTTAACTATCTTGAGTAGTTTAGTATCATCTGCAAACTTTGCCACCTCACTGTTTACCCCTTTCTCCAGATCATTTATGAATAAATTGAATAGGATTGGTCCTAGGACTGACCCTTGGGGAACACCAATAGTTACCCCTCTCCATTCTGAGAATTTACCATTAATTCCTACCCTTTGTTCCCTGTCCATTAACCAGTTCTCAATCCATGAAAGGACCTTTCCTTTTATCCCATGACAGCTTAATTTACGTAAGAGCCTTTGGTGAGGGACCTTGTCAAAGGCTTTCTGGAAATCTAAGTACACTATGTCCACCGGATCCCCCTTGTCCACATGTTTGTTGACCCCTTCAAAGAACTCTAATAGATTAGTAAGACACGATTTCCCTTTACAGAAACCATGTTGACTATTGCTCAAGAGTTTATGTTTTTCTATGTGTCTGACAATTTTATTCTTTACTATTGTTTCAACTAATTTGCCCGGTACCGACGTTATAGATACAGATAGGCAGTCCTAGAGCTATTCGAATAACTGATTTTTTGTTTTTTGGAAGTTCTGAAAAATTGAAAAGAGTTCATTTTTGGTTGATTTGAAACAATATTTTTAATTTGTCTTTGGTGAGTCAAAATGTAGAAAAATAATGTTTTGGGATGAATGAAATGTTTCATTTTCATTTCAAGCTTTTACAAACTTTTAAAATAAAACTGAAGGAAATTTCAAAATGGCAAGTTTCAAATGGAAAAATTAAAATGTTTCATTTAAAAAATGTTGAAACAATGTTTTTTTTTCCAACCATAACAATGACAAACAGTTGACATGAATTCAGAAAATGTTATGGTGGATCCAAATCTGCATTTTCCACCAACAAAAATTTGTCCAAAATTTTTTACCCAGATCAAGTCAGTCCTGATCTAGTTTTAAGGCCCATAACAACCAAACAGGGCTAGAAATAATTCTCCCATTCAAAAGTTTTGACACTTTTGTTTCTTCTCATAGTAAAACACAAGATATTGGACCTTAAATTTACTACATTAAGTATAGAAAAATATTGTAAATAATTTTTAGATTTTTCTAAACATTAGTTATTTTTTTCTCCACCTCTGAGGACTGTACAATTGGACTCATGGTAGAAAGGCAGCATGGCTTTATAAGTGAAAAAAATAAAAATGTACCTATAAAAATGTTTGAAAGTCAAACATTTCCCAAATATTTTTTCTGTAAAATATATGGAATATACAGAATACTTGGTGGTGTGGTATAAAGGTTTTACTGGCATGAACTTGGAATGGTTTCATTACTCACAAGTGAGCTATTTAGGTCATCCCAAATGACATTCAGTAAAGCCTTTAAACCACACCAAACCATCATGTATTCTCTACATGCTACATATTTTACAGAAAGACTATTTCAGAAATATTTGAGAGAGTTTTTCAAAATTTTATTGGTGCTATTTTTCATTATTTCTCTAAAGGCAAACTAACTTAGTTTCATAAGCCTAAGTGTACAGGCCTTGGAGGGTAAAGGAGAGAGGGAAATGACATTTATTTAAGAAATAGCTAAATAAAATATACTCTGAAAAAGGTTTTCTATACATTATAATGTCACACTTCAGATCCATTCAGCACATTGGATGACACACGAGACTAAAAGACTGTAATCACTGGAAGAGGAAGGGAAGATTCCTAGCTTTCTAATGGTCACCGGTAGAATGGTAGAAGCTTTGTAACTGGATCCAGCCTCAAGTTCTCTTGTATGTCTGAGGAACACTGGATGACCCCACTAGCACTGGATTTTGTCCAGGCACCTCATATTTGCCCTGACATAAATATCAGCCTTCAGGCTGATCTAATTTATTCTGTCAACAGACCTCAGCAACCATTCCAACAGCAGGGATCAGCTGGGCATAAAGATTAACTGGTCCAAGCTCCCTTTTTCATAGCCAAAGGACACACTATAATAGGTCTGTGCCACTCAAAGCTTATTCAGCCCAAGGATTTTTAGTAATGGGTTTAGGACCAGCTTTAATTAACATGCACTCCAAGTCACCTGTGCCCCGTCAGACATTGTTGAGTAAGGAAATTCATAAACATGACTATTTCCAATTTAAGAATTCCTTCTGTTTTCTGTGAACAAAATGCTTGGAACAGTTTTATAGGATATGTATTTTCTTAGTTTACATCAATATTTTTCAATATAGAAATAATAAATTGCTATTACATTGAGCTAGTCAAACAGTTTTTCAGAAAATAATACATTTTTCAACCAATTGTAATACCATCTTTAACTTTTTGGAGTTTAGAAATTGAA
This sequence comes from Mauremys mutica, assembly GCF_020497125.1. Lineage (NCBI taxonomy): Eukaryota > Metazoa > Chordata > Testudines > Geoemydidae > Mauremys > Mauremys mutica. The sequence continues at coordinate 83,972,962 of NC_059078.1, forward strand.
GGTTTAGGTAAGTTATAATATATATAGAAATATATAGATATATATTTGTACAGCTCTCCTATAATATTTTACCCTCAGCAATCAAATTGAGAAACTGCTAAATTTTGACAGTTTATCTGTTAAAATTTTCCATCTATTTCATCAAAGATGAATCCAAAATACGTCCCTGTCTATTTAGGAGTATTATGACAGTGTTACTGCTGAAGTGCTGCACAAGTAATAAGAATGCATTTTCCCCTCCAGACTTGAGTAGAATGAGATTACCATTGCATTCTCACTGTTTTTCCTCATGAGACATTTCACCCATGCTGAGGGCTATAAATTATGATTATATTCATAGCCAAATCCAGTATCGATGGATTTTACACCTTGCTGACATTATGCTCGCTCTAAGGTGTAACAGTAAGTCAATCATACCTCATCCAGATGAATTGCAACCCTGAGCTAAACTTTGGATTTGATTTTATTAAATAAAAGGCCCCTTCTGATGACATATCCCCTATATTTGATTTACTAGTAGCATCTTAGGTACAATAATGAATAAAAATATGCTTGACTTTAATATTCAGATATTCGTACACCTTTAGTATTTCCAGATTATCTTTTTAAAAACTGATAAATGTGCTACTTTGTTTATTTGTTTTTTAATCCAAGAATATAGAACAAAGAGTTTGGCTGCTTTTTAACAATGTTATCCAGGAATTCATTTTAATACAAAATTTTTTCCAAACAATTGTCTTTTCAGTGTTTTCCAAACACATCTATTAAGCCATCAGAACTGTAATAAGGGGCCACAACCAAAAAACACCAACCAAAAGAAAAAAAAATAAATAAAAGACCAAAAAACCTCAAGAAAATTTAGAGCAAAGGCTAAATCTCAAGATAGGCATTGTCTTAAATTTGCCATAGTGCATAAACAAATAGGCACAATGGTGTGACTGAAGGAAGATATATCAGCCTAATATCTAGCTTTGTATTTAGCTAAGACCCTCAATTTTAAGCCTTTTTTTCTTTGTATGTGTGGTTTAATGTTTTCTTGGTTTCTGTGCTGCCTGTATATTGATCACTGCAACTGGAGTCAGAGGACTCCTGTTTCCCGGAAGGACTATTAGTGAGGGGACACCAGGAAAACAGGGAATGCAGGAAGCGGCGTGGGCCAAGGGATGTGCTGGCCGCCATTTCCTGCAGCCCCCATTGGCTTGGAACAGCGAACCACGGCCAGTGGGAGCTGTGATCCGCCAAACCTGGGATGCTGCAGGTAAACGAACTGTCCCGGCCCATCGGCGGATTTCCCTGATGGGCCGGGTGCCAAAGGTTGCCAATCCCTGCCCTAGACAATCATGTAGGGTAAACATATTTGACGTATTGCTTACCAGCCATTCTTGACTTGCAGCACCATATTTTAAACTTGAATTGTACAAATACTTACTGCTGAGCACTGTGTTTATATATATATATATAGAGAGAGAGAGAGAGAGAGAGTTGTGGGAGAACGAGGAAACATGTAGACCATATTTGTCTAAAATTACTTTAAAACATAGTAATAAAATGTTGGCGACCTACTTCTAATTTATTAAAAGTGGCTTTGGTAAAAGTAATGTCAGATACACAGTGGCAAAATTTTAAAAGTTTAAGTCAGTTATAAACAGGAAAAGTTAATTTTTTCTAGCCATAAAGAAGGGAGGATGATCAAAACCCCTGCATGACACCTCCAAGCAGTAACATCCCCAAGGCTGACAAAATGAAGCAAGAGGTGACAGCTGGAGAGAAAGGCCTGGAGGCAATCCATCGCCCACTCTCTTCTAACCTATGTGGATTTTGTTGGAGGCCTTCTCCCTGCTCCATTTTTCTCCTGTCCATGGGGCTTGCTGGGGCCTCCATTGCACACAGAGGTAGTGCTAATTCTATGTCATTTCCCAGTTATTGCAAGAGCTGAGTAGAATGTTTTTTTTCTGCTGAAAATTTTGACTTTTGCTGAGAACCAAAAATCTGCAAACCCCGTTTTTTTGCTTCAAAAATTGCTAAAAAACAAAAACAAATTTAAAGTTACTGCTTTTCTGATGAAAAAAATTTAAAATGTTCAAGGAAACAGACATTCTGAAAACTTTTATTTAGTTGAAACCCCATTTTTCATTGAAACAAATGTTGACAGAACATTTTTGAGTACCCCTAGTTATTGCTAATCAATAGCGTACCTCTGTTGTGCCTGTTTTTGCTTCTACCAGCAACACACCATGACAGCTGAGAGACAAACATGCCCAGCGCCTCAAAGGAGCCTGACTCCGATTGATTCCAATGGGAATTAGAGCTCCTCAATACCTTTAAAGATCTGGCCCTCAGTGCATGCCTCCTTTTCCTCCCTGTATCTCTGTTTCTTCTCCAGCTGTATTGCACTGAGGGGTACAGCAGGGACCAGGGAATGCATAAGAAGAAAGTGAGAGGAAAAGAAGAAGAGCTAGAGCCCTGAGCAGACAGCTGGAGCTCTCCTTCAGAGAAGCTCTAATACCCAGGAGAAGGAATTGAGGGGGAAACTCTGCCTCTTTCCTGACCTGAATAACAGCGACATTAGGACAAATGTATGAATGTTAGTCAGTATCAGTGACACCTGGCAAACATGGGACTGCATCTAGCTGCCTAGAGCTTAGCTATCCTCATCTCTAAGCCTTAGGATTCTCCTATGGAACTACTAAACTGGATCAAATGTTGCTCTCTCCTACACATCATTTGAAGTGCCCAGCAACTCTTCCAGAACCCCGTCCTGTGCTACAAAGGACCTAGGAGTCTTCCTCCTTACACCAGCGATTTTTACTGGTTTTCAGCAGTACCACTGACCACTTTTTTCACTGTGTATAATTTAGACACACAATTTTCCGGGAGGAAAAAAATCTACTATACATGATCAGCATGAGTTTTAGAACTGTCACCAAGCAGTTTCCTCCTGGGCAAGCAATAGCACTTCTTCTGATTTACAACTACTTCCATCACAAGTTTGACCTTTAAACCCCAGTTCTTCAGCAATGGCCTTCTTTTGAACAGGCCAACTATATATATATATAAACAGGAAAAGTGTATTTTCTCCTCCATCCCAACATTGCATTATTAAATAATTATGTGTTTTTCACTTTCATTTTTCAAAATAATTCACCTTTGCTCACCACTTTTCCCTGGAAAAAGTTAACGGGACAAGAGGGAGGGTAAAAGCCAGGTTGGAGTATAGAACGGCCTTATGTTCAAGTCTTGAACACGCTCCTGGATCTAATTCTAGTACAGGTAGAAAATCTATCCTAATCTGGTGCAGATTAGATAAAAAAACTTTACAGCATTAATCTGCAATTTTTATATTAAATGGAAAAAAATAGGCAGTGTGTCATTTTGTAAATGTAGATCTGCAGTGTTTCACCTCTGTCAGCTACATTATATTGCATGTCTTCATTGCTGGGCTGACATACATTTGCTCCATCTAGTGGGAAGCTAATCTAGATATATGATTCATAATGAAAATACTGTTTAGAAGTTTAACACTTATAGTGACAAACTAAATCACTTGACTTCTTTTACATTTTTATCAGCAATTACATTAATGGAGAATACTAGAGAAATTACAGTATATTTTCATTTTTATACTCGCGCTTGAACTATTTAGAAGACACATTTATATTCTTAAATATGATTCAGAATTTTGAAAACAGCAGTCTTATTAAGTTACCAAGAGCTTGTTTTCTCCATTAGCCTCATGTATATTAAAAAAACATCTTCACAGTCATGGTGATTGTTACCTCCAGAGCAACACAAAATCTCGTTTCCATTTTGAATTTTCAAAAGCTCATAATTGCTTTCTCCTTTTGGAACAACCTAAGTAAGCCTATATTTTTAAATTGTGTATAGAACTTTCCATTGGGGCTAGGCTAATTTTCTCAGTACAAATGGACCCTTACATCCAAGAGCAGCCCCATGGTCATATATACAAAATACTCCTTCATAAAAGTAAATGAAATACATTTAGAAAAAATCCTATACTACCTTAATCCAAACTATCCTTATTGCTTAATGTAGCAGAAAGGTATATGTAGCTGATTTTTCTTTTTATTCTCAGCACCATGCTGAAAATAAACCGCCTTTTGCATGAATCGACAAGTGAAAGGTTTGTGAATAATCACACTTTTATGCAAAATAAATTATCAAAATGTGCAATGACAGCAGCCTCTATTTTTAGAGATTTCTATACACAAAGAAATTGTGTTGAAAGTCATTTATGACTTTAAAAAGAATTAAAGAGCATCATTTAAAATTTTCCAGGTAAACCATTTCAGTGCAAACTCTACAAGTTCTCTACAAGGCCTCTCCCCACTTCCCCTTATGTTCCTCTTATTGAATTTTCAAATTACTTTTGTATAATCAAAATTTTATAGGCACTGCTGCTTCAGTAAGATAAACACAATCGTAAACTATAAAAACCTCCGAACTCTAGACTTAAATAACGTTAGGACTCTGCAAAATATGGCCCCAATTCTGCAATAAGGTCAGTGCAAATGGACCCTTACATCCATGAGCAGCCCCATGAAAGTCAATCGGGTTCCACAGGGGTCCAATGATCTGCCTGGCTGAATCCAATTATAGGTTCAGGGTCTATGTTTGTAGTGGTTCCTCTGATCATTTCTTCATTGGACCTTCTTATCTGCTTCTATTTGCAAAAAACAGGGGACCCTTTGACAAAGGGACTCTGTGCCACATATATGTTAATAATGATTAGAGAGAGCAACAGATCAGGCTAGAGCCAAACTAATTTCCCTTCTAAGGTAAGTGCTGAGTCAGTCACATTTCCCTTAAATAGAGCAAAGATACTTCACACCCAGCAGTGGCACCCTGAAGAAATGCTGCTGTGCTAAAAAAAAACAACCCTGTCTTTGTTGCAGTTAGTGAAAAAATATTAAAAAAAGAATTAACTATTTCTCCTCCCAAATCATTTCTGAAAAAACTGAAACCAGGCAAGTACTAACCAATTAGGTCCCCAGTTGTGCATTAAAATGTGAACTCGTGGGGGAAAAAAAATCTCCTTGAGAAATATACGAACTTTCGGTCCTGATGCTAAAAAATGCTTATGCATGTGCTTAACTTTATTCATGAGTAATACTATTGACTTCAATTGAACTACTCATATGAGTAAAAGTAAAGCACCTGTGTGTTTGCAGCATTGTTGCTTTAATCATAACCGTGACTGAATTCTTCGTTTATAAAATATTTAAGTACCTGATCCTGCATTGCTAAGAAGCAATGGTCCAATGAATAAGGCACTATTCTGGAACTCAGTAGACCTGGGATCTGTTCCCAGATCTTGTCACTGATCTGCTGTGTGACTCTGGGCAAGTCACTTTGCCTCTCCGTGCCTCTGTTTTTCCTTCCCTACCTTTGTCTGTCTTGTTTATTTAAAGCCTGATAGGCAGAACTGCTGAACACTCATAATTCCAATGGAAATGTATGGGAGCTGCCGTTTCCCATCACACCTAAAATCAGGCCCTTAAATTTTAAGTTCTTCAGAGCATCATTATCTCTTACTACACCTCTATCCTCGGGAGCCAAAAAATCTTACCGCATTATAGGTGAAACTGCATCATATCGAACTTGCTTTGATTCATCAGAGTGCACAGCCTCCTCCCCGCCCCCTCCCCGGAGCGCTGCTTTACCGCATTGTATCTAAATTCGTGTTATATCAGGTCGCGTTATATTGAGGTAGAGGTGTATGTGCTTGCACAGCTCCTAGCACAATGATTTCCCTGAGATCAGATCAGGTTTTAAATTTCACCATTGATGAGGCCTGTTACTACACCCTAATGAAGAAATCAGTCCACATCAATCCACATGTTTTCAGTCCACATCTTCTAGTTTCTCTCACGTGTCAATCAATTCAGCATCCTTTAAATCATTAATAGAGAGTGATTCATTTGGAACTTTTTGGCTAGATGCAAAACAGAGAATTAAAAAAACCTCAATTTTTCCCCCCATATGTTTTTACAAGCTCGCATCAAAAGAATTGTATCTTTGGGTTATGTGTGATCAAATGATCTAACCCAGGTTCAAAATCTTGATTCTTCATGTGATGTGTTTTATGAAAGGGTAATTTGGACCACATTAGGGAAATGTATCTGAATATCCTTAAAGTGTACTTATTTAGCAAAAATAAATGAGTTTGGTTCATCAGTGAAATGTCTTTTGAAGCATGGCCAGTCACTGACAGAAAGTCTTTATTTTTCCTCACCAGTCTCAAATTCCTTGCTTGGCTTTAATTCTGGTTTGTCCATTTTAGCTGTTATAGATTTATTGTCCTTCATTAATACAATGATAATCTCCTCCAACTCTGACAAAGTGTTCTCTACATCTTACTCAAAATTCTGTATGTTGACATTTTCCCAAACCAGCTTCAATTGTGTTATCTGTATTTAACAAGACAATCCTGCACTGAATCAAATTTTTCATGTAGTAAATCAGGACTCTGAGACATACCTTCCTTCTCTGTACTAAACAGATGCTTCATGGGAAGAGCTGGGTTGTGAAGGAAGCGAAATACCATCCAGATATTTCCAAAGCCCAGAACATGATTTGAAATCTCTTTTTGCACAGGTCAGTTTCTTTTTGAACATGTTACTGTACTTTCTTACCAAGAAGAAATATGTCAGCAAACTCACAATTTCTGGGTAAGTTTATTGCCCACCCCCACCCCTACCTATCAAAAAAGAGCAAACAACAGTCTGAAGACCTGATAAACTCTCTACACCAAAAACATCTTACAGGATATTTATCCATAAAGAGTAACATGTAAAGTGTCTAGAGAAAGCTCAAAACTTGTCAAGATTCATAATCATTGTGAGATGGATGTACGGATAATATATATGGAATAATGTATTTGTAATGAAAGTGTGATTTATGGAATTGAGTAGAAATTAGTCACCAGGAGGTAACTGTCGCAATCCGATTCACAGTTATGGCTATGTATGGCCACTTGTCGGTCCATGGCCATCTTGTCCTGTTAAAAGGACAAGGCAGCCTCCATCTTGGACCAGGTTCTTGTTGTATAGGAGAGGGCAGAGAGTCAATCCTGCCCAGCAACACTGGCTGTGTATGCTCTCCTGTGTTTTTGTTTTTTTTCTCTCCTGCTGGGCCATCTAAAGGTCAGGCTAGTTCTGTGTGTGGAGGCCTGATTCTGCCCAGCAACCTGTTTTTTTTGGGTCGGTCGTCTGGAGGTCAGGTTAATTCTGCCCAGAGACTCACTTTCCTGCTCTTTTTGGACCCAGTCATCTAAGGGTCAGGTTTGTTTACTCGTCAACTCCAGTGTGCAGTGTGCAAATCCTTCTGACGTGGGGTGGCAACAGCTCGAAACCTGAAGGGAGGAGGGACCAGGGAGCCAATCAGATACTGACACGAGGGAGTGAGACCTGTCTATAAAACTAGGTTCCCCCCCAAAATTTGTGTGGAGCATCCGCGTGTTAGCTGAAGGACCTGATCACTCGTTCGGCCAGGGTCTCCTCCCGGTAAAGTGCACTCGTGTCGTATCGTTTGGATTCGTTGTCGTTTGGACCCGATCCCTGTCAGCTCGTCATGCTTCTGGTGTCTGTTCTGCTGGTCAGCTGCGCCTGGAGTGCGGTATTTGTTTTTTGATATCTGACAGTTAGCTTATCTAGCCTCTTATTTGTTCCCCTCCCTAACTTGGTACCAAATATCTACTCAGGATATCAGGATTGTATTAGTGAGCTCAGAATTGCACAATTGCTTAGCTAGCTTGTATAATAGTTCTAGTTGTTATTAAATTGTTAATTGCCAACTGCTTTATGTGTTTGAATCACTGCTCTGTCTGTGTCCAGTGTGTGTGTGTGTGTTTAACTTGGGAGCTGCCTCTACTTAGAGGGTAGCTGACCAAGGGGGTCCAGTCCCCGCGGTCTGAGTGAGTGGAATCTGCCCAGCTGCAGCCACACCACACTCTGGGTTTACCCTCTGTGTGAAAGCAAGGGTGGCTGAGGCAGTGGCCTGTGGGTCTCTTTTCTGTGTTTGCACCGGGCACCGCCCTGACGAACCCGATTCCTATCTGTGTGATTGATGTGTCTGCCTATTTGGTGTGGTGTGGTGAGCAGTATAAAGTGTATTATTACTGTGTTTTGGGGTGTGTTTGTACTTTTGATACCATCCCAGCCAAAGTTGCCTACTCCCCCAGCCCATGTTGTAATTATCCCCTAAATAAACGCAGCCACTTGGCTTTTCAGTGTTACCCTGGTCCTGCCTGTCTTTTCCTCACTCAATACCAAGCTTGAACGAACCCCCAGCTAATTCAGACAGTAATGTGTCTGGGTGATGGACTTATGCCTCCCTCACCAACTTGCAGATGATTCTGTCATGTCTTTTCAGGAGCTCCTGCAGAACATTCGGCTTTCCAAAAGTACTTCGGGCGCCCATTGTGACAGTCTGACAACTCAACTGTATTTTCCCAACTGGCTTGCTATTTACCAGTCCAATACCATAATTTTGTAACTTTTGCGTAAGTGTCACAACACCATGAAGGAAGAGCTTATTTCAGCAGACAAACGTACAGTGTTTCAAGCCTCCGGGCTTCAAACCGGCTCTTCACCACAAGCCTCTTAAATAAACGCTTTTTAACATATAGCAGACAAAATTAGCCTGGCAGTCACAAACTCCCCCACAACTATAACATTTTGTTACATCTATATACTATCTAGTTAAATTCTCAACAAGATGAGGTTTCCATGCATAGGTAACACCCACTGCTATCCTTCCCTCATAAGCCTACCCTCAACATTTTTAAATTATTGTTGAAGTACAGACCTCTCAGTTTTAGCACATGTTCTTCACGCAAACTAACTGAAGAAACATTTGCTAATCCTGTATTATTTAGCCTTTTATTATAACTTTATAAGTATAGACAGAAATATTTCACTCCTAATTTTTAATGATCAGGAGGGTCCAAGTCATTCAACATGAATCCACTCCCACTTCTGTAACCAATAATTATTTAACTGAGTACTCCATGTCAGCTGGCAGTTCAGGTGGAACTAAACACTCTATTAAGCACATCACTGGGCAAACCAACATTCATGTCACAAATCCGTAACTTGGCTCTGATACAAGAGGCTGATAAGCTTTTATTATCAGAGTAGATTTTCCACATAAAATAATATTTCAAACAGATGAAATCTTAAATTTTCCCATTAGTCTTTGCTATTTCTGTATGTCACAGGGACCTCTTGAGTGGTGAATCTAGCTTTAATAAAACAAAGTCAACCAAATAAAGGCTTGATGGTTAATTAAAAGTTTTATTCATCCATCCCCAAACTGGAAAGCATATAACCACAGCCGTAAAAAAAAAAACAGCTCACACACGCAGGGGTTTCAGTATGCAATCTTTTCCCTGGTTTAGTCACACCACATGAAGTTTAACTGCTTAGAGCTCCAGTACCATATACTGTTCTCAACTTCCTGGTCAAACTATTCTGATTTTAGTTCATAAGGTAGCAATTCTAGTTCATAAACTTCAGCGTTACCAGCACACATAAAGCTCCCATTTTTTCATAATGAAATAATGTACTACAATTATATTAATTCAGTTATACTTAAAAGAATGTACCAAAGTTACTATAATTACTGTAATTAGCAAAATTGATTCAATTTTGTGAATTTTTTCAGTAGCTCATTTTGGATGGTTTCAAATCCTGAAATTTCAGGAAATATGAAATGTCAAAGTTTCTTCCCTTCCCCTTCCATCTCCCTGACATACCATCTTGGGTAATTCATTTTTGAGGTACACTTTCGCCTTTGCAAAATTGTTCACTAAGTGCCATGCCAGACATCCTTGGAAATTTGAGATAGTGAGTGAGAGAAGGAGTAGAGAGACCGAACACAAAAGAGTTATATGGAGAGAGAGCGAGAGAGAGAGTGCTCACAGAAAGAAATAGACAAAAAGACAGGAGAATGAATAGCAGTGTGGTAAGCAGACAAGCATGATACCTAGGATATTGTGACAATTTGGGGAATCAAACTCTCTCTCTGTCTCTCTCTCTCTCTCTAATTTATGAATCCTATTGGAAATTATGAATTGTCTGTATGTCTAAGTCCTTATGATTATCTTAACTGTATTCTTCCCTCATATTCCTTGTGGTAGAGAGATAAGGAGAGGTGCCTGAGTCTGTCTCTGAGTAGGACAGTCATCAACAACTGAATAGATCTTGCCTGAACAGAATAATGGGATGGATGCATCCTAAGATAAACAAGTTTTCTTCAGCTAGTCTGCAGAGAGATAGGGTTTTAAGGGCTGGAAAATTCCCAGAAGAGGACAAAGATACAGAGATGCAAGAGCATGGGTTTAATAAAAACACACACTGAGAAGTTGAAGAGGGACTCAGAAAGGGACAAAAAAGGGGGCAGTTTTTTGAGCAATATGGAACTTTTTGATTGCTGGACCAATTGGAGCTGACAAACACTGACTGCAGAGGTCAGAGAGGGGCCCTGTGCTGGAGGATCATAGAATTACAGAATATCAGGATTGGAAGCGACCTCAGGAGGTCATCTAGCCCAACCCCCTGCTCAAAGCAGGACCAGTCCCCATCTAAATCATCCCAGCCAGGGCTTTGTCAAGCCTGACTGTAAACGGGTCAGACTCACCGCCGCGGCGCCTCCTGCTGGTTTTCCCGGGGAATTGGCTCTTTTTCAGCCCGGAGCGCCCTCTGCAGGCCAGTGATCCCCCTTTTTACTATCGGCCCCATGTCCCTCCCAGGACCCGGTGCCCCTTTTACTATAATTGGGTCTCCCCCTCCCAGGGGAACCCCCACCCTACTATCCCCACTTTGCCTCAGTAGTGGCCACTGACAGTCATGGTCTAGCCCCACACCCTGGGGCAGACTGCAGTATCAGCCCACTCATCACAGGCAATAGGGGTTTGGACCTGCTGCTTTGTCCTACCCCTGGGCTGCCCTCTGCAACCCCCAGTACCTTTGGCCCTTTGCTAGGCCGCAGCCTGGGGCTTTCCAGGCTGGAGCTTCCCTAGCTCCTCAGCCTGTTCCCAGCCCTGCTTCACCCAAGTACTCTACCTCTGCTCATAAGCAGCCAGGCCCATCCCTCTCTGAAGGCAGAGAGAGACTGTCTGTGCTCTGGCTTCCCTGCCTCTTATAAGCCCCAGGGCTTCAGTTTGGGGCGTGGCCCCAGCTGCAGCCACTTCTTTAATCAGCCCAGCTTCCAGAGCCACCCCTCTCAAGCCCTGTCAGGCAGCATTTTAAGCCCCTCCGGGCAGGAGCAGGGTCCACCCTGCTACACTGACCTTAAAAATGTCTAAGGAAGGAGATTCTACCACCTCCCTAGGTAACCCATTCCAGTGCTTCACCACCCTCCTAGTGAAAAAGATTTTCCTAATATCCAACCTAACCTCCCACACTGCAACTTGAGACCATTATTCCTTGTTCTGTCTTATGGTACCACTAAGAACAGTCTAGATCGGGGTAGGCAACCTATGGCACGTGTGCCGAAGGCGGCATATGAGCTGATTTTCAGTGGCACTAACACTGCCCGGGTCCTGGCCACTGGTCCGGGGGGCTCTGCATTTTAATTTAATTTTAAATGAAGCTTCCTAAACATTTTAAAAACCTTATTTACCTTACCAAACAACAATAGTTTAGTTATATATTATAGACTTATAGAAAGAGACCTTCTAAAAACATTAAAATGTATTACTGGCACGCGAATTAGAGTGAATACATGAAGACTCGGCACACCACTTCTGAAAGGCTGCCAGCCGCTGGTCTAGATCCATCCTCTTTGGAACCCTCTTTCAAGTAGTTGAAAGCAGCTATCAAATCCCCCCTCATTCTTCTCTTCTGCAGACTAAACAATCCCAGTACCCTCATCCTCTCCTCATAAGACATGTGCTCCAGCCCCCTAATTATTTTTTGTTGCCCTCCGCTGGACTCTTTCCAATTTTCCACATCCTTCTTGTAGTGTGGGGCCCAAACCTGGACACAGTACTCCAGATGAGGCATCACCAATGTCGAATAGAGGGGAACGATCACGTCCCTCGATCTGCTGGCAATGCCCCTACTTATACAGACCAAAAGGCTGTTAGCCTTATGGGAAACAAGGGCACACTATTGATTCATATCCAGCTTCTCATCCACTGTAATCTCTAGGTCCTTTTCTGCAGAACTGCTACCTAACCACTCAGCCCCTAGTCTGTAACAGTGCACAGGATTCTTCTGTCCTAAGTGCAGGACTCTGCACTTGTACTTGTTAAACCTCATCAGATTTATTTTGGCCCAATCCTCTAATTTGTCTAGGTCCCTCTGTAGCCTATCCCTACCCTCCTGCGTATCTACCACCCCTCCCAGTTTAGTGTCATCTGCAAACTTGCTGAGGGTGCAATCCACACCATCCTCCAGATCATTAATAAAGATATTGAACAAAACCGGCCCCAGGACAGACCCTGGGGGCACTCCGCTTGATACCGGCTGCCAACTAGACATGGAGCCATTGATCACTACCTGTCAAGCCCAACAATCTAGCCAGCTTTCTATCCACCTTATAGTCCATTCATCCAGCCCATACTTCTTTAACTTGCTGGCAAGAATACTGTGGGAGACCATATCAAAAGCTTTGCTAAAGTCAAAGAATAACATGTCCATTGCTTTCCCCTCATCCACAGAGTGAGTTATCTCGCCATAGAAGGCAATTAGGTTAGTCAGGGATGACTTGCCCTTGGTAAATCCATGCTGACTGTTCCTCATCACTTTCCTCTCCTCTAAGTGCTTCAGAATTGATTCCTTGAGGAGCTGCTCCATGATTTTTCCAGGGACTGAAGTGAGGTTGACTGGCCTGTAGTTCCCTGGATCCTCCTTGTTCCCTTGTTTAAAGATGGGCACTACATTAGCCTTTTGCCAGTCATCCAGAACCTCCCCCGATCACCATAAGTTTTCAAGGATAATGGCCAATGGCTCTGCAATCACATCCACCAACTCCTTTAGCACCCTCGGATGTAGTGCATCCAGCCCCAGAGACTTGTGCTCATCCAGCTTTTCTAAGTAGTCCTGAACCACTTCTTTCTCCACAGAAGGCTGGTCACCTCTCCCCCTATACTGTGCTGCCCAGTGCAGTAGTCCGGGAGCTGACCTTGTTCATGAAGACAGAGGTAAAAAAAGCATTGAGTACATTAGCTTTTTCCACATCCTCTGTCACTATGTTGCCTCCCCCATTCAGTAAAGGGCCCGCACTTTCCCTGACCTTCTTGTTGCTAACATACCTGTAGAAACCCTTCTTGTTACTCCTAACATCCCTTGCTAGCTGCAACTCCAGTTGTGCTCTGGCCTTCCTGATTTCACTCCTGCATGCCTGAGCAATATTTTTATATTCCTCCCTAGTCATTTATCCAACTTTCCACTTCTTGTAAGCTTCTTTTTTGTGTTTAAGGTCAGAAAGGATTTCACTGTTAAGCCAAGCTGGTTGCCTGCCATATTTACTATTCTTTCTACACTTCGGGATTGTTTGTTCCTGCAACTTCAATAAGGATTCTTTAAAATTCAGTCAAGGCAGAATCCGGAGCTGTATTGGAACCCTGAAAGGACACTGATCTAAATCCCAAAGAATGCTCAAGAGTGGTGAGGAAACTGAGGCAGGGAATGGTGTACGGGTGTTTATTGTTTTTCCCGAACCTGTAGAATAACTCTTGTACTATCTAAAGTAAACAGTGATTATTTTAGAAATCTTTCTGCAAAATCTAGATCTATTTGCCTCCACTATCATGTGTCCCCAAAGTGGTAAACCAGAGTGCCCATAACATTAGAGTTGGTTGGAAATTTTCTAACTGAGTATAACACCAGAAGTTGGACACAAGCTTCATAGATTGACTAATGCAATTTCTAGCATGATGGCAAGATATCTCAGTAGAGGAGCTCATGAAAGCCAGTAGCATACTACAGAACCCAATTGAAGTCCTCATTCAGAAAGGTACTTAAGGATGTATCTAATTTTAAGCAGGTGAGTAGTCCCATGGACTTCCCTGAGACCTCACATCCTCTGTAGTCTTTCACCAAAGGCAGCTTTACAATAGGGCCTGTGGGAGTGCAGAATAACTTATGCTCCTCTGGTAAAACAGGCATGAAACCCGATCTACCCTCTGATTCCCATAAGTCACATTGATAGGGCAATGTGGGTGAAGCTTGTGCCTACTGCCATTTTATTCTGTGTGTAAACAGAGAACTTCACAGTCTTTAATTCTGTCATGAACACTGATTTTTTTTAAATCTGAAACTAAGAAAATATCACTCAACAGGACAGCAACAGGGATTTGTGCTGCAAACAGGGTGAAGCTGCATTTTAAATCAAACTATGTACAGTCTGAGAGACATCATGCAGCGCTTTTACTTATGTGGAATTGTGAAGGACACACTGGAGAGCCTCATCTGTAATTCAGTCAATCAAATGGTCAGTGCTAGTACTGATTCCATAGAAAATTGTATCTCCTGTATTTTTGAAGCTTAATACACGACATGGGTCAATGCAATGGCATTTATCAGAAAGAATGAGATAATTCAAACCAATGAAATAACAAAGTTGAAGGAAGAATATAACATGAAACATCTGAAAACTTGATATGGACCATTTTGTTTGAGTTTAAATACAATTACATACAGATAAATGGAATAGAAGCAAATATACATTACGCAACTTTGTAAGCATTGTTTTCTATCATTACTTTGTAAAAGTAAAAATAAATTGTTACACAAAATCAAATAGTACATTGCTAGAGAACACATGCCGTTAGCCTGACAGTAGTATTTCAATGGCATTTTCCTTCTGAGGTATGCATGTGTTCTTTTTCTACAAAGACCATAAATTTAAATACAAATTAGAGCTCTATAGGAATTACATTGTAATTCTAATTAGATAATGCAAATCCTGTCAAATAGATGCAAAAACAAGCAATAATCATTATGCTTGTTTTTCATTATTGTAGCATATTGTTAATTTCCTCTAGGAAATAGTATTGCTTGAAATTACAGAATGGAATTTACCGTGCTTTGGGTAAACTAAAAATACACACTCTTTTATAGCTGGGAACAGAATAGAAAAATTAATTAATTAATTAATTTTCCTCATGTTAAGTATCCTCACACCTTCTTGTCAAACTGTCTTAAATGGGATATCTCGATTACCACTACAAAAGTTTTTTTTTTTCTGACAACAGTTCATCTTAATTAATTAGCCTCTTAGAGTTGGTAGGGGAACTCCCACCTTTTCATGTTCTCTGTATGTTCCATTCTATGCATCCAATGAAGTGGGCTGTAGCTCACGAAAGCTTATGCTCAAATAAATTTGTTAGTCTCTAAGGTGCCACAAGTACTCCTATTCTTTTTGTGGATACAGACTAACACGGCTGCTACTCTGAAACCTAACAGTAAATACCTATTCTCACATTGGCCACCAAGAGGCAATAAATATAAAAAAACATTGACAACATTACCACCTTTAAATTATTGGTAATAATAAACTTAAAAACATGATTATATCAACAAAACACCCTAACTAAGAGGTTGGGGTAGACTATCCTAATTGTCAGGCCATCACAGAAAGTTATTCTGCCCTCTCTCATTAATTTGGGAAATCTTCTAGAACAGCTCGGTGGAAACACCTGTGTCCCTTGATCAGTAGCAGATGCACAAGAGCTTTTCTGATAAATGTCTTTGTAGGCTTAACTTCCAAGTCTGCTATAGAGTTGGTACAGGGTCCTCAGCAATTCCACTATTTCTGGATATAGCAATTGGGTAAACTAATGATTCCGCAACACCTGCTACATCAATATCCAACTGAGAATTCTCTACAGATAACTCCTCATGGTACTATAGATTAACCTGATTGTGATGTCCATGAATGTGCCTCTCATCTGGTAACATAATAATGCAAGAAAGTGGTCACATCAGTGTTACATTGCAATTTGATCACCAGTGAGGGCCATTGAGGAAATTAAGATCATATACTGCATTACCTACTTCTAAAGTTCGTAGTCATGCCTGTACATCATAATATAATTTTGTTGCTGCCTGACTTTCCCTCTCCTTATCAGCTTCATCAGGGTGTAAAGAGTCCACATAGTTCTTAGTTTCCTTACCATTAGAGTTCTACAGTTGACTTACCTATTGTGGCTTGTGGTGTTATGCAATACCGGCATAGAAGCCTGGCCAGCTTGGCTTCTATACTACTATATGCCAACTTCTTCATTCCCTCTTTTATGGTTTGAACAGCTCACTCCGCGAGGCCATTTGAAGAAGGGTAAAGGTGGTATGTTACAGGTCTCATGAGTTTGATGCTGTTTTTTCCTGAAACACATGACCAGTGAACTGGGTACCCCTGTCACTTCCCACTGTCTCAGGCAATCCATAAATGGAAAATATAACTTGACGTTTATCAATTGTAGTCTTGGCTGCAGAGGAAGGCATTATCATATGTGCCTCAATCCATTTTGAAGGAGCATCAATTATTATTAAAAATATTTTCCCCATAAATGGACCAGCATAGTCTACATGAAGCCTTACCACAGTTGCTGAGGCCACCCTCATAAATGCAAAATAACTGTAATTGGAGCACAGTGGCTGGATTGGCAAACAACACACTCTTGCACAACAGTCTCGATCTCCCAATCCATTTCCAGACACCACACATTACTGTGAGAGCCCCTTCATATATACAGTGCCAGGATATGCTTCATGTAACAGCTTTAGCACCACGTATCATGTGTGTGGATATCCATGGACCATTTCTGCGGACACCAGATCGGATGTGGGTACAAATTTTGGATCTGCGCAGGGCTCTGAAAGTAAGAGTGGGTGGGCAACTATGAGGAACCACGGTGTGGATCCGCCACCTGTCCTGGTTGGGAGGCCTGGGGGGCAGGGACAGGGGCTGGGAGCTGCTTGGGTCCCACACTCAGGGCAGGTGGAGGGTCTGCCGCATCTCCCCATGGCTGTCAGTGCGTCTCTCCTGACTGGGCTCTGGGTGTGTGTGTGGTGGGTGCCTCGGAGCCTCAGTCTGCCCCTGGTGTAGAGCCCTGCAAATCCATGGATATCTGCAGATAATTTTTGTGGATTGCGGATCAGATGTGGATACACATTCGTGTATCCACGCAGGGCTCTACAAACAGACCTTTCAGAGGTTTATGGTCTGAATGTATAACCAAATACCTGCCATATAAATAAGAGTAGAACTGGGGACCTTGATGCATAACTCATATCCATCGGACATTTGGAGGACTAATACCACTTCCAGCCTATATTGTGAGGCATCATAAGTCAGTATTAGTTCTTTCTGGCTAGCATAATAAACTAAAAGGATTGATGACTTTCTTTGCTTCTGGAAATACTATTTTTTGTTTTTGACCTCACTGGAATGCTATCTCTTTCTGTAACAGTTTGTGTAATGGAGCCGATACAGATACCAAGTTGGGTAAAAAGTTACCATAATAATTTACCAGGCCTAAAAAGGATTTCAATTTGAACATAAAAATGGCCATACTGGGTCAGACCAAAGGTACATCTAGCCCACTATCCTGTCTTCCAACAGTGGCCAGTGCCAGGTGCCCCAGAGGGAATTAACAGAACAGGTAATCATCAAGTGATCCATTCCCTGTCGTCCATACCCAGCTTCTGGCAAAAGCTGACTTTGGACACTGACTTTGGTGGTGTGTCTCAGTAATGGCCCATACCTTCTCTACCGGATGTAAAACAGTCAGATCAATTTTGTGTCCAAGTTAATGACTTCAGCTGCCTGAAAAATACACTTCTCCCTTTTCTGACAGATATCTGCATCAGCCAATTTTTGCAATACCCAGTCCAAGTTTTGAAAGTGTTTTGATTCAGATTATCCTGTAATCAGGATATCGAGATATCCACAGACATGTGTCATGCCTTGGAATAAATTGTACATTGCCCTCTAAAAAATATCTGGAACAGCTGATACTCCAAATTGGAGGTGTCTGTAACAAAAAACAAAACAAAACAAAACACATTGGGAGTCTTGATTAGTACATAGAGTTTAGATCTATTATCCTGAAGGATTTGGAGGTGCACATCACTTAAATCATTTTTTGTGAATGTTTCAGTCCTGGGCAGAAGACACATATCTAATTTGGCCACAGGCTTGACCATGACCTTGTAGTCGAAGAATATTCTCATTCCACCATCTGATTTCAACACTGGGACAATAGAGGTAGCCTCATCTGAGAATTGGACAAACTCAGTAATACCAGCTGCCTGGAATTGGTCCAGTTCTTGGTCTTCCTTATGGTGCCTGGCCTTGGCTTAAAGAAACGTGGGTTAGAATCGGGATCCATGTAAATTCTGCCAGTGACCCTTTTCAGAGTACCAAGACCTTCCCTGAATTGCTGTTTTTTCAAGCATTGGTTCTACTGCCCAATCAAGTTTTAATAGGTTTAACCAGTCTCACCCCATGAGACTGGGGCCATTCCCCTTCACTATTACTGAAGCTTCTGGTACTGGTATCCCACCTCCATGTTGACTGTCTCTCTCACTGGAACTTGTTCTCCTGCATCTCTGTGTAACACCATCTTTGCTGCTGCCAACTATGGCCACAACTGGTGATAAGTAGCCTCACTGATTATAGATGGAGAAGCTTCTGAATGGTTCTCCATTATTATTCTTTGTCCACTGTCACATTCCCTCGCAGTCACTTCTCCTTTTGGCTTCTGCTATTAATATTAAATGTAGTATATGAATCCTTGGCTTCTGGCTCCTTTTCTTCTTCTGCAGTCTGGTGAGCCTCTTTCTTGTGACTCACATTTTCCCTTCCAGGTGTCTGTTTTTTACAGCATGCATTTGAAAGATGATCTCACTTCCAGCAAACTAAGCACTCCATATCCTTGTATGGGCAGGAGAGACGGGCATGTTTCTCCCCCCATTTAAAGCAAGTGTGTGTGTTCTTAAGGAGGTACCTCTGTTTACTTAATTCATTTGCTTGGTGTGGAATGCTGGACAGTTTTTGTATGGTGCCTTCTACTCTTTGGCCATCACCATGCTGCTTAGTGCTACCCTGTAAATACAAAGCATCCTGTGCAGCTATTTCCATGTCTTGTGCTATTTCCAGAGGGTTTTTTAAAAAACTAAAGTGGACTCACCAACAGTTGTGTCTAAATTCTTTCATCACTGATACCACAGACAAGTCTATCATGCAGCATGGCATTTAATGTTACTCTAAAAAGACACATTTCTGCAACAAAAACTGCCATGGACATTCCACACTGGTGAGAGAAATTGTTAAATGTAAAAGGCAGTGCAATCTCTGATGGCATGATGTTATGAGGGTGCGTGACAATTTTAACCAGATCAAAGGATTTGGCACTGAGTTTTTCCACTGCCATCAAACTTCTAATAAAGGATGTTTTTGCTGCACAAACGGTCAATAAAATGGCACATTTCTTGTTGTCATTCTGTACATCACTTGCAATGAAATACTGAGTCTCCATGAGTACTGAATCCAGTCCTCCTCTTCTGCATCATACTCTTATTTTCCCATATGTAGTTACAATTAAATAAAAGGCTTTCACTTACTCACAGTGTGTGCAACTTGTTGGTTGTTGTTTTCAGTTTATCCTCATCACCAAAGTTAAATATGGAAATCCAAAATATATCTGAACTGAAAAAGGAGATCTTTTATTCTGGTACAGGCAGGGGTGAAAGTAACTTAAAGGACTTACCGGTACTCCAGAGTCCTGCGGAGGGGGAGGGGCCTCAACTGGAAGAGGCGTTGCCTCTATCGGAAGAGGTGGGGCCTTTAAATCCTGGGGCTTTTAAATCAGGATTTAAAGGGCTCAGGGATTCGGCTGAAGCTAGGAACCAGGCCCTTTAAATTAACCCCGGAGGTACCAGCTGCAGAGACGGCTGGGAGCCCTGGGGTTTGGGCAGGGGTGAAAGTAATTTACATTTCTTACCATATGGTCCAATCGCAAGCAACCCACCCACCTCTCTTACATACTTCATGGATCCCTCCCATTGCATGACATAGATAGAGAAAATAAAGCTACTATTACTACTACCAGTACTGTCTGTAATAAAACCTTACTATTGGAATAAGCCTGAAAAAGTGAAAACTCACTGTCACATTTTAATCTGTGTCTTCCCTCCTCCTCCTCCTCCAGCCAGGCTGCAGATGCTAGGCTCTGTGCTTTCTCCCTGCCTGGCACTCAGCAGCTGCTGCAGAGGCTTCCCTCTAGCTTGCAGCAGAGAGACTGCCTCCTGCATAAGAACAGTTTAAACTCAGTTGTTCCCTGATGGTTCAGCCCCCAGGGTTAAGAGAGGTTTCTGGCATCTTTGTTAATTTCACTCCCAGTTGTTGGGGCGGGGGGAAGCTGTGTGTGACCATGGCAGGGGCAGTTCTTTTCTGCCCCCTGGATGAGGGGATCTCCAATACTACTAAAATACAATAGTAGGGGCCGGTTGCTGGGGTCGGGGCAGTCGGCGGCAGGCTGCACCTGCTTTGTTTGTGACACACACATTCATACATACACATACATACTGCATGTATGTGTATGTGTATGAATGTGTCACAAACAATGCAGCTGCAGCCTGCCACCGACCAGCAGCGACCCCAGCAACCGGCCCCTGTGGGCTGCTGCCTGCAGAGAGTCAGCAGGTGCCGCTGGGCTGGGTCCACCAAGGAGTAAGTAACCAAGGCAAAAACCACAGCCAGCCAGCCAGGGAGGGAGCCGGGGGGAAGGAGGAGAGGAAGGGAAAGTCAGGGGTGAATGAAGGACAACTGGAATAGCCTTCATGAAATATACAAGATATTTAAAGAAAGTTTTATCAATTTCAGCCTCTGCACTCTGCAGGCAGGACAAAACAAAAAGAGATCTGAGATTGCACCCGCTGTCCTAAGGACATTTCAGGTGTTAAAATCAATATAGAAAGAGGGTGGATTGGAATGAAAACTACTATTTCTTTCAAAGGAGGCACAATAATTTCGCTGAATATTCAGTTTTCCCCTCCAATCCCTTTGAAGTTTTGTCTATGGGGGCTATTTGCTTTCCCTGTAAATCTTTAGTTGCTTTAGCAAAATTGCTTTGCCCAAAATAAACCCTAATCATCATGACACATCTTTCCACCATGTTCTCCATGTTTTTTGTGTTGTTTTTTTTAAACAGTAATATTTCAAAGAGGATCTGCAAGCAGTTTGGACATCACAACCATGATGGTGGGGAGGGAATGAGATAGTTTTGAACTTGGAAATGGTTCCTGATTTTGATTGTGTTTAGGAGATCCTCTCATCCTGGGGGCAGAAAAGAACTGCCCCTGCTATGGTCACACACACCCAACAACAACTGGGAGTGAAATTAACAAGGATGCCAGAAACGGCTCCTAACTCTGGGCACTGAACTGCAAAGGGAACAGCTGAGTTTAAACTGTTCTTTTGCAGGCAGCAATAGCAGGCATCTCAGCCAGTCTACTGCAAGCTAGAGCCTAGAGTAAAACCCCTGCTGGTGGGAATGGGGAGGAATTCAGAGCCTGGCTGGAGGAGGGGGAGGGAGGAGACGAGAAATCAATGTGACAGTGAGTTTTCCCCTTCCACTTGCTTTTATTAGCTCAGGATTTAAGCTGTGCAGCCAAATGCTTGTATTTGTTGTGTATATTAATAGGAGAGATCCCCTTATCCCCGGGGGCAGACAGGGACTGCCCCTGCCATGGTCAAACACACCCTTCCCTGGACCCCCTCCCCCCAGCTATTGTGAGTGAAATTAACAAGGAGGCCAGAAACCTAGCCCTGGGGGCTGAACCATCAGGGAACAGCTGAGTTTAAACTATTCTTATGCAGGGAGCAGGCTTCTCTTTCCCTCCCTCAGTCAGTCTCCTTTTCTTACCGGTCCTCCGTACCGGCGCATACCAGCTTACTTTCACCTCTGGGTACAGGTTCAGCTAGACAGCTACTCAGCTTCTATCTTGAAAAACTTCCTCACTCTAACCTGAGGCATGGTGAAACATGCTCAGTATAGCCTTCCAGCTTATAAAATAAAATAACTATTCTCATATTGGCCACCAGGTGGCAATAAGTATAACAAAAATTACAGATGACATCAACAGTTCTCCAAAGGAGTCTTGATTGGGAATATCATCTGAAATAAATGTCACATCCCCCGCCCCACACACACACAGACTATTATCCCCTCATTGCCTCTGGAAGGTTCCCCCATCTTTCTGTCTTCCTGTCCTGCATTTCACAGGCCATTTTGATTTCCCATCCCCAGACCACTCCTCACCAGTTCTGGTGATTGACTCTTCGATTTCCATGTTCATTGTTCCTGGCCACAGGAGTCTGATTATGCTGGATTTATCCAGTTTTTATACTAGTGGTCATAGAGGTAGCATGAATTTATCA
The DNA here is from genome assembly GCF_020497125.1 of Mauremys mutica. Taxonomy (NCBI): domain Eukaryota; kingdom Metazoa; phylum Chordata; order Testudines; family Geoemydidae; genus Mauremys; species Mauremys mutica. The sequence continues at coordinate 83,995,375 of NC_059078.1, forward strand.
ATTTTTCCTTGCTATGAAATATAAATTATTGACAGACCTTAGGCCCTCTTATGTCATATGAAGTTTTAGGGCCAGATCCTCAGTTGGTGTGTACTGGCTTGTCTCTATAGAGCAGTGCCAATTTGCAGCAGCTGAGGATGTGGCCAATAGTCTTTATATTTATCTGTTAACAGTGGTCTACTGCCCAAAACTGTGATTAGAAAGATTTCATTTGATAGAATTCCCTGTGAATCTTAATGTTTTTTCCCACATTTCCTTGAAGATATATTTTTCTCCTCCAATTGCAAAGTAATTGTTCTATTTTCTGTATAAAAACAAGGTATGTAAAGCCTTTTCAAGGGGGGAAAAACATATTTTCCTCTCAAATATATTTTTGGAACTTTGTATGATGTTTTAAATTGTCTTAAATTAGGATTATATTTATCCTCCATTGCTCTGTTGTAAAAATTCAAACCACAATCTCTTCACTCCAGTACATATATGAATACATTATATAAACAGAAACTGATTTGTAATTTAAGTTTGAGACTCCGGAAGAATCCTCTTGATTTAGATTATTTACAGTTTTATAGGGGTAGCATAGACAGCCTAGTCTCAGAAAAAGATCAGAGACAACTCATCCCCTCACAGCTATTTTGCCTGGTTTAATTCCATGATTGATATAACCAGGGAACTGCTGCATTTTCTTCTATGTGACATTTTTATATTTTTCATCACATTATACTGTACTGAATTATTGTGTCCTGGGATAACTAAAGCTCCGAGAGACTCTGAATTCTGTTGTGCCATTGTTATTACTAAAGGCCTAATGTCTGTTTTACATGATTGAACCCCAATTCCTAAATAAAACTAATTTAGGCTAGGGTCACTACCTTATATAATTAATTTCCCCTTCTTCCCTTTAACTACATTGTTTAATATACTTTAAATATATATATATATATATATATATATATATATATATATATATATATATATATATTCATTTTAACTGATATGATAATCAGATATATTTATTACAAAAATCAGCTAGGATCTTCAAAGGAGCATTACCTTAACCTCCTTGGAAAACCCCAGCCCTTATGTTTTACAGAAAATAATTCTCATGCTACATAAGCATCAGATATATGAAAATGACTCTAAAAGAGAAGGTAAATGAAATAAAGAGGGGAGAAGAAAAGGGGAGAAAAGGAAAGAGAGAAAGGAAAAGAGGATACAAATGTACAGTCCTTGTGTGACCTTTGACAACACAGTTATAGCTCCTATGCAGCATTTTAATCATTCTTCTGAGATGACTACCCATATTTATTCACTGAAAGCTAAACTTTGATTTACACAGGTTGCAGTGTCCTAGATAGCAACTTCAATTTGCTTTTTCCTTTCCATTTCGGCAGGATGATATTTTTGACAATTAATGCTCTGAAGATTTTTTTTTTCTGGACAATAGATAAATCCCTTAGTTCATCATCATATCCCAGAATAAACAGAAAAGGAGCATGAGGAATATCACAGCCTAAAATCCAATTAAGTCAGGTAATAACTACTTGCCAGAAATTCTGAACTAATGGGCAACTCTACAGCTCTGTCTGAGTGAACCATTCTATTCCTCCATTTTTCCAATTCACTGTTTGTTTTCTAGAATGTAAAATATCAGAAGTTTTTTTGTTGTTGATGATAAACAAACCACAGCATAAAATGTAACATAGCTTTAATTACATGAGTGCAGATCCATGTGTGAGTTTTTCTACTTGGACAACAGCATAACAAATTGGAAGTATTTTCTTTTTTATAGAGGGACCAGAACAACTCCACGCATAATGAAGAAATGCAACAGCATCTGATAGGAGGATATTTTTATTAGGGGAAACCAGCTCTTTAATTCAGCTGTTTTCTGTTAGCAGTTAGTAGGCCAAAGGGTGAGTCACCTTGATTCTGCTCGATCGGGCTCTCTATGAATAACAAGGACAACACAACAAGGCAAGCCTGTGGATGGGGAGGTTGCAAGATGTGCGGCATGGCTTTATTAGAGGAGTGGAGCGGGCAAAGGAAAAAGTGTTGCTCCACCCATGGAAATTATGGCTTCCCTTGTTTACAACAGATGTTTGCACTGGCACAGCTATAGCACTTAATGGTCAGTGATTGAGGCGATAGGGGCCTATTCCCATTATAGACAAGGCTTTAAGGACAAGTTGACACCATTTTAAACAACAAACTACTGTACTCCCAGAAAAAAAGAATCCTGTTGTTTTCTTCCTGATTTAAATTACATACAGAACTTCATTGTTGCTCTTTGTTTACTAAATGCTAATTAAACCTGACAGCTATCCTTTCATAAATCTAGTGTAAAGAGATGTTCATTTATACCTGGCAAAGCAAGTCTTTGGCGCCAGTGAAGTCTATGGCCAAAGGATTGTAGATTTTTCGTGGTACTCCCAGACTATTTTGAGGCTATGCCAGAGGGGATAGACCCACACATGGTGATAAGGCTGCCATATGTGCAACCAGGACAGGGTTATCTGTCTTCAGTTTATCCGTACCTTGTTAAACTTACACTCTGACTTTATTATTATTATTTGTATTACTTTACTGTTTAGGAGCCCTCTTCATGGACAAGGACCACATTGTGCAGGGCACTGTAGAAAAAGAACAGTGTGACAGGGTGAACTCACCCCACCCTGGATGTGGAAGGGTTAACTCCTCACTGTTGGCGAAAGCCACGTTCCTACCACGTTCCAGCTGTAGCACCAGTATAAGAGGGAGCAGTCCAGCTCAGTCTGGGCTGATGGGTGGAGAGGAAAGACACTCCTTGCCGGCTCTGACCTGGGAGCAGTTGGAACCCCAGGCCGCAGAAGCCAGAGATGCTGAGACCCAAGCAGATGTTCAGCCACCTATGGATGCCCCAGTGAGGTCTGAGCTACAGGGAGTTGCACTGGCTGAGGAACCCAGAGATCCCAAAGATGCACAGACCACCATGGTAGGGAGTAGACTGGGGGGCGGGATTAGCCATTGACCCAATGATAGTCAGTGTGTTGTGGATGGATCCCCGCTGACGGGGCCCTGGGCTGGGACCCGGTGGAGCATGGAGGGCCCAGGTCCCCCTACCCTGGCTGCCACCCCACTCCTCTGGTGGCAGCCCACACACCCCAACTGGCCCCTAGGCCATACAGCCCTGCTCTAGAGGTCAACTCTATTGACTTGGGCCGCTAGACCCTCCTACCCTACAAACCCGGGGTATTACTATTGAATCTGACTGCTAGGCCACACTGCCCTGCAAAACAGGGTAACTCTATGGACACTGGCTGCTAGGCCCCACTACCCTGCAGAGAAGGGTTACCACACTGACACGGGTCATGAGATCCTACCGCTCTGTGGATCAGGGCAACTCTACTGACTTTCGCCCCTAGGTCTCACCGTATAGAGACAGAGGGCAGCTCAAAGGACAGGGTGAACTCATCCCACACACTGGATGGGGTCTCTCCACCCCATCACAAACAGAAAGACTATCCCTGCCCCAAAGAGCATAAGCACAGCTCAGTAGCAAGAGAGGCAGTATGCTTAGTAGAATAAACATGAGTGTGAGAGCAAAGAACTCAAGCTCTGTATCTGACATTGATTATTATGACCCTGTTCAGTAAACTTTCTGCTTTAGTTTCCTTGTCTTTGTCAGTGGGTTGACAGTTACTCATCTACCTCCTAAACATGTTGTGGAAGTAACTAATGAGTTGATGTTTGTAATGTGCTATACATGTATTAGTGTTATCCTTAGGGACAGAGATTGTCTTTTGAAACATTTTAAAGTGTTGAAAACACTATGTGTTCACCAGGAGAAGCAACCAGGCTTCACTTCTGCAGCAGAGGAGAAGGCTGGCAGCCAAAGGTTCCTCTCTCCCCTCTTTTGTATAAAATCAGTCAGTAAAAATTGGGGGCCCCTCAAAGAACCTTACTGCTGGTTCTGTGCATAGTGACATAATCACAGTGGCCAACAACTGACTAAGCCAGTGGAGGTGGTCTAACAGAAAATCCTAAATGCTTGCAGCCCCATTCTGGAGCACAAAGGCTGGCTGTAGTTTCTCATCTACAGTATGCCAGAGAGATGTTTTGCTGGGTGGTAACATGAAAGTAGATTTCACATTTTTCTCTATGTGGGTAAACCTTGTCCTATAATACTATGCATGTTCTTTGTACTTATTCAATCCAATCGGGGCGGCTCTAGACATTTTGCCACCCCAAGCACGGAGGGTCCGCTAGTCCCGCGGCTTCGGCGGAACTCCCGCAGGACCAGCGGACCCTCCGCAGGCAAGCCGCCAAAGGCACCTGCCTGCCGCCCTAGCGGCGACTGGCAGAGCGCCCCCCGCGGCTTGCCACCCCAGGCACACGCTTGGAACGCTGGTGCCTGGAGCCGCTCCTGAATCTAATACACGGTATTACAGGGCTTTAGTAATCACCAGCAGGCATAAGGAAGGATTCTTTCCCCCTTTATTCAGAGTATTGTACAATTGGTTGGGTACATTATAACGTCATAAAGTACAGGCTAGTTTCTGGAGACAGGATAATAGACTAGATGAACTTGACAGATCTGATATACAATATCATGTTAATATTACTGCTGTAATTTCCTAATAACTACAGTATTTGCTATGCTGAGCAACAAGAGTATTAGCAACACTAATAGCTTAGTTACATCAAAACAATGGTGCGCTAAAGATTTACTTTCAATGTAATCAGTCCATTAGATGTATAGTACTCCCTTGCTATACACACACCTTATTTTACTGCTGGTATATGGTGCCTTCATTAACAGAATAATGATGGATCTCTTTTAAAGAACACAGTTCTCGTGTACAGGGGCATTCAACTAATTAGAAGGGTAGCAACTGGTTTGTCAGCCACTGAAGAAATCATTTCAAGTAGCCAACACTTAAAATTACAATCTTCCTTTTATCATATCCTGTGGTTGATATTTTTATTGTCCAAAGGACTTGTTTCCATGGTTTCTTGTTCTTTTGAACTATTTTCCTTGCTATTACCTAACCTTCTTACTTGATACTCAGCTCTGACTTTGATAGCTCTATATTGCCATCTGCTCTGTGGCTTAAAAGTATGCTTCTAAAGAAACTGTAGTAAAAAATGGTCATCCTGGGGTTAACAAGGTTACCCAGATATTAAGGGACGGAGCCATGCTGATCCCTTTACAAAACAAATATACAGCTTCCAAATCAGCAAATAGCATGAACAAAGTACATAGGTGGCAATAATTGCTAAATAACAATTAAATGCTCTCACAGTGCATTACAACTTTTTAAAAGGCATCTCTCCATAAAAAGAAATCCAATCTACTACTACCACTTAAAAAATTATCCCTGTAAACCTTCTTGTTTTCTTCTTGTTTTACTGGTGGATCAGAGAAGACCCTTACAATATTGGGATCAGATTCTCCTCTCAGGTATGCCGGTATATAATCAAAATAATGCCCCTCACTACCATGTTGTTGTTCCAGGTCTACACAGAGTTATAGCACATAGTTAATTTCTTTTTTTAATATCATTATAGCTCGGTAGTATACTGTGTAACCATGGCGTCATTAATGTTATATGGTCTTACAATGTAGTTATGCTAAAAGCAATATAAAGAGGCCTCTAACCCATGTAATTATCCCCCAACAAATATATGGAGAGGCAGTCTGTCTTTATATTGTATTTTTTTAATTTATGGGATAGGTGCCCAGAGCTCTGGCTGGGCACCTATAGATGTATTTTAAAATAATAAAAAATAAATAAACTAACTTTGATGCAGGTCTGTAGAGAATGGGGGGAGATGGATTTTTCTAAAACTCATTTCACTACTTAGTAAATTTGTTAGGATGTCTTCTTGAAAAGTTTGGACTTTTTTAAATATAAGAATAGCCATACTGGGTCAGACCAAAGGTCCATCAAGCCCAGTATCCTGTCCTCTGACAGTGGCCAATGGCAGGTGCCCCAAAGGGAATGAACAGACAGATTATCATCAAGTGATCCATGCCCTGTCACCCAATCCCAGCTTCTGGGAAACAGAGGCTAGGGACACCATTCCTGCTCATCCTGGCTAATAGCAATTGATGGACCTATCTTCCATGAATCTATCTAGCTCCCTTTTGAACCCCATTATAGTATTGGCCTTCACAACACCCTCTGGTAAGGAGTTCCAGAGGTTGACGGTGCGCTGCATAAAAAAATACTTTCCTGTGTTTGTTTTAAACCTGCTACCTATTAATTTTATTTGGTGGCCCCTTATTCTTGTATTATGAGAAGGAGTAAATAACACTTCCTTATTTACTTTCTCTATACCACTCATGATTTTATAGACCTCTATCATATCCCCCCTTAGTCGCCTCTTTTCCAAGCTGAAAAGTCCCTGTCTTATTAACCTCTCCTCATATGGAAGCCGTTCTATACCCCTAATCATTTTTGTTGCCCTTTTCTGAACCTTTTCCAATTCCAATATATCTTTTTTGAGACAGGGCGACCACATCTGTACGCAGTATTCAACATGTGGTTGTACCATGGATTTATATAGAGGCAATATGATATTTTCTGTCAGATTATCTATCCCTTTCTTGATGATTCCCAACATTCTGTTCGCTTTTTTGACTGCTGCTGCACATTGAGTGGATGATTTTAGAGAACTATCCACAATGACTCCAAGATCTCTTTCTTGAATGGTAACAGCTTATTTAGACCCCATCATTGTATATGTATAGTTAGGATGATGTTTTCCAATGTGCATTATTTTGCATTTATCAACATTAAAGAAAGATACACCTGTATCCATACCAGTGTGTTAGCTCTGAGAGCCCTGTAGTATATACAGCTAAATAAGTGTTGTCAAAAGTCACATTGAAAAAGGAAACAGATGGTGTCTGTGTCAGAGAACACTGCTCTACAGCCAAAATGCTTCTGAAATAAATGTAGTCAAACTTTACTAATTCTGGGTCACTGAGAACAAAAATGATGCTTAAAATTGTTGATTGGCTCTAGTTTTCAAGTTATGCTATTGGGTCAGTATATACGACCCTTGACTTGGGAATGGCGGAGGATAAGTGAGTTATAAAGGGAAGGGATCTCAATTTAAACCAGAAATGACTAAAATACATCTTTGACTGGATCTATGAATAAATCTATGACTGGGTTTGGACAGTACTTGCTTTTTAGGCAAAACAATGAATGATGCAATCTGAAGCTGGTATTGCGTCATACATGATATGAATTGCATCATGTTATTCCTAGAAGTCATGGATGATGCAATCATAATTAAGCTTACATCACTCTGCTGAACAAATTGCCCTATATCAGCTCTAGAAATCATATAGTGTCGTGCTCTCTTATTTGTCAGTGTTTGATTTTGCAAAGGGACACATTTCTGTTTAGCCAAAGTGAGCAGAGATGCCTCGTACTTGTGTGAACAGTGCAGATAACTTCTGCTATGTTTGTGGTGAAGTGACTTTTGCATCACAAAACTGCAGTAAAACCACTATGGTTAAGAAAGCCTATCACCTTTATTTTGGCTGCAAAATTGGAGATCAGGACAAGAGGTGGGCCCCACACATATGCTGCAACACTTGTGCAACAAATCTTCGCCAGTGGTTGAACAGGAAAAGGAAATCTATGCCTTTTGCAGTGCCAATGATTTGGAGAGAGCCAACAGATCATACCAGCAATTGTTACTTCTGCATGGTGCCTCCAGTTGGGAAAGGTGTGTCAAAGAAGAAAAAGTGGACTGTGCATCATCCAAACATTCCATCAGCTATACGCCCAGTACCCCACGGAGAAGGACTGCCAGTTCCTGATGCACCAGAATCATTCTCACTTGAGTCAGACGAGGAAGAGGATGAAACTTCTGGTCCTGAACCATCAATGTCACAGGACCCACATTTTCTCCCATCCTCCTCCTCTGAACCACACCTCATAACACAAGGTGAACTGAATGACCTTGTCAGGGATTTGGAACTACCCAAGAGTAAGGCAGAGCTGTTGGGCTCCAGACTACTGCAGTGGAATCTCCTGGCAGGTGATGTTAGGGTTTCCATGTTCCGTGACCGTCAAAAGGATCTTGTCCCATTCTTCTTCATGGAAGGTGATCTTGTAGCCTGCAACAACATCGATGGTGTGATGGCTGCCCTCAACATCGTTCACGATCCAGATGAGTGGAGACTGTTCATTGATTCATCGAAGACGAGTCTTAAAGCTGTTTTACTGCATAATGGCAATGTTTTGCCATCAATTCCAGTTAGTCATGCAGTCCATATGAAGGAAACTTATGACAACATGAAACAACTTTTGAGGTGCATAAACTATGACCAACATCAGTGGCAGCTTTGTGGCGATTTGAAGGTTGTTGCTCTCTTGCTTGGTCTGCAGACTGGATACACAAAGTACTGCTGTTTTCTCTGCGAATGGGATAGTCGTGCAAGAGATTCCCACTACATCAAGAAAGATTGGCCACTCTGACAGTCATTGGAGCCTGGGAGGAAAAGTGTTCAGCATCCACCACTTGTTGAATCAAGGAAGATTTTGTTACCACCTTTACACATCAAGCTGGGTCTGATGAAGAACTTTGTCAAGGCCATTGACAAAACACAAGCAGCTTTCAAGTACCTCCATGGAAAATTTCCAAGGTTAAGTGGAGCTAAGATAAAGGAAGGTGTCTTTGTTGGTCCTCAGATTCGTGAACTTCTTCGAGATGATGCATTTGACCATGCACTGCGTAGCAAGGAAAAGACGGCATGGAAAGCCTTCCAGTTAGTGGCAATAAATTTTCTCGGAAACAACAAGGCAGACAACTACAGGTTGTTGGTGGAAAACCTCCTCAAGGCATACAAAAGCCTTGGTTGCAACATGTCACTAAAGATACATTTTTTGCACTCTCATCTAGATTTTTTTCCACCGAACTGCGGAGCAGTGAGCGACGAGCACGGCGAGCGATTTCACCAGGACATTGCAACAATGGAGAAACACTATCAGGACAAATGGAGCCCATCAATGCTTGCAGACTATTGCTGGACAGTGACAAGAGATGCTCCATTTAATGAATACAAGAGACAAGCCAAGAAGCGCCAAGTAGACACTGAATAGGATGTACATAATAGTTTTTTGCCTTTTGTTTCATAATACATTTTATTTATATAACCCTTTTGCTGATTTTTAAAGTGTTACATAAACAGGACAGGTGAATTATCATCATGTAAAGCAACCATAAACACATGAAAAGACCTAGGTTTACAATTTATGATTAAAACTCTACTATCTACACAATATACATAGACATAAAATGTAAAAACTTAAATACCTTAGAAACAGTAGCCAATCAGTTGTTTTAATTGTCATATTTGAATTCAGCACATCAAAATACATAATAAATAGCACATTTTATCTCTGAAGCAGACGACTTCTCAAAAATTGTAGACCAGTGGAACATGCCCTCCATGTTATGGTCAGTGTGGAGCTCAGATGGCACTTCCGTGAAAATCCTCACTAGATCCTTTTGGACAGATATCCAGGATAACTGAATTGGTAGCTAATTTTAGCTGCCACGAGCAATAGGGAAGATGATTCTGTATTTGAGAAAAGTGAACTTTTGTGTCAGGGTGATAACTAGGGTGACCAGGTGTCTGGTTTTCAACCAGAACACCCAGTCAAAAAGGGACCCTGGTGGCTCTGGTCAGCACCACTGACCGGGAGTTGAAAGTACAGTTGGCAGTCCTGTTGGTCTAAGGGGCAGGCTAGTCCCTACCTGTCCTAGCTGGCACCATGATTCGCCCTGAAAGCAGTCAGCAGGTCCGGCTCCTATGCAAGGGGGCCACGGGGCTCCGTGTGCTGCCCCCGCCCAAAGCACCGGCTTCACATTTCTATTGGCCAGTCCTGGCCAATGGGAGCTGGGGGGCAGTGCCTGTGGGCAAGAGCGGTGCCTGGAGCCTCCTGGCCTCCCCGCCTAGGACCCAGAGCTGCTGGCTGCTTCTGTAGCGTGCGCAACACAGTGCCAGGACAGGCAGTCAGTCTGCCTTAGCCTTCCTGCTGTGCCGCTGACCAGGAGCCACCCGAGGTACGCCCATGCCCTAAACCCCAGCCCTGAGCCCCTCCAAACCAGAGAAGCCTCCTACACCCCAACCCCTCATCCCTGGCCCCAGCCCAGAGCTCAAGGCCCCAGCCCAGAGCCCTTACCCCCCCTGCATCCCAACCCCCTGCCCCAGCCCAGAGCCCCCTCCCAAACCCTGAACCCCTCATCTGCAGCCCCAGCCCAGAGCCCTCACACCCCAACACCCTGCCTCAACCCGCAGCCTCCTACTGCACTCCAAATCCCGCAGCCTCACTCTCCACCCTGGAGCCCCCTCCTGCACCCCAAATCCCTCATCCCCACCTCCACCCCAGAGACCACACCCCAAGCCAGATCCCTCACCCCCTCCCACACTCCAACTCCGTGCTCCAGCCCAGAACCCCCTCCCGTATTCTGAACCCCAAATTTCTGGCCCCACACCAGAGCCCGCACCCCAGTTAGAGCCCCCTCCCACATCCCAATCCCCTGCCCCAGCCCAGTGAAAGTGAATGAGGGTTGGGGAGAGCGAGCCACTGAGGAAGGGGAATGTAGTGGGGGGCAGGGCCTCAGGGAAGGGGCGTGACTAGAGTGTTCCAACCCTAGTTAGCAACTCTAGTGATAAGAGTCCACTTAGGAACAGAAAATATTTGATCAGTCTCATCTGTATAAATATAATTACCAGCTATGGCCCTGTCAATATTGAACCTGTTATCCACCTGAGCCTATTTCTTATCAACCATGTCCAAAACAGCTTGATGAAGAGGAAAGGTGACTGAACTTTTAACTGTCAGTTTGCCAAAGTCATCCAACTTAGTTAGGTTCAGGTGCCCCAAGCCCCACAGAGAAGAAGGCCTGGATAATAAGGACTTAAATTCATTTTTGAGTCCTAGGAATCTTAGCTGAATCATCAGGATCTGAACGGTGTATTGAGAGTGTCAGAGTTTAGAATTCAGTGGGTGTTAACGATCTTTTTAAACTCTGAATGATCAGTAGGTTCAGAATACACCAAAGCTAGAGAAAGGGTTGTAACAGGCAGGGGCTGAGTGGGTCAGTCCACAAGGGGGTATCAGGATACCTCATCTACCACAAAAGTGGTGAGATAAAGGAAAACAAAGAAGGGGTTTTCTTTTTTTTCTTTTTTTAAAAGTTTGGTACATCACAAGACGCAAACATGAACAGACCCATTTCCTAAAGTGCAGTCACACAAGACCTGAGCTTCTTAACAGCATTTGAAGTCCAAAATAGTAACCTAATTAGTAACCCCTCTAGGCACCTATTTTCCAAATATAAAACCTCAGGGAATAGGCCACTTTGCAGCCAGCCAGGCCTCACATCCCAAACTTACATCAGCCAGAAGACAAGAAAATGAGCCGGGGGGGATGAAAAGGCAAGATGAATACCTGCTTGAAGAACCTGCATTTGTACTCCATTGACTCATGGGTAGGGTACATATTTTCACAAGCACATCTATACTGACCTGTGACAGCTATGCTATGTATTTCAGTGTTATTCTCAGGCACACAGTGCCTCTCTCTCACTATAATAGTATTAATTCCTTTTCTTCCCAGGATGTAAATTATATTAAACAAGAAGTGGAGAATAGAAGGGACTGGGAATAGTGCGTCACTTTTTCACTTGTCACCTGAATTATTTTCAGCTAAGATGTTATTGTTGCAGAAAATATATTGTTTTGTACTAAAGTTTTGAATTAACTGCTTAAATATTCTGGAAAGTTCTGGTTTTGTTAAAGAGAGGGATGATTCTTTGTTTAAAATACACACAAACATAGTCAACATCTTTGCAATATTATCCAATTTCCAAGTAAATTGTACAAGTTTAAGTAGTGCACAAGGGTAAAGTGTGTGAGCAGCTTTTTCTGTATACATTCTGTTGGTTCCACTGTCTGATCTAGTAACCCCAGAGCTAAGAGACTTGGTGGTAAGCCATAGAGTAATTTGCTGTTGCAAAGCCTTTAATTCACAGTCTTGCCTGATGCCTAAGGCTGTATAGCTTGGGCAGGGGACAATGCAGAGTTGCCAGAATGGATAATTGCCCTTTTATACTGAAATGGATACAGTACATAGTTGACTATTTCAGTATTGGTCAATGTATTAGCATTTAAGGTCATTCCCTGTTTTTGTCTATACAAATCTATATAGCTGTATTTAGAAATAGTTTCCCATTAACAGACTCTCCAAACTAGTAACCTAAGGCTGAGTTAAGATAACATTTTTGAACAGAGGAAAAAAATGAAAATGGATTTCAGAGTTTGTGCTGGTTGTAACCAGCTGCAAGTAAACAGCAAACAAAGGTGGGTGTAGTATTGTATTGTGTCTTTTATTTGTATGCATTGTATGAAACAATCTTCTTACATAAATGTGATAAAGAAATCAGCAGACTTTATAGTTCTATCCTTGACATTCTCCCAAATTGCTTCTTACAATTCTATTTTCACTATCTTAATAATACAAACACTTAGAATATTTTTTCTTTTCTTTTAGCATTCATGAAATCTAGTGTATGCAGTGACAACTAGTTAATCCATGTTTAATTTACTCATATGAGAGTACACCTTTTCTGAAGGTTTAAGCAGTAGTCAATCATACCACACAGAAGCAGCAAATGTAAATCATAAATATTTATTAATTTGAATAAAAAACAAATCTGCACACTGATTTTTTTAACTAAATCTGATTGCATTATTCTTTGGGATTATTTTTGGTAAGCAGCTTGTCACATTAAATTATTGTTCATTGCACAGTATAAATACAGTCTCCCTTGTGAGTCCAATAAAGAGTAAAATGATCTCCTCACAAACCAACACAGAGACAAGAGTGTGTGGGAGCATGCAGCTGCCATAGTCATATGGGATGGATAGACTAATTTAGAGCACGTATTACACCTCTACCCCGATATAACGCAACCCGATATAACACGAATTTGGATATAACTTGGTAAAGCAGCGCTCTGGGAGGGCAGGGCTGCACGCTCCGGTGGAAGAAAGCAAGTTCGATATAACACGGTTTCACCTATAACACGGTAAGATTTTTTGGCTCCCGAGGACAGTGTTATATCAGGGTAGAGGAGTACTTGCATTACTGTAGTATGTAGGAACTCTAGTCATGGACCGGACTCCACTGTGCTAGGCACTGTGCAGACACAGAACATACAGATAGTCCCTTCTCCAAAGAGCTTACATTCCAAGTATAAAACAAGAGACAATAGATAGATATAAACAGATGGGGGGAGTATTAGGAAACAATGAGATAATATTGGACAGCATGATATAGACAACAATGTCAGTGCATCAGCTGTCTAATTGTGATGAAGGTTTTTGTAGGCCTCATGGCAAAAGAGAATTTTATGAAGGGATCTGAAGGAGGTTAATGAGGTAACTTTGTGTATGTATACAAGGAGCTCCTCTCAAGCATGAGGGACAGCAGGAGAGAAAGCATGAAGGTGCTTGTGTGAAAATGTAAAAAGTGGGTATTAGAGGCTGGCATCATGGACTGATTGGAGGTGGGAGATGAGATCTCAATAATGAATCAGAGATGATAGGTAGGGTGTGGATAGGTTGTGAAGGGCCTTGAAAGTGAAGACACATAGCTTGTTTGATGAGATGAACAATGGGGAGCCAGTAGAGGGATGCAAAGAGAGGAATGATATGATTAAAGTGACAGGCTAGGAGAATAGCTGTTGCAGCATTATTCAGCATGGATATGAGCTGGGCAAGACTGCATTTGTCAAGACATGTCAAGGATGTTGCAGAAATCAAGGTGTGAAATGACAGACTGCAAAAGAGTTTTAACTGCATGGATGGATAGGAAAAGTCAGATCTTTAGAGAGGTTATGTAAAAAGGATCAGCAAGATTGAGATACAGCCTGGATGTGAGGATCTAGAGGGTTTAAGCTGATGCCCAGGTTACAGGCTCAAGTGACAGGCAGGATGATGGTATTGCCCACAGTGATTGAGAAAGGAGGAGGCAGGGCAGTGTTGGGGGTGGGGGGGGGGAAGGGGAGAATCAAGCTCTACATGGCTGAAACAGAGCTCTTAAGTCTGATGGTTAGACATCCATGAGGTGATTGGAGAAACACAATCTGAGCTTTCAGTTTGGACAGAAGGAGACAGGTCTGGAGCAGAGATGCAGATCTATGCATTATCAGCATAGATATGGTAGTTAAATTTGTGTCTGTTGATGAGACTATCCAGAGATAAGATGTACAGGAAGAAGACAAGGGGATGAAAGACAGCAGCCTGCAGACCCCCAAAAGTTGGAGAGAAGATGAGGAGGATCTTTATAAGGATATGCTGAAGGAGCAATTAGAGGTCGGAAGAGAACCAGAAGAGGACAGTTATGGAAGCCAAGGGAGGACAAGATTTCCAGAAGAGCATGACTGATGGTAAGAAAGGAATCTGACAAGTTAAGGAGGATTACAAAATAGTACTGGTTTTGAGCTTTGGCTAGGAAGAAATCATTAGAGACTTTGGTGAGAGCCATTTCAGTGGAGTGTTAGGAGCAGAGAGGGTCTAGAATGGAATTGTAGGAGAGGAACTCCAGATAGTGAGTGTAGATAGCATATTAATTAGTTTAAAGATGAAAGTGAGAAGGAAGGAGCAGTGGTTGGAGAAGCAAGTGGGGGCGAGAGTGGGTTTTAAGACTGGAGACACTAAAGCATGTTTGTATTGTGAGAAGGACCTACAGGAGAGTGAGATTAAGAAGAGGAGAAAGATAGGCAATGAGAGAAGGAAGGAAAGAGATCTGGAGATGGGAATAGGGTCACTGAAGCAAGTGGAAGGGGTAGAGAAAGAGAGAAGAAGATAAACTTCTGCTTCTATCACTAGGAAAAAGATTAGAATTGTAGAAGGGAAAAAGAATGCGAGCCTAGGGGAGGAGGAAGGTCATGTTGTATTTTGTCCAATTTTCCCTTTGAAGAAAAAGATGAGTTATTGTGAAGAAAGAGAAGTGAAGGCTGGTGGAGAGGAAAGTTTGAAGAATGAGTCAAAGGTGTGAAAAGGTGGCCTGGACTGAGAATATGGGATTCAGTTAAATTGGAGAATAAGGGTTGTTTTATCTAGCAAGATGGCAGAAGTGAAGGAGACGAGAATGGATTTGTAGCAGATTAAGTCAGCTTGATCACAGGATTTTTGCTATGCAGCATGTGATCAGAGTGGAGAAAAAGGATGATGGTGAACCATGACTGGGGGCTTACAGTCTGTCCTTGTGATGCAGGAGAGGGAGGAAACAGTAGAGGCTGGAGGAGAGATTCACCAATGGAAGAAAGACAGGGAGGAGAGAGCTGAGAGCAGATGAGAAATCTTCAGTGCTGATGGACTAGAGTGAGAAAGGTTGAGAGACAGAGCACGAGGGAGGGGATGGATGAGAGATGGTGAAAGCGACCAGTTGATGGTTGGAGAGAGAGAACTCAACAACAGAAAATAATGATCGAAGATCAAGTCATGTGAACAGCCCTTTTGGGGAGTGTGAGAGTTGAACCAGGGTTGCATGTCAAATGAAGACACGAATGCAAGAAAATGTGAAACTAAGGGGTGAGTGAGATTATAAAGGAGAGGATGACAGAGCCAGGAATCAAAGTCAGAAAGGAAGCTTGATAGGGAGGAGTTGGAGGACAGTAGATATCATCATGTAGGTGGAGAAGGGGAAAAGTGAAATGCAGTGAATTAATTGATTGAATTGAGTAATTAATTGAAGGAATATAAACTGCTAATGAGCTGAGATAGTAAGAAGGAATTATACTTCATTTTACTAAAGAGATTTCAAGGTATCCTGTTCCATGCAGTGTCCATGGATGAAGACAAGTAACAAATTTTGACCACAAGAATAACTTATCTGTACATCCACATAAAAAAGTCTTCAATCCAGGTGGCTCCATAGCCCTCTTCCTTCCATGCTCTGGCACTGCTATTTCAACCAGCGGACATTACTAAATCATGGTAGACCATGAGACAACCAAGGTAGGGCCATGGAGTTGAGAACCTCCAAAGGCTGGTAAAAGCAGAAGGTGAGCTGACTGATAGTGTGGCTGGAAGTGGGGGAAATGTTTTTAGTCTTCCTTTTTTGGTAAACTGAATACAGAATTGATGAACAACTATAGACTAGAGCAGGGGTGGCCTACCTGTGGCTCCGGAGCCACATGCGGCTCTTCAGAAATTAATACGCGGCTCCTTGTATAGGCACAGATTCCAGGGCTGGAGCTACAGGCACCAACTTTCTAATGTGCCTGAGGGTGCTCACTGCTCAACCCCTGGCTCTTCCACAGGCCCTGCCCCCACTCCACTCCTTCTCACCTCCTCCCCTGAACTGCTGTGCCCTCATTCCTCCCCCTCCCCCCACCAGCCTCCTGCACGATGATCAGGGAGGGAAGGGGAGGTGCTGATCGACAAGACTGCCAGTGGGTGGGAGGCCCTGGGAGCAGGGGCGGAGGAACTGATGGGGGGCTGATGATGTATTACTGTGGCTCTTTGGCAATGTACATTGGTAAATTCTGGTTCCTTCTCAGGCTCAAGTTGGCTACCCCTGGGCTAGAGTGTATTATTACAATCCAGACTGAATAAGAGGTAGCATGTAGCTGCACTGCCCCAGGAAAGGGGCAAGAACCAGAGTGTGACTCAGTTGCTAAGAGCATACTTACAGAATGGGGAACTCTATTTTGGGAAGCAGTGACTCTGAAAAAGATTTGGGTGCTGTGGTGGATAATCTGCTGAACATGAGCTCCCAGTGCGATGATATGGTCAAAAGGCCTAATGCAGTCCTTGGATACATAAACAGGAGAATCTTCAACAGAAGTGGAGAGGTTATTTTCCCTCTGTTTGGCCCTGCTATGACCACTACTGGAATACTGTGTCCAGTTCTGGTGTTCACAGTTTAAGAAGGATGTTGAGAAATTGCACAGGGTTCAGAGAAGAGCCATGATTAAATTATTAGAAAGCATGCTTTATAGTGACAGACTCAAGGAACTCAATGAAAGAGAAGGTTAAGGAGTTACGATCACAGTTTGTAAATATCGATATGGGGAACAAATATTTGGAAGTGGGCTCTTCAAATCCAGCAGATAAAAGTATAACAATCCAATGGCTGGAAATTGGAGCTAGACAAATTCAGATGGGAAATAAGTTATAAATTTTTAACAATGAGGTAATTAACCATTAAACCAATTTACCAAGGGACATGGTGAATTTATCCTGCAAGGTGCTGAGTAGTCTGGCCCCAATCCAGCAAAGCAATTAAGCCCAAGAATATTCCCACTGAGTTCAGTAGAGCCTGGATACTCGGCACATTGTAGGATTGTGCCTACTGTGAATAATGCAGTAAAATTTAGTGCTTGCAAATGCATGTGTAAAGATTTTATTTGACATCTGCATATATTTTAATTCAGTTATGTACTGATTCTGCAAAGATTTAGCCATGTGCTCAGTGTTATGCTCTGTACATAGTCCTCTTCAGTAAGACTACTCAAAGTGTATAAATTCAGCATATGTGTTTTTCCAGGATCAGGGCCTAAAACTTCAGGGGGAAAAACCTACAAAACTAGGACTTCATAAAAGGATCTTCTCTGGTGAACTCTTAATGGAGACTGAAATTATTCTAAAAAACAAAACAAAAAAAGCAAAGGAAATTTTTTTCTCAAAATGTAGCCTCCATAGAAATAATGCCCTGTGCTGAATGGAACATGGCACAGGGTGGAAAGCAAGCACTGATCCAGGAAATGTAGGAGCAGATTCAGTTAGTTGTAATATTTCCAGGACAAAAATTGACACAGGCAGTGTTGGAAAGACTGAACAATATGGAAATAATTCAATGGAGATAAACAGAAAGCACAACAAATAGAGATTGAATACAAAAACTGTGGGTCTGATTCTGGAAATACCACTAAATCAAACTGCGAACTACTTATTCACACTGGTGAGCAGTTATTTATGTGAGTAGACCCAATGAAGGCAATGGGACTGGTCATATAAGTAGCTACTCTTCACTGAGAGTAAGGGGTTTGCAATCTGGCCCAATGTGAGTATGAAGCACTTCCTCATATACTAAAGCATTCTTTTAGAAAAAGATAGATACCACTCTTGAGAGGAGGACAGATATCAGATATGCCCTAAGCAATAGAAGTCCCATGGATTCCAACTCCAAAGGGACGGTCAGCTCCTGGTGCTCCCTGACTTGCTTAGAGTACATGTTGAAAATTACTCACTTTTTGTAGGAAAAAAGTGACCACATGCTACCGAGTTATAAACTCAGCAACACAAGCCCAAAGAAATAGTCTGAAAGAGTTCTTAAAAATCGTTGTGAAAGACCAGGTCAACAACTTTTCCCCAGCCAACCTTCAGGTAATATATAGAGGGAAATGATTGATCTTCCAGGACTTGAAACTGTCATTTCCTTTGAAATCTACAAAGTAATTTGACAATGGTCAGGCTGCTGATGTGCTGAGATCACTGGCTGTCACGATGACAAATATTGTTTCATTATTTCCTTGTACTTCCCCACCTGTCTGTATCCATGTGCTTTTTTCTTGTCTTCTACTTACATTGTAAGCTCTTTGGGGCCAGGACTGTCTTTTTTTCTGTGGCTGTATACATTTAGCACAATACAGTCCGACCCATGATTGGGGCTCCTATGTGCTACTATAATAATATTTATTCATCAAGGTATTTGAAACGCATGTGCTTTCTTGAGATTAACAATAACTCATCCAAATGTTCAGGAAGACAGGTTGTGAATATCAGGAAGACCAGGGTTTATTTGCAGAAATATTTGAACAGCTTTCTGCTGTTTTCATCCAGCAATAAAAATAGGGATAACACTACTTATTGACCAAAATGTATGTTTAGCTTGTTAGGCCCTTTCCTACCATACAAGGAAAATGTGAAAATAAGTATTAATTTTTTGTGAAACTCTGTGGAGAGACAGTAATCATTGGATGAGATAAATGGATGGTATTAAAGCAGGATAAAAATACTGACTGATGAAAATTCCATAATTTAGTTAATTTAAAAGTTAGTTGGAAAGGGGGAAAGATAGATTAGTGCCTTTTTTGTTTCCTTATAAAGGTCTGGAGGATTCAGATTTTAAAAAGGCAACTTTTTTTTTTTAAACTTTAAAAATACCAGAAATGTGAAGTCTGGGCTCACCTGCTTTTGCTGGAGAACCAGCCAAGAGTCTCAGAAATGTGAAATGGGATCTCTCAACCCTTAAAGGATCAGAGTTGTTTAATAAAGAGAGATTTTCTGTTCTGCATTACCAAAAGCATACAAACAAAAATCCCCCACAAAAAACATTTTAAACAGTCTGAATAAAAATCACTTCCCCTATCAATCCAATTTCATTAGCCTGGTACATGTGATGTCCTAATCCACTAGTTATCTATCTGTAGTGTCTAAAAGGAATGCAGAATTCCAAATGCACAAGAGAAGCAGAAGGAAAAAAAACTTTTCAGACATCATAAAAAAGCAAAAAAGGTCAAACAATTTTTTATTCCCCCTTTACAGGTCACCTTTAAAGCTAGACTAAGGAGAACATTAGAAGTAGTACTGTGGGGAACAATTCCACACTTCAAATGTGACACTAGATTACTTAAATCTTTTATATTCATAATTTCTAGGATACTAAAATACATTTGATAGTAACAACACTAACCAACTAATTGCAACTATTCCCAACAAAATACTACAGGACAAAGAACTTTTGTTTATAATCCATTTTTTGTCCTTTTAACAACCAACTTCTCACATTATATTCTTATGATCGATGACTAGTACTTTGCTGCGAGTCAGAAATAGAAAACTGCTGAATTATTTTGACTTGTACAATGTATTGATTTTTAAATTAAACTAGAAGTTAAACAAAATAAATGAAATCTCTTTGTGGTGAGCTAGCACCCTTATTACATTTTAACCAGGCAAACAGAAAGGCTGCTTTTGAAAATATGTCCCTCCACATCCGTATTTGGATTCTTCACCTTTTCTCCGGCATGCCAGACCTCAGATCACTGAAACTATAATGGCTTACTAGAATATTGTTCTAAGTTTTCTTTATCCAAACTTTTTCCTCACTTTTTTTTATTTTTCCCAGCTTTTAATTAGTTAGTTTCACATGTGCTGTTACGTACAACTGATAATACTTCAAAATACCCAAGATTAAAAGTAAAAATGGTTCACATTCACATGGAAAAATTATTGTACTCAATAAATAAATTCTGACTTCTATTTTACAGCATGGGGGGAGGAGAACACATTGACATTAATAATGGGACATATCATGGTTTAAGATACACACACCCATACAGAGACTTAGAGGGGAGTAGGATTGGGTCCAGGTGCACATGGTTAAGCTGCCACTGAGAAGGTTGAGGCCTGGGAGTTTACTGTCATATTGCAAGATATAAGTGATAATAATCTATAGATTACTACCCCCTAAAGCAACTCGGGGAGCAGGGAAAGGTGCCTTGCTAAAGCATGATTCCTTCCTTGCTTTTCTGTTGGCACTGTTACACACTGACTCGTGG
The DNA here is from genome assembly GCF_020497125.1 of Mauremys mutica. NCBI lineage: Eukaryota > Metazoa > Chordata > Testudines > Geoemydidae > Mauremys > Mauremys mutica. Next base: position 84,015,964 of record NC_059078.1, read on the forward strand.
GTAGGGCAGAGTGCAGCAGCACAAGGGATGTTAGCTGTACATCTCTCGTTGACTTGAATAGGAGATGTATGGCTAAAACAGCTCAGTGATCAGGATATGCTTTATGCTTCAGGAGGCTTAACAACATTGGCTGCTCTCAGGGAAATTTCCTATGCACTCCTTAATTCTCATGTGCGGTTCATACCACCTGTGAACTACAAAAACAGAACTGTATTTTCTTCTGGAAATCAGCTTTGGGTGCCACTTGACAATTTGTCCAAACTTCTAGACCAAATCGTCTTTCATGATCAAATTCTCTTTTGAGACATACAGTATCTGACTCAGTCGATGTTTGTGATATATCTGTGTAACCCCTCTTTCTTCCCTGGGTTACTTGGGAACAGACAACACTCACTTGTGTGCCTGGGCGCCAGATGTTGTTGACATTAAAGGAGATCCTGATGGTGATGTTGGATAGGTGGGAATCCTCTATCCACTCTTCTGCTGCAGTCCCTTTACTCCTAAATAAAGTTAAAATTGGTGGTGCCTCTACCTGGCTGGCCCCTGTACACACTCAATGGCGTGACTTGGGAACCTCCAGGAATAAACCCCTTCAAATAGTAATAATACTAATAATAACCTGTGGCATGGGTCTAACTCAAATACCAATTATAAATAATATACATCCAATATACTTAAATTAGAGCTAACACTCATTTACTTAACAATTTAAGAAACAGGGTATAACAGACTAAGATTAAATGTCACTACTAATTTAAATCCACAGAGGCAGATGAATAAAATCAATTAACAAATATAATATACAGTAATTAATTAAACTTATGCTACTGGCATTTACACTGCCACCATTCACCCCACCCCGCAGTGTACACGCCTCTGGATTTCGGAATCCTAGCATGGGCACGCTTGAAGATCTGAAGCTGGAGACAGCACTGTTGGCTCTGTGCACCAGTCCAGCCAAGGCAACAAGCTGCATGACCCCTCTAAAACTGGAGTTGGCTCCAGCAAATGCCAGCAGCTCTGGGCCCTGGTTCGATGGGGAGATCACTCTAACTCTCCTCAGACTCAGTCTCTCTGCTGTGCCCTTCCCTTGCAAGTTACCCGCCCCGTTTCCCGGAAACCCAATAGATACTTTCCCAAACAATGGTGGGGATTACTCACAGTTCCTTCACTGCAAGTCCACCTCAGTCAGTTCTAGGCACAGCAGTAGCCTATGCTTTGACTCCAGTGAAGCCATCAACAGCCTCTGAGGCTCCCTGTTCAATCAAAGCCCCTGCAGGCTCTCAGCAGCAGCTTCTGGCTTCCTAGCAGCAGCTCCTGGCATGGGCAGAGCTCCACAGCAGCAATCACACTCCTTTTCCAAAAATGCAGTCCACCGCCTGCTCTCCCTGCAGGAGAAAGTTGCTCCCTCTTTCCCCAAGGTATCATGGGAATTGTAGTCTCTAAGGCTAGATTGCAGTACACAAGGCTTTTCCCCTGGAACACTCCCAATAAAGTTCAGAGGACCCTCTAGTAAAGGGTGCCTACATCCTGCTGGTAAGGAGATACAGCAACAATAATTTATATTTCTGGCTTTCTGTAATTGTTCTACTGGTTTTTAACAAGCAGGCTAGAAACTGTTCTTTAAAAGTGTTATATCTCCCCACTGTCCTTGCAGGGGAAAGGATTAGATTTTTTTCTTCTTCTCAGTTGTACAATATTTGCTCTGTTCCTGTTTCAACTGGGATTTAAAGTGTCAAATACCACAGATAGGCCATGATGGAAATGTATATCACTGTTCTGCAACCTACACAGTTCTCATTCATCTTAACAGGGATTCCCCTCCCATCCCCCACCCCATCTGAAATTCCCCTTATAGAGGTTTTAGGGCCATTTTATTGTGTGTTTTAAGAATAAATACAATACTGGATATAAAATTGGAGAAAATGCCTCTCTACAAAATATTTTTTTCAATTTTAGTATTTTCCAAATATCAAAAACTGTGGGGTTTTGTTTTGGTTTTGTTTCATTTGTTTAAAGTAGGTAGTAAAGAGTTACACATGTGTTCTGGAAATACAGAGCTGGCTCCAGCATTTTTGCCGCCCCAAGTGGTGGGAAAAAAAATGTTGCGATCAGTGGCAGCTATACCGCCACTGCTTCGTTTTTCAGCAGCAATTCGGTGGCTGGTCCTTCCGTCCGAGAGGGACTGAGGGACCTGCCGCCGAATTGCTGCCGAAGAGCCGGATGTGCCGCTCCTCTCCGTTGGCCGCCCCAAGCACCTGCTTGTTGCTCAGGTGCTTGGAGCCGGCCCTGTGGAAATATGTTCCTAAGGGCTTGGCTACACTTGAGAGTTACAGCGCTGGGAGTTACAGCGCTGGTCATGCAGCTGTGTAGGAACAGCGCTGGTGTGTGACCACACTCACAGCTACCAGCGCTGCAGTGTGGCCACATTTGCAGCATTTGCAGCGCTGTTGGGAGTGATGCATTATGGGCAGCTATCCCAGCAGTCAAGTGGCAGCAACGTGCTTTTCAAAAGAGGGGGGTGGGGTGTAGTGTGTAGTGTGACAGGGAGCGGGGGAGAGAGAGAGAGAGAGTGGATTTTTGGAGCCGACACTGTGTATTAGCTCCCTGCCTTGAAAATCAGAAATTTTTCCAAACCCCTTACTCTTAATTGCAAATAGCCTGCAGACCAGATAAGCAGCACGGACTCCCTTTCTCCCCCCCCCCCTCCGTTTCTCTCATCAAACAAACACTCAACCCCTGTGAATGAGGTAGGCAGGGGGTTATCTCATTTGATTGTTCACAGTCACTTACAGATTGATCACAGCAAACAGGAGCTGTGTTTGTTTAGATAAGCAGCTCCGGGAGCTCCGGAGCTCTGAGTTCACAACAAAACAAAGAGAGGCTGCATAACAAAACAAAAGAGAGTAATTTACTTAAAAGCATTCTGGGATATCTCCTAATGCCCTGGAGGCCAATAACAGCGCTGGTGTGTGTCCACACTTGACGAGCAGCGCTGGATCACCAGCGCTGCACTCGCTACACCCCAAGCAGACCAGGTGTTCAGCCAGCGCTGCAGCCAGGGAGTTGCAGCGCTGGATGTGCCTTGCAGGTGTGGACAGTAACTAATTGCAGCGCTGGAAAGCCTCCACCAGCGCTGCAACTCACAAGTGTAGCCAAGCCCTAAAAATTATGGTCAGACCAAGTAATCTGAGTAGAGCAGATAAACAGGTTTGTCCTAGACAAAGGAATGTGGATTCACCAGTCTGCCAGGGTCAAGCTTTGTAAACCAGAGACAATGGAGGTACATTCACATGTTAAGGTAAACAAGGTAATCAAACCAACAAAAAGAGCTAATTCACAAGAGATGAAGAAGACAGCATGGAGGATGGGGGAGCTCCCAGAGGACTAGAGAAAGGAAAACATAGTACCTATCTTTCAAAAAGGGGAAAGGAGGACCCAGGGAACTACAGGGCAGTAAATTTAAGTTTGATACCCAGAAAGCTGGAAGAATTTATTAAACAATCAATTATTTCAAACCTGGAGGATAAGGTGATAAGTAATAGCCAACGTGGATTTGTCAAGAGCAAATCCATGTAGAACTAATCTAATTTTCTTTGTTGACGCTTACTGGCCTAGTCAATGGGGAAAAAGTAGATATGATGGACTTTAGTAAGATACAAGCAGGCTAGAAACTGTTCTTTAAAAGCGTTATATCTCCCCACTGTCCATTCACAGGAAAGGACAGAGTCAGGAAAGGACAGTTATGACATTCTCATAAGCAAACTAAGGAAATATGGTCTAGATGAAACTATTATAAGAGGGAGGGTGCATAACTGGTTGAAAAACTACGCTCATTCAAAAAGTAATTGTCAGTGATTCACTGTCAAACTTGGAGGACAAGACAGAGGTCTTGTTTTGGTCCAATACTAGTCAAGATTTTCATTAATGACTTGGATGGTGGAGTGGAGAGTATGCTTATAAAATTTGAGGATGATAGCAAGCTCGGAAGGGTTGCAAGCATTTTGGAGGAAAGGATTAGAATTAAGAATTATCTTGATAAATTAGAGATTTGGTCTGGAATTGAAATATGACTTTCAGTAAAGTGCAAAGTACTACATGTACGAAGGAAAAGGAAAATGTACAAATACAAAATGGGAAACAACTGGCTAGGCAACAGTACTTCAGAAAAGAATTTGCAGATTATAATGGATTATAAATTAAATACGAGTGATCAGAGTGATGCTTCCATGAGAAAAGACAAATGTAATTCTGGGATGCATTAATAGAAATATAATATGTAAGACACAGGAGGTATCTGCTCCACTCTAGTTGGCATTGGTGAGGCCTTAAGCTGGAGACTGTGTCCAGTTTTGGGCACCAAGCTTTAGGAAAGATGTGGACAAACTGGAAAGAGTCTAGAGAAGCACAACAAAAATAAGATGTTCAGAAAACATGACCTACAAAGAAAGGTTGAATGAATTGGGCATGTTTATTCTAGAGAAGAGTGGGGGGGGGTGGCGGCGACATTAGTCTTCAAATATGTAAAAGGACATTATAAAGACAAGACAATCAACTTAGTCTGAAGCTGTGGAGATTCAGTTTAGATTAAAAAACAAAACACAAAAAACTAAACCACAACTATCCTTAGAGTTAAGAAGTTTTTTTTAAGCACTAGAATAGACTTCCAAGGGAGGTTTTTGGATTCTCATCCTTAGAAGTTTTAAGAACAGGTTAGACAAACACCTCTCGGGGTTGGTCTATGCATAATAAATCCTACCTTGACACAGAGGAATAGACTGGATTATTTCTTGAAGTCTATTCCAACCCTACATTTTTCTGATTCTATGGCAGTTAGGGTCCAGTGGAGGACACAATTTAATTAAGGTTTGTATAGACACATACCAATCCATCACACTTATCATTTATTGTAAAAGTGGTACTCACTGCCTTAGTCCAGTGCATAAGAGGTAGTAGAATATGAAATCTCTCTCCATCCTCACCATCATAATAGAATATACACAGACAACTAGTCATCAGACATAAAGGAAGACCAGTAAGAGGAGAAGCCATTAACCTATACATGAATTCATTGTGATGTGTAGGGGAGAAGGTATTGAAGACAGAAGTAAACAAAGTCACTCGGGCTGTGACTGGTCCCTGCTTGAGTTCACAAGGGATGAGGAGTGCACAAGGAGCATATGTGGGGCAGTACTAGTACTGCTGTTACTCTCCCAAAAGGGTGGGACTTCACCAGGATCCCTGGAGGCAGTTACCTAAATTCCCTCTCACAATGAGGCCCCTTGACACTTCTCCAGCACAACAAAGAGGGCTTAAATGGCCGTGACAGAATACGTCTGTCATGAGAGGGTGAGAATGTCCTGACTGTTTCATTCCCTCACCAGATGAGAAGAGAGCAACACAAAATCTAGACTGTTGTGCATACTGAAGGCACAATATCTTCAGAAACTCATGCTTGGGCAAGGAAACTCTGCACCTCTCCTGCTAGGCACTGTGATTTAATACTACTACAATTTAGAACATTCTAAGAATTTAAACAATGATTAAACAGATAATTCAAACACATAAATTGGCGTAAATTGTCATAGCTCCATTGAAGTAAATAGAGCTATGACAATTTACACCAGCTAATTTAATATAGCACACTGAAAACTGAAAAATAGAACATTACACATCCCATAAAATGTTATAATTATATTTCTGATGTAGCATTCTATAAGATTATTCAAAAATAAATCTATGGAAAGGTTATTTTCAAATAAATCCTATAGGAGTTTTTTCATAGTCGATAGAATTCAGGCTTAGAGAGAAAGCCAAGCAAAGCAGCAGCCAAGGGAACAGAAAGAGAGAGACTAGCGATGCAAAAAACTTACACTAATCACTAGCTGGAAAAAAAAACAAATGGAAGTATTACACGGGGGCCAGAAAAATGACTTTTAACTCTCTGCCTTGCTAACCCAGTAGTATAATAATAATTACAGAATGGAAGTTCTCTTTAATAGCTTTCAGAGTATAAAAGTTTCCAAGAGGTTATTTCTAGGCTTTGGCTGTAAATTTAAAGGGCTCAAAATAATGGAAAAGTGGAAAGGGACATTCCAGCTCAGTAGCAGGAAGAAGTTTCTAGAATAAATGTGGCAGCTAGAGATGAAAGCATTATGCTTTTTTGTTGGGAACAATCCATCATACAAAAGCATCAAAGAGACAGTTTTAAGTGAGCAATACACAACACAGCAATGTACTAGATCAGACCTAAGTGAAGTAAATAACAGGAAGACAAACTGGCAGGCAATCCTTAGCTTTACAAGAGAAATAAACATCTTAAATAATCTTACTAGGGCTGTCAATTAATCGCAGTTAACTCACGCGATTAACTAAAAAAAATTAATCACAATTAATTGCACTGTTAAACAATAGAATACCAATTGAAGTTCATTAAATATTTTTTGATGTTTTTCTACATTTTCAAATATATTGATTTGTATTACAACACAGAATACAAAGTGTACAGTGCTCACTTTATATTATTTTGATTACAAATATTTGCACTGCAAAAATGATAAACAAAAGAAATAGTATTTTTCAATTAATCTCTTACAAGTACTGTAGTGCAATCTTTTTATCCTGAAAGTGTAACTTACAAATGCAGATTTTGTTTTTTTACATAACTGCTCTCAAAAACAAAACAATGTAAAACTTTATAGCCTACAAGTCCACTCAGTCCTACTTCTTGTTCAGCCAATCACTAAGACAAACAAATTTGTTTACATTTAAAGGAGATGCTGCTGCCTGCTTCTTATTTACAATGTCACCTGAAAGTGAGAACAGGCATTCGCATGGCACTTTTGTAGCTGGCGTTGCAAGATACTGACATGCCAGATATGCTAAACATTCATTTGCCCCTTCATGCTTTGGCCTCCATTCCAGAGGACATGCTTCCATGTTGATGATGCTCATTAAAAAATAATGTGTTAATTAAATGTGACTGAACTCCTTAGGGGAGAACTGTATGTTTTCAACTCTTTTTTACATGCATTCTGCCATATATTTCATGTTATAGCAGTCTTGGATGATCACCCTGCACATGTTCGTTTTACGAACACTTTCACAGCAGATCTGACAAAATGCAAAGAAGATACCAATGTGAGATTTCTAAAAACAGCTATAGGACTGACCCATGGTTTAAGAATCAGAAGTGCCTTCCAAAACCTGAGAGGGACGAGGTGTGGAGCTTGAATTCAGAAGTCTTAAAAGAGCAACACTCTGATGTGGAAACTATAGAACCCAAACCACCAAAAAAGAAAATCAACTTTCTGCTGGTGGCATCTGATTCTGATGATGAAAATGAACATACATCAGTCCGCACTGCTTTGAATCATTATCGAGCAGAACCCGTCATCAGCATGGATGCATGCCCTCTGGAATGGTGATTGAAGCATGAGGGACATATGAATCTCTAGCGCATCTGGCACATAAATATCTTGTGACGCTGGCTACAAGAGTGCCATGCGAACACCTGTTCTCACTTTCAGGTGACATTGTAAAAAAGAAGAAGGCAACATTATCTCCTGTAAATTGTAACCAAATTTGGTTGTCTGAGTGTTTGGCTGAACAAGAAGTAGGACTGAGTGGACATGAAGGCTCTAAAGTTTTACATTGTTTTATTTTTCAATGCAGTTATTTTTTGTACATAATTATACATTTGTAAGTTAAACTTCCATGATAAAGAGATTGCCCTACAGTACTTGTATGAGGTGAATTGAAAAAATGCGATTTCTTTTGTTTTTTACAGTGCAAGTATTTGTAATAAAAATAAATATAAAGTGAGCACTATACACTTTGTATTCTGTGTTGTAATTAAAATCAGTATATTTGAAAATGTAGAAAACATCCAAAATATTTAAATAAATGGTATTCCATTATAAACAGTGCAATTAATTGCAATTGATTTTTTTAATTGCTTGACGGCCACAGTTCTTACCCAATTACCGGACTACATGCCTACATAATGTAAAGGCTGGGCATTACTCCACTGTACTGAAATTAATTATAGAACCTTGGCAGATCCTCAGGTGGCATAACTTCATTGACGTCAATGGATTTACGTCACTGATTTACAGAAGCTAAGGATTGGCCACCTGGTCTCAATCTAGACATATCAGGGCATCATACAGTCCAATAATGTTTCATAACAACCTGATGTTATCAAAGAAGTGGAAAGCATTAAAGAATGTGCATAGAATAGAGAAAACCAATGGCAGAGAAGCCGTGGATTTGATTTATAAATGTCACTCACTAAGCAAGCAATGTAGAGAGTGATAATATTGGTGAGAGAGAGAGAGAAAGCTACTACAAAGAGAGGTTACTCAATCTGTGCAGTAACTGTAGTTCTTAGAGATGCGTTCCCCTATGGCTGCTCCATTTCAGGTGTGCATGTGCCCCATGCACCTATGATTGGAGATTTTCGTTAGCAGTTCTTAGGAGTATTAGTGTCAATGTAGGATCCAGGCCTGTAGTACTTCAGGTTCTGTTTGCCTGTTTGGTTTTTGATATATGTACAATTTTACTAATATGTGTGAACAAAAGATTATTACTAAGGACAAAGACAGACACTGTAAATGTTGCTATTGCCTAGGCCAGATGGGTTTGTTAGTATAATGAGAATAGATCAGTATTAAAGTGTAACTGGGCATGGTAGGAGTGTAATATATGAGCGCACATTTGAAGACTGCCTCAAGTCCTTATCTTAAGGCAAGGTCAAGAGTTGGGAGGGGCAAGAGGGGATGGGGGGTGGGAGATAAACACTAAAAGACTAGTGAAATGCCTACCCCTGATGGGAGCACAACCTCACTCCTTACCCCTCCCATGGGGTACAAAAGGGGTGGGAATGAAGACCCCAGTCCTACAGCCCCCCAAAATGGAATATGACCATAAGTTGTAAGGGGTGGGACTGTGAGCGTGCATTTCAGGTATAATTATTCCTTCTGAGGAGCGGGGAGTGGGAACACTGGAAAACAAGGCTCTGCAGCATTACAGTTATGGGACCCGTTTGCTGGAAACTAACCCCAATAAACATTGCATTGTCTGCACTTCAGACTTCTGGTCTTCTGCTTTCCTTCTGCGTGACAAGAACCAAGGGAGAGGGTGAAGGGAAAGCCCTCTAACAAGCAGCATCTGTTAGGCCTACGCATGCGTTTCTGATATCCTCATGCCCCACACCAAGGCTATAGCAGGCTGCACAAGCAAACTGCCCTCAATTCCTTCTCCACTGCGTTTCAGAAGGAAACTCCAAAGCAGAGGGGAAGGAAGATAGGCAGTGGAGCACCCATAGTGGGAAACAACTCTAAGAACTACTGCACAGGGTGAGTAACCTCGCTCTTCTTCAAGTAGTGTCCCTATGGGTGCTGCACTTCAGGTGCCCCACCCCCTCCCAAACAGTATCCCCATAAGGAGGAGGAAGTTTTGGAATTGAGTCCAGCACAGAGGAAAGAACTGCATTGTCAACAGCCTCATCAGCTCTAGAGGCATCAACTAAGGAATAGTGTCTGGAGAAGATATGTACCAAAGACCATGCAGCAGTTCTGCAGATCTCAGATACTGGGATATTTTTAAGAATCAAATTAAGGTCCCAAACTGGGGTAAGAGATTATCCAGACATTTCATGAACTTTACAATTCTATGGTGAGCAAACAGCAAAAAAACCAAACCAGTGAAAAGCTGTTAAGGCGGCCAAATGAACCTTGAGAGAACTAAGTGATCATCCCATTTTCTCTAGTTGCAGCAGGTATTCCAGAACAAGCGGCAGTGAGGCAGGTTAGGGGAGGAATTCACACCATTGACTAACTCATCTCCACCTTTGAAGGTAAGTATTTCTGGTAGAATCTTTTTACCATTTAATAATATCTGCAGAATAGACCAACTCTACCCCTGTGAAAAATTGAGGAGCCATGCCTTGAGGCTGGAATACAGAAGTCGACTGGCCCCTTGGTAGTGGAGCTGAGGAGTGACTGAAAGATTTATCATTGGACAAAGAGACAGGCAAAAAAGGCAAGGAAACTATACCTGCCTTGATCATGCCCGGGCTATTAGGATAACTCTGGTCTTATCCTTCTGATTTTATCACTTTGAGGATCAGAGGCATCAGGGGAAATTCTTTGGCTTCTTTGGTCAAGTGAGGAGGAAAAGTCACAATTCCTTGAGAGACACCAAATCTCCCCTTGAACAGAACAGATGGCATTTTCTATTCGTAGCTGTGGCAAAGAGGTCCACTTCTAGAAATCCCCACATCTGAAATAGGCTGACGAGAACCAGGGACTCTAACTCCCATTCATAGTCTTGGGGAAAAGACACCTACTGAGAGTGTTGTCTGTGACATTTTGCCTGCATGAGGGGTACATTTAATTACGGCATTTTTTAAAACAAGCATCATCAGCATGGAAGCATGTCCTCTGGACTGGTGGTCAAAGAATGAAGAGGCATGCAAATGTTTAGCATATATGGCACGTAAATACATTGCAATGCTGGCTACAAAAGTGTTTCTCTGAGCAATTGCTGAACAAGAATTAGGGCTGAGTGGACTTATAGGCTCTGAAGTTTTACATTGTTTTATTATGGAGTGCAGTTATGTAACAAAAAAAAAATCTACATTTGTAAGTTGCATTTTCACCATAAAGAGATTCCACTACAGTGCTTGTATGAAATTATTTGAAAAATACTATTTCTTTTGTTTTTTACAGTGCAAATATTTGTAATTGAAAGTAATATAAAGTCAGCACTGTGCACTTTGTATTCAGTGTTATAATTGAAATCAATATATTTGAAAATGTAGAAGAACATCCAAAAAAAAATTTTCAATCGGTGTTCTATTTTTAACAGTGCAATTAAAACTGCGATTAATTTTTTAAATTGTGATTAATTTTTTGGAGTTAATTGTGTGTGTTAACTGCAATTAATCAACAGCTCTAAAAATACATCTACAGCAAAGTCCAAATTCTCATTTACACCTACCTAACTCCAATAGTTGTAAATGCCTGGATGTAATGGGGACATAATTTTGCCCCTAATATACACAGGAGATATCAAATAGCACAGGTAGCAAGCTGAATGCCCTTTAGCAAATACATGGCTAAAGTCATCACTTTAATGAGAACATGTCCCTACAGGGCCAACTGAAAAACTTTGCAGAATCCTATGGAAATCCCAACTGTCATCTCAAATCTGCTTCTTTTGAGGTTCAAGTGCCTGGATCGGTTTTTGCAATTTTTAGAGCCTTTGAATCTATTTGAGTCTTTTTGAACATTATAATATTTTTAAGAGAATTACTCTTTCACATGGTAAACATTCGTGGGCATCAGGCCAAATGCATCCTTGGTGTCACTCCACTAAGTCAACTGACTTATAAACTAATGACAAGAGTAACTTAAGGCTAGTGAGCCATGTGCACCCTGGTTTAAAAGTACTAGTGAATACCTGCTATTTATGTTGCTCAGGCAGCAGTGTCTATCTGATTCCTCTGTGCTTTCCCACATGCTTTTGACTTTGTATTTCATATCACCTCTCTCCATTCTCAAGTACAGTCTCTGGCAGCATTCTCTCATCCAGATGGTGCCTATGTCACTTTTGTATATGTTCAAAATATTACAGCTTTTGAGTTTCACATCAAACAAAATGGAGCACAGATAACAGGCCAGAACCTGCTCACCTTATTCACAAACAGTTCCATGAACCAAAACTCCACTCTCCATTTTCACTTTGAACCCATATGCTATTTTTGAAATGCCAATGTCCCACTTCACATTCATGTGAAATCTTAATTCCATATTATGTCTAATCAATAGCTTTAGGCACACTAAAAATAGCCTTAGAATAATGTATTTCAGCATTTGCCCCAGCAAAACCAATGGTGTTATACCCAGAAAGAACAACGTGGACAAGTATTTATTTCCAGCAACTGAACGGATGCAGAGGAACTGTGTAACTCTACCAAACTCCTTTAATGGTGCCAGATCAGTCTAAGACATATTTTGTTATGAATTCCTTTCTTGCCAATACTTAGATTTAAGAGAGTGTTGATCAAATGCACTAGCTAAAGGGTCAGACCTACATAACAGAGTCAAAGCTGGTGAGTAGTAAATAAAAGTAAAATGCATTTACAGTTGACTGCTTGTATTATTTTAGTTTCATTCCAAGTGGCACTGAAGGGCCTAAGAGGTCAAAAAAATTGTGGTAAAGGCCACATGACACAAGAATGGAATATGTAATAATGAGCCACCTTGTCCTGACACCATCACACCTGAGGGCTCATTCTAGACTGGTATGGACCCCCCTTTCTCACCTATGCCTCATTTATAGACACTAATCACCATTTGTGGGTCATCTAAGCACCTTTGGACCAATTATCTCCAGATATTATCATCTCCTCCTCTGAGTTTAGCCTCTAGTCACTGGCCCATATTAGACATGTTGTGGAGCTGCAGTGTCCCAGAGGAGTTCCTGGAGTTCCCAAGCATGAAACAGGACACTACCCAGTGGCCCATTCCTAAAACTGGTGCAACATGCGCTCCTAATTGCCTACAGTTGCCTCTGTTGGCCAGCAGGAAATAAAGAGTAGGGTTACATTCCTGCTGCCTACTTACTCAGCTAAACTTCACTCTGTCCTCTTGAGACACCATGAAAGGAAAAAAACAAAACAAAAAAAACAACCCTAAATCTTAATGTCAACTTCTAAACATCAATGTACTCTAATCTGAAACCACTCCACTAAAATACCTCAATCATAGGTGCCTTAATTGCATTTTTTTACCTTACCGTGTTTGGATTTCTTTTAACCGTAACCTCATCTCTGGATTTCCTGGGTTTTGAGGTAATTACAACTTACTTCCTTGTAATGGTTTTTATCCTTACATTACTGATGCCCTCAACCTTAACTCCATTTTAACATAATTTTTTGTCTTGGAATTACTACTACTACTCGTTATTAGTGGTTATAGTTTATAGACATTTCAGAAATATGATAAATAATAGATAGACACCTATTATCAAATGCCAGAACTTTCACTATGTCTGTATAGTGCCATAAAGGGGCCACTTTTCTGGCTTTGCATTGTGTCCTGAAAGCACTGAACTGATTAGAAGTCTGATTCCATATTCCACCAAACTAAGATCTGTTTTGACTGTTAGACTGGATCCCTTTCTAGAGTGATCAAGTATAGCACGAGTGTCAGGTGACTTTTTTTGGGGGGGACTGAAAATACAGAGATTCAGGTTGGCTGAAACATTTCATTAATCTGTGTTACTTCTGGGTAATTGTTTTGGTCGGAAAAAGCATTTGGAAAAAAGTGTTAAAATAGTTCATTTGGAAAATAGTTCATTAACTAATAGCTATTTTCCAAATTAAACATTTCAAATTTTTGGGCTAGATGTACAGGGGGACTTAGTTCCCATTAATAAAAATGAGGAGGAGCTACTGGCACATGTCCTATCCCCCAATACTTAACAGCCCAGTGAGAGAGCACTCAGTTGAGACATAGGAGATCCAGATTCAAACCCTGCCCCCCATAGTATAGTGCATTGCTGAACAGCTATTTGACAATAAGCTTCTTTCCAGTGTTTTTGAGGCTATACCTGCATGGCTGGAGTAGGTGTTTTTACACATCTGAAGTGAAGCTTTAACTTTAAAAGACTGAGTTAATAATGGGATCTGGCAGTGTTTTGCAGATAAGAAGTACTACTTTTTAAAATATTCTCTCTAATTACATGCTTGAAACGCTTCCTGTGGAGCTGATCTGCAGAGCTTCTGCTTTGATGTTGAAAAGAACTCTGAATTGGTGTCCTTGTTCATTTACATCTTCCAATTATATTTTGATCAACAATTCCTTCCCTCATTTTAGTACTGAAATCCCATGTAATCAGAAACACGTTTTTCTTTGGCATAATATCAATGAGCTCCTACAGTTTGCTATAGAACACTCTACACTTCCTCATGTTGGCTGCTATGGTTACTGCATATGCTTGAATAAGTCAGATTTACTAAAGCTCCTTATAGGTAGACTGAAATAAGCCTGGCATTGAATGGACTGTCTCTCATTAGGAATGCAAATGCATCCTTACTCAAAATAAATGTCATGCTTTACTCTTGGTTTGGCAGCATACACCACTAAATGTCCCTTGGGGAGGGGGAAGTGTCGGCTGTCATTCCAGTGAACCTTTAAAAAGCTTCTCACATCACTCTTTGCATGGTGGAGCTCATGAAGTAGAAAAGTCCAGATGTCCTATTTCATGACAATCTTTTCTTATCTCCTGAGCTTTTGTCAGGACTTTGTTGTTGCTGCTTACTGGTGACTATTCAAATGCAGTTGAGTCCACTGCTAGTGATGTCTATTTTTCATGTGCGTGCACACATGCTCTTTGTTATAAAAGGAATTTCATTATAAATGACAGATGATGTAATAAAGGGCCTACAAGTTTATCCTAATTGTGAGCTCAACTCTAAAAAGGGAGTAAATCCATAAAATATCAGAATAACAAAAAATATCGATAGGAAAAGATGCAAGAGAGAGAGGTCAAATTAGCCCCCAAAAAAGGCTCACTAATATAAATTCAGGGACTGTTTTAAGATCATGCTTGGTAAACAATAAAAGTATGGAATCAGAAATCAGAATTCATGTGCTGGAAATTAGGCTGATTAGGAGACAAAAATAATGAAAGGATGGACAACACTCCCTTCAGGTGTTCTTAAAAAGAAAAGACTTTGGGGACAAGTTAGCAGAAGCAGCAGCTGTCTGACACCAATGCCTGCAGTGAGCTTTACCATCCAGGCTGCTACCGCCCTGGTCTCTTCATCCTGATCATCTTCATCCTACTCTTGAGAGTAGTTCTGCCCAGTCTGGGCCTGGACACAAATGACACTACCACTGCCACCTCCCGCAGCTCCAGCTAAATCCCAAATACTACCTGAGATGTGAGATTTCATCTCCCTCCCACCCCTGATGTCTCTTCTTCCTTCCCTCACCTCATGTATTTTCTTTCCTAGCTCTCTCCTTTTGCCTTCTGTTCATAAGAGTCAGGTTAGTCAGCCCAGACTGCATATTTGGCCACACTGCTGTGAGCCTGTGACTGGAGACATAGGTGCTGGAACTAGGGGTGCTGCCTCAGCCCCTGGCTTCAAGTGGTTCCCATCATAACAGGTTTTTACAGTTCAGTCCAATGGCTCTCAGCACCTTCATGGTAAAAACTGTTCTATCAGCCCTGACTGGAGAGGCAACTACAAACAATGCCCTAAATAGCCCAATGCCAGTACAAGTTTGCCAGGATTTGGAGCAGCTGATAAGACCACTTCTGGAAAAACACAGGCCTAGCATGTAAGGTTGCAAGTGAGAGTCAACGTCAGAGACAAAAACTGCTTTATCTATCATTATTCTTTTCTCTCACCCTTTTTTGTGTGTTTGTCTTGTTTTCTCTTTTAGGAAACAAGATCAGACTCAACAGCAACTGCAACAGCTCCAGCCCATCTCAATTGTATCTTCTCCCCACCTCCAAAAAAAGGACAGTTATTATCATTTAAGAGACATTTCATAAGGGGCTCTCTCCTTCTAAAAACTTTTTCCAACTAAAGAGAAAAGGAACAAGGCTGTTAAAATGAAAGCGTTACTTAATACTTCACAAACTTAACTGTTTTTCCTTGTTTTTTTATCTCTCTAATAAAAGGTTGAAAAGGATATTTAATGGTGTTTGCCATCGTACTAAGCAGGCTGAGGACTCTGTATGCCAAGCCCCAAACCTCATTTAAAATGCTTTAATGCTGGACAGTTACAGGGTAATGGTAACGCCTTTGGCTCTTTTGGCCCATATATTCCATCTAAGTTAATGCATCAGCTACATTCCAACAGACATATCTTCACTAGTTCAGCAGAACTAAAAAATGTCCATTCTGGCCCCATCACCACAAGTGGCGTTAATACAACCATCTCTTCACTTCCAGAGCAATGTGTCTTGTCCTCCCTGTAGCAAAGCGATGACTCGCTGGCACAGCACCTCCTGCTGGTGCTTCTGGGAATTAGCTCAACTTCAGCCCAGAGTGCCCTCTGCAGGCCAGTGGCTCACCTGCCTCAGGCCTCATGTCCCGCCTGGACCCCAGTGCCCTTTACCTCAGGGTTCTGCCCCAGTAGTACCCCACACTCTGGATCTCCTCTCCCTGGGGAACCCCCAACCCTCTATCCCCACCTTACCTCAGTGGCTATAGCCAGTCATCCTCTAGACCCGCTCACTGGGGCAGACTTCAGTCTATAAACCACTCATCACTGGCGCGGGGGGTTTGGACCAGTTGCCTCTGCCTAATCCCAGTACCTTTCTTTAGGCCTTGCATAAGGCCTGCAGCCTGGGAGTTTACCAGGCTGGAGCTCCCCAGCTCCCTTGCCCTATTCCCTAGCACTACTCCAGTTCAGGTACCCCTTTCTCCCAGGCAGCCAGGTCCTTCTCTCTCCATACCTAGAGAGAGACTGACTCATCCCCTGGCTCAAAGCCCATTTATAAGGCCAGCTGTGGCCTGATTGGGGTATGGCCCTAGCTGTGGCTGCTTCCCCAGTCAGCCTAGCCTTTTCTCTCAGGAGCAGGGGGGGGGGGGGGGGGCGGTGTAACTGCCTCGCTACACTCCTGTTGTCCAATGGCATTGGCAAAGCACAGCAGCATTTAATATTGAGCTAATGACAGTGAAATTTGCTTGCACTTGACAATAAAATCCATGATAGGTGGAGTGAAAGCACAGTGAACCACACACACAGTAAGATAGGACTTTCATTACATTTATAATCAGAGTTTCATATCTGAAGCCACAGCAGCAAGGACACAATCCTACAAGATCCTGAGTACCTCAACACCCACCGATGCCAAGTAAGTGATATGCTACCAATATTTTTAAAGGGGCACAGAAAAACTTTCTACTTTAGACTGTAATAAACCCTATATGAGGGCTCAGAATTTGTTTCCCAGTTTCTCCTTAACTGATAGAGGAGAAAAAAAGGCCTCATTCCTTGACAAACAAACTTATTAAGTGGAGTTTATTTGGAATGTTTATATTTTGTTTCTGAAACACAGACTGAGTGTATTGATAGTATAGCTCAGTGTACATCTAGAGCCATTTACAATGGTATTTGTGCAGTGAAGTAGTTCTGGGGTATGGTGACCAGATGTCCCTTTTTAAAGGGACAGTCCCATTTTTTGGGACTTTTTCTTATATAGGTGCCTATTACTCCCCACCCCCTTTCCCATTTTTTCACAGTTGCTATCTAGTAACCCTATTCTGGGGGAAACCTGCTGTTTGGGTTCATTCATTTGGGTTCATATCCTGTTCATTCCAAAGGCAAAAGTTTTCTTTTCAAGAGTATTTTTAAGAGCTTCTCCGATAAGTTATTTTGGTAAGTATATCTTTTGTCACTATACTTAAAATGGGCTGAAGCTATCGGATGGAAAGAAGTCAATCTAAAATTCCTTTCAATTTGTTGGTGACAAAGTTTCAAAAAGGGTTACCAGGATGATGCGACAGTCCCCCCTTCAGCAGATTAGTGAACAAGGCTAAGGAGTTTGCACAACTGAACTCCTATCTGGAATCCACTCATTCAGACATTGCTGAGTGTATAGTCCCAACTTGTTTAACTTTTCTATGCTGATTTTCTTTTTAAAAATGTTTAATTTTTTGAGAGACTTCATACTTGCTCTGTGTACAATGGATGGTTCTGACCTTTTAGAATTATACTCATGTCTATTCAAGTGACCCAGAATCAAAGCGCCAGCATAGTCTGGAACTGTGCAAATCTGGATCTGAACTTTGTGGCAATGGTACCTTATTTAGCTTTAAATTCTTGTGAATGTTCCATAGTGTCCCAACTGCTCAATAATGTTATTCATGAATAGTGAAGGTATGAATGAAGAGACTTACCCGAATCATCATGACTGAACATCTGATGTCATGAATTGTATCATAGACCTTCTTTGAGATATCCACAAACTGATTGTCATCAAACTGATGCATTCTGTTCCTGCTTAAGTCCTCCAGTGCAATATTGACTTGAGTAACAAACTCTGGAATCACTGTAAAATTTAACAAGTTATAATAAATGAAAAAAACAAAGAGGGAATCGGTTTGTGGAATGAAGACTTCTCAAATAAAGTTAAAATGTGAAAACAATAAAATGACTATCAATGGAAACAGTTATTGTCATTTGTGGCTTTGGTGTTTGGGTGGGGACAGAGAGGAAAAAGGAGATTTATTTTTTCCAGTGAAAAACTCAAAACATTTTGGCAAAATTGAATTTTCTCCACAGAAAATTTAAATTTTGCAAAAACTGCAATTTTCCATCAAAAACACATTTTTTGATAGACAATTCCTGAGCAACTCTAGATATAACCTAAGGAATGGGAGACCTTCCAACTTTCTGATACTTCTTCATTCTGGCATGTGAGCAAAACACTTGTTGGATGATTGGTTTTTTTGCTTATTTGTTTTCTGAACAAAAAAAAAATCAGTGAAAAGCTAAAGTCCACCTGTGTTACTGAGTGTGTGAAAAGAACCACTTGAGCATAACATTACCTGGGTTTTAACTGCTAAATAATCTGAGGTATATAAGTCCTGATGTATATGATCAGTCATTACATATCATGTTGATTGGTACTGTATATTACTCTGCCTCAGTAACAACTTCATGATCTAACCCCCAACCCCTCATTTTTCCTGGGGCTTTCAAAACATGTTAATAGCTATAAAACAGATCTTCAAATCTGCACTTTAATTATAGCAGCCTTACTGCTTCAGAGATCAATCATACTCCCAGTGAAGATGATAGCTGTTTCTTTATGGCCTGATTTTTCAGTAGTAGTGAACACCTATAGTTCCACATAAAGTCAATGGGAGTTGCAGGATTTAGCCGTACCTTAAAATCAGGTCCTTTGTCTGCATTTTATATGGGAATATCATTGACTTCTAAAAACAAGGATGTTCAGAACTTTTTATTCCCATCTGATCCTTCCTGAATTATTTTTAACCTACCAGAAGACTTTGTGTAAAGCATAAGTTTCTTCAAATGCATTTTAAGTAAAAGATCAGACAGGTTAGTTACTCATACAACTTTTTAAGAAACCCTAATTTGTACAAGCTATAGTAATGATGAGTCAATCAGTGTAGCATTCTAAGCAATTTTTCAAGGTTCACATAATAGTCTGTGTGAATGCTTTTAAAACATTGTTATTTCATGCTGTACTTAACTATAGAGTCAAGGAGAGTAAGAAAAGATTATGTTCAACCCACTTGATAACAGTGGTAACTAGGCCATTCATAGAAAAGGCAGTCTTAATATTAATCAAATACATGACTTTTCACCAAACTTCTATACAGAGGAGTGTCACTCCAAATACATAAAAACTTTCCTTTCCTACTCCTCACCTTTCCCTGAAACTGACAGCAAGATATGAAGGTGGTTTTCACCAGTGATCAGATTTAATAGCTAATAGAGTGCTCAGCTTTAATTTAACACAACCTCAAACCTGTATTTTAAAAAAAGGAATCTAAATGGCTTGTCATAATTTAAGAACAGAAATTGATAGTTTCAGTTAGCCAAAGTTATAGAAAGCTGCTTAAGGGTTGGTAAATAAAATAATGGGAAGTAGGGTCGTTTTGAAGTAAATAGTCATCTGATACATTGATTATGTGAAGTTCAATACTCAGCTCTGTCACTCAGAACAGAGCAGTCCAAAGGTAATGTAAAAGGTTTCAGGGAGCTCCAGGCATCTACTGGTACAGTAGGAATTTCTAGAACGTTTTCAGGGGCCTGCCTGTGCCAGCATTCCCCTTAGTTACTATATCTTTATGTCCTTTTCTGCAGCACTATGGAGTCATTTAACAACCCTTAACTCTGTCTGGTGCATTTTCAATGACTGATAATGGTTTACTGCCCACAGCCCAGTTTCAGAAAGTACAGGCTATCCAATCTTGCTTACATGTTGCCTCCCACCTTCACAGACTGTACCTGTTCCTGTTCCTGTCCTCCCAGCTTATTTGCTCTGTCCAGCTCCTAAACACTCTGTGTTCCCTTAACATCCCCTGGTCAGTTTTCCAGCTTGTTGGGAGTAGGAAAGGAATATGATCCTGACTGACTGACTGCCACATTGATCTTCTGGAAAAGGGCATTCATCACAACCGTGGAAAGTAAAGAGGGGAGGGATAGCTCATTGGTTTGAGCACTAGCCTGCTAAATCCAGGGTTGTGAGTTCAATCCATGAGGGGGGCCATTTGGGAATTTAGTTGGGGATTGGTCCTGCTTTGACCAGGGGGTTGGACTAGATCAGGGGTCAGCAACCTATGGCACACGGCTGCCTGCTGGGACTCCACGTGCCATTAAAAATCCTGCCGACACGGCGAGCTGCAGGGTCCGCACATCCGGCCGAGCGCAGCAAGCCGCCGGCCCCTCCCCCCCCTTCCCCTGGAGCCTTGCTGCAGCGCTCTGGGGGTCGGGGCTGTGCGCTCCCGCAGGGCAGCGTTTGGGTCCATGGGAAGGGAAAGACACTCCCTGCTCATCCAGAGCCCTGACGCCTCACGCGCAGCGCTCTGAGGGGCGGGGCGGGGCTGCGCGCGCGGCAGCAAAGCTCCAGATGAGCGGGGAGCCTCGTGGTAAGAGGCTGGGGGGTTGGGTAAGGGGTGGGGGCAGTCAAGAGACAGGGACCAGGGTGGGTGGGATCCTGGGGGGGTGGTTGCGGGGGGGGGGTCGTCTCTGGAGGGGGCAGTCAGGGAGCGGGGGGGTTGGATGGGGCATGGGAGTCCCGGGGTTTGTGAGGGGGCAGGGGGTGATAGGGGGCAGGGCAGTCAGGGGACAGGGAGCAAGGAGGGTCCGGGGGGGCAGTTAGGGTGGGGTGGGGGGGGCTCTGGAGGGGGTGGTCCGGGGACAAGGAGCTGGGGGGTTTAGATGAGTTGGGAGTCCTGGGGGGGGTTGTCAGGAGGTAGGGATGTGGAGATGGGTTAGGGCAGGCAGGGAGCAGGGGGGGCGTTGTATGGGTCCAGAGTTCTGGGGGTCCCATCACGGGGCGGGGAGCGGTTGGATAGGCATCGGAGTCCAGGGAGTTCTGTCTGAGGACGGGGGTGTGGATAAGGGTTGGGGCATCCAGGGGACAGGTAGGGGGTAGGGCAGTCAGGGGATAAGGGGCAGGGAGGCTTAGATAGGGGTGGGGTCCCAGGAGGGGGTAGTCGGGACAAGGAGCGGGGGAGGGGGGTTGTGGGGGAGGCAGTCACCCAGCCCTCTGCCCTGAGCCCTGACCCCCCCCCACACACACACACCCCCAGGCCCCTGCCCTGAGCCCTGTACCTCCACACACCCCCAGGCCCCTGCCCTGAGCCCTGTACCACCCAGCCCTCTGTTGACTCCTTCACCCCTCCATGACCCCAGCCCTGACTCTGGCACCCCCACACATACCCAGCCCCCCTTCCCTGACACCCCCCCTCACATGCCCCCAGCCCTCTGCCCTGACTCTTGCACCCGCCACATCCCCAGCCCCGCCACATCCCATGCACCCTGCACATCCCCACCCTCACCCTGAGCACCAAACAAGAGCTCCTGCACCCCCACTCACATTCCCACCTGCACCCCTCACACCAAATGGGAGCTGCCCAGGTAAGTGCCCCCACACCCAAACCTCCTGCCCCAACCCTGAGCCCCCTTCCTCATTCTAGCTCCTCGCCAGACCCTTCACCCCCAGCCCTGTGCTCGGTCCACTCCCACCCTCAGCTCAGTGCAGAGAGAGGAAGAGAATGGGCCAGAACCAGGGAGAAGGAAGGTACCCACTGTATGTGGGCAGGGCTGGAACCCCAGACCAGCAGCGGGCTGAGCGGGTCTGGTAGCCAGGATCCCAGCTGGCAGGAGCCGGCAGATGGAACCCCTGAGTGGCAGTGGGCTGAGCCGCTCAGCCCATTGTCGGTCTGGGGTCCCAGCTGCTGGCCCCGCACAGCCCGCTGCCAGTCTGGGGTTCTGGCTGCCAGACCCTTCCCAGCTGGTCCCATCCACAGGCCCCACTCAGCCCACTGCCGGCCTAGGTGAACAGAACCCAAGACCAGCAGTGGGCTGAGCGGGCCGGTGGCATAAGATCAACATTTTAATTTAATTTTAAATGAAGCTTCTTAAACATTTTGAAAACCTTGTTTATTTTACAATACAACACTAGTTTAGTTATATAATATATAGACTTGTAGAGCGAGACCTTCTAAAAAACATTAAAATGTATTACCGGCACACGAAACCTTAAATTAGAGTGAATAAATGAAGACTTGGCACACCACTTCTGAAAGGTTGCCGACCCCTGGACTAGATGATCTCCTGAGGTCCCTAATAATCCATGATTCTATGAATACTGTCTGGTTTGGCCAATGTACATGGCAGAGGGGCATTGCTGCCACATGATGGCATATATCACATTAGTAGATATGCAGGTGAATGAGCTGCTGATGTTGTTGGGTCCTCTGATGGTGTCGCTAGAGTAGATATGGGGACAGAGTAGGCAATGGGGTTTCATAGAATACCATGGTTGGAAGGGACCTCAGGAGGTCATCTAGACCAATCCCCTGCTCAAAGCAGGACCAATCCCCAACTAAATCAAATCAATTTGTTACAGGGATTGGTTCCTGGGTTAGTGTTTCTGCAGTGTGGTGTGTAGTTATTGGTGAGTATTTGCTTCTGGTTGTGGGGCTGTCTGTAAGCAAGGACTGGCCTGCCTCCTAAGGTCTGTGAGAGTGAGGGATCGTTTTCCAGGATAGGTTGTAGATCGTTGATGATGTGCTGGAGAGGTTTTAGCTGGGGGCTGTACGTGATGGCCAATGGTGTTGTTTTCCTTGTTGGGCCTGTCCTGTAGTAAGTGACTTCTGGGGACCTGTTTCGCTCTGTCAATCTGTTTCCTCACTTCCCCAGGTATGTACTGCAGTTTTAAGAATGCTTGATAAAGATCTTGTAGGTGTTTGTCTGTCTGAGGGATTGGAGCAAATATGGTTGTATCTTAGGGCTTGGCTATAGACCAGGGATCAGCACCCTCTGGCACATGGCCCATCAGGGAAATCCGCTGATGGGCCGAGACAGTTTGTTTACCTGCAGCGTCTGCAGGTTCAGCCGAGGGATGTGCTGGCTGCCGCTTCCCGCAGCCCCCATTGGCCTAAAATGGTGAACAGTGGCCAGTGGGAGCTGCGATCGTCCGAACCTGCAGACGCTGCAGGTAAACAAACCGTCCAAGCCCGCTAGTGCATTTCCCTGATGGGCCACGTGCCAAACACGTCCTGGATGGAAGCTGTAGGCATGTAGGTAAGTATAGCAGTCAGTAGGTTTCCGGTATAGGGTGGTGTTTATGTAACCATCACATATTTGCACTGTAGTGTCCAGGAAGTGGATCCCTTTTGTGGACTGGTCCAGGCTGAGGTTGATGGTGGGTGGAAATTGTTGAAATCATGGTAGAATTCTTCAAGGGCCTCCTTCCCATGGGTCCATATGATGAAGATGTCATTAATGTAACGCAAGTAGAGGAGGGGCGCTAGGGGACAAGAGCTGAGGAAGAGTTGTTCTAAGTCAGCCATAAAAATATTGTCAAGTATCAGAGAGGTAGCCGTGTTAGTCTGGATCTGTAAAAGCAGCAAAGAGTAATGTGGCACCTTATAGACTAACAGACGTTTTGGAGCATGAGCTTTCGTGGGTGAATACCCACTTCGTCTGTTAGTCTATCAGGTGCCACAGGATTCTTTGCTGCTTTCTCATAAAAATGTTGGCATACTGTGGGGCCACGCAGGTACCCATAGCAGTGCCGCTGACTTGAAGGTATAAGTTGTCTCCAAATCTGAAATGGTTGTGGATGAGGACAAAGTCACAAGGCTCAGCCTATGTTCCCATGTTGCAGCAGGGAGTTTGTTGAGTAGATGGTGTAGTTTCTTTTGGTACTCCTCAGTGGGACTGGAGGATAGTGGCCTGTAGAATGTGATGTTGGAGAGTTGCCTGGCAGCCTCCTGTTCATAATCCAACCTGTTCATGATGATTACATCAATTATTAGGAGTGGACCACATCCACCCTGACTGAATTGGCTTTCATGTGCCAATATCTTTATGCCTGTATCTGTAATTTTCACTGCATGCATCTGAAGAAGTGGAGTTTTTTACCCATGACAGCTTATGCCCAAATAAATCTGTTAGTCTTTAAGTGCCACTGGACTCCTCATTGTTTTTCTATATCTCAGATACATTTGAGCAAGGACCATGAAGTAATGTCTGCTCCATTCCTTTTTTATTTAGCAGTCTCAAAACACATCCATTCATACACCAATTACTCAGTCATTTAGCTGCTGTTCACTGAATATGCAAAAGATTTCCCTGTCTAAACAAGCCAAATTGCTGAAGTTCCTATAGTGACAGTTAAATAATGGAATCCCAAATATTCTGCATTTTCAGTAAGGCTGGAACTAATAAAGAGAAACAAGTGCTAAGTTATATCATGCAATAATGTTAAAATCTAAAAGTCCAATGTTGGGATGGATTTTTCTATTCCAGTTTATAAATATACTATATTTGAGCAGGGGATTGGACTAGATGACCTCCTGAGGTCCCTTCCAACTCTGATATTCTATGATTCTGTGAAGACAATCCTAGAACAATTATGTAGGTATAGCCAACAAAATGTTTAAAAATCAACTCTTTGCACATATGCATTTGCTTAATTGAAGGACTGATTTGGGTGTGCATGGTATTTCACATATAGCTGGTAGGATCAGCCCATCCTCTAAGATCCACACATGCTAGAGAGGGGATGGTAGTTTTGGATATACTTGATCATCCCAGAGCCATTCCATTGCTTGATAATATACCTGATCACAGGTATAAACATACCCCTCGTCAGTGGCAATTTTTCTTCTGTTTGCTTCATGGAAAACATCAACCAGCCTAGCTTTGCAAGTGTCATAATGTTGCCCTTCAAATGTAAACTCAGCATAGGACTCCAGTGCATTTCTGACCTCAGAACTGCTTGTCTCAGCAAGGGATAGCTCAGTGGTTTGAGCATTGGCCTGCTAAACCCAGGGTTGTACGTTCAATCCTTGAGGGAGCCATTTAGGGAACTGGGGGGAAAATCTGTCTGGGGATTGGTCCTGCTTTGAGCTGGAGACTGAACTAGATGATCTCCTGGGGTCCTGTCCAACCCTGATATGCTATGATTCTGAGCACCTTCAGGGTGGGTTGTAGAGGATGGACTATTCACACCAGTTATGTCTGAAATACCTACCTTGTATGGAGCTAGGAGTGTGGTGTGGACAGGATCAGCGTGTCAAGTGGGGGAGTCCTATACAGAGATGGCTTTGATGAATAAATGTTTTCAGTCTTACACATCAAGGCTAACTTCTCTGGGATTAACCAGAGTCATTTTTTAAAAATATAAGCAATGCATTTCTGTGTTAAAGTGTATATATATATATACTTTTTTATTTTTAAACATTTTCTTGAATATTTCTACATTATTGTTCCAGGTTTGTCGTGTTTGATACCATTGTGCTTGGGAAGAAAGGGCTTTTGAATGATACCCAACTTGATTAATTTGTGATGACGTTGTATTATCAAACTTTCCGCCAAGTGGTGGACCTGGAGCTGGGGAGGGCATCAAGTCTGCCCACCACACTGCAGAGGGTGACACCAATGAAACTATGATTCTGTAGATTTTACAAATCAAATGA
The DNA here is from genome assembly GCF_020497125.1 of Mauremys mutica. Lineage (NCBI taxonomy): Eukaryota > Metazoa > Chordata > Testudines > Geoemydidae > Mauremys > Mauremys mutica. The sequence continues at coordinate 84,041,684 of NC_059078.1, forward strand.
CATGGCCCTTACTTTTATATCACTCACGTGCCCGCAGAATGAGATTTTACTACATTATGCTCCCAGACTAATTGTTATAATTTGTGGTATCTCAAAGAGCTCAATCTTCAAATAGCTAAGCAAAGGTTAAGGAGTGATTTGATCAGAGCCTATAAGTATCTATGGGAGGAATAAATATTTAATAATGGACTCTTCAGTGTAGCAGAGAAAGGTATAACACAATCCAGTGGCTGAAAGTAAGTTGAAGCTAGACAGACTGGAAATAAGGTGTAAATGTTTAATGGCAAGTAATTAGCCACTGGAACATTTTACCAAGGGTCCCGGTGGATTCTCCATCACTGACATTTTTTAAATCAAAACTAGATGATTTTCCAAAAGATGATCTAGGAATTATTTTGGGGCAGTTCTACAGCCTGTGTTATACAGGAGGTCTGACTAGACAATCACAATGGTTTCTTCTGGCCTTTGAATCTACTATTCATTGAATCTCAACTTTGATTATTCTTGTCTTTGTGCTTTCACTTTTCTCTGTTCATATCAGCACTTGAGGTTTGTTTGGTATGTATTAAGATAGAATTTTAATTAGTATTTTTAATGTCTTTCTCCACTCTGCACATCAGTAAGACTCACTAGCACTACATTCATGTGGTAGTTCCATTCTGGATAACATTTTCCATTACATTATCCCCTTTCAAGTTAGCTGAACTGTTGTAGCTTTCCAGTTCCACTAAAATTTTAAAATGTTCATTTTTATTACAAAAATATTAGTTACTCTTGGTTTATAATCTTGATTTTAGTTTTCTATGGAGAATTACACTAGTTGTGATTTAAAAAAGAAAGATCAGCATTTGTTAGTCATTACATATGGAATGATAACTGAGATGCTACAGTTTTCCCTTTCGGCAGGGCACAAAATAAGTCTGGTAATTGTGCACTACCAGTATTCTTTGGGAAATGAATTTTATGAATGTATTCTGTATGTCATCTTATGGTATGTTAAAAGAATAGCCTTCCAAACTAAGATATCTGAATTGGCCAACTCATTGGATTTGAAATACAATGGGGGTATTCTGGCACAAACTTGAGTGGCAGGCTATTTATAATGGAATCAACAAATAGTTCACACACCTTCATTAGAAGCATTCAAAAATAGACCAAAATAATGATAGAATTAGTGCAGAGGAAGACAATCAAGGCATGTGATGCCATTCAGTGCAACCCTGTGCAAGCAGTCCTTTCAAACCCTAATCTTCTATGGGTTTTGTTGTTTTTTTGTAACTAACCTATGCAATACAATAAATAAAAAAGGACTAAATAGTTCCTAAATTTTCTTACACTGTGGTACAGACACTTAATTTCAAGCTTGCTAATATTTATGTAATTAAATGTCACTAGACATTTTATCACAATCTTATATCAAACGGCTTGTGAGGACTTACATAGAAGTTTTGTCATTGTGTGCCTTTGATATCTCTTCTACATCTTAAAATATGATTGTTCATATTTAATTACAGATTCTGTAATAACAAGTGTAATGGTTATCATCAGGAAGGCTGATTAATACTTTTTTTTTAAATAAAAGCTGTGAAGGCATAAAATACTTGCTTCATCTTCATTCTTAAACATGGAGCAGAGTGTGACATAAAAGATCACAAAACTTCCTATTGTTTTTTTTCCCATTCTTGATTATTTAGAAGAACAAGAACAATAAATGATTTTTGTAGGATTAATTTAGCATCTTACGCTAAAGTTTCTGTGTATGGAAAGCTTAACCTAACAGAAACAATTAAACTGTGTACAATCAATCAAGGTTACTTGTACTTTCTGGCATGGCAGACAAATTATGCAACAAGTTCCCCATAGTTATGCAGTAAGACCCAGCAGAGAGAAAGATCACTTCTTACCACCTCTTCCTTTTGTTTGCTGCCAAAAAAATGTCTTTCTCCTTTTCAGACATACAGTAGCCCAGTGGTTCCCAAACATGTTCCGCTGCTTGTGCAGGGAAAGCCCCTGGCGGGCGGGCCAGTTTGTTTACCTGCTGCATCCGCAGGTCCGGCCGATCGCGGCTTCCAGTGGCCGCGGTTTGCTGCTCCAGGCCAATGGGAGCTGCTGGAAGCAGTGGCCAGTACGTCCCTCGGCCTGCGCTGCTTCCAGCAGCTCCCAATGGCCTGAAGCAGCAAAACACAGCCATTGGGAGCTGCGATCGGCCGGACCTGCGCACGCATCAGGTAAACAAATCTGCCTGGCCCGCCAGGGGCTTTCTCTGCACAAGTGGCGGAACAAGTTTGGGAACCACTGCACTAGCACAGTACAGATTATAAGACCTCTGCTCCCCAGACTGCTGTAGCTTGGATGAGATGTAAGATTCCATAACTCCCTAGTGTATCTGTGGCAACAGAAATTGTTTGTGGGGGTGGTTGGTGGTAGTTGTAGGTCTCTTGACAGCAGGGCTGTCAAAGGGCTGGTTTGGATCCACCACCCATAGGGGAAAACAACTCAATGTTCCTTCCACCAGGTTTTATTAATGTTTACCTTCCCTCTCTTCCCCATTTTTAACTTTTCCCATTCTGAACATAAACTCTCTCTGAGAGTTTTTCTTCATACTAAAAACATTATGCTCTAGTTTCACTTTAAATTACAATTTATTCTAAAAAGTTGAGAGGTGATGAGAATATCAAGGTTTTTGCTATGCCTATTAGGAAGCAATTAAAAAACTACAGAACTACGAGGAAGCCTAGAGAAGATGGGGATGAGAAGGAATGATGATTGGTGAGAGAGACAGCTGATGGGTGGAATCAGCTGTCACTGGCTTTTGGAGAGATGGAAGTAGACGAAGTTGAGAGTTGTTAGGAGGACTTGGTTTGTTGGAACCTAGAATTTTCTGCCACATAGGAATTTAAAATTCATTTCTACCCCACACCTATATTTTCAAATTTGTTACATCAAAAGCATGCATAGTTTTGGAAGCAAATTCACAGACGACAGGACAATAAATTCAAAATGTAAAATTTTATAAGATTTATACTTCTGCCCAACTTCTTCAGCATCATTCAAATCAGTTTGGTCAAAATGTTGTAACTGGCAATGTTCCAAAAAATCATGTAAGATGGTGACAGTGTTTTGATATACAAGGACTGATGCAAAACAGTGGTAGGCCAAACTAGTTAGCGCACTGAAGATTTGATTATTGTATTCTTGTGTTTTACTTACAGATTTGGGTGCATTTCATTTTAAACAATGACTGCTGTATTATGATGGTGACATACACATTCTGAGAAGTGAATCACATAGTATGCATTTTGCATTTCAGTTCATAAAACCCTCCTGACATTTCTTTTTATTTTTCCCTTTTTAATCTCCTCCCAGCCCCCCCAAAATAAAGAAATCTTTTCCAGTTGGGGTAAATGAGAATATCTCTTTCCTGAGAGTTGAGTCTGTAGGCTCTGCAGAAGGGATGGCTGCAACTAGGAACTCTTGAGATTAAACCTGACTTCTAGGTTTCATTCTATTCTTCCAGCTGCCGTCATTTTCTTTAGATTATTCTAGCCTCCTATGAAGCAAGTCAAATAACTGGCCACTTAGGGCTTGGCTACACTTACAAATATGCAGCGCTGCAGCAGGGTGTGAAAACACACCCTCTCCAGCGCTGCAAATTGCGGCGCTGCAAAGTGCCAGTGTGGTCAAAGCCCCAGCGCTGGGAGCGCGGCTCCCAGCGCTGTCCGTTATTCCCCACAGGGAGGTAGAGTACGGACAGCGCTGGGAGAGCTCTCTCCCAGCGCTGGGGCTTTGACTACACTTCGCGCTTCAAAGCGCTGCTGCGGCAGCGCTTTGAAGTGCTAAGTGTCTAAACTTATCAATCTCTGGAGAGAATCCCCCCTCCTTTCTTTTTCAGTAAAAGCAATAACAGTACAGAATTAAAGAAATTCCTTCAGCAACACACAATTGCAAATGTAGAAATCAAATTATAAGACTAATCCGCCTTTCTAATTAATACTCACTATTGAATAGTAGAAACTACTCCAGGAGAACTTGGAGACATGACTGGCCTCTCTTAGATCCACAAGGAGCAAAAGAGATTTATGCAGGAGGATAACAAAAGAATGAATTATGCAGCCATTTGCACAGACCTATATCACCAAAAGACTGATCTAATTGCCACTGCAGTGAATAGAAGCCTTTCCATTGACATCAATGGGAGCTGAATCAGATCTCTAGTACACGACCCTATGCACATAGTATTTTAACGCTCACACCTAGAATTCTGTCATGGGTGATATGTAGTTCAGGTAAGTACCATGAATCATTATAACTAAAATTGATTACCTTTCTTTTGTAACTTTAAACTGATTGTGCATTGTTATGTAACCCAGGAAAGGGCTTCACTCTTCTGATGATTGTTAGTGGGATCTTTAAACTTTATGGACAATCCCTAAACTATAAAACTGTGGAGCTGCAAGAATACCCTTTCTATGGAGCAGCCATTTTATTTGATTCACTTCCACAGAAAGGATTGTGAACAGAAAAGAAAATAGCTACTCATTATGTTGGGCGGGGGGTAGAGGGAGAAAAGAAAAGGAAAGTCACAAGCTTGGAACCCAAAGAAGCTCTGAAACTGGATTGTTTCTAATGAATATTGTGTTATGTCTTGCTTAAGCTAGGGAGTTAAGCATTAACTAGTGGGGGGAAAAAAACCCTAAAACAGCCAAACTCCTATATGCATTATCACATTATTTATTATTAATTTTATATTTAATGTGGTAAAACCTATGAACACTTAAGGGCCAGTGTATAAAAGGATGATTTGATCAGAGTTGAATCATTTTGTTATTTAAAAACAGATATAAATGGGAATTGACCATTTTCAACAACAACAAAATTGAAGTCATATTCAAGAAAATGAAGCTGAACAAATGTGTTAAGGACTTATGTGCCACACATTATTTTAGCTGTGAAAATTGATTTGGAGGTCAATAATAAAGGAAAGAGTTTCACTGGACTATAGTAATGCTATAAATACAAGATTGTTATAGGTTTACTGGAATCTTGAATACTTACTGCCACCCTGTGCTGTACTGTACAAACTGGGTTTGTTTGGTGTTTAGGGGTTTTGTACCAGAACAAGAAGATCAGAACATTGCCATCGCCAAAGAGTGGATCTCATATCACTTATGCCCACGTGGACTGGGACTATGTGGAGATCGGCAATTTAGTAACTCCAGGAAGATTGGCTGATCTACCATAGAGATATTTGTCAGATATTACACTGCCCCAACCCTGACCTTTTGAGATAGGACTTTTGGGGTACAGAGGCTTGATCTTTTTGCTCCAAATAGATTGGAAATGTTTACATATGTTTATATAATTATACATATAATTGTATGTAGTCCACAAGGGGACTGGACTATATGACCTCTCGAAATCCCTTCCAGTTCTATGATTCTATGTAATGGGTTCAATGGCTATAGCATGCAGTCAGAGATGAGAGTCTCATTGTGCTAAGCACTATAGGAAAATACAACTAAAATACAGTCCTTGTCCTAGGGAGTGTACAAATTAAGTATGACCTTATAGTCTCAGTACTAGAAGTTTGGAGGAGGTTCATATGTGAATGGAAAAATGGTTTGAATAAAATCTGTAACCACTGGATGTTGAAATTCTAATATATTTCATTATGAGTGTCTGTGCAGTCATAGTGTGTAATTCCCCCTTCCAACCTGTAACAGGAAAATAGTGGCAGAAAGTTCTAGCCTCACCTATTTACCTAGCTATCTCAGAACTGGAAGGGACCCTGAAAGGTCATTGAGTTCAGCCTGCTGCCTTCACTAACAGGACCAAGTACTGATTTTTGCCCCAGACCTGTAGGTGGCACCCTCAAGGGCTGAGCTCACAACCCTGGGTTTAACAGCCCAATGCTCAAACCACTGAGCTATCCCTCCTCCAACTTAGTCAAAGTAAAAAAAGGTCAAAAGCTGGAAAAAAAAAAGACTCAAAACTGTATCAATGCCAATCCTTACAACCCTAGACTATTCCAAATGCATGAATAGTTTATCCCACAGCAAATAAAGGCTGGGAAATGATGGGGAAAACTGATTTTTTTAAATTCTGAATACTGTAACATAATAAATGGTGTTAGTTTAGTTATGCCAGATCATCCCATGATTGAACCAACACTCAGACACTATAATTAACATATTTTGGGGGATTCTCTGAACCAGTGGTATAAAATGTGGAGGTTGTGAGAAAGTAATTACATTTGTAAACAAAAGCAAAAAATCCTGCACAATTATCTTCTTTAGTTTATGTTTCAAAAGATTATGTTTTTAGAGTCTCAGGGAAAGGCTTTGAATCAAGCCCATCGATCACTTTTAACCTTTAAAGCAGCACATAATGTATGATGTTTTTTTTAAATAGCAAGCTCTTTATTTGCATTTATAAGGATTCAAATGATGAAAACTCTTCTGAATAACAGGAAAGAGGATTACTGGGTTGTAATAATCTAAGAAAGGATCTTCCTAAAATCCTTGCAGATTATCCTATCTAACTAACTTCTGTTTAGGGCCTGACTCTGCTCTCAGACTACATCAGTTGCACTGCAGAGTAGCTCTATTGACTTTTTCCAGCTTTCTGTCAGGGTAGGAGAGAGCAGCATCTGTCCCTTCATGGAAGCCCAATATTTCAATTTCTTTGGATTTTTAGAAGTTTTGTAGTAGGTGACATATGGCAAGCTTCTGCTTAGTTTTAAAACAAGAGGATGACAGGTTAGTTACAAATGTAAATGTGAAACTAATAGCAAAATCTACACCTAAAGGAAACAAAACCATCAGTGGACAAACACAAAAACTCTAGATTTTGTTTCATGAAAAGTCACTCCATTTTTTTTTTATTTTTTATTTTTTTTAATTTTCAGGCCAGATTCTCATACTCTTATTCAGAATAAGTAGCACCTTCCACTGCGAGTGGACCCATGATTCAAAGACTGTTGATACATTTCATCAGATTTATACTAAATCATAATGTTTGTTTTACAAAGACAATTTTGAAAAATACATAGTACTTAAGAAAAATTCTTGGGGCTAGATCCTCACATGGTGTAAATCAGCCTCACTTTACTGAAATCAATGGATCTATGCCAATTGATGCTAGTTGGGGATCTAGTTCTCTGGATTTAAATTAAATTGCCTTCACAAAATACACTTTCAACAATGGGGGTAATTGGAAAACATTTTGCATTATATTTGATTGGGGGGGAGGATTAGTTTTTGCCAGTGTAGTAAATGGCAGTTATTTGGGGCCAAGGATCATACTCTTTCATGCTGAATTTTATAGCATGTAAGTAAATGGTTGTTTTAGATATGGATACTTTTTTTTCCTTTTATTTTTAATGTTTGCACAGGATCATGCTATGGTAATATTTGTCACACTGTGATAAGTCTATCCCTTTTTCACGAGACTCAGTGCAACAGATCTCTAAAAACAGCTACTGTTAACATTGCTAACATGTTGCCTTTCTTTAAAAAATAAGCCATGGGCCATCTAAGGAATTACACCCAGCATGACTCACCATTCTTCAGCTGAAAAGGAGAGTGTCTAATGAAACAGACAATACTGAGATGTCTGGATAAATATGCCCTTCCAGGGTCAAACAATCTAAGTTTATGGAAGGAAAAGTGTGCCTCTCTAACCTGCTATGGTTCTCTGGAAAATATTAATAGAAGATGAATGGGAAACAAAACAGATTATTAAGAAAAATAAGTTGTCACGGGGCTAGGGGCCAAGGTTTGTCATGGATTAAAAAATGTGATAGGAAAGAGATTTGTAGAGAAAAGCATTTCCACATAGCAGAAAGGAGTGGAGTTCCAGAGATCAGCCAGGGTGAAAAGTATTATTTAAAGGCACTTTTATATTTGAGAATCACCTCAGCATGAAAAGAAGGTGGTATGCACACTTCCCAGCTGTTCCACTCAGCCTAGCAACATAAGTGCAAATACCCTTCTATTCACAGAAGCAGCAAGATGCCTGGAGATTTAAATTAATATTGTAGTTAACATAAGAACCATTTAGAAAAGGTAAATAAGATACAGAGTTGGCGGTGGTGGTGACGGTATTGCTATCTATGTCAGATTGTAATAAACATCAGAAAGATTTAGACACTTTGGGGAACTAGGCAGCACAAAGGTAAATAAGATTTAACTTGCCTGTGTTTAAGGTAATGTATACTGACAAATATAGTCAGGTATGTAGAGGAAAAAGATGCAGGAGTTTTCATAGATAGTTCAAGTGTGATGTGAAGCCAGCATATAGCAGCAATATGAAAAGCAAATAGAATGATGGAACACATTTCAAAACAGCATAAAAACCAAAATATTGTTTTTGCCACTGTGTCTCCTGAGACATGTAACACAGAAGCAGCTTGCCAGGTGGAAAGGAAGGTCCTTAGGTGACTTTAAGTCACCTTTGTGTCCTCTTGCTTTTGGACTCTGGCACAAATCAGAGCCGCTACTTACAACAAACTAAAAATGGCTTTGTAATAGACCAGAAGCTCCATAGAACTCTCAGCACTATGTTGCCAAAACTGTATATACATGACAGAGCAGATACCAGAATTGGCCCTGGAGCATGTTTCATAGATATAATGATCAGTGGTACTTTCTACTTTCATATTTAATTTTAGTCACACCATGTAAAGAAATATGTAGTAGGGCAGATTGAAATGACCCAGAGAAAGGATATGAAGGTTAAAGTTATGGTAGTACTTCAACAGGATGAAAGCTTTAAAAATAGTAGTATTTAGCTTTAAAAGAGGGCACTTTTTGTTAGCAGAAAAAAAATTCTGTGTCATTATCCATGTTATGCTAGAACTCTGTCTCCCATACATTTTGTTCTCTTGTTCATTCTGAACACAAACTTGAACACTCTGCAGCACTCTGAAGGTATTTGTAATCTCTCTTTCTTTGCTCAGTCATCAAATAAGATTCCATTGAAGTTGTCCACACCAACCCATAGTAGTTTTACATTAGTATAAGTAAATTAAAAGAAAAGAATTAGTTGAAAAGTAAAGATTCATTCTGCAGAGTTAAAGTCCCTGTTATGTTTTACATATAACAACATGTAGTGTGAAGACCTCTGGCTTTTATCCACAGCCCACCTTGTGGAAACTCACTCAGCCAGATATTCCTTCTGGGACTCTGGGGATATTTACACAACATGAGCAAGTAGTTCTGACGTCCTTTAAAGACTACATTGTGCACTCACCTGACCCTGTGCTTACAGAGCTACACAAACCAATTTATTTATATAGCTATTCCTGATTAACTCAGCATTGTGGTCTGATCTGTACTCACCTCAATCCACCCAGGATGGCTAGCACTTGGGTTGGCACTGTTTAACAAGGGGCACTCACCACCAGAGCACCCCTCATGCCAGGACACCCCATTGCATGGGTTCCTTTACTCTACCACCCCTACTGCCTGTACTGGTTCTGTAGCAATCTACACCTTCCATGGCCCGGTTCTTCAGCCAGATCACCATTCAAGTTCATTCCCCTTCTAGGATAACAGAAAATGCCGAACAGAAAAAAAGTCGAATGGCCTTTATGCCAGGCCTCTGGCCCCCCTCTGGGACTATTCAGTCTTTCCTTCTTTCAGTCCTGAGGCTTGTACTGTCCACTCTTGTTGGTGAAGGGACCCATGCCCACCCTCTCCTCTGGCTTCCAGCCCAGCGACCTGTGTTAGCCAGCTACGGGCAGCTTCTAACAATCCCATACTGCTTCCCTGAGTTCCTCCTACCTTCTCCTTGTTCATCAGCATCTCCTACAGGGCTGTGGACTCCATTATTCCCACTCTGGGGTTCTGTTTCTTTGTACAGCTTCTTTCTAGCCAGCTACTGAGGCGCTTCGTCTGGGCCACACTCAGCCTCTAGCAGCAGACCTCCTCTGCCTGAGCTGCAGCCTTTTATGCTAGCTGTTGCTAATTGGCTGCTTAGTCACAGCTACAAAAGTAATTGCTCCATCTTTTCCTGGCTGTCACACTGTGGGGTCTCAGTGGTCTGTGGGGTCCCATCACAGACCTCCCCCATTGAGTCCTGAACATTACAAAGCTGTCAAGCTAAGGAGCCATGTATTCTACATGGGGTCACAAGACATTGTCTATTACGCACTGAAAGGTTACACCATGAAGTTCAAAGGGCTGTCCCTAAATTTGAAGAGAACCCAAGCAGTGGCGCAACAGTGACAGCACCAGTGCGGGGGAAGTAGCGGGTCTGAAAAGGACTCAACAGTCTCAGGTCAGGTTCGGGTTGGCAGTGCCTTGTTCGGGTCAGGGTCAGGCTTTAAAAATAGGCCTGAGCAGACCTCTTGCCTGCAGTTTCCATGGCCCGGTCCTCCAGCCAGGTCAGCTTTCAAGTTCAGTCTCTTTCCAAGGATATCAGAAAAGTCTAAAAAGAAAACCCTAATGGCCTTTATGCCAGGCCTTTACCTCCAGCCCCCCCCCCTCCTCCCAGACTACTCAGGGTTTCCCTCTTTTGGTCCCCTCTTGCTAGGGAAGGGGAGGGGACACAGGCCCACTCTTTCATCTGGCTTTCAGCTCTTGGACCATGGGTTTGGCAGCTAAGGGGGGCTGTTTACAATCCCATACTCTCATACTGGTTCCCTGAGCTGCTCTGACCATTTCCCAGTTTGTCAGCATCTCCCACAGAGCTGGAGATCTGTCTCCTTGTGTGGCTTTTTCCTAGCCCATTATTGAGGACCTTCCTCAGGGCCACTCCTGGCCTCCGTGCCAGCAGCCCTTCTCTGCCTGAGCTGCAGTCTTTTACGCCAGCTGTTGCTAACTGGATCCATAGGGCAGAGCCAGTGTAACCACTAGGAGAACTAGGTGGCTGCCTAGGGTGCCAAGATTTGGGGGCGCCAAAAAGTGGTGTCCGGCATCACGGAAGTCAGCTGAGCGGGGCAAGGTGGGAAGCAAGGCCTCCATAACAAACCCGCCCCCGCAGCAAGGGGCGCCGCACAGGACGGTCAGTGGGAGCCTGCAAAAGAGCAAGGAGGAGACAGACAGCCGGGCGCGGTGACCATCATAGCCAAGGGACGGATCCATTGCGGGAGGCAGGATGCGGTCCTGAGCTCAGGTGAGCTTCGCCCTCCAATGCGCCGCCCCTGGGGCCAGGCGCAGCCACATCCTGGGCTGAGGGAAAGTGAAACTAAACCCCGCAGCGTGCCAATGTGGGGAGCTGGCCCTGATCCCCAGAGAGATCCTCACCTGCTCCCTGGGAGAGCCCGGCTATGCCCTCCTTGCCCTTGGGTCCCCCCCGGAAGGTCCCAGAGTTCTGGCTGCAGCTTGATTCCAAATGTCTGCGCTGCAACTAAACAGCCCCTTAGCATGATCCCCAGGATCCCAAATCAGCTGGCACAGACCAAAGCAGGTTGTCTAATTGCAGTGTAGACATACCCTTTGTGGCAGCAGGATGAGTAATTGGTCTATTAACTCTTTCATGCCTGTCACAGTATGAAGCCTATATACCCCAACACACACTGACAAGGAGCGTTGCATCCAGGGACTAAAAGTACTATAATTGCAGCTGCTATCTCGCATAGGGTTACAAAGTTGTAGAACACTCTTTGCACCTTTCTGCCCACTGGCCCCAGTTCAGGAAAACATCCCTAAACGGTGAGAACATGCTTTAAATTACATGATTAAACAAGTCTGTAACTGGTTTCCTGAATAGGGATGGACTTAGGCATGGGGTTAAATGTTTTCTTCAAGCTGGGCCTCAGCCTTCATCTATCCCCAAACACATAAACACTCATACAAGTAGTCCAAATATTCCACCACATGAAACCTATCAAATCACCAGCAAAACATGTTAATTTTCTAAAATTAACTATAACTCTTCTGTGTAATCACAGTAGTGAAAGTACAAGATAACAGACAAGATGTTGGGGGAGTTTTTGCTTTTAGTTTTATTTCCTACTTTCAATAGCCTCAAGTTTCACGAGAACAAAAATGTTCCAATGTGAAAGGTGTGTGAAAGTTAAACAGCTTAGTCCAAAATATTACAGTGACAGTTTCAAAAGCAGTGAAGTCACGGAGCAGTTAGGCCAATGCTAAATATTTTTGAAAATCCCACAATATATTGTTAATTAGGTAGTGCACTTTACAGTAAGACCTCAGTCCTCAGTCCCAGTGAAGTCAGTGGCAAAACTCCCATTCCTTTCAAAAGGCACATGAATGGGTCCTAAACATGCAGCGCCTTACTTACCATAGCACATCAGACCCATGTAAATGGTCCTACTTTAAATTTATCATTATTCATCCATTTGTACTTGCAATTTCTAATACTATTGTTTATTTCCAAAGGGGAAACATGACATGTTCTTGATTTTCATTTGCATACCAGGACATTCTTTATGATGTTCATAAAAGACAAAGGCGACAGAATTTAATAGCAAAAACCCTGACTTTCATTTTTATTTGGATCCCAGAGAATTCATTTTGAGACATCTGCCTGAAGCATATCTTTTGCAAATACAAAAATGGAAAACATTAAGTTCTCCTAAATAAGGATTTCTACTGGAGGCTGAACTTCTTTGCAAAACATGGCAAGAAATGAGGCCTGCTGTTCAGCACCATTAAGCAGTGAGTATATGCCCTCCTGAACATCAAACATACTGGGCACTGGAGCCAATACTATACCTTAAATAGAGGCTGGATTCTTTTTAGGCGGCTTCATCTTTTCCGGGACTGATTCATAACTGAACTGATTTTTGTTGTTGTTGTTGTTATTAAAATATATCCAAATTCATACCTTTGTATAAGCTATGGGTGGCATAATATTTATTATGCCTTGAAAACAAAGAGACAAACATTCTTACCTATAATTTCTCACAATGAGGACATCTACCAATCCATAGGTCTTCTCCATCCATGTTGCAGATGGAGGGCCATATTGTATACTCACACTGGGGGAAGGGGTGTTGGCACAAAGGCCACTCGCATAATAACAGTCCTTGTGCTTCCTGAGCTCTAGGGAGCACAGAGATTGCTTGATCCTGCTCCCTTTTGCAGAGCAAGGTACCAAAAGGCTCAGGAAAAAGATGAAGGCCCTATGGAGCAGAGCCAGCTTATTCTGGAGCGTTATCTGCACCAACCTAATGGCATTGAGAAATCCTTGCCTAGTACAGAGCCAGATATTGACTCTACAAAACCCCTATTGGCTTAGGTGACTGTTACAAGTTGGGGCAATTTACAGCAGATCTGAGACTGGCCTAAATTGGCCTCAGAGTTGAACTGGCTCCTAGCTGTACCCAAAATAGGAAAGATGTGGAAAAAAAAGTGACATAAAGCTACTTTTGCTCCCCAACCTTCAGGTGCCTGACTACAGTTATGGAAAACCAGAGGACTGATCTCTCGATGTAAATTATTTCCTCAATTGTAGAAGTAGGTCAACTAGCTTTGAAGGTTATCCTCAGCCTTTTAAGCTCCAGACCACTCAGTTGAACCCCCAGAATGACAGGTCCTTTCTTCAAGAGATACTCAAAATAAAGATTCATCATGGACTAAAGACTGATATACTCAACAACTGAAAGAACCTGGAATGCCATAGCTTGTAAAGGATGGCTATGTCCTTCAAGCCTTCTCTTGCTAGAATGGGGATGTTTTGAAAGGTGTGTGGACATGTGTCTGACCAAAGACTAAAGATAAGAGAAAACTACAATTCTCCAGGGTTGACTCTTTCCAGTGACTGGAGCAAGAGTTTTGAATTTAGTTGTTGCCCTGAGCAGCAACAAGATTACCTTCGAAAGGAACTACATCTTTGACATGTGAATGAATGTTTTTCAAATGATTCTGCAGCTAAAATAGCTCCACAACCATGGAACAAACTCCCACAGGAAATCAAAATGAGTCCAAATGTCATCACTGTTAGTGTGCCTCAAGGCATAGCTGTTTAAACTAACATTAACCCAACCAACCATGACATAGGAGACCCCGCACAGAAAGAATCAATCACTTAGTGCTGAAAGGGGGATACCTGAAAGGCTCCCAACAGGGGAGAGCCAGGAAAGCCTGCAACTGTCTCTGTAACAAAGGCAACAAAACAGGATTGGGACTGGACCATTTCCTGCATACATGGGGAGTCTCAACTCCAAATTTCTTCAGACTTCTCCCTCCATCTGCTACGTTGATTCACAAGAGCTATTACTTTTCTCTGGATTGGTGGTTGCTTTGATGTACGAAAAATGAGAATTAACGTCATTAAAAATTACTTAAACTGCTTCCTATACAGATTATGGTGAACACTGATTCCCCGGCTGGTGATGATATTCAAAGGATAAAAACGTACATACAGTATAACCCAACTCTGGTTTATACCCACTGTAACTTTAAAAATATACAAATAATATATAAATCTGTTTTAGAGGTTTTTTTTATTTGTTTGGTTTTTTACTTTCTACAGCAGTTTGAAGACTGTGAAAGAACCACCCTATCTAGGATATATCCTAGATACTAGATATCCTTGTTGCATTTTTTTCCTTCTGCTATAAGTATAAGATTAAAGGTTGCTAAAGATAGCGACCCAGAAATGGCAATACTCTTATCAACCAGAGAATACAGTGTGTGTTTGTACGTTCAGCCCCATTAAAAGCACCAAATTACAATGAAGCACAATATGCAAAAAAAAAAAAGTAATATCCTTTAGTAGTCTCTTTAGAGCTTCCAGATTTGGCACATATTCTTAATTAATCTTAAGAAAAGGTTCTATTCAAATCTCTCAAGGGATTTGTGCACACCCTGTAGATCTGCCCACAGTAAAGTATTTATTACTCATATCTGCCTACAGATAACTATAAAATATCAACTTTGCAGAGCTAATGATCTATTTTAATGGATTTTAAAAGATTTTGTATCTTACTAAACGTGAATTTTGTTCACCTAATGCAATCCAAAATATGCATCTCACACAGTAAAAGACGTTTCCCTTGAGCATTTTATACAATATCTTTAATGGTAAAATACTATTGTTACTCCATAGGCCAGCAAAACACCATGGGTTTATCACTATTTGGGTTAATTATAAACACAGTATTTTATCACCCATTCAAACAGGCAGTATTCTTTGTGGCAATAAAAGATGTAATGTTTGCAATATGCTCATAGTCTCTGTACAATACTTAAGCCATATATTAAGTATACAACATTATATGAGCTAAGCATATGTTCTTGGCACTGTACTCGTTATGCACTAAAATAATCTAGAATTAGTCAAACACTTTTCAAACCATAGCTTCTTGAACTTTTTTGAGACAAATCAACAAAACTCTTCCTTTTGCTAAACTTCAGTGTTGTATGATCAGTTGTCATATGTACCTTCCTGGATGGACTATGTAAAATGTACTTGTGTTTGCCATGTATTTACTCCCTCAAGCTTCTGAGCTACAAAAGATGCACCTTTAGCTCATTTGACATAGACCTTTGTTTTTTCCAGCTGAAAGTCATAACGTATTACTGTCCTGTTTGATAGACCTCAATGATAAGTGGAATCTTGGAAATGACACTGGTGAATTCCCTGAGCTGGTGGTTACCAGTATTTTAACATGCACCTGGGATTTCCCTAGCCAAATGAACATCATTCAGCTTGGTAAGAATTTTTAATTAGTGGCATAAGACTGAAAGCTACTTCTTTGATTTTAGCTAAGGCTACAATTTAGTCACGGGTATTTTTAGTAAAAGTCATGTACAGGTCATGGGCAATAAACAAAAATTCACAGCCCATGACCTGTACATGACTTATATTAAAAACACTAGTGATTAATTCTTGGGGGGGGGAGAGGGGAATGCACTGGGGCACTGCGTGGGGCCTCTGGAGAGAGTGTGCTGATGTGGGGGTGTGCCTGCAGCCAGCAGCACCAGTTGCTCGGGCCAGTGGACCATGGCTGCTCCGGCCAGCCGGCCAGGGACGATTGCCAAGGTCCACGGGAGCAGCGGCTGGCGTAGTTGTCCCCCAGGCCGCTCCAGCAGTGCTTGGGTGGCCTTGGGTCAGCCACACTGGCCCCTTGAGAAGTCATGGAAGTCACGGAAAGTCATGGAATCTGATTTCCACAACCTCCGTGACAGACACGGAGCCTTAGTTTTAGTATAGTGTGAGTATATAATGAAAGTTGAATTCCATTTGCAAAATGGCAGAAGTGTGAATATTTACCTATTTATATTGGTTTTCCTTGTTTTCTTACACAGTGGTCATTAAAATCCTCAGTATTTACCATTATGTAGTATTTATGCAATCACAGTATTGGTTCTCAGTATAGGAAGCTATCGTAGTTGTCACAGATTATTGGAATGATAAATGCTACATTTTCGGTGGCACCTCCTTGCAGTATGTACACAATGGCTGTACTGTGCACACAAACAGAGACAATGGTATGTAATAATTAGGGCTGGATGAAAATTTTCTGCCAAAATTTTGTTTTGCAAAGAATTGGGTTTTCAACTAAACCAATTTTTCATGAACTGCGTCTACTGTTTGTGGAAAATTTCAATTTTTCTGTTTAAAAAGTGATTGTTGCAAAACAAACATATTTTGGCAAAAAACTGGAATATTTTGATTAGTAAATGTTGCTGCAGTGTCTCATGGGAATTGTAGGTAGTTTGCCTTATGTGCCCATTCTCCTCTATGGGTCAGGTTCCCCAGCCAGATTACATTGCCAGTAAGGCAATATGGCTAGGGAATCCCATGATGCACCACCTTTTCTCTCCAATAGGGAAGACTCTGTGCATCATGGGAAATATAGTCCTGATCCATCCAGGATATGGAAGAATGAAATACCTGATATACAACTCCCATGAGGCACTGTGGCAGCGTTTCCTAATCAAAATACTTTGATCTTCAGACAAAATAATTAGTATTTGACTTTCTACCAAAAATAGAAATTTTCCATGGAAAATGCAGGTTAAAATGAATTTGTCAAAACTTTCTGTGGGAAAAGAATTAAGATTTTGTGATCAGTTCTAGTTCTAATATCTAACTATATCACTGCAATAGCTAAAAAGAAATCAGAAAGCTTTCGACTTTCAAAATAGAATTTCCAAGGGCAATTCTTATTGCCTGTGCACACAATGGTATATCCAGGAATTATTCAGCTCTTTCTTTAGAAAAGTGTCTTGTACAGTTCATGATATTCAACTGACTTCAATTTATGGAATTTAACTATCATACAGTCACCAGACACGATTCACATAAAATACAGCTAGAATTATGGAAAATATGTCTTTAAGACACACCAAGAATATTTATCTAGTGTAATATATCTCTGTATGCAAACTGATGAAAACCAAAACTAGAAGTGGAAAGCATGGTGTGTGAATTATAGGCAGGCCTATTATTAAGATTGTTCAGCATTTCCAGTTATAAGACCCTATTTTCAATTGCTTATAACACTGCAAAAATTTAACTGTTTGGACTGAAATTTTTCATGCCAGGTGTCTGTCTTGCACTGACACACTCTCTCACTCTCTCTATTTTAGCCAAAAATGGCTCAGTCATTTCTGAGAATGAGGCTAGGAAAATACATTATTTTGACTGTCAAAAATGTCTGGTGACCTTTTCTTTGAACAGCTCATGTTCCCATACTCAAGAGCAGGGACTTACAATTTGGCACAGGAGTGTTTTTTTGTGCCAGGAATGTTCCTTTTGCTGTCCATGTAAAGTCTGCCCAAATTTGGCCAAGTTATACACCTTTGAAAAATTGAAGTTTGCACATGCTCATTGGAGACTTTCTAGAGTTTAGCAGCTAAACTCTTCAAAGATTCCATCCTCACTGAGCATGTTCCAACCTCTCAAAGCTCCTATATATGCCCAGATTGTGAATGTATCATCCCCCACAGAGCAACTAAGCACAGATTCATATTATTGTAGGACTGGAAGGGACCTTGAGAGGTCTTCTAGTCCAGTCCCTTGCACTCAAGGCAGGACTAAGTATTATCTAGACCATCCCTGACAGGTGTTTGTGTAACCTGCTCTTAAAAATCTCCAGTGATGGAGATTCCACAACCTCCCTAGGCAATGTATTCTAGTGCTTAATGACCCTGACAGTTAGGAATTTTTTTCTAATATCCAACCTACACTGCCCTTGCTGCAGTTTAAGCCCATTGCTTCTTGTCCTATCCTCAGAGGTTAAGAAGAACATTTTTTCTCCCTCCTCCTTGTAACAACCTTTTATGTACTTGAAAACTGTTATCATGTCCCCCCTTAGTCTTCTCTTCTCCAGACTCACCAAACCCTTTTTTTTTCAATCTTCCCCCATAGGTCATGTTTTCTAGACCATGAATCATTTTTGTTGCTCTTTTCTGGACTTTTTCCAATTTGTCCACATCTTTTCTGAAATGTGGCACCTAGAACTGGCCACAATACTCCAGCTGAGACTTAATCAGTACAGAGCAGGGTGGAAGATTAGTTGTGTCTTGCTTTCAACACTCCTGCTAATATATCCCAGAATGATGTTCACTTTTTTTGCAAGTATTACACTGTTGATTCATGTTTAGCTTGAGATCCACTCTGACCCCCAGATCCCTTTCCACAGAACTCCTTTGTAAACATTAATTTCCCATTTTGTATGTGTGGACCTGATTGTTACTTCCTAAGTGGAGTATTTTGCATTTTTCCTTTATTGAATTTCATTCTATTTACTTCAGACCATTTCTCCAGTTTGCCCAGATCCTTTTTAATTTTAATCCTATCCTCCAAAGCACTTGCAACCCCTCCCAGTTTGGTATCATCTGCAAACTTTACGTGTACTCTCTATGCCACTATCTATATCATTGATGAAGATATTGAACAGAACCAGACCCAGAACTGATCCCTACAGGCCCCCACTTGATAGGCCCCTCAAGCTTGACTGTGAACCACTGATAACTACTCTCTGGAAATGGTTTTCCAACTAGTTATGCCCCCCTTATAGTGGCTCTATCTAGGTTGAATTTCCCTAATTTGTTTATGAGAAGGTCATGCGAAACAGTATCAAAAGCCTTACTAAAGTGAAGACAAACCACATCTACCGCTTCCCTGCTATCCACGAGGCTTGTTACCCTGTCAAAGAAAGCTATTAGGTTGGTTTGATATGATTTGTTCTTGACAAATCCATGCTGTTACTTGTCACCTTACATCTTCAAGCTTTTTGCAAATTGATTGCTTAATTATTTGCTCCATTATCTTTTTGTTAAAGATATAGAAGTGACTTGAAGACATTTAACTTGTCTAAGTAATTTTTAACTTGTTCTTTCCCTATTTTAGCCTCTGATCCTACCTCACTTTCACTGGCATTCACTATGTTAGATGTCCAATTGCTACTAAACTTTTTGGTGAAAACTAAAACAAAAAGTCATTTAGCACTTCTGTGATTTTATGTTGTTTTTTAATAGCATTCTCCTCTCCAGGGTGACAGGGTCCAGCCAGCCTCTCCCAGTGATGGCTGCTCTGGGTTGGGGTGGGGGTTAGGCATTGGAACTGAAAGCAGAGGGACTGTGTCTCCTGTGCTCTCAGTGACCCCCTGCTGGTATCCAGGTAGCATGAAGGAGGAAGCCATCCAATTCAGATGCAGAGGAGACAAAAGCTGAACTGGAGGGAGGGAGGCAGGGAGGGAGGGAGGGAAGGGAAGGAATAGACTGAGACAAGAAGTCTGGCGAGAATAGGATCGGGGGGAGTAAAGAACATGTGACTGGGAGTGCTGGGCAAGGAGGCTGGGACTAGGAGCTGGGGTGGAGGGAGCGGAGGCTGGGACTGGGAGTTGGAGGGGAAGGGGAGGGAAGACTAGGATTGGGAATTGGGGTCGTGGAAGATGGAAGTGGTTGGGCAAGGAAACTGGCACCTGGGAGGGAATGGAGGCTGGGACTGGGAGTCAGTGGGGGTTGAGAAACAGTAGGCTGGCAGGGAAACAGTGAAATCTTCTGAGGAATTGCAGGAGTGAGGACACCAACACTGGCTTGACAAGGAGACTGGGACAAGGAACCCAACATTACAGGAAGCAGTGAGAATTGACTAGGAGCTGGGTTGTGGAGAAAATTGGGATTGGCTGGGCAAATAGACTGGGACAAAAAGGGCCAGGTTAGGAGGGAGGCTGGGTCAGGGAGCTGGGGAGGCGTGAAAATCATCTGGTCTTGGTGACTTCTTATTGTTTAATTTATCAAGATGTTCCAAAATCACCTCTACAGACACCTCAGTCTGGGTCAGATCCTCAGATTTCTGACCTAAAAAGAATGGCTCAGGTGTGGGTATCTCCCTCACACCCTCTGCATGGAAGACTAATGCAAAGAATTCATGTAGCTTCTCTGCAATGGCCTTATCTTCCCTGGGTACTCTTTTAGCACCTTGCTTGTTCCTTGTTCAGTGGCTTTGGAATTTGTTTGGAAGGCTTCCTGCTTCTGCTATACTTAAAACATTTTCTGTTGGTAGGTTTGAGTCTTTTGTCAGTTGCTTTTCAAATTCTTTTTTGGCCTGCCTAATTATATTTTTACACTTCATATGACAGTTTATGCTCTGTTCTATTTTCCTCAGTAGGATCTGACTTCCAAATTTTTAAAGAATGCCATTTTGCCTCTAACCACCTCTTTTACTGTGTTGTTTAGCCATGGTGGCATTTTTGGTCCGCTATTTTTCTTTTTAATTTGAGGTATACATTTAATTTGAGCCTCTATTATGGTGTTTTAAAAAGTTTCCATGCAGCTTGCAGCCATTTCACCCTTGTAACTGTTCCTTTGAATTTCCATTTAACTAGCTTCCTCATTTTTGTGTAGTTCCCCTTTTTGAAGTTAAATGCTACTGTGGTGGGCTTTTTTGGTGTGTCCCCTCACCCCAAACAAGGATGTTAAATGCAACTATATGATGATTGCTCTAACCAAGTGATTCAGCTATATTCACCTCTTGGACCAAATCCTGAACTCCACTTAGGACTATATTAAGTATTTCCATGTCGGTTCTAGGACTAACTGCTTCAATAAGCAGTAATTTGCTAACTTATTTGTTTGACTTTGCAACCCTAATAATGTTTTTTAGTTAGTCTGTGGTGTGTAATATATATATAGTACTCCTTTAATTAAAAAGAATAATCATTAGAAGCAAAATCATTACTAGAGTTCTGATAGAAGTACTAAAACTCCGCCACTTACAGATGAATGTTACCTAAGAAAACTCAGTAGAAATAAGTAGAGATTGTGCTATTGAGGGCAAGAAATAGACACTGCAAACAAAGTAAGACAAGTATCTGACATGGTCAAACTAATTCAGTTTAAAGACACCGCCATAGGATACTTCTAGTGTATAATGAGTGGAATCCCTGGATACACTAGATTTGTGAATTATAAGTTTTAAGGTCCAATAGGCATAGAAGAGAAAAATATCTGGAATAATGCATATAATCAGTGAACATTGTAAGGCAACACCTTGCAATAAATGCTCGGGTAATTAGGTTGGTAGATTTAATGGTAAATTGACAGCTATAATTTGCATTCATAATTAATCAAATCCTTTCCAAAAATACTCTTTGATTTTATTTCAGTTATAGTTAGGCCTGGTCTACACTAGGACTTTAAATCGAATTTAGCAGCGTTAATTCGAACTAACTGCTCAACCGTCCACACCAGGAAGCCATTTAATTCGAACTAGAGGGCTCTTTAGTTCGAATTAGGTACTCCACCCCGACAGGTGGAGTAACGCTAAATTCGACATGGCTAGCTCGAATTAGGCTAGGTGTGGATGCAAATCGAACTTAGTAGCTCCGGGAGCTATCCCACAGTGCACCACTCTGTTGACGCTCTGGACAGCAGTCCGAGCTTGGATTCTCTGACCAGCCACACAGGAAATGACCCGGGAAAATTTGAATTCCTTTTCCTGTCTGGGCACTTTGAATCTGACGTCCTGGCTGGACATCGGGGCGAGCTCCGCAGCACCTGCAACGATGCAGAGCTCTCCAGCAGAGGAGTCCGGCCAATCCAAGAATAGAAAGAGGTCCCCAGCATGGACAGACCGGGAAGTCCTGGATCTCATCGGTGTGTGGGGCGAGGAGTCTGTGCTGTCGGAGCTGTGCTCCAACAAGCGGAATGCAAAGACTTTCGAGAAGGTCTCCAAAGCAATGATAGAGAAAGGATACAGCCAGGATGCAATGCAGTGCCGCGTGAAAATCAAGGACCTGAGACAAGGCTACCAAAAAGTCAGTGCGGCAAATGGACGCTCCGGAGCCCAGCCCCAGACATGCCGCTTCTACGAGGCACTGCATGCCATTCTAGGTGGGTCTGCCACCACTGCCCCACCCCAGTGACCGTGGACTCAGTGGATGGCATAGTGAACCTGGACAGTTCCTCCTCGATGTTCGCCGATGGGGAAGATGAGGAAGGGTCTGTGGAGGACGGCGCAGGCGACAGCGAACACAATACCGCTTTCCCTGACAGCCAGGATCTCTTCATCACCCTCACAGAGATCCCTACCAACCCTCCCCGGCCGTTAACCCGGACTCTGAATCAGGGGAAGGATCAGGCGGTAAGTGCTATAAACATGTAAACATTTATTTTTTATAAAACAGGTATAAAAAAATAGAAATACTATATATAAAATTTTCAATGAAAAACTATATGAAAAGTAGGTCCACACATATAGGGATTGAACAATAATCCTCCAGGGACAATTCAACAAAGGTCTCATAGAGGTCCTCGAAAAGCCTCCGCAGGAGGTTCCTGGGGAGAGGTGCCTTGTTGGGTGCTCCGTGGAAGCACACTCTTCCACGCCAGGACATCCTTATGTACATGGAAATCATTGCCTCCACAAGCATGGCCGCATATGGTCCTGGTCTCTGCAGGGCTTCCCTTAGCATCCGCTCTTTGTGACTCCGAGGGACCCGCATCAGGGTGATCTCGTTCATGAAATGCTGCATCTAATTAGGGCAATTAGTGTATTGTTACTGTTGTGAATGGTTGACTTTTACTTTGCATAACAATGACCCTCGCTTAACAGCCACGTGTTGTAGGCCACATAGGAAAAGCATACATTGATCTTTCCCGTGCACTGGCGGGAGTGGCTGGAAAAGGGTCAGAGTATATGATTTCCAGATTGCCTTTAGCGGGAGGGCACAGCTATCCATTAACTGATAAGCAGAATGTACTGTAAGGCTTACCAGGACTGTCTGCTAGACGGATTCAGCTGTCTCTCCCCACTTGTCCGCTCTCCTGTGCAATGCCGCAGCCAATGAAAGCGTATTCCGAAATCTCGAACTTGTCCTGAGATCTCGTGAGACTTGTTGCCCTGTATGGTCTTGTTCAGAGAAACTGACTAGACTGTGTTCACTGTTCGCAAACATGTATCTGTTCAAGGAAATCAGTTACTTTTCCCATCACACAGCTTCGGCTCTTTCCCGGACTGCCCCGGCATCCCCCTCGCAGAGGCTGGCGCAGATTAGGCGGCGAAAGAAAAAGACTAGGGACGAGATGTTTGCGGAACTGATGGCCTGCTCCAGAGCCGAGGCGGCAGAGCAGAGACAGTGGAGGGAGACCCTATGTCAACAGCATCGCACACACATCGAACGGGAGGATAGGTGGCGGCAGGAAGACCAGCAGGCGACTCAAACGCTGCTTGGCCTAATGAGGGAGCAAACGGACACGCTCCGGCGCCTTGTTGATGTTCTGCAGGACCGCAGGCAGGAGGACAGAGCCCCCCTGCAGTGTATCTGCAACCGCCCTCCCCCGCCAAGAAGTCCTGCCCCCCCCTCACCCAAAAGTACAAGACGGAGGGGCGGTAGGGGCCGTGAGAACTGTCACTGCACCACTGCATAGCGCTAATGTACCACACACCTCTCACGCTATACATTTGTAGAAGTGCTTCCCTTACAGGCTCACCCAGTCCCAAATCCAAGTTTCATCCCCCCACTGTGTATTAGATTATTAAAAGCTGTTTGCTGTTATTCACTGTTTCGGTCACGTCTTTCGTGTCAGAGGATTTTTTTGTGTATGGGGGGGGAGGGGATTTATAATTGCACGGTATAGCCTACATTACCAGGGTACAGACTTGGGGGCATGATCAACTGCAGGGCACACACACACTGCAGTCAGTAGGCACCAGGGTCACTCTGTGTGGTGTATGCTGCCCCGGGTCATTCTGTGATGTGTATGCTTGTCCAGGGTCCTAGCGCCTGCCACCCCCTTAATGTTAAGGCACGCTGCCCTTACCATGCACTTCCACTGTAGCACCGAGCCTCTCCGCTGCCCTGAGCCCCAACAAGAGCCCTCATCCACGGACAGATACTCACCCTTCCCCCACACCCCTCACCCCTTCCTACGCCCAAACCCGCAGCCCACTGCCGTCATCCAAACCCCTATCCAAAGAAGGCACCACTCGCCCCTTCCTGCAAACCCACCCCTTCCTGCAATCCCTCCCCTTCATGCACAACCACTTGCAACCGTCCCCCACCCCAGAGACCTATGTAGGAGCAGGAGGATGTCATTCCTCTATGGAACAAGCGGTCTGTACATCAGTGCACACCGTGCCCAGCACAGTATGCGTCCATGTTTCAACACCTGAACAGAAATGCAAAGTAAAACAAAGATTTATTAATAATGAGTGTTACAATTAATTTGCTTTAAAACGTGCTTTGGAAGTGGGGGAAACTTGGAGAACGGGGTATGTAACCGCAGATCGAAATCGACACATACAGACACAGGCCCAGGGTCAGTTTCTCTTGAAAGCAAGTGGAGAGTCATAGGTTACCCTGCTCTCCGAGGAAACTTGCTTTCAAAGC
Organism: Mauremys mutica; assembly: GCF_020497125.1. NCBI lineage: Eukaryota > Metazoa > Chordata > Testudines > Geoemydidae > Mauremys > Mauremys mutica. Next base: position 84,066,444 of record NC_059078.1, read on the forward strand.
CTCCCGGATACACAGCGCTTCCCGCTGGGATATTCTCTCGGCACGGGTGTCTGGCTGAGCGTAAACTGCAGCCAGGCGATTTGCCTCAACCTCCCATCCAGACAAAAAGGTCTCGCCCTTGCTCTCACAGAGATTGTGTAGCACACAGCAAGCAGCAATAACTACGGGGATATTCTTTTCGCTGATGTCCGAGCGAGTCAGTAAGCTCTGCCATCTCCCCTTGAGACGTCCGAAAGCACACTCCACCACCATTCTGCACTTGCTCAGCCGGTAGTTGAAGAGTTCCTTCTCTCTGTCCAAGGCGCCTGTATAGGGCTTCATGAGCCAGGGCATTAGCGGGTAGGCTGGGTCCCCGAGGATCACTGTAGGCATCTGCACATCCCCAACCGTTATTTTGTGGTCCGAGAAGAAAGTACCTGCCTGGAGGCGTTTAAACAGACCAGAGTTCCTGAACACACGAAGATGTTGGTAAAACGTCCCCTATGGTCTACCAGTGCTTGCAGCACCATTGAAAAGTAGCCCTTTCGGTTAATGTACTCGCTGGCCTGGTGGGCTGGTGCCAGGATAGGGATGTGAGTCCCATCTATAGCCCCACCGCAGTTTGGGAATCCCATCGCGGCGAAGCCATCTATGATGTCCTGGACGTTTCCGAGAGTCACTACCTTTGAGAGAAGTTGCTCAACGATTGCGTGGGCTACTTCAATCACAGAAACCCCAACGGTAGATTTGCCCACGCCAAAGTGGTTCGCTACTGACCGGTAGCTGTCTGGCGTTGCAAGTTTCCAGAGGGCTATGGCCACTCGCTTCTGCACACTCAGGGCTGCTCGCATCCGGGTGTCCTGGCGCTTCAGGGCAGGGGACAGCAAGTCACAGAGTTCAAGGAAAGTGCCCTTACGCATCCTGAAGTTTCGCAGCCACTGTGATTCATCCCAGACCTGCAGCACTATGCGGTCCCACCAGTCCGTGCTTGTTTCCCGGGCCCAGAATCGCCGTTCCATACCATGAACTTGACCCATTGCCACCATGATCTCCACGGCGCGGCGTACCCTGCTTTGTGAGAGGTCTGCGCCACTCTGTGAATTCCTGTCCTCACCGCGCTGCCGGAGCCTCCTCGCCCGATTTCTCAGCAGCTGACTGTGGAAGAGGTGGACGATAAGGTGCGAGGAGTTGACAACGGCCATAAGTGCAGCGATGATCGCAGCGGGCTCCATGCTCGCAGTGCTGTGGCGTACGCGCTGTAACTGACAAGAGAAGGGCGCGAACAGATTTTCCGCCGGAGCTTTCAGGGAGGGAGGGCGTGATTGACGGTTCAATGACAACAGTTACCCAAAAGCACCCTCGACACATTTTTCCCCCAGGAGGCATTGGGAGCTCTACCCAGCATTCCAATGGGAAGCGGGGACTGCGGGAACTGTGGGATAGCTTCCCACAGTGCACCGCTTCCAAAGTCGACGCCAGCCCCATTACTGTGGACTCAGAAATTCGAATTAGTGTATTTACTGTGGATCCACAAATTCGACTTCATAAGGTCGAATCCACAAATTCGACTTAAGTAGATTCGAAATAGTCTTGTAGTGTAGACAAGGCCTTAGAAGCTGTCATTAGAAATATTCATGATTTTGTGTAAACAGTAATGTTCCAGGATGCACACTTGTTGCACGCCCTATTACAGATATGTTTGTGCTATAGCTATGAACATTTTTGCAATGAACCCAGGTTAAATTTACCTGTTCACAGGCATACTTCTGAACCTTGGATATGCCCAAGTTTGTGAAGATGTTTGTGATCCTTTCAGGTAAATGTAGGCTGCACTTCAGACTAATGCTCTTCACAGGGTCAGGAAGGGATTTATTGTTTCAAGTCGGGTCCATAGTAGATTCTGCAGTTTCATATGCCTTCAGTCCCAAAACAGACAGTTAAGGCTGAGTGAAACTTTGGAGGAAATGTTGGGAATAGGAAAAACTCACAGAAGATGGCTATAAATGAGCACAAAGATTAAATGATCCTTTCAGTTCCATAAATATGCCTCTTCCCATAAAGGGCACATCATGGGCTTGCACAGAAATGTTCATATGGGCAGAGAGAGCAGAATATACAGTTCATCTTGCAGTCTTCTAAAAATAGTCCCCTAAAAAGTTTTTTGCTCACTTGGAGATAGCTAAGGCAAGGTCTCACAACTCTTATGGAGCCTGGAAATCTAACTATGAGGGACCCTCTTAGAATCTGCAGGAGCTGTAATGCCAGTGACCAGCTCCCCGTGAGCCTGAGGAACAGATCTGGTGAGGACTCAGCAGGAGTAAATACCGAAAGCAGCATTTATGTCTGCTAGAATCCACTGGATGAACAGGGAATGGTAATGTTGTCTAGCAGCTACTGTACACTTTCATCTTCACCCCCAAAACCCAGCAAAGCTACTTCCATGTCAAGTCCCAGAGGAAGTCATTTATTAGGTAGCAAGGAGAACAAAGATGGTGCCATAGATGTGGCATTCCTCTGTTCTAGATGGACAGGGCTAGTTGTGCCTACATAGCATCTGTCTATCTTAGCATCACAGGACCAAATTTTCAAAAGAACTCAGGGCCACTGTAGTGAGGCAAAGACTCACTGGTGTGGCACCTCCTGCTGGTTGTCCAGGGAATTAGCTCTTTTCCAGCTCTGGAGCAACCCTCTGCCGGCTGATGTCTCACCTGCTGCTGGCCCTGGTGTCCCTCCCGGACCCTGGTGCCCCTCTACCTTGGGGTTCTGCCCTCTGCAGTACCCCCACAGTCTCTGGGTCTCCCTTCCCAGAGGAACCCCCAACCCTCTATCCCCATCTTGCCTCAGTGGCTACTGCCAGTCATCATCTAGCCCCCGCTCCCTGGGGCAGACTGCAGTCTGTAAACCACTCATCATCAACAAGGAGGGGTTGGACTTACTGCCTTTGCCTACCCTGGGCTGAACCTCTGCAACCCCAGTACCTTCTTTAGGCCTTTAGCAAGACCTGAAGCCTGGGGCGTTGCCAGACTGGAGCTCCCCAGCCCCTCTTGCCTTTCCCCAGCCCTGCCCTACCTCAGGTGCCGTTCTCTCACAGGCAGCCAGGTCCTTCTCTCTCTGAGGAGATAGAGAGAGACTGACTTAGCTCCTGGCTGAGCCCTTATAACAGGGCCAGGCATGGCCCACCTGTGGCTGTCTTCCCAATCAGCCTCTTCTTCTCAGCTTTCAGCCCCAGCTCTCTCCAAGGGCTGGCTTTTAACCCTTTCACGGGAGCAGGGTTACTGCCCTGCTACAGCCACATTTCCAAATGCTCAGCCCCCTATAATTGGGCCAGATTTTCAAAAGTGCTTAGTACCCAGCAGCTCCCACTGTCATGCTAACAGACCGATTTTCACCCAATATGTCGAGCTTTTTGGAAAATCTGTCTACTTATTTTGGTTCTTACATGGAAACTGAGCCACTCTGAAAATCTGGTCCTGATTATAGGTGCTGGATTCTTTTAAAAACTGAAACTAAGTGAAATAGTGGAAGGGATGCTCTTGCCCAATGTTCCCAGCTTACATTTAGCCCATAGAAAACAGATCCCACCCAAGGTTGGAAAACTTCAGAAACAACATTAATTTTGAAAAAATTAGATGCTTTGTTTTCATGAGATATATGTTACAAAAGGCAAAAACATAAAAAGACAGAATGGTCTCTGGTAAAACCTAAATTAGGAAAAAAGGTCATTCTAGTTTTTTTAGTGCCATGTCCATTAGAGTAAATAACTTGCAATAACTGAAATAACAATTTCATCAAGAAAAGATATGTTTCATGGTAGACTGTTGACATTTAAAGGTAAGCAGGAGAAAAAATACAATGTGATACACAAAAATAAAACTCCGAAGTTCTTAATTATACTTAAATACCAGTGAAAACACATCACTGTCAGCTGCAAAAAAGATCTATTCCGAATGTCAACAGCAAAATATTGAGTATAAACTTAAGATGATTGAAGTAACACTAAATATAAGATCTACTTGTCAGTTCTGTACATTTTCTACACCATCTCTGTCGCTGTATATTATCTCCAAAAGTTCATTGCTGTACCTTGTAATATTTATTAAGCAAAGGGAACTAGAAGTGTCCTTAAGGATCTGATGCACAGCACAGTGAAGTCATTCCATTGACTTCCACAGTCTTTGAATCAAGTCCTATATTATGAAGATTGAGAGCTAATGGGCATAACAGAAACTTCTTGTAACTGAAATGTCACTATAGATGGACAAACTACAGAGGAAAGAGAGAGAACAGAAGGAAGAAGTGGACGAAGTAAGTGGAGAGCTATTAATTTGCTCAGAATTAAGCATGTGCTTGGTTGTTTTGCTGGGCTGGGGACAGAGTGCTGCTATAGAAACGAGGGGACATTCCTGTTATAAAGAAAATGGTGATCAATTTTTCCCTATGTCTGCTGAAGGTAGGACAAGAACTAATGGGCTTACTCTGCAGCAGGGAAGATTTAGGTGAGATATTAGGGAAAACTTACTAACTATAAAGGTAATTTAGTTCTGGAATAGGCTTCCAAGGGATGTTGTGAAATCCCCATCCTTGAAGGTTTCTAAGCCCTGGTCTAGACTATGAGTTTAGGTCGAATTTAGCAGCATTAGGTCGATTTAACCCTGCATCCGTCCAAGCCTGTTTCGTCGACTTAAAGGGCTCTTAAAATCGATTTCTGTACTCCTCCCTGGCGAGGGGTTTAGCACTAAAATCGACCTCGCTGGGTCAAATTTGGGGTAATGTGAATGTAATTCAATGCTATTGGCCTCCGGGAGCTATCCCAGAATGCTCCATTGTGACCACTCTGGACAGCACTCTCAACTCAGATGCACTAGCCAGGTAGACAGGAAAAGCCCCGGGAACTTTTGAATTTCATTTCCTGTTTGGCAAGCGTGGCAAGTGATCAGCACAGGTGACTATGAAGTCCCAGAATCACAAAAGAGCTCCAGCATGTATGGAACAGGAGATACTGGATCTGATCGCTGTATGGGGAGAAGAATCCATGCAGGCAGAACTCTGTTCCAAAAGATGAAATATATATATATGCTAGAATCTCCAAGGGCATGATGGACAGAGGCTACAACAGGGACACACAGCAGTGCCGCGTGAAAATTAAGGAGCAGAGGCAAGCCTATCAAAAAACAAAGGAGGCAAATGGTCTCTCTGGGTCAGAGCCCCATACATGCCGCTTCTATGATGAGCTTCATGCAATTCTATGGAGGGGGGGCCTACCACTAACCCACCACTTTCTGTCGACACCTGCAAGGGGGGAGTTTCACGCAACAGGGCTGAGGAGTTTGTGGATGAGGAAGATGAGAAAAGGAGGAGGTGGTGGTTGAGGATAGCGCACAGAAGGCAAGCAGAGAATCCCTTCTCCCTGGCAGCCAGGAACTGTTCATCACCATGGAGTCAATACCCTCCCAACCTGGGCTCCACCATAACCCCGACCATAAAGCCAGAGAAGGCATCTCTGGTGAGTATACCTTTGTAAATATACTACATGGTTTAAAAGCAAGCACGTTTAATGATTAATTTGCCCTGAAGACTTGGGATGCATTCACGGCCAGTATAGCTACTGGGAAAGTCTGTTAACGTGTCTGGGGATGGAGCAGAAATCTTCTAGGGACATCTCCATGAAGCTCTCCTCAAGGTACTCTAAAAGCCTTTGCAGAAGATTTCTGGGGAGGGCAGCCTTATTCCGTTCTCCATCGTAGGACACAAGCCAGTAGTCTGGAATCATTGCAGCACAAAGCATTGCAGCAAATGTGCCTGGGCTTTGGTGGCATTCAAGCAACATCTGTTTTTTAACTCTCTGTGTTCACCTCAGGAGAGGTGACATCATTCATGGTCACCTGGTTGAAATATGGGAAATTTGTTTAAGGGGACATTCAGAGGTGCCTGTTCCTGCTGGGCTGTTTGCCTTTGGCTGAAAATAAATCATCCCCGCTGTTAGCCACGCAGAATAAGTTCGGGGGAGGGCCGTTCATGCTGAGCTGTTCACGTTTGGCTGACAGGGATCTTCTCTGATAGTAGCCACGTGGGAGAGAGTTGGGGAGGGGAGGTTGAAGCGATCATCCCAGATAATTTTGTGGGGGGGGAGTGCTGCACATTCATCCTAAAACCTCAGCCCCTCCTTTTAAATGGCCAACCCAACAGGTGCTTGGTATGGAAAGGAGGGCACTGCTGTTTGAAACCATTCCCACATGTTATGAAAGCTGAAGAAGCCAAAACCCTGTGCCTTACCATGGCTGCCTGAAAGCTGAATTCTGTTGCCCAGCCGAGCGTGTGTGATGTCTCACACCAAACTGGCAGGCACTCAATATAAGAGGCAAAATGCGTCCTTGTACCAAAAGTACATGTGCTATGTAATGTAAATCGCTTGATTCAGTGTGAAATAGTCTTCCCTTTGTTCTCTAAAATGTGTCTTTTTAAATACTACTCTCCCTGTTTTTCCTCCCACAGCTGAAAATGTTTCTATGCTCCCCTTATCGTCTCCGTCCCAGAGGCTAGCGCAGATTAGAAGGCGAAAAAATGCACTCGTGACATGTTCTCAGAGCTCATGCAGTCCTCCCGCACTGAAAGAGCTCAGCAGAATGTGTGGAGGCAAACAATGGCAGAGTCTAGGGAAGCGTTAAATGAACGTGATGAGAGGAGGCAGGAAACAATGGTGAGGCTAATGGGGGATCAAACTGACATGCTCAGGCATCTGGTGGAGCTGCAGGAAAGGCAGCAGGAGCACAGAACACCGCTGCAGCCCCTGTATAACCGCTTGCTCTCCTCCCCAAGTTCCATATCCTCCTCACCCAGATGCCCAAGAGCATGTGGGGGGCGGGGAAGGCTATGGGCACCCAGCCACTCCACCCCGGAGGATTGCCCAAGCAACAGAAGGCTGGCATTCAATAAGTTTTGAACTGTGTCGCCTTGTCCTTCCCTCCTCCCTTTGGCCACCAGGCAATTTGCCTCAACCTCCCACCCCACCAAAAACATCTCCCCCTTACTAACACAGATATTGTAGAGCACACAGCAAGCAGCAATAACAATGGGAATATTGGTTTCGCTGAGGTCTAGTCAGTAAACTGCTCCAGTGTGCTTTTAAATGTCCAAATGCACATTCTACCACCATTCTGCACTTGCGCAGCCTATAGTTGAACTGCGCCTTACTACTGTCCAGGTGCCTGTGTATGGCATTAAGGGGTAGGCTGGGTCCCCAAGGATAACTATAGGCATTTCAACATCCCCAACAGTAATTTTCTGGTCTGGGAAGTAAGTTCCTTCCTGCAGCTGTTCAAACAGACCAGAGTTCCTGAATATGTGAGCGTCATTCACCTTTCCCGGCCATCCCATGTTGATGTCCATGAAACGTCCCTTGTGATCCACCAGCCCTTGCAGCACCATTGAAAAGTACCCCTTGCGGTTTACGTACTGGCTGCCAAGGTGGTCCGGTCCCAAGATAGGGATATGGGTTCCATCTATCGCCCCACCACAGTTAGGGAACCCCATTGCACAAAGCCATCCACATTTCCCAGAGTCATTACCCTTGATAGCAGCAGCTCAGTGATTGTGTTGGCTACTTGGATCACAGCAGCACCCACAGTAGATTTACCCACTCCAAATTGATTCCCGACTGACTGGTAGCTGTCTGGCTTTGCAAGCTTCTAGAGGGCTATCGCCACTCGCTTCTCAACTGTGAGGGCTGCTCTCATCTTGGTATTCTTGCGCTTAAGGGCAGGGGTAAGCAGGGCCAGTGCAAGGATGTTTCGCGCCTTAGGCGAAACTTCCAACTTGCGCCCTCCCCCCCCCCCCGCGCCCTTGCCCTGAGGCACCCCCCCCCCGCCCCAGCTCACCCCTGCTACGAGCACGAGCACGCCGTGGCTGCTTCGCTTCTCCCGCCTCCCAGGCTTGCGGCGCCAATCAGCTTAGGGGCCTGGGAGGCGGGAGAAGTGAAGCAGCCACGGCGTGCTCGGGGAGGAGGCGGGGTAGGGTGAGCTGGGGTGGGGAGTTCCCCTGCATGCCGCCCCCCCCTTACTTGCTGCAGGCGGCCCTCCCCGCGCTCCCCTGCCCCAGCTCCCTCCGCCTACATGCCAGCGGCGACCAGGGCAGCTGAAGATCCAGCCGCCGCGATTGCTGCCAAAGAAAATGGTGCCCCCCCCCCAAATGCCAGTGCCCTAGGCGACTGCCTAGGTCGCCTAAATGGTTGCACCAGCCCTGGGGGTAAGCAAGTCACAAAGTTACGCATGTGAAAGTTTCACAGCCACTGGGAATCATCCCAGACCTGCAACACTATGCAGTCCCACCACTCTGTGCTTGTTTCCTGGGCCCAGAATTGACGTTCCATGGCAAGAACCTGCCCCATTATCACCATGATGTCCAAATAGCTAGGGCCCATGCTTTGAGAGAAGTCTGTGTCCATGTCCACATCACTATCGTGATTGTGCTGTCGCCACCTCCTCGCCTACTTTTGCAGGTGCTGCACATACTGCAGCATACTACGTGAGGTGTTTACAATGCTCACAACAGCAGCGGTGAGCTGAACGGGCTCCATGCTTGCCGTGGTATGGCATCTGAAGGAGAGCAGGAAAGCAGAGTTGCAGCGGAAGTGGTGGATTCCACGAGAATAGATATTTATACAGAATGACGAGAGGACCTGCAAGGTGGATTCATGGCACCAGGAGAGCGATGCATGATGATGGTTAGCAGTCCTACTGCACTGTCTGCTGACAGCAGCATCCAGGACACAACAGCAGCGGTGACAGTGAGCTGAGCTAAGTGGGCTCCATGCTTGCTGTGGTATGGCATCTGCATGGAAAAAAGGCGCGAAACGATTGTCTGCCATTGCTTTCACGGAGAGAGGGGCGACTGACAACATGTACCCAAAACCACCCGCAACAATGTTTTTGCCCCATCAGGCATTGGGAGATCAACCCAGAATTCCAATGGGCGGCGGAGACTGTGGGATAGCTACTCACAGTGCACCACTCCGTAAGTCGATGCTAGCCATGGTAGTGAGGACGCACGCCACCGACTTAATGTGCTTAGTGGGGACAGATGCAATTGACAGTATAAAATCTATTTGTAAAAATCTACTTCTATAAAATCAACCTAATTTCGTAGTGTAGACATACCCTAAGAATAGGTTTGACAAAACATCAGTCAGAGATGGTATAGGTTTACTTGGTCCTGCCTTGGTGTAGGGGGCTGGACTAAATGACCTCTCGAGGTCCCTTTCAGTCCTATATGTCTATGCTTCTGTAGAATGTAGGTCAAGTTTACCACGGAGTATGGGCTTTACAATATTTGTTGATGGGTTTTCGTTTGTTTTTTTTATTTCTGTATAGTAGTTAGAACTGATTAGCTCACAAAATAAAACAAATACTTTCCACTTTTAGAGACCAAAGCCAGTGAGCAAGTACTAAATGGTTACAATGAGAGGTCTCCCATTACATCAGTTAAGTAATGCTAAGCAGGCATAAGTAGCAGAGAAAGACCTTTTGAAAAGTTATGAGATGAAGTTCAGAAAGAAAAGGGTAGAGTGAGGTCAGTAATCAAGGAGTTGTAAGGTTTGTGGAGAACTGTCCCTTCCCTTTGGGGTTGACTCTGATCTCCCCTGCTTAAAAGTAGGGCAGGGATGGAAGTAGCTCCCTGCTGACTTCAGAGATCCTGGCAGTGGGAGCAGAGTGCCAATCACAGTTCAACCCATCAAGGAAAATAAAATAAGCTACCCATTGTCCTCTTGGTTAATTAATATTACAAAGTAGAATCACAATGATACAAGGACTTTCTGTAAATCAGACATTTTACAGTGGTGGAGACCCAGAAAATCTACAGTACCCCATTGCTGAGTTATAATTTCAGTAGGACTTTTAGTTAAATTTTGATTCTCTTTGGGTCCAGCCATAATCAATGTATCTTCAGAATTTCTGTAACATCCATTGCTGAAGTATCCAAGCATGGAAAAAAGAAAATTTATCTGCAATTTGATAGTCCAAAGAAGACTGTATTGTGGATTATGCTCTTCCAAGATTCTTGGAACCTCTGCTTCAGTTTTATTTGGTTAGTTTACTGGTCATCTTGCCTAAAGTTATGGTGGGCAAGTTTTAGCAGATAGGTGGATCTTAAAGCACGATCTAATGAAGGTCATACTTTGTCTCATTCTAATCACCTGTTAGCATTTTTCACTGTCAAACTCCCTCAGAAACCTTATTGCCAATTCTTAAAGGCCTCATCCTCTTAACTGCATTGCCCCAGGGAAGCACAAATGTCTTTGTGGGTCATAGATGGGGAAATGAACTCTTAGATATCCCTAAGAGTGAGACCAAAGCCTTGAATTGGCACTGGACATTATTTGGAGCTAATGGAAGGCAGAGAGCATTGGAGTAATGTGCTCTGAATGGCTCGTCTTGCTGAAGACCCAGGCTGCCATGTCCTGTGCAATCTGGAGTCCCTGTGCTGTTGCTGCAAAAATGCTGTAGAGATGTGAAAGAACTATGGATTACTGAGATTATCCTCAACTGAGAGGGAAGACGACCCCTAGCAAGCTGAAGATCGAAGGCATTTCTTGCCACTGTCACTACCTGGTCATCCAGGCTTACTTAGGACAGAAGCAGAACCCTAGAACTTCAAACCACTGTGATAAATGAGGGGCGGACCACCTTGAAACATTTCCCACTCCTCACCAGCATCTTTCTGGTCTGTCTTTTGTGAAATCTTTGTGAGGGTGCTCGTTGCATCACTTTGAAAGTAGATATAAAGCTGGATATCATCAGTGTATTGTGGTGCTCTCATAGATTACAGAAGAGAAAGAGAGACAGGATAGAGGGTCAGTTTCGCATCATCATTCCCTAGGTACTGTTTGAGAGGAATGAATGAAGCAATTGTTCATTTTCTTCAGCTGGGCCATATAAGGGGTTAGGTCATTAACACTTTCTAACCTATTGTGTTGAAAACTGTTAACATTTTGAGTGAATAAACTCTTACCCTCATACTTGGGCTTCCATGTTCTTGTGTTTGGCACTAGTTTAAATAGCCTTTCTGCAGAAGGTTTGCCATCCCCTGCATCTTTTTAAGTCCCTTCAGAATTTTATATTCACTGCTGAGGTCTTTTCTAATCTACTATCTTCCAAAAAGTAGTGTCTCTAAGCGTTTTGAATGCTTAAAGATCCTTTAGTGGATGTGTGATGTCAGCTGCCTTTTGATACATACTATTTCTATAATATCCTTCCCAAAATGAGGTGACCAGAAGAGTGTACAGATTTCCAAATGTGTTTTCACTCTTCCTGTATACAGAACAAAAATAATTTCCTCTGTCTTCTATTTCATACCTCAGGTTATATATCAGTGTTTTCTTTGATTTTATTACTGCTATTCAGCTCTGTGCCAAAGATTTCAGAGTTTTACTATGTCCAGATCCCTTTCTTGCTAGTATTCTGAACCACAGCTCTTATTCTCACTTTTATTTACTTTTTATTCTAGTGTCTGTACATGTGTCTATATTCTGTTACACACTGTAGGGCATTTATTTTCTCTTATTCCTACTTTATCCAAGTTATTCTCAACTGTATCACACTTTCTATTTGCAGTGCTTCTCCATCCCAGTTTTGCAAAACCAAAACATTTTGTCATCACTCAAAATATTCAGGTGAGTCAGGTGTAAAGTGAACAAAATCAGTACTAACACTGATGCCACAAAAAGGGTGCTGCTATGCCCAGACTTGCAGTTGTTATCTTCAGTACAAGGGACACTGATACACATGAAGTGTATATTGATTTTTTTCACCAGGTTTGTGAAAAAGGTGGTGGTGGTGTTGGTAAATCATTGTTTTTGTTTCCAAAGTGCTGTGCAAAACTTCCCAGATCTAGGCAGGGTACAGTGAGGGTTAAAGTAAAGGGTAGTGGGTTTCTCCAATTTGCTACAACCTTCAAACAAATTTGGTCCAGACGACAGCTGAAGACTAAAGGTTTTATTTTTTTATTTTTATTTTATCTAAATCAGTCTATCTATAACTGTCTCTAGGACTGCTAACATCCTACCAGAGCTTCTTTACAAAACTGACTGAAAATTAGAACCTGACTAATGCACATATGATTCTGACAGGTGCTTGTAGTTGGGCGTGTCTGGACAGGAAAGAAACTATTGGCACCATCCCCTGAAAAAGTTGCCAGTGAAAGGTCAGATCTGGATCCTTTAAAATCATGGGTTGAGAGAGAAATCGTTTCCCCCCCGCTAATCCCGTGGACCCTTAGTCTACATGTAATTTGCATATACACAGTTATTGGTCCCATCTCTCAGGAAGGACCACAAAATGGTAGGTGAATAGTCCAAGACCTGTAGTCATGCTGCTCAGACAGCTCTTTCCATAGATTTTCAAGTAAAAAGTAGTGAACATTTTTAAATTCTAATTTACAGTAAATACTTGGCCAATTGGCCCCAGTGCATTTACAGTAAGTATATTTTACAGTCAAAATACCGTATAATAAAATCCTTGTCTGCTTCAAACATCCACCCACCAGTAAATAACAATCCAAAGAATACCCTTCAAATCCTGCCCAAGAAAACTTCAACCGCCTATGAAGTGATTATATTAGTGACATGCTAAGCCCAGTTTTGTTGCTAGGAAGGAGCTCCTTCACTGAAGGAAACATCTTTACAAGAGGCAGAAGAAACAGTGGGGGTAATTAAAAATAAGGGGTGCTGATTGTGTTGTACACACTGTGCACAACACACTTCAAATGGTTACTGACTGCCAGTAGACATGAAAGCAATTGTCAGTTAGATTTAGTTACTTTCACTTTTCTGCAGCCAGAATGGAAGGCTGAAAAAAGTTCCAGGATAGTCTTTTTAATGTGGGTCAGAAGTGACAAAGCCTGGCCACAGAGTAATAGCTGTGTCTAACCCTGGCACAGAAAGAATGCTGTGTTTCTCAAAGGTCTTGATGTACCAGGCCTAAGTGACGTCTCAAGAGTGCTAAAGGTGGCCAGGAAAGAAAACAACTCACATACAATGGATGAAGATTTGTAATATCGAATAAAAATGGCCTCTCTCCGTAAACTATCAAGAGCCAAACATCTGTAGGCTTCCCTAGGCACAAATGCTTCCATGGAAATAACTGCCAGCAAAGATTAATAGGAAAGGACAACAAAAGCAGAATACAAGTAAACACAAGAACAGGTATGTTGCTGTTTAGAAGTTGTTTGGACCACTGCTGTGAATCCTGTGAATGGGTCTTGGAAAAATAAACATAGCCTTAAAAGCAAACTTTATAGCAAACAATTCCACTGAAAAATGGATACAATACCCAAGGCCTAAAATGTTTATCCCTGCATCTACCTTAATGTATCACATTAAATCAAACAGATTGATTGTACAGGTTGTATTGGAGTACTCCAGCTCCTTTGTGCTATATTTTTTGTACTTTTGTATTTCAGATAAGCTCTCTCCACCTGCACTTTGGACACTTGCATAGCCCCAGAGAGGTATATGCACTTCTTTATAAAAATACCCAAACTGTTAGCACTAAATATTGTTTAAAAAGTAAACAAGCACACTAAATATGATACAAGAAGCTCTGTGGATTTTGAATTGTTTTAAGAATTGTACAAAAATAGGTGTTTTTACTTTTGTAAAACTGTATACAATCACTTACGAAATGAAGTGTGAATCTAAATTTTAGAAGTTTTTAATTATCCAATGAAAATATGGATCCTCTAATAAAAACATATCTTGTTTCTGTAGTGGCGGAGCTGGGGACTTTTTCAATTAAATATGCCCTTTGGGACAGAGCCAGGGCAAACCTAACAAAGTGCTCCTCCCATGAAGTTCTTAAAAATAAAAAACAACCTTCACTTTCCAGGGTTCCCTTTCCCAGCCTCTCTGAAGTCAGCATGCCCCAACTCTGAGGCTCTATATTCAAGTCCTCAAATTCTCTAATTTCACAGCCCATTCCCAGAGCAGTCTGCTCTAAAATCCTTTTCTGAATAGCAGGGCTTTTCCTTGGCCCAGACCTTTTGAAGTTAGCATGGTTGTTCCCCAGAGGTGTCTACTTCACAGTCCCTTACCAAGTCAAAAAGACCATTACATAAAAAAAACCTCACAAACAAATGAATAGTGGCTCACTTGTGCCCTTCTTCTAGAAGAGATTCCTAATCCTGTTTGGCTCCCTCATACAGGGGAAAAGAGGGATTATATATGGCCAGCAACCTTTCTTCATTCCAGAGCTGCTTAAATCAAAATCATGGTGTCTAAATACTGCTAGTCCCTCACTAACAATAGCAAACACTTCATCAGCAAATGGTCGTCAACATCAAGTCACATTTAAAAGTAATAGTTTACTGTAGGAATAAAGGTATGTCTTAGCCAACCAGGGGGATTGGGTGGGCTGGGACTCAGGTGGCTTGCCTGAGCTACCACCATTGCTACAATGTCCAGAATGCTATTTTTAGTGTGCTCACTTGAGCAGAGCCAAGGCATATCTGCCTACTCACGCTAAGAATCACACCTCTCAGCTGCAGTATAGACATACCCAGTGAAGCCATAACTCTCTATGCAATAGGCTTACAATACATCAGTGGTGTGGAACTGTGTAATTTTATTTTGTAATAGTCTGCCATCTTATTTAGTACAATTAGTGTACTCTTATGGAAAAGCCCTGTATAAAGCAATAGGGATTAATCTAGTAGAGTTCTATAAAATTTAAATGTAATTCCATAAAATTATTCTAATGAAATAATTTTAAAGCTAACCTACTGATTGTAAAAGAGAATGATATTCCTTGCATAGAATTTGATAGGTTGGTTTACAGGAAGCTAAACAAATAGACAAAAGTCAATTTTAAATCAAGTATCAGAGGGGTAGCCGTGTTAGTCTGGATCTGTAAAAGCAACAAAGAATCCTGTGGCACCTTATAGACTAACAGACGTTTTGCAGCATGAGCTTTCGTGGGTGAATACCCACTTCTTCAGATGCAAGTGGTGGAAATTTCCAGGGGCAGGTTTATATATGCAAGCAAGAAGCAAGCTAGAGATAACGAGGTTAGATCAATCAGGGAGGATGGGGCCCTGTTCTAGCAGTTGAGGTGTGAAAACCAAGGGAGGAGAAACTGGTTCTGTAATTGGCAAGCCATTCACAGTCTTTGTTTAATCCTGAGCTGATGGTGTCAAATTTGCAGATGAACTGGAGCTCAGCAGTTTCTCTTTGAAGTCTGGTCCTGAAGTTTTTTTGCTGCAGGATGGCCACCTTAAGATCTGCTATTGTGTGGCATGGGAGGTTGAAGTGTTCTCCTACAGGTTTTTGTATATTGCCATTCCTAATATCTGATTTGTGTCCATTTATCCTTTTCCTTAGAGACTGTCCAGTTTGGCCGATGTACATAGCAGAGGGGCACTGCTGGCATATGATGGCATATATTACATTGGTGGACGTGCAGGTGAATGAACCAGTGATGGTGTGGCTGATCTGGTTAGGTCCTGTGATGGTGTTGCTGGTGTAGATATGTGGGCAGAGTTGGCATCGAGGTTTGTTGCATGGGTTGGTTCCTGAGCTAGAGTTACTATGGTGCGGTGTGCAGTTACTGGTGAGAATATGCTTCAGGTTGGCAGGTTGTCTGTGGGCGAGGACTGGCCTGCCACCCAAGGCCTGTGAAAGTGTGGGATCATTCTCCAGGATGGGTTGTAGATCCCTGATGATGCGCTGGAGGGGTTTGAGCTGGGGACTGTATGTGATGGCCAGTGGAGTCCTGTTGGTTTCTTTCTTGGGTTTGTCTTGCAGTAGGAGGCTTCTGGGTACACGTCTGGCTCTGTTGATCTGTCTCCTTATTTCCTCGTGCGGGTACTGTAGTTTTGAGAATGCTTGGTGGAGATTTTGTAGGTGTTGGTCTCTGTCTGTGGGGTTAGAGCAGATGCAGTTGTACCTCAGTGCTTGGCTGTAGACAATGGATCTTGTGGTGTGCCCGGGATGGAAGCTGGAGGCATGAAGGTAGGCATAGCGGTCGGTAGGTTTTCGGTATAGGGTGGTGTTAATGTGACCATCAATTATTTGCACCGTAGTGTCTAGGAAGTGGACCTCCCGTGTAGATTGGTCCAGGCTGAGGTTGATGGTGGGGTGGAAGCTGTTGAAATCGTGGTGGAATTTTTCCAGAGTCTCCTTCCCATGGGTCCAGATGATGAAGATGTCATCAATGTAGCGTAGGTAGAGAAGGGGCGTGAGTGGACGGGAGCTGAGGAAGCGTTGTTCCAGGTCAGCCATAAAAATATTGGCATATTGTGGGGCCATGCGGGTGCCCATAGCGGTGCCACTGATCTGGAGATATATATTGTCATCAAATTTGAAATAGTTGTGTCTGAGGATAAAGGCACAGAGCTCAGCAACCAGTTGTGCTGTGGCATCATCAGGGATACTGTTCCTGACAGCTTGTATTCCATCAGCATGTGGGATGTTGGTGTAGAGAGCCTCTACATCCATGGTGGCCAGGATGGTGTTTTCTGGAAGTTCACCAATGCATTGTAGTTTCCTCAGGAAATCAGTGGTGTCACGGAGATAGCTGGGCGTGCTGGTGGCATAGGGTCTGAGTAGAGAGTCCACATATCCAGACAATCCTTCAGTGAGAGTTCCAATGCCCGAGATGATGGGGCGTCCAGGATTTCCAGGTTTGTGGATTTTGGGCAGTAGATAGAATAGCCCTGGTCGGGGCTCTAAGGGTATGTTGACTTGTTCCGGTGTTAGTGTAGGGAGTGTCTTGAGTAGATGGTTCAGTTCCTTAGTGTATTCCTCAGTGGGATCTGAGGGAAGTGGCCTGTAGAATTTGGTGTTGGAGAGTTGTCTGGCGGCCTCCTTTTGGTAGTCAGATCTGTTCATGATGACAACAGCACCTCCTTTATCAGCCTCTTTGATTATAATGTCAGGATGGTTTCTGAGGCTGTGGATGGCATTGCGTTCTGCACGACTTAGGTTATGAGGCAAGCGATGTTGTTTTTCCACAATTTCTGCCTGTGCACGTCGGCGGAAGCATTCAATGTATAGGTCCAGACTGTCATTTCGACCCTCAGGAGGAGTCCATGTGGAGTTCTTCTTTTTGTGCTGTTGGTGGGAGGGTAACTGTGTATCAGTGCGCTGTTCAGTGTTGTCCTGAAAGTATTCTTTGCCATCATATGCCAGCAGTGCCCCTCTGCTATGTACATCGGCCAAACTGGACAGTCTCTAAGGAAAAGGATAAATGGACACAAATCAGATATTAGGAATGGCAATATACAAAAACCTGTAGGAGAACACTTCAACCTCCCTGGCCACACAATAGCAGATCTTAAGGTGGCCATCCTGCAGCAAAAAAACTTCAGGACCAGACTTCAAAGAGAAACTGCTGAGCTCCAGTTCATCTGCAAATTTGACACCATCAGCTCAGGATTAAACAAAGACTGTGAATGGCTTGCCAATTACAGAACCAGTTTCTCCTCCCTTGGTTTTCACACCTCAACTGCTAGAACAGGGCCCCATCCTCCCTGATTGATCTAACCTCGTTATCTCTAGCTTGCTTCTTGCTTGCATATATAAACCTGCCCCTGGAAATTTCCACCACTTGCATCTGAAGAAGTGGGTATTCACCCACGAAAGCTCATGCTGCAAAACGTCTGTTAGTCTATAAGGTGCCACAGGATTCTTTGTTAATTTTAAATCAGACTCATTTTGATTATGTGGAATGCAAAGAACTCTGTCATTTCTTCCCTTACTGCAGAAACATTTTCTTTGCATCTGGGGCTAAGTTACCACTTTTCAGACCAAAATATTTTTAAAGCCAAAGTGTTTATGGGGGGAGGGTTAAAATAGAAATGTACAAAGCAAGCTAGCTGCAACTCTATCTGTGGAGAGATTGCTTCCTCTCCATCATAATAATAACTACCCACTTGGGCTTAATAAATGTCTTGCATGCCTCTTGAGTTCTTTCTCAGTTCCCTGTCCCTTGTACAGGACACTGGCCACTGGGTCCTGCCCAGGGCCTTCCTTTACCCTAGCACTCTCAGAGACTGGCAGAAAACATCTCCCTTTGCCACACTGCAGGCTCTTGGCTTTCTTCAACCTGAGTTCTCTACCAGTTCCTTGCCCCTCATACAGAGTAGTAGCCACAGAGCTGGTCCCCTGGGGGCCTTTCTTCCTGGAGCATTTTCCCTGCCCCAGAGAGTACTGCAGGAGACTATCCCTTCCTTAAGCCCCTCTCCTGCAGCTCTTTATGAGGGATGCTGCCCCCTTCTCAGCTGTAAGTGTTTTATAAACAGAGCTGGCTGATCCCAGGCCTCTGGTCCTTAAAGGGCCATGCCACCCTACATGTTTACTATAGGTAATGTTTATAATAAATGTAGGCTTTTTTTCTTTTACTGTATTCAGGGCTGGCCTTACCATGAGGCCGCCTCATGTGCCAGACTCGGGGGCGGGGGGGAAGGGTGCGACTAGGACCCAGAGTGTAGAAAATTGCGTCTGCTGCTGGTTCATATGTATTTTCTCTGCTCTAGATGCACAGAGATGGTTGAGTGCTGTGCTGGAGGAAGGAGGGCACAAGAGACATAACAGGCAGGCAGGAGAAAAGGTGAGAGTGAATAACAGAAAGCAGCAGGAGCTGCAGGGGGAAGAGAAAGGAGAAGGAGCCTCTTATCTATCTCTAGCACGCCCAGGAGCCTGGACTGATTAACACAAGCTTCTCAGGGAGCTTCCTGTTTCCTGCTGCTTCCCTGAACACACTTGAGGAGAACAGGCAGTCAACTGAAGTAGTAGGAGCCAGTTAGGCCCTTAAGACACTGATGTCTTCCCTCACTCAGGCCCTGACATCCTGCTTATTTGTCCCCTTCAATTGAGTGTTGAGAGCCACTATAGCTGGCACCAGGGGGGGGTCTTGCTTTTTTGCTGCCCCAAGCACGGCAGTAAGGCAGCCTTTGGCGGCTTGCCTGCGGGAGGTCCCCGGTCCTGCAGACTCAGCAGCTTGCTTGTGGGAGGTCCGCCGGTCCCGCGGATTTGGCATACCCACCGCCGAATTGCTGCCGAATCCGTGGGACCGGCGGACCTCCCGTAGGCATGCTGCCGAAGGCTGCCTGATTGCCGCCCTCACAGCGACCAGCAGAGCGCCCCCCGCAGCTTGCCGCCCCAGGCACACGCTTGGAGCACTGGTGCCTGGAGCCGCCGCTGGCTGGCACAGAACACCAGGCATGAGTGAAAGAAGAAAACGCCCTTCTGGGGCAGCATTCAGAAAAAGAAAGCAAGCAAAGGAAGCTTTTCTATCTAAGCAGGAAGGAGCTCTCCTGAGAGTGGTGAGGAGATGCCTGATCTTCCAGTTAGTCAGAGTGCAGGTGACCTGGCAGCTACTGCAGCATCTTTATCTCCATCTCAAATGGATGTAACCATGCACATTGCCGAAGAAAAGTGTAGATCAGAGAAGAGTGTGGTGGAGGCGCAAGAAACAGCTGCTGCTGAGTTTAGTTCCTTAAGTCTAGATGATCCGGACTATGAACCCACTTGAGCAGTAGCCTGAGAGACTTCCTTGTACTGGATGGGCCACAGCAAGTGAAAAACTTCCTGTTCCCCAAAGACAATGAAAATAGAAGTTTCCATCCAACACATTACTGGTGTGAAATCCCCAATGGTGACAAAGTGGAGAGGCCATGGCTTATGTACTCAAAAACCCAGAATTCTGCATACTGTTTTTGTTGCAAACTCTTCCAATCTAATGTTCCAGCCACATTCGGTTCTACAGGAACAAAGGACTGGAAAAATCTGGCTAGAAATCTGGCATGCCATGAGAAGGCAGCAAATCACCACAGAGGATTCCATAGGTGGAAAGAGCTTGAGATTAGATGGTTAAAGGCCACCATAGATCATCAGCATCAAGAGAAGATTGCATCAGTCTCTCTTTACTGGCAAAATGTTCTGGAAAGGCTCATTGCCATTGTGAGAATGCTTGCTACCCAAAACCTAGCACTGCATGGCACTTCAGATCAGTTGTACGTAACAAACAATGGAAACGTCCTTAAAATTGTGAAGCTGATTGGCTGAGTTTGATGCTGTTCTCCAGGAGCATCTAAGAAGAGTCACCACCCAAGAAATGTACACATATCACTACCTTGGAAAAACAATTCAAAATGAGATCACACTGTTACTGGCAACAAAAGTGAAACAAGATTGTGGCAGATCTGGAATCAGCAAGATATTACTCTGTTATTCTGGACTGCACATCTAACATCAGCCATATGGAACAAATTACTTTAATGATGCATTTTGTAACAACAACAGAACCTAGTGAAAATGTCCCTGCAAATGTGACTGTCAGAGAGCATTTTCTAGAATTTATTGACATTGATGATACTACAGCAGCTGGTATGACAAATATGCTTCTTTAAAAGCTGGAAGATACGGGAATTGCAATAACTGACATGAGAAGTCAGGGCTACGATAATGGTGCCAACATGAGAGGAAAGAACAGAGGAGTGCAGACATGGATCTGAGAGTTAAACCCTCGAGCTTTTTTTGTCCCATGCAGTTCTCATTCATTGAACTTGGTGGTCAGTGATGCAGCATCAGCTTCTAATGAGGCTGTTGAATTTTTTAATGTAATTCAAAGCATTCATGTATTTTTCTCTGCATCAACTCATCGATGGCAAATTTTGAAGCAACATCTGGGAACATCCTCTCTGACACTGAAACCACTGAGTGCCACACGATGGGAAAATTGAGTGGAGGCGATAAAGCCTATCAAACACCAAATTGGGAAGATAGATGATGCCACAGTTGCCATTATGGAGGATAATGCTATGACAGGAACTGTTAGTTGAAGAACAGTGGCAGAGGGAAATGGAATCACCAGAAACATACTTAACTTCAAAATTTCTGTGTGGCTTAGTGTTGTGGCATGACATTGTTTGAAATAAATGTTGTAAGCAAGAGACTCTAAGGTGTTGACCTCGGTATATCTGGAGCAATGGAACAACTGGACAAAGTAAAGTCATACCTACAGTCTTACCAGTCAGATGAGGGATTTCAAAACATTCTGAAGAGTACACAGAAGTTGGCAGAGGAACTTCACACTGAAGCTATTTTCCCACCTATTCCAGAATACAAGAGTCACCCAAGATGACGACATTTTGATTATGAGGCAAGGAATAATCCCATAAGAAACCCCAAACAACAATTCAAAGTTGAATTCTTTAACAAGGTGCTAGATTGTGCAATACAGTCAGCTGAACGTTTCATGCAGCACAAGGAACACAGCAGTATATTTGGGATGCTGTATGATATTCTAAAACTCCTCATTATACCTGAAGAAGACCTACACCAGAAATGCAGGGCACTAGAGACAGTGTTGACACATGATGACGTGTGCGATATTGATGCAAGTGATTTAGGTGATGAACTGAAAGCCCTTTCAAGATACATTTCAGCAGGATCAACTCCAAAGGCAGTTCTGGAATATATGTACACAAATAAGATGACTACCCTCTTTCCAAATGCTTTTGTTGCTCTGTGCATACTTCTAACACTTCCTGTAACAGCTGCCAGTGGAGAATGCAGCTTCTCCAAGCTGAAGTTAATAAAAACACATCTATGCTCCACAATGACACAGGAGAGGCTGGTCGGCCTTGAAACCATCTCAGTAGAGCATGAGCTGGCCCAGACTGCAGACCTTCAGGAAGCAGTTCAAATCTTTGCAACCAAGAAGGCATGGAAAGCACCACTTTGATTATTCAAACAGATGAAAATGCCAGTGTTTACTATGCAAACAAGAAAAGTTACATTTGCTGTTCAGGCGTATGAAAGTTAAGTGTTACTTAAAATTTTTGAACAAGGCATTTTAAGTTGTTAGTTCTCCTTTATTGGGGTAGGTAGCAGAGCAGTACCATGAGAGAAGTAGAACAGGAAGAAGGTAGAATTGAGACCTTTCAAAGTTTTGGCCCAATCGAGGGGGCATGGAGCATCATTTGAGCTCCCCGCCTCAGGTGCCAAAATGTTGTGGGCCAGCCCTGGTGTAGATGTGTCATAGTATAAATTGTTCACTTAATTTTAACTGCTGAAAATTCTGACTGGCAGTACAATTAAACAGTGGACTTTGAAAAACGGATTATATGACATTTTAAAATAATGTACAGTATACTGTTGCTCTTCTACTTCTAAAAGAGGCATATCCTATATCAAGTTAGTACCACACTACTATATTATGCATTAGTCCACACTGCTATATTATTCATTTTTATTTTATGCAGCAGTGTTTGCCTTCTTTCCAAATTGGGAAGAATTTGCCCATTTCATCAATGGTATTACCAGTAATGAGGAATGCCAGATAGCTATCAGTATTGATGAGACTGTGAAAGTATTAAAAAACACAGCCAAGTTACTAAATCTCTGCTATAAAGTTCCAAAATCTCACTTTCTCCAAATATATATATCACACACAAAAATTATGTTAAAACACATTACGGTTGAAAAGCAAAGCAGTCAGAAGTTAGGTAATGCCAGAAATAAGGTTTCCTGTGCAAATGCAGAACACACAATTAATGTGTACCTGTGGAAAGCTGGTTTCAAATGACTTGTCTAGCATTACATAGGAATTCTGTGGCACAGGCAGGGATAGAATCCAATTCTCTGTGACAACATTCAACTGCTTTGACCATTGGACCATCCCTTCTCCTCTTGCAATCCCTGCCCCATTCGTCTTCCAATTTCTGTGTAAGTATATGCAACTATTTTATCTGTGTTAGTTATGATGTAGCTGTGAAAGGATAATGGTGTTTGTCGTGAAATGTCTCCTGGGTGCCTTGGGATATTCAAGGATTACATGGGTAACAGTTAGATGTAGATTCCAAAGCATCTTTTGAATTCTTTGCAACTTACAGTGGACATTGGTTGAGTTTTGGACATTGCTCTGATAAGATGTGCTGCCACCAACTCAGAAAGGTGATAGGACTGAATGTAAAGAATCCTGGACAGCCTCTAACAGAAGGATATTGGACTCCCTGGTTGCTAAATTTTTCCAAGGATACAGAGGGGGAATGTTCTCCAAGATTTCCAGCCAGTAGAACAAAATTGAAAGAGAAAGAGGATTGCTAATATTTTATAAGGCTTCCTGTAGATCTACTCGAAGAGGTTTTAAATGAGTTCTGTGGATTCAAATGAGCCCATTGATTTTACTGTGAAATAGCATATCTTCTCTCATAACAATAATTTGTATATTATCCTACATACAAATGTATTTCCTTGGCTAACACTGTAGATAGTGTTCCTGCTTATTTTTTGTACATCTGGTATGTTAGCATAAAGTAATAAATATTTCTGTTTACCTTACCCATGTGTCTAATTATTCATAGTTATTCAGACAGTATTAATAACAGGGGAAAGATTGGCCTAACAGTGATCTCCCCTCGGAAACATGCTTCATTTGCACTAGATATAGAGGAAGCAGAGAGATCATTACATTGCCCTGGGTAATTTATACAAACTAAATTAGGAACCGATGGCAGCATACATACAAATAACTCTTAGTAAAAACCCACCTGGCTATTGGCTGGTTTTTACTTGAAGGACCCACAATGACAGTGCTTATTGGGGCAAATTCTGAGTGATTTTGAGCACCTGCAATTTCCACCGAAGTCAAAGTGGGAAAATAACCTCTCAGGATTTCATATTTATTCACTGAAGAATGTACAAATTATGATAACAATAAAAAATGTATGTTCCTTCTTTTCACTCTTACTGAATAATTTAAGGATATTGGATTCTGATGTTCAATATACTACAAATAAATTCAAACTCATGACACTGTGCCCAATGTGCCTTGCCTTGACACAAACCACATTTTCCAACAAAAAAGGCTGTATTTCTTCCTGTCTGTCTTAGGTACACTAATTTAGGAATATACACTGTCACTGCAGTGCAACAGAACAGAAATCAGTGTCAGTTCCCAGAGTGTTTAAACACTACCCATCCACAAGGACGAAGGGCCGAGATTGTACCAGAGAACAGATGGCTGTGCTTCTCTATAGCTCTTCTTTGGTTATTTGTCTTTGTTGTTTCATTTAAGAGGTAATGAGAAAAGTATGTTGTTCTACAATTTCTCAGGCTCTCTCCTCATCAAAATGTCAGAGGGAAAACAAAGGCTACATTTATTTCAAACTCCCACTTTTTGCAACTTCTTGGGACCTCAGTCTGCTCCTGTTCCCAATGTATGCAGCTCCAGCTTGGACCTAATTGAGCTAATTGACTCTAAGAATGAGCTCATACAAAATGCCCCTCTTTTTTTGAATGTACACTAAGTGAATGTCAGTCAAGCTTAACACATTGGAGACTTGTATAGGAAACTCTGCTGATGGATGTAGGCTTTAGGCATCAACATTTATATAATTAAAGGCTACATTCAAAAGCAGTCTGCACTCACCAGAAAACTGGATAAGGACAATTTGATAAGAGGTTGGCTCTTGAAATCAAAACTAGTCAAAGAACACACAAGTCTTGGGAGTTCCTTTTGATTTGGTGTCTTTTATAGAAGACAAAGGCTTTTCCGTTTAAAAGTTATATATTAAGGATCCAGTTTATATCCAACAGACTTACAGTGTCCCAATGAAGTGATGGTAGAAATAAGGGGAAGGAAGAAAGGCTGAACATTCAATTTACTTTCCTCTCCAGACTTATGAAACTTTGCTCACCACAACTGCATGTGCTGGACCCTTTGTTTGGCTGATTGGGAGATTGATGGCAGAGGGGCAAGATTTACCTGGGCGGGGCAAGGAGGAACAGGAAGTTGCTGGACCAGGTTGTGGGAGGCACTGCTCTTCCTGGTGACTTTGGTAGGGTATTTATAACCTAGGCAGTTCCGGAGAAGCCCTATCTCACTGGGATCAGGCTGTCAATACTCCTCATCCCATCCATAGAATCAGAGTAGAACTGTGCTTCTTTATGATCTGCTGTTGGCATTAAGCTAGTTGCCCTTTTTCCCTGGAGGCTGGTAAGGAATTTTTTTCCTTGCCGCCAGATTGGCTGAAGCAGTGTAGGTTCTTTCACCTTCCCCACAGTGGGTCAGGGACCTGGTGGGGTGGGCAGAGAGGTTAAGTTAAAATGTAATGTAAGCAGAGTCAGGATGAGATCTATCCTGACATCTGGTGGTATATTATGAGGAGTGGGCAAAGGAATTTTAGGAATGTGCATTTGCATTGGTAAACCCACTCCACTTAGCATAACACACAGCAGCATGGGATGGTTATTTTTCACACTGTGGAATCCCCAATTTCTTTGTTATTGGGGCAGGAAGGAAAAAAATGCTGTTACCTTAATTATGTGAATGAGGAACTATGAGACTGCTTTATGACAGAAATGACTCAACCTACATTAAATAGTACTTGCTAGACAAGGGACATGGGTTCCAAAACCCAGTGAGGAGAGAGAGGCTGGGGACTGGTGTGTGTACCTGATGGTATGGGCCCCTTTTGAGGGCCTGGAACACCAATTGCACATCCTCCTCTCTCCACTGTTAAAGAGTAGAGCTAATTTTGAATCCTTTAGGAGTCCATCTGGAGGCTGCTGTCCTGAGTTCACATTGGGCCAAGATGGCACTGCGGCTCCTCTACTACAAGTTGAAACCACTAAGAGCTGAAATCACTAAAAGAGCTAAGCTTACTGAGCTGAGATCACTGAGTGGGGGAGCCTGAAGATCAATCGCTAAGCAGCTGGCAGAGCGGAGCAGTCTGCAGCACGATGGCGCAGCCCGTTGTACAGTGAGCAGTGTGGAGCGGTTCGTGGGGACGGCTGATGCGGTTCACAGGTTGGCTGGAGGAGTGGCACAGCTGATGGAGTGGAGCTAGTCGTGGTGAAGGCTGCAGCAGAACTCCACAGAGAAGCGGGGCAGTCGGCCCTGGCCCATGTAAGGTGTCCCTTAACACCCTGTGTGTGCCCTCCCCCCCCATTTCCACCCAGGCTGGGGGGGTAAAACTCTGCAGATAAACTTTTGAACTCTGGAGGTGGCACTGACCAGAGACAGAGACTCTTGGGTTGTTGGACTTTGGGGTGATTGGACTTAAGACCCTAAGGGGGAAAGGACAGTGCCAAATGTACTTGGAGGTGGGTTTTTTGCTTATGGTTTGTGTATAGTCCTGTTTGTGGTGTCTCTCCAACGTGATGCCGCATTGTTTCCCTCCTTTATTAAAAGGATTTTGCTACACTTGGACTCTGTGCTTGCGAGTGGGGAAGTATTGCCTCCTGGAGGCGCCCGGGGGGGGGGGTGGTAGGTAATTGTCCCAGGTCACTGGGTGGGGGCTCGAGCCGGTTTTGCATTGTGTTATTGAAACGGAACCCCTGGATACTGAACCCGGCCCTTGTTGCTGCCAACTCAGAGGGGCAGAAGGGTTACAGTAATGACTCAGTAATACAAAACATGTAGCAGACAACCAGTGCAGGTACTCATTACAGAAGGGATATGCTGATCAGATAAAATGGAGTAGAAGACAATTTAGAGAAAAGCATCTATTAAGGAAGCTGGGAAAGGGGGTTCGGGGCTTCTAATATCTGGGACAGTGTGGAGAAAACCCCCACCCCCTTCCTTTTCAGTCTCCTTAACCCTTACATGAGGTGTTAGGTAGCAGAGTCCCAGCAATAGACCCAGGTTGGAAAAGGAGAGGGCTGGCAGCAGCTCCCCAAACAGGTGGGAATGGTTAAGGAAATTTTGTAAGCCTCAAAGGTACCATGTATGGTAAAATACGTTGTACATTTGTTTTTCATTCATCTTAAATCAGCCTTTAAAGTAGATATTGTAGAAAGTGTTGTACAACAAAGCAATTTAAATCCTTTTATCAATATGGTGGCTTCATCTTCTGAGGACCCATATATAAAGGAATTAATAATATATTATCTCCACTGGCTGCACAGGGATCAGACTTTGCATAGCAAAGGAGGGGTGGATATTTAACTATAGTTAATAGTCTCTTTTAATTTCATATAACCATAGATACAACGTGTGATCACAAAAGGGATTGTTCTTCTCTTTTTAAAAAATTTTCAACTTTCCTATACCTAAAAGGTCCACCTGCTACACTTGGAGCTCATATTGCTAATAACTAAAAATATACTAGTTGCTAACACTAAGGGCTTCATTTTTACTGCACACACATTATAAAAGCAAACCTGGGATATCAGTGACTTTGCCATGAATATGTTTAAGGAATATGAGGAGGCTGGCAGAATACTGCTAAAAATTGTTGCTTCACTAGTCACAAGCCAGCTAGATGGTGTCACTTGAATTTATATAAATAATGCTGAAAGGGATTTCTGGTAGGCTAACAATATTTTTACAAAGATTCAGTTTTTAAAGTTGTATGCTGTAATCACAAAAAGATACTGTGTTTGTTGAGAGAAGATAACAGAATCCAAGGCAAAGTTGGTGTTAACTCAGATCATGGAGTTATTCTATTTTAAATCAGTAGCACAAACAGCGTATAACAGAAAAGGAATTAAATTGGTTTAAAATCCAGACTTACCAGTATTTGTCAAGTCCTGAACTTTTTTCATTACTCCTCCAGTGTAAACCCCAGGCTCATAACTATCCATTTCACCAGAGACAATATGACCCACCCTTGCAGCACGCCCTCGGATGGCACCAGCTGCACGATCTAAATCATCAGCATCCTGTTCTCTCAGTGCAAGGATGCACTTGTTTACATCCTCCAGAATGTGGCCTTCTGTGAACAAAACAACAGCTTCTTTTTAGATTGGATTATTTTAGCTATGATTCCGTTCAGACAAAGTCAAACAATGAGTTCATGCTTCCTTGCCAATTTGGATATAGGCTATAGCAAACACTTATTTGGGCATAAGACTCCAGCTTTTCCTTCTCTTGTGACACCTGATACTTTTCATTTGATATGATTAAAACTGTTTATTGACATTCCAATAGTATTCCCCATTTCAGCTGTATGTGCAATACTGTTCCATTTGCTGTGATAGTAAGGAGTCAGGAATGGTTACAAAGGCCCAAATCTTCAAAGGCATTTAGGAGCCTAACTCCCATCAAAATAAATGGATGTTAGGCATCTAAATACCTAAATGTCTAAAAACATACATGTAAATTAAAGTTCTAGGAAAGTTTTCATACATTCTGGATAGTTGAAGGATAGAACCAGGGGAAGATTTATTACTATAACTGAAGGTGTCCTGTGTAAACGTCTATGGCAAAGTGCTTTATAAAGAGATGAACTGTGTATCTAAGAATTGCCATAACCAAATTAATCTTTTCCATGTTCATGGAAATAGGACCATCATTGTTTAAACAATATCTATGCTGATGACTTACAAAATTCTCTGCAGGCTAAGCATATCAGGCTATTTCTCCATATTCTCCTATATGGCTTGCTGGCAGATGAAATACAACATCAATAAAACTGAGCTTCCTATTTTGACTTCCAAATCTTTTCCCCTTCCTACTTCCACTTATAGCTTAGGTGTCCATTTTTGATTCCTTCCTCTGTCTCTCCTTGCACATGCATGCTATTACCAAATCTTGCTATTTCATTCTCCACAAAATATCTAATCTATCAAGAAAAAAACCACAAAACCACTTTTGCATTTCCGTGAGTTTGTCCCTGAGATCTCATCTCAAAATTGATCATCTCCATTTCCTGCTAGGTTAAGTACGTTCGGTCTTCAAGCAAGATAATGAGTCACCTTGCTTATAATCATATCTTCTGTGATGAGACTGGGAAATGCTTATTTGGTTAGACACTTAGCAGATGCTTCTTTAACTACCAGATGTTTCCTTAACTCACTTTACAAAATGTTGATGGGTCCTCATGAATGTTAAATATCAACTATATGTGAAAGGTAGCAATTACTGTGCTGTATACTTATTTTTGTAGTTCTCTGGAGTGATTATCCTATTTTACTGTGTCTACTTACCCTTTCTGTTATATGCTGATTTTGTATGTTTTTATTTTGTTTGATCTTTTTACTGGGATGGTCATCTTCACCCCCAAGCCATTTTCTGGTTCAAATCTTAATGCCAAAGGAATTTTTTTGACTTTCAAAGGGGCTGTGTATATTTCTGCACTGTATCCTCTACCCTTAGAAACCTGTCCCTAAGTGTTTAATTCTTTGTGCCATGGGTTCCAAGCTTCTTGGAAATGTATATATTATATAGAGGGCTATATTATTATCTATACAGATGTGTAATCTAATACCTGATTACAGTACGGGAAACAGCTACCCTGCTTGACAGTTTCAATTTATAATATTAATTATGTTTATGATTTTTTGTACCATGGCTTTTAATACCATATTCCTTCTGCTGGCAACAGTAAGGTATATTTATGTTTTATATATCAGAGGGGTAGCCGTGTTAGTCTGGATCTGTAAAAGCAGCAAAGAGTCCTGTGGCACCTTATAGAACACCAAAACGTCTGTTAGTCTATAAGGTGCCACAGGACTCTTTGTATGTTTTATAGACAAACTTTTGATTCTGATCTAAAAATAATGATACAATTAGAGAGGAGGGGAACATGCAAAGCTCTTCATACAGAAGAGTCAGACTTTTCTTTTTTAATTCAAGGGCCTCAGAGCTCACACCTGCCGAATAAGACACTGATTCAGCAGGGTGCTTAAGCATATGGCTAACTTTAAGCATGTTGAAATACTCATGTGCATAACATTAAGTATGTGCTTAACTAATGTAATGAATTGAGGCATTAAAGAAATAGATGAGTACTCATGATGGGAAAAATGTCTACTATTTTCTTCAAATAAAATAAACGGTTCTTAAAAGTCACAGATAACATGTTCATTGACCTTCTACCCTAGAAGTTTCTTTCATATACATCTTGTTATTGAATTACTTCATTTCATACACAGACCTAAAATGAGCCCTTTTTCTCTGCTCAGATGTATTGTAAAATAACATCAGTAAGAGAGGATGTAAAGAAAACAGATTTTGGTAACAACATTAAGAGTGCCATCAAGAACAGACAGACTCCTACACTACACAATAAAGCCATCCAGTTCCTACAGCCCACATGCTAACCTTGTACTATTACATGGTTATAAAAAGGGAATCATGTTTATAGTCATTTAGAAACCCAAAATAACAAACCAGACAAAACCTACCAGTGTGTAAATCACAAAGTATTTAATTGAATACAATGCAGAAACTCCTCAAACATCAACGACCATCACAAACCTCACCTCATTCCACTCCAAGTGCAAGCCACGTTTCTTTGACCTTGCCTTCTCTGATATAAACATAGAGTAACATCTATATAATAAACATCCTACCAACAGAAGACACTCCACTTCACACACTTCTCCTGGGGAAAGGGTAACAGAACACATGTGACAGATGTCAGTCATGTCACTTAGTGCAGTATGTTGACAACAGAGGTATAAGTGCTTATATAGAATAGAATAGAAACACTAAGAGGACCAGGGGATGGGAAAGGATGTCAATTAGAAAAAGAAATCAAACAAATATAGAGGACAAAAAGTACAATTAGAAAAACTGTCCTTCAGAATCATTAGATCTACTAATCACTAATGTCAATTGCATTTTACAACACAATAATTTCTGAAGAAAAAAGCATTAACAATTTAAGCAGGACAAATGTTTTCTTGGATGTGCATTTTCAGAAGGTTCATTCTGTTGCCTGAGACATTAATTTCAGCATTGCACATAGAAAACATTAATTTAAGTTTATATTTTGTTTGGGTTTTACCTTAGGATGTACAAATAATTGATTGGGCTGGCAGCTTCTACTTGAGATTAATTTTTTCTCTCTCAAGCAAATGGTTTCAAGGTGTCAGAATTTAAAAAAAACACACACAAAAGCTAAAAAATGAAAAAAAAATGTTTCTGAAAGTGAATTCTATTAATTAGAAAATTGGCAGATGAAAGGGATCAGTTTAATTGGCTAATGAAGGTTTTAGCTTACACGAGAATGGATTGTCAACTGTCTGGGTAAGAGCTTTATAGCAATATTAAGCTTCCCATTCGTTTTAAACTAGGGCTGTTGATTAATCGCACTTAACTCTAGTTATTAACTCAAAAAATTAATCACACTTTAAAAAATAATCATGATTAATCACACTGTTAAACAATAGAATGCAAATTAAAATTTATTAATTTTTTCTACATTTTCAAATATATCTATTTCAATTACAACACAGAGTACACAGTGTACAGTGGTCAACTTATATTATTTTTTATTACAAATATTTGCACTGTATAAATGATAAACAAAAGAAATAGTATTTTTCAATTTACCACATACAAGTACTGTAGTGCAATCTCTTTATCACGAAAGTGCAACTTACAAATGTATTTTTGTTACATAACTGCACTCAAAAACAAAACAATGTAAAACTTTAGAGCCTACAAGTCCACTCAGTCCTACTTCTTGTTCAGCCAATTGCTAAGAGAAACAAGTTTGCTTACATTTATGGGAGATAATGCTGCCTACTTCTTAATTACGTCACCTGAAAGGTAGAACAGGCGTTTGTATGGCACTGTTGTAACTAACTTTGCAAGATATTTACATGCCAGATGCGCTATGACGCTTGTTAAAAAAATAATGCGTTAATTAAATTTGTGACTGAACTCCTTGGGAGAGAATTGTATGTCTCCTGCTCTGTTTTACCCACATGCTGCCATATATTTCATGTTATAGCTGTCGCAGGTGATGACCCAGCACATTATTCATTTTAAGAACACTTTCATTGCAAATCTGACAAAATGCAAAGAAGATACCAATGTGAAATATCTAATGCTAGCTACAGAACTCGACCCAAGGTCTAAGAATATGAAGTGCCTCCAAAATCTGAGAAGGATGAGGTATGGAGCATGCTTTCAGAAGTCTTACAAGACCAACAGTCTGATCCAGAAACTACAGAACCCAAACCATGAAAAAGGATATCAGCCTTCGGCTGGTGGCATCTGACTCAGATGATGAAAATGAACGTGTGTCAGTCCACACTGCTTTGGATCATTATCGAGCAGAACCCCACATCAGCATGGACGCATGTCCTCTGGAATGGTGGTTGAAGCATCAAGGGACATATGAATCTTTAACGCATCTGGCATGTAAATATCTTGCAATGCCAGCTACAACAGTGCCATGCATTTGCCTGTTCTCACTTTTAGGTGACACTGTAAACAAAAGCAGGCAGCATTATCTTTTGCAAATGTAAACAAATTTGTTTGAGTGATTGTCTGAACAAGAAGTAGGACTGAGCAGACTTGCAGGTTCTAAAGTTTTACATTGTTTTATTTTTGAATGCAGGTTTTTTTTTTTACATAATTCTACATTAGTAAGTTCAACTTTCATGATAAAGAGATTGCACTACAGTAGTTGTATTAGGTGAATTGAAAAATACTATTACTTTTGTTTTTTTACAGTGCAAATATTTGTAATAAAAATAAATATAAAGTGAGCACTATACACTTTGTATTCTGTGTTGTAAATGAAATCAATATATTTGAAAATGTAGAAAACATCTAAAATATTTAAATAAATGGTATTCTATTATTGTTTATTCACACAATTAATCATGATTATTTTTTTAATCGCTTGACAACCCTATTTTAAACCACTTAAAATAAACGTTGGAAGAGCTGGAATGTTAGCAGCTTGAACATCAACTTTTTGCCCTCCGTTACACCTGTGTATTCCCAATGAATTTAAAGTAATTGCATGGATGTAACTGAGAGCAATATTTGATCCTGTGTGTCTTGGATAAAATAATCCACTTCAGTCCAAGACATTCAGGCCCAGAACTTCAGCAGGTATAAACTGGTTTAGCTCCACTGAAGCTATGCCAGTATATACCTGCTGAAGATCTGGCCCATCATGTTAGAACCTGAGCCAAAGTCTACTGAAGTCATTGGGAAGATTCCCAATTATTTCAATGGGCTTTGGATCAGACCCGTACAGTCACAATTGCGAAATAAGGGGAGATTGGTGCTTCAGATCTCAGCTTCATAGTGTATCATCTACCCAACTTAGGCAGACAGTACCTCACAACAATCACATGTCCATTCATGAGTTATTTAAAACTCTCAGCAGCCTGCATTGCACCAACATGTTATCTTTTCTTCCTACTAACCAAGCTCTATAGCACGGCCCTGTAGCTTTCTCCCACCTTTAATATCACATTATTTGATCTGCTTTGCTCCTTATTTTATTTTTTTTAAATGGACATACTTATCTGTGCCTTTTTTTAGTAAATTTTCCTACATTACTTCAATTTCAACAGGTGACCCACAATTTTAAATGCTGCTAAAGAAAAAGCATTCATACATAGATCAAATCTAACTAGATCATTCTCCTTCTTTGGTTTAGTAAGACACCGCTAATCCGTAATGGGAAATTGGTGTCCACATGATAATCCCCTCTCTTCATGCACTGAACTGCACTGAACAGCAAAC
The DNA here is from genome assembly GCF_020497125.1 of Mauremys mutica. NCBI lineage: Eukaryota > Metazoa > Chordata > Testudines > Geoemydidae > Mauremys > Mauremys mutica. Next base: position 84,099,860 of record NC_059078.1, read on the forward strand.
TATTATTTAACAGGCTAGTTAAAACATAACCCTATGAGGGTTTGACCCTAAAGAACCCCCCCCCCCCCGCCCAGAACAAAAGAGCAGCACCATGAGAGAAAGGAATGTCGCTTTCTTTGGGGGCAGTGACTGAATAGTGCAAAAGCCAGGTGGCTATTCAGACAAAGGAAATTGCCAGTTTCCTGTTCTCAAACATAGTTAATGTCTGCTAATCCTCACAAATAGGAGTGTACCAGCTCTTGAGAGGTATCTTGAGAAGGGAGCTAGAAAAAAGGGGAAAAGATACTTTCCTGGCACTATATACAACAGAAGTAAGGGTATTAATGTAAGGGCAGAGGATGGGGAATAAACTGAATTTTACCCCCTCGCTACAAGAGATATCTGCTGAGGTCAGTATATCTAATCTCCAGTTCCTACTGAAGTCTTTGTACCCTGGACAGGGAGTTGCTTTGCAGATTTCCTCATAAAATGATTGGGTTGTTTGGCACAAGATGTCAAACTTAGTTTAGTAAATTGTGCTTCGATTTTCTCTGGAGGTCATAAACCTTTGGCTCTGATATACATGTTATAAGTCATCTGGTAATATGAGTTTTTGACACTTTTCTTTGACTACTGGATGATGCAGAATTATTGATCTTCTGAAACCCATGGTGTGTTCATATAGGTCTGACATCTTATCTGGCATATAACTGGGAAAATATAGGGGAGCTAGCTGGACAAAATGCTCCTTTATGTGCTTTGACCTTGTCTTTTTCTTCATTTTTCCTGGGCCAGAATATCCATCATGGTCTCACAGAATTTGGTAGGGAAACTCCTTTCTTGATTCTTCTCTCCACAATCCTCTGGCTAAGATATAGGGAATTTTCCTTCCTTAGCTCATAAATGGAGGAGAATTCTGCTTCTTCTGTTTCTTTGATTTGCTTGTGTGACAATTTGGGGCAGCTGGGCCCTGAGGACCCATTTCCATGAAAGGGTAACAGATAGTGTGTGCGCCCAGGCAGTGTGCCAGAGAGGCCAAAGAAAGACAGTCCTGGAGCCAACCCAGACCAAAGGAAGATTAAGTGCACATGGGTGCAGCATGGTAGGATCCAAACACAGCAGCCAGGTTAATGTCCTGTGGATGAGCTTTACCAGCATTGTGACAAGGAATCTATTTGGAAAGCTGTTTGGAGGGGGATTCTACAGTACAAAAGAAATACCTGTCCTTCAGTGCATGGAGAGAGGCTTGTGCTACACATTAAATATATCAAACAACCAAGTTGATTGCTTGGTCTTTTTCAGCATGTTTGCCGTTTTGTGGAGCAGAGTTGCTTAGAGAGCTGGTAAATAAAAAATTAGGTAGGTAGGGTCTACAAACTAACAAGTTACATTACCACTGACAGAAAAGTAAGGATTCAATTTTCCTTTCTACTTGATCTGCATAAAAGAAAGTCTGAAGATTGCAATTTTATTGCTTTTGGTGAGAAATGACTTAGCCTTGATTAGGGCAAAATAAATCTGTTTTCTGCCCCCCATAGCTAGGAAATGGAATGCTTATAGTTGATGTACTTAATTTCGTATTCTAAAAACAAGATCTAGCTAAGAAATTGTCTGGGTTCACAAAAATATTGTAAAAAACTGGGAGATTTTTAGGATTTATTAATTCTTTAGTCTAAAATGCAAAATAATCATTTTTCTTACAAAAAAGTTTGAGTTATCGGTGGGACAATGGATACTAATGAGATATGGAGCAAGGGATATACAATGAGGTATAGAACTTTTAGATTCTTATTCAGTTCAAATCTGGTCCAAGTCTGTGGTGAGGAAAAAGTTGTTACAATCTGACAAGCTTTCCAGTTGTCTATGGGAAACAGTGGATTCACTCCAGTTCCTAGTCCATATTTTAAAAATAATACACAGCAGGCACCTTTGTTAATAATCTCAGAGGCAAGACCAGGCAATGAAGACCAAACTATCCTTGCTAGGCCCTTCACGTCAGGGCTGAAGAGTATTTAGGAAGCTTGCATCACTTCTGCTTGTGCTATACTTTTTCTGTGGGTAAATAGAGGGCTTCAGTCTGTTCAGTACTTCCAGTGATACTAAATTCACTTTGTAAACTGAAAGTCTATTTCCCTCTGCTACATTAGCACTATGTGACTGCAGACTTTTTATATAATTTTTTAAATCTCTTTTACAATGTTAATAACGGAGCATACCCTATTATGTTAAATGCCAGCTATTTTAGAGATGTCAATAAAATATTGTCAGAGGATAATGACCATCTGCTGCTCTTAGATAATTGCTCAGGTGAAGATGCTCATCCCATGGTAACATTCTATTATAACAGCTTTATGTCTTCTATACCAAACAACTGATGTAAATGTGATAAGTCTGTCTGATGCAGTAAAATTTGCCCTCTATGCCTTTGTTGAACAGCAGGTAAAAAACTGTCATTTGATCAACAAAAGCTGGTTTGGGATAGAAACCTCATGGAACCTCCACACAAATATGGCAATCACTTACCTGTGATGAACTCATGATTTTTCTTAGTGGTAGAATTGATACACATGCACCTTGCATAAAATTTATATATAAATTCAAAGTTTCACAAATGAATATTTTCATTCAAAGTGAAAATCTGTACGTTGCTCATTCTTGGGATCAGCTGCCCAATGATCTAACTGGTTGGTTGATAATAAAAGATAAGAAGGTTAAATACAATAGGGTGGCAAGGAATTAATACCTCTGTATAGTATAGATATGAAATTCACTGAGTATAAGGCTATGTTGTACAGAAAGCAATGAGTAAGATGTTACCATAATGCCAAAGGTAGCAGGAAATTCAGAAACAAAATAAAGCAACAACAAACACCTGTTGTGGCACAAAACAGATAATGAGCTAAAAGAGAATAATATTCGAAATTAGGACAATGAAGCAGAAAAGGCTTTAAGTGTCTGCAAAGAGTCGGCAATTGCTAAGACAGAGAAACAGTTCAGATGTTCATACACAGCAGAGGCTGTTTAATACTTGGTTTGAGCTCCTAAAGAAAGCCAAGAAAAATCTTGAAGCAATGAGAAAAGACCAGCTGGCTCATCAGCTTATTCTCCTTTTAGTACTATACCTCCCCTGTCATGCCATCTAATCAAACTATCTTGAACAAATTCAGTGTTATCATCTCAGCAATCTTGCCTGGAAGGCCATTCCTCGCATTTAAGCATCTCGGCATGAAAAACAGATTCACAACATCTGTTCTGATATTGTCTTACTTTAATTTTTGTTTTGTTGCTTTTTCCAATCATCTTTATTAGTCTGAACATAGTAATTTCACTGATCCTTATTTCACTGTCTATTTTTTAGATCAGGAGTCTATATAGCATAAGAACCAGGCAGACTGTAGATGGAGAGCATCTATTAGTTGATAAATCTTAAGAGTCAGTACAACAAATTATGTATGTGTTCCACGATATTTCACATGAATCAGTGGTGTGAATGGCAATCACTTAAAAATCAACATTTTTATCTCTCTCATCAATATGTCCCTTTTATTTAATTTTAATAACATATCCTAGAGATTGAATGAGTGGACAGGCTGCTTACCATTCAACAAAAATGCATAAAGTATATGTTCACATATTGGTACCTGTGTGAAGTTATACCAATCACATACATAAGTTTCAATTTAAAATGAAAAGATTCTATCTGCTTCCTTTCTTTTCCCTTTCATTTTGTTTCCTGCTTGCGCCTCTCTGATTGATGTATCTGCTGTGTTAGGCCTCCATTTACAAAAGGAGAAGCAAATCCTGAACTGCAGAATTGACTTTAATGTATTACGTCCTATATTAGGAATGCATACTCCAGCAAAGTATTTATACAGTTTGACAGTGAGTGGTTTTCTTTTGAAAGGTGCCCATGCTACTAGTCCTGACTTTGTCATCCCCTTTCTTAGTTGCTTCGTATATATTTCATTGAGACACTGATTCTCCCCTGTGCAATCATATATTACATATTTATATAGATGACAGGTTGTGAAGTACACTTACCATAACTTGTAAATATCTGTATGTGGAAAACATCATAGAGTTATTGTTGTGATTTTACATGCATAAAGGTAAGGAAATTGAAGATTAGGGCTCACCTGCATGCAATTACTTCTGTATATATATATCTATATATAAATAAAGTAAACTTACTGTTGGGCAAAAAATGTAGTTAACCTGGAATTAAGGTTTTCATTAAGACTGCATCTTCCATCCCACTTTTATATTCTAATCAAGAGTATGGTAAGTTCAATGCGTCTGTCCCTACATGTGCTTGGATTCTGTTAGAACTTCTTTGAATCAATGCTGGGGGCACCTCTGCGCTTGTTTCTCCTCTGCTGCATTTTAATTTCCAAATGACCCACAGACCCAATCACTATTTTACCCAATAGAGTACCATACAGGGACAACATTCATTTTTTGACTTTACAAAACAGCACTTTTATGGCACTAAATTCAGAAGATTTGCCAGGCTTATTGGTAATAAACATTTGGGCAAACAAGTCAGACTGAAAAAGTGCTTGCAGGCAAACAAAGCTCTGTTTCTCTTGCCATTATTGACTATTAAGATTCTAATAAAACATTATCTGAGCTTCGTATGGTATATCAAAGTCACACTGGCTGATCATAATGATGTTTTCTACAAACAAGTCTAACTGCAAAAGTGCTGGTAGGCAAACAAAAGTAGGCTGCTACTCTCACGACTATCAAAATACTGTGTAAATGTTCATTTTCATGGGGGCTGTTCATTCGCTTTCCATTATTTTGAAGGACTCTGCAAACACTCACAAAGTATTTCAACCTCCAGCTGCTATTAAAATATGATTGATAAAATAGGGACATTCACAAACTGTCCTGGCATATTTTTATACAGATGGCAAAACAGAAGGTGATTTTGGTTTGCCAGCCTTAGCCAGTGTTGTTTGTTTTTTTTTAATGAAAACCATGGAAAAAAGATGATATGGCAAAATGAACAAGGGTGATGCAGATCCGGTTCCCATTTATCAGTACTGCCCTCTTCCCCCCACCAATAGTTCACAGAGAGTAGACTGGTAGTTCAGACAAATGGTTCCAATGATGACACACACTACTACTTAGATGTTTGGTAGGCCTGTAGTTCACGCATCAGCCTGTATCATGGGAACTACAAAATAGCACACAGGAATTCCCATGATGGACGATCCTACTCAGAATGGTGTTCCAGGCAAACAGAGTGGTACCCAGGGAGCACTTTCCACTGGTGCAATCTGCATATGTAAATAAGCCCTATGTCTTGTATGAATATGTTATAAAAGAGGTGACAATTTAGGAAAGAGGTGGTATTTGTCACCTGAGATGGCAGACTTTGAGATATTTAAAGTTATCATGTATGAGCATGTTGTATGCCTTCTGAAACAGATCAAGACAGGGAGCCTGATCCTCAGTTGATGTAAATTGGTGTAGCACCAATGAAATAAATGGAGATCCTCCGATTGACAGCAGCTGAAGATCTGGACCATTATAATTTATGTACAGATTACCTATGCAAAATATTACTCCAGTTCTTACTTCCTCTTGCAGTAGGGGCACACTGGGATCACAAAGGTATATTGCAGCTGTTGGACTGAAGTAACTTCCAATTATTCTTCACCTTCTATACCTCCCATACAGATATCCAGAACACAGCCTGCAATTCAGGTTGGACACTGAGTTCATGAATTTTGCCCTGGATGTTTCCTTCCAATATACTAAGGATCCTCAACTTGATCAAGAACAATTGTATGTCCCATTCAGCTGCTGAAGATACTGAAGAGTATACTGTTTAATAATAATTACAAAAACCTCATTAATGTCCTGTGGCTTGTTATTAAGTTAACCAGCGGGGAGCTTAATACAGAGTATTACATTCAGTGATGTGCTTTAGCACATACTGTATATCTGCTGTCTGCTCAAGTTAGGAAGGAAGAAGAGTTAAACATACCTGAATATTGGCACCTTGTTGGTTAGATTTCATTTATATAAATGTAAGCTAGAGAATTGAGGACTACAGCAAATGCATGGAAAGCAGCTGCCAGTTAGAATTCAGGCTCCATGGCAAAGCATAGAGCAGCCTGAAAATCTGGCACTCTACACCAAAGGACCACCTTATTTTTAAATTATTTGCACCAATAACCAAAAGAGATTTCTGCTACTATTAACAGCATTTATTCAAATACCAATTTTTAAAGAACCTATAAATGTAAGCAGGCCTTATTACAAAAGCTAATCAAACTAATTATACGATGCTACACAGTAACATTAAAAACTACTGCTATGGCTGCATCCAGAAATGCATTAGCAACCAAGCTTTTAGGAGATTAAAAAAATAACACAAAGCTAAATCAAATAAATGTCTCTTGCATCATGCTCCAAAGGCTGCCAAAACTGGGCTGTCAGACTGATGAGGAACTGAATTCCAAATGCTGTGGCCCTCAAGTAAGAGAGCTGTGCAGAGGAGAGCTAGCGCGAGTATGTCTACGTGAGTTGGGAATAGCTTTGCTAACTCCAAGTACAGACGTAGACTTAGTTTATGGGCAGGGCTCCTTAAGAGTCCAACAGATAGAGGGTTCTGAGGGGATGGGCTAACTCAGCCTGTCTTTAGCTACACCTCTTTCCCGGTTAGCCCTGTCCCCACTTTTTGATTTGTCTTGCCTTCCACCGCTCACCAGCACAAGGAAAGTTGCCACTGAAAACTCCTCCATCTCCTCAGCAGACTTTTCACTTTGGGGCAACTCTGTTACAGTTCAAAATGGCATCACACAATGTAAACCCTCTGTAAATTTAACCTAGTGGGGTTGAGTCTCACTTCTGCTAAGACACCTTTAAAATGCCAAGTGGTCTAATATGGCCTCAGAGTAAAAGAGAGTAAAGCCCAATGTTGGGGGTTTTTTGTTTTTTTTTTATCTTCCCACTTGAACACTGTTCCTTCAGAAATAATTAAACAATTATTTCAATTATTATATTTAGATTTATTAGATTCATTAATTTATATATATATATATATAGAGAGAGAGAGAGTCAGAAAGTATGCCATGGTATATTTCTAATGTAGTTATCATCAAGCCAAAAAAACTTTGGAGTAGTGACATGATTTCCCCCTCATCCCCCATCTATAGCTATGCTATGAGTGAGCCTATAATCAGCACTCTTTGTGGCGTAATCATTTGAAAACTTGTCATACGGACTGGGGGGAAAATGTAGTAATGTCAACCAGACCTTTGAACATGGAGGGAAAACTGATTATACAGATATAGATAAGCAAGACAGAAATCTGATTCATCTTGTTAGGCATCATCTGAGTACTTACAATATGTTGTGCAATTTGTTTTAAGTGATTTGAAATGTTCCGATTGCTATCTTAATGCTTGCGACTGTCCGAACTAATTGGAAACATGAGCCCAACCATGCACTAGAACTTAATGCCACAGATACTTAAAGACTGAGACTTGACCTTAAGATTTATTGCATATGGACATTATTAATCAAGTGTTATTTAATACAGTATAAGCTACAATGACGTAACAAGATTAAAGAAAGAAGGGTGATCTGAGCTTTCCAAACAAGGCAGCTCAGAGCCTTTAAACCCCTGACTGAATGTGATTTTTTCTATATCTGAAAATAAACAATGGATTATATTGATAAATGAATTGCATTTAAAATACATATTGTTTTGTAAATATTAATAGGGGACATCTTCCCACCTAGAGTCTTGAACTCAAAGATCATGCACCAAAAAAATCAACAGATGAGCCTTTGATTTCAGAAAAAAAATATGACAACAACTGATTGAAGTTTGTGAAGTTCAGTGACAACAACACACCCTAAACTATGGGAATTAGAGGAGGTCATTCACTTCTACAGAAAAAACACACAGAAGGCTCGCTAAAGAAAGGGAAAATCCATGAGTTTCTTCCATTGGAGGAATAAAATATGCTGATAAGGTTTGCTGCTCATCCAAGAACCAGGGGGTTCAACCCCCAATCTGTGAAGATGCTGATGCGCCCAACTCATCCATGTCTCTACATAGGCTCCAGAGCCTCCTGCATTCTTTGGTTCTCAGACCACATGGGATCACCTAACTGATTCTCTTTTCATGGAAACATATTTCATGGGCACCACACTGCCTGGGACACCTACACAAGCAGCTTCCTCTGGAAAACACCTTCAAAGAGACAGCAAGGAGTCCGGTGGCACCTTAAAGACTAACAGATTTATTTGGGCATAAGCTTTCGTGGGTAAAAAACTTCATTTCTTCAGATGCATGGAGTGAAAATTACAGATGCAGGCATTATATAATGACACATGAAGACAAGGGAGTTACCTCCCAGTCCCTATTCAAGCCCAAATTAAAGGTGTTAAATTTGCAAATGAATTTTAGTTCTGCTGAAACTAAAACGAAACGAAAGCTTATGCCCATATAAATCTGTTAGTCTTTAAAGTGCCACTGGACACCTTGCTGTTTTTGTGGATAAAGACTAACATGGCTGCCCCCTGATACCTGACACCTTCAAAGAAAGATTCCCTAGCATGGTTGGGTTCTGTGCATAAAGTAATAAAACCTGAGACTGCATGACGTTTTTACACAAATTATGTGTTGGATCGAAGGGAGTCAGGCGGAATATCTCCCAGCTCCTCCACCTCTGCAGTGTCCTGGGAAGGAAAGAACGGTGCCATAGAGACCATTGTCTCCACTCCTACACTGTTCTGCACAGGATAGTGAGATCTTGGACAGAGGGTCCCGTCCATACACTGATCTGACTATATCAAGCAATTTAGAATAGTACTCTGAATTAAGATTGAATTAAATTGCATTTAATATAACACAATTTTGACATTCATATCACAAGCTTATTTTATACTTTTAAAGCCTCATTCTTTATTGCTGGATCAGTGTAAATTGTCCGTTTTTATCCTCCTATAGGGCCTGATACAAAGCCCACTGAAGTCAACGGAAAGATGCTCTCTGACTTCACTGAGCCTTGCATCAGGCCCCTAAATACTCTCATGCTTTGATTCAATACACACAGAATCACAGTCTCTTGTAAGTGGATACTAACTGAAAGTAAAGAGGGTACAGGTTTACCCACAATGACACAAACCTGAGATTGTTCATATTGTTATGATAGATGTCTTAAAGTGGATACCATTCAAATGTAATATTTGCTGCTCTTCAGGGATTGCAGTACCCTGCTAGCTCCCCTTTCAAAGAACAGGAAACTAGAAAGAAAAGTAACTAGAGTTACTGCAGGTACCTAGGGTGATGAGTATTGAGCTGTTATTTTAATAGTGCTCATTATACCTACAGTATGTACTAATTATATGACAGCAGATTAAGGTAGTAGATAACCATTCAGTCAGCTGGAGGAGGAGAGGATGGGCTTTCATGCAAATTGATCAGATACATCTGAAGGACTACATTCATCAAACAACCTTATTCCTATCATAATGCCTTAGACAGCTGTTACCACTAGACACATTATACAGATGGAAAGACCCCCAAATAACAATGCCTTAGAGAATCATGGGCATGTTGACATCTACACAAAGCCATTTCCAATTTGTCACAGTTAATGCTGCTTAAGCACGGTGCAGAATGAACCTGGGATGACTGGCAAGAGAAGTGTTTTTGAGCATTAAAAAAGCTGTCACAGAAGTACCTGTTCTGAAATATTTTGAACCTAAGACCATGGTAAATGCAAACTCACATAGGCTGGTGTTGGTGTTCAGCAGGATGATCACTCACTTGAATAGGCTTCTAAAGCACTGACTAAATCATGAGTGAACTAAGCCTTGTTCTCTCTCTCTGATCTCTGTTGCTGAGTTTCCCCTCTCTGATCATCACATGTTCTCTTCGACATCAGCTATGAGTCCCCCCACCCCATCCTGTCATATTGCCTTTCACAGTCAATCCCCATGCTACTGGGTCTCATTTGCTAGTGATGTTCATCTAAGACAAGCCCATGGTGCTAGCCTCTACTCCCCACTTGTTACAGGGTGTTCTCCCTGTAAATATCCACAAAGCTACCTTGTTATTCACCTTCAAATCCCTCTGCAAAACTCACCTTTGCTTTGATGACTACATAAAATTTGACAATGGTTAGGCTGCTAGTGTGCAGAGACTGATGCCTATCATGCTGACCAGTATTTTCTCATTGTTTACTTGTAATTTCCCATCTATCTGTGACCATCAGATGTGTCTTGTCATATAATTGAATTGTAAGGCCCATTGGGGTAGACACCATTTTTTTGTTCTGTCTTTGTACAGTGCCTACCACAGTGGGTTCCTGGTTCTACAACCAGAGCTCTAAGTGCTATGCTAATAAGAACAATAAAAATTAATAAAACAAGAACTACTAAGTGCTTACTGAAGAAAAGAAACAATCTCTATTGTTTTTGGTTGCGAGTTTCATTCATTAATATGTTTGTGACTAGAAATCAGACAAGGCCATAAAACCTTGAAAGCCATATTACATACCATTACATACAGGATAGCAGTGATGGAAGGGAAGGGGAGATCTAGTGGCTTTAGAAAAGAAAATTTGAAGGGGAGATATGGGAAAATCTAGGTGGAAGTGAAAAATCTTGATTGGGAAATGCAAGTTCTGAGAGAACTGGGGGAAGATTTTTTTCTAAGGACAAATATAACTTTTATTGTAAACTACACATGAGATAGAAACAATTTATTATAGAACCTATTAGTGATTCCATTTGTGTGTTCACTTAATTAGTCTTAAAGACATTTCCCAGAGTATCTAAGGGCTTGTCTAGCTGGCACAGCAATGTACGCTAAAGGAATGTGATTTCTAAAGCACACCAGCAGGTTGTGTAGTAACTTGCCCACGTAGACCCTGCTTGCATGCACTGGAAGTTCCCTAGTGCACAGTAACATAGTGCTGTTTCAAATTGCTGTTTTGAAATAGCACTACATTAACACACACACACTAGGAAACTTTCAGCTTGCACCAGCAGGGTCTGCCTGGGGCACTTAGTGAACAATATGTCAGCGTGCTTTCGAAATCATACCCTTCTACTGTGTGTTGACAAGCACTAAAACACTGTAGAATCCAAGGAAAAGGAAGATTAAACAGATTCTATAGAATTGTGCTAAAACTTTCAAAAGCATCTAAATGACTTGGGAAATGAAATCTCATTGACTTTCAGTAGAACTTAAGCACTTTTGAAAAATTTACTGTTTGCCTCTGCCGCCGCTGCAGAATTCCAGTGATCTTAACTTTAGCTCACCCCCAAAAATGGTACTTTCCAGGTATAGTTCTTACTATGCTTTGGACAAAATATGTGATAATCAGTCTTTCAGGGCCACCCAGAGGGGGGGGGCAAGAGGGGCAATTTGCCCCAGGCCCCAAGCCCCACCAGAGTTTTTCGGGGCCCCTGGAGCGGGGTCCCTCACTCGCTCCGGGGTGCCCGGCAAACTCTGGCGGGGCCTGGCGCAGGAGCTTCTGCCGCTCCCGGTCTTCGCCGGCGGGGGGTCCTTCCGCTCCGGGGCGGAAGGACCCCCCGCTGGCGAATTACCGCCGAAGCGGGACCCGCCGCCGTAGTTCAGCCCGGTCTTCGTCGGTAATTCGGCAGCGGGGGGCCCTTCCGTTCCGTTCCGCCGCCGAAGTGCCCCGAAGACCCGCGGCGGGGGCCCCCCTCCGCCGAATTACCGCCGAAGACCGGGCTGCACTTCGGCGGCGGGTCCCGCTTCGGCGGTAATTCGGCGGCGGGGGGTGCCCCTGCCGCGGGTCTTCGGGGCACTTCGGCGGCGGGTCCAGGAACGGAAGGGCCCCCTGTCGCCGAAGACCCCGGGCCCCCGGAATCCTCTGGGTGGCCCTGCAGTCTTTAGAATATATGATGATCAAAAACCTAGAACAAAGGTCACATCATCAAACAACAGAGAATGAAACTGGAAATGATGGAGGATCCATTTACTCAAAATATACGAAGTTTTCAGTAACCTCAGTTGACAATTCAGCATTGTGGATGTCAATAGTTTACAGCAATAAACAGAAGCTTTGTATGGGACAGAAGTAAATTTAGGTCTAAAATGACTGATGCACTTAGTATTAATGGTACACAGTAGAGCTGTATAGTCTGTTTCCAGATACTGATTTAGTAAGGTGAGGGACAGATGATACCTAGAGAATTAGAATCCTTCTTTTGGCAGGAACAAGTGGCATGGAAAGAGCTGCATAAGCCATGTTACCTACTCCATATTCACATCCCATTTTACTGCTATCCAGAACCTGTCATATGGTTCAAGTGAACAGGGTAACAAACAATTCTTCCTGCTGCCTACAGCTTCTGGCAACTAATTAGTGGGCAACAGTTGCTCAGAAGTAATCAAAACATATAAGTCACACCAGGTAAAAATAGGCAGTTGGTTATTTAGCAACTTATTCCTTATTAAGTGCCAGGAAAATATTGTAAATTATCATATTAGCTTTAGTTTTAGCTTTGGTTAATCAACTTGTTTTACCATGTATTGTGTTCTTGGTGCATGACTAACATATTTCTGAAATCCTGTCATTTTGATATCATGGAATCCTTAAACTCTTACTATACAACTGAAAATGAATGAATCAGCATCGGCATGACACAAAGTGGCCCTGACACAGAGGTAATGCTGGGGGGCTGGATGTTTTCTATTAAAATCTATCCACAAGACCTGCCTGAAGATCTAGTAACAATACATTTATCATTGGGAGCTCAGTTTGGATCCTGAAATCATTCCTGAGCTTCTTGAGCTGAGATTTAGGCATGCAAGTGAGTCAGCACACAGAACCTGAGAGAAAACTTCACCTCAATTTCCTCTAACATAACCCCATTTTAACCAACAGAGTGGCCCTGATGGGTCCCAGAGGGAGTAATGTCCATCTAACTTTGGTGGGAATGGTAGGTTAATGTAATTTAGGGTGAAACTCAAAGGTTTGCAATCCATATTCATCCAAATTTTAATGTTCCCAATTTCTTGCAAACCTTATATACATATATTTTACAGGGTTTGCAATTCTTGTTCATCCAATTCATGCTTATCAAAAGCTTAGATAAGTTCACAAAACTGCTTAGTCTGGAACTTCTTACGAGGTTTCTAGAATTTCTGCTTTTGGTACTAGCAAGAAATAACAAGGATTTTCTTGTTGTACATTGGTATTTCCAGTTCCAGACCCTTCTGGAAAGATGGGAGTGGGGGACCAAACAATTCTATGAACATTTCAGAACCTTAGAAAACATTTGATTTGAATTTGGTCTAAAAATGAAAGGTAGTTTCCGAGGCTAGAGGGGACGTTTTCCCCCCGAACCAGTTTGCCAAGCTCTAGTACAAAACTACAATATATCAATGTATTTCAAAGAAGTACTTTGAAGATGATGCTTATTAGCAACCCTCAGTTGCCAGAAAAAAGTTACTGTTATCCAGCAGTTACTGATAAATGGAAGGCAGATTTGCAAGGCAGCAACTAGGAAAGGAAGTGCTGGGACATGCCTTGCCTGGCTGCAGCCCTGCAAACCTGCCTGCGGTTGTAGATACACAATACCAACTTGTAATCAAGAAATCTTCAGCCTTCCACACTCAAGCCTCTTGAGGTGAACTGAAATCTTTAATGTTTAAAAGGCTATGAAAGAATATTAATTGTATTGCCATTTTGTACCATATCACTATGTGCTACCAGAGCCTAACAAATGAAATACAAATTGAAAATGATTTTTTTCACTTGTTGCTTTAGTTTAATAAATAATGTTAAGTAAAAGATTACAAATGCAATGCCTTTGGAAAACCTTTTCAATTACAGGAAAGGCTACACATTTTGGCTCATATAAATTATAACCTTCAGTATAATGCAGCAACTACTACATTACCAAAGGGCATCCATCCAGCAAATCCCGATTCCAGCTAACACCATCATCTTAGCAAAATCATTCAGTGGCTCAGAGCCCAGCAATCTCTCTCTCTCTCTCTCTTTAATATGCTACTTTAATAATATTAATTTGCTGGTTTAGACGTGGGAGTAGTTACATAAAATCCCCTTTGTAGTTTGTATATAAGAAACTGGACACAGCTGGAGTGAAAAATGAAAAATTCGGAACCTAAACATATAATTTAATAATTGGTCTTACTTCTTCTGAGCAAAAATATTGATTTATACTAACAGACTGCTTAGAAACAACTAAACAAAATTACCTTGTTTGCAAATGATGTAAACTACATATTAGTCTAATCTTGAACTCAATCATTTTCTATACAGTTTTTGATCTATGGTAATGAACACACATAACCAAGTTGGCTCTGAATTGCTCCAGTGTCATTTCAGAGTAACTCGGTTGAAATCCATGGAGTTACTTGCACTGTTATACTTAAACAGGATTTGGGCCAATATTTTTTAAAATAATTATTGTAGCAGAAAAAAATATTCGTGATATAATCCAAAACTACATTTAAGTCTCATTTTCTATTAAAGAAATAAGGACATGAAGAAAAATATTTAGAAAAACTGTATGTGGCTGTGTATCATGCATAAACCAAATAATTTAAAACAAAATCTCTTCAGGAAAGTCTCTCTTGCTCTGTACTTATTTTCCTGATGTTTCTTGTTGCTTTTAAACATATCTGTGATTTTGGTGATTTTTCAAATGTTAAATAGAATTCTTTTGAAGTTAAAATATGTGTTGAGCTGAAATGAAAAATGTGTGGCTTATAGCCAATCTAATCTAACGAACTGAGCTATGTCCTGTGCATGCTGTCTAATTGTGAATGATGCTGTGGATCACTTTCATTCTTTTAGTCAGTGGCTCCCAACCAGTGGGTCATGATTCATTTTTGGGTCAAAATCTAGTTCTAGCAAGATCACAAGCAGGTGGAACTTCTAAAAATACTTTAATGCAACAAAATGTGTAAGAAAAACGTACTTTATCACCACATCTACCTTCATGTTGTATGAAGAAAATACTATCTAAAACCTTCCCACTTAGGGAATGATCATTTAACATGTGGGCATGCACACGGGGCGGGGGAAGGGGATAGTATAGTATAAATACTTATACAATTGATTATACTTTGTCAACTTAAGTTTCTTTTAGAAATACAAAAAATATAAAAATAAAACAAATTTTTATTATTTTCCAAAGCAAAAAATTAAAGGCCAGTTTTTTATGCCTTTATTTACACTAACAGTGGGACTATTTGTTGTATAAGGTAATATTCAACAGTATCAAGGAGAATCATGACTGGGCCTATTGTTATTACACACTAGAGTATGGGCTAGATCTCAAATCCAAAGCACTTCCAAATCTCCCATTAAATCCAGCCCCCGCACTGTCATTCCATATGTCAAACTACCACTAGTTGGCAGAGATTTAAAGCACTGCTGGTATGGATATTTATGGTTTTCTACCTGTGACTGTAATACTATGGGTCAGCACAGTAGCAAGGTTATTGTGATTTTGTAAGGGTGGAGTTCCAGGATCTGGGATATAAAGAGAGATGGGACAGCATTTGAAGACAAACCCAAGAAAGAAACCAACAGGACTCCACTGGCCATCACATACAGTCCCCAGCTCAAACCCCTCCAGCGCATCATCAGGGATCTACAACCCATCCTGGAGAATGATCCCACACTTTCACAGGCCTTGGGTGGCAGGCCAGTCCTCGCCCACAGACAACCTGCCAACCTGAAGCATATTCTCACCAGTAACTGCACACCGCACCATAGTAACTCTAGCTCAGGAACTAACCCATGCAACAAACCTCGATGCCAACTCTGCCCACATATCTACACCAGCAACACCATCACAGGACCTAACCAGATCAGCCACACCATCACTGGTTCATTCACCTGCACGTCCACCAATGTAATATATGCCATCATATGCCAGCAGTGCCCCTCTGCTATGTACATCGGCCAAACTGGACAGTCTCTAAGGAAAAGGATAAATGGACACAAATCAGATATTAGGAATGGCAATATACAAAAACCTGTAGGAGACACTTCAACCTCCCTGGCCACACAATAGCAGATCTTAAGGTGGCCATCCTGCAGCAAAAAAACTTCAGGACCAGACTTCAAAGAGAAACTGCTGAGCTCCAGTTCATCTGCAAATTTGACACCATCAGCTCAGGATTAAACAAAGACTGTGAATGGCTTGCCAATTACAGAACCAGTTTCTCCTCCCTTGGTTTTCACACCTCAACTGCTAGAACAGGGCCCCATCCTCCCTGATTGATCTAACCTCGTTATCTCTAGCTTGCTTCTTGCTTGCATATATAAACCTGCCCCTGGAAATTTCCACCACTTGCATCTGAAGAAGTGGGTATTCACCCACGAAAGCTCATGCTGCAAAACGTCTGTTAGTCTATAAGGTGCCACAGGATTCTTTGTTGCTTTTACAGATCCAGACTAACACGGCTACCCCTCTGATACTTGACATTTGAAGTGTGTGTCCTAAAAAAAACTCAGCTAAATTTAGAAATTGCTTTGAGTGTATCGGAGTTGGACAATATAGCATAGCTAAGTGAACAATTAAATGTCACAGTGAATATCCTAGATGATACATTATAAGAAGCTCTCTTTAAAATATGTGATAGGGTAGAAAATGTCTGATGGACAGTGCATAGATACAGATTGACTGTTTCAAGAAATGAAGTCTTCATTTTGTGTGTGTGTGGCTGACTATTTCTCTTGGTCAGAATATTGATACATTGAACAATAGGGGATTAGTTAACTGGTTCAACCACTATTACTGCCATACCTCCCATTTTCCTCTAGTTTGTATGGATAAGCGCTATAGGAGGAGAAATCATATATGCTGCAGGCAACGCATGTACCAGGGAGCTAGAGAAAACAGCAACAGCATTATAAAAAAGAGCAGGATGAACCAAGGATTAGAAAAGGTAAGGCACTTCCCTTTAGAGGAAGGGAATGGAAGCACTGATGATAAAGGAGGGTAAAGTGATAGAGGAAGATGTATGGGGGAGGATTAGGGACTCAGTCCATGTTTGAGGGTGACACACTATCTATTGGTTTTAAGAAGCTCAGCTACAGGGAGTAACCTAGAACTAAATGTTTCAAAGTACCTTTTTGAAAATAAGAACAGGGTGATGGAGAGACAAGGATCTGAAATATAATGGCAGTTTCTCACTTAAGAGATCAGGTCCCTGGGTGTACTGAGCCATAGCCACTTATGTTAGTGACAGAAACATTGAGACTTTTTACTCCTGATAGCAGAGGACCTTAAGGATCCTAGATCCTACACTGCCAATATGGCACCTGATCTGAAGGAGCCCCTGATATTTCATTCCTGAACCCCTGAATCCACCAACTCTGTCAAATCACTGCAGTCCTGGCCTGCAGTTTCATTTGCTGAAGTATGCAAATTAACTGGGGAGAGTGAGTGATGACTGGCAGAATTACCTCTGATGCCACAATGCTCCCTTGCCTGCAGCACCAAATGGGCACTGTGTGGAAATATGACTTCTCCAGCATTGTGGTTTCCTGATCACCAAAATCAATGGGATACTTTCCATTCATGTCCTAATTAGTCTGTGAACCTTTGGAATTGATTGGACACAGTCTTCAAAAATTACCACATTACAGACAGAGAAATGCCATTGCGTTGAGCATGAAGCCTGATTTTGCTCAACCAATAATCTCTTCAAGCCTTCCAAACATTTAGAGCTATTAGACTGTGGAATAGTCATCTAGGAGCAGTTGTAGAGGCCCTGTCACATGGGACATTTGGACCTAGCCTAGTCAAAGCAAAATATATATTGATTAGGGCTGTCACGTGTTTAAAAAAATAATCACAATTAATCATGCTGTTAACCAATAACAGAATAAAATTTATTTAAATATTTTTGGATGTTTTCTATGTTTTCAAATATACTGATTTCAATTACAACACAGAATACAAAGTGTATAGTGCTTACTTTATATTTATTTTTTATTACAAATATTTGCACTGTAAAAAATAAAATAGTATTTTTCAATTCACCTAATACAAGTACTGTAGTACAATCTTGATATGAAAGTTGAACTTACAAAATTCAACAAACAAAATTGTACATAATTATGTACAAAAAAAGCATTCAAAAATAAAACAATGTAAAACTTTAGAGCCTACAAGTTCACTCAGTCCTACTTCTTGTTCAGCCAATCGCTAAGACAAACAAGTTTGTTTACCTTTGCAGGAGATAATGCTACCCACTTCTTGTTTACAATGTCACCTGAAAGTGAGAAAAGGGGTTCGCATGACATTGTTGTAGCTGGTGTCACAAGATATTTAGGTGCCAGATGCACTAAAGATTCATAGAGCAGGAGCCATACAAATGTTAATTAATATATTATTTTTAATGAGCATCATCAGCATGGAAGCATGTCCTCTGGCATGGTGGCCGAAGCATGAAGAGACATACAAATATTTAGCATATCTGGCACGTAAATACCTTGCAACACCATCTAAAAAAGTGCCATGAAAACTCCTGTTCTCACTTTCTGATGACATTGTAAATAAGAAGCGAGCAGCATTATCTCCCGTAAATGTAAACAAACTTGTTTGTCTTAGCAATTGGCTGAACAAGAAGTAGGACTGAGTGGACTTGTAGGCTCTAAAGTTTTACATTGTTTTGTTTTTGAGTGCAGTTATGAAACAAAAATAATATCTACATTTGTAAGTTGCACTACAATACTTGTATGAGGTGAATTGAAAAATACTATTTCTTTTGTTTATCATTCTTACAATGCAAATATTTGTAATAAAATAATAGAAAATGAGCCCTGTATACATTGTTGTAATTAAAATCAATATATTTGAAAATGTGGAAAATTATCCAAAAATATTTAATAAATTTCAATTGGTATTCTATTGTTCAACAGTGAGATTAAAACTGCAATTAATCATGCTTAATTTTTTAGTTAATTGTGTGAATTAACTGGGATTAATCAACATCCCTAATACTGATACATTAGGAAGGACAAATCCCATATTGGCAAGGAGTTGGGCTATATGTATTAATAGGTGTTTTCATCTCTGATTTGTATGATTCTGTGAAAATTTGTTCCCCATTTAACTAACTAATGAACATACTGCAGAATTCACCAGTTGCTCTCTTCCTTCCACTAAAGGCCAGAATCTAACCGGGAATGATGAGAAAACTGACCCTACCCCCACCTACCCCACCCTCCATGCAAAGGTCAGCCATAATTATAGCTCCCTCCCAACACCCCCTTTGGAGGTACAAAGCAGATCTGTCTGGATGTGCAAGGGAGACCACACTACCCATCCTAAGGGGTGAAGCAGTAAGCACGTTAGATCCCCATTCTGCCCCATGCCTGGAAGCTGAGGCAGAATGGGACTGCTTGCAAAGAAGGGTTGTGCCTAACAGATACAAGTGAGCTCTACAATTGCTGTAAGGTGGGAGAGGAAGTGGATGCAATTTTGATGGGTGGTAGGAAGGGAACAAATATAATTGAAAGGCAGGACAGAAGCTAGTTCTAAAGAGAGGAACTTATGTGCCACATATTCACATTGCTGTAGCAAATCTCTCTTCTTTAGAATCATCAGGTGTATCCTCTAAGTAAACTCATTGCTGGTGTTAATTGGGGCAATCCCACTGAGGTCAGTGGAGCACTGCAAATTTACACCAGCAGAGAATTTGATCCATTAGCTCCTACTTTCCAGGGGGGCACTGTATCCTTTCGCATACACAGCAAATGCCTTCTGAGTTACCTCCAACTGCTCTCTCATGCTATCCTGTTTTCTACTGCTCTCCATTTTCTTAATACTTTCCATGTATTAAAAACTCTTTTTTATGGTATATGAGTTTCTAATATAAGACTATTTCTGATCTAAGACTGCTGTGTCTCAGTTCCTGTGTCTACTGACTTCCATTATGATTAGAAAAAAACCTGTAACCATATACTTTTATTATAAGGGATATATTGCCAAGTGCCCATATGGAGTATTAGTAGGCTCTAGAGACGAATTTCAAACCTGTTCCAAAGGAGAATTTTAGAAAACTATTAGCACTTTGTCTGCATTTCAGCCTTTTACTTTGCTTCCATTTCAGCATCTTCTCAACTACATTCAAGGAGAAAGGAACCCAACATTTTCCTAATTCTCGTTTGTCAATTGTTACAGTCAGTCATACAGCACTCGGCAGTTATAGCAAGGTCAATGCTGATTCATCCATTCTCCCTCTTGGCAGTGCTATCTGATTCATGGAAACTCTTCAGTTAAAAATTTATTCCCGTCCGCCTACACCTGAGACATGTCCATTAGCCCTACCACAGAATTTCCTCAACAGTCCAGGCTGAATACATTTATCTATTCTGAATAGTCTCAACCCTTTCCCAGTTTAATTTCTATGAAGAATAGACTTTTGCAGTGGCACCATTAAAAATGTTGTGTTGAAGTAAACTTTATTTTTCACACTATATTGAAAGCAGCATATTGTCAATCAGTCTACAAGCTTCCACATCTCCAGACTTGTTACTCTATATTTAGCAGTGGAGAGGGTTTGGGTTGCGGGAGTTTTAATTAACAAAGAAAAGAAAAATTAAAAGAAAAGGAATAAAGCATAAATAATAAGTTCTCAGGAGAAAAGCAAATGTGTCTTGCTGAGGGAAACTCATATGGGACTTTTTTTTCTTTTCTTCTTTTATATAAACTTGAACCTTAGCGGATGTGTGCAAAAATAACTATCTACAATTTCACCCACTAGCAAGGGTGGCAGGGAACATATTACTGAGCCATGTGCTAACAAGATAATCAGAACAATGGAGCTCAGACAACTTCTGCATATACTGAAGGACTACCTATGCAATAATGATACATACACACTTTGTGGTAGGTTTAACAGGTATTGCTTTTTAACAAATTAAAAATTTTAGAGTTAGACATTCATGTTTGAATGATTATTTTTAATATTTAGTGAGAGTTGCATGTTGATTTTTTTAAATCAATATTTGTATGTGTGGGGCGGGGACATAAACTACTACCCACACAAAGAAGGGGGGCATGATCAAATACATTTGAGAACCACTACTCTACAGACCACTCACTGCAATGATAACTCTGCCCCTTTAGGATGTTAGCCTTCCATCCCCACCTGTAGCAATCTACCCCAAGGACCAAAATATAAAGAGGAGCTACGGTGTGTATGACCCTGAAGTAGAGAATAAAGAAATTGAATTTGATGCTGATGGCAAGGGGAAGCCAGTAAAAGGATTAGAAAGGGTCTGGATGCGACTAGAGTGGGGGGTAAGGTAGATTTTTGACAGACAAACCCAGGGGCGTGATGTGTGGGAGATCAGAGAGGAGAAGGCTGCAGTAGTTAAATTAATGAAGATCTGGGCAAGGATATTTACAGTGGAATGGACAATGGATAGATTGTGGAGAGGCATCCCTCAACACAAATGGCATATCACAGAACAACCTATAAAAGAAACTTCATTTTCAAGGAGACATGTGAAGAGACAGGCTTCTGTTCAGAAGTGAAAACAGTACTCTCAAAAACCAAAACACTAGTTTCTGTTCCTGCAACAGAAGCCAAAAGACAATAACAGGTTTTGAGAAATGTTTAAAGCAGCTTATCGCCTCTGCAAGTTTAGATATATCAGGCAGGAAGTGTGCATTCTAGAAGTCTGAATCTGAATGAGACAACAAAAAAACAATCACAGGTCCTGCCAATCCTAGACACATTCAGCATTGCTAATGCTTGTATTACTTAAAATACTGGTATAAGTTATGTTAAGCTATGGACTAGATCATTAAAAAAATGTGGTTTTTGTCTGTTTGTATTTAAAAGATAGCAGCCAGGGTAGACTATTGTTTACATGACTGGAATTCTAATTTGAATTTTCTATATTTATAACAGTTTAGAGTCAAGAGAAGTGAATATATAATGTAATAAAGTTTTGTCAATTATTTTTCCCTGTCTCACATCCGAATTTTAATACCAAATATTTTGATTAAAGGATGTAAAAGAACTAAAAAAACCAACAATAGAAAATGAATACCCCCAGCTGTGTTTCTGCCATACCTTCCCCAGTTTTGAATATATATAGCTCATAAAAAGAGAAAGCAATAGTAAAATAAGAAGGAAAAAGGCAGTTTACTTTACCCCCCAAAAAAGAAAATTACAACCTACAATCAAAACTAGAGTTTCCTGGGAATATATGCATCAGTTGCATTAGTATACTCAATTTACTGATTTCATTTAAAAAAAATTCACATTATCACGGTAAGTAGATGCATCTCTCTTTTACATTAATGTCATTGAGTTATAAAGATTAATACCCACATTTTTCCTTGTGTAAATTAGCTAACCAAAACCAATAGCCTGCAATGGATTCTCTGTTATTTGAGAACTACAGCAGGGCTGTGAACAATGTCATCATCATTTATAATATATGACAATCACAGTGACTTTTTAAAAATATAATTCATTAATTGCATTCTTTACTTTGCAAATAGCATGTATCTATTTGAATTTACTTGGATTTGGATGTCCTCTTGGCTTGTTCATTAAACTAATTTTTTTAAAAGCTTCTATTTCTGCTGGGGGATGAGGTTAGAGATGAATTAACACTGGGGAGTAGTAAATTCACTTTAGGAATAAAAATAAAAATAAAACAAGACAAAAAGAAAAAAGTAGCAAAATTTTCCAAGTTTATGAACATCAGGAAATGGAAGAAGTCCAAAAAAGTAACAGAAAAAAATGCTAATATTTAGTGGGTTTAGAAAAATATGGCTCATTTAGTAATCCTATTCTTCTTTAGTGCTTTACTAATATTTATAATTGTTTTTAATAATCAGTACCAAATTAGTTTCTTTTTTTTATTTCCTGTAGGTACAAAACATTGATTCACTTTTCCTAGTTTCCTTCTCACTCTGTCACAAGGTCCAGAAACCTTCTTTATTCAGCGAACACCATTTTTTTTTTAAATAAAGGTTTACATTCAGAATGAGAGCAAGTCATTAAATTTTGTTCTCTGTGTCATGTTTCATTTCAACTACCCCTGTTGTGCGTTAGGAAAGACTGACTGACCCATCAGAGCCCTAGGTTGGATGTGGGGTGACCTCTGGTAAGCTTTTAGTATGTATGCAGGTTCTTTCATCGTTTTTATATGGCATTCCCTGTAATGCTTTTACCTTAACAATAAATGCAGTTTGCTTTGTAAAGGCTGGCTGGTAACTGTTGTACACGGTTATAGCCCCTGGAGAGAGGTTAACCACAGGTGCTGGATCCCCGTAAGACTTACTAAGGAAATCACAGTGAGGTGCAGTTGGACTGCAAGTATAAACTGCCAGTATGGAGGGGAAGAGACATGAGTCTCTGCCCGCAAGAGGTGATAGCTGGGAGCCGGAAACCTTAAGAGGGTGCCCTTGAGGAAAAGCAGGTAGAGGGAGGGATCAAAAGTCCAGTTAACCATGAAACTGTGAGGAATAGCATTGCGGGACTGGATGGGGAACCTGGATTATTAAGATTCTTATTAAAGGACAAGACACAAAGTCAATTATCTAATTTTAATGAAGATATGCAGGGATACAGGTTAAAATGTGACAGTGATGATCCTTATTTTAGCTTGCCTATGCCACTTTTGTTCCAAGCTTTCCTGGTCCCCTCAACCCACTACAGCAACTCCACCCAATTCCCTCTGCATGATCTAATGATATTTGAGCATTAGAATTCAAGATTACACCCATGCTCTATGTTCTAAAGTTTTCTTACACACTGATTTGAACTACAGTTTTTCATCCCTGTTGAAAACAATGGTATCGGCTCTTACGTACTTAAGGGATACACTTGAACTGGTTTGCACAGAAAAACAAAACTCATGACATAATATCTTGCCCTACATATTTAAGATGGAGTTTTATAATAAATATATAAGACAATAGGAATCTCCCCAAATAAACAGCCAGACAGAGAACTCTATTCAGCAAAGCACTTAAGTACATGCTTAATTTTAACCATTCACTTAAGTGCCATTGAAGTCAAACTAAACATGTGCTTATGGGCCTGATTATACCTTTACAAATCTGGGTCTAAGTGCTTTGCTGAAAGCGGTACCTAAAGAAGCTGCTCTAAACATTGTTTACCATAACTATATGAATTTTTGCTAAGTCACTGGAGAAATGTTTACTTACTTACGAGCCCATGCCTACATATCACTGGTAGTTAAGCTACAGTATCTGCTTTTACTTAGTGTGAAGAATTATGAACAATGCAACTGTGCTCAGCCAGATGGCATAATACACAGTAAAAGAACAGGGCTTCTATTCTTTCCAGGCTAGTTTCCCAAAGATTTATGAAAGTATTTTTCCTATTAATATAGCAATCTTTAACTTATGTTCTTCTTGTCAATTTTTTTTGAAAGCTATTTGAAGCATACAATTTTAATTAGATATAAGTATCTAATTAGGCAAAAAAATGTTCAATGAATTCAAAAGGCAAATTTTTAATCCCAGCAGATTTTATACCAGGAGATAAAGAGCTGAACACTTTAACAAATTAGAAAATGGACTCAGTTTTTCCTCATATTAACATGTATAGTACTAGGTATAAAGTTTTTGGGGCCACTTCAGCAGAAAATCCTTACATATTCCTGAGCTCTGTAAGCCATGGAAAGGCTCAGATGCTGGTTCCAGAACAGGCTGATCAATCCAGGCAACATTTTTGACCTTTTTTAGAAGGGCAAAATAATACCAGGCTGTACACATCTGTGCCAGGGAGATGAGAAGTTACTTGGAGGAGAATCGTTCATAAAATAAGCTACACGCTCTATTCTGCAATTATTTATGCTAGACCCAGTCCTAAAACAATTGCTGGGGTTGTGCCACCTGTCTGAGCAAGATGAGTAGGGCTGGCATGCTGTTAAACAGGGCTACCCTTCTTTGTGCAGTACCAGTGGTTTCCCCAGGAATTGAAATTAGGGGGGGTGTTCGAATTTACAGGGGGGGTGTCAGGGCCAATGAGCTATGTAAAAGAGATATGAATAAAGTAAATGTTTTGTTAGGATTATGCAAATTTAACATAAGAATAATGCAAGTTACACCAAAACACATAACAGGTCTAGATTTCTAAAAAATATATACATTTTAAAAAAAAGTATTTAATTTAAATTGACTTTTGAAAAGTAAGCCATCATGGGGCAAGAGGGAAGATCCTCTCATGGATCAGTAACTGGTTAAAAGATGGGAAACAAAGGGTAGGAATAAATTATCAGTTTTCAGAATGGAGAGAGATAAATAGTGGTATCCCTGAGGGGTCGGTACTGGGACCAGTGCTGTTCAACATATTCATAAATTATCTGGAAAAATGGGTAAACAGTGAGGTGGCAAAATTTGCAGATGATACAAAACTATTCAAGATAGGTAAGTCCCAGGCAGACTGCAAAGAATTACAAAGGGATCTCATAAAACTGGGTGACTGGGCAACAAAAATGGCAGATGAAATTTAATGTTGATAAATGCAAAGTAATGTACATTGGAAAACAATCTCAACTATACATACAAAATGAAGGAGTCTGAATTAGCTGTTAACGCTCAAGAAAGATCTTGCAGTCATTGTGGATAGTTCTCTGAAAATATCCACTCAGTGTGCAGCGGCAGTCAGTGATTCCCAACATTCTGTTTGCTTTTTTAAAAAGAACAGGAGCACTTGTGGCACCTTAGAGACTAACAAATTTATTTGAGCATAAGCTTTCGTGGGCTACAGTCCACTTCAACGGATGTAGCCCATGAAAGCTTATGTTCTTTTTGCAATACAGACTAACACGGCTGCTCCTCTGAAACCTTTGCTTTTTTAAGAAAGGGATAGATAATAAGACAGAAAATATCATATTGCCTCTATATAAATCCATGGCACATGTACACCTTGAATACTGTGTGCAGATCTGGTTACTCTATCCCCAAAAAGACATACTGGAAATGCAAAAAGTACAGAGATGGGCAACTAAAATGATTAGGGGTATGAAACAGGAGAAAAAATTAAAATGACTTGGAATTTTCAGCTTAGAAAAGAGACAACTAAGGGAGGATATGCTAAAGGTCTATAAAATCTTGACTGATGTGAAGAAAGTGAATAAAGTAAATGTTTTGTTAGGATAATCCAAATTTAACATAAGGAAAATGCAAGTTACACCAAAACACATAACAGATCTAGATTTCTAAAAAAAAAATAATTAAAAAAATGTATTTAATTTAAATTGACTTTTGAAAAGTAAGCCATCATGGGGTAAGAGGGAAGATCCTCTCATGGATCAGTAACTGGTTAAAAGATGGGAAACAAAGGGTAGGAATAAATTATCAGTTTTCAGACTGGAGAGAGATAAATAGTGGTATCCTTGAGGGATCAGTACTGGGACCAGTCCTATTCAACATATTCATCTGGAAAAATGGGTAAACAGTGAGGTGGCAAAATTTGCAGATGATACAAAACTATTCAAGATAGTTAAGTCCCAGGCAGACTGCGAAGATCTACAAAGGGATCTCACAAAACTGGGTGACTGGGCAACAAAATGGCAAATTAAATTCAATGCTGATAAATGCAAAGTAATGCAAATTGGAAAGCAATCTCAACTATACATACAAAATGATGGCATCTGAATTAGCTGTTAACACTCAAGGAAGACATCTTGGAGTCATTGTGGATAGATCTCTGAAAACATCCACTCCATGTGCAGCAACAGTTACAAAAGCAAACAATGTTGGGAATCATTAAGAAAGGGATAGATAATAAGACAGAAAATATCATATTGCCTCTATATAAATCCATGGTACATGCACACCTTGAATAGTGTGTGTAGATCTGGTCACCCATCCTAAAAAATATATATTGGAATTGGAAAAGGTACAGAGATGGGCAACTAAAATGATGAGGGGTATGAAACAGGAGGAGAGATTAAAGTGACTGGGAATTTTCAGCTTAGAAAAGAGATGACTAATGGGGATATGATAGAGGTCTACAAAATCTTGACTGGTGCGAAGAAAGTGAATAAGGAAATTTTATTTAATCCTTCACATAACACAAGAACTAGCAGTCACCGAATGAAATTAATAGGCAGCAGATTTAAAAAAAACAAAAGGAAGTATTTCTTCACACAATATAAAGTCAACCCAGGGAACTCTTTGCCAGGGGATGCTGTGAAGACCAAAACTATAACAGGATTTTAAAAAGAACTAGATAAATTCCTGGAGAACAGGTCCATCTGTGGCTATTAGCCAGGATGAGAGGGATGCAACGCCATGCTCTGAGTGTCCCTAGCCTGTTTGCCAGAAGCTGGGAATGGGCAACAGGGGATGGATCACTTGATGATTCCCTGTTCTATTCATTCCCTCTGAAGCACCTGGCCTTGACCACTGTTGTAAGACAGGGTACTGGGCTATATGGACCATGGGTCTGACCCAGTATGACCATTCATATGTAAAAATTAATTATAATAAAAATGTTTAGTACAGAAACTCCCCAACATAATGACCTCTCAAGATAGCAACAATGTGAGATAACAACCTTGGCAAATACTGCATTTTAAAAATCTTGGCCTACTGGGAAACATATTTATATAAGTTTCCATTCCCAGTCACAAATCTAGCATTCTGGAGCAAAGTGACTAAAATATAGTCCAACAAACAAATGTTTATTTAACATGCCCCTCACTTTTCCCTCCACCGCACTCCACTCACTGTTGTTGTCCTTGGTCAGTGGAGACTCAGAGTTCAGAGGTGCTTTCATGTGAGTACACCTTCCAGGTGGGGGACAAAAAGGCACAGTTTGCTCTGGCCACGGCTGTTCGTTGTCCCATGGTTCACTCCACCACTCTGTTGCCAATGGCCCTGCACAGTCACCTTCTGCTGTCACCTACCACTGTGACCTCTGCAAGTTGGTCTCTTGAGGTTCCACCAGCTCTCAGTGATTTCAGCTGAGCTCTCAGTGCGGAAACCTTGCTGCTAGTGCAGTCTGGGCTGTCTCTTACACAAAAACACTGTACCCACAGGAACACTGTCCCCACAACAGGACTAAGCATTTAGACCTGATTGTCAGTGATTTCAGCTGCAGTGGTCACTTAACAGAACAAAAGACTATCTATGGAGCCTAATCAGCTCTGTCTTTAAACAGTGGAGAGGGACAGGTCCCCACCCTCTCTCTTGATGCCTTCAAATCATCACAGACTAAGTACAGTTCTACTGCCCTTTACTCATACAATAAGAACAACATTTCATCCCCCCTTCCCCCACATTCAAGTGGTTTGTAACCCAACCCCAGCCAAAATCTATCACTTGGACAACACAGCTCTGTTTGCTGGATACCTAGGTAGATTAGGTGTGAATGTAAATATAATCTGGCCCTGAAGCCTTAGCCCCCAGCTCATCACTAGCTGTCAGGGAGAAGCAGCAAAGAATCCTGTGGCACCTTATAGACTACAGACGTTTTGCAGCATGAGCTTTCGTGGATGAATACCCACTTCTTCGGATGCAAGTAGTGGAAATTTCCAGGGGCAGGTATATATATGCAAGCAAGAAGCAAGCTAGAGATAACGAGGTTAGTTCAATCACGGAGGATGAGGCCCTGTTCTAGCAGTAGAGGTTGAAAACCAAGGGAGGAAAAACTGGTTCTGTAGTTGGCAAGCCATTCACAGCCTCATCCTCCCTGATTGAACTAACCTCATTATCTCTAGCTTGCTTCTTGCTTGCATATATATACCTGCCCCTGGAAATTTCCACTACTTGCATCCGAAGAAGTGGGTATTCACCCACAAAAGCTCATGCTGCAAAACGTCTGTTAGTCTATAAGGTGCCACAGGATTCTTTGCTGCTTTTACAGATCCAGACTAACACGGCTACCCCTCTGATACTTGACACCATGCAAGGCACTGCATTTAGCCGTATGGAGTGGAAATCCATCAACCTCATGAAGAAACTTGCACAAATACAGACAGATATCATCTTCCTTTCCAAATGCAAACGGATGGACATCATACCAAATGGACTAAAGGTAAAAAATCCACTGCTATCTACATACTACACAGACCACAGTGAGAGATTATGGCATACTCTATCAAAGAAACTGAGGAACCACCTGATCAGCATCCTATACAGCAAACAGGAAAACATCAAAAAAGAGCTCTCCAACCTGGAGACTCTCATTAATAACCAAACTTCCATACAAACGGACTTCACTAAAATAAGACAGGAGATCTACATTACTCACTTCACCTCTCTACAAAGGAAAAAAGACTGTAAACTGTCTAAACTCATACCTGCTACGTGGGGCCACAACCGTAGTACCCCTAACCCACACAGCAATATCGTCAATCTATCCAACCACACACACAGCCCAGAAGAAAAGTCTGTCCTATCTCGGGGACTCTCTTTCTGCCCTGGCACCCCCACCAACATGATACAGTTCTGCGGTGATCTGGAAGCCTACTTTCGCCGTCTCCGACTCAAAGAATACTTTAGGACAACACTGAACAGCGCACTGATACACAGTTACCCTCCCACCAACAGCACAAGAAGAAGAACTCCACATGGACTCCTACTGAGGGTCAAAATGACAGTCTGGACCTATACATTGAATGCTTCCGCCGACGTGCACAGGCAGAAATTGTGGAAAAACAACATCGCTTGCCTCATAACCTAAGTCATGCAGAACGCAATGCCATCCACAGCCTCAGAAACCATCCTGACATTATAATCAAGGAGGCTGATAAAGGAGGTGCTGTAGTCATCATGAACAGGTCTGACTACCAAAAGGAGGCCGCCAGACAACTCTCTAACACCAAATTCTACAGGCCACTTCCCTCAGATCCCACTGAGGAATACACTAAGAAACTGCATCATCTACTCAGGACACTCCCTACACTAACACTGGAACAAATCAACATACCCTTAGAACCCCGACCAGGGTTATTCTATCTACTACCCAAGATCCACAAACCCGGAAATCCTGGACGCCCCATCATCTCGGGCATTGGCACTCTCACTGAAGGACTGTCTGGATATGTGGACTCAGACCCTATGCCACCAGCACTCCCAGCTATCTCCGTGACACCACTGATTTCCTGAGGAAACTACAATGCATTGGTGACCTTCCAGAAAACACCATCCTAGCCTCCATGGATGTAGAGGCTCTCTACACAAACATCCCACACACAGATGGAAAACAAGCTGTCAGGAACAGTATCCCTGATGATGCCACAGCACAACTGGTTGCTGAGCTCTGTGCCTTTATCCACACACACAACTATTTCAAATTTGATGACAATATATATCTCCAGATCAGTGGCACCGCTATGGGCACCTGCATGGCCCCACAATATGCCAATATTTTTATGGCCGACCTGGAACAACGCTTCCTCAGCTCCCGTCCACTCATGCCCCTTCTCTACCTACGCTACATTGATGACATCTTCATCATCTGGATCCATGGGAAGGAGACTCTGGAAAAATTCCACCAAGATTTCAATAGCTTCCACCCCACCATCAACCTCAGCCTGGACCAATCTACACGGGAGGTCCACTTTCTAGACACCACAGTGCAAATAATTGATGGTCACATTAACACCACCCTATACCGAAAACCTACCGACCGCTATGCCTACCTTCATGCCTCCAGCTTCCATCCCGGGCACACCACAAGATCCGGGTACAACCACATCTGCTCTAACCCCTCAGACAGAGACCAACACCTAAATCTCCACCAAGCATTCTCAAAACTACAGTACCCGCACGAGGAAATAAGGAAACAGATCAACAGAGGCTGACTTGTACCCAGAAGCCTCCTACTGCAAGACAAACCCAAGAAAGAAACCAGCAGGACTCCACTGGACAGCACATACAGTCCCCAGCTAAAACCTCTCCAACACATCATCAGGGATCTACAACCCATCCTGGACAATGATCCCACACTTTCACAGGCCTTGGGTGGCAGGCCAGTCCTCGCCCACAGACAACCTGCCAACCTGAAGCATATTCTCACCAGTAACTGCACACCGCACCATAGTAACTCTAGCTCAGGAACCAATCCATGCAACAAACCTCGATGCCAACTCTGCCCACATATCTACACCAGCAACACCATCACAGGACCTAACCAGATCAGCCACACCATCACCAGTTCATTCACCTGCACGTCCACCAATGTAATATACGCCATCATATGCCAGCAATGCCCCTCTGCTATGTACATCGGCCAAACTGGACAGTCTCTAAGGAAAAGGATAAATGGACACAAATCAGATATTAGGAATGGCAATATACAAAAACCTGTAGGAGACACTTCAACCTCCCTGGCCACACAATAGCAGATCTTAAGGTGGCCATCCTGCAGCAAAAAAACTTCAGGACCAGACTTCAAAGAGAAACTGCTGAGCTTCAGTTCATCTGCAAATTTGACACCATCAGCTCAGGATTAAACAAAGACTGTGAATGGCTTGCCAACTACAGAACCAGTTTCTCCTCCCTTGGTTTTCACACCTCTACTGCTAGAACAGGGCCTCATCCTCCCTGATTGAACTAACCTCGTTATATCTAGCTTGCTTCTTGCTTGCATATATATACCTGCCCCTGGAAATTTCCACTACTTGCATCCGAAGAAGTGGGTATTCACCCACAAAAGCTCATGCTGCAAAACGTCTGTTAGTCTATAAGGTGCCACAGGATTCTTTGCTGCTTTTACAGATCCAGACTAACACGGCTACCCCTCTGATACTTGACATATTTTATCATACACTGTATAAGCTTTTAAAGTGTGTATTAATGTTTCAGTTTAAATTCAGATTTCCAAACAGTCACTAAATTGGTATGTAACTAGCTCACAAAACTTGGGGGGGTGTTGGGAAAATTCGGGGGGGGTGGGTGTACACCCCCCCTGGGGGGGGGTGTAGGGAAATCACTGTGCAGTACCCTACTTTGACCAAGTATAACTAGGTATTTACATTGAAGCATATTTCCTCATGTTCCAAAAGCCTCAGAGTCAGACTTACAAAGGTATATAGGTGTCTAACAATTACAGACAGGTGCTTAGTGGGATTTTAAAAAGTGCCTAAGTTAGGTTCCTCACTCCCGTTGAAAAGTCCACCCCCTACAAAAGAGCTGTATAAATCATTTTTCACATACAGTAAAACTGATAATTTTTGGTTTTTCACCAGATTTATTAATTACAAAAATAAGAAACACCTTTGTGAAGATTTTACAAAAGTCAGAAGAAAATGTAATTTAATGAAACTTTTGCAAATTATGGTGATTTTGTAAAGTCAAACAAAATTTCACACTATAATTTTGCAAAAATGTGTAATATTTCATTAATCCATTCATCAACAAATCCCACAAATTTTACCCAGTTTTTATTTGACGATAATAGGTTAATAATAATTCAGTGGTCAAATGCAGATTGTAAATTTTTTGCTCCATGTCTGTAAAGAAGTATAAACACTGTTGCAAGAGCACAGAAGAGTATGTGACCCTCACAGCTTAAAACCGCAATGTCCTCTCATATATTTCTAAGTCAATTTATTGTGGATTCTGGTATATAAGCTTTCTTGCATTAGTAAAGCAATATTATTATTTCTTAAGCTCTATCCAGCTCTAAATCCCCTCTGCACCTGTTAGCCTAGGAAGCCTGCTACAATGCAAACCAAACAGGCTATTCCACAAGGAAAGTCCTCCTTCCTTGCAGCAAAGTCACAGTGTGCTAGCACATTCTATGACCTCTTGACACAGATGCTATGGGGAAACAAGTTCTTCCCCTGTCAGACAGGAAGTGGTAATAAATTTTAAAAGATCACATGCCCTGAAAACATATCCCTAGTTAAATTCTGAGTGAATTTAAGCCAAGAAGAAGAAGGGAGGAACATGGGTTAAATATTTCCTCTCTGACTGCAAAACAACAGGAGGGCGGTAGGAGCACGAAAGTCTCAGTAGTTTTGTACAGGAGATGTCATACACCTTTTACAGCCATCCTACAGCTATAGTGATCAGTAGGAGACATCCTTTCACCCAACACAAAGTTACTGTTTTTTAAAAGAAACAAACAAGCAGCTCAATAATTTCTGCTATCCTTCCACCTTTGATGAAACCACATAGTAGTTTATATACCTGTAGATTGAGGAACACTATTGCAGATATTTATAAACTACCTGCATCTCAATTTAGGTTTCAACTTAATTTCATGCACCAATGTGGTGCATGCACATTCTGGAATGCTATATATCAATTTGTGTAGATAAAGCCCTAGAGGGCCAGTGCCAGCTGTGGGTATGTGTAGTGAGCTACTTTAATGGGTGATGCATTCTTGGGCAGGATTTAGACATAATTTTTAAAGAAAGAAAAAAAAAAGAAAGAGAGAAAGAACACATGTACTGGAATCCCAGGCCTTCATCCTCAGGTCTGACTTCCCTGATTCCCATGGCAACAAGAGGCTAGTTTTGGACCCCCATGTAGCTGGTTCTACACAATGCAAGGATTTTTCTACAGAGAGAATCACCAGCTGACCAAGTATGCTAGTTTTCCAATCCCTTTGTGTTGATGAAGGAGCACAATGGAGCCAGAATGTGGCCAGAGATCTGGCTCCATGCTCCTGCACAAACTTGGGACTGCTTACCATTGGCTAGCTCTAGCTACTGCACAAGGTGATGAGCCATTTAAATGACTGCTCCTTAACTCAGGAACTACACTTACTTAGATCCAGCACCAGTGGAAATTCTAGCAGACCCCATTTTCTTTTTCCTGTGGTGTCTGTTCATTTCTACTGGAGGACAAGTAGCCCCAGGAATGAAGAGGTTCATAGTCTAGTTTTGTGGTCTGAAGTGGTTTTAAATGAACTAACTATAAATAATATTCTTCTATAAGGGGAAAATCCAGCCCACATAACTTCCTAGTACTGGGGCTGTTTTAGTTCTGCTGCATAAGTATGCGTGAGCTGTTCAGGAGTATGGACATGGAGCTGAGCTCTCCAGGAGCCTGTGTAGGAGTACACAAGTGGTGGGTGAAGGCAGGGTACAGGAGGGCAAGGAAACGTGAGAACAGAGCAAGTTAAACCACTGCTAAATGGATCCTCTGGTCTCTCCAACTCTACCCTTTTTCAGGGTCACGTTAGAGGGTATTCCGCCTTTGGGTTACAATAACCTCTATGAAGAACTTTGGCAGCTGCATCACAGGGTTGAGGGTTTAGGGAGAAGGAACTTATCTTTGCATGTCTCCAGCTATTTGGACTCTGTGTTGGACTAATGATCTGATCCTAAAAGCTGGAAACTGTACTATTCCTCAGCATCTTTTTACATTCCTAATATATTATCACAGTAAATTGCAATGGTGATTAAGCATCTTACACAATTTAGGATACTGTATTTTTAGGCCCCAGTTCACAAAGAAAGATTTAGGAGGTTAGGTGCTTTGCTTCCATTAAATTTTCCATTTAAGTCAGTGAGCAGAATTTATATGCACTTTATTACAGAAACATAAAATGCACATATCAGCATGAAGATTTGCTTGCAGATATCAAAGTCTAGAATGTATTTCATTTTTTGCTGCAGAATATATCCAATTATTTAGAAATATTTAAAGTGTCATGGGTTTTCATTTCTCACAGTTATTTTCCAAGAACTTGTGGGAACTCTGAAAATACAGTTTCACTAAACTGTTTTTTTCTTAGATCGCATAAACTCTGATATACTGTATCCTGGGGAATTCATATTTCACATTGCATATAGATAGGACATAAGATAACAGGCATTACTACTACAGAAGGATCCAGCCTTTTCAGTGAAGTAAATGCATTTGCTGTGTATGAAGCTTGAAAGTGAATATGCTGTACAGTACAGTCACACCTGGCTGTGCTGTGCTGTGCGGTGCTGGAGTTTCCCTTAATGAAATCTTTCAGATACATCGATTTATCAGCTAGATATGTAATACGTGCTGTATGATGAGGGATTATATAACATACAAATACACACACACACTTAATAAAATGGTTTTATGAACAGATAAGGATTAACTAACTAGCTACTTCTTTGTGGAACAACCAACTTGGAATAATCAGCTGCAGAATGGACTTTATACTATGTAAAATACAGTAACTGTACACACATTATATGTGCAGAAAGTGATGTGATCACATCACCCAGGAAAAGCAAGGCTGGGATTAAATATCCCATTTAAGGAAATGGTGAAAAAACAATAGCAGAAAGAATCAGAGCTCAGGGAAGGAATTAAGCTCAACAGCCCTAATTCAGCAGGGCATTTAAGCATATGCTTAAATCCATCCCTATTCCAGGAAACACTTAAGCACATGCTTAAAGTTAAGCCTGTGCTGAAATTCCATTACATTCATAGAACTTAAACGTCTTCTTAAATTTAGGGATGTGTTTAAATACTATCATGAATGGTGATGGGTTGTTGAGTCTAGGCATATGTAAGAGTTAATCTTCTAGGTAGTCTCAAGTACAGCTGTTGTAGGAACCCAGTATATCAATTTTTCCCTAGCTGCTGTGGATTTACCAGTATATCATTTTTCTTACCTTGGGGCCAGTCCATAACTTTCATTTTGTATAGAATAA
Source organism: Mauremys mutica (assembly GCF_020497125.1). Taxonomy (NCBI): domain Eukaryota; kingdom Metazoa; phylum Chordata; order Testudines; family Geoemydidae; genus Mauremys; species Mauremys mutica. The sequence goes on from NC_059078.1 coordinate 84,135,445, forward strand.
TACACACAAATGTTGTTTTAAAAAAGGTGAAATGTTAGATAATGTTATTTTTACTGCCTGAAATACACTGTGGAAGATCAACTAATGCATCCCAAATTTAAAAAAAAACTTCTGAACTCTAGTACAATATCTTTTCTGATAGGATAGATACAACATATCTTTTAATAAAAACATTATTCAAACAGAATACTGTCAAGGCATATGAAACTTCATGTTACAGACAACAACTTTAAGACAATTCATATTTTATCCTTTTTCTAAATTAAACTCTGTAATGCCACTTGATGAGCCACTATGTGCCAACAGAGCGCTATATTGATTAAAAAATTAGTTAATAATTAAAATCATGTATTTGTAAAGTAGACATGTCATAGGATTTTTGAAATAGGGCTATATCCACAATTTTCTTCCATGGCAGAATATAAATACAATATGAACAGATACTGCTGGTGGTGGTGGTTTCATGGTAAAGATTACGAAAGCTGGAGATAGAGCACCATTCCTGAACTTCCCTAGTACAAACTTACTATTGCTTGGTGGGGAGATGCCCTTGGTGACGTCCTTCAAAAATACCCTATCCCTGAAGAGAAGCAACACAGGTAAAAATTCCTTCAATAAAATTATTTTGCCAGGAGAGTGGGGAACTTTCTGTCTCCAAGCACAAAATTAGGTCGACTCTATTAATGTCCAAGAAGAGTGCTGTTTACTCAAGAGGATTCTACTTCCAGCAGGTTCCAATTTCCATAGGCAATGTGTTGTTCCCAAAGGGATTAGGAACCTTTGTAAGGCAGTGATTATCCAAGTTAACTCCCTTTATAACAGAATGGATCTACCCATTCAATAAATAACAATGGTTTCAAGCTACTGTAATTCCATTGACATCAGTGAAACTCCTCCTGCTTTACACTGCTGCACAATCCAAATTGGTCCCAATGAATGGCATGGGGAACAATGGCTGTACTCACCAAGATAGTTTTAGGGTTGGCACAATGTACACTAACAGTAAGAAAATAGTTAAATTTTGCTCAGACATATTGGGTCAAATTATGCCTTTATGCGCTAGCAACTCTGTTGACTTAAATAGAGCTGCATAGGTGTCAGAGATGGAAGAATATGGCCCATAATATGTCAGAAATGAGATAACTAGTTTGTATCCTTTGTTTAGATGCTGAATACTCTTATTAATGCAATACATACAGTTTATTAATATTTAATATATCTTTAGTGAATACTATTTTAAAGTACATTTTTCATGACCAGATATTTATATATCCTGGCGATACAAAATGGAAATGTGGAACTAGTACAGTACCTCTGGTCATTTAGGAAGCATTTGCAATGTATCTTAGCATGAATGTGAAGCTTTAAAAGAGTGAAAAAGCTATACAAACAGGAAAAACTCTGGGGAAGCATATTATTTTATTAACTGTTTTCTTTGTATTTGTTTCTTTGACCAAATAGGTCTGCAGCCTAATTTATACATTTTGATAAGGGAACTCAAATTTGCGAGCCCAATTCATTTTATTTCACACTTTGTGTAGTCATTTACATCAGTACAAATAAAGTCAAAACAATTCCACTCCGATCAGGCAGCTTTGCACTGACCTTGTTCTGGTATGCATGATTACACAAGGTGCCCGGCAATGGTGAATCAGACCCACCAGTATCACAAGGCAAAAATCAAACCTGGCTAAACACCCATGGGAGAATTCTCTTTGCAAATCTAATCTCCCACTGGTTTCCTGTTGGATTCTAGGGAAGTGAGAATTTTTTCCTTCTTTTTAGATCCAAAGGGATTGGATCTGGACTCACCAGGGATTGATGGAGGAAAGGGAGGGTGGAGGGATCATGAGTAATTCTTCCTTGTTTTAAGATCCAAGGGGTTTGGATCAGTGTTCACCAGGGAATTGGTGGAGAAGTCTCTCAAGGCTACCCAGGGAGGGAAAGGTTTTTTGGGGGAAGAGAGAGTTTCCCAAATGTCTCAAACTATTTGGGTGGTGGCAGCCAGACCAGATCTAAGCTGGTAATTCAGTTTAGGGGTTCACATGCAGGTCCCCACATCTGTACTCTAAAGTCCAGAGTGGGGGTGAAACCTATGACAGTGAAGAACAGAGAAGTTAAAATAAAAAAATCTGATTCTGAAAATTAACATACCTGATACAGCAAGAAAATCGTCAATGCTTGTAATGTCATCCACAGCTTCAGTAAGAACATGTATGTGATTCTCCCATGTGCTCTTATATATTTCCATGCTGTTTTTTACCACCTGGCTTTTTGGTCTGGCAGCAAGAGCTAAAGCTGCATTAATAACCTGCAGAAAATAAAATTATATTCTTGATTTCATCTGAAATAACTAAAATGCATAACCGATAAGGCGGTATTTCTGTTTTCTGAGCATTAAAGATATTCATCCTTTCCTTACATTCAAAGGAGGAATACTTGTCAAATATTGTACATGTTAACCTTCCTATTAACTGAATTAGAGTTCAGTTGCAATTTTAATTGAATAGGACTACAAAATATACTTTAATTGGAGAATTCATAACATAAGCAATTCTGTTTAGTAATATGCAATCTATTTTTGTCAGTATAAGATAGTTTCAAAATATTTTGATGTACAATCCCACTTTATTAGGTACAAATAAGCTTTTACTACATAATACAGAATCAGAAAGATGTATAAGGTCACTACAGTTTGGGGTTTATAAACTCTTAAGAGTAGCACCTATCATATTGTAAATTACCTTCACTGAAGTTTTCAAGGCTTAAACATGGTATAGGGAGGTGTATATCAGCACAAGATATCATATTATCCCTGCTATGTATTCATCAAATGAAGAAAAAAAAATCAGAGCACCAAACAAAAGACACTTGAAGAATTAAACAACAAAATAAAGAATCATATTCTACATCTCAGTGTAATATGCTGGCAAAGTAGATTATGAGAAAAACATACAAATTGGAAAGAATTCGCAACTCTGCTCCATTGTCATCAAGTGGTTATAGCTGAGCAGTTCCTGGTTCTAAATTCAGCTGAAATGCCTTCTCATTGCATGATCTTAAGGAAGTCTCTTGACCTTATGCTGGAGTGTACCCAGGGGAGTAATAAAATAAACTTGCACTAAAGCTGATAGACTCCTTCCCTGTTTTAAGTGTTTTAAAATATTTCTTCCCTAGACACAAAGAACATATAAAATTGAAATAAAAAATACATACTAAATGTATAATATCATCAACTTTTGCAGGAGGAGGGGAAAAAACACAGAATCCTGAACTTAGTTCCTGGCGGACAAAAAGTTTCTCATTTCACATGTACATGAATTTCAGATGAAGGAGTGTAGAAGAGTGTCCCACCAGCCAGCATGTCCTGACATGGCTGGGTGAGGCATAGTAGGCTTTCCTCATCTAGCAGCCCTGCAATGGTTTGCTTCTTGTTGTGTCTCAGCCCTCCAACCATGTCAATTAAAGGCTATGTCTGTTGTGAGCTACGCATGTGGTTCCTAGCTTGCACAGAAACAGTTGTGTTAGCTTTCATCTGATCTGAAAATTGTAATGTAGCCATGGTCACACAGGCAATGGTGGCAGGGACTAGCTTCCTCAAATACCTATGGGGTCCAGGCATGTTTGTATTCATGGCAGCTAGCCTGTGCCACCACTCACCATTGCCTGTGCTACCACAGCTGCACTACTGTTTTTAGCATGCTAGCCATGCCTCCCAACATGTCAAATGGCTAAAGCAGAACATTCCCCACAGGGCTCCCCACTGCCCCCTCCCAACCAGCTCCCCCACATGGATGTTCACCACAGGTCTCCCTCCTCCATGGCTCTCCTCAGTTCTCCTTCCACCTGACTCCTATCAGGCCCTTCCATGAGAACACAAACTCCCAACCTCTTCTGTCCTAGGTCTCCCCCTTCCCAGATCAGCTTTCTCTCTTTTATACAGTATCCTGATCCATTCACAGCTGTATCCAATAACTTCAATTAAGCTACTCAGTCAGGACCAGCTGGAAGATAGCTGCTTCATCACAGGCAAAGCAGAGCCTGACTTCCCTTGATGGGCCAGGCAGCATATGACAAGGAATACATTGGTAAGGAATAAAATAGCAAAATATACTATAATAGATGAACTATGAATAAGTTTATTACTAATATATATGACCTACTGTACTAACCTACAGTATGCCACTGCTACATTGTACATTAGGGAGGCAATCTTAAATAATACCCAATACATGAATGAATATGTTAAAAGACCTGTTTCATTGTACATAAAGGAAAAGCAATCAAGAGGTCTCCATGCTATTCAAATTACTACTGAACCATTCTGTAGATTTCCAATAAAAATCTCCCTACCTTGACTTTTTACTAGTGTAAATCAAATTCTACCAAAAATTGCTGAATATAAAAAAGGGACTGTTATTAATGCAAATTCACCCTCACCCTTTGGTTTTTGGCTTACTAATTCCACAATTATATTATCTGTTTACATTATATTTCAAGCTCGTTGACACAGGGACTTTTGCCTTTCTATATATCAGTGTAGCACCATCAACAGCTAACAAGCAATAAGTGTTTATTAAACTTTTCAAATTTAGAGAAACATAGTTATATAATTTTTAAAAGGGCAATTGATTTAATTCTGATGAAATGTAAGAACAATGTACTAAGGGAAAGAATGCCAAAAAACTGAGCACTTACAGTACAAAAGTCTTCAGATCTGAATGTTTTTATTTAAAAGCATCATGTCCTGTGTTTTCAACAAAAAAAATATCTGCCAATAATGAATTGCTTGATTAACAATTAAGATGACATGGACTCTTCACAGAAAAAAAAATACTTTACTGAAGCTAAAGCTCGTGATTTTATTATTAAGCAGCCCTTGAAATAATTACAAAAAATGTAGTTTCCTTGCATGTAGTGCTGTAAAGGTACAGATTAGTCATTCAGAGTGTAAAGAAAACTCTTGATTTCATGAAACTTCCTTTAAACAAAAACATTGACTTTAGAAATGATAGGTTTTTGTCACAGGCATCTCTGATGCCAAACAAGGACTGCCCAAGCCATATTTATTATATTCTAAATATTAGGTGTGGGTCACATTCTCAAAAATCTGGGTTCATGACCACCTTGCCCTTCTCATATGCCTAAATGAGAGGGGAGGCACCTTGCAAGATCTCAGCATATTTAGGAGGAGAGCTTCTCAGTATTGAAAATGTGAAGTACCACTTTTTTAGCACTAGCTAACTCCTAGACAGTGCTAGAGGCGAAAGTGAGTTAGCTAGCTATAAAATTATCCACATTTAATATTTAGAATACACCTCTACCCCGATATAAGGCGACCCAATATAACACGAATTCGGATATAATGTGGTAAAGCAGCGCTCCGGGGGGGCAGGGCTGCGCACTCTGGTGGATCAAAGCAAGTTTGATATAATGCGGTTTCACCTATAACGCGGTAAGATTTTTTGGCTCCCAAGGACAGTGTTATATCAGGGTAGAGGTGTATAATAATGTCACAGAAATAACATTGGTAACTTAGATTAAAGGTTGCTTTAATGTACCTTTTCATGTGATTGCAAACACTAAAAAAGTAGTAAATCACCAGTCACATTCACAGCCAACATAATGCCAATCGCCACACATAAAGACAAAAATAAAAAAGGAATCCTACAAAAAGTGGAAACAGACAAATTACTAAGGATAAGTACAAGCAGTTACGGACAAAATCAGAAGGACTAAGGCACAAAATGAGTTGCATCTAATTAGAGATAAAAAAGCAATAAAGAAGAGGTTCTGTAAATACATTAAGAACAAGAGAAAAGTTCACTACTTAGTGGGGAAGCAGAGCTAATTATGGACCAACACCAAGGCTAAAGTGTTTAATGCTTACTTTGCCTCAGTCTTCATTTAAAAAGTCAGTTGTGACTAGCTGCTTACACAATTTATATTAACAAGGTGGAAGGAATACAAGACATAATGGGGAAAGAACAAGTTAAAGAATATTTAGATAATTTATATGTATTCAAGGAGCAAGAGCCTGATGAAATTCAACCTAGAGTACTTAAAAGAATTAGTTGAAGATATCTCAGATTATCTTCAAGAAATCATGGTGGAGAGGGAAGGTCTGAGAAGACTGAGGAAGGACAAACATAGTACCTATCTTTAAAAAGAGGAACAAAGGGGACCTGGGCAATTATAGACCAGTCAGCCTCACTCTGATACCTGGACAAATACTGGAACAAATTATTAATCAATCTGTAAGCACCTAAAGTATAACAGGGTGATACACAATAGCCACCATAGATTTTTCAAGAAAAATCATGCCAAACTAACCTAATTTTCTTTTTTCACAGGGTTACTGAACTGAATGGGGGAAGCAGTAGACATGATATATCTTGCTCTTAATAAGTCTTTTGATACAGTCCACATGCCATTCTCATAAGCAAGCTAGGGAAATGTGGTCTAATTTTAATTACTGTTATGTGGACACAAAACTGGTTGAAAGACCGTACTCAAGGAGTAGTAACCAATGGTTCAATGTCAAACTAGGACATGTCTAGAAAGGTCCCATAGGGGTCTGTCCTGTGTCCAGTACTATTCAAAATATTTTTATTAATGGCCTGCATTATGGAGTGGAAAGTATGCTTATAAAATCTGCAGATTACACCAAACTGCAGATGACACCAAGATGAGCTTGCTAGCACTTTGGAGAAAAAGATTACAATTCAAAACAATCTTGACAAATTGGAGAACTAGTCTGAATGAAATCAACAAAATGAAATTCAATAAAGAGAAATGCAAAATATATTTAGGAACAAAAAAATCAAATACACAAATAAAAATGGGAAATAATTGGATATGCAGTAGTATTGCTGAAAAGGATCCGGGGGTTATAGTGGATCACAAACTGAATATGTGTCAACAATGTGATGCAGTTGCCAAAAATAAAAAAGGTGAATAAAAGTCTGGAGTGTATTAAAAGGTGTATTATATATCAGACCCGGGAGGAACTTGTCCTGTTTACTCAGCACTGAGACGGTCTCAGCTGAAATTGGGTGTCCAGTTCTGGGCACCATACTTTAAGAAAGATATGGACAAATTGGAGAGAGTCTGGAAGAGAGCAAAAAAATGATAAATGTTTAGAAAACCTGACCTTGATAAATGTTTAGAAAACCTGACCTATGATGAAAGGTTAAAAAACTGGGCATGGTTAGTCTTGAGAAAAGAATGCTGAGGGGGGATCTGATAACATCTTTAAATATGTTAAGAGCTGCTATAAAGAGAACTTTGATCAATTGTTCTCCATGTACACTAAAGGCAGGACAAGAATTAATCAACTTAATCAGCCGCAAGAGAGATTTAGGTTAAATATTAGGTTTTTTTTTTTAAACTATAAGGAAAATGAAGTACTCGAATAGGCTTCCAAAAGAGGTTATGGAAGCCCCATCATTCTAAGTTTTTAGGAACAAACACTTGTCAGGGATGGTCTTGCACTTGGCCCTGCCTCAGCATGGGGATGATGGACTATAACACTTCTCAAGATCCCTTCCAACCCAACATTTCTATGTTTCCATAAGCCCCCCACTATCACAACACTCAAGCACCCACTGTCATCCCTGCATACAGTTTTAATTTGCAACATCAGATTTTAGTTAATGTAGGGTTTCATTCTTTATTAGTATTTTGATATTCCATTGCTACTAAGTCTTCTTAAATGAGTCCACGGGTGCTCAGGCCACAAAACATTTAAATCTCCATTATGATGTACTGGCTCTAGTGAAGGCACTGCAGCACAGGCATTTTTTCCCCAAACAGTTAAGGTGGAACATTTATAGTTATTAGGATTCATTTTTATAAAGATAAGTGCTCAGCATTTCCATCAGTTATAGTATTACCTTTGGCACTAAACATGCTCTTTAAGTAAATACTTCATGGTAGGTATGACAGATAAAGAATAGCAAATTATCATAACACCAGCATTAACCACCTTCTATTTCGGAAGGAAAGTAAATATGTTCCCTTGCTTCTATCTTTCATAGACTCATAGACTTTAAGGTCAGAAGGGATCATTATGATCGTCTAGTCTGACCTCCTGCACAAATCAGGCCACAGAATCTCACTCACCCACGCCCGTAACAAACTCATAACTTATGTCTGAGCTACTGAAGTCCTCAAATCATGGTTTAAAGACTTCAAGGTACAGAGAATCCTCCAGCAAGTGACCCGTGCCCCATGCTGAAGGTGAAAAACCCCCAGGGCTCTGCCAATCTGCCCTGGAGGAAAATTCCTTCCCGACCCCAAATATAGCGATCAGCTAAACCCTGAGCATGTGGTCAAGACTCACCAGCCATAAACCCAGGAAAGAATTCTCTGTAGTAACTCAGATCCCACCCCATCTAACATCCCATCACAGACCATTGGGCATATTTACCGCTAATAATCAAAGATCAATTAATTGCCAAAATTAGGCTCATGCCATCCCCTCCATAAACTTATCAAGCTCAGTCTTGAAGCCAGATATGTCTTTTGCCCCCACTGCTCCCATTGGAAGGCTGTTCCAGAACTTCACTCCTCTGATGGTTAGAAACCTTCATCTAATTTCAAGTCTAAACTTCCTGATGGCCAATTTATATCCATTTGTTCCTGTGCCCACATTGGTACTGAGTTTAAATAATTCCTCTCTCCCCCTGGTATTTATCCCTTGATATATTTATAGAGAGCGATCATATATCCCCTCAGCCTTCTTTCGGTTAGGCTAAATAAGTCAAGCTTTTTGAGTCTCCTTTCATAAGACAGGTTTTGCATTCCTCGGATCATCCTAGTAGCCCTTCTCTGTACCTGTTCCAGTTTGAATTCATCCTTCTTAAACATGGGAGATCAGAACTGCACACAGTATTCCAGATGAGGTCTCACCAGTGCCTTGTATAACGGTACTAACACCTCCTTATCTCTACTGGAAATACCTCGCCTAATGCATCCCAAGACCGCATTAGCTTTTTTCACGGCCAAATCACATTGGCGGCTCATAGTCATCCTGTGATCAACCAATACTCTGAGGTCCTTCTCCTCCTCTGTTACTTCCAACTGATGCGTCCCTAGGTTATAACAAAAATTCTTGTTATTAATCCCTAAATGCATGACCTTGCACTTTTCACTATTAAATTTCATCCTATTACTATTATTCCACTTTACAAGGTCATACAGATCTTCCTGTATGATACCCCAGTTCTTCTCTGTATTGGCAATACCTCCCAGATTTGTGTCATCAGCAAACTTTATTAGCATACTCCTACTTTTTGTGCCAAGATCAGTAATAAAAAGATTAAATAAGATTGGCCCCAAAACCGATCCCTGAGGAACTCCACTAGTAATCTCCCTCCAGCATGACAGTTCACCTTTCAGTATGACCCATTGTAGTCTCCCCTTTAATCAGCTCCTTATCCACTTTTCAGTTTTCATATTGATCCCCATCTTTTCCAATTTAACTAATAATTCCCCATGTGGAACCATATCAAATGCCTAACTGAAATCAAGGTAAATTAGATCCACTGCATTTCTTTGTCTAAAAAATCTGTTGCCTTCTCAAAGAAGGAAATCAGGTTGGTTTGGCATGATCTACCTTTTGTCAAACTATGTTGTATTTTGTCCCAATTACCATTGATCTCAATGTCCTTAACTACTTTCTCCTTCAAAAATTTTTCAAAGACCTCGCATATTACAGATATCAAACTAAAAGGCCTGTAGTTACCCGGATCACTTTTTTTTCCTTTCTTAAAAATAGGGACTATGTTAGCAATTCTCCAGTCATACAGTACAACCCCTGCGTTTACAGATTCATTAAAAATTCTTGCTAATGGCCTTGCAATTTCCTGTGCCAGTTCCTTTAATATTCTTGGATGAAGATTATCTGGGCCCCCCAATTTAGTCCCATTAAGCTGTTCAAGTTTGGCTTCTACCTTGGATGTGGTAATATTTACCTCCATATCCTCATTCCCATTTGTCATCCTGCCATTATCCCTAAGCTCCTCATTAGCTTCATTAAAGATCGAGGCAAAGTATTTGTTTAGATATTGGGCTATGCCTAGATTATCCTTAACCTCCACTCCATTCTCAGTGTTTAGCAGTCCCACACTTCTTCTTTCTTTGTTTTCTTCTTATTTATATGGCTATAGAACCTTTTACTATTGGTTTTAATTCCCTTTGCAAGGTCCAAGTCTACATGGCTTTTGGCCTTTCTCACTTTATCCCTACATGTTCTGACTCAATAAGGTAGCTTTCCTTGCTGATCCCTCCCATCTTCCACTCCTTGTAGGCTTTCTGCTTTTTCTTAATCACCTCTCTGAGATGCTTGCTCATCCAGCTTGGTTTACAACTCTTGCCTATGATTTTTTCCCTCTTTCTTGGGATGCAGGTTTCTGATAGTTTCTGCAACTTTGACTTGAAGTAATTCCAGGCCTCCTCCACCTTTAGATACACAAGTTCTTCAGTCCAATGCACTTCCCTAACTAATTTCCTTAATTTTTTAAAGTTAGCCCTTTTGAAATAAAAAACTCTAGTCATGGATCTATATTTGTTTTTCCTTCCATTTAATTTAAACTGAATTAGCTCCTGATCGCTTGAACCAAGGTTGTACCCTACAACCATTTCTTCTATGAGGTCCTCACTACTCACCAAAACCAAATTTAAAATGGCATCCCCTCTTGTTGGTTCAGCAACTACTTGGTGAAGGAATCCAACAGCTTTCGCATCCAGGAAAATCTGAGCTCTTTTATTATTATTAGCACTTGTCCTCCACTCTATATCTTGGAAGTTAAAGTCTCCCATGATCACACAATTGCCATTAGTATTTACTTCATTAAAAACATTAAAGAGGTCTCTATCCATATCCAAATCAGATCTTGGTGGTCTATATCACACCCAAGCACTATCAAAAACAAACTCCAACTTGAAACTGCAGAACTGAAATTAATTTGCAAACTGGATACAATCAGATTAGGCCTGAATAAAGACTGGGAGTGGTTGGGTCATTACAAAATCTAAACTTAATTTCCCCAATACTAATTTCTCCCTACTGTTATTCACACCTTCTTGCCAACTGTCTGTAATGGGCCACTCTCTTACCACTTCAGAAGTTATTTTTCCTCCCTTGGTATCCTGCTGTTAATTAATTTATCTCGTTAGACTGACCTCACACTTAGTAAAGCAACCCCCATCCTTTCATGTATTTATACCTGCTCCTGTATTTTTCACTTCATGCATCTGATGACATAGGTTCTAGCCCACAAAAGCTTATGCCCAAATAAATTTGTTAGTCTCTAAGGTGCCACAAGACTCCTCATTGTTTTATCCCAGGAGAGGCTCTAGTAGCTTTCTTCCCCAATATGATTTTTGCCCAAACAGACTCGCTTATCCATTCCATCACTTATTTCTTTACAGTCTACCTCATCATTGATGTACAATGCTACTCCACTACCTTTGCCCTTGTTTCTGTCTTTCCTAAGCAGCACACATCCTTCAATACCTGTACTCCAGTCATGACTACTATTCCACCATGTTTCTGTTATCCCTATAATATCTGGTTTCACTTCCTGCACCAGTAGCTCTAGTTCCTCCATTTTGTTACCTAGGGTCCTCGCATTGGTGTACAAACATCTTAATTTTTGTTGTTTGGCTTCGCTCACATTCTTTACCCGATTAGGCACCGACATTCTACCACCAGTATCACCTATTAGACTGGTATCTACACTACCTTTCCTCCATATGTCCATTCTCCTACCCACAGCTGTATCCTTTCTTCGTTTTCTTCCCTCTCAATGTTAAAATCTGGCGTGGAGATTATCTGGACATCTCCCCCAAATTCCTAGTTTAAATCTTTATTATGATTAAAAGATTATTCTTCCTTAGGAGAAGCAGACTGATTGCCTGCTCTTGATGCCTAATGTTATGTATTTTCTAAGGCTTAAGACCTACTAAAAGTTCTCTTGGAGAATAAAGTCTCTTAGATGTAGCATTGGTACTCTGGCCCATATGACATTTTCAATTATTTTATTAGAACATCTCTCAGCATGTGTGTCAAAAGACTTGTTTACTAAGTATATATGTTTGGAGTTACTTCAGCAGTCAGAATAAAGCACAGTTATTTAAAAAAAACACCTTATTTTAAAGTTATGGATCATAATCTATAGCCTATGACTATGGCATGTGACTTAGAGGCAGACAGTTCTTTTATGTAGGTTATTTCCTAACAGGGACAGGGAAATGCCCACATTTGCCCCCATCCTCCCTCTTCCCTTGCAGTGGAATTGGAAAGGATTTCCACACACTAAACTTGTATATCTAAGGTTATTCAGCCTCTGACTTAGCCCATCTGGCTGCAGAGACCACCCATCTCTCTCTCTATGGAACCCCATATGTACCAAGGGAAAACCTGGTATATTAAAATGTATTTTAAAATCTTATAAACAATTGAACATTGTTTTCTGTTATGTACCCTCATTATGGGGTTGGAACAAGATTAATGTCACCGTCTATTATTTCATTTGTGCAGTCCATAATGATGGGTATCATTGCTTATATGATTCATCCTACTGAACCCTAAGCAAACATTTCATTAGTACATAATGCATTATGATAAGGATCAAAGACGTTCAGTAAAAATCCCAAGCAAGAAACTAAAAACAAGGAATAGTCCATATTATGAGCCATTTTATATAAAATCACTATAACATTGCCAAGAAACTATACAATTTGGACAACAAAAGGATAATATCAGTATAGCCAAAACAATGGGGGACTGGAAGAGAATTGAAAAGCGTGGAGGGGAGTAGCAAATGAAGAAAATTTGCCCAATCAGCCCCAGAGACAAATATATAAAACAAGCACAGCCTCTTCTACCTGAGAAGGGAGAAGAGCAGAAGATGGACAACGTCTGTGAGGGAGCTCATCATGCAGACCTAATTTATTTGGGAAGCACAGTGATATTAGAATAATGGGTACTAAAGAAAACCACAAGAGAATAAAGTAACATAATACACCAATAAATGTTCCTGTGTACAGTGGGAATGTTACCTTTGGCATTTGCCAATAAATACCAGCCCCTTACTAGCACTTGTTTATGTCTCACTTATTATAGGCAGGGCTAGTAGCACATGCTATTATTAAGGCTGCGAGTCTGTCATGGAGGTCACGGGCCGGGCAGCCCCTGGGCCAGCAGCAGCAGTTTGGGTGTGTGGGAGGAGGCTCAGGGCTAGGGAGAGGGGGTTGGGGAGTCTGAGGTCACTTACCTTGGGGTGAGGGGGCTCCCTAGCTCCCACTGGCATGGCCCCCCTGGAGCTCCTAGGCAGCAGAGGGGCAGGAGTCTCCATGCTGCACGCTGCCCACGCCCGCAGGCCCTGCCCCCGCAGGTCCCATTTTCTGAGGCAGCTGGCACTTGTGGCGGGAGCAGTGGAGCCCCTTCCTTGGCCTTTGCCTCCTCCGCCTAGGAGCTGTAGGGACATGGAGCCAGGTAGGAAGCCTCTACCAGCTCCACCAACTCCCTTACTTCCAGTACCAGCGGGGGTCCCAGGCCACTTCCCCCAGCACCCACAGCACCCCTGGATCACCTCTCCCCCCCAGCACCCATGGCCCCCCACCCAAGTTTTAGTCAGGGTGGGTATTTTTAGTAAATGTCATGGACAGGCTACAAGCCCATGAATTTTTGTTTACGGCCCGTGACCTGTCCATGACTTTTACTAAAAATACCCGCAACTAAAACGTAGCCTTAGCTATTATTAATGTTGCCCAACACTTCCATAATAAGACCCTGTTTTCAGTTGCTATTAAGGTTGACAAACTTTAATTTTTTGGGCTGCAATTTTCCATGCCAGAGGTCTGTCTCAGGATGATTTAGGAGGTGGTGGGGTGAAAATTTCAACCAAAATACATTCAGTTGTTTTTGAGGGCAGGGCTAGGGGAAATACATTTTGGTCACATTAAAAAATTGTGACCTTTTATTTAGTACTCCATGCTTTTGAGCAGGGACTTGAAATTTGGTAGTAGGATGGGCCTTCTGTCAGAGATATGCCTTTTGCCACCCTGTGGAAATCTACCCAAAAGTTCTAAGTCTCTGACAAATCACAGTTTGTACTTGCTCATAGAGACTTCAGATTTTAGCAGCTAAATTCCCCCCAAAAACTACAGGTTTAGGGGCTATGCATGATTTCCCCTGCAACTGGATTTCTGTGCTGCTGTGGGCTGGTCTAGGTCTAAGTATCTGAACTGAGAGCAGGGAAATTCTCTCTCCAGCGCTGTCAATGACCTGGCCTCAGGGAGTGTGGTGCAGAAAGCTGCATGATTCAAATGCACAGGGGACAAGAGTCAGAAATAAAGGAAGCAGGGGAAGTCAATTAGGATGAGCCTGGGGAACAATTAGAACAAGGTATCGGGGGGGGGGGCGGGAGGGAAACAGACTCATAGTTGTGGTGGTGTGGGAGATTAAGCTAGGAGACTCAGACTGGGAGCCAGGGAGGGAAATGGAAGGAAGGGGCTAGTAGGTTGGGGAAGCCTGAGACTGAAAGAGGAGTGAGAAGAAGAATGAGTAGGGGTGGAGAGAAGGGGAGGCAGAACTGGTGAGTAGCTGTGGTGCAGGAAAACTGGGACTAGTTGGGAAAATAGACTGGGAGAAGGAGCTGTGGAGGACATACTGAAATTAGACGATGAGCCAAGGGAAGGAGACCTGGAGGCAGTGGGGATGGGGAATGTGAACAAGGGGGTGACTGGAGGCCAGGGTGGGGGATGGATAGTTGTATGAGAAGCTGGGAGGGAACTGGGAACAACAGGCCAAGGAGCTGGGCAGTTGGAGGGAACTGAAAATGGCTGGGGAAGGTGACAAAGTGGCACCAGTGAGTGACAGACTGGAATGAGGAGATAGGAGACTGAGGCTGAGATGATTAGCCTGATGAGTGGAGACTGGCACTAGCTAGGTGAAGAGAATGGGACTGGGACAAAGAGCTAGGAGTGGGGAACAGCCAGGACTGGGACAGGGACAGGGTGGAGCAGACAGGCAGAAGTGGCTATGCTTGTGGGGAATGAGCAACAGAGCCTGTTTATGCTAGTTCGCACTCCTCTCCGATGGAATCCAAGATTTCTGAGTCTCTCCATCCCTCTGCTGTTACCAAATATTTGTGAAATCCACTGGCAAAGTGTCCCCTTGTGCTGGTCCATACAGACGATGACCACTGCTATTGCTATCAATTATTCCATTAGCTCAAGTGGCAGAGGTCAGTGTAGTGGCATTAAAGGCACCATTCTTGCTGCTAACCAATGTGGGTGTTATGATGCCACAAGATGCAATTTCTCAGGTTTTTTTTCCTTCAGATTATTCTTTTAATAATCTATGAAATTACATGCATAAATCTACATAAAAATATTAAAGTTGCAAAGCCAAGCACTCAAAAGTCATGCAGTGATGAAATTAAGGTTGCCTGTGTAAACTTAATTCAGCCCCCTTGTGTCTTTATGATTCAGTTGTTTAATTACATAGTATGGAGTCATAGAGTTTAAGGCTGCAAGGGACTACCAGATAATCCAGTCTGACCCCCTGCACATCACATGCCCCCAGCACCTCCACACTAACCCAACAACTGAAATTAGACCAAAGTATTACCTCACAGCACACTGGACTATCATGTGCCACAGGGAGAGAATAGGAGGGACTGACACACACCAATGCCCAAGTCCTCCCACAATGGTAGGGAAATAATTAAATAAAATATATCCAGATAATCTGCAAGGTCACTGCCCTCTCAACCACACAATGGTAATCAATTAGACCCTGGGCATGTGAGCAAGAACCAGCCAGCCAGGCACCTGAGAGAGAGAGAATTCTTAGTGCCACATCAGAGACCTGGCCCAACCCCACCTAAAGTCCCATCTCCAGACTTGGCCTTCCCTGATGCTTCAGAGGAAGGAGACAAAAAAAACCCCCAGAATTCATTGGAAGGAGGATGAAGATCCTTTCCTGATTCCTGGTGGTAGCCCCTGAAATCCTGAAGCATGAGCTTTTAAGAAAATAAGACATAAACCAGAAGTGAGCTCTAGAGCTGCTGAGTCCCACCCACTCTCATCATAAGCAACCCTGTCATACAATTGCACTCATAAATTTGTGCAGCTCTCTTAAAATTAATTAAATTGTTTGCCCCCACAACTTCTATTCGGAGGTTTTTCCAGAACCTCACTCTTCTGATGGTTAGAAATCATCTCCTAATTTCCAGCATGAATTTGTTCATTGCCAGTTTATATCCATTTGTTCTTGTACCAACATTGTCCTCTACCACCTTTCCTGGTGTTTATCCCTCCCGCCCTCAGCCTCAGCCTTCTTTTTGCTAGACTAAGCAAGCCAATCTCTTCCAGTCTCCTCTCATATGCACCCCATTCCCATGATCATCCTAGATGCTGTTCTCTGCACCTGTTCCAGTTTGAATTAATCTTTCTTGAACATGGATGACAAGAATTGTACACAGTATTCCAAATGACGCCATACCAGTGCCTCGCACTGAGATATTAATACTTCTCTGTCTCTAATGGAAATGCCTCACTTGACACATCCTAGGACAACATTTGCCTTTTTCATCACATTATGGTTCATAGTCATCCTGGAATCAATCCACACACCCTAGTCTCTTCTCCTCTGCTGTTTCCAACTGATGAGCACCCAGCTTGCAGCAGAAATTCTTATTTGACATTACACTATGTACAACTGAATTTCATCCCATTTCGTCACTGCAGTCTTGAAGGTCATCCAGATCTGTCTTTATAATATTCCAACTCTCCTCTGTATTGATGACACTTCCCAACTTTGTATCATCGCCAAATTTCATCAGCATTCTCCTACTTTTTGTGCCAAAGCCATTAATAAAATTATCGAGTAAGATTAGTCCCAAGACCAATCCTTGAGGAACTCCACTGATAACCTCCCTCCAGTCTAATAATTCGCCTTTCAGCACAACCCATTGCCTTCCCCCCTTAGCCAGTTCCTTAGCCACCTTGCAATTCTTGTACTGATCCCATCTTTCCTAATTTAACTATTAATTTCCCATGTGGTAATGTGTCAAATGCTTTACTGAAGTCCAAATTTATTAGATCTCCTGCATTTCCCTGGTCTAAAAAATTAGTTATTTTTTTCAGAGAAGGAAATCAGGTTGATTTTAACTTTGGTAAACCCATGATGTATTACATTCTCTTTAGCATTTACCTCTATGAATTTAATATTTTACAATTTATTCTAAAGCCTCACATACTACAGAGGTCTGTAATTGCCCAGATCATTATTTCCCCTTTAAATACGGGTAAGCCATTATGTTTTCATTTAGAACACAGGATGGACCTACTCTGGCGATGAATCAGTGTGGTGGATTTCAAAAGGCTGTTATCTGTAGGACCCCTATCTCAGTTGGAAGTTGTGTATTGAATTGGGCAGGGGATTGCAGAAAGAGAAAGGATGGTCTTTTGGTTAAAGCAGTTGAATGCTGCCCTGGACAACTGGATTCTTTCCCTGTCTGTGCCACAGAGTTCCTATGTGATATTGAGCAAGTCACTTAAACCAAACTTTTCATAGGGCTCACTAATGGTGTGTTCCTCATTTTCTGGGTGCTTGTTGTGAGACTCTGAGGTCTGATTTGAATAAGTGCTGAACATCCACAGCTTCAGCTGAAGTTAATGGGAGCTGTTCTTTGGTGCTATATGTTGCCAAGTTCTTTGAAAATCCATTTCCTAAGCATTTCAAATTAAGCATCCAAAATTAGTGGATAATTTTGATCTTAATCTCTTTGTGCCTTTGTTCCCCATCTGTGAAATGAGGATAATACCACCCCACATCTTACTGGGGTGTTGTGAAGATTAATTCATTAAATGTTTGTGAATTCTCAGATACTACAATGATGAGCATCATTCAAAAACCAATGAGGAAATTAATATGCCTGTCTTCAAAGCAGAGTTTGAGTAGCCTGTATGGCCTAGAGCCACATATTGAACAATGAGGCAAAAACAAAATATTGAATAGCTTCTCATTAAGTGGGAACCATCCATCATCCTAGGTACTGAATGATCCTGTGGGAAAAACAGTATGTGGTCATGTAATAAAGATTGTATCATACTGCAAATGCACAAGGGTGACAATAAAGATTATATGGGCAACCTTAATTCTGGCATTTTGTAACTTTTGAGCGCTTTACTTTATAACATTAATAATGTTCTTTTAACATAGGCTATGTTTGTTTGGTTTTTGCATATATTTAACATTTATATTAAAAATGGCAGCATTCAAAGACCCCCAATCAGGACTAGAGCTCCATTGTGATAGCCACTGTATAGGAAAGCACAATGGTATATTGGATGAGTGAAACCTTGACTCTTATTGTGCTGTGCCTACAAATAAATCATACAGTATGTTGACCCAGAGAGTTTGCCACAGAAATAAAAGTATACAAAATATCTGGAGCAAAAATACTGGACTCTTTCCTTAATAAATTTAGTTTCTTTCTAAACTATTTCCACTCTTGACCCATGAAACAGCTTTTGAAGTGAAAGACTGCCAAGAACTAGAAGCAGCTCATACAATAAGACTGTTTTAACATTTGATTTTCCTTTAGCAAACAATTCAGTGACCCATATGAAAACAAAGTGAAAGAACAGGCTATATTATTCACCTAATATCTGTCATACAGTCTGCCTAGAGCAATCCTGCTTCATTCCACTGAAAATCCTGTTCAGAAAATGTGTGTGCAATTTGGACAGTGGCACAACTGCTTAGCCTAGGAGTTGACTCTAAGGCTGTCTGATTATGCTCTTGGAAAAGGAATCCCACAGCTATGTTCCTGGAGGCATGTCCAGTACCTTAATGGGTATTTTGGCCTTAGATGCACAGTTAGGAGAGGACTGCCATTTTGGCATCTGGACCAACCTCTACTGTCATTGTCAGCATATTTTATTTTTGTCTATGACCAAAACTATGCATCTTCAGCTTTTATAATAATAATACTATCTTCACTCTTCCAATTTGTAGCTGTCTTTCCTTTGCTTTTGGCAGCAGTTGAAGCTCAAATCTAATCTACAAACTGAGTTAGTTCTGCTTCTTACTTTTGACACAAATATTTTAAATATAATACCTAACCTTGAATGCATTATTTCATTTTGTCTTTTTCAGTTCTACAGTTATATATTCTTTGTTTCTCCTTTTGACAAACAAAAGGGAATGTTTTTCTAAATGACTCATCTAAAGTGATGCAATAACGGAAACAAGTCTGCACAGGATGTACAGCCCATCTTATATAGCTTTAATATTGTGTGCACATAAAATAAATTTAGCACATCCAAACACACTGCTACCCAGGATAGCCACAGACTTGTACAATGATCAAGTTATAGAATATGGGACACATGAAATGCAACCACATAAGAGATATCCATCAGTTGGGGAGAGTTATATGAATACAATTCACACTACCATTGCCACTCTGTGCTTGACATAGAGTTGTTACAACAAACTTTTCCCTTTTCCACCTCACCAAAACAATGGCCTGGATTTCTGCCTCCCACAGAAATCAGCTTGGAAAGGACATTTCTCCATGATCCCCCAGTAGCGTTTCCATAAAATCATTCAGTGTGGTTTGGCCCCTGCAGAATGCATAGGGGTTCTACCTTCAGTTTCTATGGATACTAGAGATCAACAGGACCCCTTGAGTCTCGGCAGCAGCTGTGACATGTGCTTGCTTGTAGGCAACTGCCAGGGTCTCATGATCCAGTGTCATTTACCAGAACCTGAAGCAAATTGTAATTTGCAAGCATATAGGGAGCACTGGGCTGTATTACCTTATATACACAGGTCCACACTTGACTTGGAAGGGAATGATACAGGTCTGCCCAGTAATTCCTATCTTGCCCTAGGCCTGCTCCTTCCTCACATTTGGATCCTGAAACTATAGGGTTCTCCCAGACAGAGGAGGCAGCACCATGCCAAAGCTATGTGCAGAGGGATGATCAGTCCAAAAAATGGAAAATATGTAAGTTAATGAGGAAGAGTCACTAATTTTTTGCTCCATTGGTTTTAAATATTACAACAACTAGCAAGAGAGAGAGAGAGACCATTTTAGAGTGCTTTGGTTTGTAGTTTTGCCCACTTCCACTTTCAGAAACTTGGAAAGAATTCCTGGAATAATTATGAAGGCATTGCTAAGTTCCCTACAATAGTTAAAGCCGTGTTGAGATCTGCAGTTAAAATAGGGTTAAAAGAGGGAAAAGCAGTGCTTCTCTGCCTTCTTGTTCTCCAGAAGGACCTGCTATGGCTCACCAGGGGCTTAGTCACAGCAGAAGTCCTTGCACAGTCTAGAGATGTACAGCTCTTAAATTAGGTTTAGATGCCACAAGAGATGGGTGATCCTCGTGCAAAGCTTTCACACTATTTTTTAGAGAGATTCACAAACTAGCTGGAGTTTTCAAACAAATTGTTTCCTTTTCAGTTTAAGTAAATCTTTTTCCCCAAAGGATGATTCCATTTAAAAACCAAGCAAACAAACAATTTCTAGGAAGAGTTTTAGGGAGAAAAGAAATATGCCATAAAACAAGACTGATACAAATGGCTTCCCTATACACACGTGGCAAAATTCTGCAATGACTTACATGGGCTGTAAAAGTCACTTGTCAAGTACATGATAAGAAAAGAGCTGTAAGTCATGAAAGTTACCGTATATACTCGATCATAAGCCGGTTCATTTATAAGCTGACCCCACCAAGATGGATAAGTAAAAATGGAATTTTTTTTATAACACATTCATAAGCTGACCCTATAATTCAGGGGTCAGCAAACTCTGGCTCCCGGGCCATCAGGATAAGCCGCTGGTGGGCCAAGATGGTTTGTTTACCTCAAGCATCCACAGGCACGGAGGTAAACCTAAGTAAACAAAGTGTCCCGGTGCGCCAGCTGCCTACCCTGATGGGCCGGGACAGGAACTGGTGGGGAAATGTTTTGGCGGGGAGAAGCTGGGAGTCAGGGGAGTAACCCCTCTGACCACCCCCCACATGACGCCACCCCTAACCTGGGACCTCAACACTCTCCCCATCCCATCCCTTCCCACCTTACCTGGGGAGGGCCAGGGGAGGATGTCTCTGGCCTGGCTGGAGCTGCTCAGGCAGGCTGGGCAGCACGGCCACAGCCTGCTCCAGCGGGTCAGACTGGGTGGCACGGCCACAGCATGTTCCAGCAGGCTGAGCCGGACGGCACGGCCGCAGCGTACTCCGGTGGGCCGGGCGGAGCGGCCACAGTCTGCTCTGGGGGGCGGGGCCGAGCTACACGGCTGCAGCCTGCCAGCTCAGAGCTGCAGCTGCTTTGGAGGCTGGGGGGAGAGCAACGTGGCCAGAAGCGGAGACACTCTTGCCCCGCCTGTTCCCTTCTGGCTCTGCTGGCTGTGCTGCCTCTCCTTGCTCCCTCTGTTGTGGGGAAAGGCTATGTCCCACCTCTCCCGCTCTATACCCGTTCATAAGCCAACCCCCTTCTCTGGTGCTTCCCTTTTTTACTAAAAAAAATTCGGCTTATGAACGATTATATACAGTATCTAATTTGTGCCAATGAAGGCAATGGGTGAGGTGCAAAGTGAGTGTAAACTGACAAACACAGAGGGCTCAATATTTCTTTTAATGGACAGTCTTTCAACTGAGAGCAAGGCTGAAATGCTCCACACCTGGGGAAGCACCAGATGAAATTCTGCGTGAGCTCAGTTCTTACTTTTCCATATCTCCACCATAGAATTTTGCCCATTGAATTTATTTTTTCATTT
The DNA here is from genome assembly GCF_020497125.1 of Mauremys mutica. NCBI lineage: Eukaryota > Metazoa > Chordata > Testudines > Geoemydidae > Mauremys > Mauremys mutica. The sequence goes on from NC_059078.1 coordinate 84,157,251, forward strand.
GAGTTCTCTCTCTCCTCTTTCTGCTTTCTTTGTACTGGTTCTCTCTATCTTTTCCCCACATTGCCCAGCCTCCAATCCATTTTTCTATTTATTTTCCCTTTTTTTCCTCTCTATCCTTCATTCCCTTATGCCACAGTCTCTCCAAATAGTATTTAAAATATTTAAATCAATGCACGATGTTCAAGTGAGCTTGTCATTAAACAAAAAAAAATTGCCAATCTATGGCGTCAAGTAGACAAAACATTCTATTGTCTTCTCCATTTAATTACTACATTCTGAGCAATAGTTTCTCCTTTTTAAGTGCTGATTTGGTGCATTTGGAAGAGTTATTTTCTAAAAATTTTAAGCATACACTCATTGATCACGTGAATTTCCTCTTATGGTTATATTCTAACTGAATTTCAAAATTATCACTGGCTATGGGCACCCATGAATTTCAAAAATCACATCAGTCGAATTGTTTTGAAAGAAAAATTATTAGTGATACTAGCAGATAAGTCTAGAAATCTAGGGATTTTTTAGAAAGATGGAACCCAGAAATAAGCATGAATGGATATAAAGTTACAGTATGAGTCCTAAAAACTTAACCAAGAAACTGAAGAAAATTCCCAGGCAATCTCTGTACATGCTGGAAGATCTCCCTCCCCCCCCGACACACATCCTATGACCATAGCGTCCTGCCTGATCTCATCGTGTGCGTCCCTCCTCTCTTCATGTTCTTGTAATGCTTTACGGGACTCCGCAATTGTTTGCCTCCACGCATTCAGCTGGGCCTATCAGTGTGGGAGGACATAGGCAAGGAGCACAGGAAGACCGCAAGCATCAGTTCTAGACTGTGGGGGGATGAAATAAAGACAACTATGATCATACCCCAAACTGACACACAAGATGTGGTAGGAAGTGAAGCTGGGGAAGATGAGCAAGGGGCAGACAGAACCTATGCTATCTCATGCTGCTGCACTTACAGGGCCTTGGCTCAGGACCAAGTGGAGGAGGACGACCCAGGTCCCCCTGTCCACCCTGGAACTATGACTCCTGGTCCCAAGGAAGGCAGACCTGCAGGTTACCAGCAAAGAAGCCAGTCCAGCTGGGACCTCATTCAGAGGGCCAGGACACCTGAACTGATAGAAAGACTGGAGTTGGGGGCCCAGACTACTAAGCCTACTGACTGATCAAACCACCCTGCTACAGGAACCTCTTCTCTCTGCTGCACCTCATGATTGTCAAAAAGAAGTTTGTTTGTGGAAAAACAAATAGAATTGCCATACTGGATCAGACCCATATCCAACTAGCCCAGTATCTTGTTTCCAACAATAAATGTGCAGGAAGCCTCCTTCTCCATAGTAGTTAGGGACCAGATTAACCCCCAAAGTTTGAGGTTTAATATTGCTACCAAACTTTTGTTAGCATTAAATACTATAAGTATTGTTATACTGGCAAAACTTCTAGGTTTAGAGTAAGCCTAAAAGACAATTCCTGTCTGAAGGAATTTGCAATCTCAGGTCCTGATCTTGAAAGTTCAATATAGGAATTCCCTATTGCCTTTATGGAGCCCCCTTCATGTCAATTATTAGTACACTGAAATTACAGTGTGATTATCAAATGCATGTACTTAACCTTATGTGGACAGGATTTTGTTCTATTTACTTGTATCCAAGTATAACCTCAGTCTAATAACAGTGTATTATGTATATCATGTATAAAACTGAGAGGTACTAATACTAATGGTGCTAATACTAAAACCATTCATTCATGCAGTTAACCATCCAGTCATATGAATAGTAAGAAGATGGATACTTTTTTTAAAAAAATCAGGGTTTTTTATTTATTTTTTTAAAATCTAAATTAAATATTTTTTTAAATGAATATATTTAAAATTAAATTAGAAATGCTGACAATATATAAGGTCTAAACTTAATGTAATCTATTACAATCATTCACATATAATAAATAATATTAATATTAAGCAGTACATGTTTATTTCTGAAGTTCTAAAAAGTGTCAAACCTCTAAGCTGGTGGAAGTCACTGGCTAATACCTGGAACCAGTTTGTTAAGTGATAAACGAGCTTTCGACAGAAGTAGTTTCTTCTGTAGGTGCAGAGAGAATATTTTCTTCATTTCCATTTATTCAGCTACCTTAGTCAATGATTAGTTCATTCAAAGTTAAGAAATGAATTCGGAGTTAAAAAAGTAAGAATGATTGTTTTCCTCTTTCAATTTATAAATAAAAACTAAGTGTGAAAGGATGAGATCTACTAGTTCTAAAAACTTGATACTGGTTTTGGTTACCAAAAACAATCCATTCAATTTACTACCTACAGATAATACTTCCTTTGTTTAATAAATAAATGCAAAAAGTGTTTTAATAGTTTCCCCCTTATATATCCTTCAAATTTAAGATAGTTTCATTTAACTAATAAAAATGTTTTTGCATATTTTAATTGAATTTCAATTTCTATCCCAATAGATCCTGATAAATCACAAATAAAAAATTAATCACTTAGTAAATAATGTATCATTCATCATTTTCTATTAAAAATATGAACAAATGCATATTTAGCTACATAATTGCTTAAATAGATTTGTATATAGTGTACCGTCCTGGTTAGCAAAAACTAACCACAGTATAGCTATGTTGTAATTGCATTGTAACTATAGTGCAATTACAATCCCCGAATAAGGTATAATCTAAACGCAAAGAGAGAGCTAATTTAATTTAGATCTTAAACTAGATCAGCAACAGAATGCTCAAATAAAATTCAGGCAAATGTGCTAGAAACAAATACAGTATACTTGTGGGGCTAGAATACTGTAAGTGTAATGAAGTACTATTATGCAAGCTTAGTTTTTCAGTAAAGATATATTAAATCTAGCAGTTTCCTCATATGCTTGTCAGTGGGGTTTACAGCTATAAAATTGGCACCACTCCAGACTGGCTTCACCTTTTGACACTTCCCTAGTGATGCCAGGTCCCTTAAGATTGTGCTCATTGCTGATTTGAATATCATCATTATACAGTTCCTAGCGCTTCATGTGCACACTTATGGAGTATTCTGTGAGGAAAAATATCAAGAAGTGAAGATAACAATGAGTTGTCAGACTGCTGACAAAAGGACTAGTCACTAAATGGACATCCAGGAAGATTAAGGAGATTTAGGAGGGGTGAAGGAGCGGAGCTGCAAGATCATCATTAGTAAAAAGCATCTGGAAAACAGAATGGGGCCAGGAGTACTCATTTTATGGAATATAATCCCATAGGGTAGGAAGGAGCCAGCTGCCAGTGGTAAATCTGCCATTTAGGTCACTTGTCAGAAAAATTAGTATATAAAATCCAACTGAAATAAATTAATCTTTATTCCAATTCTGTGCAGCACTTGCAGCAGATTACAACATTGCATTGCATTTTGATCTTCCAAAATAAACATGCCTGAGGAGTCAACTGTTCCAGTGCACCAGTGCAGTGTGTTTTCCAGTAGAGGCACTGTTGTGATAATTGGGCCTACAAATTTACCCTAATTGTGAGTTCAACTGTAAAAAGTGAACATAAATTCATGAGATGTCACAACAACCTATAGCAACAAATGTTGATGGGAAACAGTGCAAAAGTGAGACAGAAAAACTGCATTAGTACAAACAAACTGGCCTACTGATATTATTCCAGGACTATGTTGAGATCATGCCTGGTAAACAAGACCAGTACAGAACTGGAAATTAATTAACCAAAACGGGTGTGTTGGAAATTAGGCCTAATTGTTGACCAAATATTGAGGGGAAGGTCTATTTCACCCATCAGTCTTCCTGAAAAAGAGAGTTGTGGGGTGGGGGAATAACAACTGGAATAAGCCTCACCATCATGGCTGCCACGCACACCATTTCCTTTGACCCCAGACTTTGTCTGAATCCTGAAAGATGTTCTGACCTGATGACACTGCCACCTCAACCAGCTAAATCCCGCATACTACCAAGGATGTGAAAAATTGTCTCTTTCCCCCACCCTAATTTTCTTTCCTAACTTAATTTCTTCTCTATCCTCCCTCTCCACAATTTTTCCTTCTGTTTAGTAAGAGTCTCAGCAAGACTGCATATTTTGCAACATTGCTGTGAGCCTGTGACTAAGAAGAGGAAGTATGATGTCCTGTCCCTTCAAATGTTTGGTCATTCTGTACTACCCCTTCGCCAGTGAAAAGACTGTTTAGTTTTGGTTTCAGTTTTGCCACCAGAACAATAAAGTCTCCACAGCAAAGACGCTGTGCTTAAATCACTTCCTGCTGTGTCTGTATCCTTCTCTTCTGTGTCCAAACATAACATATTGGTGATGAGGAATTTATATCCCACATGTATCCAGTGTTTCCACTGCTTGAACAAAGAAGAAATATTATTTGCTTACTCTAAAAAAACAAAGTTCACCTAGCGGCGCAAGATGGCAGACTGCTGTTTTTGTTGCAAAGGATAGTACGATCCAGCCAGCAAAAGAGGGGAAGCAGTCAACTAAAAACGTAATGAAGAAAGAGGCTGCTGCCTAGAGCTGCTGCAAACACAGCAGTGAGAGGAAAGCAGATATTTTTGTTCTCAAGCAAGGTAGGGAGACAGCCTTTAACCTGCACTCAGTATCTACCAAAAGCAGAGGGAGCCTAAATATAGCCAAGGAGATTCTGTAGTCTGCAGTGTAAGCACAGAGCTAGCAGAGGGAGATCAAGCACAGATATTGCACAGTTCAAAAATAAAGTTTCTTTGTGGAAAAGAAAATGTTCAGAAGGGCAAAAAAGTTAACAGGAGAAAAGTTAAATGGCAACTTTTGTGGGCAACATTGGTGAATTTGATGAAAACAACAAATCGTCGTGGTGTATATGAAAAAAGATCAAGAGAATCATCTTTGAAATTTGTACACTGTCTTGCAATGTTTGGAAGACGCTGGACAGAGTACATGATGACAAATATGGGTTTTTCATGCCTTCAATTGACTACCTTGGACAAGTAATTGATGCCACAGGCTTAAGGAAATTGCCAGGGAAAGAGAAGGTAGTTTGTCAAGCATCTCCATCAAAGAACATTTCACAGCTACCTTCATTCTTAGCGCTACTTTATCACTATGGTAAATTTCGAACTAATATGACAACAGTATTGGCACCTTTAACATGAACTGTTACAAGCAAAGTAAAAATGGAAATTGACTAAACAGTGTGCGTGTGTGCATTTGGGGAAACAAAACGCACCTCAGCCAACCTCATTTGATGCCTCACGACAATTGAAACTTTTTTGACTTGTGCTGTTTCACTATAGGAAGTGGATTCGGTTCTTTCTGACATTTTTCTTGATGGCAGAGAGAAACCAATTGCCTTCATTTTAAAAACACTCATCACCTCTGAGTAGAACTATACAAAAGTAGAGCAAGAAGCTCGCAGCATTATATTCAGAATTTGGAAGTTCCAAACCTATCTGTATGTATGGTAGACATCTTACCTTGTTGGTGGATCATCACCATTAATTTTAGGTTTTGGACTGAAACATAGGTGAACATTGAGGCACTGACTATATGATTCAATTCCATAAAGGGACTCAACACGGCAATGCTGATGGACTGTCACTCCTGCCATGCCCAAGTGCCCATCAACCCAAAGAAACTTCAAATTGTTATCTCAATTTGATGGATAAGTTACCCATGACCAGCACAGATATCAATGAAGAAACTGCTAAGGATAATGTGCTTTCTCTTGTGTTGGGACAAGTACTGCATGGTACAATGTCAGATCATAAGTATCCCCAGTTCATATAGTTCATGTCACATTAATGTGAATTATCTGTGGATCAAGGTTGCATTTTATGGGGAATGCAAGTCATCATTCCAAATCACTTCAATCTCTGGTTTTGGATGCTCTGCATGAAGATATTTTTGGCACTGTACAGATGAAGGCCATCACCTCAAGTCATGTCTGATAGCTGGGGTTCAACAAAGACATTGGGAGGAAGGCAAAGTGCTGTACTATGTGTCAGCAAATTCTGCATGATCCTGGCCCAGCTCATCTACATGTTTGATTATAGCCTCCGACTCCTTGGACATATATTCAAGTCATGTATTTGCCATGCCATTAGAAAGTGTATGTTTTGGTCATAGGCAATGCCCATTCAAAATGGCCAGAAGTTTTTAGAATGACTTTTACTACAGCTACCAAGACTATTGGACATCTTTGTACCTTGTTTAGCCAATTTGGTTTACCATTACAGTTGATGAGTGTCAATGGATCTCAGTTCTATTCAGTGGGATTTCAGATGTTCCTAGCTCCAAATGGAATTCAGCTCATATTCTCTGCTCCATATCATCCTGCTACAAACAGACTTTGTACAGACACTTAAGCAGCCTTAAGAGCTAACCAGACTATTTTAAGTCATCAGTACAAATTGGAAAAATGTCTTTTTGGTCTACAGGAATACACCACATGCTACTTTCAGCTTCATCTCTTTTCTTGAAGCAATCTTGCGTACCTGCTGGGCCTGCTACATTCTGATGTTACATCACATGTAGCCAAATCCCAGGCTATGCACACTGATTGACATAGAATCACAGAATCATAGACTTTAAGGACAGAAGGGACAAATATGATCATCTAGTCTGACCTCCTGCACAATGCAGGCCACAGATTCTCATCCATCCACTCCTGTATCAAACCTGTGTCTGAGCCATTGAAGTCCTCAAATAATGGTTTAAAGACTTCAAGGTGCAGAGAATCCTCCAGCAAGTGACCCGTGCCCCCTGCAAAGGAAGGCAAAAAAACCCCAGGGCTTCTGCCAATCTGCCCTGGAGGAAAATTCCTTCCCAACCCCAAATATGGTGATCAGCTAAACCCTGAGCATATGGGCAAGACTCACCAGCCAGACACCCAGGAAAGAATTCTCTGTAGTAACTCAGATCCCACCCCATCTAACATCCCATCACAAGCCATTGGGCACATTTACCGCTAGTAGTCAAAGATGAATTAATTGCCAAAATTAGACTATCCCATCATACCATCCCTTCCATAAACTTATCAAGCTTAGTCTTGAAGCCAGATATATCTTTTGCCCCCACTACTCCCCTTGGAAAGCTGTTCCAGAACTTCACTCCTCTGATGGTTAGAAACCTTTGTCTAATTTCAAGTCTAAACTTCTTGATAGCCAGTTTATATCCATTTGTTCTTGTGTCCACATTGGTACTGAGCTTAAAATAATTCCTCTCCCTCCCTGGTATTTACATTTACATGAAACCTGTCATTATTCTTTGCAAGTAGAAGACTTTGTGTGTACTTGTAACTACAGTTGTGGAGTAAAACTGGTACCTGGAGAACTTGTAAAATGCATCGCAGCTATTTCGTTCATGGTAAAACTATCCAATGGTACTTTATGGAAATGGCATATGTATCGGTTGCAGCCTTGACAACTACTAGAGTCCAGGGATGTTCCAGTAGGATTTTCTGTTCCTCCAATCGAACCTCATTCTGTTATAACTCCTAATTTTGATGACTTGGTGGTAGAAACTTGGGTACCAGATCCAGTTGATTCCTTATCACTGTTTTTTCCTATTGTTCAGGACACTGCCACACCATCATCGCCACATTATTCCAGCAAAGGTCAAAAGCCAGTGGTTCGCCTGAACTGGTAAATTGCTTTGTTAGTTGCTATTCCAGGGCAGCATAAACCCTTGCAATTTATGAATCTGCTGTAGTCCACCTACAACATTTAGTTAGGTTATATAGTGTTTTATGTTAGCCATGTAAATGATAATGTATATATGTTTGGAAAGTATTTTAAAGGAGGATGGAGGAATGTGTTGTCCTGTCACTTTAAATGTTTGGTTGCTCTGTACTGCCCTCTCCCAGTGAAAATCCTCACTTTGGTTTTTTTCAGTTTTGCTGCCAGAAGAATAAAGTCTCCGCAGCAGAGAGCTGTGCTTAAATCGGTTCCCTCTGTGTCCATCTGGTTCTCTGCTGGGACCAAATATAAAAGGCAGCTAAAAACAATGTCCTGAACAGCCCAGTGCTGGTACAAGTTTGCCAGGACTCGGAGTGGCTGATATGACAAAGTGCTGTGTTTTTCCAGCAGTGAGGTTGCAAGTCAGAGTCAATGTCAGAGACAGAAGTTGCATTTTCTAACTTTGCTGTTTTTTTCTCTCCCCTTGTATGTGTCTGTCTTGTTGAGTCTTTGTAGGCAATGGGATTGGACTTTAGCATTAACAGTAGCAACAATATCTCCAGCCATTTCAACTAACTTCTTTTACCACACTCACACACACAAAGATTGTGTTACCATCTTTTATAACATCTACAAAACCATAAGACAAGGAGGTATTCCTTCTCAAAACTTTCTCCAGCTAAAGAGAAGGGGAACAAAGGATGTTGTTAAAATGAAAACCTTATTTAATACTTTATATTTCAAATGCTTTACTGTTTTTCTGTATCTTTATTAAAAAGATGTAAAAGATTTTAATGGTATGCTTGCCATAATACTAAGCAATCTGAGATCTCTGTATGCCGGAATCTTGTTGGACAGTAAATGGGTTACGTTGATATCTTTGGGCCCCTATAGTCCATCTAAATTAATACAACAGGGGCCAGAGTTCAAATCAAGGCAGTTTATCAAGCTTGTAATTATAACATGCTTTTGGGGATACTCAGAGCTGTGAACCATTATGTTACCTCTCTGCCTCAGAAAAAAGTGAAAATTGCTGGCAATTAGATGGTGTGTCAGCTTACTGCCAGACCAGTCATTCTTTCTCACCAGCAAACTTCTCAAGGCTCTCCTGGCCCAGACCTCACCTAGCATGTCACAATCAGTGAACTCCAGTCCTTGGGCTCCCCAGAGATGTTTCTCTACAATGCACAGCCTCTACCACTCTGCATTCACAGAAGATATTAACTTTGTTGCTCTTTTATATAATCAGCTCCTCACAGTTTATTAATTTAACAGAGGCAAATACACCCTTCACTTCAAATACAGCATTGAGTTGATTATAGTAAAAATAAAACAACTTTACTAACAAAAGACCATGGATTAAATGATAACAAGAAAAAGAGATAAAGGTTGAGAGGGTTACAAGCAAATAAAAGTGAAAACATCTAAAACTGTAAAACTTAAATCTACAAAGATACAGTCTTGTTCAAGCAGCAAAGAGTCCTGTGGCACCTTATAGACTAACAGACGTATTGGAACATGAGCTTTCATGGGCGAATACCCACTTCGTCGGATGCAAGAGTCTTGAGTCTTGTTCAAGATTATTTCTTTTACCCATAATCTCCTTTTCCATCTTTTTACTAGTCAGCCTGGCCAGGACCCATCACAGAGATCAAATCACTTGGTTCCTTTGTCTCCTAAGGTGAAGGATAAAGTTCAGTTTCTGACTCTGTTCCTTATGTCCCCAATGGGATTGCTTTGTCTTGCAAGTCAGGAAAGTCTCCTGGGGATTCAGTCTCTAGTGTTTCTCTGGGGTGAATGAGAACCTTTAATTGTTTCTCTCTCTCAAGTTCAGGAACAAGATAACTTCCACTCATTTAGCTTAATAGTTTTGTTTACTGTTAATATGTACATTGAGGTAAATCCACATTCCTTTTTCTAGGACAGACCTGTTTATCACCTTTACCTAGGCTAGGCTTTCTGGTCTTAAATATATTCTAGCAGAGGGAATTAATAATGTCACCTATAAAATTAACATATGCATTGTACAACTATATTAATAACCAGTGAGTTATTAGCTTTCATGTGATACCTCACAAGGCATTTTTGTACAAATACTGAAGCAGTGTGTAACAGAGTTTGCCTTGGGTCACAGTCATATTAGTACCTCTCTGGATACCCTAATTGGTTTCAGCGGAATTTAATAGTTTTTTAAAATGTTGCTAGCCCTTATAGCTATGAAGATTGTGACACAGAGGCCCATTCGTGGTTCAATACTCTGCATCAGCAGCTCTTGTCAGGCCTGACACACTGTTGTCATAATCTGTATCTAAAATATATCTCATAGGGTATAATTGGAAAACTAATAACTTATTGATTATTAATATTCTTGTAAGTGTACGGACAGAGTGTGCACAGAGAGTTCTGAATATGTACTAAAATTATCTTGTTAAAATGTGTTTGGAAAGCAATGCATAAACCCAGTATGCAAAGGAATGTGTGTTTGCTTGTCATCAGGCAGAGACAATGAAGGCACATTTATACAGAAGGTAAACAAACCCATCAACCTAGAGAGTGAGGGAGATACCATTTGAGGTTCAGACCCCCACAAGAGGCTAATTAATTGAATCAACTGGTTGTAGACAATATTACTGTATTATAAAAGTGTATCAAATAAGGTCTTCTCTGAAAGCTAATGACACAAAGTGATTAATATAATTGGGAAATATATGTATTAATACTATATGAGGAAATATGTTTACTTAATGATATTATGCTGTGACCAAACACAGGGAGAAACAGGATTTCTCCTAGACAGGAGGGAAGGCATCTATCTACCTGTCTCCAATGAAATTAAGCAAGCTGGACAAAAAACAATGGAAGTCCAATTTACATATGAATCAGCAAAGGATGGGAAGTCCACAGGAAGGGAAGAAGAGGATGAGAACAAAAACAGTATTTTGGGGAATATATAAGGAGAGATAAGCAGCTTTTTCTGGCACCCATCACTTGAAGGACTAAAGAGGCCAGAGGTCTTGAGATTGCAGAAAGATGGGCCCTTCCGCCAAGGGGACTCAAGCCTCTGGAAATTGATTATAGGTCAGAAACCATAACCATTTCTATCCTTCATTCCTTCTGCTTAGTATCAGTTAACCTATTACTTTTGTTTAATAAAATTATTTTACTTTTTACTATAATCCAGTCCTTGATTAAAATAGTGTTTGTTAGCTCCAGAAAAGTGGTAAGCTTTTGATGTACTATTGTTTTACAGGGACTAGTGAACGTAACATCTTTTCCAAATGTACCAGGATAGGGCTGGACATGTCAGAGTAGATGGGTTTAGGGAAATTCAGGACTAGGAATAGTCTTGGGATCACTCCTGCATAATGTGATAGAGGCTAGAACGGGGATGATGTGTTGTAGGCAGGTTGCTGTTGTCTGAGTGCTGAACCACAGCTACAGAGCAGTTTAGAGTCAAACACAGTGCTGCCATTTTGGGGGACATTTTTGTTCTTGGATTAGCAATCACAAGAGGTATTGCATTTACACACCCCTTTGGCTCTGCAGGGGATGAGTTGGACTCACTAACAAATGGTAAAATGCAAGTAAATTCCTGAGCTCGGTAAGTAGAATTGTCTCAGACCAGAGTACATTCCTCCCTGGGAGCAAAGGCTTCTCCCATTGCCCAAACCCTTCCTTTTAAGGGACTATTTCCTTAACAAAGGCCATCTGTCAGCCCCTTCCATGGGACTAACAATTTGGGTTTGGCAGGTACTTTCCCTCCTTTCCAAGGAAGCTTATTAAGTCTTTCCTCTCCTGGCTGATGGCAGGGTACATACACCATAATCACAAGTCCACTATTCAGAAACATATAACTTCTGTACAAGAACACTAAATGAATGAGAGGCTCATTGCTTCTTCTATACAATATGAAAAGCCCGCTTGACACAAACCCCATTCAAAAACAACACATCAATTATGTCCATAGGTGAACCAGTGTCTGTTTTAACTGAATATGCAAAAGCTGTTCCTCTAAATGGCATAACTAGTGTAATTCTTTCCATTAGTTTGGAATATTTTCACATCTCTGGGAAACAACTGTTGTTATGTTTGTTTTTATTTCAGGCAAATAGAAGCACATGAAATAAAAATGCAATCACAGTAAAATCCCCTAATTATATGCATTATTCCTGAATAAGCAAATGTCAAGGGCATAATTTGACCATAATATAAATGATGATTGACTACCAGGGTTGACTACAGAACATAGCTTCAGGTAAAGCATCTGCCTCCAACTATTAACTGGAAAGGAGATGGAGAGGGTTTTGCTTGTAACTAATAACACTTATTGGCAAACTATAAGATCTAATAGTTTAATAATTGGTACACATTAGTTTTATCACTAATGCTGTAATTATATTTGTTTTAATAAATTCATGCAACAATATGGTTTCATAAAACACTGATGCACAATTTACTCGAGTAGGCATAATATACTCTATAGCACATCCTTTGAGGGTGAGACATGGGAATCAGGGCTAAAATACCTGATCAGCACAGATATTTGGTGACTGTACCAACACATTACCGAGGGGCAAATCCAACTACTTGGCATCAGAAAGAAGCTGGATTGAATGTTTAAAATATGAGGAAATAACTTAAGAACAGCAACTGAGGTTTGGACTAAGTAATGATTCAGTTTTAATGTCACAGAATGAAGGGGTGGGGAAAATATATACAAATATGTGAGACAGGTTGGAGAATTACTCATGCTTTCAATATCAATGGTCACGTCTCTGGAAAAAGATTTAGGCATCAGGTTGGACAAGCTCAATGGAAACATCCTCTGAATGCACATAGGTGGTTTAAAAACAGATGTTAGGTTGTATTAAGAAAGAGATTAAGAATAACACAGAAAGTATTATATCACCATTATATAAACCATTGGTATTCCGTCACCTGGAATGCTATGTTCTAATTCTGGTCAGCACATCTCATAAAAGGATATTGCAAAATTTAAAAAGGTCAGATGAAGAGCAATGAAAATGGTCAGAGACCTGGAAAGAATGCCATTGAAGAGAGATTAATTAAAAAGTAGGACTATATAGTTTAGAGAGGAGGAGAAAAGATATGTGTTGTATACAACAATGAGTGATATAGAGAAGTCCAGGTGGAAACTCCTATTGACTATCATTCTGTACAAGAAAAAGGGAAAAAAATAAGCCTGAGTTCTATTCCTCCAATTCCAACGACTATGCAAGTATTTTATACAAAGCCAAACACTTTCAACACAAGAGACTGCATTTCCTTCTATAAATAGCACTAAAAACATAAATTGAGTCCACTTGGATAGTGTTAAAGTAAGGGAAAATACATTGTCTGCCCGAGCTTGTAAAAAGAATCTGTTACTCATATATTGAAGGATCTTCCCTGAAACCCACCCGTATAGACTTGTCCACTGATGCATATATAGATCATGTACACACACAATTCACATTCTGAATTAAAGAGAAAAGGCCAACTCAATCCATACCATATATTTATCTGCAGTCAAACTGATATAGGCACATTAGAATAGTATGTTACTGCTGGTATAATGCCAAAAAATGATGAATATGAAAGAGAATGATTTTTGAAATGGTGCTAATTATTTATATACCTTACAATTTATATGGAATAAATCTGAATACCAGACCCCTGAACATTAATCTGAATGTCAGATGTATGCATAACACTATCGAGAACCTAATTCTTTATGAGAACATCCCTCCCAGTAATCTGCCTGGGTGATAATTCTGCCCTTGAGACATGGATCAAGCCTTGCTGGCAGTACATATATTCTTCCTTTTTTAAACATCTCACTGGTTACAGAGGCTAATGCCAACTTAGTCTGACTACAGTAATGGCACGCTTTAGTTTAAACTTCGCTTCGCATTTTCCCAGCCAAAATGGGAAGAGGACCAAGATAAGTGGCATCATCAGAAATATACCTGAATTATCAGCAGTAACTTTCAAATTATAAATTTCTGGAGCATGGCAAATAAAAAGATTAGCTAGCTAAATTGCCAATAAGGTAATGTCTGGAAGTGATAACTCATTCTGCCATATTATTTTTGAGTATCAATATACCGTAAATAGGCATTTTTATCAAATTCAGAACATAGCAAGAATATAGCTTTGCACATCAAATTCCAAGAAAATGAAAGAGTCTGCTTGAAATAATGCTTTGCTTAAATAGTGTTAAGAGTTGGATCAAGCTTTTTTAGTCTGTACAGAATAAGTATAGTGTTCCAAGATCCTATTGATCAATATTAATGCCCAATTGTCTAACAGGTGCACTCCAAACTGGTGTTGCAATTGCACCTTCTGTTTGATAGCAACATTGTCATTTTCAAGATTTTTTGTACACAATGCTACATTGTTCTTGACAACATTTGGTTTGGAACTTAGTATGGCAGAATGGACAAGACTGAAAGATTGCCCACTACACTGTGTGAACCATGGAATATGTTTAATCACTATACAAATACTATAATATAATGTTATGGAAGCTGCTTTCAGATGTCATTATTCCTTCTATGTCTCTTATGAAGTTTTAGAATAACCAATAAGAAAGCATGAAAAAACAGCAAGGGTAATCATCTGCAGCCATAAATGAGATACATTTTTATGGAAATCATCTTTAGGCCCAGTTTTGAAAACTGGAGGTGGACATGCCTGAAAAACAAAAGATATGCACATATTTTTATATGCATACGTAAATATCATATACACTTGTATGCCTAATCACCTGAATTGTATGTGTGTAAATGTGGGTATTGCGCATGCAAATGTGTATTCATCCATGTATGTTCATTTTTTGTAGGCACAAGTCAGACTCTTTTTTTAAAAAATTGGTACTAAATGATTAAGTCAGTCCAACAGAAACTCTGAAATATTCTAATTATGAGCTTTAACTAGGGACGATTTCCTGCATACTTTCAAATTTCATTTCACATCTGCTGCAGAAAACTGGCATTGTTCTCTTTCATTTCACACCTCTTTCACTTCCAGACTTGCTATTGAGCGTATAAACTGCACATGTAGGGTGAGGACCTACATGCCATGTCAACCACAGTAAATAGACATTTTAATTTTAGAGGGATGTTTTTAATGGATACAATGTTTGTATAAAGCCTAATACAGCAGCAGATCCAAGCAGCAAACTTGTCTCACCCTAGATCCAGGGTTTTGGTTCAGTTCCCGCTTTTAGTAATATAACACGCAATGCTATATAGTTTATAGTTATACATTTAGTTTACAGCTATCCTTTACACTTTAAAAACAATGTATTAAATTTAGACAGTGCCCAAGGTGCCTTCTACTATTCTAGATAGCGTGGGAAGGGCTGCACTGCAACCAGAGTCCCCAGTAACAAATCTGTGTGAATCAGATAGAATTCATCTTAGAGGTACCTGGGTAGCAAGCACTGACACAGCCACTACACCAGGGGTTCTCAGACTGGGGGGTTGGGACCCCTCAGGGGGTCACGAGGTTATTACATGGGGGGGTTGCGAGCTGTCAGCCTCCACCCCAAACCCCGCTTTGCCTCCCGCATTTATAATGATGTTAAATATATTAAAAAGTGTTTTTAATTTATAATGGGGGGGTTGCACTCAGAGGCTTGCTATGTGAAAGAGGTCACCAGTACAAGTTTGAGAACCACTGCACTACACTATGTGTAGCAAGATCCCTCCTCTGCACCTGGACAGATCAGCTAGCTCACCCATGCACCTTGAGGCAGTACATTCTATGCCCCCATACTCACTCGGTAGGTCTACACTGCATCTGGGAGTGAGCCTCTCAGCCTGGGCAGTTAAACTCGTGTAACCAGGGCTCACATTAGTGCTCTAGAAGTAGCTATGTAGACGCTGTGGCTCAGGCTGGAACTCGGTATTTCAAGCCTTGGGATAGGGTGGAACTTGAGAGCCTCAGCATCAAAGCAACATTTACACAGCTACTTTTAGCATGCTAAAAGCCCCAGTGACATAAATCTGTCTAACCGTGCTAGGAGGCTCGTTTCCAGAGACAGTGTAGATAGACCCACTGTGGTTGGTCCCTGTGCCAGAGGAATGCAGGAGGAGAGAAAGGCTTCTTGCACCTTTCCTGCTTTGCATATCCGCACAAGAGTCAGCTACATTTTTCCCCAACTAACTAATCTCACAAACCCACATGAGGTAGGTAAATTATTAGTGTTGCAGATAAGGAAACTAAAACATAAAAGTTAAGGTCAACATTGTCAAAAGCAGCCTCTGATTTTGAATGCCTCTGTGTTTGGGTGTCCAAATTTAAGATATTCAGAGTGAAATCCTGACCCCATTGAAGTTAATGGGAGTTTTGCCATCAGCTTCAGTGGGGTCAGAATTTTACCCACTATGCCTAATTTTCAGAAGTGATGAACATCCACAACTCCAGCTGAAGTCAAAGGGGACCCCAAAATTGAGGCTGTCAAATTAAGAGACCACTTTTGAAAATGTTAGCATGAGTGACCTGCCCAAGACCAGGCAGCAAAGATGGGATCATATTTTAGTAGTGCCAGGGTTCCAGTCTCTTGCTTTATCTAGTAGAACACGCTCCCCCGTCAATGTATGCTATTTAAATTTCCTTTCAGTGTAATTGCCTGCTACACCCATTCTCTGCTTTTTACTCCTGCCCTTCTTTCCTCTTTTGAAAGCCATACAAAAATAAATCTCACAGGAGTATTTGTATTATTTTGTTGTCATGCCCTGTTCCAGACTTCCCTATTGTATGGCCATCTTCCACTGTCAAGTCAGCAGTTTTCTTATTACAAGTCTCTTAATAATTATGTTATGCTGTGTTATTTTCCCTTTCTAGCATTCTGCTCCAGAACTGTCCACAAATAAATAAATAAATATTTTTCCATATAAGGTGAAAGTGGTAAATTTAGAAAAGGGCTGATAATTAATTGCTTTAAAAGGGAGAAGAAAAGATAAAGTTTTACCCTTCCAGCAGGAAAGCTTTCGACGTTTCTGTCACAAAAGAAGAAGAGAAGGAAGAAGCTTAAATGGCACTAATATTGTAGCACTCATAAGGGAATGTCAGGGTTAGGTTTACCTGTATACTCTCTCTTTATGGATTGAAGGTCTGTTGAGGCAGTCAAAGATCAGGTCATGGTTACTGGTCAAACCCAACATTTTCCCATTGGCATTGCATTTGGTCTACCTGCATGTGGGGGCCATAATGATTATGCTGAGAAATAGAAATAGCAGATGAAAGAATCTTATGAACTGGAATCAAAATGTTCTTAAAAACACATGCTACTCATGAAAAGAATCACTAAGATCAGAAAGTGGATAGTGCTGCCCTCATACCAGATGGCAGACTACTTGTCCAGACACTTTCACAGAGAGGGGGACCAGGCAAATTCAAATCCTACTGGGAAGATAAAATTCATGTAGTACTTCAAAGGAAAGGGGGTAGTACAGACCATGAAGTAAAAGTGGAAGATAAAAAAGGATGTTTTCTTCACCACAAACTTTTACTTCCCTGTGACATCTTATCCTTGGATATAACCCTCTTAACCATCACTGCAGAAGACAGAGAACAAAGCAAACTAGCACAATGAGAGCTCACAATGAAAACAGGAATTTGGACTCCAGTAATTCTGATAGTGAGAGCGAAGATGGACTATATTATGTGATGAAACCAGTTGCTGTCCATAGCACAGAAGCTGAATCCAGAGGCAGAAACATTTTATCCACATCTGGGAAATGAGGATATTGTTAACCCTGTAAACTTCAGAACTGATCATCACACTGATGTGACATTTACACCAGCTGTTGAAAGACATGAATGCCAAAATAGGAATATAGAACCTAAAATCAGTAGCGTACAAGGTGACAGAACAATCTAACTGACATGAGAGGTCGTCCTGCTAGAGAGAGCAGCAAAGAGTCCTGTGGCACCTTATAGACTAACAGACGTTTTTGGAGCATGAGCTTTCATGGGTGAATACCCACTTCGTCGGATGCATTCTCCCACAAAAGCTCATGCTCCAAAACGTCTGTTAGTCTATAAGGTGCCACAGGACTCTTTGCTGCTTTTACAGATCCAGACTAACACGGCTACCCCTCTGATACCTGCTAGAGAGAGAACATCCCCACAGATACTCACATATGAACAGTTAAGGACACCTATTTATCAGTGTCTACATCTAACTGTTGGGTTGGTGAATGCACCATGGGCTGTGCTCATGTTTGCACATGTCATACACCATGTACCTATTCCTGTACCTTCTCCTGCATTGTATCAAAGACTGATGTAACATTTGTAAATGATGTTATATTGACTTATGATATGGATATGGTTCTAAATAAAGTGTTTTATAGTTCTGGATACTTTGTTATTATGTTAATTCAGCGGAGTGTTTTCTAAATAGCTTACATATGCCAGTGACTTGGAGTTACCTGGTTATACCCTTTATTATATGGTAACTGTAATTTCATAATATAGGAATATCTTTGGGAATTTAAGATGGCTATTCTGTTGGATAGTAGAACCACACTTGCCACAGAAACATTCTGCTTAATGTGAAATAAACCAAAGAGATTCAGTTTTTACCATCAGTACCAGAACTTGTGAAAGTGGAGATTCAATTGAGGAGGACTGTTATAAGCTTACAGAATTTGTAGACTACTGTTAATAAATAAAATGAATGGACTGTATGCTGTATATTGTTAATAGAAATGCTGAGATGACATTACTTTTATAAGCTGGAAGTGTAGCACTGACAAGAGAATGTCAGGGTTAGATTTACCTGTACCATCTCCCTTTAAGGATTGGAGGTTTGCTGAAGGAGGCAAAAGGGATAATTCTGGTTGCAGCAGCAGAGGGGTGTGTGCTTTGAAAGTACTGAGCAGCAACAGGGCTTGTTCAAGCAGTGTTTTTTTTAATATCAAATCTAATAAAATTTAAGTTTTAAACTGTCCCTGCTCTGGGCATGTAACAGTAATATCTCTGTGCAATATACAACTGCAGTGTATGCACTCAAAACTTAAGTGGCTATTATCTCTTTTAAAGTAGTCAGTCATTTCTTACAGTAAATCTTGTCAAGACCTGCACTAATTGCAGGTGGGGTAAGCAAAAGAGAAGCTAAAGTGGAGCAGCCATGGCTGTGTTGCAGAAAACAAATGCACCAGCATATATATCATTAAGGTTTTTTTTACTTAATATTCTCATTTAAAATTTATTGAGGATTCTTTTCTAACATGACAGACCCTGAAAGATGAAAGTTAAGAAAGAAATCCTCAAGGCATTTTTATTGTTAATTATTCTTTGTCTTCTAAAACTGTCATGAAACAGCCAAACATTTATCAAGAGGTTTTTTGGGGATTCTAAGGGTAAATAGTTTTAGGTAAGAATTCTACTTCATACTTTTCCATTACTGAAAATCTAAGGCAAATGTAAGCAGTCAAATAAATAAGAAAATACTTTTGAGTTATCAAGTGTATCAGAGCCATAAATTCATAAGGTCATAGGCCTCAGGATATGTTTCAATGGCCCAGGGCGATAGAACACCCTGCCACAACAGATCATAATTGCTGCAATCTTACCACCTTTACAACAAAATATAAAATTCATCTCTTCTTCCAGTGGGCCAGACAAAAGCCTACTACACTAAATCAACAGTTTATGCTAGATGAAAAGGATGATAAAGAAGATTGTTTCCGTGCATGCTCATGGATGGGAAGGAGAGAACAAAAACATTTTTTTAAATACATTTTGCTGATTTTATGTGACTTACAATGCCCTGCAGCCTGTATCCTCAAAGATATTTAGGTGCCTAACTCCAAATGATTTCCACAGAAGTTAGGCACCTAAATGCCTTTGAAGATGTGAGACTCGGAAACTATAGATGTATATGCAGGGCAGATAAGACAGACAAAATGCTCAGTTCTGTTGCCTTTCTCAAGTATGTCTCTGCTTTAGCAATGACTGATGTGCTAGGGATCAAGGTGAGCTAGCTGACACCTCAACCCTGACAAGATGGGAGTGATGCTTTTTGGCATAGTGAATGATTCTAGAGAAGAAGGGCAATTTCTGCACCAGTAAGGAGACATGTGCTGCCTTGTGCCAAAATGCTTCTCTTGGGGTCTGAGAGTGAATTGAGCCCCCATCACATCATTGGAGTGTTCAATATCATTCTCTTTCTGGGGTTTGGCTTTACTGGTAATTTAGAAAGAGTAATACAACAAACCTCAACCCAAGCTTCTCTTCTAGGGTTTACCTCCAATATCTCCTTTGACATTGCTCTCTCTAGCCCACAAAAACAGCCCAACCCTGAAAGCAGTGCAGAAGCGAGTGTGGCAATCTCACAAACCATCTACAACAGCTTTGTGATCCCCCACGACTCCCTTTTGGGTTGGGACCCCCATGGTTACAACACTGAAATTTCAGATGTAAACATCTGAAAGAGTGAAATTGACTATTTAAAAAAATCCTATGACAGTGAATTTGACCAAAATGGGCCATGAATTTGGTAGGGTCCTAATAATTTCCCATCAATCTTAGTTTTAGCACCTGAGCCAAGAATGATTCAATAGAAGGATCTTGCAATCCTATATATGGTCTCAGAGCATCCCCATTGGACGGTTACATTGGATTTATTACTGTTCTTGGAATGCTAGATGTGGAAGCAGTGATGGATATTTAGTTTCTTATCTGTAACTGATCAGATGGGCTCAACCACTCCACTCTTATATGGACCTTGCAATGCCAGCCACACTTTTGTCATCACCAGGTTAGAGTACTATAATATGTCTTTATTAAGAATACACCTAAAGAGCACTCAGAAATTATAGCTGGAAAAAAAGGAAGCTGCATGCCTCCTGAATAGGTACGCTGCTATGAGCTTGTAACATGAATGCTTCAATCTCAACATTCGGTTCCTTTTTACTTCCACGTGCAGTTCAAACAGTGAATAACAGAGGACCCAATTACCCAAGAGATCACTTTTCACCCTGTAAAACTCTCGTGACAGGTGGGATTAACTGGCATATTTTTGCTACCAGATTTTAGAATAAAGTTCCGAGCTGAGTCTTCTATTTTTCTGCTAAACTTTCATTTGTTTCCTCATCTTCCATTCCCACAGCAACACCATTTGTCTATTTCATCTTATTTTCATGTCCTGTCAGATGCCTAGACTGTAAACTCTCTGCGGCAGGGACAGTCTTTTGTGCTACTTCTCTGTTCAGTGCCTATCACAATGAGACCAGTTGTGAGTTATAAATCTTATTTTTTAATTTAAGCCAGGTCAATGCTATGATAATGAACACAATAAAGCTAATAAAACAAACAAAAGTACATAGACCTGTTTCCATTTTATATTTAGTCATGTTGTGTGCCAAATTCAAAGGATGAGTTATCCTAACCTTAAACTCTCTATTTGGCACTACTGATCATTCTCATAAGAGCATGTGATTTGGATGTTGCATCTACTGCTGATGTTCTCTCTTCTTGTGTAGGATCTATTCAGGATGAAAGTGAGCCAGTACGGGCCGGTACGGCGTACCAGTAAGAACCAGCACCGGCCCATACTCAGCCCACATTAAAGCGCTTTAATATCCCTGCCCCTTTTCCCTCCCCCGTCAGCAACCCTGCTGGTGGGGCAAAAGGAGCAGGGAAGTTAAAGCACTGCCGCGGCAGCGCTTTAAGGACGGTCCTTTGCTACGGCAGCACTTTAACATTGCTGCGCCCCCACATTGGCGACCCTGCTGCAGGCCTCCAATAGCGGGGTGTGGGGAGATGCAGCAATGTTAAAGCGCTGCTGTGGCAAAGGACCTGGCAGCACTTTAACGTCTCTGCCCTTTTTGCCCCCCCATCGGCTGCCAACGGGCGGGGGGGGGGGGGAAGGGAGCAACTGCCCCGGAAATTTAAAAGGGCCTGGGTCTCCGAATGCTGCTGCTACTATCACGAAAGCGGCATCCAGAGCCCCGGGCCCTTTAAATCACCACTGGAGCCCCTGGTGGCGCAGGCCAGGCAGCGTGGAAGGGCTGGCTGGAGGATGCTTACCACCAGCCCCGCTCCTTCTGCCCAAGGCCCCTCCTCTTCCAGGGTGGAGCCAGCCCCAGCCACATACCGGTAAGTGACTGGAGTTACTTTCACCCCTGGATATATTACTTGCATCACTATGTACCTATAATATATTAAATGATAAATTATATGATGTTCATTATATTAATTATAAATTACATTTAAGTTATCACACAAAATTATATTAAATTAGTCTTGTAATTATCTTTATTGCATATGTCTTTAGTGCAGACGTGGGCAAACTATGGCCCGCGGGCCACATCCGGCCCGTGGGATCGTCCTGCTCGGCCCCTGAGCTCCCCTCCAGGGAGCCTAGTCCACGGCCCCTCCCACACTGTCCATCCCCCCACCCCCTCGCAGCCACACCGCAATGCAGGCTGCGCTCTGGCCCGCTGCTCCCGCTGGGCAGTGTGGGGAGCCCAGCTGGCTCTGTCGGGAAGTGTTATGGCTGCGAGCTCCTGCTGCTGGTAAGGGGGCAGCGGGGTTGGGTAAGGGAGCGGGGAGTCCTGGGGAGCAGTCAGGGAGGAGGGGGCGGTTGGATGGGGCAGAGGTTCTGGGGTGGTGGTCAGGGGATGGGGAACAGGGAGGGTTGGGAGTGGGAGTCCCGGGGGGCTGTCAGGGGCTGAGGGTGTGGATTGGGGTCAGGAGGGCAGTCAGGGGACAGGGAGCAGGGGTGTTGGATAATGGGGTGGGATCCCAGAGGGCAGTTAGGGGCAGGGGGTCCCAGGAGGGGGTGGTGGTCAGGGGACAAGGAGCAGAAGGCAATTGGATAGGGGGTGAGAGTCCCGGGGGGGGCTGTCAGGGGGAGAGGGTGTGGACAGGAGTTGGGGCAGTCAGGGGATAGGGAGCAGGGGGTTGGATGGGTTGGGGGTTCTGAGGGGGGCAATCAGGGGGCAAGAAGTGGGAGGGGGCAGATAGGGGGCAGGGGCCAGGCTTTTTGGGGCGGCACAGCCTTCCCTGCCCGGCCCTCCATACAGTTGTGCAACCCCGATGTGGCCATCGGGCCAAAAAGTTTGCTCACACCTTGCATTAGTGCCAAGAGGCCTCAGATAAGTCAAGCCACTATTGTGCTAGGCAATGTACAAACATATAATAAAGAACTGCCCCAAAGAGCTTAATATCTAAAAGACAAAAAAAAACCTTCTGCTCGGGACAGAGGGAGGAGGACAGAAGAGCTAACAACAACAGTAACAATAGGAAAAACAACTAAGAGTCCTTGTGGCACCATAGAAACTAACAAATTTATTTGGGCATAAGCTTTCGTGGGTTAGGGTTTGAAACCAATAACAGTAAGATGTTTTAGCATAGATGTTTTAAGTTCTATTGTAACTTTTTTGCTACAGTCCTGTGTGGAGATGGGCTGTTCAGAGCCACGCCATCTGAGTGGGAACAGCAGGCATCATTGTGCCGCAGGGAGCAGAGAGAATGTCCATCAGGAGACTCTGAAAGGGTGTGCAGCATACATTCCTCTGACACAACTGGCCAGTTTGGCTGGTTTGTGCACAGAGGCAGCAGTGCTTCACTCCAGCTCCTCCCTGCTCAGCTCACAAGGTCACAGAGACTACATAGGGTGGTTGTCTCCCACATAAAGGATGGACTACAAGAGATGAGGAAGATTCCCTGGGTCACCATCACAGGAACCAACCACAATTTAGACCTAAGTTATTTGCCATCATTTATAAGCAAGGTTATGGATGTGGAGCATCCCTTAATAGTTATTCTCATGAGCTCAATAGTTATATGTTGTGATTAGATCTGAGGTAGTGGGGTAGGTTCAGGCAGATGTAGAATGTCAAAATTGGTATTAAAGAGTTGCCTCCTGGGGAGATACCCCTTGTGCCTTTATATTGGCTCAGTGGCTGAATGGCCCAGCAGGCCTGGAAAGATCAGTCACAAAAGTCAATCTGGGAGCCCAAAGGCAGGAAATGGAAAGCAGAGACAAACCATCACTCTGGAGTTGCATGTTTTTACATTGCAGCGCTTCTGGAAATATAACAGGAGAACTGGCAGTCTGCAGATTGCTGCTGTGCTAGCACAGGAAATCACCTCATGAATGACTCTGCTGGTAACCGCCCAGAACACAACTCATTGGCACAGCCATCATTGCACTGTCAACTATATTTATTTTAACATTTGTAAAACCAAGGCTAACAGAAGTATCCAAGAACTGTAAAATTCCAGCAGGCTACTGCACCTAGTGAAGTTAATGGCAAAATTCTCATTGACTTCATCAGCAGTATGAGCGTCTTGATAACATGCTAAAAAACTGTACAAAAACATATTTGTTTTAGTTATACCAAAATGTCATCCTTTCATTATAGAAGTATTATTATTATTAAGGTCATGGTATGTACTTTTAATTAATTTGTCTATTGAAAGACTGGAGACAATACTAAATAAGAATGTTGATATTGTTAGAGATACTAACATCTGTTTTATCTCTTTTAAAGCAGATGGTTGGGAAATCACTTATTCCCCATTTTCCCCTCTATTACTTCTGCCCTTGTACAAGACTGTGCTATGTGGAGAAAATTGTATTAGGCATGATACCAGACACTTCAGCCAAGAGGATGAAACAATTGTGGTTATTAAGATGACATTGGTGAACAATTTTTTTGATTCTCTACTAAAATACTCCCTCCATCCCCCACCCATTTTATGTACCAGGGAAGAGAACAAAATGGGTGATTGACTTTCTGTTATATGAAAATAAATATAATACATAGGAAATTGAGATTCTGGAAGCTGCAAAAATCCATAGCAGCATAAAAGATGTTTAAATTCTTGGTTATCTGAAAAATGCAATATATTAAGGGAATGATTTTATAAACTTATTAGCTGACCCTCAAGTATTCATTTTTTTGAAAGGAGCATTATGCAATTTCTTTAAATATACAACATGCTTTTATAAAGAAAATACACATGACATTAATATATGTAACACGAAAGAAGAAGAAAAACAATTCAAAGTGACAAGGAATAAAGGAAAGATAAAAATCAAGAATAGGAAGTTAATAGGAAAAAAGAACATTTTACATCAATAATCTTTGAAACCTAGGGTATATATCCTGGAAGGCTCTCTACAGTATTTACTTGTAAAGCTTGAATGAGGTATATAGAGAACATCTGCTAGCGTGCAATAGTATAATGATTTTAGTTTGGGATGGCCATGCTATTTATAAGACTATAGAGCAGTGGTGGGCAATATGCGGCCTGTCAGGCTAATTCGCTGGCGGGCTGCAAGCCAGTTTATTTACATTGATTGTCCACAGGCACAGCCATCCACAGCTCCCAGTGGCCGTGGTTCACCATTCCTGGCCAATGGGAGCTGCAGGAAGAGGTGTGGGCCACAGGGACGTGCTGGCCACCACTTCCCGCAGCTCCCATTGGCCGGGAACAGGGAACTATGGCCACTGGGAGCTGTGGGCAGCTGTGCCTGTGGATGGTCAATGTAAACAAACTGTCTCGCGGCCTGCCAGTGGATTATCCTGACGGGCCACGTGCAGCCTGCGGGCTGCAGGTTGCCCATCACTGCTATAGAGAATACATGATCTCTGCCTTCAGAGCTTACAATCCAAACAGTCAAAGGATGTGGGATGGAATAAAATACATCAATAAATGCCTGGGGTGGAGTTCGGCAGCCATCTTACTAGGTTGCGTCTGACGAAGCGGGTATTCACCCACGAAAGCTTATGCTCCAATACATCTGTTAGTCTATAAAGTGCCATAGGACTCTTTGTCGCTTTTTACAGATCCAGACTAACACGGCTACCCCTCTGATAGGTTCAGAATGTTTGTTTTGGATTCTTTTTTAATACTCCCTTTCCCAACCACATCTCATCTGTCTTGTTGCCACAGGCTCCCACATCACAGATTTAGGGATGAATGTGAGAAAGATAACAAAAAAGCATTTGAAATGGTGCCCATGTTACTAGCACAGATCTTCACCTGTACACCCAACTAGCACATGTATAAATAGCAATGTAAACGGTGAGCCAAGGCTTAGGGAAGTAGATTACAGTAGAGTGCCCTGCCCACTTGAAACCTAGGGTATATATCCTGGAAGGTTCTCTACATACCCAAGCTGTACCTCCCATGTCTACATTGCTATTTCCAGCATTGTACTGTCCTGCTGCCAGAGCCTTTCCCACTGCAGCGAAAGGCTCCACCAACAGGGAAAGATTCTGGAAGGGGAGAGGCAGAGGGGAAAGACTCTGGCAGCACTCCCCTGACAAAATCTTTCTTTGCTGCTCTGAAAGGCTCAGGCAATAGGGAGCTGCCAGACCCTTTTCTGCTGCCTTCCCCCACAAGAGCATTTCACTGCCACTTGTAGCTACACATACCCTACACATCACAGGTAGCGTAGAAAAAGTCTTTTTGTTCAAAGGAAGGGAGGGCTGCAGGGGAGGCAGAATGCTCATGATATAAAACCTGCCCCAGAATCACTGACAGTTCCTGCCATTCTCCCTCACTGCCCACATATATTACAGAGAAAGAGGGTGCTGTGGTATAAAGATATTATCAGCATGCATTTTGGATGATCATTTTAGTGACAAAGACACAACTGAGTTATGCTGGTCATCCCAAATGAGTGCAATAGAATCACGGAATCTTAGAAATGTAGGGCTGGCAGGGACCTCAAAAGGACATCTAGTCCAGCATTCTCCACTGAAGCAGGACAAAGAATACCTAGACCATCCCTGTTCTTAAAACCTCCAATGGTGGGGATTCCACAAACTTCCTTGGAAGACTATTCCAAAGCTTAACTATTTTTAAAGTTAGAAATTATACCTAACCTTAATCTCCCTTGCTGAAGCTTAAGACGATCACTTCTTGTCCTATCTTCTGTGGACAGGAGAACAACTGATTACTGTCCACTTTATAATAACCCTTAATGTATTTGAAGACTTATCAGATTCCCCCCCAGTCTTATTTTCTCAAGCCTAAACACCTAAAGCCTAAACAGTTTTTTAAATCTTTCCTCATATGTTATGTTTTCTAAACCTTTGATAATTTTAGTCATTCTCCTTTGGACTCTCTCCAATTCATCTATATCTTTCCTAAAGTGAGGGGCCCAAAACTGAATACAGTGCTCCAGCTGATGCTTTGCCAGTGCTGAGTAGAACAGGACAATTACCTCCTGTCTTACTCTGGTTAATATATCCTAGAGTGATAGTTGTCTTTTTCACAACTGTATCACGTTGCTGGTTCATTTCAATTTGTGATCTATTATAACTCTCAGTTCCTTTTCAGCAGTAATACTGCCTAGCCAGTTATTCCCAATTTTGTATTTGTGCATTTGATTTTTCCTTTGAACATTAGTACTTTGCACTTGTCTTTACTGATTTCAATCCAAGTCTCCAATTTCTCAAGTTATTTTTGAATTCTAATGCTGCCCTCCAAAGTGCTTGCAGCCCTCCCCCCACTCCAGGTTGGTATCATCTGCAAATTTTATGAGCATAATCTCTTCTCCATTATTCAAGTCATTAATGAAAATACTTGTCTAGCACTGGATGCAGAACCGATCCATGCAGGACTTCACCATAAATGTCCCACACACCAGTTTGACAGGGAACCATTGATAACTATACTGCATACCATCTTTCAACCAGCCGTGCACCCATCTTATATTAATTTAATCTAGGCCACATTTCCCTAGTTTTCTTATGAGAATGTCATATGGGATTGCATCCAAAACCTTATTAAAATCAAGATATATCACCATTTCATAAACAGATAGTTAAGGGTTAATGCCTCTTACCTGTAAAGGGTTAAGAAGTTCACCTAGCCTAGCTGACACCTGACCAGAGGAACCAATGAGGGAACAAGATGTTTCAAAAGGAAGGAGAGAAGTTTCCTTTGTTTAGTTGTTTCAGTTTCAGCCGGGGTGAAAAAGATCAAGGAAGAAGCCTCTGATCAGAGTAGTAAGTTTAGAAAGGGATAAATAGGTTTATGTTTATTTCTTTGTAACCTGTCTTGTGCAATTAGAGGAAGAATCAAATTGGGTATTTTCATTGGTGTAATTAAGTTTTTGCCCAGGGGAACATCCTCTGTGTTTTGAATCTGTTTTCTGTGAGAGTAGCTGGTATGCTAATCTCTCCCAGAGGGTTTTCTTTTACCTTTCTTTTCTTTAATCAAAAGCCTTTTTTTTAAATAACCTGACTGATTTTTCCTTGTTTTTAGATCCAAGGGGTTGGATCTGGATCCACCAGGAGTTGGTGGGAGAAAGGAGGGGGGATGGCTAATTTCTCCTTGTTTTAAGATCCAAGGGGTTTGGATCTGTGTTCACCAGGAAATTGGTGAAGTCTCTCAAGGCTACCCAGGGAAGGGAGTGCTTGGGGGTGGTGGCAGCCAGACCAGATCTAAGCTGTTAATTGAGCTTAGAGCTTCTCATGCAGGTCCCCCACATCTGTACCCTAAAGTTCAGAGTGGGGAAGGAACCTTGACACACCATAAAAAGTTTATATCATACAACACCATGCTACAGTCCCATATGACACATACATTACAGAAAAATAGGGTATATGTATATAACCTTGCTGCCTGTAAAGCCTTAGCTACTATGGTCCTGATTCTTGGTTACACTAAGGGCTTGGCTACACTTGCGAGTTAGAGTGCATTAAAGCAGCCCTGGGCACCCTAACTCACTGCCTGTCCACACTGGCAAGGCACTTAGAGCGCTCTGACTCCATGGCTAGAGCGCTCCTGGTAATCCACCTTGGCGAGAAGCATAATACTTGGTGCGCCTCAAGTGAAATGCCTGGGTGTCAGTGTGAATGAAGTGTTGCATTACTGTGCTCTGATCGGCCTCCAGAAACGTCCCATAATCCCAGCAAATCAAGTGGCCACTCTTGTCATTGTTTTGGAATCTCTGCAGGAATGTGGATATCAAAGCAAATCATTGTGAGAGAGAGGTGCAAGGGGGGAAGGGAAAAACTGCTGCTGTCTGAACTTACAAGACAGCATGCTAACATGCTCTCAGCCCCCCCAAAACCCACTCTTCCCCCCCCCCCGCATACACACAACACACTCCCTGTCACACTCCACCCCATCCCTCTCATTTGAAAAGCACATTGCAGCCATTTGCATGCTGGGATAGCTACCACAATGCACTGCTCTCTGTGGCTGCTGCAAGTGCCACAAATGTGGCCATGCCAGTGCACTTGCAGTTGTCAGTGTGGATAGACTGCAG
Source organism: Mauremys mutica (assembly GCF_020497125.1). Classification (NCBI taxonomy): domain Eukaryota; kingdom Metazoa; phylum Chordata; order Testudines; family Geoemydidae; genus Mauremys; species Mauremys mutica. The sequence goes on from NC_059078.1 coordinate 84,186,177, forward strand.
TGCTTTCCCTGCCACGCTCTACGAAGGCTAGTTTAACTCACAGCGCTCTACATTTGCAAGCGTAGCCATGCCCTAAGGCTCCTCCTTTATGCCACTCTGGCAACTAAATGGATTCACAAATTGCAGAGTCAGAAGATTCAACTTATACAAAGTATGCGCCTTGGTTTTAATAGTCATCTAAAGTGAGGAACTAATGTCAACAATAGTTAAAACATATGAGGTTCACAAACATGAAAAGAGAATGACATTAAGGAATGATAATTATATTGTCCAGGGATACACCATTTATTCTGCTATTTTCATTAGTAGTAAAAGGTGAAAAAAAAATAGAACAGACAGCAGTGCCAATGTGCCTATCAACAACATTGTTTACACAACCTGGAGCCAAATACTAAGGCTCTCACTACTGACTGCATTTTAATATTGACTATTGTAGAATGAGACTGGTTTTAGAAGAGTTATGGCCTTAAATTCAGAGACAGTATTCAATAGCATCTTCCTTTCCCAGTCAGGCACCACAAGAATTGTTATGTCATCCAAAAAGTGGAAGGCCTGAAATCATAGAAAAAGCTTTTGTAGCACAGCCACTGATGACATTAACACCCTGGCCCTACTCCACTGCCAAACCCAAGTAGTTTTGCAATTTTCTGAAATCAAAAAGCAGCTTTGCATTTTTAACTTACCACTTCTTTAGCTGTGATTAACGAGGCTGTATCCAAGAATCTTCTGTGGTCTGAAGCAACCCTCTACCATTCACTGAAGTCCAGTTTGTAAAAGTGTCATTTTATGTCCTCAAAATTCCACAAGGATTTTTTCTGTGTTTCTGCACTGAACTATTTGAAACAATAACCCTCTGTGTCTTGTTCTGTTCCAGGCCCCTCAACCTCTACGGGCTGCAGTACCTCCTCAGCTTGCTCACACTGCAGCAGGAGCTTAGGCCAAAATACCTCCATGGACCATTCCAAGAGGAAGCATTTCCCTGATTAATTTATAGCTCAGTTTCTGAAGAGGGTCAACAAGTCGATTCCAGTAACAAAGAGAGGAGGACTTGTGGCTAGAAGAAAGGTATGCCGAAGTAGGACAGGGTTTCAGCACAGGAGTAGGCACTTGCTTTGCAGTTCCTGGAACAGGAATGGCAGCTAAGGGAGGAGAACTGAGCACAGCAGAAACAGCTGTTTGAGTGGCTCATATCACTAATGACCACAAGATAGCAGCTCCTGCTGCATCACTCACACCATGACCTGACTCCTCTGCACACTACCCTGTGCTGCAGTCCAGAAGCAGCTTGGAAGACTCCATGCCTGGGTGGCAAATACAACTGTGCCCCAGGAGTGGGCAGGGCAACCTCACCCCCTTCAGCCCTCCATATTGACCCCTCTCCTCTGTGGATGCCTCCACCCTCCTTCCAAAGTGCCATGAGCCTGGTAAATGGAGCAAAAAGAACAAGGAGAACGAATGGAAAGATGACGTGCCACAATAGGGGGTTTCTGTCATGTACAGGGTTTCACTGTTTGCACTTGTTCACGCACTTTCTGAAATGTTTCAATGTTGTCAAATCTGCATTTTTCACACACAAAAAATCTGTCAAAAAAAATTTGCCCAGCTCTAGCCAGGAGCCATCTTTCCCCTCTATTGATCAAGCTGCCATGATACAAACACCTCCCATCAGCCTTTCTTACGTCTCCTTCTGATGGATGTGCAGGTTTCTGAGTCAATTCAGATAACCCTTGAAACTTTGGATGCTTATCCAAAACTTTTTCTGAGCCTTGGTTGAAATGTCACAGGAACAGGATTTACAAAGAGATTTCATGTATCTCCCATTTCCAATTAAGCCAGAATAGCTTATCTCACAGGATTTCAAGGCTTCTGGCCAGGACTGGAATTGGAATCAAGAAATGCAGAGACCCACCCAGTTGTTCTGAACCTGAAAAAATGTTTGGTTCAAAGGGCTTACTGAAGGCTTATGATGGCTCCTATTAAATAAGATTCTCTTTGCCCATATCTAACTCCACTTGGACATACTTGAAATGTATTGTAAAAGTCTATCTAGTAGAGGGAGCTGCTGAGGGAGAAGAAAGACAAATAAAATTATATTCAATATACTGAGTTATCCATGTATTGAATATTAATAAAATCAATAGATGGGACAGATTAGTGTGAAGACTGGAGAAAAAGGTGGCACTTACAGACATTGTTCAATTTTACTGTATCAATAAAAATAGTTTGAAGCTTAGTGCAAATAGAAATATACTGCCAATATTTAATTCCTCCTAACATGCAATCAGAAGGTCCGATACTGTGAGTAGTCCAGGTACAAAATTCCCATTGAACTCAATGGACATTCTAGCATGGAGTATTTGCAAGACTAGACACAAAGAGACATTACAGACACTGACAGCACATAAGACAATCAACCCCAACACACTTTCCCCCCATAAACTTGAAGTCAAAATGTGATCTCAGTGCTTCATGGAGCATTATACTTCAGCTGGGAGTCATTATGATTTCTACTAAACCTGTTCTACACATCTCAGACCTTCACTTTGTTGGTTCCATCTGAAATAAGCCATGAAGTGTATAGTCATAGAAATGCTACCCATCTGCCTCAGTAGGTGGGGAAACTCGATGAGACTGGTTGTGAAAGGAGATAGTCCCAGCAGACAGTGAGGAGCTAATTAGGAGACATTTCTTGAGAGGAATACCAATAGATTCTTGGCCAGCTTCAGAGGGAGAGGTGCTGATTTGTCAGATTTCCGTAGTTCTATTCAAAACTGGCTCCCCAAGAGGAGTGCTAGGTTTTATTCCCCAGATCTTGGGATTTAATCTGGAATGGGGGCCATGTGGAGCCTCTCAGCACTGTTCTGGCAGCACCACCCTACTGAATTGGAACTAGGAATGGAAATCTGGCCTGACAGATGCTGCATGTCTAACCAATCGCTCATGGGGGGGGAGGAAGGAATTTTTTCCTCCCATAGGTCAAGGACCAGGGAGTATTTTGCCTTCCTAGGAGTGCCTTCAAGCCACAGTGGTTTAAGAAGGAATGTGCTCCTTATCTATCTGAGGCATGGCAATGTAAGGTTGTTATTTTTAAGAAACAGGAATGGCCCTAGCAAAAATCTTTGCCTTTCCAGTAAAAATACACATTAAAGGTGTTCTTTACTCTTTGCATGTCCCAGTCGGGGGGGAGGGGGGAAGAGTTGGAGGGGAGCTACGCCACTGTCATACAGTCTGTCATTAGCAGATACACACTGTTAGCTGGGGCGTCTCATAACTTCTGCATCGGTTCATATTGCTGAAATCCTTCCCATCACTGTATTAATGAACATTAATACAGATCCAGAAACTTACCAGGCTTACAGCCACATTGGAACCTATTAAATGCCTGGTATAGCAGAGTATGAACAATGGGTGGGGAGCAGTCCCTGACCTGTGTTAAAGTTTAATAAAATTGTGGCCTGCTGCTTAAATCCATCCATGTGTGTGTCCTCATGTCGTTGCTGTGTCTGTATCGAGTGCTCTATGCCTTCGGTATTTTCAAGAACAGCATTACATTTGGCCACAACAGGTTCTGAGGCAAAAGGGAATAAATCATTCTCTTTCCTTAGCTCATTATAAGCCTCCTGACCACTCCAACTACATCCTGCAAAACAAATTAATAAATCCATAGACCTCAGGAGTGATTTTCAAAGGCACAAATGTCAGTTACCTGTGTAACTACCTTTGACAGTAATAGGAGTAATTGAAAGTCAATGGGAACTAAGTGCATAACCGTCATTTGTACATTTGAAAATCCCCCTGTTTACCCTTTGCTTTGTAAATACCTAGAGGCAAAGCCCAACCTGTGATACGTGGCTGTGTGTTGGGAAGGAGAATGGAGGTTTGAATGCTTCTCACTTGTCGCAAGCAGTAGAATCCCTAGTCAGGGAGATTAAGAGGAAGCCAGCTTCCATGTTAATGTAACATTGCATCAGTGACAGCTAGGGCACACATCTTGGTCCTCAGCCAGCTATCACATACACTGGAATATGTAGCATGTTTGCTGGTTGTGTGTGTAGTCGGGTGTGTATTTGTTCTTTTTCAAAAGTGAGCAGTAAGGTATCGCCTGCAGCATACCCTGCCCCAGAAGTCTCTCTTCCCCCAATCCATTTAGGCCTCTTTGGGCAAGGGCGGGTGCGTCTTGTAACAAATACCTATGTAATAATCCTGCTCCACACATTCACCTTTGCATAGGTCCTTCATAGAAAACTTAGAATTTCACCATTTATCTTTTACATAATTGTCCTTGGCTCTATTTTTTGCATGCACAGAATTGCCCAGTGCAGCCCAATACAAACAAAAGATATTTCTCTTGGAATGATAAACTGTTCTCATGCTCAGCCTTTAGAGCCAATATTCATATTTGAATGTGAACACTGGCTCTGACCCAAAATCAGGCATGAATATAAATAGTTTCTGTGTCCTGCCCTACTTAATATTGTTTTTCACTTTTTCTAAGATAATCTTTCTTCTTTCCATGTTATCTATATTACACAGATAAGACCAATCTCTGGAAAAGGAAATTTTGTTTTGCTGTAAATGTGTTTTCTGCAAACTTTCTGCATTAGTTCAGAAACCTGTTCTAGAAATATCCTTTCACCAGAGAAAGAATAATCTGACCAAAAGAACAGATTTACAGAAGTTATATTTACAGGCATGTGAACAAAATGTTAAGTCTCTCTCTCTCTCTCTACTCCAGCTTGGGGTGTTGGAATTAAGAAGCTGTGCTCTGATGGGGATATTTAACAGAGCATCAACCATGGTAAAAGTCATAACTATATCAACCATATTGCCATGAAAAACAAAATGTTCGGAAAAAATATGAATTTAAACTTTCTTCCAGTTTTTCACTTTTTGCACATGGGCAGAGACAGAATATGAATGAGGAAGCAGAAGACAGAAGGGAAAGAATGGGGATTTAATTGAGCCAGCTCTTGGGCTCTATCTGTAGATCAGACTTCTGAGGGTGTGTCTACACTACTATTAAACACCCGTGGCTGACCCATGCCTGCTGACTTGGGATCACAGAGCTTGGGCTAAGGGGTTGTTTAATTGTGGCATTCTGAGTCTGGCTGCAGCCCAAGTTTTGTACCCTTTCACCTTTCAGGATCCTAGAGTCCAAGCCTGAACATCTATACCACAAGTGAACAGCCCTTTAGCCCGAGTCAGCTGGCACAGGCCAGCCATGGGTTTTTAATTGCAGTGTAGACAAACCCTGAGAGCAACAAGAAGAAAAGGCGGAGGAACCACAAGGGCCTTAGAGAAGAGGATCTGATTCTCCCATAGAAGACAGGCTGGGTCTTCGTTCTCCTAAATTCTCATTTTTCCTGTCCTACTCCTCTTAATGGCCAATTATGCAGGACAGATCCTTTGTTTCATCTACCCACAGGGTGGGGTAAGGGAGGGGGAGAGCAAGAAGAAACCTCAAGAACCGAGAAGAAAGGGAACCCAACCTTTTCCTACTCCAACAGCTTAGTACTTGCATATAGTACTGTTTTCTCTGGGAAATCCAAATCTTTTAACTTCTTCAGTTTTCTGCATTTCCCCCATTTCTGAATAGTTTAGTCTCCATCTGTAAGAGGGTCCCTGTCTGTCTGAGAGGAACACCTAACTACCTTTGCAGTGAGAATCACTGTGTACACAGTGTAAAATAGGGAGGCAGAAAAAGGCAGACAATGGATTAGGAAATTTTCTGCCAAATTTCTCTCTCTGCAACATAAAAGGGGAGTATTTCCCACATGTTTCAATGTCATGTTTTTCACTATATACAAGTTACATGTGCTATGTAGAAACTTCATCAATATTGGATTTTTACTGAGCCTGCAAAGTGTCTGTAAAATAATTATTTAGTACAAAAACAAAACCACTAGTAACAAGAAAAGTAGCTCCTTTTAATTTGCAGCTACTATTTAATTAATTGCTATCTTAATGATGACATTTATCTACATTAAAGATTCTTCAAAGAGATCCCCCACATAAAGTGTATGGAAGGCACATAATTCAGGAACTACTGTAATTATGTAAACAGCAATGCTATCTATCTGTTCTGGTGTAGATCCACAATTTATTTTTTATGTTTGAGCAATAGTCTCCATTTGTAGTCTCCGTTTGAGTAACCACATTACCACCATAGTTTAGAATCACTCCTACTTATTGTCACTGCAGTGCAGGACAGCCTATGTAATATGAGTCTGTATCTATGAATTCTAATAATAAAGATTTTTCCTCTGAGAGTTGTAAATTCTATATCTATTTTTTCACAGTATAATACAGAAAATGCTACTGTTCAAACCTGCTGCATTCTGGGGCCCCAAGGATTTTTTTAATTCAACCTTTTCAGATTTCAATTCAACTACCATGGTTCCCATCAAACAATGTAGCTTACACAAAGAAATGCCTACATGGCATAATGGTAAAAACAATCCAACAGCTAATTTTGTCCACCATAGGCATTCAAGCATATAGAGGACATGCTGCATGCAGATCTCCTCCTTCCAGGTCCCATGGAGGCCCCTTGCAGGGATTCTCAGAGCATTCTTCCCCCCTTTGGAGGGTTTTTTCCCCCGATAATAAATGTGCTGGTCTTAGTCCTTACTTGGGTAAAATATCCATTGCTTTCACTAGGAATGTTGCTTTAGTAAGAGAAGAATCAATTTTGCAGTATTAATCAATTATTAATAATTAGTATTTGGCATATGTGCATCAGTTTTATTTTATGTTATGTTGTTGTTTTAATTGAAAGTGCTCCAGAATCGTTAATAATTCTTACTCAAAACATCCCTGACAGGTAAATGTTATTGCCATTTTACTGATAGGATATTGAAATATAGGCAGGTTAAATGGCTTGCCAACTCGTATTGAGGCAGAATTAGAACTCGGGTGTTCCTGGCTCCAGATGCGATACTCAGACCATGTCCCTCTCTTTAGAAAAGGAACATACATCCCAAAACATAATAAAGCATTAAAAACATGCATTTTTACTCTGAGTACAAATACAACCTGAAAAAAGGTACTTGGTCACAAATTCTACATACAAATTTAACGATAATAATCAATGAAAGCAAAAACAATGGGCTGAACAACACTCAACTGTAAATAATTACAAAAATATTCACAGTGCATTACTGTAATTGAACTGAAAGTGCAGTGTTTGTAGCATGCATGGCATTATTGACATCTGTCTGTCTTTTCTAGCCTTATGTGCATTCCAGGCTTCTAATGTATGTTAAATGTGCACTGAGAGAAGAACAGATCCCTTGATCTTGTAACAAGAAATTCCATTAAACTTTGGTCTTTACTGTCCTATTTCAACTACAGTAATCTTTCAAACTTGTTAAAAGAGAAAAACCTTAAATGTGTTGCATCAGCTGTACTATTCTTTCAAGATCTAATCTTGAATTAACACAGCCTCAAAGCTAATGCACTTCTATTCTACTCACAGAAACCTATATAGTTCTTTTAATAGAGGAAATAGAATTTCTCAATTTTACTTTCAGTGTACTTCAACAGAATAATGTACTTCCCCCGAATCCTTCAAATATACTAAATGCATGTTTGGTCCTTTACATTAATATTCTTGGTGAAAATGTACTTGTTGTTCAGCTGCTTGTCATTTATCCTCCCAAAAGAAAAGCCCAAAATTTTTTGGGTAAAGACGATCAGTAGATCCCAAACCCATTAAGAATAAAAAAAATCAAAGTATATAAAAGTTTCAAATAAAAATAAAAATATATATTTGTTATAGTGGGCAAAGAGAATCCCCAATTAGGTTCTGGGATTGGCATAGTTTATTCAACCTGGTTAATTTCTAGCAATCTCTCTAGCAAAGTGTGCTTTTCCAAATTATTTATTGCTGTCTGTCTATAAAGATTATTAGCTACTCTTTTGTTTCAATCTCTTACAAATAGTAAAAAGAGAATAATTGAATATTTTAATTTGAATTACCCTTTGCTTTCTAATTACTGTTTTAGACTGAATATTTAGGAGTGAATGAGCGTATACATTGGTTTATGCTCCATATGGGTTACACATGGTGCCTTGTGATGGGAATTAATTGAAAAAAGTCATACCTGTGGGCACAAAGTCTCTATGCGATTAGCTGCCATTTGGACAATTTTAATTCCATCTTCATTAGTTGATAGTGAACAAGCAAGATTAGCCACCTTAAAGAAAAAAAAAGTATTTTAAGTATGCATTCATTTTCATAAAAATAAATTGCATAGAAATAAATATTGCCTTGCTAAACTGAAAGAAATCTATGCAAGAAGCATTATTTTGATAAGTTAATTTGGCAAAGAACATGTTGGAACAAGGACACTGACTATGAGAAAAAGGAGGTGAGGGAAAAAGGTAGAAATAAGAAATCTTATGAACTTTTCCTGATTAGGGTCCAATGCACAATGGCAACTGAGTACTGGATTTTTCTCCAGAATTAGTGCTGGGGAAAACATTTGTCCCCAATGGCATTGGGAAGTTTGAAACTGCATGAGGTTTTAGTTAGCTAGCTTGTGGCTGGTTTTATTAGTTCTCAGAGGCTTCTGTTTATGTTGCCGTCCCATTTTTTCCTGCTTTCAGATTCCTAAATGTTAAACAACATTACTCTTGATCTGGCACGGTGTGAATAGGTGGAATGGCCTGTTTGACAGAGACAGTGGATTGAATTCTATCTACACAAAGTTTTTGTATTAATATAACTCTTCAGTGTGGGGGAAGGCTGATTTTTACCAGAATAGTTATGCCAGTAACTCCTAGTGCAGACATGGTTATATCAGTATAAAGGTGCCTTATACCAGTATAGTTTATTTATTTTACTATTTGGCATCGGGCAAATGCAGACCCCTCTTCCATAGGTGGTTCTCCAGATGGTTCCACTGCCCAAGAGGTGTGGCTGGATGTGAGAGAAGAAGGGGCACACCCATTCCTGCTGTGCATGTCAGCACACATAAGTAGAGGCTAGGCATGGGGACAGATGGAGCTCCAGGATCTGCATCCGCATGGATCCTCCCATTCCCAGCCTCTAGAGGTCAAAAAAGATCCCACATTGGCTATTTCACCCATTAGGCTGCAGTTACTGCCACAAAATGGCTTTGTTTCATATGCATCTGTCCACCATCTACCCTGGCTTCTTGGGCCAGGGGCTGGGCTATGAAATGTGGCCTATGAAACACTTTACATACCCATAATAAACATAACCCTTTAGTATATAGTAATATTTTACAGTTACTCAGTGCTTTACATATTGCACATGATGTAAAAATATTAACAATTTCATCCTCATTTACCAACTTCCTGGGATGTTATTTCTATAGAAGATGAGTAAATTAATCATGTTCCATTACCAGCGGCTATTACCATAATTTTACAGTTTAAAAAAAATAAACAAAAGTTAATTAATTTGTCCAAGGTCACACAAACAGTCTTGCCAGTCTAGTCATTCAAAAATCATCAATAAAGCTTCCAAAATAATGAGATTGGTTTAAAAATCATGATTTTTTAAAAAATAACAATTGTTGGGTTCTTTTCATTTGCCTTTGGGTTTCCGAGTTTTTAAGGATCATAGTTTCAAGCTTCCTTCCACAATGAGACCTAGACACTTAATATTTTAAAAAATTTAATCTGAGACATTAAGAAAAACACCCCAAATCACAAGACTTGGCAACAATTAGTGTAATAACTGGAGTTGTAATTCCTGCATTCCAGTCTCACCCTCAGTGTACTATACAGGGCTGCCATTTAGATAAGATATACTGTACAGAATGCACAATTGCTAAAAAGGTTCTATGAAAACATCATGGATAGTTCTTTGAAAACATCTGCTCAATGTGCAGCTGGAGTCAAAAAAGCTAACAGAAAGTTAGGAACCATTAGGAAAGAGATAGATAGTAAGACAGAAAATATCATAATGCCACTATAGAAATCCACAGTATGCCCATACCTTGAATACTGCAAGCAGTTATGGTCACCCCATCTCAAAAAAGTTATATTTTAACTGGAAAAAGTACAGAGAAGGGCAACAAAAATGTTTAGCATTTGGAACAGCTTCCATATGAAGAGAATAAAAAAACTGGAACTGTTCATCTCAGAAAAGAGATAACTAATGGGGGATATGATAGCGGTCTACAAAATAATGGAATCATGTGAAGACAGTGAATAAGGAAATGTTATTTACCCCTTCACATAACCCAAGAGTCAATTAAATTAATAGGCAGCAGATTTAAAACACACAAAAGGAAGTACTTCTTCACACGTTGCATAACCTGTGGAACTTGTTGTCAGGGGAAATTGTAAAGGCCAAAAGTATAACTGGGTTAAAAAAAGAATTAGATAAGTTCATGGAGGACAGGTCTATCAATGGCTATTAGACAAGATGGTCAGGGAAGCAACATTATACTCTGGGTGTCCCTAAACCTCTGACTGCCAGATGCTGGGACTGGACAACAGGGGATGGATTGCCCTTTTTGTTCATTCCATCTGAAGTATTTGGCACCAGCCCCTGCCAGAAGACAGGATACTGGCCTGATGAACCATTGGTCTGACTCAGTATCACCATTCTTATGTGCTTAGGTATAGGTAGCATCATAAATATTTGTACACACTTTATTAATTCTAAAAAAGGGCTCACTTTAAAAAGTTGTTTTCCCTTGTTGGTTTGAAGTCAGGATTCCTTTGCAGTCATGTTTGACAACTAGTAAGTGTAATTATATACTGTTTTTTAAAATAATCGACTTTTTGTTTGCCACACACATTGAACTGCTTATGTGGGCTAGTGTAACCACTTTTCTAGTATATTACATTCACTTGCACTGCATTAATATACCTTTGCATATGAAGAAACATTCAAAAAGGTTAAGTGCAAAAATTATAGATCTTTTCCTAAAGCAGTAAAACAAAAATACAATAAAAAAAATGAAATTTTCTTTCAAATTAAAATAAATCCTCTTAGCATCATTTCCTCTCTGCTACATGGTCCCACTTGTTTCCAGTTTCATTTCATAGTCTACAGGAAAGTTAAGAAAACTATGTTTAATATAGGATCCATCATCAACACATGTATGGTGGAGAAATCCTCACAGCCTTTAAAGCTGCAAGCCTCAAGCCCCAAACCCCAATTCACTGGTACAGCCAAGGACTGCACAATGTGAGTCTGGATGGGAGCTGCAAAAGTATCTTCAAGTAAGTTTTTGCTCCCTTCCCCAATTTGAGGGCATCAGTGCTGTCCGGGCATAAATTTGATCAGCCTGAAAGCTGACTCAATCTATGCCAGTGGGCAGCAACCATTATAGACCATAACAGCAGCTAAGAATCAGTCAAGCATATGTTACCATGGCCATACTCATCTCGCTATGCAAAAGGTCACAAAGGAATGTCTGGCCTTCCTGCAGAAGTCACTGTGCTTCCTCTGGGCCCAATGATGCTGATAAACATTCTTATAATTTGGTATGAGAATGACCTCTAGATCCAGAAAGATTCTATGTTATCTGAAATTCAGGTACCAACACATTTTAACATCATATTTGACGTAGAATATTTTATGGTCATGTGCTTCCTCTGTTGGCTCTTCAGTTACAACAAGCATTTCCCTTGAGTTGGGCAAATTCATAACAGCATCCATAATGATGGTAAAGCACAAATAAGGAATAAGAAGCAAGGAGCTATATAGGATTGTGTTCCACTAGGAACAGAAAAATATGACTGTTTCGCATGTGGAAAAGGATAAAATTCACAGGACAAGAACATATTTTGTAAGAGTCTAAGAGGGTATTTCACAGCCAAAGATATTTAAAAACAATCAAGTACTAGAAAAAATAGTTGTGTTCCTTCAGAGATCAATTATATTATTCCCTTACAACTTTTCTGCTAGGTAATTTTGATTCCTGTCAATAGAGCTATACCAAAGGTAAATTTGGCACTTCATCATTCATTTTGACTAACACTAGGAAATCTATTATATTTCTTTTTAGCAAAATGGGTAGAAATGTCTATGACTCTTACTCGGGTAGCACAACATCAGTGGGTACAAAACAAGTAAAACTATCTCACTGCAGCTTGCCAGTTTCTACTGAATGTGACTATATTAACAGCAGCACTCCACCCTACAAGACAAGGAGTCAAGGCTCTGGTGAATCTTTATCATTGGATACTAGCCTCAACCATCAACACGCTGGCCCCCATTGAGTCCATCCCTCTCTCCCCTTTGTCCACAGAGATCTCGTTTGTTTGTTTTTGACACCCCACACCACATGAAGAGAGAGACTTGTGAGCCAATGGTAGAAAACAAAGGCTGAAACAGGCAGATGGAAGTATCAAGAATTTATCCAAGCCTATGGTGAGGCTGTAATACAGGCCAAGAAAACCTTCCAATTAGCTTCTGTTGATACTGTAAATTTTGCTCCAAGAAGCTAACCAGGGGGTAAACTACTTCATCTGTTCTGAGTGTCTATAGCTCATAGAAGAACTAAGCACCAAGGATTGTGAAGAACTATCATCTTCTTTCCCACACAGATACATGAAGGTTTCTCAGACAGCATGGATCCACTCCTACTATACACGCTAATAAATGCCTGCTTTCCCTGAGTTCGATACGTTCTTCAGCAGAAGAGAGAGAATTAATCATATGTGACAGATATTAGTCACATCACTTCATGCTCTGCTGGAGGCATTCAGATACTACGGTGATGAGGGCAGTGTAAGCACACACAATAGAATAGAATAGAGCAATATTACCCATAGCTATCACCTGCTCCTTAGATCTGACTGATTTTTAGAACAAAGGAACTAATAAATAATATTCTTCAATGTTCAGTCTCTGTGAACAAAATGATGCATTAATACATATTTGTTTTATATTTGTTACCTGAAATAAAGCTCCTTATGTGCACTTGAATCTGCTGTTTCATACGCATCACTGATTTAAAACCAGACTTCTATATTTCCTGCTCTTTTGTCACTTTATAATTCAATGAGCCACCAATTTCTCCATGCTAGAAATGGTTCAAAAAGGAGCAGAAAGAGCTATCTGTTTAAAATATATACCAGTTAAGGTGAAGCAATTTTACAGCATGTGTGTGAGAAAGTCTCACACACACACACACACACACACACATACGGAACAACAAAATGAGCCTGTGACTGAGCATGCATGTCTAGAAAGGATGAGCTAGAAGAGAAACACAGAATATCAGGGCTGGAAGGGACCTCAGGAGATCATGTAGTCCAGCCCCCTGCTCAAAGCAGGACCGATCACCAGACAGATTTTTGCCCCAGATCCCTAAATGGCCCCCTCAAGGATTGAACTCACAGTCGTGGGTTTAGCAGGCCAATGCTCAAACCTCTGAGCTTCTGTGATGTTCATCTGCCTTATTCACTTTGCAGATGACTAAACTTCAAAGGCAATGCTACTTCCTTCACCAGTGTGGTCACCAAGCTCAGCAAGGCTTCATGAGTAGGTGGCTGTTTTCAAGTTTTACTTTCACTTAAATTGCTGATTTGAGAGCACTTGAACTGTTCCCAATTTAGCTTTTTTAAGCACCAAGCTCTGAGACTGCAATCCCATTACCCCCTCTTGACTCGCTCTCTAACTAATATGTAATTAAACTGTAAGTGTAAAACACATATTTTAAAGTTGTTCTCTTTGCAATAGCTGCAATCTATAAAAAACAAAATAAAACAAAAACAGAGTGGACATGTTGGATATGATTTTAATCAGAATAATGCTGTTCTTGCTGTTTTATGGGCCATCAGCTATATAAAATGTAATAAAGAAATCAATAGTTTAAGCAGAACAATGAAATGTGCACTGAATAAACAATAGGCACTAATACAATTTTTGTATTGTTTTGTACAAAATGGATTGTGCTTAAGAACAAAAATCACTACATATTATATCATGACTGACTGAAAGATGGAAAAATCACACAATCAAAATAATAAATACATCATAATCCTAATATCTGTGACTACAGATTCATTAACTATATCACTAAAAAAGGGGGAAGAGCGTTTGCCCTTGTCTTCTGATTTAACACTTTATACTTATTATTCATCCCAAAGTCATTTAGACTCTCCATACATAGTGGGGATGACATGTGATCACACATTGGCCCTATCCAGCCCATATTAGACTCTGGATAAAATTCTGGCTCCAGTGAAGTCAATGAGAGTTTTGCCATTAACTTCAATGGAGACTCAGGCTTTTACCTTGTCAGGTACAGAAGCTCAGAATGCTGCTTATATTGGCTTCACACTGGCCTAGCATATGATGAGAAAGTCCACCTCATGCTCAAGGGTAGGGAAAATCAAACTTAGTCATTGTCATAAGCAGATAGTTAAGGGTTAAAGTCTCTTTTACCTGTAAAGGGTTAACAAGCTCAGTAACCTGATGAACACCTGACCACAGGACCAATCAAGGGACAAGATAGTTTCAAATCTCTGTGGAGGGAAGTCTTTGTCTGTGACCTTTGTTTGGATTGCCGTTCTCTCTTTGGATTTAAGAGAGGCCAGACATATTCTTCAAGTTCTCCAAGGTTTCCTGAAGTATTTTCTTCTATTCAGTATAGTGAGTATTAGAAGGCGGTTTAGTCTTATAATTGATTTCTACATTTGCAATTGTGTGTTTGCTGAAGAAATATCTTTATTTTTGTTTGCTGTTACTTTGATTATTCTGAGAAAGGAGGGGGGGCGGGAAAGCCTCTCCAGGTTTATAAGTTAGACCCTGTATTTTTGCATCCTGGTAATACAGAGATAGTGTACTTTTTTTCCTTTCTTTAATAAAAACTTTTCTTTTTTAGAACTTGAATGATTTCTTCCCTTGTTTGGATTTTCAGGGGAAGGGGAGGGGGGAAAAGTGAATCTCTCTTTGTTTTGATTCAAGGAGTTTGAATCTGTGGTGATCTCTCCCACGGCTAGAGGAGGGGGGAAGACGGTGGGAGGGGAATAGATTATTTCCCTTTGTGTTGAGATTCAAGGAGTTTGGATCTGTGTTCCCCAGGGAAAGTTGGGTAAACAGGGAGTGTGCCAGACACTAAAAACTTGGCTGGTGGCAGCGTTTACCAGATCTAAACTAGGATTTAGTTTAGAGGAGTCTATGCAGGTCCCCATCTTGTGAACGCTAAAGTTCAAAGTGGGGAATAAACCTATGACAGTCATTGCACAGTGGGCGGAAACAGTACTGTTTGGAACAATGGGAAGTTTATGTAAATATGCTTCAAGTCCCCTAAGGAGCCCTCATAGTAAACTTTTTGGGTTTTTTTGCTCTCTGCCACTAAACCTGTGCTGGAAGCATGAATTATGACAATCCTTATGACTCAGTAACCCTCTTTGTGTATGTGTACACTATGAGCTAGAGATGTAATTCCTAGCTCAAGTAGACATTCTCACACTAGCTCTCATCTGAGCTATTATTATATTAAAAGGGAGTTTTGCAAATTACTGCAATAGGACCAGGATTTAGCCCCACATAATTCCTTTCCCTCCTTAAAGTTAACATCCTTCAATTATCTGCAGACTCTTATCAAGTCCTCAGTTGTCTCTCAAACTACACTTGCCACTTTTAAACTTTCCACATACAGTAAGACAATCCTTTCAGGTTTCTGATAATTTTTGTTGATTTCTTTAAAACCAAGGACAAGGCAAAAGAAGCAAAGCATTTACTGAATGTTTAGTGAATTTGCTTTGATACTTTTGTGTTTGCTTTCCACAAACATTCAAGGGATCAAGTGTTGTCCGAACAATTGACATGAAACAAGAGGAGCTAGCTCAGTGGTTTGAGCATTGGCCTGCTAAACCTAGGGTTGTGAGTTCAATCCTTGAGGGGGGGCCAATTAGGGAACTGGGGTAAAAATCTGTTTGGGGATTGGTCTTGCTTTGAGCAGGGGGTTGGACCTAGATGACCTGCTGAGATCCCTGATATTCTAAGAAGTCATTTTGACTTTGATTCATTGAAATTGACAAGTTCCCATGAAGCATTTTAATTTTGACAAAATGGTATTTTCCAGTAGAAAACTATTGTTAAAACATTTTCAACCAGCTTCAACCCCAAATACACTTACTTTCCAACTTGGTATCATTGTTGCTTATCATAACCCTTTGTTTTTGGTCCTTTGGCCAATTTTCAGTCCACATTACATTATTCCTATTCAAGGAAATTTTAATTAAGTTTCCAAGTATGATTTCATGAGATAGCATCAAGTGCTTTACTAAAATCCATATATAATGCATCTACTGCACTCCCTTCATCCATTAATTTTCTAATTCTATCTAAAAAGCAATCAGGTTTGTCTGACAAGATTTATTGTTAATAAATCCATTCTGCTTATATCTCATGGTTCCATTATCCTCTAGATATTTAGTTATTTTTGCTGTAAATATTTCTTCCATTTGTTTAGAGATGCTGATTGTCACAGTCACTTTTATTTCCTTTTTTCCCCCAAAGCACTACTGCTTGCTTTTTTCTATCATTCCTGTACTTACCAATTCTCCATGATTTTTCAAATACAATTATCAGTGGTACTACAAATCAGATAACTAATTAATTCCTTTCATGCCCTATGCTGTATGCCATCCAAATAGGCAGATCTGAATGTGTTCAAATGTTCCAAATATTCCACATGCCCACTATCAAAGAAAAGTTGAAACCTCACGGAAAACATTGAAAATTATTAAATTGTGAAATGAATCTGCTTTTGGCCTGTGCCATTTTACAGTAGAACAACACTAATCCACACTTCACTATTCCTCATGCCCATACTTCATACACAAACGAAGGTCATCTCTCCTCAGCAAAGATCAAGGGCCGGGGTCTTCAGTTGATGTAAATCAGCATAGCTCCATTGACATCAATGGAGCTATGCTACTAGTGTGTACCATTGGTGTCAATGGAGTATACACCAGATGGTAATCTGGCCCTTAATTTCAGAAACTTGCAGTGAGCTCTCATATTGTTAACATGTTCTGGCCTCTATCTCTCCTCTGACAACACATAATTGCTTAAAATTGATACTGCCATTTTCTCTGTATTGTGGATATACAAGACCTCTCTCCACAGGGCAGGGAAGTTAGAGAGAGAGAGAATATTCTATTTGATTCATCTTCTTCTGGTGTGCCTATTTACCATGTGCCTAAAACTGCTGGGAACCATGCCAACATCTGGTATGTGTTTGCCATTTCTGCCCCCACTTCACCAAACACCTGCACTAAACCCTTGGAAACTCAAAAGCATAGCCTTCATATGGAAGGGCTTGTGTGACTTCAAAGAGATGGAAAGGTGTCATTTCCCACTTTCTGCTAACGTTGAGCCCTCTATACCATTTTTGCTACTTTTTGTCCATCTCTGAACTATGCAGCAAAGAGGAGTGCCTGGCTTGCAGAGAATGTCAAGTTTGGAATTTAAATATGCTCTCAAATAAAAGATCACATCAGTCAGCAGCAAACTTATTTACTGTGTTTTCTTCAAAAACAGAATGATTTAAGATCGAACTGCCATAACATAATTTCCAAGACAGATTATTAAGGTGAACTATTTATTCTGTGCCAAAGCCACACAGAATAACTATGCTGAATAACTAGAACAGAGATCATGACTTTTTTATAATAAAAGCTCTAGACAACTTATCAAATTTATTAACATTTGCCTGAAGTAGATTCAATAATATTTTTACCCTTGTAATGAAAACAAAAACAATAAGATGTATTTCCAGATGGGAGGAGGGAGGTAAGAAAATGTGATGTGCTCTACCAGATGTAAAGGTGTCTGGCAAAACAGTAATATTCTGCATTATTGCTCCCAAGATGAAAATGTTTTAAAATATATGCTAGGGATATTATTACTTCTAAGTAGCAAGTTTTTCACTCCTTGTAGTTATTCAATAAGCAGAGAATACCTACAGCAGACCAGATGATATATTAATTTTGACTAGAGCCACAAAAATCTCAAAGAATAAGTTTAATATTAGTAAGATTATGTTTCCCTACTCAGAGGCAGAAGGCATTTGAGGCTATAAAGTGAATTTACAAAGCATGTACATTTAGGTAATAAGTATATAAACATATCTCACAAAAGTTAAAAAAAATATGTATTTTAAATTTTACTTTGAGACCAACACTCACATCAACTCACATTCTATTTGTTAGATATTGTTGGCACAAACTCCTAATATAGCCCAGTGGCTGTAGGAAAGTAGCATTTTCCTGCACACAGATATTAGGCTCCCACCTTTCAGAAACTTAACTGGATTTTTTTCACAAGAAAAATCAATCAGAAAATTACACTGCACATCAGTAGACAGAATCAATAGATAGTTGTGTCATCATCTGCAGCTGTATTTGAAACCCTGCCAAAATGTTTGGTATTTGCCACACCTCCCTCTTTTCAATTTGTTACAATGCACTTAACCTATCACTGTTGCTCAGTATACTATAACTACAGTACAAGCTACTTACTAGTGTGTACCACAGACATTCAAGCATGGTCTTTACAAGAAATATTTTCAAATTCTATGATTTTGAATTCCTGTCAGTCATTTCTTAAAATGTATATGTAAACGGGCTACTCACCACCGCGGCGCCTCCTGCTGGTTTTTCCAGGGAATTAGCTCTTTTTCAGCCCGGAGCGCCCTCTGCAGGCCAGTGATCCCCCTTTTTCCTATCGGCCCCGTGTCCCTCCCAGGACCCGGTGCCCCTTTAACTATAATTGGGTCTCCCCCTCCCAGGGGAACCCCCACCCTGCTATCCCCACTTTGCCTCAGTAGTGGCCACTGACAGTCATGGTCTAGCCCCACACCCTGGGGCAGACTGCAGCATCGGCCCACTCATCACAGGCAATAGGGGTTTGGACCTGCTGCTTTACCTACTCCTGGGTTGTCCCTTGCAACCCCCAGTACCTCTTGCCCTTTACTAGGCCGCAGCCTGGGGCTTTCCAGGCTGGAGCTTCCCTAGCTCCTCAGCCTGTCCCCCAGCCCTGCTTCACCCTAGGTGCCTTCTCAGCTTCTAAGCAGCCAGGCCCATCTCCCTCTGGAAGCAGAGAGAGACTGTTTGTGCTCTGGCTTCCCTGCCTTCTTATAAGCCCCAGGGCTTCAGTTTGGGGCGTGGCCGCAGCTGCAGCCACTTCCTTAATCAGCCCAGCTTCCAGAGCCACCGCTCTCAAGCCCTGGCAGGCAGCATTTCAAGCGCCTCCGGGCAGGAGCAGGGTCCACCCTGCTACAGTATATGATAAACAAACCTACCAGAATTTTAAAAACCTAACATCATGAAGTTTGTCCTGTATACACATCCTGAAAACACAATATGCTGGATATACTGTCACTAACATTATATTTTGTTAATTTAACAACCCACTAACTTGATGACTGTGGCTTGGGAGGGAGGAGGACAGCTCCTCTCAGGGTCAGGGCACTGCTGTTCTGTGTGTCGTACAAAGAGTAAAAGATGGTCCCTGACTTCAAGAGCTTACAATTCATCAGGCTCTTTTTTTCTGATCGCCAACAGAGACTGACTTCAAAGCTCAAATACGTCTGTACAGTGAAATACCTTTGTTTAATATGGGTGGCATGGCAGCACCAAATCATTTGGGTTGGAAGGGAACTGTAATCAATTATCTAGGCCTGGGGTTCTCAAACTGTGGACTCTGGCTCCCGGGGGTCAGATGGCTGCAGGAGAGCCAGTAAGTGGCAGACTTTCTGGTGAGTTTCCTGCATCAGCTGTGCATGAGGGCAGCTTGGGCTGCTCAAATAGTGGAGGGTAAATACAACAGCAAAGTATTACTTAGTTTCTTGCAATGCCACAGGTACGATGGATGACTTGTGATTAATGCACAGGACTGGGACTCAGGAGATCTGGGTTGCTGGCGCTGACATGGACTTTATGTAACCTTAGACAAATCATTTAATAGTTCTAGTGGATCAATTCTTGATCTGTAAAATGGAGATATTAAAACATCCTTTCTCCCACTGTCCGTCTGCTTTTTATATGTTGATTATAAATTATTTGTAGCAGAGATTACCTCTTATTACATGTATGTCCAGTACCTGATATAATAGGGCTTTGATTTCAGTTGGGACCTCCATGTGTTTCTGTAATACAAAAGCCTACATTGCAACTGGGGAGTGAGGCTGCAGCACAGGTAGCCATACACTACCTAGCTTTGATCGAGCTAACTTGATAAAAATAGCAGTGAAGCTGTAGCAGCTTGAGCTAGCTGCTCAAGTATAAGCACTGCTGGGATCTTGAGTACATACAACGTACCTAACTCATGTTCAAGTACAAGCACAGCTGGGACCTTCAGTATATACAAAGCACCTAACTCATGCTGCCGACCTGTGCTGCTGCAGTTTCACTGCTATTCAGCCATTCCCTCTGATGGTTGGTTTAGGAACTCCCATTGCATTCACTGTAGATTTACAGGCCACACATCACATCTGTGTTAGACCCAGGATTCGAATCTAGCTTCTCCTGTGTCTACACCTGCTCAAGATGACAATGCTCCCAAACCTAGTAACTGGATTTCTGCATTGAGTTCTCTCATGACAGCTGTAGACTACAAACAGCACAAACCTAATAGTGAGTGATAGATAAGAGGTAACAAGCTTATCGCCTCCCAAAGCTTGTGCTACAGATTACATGCTATATGGAATCTGTGGGGCCTACACAGTGTGGCATCCAGATGGATGCATCTGCCTTACTATTCTTCCTGCTGCCTGTCAAAATTTATTTGCACAAAGCTGACACAGCTGATGCTCACACTCATGTAAAATTAATGGTCTGACAACTGATTTGTATGTTTGTTGGTTGTGAATTGAACTATATTTCTTACATATCTTCCCAAGTCAACAAATTAAAGTGACAATAAACTGAAAGATTCTCATGAATGGCTTGGACAGTTTTGATGGAAGAATTAAGAAACTAATTTTTTTTAATATTTGCAATTACTGTATTCTGCATACCCCTGGAAGATATACAGATTTGAAAAATGGGCCTAAGTAAAGGCAGTGGGCCATGTGCTGGCTATCCCTGTGAAGACAGTCAATATTATCCTTGTGTTATTGACGGGCAAACAGAGAGAGGTGAAGCAAGTTGACCGACGGGTACTGTGAATTAGGCATTGGCCTCTTAGATAACTTCGGCCAAGATTTTCAGACTTGATTGTCTAAAGTTAGGCACCAACATATGTGACCTGATGTTCAGCAATACTCTGCACCCAAAAACAAATACAGAACTCAAAAAAGCCTGAGAATATTCTACACAAACAAGTCAAAACAAATCACGAGGGAAAAGATTAATCATGAGAAGCTGTAGTCCAAAAGCAATTTTGTCCGAAAGAGTTATGAACAGCTGAAAAAGGGAAAAAAGGGGCTTATAATTTGCTTTTCAATCTTAACTACAGTGATCGACACTGCTTTGGCTATAAATCATATACACAAAACATGCTGTGTAGGGTATATGGTTTTGTCTATTGTAAATGTGGGTTTGCATTCCCAGGGCTCCAAATTGGTACACTATATACAGTGATTTGAAGTTAGTCCCTGCATAGTCTTTGGTTCTGCTTTTTTGTTACAGCTTATCACTGATGCATATGTCTTATACAATATGTTCATCATGTTCTTTTTGCTTCTATTCTTAAACAATTTTTATACACATAAGGATTTTTGTAAAGACAGTATGTGACGATGCATTTTATTAATATATTAAAAGGTTAGGTGAACCAACAAAGTTACTAATAAATAATAATTCTCCATTTTTTTTAAGGAAAAGGCTGCATTGATATATACAAAACTTCTATTCATCAATGTGTTATGTGTATTTATGAATACTATGTGCATTTTTACAGGGCTTAATAAAACATATGTAGACAGGAATATTTGGTTTATCGTGGAAAACTGTATTTCTTTGGATTGAAAAAACTGACCTCCAGTGGGCAATAAAGTAATATCACAGTGTTGCTTGTTTTTCAACTCATTTTCTACAGTAAAACTCAACTTCATCCAAGATTTTATATATATGAAGTACTGAGCCATTTTAGGATCTGTAAGCCTGAAAGTTATATCATTGCAATTTGCATTATAATTTGTTATTTTCATAGGCCTGAGGTTAGAAAAATTTGCTTCAAAACATATTGAATACAGATGGTATTTACCCTCTCTCTCTCTCTCTCTCTCTCTTTCTAAAACCTTGGTTTCTGCCATCTGTTGGGATTCCCTCTGAGACCTTTTCCAGTTGGCTTATCGAGTGGACCTCATCCAGTTCTGGGGGAACATTTTATTCAGTTCTCTGGAATCCAAGAAATCAATTCAACTCCAGACTCTGACTTTATTGGTATACAGTCAAACTACACTTGAGCCGATCAGGCTCAAGTGTAGGGCGTGGACATAGGACATATCACACACCCAACCTGCATAATAATCAATCAGCTTACACACGTTTTTAAACTTTATATTATTCGTTAACACGTCGTATCACACACTTTATGACTGGTCTACTGATTTTTGTAACCGATCCCCATTTAGATCATGAGCTATTCAAGCACTCCACTACATGCTAGGCCACTGCTGAAAGCTATCACACATTGCTTACTAACCCAGCAGCTCTTTTCTACTAATTACATTTTTTACATATTTACAAGGTGACAAGAGTACTGTAAATTCATTCTTTGTTTCATGTCCTTGCTCAGCATAGGCCAACACCATCATTTCTGCAGTTGACTCTTCCAGGGAGTTTTTAAGCCTGAAAAATTATTTTAACTCTTGAGAAGTACTGGAAATCTCCCAACCCTTGCAAGATCCTTACCCTGTCCTTTGGGTCCTTTTTATATTTTTGTGAAGGAAAAGATCTAGTTCTCTCTCTTTTTGCAGGATGATATTAGTTATTCAGTATGCTATTAACGTCATGTTCATTATTGTTGTGATTAATGCTGCCTTACCCAATGGAGGTTTACCTTTGTCCCTGTTCAGCTGTATCCATCTTGTTAACATGGTTAAACTCCTGAGGGTGTTATGTAACCTTGAAATACTAACTGTAATTTTATTTGTCAAGGATTCTAAAGAGTTGAATCAGGCACTTACTTAATAAAGATTACCTGAACACCAGTGGCCAACTTCTGATCTTTGCTACGCCAGTGTAAATCTAGACTGACTCCACTTATGTGAGCTTCTGCAGCTTCTTTTGACTTTATTTTGAGCTGTGGGTGCTCAGCACCTCTGAAAATGAGACCAAAGTTGTCTCAAATTGGGCAACCAAACCTGGTGGATACTATCAAAAACTTGGGCATGAATCTACAATAAAAACAAAATCAGAATGCAAAATACACCAAAAGAACGTTGAAACCTTCAAAAACCTAATAGTTAGAGGGTTGGAGAAAACAGACCTTTCATCTATAGGACAGTAGAATGCAGAGATAATTGCCAGGTAAGTCCCCAGGGAAAAGCCAGAAAGACCTTTCTTCTTTAGGTGAAGCAGGTAATCCAGAATAAACTGAATGGGAGATTGTGAAGGGGAGATATTTGTCTGGTGTGACCACACAGAGAACTTCTTCCATTTCATGGGGCAAGTATACCTGGCAGAGGGCTTGCTGCTATTTCAAAAGAATGTTTTCCACTCCACTAGAACAGATAGACTACTAAGGCATTAACCACAGAGAATCCAAGCTGTTGGGATGGGCTGAAAGTATTGGGATGCAGAGTCTGGCCATGGTTCTGTGAAATTATGTCCAGGACCTGAGGAAGAGTTATGGGATCTTGAATGGAAAGATTCAACAGGTCTGAGAACCAATACTGATGAGACCAGTATGGTGCTATCACAGTTAGAACAGCTTGCTCTTGTTTAATCTTGCTCAACACTGTTGGCACCAAAGCAATTGCAGGGTGGTTGGGGGAGGAGGAGAGCATAAAGAAGTTTCTCCTTACAGGATAGTAGAAAGGTGTCTAACACAGACCCTGGGCCCCTTGAACAGAAATGGTGACACTTTCTGTTCTGTCAGCTGATGAACAGGTTCACTTCTGGCATTTCCCAGGTGTGAAAAATAGAAGTTTCTATGTTTCTGAGTGGCCATCACAATCTCTGCTGAATGATCTGCTGAGATGGCCTGCTACACATTTCTGAGCCCCAAGAATGTGAGATCCTTTAAGCGTAATCTTGTTCCTCATGCAAACAGACCAGACATTTGTTTCTTCTCGGCAAAAAAAAAAGGTCAACCAGGCATTTTCCTGCTTGTTTGGACAGAACATTGTAGCAGTTTTCTCATCAGTTGCACAGAACAACCTGGAGTCTGGGGAAGAAACACATGACAGCACATGTGGCTAGCTTGGAGCTCTCTGACACTGATGGGAGGGAGGGCTCCTGATCTGACCAGAGACTCTGAAAATCCCTTAAATGAGCTCTCCACCTAAGACATGAAGCATATCTGACTAGGGTCACAGAGGGAAGAGTAGGAGGAAATGGAACTGCATTGCATACATTGGCAGGATCCCTCCGCTAGTCCAGGGGAAACAAAATACTTGCAAGTAGATGAGTCATCATATCCATCACATGACAACAGAGTTGATAGACAGAATTCACCCACCTCTGCATGACTCTGAGATGAAGTCTGGCATACTGAGTCACATATGCACATGCTGTCACGTGACCTAGAAGTTTCAGTCAATTCCTCACTGTTGAAAGAGGATATGTCTTGAAATCTTTGCACAGGTCAAATATCACCTGAAAGCTGACCTGAGATAAATATGCCCTCACCAAAGTTGAGTCAAGAACTGCTCCTATAAATTCGATCTTCTGTAAACGAGAAGAACTGACTTGTCCTTGTTGATCAAGAGGCCCACTGAATGAAAAAAGGGCCTGCATCTTCTCAATGGCTTCCTCTGCTTGCTGTCTGGACTGATGTCAAGCCAACCAATTAGCCAAAAGGTAGGACCATAAACTGAGAATGGACATCTGCTGTGACAAACCTTAAGAACCTCCTATGACTCTGGTGAATGGCCACATGGAAATAGGCATCCTTTAAGATGAGGGCATCCAACCAATCACTGGAATTTAGAGAAGGAATAATAGTTTTGTATGGTTACTCTCACATCTATCTTTTGTATGCCTGTATTGATGTTTCTTCCCCTCTGGGTCCACTGCTCCTCCTGCATGTTGTAAGAGGCAACTAAAAAGGGGCTGCCTGGAGTGGGATGGGCTCTGCCAGTTTAGAAATTTGCCCAAGACACACCATATGATGAGCAAGTCAACAATGTCCATACCGGATTGACCGTTCCAGCCGTCTCACACCAGGGCAGACATGACAAGTATTCTACTGGTGCAACCCCAACAAATAGGATCCATGGAAGAGATAACATTACCATAGTCACACAGAATGTAAGAACATTGAGACAAATAGGGAGGTTGAAAAAACTCACGTATGAAATGGAACAATACACCTGGCACCTCCTAGGAATCTCTGAGGTCAGATGGAAGAACTTTGGAGAGGTACTAATGGAAGAAGACCATGTAGTCTATTACAGTGGAGAGGTCAAACATGTCAACAGCATAGTATTTCTTGTGCATAAAGATATCAATAATTCAGTATTAGGATGCTGCCCAATGTCCAGCAGGCTTATTTCCATCCATCTAAAGGCAGTACCGTTTAATATCACAGTGGTACAAGTTTACGCCCCTACAAGAGATTATGAAAATGAGCAAACTGAAGATATTTACAGTCAGCTCCAAGACATCATTGATAAGGTACACAAAAAAGATATCCTGATTGTACAAGGAGATTGGAATGCTAAAGTGGGTACTGACACACAGGCAGATTGGCGAGATTATTGTGGCCCTTTCTGTAATGCAGTAACCATTGAGAGAGGATTGAGACTTTTAGAGTTTGCCAGCTATAACAATCTGGTTCTTGCAAACACATTAGGAGCACATAAAGCATCCAGACCATCAACATGGCATGCACCTAATGGTTTACATCATAGCCAGATCGACTACATCATGGTGCAAAACTGATTTCGTTCTGGGATTAACAGAGCTAAAACAAGGCACTTCCCCAGTGCTGATATTGGAAGTGATCATAACCTTGTGATGCTAAATATTTGGCTGTGGCTAAGGAAAATTGTCAGGCCAAAATTCACCAGAACCAAGTTTGACTTAGAAAGACTCAGACTCAGAGTCATTCCAAGCAATGATTGGCGGAAAATTTGCCCCGCTGCTTGCTCTAGAGGAAGACATAGAAACAATGATCAGCAATTTCAATGCTGTAATGAATGAGTCAGCAATGGACATCCTTGGGAAAAATTGTAAGATGACAAAATCATGGGTCACAAATAAAATACTACAAATGTGTGATATTAGAAGAGAACTTAAGAGAGACAAGAACAGCACTGAGGGAGCTGATAAATACAGAGTGATTGGCAGAAAGATCAAGAAAGGAATGAAGGTGGCCAAGGAGTTATAGATTGAAAAAAATGCTCTAAAATTTAAGAGTGTTTCAATAATGAAAATAGCAAATGAGCCTTCCAGGTTGTAAAATATCTGATGAAGGAAAGATGGACCAAAGCTAATGCAATTCAAGACAAAGAAGAGAACAGTCTTACAGAAGAAAGGGTCATAATCAATAGGTGGACAAAGTACTGCTCTGATCTATACAACCACCAGACAAACGGAGATCCTAGTGTCTTAGCCCAGATTCAACAGAGGACGATGACTTTCCACACCTGTGAAATCACTCAAGAATGGAAAGGCTACAGATATTGACAACATACCAGCTGAACTGATGAAATTCGGAGGAAAAATAGTAATAGATGTAGTCACAAGATCTGGCAGACTGATGAGTGGCCCTTCACATAGACACAGTCACTAATCATCACTCTGCCCAAGAAAGGCAACCTGCAATTGTGTCAAAATTACCGGACCATAAGCTTAATTAGCCATCCTAGCAAAGTGATACTGAAAGTCATATTGATTCTATAAGTCTATGATTCTAACAAATTTGAAGCCATAAGCAGAGAATATCATCGCTGAAGATCAGGCTGGTTTTTGTGCTGGAAGAAGTACCACAGAACAGATTTTCAGCCTTCATGTACTTACAACACCAGCAGAACATCTACCATGTCTTTGTTGACTTCAAGAAGGTGTTTGACAGAGTATGGCACCTAGCTCTCTGGGCAACCATGAAGAAGTACAATGTTGGTCATGAGCTTATTCTTACCATTAAACAACAGTATGCCAAGGCCAGCAGTGCAGCTCTCATCAATGGCACAACAGGAGAGTGGTTTCGCACCACGGTTGGAGTCCAGCAAGGCTGCCTTCTTTCGCCCACACTGTTCAACATCCACTTGGAGCGCATAATGACTGATGCCCTCGAAGACCATATATGCACAGTCAGCATTGGGGGGTGAACAATCTCAAATCTTCGGTTCGCTGATGACATTGATGGCCTGGCAGACAGTGAAAATGAACTTGCCAACCTTGTGAAATGATTGGATGAAACCTCCGCAAGATATGGCATGTAAATCAGTGCAGAGAAAACCAAGCTGATGACAAACAAACATGATGGGATCAGCTCACATATCACTGTCAGTGGACAAGAACTGGAGACAGTGAAACAGTTCAAGTATTTGGGGGCAATCACTGATGAAGGATCCAAGTCAGAAATTCGGGCAAGAACTGTGCAAACAGCAGCAGCAGCAGTGGCAAAGCTAAAGCCAATTTGGAGGAATAAAAACATTTTCCTGGAATCCAAACTGAAACTGCTGCACACACTGGTCACCTCCATTTTTCTGTATGCATGCGAGTCACGGACCCTTATGGCAGAACTTGAACAGAAAATACAGGTAGTAGAGAGGAGATGCTTCCGTAAAATCCTGGGCATCTCCTACTTCAACCACGCCACTAGTGAAGAGGTCTGCAACATCATCACCCAATGTGCTGGGTCATATGAAGACCTCCTGACGACCATGAAGAAGCGCAAGCTGCAGCAGTACGGCCATGTAACAAGATCATCTGGCCTATCCAAGATCATCCTCCAAGGGACAGTTCGGGGAAGAGAAAAAGGGGTAGACAGAAGAAGAAATGAATTGACAACATAAAAGAGTGGACAGGAATGGACTTCATGGAGATTCAAACACTGACACACAATCGTCAGGGGTGGAGAAAATTGGTTGATTGGTTGTTGGGGCACCATCATTGATGATCAATGCGGTTATGGGAGTGATGATGATGATGATTGATGTTTCACAATTGTTAAGAGGCCTCCTTTGGACTTTGTAATGAGAAAAGAGCAGGAACAGAATCCCTTTCCCTAATGTTAAGTAGGTAGCACCTTTAGATCCCTGAACTGTAACAAAGACTGAACTTGTTCAATCAGTACAGTTTCAGGTGAGTGGTCCCAGAAAAGGGATAGGGAGGAGGAAGAATGGAAAAGGAGGACAGAATTGAAATACAGTGTGTATACCAGTTCCACCATTATTAGAACACACCAGAATGTTGTAATGTGGATCCACATCCTTAGGAAGCTGGACAACCATCTGTCAAAAGGAGGGCAAATTGAAGAGAGTGATTTGCTGGCCCCAACTAAGGAGTCAAATAGACTGTTTTGACGTTAAAGAATGCTTGGAGGTGGCAGAAGGTGGAGGAGGAGATCTCTTCTTCTTAGACCTATGGTGTCTCCTGGACTGGTCCTGCTGTTTAGATAAAAGGATACCTCAGCTGAACCTGAGGGTAAAACTGCTCTCTTAGGACCTGGGGTATAAATGTACAATGATTTCAGGGTTTCTCTAGAATTTTTAAGAGAGTGCAGAGCTTTTATTTTCTTTCCTGAAAACAAATTTGGGCCCCCAAAGACCAAGTCCTCAATTTGGAAGGCACGCCTAATATCACAAGTCAAGAAGCATAACTAAGTGTGACTGCTATCATCATTATTTGAGCAATTGAATCTGCCTCATCCAGTGTAGCCTGTAAAGATGAACATGCAATTAGATAGCCTTCATTTATAAGGGCCCTGAATTCTTCTTGACTGCAGATTTAGACATTTGAGTCCCTGTTGGAATAATCATAGTGAGCTAACAGAGCCTGATGGTTTGCAATCCTAAACCGTAAACCTGAGGATGAATAAACCTCTCTCCTAAATGAATCCAGATTTTTGTGACTTTATCTTTGGGAGTAGATTTAAAGCACCCTTGCCTCACCTTCCCATTCACAGCTGTCACCACCAAAGAATCCAAGGCTGGAGGTGAATAAAAATATTCATGTCCCTGAGAAGGTACCTAGTACCTCTTCTCTGTTCGTTACATGATAGATAGGAGAAAAAGTCTGCCAAAGAATTATGGTGGGCTCTTAGATAGCCTCATTAATGAGCAGAGCCACCCAAGCAGGTCCAGAAGAATGAACAATGTGCACCAGTCTGTGTGAACCTGGACCAATTCAATTTGGAGACTCAGGGAGGTTGCAACTCTTCTCATTGGATCCTGGTACTTTTTGTAGTCACCCAAATGTGGGAAAGACAATTCCTACACAGTAGCTTCGTTTAGCAATGACGAGGAAGTGTTGAGCAGAGGCAGTAGAGTGCTATCTGCTTTGGTGCCTGTTGAACCTCCATAGCAGGAGGACCAGAACCAGGATGGACAACCTCTACTGGTTGCTGGGTCCAGGTGTCAGTACTGAGAACAGTACTGGACAGAAAATAGCACATTGACAGAAGCCCTGGATATAGAGGAACCCACCAGGGGTTCCAAAAAGGCCACTGCTGAACTTAGTGCAGTACCAGAACCAAGTCCCACAGCAATCTCTCTCTAGATCTGTTCCTAAAGAAGTAGTGGAAATGGTTTCTCAATTTGAATGACAAGTAATAAGGAGATGCTCAGGACTGCCTATAATAGGATTCCTACCAATAGGATCCCATCTTAGAAGATGACTCAATATTTGAATGTCAAGGTGGTCCAGTACTGGGTGGAGAAGTCACACACCAGAACCTGGACTGGCAATAGGTAGATGGTAGAGGGGGCAGCATCCAAGGCTTTCTTGCTAAATGGATAATAAGCCTGTATGGTAGTAGTACCAGACTCGGACAGTACAAACAGTCAGTCCCCTATGTCAGCACATGCACAGGTCCCAAGACAAATCTCGGACGGGGCCTCATCTTGCATCAGTGGTGAGTCCAGTACCAATATGCACAAAAGATCTCTGGTGGCTGCATACGCCTCAGGCATCCTTGATGCCGCTAATGTAGCATGTGATGCAGAGAAAGTTAATGTCATTAAAGGTCCAGGCAATGGAGTTCAGTCTTGACAGTACCACATGAGGTACCAGATTTGACCACGCTACATTGCTAGAGTGCAGTACCAGGAAGTGCCTCACAGGTGTGGCTCTAATCTCAGTACTGTCTTCATCTGGTGAGAATCTAATGGGCACCTAGACCTTGAAGAAGAGGACTTCTTCTGGCCAGAAAAAGTTGAGGTGCTGGACTTTTGGTGCTTGCATACTACCAGAGACAGAGAAATTAAGGTTACTTACCTGAAACTGAACTTCTTCAAGGTGGACTCTTTATATTCCCACTAATGAGATGCTCCAACTGGTGCAGCCTGAATTGTAGAATTCTAGCTAGTAGTAGCCTTTGGAGTGCTCGCACACCTTCACCACAACTCCCCTCAGTGAACGTTGAGCATGCCAGGGAGAGGCTATAAAAGGGATATGGCATTCCAGCCACCTCAGTTCCTCCTGCAACTGTGAGCCCATTGGTAAGTAAGACTCCAAGATAGTGAGGAAAAGGCGGGCCAGGAGTATGAATATGCACAGTCCATCTTGAAGAACCTCAGTTACAGGTAAGTAACTTTCATTTTTCCTGAGTGTCCTCTGCATATTCTCATATTTGATATAGATTAATAAACTGTACTCTGACCCAGGATGATGCACCTATTGAGTCTTAATTAAATAAGGACTATTTTGCCAAATCTTAAAACAGATCTAAATTCTAAATCTAAGGAACAGTGTTTAGTAAAGGTATGAACAGAACTTCACGTTGTTGCTCTACATATCTGTGTTAGAGAAATATGGCTAGAAAAAGCCATAGAGACTGCCTTTAATCTAGTAGAATGTGTTATAATTCCTTGAGGAAGGGACAACCCTTTCAATTATTGAGCTTCATTAATACATGATAGAACTCATCTTGAAAGCATTTGCACAGAAACAGTTTTTCCCTTCTTCTTGCTTTCATAAGCAAACAAACATTTTTGGGGACTGTCTAAATTGTTTAGTGCTGTCTAAATATTAGGCTTCTAACATCCAACATATTTAATTTAGCTTCGTCATCCTGAGGATGATATTTGGGAAAGAATACCAGTAAAATTATAGATTGGTTTATACAAAAATCAGAGACCAATTTTGGAAAAAACCTAAGGTGTGTATGATGAATTGCTTTGCCTTTACGAAAAACAGTGACTAGTGAGCAGGCCATAAATGCATGTCATCCACTTATATGCCTTGCAGGAGTGAGTGCTATTAAACATGCTGTCTATATAGACAGATGAAATAAAGAACAACTCCCCAAAGGTTCAAAAGGAGGTTTCATCAATTGTGATAACACTAAATTCTGATCCCAAGACAGCATAGGGCATCTCACTGGAGGGTATATGTTATTATGGCCTTTTAAGAACCTCTTAACTATACCATTAGCAAAAACTAGGTTTGCCCTTCACAGGTACATGGTATGCTGATATGGTTGGCAGATGAATCTTCACTGAATATAGTGAAAAAAGTAATAAAAGAGCTGCTTTCTTAAGATACATAAATATTCTAATATATAATTAATTGGTGCTAGATATGGATCTATATCATACATAGAAATCCATACTAAAAATATTTTCCATTTATGACTATAACACTTTCATGTGGATTTTTTCCTCAAATATAACAGTACTTTCTGCACCTCTAACAAACAACTTTTTTTCTAACCTTCCTAGAGTCCTATTCCCTTGCTATTAAATGAAGAGGCTAAAGATGTGGATGATAAACCATCCCATGTTGTTGCAACAAATCTGGTCCAAGTGGCAAAGGCTCCATTAGTCCTTGACAGGTGAATTAAGTCCAGATACCATTGTTTTCAGGACCATGCTGGCACTATTAAAATTACCCTGGCCTTGTTTTACTTTGTTTACCACTCTCTGAATAAGGGAGATGCATATGTTAAGCCCTGACCGCACTGTATTAGAAAGACATCCTATAATGACTGCCCATCTCTGCCTGGTCTCAAGCAAAATTTCTGGACACTTCTTGTTGCTGCTGGATGCAAAAAGATTTATTATTGGCTTCCCCCATAAACTGAAGAGGTATTACTACTTCGTCCTTCAAAGACCACTCATGCATCTGACATTTCGACCTGCTCAGATGATCTGCAAGTGTTTTGTCCCTCGATTACATGGATTGCTATTGGGTGAACATCATGTGCCATGCACCATTCCAAAGGTTCTTTGCCTCCATACATAATTGAAGGAAATAAGTCCCCCTTGCTTATTCAGATAATTTAGCACTGTCATATTGTCTGTTACCACCTGAACTACCCTATGTTTGCCCAAGGTAGAAACTACTTTAGACCAAGTCTGATTGCTCCCAGCTCTACTATATTGTTATTTAGGTTCTTTTATTTTCATGACCAATAAGCTCTGAGTAACAAATTGTTGTTCAGATGGACTCTCCATCCCAATGTAGATGCATCAGAGATAAATATTACTGACAGCAGATGGAAATTGAAAAGTGCAACCCTCATCACTGTTTTGCAATGCATGCTGACCAAATCTGGTTTGTAATTTATCATTAACCAGTGTTAAACATCTCTCGACTGATGCTGAGCATGTGGTGTCATGGACTTGGTTGATGCAAAGAGGCCAGCAAGTGGAGAAAAAAAAGAGAATTGGTGTTATGGGGACTGGAGAAGGAGACATATATAGACATTTTTATTTTTCGAAATCTGTCCTTTGGGAGAAAAGCTATTGCCACAATTGAACTGAATTTGGCCCCTAAAGAAAGGATCACCTGAGTTGAGTTTAGGAATGACTTTTTCCAATTTATTTGTAATCTCAGACTAGCAAATAAAGAATATATTTGTTTTGTATGTAATATGATGACATCCCTGGACAGTGCTTTTATTAACCACTCATCTAGATATGGGTACACATACATCCCTTGCGTTGTTAGGTACGCTGCCACTCAGGCAGGCATTTTGTAAACACTCTGTGTGCTGTGGACAATCCAAAAGGGAGAACCTGCTACTAAAAATGGTCCTCTCCTACCATGAAATGTAAATATCTCAGATGACATGGTCTTATTGAAATATGAACATATGTGCCTTTTAAATCAAGAACTGCAAACCAATCCTGAAGGGAAACAGAAGGGATTATAGAAGTTAGAAATAACATGCAGAAATGGAATTCCTTTATATATTTATTTAATTTCCTTAAATCCAAAACATGGCAAAGGTTATCATTTTTTGAAATTAGAAAATAACGTGAGTAAAAACCCCTCCCTCTCTGATTTCTCAGTACTATCTCTGTTGCTCCTGACTGCACCGGAGATTGAACCTCTTTCTTTAACAATTCAAGGTCAACTGGATTCCTGACCACCTGTGACCAGGGTTGAAAGAGGTAGATTGATAGTGAGGAAGGGTTTTGAACTGAATTGTTTAATGCAGGGGTAGGCAACCTATGGCACGGGTGCCAAAGGCGGCACACGAGCTGATTTTCAGTGGCACTCACACTGGCCACCAGTCTGGGGGGCTCTGCATTTGAATTTAATTTTAAATGAAGCTTCTTAAACATTTTAAAAACCTTATTTACTTTACATACAACAATAGTTTAGTTATATATTATAGACTTATAGAAAGAGACCTTCTAAAACGTTAAAATATATTACTGGCACGTGAAACCTTAAATTAGAGTGAATAAATGAAGACTCAGCACCACACTTCTGAAAGGTTGCCGACGCCTGGTTTAATGCATGCCATAGCTTCCAGGATCCACCTGTTTGATGTTATTAGCTCCCATAGCTGATAAAAATAGGAGAAATGGTCCCCATGTGTGGTTAAACAATGTCTAACTGGACTAGTTTGTAGCTCCATGTCCTCAGGTCAAATTTTGCAGGAATCACAGAAGACAAAGAAGTAGAAGCTTTCCCTTTATTATTATGAGGTTTAAATGACCTCTTCTGTTGTTGTTGAAGTTAGGGGGTATGATATTGAGAATAATAATAATAAGTCCTTCTGTGATAATTATAACGAATCAATGAAAAAGGTGGGTATTGCCTTTGGCATCTAAACAGAGGAGCTGAATATGTCCTCCTTTCTATATTAAAGAAACCTAAAGATCTAGCTGTAGATCTTACATTTTTTCATTTTCTCTACACCTCATCAGTCTGTACATTAAGCAGACCCTCTCCTTTAAAAGGAAGATATTCAGTCCTCATCTTTGTCTTGTGAGAAGTCCTACTGAACGAACCGCACATATCATTAGTGTGAGAACTGAAGCTAGTGCCCTAAATGAAGAATTTGAAGAGTCAACTGCTGCTTAGCAACATTCTGTCCCTCTGTCAAAATAGCATTCACTAGTCTTTTCTGTTCATCTGGTAGGTCATTAGGAAACAAAGACATTTTTCCCTATAGATGACACTGGTATCTAACCACGACAACTTTATAATTAGATATGTGCATGACTAATATAGCTGAAGAAAATATTTTTCTTCCAAAGACACTCAAAGGAGAATGGTGTCATCTCTACAGTTCCCTTAAGGAAACGGAATCTGCCAAGTATGACAGTGCACTCAGGGAAGGAACGGAGTCTGAATCTCCTTGTGCTGGCTGGCTGGGTACCAAATGGGGGCACAAAGCTGCTTCTGCCAGAATGTCTCTAAGTTGAACTTCTCTCAGCTTCTTACTTCTGGTTTAATCCTTCTCCCTACAAATGAGGCACTTATGCTTGACATGTCCTTCTCCCAAACCCTTTAAACAACAGTGAGGATCAATGACTGTCATAGATTTGTTACACCAAGAACAGTGCTTAAATCCTGGGGACTTAGGCATGCCCCGCTACTGAGACAACATCTTGAAAAAAAGCAAAGCAAAAAGAAAATCAATCTAAAAACAAATACCACTATCGACACCATAGCTATAACTATTCTAAACCAGCTACTTACAGTAAAGATCTCTAGAGAAGATTTATAAAGAGAAATATAAAAAAGTGATAATCTCACATATGCTCAAATTACAGACCACTGAGGGAGGGGTCAGGTGGCTCCACCCCTTTATACTCTCAGCAAGCAGCATGAGTGTGTGGAGGGTGCATCTGATGCATTGACAGGTACTGCTATGGAAAAAATCCTCCAGCTCTGGTGGACTGGCAAGCAGACCCCTACAGTGGAAAGGATATTTGCAAGCACTCAAAGAAGAAACATGTCTTTCAAAATGAAAGAGGGAACATCCAATTCCATCAACATAAAATAAACAACTGATTGTTTGATTCTTCATCTTGGAGTTTAAGTTTAAACGCAATAAATAGGATAGCAATAATCTATGACCACAACAGAGACTTCATTTTATGTTTAGAAAAAGATCATTAATTAAAATACCTGCAAGAGAAAGAAAAGTGATAAACTCATAGCCAGGATTTACAACAGAATAAAGAAGCCACGCATTAGAAATGTAGTTCATGGTTTCAACTGAATCAGTGGGCAGAGGAAACACTTTATGTATCTATCATTAGTACAATTTAATAAACATTTGTCACTTATGAAATTTATTGGGAAATAAATAGATTAGATTACTCTGTGCTCAAAATGGAGCAAATGGGTCAAATTAAACTCTGGTTAAGCAGACAGAACTCTTATTAACTTCGGTGAGAACTATGCTAATTTATTCCAAGACCAAATTTGTGCCCAAACATATTCCAGATATAATTAAAAGGTATTGTCATTTCATATTAATCAATATGTTTGAAATTTTTCACTATACAGTGTTTCTAATATCTCCTTAGATGTTGCAATATAAATCCTCCAAATATCCATCTCTGTAAATATATACCTTGTCTTGTTGGCAAATTCCTTTTCTCGCTGATATTTAATTGTTATTTTATCATCTTGCTTCTAACAATAAAGAAACAAATCCTACACACATAACTAATAACTATTAAAATAATCAAGCATTCAAGTCCTGTTTAAAAATCTAACAATAGTTTGATCATTTTTGACAATCTTCCTTTTTTAACAGCCTAACCTCTGTACAAACAGCAAAGGCAGGAAACGCTACACATATATCAATAAATCTTCATTTATATCTACCTATCGTTTATTATTTGTATATTTTGAAGTATATTATGACATACAGTAGAGCTCTGTTTTACAGATTTTTCTGCATTTCTATTAAAGCAAACACAGCATGACTGCAATACATAATTTACTATATGTATTAGGAGTGGGCCTTTTTGCCAAACCATAAAGTATTGGACACCAGTTGTTTTAAGAATCATGGACAACCTTCCTTATTTCTTTTGTCTGTAGCCCAGCTTCCTTGATTTAGGGCTTGATCTTGCAAGATGCTGAATATTTCCTCTAAGATACAAGGTGGAAGGCACACAGGTCTGAAGTTAGTAATTATTGGGTAGGAGTAGAGCTGGTTGGGAAATGGAATTTCCATTGTGTGGGAAATGCCAACATTTCAAAATTTCCTTTCAACTAAAATCAGAACAAAGAGTTGAAATTTCAAAATTTACCAAAAAATGAAATTTTGGTAATATTTTATTTCAGAAACATTTAAATGACTGTATTGAAACACTTCATATTGAGGAGGTTGAAAAATTTCATGTCCACTTTATCATTTCAATGTTTATATCTTATCATATATAAAAAAGTCAAAATTATAAAATTGAAATGACTCATTTCAATAATTACTCAGACATTTTGACAACGCCAATACATTCCTGTGAAATTCATCAAATGAACATTTCCAGTAGGAAACTCTTCTACCAGAAAATTTTCAAAACACCAATTAACATCACAACAACTACCACCACCACCACGACAGCAGCTTCCTTTAGAGCAGCTCTCTGCTTTTTCATATAAAAGTGGAGGCAAATAGTTTATTGTTACTCTTGGCAGGATAATGGCAGATGTTTTTCCAGAAGAAATGTTAGGGTATTACAGAATATTTACCCTCAGATTATGCCAATTTTAATGTAAATGAGTATGACAGGAGTATGGATATTCTGAAAGAGACCATTTTAATCATTTGAGGACAGATTGTCAGATGAGGTCAATTCTGTTTATACACTATGTGATAAATGAAGGGTGGTGGCGGGGAACAGCTCTCTTTTATGGACACCCAGTAGCTATAAAATCCCTTTTTTTAGCTGTTCTCTAATCCTAAAAGTCTCACTGCTATGAATAGGTAAAAGGAAGTGAGTGGGCACCTGGCCAAAAAAAACCAATGGGAAGGCTAGAACTTTTTAAAATTGAAAAAAAAACCTCCCCTTTAAAAAGCCGAGATATGTTAGTAGGTCAGGATATATCTAGGAAGACGCAGTTAGGTTTATTCATTTTGTTGCTTTATGGCTTGTGGATTCCTCTGTGCTAACCCCAGGTGCTTTTGTTTTGCTTGTAACATTTAAGCTGGACCTCAAGAAAGTTATTCTTGGCGCTTAATCCTTGTAGTTGCTCTTTTTAAAAAATCTAGCAATAGCTTAAGTTCTCAAATGTATTTTCTCCTTTTTTTAAATAAAATTTACCTTTTTCAATAACAGAATTGGATTTTTGTGTCTTAAGAGGTTTGTGCACATGTTATTTAATTAGCTGGGGCAACTGCTGATTTCCTTTTTCTTTCTCAGCTCTTCCCCGGAGGGGGTGTGTGAAAGGGCTTGAGGGTACCCCACAGGAAGTAATTCCCAAGTGCACCTTCCTGGGTGGTGTCAGCATCTACCAAAAGCTGTAACCTTGAGAGTTTAATACAAGCCTGAAGTGGCCAGTATTAATTTTAGAATCCTTTTTCTCCTCTACTCTCATTCTTTCTCTGTCTTGTCTATTTATACTGAAACCTGGTCAGGGCAAGGACTGTCTCTTACTATGTGTTTATACAGTGCCTAAATACAGTGGGGCCCTGATCTCAGTTAGGACTGCTAAGTGCTATCATCATACAAACAAATAATAATAATCAAAACATTTTAGTAAGTTTACATTTATCATGAACAACATCACAATACTAAATCTACCATTTGGAAAAAAGAATAATATTGTTAGTTTGCTTCAATGTGTTTTTGCATTTTAAAAGTAAGTCTTTAAAATAAATGTTTGTATCTATGCTAAAATAATACCCTCTCAATAATCTCCTGGTAACTTTAATATAATTGGAAAAAGTATAATTTTATCATTTTGACATTGGGCAAACTGGTAATTAATATAGGCAGTGCTAAAAAAGGCAAAGACTGAAATTTATAATATTGCAAAGTGTAAGACCTTTCAGTTTAAATGGATTTATAAAGTGCTTGACACCACCTTTTCATTTCAACTGACCCATGAGAATTGTTCAGGAAAGGGAACTGTAATGAGATCTTAACAGCATCCGATAAATACACTATGGTTAAAGTAAACAAAAATCCCATTTGGTTTGTCAGCCTTTTGCAAAGCACATTGGCTATAAATACTAACATTCACAACCACTAGATACATGAGTTTACTTATCTCAGAAGAATTCTGCTAACTGAAACCAAAGAACAGTTGTGAAATATAAAGCAAGAACTTTTTTTTTCTAACTGCATTTTTGAAGTTATGTCAAATTTTATCCAAATTTCTCATTCTAAAGGAGTTATTTAAGTTTAAGTTTTGGTTTTAAGATGTGACTACCGGCAAGAATAGAATATTTTAAAGTATTTGAAACAAGGAGAACACAATTAACAATTATTAATAATATTCTTACAGAAGATGTGTTTTTGGGCATGCTAATTAATGTGTGTCAAGCTGGAGTGTGAACGCACAATATGCTCATCTACTGTGCACTAACTTGCTACACGGACCCTGCTACAGCACTCAGGAGTGCACTATGGAATGTTTAGTGTGTGGTAGCAGCATTCACACAGTCAGGTAGTGCCTGTCAGGCTAGTGAGCTGTACATTCTCACCATGGCTTGCTGCATACTAACTTGCCATGTAGACAAGTCCTTAAACAATAAGTTCTCTAAGGGAGGGATTGAGCCTTCTTGTATTTATGTACTGAATATTGCACATTGTGGGCGGTTCTAGAAACTAGAGCTGGATGAAATTTGGAATTTCTTGTTCCATGTGAAATGTCAGCATTTTGAAATTTCCCACAAACTGGGAATTCTGAAAAAATTCACAGGATTTCCAGAATAAATATGCCAAGATCCCTAGTAGCTGCTCAGTGAAATAGACATAATTCATATCAGCATCACTCCTGTGGCCCAGGAAACCAACTACCCCAGGAACTGGGCAGCCCAGCAAGCCAGATGGACAGGATGTCCGATTCAGTGGCAAGGAGTCTGAAAGCCCTGAGAGCGTCAGCTCATGTTGGGGCTCTCAGGGCTTCTAGGCTTTCTGCTGCAGTGCCGGAAGCCTAGAACCAGAGAGCCATGGTATGACATTGCACTCCATATGTTTTATGGAAGTATGTTTATAAGTGTGAATATTATGCAACTGGAATATGCTTCATGCAGAAGGTCTCTTGTAAGGTATCATGACAAAGCTTATGATCTACTGAGTGTGTTCATCCTATTTGTTTGCATGTATTATTTCTATGTCTGGAGTTAGGAGAATACGATATAAACTTGTGTTACTGATGTAAACATATTAAGTGGAAGCCATTAAGAGTGCTTCAGAATCAATGAACTGTGAATGGGTTTGTTTACCTGCAAGCCTTCCTATGTACTTGTCTTCCAGCTACTAGGTAATGAAGAATAAGGTCTTACAGTGACGTGTGATCATGTCACCTGAACTGGAATCCATCTTAAAGCTGGTGCTTTTCCATTAAGGAGGAGGGGTGGGGGATCCAGAGAGACAAAAGATTCCCGTCTTGTGCCAAAGCTATAAAAGGGGGTGGAACAGAACAAAGAGGGCTGCCAGTCATGAGAAATACTCTAGTTACCACCTAAGCTGGAACTGACAAGGACTCTACCAGGGGAAAGGATTGGGCCCAGACTAAGAAGGAGTCTAGTCTGTGAAAGAAGTTTACTGGAACATGTCTGAGGGTGAGATTTACCTGTATTCAGTTTCTTAGATGTATTAGGCTTAGACTGGCATGTTTTGTTTTATTTTGCTTGGTAACTTACTTTTTCTGTCTGTTATTACTTGAAACCACTTAAATCCTACTTTTTAATAAAATCACTTTTGATTATTATTAACCCAGAGTAAGTGATTAATACCTGGGGGAGCAAACAGCTGTGCATCTCTCTCTATAAGTGTTTTAGAGGGCAGAAAATTTATGAGTTTACCCTGTATAAGCTTTATGCAGAGTAAAACGGATTTATTTGGGGTTTGGATCCCATTGGGAGCTGGGTGTCTGGGTACTCGAGACAGGAGTACTTGCTGAGCTGTTTTCAGTTAAGTCTGCAGCTTTGGGGGAGTGGTTCAGATGCTGGGTCTGTGTTGCAGCAGGATAGCGTGTCTGGCTCAACAAGACAGGGGTCTAGAGTCCAAAGCCATCAGAGAAAACAAGTGCTGAAACTATTTCTGAGCATCAGGTGACAGCCCCAAGGGGGTCTCTATGACCGAACACATCACACATGGGTTGAGGCCAGGGCTTCCTGGGCTGCCATGCTTCCGGTTCCAGTAGTAAGAGGCCTGGAAGACTTGGGAGCCCTGGAACAGACTGAATGGTGGGGCGCTTGGTTCTGCAGTTGGATGTCTGGAAGTCCTGGCTCTCCAGCAACATGCTAGACAAGCTGGCAGAGAACCAGGCAAGCTCCTGGTTTCCAGTGGAAGCCTGCATGGCAGATGAGGTTCAGTCAGAACCTGCCTGTGATTCAGTTAAAATGTCCCAAAAACATTTGGGGTTCAATGACGCAGTATTTTCCAATGAAACTTGGTTTTTGTCAGAACATTTCCAACCAGCAGGTTATAAATGATTATATGCATGCCATTTTAAACATATGAAAAATACTCTCCATTCACCATTCCAAGGAACTGATCCTGCAAACACAGGCTACTGACTGTACAGCTTACTACTGTGAGCAGACTCATTGATTACATGCTGCTCATGGTGGTAAGCACTACTCTCAGTAATGTTTGTTGGATTAGGCCCCAAATTATATACATTAAGACCCTAAGCGTTACTATAATAGTTATTGATATTACACTAATCCCTATATGTCCTAGGTACTGTCCAAAATATTGTAATGGCTCTCCCCCCCACACAGTGGCTGGCTTTGCAGGTCGGTGAAGAGAGACTGGGGGAATGGGAATTGAAGCCAAGCATTCTTGTGATGGGTGGTGCTGTCTATCAACAGCTCCAGCAGTGCTGTGTTCTGCCTGCATTAAAGTTGGTTGGATTTTTAGACAATATGGTTTCACTTTGTTCCTTCAGACACCCCTGATGTTACAGTATAAAATATGTATTGCTAAGTGTTGAGTACCCTCAACAGCCTTTACAGACAATCAGAGCTGAAAGTGCTAAGCACCTCACAATGCACTCAGCAGGTTCAGTCCCAAATGCGAGAAAGCCCCATTAGCCAGATGTTGGAATGAGTCTCTTGAGCAGGAAATCCGCACGAGCATGGAGGGTCAACATACGACTCTCTATTCCATTGTAGACCTGCATGAGATGGGGCAGCTTCACAAAGGTAGTTCTGCACAGACCACATGGTGCACTGTTGTGCAGGCAGGGACAAGCAGCACAGAAAAGCCTAAGTGTTTTATTAATGATGGTCTGGAAATGACACTACACTATAGACACAGCACTACTTCTGCATGTCATGAGACCTCCCATGCTAACTCTCTCTCTAACTACCAGCAAACGTGCCAGCTCTAGATAGGATGGCACAAAGGGGACAATTGGGGTTAGCATGTAGAGGGACTACAGGATCTGAAATTACAACCTGTGACCTCCCCAAACCTCATCTACTATCATGGGTGGTGTGGAGCAGCAAGGGCTGGTGCAACCATTTAGGTGACCTAGGTGGTCGCCTAGGGTGCTGGCATTTGGGGGTGCCATTTTCTTTGGCAGCAACCACGGCAGCCGGCTCTTCAACTGCCCCGGTCGCCGCCAGCATTTAGGCGGAGGGAGCTGGGGCAGGGGAGCGCGGGGAGGGCTGCCTGCAGCATGTAAGTGGGGGGGGGGGCACGCAGGGGAACTCCTCGCCCCAGCTCACCCCTGCCCCGCCTTCTCCTTGAGCACACCGTGGCTGCTTCACTTCTCCCACCTCCCAGGCTTGCGGTGCCAATCAGCTTAGGCACCGCAAGCCTGGGAGGCGGGAGAAGTGAAGCAGCGACGGCGTGCCCGGGGAGGAGGCG
The DNA here is from genome assembly GCF_020497125.1 of Mauremys mutica. Classification (NCBI taxonomy): domain Eukaryota; kingdom Metazoa; phylum Chordata; order Testudines; family Geoemydidae; genus Mauremys; species Mauremys mutica. The sequence goes on from NC_059078.1 coordinate 84,228,659, forward strand.
GGGCAGGGGTGAGCTGCTTCACTTCTACCACCTCCCAGGCTTGCGGCACCAGTCAGCTTAGGTGCCACAAGCCTGGGAGGCAGGAGAAGTGAAGCAGCAACGGCGTGCCCGGGGTGCTCGTGCTCGTGCATGGAGCAGGGGTGAGCTGGGGCGGTGGAGGGGGGTGCCTCAGGGCGGAGGGTGGGGAATGGGGAGCTGCTGCAAGGGGGGCTCCTCAGGAGGGAGTGGGGAGCTGCCGCGAGGGAGAGGCGCCTCAGGGCAGAGGGGGAGAGCTGCCACGGGGGAGGGGGCGCCTCAGGGCAGGGGCGCGGGAGGGGGGGAAGGCGCAAGGTGGAAGTTTCACCTAGGGTGCAAAACGTCCTTGCACCGGCCCTGGGAGCAGCGGCAGTCACAGTTGCAAACCATAGGCTGTAACAGTAACTATAAAAGGATTATACTGCAGCGCCACACAAGCTGGGGGTTAGAATCATAGAACCATAGAATATCAGGGTTGGAAGGGACCTCAGGAGGTCATCTAGTCCAACCTCCTGCTTAAAACAGGACCAATCCCCAACTAAATCATCCCAGCCAGGGCTTTGTCAAGCCTGACCTTAAAAACCTCTAACAAAGGAGATTCCACCACCGCCCTAGGTAACCCACTCCAGTGCTTCACCACCCTCCTAGTGAAAAAGTTTTTCCAAATATCCAACCTAAAGTTCCCCCTTGTGACTATTACTCCTTGTTCTGTCATCTGTTACCACTGAGAACACTGTAGATCCATCCTCTTTGGAACCCCCTTTCAGGTAGCTGAAAGCAGCTATCAAATCCGCCCCCCCCATTCTTCTCTTCTGCAGAATAAACAATCCCAGTTCTCTCAGCCTCTCCTCATAAGACATGTGCTCCAGCCCCCTAATCATTTTTGTTGCCCTCCGCTGGACTCTCTCCAATTTTTCCACTTCCTTCTTGTAGTGTGGGACCCAAAACTGGACACAGTACTCCAGATGAGGCCTCACCAATGTCGAATAGAGAAGAATGATCACGTCCCTCGATCTGCTGGCAATGCCCCTTCTTATACAGCCCAAAATTCCATTAGCCTTCTTGGCAACAAGGGCACACTGTCGACTCATATCCAGCTTCTCCCCCACTGTAACCCCTAAGTCCTTTTCTGCAGAACTGCTGCCCAGCCATTCGGTCCCTAGTCTGTAGCAGTGCATGGGATTCTTCTGTCCTAAGTGCAGGACTCTGCACTTGTCCTTGATGAACCTCAACAGATTTCTTTTGGCTCAATCCGCTAATTTGTCTAGGTCCCTCTGTATCCTATCCCTACCCTCCAGCGTATCTACCACTCCTCCCAGTTTAGTGTCATTTGCAAACTTGCTGAGGGTGCAGTCCACGCCATCCTCCAGATCATTAACGAAGATATTGAACAAAACCGGCCCCAGGACCAACCCATGGGGCACTCCGCTTGATACCAGCTGCCAACTAGACATGGAGCCATTGATTACTACTCATTGAGCCCGACGATATTAATTCCCATTCTTATCTCTGCATTATTGCCTACATTGCATCCAAATATTCAGGCTTTTTATAGGGAAAGATGAATTTTACCAGGGAAGACTAAACTTCTAGCTTCAGCCAAATGTGAAATTCAAAAGTACTAGGGCTGGCTGGGAAATGACAATCATATTTCACCACAAATTTTGAGTTTTCAAAAGTTATTTTCATTTCTCTGCCTAATTCACAGCAGGGACTTGAACCTGGATTTCTCATGTTCTGAACCAGTGTCCTAACTACAAGGCCACAGAGTCTCTGTCTAGCTCATATACTCACTCCCACAAAAATGTCATTGAAGTCAACCTGCTTCCATGAACTATTTCTATGACTATTTTCCAACCAGTTCTAAATGTAATACAGACCAGATACAAGCGTAGCTCTATCATATGAAACTGCTATTTGAGTACCAAACCAACACATATTGCCTAAAAATAGTAGTTATATATATATAAAACCTAGGAAAATATATCCATTCATCTTAACAAAGAACACAATTTTGATGTAACAACTTTATCTATTTAAAGGTTACTACTACATATTTTCGAACCAAAAACTAAACAGGAAATAACTTATCCAACATATAAAAAACTGTGAGTCATACACAAACTATCCATATCTGAACATTAATTGAAAATAAATACTTGGGGTTTCAGTACATATTGTATTGCAAATATTTATTGTGACTGTGATGCCAAGAAAAACAAAAAAACCTACAGAAAAAACAAAGAAAGAGTTAGAAAGCAGTCATCATACAGATCAGTGAAAAACATGTTACTTATGTTTGTTCTGTACAAAGTTTATCTACTTGGGTACTTGTTAAAACTTGCCTTAGGTGCAATGTGCCAGATTCCCTCATCTCTCATTAAAGTAATCAGAAGTGGATGCATCTCAGGTTCAACCCCCCACAGAAGTCTTGCTCTCAAATACAGAACTTAAATGAATGATGTACAGTGGTTCCCATGGAAAAAAAATCAACATGTTCACGACACAATATCTTCAGCCATTACTATTGGGTGATCTTCATAAAAGTCTACCTTTTCATAACTATCACTGTAACGCTGCCTAAAATGCTGACCAACTGCTTCTGGTTTGTCAGGAATTATGTCACAACTTGGCTGGCTTGAATTCATGGGCTGTCTGATGGGGACCAGATATTTCAATTCCAGTCCACCACAAATCATCATTACTATGTATTACTCATACAGAACCACAGATGTGCATGGCACTTTAGAAGAGTTTACAATCTAAGTCAGACATGGGCAAACTACGTCCCACAGGCAACAACTGGCCCATGGGACTGTCCTGCCTGGACCCTCCTCCCCCACAGCCATGCTCTGGCCCACCGCTCCTGCTGGGCAGCGTGTGGAGAGCAGCCGACTCTGGCGGGGTGTCACTGCTGCAGCTCCTGCTGCTGGTAAGGGGGCAGGGAGCAGGGAGGTTGGGTAAGGGAGCAGGAGGTCCTGGGGGGCAGTCAGGGAGGAGGGGGCAGCTAGATAGGGCAGTCAGGGGATGGGGAACAGGGAGGGTTGGGAGTGGGAGTCCCAGGGGGCCTGTCAGGAGGCGGGGATGTGAATAGGGGTCAGGAGGGCAGTCAGGGGACAGGGAGAAGGGGGGCTGGAGAAGGGGGTGGGATCCCAGAGGGCAGTTAGGGGTGGGGGGTCCAGGGAGGGAGTAGTCAGGGCAGTCAGGGGACAGGGAGAAGGTGGGGGTTGAATAGGGGATGGGGGTGGTTGGGGCAGGGGTCCCAGGAGGGGGTGGTCAGAGGACAAGGAGCAGGGGGGTTGGATGGGTCAGGGGTTCTGAGGGGAGCAGTTGGGGGGTGGGAAGTGGGAGGGGGCAGATAAAGGTGGGGGCCAGGCTGTTTGGGGAGGCACAGCCTTCCCTACCCAGCCCTCCATACAGTTGTGCAACCCCAATGTGGCCCTTGGGCCCAAAAGTTTGCCCACCCCTGATCTAAGTTAAGATGAGAACAACAGGAGGAGACAACACAGGGAGGGGTTAGATGAGAGTGAGTACAATATAATTAGCGTATATGGCCGTGTGGAATGTTAATGTACCCATCTAGATGGGGTTGCTCTAGCTTTTTTGCTGCCCCAAGCACAGTCAGGCAGCCTTCAGCAGCTTGCCTGAGGGAGGTCCGCCCGTCCCGCGGATTCGGCGGCAATTCAGCGGTGGGTACCGGCAAGCCACCGAAGGCTGCCTGACTGCCGTCCTCGCAGGGACCGGCAGAGCGCTCCCTTGCCTTGCCGCCCCAAGCACGTGCTTGGAGCGCTGGTGCCTGGAGCCGCTGCTGCATCTAGATGAGTAAATCAGTTCTCATTTATCAAATGAAAGTAAAATTCATTTGAAAAATCTTGTTTTGTTTTCTACAGGTGAAAAACAAACAAAAAGTATTCAGAGATACATATTAAAGTCATCATTAAAGTTCCGGCACAAATAAAACAACTCATCATTTTGATCCATATCGGTTATTCAGAGTTTTTATATCACCATTAGTTTTACACTAGCACCACACTTTAGCTTCTAAAAGATTCAGTACAGGAGAAATGCATAGTACATTTAATTAAGTTTGTTAACCCAGTATCCTAAATATGATGCAACGTTTTCCAACAAGACCAGAAAGGCTCAAGGACGTCCTAAAACTTGAGTCCTGTTTTTTTTGTTTGTTTGTTTGTTTTTTGATGTGTGGGTGGGGGAGACTGGAAAGAGAGAAGGGGAAAAAATTATTGTAAGATGCTTTTTGTTCTCTAGGGTAGCTAAGCAGCATTTTCGCTTTTCTTTAAAATATGCTAAGCCAGGTTTTGATTTAAAATTTACAATATGTATATGACTCTGCCAAAAGGAATGTATTTATAGTACTAGCAACAATAAAGCAACAATTACTTACCTTGGGATTCTGCTTCTCTGAACATATTATAATTTTTATCTTACAGAATTGGTTTCCCTAGCATGAGACTGGTGGAACTCCCTTAGCATTTAAGTTTATTTTTACCTTTGAGGGCAGCAGAAGCAAGGTAAAACGTAAGGCAGGGCACCCTGCCATCTCCTGCAGACTATAAGTTCCATGTTCTCTCTGCCCCTCTTCTTTTGGCTAGGTATAACAACTTCCTGGAAGCTTAAAAATGAAACTGTACCTGTTTCCATACTGACTGTTTTTCTCTCCATCACCCGTCCAAATATATTCATTTGTAGAATTGCTCAAGAATTTAGACTGTTGACACTAATTCTTTAAATATATAAATAAGCTTTGAATAATAATCTATGGCTTTGGAAATGAAAAAGACAAAATTGGGATCAAACAGCCTTAACAATATCTTTTTATTTGCCTACCTACATCAACCTTGAAAAGTTCTACGTGCCCACTTACTCAGCAAATAATTTATTTTGTCTATTCCTAGATTCCAACTTAGAGCTCATTGGGAAACAATTTCAGTTTTGTGAAAATTATTAATTTGGGGAGGGGAGGAGTCCCAAATCATGTTGAAAAGACAAAAACACTGAAAGTTTCACAGCACTGAAATCCCTCAAGTTTATTTTGGAAACATCAAAAGGTGTTTTTTCCAAAATAAAATATGGTCTTTGATATCCCCAGCTGCCCATTTGGTGTGTCCCAGCAGGGACCATGACTCTGGAAAACCTGATATAGCTGCTGAATGAAAATAACATGAGTCTTATCATTTTCATGGCTGCCCACCACTGAATAGCAGCCATGAAACTAAGCAGACTCTTGTTGTCAAGATAACAGCCTGTTGGGCAAGTTTTACAAGAAATTCATAGAAATTGAACCATTTCTGTGAAACAGTTCCATTTAACAAATCAGCAAATTCCAACAACAAGTAAGTTTCCATCAGAATTTTTCTGACCAATTCTAGTCAAGGTGCAAGGTTAAATAAAGGCAAAATTATCCATAATAGAGACACCGCTCCATGTTTTACAGTTCAGTAGTTGTTATTTTTGCAAATATTTTTTAGATTATTGTGTTCATAGGAAATATGCTGGGACTGTCTCTGCTACCTCACTAAAAGAAGGTTTTCACTCAAAGGTAGCTCTTGCCTCATTTCCAAGAGGCAATCAGGTTTGGGCTTATCCTCATCTTCTATGACCTTCTGATCAGCTGACAAGAACAGCCTTGGAAGAAGAGGTGTTTCCTAAGATATCCAGGTCCCAGCCTACTAAGGATTTTTAAAATGAATAAAATGAGCTTCAATTAATTAAGCACTCAATGTGAAAACATCTAGAAGATAATAAGATAAGTAACAGTCAGAATGGATTTGTCAAGAACAAATCATGTCAAACCAAACTAATAGCTTTCTTGACAGGATAATGAGCCTTGTGGATAAGGTAGAAGTGGTAGATATGGTATATCTTGACTTTAGTAAGGCTTTTGATACGGTCTCGTATTACCTTCTCATACACAAATTAGGGAAATACAGCCTAGATGGTGTTGTTACAAGGTGGGTGCATAACTGCTTGGAAAACCATTCCCAGAGAATAGTTATCAGTGGTTCACAGTCAATCTGGAAGGGCATATCGAGTGGGGTCCCGCAGGAATCAATCCTTGGTCTGGTTCTGTTTAATATATTCATCAGTGATATAAATAATGCCATAGACAGTACACTTATAAAATCTGTGGATGATACCAAGCTGGGAGAGGTTGCAAGTGCTTTGGAGGATAGGATTAAAATGCAAAATGATCTGGACAAACCTGAGAAATGGTCTAAAGTAGGTAGAATGAAATTCAACAAAGACAAATTTAAAGTACTCCACTTAGGAAGGAACAATCAGTTGTATGCATACAAAATGGGAAATGACTGCTTAGGAATGAGTACTGCGGAAAGGGATATGGAGGTCATAGTGGATCACAAGCTAAATATGAGTCAGTAGTATAACACTGTTCCAAATAAAGCAAACATCATTCTGGGATGTATTAGCAAGAGTGTTGTAAGCAAGACAAGAGAAATACCGTATATACTTGTTCATAAGCCAATTTTTCTCTGGGAAGCACCAGAGAAGGGGATTGGCTTATGAATGTGCATAGAGAGGGAGAGGTGGGACACAACCCCTCCCCCCAACAGAGGGAGCAAGGCGAGGCAGCACAGCCAGCAGAGCCAGAAGGGAAGAGACAGTTCCAGAGTCTCTCTGTTTCTGCCCATGCTGCTCTCCCCACAGCCTCTGAAGCAGCTGCAGATCTGGAGCTGGCAGGCTGCAGCCGTGCCATTCGGACCCGCCCCCCCAGAGCAGGCTGCAGCCATACCGCCTGGTCTGGCCCACCGGAGCAAGCTGCGGCCACGCTGCCCAGCCTGCCAGAGCAGCTCCAGCCAGGCCAGAGACATCCTCCCCTGGCCCTCCCCAGATAAGGTGGGAAGGGATGAGATGGGGAGAGTGTGGGGGTCCCGGGTTAGGGGTGGGGCCATGTGGGAAGTGGTCACAGGGGTTACTCCCCTGACCCCCAGCTTCTCCTCCCCCAAAACATTTCCCCACCAGTTGCTGTCCTGGCCCGTCAGGGTAAGCAGCTGGCAAGCTGGGACACTTTGTTTACTTAGGTTTATCTCCGTGCCTGCAGACGCTCGAGGTAAACAAACCATCTCAGCCCACCAGCAGCTTATCCTGATGGCCTGGGAGCCAAAGTTTGCTGACCCCTGAATTATAGGGTCAGCTTATGAATAGGTTATAATTTTTTTTCCATTTTTACTTATCCATCTTGGCAGGGTTGGCTTATAACCAAACTGGCTTATGATCGAGTATATACAGTAATTCTTCCTTTCTACTCCACACTGATTAGGCCTCAACTGGAGTATTGCATCCAGTTCTGGGCACCACATTTCAGAAAAGATGTGGACAAATTGGAGAAAATCCAGAGGAGAACATCATAAATGATTAAAGGTCTAGAAAACATGACCTATGAGGAAAGATTGAAAAAATGGGTTTGTTTAGTCTGGAGAAGAGAAGACTGAGGGAGGGAGGCGGGATAAGATAACAATTTTCAAGTGCATAAAAGGTTGTTTCAAGGAAGAGGGTGAAAAATTGTTTTTCTTACCCTCTGAGGATCGGACGAGAAGCAACGGGCTTAAATTGCAGGAAGGGAAGTTTAGATTAGACTTTAGGAAAAACTTCCTGTCTGGGTAGTTAAGTACTGGAACAAATTGCCTAGGTAGGTTGTGGAATCTCCATCACTGGAGGTTTTTAAGAACAGGTTAGATCTGTCTAGTTATTATGTAGCCCTACCTTGAGTGCAGAGGACTGAACTGGATGACCTACTGAGGTCCCTTCCATCCTACACTTCTATGAGTCTATGAATTGCATCTGGAATTAAATGAGAAGCCAATGGAGCACTTTCTTCAGTTTTTATGCTCTCTTCTGTCTTTACTACAGTACCTATAAAGAATCTGATTGCTGCATATTGCACCAGCTGGAGCTCCTCTATGACCTGTAATTTCATATTCAGGGAAAGTGCACTGCAAAAATCTGTTAGAGGTGAATCATGGTGGTTAGGCCCTCGCAAGGAGAAATATTTTATTTTCCTATCTAGACAAACATGGAAGAAAGCAATTATCATCACTGCTGCAGTGTATGTCTAGGACTAGTGATGAGTCCAGAAGTATATCATACTTTTTATGCTTCTCAGAAGACCCACTATGGTTTGGGCTCACAAGTTCAGCAAGCAGAATAGCTCTGGATATCCACACAGGGTCCTAGAGCCTGACACTGGGGCTAGCCTGCTGATAAACAGATGTAGAAAATTTTAAACCTTTTGCCCTTCTACGCTACAAAGGCCCTGTATGAGGTATAATTCTAAAAGAAAATCAAGCAACTTAGATTTATGGCTGGATATGTGGTCTTCAACTGCAAAGGGTACACTCTGATCCTCATCTGGATGATTTAATTGCCTGTGTCTCACTGCTATTTTTAAGGGTTTGGGGAATCCTGCTGTGCCAAGCGGTGGTCCATCCAATATAAAATATAGTGCTTCTGATGCAAATACTTGACTGTTAGGGCTGAAAATTAACTTTTGACAAGTCTACTTATTGAACCAATAGTTCAATCCTTTTCCATAGAAAGGGCTTCCATCCTTTCTGACCCCAAGTTGAGAACCCCTGTATTAAGCTAATCAGAATTGTTCCACTGCCTACCTTTGTCATTGTCCCTCCTGCCCCCTCTTTGTTTGTTTGTTTTCTCCACCTGTTGCTGTCTAGTTAGCTGCATAGAGTGTAAGCTCTCTGTGGCTGAGACTGTCTTTTGATGCTTTTAAATGCTTAACACAATGGGCCCTGATCCCCAATCAGCTCCTCTAGACGCTACCATAATAGAAATAATAAACAACAACATTCATGAGAGTAAAACTTAATTGCTCAAATAATTGTAGAAGGTAAATACAAAAGGGGCAAGACTGTGGCTGAAGTGAATTCATTGTTAAATTCAGTGAAACACATTCATAAAACTTTTTCGGTATATGCACAGCTCTGTTAATGTTATAACTTCTCACACAAGATTAAGATGGACTTTTGGGGAAAGTACTTTGCTTGATGAAAAATCTTGTTAGAAAAGTTTAACAAAGTAAGCAAGATGAATAACCTAAAATACCATAGTTATTGTTAATGAGGAGAGTATTTTAATATTTATTTTCGCACTATCACTTCAGAGTTTGCAACTTTTGAGTTATACTGAACATGCACAAACATTGCATCAAAACCTAATGGCCATGTAAAATCTAAAAAGATTCTTTCAGTGTCCTATTTCCTTCCACTGATTGAGATTCTCTTTTATGGATTATAAAATCCTCACAGGTTATTCACCTGAATAGTACTTAGTGCTTAGTATTTAGTGTGCCTAATGAACCCAATGATTTGTTAACTTTCATAACCAAGTTTTGTTTGTTTTTTTAAATTAGATTCACCATTAATTCAAGATAACAGTGTCTGCTCGCCAATGGCTCACACCTGCTAGAGACGTTTCCTGTTAGCAAACTTCACCTTACAAAAAAAAATAAAATAAAATAACAATTTGAGATATTGTTCAAATTATCTGATATCACTATAATGCAATTTTTAAAAATAAAATGCAAAGTAAGGTCATTAAAAATTATTTCACACAAGGTGAAATTCACTGCTGCACAGCAGGTCAGCATAAGGGCTACGGCACCATTCATGTCCCACTTCAGTCCTGACAGAATTTAGTGCTGCATAGACTTTGTTCAGGCACAGTGGTAAATTTCATTCTTACTCAATAAAAGTAGTTAGAAATTAACTAACATTGAAAACGGAATCTTAAAATGTTTAATTGTTGGAAAGATTTATTGAAAATGAATGTGAAAGAGTGTTTTAAAGGTGACCTTTTTCATCCAGAACTGGCCTGCCCTGGAGAAAAGAGCAGAGGAGAAGATAAATGGATAAAGCTAATTATTGCTCACAGTTATTCAACTGCTACAATTGATGTCACTCTCACAACCCAGCCAAAACCATCTCTGAAAGTAAGACCAGAATTTGGCCCATGGTTTCTACTGCACTGAACTTTTTAATACTTAATAAAGGAGTCCAGTGAAAACGAAGGTTGGTTTTCTCTTTAAAATATGAGTAAACTGTTCTCAGTCACATATATTTTTTGTCAGTCTTATATACCATTTTTCTTCGTATGTGTTCTTGTAGTGTTCGGCTCTAAACATTTTTCAAACACCTGGGTATCTGGATAGTAATTTCTGCACTACATCCCATAACTCCCTTCTTTAGTTAAGGTTGCATTCCAATCCTAACTCCATTTTTGGCTTTGACAGGGACAGCATCACTGTATTGAAAAGTGGCTGATGGATCATGTACAAGTTGCTACTTATTTTTCATGGAAGATGCTTTGATTCTGCAGTGATGTTGACAGTATAAAATGAGATAAGCTATAAGGTAAAGAGACAGAAAGATGGATTAGAAAAGATAATGTATCATATTGAAGGAGAGTTGTCTATTGATGTACTATAGGAATCAGTATCAGGAAAGTGATGGAAGTAACATTGCTTGGGACACTGAAAACTCAACAGGACAAGATGCCCTAGAACATACTGTACACAATTTGATAGATTTTAATCTTTAAATATCTGATTTTTTTGTCACAACAACAGCTAGGGAACAGCACAGACATACTCCCTTTTCTCTAATTATTCCTCCAATTCCACTAGCAGAGGTATATGCAGGAACTTATATGTTGGCTCTGTGCCACCAGAATATTACCTTTGCACTGGGGCCATCCTCCCTTGAACAGCAACACTAGAATCACCGATAGCTGGAATCTGCTTCTGGTGCAGCACAAAGTGGTTACACCCTCCTCAGGATTTGGCTTTAGGGGGTTTACACCAGTGCAGCTCCACTGAGTTCAGAGGTGCGTCTGATGTACACTGATGCAGGGAAAAGGTTAATCGGCCCTCTGTCTCATGCAGGACTTTAAACATCTGCAGCATGGATTCCTGTGGTAAATGCACTGAAACTCACTGATACCTCTCCCATGGGTTAGTTCCAATATGAGAGAAACTTACAGATTATACTGTCTGCAAGTCATGCCAGGAGACACTCCAACACTCACATCAGAGCTCCTATAGATCACAATGCCTGCCTCAGAGCTCACTGAGGTCTGCAGACTCCATGCAGTTATTAAAATTTCTTCTAACAACAACCTAATCATTAAGGGTCAGATGGAGGGAGGACACCAGGAATCTTGCTTTCCTCATGCAGCAGTTATTCACAATTTGAAGCCCATCTCAGGGAGGGGAAAACATACCATGCCTTCCTAAGGGATGGTAATTGCGCTGCTCTTACTTGTCACAGAACCCCAACTTTCATAAGGAACAATCCCACCTCGCCATGGTGAACTGGTGCAGCACTGCTCTGGCCTCAAAACAAGCCTGGGCCATAAGGGCACAGTTTGGCCCTAAAGATTTGTTGGGAGATTTTACAAAAGCACAAACAGCAGGTAAGCACTCAAACCCTATTGAAAGTGAATGGAAATTGGGCACCTCACATCTATTTATTCTTGTTTGAAACTCTCCCCTCTCATAGACTCTAAACTGATAAGTGTGTCTATACACAAACACTCAATGGGAAAAAATGTGCAAAATCATTTGTTGTGTTGGTGTTGTTAAAATCAGGCTTAGGATGGAAAACTGTCTTACATCCGTACTTACTGCAACCCTGTAACTCACTGCAAAATGTAAGAAAATATGAGACATGAACTAACAAAACTGGAATGATAAAAACGGACAACTGAGAGATAAGAAAGAGGCTGGACGCGTCCGGCTATGGAATCAGATTCTGATTTCAAGTGCATCAATGTAAATCCAAAGTAATGTCACTGATGTCATTTAGGGTTTATGCTTACAGGTATAACTGAGGTCAGATTCTGGTCCACTGTCAGTGCATGGATCACAATGCCACTAAGATCACATCAAACCAAATCAATATTGTAAAACAGATACTGAAAACACATTCAAGAGTGTATGTAGGGATCCAGGCTCCAGCTAATGTCTAATTATACAATGACAATATAATGCTAACAAAGGCAATATTTGCTAACAGATATTTCAAAATGGTTCAATCTGATCAGTATTATTGTGAAAATTCAAAGTCAAATACAAAATAAATGAATGGGCAGGAGAAAACTGTGGGTACATGTGAGTGGGTGTAGCAGTTGAACAGCTACTTGTTTTTCTAACAGATAGGAAGGATTAGACATGTCTGTAGTTGTTAATGTTACTAATCCTGAGAAAGGTTCTCTAGATAGAACAAACAGACACTTGAAAGTAAAAGGCACTTCTCTGAGAGATAGCTGCAGCACAGTTAAATATTTCCCTTACTCAGAAAAACCAAGGGGAGGAGAAAAGTGCTCAACCCTCCCACCACCATGTTTGCAAGGTTCATTTTGCCCTTCAAGAGAGAGGTACTTTTACCATATGTAGGAAGAGGACAGCCATCCAAATCTGACCTCTTCCTACAAGTACATATGACTCACTCAGGAGCTGTGTTGCAATTTGCTGCTTCTTCTGCAGCTACACATGATGGACTGATTCACTGCTGCCTTGCAACTTGTGTGGCCAATATTATCAGTGCAAAGTGGACATTAAATGCCACCAAATCAGAATGGTAGGGTTTTTTACACCCACTTTGCACTGGTGTAAATGACCAGACAAGTTGCCAGACAATAGCGAATGGAGCGCTAGGATTAGTAGTCTTGGAGGGAGAGTAGATACTAAATAAGCAGCTTTAACCTGCTGCACTGATTTCTGCTGCCTGTCCGCTGAATTTCCAGGGTAACATAACCTGTAGAGTGGTTGTGCTCTGCTTCTCCTCCCCAATATGCCTCCAACCTAAAACCTATGGAGCCTCATTCTCACACTATTCATTCTTACTAGATGCTTCTCAGGAGCATGTTGTATATAACTCCTGCTCCCCTCCTTCATGTGTTTCTAGCCTTTTGTGCCCAAACTCCCATTTATTTCCTGCCTTCAGCACTATGCAGGAGAAGGGAGCAGCTGGCACACAGATAGTGTAAATTAATCATGTCACATATAAAAGGTCACTGAAGTCAAATAAAGCAATGAAGACAAATTGGGAGAGGTCCAGGGCACAGGCAACTGCTCTAATATTCTCAACTGTTTTCAAGACTGAAGTTGAAATGGGAAGGAAAATACATATCAAACTGGATTTTAAGAGAAGCATTTGAATTACCAAATCAGCCTGTAGATTGTTATATCTTTACTCAGCATATATCCTGTTCAAGTAATAAACAGGATGGTTTGAGACTGAGGCTCAAAGAGAGTTGGATCTAAGTTTCATTTGAAGGAAGGAAATTGTATTCCCTTTTCAAAAAACTTAGCATACAATCTTGACTTTAGATACACTCATCCACATCATCAAGAAATGAGAGCAAGGTATATGTGAGTCTACATATTAAGCTGAATATCCATAACATCATGAGGTGTTCCAGAATGGATGCTACAGCAACTGGAATCCCGATCGACATCTGCACTCACTAATTAGTGCTGTGGCTTCAGATAAAATTGGAGGTTTCGATTTTTATCAAAACCTGCCACGGGTTGCTCAAATACTACAGTATAAGACGTAGCTGTTCTGTGATTGTCAATTATTCTATAGATGTGACAAATTGTATGAGTCAGCTCTGATATCTGCCCAGTAGAGAGATGATAACTGACTGGTGATATCTAGCAGCCTCTGCCCTAATCTCAAAAAATCTATAAATAGTGAGGAAAACTGGGGAGGAAAGAATAAGAGACAGTAGGGGTAAAAGAGAGGAAGCAGGACAATGGGCGGAAAGGACATGACAGTTACATGAGGGAAGGAGGTAAAAAGAAACATTTAAAAATATTTGATGAGATTATCCTAAAACCAGAGAACAAGTGCTATGACTTGCATTATAGTAACACTTTTATTTCTCTTTAAACAAAGGGAGAAGCCAAAAAAAGCCGGTGGAGGGGGGAGAGCATGCATCTAATAAAGTTAAAATTCCAAGAAGTAAATGAAAATTATTATAAATGTATTAAAGGCTATTTAGGATGAAAAAAAGAGTTTAGTATTTCCATTAAAGGTGACATACAAAGTACCCAAAGATCTAACAATGTATACTGAATGCCCTCAATAACGAGGCCTGGGAGCATGCAGCACATCAGTTATTGTGGATAAAGTCACTTTTTTAACACTGGATTTTTTTTCCCCAACACTTCATTTGTATTAAAACTGTCATCAATATTTTATTTCATTTCAACCTGTTTTGGGGGGGTACTCAGCCCATCTCAGTAAGGTTTCTGGAATTTGGTGCTTCTTAGCAGATCACCTTTAATATGAAGCATAGTGAACAGCCTGTTAAATTGCTGCATTTAGCCACAGCCCTGCGCCAACAATAGTGAGGAGCTGTACCATTCTGGAGGGAGCAGCTCTTGGTGGCATTGTTCTCAGAGGTCCTGTAGAGCACAACCACTGAGTAACTGCACAGCACCACTAAGTAGAGTACTGTATGCACCAACACTCAGGCCTCACCCTGACTCTCAGCCATCTCTTTGCACACCGTTGTGCTAATATAAGTGCTAACCTTGTGGATTCCTTGCAGTGCAAGGATCAAGACATGGCAATTTATTTTTCTTTTTAAAATAACTGCGAATCATAACAATCAAGGTTATTTGACAAAAGTAAATTCTTTATTTCACTATTTCAACAGTTCTCAAAATCTATGAGTGCTATTCTGGAAATTAAAAAGAAAAAAAAAAGGAAACTTATTCAGAACAACTCCATGGGGAACTACCATTGATCATTACTATGAGGTGTGTGGAAATACAAAAAGAACTAACAAGGATTTGTAGGGGATCTCAATGCATGACAGTCTTTGTTAGCAAGAGTTAGGCTAACTGTAACCCTAATAACGCAAAATTTGTAAAAGCGAGGATTGTGTGAGGCAAGTGGAAAAGAACTGTATAAAAAGTTGTTTTTCGACTTTGTGTAAATAATACGAAATGTAGACTGAAGTCTCTTAAGTAAGAAAAACAAAATATCAGAATGACCTATGTATAAACAAAATGCAGCTGTTGCTTATTATTGTCTGTAACAAAAGTATAAATGCTTGCTGTAATTGTTTACCTGTTGAGAGACCTGTCTAGGAAGGGAAGACCCTATGTCCTAGTGCACTCTCTCCCTGCTGTAGCTGCTAAACAAAATAAAGTATCTGACTTTGCTGCACCCAAACAAAAAGCGAGAACTAAGTTTTTCTCCGACAGGTGTGATATTACCTTTCATATACAATTATTGGAAGTGTCAGCAGTCTTTAGCTAAATTAAGCCCTTTTTATAGGCACAGAGATGATCATTACAACATATATGCATACTCTTTTCAGACTACATTAAAAACATTTTTGCAAAAAAATCAGTAGAACATACATTCATTATTATAGATTCACATAAGGTGAAATCTGTCTTAGAGTTTTCAGTTCTTTTGTAAAGACTTTTAAACTGTTCTTGCTTTGTTCTCTGAAAAGTCAAACATCCAGCAATTTTAGCTGCAGGGCATCTGAAGGTTTTTGCAACTGGAAGGACCAAAACTTACAACAGCAACTCCAGACCTGCAGAGAATATAGATGTTCTACCTATATGTCTATATGGTGAAATTTGTGTCTTTAGGTTTTTATACTGTGTTCATCAGCATTAACTGATTAAAATGAGCATTTAAAAAAAATTGATAGACATTGATATTGGACACAGAAGGAGATGTCTCTGAGGACAAAAGACAACACCAAAGCTGCTGAACCTTTCCTGGTTCTCACAGTGTGCCCTTTTTTCAGCAATTGCTCTGAGGATAATTGAGCCTACAAATTTACCTAATGGTGAGCTTCACTGTAAGAGAGCTTCACTGTAAGAACTACATAAGAGTCATGAGATGTCACAATAAATATTAGCAACAAAGCATTGATGGGAAAATTTATGAAAGGGAAACAAAAACTGAATTAGTCCAAACAAAAAGGCCTACTGATATAACTCAAGGACTATCTTAAGATCATGTTTGGTAAACAAGAAAAGTGTGGAACCAGAAATCAGTGAACCAAAATTGGTGCATCAGAAACTAGGTCTAATTGGTGGCCAAAATAATGAGGGGGTGGGCTATTTGTGGGTCCTTAAAGAAAGAGACTTTGGGAGACAAAACAGTTATGTACCTTTCTGTAACTGTTGTTCTTCGAGATGTGTTGCACGTGTCCATTCCACTGCGGGGGAGTAAATGCCTTGCACACAGTTGTCAGAGAACTTTTTCTGTCATGTGCCACTGAGTGCCAGGATAAAAGAGCAGAGCTGCTCTCTGACTCTCCTCAATTCCTTCTTATCAGATAGACTTTGACAGAGAGGGGAAGGAAGGTGAGCTGTGAAATGGACATATGCAACACAGTTCGTAAGACAACACCTTCTGCTGCCACCTGCCTCTCTGCTGTGACCTCTGCACATCAGTCTCTTAGTGATTTTCGGTTCTTTGCAGGCTGGGCAGAGACACTGCCCCATCTCATTAATGATCTGGAGGATGGCGTGGATTGCACCCTCAGCAAGTTTGCAAATGACACTAAATTGGGAGGAGTGGTAGATACGCTGGAGGGTAGGGATAGGAAACAGAGGGACCTAGACAAATTAGAGGATTGGGCCAAAAGAAATCTCATGAGGGTTAACAAAGACAAGTGCAGAGTCCTGCACTTAGGACGGAAGAATCCCATTCACTGTTACAGACTAGGGACCGAGTGTGTTAGGCAGCAGTTCTGCAGAAAAGGACCTAGGGGTTACAGTGGACAGGAAGCTGGATATGAGTCAACAGTGTGCCTTTGTTGCCAAGAAGGCTAACAGCATTTTGGGCTGTATAAGTAGGAGCATTGCCAGCAGATCGAGGGACGTGATCATTCCCCTCTATTCGACATTGGTGATGCCTTATCTGGAGTACTGTGTCCAGTTTTGGGGCCCTACAAGAAGGATGTGGAAAATTGGAAAGAGTCCAGTGGAGGGCAACAAAAGTGATTAGGGGGCTGGAGCACATGACTTATGAGGAGAGGCTGAGGGAACTGGGGTTATTTAGTCTGCAGAAGAGAAGAATGAGGTGGGATTTGATAGCTGCTTTCAACTACCTGAATGGGGGTACCAAAGAGGATGGATCTACAGTGTTCTCAGTGGTAGCAGATGACAGAACAAGGACTAATGGTCTCAAGTTTTTCATTAGGAGGGTGGTGAAGCACTGAAATGGGTTACCTAGGGAGGTGGTGGAATCTCCTTCCTTAGAGGTTTTTAGGGTCAGGCTTGACAAAACCCTGTCTGGGATGATTTAGTTGGGGAATTGGTCGTGCTTTGAACAGGGGCTTGGACTAGATGTCCTCCTGAGGTCCCTTCCAACCCTGATAGTCTATGATCTCAAGTTACAGAAAGGTAGGTAGCCATTTTTTCTTCTTTGAGTGATTGCACTTGTCCATTCCGCTGTAGGTAACTCACAAGCAGATTAACATGGAGGCAGACAGGGAGCCTACCTGAACAAGGACCGTAGAACAACCCTTCCGAAACTGGCATCATTCCTGGACTAATGGAAAATGGCATAATTAGCAGCGAAAGAGTGCACTGATGACCATGTTGCTGCTTTGCAAATGTCTCAAATAGGTACTTGAGCTAGGAAATCTGCTGAAACTGCTTGTGCTGTACTCAAATGAGCCAATTCTCTTGGGGGCAGTGTGACATTAGCTACCTAGTAGCATAAACAGATGCAAGAGGAAATCCTCTGACTGGTAACTAGTCTGTCATGGGCAACGGGTGAAGCTTCCCCTTTGGGGAGGCTAGCCCCCTGCCCCCCACTTGCTGCTCTCAGCCTCCCCCCACCCCCACACACACACCTTGCCCTGCCTGGGGCAGGGGGGGGGGGGGCTGAGAGCTCAGTTGAGAGCTGAGAGCTTGAGTGTACCAGCCTCCTAGGTACCAGGAGTAGCATCAGTATCGGATGCTCTTGAGGAGTTGGCATATGGACTACAGATGCTGGTACTGGCTGGAATCCTTTCTGCATTGTCAGGGCACTAGTACCAATAGGTTAAGTAATGCTCTGGCAGCAGTGTATACTTCTAGCATTGTCAGTACCAAGACTGGGTCTTAGGTCTGACAAATAGAAACTTCAGACATTGGCCTTGATGGACCTGGCACAGGTTCCAGAGTTGATGAACCCCCTTTTGCAGCAAAGGAGCACTTTGGTGAACACATACCTTCAGAGTCCCTCCCAGAGATTTTGTTTTTAGATGGCCTTTGTACTGAAGGTATTGCTGGTCAAGGTACTGTGTCTTTGGCAGATCTGTATCTCTTCTTCAGAGACACAGAACATGGTGCCAAAGACATCTCGGAAGGCACACTCCATACTGATGGTGCCGCACTCAGAGGACACTCTGAACTCGATGGCTCCAATAGAGAATGAAGTGCCACCTCCATAGGGAGACACGTAAGTCTCGAGGCTCTGTTTGAGCAAGGCTTAAACCCTCTGAAAATGTGACATTTGTCACTGATGTGGGGCCCCAGACATTTTAGGCAGTGGGAGTGTGGGTCACTGACTGACATTGGTCACACAACCAGCAAGACTTGAGCCCCCAAAGAGCGAGTCCCAGTCCCAAAAATAAAATTTGGCCCAAAAGGGACCTAACAACTAAAACCTAACATTAACAATACACAATATCTATCTAACAACTAAGTACTAAACAAGAAACTGACTATAGACAAGGAGTGAGAGAAATAAACTTGTGATAGCAAGACTGGATGTGCTCCAACATTCGTCGCTAGCAATAAGAACAAACTGAGGGAAATTAGGAGTGGCTCCACCCTCTTTATACTGTCATGCAGGGGCTGGTAGAGAGCACTCAAGCTGCCCTGATGGGTACCACTGAGGGAAAAAGTTGTCCAACAACTGTGCCTGGGGCCTGCACACACCTACAGTGGAATGGACATGTGCAATCACTTGAAAAAGGAGAAGCAGCAGAACTGGCTATTGGAGCAACCTT
This sequence comes from Mauremys mutica, assembly GCF_020497125.1. Taxonomy (NCBI): domain Eukaryota; kingdom Metazoa; phylum Chordata; order Testudines; family Geoemydidae; genus Mauremys; species Mauremys mutica. The sequence continues at coordinate 84,247,715 of NC_059078.1, forward strand.
CACCATCATGGTTGCTACCCCCACACCATCTCCTGGGATGCTTGGCCTTTGTGATCCTGATCCTGAGAGATGACCTGACTAGACAGAGCCAAAGAGAGGGATTTAGTTGACATCCTCATCTCTATTGGGTCCAGTTGAATCCCCAATACTACCTAGGATAAAATAGAATTGGACTTTAACAGCAGCGGCAGCAAAAACAGCTCCTTCCATCTCAACTAACTTCTTCTCTTTTCCCCAAAAGGACACGTATTACCATCCTTATTATCATCAAAGAGACTGTCAAGCCAGGCGTGGGGAAGAGCGGTCCTTCTAAATACTCTCTCCCAGTGAACGGGAAAGGGAAGAAGAGATGTTGTTAAAATTAAAGCCTTATTTAATAATTTACATTTCAAATATTTTACCTGTTTTTCCTTCTTTTCTTTATCTCAAATGAAAGGTTAAAAGGATTTTTAATGATGTTTGCACCATGGTAGTAAGCAGGCTAAGGTCTCTGTATACCAAACCCCAGCCTTTGTTTAATACTGGACAGTGACTGGGTTAGGTTAACACTTTTGCCTCATTTATTCCATTTAAATTAATACAATGGTTCTATCCAGAAATATTAATTTACAGAACAGTTAATTATGGCCCTAGTGTGGTCAGAACTTCTGATTCAATCTCTATTCTGTTTTATCTGTGCCTCACACTGATGGTGTTTCAGATTACTGTACCACTCTAGGAAAATGACATTATCCAAAAAGAAAAAAAGCTGTTTTATCAACAAATACACAACTTTAAGGTATCAACTACTGATTATTTTGGGCCAGATTGTTGTCAAGTAGTTGCTCAGGAGCAACCCTAAAGGATTCACCAATGTGATTCACAATCTGATCCTTAGGAAAATAAATCTAAGATGGTAACAATTGGAGCAGGATATAAGCTATAGGATGGCTTAGGTTAAGAAATAAACAGAAACTGGGTTTATTAACTGTAGAGGGACATTTAAGTTACTAGTGTGAGAAAGTTAGAGAGAAGTTGGAGACTGACTGTTTTGGGAAAGTAAGAGTTAGCAAGGACATGACCCAGGGGTGTGTTACCATTATGTTCTGGTTATAACTGCTTTGAACAAGATTTGTAATGAGTGTTTTTAAGTACTGTGAATGTTTTGTTTAAAATATATCTATATTGGTAGCATGGGCTTTGCTGCAGATGTGAATTTAAATAATGTGTAACGTAAAGAGCCAATAAGGAGGTGGCAGAAACATAATTATGGTAAATGGCAGCTTAATGTTAATTAGTATTGTAACTGATTGTAAAATGAGTAGCCTTGCCAAATAGCGGGAGAGCTCCAATTAATATCAAAAAGTACTGTTAGGTACCAGGACTATAAAACGGTACTTCATTCAGTTGTCAGTGGATTGATCACCCACTGTTACCCTATTTCATCTTTGTGTGTAAGTGGTAATTGCATGCCTGTTTGGTTAACTAATCATTTCCCTTTTAAATAAAGTTTAGTTTTATCATTCAAAGTGTTGTGTAGCACTCCTTTGCTAAATAATTTTTTTGTAATCAACCTAGAGGCTCAAGCTTGAAAACTAAGTTGCGTTTTATTGCACCCTTATCTTTAGCAACTTAATATTAATTGGAAACATTTTAACATGAAGGGAACAAAAGGTTACAAGGGCGAAGAGTTGAAAAAAAAGTTTCTGAGAATAGGTACCCAGAGAATATTTATTACATTGTGTTATCCCACACAGTTTCTTTGCTATTAGATTGGTTTTCTAGCTAGTACTCTGAACAAATTCTGTCTTGAAACACCAAACAGAGCCTACTGCCTGGAAAAGGAAAACAGTATCTTTTTCCAAAGAAAACTACAAAAAAATCAGTGCTTTCTTAATATGTCTAGGATTTGGCCCTCCATGCCACAAGTTGCAACATAGTCTAAGTCAATTAGACCCCCAGAAAAGCACTTGCTGGTCAGAGGAGAGAAGAGCTTATAACAAAAACTCAGAAAGATGGTGCTTTTGAGCTAGTGTAATAAGAGGAATCAATACTTTGTTCTCTAGGGAAAAAATACTACAGCAGTACTGTAAATGATCAAGCAAGTCTATGATCAATTTAGAGCATCCACACTGTTTCTCCATGAATTAGTCAGATGTGCTAAGCCATGTTAGTTGAACATGTGCTCCCCCCTCCTTCACTTCAAACATTATTCTGCATTATGCATTGTTTTCAAACTGTGCTACCAATGTAAACACCAAGTGAAAAGCATTAGCGTATAAAAAGCTTAAGAGATCAGTAGATCCAAAAGGTCTATTTATTTACTGGGTTTTTTTAAAAATAAATCGTTTCTTACCAGCATCTTTTTTTAAAAGCTATAGTCATGTTCAGTAAGCCATTTATAATAACATGTTCAACCCTTAAAATAAATGCATTTGTAGAGGTTGTAACTGATCTATAATTCATGATAATGAATTACATGCAGATATGAATGTAAGACTATTTAAACTATTTATAATGCATAATGGTAAAATGTTTAATTGTTCTGTTCTGCTGACACATTGCAAATTACAATATTTATTCATATATTTACTGTATCCTATCTGTAAACTATTTTGTAAATATCTAATTAATATTCTCAGTGTATAAAGCATTGGACTGGGATTCAGGAGACCTGAGTTCTATTCCCAGCTCTGCCACTAACCAGGTGGGTGACCTTGAACAATCACTTCATCTCCCTGTGCTTCAGTTTCCCCATTTGTAAAATCGGGATAATGATACTGATTCTCCTTTGTAAAGCACCTTGAACTCTGCTGATGACAAGCTCTATTACAAGACCTAGGTATTATAATTATTATTTCTAAGCTACTCTTAAAAATGTAGCACTGCAGCCTTTAAGATAAAGTGTTAGCAGTTTCTCTTTGAACTTTATTAATTTTTCCTGCTGTTTTTTGGTTGAAGACACGGAAGATAAGGGTTATCTACTTCCTGCAGATACTGCGGAAAAAACACCGAGAGAGAGTAAGTAGCAGTTGCAGAATTTTTTTTTTCAAAGTGAGCATAAATTATGTGAAATAAAATATAAAATATGTAACTATCTCAGAAAGTCAATATTTAATCTTAATTTAGTTTAAAGATTCATAAAACATTTTGATAAGGGCTCTTCCACTCACTCATTATGTATAATGTAATCACTTCACTAGGAAGGGTAAAAATGGCCATAAAGGAATACACTAAAACCATTTTTAACCACTGCAAACAAAATTGACATATAAAATTAATTCAGGGCTCTTACATGCAAGATATTGAGCACTCTGACACTAACCCAGCAAAGCAAGTAAGCAAGTGCTTAATTTAAGCATGTAAATCACCATAAGGTGAAATTCTAGCCCCACTGACATCAGAGGAGCCAGAATTTCATCCATTGACTCCTGGCCCTAACCTAGAAAAACACTTAAGCATGTGCTTAACTTTAAGGATGTGAATCAGTAGGGCTACTCATATCCTTAAAGTTAACGCAATTGTTTAAGTGATATGTTGAATCGGGCCCTGAGTGCTCCTTGCAAGATTAAATACTGAAATGTTGGAGGTCCATCAAGTGGCATGGAAAGTAGCACTATATGTGTGTCTACTTGTAAACTAGAACAGTTTACATAGCAGAAGGGGTGCTTTCAGCCTATAAGTAGAGAAGTTTAATCCATTCTATGTACCTAATCATTAGCAACTGTCTATGAGCTGTATGGATTGTTAATTCATTTTAAATGGAATTTAAGTCTGGCCTCATAGTAGTAGATTGACAGTTCATAAATGGTTGCTAATAACAAAATGAGAGGATTTGTATGTGAGGATAGTAGCAGCTCTAAATGATTAATCGAAACTCTTGCTTGGTGGTGTATTATCCTCAGCCATTGCTTTGGAAATGAGACTTTGCAAGGAATATACCGTTGTCAGAACTGGGTGAGTAAAGGAGAGTTGATTATTTCATAACTGAGGTTAGCTTACAAAAAGCAACTATTTTTTGAATATACATTTATATGGTTAGATATTGTAATTCAACCCAATCTTCTCATTTTGAATTCTGTTAAACAGAGCAGTTACATTGCAAACATTAATCACACCTAATTGTTTAGCAATTCCTGCCTACAGCTTCCATTAGTGGAAAAATTTATAAATTGTAATGTTTGTTCAGCATTTTGAATATGGGGATAATATTTGTTACACTAACATGATCTTCAAAATCAAAGTTTGAAATTTAATTTCCCAGAGAATAGTTTTCATGTTTAAATTCTTGTCATATATATTTTATAATAAAGCTTCTTGAAAGAGAGAATCACTTTTTAAAAGAAAGGAAACACTTAAATGTATATTCCTTCCGTCTCAGCCAGCAACAGTTCTCCAGGAGAAAAACTTCAGACATCTCACATTTTTCAGTAATTATTCATAGATTTATAGATTCATAGATTCTAGGACTGGAAGGGACCTCGAGAGGTCCCTCATGGCAGGACCAAATACTGTCTAGGCCATCCCTGATAGACATTTATCTAACCTACTTTTCAATATCTCCAGAGATGGAGATTCCACAACCTCCTTAGGCAATTTATTCCAGTGTTTAACCACCCTGACAGTTAGGAACTTTTTCCTAATGTCCAACCTAAACTTCCCTTGCTGCAGTTTAAGCCCATTGTTTCTTGTTCTATCCTTAGAGGTTAAGATGGACAAGTTTTCTTCCTGCTCCTTATGACACCCTTTTAGATACCTGAAAACTGCTATCATGTCAAATGTCTTACTAAAGTCTAGGTATACCACATCCACCGCTTCTCTCTTATTCACAAGACTCGTTATCCTATCAAAGAAAGCTATCACATTGGTTTGACATGATTTCCTCTTTACAAATCCATGCTGGTTATTTCCTATCACCTTACCACCTTCCAAGTGTTTGCAGATGATTTGGCACTTCCTCACGATGAGGAATTCTAGGACACTATTCCCCATGATGTGTTTTTCAGGACACTTCATTTTCTATTTTATTATTATTTTATTTATGCTTTGTATTACAGTAATACCCACAGATCCTAAATCACTATTGAGGGCCCATTTTGCTAGCTCTGTACAAACAGACAGTAAGAGATATCCTTCTGTGAATATTTGTGCAGAGACTAACTTCAGCAGCATGAACATGTCTCAGCAATTTCAATGCTTTCAGAGAATTCATACCATTAAATGTATGCCTTTAAAAGAGCACCACACTTAACTATGGGAAAAACCTTAGAACAACAACTGCTTAGGAGGTCATCCTCAAAGGAGGATTACTAGTAATAACAGAATTTCATTATGCAAACAAAAGCATTGGCTGAATATCAGAAAAAGATCCTAATTGTAAATTCTGTTAGACTGTGGAATAGTCTCCTAAGTGAAGCTGTGAAAGCCCAATATTTTGCATTATTTTAAAAAGAGTCTCTCTTAAAAATATCCTTTGGGGGAAAAAATTCAGGCAAATGAATACTCTGTTTTATAAACAAACCTATATTATATATACATATGATATTTTATAAATAGATATATTTGAGAGGTACAAGCCTTAATATATTTGCTTTGATGCTCTGATGAGTTGTGGTTTTCTTGCTTCTTCAAGGTTGCTCTGACATATATTGGCCCGGAGGTCAGTCCCAGCACAAATCACTTCTGAACCATGCCAGGTGCATAAATGGATGGATCCAGCCATCTGACCTATGATCTTTAGAGTCACCCTTATCATCACACTTCTCTAATAAAGCATGGCAAATTCAGAAAAGGAGAAAGAAGAAACTCACCCTCTAAAATACAGTAAAGCCTGTTCATCGTGACAATTGATCTTGTCCTGATACTTGATTTCTCCAGTATCACAGGAAACATAGAAATTACTACTACATGTTCACTTATATTTATATGTCAAACACCCTTATATTATCATCATATGACAATATTAACAAATTGTATAAAGGTGAAGAGTCAATATTCAACCAGGACAGTTTGCCTTTCTGAGTTTCGATAACACAGAATATGTCCTATCTGGTGACTGACATTTCTAGATGTTGAAACATCTCCCTCAGACACATTGAGTCTGGCAAATCTTTTAGTTGTTTATCTTTTGTTCCTTTGCAATGCACTTATGCAATAAAGACTGTGATTAAGGAGATTAATGAAAATATCACCATTTGTAGCTTGAAGCTCAGTTCAGTAATAGGAGAATTAGGCTTTGTTTGATGAATGACATCAAGAGGCCAAAATTTGCATTGTATGCATTTGGGGCTCAATCCTGCAAAATACTCTGCACTCGAGTCCCAATGCAGCATATCCTGTACTTAATTTTAAGCACCTTTGTAGTCCCTTTGAGTTCAGTGAGATTTCTCATGTGCTCAAAATTATGCACATGCTTAAGTGTTTTGCTGGCCTGAGACCAGACTGATAAGCATCCTTGAAGGATTGAGCCTTTTCTAAGTAGCATGTCGGCAAGATATAAATAAAACATGCAGGCATGTTTCAGAGTCACATATATGGATGGACAAATACCTTCCAAGGCTGTTTATGAGTTCTAAAGTAGAATACTTAAAATAATGCTCACATAAGAAATAAGCATCCATATGCTGTATATCAAAATTATGTGGACATACTAATAGACTCAGTGTGAGGGAAGAACCCAGAAATGTTTTATTGTTCACTAATATCTCACTGTTTCATAACAGCACTGTCATCTTCATACTCTGCAATTACAAAAATAATCTAATTTTTTCCAGTTAAAGTATGTATAAAGTCATTCATGTCCATAAATATTCTATAAATCAGGACATATATTTTTAACTCATAGGAACTATTTTGCCTTTTAATCTATAGTACCATTTTCCTGCTAATAATCCTGATCCAGATGCATAATCTTCTTGGAAGAAACACATGAAAATTATGGTTTCACCCATCATTTCTTGATTACCGCAACATCATTTTCTCTTAGACAAATGCAGTCTTGCCCCTTCAGAATGCTGCTGCAAAGATTTATTTTTCTTAGCCTGTAGCTTTGATTATGTGACCCTTCTCTTTGTACCGGCTCCCCCTTCTCTATCACATCAAAAATAAGATGCTGATTTTCATTTTCATGGCACTTGACAACCTATCATCTCTCATTCACTATCAAGTTTTTGACTCCCACAGCTGATCCGCCCATAATGTCAGCCTCCATCACTCACTTATTACATTTTCAAACAAGCACCTTCATGCTTTCTCCCATGCTATCCCTCATGCTTTTAAACATCTGCAAAGTTACCTCATTATCCTCTTTAAAACCTTCCTTAGAACGCTACTTTCTTGTGATGCCTACAAAATAATGACAAAGGGAAGGCTGCTGGTGGGCCGAGACCACTGATTAATTTGTAATGAAAGAGATGCTGCTCAAGCGATTAAGTGGCAGGGCTCAGGCAATTTTTTAAAATTCATAACTGATGCAGAAAGCCCAGAGATGCCTGGGTTATGAACTGTCAAACCTAGACGTGCCATGGCTCTGCCCTGGCACAAATTAAGCACTGGCTGAGACCCTGCCTATCATGCTGTCTGATATTGTCTCATTGTTCTTGTAACCCCCCTGCCCCCCATCAGTCTGCATCCACCTATTTCTTGTTTTGTATGTAGGATTCTAAGGTCTCTGGGGCAGGGACCATCTTTTTGTTCTGTGTTTGTACAACACCTAGCACAGTGAGGTCCTGGTCCATTACTAGGGTTCCAAGTCCTAGGAGCTATGGTAATACAAATAAATACATAAAATAATAAAAGCAAAACTATGATGCAAAAATAGGACAAACCAGGTAATATTAAGCCAAGAAACCACTGACAGTATTTACTGCATACCTACAGAGGTCATTTTGTAAGGATGACAACTGAAGAACTCTTTGTGGCTCAAAAGCTCGTTTCTCTCACTAACAGAAGTTAGTCCAATAAAAGATATTACCTCACCCACCTTGTCTCTGTGACTGGAAATATATCACATGTAAAACAGAACAATAGCAACAATAAAAGTACAAAAAAAGACTCAAAAAGCCCCAGTCTTACATCTCATGCCGACGGAGGAAATTCCTCACAACTACTGAGCAGTTAGGAACTAAGAACTTGTGCTTGACGGGATTAGTTTTCTTTTGTCTTTTTATCGTGTCCTCAGGGAGGACAGTAAAAGATTTTACTAAACCCCTTTTCTGAAGTCCATAAACTTATCTCAGATATTGCAATAATCTATCTGACTGTTTGATGCACAGGAAGGTAGGTAAGGTGGTGAGTATGTGTGTGTGTGAGAGAGAGCGTGCACATGTGCGCACACATGCATGTGTGTGTGGGTGCATTTGTTTTGTTTTATAAATCAACAATTGCAACTTTTGGGAATAATTTACTGTGTCAAAGCAGTTTCAATTTAATGTTTACCTGTATGGGCTGATATCCCATACTAAGCCACAATCCTGCAAGGTGTTCAGCATCCTCAGTACTATTAATTTAAATAATATATATATAAATACATATATAAATAACTTGCAGGGTCAGCGTGCTGGGGGAGGGAAGCACTTGAGTCCAAAATAACCCCTTTACTCCTTCCGATTTGGTGCAGAGTTTGTACACCCTGTCACAGTACCCCATGAAATGCAGGATAAAAAATAGTCTGTCTTATACCTCTTGTATTTAAAAGCTTGCTTTATGTGCATCTAGCCCTAAGTGGAATGACACTAATAGTTGTTTCTTTCTCTCTTTTTATTTAACATCATTTTTGCATTTCAAAAGGTTATATAGATTGGGCCAGATCTTGAGAAGTGTAGCTCAGGAGGGGTCAAGCAAAAAAAGAACCGAAGGCACCTTTGTGCTCTTAGAGTCTCCACCAATCTAGTTCCAAAAACACAGTTTAGAGAACTCCATGGTTTGCTATTGTTTTAGGCTGTCTGTAGACTCAGTACTACATTGCTTCACATTAAAAAGATGTACAGGAGAGTCGCATCTTACACGGGGGTTAGGTTCTGAAGTCAGCGCACGAGGCGAATAGTCAAATGCTCATTGAGTGGAATGGCAGGCGGAATCGCCCGCACTACAGGTACAGTATTTAAATTATTATTTTTCTCTTTTGTGTTTGTTTTGCCGAGCGCGTACAGTTAAAATCACATAAGTTAAATGCGCCTATGATGCGACTCCACTGTATTCACAACTGTGAGGGCATGAAGCATACTTTTTAAAATAAATAAAATCTTGAATTTTGAAAAAAAAAGAGGCTGGTGGTCCAGAGCAAGGCTGATACAGTTTACTGACAGTAGCAGCTCAGTCTGAAACTGCATTTTAAGCAATCTATTTACAAAGTGCTGTGTCTACTGGGAGATATTCAGTATCTTCAGCACCCATTTAAATTAATTAGAGAGAGAGAGAGAGAGAGAGAGAGAGAGAGAGAGAGTGTGTGGAGGAAAATTTCAAAAGGGGAAAAGCTCACTTCAATGGCATGCATGTGTGAGAGGACAGATTGCTAATCTCCTCAGCTCCAAGCGATAGGCCTGTTACAAGGCACAGCCTGCTCCCTTGCCTTATCCATGTTCCCCGAAGTGAATGTTGGCTGGATTATACACTTTCTGATGGCTAACCTGTGCACACTGAGCCAGACTGTGGCTCAACCAACACCCCTCTGCAGGGTGTAGCTCGTCTGGGACAGATTATTTATTTCCTTTATTTATTTTCCTGTTTATTTTTGTTTTCCTGGTCTTTTTTGTTTGTTTGTTTGTTTGTTTTTGTTCCCTCAGAATGCTGGAAGAGAAACTCCAGAGGAACTTGGTTGGAGGACTGAGACGCCATCCCTGGCCCTGTGCTACTGACCACCCCAATATCCATGACCCGAACCTGAGTGAATCATAACTCTAGGTACATTTACTTTTTATTGCTCATGAGTAGCTCCCATTAACATCAAATCTCACATTCAGGTCTGAAACTGGTTTCCAGCTGAACAGCCTTCCACCGGAGCCAGGCCTAGAAAGGTTCTGAAAAACAAACTAGTGTGTCTGTTGTATTTGTTCATTTTTCAGTATTATTTATTAAAATGTACTGAACACAGATTCAATTTCTTTGCTCGTATTATTATTTGACTTTCTTGGGATTTGCAAACATTTCCATAAATACATTAAACTAGAAAAACTTTTGTTTGTAGCTTCTGTATTCTTTGCCAAAACTGTATTATGGAGTTTTTAACTGCATTAGCATTAATCCTCACTGAAGTATAACAGATATTCCTATGCCTCTTAAAGCAACACTATAGTAAGGACCAGTCTAGCTACAGAAATTGCAGTGATTTAATGAAATTGGTTTCTAAATCAGTGTAGTTAAAACAGTGCAACTCCTTATATGAACACACTTAAATCAGTTTAAAAGTGGCTAATTTTGATGTAGCTTAATTCAGTTACCTGTATTTTAATCCTGCCCTTGATCTGCTGTGTAACCTTGGAAAAGTCACTTCACTTCTCTGTGCGTCAGTTTTAACCTCCCATCATTTATCTGTCTTGCCTCTTTAGATAGCACAAGGGGGCCCTGCTCTCAGCTGGAGCCTATATATGCTACCATAATACAAACAGACAACAACTCTTTTTTAAGTCATTGTGATTCATGAATGCTCAGCACTCTTCAGCATTTGGCCTACGTTAGTTATCCATAATCCCTGGCTGTGGCTGTTAGTACTGCATAGGAACATACCAGGGTAGCAGTTTTTCATAGTGTATATTCATTTCCTTAGATTTAAAATAATAAAGATGCCTATGCAAGATTCTAGGTGGCCTAACAGAATGAATCATGCAACAAATACAATTAAATTAAACTTCAGCAGCTTCAACTTGTCTGGTTCGCCAGCCAGCCACCTACCTCCTTTATCATCTAGAAAGCATACACTCAGCCTTCTTCAGAAACCTACCTAGCAGATGTCTTTTGCACCATGCCTGAAAAGTCACCAGTCAGGCTGTTTCAGACAAAAGGAAAGAGCAAGCTCCAGAGTCTCAGGAGTCCTCACAGAGAACATTCATCTCTTTTATAATGAGGGAGAGCCAGCTCGAGCACCCCTGCTGACAACAGCTGTGGCAGTATGGCACAGGGAGAGAGGTAATCCCTCAGGCTGCCTGGTCCCAGTCATCTAGGGCTTAACCAAGTTTAAACTCCACCCAGAGGCCAATGGGCAGCCAGTGTAGATCCCAGAGCATCAGTGTTATGTGTGCCCCAAGGGAAGCCCTGTTTAGTAAGTGAGCTGTTGCATTCTGCACCAGATTCAACCTCTGAATGGCTTAAAGTGTAGCCCCACATAGAGTGCATTGCAATAATCTAATCTTGATGTGATAAAAACATGGATAAAAGTGGCAAGGACCTGAAAGACAAAGTCACGTCCTATCCAGACAGCGGATCAAAAGCTCACTGGGTCATTGCTGCAATATGATCATCCAATAGCTGGGGGTCTAAAAATGCCCCTTAATAAATTACAAACACTATTAACCAATAGTGGTTAATGGAGACAAACCCTCTCAAAGGGATTACGTCCTCCAACTATTTCCCCCAACCCACTGTCACCTCACACTCACCTGGATTGAGCCTTAGCCAGCTTGCTTTCTTCCATGCCCCAATCTCAGACACCAGCTGAACTTAGGGTGACCAGATGTCCCGATTTTATAAGGGCAGTCCCGATTTTGGGGTCTTTTTCTTACATAGGTTCCTATTACCCCCCACTCCCGTCCCAATTTTTCACACTTGCTGTCTGGTCACCCTAGCCCAACTGTATCATCTGAATCAGATGACAGACACATACAGTTGGGTATCATCAACATATTGACAACACTAAATCCTATGTCTCATTACTAAGCCTCCTAAGGCCCTATATATATGTTGAACCAGACAAATGACAGAATGGCATCCTGTAGCACCCCGCACTTCAGAGCTGTTTGGGAAGAACAGCAATTGCCCACTGAGATCTCTGAGAGAAAAGAATAAGGCACTGAAGAACAGCTTCATCCACTCCAGCCAGGGTCTGCAAGTGAGTCAGCAACATCTCATGTTCATCAGTCTTCAAGGCAACTGATAGATCTCTCAAAGGTGGCTGATAAATCAACCAGCAGGGACAACTAATCTTCATCCATTACCAGGGAGAGATCATTGAAGCCTGGTCTACACTAGGCGTTTAAACCGGTTTTAGGAGCGTAAAACCGATTTAACGCCACAACCGTCCACACTAGGAGGCACCACATATCGATTTTAATGGCTCTTTAAACCGGTTTCTGTACTCCTCCCTAACAAGAGGAGTAACGCTAGTATCGGTATTAAAATATCGGATTAGGGTTAGTGTGGACGCTGATCGATGGCATTGGCCTCCGGGAGCTATCCCACAGTGCACCAGTGACCGCTCTGGACAGCATTCTGAACTCGGATGCACTGGCCAGGTAGACAGGAAAAGCCCCGCGAACTTTTGAAATTCATTTCCTGCTTCCCCAGCGTGGAGATCTCATCAGCACAGGTGACCACGCACAGCTCATCAGCACAGTTAACAATGCAGTCTCCTGAGAATCGTAAAAGAGCCCCAGCATGGACTGCACGGGAGGTACTGGATCTGATCGCTATCTGGGGAGAGGATTCAGTGCTAAGAGAACTGCGTTCCAAAAGACGAAATGAAAAAGTATTTGAAAGAATTTCTAAGGCTATGACGGATAAAGGCCACAGCCGGGACTCAGTGCAGTGCAGAGTGAAAGTTAAGGAGCTCAGACAAGGCTACCAGAAAACCAAAGAAGCAAACGGAAGGTCCGGGGCAGGTCGAAAAACATGCCGCTTCTATGCTGAGCTGCATGCAATTTTAGGGGGCTGCGCCACAAGTACCCCACCCCTGATCGTGGATTCCGAGGTGGGGGTTGTAATCTCTGCCATGGCTGAGGATTATGCAGACGGGGAAGATGAAGATGAAGAAGAGGAGGAAGACCTAGCAGAGAGCACACAGCACTCCGTGAGCCCCAGCAGCCAGGAGCTTTTTATCACCCTGACGGAATTACCGTCCTCCCAGCCCTCACAAGCCACTATCCCAGACAATGACGCCATGGAAGGGAGCTCTGGTGAGTGTACCTTTGCAAATAGCAAACATTGTTTTTTAAGCAAGCCTTTTTTAATGATTGATTTGCCCTGAGGACTTGGGATGCATTCGCAGACAGTATAGTTACTTAGAAAAGTTTGTTAACATGTCCGGGGATTGAGAGGAAATCCTCCAGGGACATCTCGATGAAGCGCTCCTGTAGGTACTCCAGAAGCCTTTGCAGAAGGTTTCTGGGCAAGGCAGCCTTGTTCCGCCCACCGTGGTAGGACACTTTACCACGCCATGCATGTAGCAAGTAATCAGGTATCATTGCGTGGCAAAGCATAGCAGCGTATGGTCCCGGTGACTGCTGGCACTCAAGAAGCATCCGTTCTTTATCTTGTTCTGTTATCCTCAGCAAAGTGATATCGTTCAGGATAACCTGGTTAAAAATCAGGAATTTAAGTAAGGGGGGTGGCCATTTTTCTACTGGGTTCGTGGACTGCATCAGCTTTAAAAAAAAACTTTCCTGCACGTAGCGAAGCGGGGGGAGGGGAGGAGTGAAATGCCGATGATCTTTTCTGTGTTTGGTCACCGGCGATCTTCCCCAAGGTACCAGACACGCAGTGGGTGGGGGGTGGGGGGGTGGGAAGGTTGTTGATTAGCAGGGAGCTAGCGTGGTATTAGCCATGCGTTGGGGGGGAGGGGTAAATCACTACAGAAGCCGAAAGACAGTGGCTTACCATGGCCGCATGCAAGCTGAATTCTGATGCCTGGACCTGTGTCTCTGAGATCTGTAACTCCAGAGCTGCAGGCACTCACTATTAAGATGAAAAATGCGACCTTGTAGGGAAATCACATGTGCTAGGTGAATACTGCTTTTCACTGTGAAAGAGTATAACCATTGTTCTGTAAAATGTATCTTTCTAAATATTTATCTCCCTCATGCAGCTGCAAATTTTTCAACCATCCCTCCTCCATCCCAAAGGCTAGCACAGATAAGGCGGAGCAAAAAGAAGACGCGAGATGAGATGTTCTCGGATATTATGGAAGTTACATGCAATGAAAGAGCTCATCTGAATGAGTGGAAGGACGTGGTATCAAATTACAGGAAAGAGGCCAGTGAACGTGAGGACAGGAGGGATGAACGTGAGGACAGGAGGGACAACCGAGATGAGAGGTGGCGGCAGGAAGACCGGCAGGAAAATCAGCGGTGGCGGCAGGAAGATCAGCGGTGGCGGGATGCAACTCTGGGGCTGCTGCGTGATCAAACTGACATGCTCCGGCGTCTTGTGGAGCTTCAGGAACGGCAGCAGGATCACAGAGTGCCGCTGCAGCCCCTGTATATCCACCCTCAACCCTCACCATGTTCCACATCCTCCTCACCCAGACGTGTAAGAACGCGTGGGGGGAGGCTCCGTGCACCCGACCACTCCACCCCCGTGGACAGCCCAACCAGAAGGATGTCGTTACTGTGAATTTTTTTTTTAATGGCCTTCTCCATCCCTCCTATCCTCCTCCCAAACCACACCCTTACTTCTCTCCCTCTTTTTATAATGAATCAATAAAGAATTCATGCTTTTTAAATGAGAGTGACTTTATTTGCATAAGTAAGCTGTACTCGAAGGGGGTGGGGGAGTTGCTTACAGGGACTGAGTCAATCAAGGGGGTTGGGTGTTCATCAACAAACACAGCAGTCACACTGTACCCTGGCCATTGATGAAGCTCGTTTTCAAAGCTTCTCTGATGCGCACCGCTTCCTGGTGTGCTCTTCTAATCTCCCTGGTGTCAGGCTGCGCGTAATCAGCGGCCAGGTGATTTGCCTCAGCCTCCCACCCCGCCATAAAGGTCTCCCCCTTACTCTCACAGAGATTGTGGAGAATACAGCAAGCAGTAATAACATAGGGGACATTGGTTTGGCTGAGGTCTGAGCGAGTCAGTAATGTCCGCCAGCGCGCCTTTAAACGGCCAAATGCACATTCCACCACCATTCTGCACTTGCTCAGCCTGTAATTGAACAGATCCTGACCACTGTCCAGGCTGCCTGTGTATGGCTTCATGAGCCATGGCATCAAGGGGTAGGCTGGGTCCCCCAGGATAACGACAGGCATTTCAACATCCCCAACTGTTATTTTCTGGTCTGGGAAGTAATTCCCTTGCTGCAGCCGTTTAAACAGAGTAGTACTTCTGAAGACGCGAGCGTCATGAACCCTCCCTGGCCATCCCACGTGGATGTTTGTGAAACGTCCCTTGTGATCTACCAGTGCTTGCAGCACCATTGAAAAGTACCCCTTGCGGTTTACGTACTGGGTGCCCTGGCGCTGCGGTGCCAAGATAGGGATATGGGTTCCATCTATCGCCCCCCCACAGTTAGGGAATCCCATTGCAGCAAAGCCATCCACTATGGCCTGCATGTTTCCCAGAGTCACAACCTTTCGTAGCAGCAGCTTAGTGACTGCTTTGGCTACTTGCATCACAGCAGCCCCCACAGTAGATTTTCCAACTCCAAATTGATTCCCGACTGACCAGTAGCTGTCTGGCATTGCAAGCTTCCACAGGGCTATCGCCACTCGCTTCTCTACTGTGAGGGCTGCTCTCATCTTGGTATTATGGCATGTCAGGGCAGGGGCAAGCAAGTCACAAAGTTCCATGAAAGTGCCCTTACGCATGCGAAAGTTTCGCAGCCACTGGGAATCATCCCACACCTGCAACACAATGCGGTCCCACCAGTCAGTGCTTGTTTCCCGGGCCCAAAATCGGCGTTCAATGGATAGAATCTGCCCCATTACCATCAGGATCTCCAAAGCGCAGGGGCCCGCGGTTTGAGAGAACATCCTCATCACTGTCATCGCCGCGCTGCCGTATCCGCCTCCTCCTCGCCTCGGATTGAAGGTCCTGGTTCACCATAGACTGCACGAGAGTGCGCGAGGTGTTTAAAACATTCACGATTGCGGTATGGAGCTGAGCAGGGTCCATGCTTGCTGTGCTATGGCGTCTGCACAGTTCACCAAGCAAAAAAAGGCACGAAACGGTTGTCTGCTGCTCAGGGAGGGAGGGGTGAGGCTGTACCCAGAACCACCCGCGACAATGATTTTTGCCCCATCAGGCACTGGGATCTCAACCCGGAAATGCCAAGGGGCGGGGGAGGCTGCGGGAACTATGGGATAGCTATGGGATAGCTACCCACAGTGCAACGCTTCAGAAATCGACGCTAGCCTCGGACCATGGACGCACACCACCGATTTAATGTGTTTAGTGTGGCCGCACGGACTCGATTTTATAAAATCTGTTTTACAAAACCGGTTTATGCAAATTCGGAATAGTCCCGTAGTGTAGACGTACCCTGACTAACACAGACTCTGTGCTATAACCAGATCTATACTCAGACTGACAATTGTCAGGACGAACAGAAGTATCTAGATACTGAGAGAATAATCTCACCACAACCTCCTCCACAATCTTACCCAAAAAGGGAAGATGGGATATTGGTGGATAATTAACAAAACTGTGAGCATCCAGCGATGATTTCTTATAAAAATCCCACACGATTGCGTCCTTCAAAGCAATAGATAGCCAGCCCTCTCTAGGAAAGGCACTGACAATCTCCACAAGTAAGGGATCCAATACTTCTCCACTGGCCATGGATCCAAAGCACAGGTTGTGGGATGAAGTTCAAACACCTCTAGTACATAATTCTGTTGCACGAATCATTTTGTTAATAGCTAGAAATTCACTCCCACTTTAAAAATAAGGGCTCATTCACAAGATCTTTATAAATGTTCATGAAATAAACCTACTTTCAGATTCTGTCAGAGTTTCTTTTGTGTATCCTGTTTCTTCTTGTTCTAGGAAGTGACGAAATATAACTATTTCTGTGTGCATTTTTATAACTTAGAGAATATTTTTCTTTATGTCTTCCAAATTGGTTAAGAAAAGGACTAATTTTTGAAGGAAAATTCACTTCACAAGAAAGAATTGAGAGCTGTCTTGGCTTTGACAACAATGAATCAAGAGATGAGCCTTATTTTTAATAAAAATATGCATGCAGCATATGCAGTTGCTATGGAAAATCCCCAACAAATATAACTGAGTGTGTTGCCCATGATAGGTTTTGCTATAGGAAATCCCAATTCCTATCATCAAGGTTTTCTGATGGGATAAAAATACTGAAACACAGTCAGGACTCGAACAGTAAGGGCAGGAATCCAAGAGGCAGACAAATGACCAGATACTCAAATTATGTAAATTGGAGTAGCTCAGCTGAAGTCACTGGAACGATGGCATTTTACAATACCAGCTGAGGATCTGGCCCATTATATTTTTGTCTACTGAGAGGAAAAGAGTAAATTCTTCCACTGAAGTGAATTTAACTTCTGCCATTGACTTCCCTAGAAGCAGGGTTAATCCCCACGTGTTTTTAGCATGGAGCTGTGCAGGATCCATTACCATTTAGGGGGCGATATGTATAAAATTTGGTTCTATTTGTTCCAAAACAGAACAAAGACTTTTGAAATTTCTTGTGAAAGAAAGTCACATCGCAAACTGATATGTTTCCTGAAATTGTTCAATTATAATTTACATTTCCTATATCTATTTTTAAAAGAAAGAAAGAGCTTCTTAAATGCTGAATCTAGGTATGCCTCTGTTCATCAAAGATTGAATCCCCAAGTTGAATTAGAAAGGTCATTGGCCTATAAGAAATTAATGTGTTCCTTAATTTACAATATCACTAAATGAGTCAATATAGCAGACAATTTGACTTAGCTCAATTAACATTCTATATTCAAAGAAAACTGAATTGAACACTCTCGTTCTAAAATCCTATTGTTCATATTTAAGAGGAATGTCCATGCTCAGACTAAAATGGAAACCACGTAAAAACATCCATTGATATTTTAATTATCTCTTCTAATTTCCATCTCAGATTTGCTGCTGGGTAACTGTGTACACAGCAGGAACCTTCACCTTCACAAGTCGAAATCTCTGTCTATTGTATTTATACATGCAATTATATCTACTATTCAGAACTCTTCAGTCTCTTGACAAGGGAAGCACTAAGATACAGTGAAGAGTAGGAGATGCTTTAATTAAACTACAGATATGGAAAAGAAAAAATTATAAGATATCAGATGTTCTGCAAAAAAAACAAAACACTGATCACTCGGTGACTGAATAATAGCAGCTGTATAAATGATTAAAGATTGCGACGAGCTCTTTCTGTGCTCCTTTATTGTGACTGGAGTGAGTATATGGCCATTACATTTGATCTAAGCCAGATGGGGAACCCACACCGCAAATGGCACCTCAGGTTCTGCAGGAGCCAGTTCTATCACCTCTGTGGCTCCTTTACACCACCAGAGAAGGGTGTGCTAGATGACTATGCTAAAAGGCAAAATGCGACCTTGTACCTAAAACACATGTGCTTTCTGCTGTGAATTGTTTGATTCACTGTGAAAGAGTCTCCCTTTTGTTCTCAGAAATGTATCATCTTAAATTTTACTCCCCCTTTTTATCCCCCCACAGGTGCAAATGTTTCTATGCTCCTCCTATCATCTCCGTCCCTGAGCTTATCGCAGATTAGAAGGTGAAAAAAACCACACTCGCGATGACATGTTTTCCGAGCTCATGCAGTCCTCCTGCACTGATAGGGCACAGCTGAATGCATGGAGGCATTCAGTGGCAGAGTCCAGGAAAGCATTAAATGAGTGCGATGAGCAGAGGCAGGATGCAATGCTGAGGCTAATGGGGGAGAAAATGGACATGCTCAGGTATCTGGTGGAGCTGCAGGAAAGCCAACAAAAGCACAGACTGCCACTGCATCCACTGTACAACCGCCTGCCCTCCTCCCCAAGTTCCATATCCTCCTCACCCAAACACCCAAGAAGGCAGGGGAGGGGGAGGAGGAGACTCCGGGCACCCAGCCGCTGCACTCCAGAGGATGGCCCAAGCAACAGAAGGCTGTCATTCAAACAGTTTTGATTTGTAGTGTGGCTACAATAAGCAATGTGGCCTTGTCCTTCCCTCCTCCTCTTCTCCACCACACCACCCTACCCTACCCTTATCAGTTATCTCCCTTTTTTTTAATTAATAAAGAAAGAATGCATGGTTTCAAAACAATGGTGACTTTATTTCCTTTGCCAGCTGTGATTGAAGGAGGGAGGGTGGTTGGCTTGCAGAGAGTTAAAATCAACAAAGGGGGCGGGTTTGCATCAAGGAGAAACACGCACAACTGTCATACTGTAGCCTGGCCAGTCATGAAACTGGTTTTCAAAGCCTCTCTGATGCGTAGTGCGGCAACCTGTGCTCTTCTAATTGCCCTGGTGTCTGTTCAAAATTGGCAGCCAAGCAATTTGCTTCAACGTCCCACCCTGCTATAAATGTCTCCCCGTTACTCTCTCAGATATTATGGAGCACACAGCAAGCAATAATAACAATGGGAATATTGGTTGTGCGAGGTCTAACCTAGTCAGCAAACAGTGCCAGTGAGCTTTTAAATGTCCAAAGAAACATTCTACCACCATTCTGCACTTGCTCAGCTTATAATTGAACTGTTCCTTACTACTGTCCAGGCTGCCTGTATAAGGATTCATGAGCCATGGGAGCAAGGGGTAGGCTGGGTCTCCAAAGATAACTATTGGCATTTCAACATCCCCAACAGTAATTTTCTGGTCTGGGAAGTAAGTCCCTTCTTGCAGCTTCTCAAACACACCAGAGTTCCTGAAGATGCAGGCGTAATGCACCTTTCCTGGCCATCCCACATTGATGTCGGTGAAACGTCCCTTGTGATCCTCCAGTGCTTGCAGCACCCTTGAGAAGTACCCCTTGCAGTTTATGTACTGGTTGGCAAAGAGGTCTGGTGCTAAGATAGGGATATGCATTCTATCTATTGCCCCACCACAGATAGGGAACCCCATTGCAGCAAAGTCATCCACTATGACCTGCACATTTCTCAGAGTCACTACCCTTGATAGCAGAATGTCAGTGATTGCATTGCCTACTTGAATCACAGCAGTCCTCACAGTAGATTTTCCCACTCCAAATTTATTCCTGACTGACAGGTAGCAGTCAAGTGTTGCAAGCTTTCACCACTCGCTTCTCAACAGTCAGGGCAGCTCTCATCTTGGTATTCCTGTACTTCAGGGTGGGGGAAAGCAACTCACAGAATTCCAGGAAAGTGGCCTTATGCATGCGAAAGTTTCACAGCCACTGGGAATCATCCCATCCCTGCAACACTATGCGGTTCCACCAGTCTGTGCTTGTTTGCTGGGCCCAGAATTGGCATTCCACTGTATCAATCACTGGTGCCATGATATCTCAATTGCCACAGCCCGTGCTTTCAGGAATGTCTGTGTCCATGTCCTCATCACAATTGTCCTCGTGCTGCCGTCTCTTAGCCAGGTTCTGCACACACTGCAGTATAATGCGCAAGGTGTTTACAATGCTCACAACAGCAGCGGTGAGCTAAGCGGCTTCCATTATTGCCGTGCTATGGCGTCTGCACAGGTAACCCAGGCAAAAAGGCGTAAAATGATTGTCTGCAGTTGCTTTCACGGAGGGGAGAGTGAAGACATGTACCCAAAACCACCTGCGATAATGTATTTGCTCCACCAGGCATAGGGAGCTTAACCCATAATTCCAATGGGCAGCAGAGACTGCGGGAACTGTGGGATAGCTTCCCACAGTGCACCGCTCTGTGAGTCAATGCTAGTCATAGTAGCGAGGACACACTTTGCCAACTTAATGCGCTTAGTGGGGACGTACACAGTCAACTGTATAAAATAGATTCCTAAAAATTGACTTCTATAAAACCAACCTAATTTCATAGTGTAGACATAGTCAGGAAGAAGCCTTCCTTATGGGCAGGGGTAGATCTCTGCACTTTCTATGAAGTATCTTCCGTTGTTCAGAGCCAAGATATTAAACTAGATGGACCCCGACATATTCTATGCCTGTCTGAAATGGAAAAGAATGTTGAACTATCATAATAAAGAATTTTAAGATTTAACTGAGAATTCCTGAAGTGACATACTTAGACTGATTACCCAATAACTGGGTATCCAAGGTATGGAGTGCTTGACTTCCTTTTCCCCTTGAGACCGAAGTGTGGTGTTATAGCCCAGTATCAAGGGAATGGGATGGGGGGACCCTTCATTTTTGCTTTCCTTGTTGGAAAAAGCCTTGAAGAGCCATTCTGGGATGAACTAGATGAACTGGCTTCTGTATCAGGAAAACCTTGAGCCCACAGAAAATCAGCACTTTTCTGAATATCTCATGTATTCATGGGTGTGCAGTTTGGTGTTTATATGTTTTAATTTTCTTTTTCTTAAGTGGGATTTATATCAACAGGAGCTAAGGCAGTTATATCTCTGGGTTAAAGTGGCTCAGAGCAAGGTGAGCCTTCACCCAGTTAACTCATAACAGTTAGTTCCCGAAATTACTAAACAGTCAAGGGGCAAAAAGACATGCTAGTTGCAAAGAGGCCCCTAAACTTATTTTAAGAAATGCTGAGAGAATGTGGAAGTATATGTGAGCAAGGCTCAATTACAGTTTTTTGGGCCATTTAACATATGCATGACATTTCAAGGCCTAACAAACTTGGAGCCATCTGAAAACTCAACCACTTAGGGGACACCTAAGATACCTTCCATGAAGTCATCTCCTGTTTATCCCATGCTTTTTATATTTTTAGAACATGCATGGCTTTCACTTACAACAGCAGATTTTGCAAGACAACGGTGTGACTTTACATAGTGACATAAGGACTAAAAGTCTGCCCAGTGCAAGAAGTTTGGACCACATTAAATTTATCCAGAGCTATGGATCATCTAATTGGTCCTGAAGCTACAAAGATGGTGCCTGAGGCAAAGAAAGTGGGAATTCTCCCCTTTAAAGGTCAAGACACTGTGTGTGTTCGCTTAGTTCATCAAGATCTGAAGCAAGGGCCTCTCTTTCCTGGACAGGCCATCTAGAGGGGAAAAAAGAGATGAAAGGCCAGGGACATCGACTGTTTTTTTTATGTGGGAGGGGCTACAGTTTAAAAAACAACATAGCTGCTGAATATCATTTTAATGAGAAATTTTGTACCATGACTATATTTGTCCTCTTTTAATAAAGTGAGTTTAACAAGCTTCTATTGCAAACTCAGTATTTTCTTTATTTATTAATGCAAACCTCATGCTGCTCCATGGATCCCAAGGAAACAAAGTAGAAGTGTAAATGCTTTCTTTTAGATTTGTCTCATGGGAGGGACACCACTTTACGCAGTGTGTGAATATATGGAGGGTGTGTTATGTGTATGTATATTTGTGGGGAAACAGCACCATTAATACTTCCCTAAAAATAAATCCGCAAGCCCCAAGTCTGTCATCCAAGTAAATTCTATTGAGGTTAAAATGGTGTTAATCAAAAACTGTTGCTGTGCTTTGTCCAGTAATCATCTTAACTCTTTGTAAATTATGTGCTATTGTGTGTTGTGGGGGCAGGGAGGTGAAGAATAAGAAGAATAAAACAAACAATAGCTATGGCAACAGCAGAGAGATTTCAGGAAGTATTAAAGTGGATCTATAAAGAAATCGCTCCAGTCCCTGTATTTCATTAAGACTAACCAAGCTGATTTCACCACCTATCCTGGGTCCAACACCAGAATGGACATTCATGTCTTTCATCAGCTAGGTTGAAGCCACTGTTGTGGCTGGAACTTTATTTGAGATTTTTGAAAAAAGTTCCTCGTCCAATCTCATAAATCAGGATTAATAAAAAGAAATCCAGTTCAACCTCATGGATTTGATTTGATTACCCGCTGTATTAATTTAATGATCAAAAACAACATCGTTAACCCATTGCTCTATTGATTCAATCTCACTTGTGAGCTTGATTTCATTATTGCATTGTTCATTCTTAATTAATTTAATAAAATTAAGGTAGGTTAGCTTCAGTGATATATTTGTTTCATTTCTATACTTGTTTGCTTATTCTTTTTAATAAAAAATATACCCCACAGAACTGGTTTATTCATTCACATTGCCACATGGACCAATAACTCCAAGAGCAAAAGAATTTAAGCAAGGTACCTGAGAACCACTTGCCTCTACATTAATACCTTTGCCCCTCACAGTGGTATAATTGTTAAAGCACCAGCAGCAGTGGAATCCAATATTATGTTTCTGTCTTGTTGTTTCATATGAGGGGGGAAAGAGGCCCCAACTCTCCAAATTTCAGGTGAGTGAAGGAGCAAGTCAAATTGCTAGCACTTCAAATATCTGTAGTAGGAAGTCTACTTATTGAATCAAATACTTAGCTAGGCAACAGCCTGAACATCCCCAAGAGGGAGACTAGCAGGCCACAGTTTCTCCTGCTCAGAAAAAAAAAAGTAGCAGCTCTACAGATGGATCATGGCTATGGGGGTATTTTTTTTAACTTGTATCACCAAGCTCTAAACTGGAGACCCTGCAAATATAAGTGGTCTGTTGTACTCACAATGGAGTCATGTCATAGTCATATAATGTACATATCATTATTATATCTCATCAAGGGACATGCAGTCCTCATTATACATCAGCTCAGCAGTACCATTCTGAAGCCAGACAGGAAAATGGCACACGGTCAGCCTCAGCACGTGGCTTGCAGAATAGATTTGCAGAGTCTGCATGCTCATAATGCATCATTTCCCATACTTGGAGACTCTTAGGAATAGAACAGGGGCAATAACTGATTTTTTAGTTTGGGGGCCATTCCAAACCATAAATAGAAAAATGGTTTGGGCTGAATCAAATCTGAAAGTTTTCAGTGAATTGAAAAAGTCAATTTTGGATCTGTTCCACAGTGGAGATTTGAAGTTGGGGTTGGAGGGGCAGCAGCAGTACCACAACCATCTCTTCTTCTTCTGGCCATTTTATGAATAGCCAAAACTACTCATGTTAAATTCAGAAATAATTTCAGGTGACAGAAATTGCTCATCGATAAGCTATTTATCCAAAAAGTTTCACCAGCTCTAGTTAGGCTCTAGCAGAGAATACTACACTTTTCAGTTGCTTTCACTTTATACAGTATGACTAGGTTTTAAAAAAAAAATCCCTAACTTTTGAATATCCCAAAACAATCTCTGTGCACGTAGAATGAGGCAGTGTGATAAATCTGCCAAAAATCAATCACAGTTGGCTCTCCCTGGTTCCCTAAATGAAAACAATTGAAGGATGATTTTTCTGATGTTGCAAAGCAAGGGCTAGACTGCATTTGGACTATGTTCAAAGTAGTAGGATCGAATAAAAGCTCTCCTCCTTACAGCCTATCTTGGATCCAGTCATGCAGATGTAAGTGGGGCTACTCACCTGCTTACCCTCTCCCCACAGCAGATGGGTAGCAAGGGAATAGGTAGCCAGTGTTCAGAGTAGCTGAAGCAAAATAAGGTGGGGGTAGTAATTTGCTATTGGTATAGGCTAGCAGCAAACTGCTATTCCACCCCAACCCAAGCAAGCGGGAAGCATAAGAGTAATTATGACCCAGTGGGGTGTCTCTGAATTACAATGTCTCCTGGTGCTACTCCTGGAGAGATGCCACTTACATACTACCCATTGACCAGGGCTGTGTCCTGAGTCAGAATCTAGCCCAAAACTTTGGCAGTCAAAGTGTGTGTAGTTAAAATAGCAGCATATTTTGAATTTTGCCATTTTGTTAGTGAAAAGACCATACAAATTATTTTTAAAAAGCAATAAATCAGATTTTTTGCCTCCTGTGTCTTGTATTTTTAAGGAGGAAGGAAGAAATAAGCATTACAGTGATGACAATTACTCAGAATTTCAGCCCAGTTTCAGATGTGGCCAGCCAATTGTGGGCACCCAGTCCTGTACATGGGGGGAGGCGGGTGTCAAATTGACACACTGGCAACTAACACATATTTGAAGGGTAAATTTTGATCAGAACCCAAATGTACTCTAGCTTACTCTTTCTGTGGAGAGAATTATTGAAATTTGGCAAAGGCAGGAATAATGTATCCATGAGGCAGCGGGAGAGTTATTGAGAAGCACATAGCTCTCAGGATTTGATTACACGGTCACTGTCTTGTTGGAGATACACAAATGGGTGTGCACTAAAGTGGGGGGGGGAATGACATCAGAAAAAAACCCTCCTTTTTGAACTTATGAAATTTTCTTCCACTTTTCACTGGATTCCAAGGCCAGTATAGCCCTGGAGTTTTGTCAACTTCAGTTATTTCAACTTAAACCAAACTTGTTCTAATGTAATTAATAACAATCTGATTCTAAAAGTTGTGGTCAAAACCTTTAAAGTCAAGCTCCTTATGCCAGGCTTCCAATTCCATATTTATGCATCTAAATAAGTGGCCTATTTTCAAAAGTGCTGAACTCACAGGACATCCCACTGACGTTTTTAAAAAGTTGCCCTGGATTTTCATTTCTGGCATTTTGCATGCTCTTTCTGAACACTGAAAGGACTTACTTTTTCCAGCTATAAACTCTTCTTGTGTTATTACATTTCTCTCACTGTTCCTTAATAGATCAGTCTCTTTCCCTCTATGTACTTCCTCCCCCATGATATATTTTATTATTTTCTTATTCATGCAATCCAGTGGGTATTTTCTCCCTTTCTATCTTATTTCTCTGTCATCTCATTTCTTTAGCTTGGACTATGTCTCCTGCTCATCTCAATACCTTCTTTTACTCAACATTTTCCCCATTAAACTTTAGTGAATATGTGTTGCAATTTTTAATAGCATTCTTCCCCTTTATTAACCTAGAACTACATAAGATTATGGCTTCTGCTGCTTAATTTTTCAGCTATCTGAGTATATCTGAGCCTCAGAGACCAAAGGAAAGATTCTCCCCATGGTTCTGAGCACTGCACACTGCTGTGAATGCATAGAGGGACCATACAGGTGCCACAACTAGCCAAAGGAAAGGAAATTCCCTGTTACAGGAACAGCATAATGCCTATGCCAAAGCAGCCATGCTCTGCCCGTTGTCACAAGCCCTGACATATGAGAAGACATAAGAGGGAGCAAATCCAGGATGGAAGGGGTGTAGCATAGGGTTCCTCTTCCTGTGGGCTGAACATTCTCTCAACATTTTCTGCACTGATTGAAACATCAGTAAAACATTAGTTTCCCTACTGTTTTCCAATTTACTACATCTTCAAGATGCTGCTAGTGCCTCCTACAGCCTCAGACTTCCAAAAAACACTATAATTTTTGACCAGGAAGGGATCTCAGGTTCATAAGTGAATTTCTGGGCAGAGGAAGAGAGAGAGAACCCCACCCCAGAATAGTCAATAGCCTGGTGGTTGGGGCATTTGCTTGAGACATGGGAAATCTAAATTAGGCAGAGCAGGGACCTGAATGTTGGTTTCCCCACTCCTAGTTGAGTGCCCTAACCACCCACCTATTTTCGGCAGGGCCTCTCTCAATCTCTTCTATTGGAGCCGTTCCACTTTGTATAAATAATTTCATATTCATAGGAACAGGGACTTGAACCATCTTTTACAGCCCAGATGACTGGACTAACCACTGGGCTAGAGTCAGTCAGTCTCTCTCTCGCTCGCTCTCTCTATGGATATTAAATTGTTTATATAAAATGGAACAGCTCTAACACAAGAGTGAGAGAATGTCCCGTTATAGCCAGGTAGTCAGGGGACTTGTGGGAGTGGGGAGACTCAGGTTCAAGTTCCTGTTCTGCCTGATTCAGAGTAAAGACTTGAATCTGGGTCCCCCTCTATAGTGCTCTATATACCAGGTCATTGGCTATACATGGAGTCTCTCAGCTGGTTTTCATGAAAAACTTCCAAAGGTCTCTGTTTCATCACTACACACAATGGGAAGAGTTTTCTAAATTGCGAGCATTTCTGCAGGATGAGGAAACTCTTTCCCACCCAGCTCTAGCCACAAACCCAACCCAAGATTCAAGTGGGCAGCTAAAAGCTACTTATAGAATGGGCTGATTTGAACACCCCAAGTTTGGGCAAAGTTTAAATTAGTATCTGGATTTCAAACCTCAAATTAGGAACTGTTCAGATCTGCAGTTTTGTTTTTGCCCATTATTATAGACATGAGTTTGGTTCAGATCCATCTCTCACAGTTACTGAGAGAGCCACCCTTTACATTCCTTTTTGGCCCTCTCAAGTGTACTCCTTCTTTCACTTCCGTAACTGTGTCCCTGGATTTAACTTCTTGTGGTCAGGCAAAACAAGATCACACAGGTAAACTGAGGTGCATCTGATAATTATAACAAACAATACGCAACTCCCTCATTCGCCCACCACACAGTCTATAAGCAAATCCTATCCTAAGCAAACCACAATCATTTAGTCCCTCAGGGTACATCTACACAGCAATAAAAGATGTGTGGCAGGCCCAGTTCAGCTAACTCTGGCTTGCAGGGTGTCAGAGTCTACCCTCACTTGAAACTGGGCGGTTTCAAAGTGAGGACCCGCATGTCTTCCCCCCACCCCAAAATCCTAGGGTAGGTCTCCCCTTTGGCTGCCACCACCCGGTCAATTCCGTGGGCCGGGACACCCCTGTTTCCCCCCTTGGGAACACAGATCAATTCACAGAGGAGGAACCTCCCCCCTCTTCCCTCTCTCCAGCCTGCTCCGGAGACAGAGATGCCTGGATTCAAACGCCTTGAATCTCTACACACAGGGAAGCAGCCCACTTCCCCCTCCCCTTCCCCTGAATTTCCCCAAGGGAAGGAATTAACCAAGTCCAAAGAAAAGAAAAGAATTTATTAAGAGAACAAAAGAAAATACAGAATCTCTATGAATCCAAGCTGGGCACTCATAGGGTATAACCTTGCTAAGTTCTGGAGAGAATCCTCTCTCTTTCTCAGTACAACCAGTACAAGCAGAATTAAGAATAATCAATAACAAACACACAGAATTGCAAACATAGGATTATTAGATAAGGACACAAAGTATCTTTCTAATACTCACTATCTTGACTAGAAGAAATTAGTTCAGAAAGGTGGAACTTGTAGGGACTTGATTAACTCGTCTGGTCTCTTGAACTCCAAACGGCCAAAGACAAAGACCCCCCCAAACTGTAGCCCTGAGGATTAATCTGTTGGTCTGTATAAAATGTCTTTTTGATAAAAGTGTGTAGGCTGCATAGATTAATAGAATTTGCAATAGCTGTAAACGCAAGATACCTAGAAACTTCTAGACCAGACATCCTGGCCTATTTCCTCTGTGATGCTGAAAGCAACCTTTAAGACCCTTACTCAGAAAAGTGATAATAGGAAACAAACCTACGCAAATTGTCTAGGGACTTTCTGAATATCTGCTAACCTTTCACCTAGTTAGGTGCAAAAGTAGGGTATTTCTGCCCACAAAATACAACAAGTCTACCACAAGATACGTAGATAGTTGTCATTAGTACGCACACAAAGGTCAGCCTATGAAAACAGGTACCCTCACCTTTCCATGGGGAAAGACAAATTTGGGCATAAGAGGAAGGATTTCTCCCTATAAAAGGTGTGATAATCCACCATTAGGGCAGGCGATACACCCATCCTTCTATTCTCCATCGCCTCACCCTGCCTACACCTACGAAAGCTGTCAACTAATGATAAGTCGTAGTGTTCTGTCCTTTCACAGCTGTAAGTATGAAATAATTCTTAATTTCTACTTCACCTCTAAAGCATCTATGCTAAGAAGGGTTTAATTCATAACCAGTTTCTTTATAACTATACTTCCTCTAGCAGAGGTGTGAAATTCACTCTAGTACTATTTGCTGCAAAGTGCATTAGATATCATATCATATCATATCATATCTCTTAAAGAACTGTGATATTTTGTAACTTTGTAATCAAACTGCTTTTAACATTTTACATTTACTTCTTGTTTTATTGGTTTTAAATAAAAGGTCTTGTTTGACTAAACTTTGTCTCAGTGTAAATTCCTGTTATACCCCAATCTCCTTGTATTAAATTCTGTGAAGCCTGATTCAAGACGAACTTTTATCTTCTGATCACACATATTGGCGAGCCATACCCATATTATTAATATTTATCACTTATTACTAACATTCTTAATTAATTAGAAAATTAATTATTACATACAACCAAATTAAGTGGATAAATTCCACTGTCCCTACTAACCCTCCCCAAATCAGGCAACAGACTGGCGAGCCAGCCAGGAGGAGATTTGAGGAGTGTGACAGGAATCCAGAGATATTTCTGGACCCTTTGGAGAGTTTTTCTTTGAAACACAATTACTTGAAACACAAGTAAGTAATAGTTAATTTCAGTACCTGAAATCTTACTCTTAAACCAGAGTCAGAATCAACTGTGGTTATTGCTGCTGGCAGCACGCCCAGTATTTCCGTTTTGTATTGTGGTTATACATCCGAAAGGTTTTTACTTTCACTTTTGCCTAAAGGATTTTAACTGTATTAGCTAACTGAATATTAAAGTAATAAAGTTTAAAAGTGATATATGTGCACAGAAAGGGGTTTTTATATGTTGAAGAAGTTAATGAATGGTACCGAATAAAATAATAGCAGCCGCATCTGGATCCGATGACCCACACTAGTGGTGGCGGGGAGTTAATAAAGCAAGGTATTCATAGCCGCCAGAAAGGCCGCAATCAGTCAGAACTTGAATAGTTCAAAGATACCTTATCTCAGTCCCATTAACTCTTCCGGACTGCACCTCTGATCCGTCTGCCTCAGTATTCCCCGATATTTGGCAGGTCCCGACAGAGGGGAAAGACCTCTCGATCTGCTATAAGCCATCGAGAGAAGAGAGAAGAGAGTATCCCCACTCCCTCTATTTACTTGGGACTTTTATGATATATAGTGCTTAAACCGGTTAAGGGGTATTATCCTGTTGTTTCTGTGAAGGGACGCCTTCTATATCAGAGTAAATCGACAGAGGATAGATTCTAGTGAATATACTAGACTATACTAGATTCTAGTGAATATACTAGGAAAAGAAAGAGATGAATTCTCTATTTCGTAGTAAGAGTGTTAAAAGTGAAGATAGAACAGGAGTGGAGTGTGTTGGAATTTCTAGCAGTTTAGCTTTGGAAAACTTTGCTAGGAAATATATTCAGGAACATGGTGGAGATTTGGAGCAGCTGAGAAATATTGAAATGATTTCTGAGCAGAGAAACCCATGGAGT
Source organism: Mauremys mutica (assembly GCF_020497125.1). Classification (NCBI taxonomy): domain Eukaryota; kingdom Metazoa; phylum Chordata; order Testudines; family Geoemydidae; genus Mauremys; species Mauremys mutica. The sequence continues at coordinate 84,277,881 of NC_059078.1, forward strand.
TTTGTGAGTAATGTATTTGAGGATGAAACAGAGCAGAAAAAGAAAAAAGCTAAGGTGGTGAAGGGAATAGCTGTTGAATGCTTGCTTGTAGCTTGTAGTTCATTGGGAAAGAAATTGGATAAAAAGATGGAGTTACTCAGGGAAATTCAGCAGATGCTGATAGCCTATAGAGTTGACCGTGGTCGGCTGTTGGAAAAGATTAAAGAACTAGAAAAGGGAGAAAATAGAGCAGAGGAGGTTGAAGAATTGATTCCCATCCCTATTGGTATGGTGGATCCGAGAGAGGTAGAAAATCCTATTGGACCAGTGACTAGAAGTAAAACAAGAGAATTAGCTCAAGCAGACACAGTACCTTCAGAAGCGAATTTGCAAGTTGAATCTGTGGAGTCAGAGGAAATTGGCAGTGCAGCAGTCACTGACAGTCTGCTGGTAGAGGACGGAAGTTCTGAAGTGACAGTTCAGGAGGCGGAGACAAGTGTCACAGTCAGTGAAGTAGTTAGTGACACAAACAGAGAAGCAGAGAAAGAGGAAAAGATCTCTACTTCTGTAGAGACAGCTTCTGTGAGTGTACCTTTAGAATCGGTCATTGTTCAAGGGTTAGAAGAGGCTGTATCACAGGTAACACAGGTAGCTAATGCATGTGATGTAGTGATCTCTAAGTTACAAAGAGAGCTACAACAACAAGCAGGGAATAGAATTCCTGCTCCTCCACCCAATGTTACATTAGCACCATATAGAGTAGAAAATCCAGTCCCTTTGGGTGGACATTTATTGGCATTCGGGCAATCAACATTGCCTAGACTCCAGGAATTTCGTGGGTCCTCTACACCCCCGTGGTATATGCTGGTATCACCTAGTGTATCGGTAGAACGCCCTACCACGCCAGACTTTAGTGGACTAAGGGATGTCCTGCGTCAGTGTGGAGACACTTTGAATGTAAGCCATAGACATTTCATGGAAAATTATCCTAGATATCCAGGATTATCTCCAGTGGAAAGTTTTGATGGTTCAGATGAGGAAAATGTGAATCCAGGTAGAAGGAGGCAAGGAATAGAAATTGTAGATTTAAGCTCAGATGAAAGCTCAGATGAAAGCTCAGATTCAGATCCAGAAGAAGGAACTGCAGGTTCCAATTCTGATTGTCCTGTAGCAGTTGTTACAGATATTAAAACCTTAGACCTGGTAGCAAAGCAAGTAGGAATGATGGAGGATTCATCAGTTGCTATGCATGCACAACGTGTGCAGGAGACAGCAAAAGTGTTTGGCTTACCAAGGGAGGATTGGGTTAAAATCTTACAACTCACAGTGAATCGAGCATTGTGGAGTACTTTGCCACTTAAGTTTAGGGTAGGAGAGAAAACTTTTCAAGAGACAGTAGCCCTATTGGAACATAACCAGCACCCAGGGCAAGCTGGAGTAGCAATTCTGTCTAACTTAAAGCAGAAACCTAATGAAACTCCACATCAGTTTCATTTGCGGTTAAGTGCAGCTTGGCGGAGTCATATCAAAGAAGAAACAGATGAACTGCCATATATCAGTCTGTTAGTTAATAATTCTCTTCCTCAGTTAAGAGAAATGGTTAATATGCATATAACTGATGATATTTCTTTAAAGAGAACATTAGCCTTGCTGGCTAAAGCACATGCACAGGGAGGCTCTAAATTAGGTCGGCGTGGAGCCCCGGTTGCAGTACTTCAGGAACCACAAACTAATCCTACGGTGAGGATTGAGGGACCTCAACCTCAGCCAGGATTAGGACGAGGAGTTCCTAAATTTCCTAAGTATCAACGTTGGCAAAATGACCCTAACCCACGTAATAACCCTGGACCTTCGAGTGGCCAGGCCCCTCGACAGGGTTATGCGTTTGGATCCTATGCAGGAGCCCGGGATCGTGTTCCTTTCTTTTCAGATGCTGCACAGAACAGTTCACGTCTGCAGAGACCTAAATCACCGCCTTTGCACAAAACTGAGGACTCAGTTGTGAAAATGTTTAAAACAGTGCAACAGACGCTTGAGGCTCAACGACGGGCTATCCGAGAACTTCATGCCCGTGTGAATGAGCTGATGATGATGGAAGGCCAAGGCTCAGCAACCTTGAACCGTCCAGTGGCCTCCGTCGATCCATCCCCTTTTCCCCAGTGGACAGCCACTCCTCCAGAATTGGCTGCCTCTGAGGAGATAGAGGAGGAACCCCTTGATTATCTGACAGCATATGCTGCATGACTACAAACAACCCCAAGTGTAGTCATAACCCCTTTAGGCAGAGATACAAGTGGAAGACCCACAATATCTGCAGTGATAGAGGAACTAGACAGGAATCTCATTATAGATACTGGAGCAGCAATCAGTATTCTCCATGTCGAGGATCCTAGATCCTCTCCTCTATCATCAGGATGTACTAAAACACTTGCAACCTTTGCAAGTAATCAGGTTACTACCACACTTTCTACACCCCTTGAAGTACAGATAGGTCACCTAAGAAAGAATCATACTTTTGCATTAATGAAGTTAGCAGACCCAAAGAATTCCTTATTGGGAACTGATTTCTTATACAAACAGGGATGTGTTCTTGATTTGTGTAACCAATTATTGTGTCTTTCAGTAGAACAGGAAAAGGATGACTCTCCAGTAGTCATACCTGAGTGTGGCATGGTATCTCCAGTGGAGGACTCTGAACCTTAAGGGAATGATTTGGACAAAATAGTGGCTAAACATGCAGACCAACCTGAGTTACAGGCATTACTGTACAAACATGCAGATGCCTTTGCTAAACACAAACATGACTGTGGATGCATGGCCGTCACTATTGTTGTGGAAGGAGGAGAAATTTCAGCCCAAAAACAGTATCCTTACCCAGAACAAGCAAATCCATACATAGAAAAGACTATTACGTCCTTGCTGACACAGGGAGTACTACGAAAATGTACTTCCACTGCAAATTCACCTATTTGGCCTGTTAAGAAACCGGATGGTTCGTGGCGTCTCACAATAGATTACAGACGCCTAAACCAGGTCACAGCAACTAAATTGGTACAACCCAAAATACCAGATCTAAAAGATATGCAAAAATTGGATAAGGACATAATAAAAGTAATTCTAGAGCTTTCCAAATTAGACAAAGAGGGATCACTAACAATAGACCCTTTGTACAAACGACATGAACAGCAGTTACAAGTCGTAGATGGAGTTCTCATGTATACAGGAGGTCCTTTTCCCTGTGTGGGTAGTTCCAGCTCACCTACGGAGGGAAATGATGTACATGGTCCATGACACTCCTACAGGAGGACATCAGGGAGTGGACAAAACTGTCCAACGTCTTGCATCTGTAGGGTGGTGGCCACTTCTTAGGATGGATGTGCAACAATATTGTGAAAATTGTCTGGCATGTGCCCAAGCTAATCCTACTCCATCCAAAAGAAATGCGCCACTAAAATCCCAAGTGTATGAAGGTCCGTGGATGGCTTTGCAGATTGACTTTGTAGGTCCTTTGCCAAGGACCCAAAGAGGTAACCAATATTTATTGGTGATTATCGATCCTTTCTCAAAGTGGATAGAGGCATTTCCTCTTAAGGCCAATACTGCAAAAGCCACTGCCAAGGTCTTGGTAGAACAAGTCTTCTCTCGCTGGGGGATCCCTGCAAAGGTAGAATCAGACCAGGGATCACATTTTACAGGACAGTTCTTTAGGGATTGTCTTAAATTGATGAGAGTCTCGCAGAGACTACACATCCCATACAGACCACAGTCATCTGGGATGGTGGAACGAACCAATCGGACTATAAAAGTGATTTGAGGAAACTGGTTGATGCCAATGGACGTAACTGGGACACCCTCATGCCTTTAATTTTAATGGCATTAAGGGCGACACCGGCTGCATCTACTGATAAAACACCTTTTGAAGTGATGACAGGCCGAACATTGAGATTACCAAAACATTTAATTTGGCAAGCTAGTGGCACTCAGTTAGAGGGAATAAAAATGAATACCTACCTGCAAAATCTGCAAAAACATTTAAATCACATTCACTTGCAGGTAGCTGCTAAATTGGAAAAATCCAGACGTAAGGCAAAGGCTTACTTTGACAAAAACCAGAGAGAGAATACTTGGGAAGTAGGAGATCAAGTAATGTTATTGTCATATAAGTCACCAGAACATGGGTTGTGTAATCGATGGATTGGAACTTTCCAAATCATTGATAAACTCAGTTCAGTAGTATATAAGATCAGAGTAACAGGAGGAAAGCATAATAGAGATAAAATTTATCATGCTAACCAGTTAAAGCTGTATCGATCGTCCAGGTCGCAGGAGCAACTTCCTCCTCAGGACTTAAGTGATCAGACGAAATCGCAACAATTGGAGCCCAGCAGTTTGCAACCATGAAATTGACATTGACATTTTTGACTTATTACACCCTTATTGTTGCTCTAAGGGTAGGACTATGCCAAAAATCTTAAGTCTGAAACCGAACTATTGCAATCCCAGGAAACCAGACGACCAGATCGTACTCAGTTGTCTGAGCCCAAGCAACAGAACATACCAACAAAGAAGGAACGGACTATTATACTTAATCCAGAACTGGTCAACAACCCGATTCAACAGGTTAAGGGAATTCGGGGGGAGGATGTTACTTTTGAATATCAATTGGTGGAAGTAACTGCACTACCCTCTAGTGGTTGGAAAAAGATGTGGCCCTTGGATGAGAATTCAAAGGGGGGTGGTTGCAAGACATTTATAAATTCAACTTCCCTAAAACATGGTATAGCTTATGGAACTTGGAAAAATCCGCAAGCATATAGATTATGTGTTAAAAGAGGAAGCTAACCGAGTAGTCAATCCAATGTTACAGGGAATAAAGGGATTGGCACAGGAAGAACGATTTACTGTTTATAATATGCATGATATAACCCAATTGTTTAATGAAACTCAACAAAAAATTAACCAGTTAATTTCTTTAAACAATGATCAGAAAAGAGATCAGCATTTGGGGAAAGAAATTATATGTTCTGCATATGGGGAATATGTTGTAAGCACAATTACTGATGCATTGCGATCCTTAAAATTAGGAGAAGTCCCTGACTTAATTAAGGATGAACAACTAATGAGTTGGTATTGTCCTAAATGTTTTCAGAAGCTGGAAAAGGAAAGATCCACTTGTTTGGATGCATGCCAGCATTTGTCAGTGGATGCTATGAGAGAGATAGGATCTGTGACACCTCACCCCAACCGAGACAGTTGTTCTCTTACAAAAGATTGTATGATGGCACGGTCTTTGTATGTCTCATTCACGGTCTCGTTACCAGTGTTTGACCCAGACAGAGATGTGTACAGGCAATTGGCTGCTATCCATTCTATAGGTCACCTTGAAGATGACATCTACAGGGAACGCGTTAATGCACCTCCCCTGGTAGTCTATCACACTCCAACTCAGACTTGGAAGGTACCACAGATGGCCTGTTGTTCTGAAAAAGGACCCCAGTATATCTGTAGGTGTAATGTGTTTGAAACAGACACTGTTTTGTGTGGACTACAGGGAGAGAAAGCACAGAATTTATCATCGTCATGCCTGGTGAGGCTGACCACATGGAAGACTCCGATGGAGAGGGTGACCTATGCTGGAAGGAACCAATTTTGCGTGGTTACCAACCAAAAGAGGTACCAGTATGGTCCCTTGGAGTGTCCTGTCACAGAGCCAAATTTCTGTTTTACCCCAAAGCAACCCACGGTAATAGGAAATCAAGTTATTTCCCCTATTCCTATTTTTGAGAACATTACCATTATTCAGTCTAACCCTGATTACCAGAATTTAACTATTCAAAGCACACCTACTTTTCTGGCTTATATTCCACCATTAGGGTTGCAACTGAAATCCTTAATGACTCGTAAAGAGACTCACCTCATTCAAATTACTAATAATATGGATGAAGCCCAACAAGTTATTACCCAATTAATGAATGAAGGGAATGAGCCTGCAACAACTTCTAAAGAAAAATTCGGATTAGAAGTATGGATAATTATCCAAGGAATTGGAATTGTGATTAATTTCCTTATATTAGGTTATATGCTGTATAAACGCAACAAACCCAAGCCAAAAACTAGGCAGAGACCTAGACAGACACCCAGACAATCACCTAAACAAATGCACAGACGAGCACCATCTGGGGATAAAGATGAATATATATACATGGTGCCCATTCCTGATACCTACCAAAATTTGCCCAGGTATGAAACTAAAAAGGGCCCCACAGATGTGAAGTCCTAGGTGACGGGGTTTCTTTATGTAAACCACCCCGTCAAAGGGGGGCGTGTAGCCCTGAGGATTAATCTGTTGGTCTGTATAAAATGTCTTTTTGATAAAAGTGTGTAGGCTGCATAGATTAATAGAATTTGCAATAGCTGTAAACGCAAGATACCTAGAAACTTCTAGACCAGACATCCTGGCCTATTTCCTCTGTGATGCTGAAAGCAACCTTTAAGACCCTTACTCAGAAAAGTGATAATAGGAAACAAACCTACGCAAATTGTCTAGGGACTTTCTGAATATCTGCTAACCTTTCACCTAGTTAGGTGCAAAAGTAGGGTATTTCTGCCCACAAAATACAACAAGTCTACCACAAGATACGTAGATAGTTGTCATTAGTACGCACACAAAGGTCAGCCTATGAAAACAGGTACCCTCACCTTTCCATGGGGAAAGACAAATTTGGGCATAAGAGGAAGGATTTCTCCCTATAAAAGGTGTGATAATCCACCATTAGGGCAGGCGATACACCCATCCTTCTATTCTCCATCGCCTCACCCTGCCTACACCTACGAAAGCTGTCAACTAATGATAAGTCGTAGTGTTCTGTCCTTTCACAGCTGTAAGTATGAAATAATTCTTAATTTCTACTTCACCTCTAAAGCATCTATGCTAAGAAGGGTTTAATTCATAACCAGTTTCTTTATAACTATACTTCCTCTAGCAGAGGTGTGAAATTCACTCTAGTACTATTTGCTGCAAAGTGCATTAGATATCATATCATATCATATCATATCTCTTAAAGAACTGTGATATTTTGTAACTTTGTAATCAAACTGCTTTTAACATTTTACATTTACTTCTTGTTTTATTGGTTTTAAATAAAAGGTCTTGTTTGACTAAACTTTGTCTCAGTGTAAATTCCTGTTATACCCCAATCTCCTTGTATTAAATTCTGTGAAGCCTGATTCAAGACGAACTTTTATCTTCTGATCACACATATTGGCGAGCCATACCCATATTATTAATATTTATCACTTATTACTAACATTCTTAATTAATTAGAAAATTAATTATTACATACAACCAAATTAAGTGGATAAATTCCACTGTCCCTACTAACCCTCCCCAAATCAGGCAACAAAACAGAGAGAAAAAGTTCCCTCCTAGGAGTTTCAAAATCTCTTCCCTGATTGGTCCTCCGGTCAGGTGCCCACCAGTACTATGCTTTAACCCTTTACTAACTATTCATGACACAGGGCTTGGGCTGCAGGGCTAACGATCAGTCTTGGACTGGAGCCTGGGCTCTGAGAGCCTACAAAGGGGGAGGGTTTCAGAACCTGGGCTCCAGCCCACGCCCAAACATCTACATTACAATTTTTAGCCCCACAGAAAAAGCCCTGTGAGGCCGAATTAATTGACTTGGGCTCTGAGATTCGGTGCTGTGGGTTTTTTAATTGCAGTATAGACTTATCCTCAGTGATTCAGAGACTACTATGCTGAGACAAATGAGGGTGGAACAACAGCTCACAGAAAATGGAAAGTGGAGTTTATTCTTCAGTGTGGAATAGGTTTTTGGTTGTTTTGCACCATGCCTAGTGCCACAACACAGGTTTTGGTTTGGTGGAGATAGTCAAGGGTGCAACCACATTAAAATGAAAACATTTCACTCAGCAAAATTTTATCAAAAAATCATTTTTTTTACTCCAAAAAGATATCCAAATCCCCAGGGTTGATTCAATGAAGTTTTGACAGCTGAATGTCACTTCCATGAATGCTTTAAAATTGCCAGATTTAACCATTTCATGGGGTATATGCAGTCAGATTTCAAGCACTAGACACTTGATAGGTACACTTTTATGCTAAGTATGTTCCAAGTCTTTGGCCTATCTGATGTTTGAAGTGTAACCATCATATCTAATTTTTAGTTTATCACTTAACATTTTCTTCATAAAAATCAGTGGTCAATTTAAGGAACCTCTGATAGAAAGCTACAGTAAAATATTTCTTTTAGTGTAAGATTCATATTTATGTGATAATTACGTAATAGCAATATGACAATAAACCTATACTCAGTTATTGGAATGTTGTCCAGAGTATCATACAATCTTTCTGTAATATGGCTACTGTTTTATTACATTTTAAATATAAAATATTCCTTTTAACTGCTTACCTTCTAAACAATATATTATTTATATGGAACTATTACTTTAGTTAAGATTTCATAGCCCAATCATCCATCAGTCATAAAATAAACTGTTCACTGTTCCCCCTTTTTACTCTATTCCATATGATCACATAGTGAAATACCACAAATCTTATTTGTATTTCTTCATATGCAGATTCAAGAGAACAAAGCAGGATATACTATTTTCTCCAGTGAGAGGGCACTGTAAGGGATTGATCCTACAAAGATGGTTTCTAATCTGTAAGAGGTATTTGTTTGCTTGCTTTTGTAAACAATTATTCAGTAAATAAGAAGAACAAAGTAAAGAAAGACAAAGAAGAAAATGATGGTTCTCCTGCTGGTAACAGAATAATGCTAGTTACCCAGTTAGAAACAGGTTATTACATTCAAAAGGACTCTGGATAAACTGCATGCCATCAATATCTTGTACCAGCTCAGCAAGCCACTTCAGAGATTTAGACGTACTGGCTTTGACAAAGTCCTTTCTACAGCAAGATGTAAATTATAGGTGTCTGTGTCCAAGTGGAGATTCACCCCCAAGAGCATGCAAGTGATGTCTGAACAGCTACCTTCCCTCTAGGGTTTCATTAGGGAAGTTAAACTTCAAGGTAAATAAATAAACAAACAATCTGTGGTTGGGACATAGGATCTCAGCCAGTGGAGGTTGCTTTAGCCATGTATCCATGCAGCTCATCTCCTCTTAGCTGGATATTGCTGCCCTGTTTTGGTTCTTGTTGGCTTTCTGCGGGCCCTATGCCTCAGCAGGGATTGTGGGCATCTTGTTCCTCTGCAACCCCCTCCCGAGACAGGCTTTTCACCAATGAGGTCCGTGCAACCGGAATTACGCTGGTAGAAGATAGGGTTTCCAAGGGCTGAATCTACCACATCAGCTGTATCTTCTGCCAAACTCCAGCAATAGTTTGCTTATATTATTATTATTATTCAGGGGCTGAATTACGAAACAAAATATATGCATTTTTAGATTAAAAGCACTTAAGCTACTCAAAAGCAAAACACTGTGTCTGTATGTATCACTCTAGGTATTCAGAACTACTCCAGAGAGATTTTAGGCTGATTGAAAGGTTATCCTTCTGTACATGATACTACTGCCTTCATTTTTCTTTGTTCTTTGCCAATGCTGCTGAAAATCACTGCATTTTTAATCAAACAAATCTGTTAATTTGTATGAAAAAAATCCCCTTGTGGCGGTTTGCTTAGGTGTATTTTACATCTAATATGCTACTAGTTGACAGATGCAACACAGCTACTATCTAATTAATTTCCTGGAGAGTCCAACAGTATTGTTTATCAAATACCTCTGTATATCATTAATCAAGGTGTTGTTCAGAGAGACATGTGAGAACTTTAAACCAATAAAAAAACTTTTAAATAAAATAGTCTACTTCTATTAGATCTACAATAGATTATTTCAATTTTACTAGATGACTTATTATGGTGATTATTTTTCAGCACCAGGAAATAATAATTTAAACTCCAGTAGGGTGCTAATTTGGAACTATTAATTCCTACAATAAGAAATGGCACTATTTGTGCATGTTCAAATAAGCATAACAATTTCTCTGAACATAGAATTATCTGAAAACCTGAAACAATTTAGAAATTAATCCCTTGGAGACAGTATACAATATCTATTATAAACACACACACACATATACACATACACACTATTCATTTACACCTACGCAGAGTAAAATCAAGTTTATCCTATACTGAAATCCTTTTTAAGCCAAAACTTCTTAATAAGAATCTGATATTCCTGTGCATGAATTATTTGCTATTTACCAAGTAATTCACTCATTATCTAAATACCTTTGAAGTTCCCAAAAAAGTTTGAATAAATGGAGCTGTATTGCATATATAGTGCATGAATTTAATATGAATATTATATTTCTTATACTGTCTTGCTTTAGTAGTCTTAAAGTGGTAAATGTAAAAAGGACACACTAGATTTTCAAGTTAGCCTCATTCATTGCAATGAGTTATCGTTGTAAAATTTTCTGCTATTGTTTTCAAGTCTGAATGTCTTTGTGAATGGCTCACTATAAAGAACTAGTACTATATGCCCTGGAAAAGGAGGGGGAAGGGGAACGGATACTAATCTTCCATAACTTTTGTTCTTTGAGATATGTGTTGCTCATGTCCATTCCATGGTAGGTGCATGCACGCCACATGCACAGTTGCCAGAGATTTTTCCCTTGGTGATATCTGTAGGACCAGCTCTAGCACCTCCTGGATTTGTGCATGTATGCACCAATATAAGGGGCACTGCTCTCTGCATCCAGCTCAGTTCCTCCTCGATGATAACTCTGACAGTGGGGTAGGAAGGTGGGTCATGATGTGGACATGAGCAACAATAGTTACTCTAAGAACAATAGTTATGAAAGTTTAGTAACCATTCCTTTCATCTTCGAGTGCTTGCTCATATCCATTCCATGCTAGGTGACTCACAAGCAGTACCCTTGGAGTCGGGCTCAGAATTTATGGACATGCTGACTGCAACACTGCTCTTCCAACACTGGCATCGTCACGGGCCTGCTGGGTGATGGCAGAGAGGGATGCGAAGGTATGGACCGATGACCACGTTGTGGCTCTGCAGATGTCCTGGACTGGTACTTGTGTGAGGAACACTGCTGATGAAGCTTGAGCTCTCATGGAAATAGAGGTCATGATCAGGGCTGGCTCCAGCTTTTTTGCTGCCCCAAGCAGCAAAACAGAAAAAAAAGAAGAGAAAAAAAAAAGCCGCAATCAGCAGCACTTCGGCGGCAGCTCTACCGCGCTGCTTCATTCTTCGGCGGCGGGTCCTTCCCTCCAAGAGAGACTGAGGGACCCGTTGCTGAATTGCCGCCAAAGACCCGGATGTGCTGCCCCTTTCCATTGGCCGCCCCAAGCACCGGCTTCCTTCGCTGATCTCTGGAGCCGGCCCTAGCCACGGTGGTTGGTGGTGGAACTTTGAAAGTGGAAGTGGAACTCATAGCAAGCCTGGATACAGGCGGTTATCCAGGATGAGATTCTTTGGGAAGACACTGGCAGCCCTTTCATCCTTTCTGCTACTGCTACAAATAGTTGTGTAGACTTGTAGAAAGGCTTCGTTCTCTCAATATAGAAGGCTAGGGCCCACCTAACATTTACTGTATGGAGCAGAGGCTCCTCAGTGGTCTTGTGATGTTGCTGTATCCTGGTTGTTGTGAAACTGCAACACTATCTTTAATAGGAAGACTGGATGGGGACACAACTGGACCTTGTCCTTGAAGAACACTGTATAAGGGGGTTCTGACATCGGGGCTTTGATCTCAGAGACCCTTCTAGCTGAGGTGATTGCCACCAAGAAGGAGACCTTCCAAGAGAGATGCAGCATAAGATACTAACAGCATAAACGGGCGCAGGTTTGAGTCCTACAGGGGAATTGGATCACAAACCCAAGGGTAGAGTCTTTCCAGGCCCTTAAGAAACCTGACTGTCATCTCATTGGAGAACATGATCTTCCCTACACTGGAGGGTGGGAGGCCAAGATGACTGTTGAGTGAACTTAATAGATGAGAGAGCCAGACCGTAATGGTGGAGCAGATAGTCCAATATAGACTGCAGAGAAGACCGAGATGGAGAAATATTCTGTTCAGAGGCCCAATAAGTGAAATTTTTCCACTTAACCAAGTAGGTGGCCCAGGTGGAAGGCTTTCTGCTACCTAGCAAGACTTGTCAAACCTGTTCCGAGCAGGCCTACTCTTCAGGATTCAGCCATGCAGAAACTATGCTGTCAAGTGCAGGGAGGTGAGGTTTGGGTGAAGCAACAAGTAGTGGTCTTGTGAAATCAAGTCCAGACGATGTGGGAGTATGAGTGGAGATGCACTGAGAGGTCTGGAAACATGTTGAATGAATGCTGGCGTGGCCAAGCCAGAGCTATCAGGATAACCCTCGACTTGTCTTGCTTGATCTTCAGGAGGACCTTGTGAACCGAGGGGAGTGATGGGAAGATGTACAGTAGGTGGTCTGCCCATGACAGCAGGAAGGCATTAGCAATGTAGCTTCTGCTGAGCCTGCGCAGTGAACAGAACTGATGGCATTTCCTGTTCTGTCTGGTGGCAAAAAGAGGCCCCTCCTTCTGGAAGATGACATTTGTGACTTCTGGCTGAAGAGACCACTCATGGTGAGAGGATAAGGACCTACTGAGGTAACTCAACAGTGCGGTCTGGGCTCCCGGGAGATGTGATGCCCCAAGTTGAATGGAGTGTTTCACGCAGGAGCCCGACAGCCGAGGCCTCTTGGCACAAGGCTGAAGATGGAGCTCCTCCTTGATTGTTAATATAAAACATCGAGGCCATATTGTCCATCACTTGTACCACCTTGGGGAAGGAACACCTGGCAAGCCAAGCATACTATGCTAAGCTCCCTGACATTTATATGCAGGGAGAGTTCTTCCTGGGACCAGTGGCAAGTTCTTCCTGAGACTCTCAAGATGGGCTCCCCACCCCAGGTCTGATGCATCTGAAACCAAGGTTACCGATGGATATGGGGCAGCAAGGGATACCCCTTTCATTATGGAGCCCTGATCTCTCCACCAAATCAGAAAAACTAGGATGGGCAGCAGAATCCTGAGTCCAAGTGGCATCTACCCAGGGAGTAGACTGACACCAGTCACATGTGTAGGGGTCTGAGTTGTAGCCAGGCATACTGCATCACATAGGTACATGCTGCCATGTGAACCAATGGTTTGAGCCAAACCTGGGTGGTTGTAAGAGGGTGAGTTGTGACCTGGGAGATCAGGTCCAACATAGTTCGGAATCTGGTCTCAAGTAAATAGGCCTTAGCCTGGGTGGGGTTAAGCACCGCCCCGATGAAATCTATTCTCTGAACTGGGACAAAAGTTGACATTTTCTTGTTTATTAACAGGCCCAGTGCCTGTTAATAAGGTGGCCCATACTATGCCAATGCTGTGCTGGACTTGAGCCTGCGAGTGTTCTTTCATCAGCCAGTTGTCACGGTATGGGAAAACTTGTATGCCTTGACATCTGAGGAAGGCTTCAACCACTGCCATACATTTCATGAAAACCTGTGGGGCTGCTGATAGGCCAAAGGTAAGCACGGTGAAATGGTAGTGGCACTGACCCACCACAAACCTGAGGAATCTCCTGTGTCCATGGGTGATGAAGATGTGGAAATAAGCATCTTTCAAATCTAGTGTGGCGTACCAGTCTCCTGATGGAGGCCAGGGAGACGACGTGGATTCTCAGTATTTTTTAGATATTTGTTGTGGTTACACAGGTCCATAGACCCCTCCTTGGTCTTCAGGATTCGGAAATATTTGAAGTAAAACCTCTTCCCACTCAAGCCTCGAAGAACCTCCTCTATAGCCCCCATATATAGGAGGGCTTGCACTTCCTGGATGAGAAGCTGTTCGAGAAGGGTCTCTGAAGAGGGTTGGGAAAGGGGGTTGAGAGGGAGGGGTGCACAAAACCTGGAGGGTGGGGCTGACTATTACAGTGCTGAGTATCCAACCTTCCGATGTTTTGTAAGACCACACTGGGCAGAAGGGTGACAGGCAGTCCAAAATCAAAAGGGGGATGGATCCAGAGTCGAGACTGGTATGTTGTCTTTGGGCATACATTCAAAAGGCCTGCCTGGCCCCAGCCGGGTATATACATGAGCCCAACTGGGAAGCCGAGGCAGAAACTAGAGGCTGACAATATTTATAGCCCTTTCCCTTTCTTTTGTAGGGCTCCTGCCTGGGAGGCGCTGGGAATCTGGGAGACTGTTGTGGCCTAAAATGCTTCTTGGAGGCTCGGGGTATGCTAACACCCAGGGTGCAACATGTGCCCATGTAGCTTGGAGTTCATTTCTTTGGTGAACACAGAGGTACTCTCAAAGGGGAGGTCCTGGACAGACTGCTTCACTTTGTGAAAGAGGCCCAATGACTGGAGTCGTGAACAGAGCCTAATGGTGACCACTGACGCCATCATTCTGGCTGCTGAGGTGGCCGCATCCAGAGCTGCCTGGAGGGAGATTCTGGCCTCCATCCTCCAGAATGGTCCTGAACTCCTGCCTTGACTCCTGTGGCAGTGAGTCCTTAAATTTGGCCATAGAGTCCCACAGATTAAAATCATATCTTCTCAGCAGAGCCTGCTGGTTAGAGATACGTAACTAGAGGCTGCCCATCAAATAAACCTTTCATCCAAATGGGCTAAGGAAATGCTGGGAAATGTAGTTCTTTCCCTGCTCCAGGGCTGGTTCTATAGGCAGGGAGCTAACCAAGGAACTACAGCTCCCAGGGCCGTCTGTTGGTTCTCAGCTTCCACGCTCAATCCCTGCTAGCTGCCGCCCCTGCAAATGGGCTGCCCCAAGCAGCTGCTTGCTTTGCTGGTGCCTAGAGCCACCCCTGCTTCCTCATCACTATCACCTTCCCCATCATCACCAGTGGCCATCATTCTGGCATCTCCCAAAGACTACATCTCTTTCTCCTACTGCCCCTAGGCTGGGATGCCACTTTTGTAATACGTTACATTGACACTGCTATGCTCGATGCATATTCAGTAGGGGATTTTCCCCCTTTTCCTTATTTGTATTTCCGCACCTTACTAATGTTGGAGTAGCTTTTTCCTATAGGTTAGTATATCAATGATCTTAATTTATTATATGTCAATTTATTACCATCACCCTTTTGTGATTAGGTATCATATTTGTTATTTCTGCCCTGACTGGTTATTTCAGTTCTTTCCAAGTTCCAAGTTGTGGTGTACCTGTTTAAAAGGGTATGAACTTAGGAAAGCCCCTATGGCAATCTGCTTTAATGCATCCTCTATGTTAAAGGTCACAGTCATACATGGATCTTATGCTTTAGCTCATCACCATCTATCTAGCTGAAAGGTCCCAAAAATCTGTATGCTAACCTTGCCTTAGCTCAACATAGAGGATGTGGCCTGCAGGTCTCTTCTGTTACAGCCAAAATATACTCGAATATATGCCTGTTATAATAAAACAATTAATCAAGCCCATAAGAAAATAAGAAACTTATAAGAAAAGATATATAGACAAACAAGCAGGCTAACCTTAGATATATCTCATGTTCCTGCTATGTACATCAGTTGCCAGGATACTTCTGTGGCTGACTCATGTACCTGTGGTCAGAACTTCCCCTGAAACTCTATTTTCAGCTCCCCAAATATTTGGAGTTTTCTATTGGGCCACTTATCTGTGCAAAGTTTATCTGTTTAAAGTGCATAAGCCTCAAGCCTTATGCTAACTTGCTGAAGCTAATATCTTATTGGATACAGGTTTGTGCCTGCAGGTTTCTTGCATTACTGCTGAATATAATGCAAAGCAATAAATATAATAAAGACAGAAAAATCATTGATTTTTTTCCCAAGTTTTACATCATTGACATTGGATACAAAAGGAAAAAGCAGCAGCTCACCTGTTGCATGCATCTGAGATTATATTGCTTTGAGAACCCCATCTTGGGCATTTCCAGTGTTTTAGTGTTTAAAGCCCCAGTGCTGCACAACCACAAGTAACTCTATCCATGTGAATAGACCCTTTGAGTATAGTTACTCATGTACATAGTGTTTACAGGATTGGGTGTCAACGTCCCAATCAATTCTATTCAGCACAAGTAATAGAAAATAATGTTCTTACCTTTTATATATAAAATTATTCTACTCTGAATAAAATTAAACTTATTTTTGCACATATTTGAGTATATTTTTAGGACCAAATCCTGCAAACTGGTACATACAGACAGATTCTTATATTTACTCCAGGATCCACACAACCACAGGCATCTACCCACCATGGATCAGTTTTCCAGGAACATGGCTTTAAACTGCGGGCCAAGTAACAAGTCCTTGATCAGGAAGCTTGATTATACATTTCACATTATGCTGCATGTTAGAGACATTAAGGATGAAACAGTTCACAAATAACTAACACTGACTTGTGGCTTCCAACAGTCCAGGTAGTAGAGTTCCAAAATATTTCAAGTTATTGTTTCTTACCATCTGATCCTACTCCTACTGAACTCCTCTTCAGAAAGCCTCCCATTGATTTAAAAAGGGAAGAAAATAACCCACTAGTTTCCATTGTCATGAAATCTCATATCAGGCCAAGATCACATAAATCCAGATCTTAGAGCTATGCAGGAAGTAAACAAAGAAAGCATATGTTGTTACTGAATTTAGCTGCTGATGCATTTTGCTGAGTTACTGTGCGTAACTATGTTATCAAATCAGGCAGAAAAATGTAGTGCAGTATGGAGTCACTTATCACATATATTCAATCCAGCTGCAGATCCATGAAACCTACCTCCACAAGCCTGCTGGTGTGTTCTTGAAATATAGCAGCATATTCCTTTATTTCCTTTTCTCTTCCATTTTTAGCAGCCTCAATGAGAACTAGAAGTGGAATAGTGGTATCCAAGAAGGAGTCTGAGACATGATCTATAATAGCTTTCCGAAGCTGAAAAATAAAGCATCATCCTCCTATCAGCAGATTGTATTATATTCTGCATTACAGACTACTACAGTAAATATAAAAACTATCACAACTGAATAAGATCAATATACAGTAATTGCAATCTGAACTATAAATTATCAGCACTTCTATTAATTTCTTTGTATCCTATAAAAAGGGCAATATATACATGGAAATTACTAAAGCTACAATTTATCCACTTCAAAGATATCTGTATATAATTTTTAGGGATAATTTTATTATAAAATATATTATTTCACACACACACACACACACAATATTATGGTCCCACTTCAGCAAGCATTTATGCAGGTGCATGAGTCCCATTGAAGTCAATGGAAGCTAAACATGTACTGAAATGTTTTTCTGAATAGGGATGGACTGTTAAATTGGGTCCAATAAAATAAATAATTTATCACTAAAATAAATCTATCCTTGTCTCCTTTGCATTTTCTCTTAAAGATCAGGCTCTAAGAAAGGAGGATATTTTATTTCTGGAAGAGCATACAAGTATAATGATGTTTATTCTCATTTATACCCAATATATTCTACATCACGTATTGTCATAACTGTAAAATTACCCAAATGTTTTCTACCTTGTTGCAAGCCCAACAATATATTTTGATTAGCTAAATTGTATATGGCATGGTAATTATACCAATGAGATCACTGATAAGAACATGTGATAATAGATTAATACAGCAAGGAGAATAATAAACAAGTCTGATGTCCAATTTTCTCCATTTGCATTAATTGTTCTTGAACTTCCATCTTAAATTATTAAACAAGTGTAGCATTCCAGTATAAATTAGTTCTCTTAAATTAGATTTCATATAATCTTATAACTGATGTTTGGGAAATTACTCAGAGGATATTTTCTAGGTTCTAAATCTAAATGAGTTCATTGTAATCATATAATACACTCTAGGAAGTACACAAATCAAAGCATTACATGGAATATAATTAACCTTATCAATTGTATTAAGTTCCCCAGTGCAAAATATGTACTTATTTGTTCTAGCCGGTTTATCAGTACATATAAAAAATGTTGATAGTAATACAGAAGACACTGATTGCAACAGAAAAGAAAAAGCATCTTAAAACTAATATTGAAATGAAAAAAGGCACTAATTGGTTTGCTCCCAAAGGAAAATATTTTAATATAGCATTTTAGTTCCAATGTCCCTGTGTGAAAAAGCTCAGTGTGGGTAAGCACTCCTACGGTTAGGCAGATATGAAAAAACAAAGCCTTTCTGATGTTACTCTCCCTTTATATGGGGAAGCATACCCACAGAGCTAGCAACAGAGGAAATTTGTGCTTGCAAGGCAAACTTTGGATATAGATTAGGGTGACCAGATGTCCCTATTTTATATTGTCCCGATATTTCTATAGGCACCTATTACCCCCCACCCTGTGTCCTGATTTTTCACACTTGCTGTCTGGTCACCCTAATATAGATTCCAACTATTTGGAAAATACCTGTCTATCTAAAGTCCTGATCAGATACATAAAGTCAAAGAAAAGCGTCCCATTGACTTCAATAGACATTGAGTCAGACTGACATTCCTGAAAAATGTTGTTCAAGCCATTTTTGGAACTTTTTGCAATCTATTTGAAACTAGCTCATCACATAATATACATTATACGATCCTAAATCAATGAGATGCTGCACAGACATAATGTCTACACTGCACACTAAGCCCTGGCTCTGATTCAGGTTTTAGCCCAAGCCTCTCTTCCTTCCACACACAAATCAATCTGATCCGGTTCAGGAAGCACTCATGACTCGGGTCCTAGGACGCTGCTACGGTGGGAGGATCAGACCCTAGGCCCTGCTGTGACTTGGGTCTAAGCCCTGTCATTCTGCAGCGTGGATGCTGATCAAGCCACAGACCCCAGTCAGAAGGTCTGCCTAGTGCAGCATGGACACATTAGCATGGCTGTGAATCCTGGGACCAGAAATTCTAAACACAGGTTTACAATGCAGTGGGACTGCTCAAGCATGTGCTTGGGAACACTGAGTCAACAAGCCCAAGTTCCACAGACCTCTGGTGTAGGATACGTCTACACTGCATACTTCTTTTGGTGGCATGTAGTGTACATACTTGGGTTGACCCCAGCATGCGTATAAACAGCAGTGTAGCTGGCAAGACACAGCTTGGGCAAGTAAAAACATGTCTGAAGGGTGTGGGTATGTACCTGAGTACTCACCTACATGGCTCTCTTCTTGCCCAAGCTGTGCCTCCCCATCGCCACTGCTCTTTTTAGCAATGCAGTGTCCCACTGTCTTAGGATGACCAGATAGCAAGTGTGAAAAATCGGGGTGGGGGTGGGAGGTAATAAGCCCCTATATAAGACAAAGTCCCAAATATCAGGACTGTCCCTATAAAATCAGGACATCTGGTCACCCTACACTGTCTCCCCATTGCCAGAGCCTTCTTCCGCCACTTAAAAAGAGTCCGGAAACAAGAAAGGCTTCTGGTGGCTTTCCCCAGAAAGAATCGGGTAGCAGGGAGCTTCTGAAAACTTTCCCTACTGCTTCCCTCCATCAAAGCCTTTCACTGACACATATAACTACATGCCACAGTGTGGATGCAGCCTGCTTTTCACTTTGATTTGTAGCTACCCATATACTACACGCCGCCACAATCAGTGCGTAGTGTAGAGGTAGCCTTGATGTGCAGTGTCAACATGCCCATAGGGGCCCAGCTTATCAGATCCCAATACAGTATTAGAGTCTCCATTTGCACATTCAACACCTACCTACATTTGTTTATTCTCCATTTTAACAACTCAGAAAGGGAGAGTAAGAGTTTCAACAACAAGAGCAAAATACATATAGACCCCTATCCTGCAAAAGCACGTTTGACTTCATTCATGTGGCTAGTGCAATTGAAGTCAGTGGATCTACTCATCTCTTTAAAATTAAGCATGTCTGTATGCCTTTATAGGATTAGGGTCTAAGACATTGCTATTCCAATTAAATACACGCCAATCTACTTTATTATTTTCTTTATGAAGGGAGAGGTCCTGAACTTGCCAAATTTCATTACAATACTAACATAAAAAAGCCACAGCAGCACTGTATCCATGGATGTTGTTTCATTTCCTCTGACAGATTTGTTTTGGATCAGGTAATGGCCAAATCAATCATGTCATCTAAAAATGTGTGTATTACTTAAATTTCACTCATTTTACTGCATTTCACTTGCACTGAACTAATGCATTCAAAGGACAGCCTGATTCTGCACCTATTCAATTCAAAGGCAAATCTCCCACTGACCTCAGCATTGCAGGAGCAAGCCCTTTAGAGCTTGTCAGATAATATTTTAATAGGTGCACAGTTCATGCTATCATGTGATGCTGTACAAGAACACCACAAATGCCACATTGCATACTAAGGCCCCAGTCCCACATAACACAGATCTCTGCATCCATACAGAGTTTCATCAAAGTTCCATTTTAGGAATAGGTACTGTAATAACCCCGTTGACGCATAACATATCTGCGGCATCCAGAAAGTGAAAGCCAGCTTTCTAAACAACATTTTATGTTATCTCGTTGCATAACTCTTCTCTTTAGCTGTTGATTGATTGATTGGCTTAATTAATCTTTCATATATGAAATTTTTAGTTCTTGCTATACTGTGGTTCTGAGGAACTCTTCTGAAATTCAGCAAAATGAAACAGTTACTTTTAAGAGAACAGAGCCACAGCCATGCCTTTTGTTGTGGTGAATAAAAACTATGAAATATTGTTGCTGTGTTTTACTTTTGCTGAGTTATGTATGGTGCTTGGGTTTTAGAAACAGAATTCTTATAGCAACACACAAAGAAAGGAAACAAAATCATGCAAAAACAAGGAAAGGGATAAAAAGGTGAAGAGAAAGGAAGGGAAAAAGACTGAAAGGCAAAGTCCAGAAAAATTATTTTGTGGTGTCTAAAGCAATATCAATTTCTCTTCAACATGATCATAGCAAGCAATTTTTTCTATACTTAAGGGGTCTGTTTCTAACTCTTACCGCCTATGAGGCAGAACCCCATGAACTACATTATAATATTGGCAGAAAAGCAAGCAGGCAGACAAAGAAAAGCAGGCACAACCTTGGTGGTGATTGTTACTGGGACAGTAAACGTATCATATTATACAATGAAAAAGAAAGATGTTGCAGACACCATAAGCAGGAGGCAGAGAAAGGGTGACTTTTGGCAAACTATATTGTTGCTGTTGTTTAAGGTGTAAGGTTTTCCCCTTATGAAGGATTTGGATTTGGTTACTGAAGCATCAGAGGAGGCAAAAAATGAATATATGGAAAAGCATAGTTTATAAAAATCTGTCAGTATACTGTCCTCAGAAGGTAAAGAAGGAATCTCAGCATGTGTGTGTGATGCTATTAGAACCAATGTTGTGATGAGTGTGGAAAACTGCTTTCTCACTTGCAACATTGGCAAAAGACCTGAAATAAACAGAGTAATTATTAGTGAGGGAATCTCTTTTCCCTGTTTCAAAAGGACATTGGCAATGAAATCTGCAGTGTGTGCAGAAAAGCTATCAGTAGATAGGAGAAGGGGACAGACATGGGAACATCTGCCCTAAGATCCCTTCCAGAAAATAACTAAACAATAACCATAGGCAAAACATCTGTGCAAAGCACAACAGATCATCCACAAGTACAACGGGAAAGAGCTGGGATGGGAGTATTAACACTGGCAATATTTCAAGATACATAGCAGGAGACATTGGAATCAGTGTGCCATCATCTCTTCCTTAAAACATATACAGCTCTGCTAGTGAGGGAAGCACTCATCTAGGGTAGACTGCACACAAATAACTAAATGATAAAAGTGCCATAAACATCTATGGCACCATACACATATACACATAATAAACAAAAGCCACAGGAAACATTTAAAAATATTTTAACATGTTTAGAAATTCTTAGAATATACAATTTCAAAATGAGATACACCCACTTTTGAATCCGTCCTTCCCTATCTTTTTTTCACTGAAGTTGGCTTTGTGGGATGGCTCATGATATCCTACCAGCTAGCTGGTGACTGGACCAATGTGTCTATGAAGGACATGTGTGCTGTGTTCTATATCACCTATCACTCATTAAAGCTAGTTTCAAACATAACTGCACTGTGTCACCTCCATAAAATTTTGTGTGAAGTTGAAGCACCAAAGTGATGGAAGCTGTAGAACACTAGAATATTTCATTACTCATGGGACAGAGCACACTATGGCCCTGATCTTGCCAGTTGAGCCATATAGACCAAAAACCAGCTACTGGAGAAGTCATAATTCCATATTTCATTTGGTCTTGTAGAGCCTGAAATACCTTATGAAAACTCCAGAAACAAACCAGAGTAATTATTTGTATCCACTTCACAGAAGCATTGGGAAGCATAATTAATGTTTGTCATGTGCTATAATTGAAAAGAATTATTAAAGCCACATATTGGCACAGGTAGGAATAAAACTCAGGATTTCATGCCTTTCAGCTCAAGCCTTATTCCTCCACTCAATGTGATCACGAGGTATACAGCATCATTAACCTCCTTGTCAAGCAGTTCTTACACAACTCATAAGTATTAATTTTCAAACAAAAATGGCTTTTCAAGATTTGTTTTTGGGCAAAATTCAGCTAGACAAGAATAATATATGTGAAATTTCATCAGTCCTGTACAACATTTCATAAAATTACTGCAAATTTCCAAATGCCATAATAAGCAAATTTCTGAAAAAAATGATGCATTTATATGCATACTTTATATGGATATATGCACCCAGATCCACTTCTGGGGCCTTATTCATAATCTTAGACCTTTGGGGGGGTTACATATTTGTAACAACATTATAAATGCTCTGAATGAGAATTTCTCTTTTTTAAAAAAATTATAACGATATCAAAAGCAGGAAAAATAGTATTTAGATAAATATGATTTCCCATCTTTTTGTCCCAAGTTCTTTACCTGTCTACGAAGGTTTCTTGTCTTCTTGCACATATTATCTATTGCAATATTCAGGGCATTACTCTCTTCTTTCTTGTCAGCCTGAAACAAACATTATAGAAAACAAAATTGTTATGTATACAATTACTATTTAACATATTTTAACAATTTCCCTCTCTGTGTCCCCAATCCAGCAATGCACTTAAGCACTTGGATAACTAAATGTGCTTAAATCCAATTAAGGTCAATGGTACTTAAACATGTGCTTAAGTGTTTTGCTGAATAGAGGTGAGTTTGCATGTGTGCAAACCACCAGCTTACATTTTCAAGCATCAACTGCTAACGTGTCAAAGTGCATTCAATATGATGAATACACACTTTGCTTATATTAAGTGGGAAAATGATTACATAGATATCATATATTTTATACTTTGAATTGTTGTACTATTGCTTTTTCAATGTTGGGATACATTCCAAATGATATTAGAAGCACCACAATGCATGTCCACTTCATTATCACCACACCTATGTAAACATTTTGTTCTATCTTTGCAAGTGGTTTAAAAGGGCCAGACACGATACAGTTTGATTGCTTTTAAGTTGCTATAATCTATAGTATTTTTAATAATTCTATAGAACTACACTGGTGAGTTGCTAAATGTAAAAGATATGCACTGCAAATTCAATTCATATAATCTGTGAAAATTAGAAACGCCTTTCATCTGACAGTACATAATGAAAAAATCATCGGAGCATAGAAGATACGGAAAAAGCCTTGAGATACTTTAGAGGGTACTGTGTGTGTCAGCTTCACACTTTTAGTATAGCAGTATTCTCATTTTTTTTTCCTTCAAACTATTTCTGCTAGTCCAAAGTGGTTGGGTTATTATTAACATTTGAAATTAGTAGTTGATATTTTTACTGTCTTGGCCAACACTTACTCTATATAATTTTACTCCTAGTTTATTTTGTTTAACAATTATGTCATATTATATATTTAAGACAACACATACAGTATGTAAGGGTGCAAGTAGTCTTATGAAATTTATTTCTCTAAAGCAATTTGACATAGTTTACTAATCAAAGGTGTATTGCTCTAGTCCAAAAGAAAGACACATGTATTTTCTCTACTCAATTACTTAAAACATCATGAATACAGACTTCCTACAATATGTGTAATATTTCAAGATACAGGGACAGACTCTGACTGCTGTCAGTGGAGCTACACCAATGTACGCCAGCTGAGATTCTGAACCATAGTATTTGAAATATACCGTTAGCATGTTATCAACTCCATTTTATGTGGACCTAGTTGAAGCTCTATCTCACTCTAAAAAATGGTATGATGCGTTTTCATTAAACTTTCTTAAAAAGAAATTTGTTTCTCTATATTTATATAACCTGATTATAAATCTACATATACCTCTGTATATATATGATAGTCCAACAGTGTATATACATACAAATAGATACATTTTCTATTACAAAAGAAAATCTGCCAATAGAAAAAAAGCACAATGCTTTATCAGTTTGGTACAAAAGAACAGAAATGAGAGGAAGAAAGTTTAGGGAAGCCTATTAGGATCAAGTCCTACTACTTTAAATGTTGTCACTGGATGTTACAAATGCCTTGAAATAACTGTCATATTCTCCTCTGATTGAAAGGAACAATTCTTTTCTTTTTCCAGTATAAATAATCTATATTAGGGCTGTCTTGGACATTTTTCATTATTTCCAGCTATTGCAGCAGCCTCACAATCAAAGTCTATAATCTTCATAAAGAGTGAATGATCAAAGGTAGCTACAATGCCATAAAAGTAATGTAACTAGATGCTAATATCAATACCTGTGTAGGTACCAAAGAAGATAATGATTCCTGTACTGCATTTAGCAATGCCACAATCAGCCCTGGCAGCAAAATTAATCCTTTCCTAACTTCTAGTTTAAAAGAACCAATAAAAACATTTTGGATGGTATTTAGCTCAGCATATATCTATGCATTTGCCAGCTAAAAGGTGAAATAGCACATCAACATATCCTTTAAAGATTTATATAGAGAGGTGATTTTTCTAAGGAGAAAGAATCAATGTCAAGTATTGGGATTTCTGAACTTTTCCAGTAGGATGTAATGTCAGAGGTGGTGAGTAATGATGTAAACTGGCCCCTATGACCACGAGTTCTCTGAGGCAGCTACAGCTAAATATCCTTCTCCATCGAAGAGATGGCATAAAAATATTAAATCTAAAGAAAGTCCTTTATTTGTGAATTTACTGTCAATGGCCAATGTCTGGTAAGCACAGATAACTCTACATAAATTACTCTTCACCTTGATTATTGCACGGCTAAACAAATTATAAAATGCAGCTTCTGATTAACTTTATTTAGGTAACATGCATGGATATGTTCAGACTAATAGATCATCGTTCTGCAGTAGAAGAAAATTCCATTACTGCTAGGATAAATCCTTTATTTAAAAGTGTGACTTCTCACGTTACACTGTATTTCAAAACTAGGTGCTAATACTATTACAGTATGTGGGAGACACAAAGGTGAATGTAGGAAAAGCCTTAAATATAAGGGCCCTTGTACAATGATAACTGCCCTTTAACAACCCCAATTCATCCCCAGAGTAGGCGCTTCCTAGGCACTAAATGAAGTGGGCATTCACCCACGAAAGCTCATGCTGCAAAACATCTGTTAGTCTATAAGGTGCCACAGGATTCTTTGCTGCTTTTACAGAGGTCTTATGTTAAAAAAAAAAAAGGATCATGTAATTAATTAAAGGCTGTATCATAATGCATGTGTACAAGAGCTCCAAACTAACATTGTATGGGCAATATTCATTCTGACATTTTCTTAATTGGAAGTACTTGACTTCACAGACTTTTCACAGAATCACAACAATGTAGGGCAGGAAGAGACCTACAGAGGTCATCTAGTCCATTCCCTCACACCTATGCAAGACCAAGTATACCTAGACCATCCCTGACAGGTGTTTGTCTAAACTGTTGTTAAAACCCTCCAGTGACAGGAATTCCACAATCTCCCTTAGTAACTTGTTCCTATCCTTGTAGTTAGGAAAAACTTTCTAATATCGAACCTAAATGACCCTTACTAAAGATTGAGCTGAGTACTTCTTGTCTTACCTTCAGTGGACATGGAGACCAACTGATCAAAAATATTAAGAGCTGTTATAAAGAGGACAGTGAACACTTATCAGGTACTCCCTTCACTCTTCTTTTCTCAAACCTAAACATACCCAACATTTTTAACCTTTCTTCAGAAATCATGTTTTCTAAATCTTTGTTTTTGTTCTCCTCTAAACTTCCCCCAATTTGTCAACATTTCTTAACATTTGTTACCTAAAACTGGACACAGTACTCTAGCTGATATATCACCAGTACTAAGTAGAATGGAACAATTATCTCTTGGGTCTTACCTATGACACTCCTGTTAATAAATTCCAAAATACTAGCCTTTTCTGCAACTGACTCATGTTATTGACTTATATTAAATCTGTGACCCACTATATCTCCCAGTTCCTTTTCTGCAGTACTGCTACCTAGCCAGTTATTCCCCATTATGCATTTGTGCATTTGATTTTTCATTCCTAAGTATATGTCTTTCTTGATTTCATCTTATTGATTTCTGAACAATTCTTCCTTTTGAATTCTAATCCTGTCCTCTAAAGTGCTTGCAATCCCTCCCAGTTTGCAGTCAGCAACAAATCTTATAAGCATACTCTCCACTGCATTACTGAAATCCTTTTTAATACTTAACTTTGTATTTCCTAATTGTGTGTGTCTTAGTTTACTGATGAGAGCAGCCTTAACTAACGTTAAATGAACTTTTTGCTGGTGAATTTCCCTTTTTTTTTTTTTAAATAGGCAGAATGTTTTTCCCTTACGTGTTTGGCAAGAGCTCACCTGAGCCTGATGCTACATGGAGCAGGTTCACCAGAGGTTTACAAAATAACAAATTCACACTGAACTCAAAGTAGCCACTGGGCATTAAAGTCCTTAATATAAGCAATAGTTCTCTACAGAGATTGAAAGCAAATATTTTCAAGGTTAGGCCCCTGACCAGGCCAGATAACTTGATTAGTTCAATGAAAGTCTTCGTTCCCTATCCTGGCTTCACTCAGAATTGGCCCCCAATAGAAGCAGCTAGCCATTTCTATTTGGCCTGCTGGTCTCTGTCTGCTTCTGGCCTTTATAGGTGCTGGAGGGCCAGTTCTTGCTGGTTCTGCCTGCAGCTGATCACAGGAGGCCTCACTAGGCAATACTTAAAGTCTGAACTTGCTGTTCTTTCCTTCTCACGGGATATCTTCCTGGGGGGAAGGTGCAACAAGGCAGTGTGGTCTCTGATGGGGGCAGCAAATGCCTGGTACACCCTGTTATAGTGCTGTTTACAGACCAATGTTGTCTTCAAAGTATATTTTATTGCCACTGTTATCTTTGTGAAGCTCCATATTTCACCACTCGATGCCATGTTGACCAATGTATTGAAAATATTTAAATTATACTGTAGTCAAACAAAACATGTTTAATGAAACTCTAGTTTTACTGCAAACTGGAAACTACTTTTCTGAAACTGTGTAACAGAAAATTGAGTAGTGACTCAGCTATATTCCTTGCTTTTTTGAAAAGCTAAATATTCACAAAAGCCACAGCCCAACTTTGTAAGAAGCAAATAAACAAATATCATTGAAAATGAGCTGGAATTTTCATGTAACCCTTTTTAAAAAAAGAAAAGTAACAATTACCGTTAAAAAAGAAATGGTGCAAGTTACCACAGTACAAAGTCAGAGGAACACAGCAGGCCCCTAGCCAAAGCCAGCCTGCTTTCCCTAAAGTCCCTCCAGGGACCCTTCTTTGTAATAATGTACCAGGTGTCTGAGGTAAATCAGTTATCAAAGGCAGCTGTTGTCATGACAACCAGGACAAGTTACTCCCCCTAATACAAAGGAACTAGAGGGGAAGGAGTGATGAGTGGTTATGTCTGTCGTCACAATGTTACTGCTCATGCAGAAGCCGGGGACAGAAAATGGACATTCCATGGCAAAAAATAGGTTTTACCAGTTTTCCCATCCATAAAAAAATGTATTTAAGCATCTTGACTTAGTATCATATAAGAACTATGTGGCAGAAGCAGGGATGGTGTCCAATTCTCTAGAGTAGCATCTTTTCTCTCCCTGCAATCCCCTGGCTCATTCCCTGAACACCTTCCAACTTCTGCAACAAATGAGGCAGCAGTCCTAGAGACAATAGCCTCTTTTACTACCCAATCCTGATTCATCCCAAGGGTAGGTTCATCCTGTGCACTGAATGAGAAAGGATTCCTGTGGAAAACATAATATGTAAGCATGCAATTAAAGGCTGTGTCATAATGTATAACAACAAGGAGGCTGAATTAAGGTTGCATAGAATTAATATTCTCTCCTAATGGAACAACCGATAGCAATAGTAGGTTGGCACCAAGGCATGGGGCATTTGAGCTTATCAAAGAGAAGATCACCAGATTTTTTTTTAACATGGGCAAAAATCATATTTTCCCCTAGCCTCATTCTCAGAAATGTCTGAAACATTTTGGCTGAAATTTTCCACAAAAATTCAGGTTGAAGCAGACACCAAACATTAAAAAAAAATCTGCCTAAATGGTTAGTTTGGCAACATTTGTGGCATCTGAAAATGGGGCTTCTAATGGGAAGTGTAGGTCAACCTTAATAATAAGTGATGCTACCAGCCCCACCTATAATATTATAATTCACAATAAAGGCCAGATCCTCAGTTGATGTAAACTGGCATAACCTCAATGATTTCAGTGGAGTTATGACAGTTTATACCTGCTGAGGATTTAGCCTTGAATAAGCATAAAAGTTCCTTCTGTACTCAATTGTAGTAAAATATATATTTGATATAAAATCTGGAAAGACCCAAGCACAGAACTCCTGTGGATTCTTCAGTGGCTAAATGCCAAGAAGGTACCATGAGTGGAGGGTGATTATTAAGGTATTTCTATGTTGTTTTTCTACATTATTATAACTGTAATATAAACAATGTTAATGATAGCAATTCTACAAGATTAATACTGCATTAAGTTAAAGAGAATGTAAACTAATCAAACTATTTATTGAGATGAGGCTTTTAAATTTAGTTTGCTGATATTTCTACCACTTCTTACACAACAGTCACAGTAATCTGCCTTCTGCCTTTCTTCTGAGCACTGATGTGTTTTGCAATTTAGGAGATTTAAAAAGAAGATTTAGCTAGAGTTGTTTTAGAAAGGAAATGATATAGCCTTTTCAAGTGTTGAGGTTAACAGATATCTGATAACTATCATAAGGATACAATTATCCACAGATGATATAACAGTGCACATGGCTGTAATTAGTATTCACCATGCTAATCAATGAACAATGCCCCTTTAAGCCATGATCAGGAATTCAGTTGCAGCAGAGAGTTGAGAAGTGCTCTCTCTAATGGACCTATAATAAATGAAATAGCTCTACTGGCCAAATCAAATGGAATGAGAGGGATTAGTTGTGCAGTGATGTTCAGTTTTCCAACATACTGATACAAAATACATTGTCTATTTCAAATACAACTGAAAATGGTTCATGTTCACTGAGAAATATATATGTTCACAAATATACAACCAATCTTTTTCACAATTAACCTCACATATTCAAGAACAAGTTAGATAAGACATTATCAGAAATGATTTGGTTAATAGCCTGCAGAGGACAAGGGAGCAAACTCAATTTGGTTCATAACATGGGAGTTCTGATTGGTAGAACTGGAGGCTGTGCACTTTAAATACAAGATCAAAATATTTTGGATTTTGCCTAATTGATTCCTAAACAAATGTATTCCATACATTAGTACAGCAATAACCTGTCTGTGAAATTCCACCCTCTCCATCTGACATGGCCTCAAGCTACAACATTTGGATTAGGGTCCAGATTTCAAATACCAGAGGTAGTCAGAATTAGTTTTAGTTCAACCCATTGTAAAGATAACAGTCACTTACAAACTTCAGATCTGGGTTCATATTTAGGACAATCCTGATGTTGGAGGATGTTCAGAAATGGGGTTTTGGTTCAGGGTCATCTTTGCTCAGTCCAATGTTTCCATGTTAGCCTAACATTTGTTAACCTAAGCTTTGTCTGCACTTAGGGCACCATGTAGGGTACGCACACTGCACACCCCTGTAGCACAGGTGTAAATAGCAGTGTAGATAGTGAGCACTTCTTAGGTGAGTAAAGACATGCGAAAACATTAGGGTATATACCCTGCATGGCTCTACACACCCAAGCAGTACTTTCCACAGCTACACTGCTACTTTTAACAGTGCAATCCCACTGCCTCTCTGCTGCCAGAACCTTTCCCCACTGCTGGGAAGGAAGGGCGGCAGAAGGGAAAGGTTCTGGCAGCTCCCCGCTGCTGGAGTCTTTCCACACCACAGGGAGCTGCTAGAGAGCCTTTCTGCACTGTAGGGAGCTACACATATCCTATGCATTGCTGCCAATGTAGACAAGGCTTTAGTGTATTGATCTTGCAATGTCCTTTGGTTAAGGACACTATAGTGTTCAACCCCCATAAATCTCTTAGGCCTGGTCTACACTAGGACTTTAAATCGAATTTAGCAGTGTTAATTCGAACTAACCGCTCAACCGTCCACACCAGGAAGCCATTTAATTCGAACTAGAGGGCTCTTTAGTTCGAATTTGGTACTCCACCCCGACAGGTGGAGTAACGCTAAATTCGACATGGCTAGTTCGAATTAGGCTAGGTGTGGATGGAAATCGAACTTAGTAGCTCCGGGAGCTATCCCACAGTGCACCACTCTGTTGACGCTCTGGACAGCAGTCCGAGCTTCGATGCTCTGACCAGCCACACAGGAAACGACCCGGGAAAATTTGAATTCCTTTTCCTTTCTGGACAGTTAGAATCTCATTTTGTGGTTGGACATCGGGGCGAGCTCAGCAGCACCGGCAGCAATGCAGAGCTCTCCAGCAGAGGAGTTCATGTAATCTCTGAATAGAAAGAGGGACCCGGTATAGACTGACCGGGAACTCTTCGATCTGATCGGTGTGGGGGGCGAGTAGTCTGTGCTTTCGGAGCTGCGCTCCAACAAACGGAATGCAAAGACCTACGAGAAGGTCTCCAAAGCCATGATACAGACAGAGGATACAGCCGTCATGCAACGCAGTGCCACGTGAAAATCAAGGACCCCAGACAAGCCTACCAAAAAATCAAAGCGGCCAACGGATGCTACGGAGCCTGCCACCACTGCCCCACCAGTGACCATGGACTCTGATGATGGGACAGTGTCGACGGACAGTTCCTCGACGATGTTCACGGACAGGGAAGATGAGGAAGGGTTTGTGGAGGACGAGGCAGGCGACAGCGCTTACAACGCTGGTGTCCCCGACAGCCAGGATCTCTTCATCACCGTCACGGAGATCCCCTACCAACCCTCCCCAGCCATGAACCCGGATTCTGAATCAGGGGTAGGAGCAGTCGGTAAGTGCTTTAACCATGTTAACTTTTATTCTTAATATAACAGGAATCTGAAGTGTGTGAAAAGGAGGTCTCTGTATATATGGTGATAGAACAGAAATCCTCCTTGGAGATCTCCACGAAGCTCTCCTGCCGTTAATCGATAAGCATCAGCAGGAGGTTCCTGGGGAGAGCTGCCTTATTGGGTGCTCCGTGATAGCACACTTTTCCGCGCGAGGCTTTCATGCGGTATTCAGGGAGCACTGCCTCCCCGAGCACGGCTGCATCGGGCCCTGGTTCGTGCTAGCTTTCACGCAGCATGCGCTCTCTATCTCCTTCAGTGCCCGTCCTCACGGTTATCTCGCTCGGAGACTCCTGCATCTAAGTAGGGGAATTACTGTAATGTTACGCCTGGTCCAAAGTATTTTTAAAAAATCTCCGGACAGACGGCATAGCACAGACTCAGCACGCAGTTGCGTGACGAGCGTAACGGAAAGCCAAAGAATCAAATGGACGCTCATGGAAGGAGGGGGGAATGAGGACGCAAGGTATCCCACAGTTCCTGCTGTCTCCGAAAAGCATTTGCATTCTTGGCTGATCTCCAAATGCTTCTAGGGTCAAACACAGTGTCCGCGGTGGGTCGGGGCATAGCTCGGCAATTTACGCACCCCCCCCCCGACCCCCAGAAGTTAAAGGGAAAACAATCCTCTGTTGACTCTTTTACATGTCACCGTATCTGTACTGAATGCTGCAGATAGACGCGCTGCTGCAGCACTCAACAACAACATCCTTCCTCCCACCCCGCCATGGGTGGCTGATGGTACAATAGGACTGCTACCCGTCCTCATCATCAGCCTATTGGCACATGGGGCAGTGCAAAAGGACTGGTAACCAGGACCATCTTATTACCGTCTTCTTACC
Source organism: Mauremys mutica (assembly GCF_020497125.1). NCBI lineage: Eukaryota > Metazoa > Chordata > Testudines > Geoemydidae > Mauremys > Mauremys mutica. Next base: position 84,310,167 of record NC_059078.1, read on the forward strand.
AGTTCATGGTATGGTAGACGGTACAGTATGCCTGGTAACCATCGCTGCTGTCATGCAAAAGCAAAAGCATGCTGCTGTGTAGCGCTGCTGGTCCGCCTCTGTCAGCGGCATCTAGTACACATACGGTGACATACACAAAAGGCAAAATAGGGTCCATTGTTGCCACGCTATGGCGTGTGCCAGGGCATTTCATGGAAAACGTGCTCGAAATGATTGTCTGCCGTTGCTTTCCCGGAGGAAGGAATGACTGGCGACATTTACCCAGAATCCACCGCGCAAATGATTTGTGCAACAGCAGGCACAGGGGTCTCAACAAAAAATTCACAGAGACAGCCTAGACTCAGTTAATTGTTCGCAAAAAAGTATCTTTGCAAGGAATTCACTAACTGTTTCCCATCTCACAGCTTCCACTGTCTCCAGACCTTCCACAGCATCCCCCTCGCAGAGGCTGGCGAAGATTAGGTGGCGAAAGAAAAAGACAAGGGACACGATTTTCGATGAATGTGTGGGCTGCTACCTAGCCGAGGCGGAACAGCAGAGGCAGTGGAGGGAGAAAGTCTCTCTGTACCAGCGCTCACACAGCGAATGGGAGGAGAGGTGGCGTGAGGAACACAAGCAGGCGACTCAAGCAATGCTTGTACTAGTGAGGGAGCAAACGGAAACGCTCCGGCGCCTTGTGTATGTTCTGCAGGACCGCTGCAGGACAGAGCCCCCGGCAGTATCTCTGCAACCGCCCTCCCCCGCCACAAAGTCACATACCCCCCTCACCCTAAATAACCAGGAGGATACCCGCCCTGGGCCGTGAATACTGTCACTGCACCCCAGCAGAGTGCTCAAGTAACCAAAAGCTCTCATACCCTACGTTTGCATAAGTCCTTCCCTTCCGGACTCAAACAAGTCCCAATCCCAGTCCCATCCCATAACTGTGTACTTAAGTAATAAAAATACTTTGCTGTTAAGTACTGTTTCCGTCATGTTTTTTCACTGAAGACTGTGTTTGAATGGGGTGCGTGGGGAAGTGCGTTGCTAATTGCATAGGACAGGCACCTTTCCCAGGGTACAGACACGGGGGCCGGATCAGCAGCGAGTCACACACACAGTGCAGTCAGTAGGCACCGTGGTCGGTATGGGAGGTGGTTTCCAGGTTCTGTGTGGGCGGTGGGGATGTGACTTTTTAGCGGGGGAGGGCGGTTACAGATCTTATACAGCGGTCCTTGTCCTGGACCGCTGAGTCACGCAGCAGAGGAATCTGTATCCGTCCTCCTCCGCCACAAGGCCACATAGCCACCCGCACACAGAATCCCAAAAAGGAGGGATAGCAGGCTCCGTTGAAACAAGCAGTCCGGCAATGCGGACCGCTGTAGGAGCAGGAGCCTGTCATTCCTTGAGTTTAGAGGCGGTCTTTACATCAGCGCACACCCTACCCAGCACAGTCTGCGTTCCAGTTTCAACCCTTTAACGAAAAGTCATGAATAAAGAAACCTCTCCTCAGTAACAGTGTGACATGTATTTTATTTTTACACGTGTCTTGGAAGTGGGGGAAACGGGGAGAACGGGGTATTTAACCGAAGAGGAGAGTCAACAGTAACTGGGTAAAGAAACAGGGGCAGGTTCAGCTTCTCTGTAAAGAAACTGAACAGTCACAGGTCACGCTGCTCGCTGCTCGCTGGTATTTGAAGAGTTCCTTGTCACTGTCCCAGGCGCCTGTATAGGGCTTCATGAGCAAGTGCATTAGCGGGCAGGCTGGGTCACCGAGGATCACTATAGGCAAATGCACATCCACAACAGTTATTTCGTGGTACGGGAAGAAACTACCTTCCAGCAGGCGTCTGAGCAGCCCACAGTTCCTGAGAACACACGCATCAGGAACCTTGCCCGGCCATCCGACGTTCATGTTGGTAAAACGTCCCCTATGGTCCCCCAGTGCTTGCAGAACCATTGAAAAGTAGCCCAATTTCTCAGCAGCTGAATGTGGAAGAGGTGGACGATAAAGTGCGAGGAGGAGAAAACGGCGAGGATCGCAGCGGGCTCCATGCTTGCAGTGCTGTGGCGTCCACGCTGTCACTGACCAGAAAAGTGCACGAACAGATTGCCCGCAGGCGCTTTCAGGGAGGGAGGGAGTGAGGGCGTGATTGACGGTTCAATGACGACAGTTACCCAAAACCACCCGCGACACATTTTTTCCCCCAGCAGGCATTGGGGGCTCTACCCAGCATTCCAATGGGCAGCGGGGACTGCGGGATAGCTTCCCACAGTGCACCGCTTCCAAAGTCGACGCTGGCCCCGTGAATGTGGACTCAGAAATTCGAATTAGTGTATTTAGTATGGATACACAAATTCGACTTCATAAGGTCGAATCCACAAATTCGAACTAAGTTGATTCGAAATAGTCTTGTAGTGTAGACAAGGCCTTAGTTTAATGTAGGCCCAGAATACTGCTTTCCCGCTCCCCACCCGAAAACTCCTGAAATGGGCTAGAAAAAGGAAAACTGAGAGGAACTTCTCGGAGCATTTCCTCTGACTCCCTCCATCAAGGGACAGGCAAGTCCTGTGCTTCTGCTTGCTGTCAGTACCATGTCAGATGCACAAGCAACCAGGAATAGATTCCATAGATGGCCTGAGCAAGAGGTGGCATTCCATGTGAAAGCAAGATGACCCTATTTTTCCTGACTTCAATTCATCCAGAATGCATACAGACCTTAATTCAGTGAGGTTGAAGTACTTAAAAACAGTCCTAATTTTAATGAGAGTATTCACATGCTTAAGATTAGGGATGTGCTTAAACACCTTGCTAAATCAGGGTCACGTTGTACCCAAAGCTTTCTCTGAACATGGCATGGAGACCTACATTCCATTTTTTTAAAGGTTGAGGCTAGTATTGAACACATAAGTTTGATTTTTCTGGGACTGTACTGATACTGAACATTAATTGCAGAGCTTGTGAGAGACTTTATGAGCAAATGACTGGAGTGAAAATTTTCCCTCCCTACCAACTACAGTATGACTATATGATAAATGTCTTTTGCTTTGTTTATAGTTTCAAAAGACAAAACTAAAGCAAACAAACCCCACTGCAAATATAAGCTATATTTCATTAGATCAGTTCTCTATGGAAAGAAAACTACTTTAAAAATTCTCAAGCAAAAATGTGAACACCAATCAAAATATTACCTGTGATATGTTATTAGATGTACAAACTATAGTTAAATGATTGACTTTAGTTCAAGGAAGTAATCAAACTGGCAATATCATTTTCACCAACCATAGGACCTCCACGGATACAGCTCATTCACTGAGCAAGAACCAAGAAACACAGTAAAACTGACATCAGTCCTTGTAAAAATGGCTAAAAAAATACTTCATGTCCTTTCTTACTATTTAGCTTGAAAGAAAGATCTATTATCATTTATTCCTTGCTAAACCTTTATCCAAAGGTAGAACTTGTAAAAAAGTTACAGTTTTCATACCGAATTATAAAAGAAGTGTGAGAAAACAACTGCCACTAGTGTAAAATTTTACACAAGGTCACTAAATTTAAAGAGATTTTCCATGTTCTGATAATTACGAAGATAATTGGGAAAATTCCATACATATATTTGTTGTATAAAGACTAAAAGAAAAAGATGGATTTACTTTCATATTTGGTTCATGGGAGCACTGTTGGTTGAAAGTAATGCACAAAAGCAAAGATGCTGATAAACTGCAGTGCCTCGACAAAGAAACATATACTTTGACATGGGCAGCCAGAGCTTGCCTATCACACAGTGTAGTTTTTAACCTTTCTATATAATGAAATATTTGGTGTAATAGGGATGGACAACAGATTCATCAACTCAGGTTCTATGGTTTGCCCATGTGAAAGCTGCTGTTCTGATAGGACTTGAAATGCTTTGCTGAATCAGAGTCAGAGTCCATATCCACCCATAGTCCTATGGGTTGCCTCAAATATTTGCAAGATAATGGACAACCCTCAGATATCCACCCCAAACACATCCATTTCATCCTCACCATAACAATTTTACATTCAACAAATACTTTGTCCAAACCATGCAATCAGTCCTGGGTACTAGAATGGCTACACAATATGCTAAACTCTTGATGGGCCACCTTAAAGAAGAATTGTTGGACAAATACACCACAAAACTAATGATATACCTGAGATACATCAATTTTATCTTCATCCTCTGAACAGATTAATTCAACTCCCTCAGATTTCCACCACAACTTCAACAACCAGCACCTGTCCACTAAACTCTGTCTGGAACACTCCCACGCTAGCATCAACTTCCTGGACACCATGATCAGCTTCAATAATGGAAACCCACAGACAACCATATAAAAGAAAGCCCTGGATCACCACACCTATCTTCAGAGATCCAGTAACCACCCCAGACACACCAAGAAATCTGTTATCTACAACCAGACATTCAGATACCTTAGAATATACCTCAGAGGAGACGGTCCAGGATATATACCTTAACACACTCAAAACTGCCTTTACCAGATAAGGACACTCCAGAGAAATGGATTGCATCATAGAACAGGCCACCCAAATACTCCAGGAGAACCTGCTTCAATACAGAAATAAAACCCACTCCAACCACATACCCCTAGTTGTCACTTGCCACCCCACACTAGAACCCATATGGGGTATCATCAAACAACTACAACCCATACTCAATGGGACCCAATCCTGAATGAAATCTTTCTGAACCCCCTCTTCTGGCTTTCAACAATCCCCCAACCTGTCCAACCTCATCATCAGAAGCAAAGTCCACATAGACCAGGAGACACCAACTCAAAGCAACACCAGACTCTGCCAGAACAGATGCAAAACCTGCAGGCCTATCTCTACTGCTACAATGATCAACACTCCCCACAACACACCTTTCAAGATCCCTGAGTCCTATACATGCCAATCACAACATGGGGTGTACCTCATCCAGTGCACTAAATGCCCCAACAACCATCCTGTGGGTGAAACCAGACATTCACTATGCTCTCGAATGAACTCACACATGAAAATGATAAAAGACAAAGAAACTGTATCACCTGTAGGTGAACACTTTTCATATAGTTATCACTCCATATTCTGACCTCTCAGTCCTCATCCTCAAAGAAAACTTGCACAACATTTTCAATAGATGAGTTTATGGGCTTAAATTCATAACTTTGCTAGACATAAAACACCATGGTCATAATAAAAACACTGTTGTAATAAGCCATCATTAAATCTGTAACTCACTAATGCCTTTTTAGTCTTATGACTATAGGAGTGTTAAAGGGCCACTTCACCTTGGATGGTTCCTTGGAATGTGTGTTAACTACTTATGCTAAACCCTCTGATCAAGCTTGTATTTAGCTGTGACGCTTCTTTCCCAGACCTGAAGAAGAGTTGTGTAGCTTGAAAACTTGTCTCTCTCACCAACAGGAGTTGATCCAATAAAAGATATTACCTCACCCACCTTGTCTCTCTAATATCCTGGGACCAACACGGCTACAACACTGCATACAAATATGGGTTGGCAGACATTTTATGACAATGATATCATGTTTTATAATAGTGATATCTTTCTAATCTCAGAACAATAATAAGCAGCTCCATAATAGTCTGAAAATTTAAATGTAATTTCAAAATACTTGTACAAAGAAAAATGTGCACAGCAGATGCACATTTTTGGCTAAACGGTACCTAGTTCCATGTGGGTGGCAAGAGGGATGGTGCAAGCCATCTCTCTGTTGAAGACTCATCCATAGCCCCATAGCTCATTGGCAGGGCTCCCTGCAGACCTACTTGACCGGGGCACTGCTGTGTAATCACTTTTTCACCTCCCAGTGTTATAATTACAATTTATGTGGTTTTATAGCTATATATAAAGCTTCTGTGAATTAGGATTGCCTGGGGTTTGGGAATACTGAACACAGGTCAGTCTGGATCCTGCAGAGGAGGAGGATGCTGGAACAAGGAAAGGAAGCAGTAGGCAGCATGAACTGCTGGCAGCCAATGAGGCCCTGAGAAGCCCACAGTCCAGGAAGTATAAACTGACAAGGAAGAGAGTCCCAGAGAAAACTCACATAAAGGGCAGCATGAAGTTGCTGGGTGGAAATCACCTGGAGGAAGCCCCCTGTTTGGGGTAGCAGCAGAAGCCAGAAGGGTAAGGAGGCCCTAGAGGAAGCCTTCAGACAGGAAGAGTATAATGCAGGAGGGGAGGTTAAAAGGAAGCAGCTCGGGGACCAGAAGAAGCCCCAGTAATGGTTAGCAACATTTGGGAGGGGAGAAGCAGGATGAAGCAGCAAGTAGGGCTAGGAGCACAGTTGCCAACTTTCACGTGGTAAATAAGCACCCCGACTTTCACATTAAGCCAAAAATCAAGCTAATCCCATTTCAGAACAAGGCCAAAACAGCCAATCCCTAAGAATCCCAACACTCTATGTGACTAGATCCTCCTGGAGTACAGTCTAGGACTGTGGTGGGCCCGCTGTGCATCCCTGACTCTCTCCCCCCTTGTCCCTGCTTACCCCTTGACCCTGCTTGCCGGGAGCCAATAATAAAAAAGAAGCAACAAGGTACAACAAGCAACAAGCTATACACCAAACAAGCCACAAGCTACAAGCCAAAAACAAGCCCAATTTCTGCATTTTTTTCATGGGTTTGTCATGTCTGGTTAGGAGGTGTGCTGTGAGAATCCCCAGTCAAGGCAAACAAAGAGCACAGGAGGGATGCTCCTGAGGAAACCCACACTGGGGAAACAGGAAAGGTAAATGGTGGATTAGGAGGAGAGGATATTGCTTCCCTCCACATCGACACACCCACCGAAACCAGCCATCAAATATCCTTTCTAAACTGTCACTTCCTATCATGCCTGCCTCATGTCTCCCAGAGCTGGCTGCTGAAATAAGGCAGGAACAAATTACTACCCCGTATCAGCAAGGGGGAAGCAGGGGAAAAAATGGTGACTCAGAAGTGAGTCACGCTGCTCCCAGGGCTACTCCTGGAATGGTACAGTTCACACACCATCTCTTGCTCAGAGCTGTGCCTAACGTCACAGCTGAGTTCTATGATAATGTCAATAGCATTATCAGCTACAGTAACTTCATTTATAACAAATTTTACAACACAACAGGGGCTGGCCAGTGCAGCTGGCAAAGGATAATAGACTTTATGTCACTCAACAGTATGTCTACTGATGTGCACCTTCCATGATATATTGCTGCTTTCACTTTTAACATCTCTGCCCTTCTCCCCGCTTTAGTAATGATGGTGTTCTGTTGCCCACTGTGCAAATGTTTCTCCCATGCCATTTCCTGGTTTTGTGCAAATTAGTTCTCAGAGCAGCTGTTTCCATGAGGATACCTTCCTCCCCTCTGATACCTTTTCTTGAAAAACAACTGAATCTATTGTTAATATCTTTTCGATATAGGAAATGAAAATCCCTGTAACTAATGTTACTTGCTCCCTGTTCAGACTGCCTGCCATGTTCCATGTGAGCATGCTCCCACCTCCTCATTCTCTGCAGTACCAGTGGCAATATTGGCACTGCACACAGATGCTGAGTCTTTCTACATTATCCCCTGCTGTTCCCCCTCTGAGACCCCTATTTCTGTTGCAGGGGTTTTATTTAATTTTTATAAGACTTTTAGACCCAAGCATGTCTCCTCCAGCTCTTCACTAACAAAGTCCACAATCCACCTCTTCACCTCCCAATCCAGGTGGCTCCCTCACCTGATTCTAGTCAAAGGAGGAAGAGTCTCCTTCAGTAGCCATTTCTGTTGTGTATTTGGTTGTCATGGGTTTTGTTACTATGGCAACTGAGTTAGACTATTAAGGGATAGCTCAGCCGGTTTCAACCGGCTGAGTGAGCTCTCTGTTTCTGTAAATAAAATGGAGGTTTTGGTTAGCTGTCTGCTCTCTGGCCTCAAGTGATTGCTTCCTACACCGGCTGCCCCAAGGATATAACACTGGCGACGAGGATGGGATCCTGGTGCTGCTCCAGTAACAGAAGGAAGTAGAAGTCAAGGTAAAGACCAAACAAAGAAAAAAAAGCTGCTTGTTTGCACTGACTGTGAAAGTGAAACTAAAAATCATGGCTACTCTGACCAGGCCCCTGGAGACTTTTGATGAGAATACAGAGCAGTGGCATGTGTATACTGAGCGTTTTGAGCTTTTTGGTATTGCAAATGACATTACAGAAGCAAAGAAGGTGCCAATATTCTTAACTGTTGTAGGGGCTAAAACCTACTCTCTGCTACGCAGCTTACTACACCCTGTTAAGCCTGAGACTAAATCTTACAGTGACATTGTGGAAATCCTGGGGTCTCATTTCTCCCCAAAACCACTGGTAATTGTTGAAAGATATAGGTTCCACAAAAGAGACCAAAAGGAAGATGAAACAGTTGTACAATTTGTAGCCATTTTAAAAAAGCTAGCAGAACACTGTGAATTTAAAGAGATGTTAAATGATGCCCTGCGTGACAGGTTAGTGTGTGGCCTCTGCAGTGAAGCTATACGGAAGCGCCTACTGACAGAGGCTCAGCTTACATTACAGAAGGCTGTTGATATTGCTGTCTCCATGGAACTGGCTACAAGGGAGGCACAATACATCGGTGCATCCCCTAGGGTGCAAAAAGTGTCACAAGAACTGACCCACAAAACGGTGCAGAGTCAAGAATGTTACCGCTGTGGTAAGCTGGGTCACCAGGCATCAGAATGCTGGTGTAAGGACCTGGTGTGTCGACACTGTGGCAAAAAGGGACACATTGAGTATGCCTGTAAACAAAAGAAAAAGAGGCCTGTGGTCTGGCCGACAAAAAGAGGAACCTTGCATACCCTAGAGCAGACCCAGGATGATCAAGGTGACACCTCCTCACAAGAGGAAGTGCCACTGCATGTTTTGTCTTTGGCAGCGGGCTCACATGAATACTGGGTAACCCCCTTATTGGAGGGCAAACCTATACGCATGGAACTAGACACCGGTGCAGCTGTCTCGCTGGTTCCTGAGACTGTGTATAAAGAAAAGCTACAGCATCTTCCGCTTAAGGCAACAAAAACTGTTCTGAAGACGTATACAGGTGAAGCTGTGCCCATGTTGGGCACTATTGATGTTAAGGTGGAGCTCAATGGACAGGTGGCTAAATTGCCACTGTTTGTGGTGAGAGGTGACTACCCAGCCTTAATGGGTAGGTCTTGGCTTGGGAAGATTCAGCTGAACTGGGCAGAAGTGCACCGGATGACCAAAGAAGAAACCAGTCTAACCCCTATACTAAGGAAACATGCTGCTGTTTTTGGAGATGATTTGGGAAGTATGAAGGGAATCACTGTGACATTGAACATTAAACCTGGCAGTCCACCAAAATATCTGAAAGCCCGAACTGTGCCATATGCCATCAGGCCAAAAGTTGAAGCAGACCTGGAGTGCCTGGTCACCAATGGAGTCCTAATACCAGTTACCCATAGCTCATGGGCCACTCCTATCATTCCAATAGTGAAGAAAGATGGCTCTCTCCGGATTTGCGGTGATTTTAAAGTCACTGTCAACCCAGTGTTGTGTGCAGAGCAATACCCGCTTCCCCGCATCGATGACCTCTTCGCAGGCCTGGCTGGGGGACAAAAGTTCAGTAAGATTGATCTGAGTCAAGCATATTTACAGATGCACGTCGATGAAAAGTCCCAAGAGCTGTTGACTATTATGACTCATAAGGGGCTTTATCGATACTGTCACCTACCCTTCGGAATCACATCGGCTCCCGCCCTGTTCCAGAGGGCTATGGACCAGATCTTGTGTGGCTTGTCAGGAGTTCAGTGCTATCTGGATGATATCCTGGTCACTGGAAGAAATGAAGAGGATCACTTAAAGAATTTAGAGGCTACCCTACAACGACTGGAAGAGTATGGCCTACGAGTTCGCAAAGACAAGTGTGAATTCTTCAAGCCCTCTGTTGAATATTTGGGACACATCATCGATTCTGCAGGTCTTCATAAGGCCCCTGCAAAAGTTAAAGCTATTGTGGAGGCTCCCCCACCTCGAAATGTAAGCCAGCTACGCTCATTTCTAGGACTACTGAACTATTATGGAAAGTTCATCTCACAGTTAGCCACACTGCTAAAACCACTTCATGAGCTCCTTGGGCAGAACAAGGCCTGGAAGTGGACTGAAGCCTGTGATGTTGCATTTAACAAAGCTAAGGATGCATTGTTAAATTCTGAAGTTCTAACGCACTTTGATCCATCCTTACCCCCTGCAATTGGCCTGCGATGCTTCCCCTTATGGAGTGGGAGCGGTCGTGTCACACATTATGCCTTCAGGAGAAGAAAGACCTATTGCTTTTGCTTCACGCACTCTAAGCAAAGCAGAAACTAACTACGCCCAAATCGAATGTGAGGCATTAGGAATTGTTTTTGGAATTAGGAAGTTTCATCAGTACCTGTTTGGGCGAAAGTTTACTCTTCTTACAGACCATCGACCTCTGACATCAATTTTTGGACCCTACACAGGCATTCCCCCATTAGCTGCTGGTCGTATGCAACGTTGGGCATTGATACTTTCTGCACACACATATGAAATCAAATATCGGAAATCCACTCTGCACGGCAATGCACATGGCCTCTCAAGGTTGCCTTTACCGGTCAAACATCAAGATAGTGCCCAAAAGGAAATCTTCTACTTTGAACAGGTAGAGAATATACCCATCACTGCTACTCAGATAAAGAAGGCAACCCGCGTTGACCCAGTATTATCCCAAGTTATGGACCTGGTGATGCATGGAAAATCTCGACAAACCTCTCCGGTCTCACCCGACCTTGTTCCCTACATGTCCAGGCGGACGGAGTTATCGGTCCAATCTGGTTGTTTGTTGTGGGGGAGGCGTGTCATTATTCCACCACCCCTGAGATCACAGATGTTAGAACAGCTACATTCCGGTCACTGTGGCATAGTGCGCATGAAGGAAATTGCACGAAGCTATTTTTGGTGGCCTAGATTGGACAGTGCTATTGAAGAGAAGGCAAAAGCTTGTATGTCATGTCAGAGTGTAAGAAATGCACCCCAGTGGGCACCCCTACACCCATGGGACTGGCCTGAAAACCCGTGGCAACGTATTCACGTTGACTTTGCTGGCCCCCTTGAAGGAAGCATGTTCTTGGTGGCAGTAGATGCCCATTCTAAATGGCCAGAAGTCTCTATAATGCAGTCCACTACTGCAGAGAGTACTATCCAAAAACTACGAGGACTCTTTAGTCGTTTTGGTCTCCCAGAACAACTTGTGAGCGACAACGGACCGCAGTTCGTCTCTCAGGAGTTTCAAAATTTTATTAATGCAAATGGGATACACCACATCACGTCAGCACCATATCATCCGTCCACCAACGGATTAGCTGAAAGATTTGTGCAGACAATGAAAAACGCTTTGAAATCAGCAAAGGGACTTCACCCCTCCTGGTGAGACACCGAATCATGAGTCACCTGTTCCTGACTGTTCTCCTCCATTACTGCCGGCAGCTGAGATACCCCTTTGCCCAGCACGAGCTGATACCACCTCCTCACCTATTCGTGCTGCGGACCCTGAGCCCCTAGTACTTTCGGGTGCAACAACACCAGAAGTTCGCCGTAATCCACCTAGAGACAGAAGGCCTCCTCATCGGCTGGATCTTTAGTTAGGGCGAACCCATGGTTATGGGGCAAAATAATCCCCAGGGTTTAGCCGGGAATGGAGGCAGTCTACCCTCCTTCTCTAGTTTAGTGTGTGTTTTATTTAGGGGATGTTCTTATTAGGGGGGGAGGAATATGTTGTGTATTTGGTTGTCATGGGTTTTGTTACTATGGCAACTGAGTTAGACTATTAAGGGATAGCTCAGCCGGTTTCAACCGGCTGAGTGAGCTCTCTGTTTCTGTAAATAAAATGGAGGTTTTGATTAGCTGTCTGCTCTCTGGCCTCAAGTGATTGCTTCCTACACCGGCTGCCCCAAGGATATAACAATTTCTCCTTGTCATTTTTATCTTGCTTTCAGCTGAGTAATTCCTCAATTTCATCCTTGTGTCCCAATGGAAGAAAAAAGTCTTTTCTAAACCATCTTCCTTGATACACAAGCAAAAGTAAAAGAATGTGAAGTGATTTTCATTCATTATTCACATCCTTTTAGGAATCATTTTCCTTCCATGTAACGCTGCAAAGCCCTCCCTGCTATGATGGAGATTTTTTTCACTGTGGATACAGAAACAAGGAACACATCATTTTACCTTTTCAGACTGCTCCTTTTATATCTCACATTACAGAGAACTTCTATAGTCATGAAATTAAATCAGGTCTCTCTTGTTAAAGGTGAACTGCAAAGTTAAACAAGTAAATCTGAACTTGACCCCTTTTCTGAGTCTTGGTGATCTATAACGAAAGCCTAAAATTGTTATTTTAAAGTCATTTTTATTGTCTTGGTTTTTTAAATTAGAAATTCAAGTCATGCCTACTCTGGAAGACTCTGTGGACAACTGCAGAACTAGAAGGTTTATGACATGAGAAAAAATAAGGCATTAGAAACAGGGCCTGATCCAAAGCCCATTGAACTAAATGGACAGGGTCCCAACCACTTAAATGGGCTTCAGATCAGGTCCAAATTGAACGAGAAATTTTATTCAGACTATTTACAATTCTCTGCTTGTTTTACATTTGTTTAATTTTTGTTTGCTTCTTACCTTTTTAACTAAAGCATGTGACAGAAAAGCTGTCTCTGACACCCATCCTAGAAACATGTATGCACTTGAGTAACTTCACAAGTGAGTAATTCCATTTAACTCAGTGGGACTACTCAGATGGATAAAGTTACTGGTACTCACATGTGTAATTTTTTCCAGAATTAGGGTCTTTCAGCAACCTAACCCTTTTAAATAAGGGCTGAGAAAGTTCCAAATGTACATCCTTTTTTTTATCTAGGATGCCTTCACAAAAATGTCGGGTTTTTGTACACCAAAAGCCTGCAAAACTAAACTCGCCTAAAAGTATCCTATAATTATTTTCTTATTTAATTTTGTTGACATAGCTACAGCAAAAAGGGAATACATCATAAGTAAACCAAACTTCTTCATTTTTATCCATTATAATGCAGACTCAGACCTGATTCTAGCAAAGCTTAACGAACACATTTTTTCTAAAAACCTACCTGATTCAAGAAAGACTTTGAAAGGCAATTTCTGTGAAGAACAGGTGAGTAAATTCACACACACAGAGACCATGGAGAGGAAATTCATGCCCAAGTGAGCAAATAAGGACTCTTTTATGTAGAACATTTTTCATTATATATTTTCCCTGATTGCTTCAGTTTGAGAATGCCATTTTTATTTCTTATTTTTATATATAAAGATGCCTTCAAATTATAGATTTTTTTCATTTAAATGTTTTCTTCTGCTCTCCTCTCTCCCCCATTGTGCCTCCCACTTTTATATTGTCTGGAATATTTCAGACAGATCTGAAGCAGTCTAAAAATCAACATCCTCTTCCATGTTCAGTTTGTGGGAGGGAAATATGCAGCTGAGGTTACTTAAATAGTGATGTCACACAAAGTAAGTCCTCCAAGAATGTTGTGGTGTTCTATAGCAAAGAGAGAAAAGTGATTGCCTAATATTTCTAATGTAAAAATTGAAGCCATAATAACTTCTTTGAAAAAAGTTGAGACAGCTTTTATGCCTCATAGAGGAACATAAAGGGCAATAACATTTTCAAATTGCTTTGTAATTCAACTTTAAAATTATCTGAGGGACCAGCCGAAATATGCTACAGTCCTACCCACTGATGACATGACGAGAAACATAATGAGAAATATTACAGAAAAATATCCATAACATTAAGCTGTCAAAAGCAAGCATAGTACCTGATTTTTAGTTAAATTTCTAACTTCCTAGTACGAAAGTTTTGAATTGAATATCTACCATTCACCAGAATAGTTTTGGCACTTCCACACCAATAAAATAGGCAGTTAGTTGGAAGAAAGCTCATCCTCAAACACAGCAGCATAAGATTTTCCTGAACTATCATATAAATTGCTTCAAGACTGTATGTTTATAGGGTAAACCAGAGTGAGGAAAAATTAAAACAAAACATAAAAAACTACAGTTTGCAATATGACTTAGCAAGAAACTGCTTCCCATACAGACCAATTGAAAGTTTTATCAATAAGCTAAATCAAAATGGAATTGTAAACAGGCAAGATTGTCCAGAGCTAAGTTACCATAACTCTTCCACTAGCTAAGGACACAATGGCCTGGTATAACTTCCAAAAGTATTTTCTGCAGCAACACAAGCATGTATTTGTGTATTTTTACAAGAAAACAGACGAATCCCCATTGTAGCCTGAGTTATGGGTAGTATAATGGATATATGCACCAGATGAATGAATTCTTATATATTCTTATATAGTCCTATGACTATAAACTGTATCTATACAACATTATCACCTAACTAATATAAAATCAGTAAACTTTTAAAAATTATATTGTGTGATTACAGGAATATTGCTCACATATGCAAATATAACATTTCTACTTCAATCTTCATTCCAAGAAACATTTTCCTCTAAGACCCATGTGATGGGGTAAAGAAAAGTATAACAAAATTTGTTAGATAAATATAAATTAAATAATGTTGGAGAGCAGATATAATATGTTGTTATAAGAAAATGTAAAAGGGAACTTTTCTGCTTTCTGAATGTGTCTTGTTAACACAGATTTCAATGGCTGTAAAAAGAATCAGAAAACCGGTTTGTGTCTTATCTACAGTGAATTCTTGGTCTATATAGACAACAGAGCAAAAAGAACCAGTCAATGTACCCACTGAAACCTTTATGCAAGTGGATCTTTGTCCATCTAGCTGGAAGAACAGGGACACTACTCCATTAAGGGCTCCCTTGCAACAAGGTGGAGAAGGGGGAAAACATACAGGAATGGACAGGAAAGTCAGGATGCAGTTGAGGCCAGCTAATGTTTTCCACACACTCAAGTGAACCAAGATCTTTACACAGTTCTGTATATTTATCTGCTTAAGGTATTGAAAAGGTTACACAATGCTGTTCACACAGAGTAACACCATATTGGAATTCGACTTGTGCATCTAAGTGCCCATGAGTCACTCAAAATACACTCAAGCGTCCAAATACAGGTTTTTAAATATTCAGACCTCTGTGTCTAAGCCACACGCTCTTCAATTGGGCAATCAGAGGCTCATATACATACCAAATTCAGGTTCTCTTTTATCTCCTCTTTATTTGCACTGTCCATATGGAGGGCTAAAAGGCATAGGACTGTAATCTATTTTTTTCCCAGAATTTCTCAAAGTAAATGACACTTTAACATGTGATTGTAACATTTCCAGATGTTCCTGAATAAAATATTGATATTCTTAGACACCACAAGTATAGTTTGTTGAAGGAGTCCAAGGGGTTATTTAATGAAACCAGTGGCTAACTGCTTTCAATAGCCACATGTAAATAAAAAATAACTATTGTTAACTAGAAGGAATCTGTTTCATTTCTGTTAGTAGCATTTATGTGGGAAAGAAGGTGATTGATAAAAGAAGACTGGAATGAGCCTTACACAGTGATTGCGAGAAGAGGCTGTCATATAACCATTTGTTTAACAGTCTGTACAGATTGATTGGGACAGGGTGAAACCTTAGCATTAGTCTGGATGTTGACTTACACTCTCAGTATGAGTCTGAAGAACCTGAGCTTCTCTGCTGCAAAAAGAAAAAAAAAGAAAAAGAAAAGATAGCTGCTACATTTAACAAGTTGTCCTAACCTACAGAGCAAGGGAGGTTGTATATGATGGCCTGCAGTGAAGACAACTAAAATTACAATGTCCCCTACAGGACAGGGATTTGCAGAATTCTGCAGAGCATCAAAAAAGTCTGCTTTTCAGAGCATTGTGCTCTGCAGCACCTTGCAGGAATTCTCTGCATTTTTCATCTATTTGTTTTCACAAGAGAAAAAAATACATATCTATGACAAAAATTCAAACTGACCAGTAACTCAGCGGACAGCATTCTTGGGGACTTGCGTGGAAGGCCCAAATTTCAATAGAAGCTCCATTTCTGTAGAATTTTAAATTATAGCTTTTAAAAGACTATTTTATCAGGTCAGATTTCGAAGTTTTGTGTTTCATTTCTACTATGGTGTCTACATTCCTAATTAATCAATAGACTCACCTGCTATCAATTAACCTAAGCCAGCGAATAACAACTGATTAGGAGGAGGGCATAAAAAAGGAGACGAGAATTGCCTAACTGAAGGAGTTCAATTAAAAAGATTGGTCAGCAATACAAAAGCAAGTTAAAAGCTGCACTATAGAAAGCTAGGAACAAAACAAGTAGTCAGCATGTGGCATAAAAGAAAAGATGTGCATGGTACAAATCTCATGTTAATGGATCAGTAGGCAAAGAGTAAATCTTTCACAGATAAGCAGCAGAAGGGATCAAATAAAGAGATAATAAATAGAGGAAGAGTTCTTGGCATTAGTACAAAGCCCAGGAAAGACTATCAATAAATAGAAAGAAGGAAAGCATCCCTATAGATGCTCGGAAGGATTGTGGTTACTCTCCTGGTAAGATTTCTGAGGACTTAAGAAGGTCTTCCTCATGTTGTGTCCTCATACTGCTTCCTGCCACATCTGTGCATGTGATTGCATGATCATTGTACTCTCCCAGGGCACTGGAAGAGTATTTGCACTCAAGTAGCTGGCACTTGGGCCAGCAATGTAGCCCTACTTGACCATCATTTCTCTAGACTGGCCACCTCCAGTGTGGAGTTGATTTAGGCAATGCCATATAATCTAGGTCTGATCTGCACCGGGTGGTAGGTGCTTGACTGGAAGGCTATAGAGAGCAAAGGGGAGGATGGCCTGTAAAGCGTCCTGGGCCTAGCAAATTAAAGGAACACAGAGGCAAGATCTCCAGGTAGATATGACCAGTAAAAGAAGAGCTAACACAAATGCTCATTAATACACAAGTTAAATTGAATGATAATTTTCTGAAAGGACTTTGTAGTGATACCATTTTACAAAGAAAGGGAAACCTAATGGTGTGTCTGTTAGCTTCATGGACATTAGATTATTTTAATTCCACGACAAAAAAATAAATAATTTCAGACTAAGTTTTATTGGGGGATAATATATTTTAAAAGTTTCTTTGTAACATCCCAGAAATTAGACTGAGAATAATGTATATACCAGTGAATAACAGATGCTGGCTTGAAGAGAGGACCGTACTATAGCTCAGTGTCATATTAGGGTACCACAACCTTTCTTGTATTCTTGGCCCACTTGATGCTTTCAGATATATGTTGGTACACTGCTTCAAGTGGTGAGATGGACAAGAAACAGCTGAATGCAGATGGCTAAGAACATTTCTTGCCATCATATGCAGCACTGGTGTAAGGCCATTGAAATCAATGGAGGTGAAGGTTTCCCTTTGAAGTTTTCCACTCATTTGCTCTTATTTAGTGATTTTTGCACAGACTGTTGCCAATCAATTAATTCTGTAAATGTGTGTATTGTTGAATAGTTTTTTAAAGTTTTTAAAAGATGTTAAAGATGTAAACACACTTTTTTTCAGAAGATTAATGGAAAAAGTGAAGTTATACATATACACACATATTTTACCCACACGTATTTTATCCACACACACACAACATTAAAAGAATGTTTTCAGGTTACAAAGTCAAAAACACTCAAAATTTAGGAAATGCCACATGACACAGTTGCCCATGCAACTTTAATTCAGCCCCCTTCTTCAGCCACCCTGTTCACTGACTGAAACATGCTTGACTTTGCAACCTTAACATTAATTTATTGTAGGGATTTGTATATATTAGAACACACATCAGATAAATTATATAATACACAGACTTAATTATCTGTCTATATATGATACCTTACACTAAAAAAACAACAATGCTGAATGCTATTTCACATGGAAATTTGAAAATAGGAAGTGCATAAAAGTGATGGACTAACCTTCTGACAAAAATATCATATCTGAGAGCCATATGTTCAAAGTTTTGCAAATTAGAAGCATATGAAACATTTCATTATTTTGGAACAGTTGCTAATACTTATCCAAAACTGTGTGTCTAAGCATCCAGTGGTTGGTACAATTCACAGTGTAAAATTGAGAATGAGATTTTGAAATATGCAACAAGGTGATGATTACTAGATAAGCACATATTACTTCTGCAGCAAATTAAAGATATATATAAAACAAAAAAAAATGCCCACCACTGAATTACCACTACAAGTGGTTGAAAAAACAAAAATATTTTAGGTAAGTTTTCTTTCTCAACTTTTTCACAATTTTTATCAAAAAAGTTTATCGAGAACATTTTCATACTAGCTGATTCCAAACAAAAAAAATTGACATGGTTGAAATTGTTTTTGCATCCAAAAATGCTCTTTTGGAGAATTATTTGTCAAATTTGATTTCAGGTGAAAAATATTCAAAAGTGAAAACTTTTTGTTTAGATTTTTTCATTTTGAAACATTTCATTATGACTTTTCAATTCAAACCCGTATTTTTATTTCAAATTTGGCCAATTTTTTTTTTAAATGGGGTGGGGGAGAAAGACTCAAAAGCCTGAATCAAAATGAGACAAAAAAAATTAGTTTAGACTCAATCATGAATGTTTCAGTTGAGTTGAAACAAAAACAAAACAAAACAAACCACATTTGTTTCAAGTCAAATCAAAATGTTTTGGTCAATTAAAACCAACATTTCTCTCGATTCATTGAAAAAAAAATTAAAATTTGTTTCAAACCAGAATTTCATTCAGAAATATTCATTGTTTGCTCAGCTCTAAAACAGACTCAGTTCAAAATCTAAAACTGAATCATTTAATGGTGAAACAAACTAGACAAAAAAAACCTTCATTGTAAATGTAACATTGGTAATTTTACATGATCCTTGCTCCTAGTGCAGCGGAATTCCTCAAGGGAGCAGAAAATGTATTGCATGATCAGAGAGGAATGGGAAGCACTCTGATAGTGCTCCAACTTTTCCTCAATGCCGCCAGACTGGATGTGTGCTTGTGAAAAGTAGACACAGTTCACATTCTCCTAGGGAAATGCCTGTATTCACACCAGAGACAAGAGTTGTTCCCACTCAGGCTTCTAGAGCACTGACTGAGCTCGTGTTCCAGCCTAGCACCAATCAGCCCATGGAGAAGCTAGTCACTTCTTTCACAGTGGGGGGGGTGGGGAAGGTGAAGAGGTGAATGTACCCTCAGAAGAGGGAAAAAATCCCAATAGCCATAGTGTAGGGTAGAAGCCAAGATAGGGATAAACCCTCAGGTTCAGAACGAACCAGGTGGCCCTAACCCTACCTCACACCTCAAGAGCGTCCTGTAATCAGGAGTGAGCAGACACCACCCAGGGCTGCAGGTGGTTAAACAACACAAGGAACCAACTAGACCCAGGGAGCAGTTGGAAGCACAGGTACTGATTATGAGGATACTGATAATAATAGTTGCAGCTCAGACTCAGATCCTGCATTGACTGAGAGATTGAAGGAAGCAGAGCTGCTGGAGCTCAGGACCTAAACCTCAGTAAAGACCAAATAGTTAAGCACAGAAACAAGTTGGGAAAATTTAAGAGATGTGTTATAAGAACAAGCCTTTATCAAAGTATGCCCTCCAGGACTTTGGGCATGCAGGATAGGGAACGGTTGGACAACTCTGTGGAGTGTGCTGTCTCTATACAGGATAGGATGGGTATGAGACAGGTCCAACAAGTTCAAATCCTCTTACAGTCACTGACAAAATCTAGACCTGGGGAAGAAGGTTAACTCAACCACTCTGGACTTCTCTGTTAATCACCAAAGGAACTCCCTTCACAGAGGGATACCAGGATGGGGCTCAACCAGCAGGTAATACAGACAGTATGGGGCAGATTCAGAGTAGTTGTGTCATGCCATAACTACACCCAGCCTTTGCAGAAGGGTCATCACCACCACCAAGATCAAAATGATCAGAAAGGAGAGTTGATATCCTTACATACTCTCTGGGTAGCACAAATGATCCAAAAGTTGGGTTTCCCCCCTCAGGAGTGGGTGTGGGCACTGCATATGACTGTGGACAAAGGACTGTGGGGTGCTCTATTCCCTGAATATAAGGTTGGGGCACACCATTTTAAGCACATAGTGAAACAGGTGTAACAAATAATGCACCCTGGACAGGTTGCATTTCTCTGCTTGCAAACTGAAAACAGCAGAAGAGGGAATCTTCCCATGCCTTTAATGAAAGACTAGGATTTGTTTGGGCTAATAGTGGTATGCCATCTGACCAGCATCATTAGTTTGTTAGCTTGCTTGTCAGCAACTCTCTTGTTTCAGCAATCTGGAACAGTGTAGAAATGTTTGTGAAACCAGACTCCAAAGTATTGGCTTTGGCCAATACGTAACCAAAGCCTCAGTGCCACAAGGGCTGAGCTGAACCAGCAGAAATGAGGTAAGTGAAGGCCTATTGCAGCTGCAGCATAAGCCACGATTACGGTAGAAGGCCCAAAAGGAGAGAGGGAGCAGCAGCAAGAAAGGATCTATTCAAACCAAACTAAAGAGAGGTTTCCTGGACATGGCCTAGAGAGGAAAAGTTGTAGTAAATCACCCCAAACAACCATCTCACAGAGACTATGGTGCTCCTAGGAGAGAATACATACTTCTGTGTGAATGACAACAGCAGCAACTCAAGAACCAAAGTCATTCCTTCAATGAGCTCCTGGCCCTACAACAAGAGTTGTGCCAAATCAGAGAATAGCTAGATGCTTTGACCTCCAACCTCCTTCATCAGGAAGAAGTCAATTCATTCATGGGTCCAGCTTTTATGAGTAAGGCAAGCTAAATACTTGGATCAGAATATATATTTCAAGCTTATGCCTCATCTCTGGTTATGAAAGGCCATGAATGCCAACAGGATTATAAACAGGTCATTTTACGAGGGTTGATGGAATACCCCTTAGAGTGAACAAGGACAATCCACCCACCAGGAAACTTAGTGCATCCTTCAGGCCACAATGGTATGCAGAACCACTGTTCACTCTCCAAGGGGATTTTGCCGGACCACTTCCCTAGGAAAAGGAACACTCTTCTGTTGTTGTGGCTTTTCCAAGTGGGTGGAGGTGTTTCCTTTGAAGGCAAATACTGATTCTGCCACAGCTAATGGGGCTCTCAGGAAAGATAGAATCTGATTGAGGCACCCATTTTACCGGTTGGGTTTTCCAAGAATGTTTGAAACTGTTAGGGATTCAACAAAAATTGCATATCTCTTACCGTCTATAATCATCAGAGATAGTGGAAAGAACCACTCGAACCATTACATTAGTGTTAAGGAAACTGGTGGATGCTAAAGGCAAACACTAGGATGGCCTGATGCCCACGATGATAATGGCCCTCTGAGCTCTTCCTACAGCCTTGACTGATCAGTCACCCTTTGAAGTGAAGACAGGATGAGAAATGAGATTGCCTGAGCACGTGAACTGGCAAACCAGTGATTCTGCTCCTTCCATGCCCTGTTAGTGTCCTGAACTTGTTGTGCAAGGACAGTGACGTTTTCACCATCATAGGCCTTCCCAGCAACTTGACTTGACTGCATATAACTACAACTGATTTAGATCATGTGCTGCCTCCTGAATAATATTGTAAGACTGATGATGAGGACATGAACTTGCAGTTACGGCTTGAGATATCAGTGGACTCCTTTGATCCAGTGGTCACATGGACTAAATATCACAGGTCCAGAGTTCAGTGATGTCAAATTCGGCCTTGGACAAGGTCTGGTCTAACCAATCCCAGGTAGACAGAGATTACAGAAAAGGAAACAGACTGTGGAGTTTTGTTTGTTTGTTTGTTTTATATACAAGGCAACTAGATTCATTGTAGGCAGCACAGAACTGGATCTTTACAAGGAACTTCCTGAAAAGGATAGGTGTCTTGTCCAGGGTTTTTATCAATACCTTAGATTCATGTTCTTAAAAAGGCTTTGTTTGTGGAAGAGTTAAGAGACGCAGACTGCAGTTTGGCTGGGAACACGAACACAGACCTGTTTTGTTGAAATTCAAAAGGTGATGCCACAGCTGTGCTCAATTTGTTGCTTTTTTCTGTTAATAACCATCATTAAGCATTAACAGGAACTATGTGCAAAGTGTAAATCAAAGCAGGGTAGAAAGGAATATATTGAACCATTGTGTGCTCATTTCTCCCCCAGGACAGAAAGTATGCACTCTTGAAATCCAAAATGTTTCTTCATGAATCAGAGTCACAACAGTATCTTACCACTCTTGATGTCCCTTACGGTATTTACAGGGAAACATTGCTCTTTTAATATTGGGTTTACATTATATTTTGTTAGAAACCAAGATGTTCTCAAGCATGGGCAACATATAAGTATTAAGCTTTTAACAGAATCTACCTACTGAAGAATAATCCTATATAATGGCATTCAAATACCTCCTTTGGAAGATAAATACATGTGTATTCCACCTGGAAATCAAGTTCAAATACACACAAGAAAACTTCCCAGCATCTGCAAATGCATCTGCAAATGCATCTGAAAAATGGGCTAGGAAAGTTAAATATATTGTAGGAAACTCTTTGTTGATAAAGCTAAAATGGTAAATGAGAATAAGTTTCTAAGTAGCACAAAGCAAGCACTTTGCTTTCATTTTCATATGTAATTGAAATACCAAAGAGTAAAATACTCAGAGGCAATAAATGATATATGATGAGAACAAGGAAAGAAATAAAAACTAGACTACTGGAGTCTGTGGTTTAGTAAAGAATGCTCAACACAGAGTACAGAAACTACAGCAATTATCAGTTCTTGCTAATACTTTAAATTTATCTGAGACTTTTCCATGGGCTGGCTTAATACCAATAATGTCCCCGAAATTAAAAAATATTGAATTAAAGAACTTCATTACTTAGGAACCAGTATCATCATCCACATAAAACATGGCAAGAACAGATATAGCCAAAAAGTGATGGTATCAGCCTTCTCCAGAGACTCGGACAGAAAATAAACACCTTTCTGCTTAAGGAATGAATGTAGAAATGGAAGACTGAGAGGTGAGAATGAACAAAACAGAGGGTAGATAAATGTTTTGGGAAGCCCAGAAGAACAACAAAGAGAATCTTCAGTTTTAAGCAGGTTTACTGTTGACATGCTGGGAGATGATGTTGCAGAGCTTTATTGCTCAGATGCTGCCAAACTATCAGAAGAGAAATTGAGGCACAGGCACAAAATCTATTGGTCCAGATTTATCTCTGCTGTTACATAAAGGAATAATTTAGCGCATTATGTCTTTGTGAGACTAGGGCGAATCTTCTACTGACTGTGGGTCCAATCCTGTTCCCATTGATTTCACTAGTGCTGAATCAGACCTTTTTTCATTGTTCACTTGTATGTGCAAAGAGCTGCACTGTAAAAAAAAAAAAAAGCATGGGGGGGGGGTCAAATTGTAATTTAGAGAAGACTACTGAGCCAATTCTTTCTTAGGAGGAGGAAAGGCCAGATTTCAGCATGCAATACATTCATACTTTAGCATGGAAAGTGCCATCTGTTTAGAATATTCAATTTCTGTTTATGTAAGCATTGATTCTGAAGCACACAACCATAGCAAGTTCTTGAAATTTTAAAGCAAATGAAATCTATTAAATTATTGTATTGAAAACAATTTATCCTTGAAAATAAATTCTCTTGTTAGGACATGTGTTGCAAAGTATCACATGTAAGTATAAAATGCTCAGGCCTAAACTCTAAAAACTTGAGAGGCATTCATATAAAGGATGCCAGCAATCATCAGTGACCTCATCAAGACCTTAACCTACATAGCAGTCAGTTTGAGTCATTCAGCATAGCTCTGTAATTCCACCCTCCAAAATTCTCCTTAGTTTTTGGATGTATGCCAAAACAAAATTAAACCATTTCCTATTTAATTTTGCGAACTAGAAGAACTCATTCACCTAAAGCTCAATGACTATGAGTTGATTCAATTGCCATTCAAGATCAGGGAGTTTTGTAAAATATGTTTCCTGTCAGCAGCCTGCAGTTAACTTCCCTTTCTGCCTAATGACTATAAAAATGTTATGCCATAAGAATTTAGACTTGCTTGGAAACTTTTTCAAAAATCCAATCTGCCACTTTTCAGCGTGCAGATTAAAAATGCTGTAAATTTTATTAGACTCTGCTACAGGATCAAAAGTTAAGTTATTACGAGACCATTCCTCTCATTCCTTTCTGCATTTATGAAAAGTCTAAAGCCTATGAAAGCTAAGCTACTTCATTCAAAAAGTTACCAAGTATCTCTATCATGTATCTCACAACATGTCCATACAGTACTGTGGCACTCATCTGTTTCTTTGTCCTTCTCATATACTAGTTATAATTCCTAAATAGATTACTATAAAGAATTCTCAAGACATACCATAGTTTTGAGCCTCTGCTTCCCTCTGCCCCAAACAATGTTCATCCCTCAGCATGTTCTTCCTATCTCCTGTAGGTGTCTTTAGGGAAAGAGAGAATGCCTGTTTCAACCTCCAGTGTTTACAGCAGGCATCTTTCTGGGGTGTGTGTGGGGTATGTTCCAAACTCTCTCTGCCTGGGGCTTGACATGCATATCTAACTTGCCCACAGTCTCTTCCTTTTTTGTGCAATGCCTAGCACCACGGGGCCATATTCTTGGTTGGTCCTTAGGCACTGATGTAATTAACATAATTAACATAATTAGTAGAATCTCCCACTGGGTTGCTAGATACACTTATGTAGTAACGCTGTTTGTTACTACAGCAAGGAAGGGAATTAGACTGTGACATTATAACCTGCTGCCTGTTTTGATAAATTATCTACCTGTAAGTTACTATCACTTCAAGAGGAGCTTCCTGATAGGAGACTCCTTTAACAATGAGCTTCTGCAAGATTCTAAACACATTCATGCACACACACATATGCACACACACAGCAGAATATTGCTATAGCTACAATTACAAAAATCCATGTAGCCTGTTTTGAATTGTTGAGAGAAATTCAGAAACTCCATTAGGTTTATACACTGACTACTTTTAAACTATACCTTTCTCCTCTTAAGATAGATTGTCATAACTATAAAGGGAAGGGTAACAACCCTCCTGTATACAATTCTATAAAATCCCTCCTGTCCAGAGGCACCAAAATCCTTTTACCTGTAAAGGGTTAAGAAGCTCAGGTAACCTGGCTGACACCTGACCCAAAGGACCAATAAGGGGACAAGATACTTTCAAATCTTGGGCGGGGGGGGGAGGGAAAGGCTATTGTTTGTGCTTTTTGTTTTTGGGGGTGTTTGCTCTTGGGACTAAGAGGGACTGGACATCAATCCATGTTCTCCAAATCTTTCTGCACAAGTCTCTCATATTTCAAACTTGTAAGTAACAGCCCGGCAAGTTTTATCTTTGTTTTCTCAACTTGTAAATGTTCCTTTTGCTACAGGGTTTACCTCTGTTTGCTGTAACTTTGAACCTAAGACTAGAGGGGGTTCCTCGGGGCTCTTGAATCTGATTACCCTGTAAAGTTATTTCCATCCTGATTTTACAGAGATGAACTTTACCTTTTCTTTTAATAAAATTATTCTTTTAAGAACCTGATTGATTTTTCATTGTTTTAAGATCCAAGGGTTTTGGATCTGTGTTCACCAGGACTAATTGGTGAGGGTATACTCTCAAGCTTACCCAGGAAAAGGGGTGTAAGGACTTGGGGGGAGGAATTAGTCTCAAATCTGCCTAGGAAAGGGTGGGATAAGGGACTTGGGAAACATTTGGGGAAAGGCAGAGTTCCAAGTGTCTCTCCCCTAAGATTTGGAACACGCTTGGTAGTAGCACTCACTGTTAACCTAAGCTGGTAAATAAGCTTAGGGGGTCTTTCATGCGGGTCCCCACATCTGTTCCCTAAAGTTCAGAGTGGGGAAGGAACCCTGGCATGGTGGCAGAGTGGTGGGATGATTTTAAACCAAAAGCCAGTAATATTTTTTTCCTCCTTTTTAGCTTCTTAGAAAGCAGAGCTGAAGTAGATGCAGATCTTATTTCTCTGCCTGAAGGCAGAGGTGTTAAGTTTTTTTTTAACAAGGGTCTTTGTTAAGGGAGGGTTTCAAGCTTTGAGCAAGCAGCTAGCAAAAAGGAATTTACAAGCTGAATTGTTTTTTTTTCTAACTCTGGGGTATAGCTAGCTTAGACCCAGAAAGGCTGAACACTGAATGCTGTGAAAGTCTCTGTTAACTAAACAGCCCCTGAGCTGAGTGCATCCCAGTTTCAGTGAACTGCAGAGGGGGTATGACCCAGCACAAGAAAGCAGGAAAATGAGTACCAGTGACACCACTAATAAACTAGAGCTGGCCAGACTGGAAGCAAAAGAGAATGAAAGGAATCATAAGGGACTGTTCGAATTAAAACAACTCGAGAAAGAAGCCAATGAGGCTGCCCACAAGAGAGCTATGGAGGAGAAAGAAAAAGAGATGGAGGAGAAAGAAAGAGAGAGGAAGCATGAACTGGAGTTAGAGAAGGCAAGGGCTAGGCAACCCTAGGAACCCCTCTCCAAGTACCGCTTCCCATCCCAGAAAATTCCCCACCTACAAGGCAGGTGATGATACTGAGGCTTTCTTAGAAAATTTTGAAAGGACCTGCCTTGGGTACAGCATCTCTACAGACCAGTACATGGTAGAGCTCAGGCCACATCACCTTAGCAGAGATGGTGGCTGAAATGCCTAAGGAACATATGAACAGTTATGAACTTTTTAACAAGGCCAGAATCAGAATGGGGCTAACACCCGAGCATGCCCGTCAGCAGTTCAGAGCCCTAAAGTGGAAACCAGATGTGGCATTTTCCCGACACGCCTACCACACTGAAAAAAATTGGGATGCCTGGATATCAGGAGCAAGCATTAAATCTTTGGAAGATCTGTCTTTCCTAATACAAATGGAGCAGTTCTTAGAGGGTGTTCCTGAGGAAATAGAAAGGTACATCCTAGATTGGAAGCCCAAAACTGTAGTCGAGGCAGGGGAGATTGGAGCCAAATGGGTGGAGGTGGCAGAAAAGAAAAAAACTAGTAGCAGTTGGAGCGAAATATCAGAAGGGGCAACCCAAAACAAAACCCTATCACCGGGGGCAACCGAAGACCCCACCTACATCCCAAGGAAAACCCCAGACACCTTATCGTCCCACCACACCAATCTCCAGCAACCCACCTCGTCCCAGAGACCAGTCAGCTGGGTGATGTTTTAAATGTAATGAGCTGGGGCATGTGATGGTTCAGCTAATGTTCCTAAATGTTGCTGTTATTGTTAGACTGAAGCATTTTAAAGCCATGAAAAGGTATGGCAGTTCATATATTAGTAGGTGTAAATGTAAAATCTTTATGTTTGTTTTCAAAACAAAGAAGGAAGGACAAAAGATGTTATCCCAGAGACACAAAGCCAGAGACTGAGAGCTACTGCAAACACACACATGGACTGTCGGGATAAGAAGAGAGCTAGGTTGTGTGTTTGGTCCATGTCTGGGGCTCCTATAATACACATAATAAATAAGAATAACTTCAGATACCTCATTAAATACTGATGGGCCCTTAATTTTATGAACACATAGAATCACAAGTAACTTTACCTACCTAAGTAATCCCATTTAACTCACTTGCACAAGTGTTTGCTGGATTGGTGCCAAAATTTGATCTCTTCAGGAAGAGATTGTGGTGGGTAAAGCTGCAGAGAAGGCTCTTCCTGACTAATATATGGAGTGAAAGTGATTCATGAAGTAGAGGCCCAACTGTAAATTAGAACCAAGGTATCACATCATCTTGGAGAGCCATACTCATGGATTCAGCAGCACAAATAATAGTTTAAATTACTTTATCTTTTTCTCATCCTTTACAGAAGAGACAGCGCTAGGAGCTTTTTGAGCGCTTCAGAGGTTGTTTATCTGGACTATACAAACATATTATGTGGAAGTGTTTTGTGTTTGTACTGACAACTGTACATTATAGGTGTATGTTAAAAATATGCAAATATACTGCTTTCTATTCATACCTGATAGGGGATTGTTAAATAATTTATAAGTAGAAATGATAAAATTGCAGCCAACACTATAAACACTATAAAAGTACTCCTAACCAAGAATCTGTAAAGTACACAACCCACTGCAGCAACTTGAGACTACAGTGAAGGGAAGGAGCCAAGACGTCAGAAAATAGAAGTTGAGACAAGTAGGGAATGCAGCAGGAAGTTTGCACAGGGGAGTAAATTATTTTATTGATCTGTTCTGCAAGGCCACTATCCTCTCTGTATTCCAATCTTTCCTGAAAATCCAATTCTGTCATGACACCTATATGAATTACCAGTGAATATTATCAGGGTTGAAGGGTAAATGAGGATAGTTTATATAACTAATTAAAAACAGCACGGTTATCAAAATATGACTATCCATCATCCCAGCACTTTACTATGTTTTTTTCTATATGCTTTGTTTGCTAATCTTAAATTATAAACTTTTGAGGGTAGGGACTGGTTCTTCTTATATGTCTGAACAGGACCCAACACTTTGTGGGCATCTCTGGAAAAAATAGTAGTAAGGACAATATTTAATAACAACAAAAGAGTGGAGGTCATGGAGCAGTGGAGCAATCTGTTCACACCCAACCTTATTGCTCCTTAGTTAAGCTGTTCCATGTTAGTTTTCCCATGGTGTTCCCCTTCAGCACTGGGTAAAATGGGAGCAGCAATAATCTGGTCAGGAGAGGATGAAGGCTAGATACGTGGGACCTGGCAGACAAGCTTGCTATTTTAAGACCTTTTGAAAAGCATTTCTTACATAAAATAACAAATACATTCACAATTCAGTTATCAAAAGCCACACTATAAATGCTAGGATTACTTTGAGATAGGGTGACCAGATGTCCCAATTTTATAGGGACAGTCTCGATATTTGGTCTTATATAGGTACCTATTACCCCCCCCCATCCTGATTTTTCACACTTGCTGTCTGGTCACCCTACTTTGAAATGTTTTTATAACAACATCATTGTAATAATATTTCCCCATAATTCTATTTTTAAAAGTATATCACAGGGTAATTTTTCTTATCTTTATGCAGCTGCTTAGAGAAAACATTTCCTTGTTATTTAACTTGTATTACGTGATAGAAAGTTTGATAGGCCCATAGCTGTGGGGGACAAGGTGGGGAGACTCTACCCTGGAAGGCTGAGAGCCAAGAAAGCAGAGAGAGGGTGCTCAGCCTTGGTGGTTCTCCTGGAAAAAAAGTTTGTCAGTTTCACTTTCTGCTTTCTAGGTCAGCAGTCAGGGAGCTGTCATTTTCAAAACCAAAAATTTTCAGCAAAATTTGCATATGGGCATTTCTCACTGGAAAACCATTCAGATGAAAAATTTCTCACCAGTTGTACTCAGCACTCTAAAAGCACGGAAACCTCCCGAGTGCAAACAGCAAGAGAGGGAAAGGACTTAAAATAAAACAAAGTGGAAGAGCAGTAAAGTTGCCTAGGCATTTCAAAGAATATGCAGCTAATCGAAATTATTCAGTTTCCCTTATAGGAAGAGAGATGTTAAAAGAGTGCTCTATAAAATACCGGTGTCCATATATATGTAAATAGTTGGGTAATAGATAAGGTGGCAGTGAGTGGTGCTCAAGAACATGCAGAATTGTTGCTGGGTTTTGTAGGCTGAATAAAACTTTCTGTAGTTTAATGACTTTCTTTATACAGCTCTTTTCATCAACACCTAATAATAAGAAGATTCAGACTGGGACACAGCACAGAAACAGCCCTGCGGGTATTTCTGCTAATTCTTCTAGACCTCTCTGCCACTTTTGTTGCTGTTGATCTTATGACACCAGTGACCTGGATAGGAGATCTTGCAGGAATAAATAGGGCAGTGCTATACTGGATCTAATAATTTCTATCAAACAGAGCCCAGAGGCTTCTAGTGGACAATTGTTTCTCAACACCCCATCCCGTAATTCCTGGTCTTCAACAAGGCTCATGTATTCTCTCCTTTCCTCCTTAACCTCAGCAGAGATTGCTTGGAGAAATAACGACAACTCATGGGCCTCGTATCATAGATACAACATGTGGATGATATTCAACTGTACAATTTCTCCACAATGAAGCCTTCACTTTCAAGCCTTCAAGGGTTGAATAAGCATTTTCAAAAGTGACTAGGGATTTTAGGTGCCTCAATTTTTGAGTGCCCAATATTATGATTTTCAGAAAGCTCTGAGCATCCCCCTCTAAAAATCAAAACCCTTTAGGGTCTTGACAGGGGATGGATCACTCAATAATTGTCGTGTTCTGTTCATTCCCTCTGAAACATCTGGCATTGGACACTGTCAGAAGACAGGGCACTGGGCTAGATGGACCATTAGTCTGACCCAATATGGCCATTCTTATGTCCCAAATTGTGTACCCAAAACTGAAGCAACCAAAATTACTAATCACTCTTAGATGCTTGCTGAATCTCCAGAACATGAGTTTTGCCAATCCATTTTTATCATATTGGATATTTTCTGTTTAATTATTAGTATCTATTGAGGAGCTGTTGGCTTCTGTACAGTAGTGTGGGAAGGCATGTTTGACAGTGAGACTACATTAGCAGTACACCATTAGAAACAAGGGTATAAAAGTTAAGAAACCTACAAATGGGAGCTGAATTGGTGAACAGAAATGAATGGAAACAAGTGCTTTGAAATTCTCAGTGCACACAACTACTAAACAATACAAAATCACTCTCCATATAAACAGGTGAAATATAAGGCAGTAAATGTACTATCCAACCAAAAAAAATCAAATAACCTCAAAGGAATACAACTTTTCAGCTATACTTTCCATCTAGACTAGAATCCAAATGTCCCATAGAAAAGTAGGTATAGCTAACTCTTCCATGATCATTCAAAAACAGCAAAGAAGCTAGAATTTTAAGGCACTCGGGGTCAAAGATAGATCCTGTACCTCTGTCTCCATATAATTCTGCAAAATAAAAATGTCAATGATCTCTAAATGCTCAGGATTTTAAGAAAGAGACAGGGAAAGGGCAAGGAAGTAGGTGATATTAGCTTTTTTAGAAAATGTTACATAAATCCAGTACTTGTGCAAGACTGATGGTGTTGTACACACAGTCCTTTATTTAGTTACAAAGCATAGCCAAGTGGCATGGCAATCTTTCTAACATTGCCATGCCAGTGTCTGTGTAAGAAGAGCCACCATGTCTAGGGGTAAAGAAGTAATTCAGTCTCTATCAATACTTGTTTACCTCTTGGCTTGTTTGTTGAAATTGCCAACTGTCTTAACTGGTGGAGTGATGCAGAATATTTGTCTACTAGAAGATGGACAGTGACCAACTCATGTCACAGTCACAAAGGTCACCAAACATCCAGTTTAGCTCACATAATTACTACCAATTTCAGCCAGAGTTGAAGAACCAAGTTAGAAATGTGAAAATATCCAGGAAAATCCATCAGCTTCCCATTTTATGCCATTTTTTTCATCCCTCACTGGAAGCATAGTCTCATGTTCTGAGCACCTCAAACTTCATACATATGACTTCATGTGCAACCACGTTGATATTATGCTCATTATTCGACAAATTCTCCTGAATATCCAGTTTCTGATGTATAAAAGTAAGAGTTTACAAACAATAGCTGTCTAGTTCTTTGCAGGACAGACATTTCATGTCAATAGCAAATAGTACAACTAAGAGAAGGGCAAGATTAATCTCTGTCATTTGTTAAGTGATGCTCTAAAAATGTCCTTTACAAAGTCAGATTTTGATCTCAGAATTTTGACACCCCACCCTTACCTCTAGACTGGAGTCTATAATAGAAATAATTCTGATGAAAAATGAATTGAAATAGCCACCCTCTCCTACTCCCCAGAAAAAAAGAGCAAATAAACCAGTAACATACATACTTGGCATGTGTATGAATTTCTTCTATACCCCAGTTGTATAACTTTTTATGCACTCTCTTATGTATAGTGCTTACTAGTGTAACCCCCTTTTGGAGTTTGCCAGCTACTGGAATTCTGGTCTGAGCCTCCAGGGATATGTCTAGCCAGACCATGAAAGCAAGCCTCTCAGCAAAGGTGGACAGGCTTGGGGTAGCAGGGTTTACGCTAGTGCTCTAAAAATAGCTTTGCAGATAGCACTTTGAAGTTGTGACTGAGGCAGGAGCTCAGGCTCTAAAGCCCACCCCACTCTCTAGGCTTCAGAGCATGAGCTCCAGCTCAAGCCACAACTTAAAAGTGTAGCCTATAGATATAGATAGGTAAAGCACAGGTATAAACAAGCCTACAAGCTTCAAGGCCTGTAAAACAAGAGCTTAGTAAATTAATTAAAGCATAATGGCCCAAAAAGCCTTAGGCTATGTCTACACTATGGTAGCTTATAGCGATGCAGCTGTACCGCTGCAGCTGTGCCACTTTAAGGTCTGCCATGTAGCTGCTCTATGCAGGTGGGAGAGAGCTCTCCTGGCATAATTAAACAACCCTCAACGAGCAGTGGTAGCTATGTCGGTGGGAGAGCTGTTCACACTGGCTCTTTTGTCAGTGAAACTTATGTCTATCACACCCTGACTGACAAAAGTTTTCCCAACAAAAGTGCTAGTGTAGATAGGGCCTTAACATAAGCAGCTAACTAGGAGTAACCCTTGATCATAAGATATCAACCAGCATCTTGTGGTTACTTGTCAGAAGTCTAGTTATACTTGTTTATTACAACATTCCATTTTGTGATATCAGCTTTAGATATTTTAAGTTAGGAACATCAGCAGGTGTCCAACTACAAGAATGCCATGGTAACTAATTGACATATATGCTAATGGGTTTGAGGTAAAAGGCCTAGTAATCTATGGGGGACGGGTACTCCAACATTAATAGAGTGAGGAATTCCGTATAAGGAAAGGGGAATGAAACTCCTGCTGAACATACATTTGGCATAGTGGGCATCCGTGTAACACATTATAAAAGTTGTATCATGGCTTGCATGTGCTGGGCAATGCCAAGATGATGACCAATGGTGATGGTGGGGATGAGGACGAGGAGGACGACTAACACTTTCAGAAAAAAAAACAAAGGAAGAACAAGGACTCAGGACATTTTGATCATCTCATATATCTACTTTGCAGGGTTGGAGTGTTTGTGATTTTGTTAACTGTACTAATAAAAATATTACAAGGACAAATGATGTTCTTAAATGTAATTGTCTCTTTCATGCACACCAGGAGCCTCCTAATAACTTAAATATTTCTGGGTCTGGTCATGAATGCTAACTGGGAATTAATACAGAATCAATAGATCAGGAAACAGAATTTGTGCCCAAACAGGGACCCTGAGGGGTGCACAGGAGACCTCGTCCTATGACTTTAAGCCCCAGGCAGGATTAGTTTGGATCTGGTAAAATCAAATGTGGCCTGTCAGCCAGAGCACAGTGGCTTTCACAACGTTGCAGCTGTTTAGAATATGGTTCCTCTTTTTTTTCTTTTGTTATTCCCCTTGTCTGTTTCTCTTGGTTTTAATCTATTACTTTTATCTTCCTGGACAAAAGCACTGTTTACACAGCTATTTTAGCTAGCACAAGGCCTGCTCCCCTGAGTCTATTGACTGGGGCTGGGAGGGTTGCTCCCATGATCTGCAGACACAACTTGGGAGGTCCTACCATCTAGCCTACAAAAGCAGCAGCTACCAATGCCATCTGATACCTGACCATTCGCCAGCATTCTTAGAGTCAGGGATGGGGACAGAAAGGACTAGAGACTCCTGTTGAGGCCTATGGGGAGGCTTCTGAATCGGTTGCTATGGACAAGAAGTTTGTTTCACTAATGATAAGCCAGGGCTGCTCAGTCCCTCAGTGGAAGGAGACAGCCTGTCTCAGAGACAAAGAGACTAATTTTAGTTGCAGTTCTGAGCATTGAGTTTGGGAGCTGACAGAGAAATAGAATAGTAACTCCCACTCCTCACAAAGGGAGTTTTTCAAAGGGATCTAGTGCATAGTCTGGCATTTCCCGCCCTGCAAGGACCAGCATCCAGAGTGGCAGAGATCCAACCCAGCACCATCTAGTGAGATCCAGCCAAGACGTCCACAGGATTCCAGCCCAGGGACCCAGAAGAGAACCCTGTCCTGCCAATGGGCAAAAACACAGTAAGTGAGCCCTTTTTATTTAAACTGGCCAACAGTCACAATGCTGCAACACTCATCTTCAGTCTCATGCCCAGTGTAACGTCTGCCTGGAAAGGTGACAAAAGTTGAGATGTTTGTTGGTTGTTAATTAAGCCTAACCCTTTCCTTCCCCAGATCCTACTTTCCAGCTCCCAATGAAGTCCCCCTTATTATATGGCTATTTTTGAGTTTGTCATTTCTTTGTTGGGTTTTGTTAGTTTCTTGTATACTGGGTTTTATACCCCTTGCCAGCAGTGTAGCATTATTCATTTTCCCAAAACAGTATCTTTGTGTCCTGGTGAGAAGTCACCAGGAATGAGGGCTCCAAGCATCACAAAAAATAACCTAGCATCTAGCATGCAAGGAGAGGGGAGAAGTACTACAAGCAGCAAGCACCAGGCAAGGAGTGTTGAGTTACCCCTTAGGGCATAAACTATACTAGATACCAAAGGACTAGTGGGGAGAGGTTCCTTAGAAATACCCAGGACACATGAAGTGGATAGATAAAATAATAATTGGTAAATTATTTATAGACCATTTTACCCCACTGCAACTCAGAAGATTCTTTTGAGTCCTTAGTTATCTCCTTATCCATTAGATAGAATATTTCAAAATATTAAGTCAGAAAAATGCTCTAGTTAACAGCTGTCATCGATGTTCTTTAAACTATATAAGATATATAGACTGTATATTGTGGTTACTTGGGTGACTCCCTAAAGTACATCTGTCTTATATATCCTCTAAGATAAACAGCAAACTAAGAAAATTATGGTTAAGTTAATTACAAAGCAACTATATCCAGTGTATTGGCTAATCATTAACTATTTGCTAACTATGTGCTTAAGGGCCTGAACCAAACCCCACTGAAGTCAATGAGATCGGCGCTTTGTTGAACAGAGATGGGATTATCATGGGCTTAAATTTAAGCACACGTGTAAGCACTTTGCTGAATCAGAGTCCATTACACAAACAGCATCAGAATGATGATTTATACTTTTGGTAAACATATCTCCCTCATAGATATATCTCTATATAACCCCACTGTAAAACACACACACACACACACACACACATACACACACACACACATATGTATATATAGAGAGAGAGTCAATATTCAAAGTTATATTATAGTTGAGAATTTAAGTGAAAACAAAGCAAAAACAACCCCCCCCTAAAACCTACATTCAGAAAAAACTCAGCTAGCATTCTCATGGATTCCTATACATTGCTAAAACAACCTTCGCATTATGTTGAAAATGATGTTACTTTTCAAAAGAGCATTGTTTTTGGAATTTTGAGTCATTGTTATAAAAGAAAGAGCAATATATTAAAAAGAAAAAAAACTGTATGAAGTGTTTCTGTAGCCGTGTTAGTCCCAGGATACTAGAGAGACAAGGTGGGTGAGGTAATATCTTCTGTTGGATCAACTTTTGTTGGTGACAGTGACTAAAAAAACCCAACAACCCTGAGCACTTTGATATTCAATAGATATCAACCCAAATGGTTACCTGAAATACACTCATTTTGAAGATGATTATCAACACTCACATGGAACTGAACACAGGAATTAGGTTCAAGAGAGTGGCCTCTAATTGCTTAAGTAGGAGCTCTCTCTTTTCAGATGTGCAACCACAGGACACAAAAAGGGAAGAAATCTCTTGCTACATAACTGTCAGACCACTTTACAGTACACAAGCAAGAATAAAATAAATGTGAAGGGTCTGGTTCTAAATTAAAGACAGAATATTTCAGCTTTGAGCTGAACATTACAAACAGGAAAATAAGGCCACGTACACAGAAAACCATCCAGGCTATGCTGGGAGGAGACATACTCATGATTGTCTAACAAGATATAGTGAGGTAAACCGTAGCTGATCCTAACAAGAACTGTGCTGTTTTCTCCTGTTAAAATCCTTTCCATTCAAAATCCATCTGCACATTTAAATGAAAAAATTAAGAATTTATTAATCCTGCTTTTTTTCTCCTACACACTGTAAAGCAAATACTCACATCTTGAGTAGCTACAGTAACTGCTCAGCAACATGAGAAGTTACTGCAGATAGCTCTACTGTGTTCTGCATCTAGTCAGATGATATGAGTTGGTATTCAAAAAGGATAATACTTCATCATACATCATGAGTCAACATCCAATGATAACAGTCACAACTGTTTCATGGTGCTTTAAAAATGGAAACAAAACCTAAAACCAACTAAAAATACCAATTACAGATTATACACAGACCGTTAATAAAACAGACAAATTGAAAGATCTAGGATGGAGACTCAGGTAGACAACCTGAATCCCCCAAAAGATGAGCGAATGATTCTGCCATATTGGATATATATGAGAGACAAGGTGAGTGAGGTAATACATTTTGTTGGTGCAACTTCTGTTCCTGAGAGAAACAAGCTTTCAAGCTTCCATGGAACAGTTCGAAACTCTCAGATGAGTTCTGTGGAAGCTCAAAAGCTTGTCTCTCTCACCAAAAGAAGTTGGACCGATAAAAGATATTACTTCACCCACCTTGTCTCTCTAATATCCTGGGACCAACACAGATTTCCATGTGCTGCTCAGTTTAGTGAATGCTATGGATACCTTTCCTATCCTTAATGTCACTTCTTGGCTAGTATGGTGCTGTCCAGGTAAATGAACTGTGCTACTTTCTTGATGTGTTTGCCTTCTAATATGATGTTACTGCTTGGCATCTGGGTTTTAAGGGTGCTTGTTTTGGCATAATTAATTTTGAGCCTGCTTGGCCTACTGTCTTTACGAAGGTATCTGTCTTTGTAGCTTTTCAGGATTGCTGCTCCTTAGCACTATCATCAGCAAAGTCTGAGGGTCATGCTGCTTGGAAAATGTAGGAATAAATACACCCCACCAAACATACAAGATGGGGAGAATATCAAGGGTTGGAAAAGCGCCTCAAATACTTACAGAGGAGATTCCAGGCCCAAGAAATAGTGAAGGTCAGGTCACAGGGAAACTGAAAGAGAATGGTGGAATGGAAGGGATCTCTAGGGCCTGGGAGAAAGAGTCCAGCTGGGGTGGGGGAGTGAACAGATAGTCCACTGAACTTTTGTGGATCTAGGCTGAAGTTCATTGAGCTTCTAAAACTCCACACCCATTTATGATTTATGGCATATTCAGGGTTCTCTTCTAACCTTTTTGTAGAGTCCTAACTGTGGTCAACAATTCACATGGGCCAACATAAAGTCTTCAAAGGCTAGTAACTTTTGATAACTATCAACTTGATGATCCAAACAAGATCTGAACCAGTGATTCATAGATGAAAAGTCCTGTCGGTCCTATTACTAAATATCACCCAGTACCCCAGCAGATATAACAACTTTCTTTTAGCACTGTGTTGTCTGTTCTCCCAATATGGGTTGTCTGACAGCAAAGCTGGTGCAGTTTTACTGTATGAGGAAGACAGGAGTTGGGAGCTGAGTAGGGAGTATGCATACCCTATGTAGACTGGAATTCAGCTCCATTGTGGCTCCTTGCATACCAGAAAAAGGGGGCTGGGGATGTGGGGAGGGGGCCAGAAAATTATCCTGTCCTTCTCTACTGAGAGGGTGCATGTTGATGCTATATAGGCTACTGTTGCATAGAGGCTGCAGTGGTGGCCACAGAGAGCCTCCAACGTTGCTCTGTGGCCTACCAGGAATTATTCATTTTCTCCTGCAACTCTGCCTGATTTAGTTACTCACACGGAGCTCTGGGGAACAGATTTTCCCTCATGTGCACTAATAATGGAGATAATAGACCATCCTCTTGTGCATTTATGCTTGATAAACATGATGTACTAAAAGATTTAATATCCAGTTTGCACAGCAAAACTTCGCAGTTCTGAAATGTTTATGGCTATCCCAGCCTTTGTTAATACCTAAATAGACAATTATATAATATAGCATTTCATATCATATGAAAGGCATACCCATGATGCAATTCGTATTTTGCTTAAAGTATTTTAAGTCCCTTTTTAAAGATTTTTTTAATTGTTCAAGCAAAAAGGATATAACATTACAAGTGTGTTACACTTCACTATGATAGAGTGTCTTTATTACAGCCAACTTTCCCTTAATTTTCTCAGCTTCTAGGCCACAGATCTTACAGTGTTCCATGCATGTTTGTTTATTTATTATATTTGTTCCAATTCTGCCTCTGGTATTAATTGTATACACAGAGTATTTTAACTTGGGCATATAACTATGCCAGTTTGGATGAAGGAGCTGAGCCTTTGCAGTTTTTACCCCACAATTACATATCTGACAATTGAGAAGGTCAGATCCATTTGTTTTCCTTTTGCTTTCTTAAATGATTTGTACAGCACTGGGATTTATGCTTGTAGACCTAGTTATCAGGGTACAGTGGTAGCACTTAGAAAGATCATTCCCTTCTAAAAAATTCTACTTGCTTGAGAGATATTTCCCATAGTTAGAATGGAGAATAAAAATTGAATGAATAAACTTTCTACATCCAACCATTGCACTCTAGCTGGGGGTATAACATTACACTCAGAACTTCTGATATATCTCTCCAGGGGCATTTATTTTTGGATAGAATCATAGAATATCTGGGTTGGAAAGGACCTCAGGAGGTCATCTAGTCCAACCCCCTGCTCAAAGCAGGACCAATCCCCAGACAGATTTTTGCCCCAGATCCCTAAGTGGCCCCCTCAAGGATTGAACTCACACCCTCGGTTTAGCAGGCCAATGCTCAAACCACTGAACTATTCCTCCCCCGAACTTGTATCAAGTTTCCAGACAGCTGGTGGCATTTCAGGATTTATTTTTTGTTTTTATTTGTAATTAGAGAATTGATGGAAGAAAGGAAGTATCTGTGCAGGAATTCATGGTTTTCTATTTCTAATGTTACTGATTTACAGGTTAGACACATCCTTGCCAACTTCTACCCCAATCTCTTCTTTTATACTTTTCATGAAGTGTATTGTTTTCCAACAATATTAATTAGCAATATTAAGTTAAATTATCTAAATAACCATGGAGTATCCTTTTCTTGTTGTTTTAAAGATGGTCTTTTGTTTAATAACAGATTGATCTATGGATCTGTGAAGGTGTGTAAAGTTAATGACTGAGAAAGACACATAGCCTAACACAACTGAAAGAAATCCATAGAGTCTCTTTGGCCTTGTTTGCAAATTAATGAGTCAAGCTCTGCCATTCACTCTAGTAGAATTAGTCAAGATTTTGCCAGCATAGTTGACAGCAGAATTTAGTCTGTTGTATTTTTGTCTAAGTATCAAGAATCTTTTTTCAGCTTCATATAGTCTACCTTCTGAGAATACTTTCCCTTCTGAGAACACTTACAGGTTTGTAATCAACTGGCCATGTGCTGCATAGCATCTTTAAAAGGATTTTTATGAGACTACACATGGAACCGTTTTACCTGTTTAATCTTGTTTAGAATTATAGACAAAATAATTTTAAAATTTGCGCTATGTGCTCTTTGCAAAATCATGGAAAATGTGTCTTCTAGATGAAACAGGCTTAGCACAACTCCTACAAGTTTAGTAAGAGAGATTCCCTTGCCTCTAGCCTAGTAGGGCTGTTGTCTTTTGGACATCAGTACACCTGGGTTAAGTCTTCACTATAGAAATGAATAGGATATACTAAAAGTGGGTCCAAACACTGAGTGGAAAACAATGTAAGGGCACAATCCTGCACTCACTGAAGTCAATATTACCATTGACTTAAATGGTAGCAGAAATAGGAACCAACTGATTAAAAGAGATGATCAGAAACGCTTACCTTAAGATATCTTTGATAGAAATTTTTCAGGTGAAACTATTCTGTTTTCCCACAGAAAGTTTTGAGCCAATTTAAAATGAAAACATTTGTTTCAAATTGATATTTGCAAACAAAACAATTTTCATTTTGTTTAGACTTAAACATTCTTTTTTCTGGGTCAGTGTAAACATTCCAACCTGGAACATTTTGTTTCATTTAACTAATCTGAAAAGTTTTGTTTCGAATCAGTTAAAAATATTAAACTGCATTTCCTTTATGAGCACATTACCTTATTGGAAATATAGTTCAGGCCCACATTATCTTTTATGGCTGGGCTCCCTGGAGAACTACATCTCCAACAATGGAATGCTTACCAAGCTACATGGTGAATCAGTGAAGTCTAACAACAGTGAGTGCATCATGGAAGATGTAGGACTAGCAGAGAGCCTGATACTTCAATTCCCTCCCATGGGCCAGTATCCCGCACAGAACTACCTTTCAGGTCAATTCAACAAAATAAAACATTTTGGATTCAGGAATGTTGAAGTGTTTTGCTTCAATCAAAAATGCCCAAATTAAACATTTCAACATTCCCGAATCAATTTTTTTCAGAATTTCCATTTCACAAAAGAAAAAAGATTAGAAATGTCACCCTTTCACCCCATTTCAGGACAAAAAACAAATGTTGAAATGCCAGAATTTCCCCACACATTGTAAATTCCAAATTTCACTCAGCCCTACTAATTTCATATAGAAATGTTAATTGCAAATTAAAATTTTCAATTCAGCATTTTCAACAGATAAATTAACATACGTTTTTGAATTGATGTTTTCCCAGGAAAATTTTTGGTTTCAATAAAACTTTTCTTTTTTTTTTTTTGGTGGGGGGTTGGGGGAGCGGGGAGTGTGCAGGAAAGCTTCCTACATGAAAAATCTTGACCAGATCTACTGATTAAATACACTTTAGTGTCCGGTCACCAGGGGCGGCTCTAGGAATTTGGCCGCCCCAAACACGGCGGCATGCTGCAGGGGGCGCGCTGCCGGGGGACCTCTTGCAGACATGCCTGAGGAGGGTGCACTGGGAGGGCGGTAGGCGGCTCCGGCGGACCTTCTGCAGTCATGCCTGCGGGAGGTCTACCCGAGCCGTGGGATCAGCGAACCCTCCGCAGTCATTCCTGCGGCAGGTCCGCTGGTTCCGTGGCTCCGGTGGACCTCCCGCAGGCATGACTGCGGAAGGTCCGCCGGAGCCGCCTGCTGCCCTCCCGGTAAAATGCCGCCCCAAGCGCGCGCTTGGCGCACTGGGGTCTGGAGCCGGCCCTGCCGGTCACTACTTGCCAGACATGGCATGCTGGAAAAACACTAAGACAAAGACAACTTTGAGTCAGTAGTGTGTATACATATGGTAGAGTGTCAACCATGAAGAAGTTTGGTAATTAAAGGTAAATGTTAACTCGGTGAACACTTTAAACCCTAGTCAACACTTTAAACCCAGGCTATTAACCCTCTTCCTACATCCTTTGATTAATTTAAAAAAGGCAAGCATGATTTCTAGCTAAAGAGAACCTGTTCAGTGTAATAGGCCAGCTCTATACCAGAAACTTTTGCCAGTATAATAATGTTGATTAGGGGTGTGATTTTTATGACATTTTATCCCATCTTTTGCTGCTATAACTTATTTAGTTTGGAGAACTGGTATAAGCTATACCAACAAAAGCACTTTTCTGATGGCATAAGCTATATCTACACTAGGAAGGTTTGCCAGTATAGCATACTGGCAACCCTTTTCTAGTGTAAACTAGGCTTTATAGGCTAGACTAGCACAAATTAATATCATAAACTGTATATGGTGTACATACAAACACACACACTTTATGTTTCATCTCTCTGCTCCTTTGTTAGTTTTTCCTGAGCAGAATATAAACTAGAACTTTTATACTTTGATTGCACTTTCAACCCATATTTTGCAAGTGGGCTCAAAATTAGGCCAATTGAGTTCACCTAATCCAATAAACATGGTCTTGAGTTTCAAAGGGTAAAACCTTTTGTGTAGAATAGTTCATTGCCTGCCCTGAAAATTCAGCTGTTGGAGCTCAATCATCAGTTCCAGTCATAGAGTGATACAGTTCAGGAGGGGTTTTTGCAAATATATCTTTAAGCCACCTTTGTGGCACCCTTCCCACTGATCCCAAGTCATTTAATGATGATCCCACCACACTCCCGTTCTACCAACTATGTCCCCTGAATTGGCTGCATGGAGGTTGGGGAACCATTATGGAAGCTCTATGTTACCCAACAATCTTCTGCTCAGAGAATAGCCTATCCTAGCTGTCTAATGCAGATTTAGGTTGCTTTGTGCTAGTGGAGTTGCAGAAAACTGCCCTAACAGTGGAGAGGATCTGGTGCATAGTATGCACATCTCTTTGTATCAAACAATAAGACTCTCAGTACATTTTCCCCGAAGACCTGACTCAATTCATTCCAAATTAGTAAAACAACAGATTTTTCTGCACTATTAAGCTAATTCTGAATATAATTCAGAGCAAAAGCTGAGTATGACAAGTCACACATGCACAACCCCTCACTTCAACATGTTAGAGGAGGGGGTACACATTTATCTAGAAGGGCTGTAAAGATGGGGAAAGTCTGAATACATTTTACACTAATGGGTTTCATAGACACTACCTATCATTTCACCACTTGCAAGGTAAAAACAAAATGGCACATCCCAGAAAAATCCTCTCTCATAACAGCTGTACTCGTTCTTTGGCTACAAATGTTCTGGGCACCCAATCCCAACAATATTGCCAATTGTGGCACTTCTAAAGTAGAATCAGTCCCTGATTGCCTTCAGTGCAACCTCTCTCATGCTGCCTCCAGTTGACCCTTGCATGGCTGCATAGATTCCCCTGCACCCCTTCTCACCCTTTGACAGGTGCTGTAAAGAGCAAGCCCTTGTTCTCTTCTAAAATTGCAGAGCTATTGCTCCACTGTTTGCTCCTGCAGGGACCCCACAACAGAACTTATAACTTGATACTCCTATTTCAGCATGGTCTCTGCACCTATCCCAAGAAGACCTCTGTCTCTTATCATCATCATTTATTTGTATTAAAGTAACTGCCTAGAAACTCCAATGAGGGATTGGGACCCCATTGTGTTAGGAACCATACACACACACACAGAGAAAAGATGACCCTTTCCCAAAGTGTTTATCACTCAAGTACTACCTGCAGATAAATGTCTTAGTATATCTTAGACTCCTTTGTCTGACAATTTTTTTACTTTATTTTTCCTTCTTATATTGCCTCTAACTATTGCCTCTTTTATTTAAAGTATTACCCGATTTTTTTTCTACTGCTAGGTACAAAAAGTAACATTCTTCTAGTTGAAGTACGCTCTCAAATCTGAATTTGTACTTTGATTATAATTAGGTTGACTATAATACTAAGAACATGATGACATTGTTAAAATTAATGTACAATGATTTATTACTTACTAAAGACAACTCAATTCATCATAACAATAGGGATGATGAAGACCTTGAACAATAAATAGTGTTGGTTTTTTTTTGTATATCCTTGGAAGGTACCAATGCTATACGCTAGTCCTAGACTCACATCAAACAACAATGTAACAATAGTGATGCTTATATAATTCACTTGAATTATTTTCTGGTGTTATTTAACCTATTGCATCACATATTTAATACGTTACACAAAGTCTGGTATGAAAGAGCTTGAGGGAAATGGCATAAACCATTGTGGGGAGTTCAAAACTCCAGATGGAAGGAAAAGCATGTAATGTTTGGAAGGATGGATCACGTGTCCCTATTAAAAATGCACAGGATAAAGCAACAAAAGTGTAGATAACCATATTGATTAAAAAGCAAAAATTATCCAGGAAATAGGGAAGTTAGCAAAAGCCCCAATCCATAAAAACACTGGAGCACTGGAGCACTTTAAGCCTGGGAGGGGTTCCACTGAAGTCAATGAGACAATATTTTGCTAGTTTGGAGCCTACGTCTGTTCCTGTTCTTCCTTTATTGAATTCTTGTTTTGAAGAGGCTATCACTTTTGCACATAGGAATTCTTTTTCATCAAAATTATCTACATACAGTATTTGTTTTAGTATCTACACTAGTATATGTATATATTTTTATTTTCTAGAAGGAATAAAACATTAATGTTGGGAAAGAGGGATTTCTTTAAAGGGTTTTGCTATTGATGGTATGAAAAGTAAAATGAGTTTTTACGGTGCTCAATAACTGTATCATGTTTTGTGTTAACAATATAATGCAAAAGGATAGACTACAAAATCTAAAACATGGTTACTATGAGCAATAAAGAACTATTATAAAATACAGATAAACGTGTATATAGTTTTAAAAGATCAGAATTGTACTGTACTGTTACTGATTTTTTCCCCTTTTTCCTTTTTTAATGATAATGATAATGTCTGCGCCCTGGTAGAGTGG
The DNA here is from genome assembly GCF_020497125.1 of Mauremys mutica. Taxonomy (NCBI): domain Eukaryota; kingdom Metazoa; phylum Chordata; order Testudines; family Geoemydidae; genus Mauremys; species Mauremys mutica. The sequence goes on from NC_059078.1 coordinate 84,354,583, forward strand.
GCGGTGACGATCGCCAGAGGCAGCACTTTCACTTGGTCATAGCAGAAGCGAATGCAGGCCGTGATCCAAGAAGAAATTCTTTGAGTGGATATGGGGCAACTTTTCATCCTGTCAGCCACTGTGACGAATAATTGCATTAACTTACGGAGCAACCTGGTTCTGTCAATGTAGAAGGCCAAAGCCCTCCGTACGTCCAAGGCATGTAGCCTATGCTCCACCTCCAATTTATGCGGCTTCAGGAAGAAGACAGGCAGATAAATGTCCTGACTTGAATGAAACTGAGAGATGGACCTCGGGGAAAAACGCCAGGTGCAATCTGAGTTGGACCTTGTCCTTGTAGACGACCATGTACACCTGAATCTCGGATACTCGGCAGGCCAACGTCACTGCAACCAGGAACGTGACCTTCCAAGAGAGAAGGAGGAGAGAGCACGAAGCCATAGGCCAAAGGGGGGACCCGTGAGCTGCGACAGTACCATATTCAAGTCCCAAGGCGGAACTGGATCCCTGACCTGTGGGTAGAGGTGCTCAAGTCCCTTAAGGAATCTGGCCATGATATCCTGAGCGAAAACTGACCTGCCCTCCAACAGCGGGTGAAAGGCAAAGATGGCCACTAGATGGATCTTAATTGATGAAAGGGACAAGCCCCGGAGCTCGAGATGCAGGAGGTAGTCGAGAATAAGCTGCAGAGAAGCCTGTTCAGGATGTACACCTTTGTCTGTGATCCATCAGGTGAACTGCTTCCACTTTGCCAAGTAAGTTGCCCTGGTGGAGAGCTTCCTACTTTCCAACAGGACGTGCTGGACCTCAGCTGAGCACCGCTACTCCTGCGCATTCAGCCATGCAGCAGCCAGGCTGTCAGATGTAGTGCCATTAGGTTTGGGTGCAGCAGACTGCCATCGTTTTGGGAAAACAGGTCCAATCTGAGTGGTAGCAGGAACAGTGTCGCCACCGAGAGGTCCAGCAAAATGCTGAACCAGTGCTGGTGCGGCCATCCCGTCGCTATGAGGATGATCCTCGCACTGTCCTGTTTAATCTTTCTGAGGACTCTGGGTAACAATGGCAGAGGAGGAAAGGCATACATCAGGGCCCCTGACCACGGGAACAGAAGGGCATCCGACAAGCATTCTCTGTCCATACCCCCGAACTGAGAAGACATGGCATTTCCTGTTTTGCCGGGATGTGAACAGGTCCACCTGGGGAGTTCCCCACCTGCGGAAGAGGGAGGTGACCACCTCCGGATAGAGGGACCACTCATGGCGAGACAAGAACATCCTGCTGAAGCCAGAGCATTCCTGGTCCCTGGAAGGTGAGCAGCTATGAGATGGATGTTGTGCTACAGGCAAAAGTCCCAAAGCCAGAGGGCTTCCCGGATGAGGGCAGGCAACCTGACTCCACTCTGCCTGTAGATGTAGAAGATTGTCCGTCAGGACCTGAACCACCCTGTCTTATATCTGAGGTAGATATAGGTCAAACTGCCTAAGTTCTCTGACATTGATATGATATGTGATCGCAACTGGACCAGCACCCTTGAGTGCTGAGAGCACCCAGGTGTGCTCCCCATCCAGGTCCCTGCCACCAGGGATCCTTCATCTGGGATCCTGACCACCTTTGTCCATGCTGTGGTGGTTGGGGACATAGGCTGATGCTAGCCACGCCTGAAGGGGTCTGAGGCAGACACGCATGTGCCAGTACATGCCACCATGTGGCCTAGCAGTATCAGGCACTTGTGAGTGGTGGTGAGTGGGTGGGCCCACAGGCCTGTGATAAGGTCCGCCATGGCCCGGAACAGAGCCTCAGGGAGAAAGGCCCTGGCCCAAGTGGAGCTGAGGACCACCCTGATGAATTCTATGCATTGTACCGGGTTTAGGGTTGACTTTTTCTCATTTATAATCAACCCCAGGTCGTGACAAGTGGAACATACCAGGTTGAGATGCCTCCGCACCTGATCTGGGGATCGTCCCTTTATCAACCAGTCATTGAGGTATGGGTATACCTGGACCCCTTGATGTCTCAGGTAAGCAACCACTGGTGCTATGCATTTTGTGAATACCCTTGGGGCTGACTGTAGACTGGAAATGGTGCCCGCCCAACGTAAAATGGAGGAAGTGTTGGTGCCCCCGGAAGATGGACATATGGAAGTATGCGTCCTTCAAATCAAGGGCAGCGTACCAGTCTCCCAGATCCAGGTAGGGAATGATGGAGGCTAGGGAGACCATGCGGAACTTCAACTTCTTGAAAGACTTGTTGAGGCGACGTAGGTCTAGGATAGATCTGAGGCCCCCTTTTGCCTTTGGAATTAGCGTAGCGAGAGTAAAATCCTCTGCCTTCCATGTTTTGCGGGACCATTTCCACTGCCCCCAGATGTAAGAGGTTTTTGACCTCCTGGATGAAAAGCTACTCATGAGAGGGGTCCCTGAAGAGGGATGGGGTAAGGAGGTGGGAGGGACAGTCGACAGCAAACTGTAGGGTGTAGCCTGAAGAGACCATGTCTAGCACCCAACAGTCCGAGGTGACCCAGGATCAGGCCAACTGGAAAGGGTGGAGGCAATCGAGGAAAAGGAAGGGTGGATCCAGTGCATTGGCTGAGGCGTCGTCCTCAAGCGCACCCTCAAAATGATTGTTTCTGGCCTCCCTGACTCTTGGGAGGGTCAGGCTGCACAGATGAGTGGGAGGCAGACAAGTAGTGCCTGTTAGGCCCTTTGGCCTTGTCCTTCCTGCTCTAGGAGCCAGATATAGAAGCTCACCTAAAATGGAATTGACATGAGCAAGCACTCGAAGAAGATGCTGTATGTTACTGTTTTACAAAAATATGAAAAGAAAAATTTTAGAAGAACAGATAGCTACTAATCTATAGCTAGGCCCCATATGTTTTGACTTCCTCTCCTTCCAGTCATCCAGTACCAAATTAAAAAATAAATACAAAAGAAGAAATATTTCTATTACTCACAGTTCTCTGGGACGTTCATGTTCATCCAGTGTTCACTCAGTTCCCATATACATTATTCTCTCTTTAAGAGTTACTCCAAGTACAACTAACACAATACATTTAATTCACAGTACAGAGTGTGGTCCAAATTTCCCTTCAACTGTATTTTTGCAACTTCATTGTAGTCAGTAGATCTGGCCCAGTATGTCTAATATAAAAATTACCTGTTAAGACCCCCTTTTGCATTCTGTTCATATTTGTGCGTACAACTTCTACAAACAGTGCCCCCCCCCAAACCAGTCCCAATTAATAAAGTGATGCTTCCCTCCCCCACCACCTCACCTCATAAAAGAGGATGCATAAATGTTTGGAGCATCATAGAAATGCACTGTCACCGAACAAGAATGTGTGGTATTTACTATTCATCATTCATTATCATTTAAGTCACTGAATCAAAAAGCAGAAACAATACTACATGACCAACCACGCACCAGCAATAACAAATTAGAAATAATTGAAGCAAAAAGTTTGTGCAGAAAGGCAAAGCTTTGTTCACAAAATGTATGAACAACACAAATTTACACCTGTTCATAAACAATACAAAAACAGAAACAAAAGCTGTATTAGCCTATGTGATGGAGCAAGGCCGGATGGCTACAGGAAAGTACTCAGGAACAGGTATGTTAGCCCCAGGCTAAGCAAATCCCTAGTACCATGGGAACCAAAATGGCAGTTGCTCCAGGGTAATTAAGGCACCTGGGGCCAATTAAGAACTTTCTAGAAGACACCGGAGAGAGCGACATTGATTGGAGCACCTGCAGCCAATCAGGGCAGGCTAATCAGGGCACCTGGGGCCAATTAAGAACTTTCTAGAAGGCACCGGAGAGAGCTACATTGATTGGAGCACCTGCAGCCAATCAGGGCAGGCTAATCAGGGCACCTGGTATAGAAAGGGGAGCTCACTCCAGTCAAGGAGGAGGAGCCAGAGGAAGGAAGGGTGTATGAGGAGCTGGGAGCCAGAGACACAAGGAACTAAGAATTGAGAGGTGTACTACTGGAGGATTGAGGAAACATCATACAATCAAGCAGTATCAGACACAAGGAGGATCCTATGGTGAGGATAAGAAAGGTGTTTGAAGGAGGCTATGGGGAAGTAGCCCAGGGAGCTGTAGCGGTCAAGCAGCGGTTACAAGTAGCACTATAGAGACTGCTGCAATTCACAGGGCCCTGGGCTGGAACCCGGAGTAGAGGGCGGGCCCGGGTTCTCCCCAAGCCTTGCTACTCCTAATCAGACATAGAAGGAGGTGATCCAGACTGTGGGTTTCATCCAAGGGGAAGACCACTGAGGGGAGGAAATCCGCCAATAAGCGCAGGACCTACTAGAGGAGAGGAGGAACTTTGCCACACCGGATAATTCATTCAACATACAACAAATAGATTGGTGGTGACAAGTCGGAAGATTACCCAGTTCCTGTAGCTTTCTCCCCCTCCCCACCACTACACCACACTCTTCTTTACTTTAGGTCACAACATGATGTTGTCATAAATTGAGGGGATGGTAGCATCCAGTTGTCTCTGAGTTCTTTCTTGTTAACCTGACTCCAATGCTATACCATTCATAGATTTCAAGGCCAGAAGGGACCATTGTAATCATCAAACTGACCTGTATAACTCAGACCATAGAACTTCTGCAAAATAATCCCTTGTGCATATCTTTTAGAAAAACATCCAACCTTAATTTAAAACTTCTCAGTGATGGAGAATCCACTGTGATCCTTGGCAAATTGTTCTAGTAGTTCACTACCCTCACTGTCAAAAAATTATGCCTTATTTGCCGTCTGCATTTGTCTAGTTTCATCTTCCAGCCATTGAATGGTGTTATACCTTTCTCTGCTAGGTTGAACAGCACATTATTGAAATATGTGTTCCACATATAGATACTTATACACTGTAATCAAGTTATCCCTTAACCATCTCTTTGTTAAATTAAATAGATTGAGCTCCTTGATTTTATCACTACAAGGCATGTTTTCTAAAGCTTTAAATCATTCTCTTGGCTAGTCTCTGAACCTTCTCCAATTTATCAACATCCTCCTTCAATTTTGGGCACCAGAACTGGACACTGCAGAAGGTGCACCAGTAGGCAAGCTGCCAGCAGTTAGGAGAAACTCCAGCTAATGTTTTTCTATCTACCTCCCTTAGATATGTTTAAGATGCCTATGCAAACTCCTAATCACATCAGACACGCCATCAGGGGCTCGTACACCTGCACATCTACCAACGTGATATATGCCATCATGTGCCAGCAATGCCCCTCTGCCATGTACATTGGCCAAACCGGACAGTCTCTACGCAAAAGAATAAATGGACACAAATCTGACATCAGGAATCATAACATTCAAAAACCAGTGGGAGAACACTTCAACCTCTCTAACCACACAGTGACAGACTTGAAGGTGGCAATTTTGCAACAAAAAAAAACTTCAAAAACAGACTCCAAAGAGAAACTGCTGAACTCGAATTAATATGCAAATTAGATACAATTAACTCTGGCCTAAACAGAGACTGGGAATGGTTGGGTCATTACACTAATTGAATCTATTTCCCTATGTTAAGTTCTCCTCACACCTTCTATGGGCCATCTTAATTATCACTTCAAAAAGTTTTTTTTCCTCCTGCTGATGATAGCTCATCTCAATTGATTAGACTTTTCCTGTTATGCATACTTCCACCTTTTCATGTTCTCTGTATGTATAAATATCTCCTGTCTGTGTGTTCCATTCTATGCATCCGAAGAAGTGAGCTGTAGCTCACGAAAGCTCATGCTAAAATAAATTTGTTAGTCTTTAAGGTGCCACAAGTACTCCTGTTCTTTTTGCGGATACAGACTAACACGGCTGCTACTCTGAAATCCATTTATTTAAGCTCTTTTCCCCTCTTCCTTCAGGTCAAAACATCTCTAACTCGAGCAAGATTTCACCAAGCATTAGAAGCCCTTTCTAAATGCTGGGCCCACTTTAAATCCTCCTCCATTTATAGAATTCCCAAATTTCACCAATGCTAATTTCACTGAAGGGTGGCTAATACATCTGATGTATTCCTCATTGATATCCTACCCTATTACCTATTTCAACACCTTCCTACATTCTGTGCCCAAGTTAACTGCAATTTCATTATATTATGTATTTTTATTTTTTGTAGTTGTTGGCTACAGAAAAGTTCTAATGTGGCAGTGCTTCTCCTTGGTATTTTCCCAGATGGCTCATTGTTAAGTATAAAATGTTATCTACCAGGGCCACCTCCAGCCTTCTGCTGGAGCATTATCAAATAATACTTCAACCTATCTGACAAGAAAGGATCAATATAGTAAACTGAACTATGGTAGTTTGCAATCATTAATTGTCTCTTTTTTTCCCCCAGGAGCACACTTACCATGGTCAAATGCTCACACTGGGATAGATATCAGTAGTATTTAGTAATTATTATGGTACAGTTGTTCAAATGTGTCTGGTAATCCTGGAAGCTGCAGTGCAAACTTTTAAATTGGAATTTTCAAAGCAGGCTAGAGAATTTAGACACACAATTCCTGTTAAAATTAATGGGAGTTGTCTGTCTAAATCCCATAAACTGCTTTGAAAGAGTCACACTTGAACTTAAGTGGCTTAACAAAGCTTTTTATATCCACAACTAGCAAGAGTAAATAGCTTGTTAAGATACACTTTTGGAACCTACATTCTTGGCATCACAAAATCCCACTATGTCAGCTCATTCCCTCTTTTAGACAGCCAAGTCTGTGCAAGGCATTATCAGTGCTTATACTCTGATATGATTTTGCTTTTCAAGCTATCAGGTTCATTCATAAGGTAGAAAATCCAAAACAGATCTGGATTTTGTAGTTCCCAGAAAAATCTCATCCTTTACTCTGAAGGGCTAAGTAATAGCACTGTATATTGAAAAAATATGGAAAACAAATGGTAAATTCCCTGGTAAATTAAACCAGAGAAACAAAATGTTTCCAGCGTATCAGTCAATTACTGCAGATATAGCAGATACATTGGTAGACATTCACATTTTTCTAAACCTTATTCTTTTATCTGTACTTATTAAATTGTCCTCTGTTTCCCAACCCATACAATAGTATTTATTGTACATAAAGTCATCACAACTATTTTCAATCCTGTCCAACTGCGATTATAAAAAAATATCTGTAGGGCCATAGAAAGCATGAATATTTCCAGATAGCACATAACACTGCATCTGTCTAACACCAGCGACATATAGGATTGGCAGTAGGGCTGCCGATTAATTGCAGTTAACTCACACAACTAACACAAAAAAATTAATTTCACTGTTAAACAACAGAATACCAATTGAAATTATTAAATATTTTTGGATGTTTTTCTCATTTTCAAATACATTGATTTCTATTACAACACAGAATACAAAGCATACAGTGCTCACTTTATATTATTATTACAAATATTTGCACTGTAAAAATGATAAACAAAAGAAATAGTATTTTTCAATTTACCACATATAAGTACTGTAGTGTAATCTCTTTATCATGAAAGTGCAACTTACAAATGTATTTTTTGTTACATAACTGTACTCAAAAACAAAACAATGTAAAACTTTAGAGCCTACAAGTCCACTCAGTCCTACTTCTTGTTCAGCCAATTGCTAAGACAAACAAGTTAGTTTACGTTTATGGGAGATAACGCTGCTCGCTTCTTATTTATAATGTCACCAGAAAGTGATAACAGGCATTCACATGGCACTTTTGTAGCCAGCGTTTCAAGGTATTTATATGCCAGATGGGACATATGAATGTTTAGTATATCTGGCACATAAATACATTGCAATGCTGGCTACAAAAGTGCCATGTGAATGCCTGTTATCACTTTCAGGTGACACTGTAAACAAGAAGCAGGCAGCATTATCTCCTACAAATTGTAACCAAATTTGTTTTGTCTGAGCGATTAGCTGAATAAGAAGTAGGACTGAGTGGACTTGTAGTTTTACAAGTTTTACATTGTTTTATTTTTGAATGCAGTTATTTTTTCTACATAATTCTACATTTATAAGTTCAACTTTCCTTATAAAGAGATTGCACTACTGCACTTGTATTATTGCAAATATTTGGGATAAAAAATAATAAAGTGAGTACTGTCCACTTTCTATTCTGTGTTATAATTGAAATCAATATATCTGAAAATGTAGAGAACATCTAAAATATTTAAATAAATGGTATTCTATTATTGTTTAACAGCATGATTAATTCAGTGATTAATTTTTTTAATCACTTGACAGCCCTAGTTGCCAAGTTTTAATCTGCAGAAAACCAAACACGCTTGCCCCACCCCTCTGCCCTATAGCCCTGCCTCTTCTCTGAGGCCCTTGCTCACTCACTCATTTTCACCAGGCTGGGGCTGGGGTGTGGGAGGGGTGAGGGGTCTGGCTGGGGGTGTGGGCTCTGGGGTGGAGCCAGGGATAAGGGTTTGGGGTTCAGGAGGGGGCTCAGGGCTGGAGCAGAGGGTTAGGTGTGGGATCCAGGAAGGATTTGGGGTGTGAGAGGGGGCTCCATGCTGGGGCAGAGGGATTCAGAGTGAAGGAGGATGCTTAGGGCTAGTGCAGAGGTTGGAGTGTGGGAGATGGTGTGGGCTCTAGGAGGAGGCTCTGGGCTGGGGCAGGGGGTTGTGGTGTGGGCTCTGGGAGGGAGTTGGGGTGCAGGAAGGAGTGCAGGTGACGCTTATCTCAGGTGGCTCCCAGACACAGCCGGCATTACCCTCTGGCTCCTAGCCACAGGGTTCCCAGCCAATGGGAGCTGCAGAGCCAGTGCTCAGGGCAGGGGCAGCACACAGAGCCCCAGTGGCTTTCCCTACCCCTAGGAGATGGAGGGACATTCTGGCCACTTCTGGGAGCCGCACGGAACCAGAACAGGCTGGGAACCTGCCTTAGGCCCACTGCACCACCAACAGGACTTTTAATGGCCTGGTCAGCAGTGCTGACTGGAGCCACCAGGGTCCCTTTTTGACCGGGTGTTCCTGTCGAAAACTTGATGCCTAGCAACCCTAGTGACATACACCCTCTTTAAAATATCTGAAGTCAGCAGTCCCTTTCACTGTAAGGAAGTCCTTACCTCAAAACACCACAGCCCTGATCCATTTTGTCACCAGAACAATCACATTCTGCCATACATGCTATAGCTGAAATTTGCATTTGGTTTCCAATTTGTGTCAGTGGAAAACGTGAAAGCAACATCTGTGCATCAAAAATCTGTATTTTTCACGTGCAAATTGGCTGACTGAATGCCTAATTACATATACAAATATGCATTTTGCAAACACAAACATAGTTTATGCACGTGTAAATGGATGTGTATGTAAATTTGGCATGCCCACTTACTGAGAGGCCTAGTAAAAAAAGTCCTTAATTTTGCATAGATGCATGAATATTCATATGCCTTTCTTTTCCAGAGATGAAGATAAAGATGCATTAAAATAATGTCACAGAGATAACCAGTAAAAGCTAAAGCAGCAAAGACAGATGCATGCATCCGACGAAGTGGGTATTCACCCACGAAAGCTCATGCTCCAATATGTCTCTTAGTCTATAAGGTGCCACAGGACTCTTTGCTGCTTTTACAGATCCAGACTAACACGGCTACCCCTCTGATACAGTAAAAGTCAGAAGTTACCAACAGTTACCACACAGAGGTAGCTATGTTTACCACAGTTTGCTCCTGTATTTAGAAATGGAAATAAGTATGCTGACTGTTATCTGTTGGTAATTGTTGACTCCTCATGGCTACCAATGTATATTAAGAATGTGACTCTTTCAGACACAGAGTATTGACACGGTTCTTATAGAAAGATGTTATTTGCCCCACTAAACACACTAGGATGAAACAATACTTGGATATTGAGACAAATCGACAATGGGATAGAAATTCAGAGTTAAGGATGATTGTCTTCTGCCTTCTGAAGGCATCCAGAGGTATGAATTTAATAGCTTTAATTGTTCTACCACACAACTGTGATGCTCCACTCATAAAAAATTTTCTGTGAGAATTTTCTTTAAAACTAATTTTAGTGATCACATGCACAAATACTTTCATAATTATACCTTATTATGTAGTTAGGGTAAATACATGTAATCAAATAATTGCAAGGTGTAATTATTTTATGAAATGCAATTATGTAAACATTCTTAACAAGAATACATTGCACATTTGCTGCAGACACTTTCTAAATTTCTGCATCTCAAATCAATTGCTAGTAAAATCCCAGTACATTTTTTCATATTTAAGGATGTGGTGCCTTGACACGCATCTCCGGCAACATGTACAAGGCAAGCTGAGAACATAGCTGAGCTTGCAAAACTCACTTAACTCCATATTGGACTAAAACCGTCATCACACTACCACCACAAAACCTGTAATTTAGCACAATTTAACAACATCAAACATAGCTTAGGCCCAGATAAATACTCTGCTGCTATGGAGACTACCTACTGGAGCTGAAACCTACTGGCACTGAAAAAAATGTACAAGTTATAGTAAAGAATCAGTTGAATATGAGATTTCCAGTGATAGGAAAAATGTTAGGTCCCTTAGCTCTATAAAAAGGGGAGTATCAATCAGGATTTAGCAAATGATATTATCTCTGTGTCCAGTTCTGGTTTCACACTTTAAAATGGATGATGAAGAGCTGCAGGAATTATTTGAAAAAGACATCATACACTCCTCTGCATGCCATGATTTCACCTCTTCTCCACCAATTTTTGGGGAGGCTAGCATTGTAAGGCATGCTAGCAGGAAGTAGTCCTTCTACTCAGAAAACATGGACTGCAGATGTAGCTAGTGCCTAATTAGATGTTGCTAATGCTAATGGGGAATTTTTTTTAATTTATTTTTTACTTTAGCAGTTTGTGTATACTTATGCAGGCACAGACCTCAATCTGGCCCTCAAACATAATACTAAACAATGAGACCAATTTTTTTCATAAATTACATTATGACTACAAGTTATTTTTTGTAAAATATAACTGCATTTCTATAGACAGCATGCAAGCATTGCATTTCCTATCATCACTTTAGCACATTTAAGACTCTTTTCTAATGAAGTTTCTAGTCAGTGCTATGGCTAGGAGGAGAAGGATACAATTAAATATTACATAAACAGATGAAGGAAGAGATTCAAATTCAGCACCCTGAAAATGATTGCAATTCCCCTTAAGGCAACAGAGCTATGCCCACTTATGTTAAGGATGAAATTGGTTCTAAAGTGGAGAGCTGAAAGTGGGATGACTAAGCAGACAACCACAATCAGCATCCGGTGGCCCACAAAGGTTTAAGGAAAGCATCTCACCAAAACCACATGAACTGTTCAGATAATCTGACTTTATGTGAAGGAGCATCTATAATGTGCAAACCTACACATCTCCAACCGTTAATGGAAATTGAATAATTTAGTTATTTGATCTACGGTAACAAAGCATTAACTCAACATGAATCTCTACCAAGAGCAGAAAAGCTATAAACATTTGGGTTTTCACTTGAATTTATATTTAACAGCAATAATCACAACAAAACATTAACTTAAGAGGAAAATCAGCTCAACATCAGCTCTATTGTTCCTTCCAAACTGACCTCTGTATATTGTAGAAAGATACATTTCAGAATAGAAATCCTGAAACATTAATATGAAGTTGTGCCAAATATATGGTGGAAATGTGATGCTTAAACCTCCTTAATTAGCCTTTTAAATGCCCTGGAAATGCAGCATACCTTCAGGAAAGAGTATGAGCATGCTAGGGGTGATGACTGAGAGTTACCTTCAGGTCACTGAGCCACCAGTAGTTATTTGGGTTTCATGGCACTGATGGTATTTTCTGTTCTTTTTTACTGAAACAAGAAATAAACCTTTTGATAGTGTGGCTTTATCAGAACGGGTACAATGGAGTAGCACAATAACACCTACGGGCTAACTAGAAGTCCAAGCGTGCGTTAGTTTAGTTTGTTTATTTATCCATCCTGCTTCAGCATCAACACATTTGGATGTCTCACAAACTGGGTTATATCAGAGGAAAATGAGGATACTTGCTAATAAAATACATTGTGATACTAAACATTGCTATCTCATTCCTCCTTTTTGAGTTCCAGAATCCAAACATGACAACTATTGACTGATTTCTTTTGTGGGTTGTTAACAATACTTTGTAGTAATGTTAGGTTTCTTATAATCTCAGGGGATGTATTTATTCATACATTATGAGCTTTAAAATTCAATGTCATTTAGTTTTCATGCCATAAGAATAATAAATTATGTTATATGACAAATATTTTATGAGTTTTAATTACATTTTAGTTAAACCCAGCATCATGTTGATTTTAACACTAGAGCCTCCTGTAGCTCCAAGCAAAGAATAATCTTTTTGCTAGGTTTGTGAGTTGCCGCTTTCTACAATAATTTTTCTAATTATTTTCACTTCAAGAAATCTCTCGTGTGAGAGAAAATTTGCTTGAGGTCTGAGATTTGCACTACTATAAGTGTTGAAAGAAATAATTTTAACACACTCTTCAAAACAATGCTATTTTACAAGGTGTCCTACCTCTTGGGTACAGCTCTGAAGCCTTAAAATTCTGTCTGGCCTACAGGGGATTCCTTGCCCTGCAGGTTGCATTCCATTAAACAATAATGAAATCCTTTAAAGAGAGAGAGAGAGACACCTTTCCTTCTGCAGGACAGGTAGAATTTTAAAGCTTCAAGACTGTGGTTTAAATTGTTCCATATAAGGTCCATTATTTCTTACTTGACTATGTTAAATTTCATCTCTACAGTATATCCTGCCCGACTCAGTGTTTATTCTCTTCCTTCTGTGTGTTTTACATTTAGACACTGCCATACACAGACATAAAATCCCCTGTACCTACAGTGTGCCCCCCATTTTTTCTCTCTCCTCCTCCTGTCCTGACACGCACACAGATAACGTTGCAATTTCATCCTCAAGTTAATGAATCAGAAAGAAGGCTGAGTCTTGTCTACCAGCCTGATGGAGGGGATGGAATGGGATATGAGCTTAAGACAGAAGGGGTCAGATGAACCTGAGGCACGGGGAAGAGTGAGCAGGAGGAGAGGGGTGTGGTGATAAAGTACGTTTATTTTATCATATTTTATCATTTGCTTGGATTTAAACAATAAAAACACCTATACAAAAAGTTCTAGATACCTTAAAAACATACAGCTTAATCATGAGCACCCAGCAGCATTAGATATTCAAATACCAATAACAGATTAACTCAACTATCCAACAACATCAAATAACCATACATAAGGAAGTAGTAAATAATACGGGAAACTCCCTGGATAGTTGGATCTGTGAAGAGAGAGCTAGCAATAGCCATTCTGCTAAATATTTGACTGATCATAAGAACAATAATCTTGGATAATTTCTAGTCAAAGAATGTCAACTGTAGATTTAATTTTCATAAGGAGGCAGCTTGGTCTACAATACTGAACACATGGCTGAAATCCAGGACACCTTGTATTCTGTTCTGAACTTTACTAGCATCTTCCTCTTTGACCTTTTGCAAATCATTTCTCCTCTTCATGCCTTTGTTTCTCCATCTGTAAAATCTGGTTAATGATACTGGATCACCAGTTGAGTGTGTTAATCACTTTGAAAAGATCTAATATCAGTGCAGCCATTATTATCAGTGTTGGTGAAACTGTTGTGATTTGATTTATCTTTCTGTTGTGAAACTGATAGAAGATCATCTAACCAATGATGACAATCATCCGCAATAAAAAGACCCCAGACTCAGTACTTTTAAACCATCAAGGTGTATATAGAGTCTATGTAAGGACATTAATGTCTCACTATAGTCACCAAGTTTGTGATTTGCTGGGGGGTGCTCAATGCCTCAGACCCCACCGCCACTCCACCCATCCCCCTGCCTCATCTCATCCCTGCTCCACCCCACCCCTTCCTGCCCCAACTCCACCCCAAACTTCACCCCCTCTCAATCCCTTCTCCCAAGTCACCAACCCCACCCTGCCTCTTCCCGTCCCCACTCGACCACTGCCCCACTTCTTCCCGCCATATTCCACCCCTTCCCCGAGCTCACCCCACCCCCACTCATCGCCTTTCTCCCCAATGCCTCCTGCATGCTGCTGAACAACTGATCGCTGTGGGTCGGAGGCGCTGGAAGGGAAAGGGAGGAACTGATCCACGAGGCTGCTGGTGGGTGTTGAGCACCCACTACATTTTTCCCATGAGTGCACCAGCCCCTTTATCCCTTTTGTTTGTCACATTCACTTGCCACATCTTGTCTCAAATTAGATTAACAACTCTTTGGAGGCAGGGATGGTATTGGCTTATGTAATTGTATAACACATATTGCAGCCAATTTAACCAATAGCTTACTAAATAAAGGGTCACAGAAAATATGTATTTTAATTTAAAATTACTTAGCAAGCATTGCAGACTGACAGTCTAGAACCGTTTAATCTTTTAATGCTTCCCAATCAATGGTCCTCAACTCAGAGAGCAAGCTGCTATTTGACATGAGAACACTTGACTTTCCATCACAATGCTAAATCATGATGACTGGTCTAATACTTGACATGTGCCTGGTTGCAGAATTAAACCAGAGACTTCAACTTCAAGCATGATACCAGAATGTTTAGATGCTGTTCCAACACAATCTTCTTTAATGGACTTTTCTTTTGTAAAGTCTACCCTAAGGGTTCTACTTAACTGAGGGAATAAGTGATGTCAAAAGAGGAATAGTTCAACAAAACCTATTTTACTGTGAAGGAAGGGCTTCAAGTTATGCAAAAAGCCTCAAGCAGCAGTCAGTAGGTATTTGAGAATATCAATCAAAAAGATCCATCTCGGAACTACTAGTAATACCGATTAGAGGTGGTTATTAGAGCTCCCAGTACATAAAATATAAAATAATCTCTTAGCAATTTGTGACTTGTTTAAATGACTACAATTAAGACTGAAAGCAGAGTTCATAGCAGTTAGGATTTGGAATATACTGGAACTCAAGACCAGCTCTCACTAGTACAATATTTATTTGAAAGTTAGGTGAAAGGATTTAAACTGGCATTGGAAGCTGACTGGAAGCCAGTGGAGTGACTTGAGCATAGGTCTGATGTGCTCACGAAAGCCTAAGCCATAGAGAAGGTGGTCAGCTGTGTTTTGTGCCAGCTGGAGCCTGTGCATTGTCTTCACATTCAGTATCAGACACAGTGAGATACCGTAATCAATCCATGACAAATGCATGGATTACTTGTCCAGAAGGAATGGATGACGTTTGGCAAACTGGAGGTGAAAGAAGGCATTTTTGGAAACCAAGGCTATCTGGTCATCAAGCTTGGTGAAGAGTCAAATGGGACCTTGAGACTTCCAACCACTTTGACAAATGGGGACTGTATAACTTAGTGGAGACCAGGTCTTGGCCAGTTCTTCAAAACATTTCCCCTTTCCAACCAGCATTGCTTCAGTCTTTCCTGGGTTCAGCGTAAGCCATGTGCTCTTCATCAAAGAACTAATTTCCTGTAGGCATACTGACATTTTAGTACCGGTGGTTGTTCAATCATTTGAGAATGAGACATAGCTGTGTGGCATCACCACACATCAGCTAAGGCCATGGCATCTCACTATCTCTCCTAGTGGTCTGATGTAGATGTTGAAGAGAAGAGGGGATAACATGGATCCATATGGAACCCCATGCATGAGGTCTTTGGAGAGGAGGAACAGTTACCACCTACACTCTCTGAGTTCTGCTGTAGAGGAAAGATGACTGCCACTGTAGTGCTGGGCCATCTACTCCTGCAATATCATGAAGATGGGTTAACAGTAACTTGTGACCCAGTGTGTCAAAGGCTGAAGAGAGGTCTATCAGTGTGAGCATGGAGATCTTCTCTGTCACCATGGCCCTGGGGAGGTCATCTTTTAGTATTACATGAGCAGTCTCTGTTTTGGTCTGAACTTTGATTGTGAAGCATCCAGGATGTTGTCTGATGTCACATGTTGTTGAAGCTTGGTGGTTACTACTAATTCACCCCAGAAGGAAAGGTTGTACACCAGAGAGTAGCTGGAGAGGTCTTCAAGGTCAAGTGTTGGCTTCTTGAGGACCGGGTCAACTACTGCATTTTTAAGAAGTTTGGTAGATGTGCATCTCTGAAGGACCGATCAACTATTTATATTAATGGTAGCATAGTTGTTCTTCACTGGCTTTTATTAGCCAGGAGGAGACTGGATCTGTTTCACAGGTTGTGACTAATATTTTTAGGGCATCTTGAGCTTTCGGATGTGTGATTGGGCCAAACTCATGCCAGGGTATTAGAGTTAGTTCCATACATATTCTGTTGATTTTTATCAGTGAAGTTGATCACTCTTCACAGCAATCGGTGCTTGGGTCTGAGTTTTGCAGTCTAGATTTAGCTGGTTCAATATGCAAACTATCTCTGCTGCCTCAAGCTCAAGGCTTGTTTTCCCTTCTTTGCTGCAGTGGTGTAGTGGTGTTTATGCTGATGGCAAAGGGATTCAGAATGTTTTTTGCACCACTGGCATTATAACCTTCTGCCTGTGTGCTTTATGTGTCATAGTTCATCTATGAACCATGTTGATCTTCTTAGTCAGTGTGAGAGACTCAGGCATCAGTGATAGTGGATGACAGATCTGAGTGTACTGTTGGCATTGTATCTGGATGGCTTGTTCTTCTGAGGCTAGTTGAAAACCTAGGGAGTTCAGAAGTCTTCACAAATGAGCCATCTTTGGTTGCTCACTATCCTGGTAGGAAGGAGTAAAGGCTCTGATTGCTGCCTCCATAGATGAAGTGGTGATCAAACAGGAGAGTAGTATGTTGGTGACATCTTTATTATCTAGTTCTAGGCAGAAAATAGGATCAAATATATGTCCAGCTGCATGTACAAGTAGAGACTGGGAAAATATCCCAGTTTCCATGTAGACCTTAAGATCAAGTAATACTGTATCACTGAGACTGTCTATGTGAAGGTTGAAATCACCAAGGACAAGAAATCTGGATTCCAATATTATGGTAGGCAACAGCTCTGTAAGTTCCTCCCAGAAGTTGTTATGGTTTCCAGCTGTAGACCTGTATACCACTAGACCTGGGTTCTCTTGCTCTTCACACCTCCTGTGTCATATGGATGCACTCTAATGTTATTGTTTCTATGCTGGAACATCATCTGCATATGAAGATGGAGGAGAATGGGACTGCTATTCAACTCCTATCTTCTTTTTCCAGGTGCAAACTGGAGTCTATCTTGGCTTGTGACTTTTAACGTTCTGTGGGGACTAGCTTTGCTAAGATAGGGTTGAACCATGTCTCAGTCATGCACACAAAACCAGATGCTTCATGAAAAGAGAGATCATGGAGGGTGCAGGGTTTTTTTTTTAATGACTGACCTTGTATTCAGCACAGGAGCTTCAGGCTGTTTTCTTCTCTGTTTCATGAGATTACCAATCAACCAACTGGCTTCTGATGCCCCGCAACTTTGGGAAGTATCCTAGTGTGTTCTTCAAAGATTTCTCCTCAGCCCAATCGTAGTGGAGAATTGGGAAGCTATGGAGTAATTGGGCTCCAGATACCTGGAAGCTGCTTGTGTCTGAGTTCTCCAGATCTGGAGGGCTTGGCATCTGAGTTCAGAAGATTTGCATAATGATCTTTAAATGGGCACAAATGAGAAAGGATGGTGTTGGAGTGGTGAATTATGGTGAGAATGGTAGGGCATTTCTTCTCTTCTCCTTTTACCCTCTTATTTGTTATCAGCAAGATGCACTTCACATTCCTGTGAAGCCTGCTGTTGTAGGAGGACTTGGACTTGAGAGGGCAAGTGGCAGTAGAAGGATCTGATAGCCAACAATGTGGGGACTAGCCCTTTAAATTGTCTAGATACTCAGGGAGGATGAGAGAAAGAACCGTGCAAAATAAAGCCAAAAATAGAATTAGATGTTATAAAATGGTAATGGAAAGTGTGTTTTTTAAAGTGTCAGGATCCTAAGAACGTGTGGGAGAAATGAAGACAGTCAAAACCTCTATCTGAGAAGAAAGTTGAAACCAGGAAAGCTGGCTAAGGGGAAATTTGTAACCTGAAAGGGCCAGGTCAAGAGAAAAGGTGACCAAGAGAAAGAAAATAGTAGGGTTTTGACAAGGAAAAAAGAATAGAAAAGAAAAAGGAACATGAAATATTAAAAGATTCAGGTATGCTGAGATACAGTTTGGAGTAGTACTGCAACTGTTGTCATTATTCAATCCAAAATTCTGAACTTATGAGGTCACCCATCAAATAAATATACAGAGACCATGAATTTTCAAAAGAAGTACTTTTTAAAAATCAATCTTACCATTGACCAAACAAACAAACAAATATCCCCATATACTCTCACACACCACAGCACACCAGAGTTCTTCTTAGCCCTGGTCTACACTATGAGTTTAGGGCGAATTTAGCAGCATTATATCGATTTAACCCTGGACCTGTCCACACGACGAAGCCATTTTTGTCAACTTAAAGGGCTCTTAAAATTCATTTCTGTTCTCCTCCCCAATGAGGGGATTAGCGCTGAAATTGACATCGGCAGGTCGAGTTTGGGGTAGTGTGGATGCAATTGGACGGTATTGGCCTCCGGGAGCTAGAATGGCAAGCTGATCACCACAGGTGACCGTGCAGTCCCAGAATTGCAAAAGAGCTCCAGCATGGACCGAACGGGAGGTACTGGATCTGATCGTTGTTTGGGGAGATGAATCCGTGCTATCAGAACTCCATTCCAAAAGACAAAATGCCAAAATATTTGAAAAAAAAATCCCTAAGGGCATGATGGATCGAGGAGGGACCCACAGCAGTGCCACGTGAAAATTAAGGAGCTCAGGCAAGCCTACCAAAAAGCCAAAGAGGCAAATGGCCGCTCCAGGTCAGAGCCCCAGACATGCCACTTCTACGATGAGCTGCATGCAGTTCTAGGGGGGGGGAGTCCCCACCACTACCCCTCCCCTGTCCATGGACACTTGCAAGAGGGGAGTCTCATGCAACAGGGATGAGGAGATGAGGAGATGGAGGAGGAGGAGGAGGATAGCGCACAGCACACAAGCGGAGAAACCATTCTTTCCGACAGCCAAGAACTGTTTATCACCATGGAGCCAATACCCTCCCAACCCGGGCTCACGGACCATGAAGCCAGAGAAGGCACCTCTCGTGAGTGTACTTTTATAAATATAATGTATGATTTAAAAGCAAGTGTGTTTAATGATTAATTTGCCCTGAAGACTTGGGATGCATTCTTGGCCAGTACAGCCCCTCCTTTTAAATGGCCAACCCAACAGGTGCTTGGCATGGGAAAGAAGGGCACTGCTGTTTGAAACCATTCCCACATGTTATAAAGATTGAAGAAGCCAAAAGACTGTGGCTTACCATAACTGCTTGCAAGCCGAATTCTGTTGCCTGGCCCTGAGTGTGTGATCTCTCACACCAAACCAGCAGGCCCTCAATATAAGAGGCAAAATGCAACCTTGTACCAAAAGCACATGTGCTATGTAATGTTAACAGCTTGGTTCACCATGAACGAGTCTACCCATTGTTCTCTAAAATGTGTCTTTTTAAATACTACTCTCCTTTTTTTTCCTCCTATAGCGGGAAAAATGTCCAGGAAAGCGGAAAATGAATGCGAGGACAGGAGGGACAAGCGAGATGAGAAGTGGCGGGAGCAAGAGGAGAGGTGGCAGCAGCACGATGAAAGGAGACAGGATGCAATGCTGAGGCTACTGGGGGATTAAACCAATATACTCTGGCATCTGGTGGAGCTGCAGGAAATACAGCAGGAGCACAGACCGCTGCTGCAGCCCCTGTGTAACCACCTGCCATCCTCCCCAAGTTCCATAGCCTCCTCACCCAGATGCCCAAGAATGCAGGGGAGGGGCCTCAGGGCACCCAACCACTCCACCCCAGAGGACTGCCCAAGCAACAGAAGGCTGGCATTCAATAAGTTTTGAAGTGCAGTGTGGCTTTGTCCTTCCCTCCTACCCTCATCCACCACCCCACCCGGTGCTTCCCTCCTCATCCACCCCTCCCGGGCTACCTTGGCAGTTATCTGCCTATTTGTGTGATAAATTAATAAAAAATGCATGATTTTGAAACAATAATGACTCAACCTCCCACCCTGCCATAAACATCTCCCCATTACTCTCACAGATATTGTGGAGCACACGGCAAACGGCAACAACAATTGGAATATTGGTTTTGCTGAGGTCTAACCGAATCAGTAAACTACACCAGTGTGCTTTTAAATGTCCAAATACACATTGTACCACCATTCTACACTTGCTCAGCCTATAGTTGAACAGCTCCTGACTACTGTCCAGGGTGCCTGTGTATGGCTTCGTGAGCCATGGCATTAAGGGGTAGGCTGGGTCCCCAAGGATAACTATAGGCATTTCAACATCTCCAACAGTTATTTTCTGGTCTGGGAAGTAAATCTCTTCCTGCAGCTGTTCAAACAGACAAGAGTTCCTGAAGATGTGAGCATCATGTACCTTTCCTGGCCATCCCTCGTTGATGTTGGTGAAACATCCCTTGTGATCCACCAGTGCTTGCAGCACCATTGAAAAGTACCCCTGGTGGTTTATGTACTGGCTGCCAAGGTGGTCCGGTCCCAAGATAGGGATATGCGTTCCGTCTATCGCTCTACCACAGTTAATGAATCCCATAGCAGCAAAGCCATCCACTATGACCTGCACATTTCCCAGAGTCACTGGGAGCAGCAGCTCAAGTGATTGCGTTGGCTACTTGAATCACAGCAGCCCTCACAGTAGATTTTCCCACTCCAAATTGATTACCAACTGACCGGTAGCTGTCTGGTGTTGCAAGCTTCCAGAGGGCTATTGCCACTCACTTCTCAACTGTGAGGGCTGCTCTTATCTTGGTATTCTTGCACTTCAGGGCAGGGGAAAGCTCATGACAGACAACATGGAGAAATTCGCTGTTGAGGCAATATCAGCAGAGCAGAGTTGCAGCATAGAATCATAGATTAGGGTTGGAAGGGACCTCAGAAGGTCATCTAGTCCAACCCCCTCCTCAAAGCAGGACCAATCCCCAGACAGATTTTTACCCCAGTTCCCTAACTGGCCCCCTCAAGGATTGAAGTCACAACCCTGGGTTTAGCAGGCCAATGCTCAAACCACAGAGCTGTCCCTCCCACCACAAAGCGGTGTATGATGATGACGATGGTTTGCACTCCTACCACACCATCTGCTGCCAGCAGCACCCAGGACACAACAGTGGTAGTGTCAGTGAGCTGAGCTGAGCAGGCTGCACGCTTGCTGTGGTATGGTGTCTGAAGGAGAGAAGAAAAGCAGAGTTGCAGCGGAAGCAGTGTATGCAGTCCTATTGCACAGTCTGCTGCCAGCAGCACCCAGGAAGCACCCAGGACACAACAGCAGCGGTGACAGTGAGCTGAGCTGAATGGGCTCCATGCTTGCCGGGGTATATCGGCTGTGCTGGAAAAAAGCGTTAAATGATGGTCTCCCATTGCTTTCCACAGAGGGAGGGGCAACTGATGACATGTACCCAAAACCATCCACAACAATGTTTTTGCCCCATCAGCCACTGGGAGCTTAACCCAGAATTCCAATGGGCGACAGAGACTGTGGGAACTGTGGGATAGCTACCCACAGTGCACTACTCCGTAAGTTGATGCTAGCCACAGTAGTGAGGACACACTCTGCCAACTTAATGTGCTTAGTGTGGACATATGCAGTCGACTGTATAAAATTGATTTCTAAAAATCGACTTCTATAAAATCGACCTAATTTCGTAGTGTAGACAGACCCTTACTTTATGAACATCTTGGACGAAGTAACAAGAGTTCAGCCTTACATGACACTCACCAGTGTCCATTAGCAAATATATTATTCTTTATATTCTGTTTTGTGAAATCTTATCCTGCTGTGAAGCTGTGCAGAAGCTTTATGAGAAGACTTACAGAGAGGCAGAGTTTGGCAGCAGACACCATTGAGTTCATGATAGTTGAGCTCCTCAAGAATCTAAATATATTTTGGCTTTTTCTTTACTGTATGCCTAGCCCCATGTTGCATCTAATTTGCAAGAGATAATACAAGCTCCTGCCTGCCACAAACTGCCCTGCAACCAGAATGCTAACATTTTGCATCCTGTATGCTTTATAAATCAGGCAAAATATAATCTCTCTTAAAACTCTAAATAAAAACGTGATCAGCTCACAGACTGGATTAGCCAGCTGGATACCATAGCACAAAAGACAAAGATAACATGGGCAAAGTTAAGCAACTCTTCCATCGCAACAAATCACAACAGGAAAACAATAAAATATTGTATAACAAGACTGAAATACTAGAAAAGTCAGTGAAAGTTAATTGACAAAGTTTTGAAATGGCAGAAAGGGAAGAGGAGAAAGATGACTAATTCTGGGCTTTAATCACAAAAATCATCCATCCTTCCCTTAAAAATACCTTTGTGTAGATACATAGAATACATGAAACTCTGATAAACCCCAAACACGAGTACACATATATACTTAAATACCACAATTTTTTCTCTCATTATTGCCTTATTAGGCGTGGCTAAGGCAGCCATAGGATGTTACACAGTAAATTATGTCACACATTCAATCCCAAACTGAAGTGTAAACAACAAACATAAGAATCCATCGTGCCCAAAAATCAGCCACTAGATATCAGTTTACTAGGAAGAAAAAAAGACCTTAACTTTATTTCTGAGTCTCTATTCTCTCAATAATAAATCTTGTCAGTTTGTATTATGCATAAATTCGGTAACTAATATGAAACAAGATCTCTAATAAAATAGAGAATTCAGCTTCCCACAAGTGCAAGATAAACAAAAACAAATTACAGTATTGAATTATAGTACATATAGAAAGCAATTCCCCTAAGCCAATCTCCAACGGCAATAATCCCCTGAAACTGCTGAGGTAAGTAGCCCAACCCTACAAAATTGCAACAAACCACAACAAGTTATCATTAGAAGATTGCTACCATCTTGGCATATATTTGCTGAGTTTCAGCGAGATAATATAATCATACTAGAGCTGGCTAGGAATTTTTCAACTTAAAGTTTTTCCTTGGAAAATGGCCATTTTTTATTAACAATAAAACTTTTGTGGGAAAGAGTCACTTCCAACAATTTTTTTACTTGACTTTTTTTGGAAAAAAAAATTCAAAATTACCATTGACATTTTCTAAAAGAGAAATTCCAATTTTCCAGTACAAAATAACGTCTCATTTTAAACTAAGCTAATTATATGATTGTTTAAAAAATTTGTCAAAGTTGAAATGAAATGTTTCAGAATCATCTAAACATTTTATCAACCCAAACCAATTTTTTTATTATTGTCTATGAAAGTTTGAGATTTTGACTTTTTATCCTGCTACATAATGTGTGTGTGTGTAGATTTATATATATTTTTGTGGGGTGTGTGTGTGTGTATATATAAAAATCTACACACACACACACGCACCACAAAAATGGTTGCCTACTTAGCTCTAACAAACAAAATAGAAAATATGATGTCAATTAAATAATACAGGAACTTCTAGATATTAAACCTCTTAATTTCTGTTAGGGAAAGAGATATGTAAATGCAAGGAGAGGAATACTGCTCTTGTGCGAGGACAGATTTTCCCGCTGGCAGTTGATGATCTTAGCTGATGACTTTCACATGTTTTTTGCTGACTCATTTTTTCAAAATAATTACTGTTAATTTAGAGCTCAATGATGCCAAAACCTACACAGGTGGCCAAGTGAGAGAGAGCAAGGAGCCTGGTCCCCACAACCTTCCTTGTATACACACACTCATTGTACTTGTATCTAGGGACCTGGACACAACTGCTATCCTTGCACTTCCTGAGTCTAGTGCAAGAGTCCCCCAGAGTGAGTGAGGCCCTGGCCCCTCCCAGAGAGATCAGCAAAGACAGGAGAGAGGAGAGAGATCCAGGAATCCTGTGACACAAGGGAGGGGAGCCCAACAGACAGAAGAAATGTCTCTCGGTCTCAAAAGGCAAAATGAGTCGTCATTTCGACTGAACTGGTCAAAGGAAGCTGAGAGAGCCACTTTCAGAAAGAATGAGAGTGGATGATTCTGTTTCTCTCTCTGGTGTTAAAGGAATAAAATTCCTTGCCAAGCTTGTAGTAGGAAGAGGAAAAATTAAAAAAGGTTACTGGGACAGATTGAAGGATAAAAAGGAGTTGGAAGCCTTTGAGTTTTCCTGACTGGCAGACATGATACCCTTATTTATGGCAAGGGTTTTAAAGCCTGTTATTTAATAAGAACTTAAAAGATACAGGAAAGGTGGGGTCTTTAATTAGTGGAAAGCATCCTTTTCACCCAGACACAAAATCACATCACTCTCCTCTTTATGAGGAGTCCGGCCACGTTACAAGCTGAGATACAAAGGAGATTTCAAAGGAGATAGCAATAGGGTCAGCTAACTTGCAATGAGTGAATATTCTGGAAGTGGAACTGAACATTGCCATCTTGGTGGGAGAACTAAAAATTCACTTAACTATTCTGTTAAGGACCCCTCATAGAGAGTGAACAGAAGTGGCAAGTTGCCCAGCTACAAATTCACAGAACTTTTCAAGTCATCTTTTCCAGGGAGACTTCAGGACTGGTGCTGCTCCTCACTGATTAGAATGGCTTTAATCAAATTCATCCTGCCAGAGAGTTACTCATGTGGGAGTCAGATGCTGCGTGGTTCCTTACTTACATTTGTGTTTTCTGGGACTGAAGTCTGAACAGATTGGTAGGAGCTTATTTTTAGGCCTTCCTGAAATCATGATGGCACTTTTTTTTGGCTTCCAATTTGGGAAGTTCAGCAAGTTGAAAACAAAATATTAAAAAAGGAAGTTTCCTAAAGAGTCCACTCACTTCATATAGCACATTTCTTATTACCTATCTAACTAAACTTGCAGGCACCATTTTATATCATGCGCTCATTTCTTTTCTAAAAAATTTCTTTTAATAAAATGAGAGAAAGACATTCAATTTGTAGGCATAATACGAAACTTCACTCCCTCGCCTGGATCATGCTTAACTCCCGGCTATTGAAACAAGGGTCTGAGTCACAGAAAATACATTATGTTGAACAGTGCATCCAATTTTCACACATTTTAAAGCACCTTGAAAAATGGTAAGTGCTAGTTTTCCAAACACAATGCATGTTTTCATAACACACTGAATTCCTTTTCAACTATGTGAATAGGAGGTTTGCACTTTTTAAGAGTGTTTAACCTAAAATGGGAATTGAATCCATTCAAAACAAAAGTCACAAAGAGCTGATGATGTGTACACTGTGTTTGAACTATCTGATGAAAGGCTCTGAACATTAAGTTTCTTTGGCAGCATATATTATTGTTTCACTTATGCTTAAGTGGGACCAAGTATTCTGCAAAAATAATTAGAATATTATCTAGTTTCCCATGGTTTCTGTAAGTGCCTCCATATCCTATAGTGCAACATTTGTTTTTTGAACAATAATATTCAGGAAATCACAAGTGATACTTCTTGCTTTCTACAACAAAGACTCCCAGATACAGATATTAAACCCTTAGGCACATTAGAAAACCCTTAAAATGATTTGACTAGCTGAAGTACGCAGCTGGAGCACCGTGTCCAATTTTGGTCACCAATGTACAGAAGAGATATGGCGAAACAGGAAAGCATCCAAAGGTGAGTGACAAAGATGATCAAAGGGATGGAATGCAAGCCGTATGAGCAAAGGCTAAAAGAACTGGGTATGTTTAATTTTGAAGAGGAGATTGAGGGAAGACATGACAGCCAGCTTCAAAATACTTGAAAGGCTGCCATAAAAAAAAGATGAAGAAAGTTGTGTTCTCTTGTCAGAGAGGGCAGGACAAGAGGCAATGGGTTCAAACTACAGCATAGCAGATTTAGATTAAGGCTATATCTACACTACAGCTTTTGTCGACATAATTTATTTTGCTCAGGAGTGTGAATAAATCACCCTGAGCAACATAAATTACACAGACATAAGTGCCGGTGTGGAAAGCATTATATTGGCGGGGGAGCTTCTCCCACCAACATAGCTACTGCCGCTCATAGTGGGTTGGAGTAGTTAGGCTAATGGGAGATCTCTCTCCTGTTAGCTTAGAGTGAGTACATTGGAGATTAGCATCACTGTAAACTTTCCCAACTGTAAGAAGAGTAGGCTAATGGAACAGAGCGCCTAGAGAGGTGGTGGAAGCTCCTTTGCTGGAGGTTTTCAATAGGAGGCTGGATAGCCACCTGCTTGGATGTTTTAGACACAACAAATTCTCATCTTGGCAGGGGGTTAGACTAGATAATCCTTGCGGTCCCTTCCAACCATATGATTCTAATATATAGATTAGACAGAGTACAACGTCACACTAGAAAACTTTCCCCAATAATGACGGACACCACAGTTACAAAGCTGTGATGAATCAGGGTGTTGATAGTGTACTTCTATACTTATAGACTACTCTTGCCTTCTGATATACACAGGATTGCTCACATTGCTCACTTCAATTTGCATGGATATATCAGAGGGCAAAACTGTGCCCTTAATTTGTAGGCCAAAAAAAGAAGTTGAGGATGGTGAATTATGAGGGCTTGTGTACTTCAAAAATATTTAGCAGAAATGCATCCTTTAAAATATATATATTTTTAACCACTGTGGGTTCTTTCATGGAGAGTCAATAAGTGATGAAAATTTCATTATCTCTTTCTCCATCCCTGTGGAACACTAATCATGATTAATTGGACACAAAAGCTCATCTCGTGTTGTCAAACTGTGTTTTATTTCAAAGTTAATTAAGATGTGAGCTGAAGCTACAGTAATACAGTGTAATCTTTAGCTTTAAATGCAGGTGTTCTATACCATAAGGAGACTGTAGGTCTCTATACCATTGAAGGTCCTTGCAGTAAAAACCAATAATCAGAAGTCATACTTTAAAAAGAGCACTCATCTGTCTAAATTCTTGCAATCTATTAGAATTGCCTGGTGCCAGCCCACTAGGTTAATCAGCATCAATGGAAATATGTGCCAATCAAAATAAGAGTATATAGAATTTACAGGGGCATTTTCTTAAATGCTCCAGACTACTCTCATCAGCCAGTAGTCTCTATTTGACATATTGCTACCAATACATCTCTGCATACAAACTAACATGCATTAATTCATGCTAGTATGACCTTGGGACATGGGAAACTCCAGTTCATATTGGTTTAATTAATAGTTATCACCTTAGTTACAAAATAATAATGGAAAAGGAAAAGAACTGCAGCAAAGCAAGTTACTTTTTAACGTGTTTAGTTCGTACAAGTGGATTGTTACTCCTGATGATTAGGGTCCATCTTTCATGCCAGATTATGATGAGTAGCAAAGGCCACTGTGACTGTCACAGAGAATAGTTCCTGTCAGTTGGTGACAAGAAGCAATGCACGTGGCACCAAGCAGATGATGACAAACCCTAGCAAATGATGTAAACTTGTAGAACACTAAAGATGTTTCCCTCTCTGAACCATAATCTAGATGAAAGGGGCAGTGCTGGCTTTTCTATTGCCAATACATTTTTTTGTTGTTTTTCTTTTTCTGGAAACTGGCCTAAAGAAAAAATACTCCCTGGGTGGCAATGGGATGCACCATCTCCAAGCCTGACTTTTAGAGTAAAGAGGTAGTAAGGCCAGGAAAAACATGATTTTTTTTAAAAAAAGTAAATAGATTAAGTACCTCCGCCCCCCCTCAATCATGAAAAATAATAAAAACAGAAGCAAATGCTGTTGGTTTTACCTTGCATACCCACTAGAATTAATTATTTAAAGGCTACTGCTGTTGTCAATGTTGGATCATCTAAATCCTCTTTATGTCAGCAAGTCAATTTGTGGTATTAATTTATTCAAAGAGATTTAAATAAGGGAATTTGTAAAGAAGAAAACAGACAAACTTGCCAATGAAGATTCCACCTCTAAAATGAAATTCTAAAAAAATTCATTTACTGCACAAGAATTTGTATTATAGCCATCTTTTGAAGTGCTTGGCTGTAAAACATTGTACTAAATATATACATGAAAAATGTTTGGTATGAATTTTCCCTTCTCTGTCTTTTCCTTCCCTCTCTCACGGCAGCTTTTTTGCTACAAGATCAGTGTTTGATGTTTACCATCAGTAAGTTCATTTTCACAAACACATGGCATTACATATGTTTAAAGTCCAGCTGGACCACCAAGGAACCACTGCATCACCTGAGGCACTAAAAATCTTCCTACTGAGTCAGTAGTTGATGACCAGGCATGCAGGCCAGTAAAATGCTTTCTACAAATAAAATCACAGATGTGAATCGACTAGAGTGGGGTAACATTTTTTAGCTGAAACTTTTTTCCACCAAAGAATGCAAATTTGGTCCAACAAAAAACATTTTACAAATTTCCACCAAAGAATGCAAATTTAGCTGAAACTTTTTTCCACCAAAGAATGCAAATTTGGTCCAACAAAAAACATTTTACAAATTTGTGTCAAATTCACCGCAATGCTTTGCCAAAAAACAATTTTTATTTTTTTTAAATATTTTGATTCTTCATTCAAAACAATTTTTCATTTTCAAGCTTACTTTAACTGAACTTTAAAAGCTCAACGAAGAAACAAAAAGTTTTGTAACAAGTAAAATTTTTCTTCAACTTTTTGACTCACCAAAAATTTAGAAAAAATATTTGTTTTAGGTCAACTTGAAAAAATATTCCCCCTTGGTTTGTTGGTATGGCCAGTGAACTGAAAAAATCAGTTATTTGCAGAGCCCTGGAACTGACACTTGACTGAGAAGGCCACAACCAGACTCAAATTTTGTGACAAAAAGTAAATACCCTGAGCAACAGCTTTTACTGATGACTTTTCCCAAAACTGGATACATTTTGTTTCCCCCAAATATGCAAAAGAAGTTATGATGTCCTTTGAAATTAATGCCTTCTACTACAAAGAATGGCTGTAGATTAAATCAGTCTCTGTCAACGTTACTGCCTGCACAGTGGGGTGGAGTGTAAAGTATCTGGTCTTTAAATAAACACTTCTACAATAAATTTAATGAAACTAACTCTTTTGAGCATCCAATACTGAATGACAAATATCACAATATTTATGCTAACCAAGTTTGTTCAAGAACATCCATATAATTTCCCTTTAAGGATGATCTATAAAATAACTTCCAAGAGTCTTCCTTCATGCATGGATGTATCTGTTGAGTTAACATACGCTCACTTGACTTTAAATCATGTAGGAATAGACGTACATTGAAATTGCCATATCAGATCAGATCACTCCATCTCTTCCATTTGCCTATCAGACCAGCCAGTTTCGGATATTTCAGGGGGAAATGCAAAAAAAACCCAACACCACCCCATTCCCCCCCCCCAAAATTAAAAAAACTGGTAGTGCAAAATAATGAACTAACATACCCACAGGATTTTTTTTTCTACTGCCCAACAGATATTCTCTGAAGCATGAGTTATATACTTTAACTTTTGTTACCCTATCTAAATAACTCCTTATATTTCTAGGCCTAGATTGAGGCTTTTAATCACATCATCTCAGAAGGGGAACACTCATTCTCAGTGGTGAGGACGGAGCAATCTGTACTATCAATTAGGATGGAGCAAATTGTTCTCCCACACATGCCCCGATCTTCAGGCCAATTCAAAGGTGGTGGGGGGAGAAACATAGTCATCCTGCCTTATTCTCCACTCAACTTGACCCCCTTTTCGGCACTTTGTTCCTCAGAGAGAATAGAAATGAGCAGTTTTTGTGCTCATGACAGTACATAGATTGCTACTGTATTTATTACTATGACATTATATTACATTACATTATGTTATATGAAAGTTGATGGGAGTTAGACACCTAACTCACAAAGGTGATTTGGTGAATCCCGTTAGGGACTTATCAACATCTTTAAGCTGCTAAATACCTCTGTAAACTTGGCTCTTGGTTTCAATGATATTTTGTGGCAATGAGTTCCACACACTGTATAAAAACACTTGTGTGTGAACTGCTTTCGATTTTTATAGGATTTAAAGGAAGCTACATCTTTGTGTCACAGCTACTAACAGGAGTGTGAGAGCCACAGGAAAAAAAGGAGAGATTGTTAGTTACTGAATAGAAAGGATTAGGAAATGTGACAGCAGAGATTCAAAAGTTAAGGCCACAGATAATGGTCATGACACTATTTACTGAAAATAGCCTATGGCCAAAAAGTTATACAAATTCCAGTATTAACATGTGATTGATCTTTATATGAACACAGCATTCTTCCCTGATATCCTTTCTAATTATGCCAACTAAATTAATGTGCCTCCCTAGGTTTTTTTGTTGCAAGTTATAATTTGCATACTGATATGACAAACTTGGCATTAAGATGGCAGTATTAAAGGTGAGAATAAAATGAAAAACTGCAAAAAAAATTTCTGTCCATCTTCTTAATAGTGTGAGAGGAAGAAATGGAAGTGATATAATTAGAAACGACCAATTAGAAACTAGTACATCAGAGATCTGACTATTTTAGATTGTAACATGGCAAGACAATATCATATGTTACTTCTTGTTTCCTTTAATTGGGTTCTGTATTTTACTGTTTCCCTATATACTGGATAAATAAGATGACAACATCAGTTTTAACAAACCAAATAAATCTGCAAAGACTAAAGTTTTTATTTTTAAATGAATTAGACTGGGAGTCTGTTTTCGTGTAAGACAATTAGCTATATATTGTACTTTAGTTTAATCGCATGGAATTAAACAGTTGAAAAACAAACTAAATAATTTTCTTGGATAGACACGACCTCAAAGGATGACAAGCTATAAGTCATTTAAATCGCACATCGTTTCTTCAAAGCTCGTTTCAAAGCAGGGAAAGGGTAGAAAGGGATGGCAATATTGGATAGCTACTAAAGAAAGCTCTACACCAGCTTGTCTCTTTAATTTTTAACCAAAATGCTTTTGTATATCCTAAGCAGCTAATAAAACAGTGACACTTAAGGCTATGTTAAAAACAGTTGATGAGCTAATTAACTAACCATGGTGGTTGGAATAATTAAGATCCTTAGATCCTATTCCAAAAACACTAGCTTCTATAACTAGAATATCTAGCAAACACTGTAGCTATGATAATTGGAAAAGGCTTCGTTGAATTATTAAAGACTACAGAAACTCAATAAAATTCACTTTGATGAGACAGAACAAATATCTTCTGCAGGAAAATGCCAAAAAATTGAATAAGGTTGGAGCCAAGGAGGGAGGTGACTAACAAGGCAAATATAACCATCTGAATAGATCATTTTAATGTTAGTCACAGTGTGAATGAACATAATTATATGCCTCTTTACTGTGTTCATGTTTTTCTCTTTCAACTGCAAATCTACTCAACTGTCATGTGTAGTTCTCAAGATGTTACTAATACTTCGTGTGGTAACAGATTATTCTGCCCATCTGTGGGCTTTGTAATGACATAACCTAGCAGTTCAAAAGTACCAAAGCTCGAGGATGAGTAAAGGTTTTAATATGGCCAGATTGGAGCGTTTTTTTCTTTTTATAGTTTTTTAAGGAATAAATGGATACAAAGAGAAATTGAAACTGATTTTAAAATATTTGGATAGGCTAAATGAAATCAAGATATACTGCCTCTAATTGCTTGCACCTGTATGTCTGTTTATGCTGAAGAGCAATTAAATGACTAAAAGACCTTGTAGATCAAACTAACAAGTGGTTCGGAACTAGAAAAGATAATTGTTTCTACCTACTAATTTAGAGGCTGATTCAAATTAGTGCTGAGCACTTACAACTCCCACTGAAGTCAATGGGAGTTTCAGATATAGAACCCCTCTCAGGAATAGGCTTAGGGACCAGTCCATCAGTCCTTACTTAGGCAAAATGCCTAGAGAAGTCAAGAAATGAGAAAAGGTCATAGAATTTAGCCCTTGGTTTATCTGAAACCTTTCACTCTGTTCCAGGCAATAGGTATAAATATTTATTTCAATCACCTATCTCAGATTCTGTACTGGTACAAGACACTATAACATACAACACTAAAATATAATCGTATCATATAGCATCCCCGCCAAAGAACCCCAACATCTCCCAGTAGATTATCCCAGGAATCCACCTACCATAAAATACAGGCCTCCCGCATCAATTATTTCAAATCTATCAAACCATCCATCAGGAAAAGCCCCAGGAAAAAGTGGACACTTGCAGTTTGGATTTCCATCTAAGCACTTATAACATGATCATCACCAGGGCCTGAAGGGCATTAAGGACAGGCAGTGGTGAGTGCAGTCCAGAGCATGGAACCCCTTATGAGAAACATCCTTCCACTAGCCACCTTCTTTTTACACTGGGAGCTGCTAGAGCATCACTTCTGATCACATCAGTGAGGCAAGAGATGCCATATACATTGTTTAGCTGTATATGTGAAAACCAACACCTTAAACCCCACCCAGATACGAAACAGAGGCCAGTGCCCTACTGACTACAGAGCAGTGGTGTGACGTGCTCTCACTAATGTGCTCTCTCTATATATATTAATTCCTATTCAATAATGGTTGAATTCTGCCTCAACTGTTCACACTAAGAAGTACTTTACTCTGTAAGCAGCAGAGTCAGGTTCTAAATGGGCAGCCACATTAAACATAACTGGATACAATTTCCCCAAAATAGGAATTAATGCTCAATAGGTCAGTAGAATACACACAGCCAACATCAGGGACTTGTTAACATTGAGGAGAATAAAGCAAATAGGAAAAACAAAATAAATTAGCACTGTAAAGAACACTTGATCCAAGTAGTATCAATGAAACTCACAAACTGACCCCACCAACTCTATCACCACCATCATGAAACATTCTATTTCTATTCATAGTACCTGAATTCATTATGGTCCCCCCCATTGAGAGGACTATCTGGAATATACAGTGTGGGAAACGTTATAGAAAACTGAGGTGGAAGGTAGAAATGGGCCAGTCTGTGCCATCTTTCCACTAGAGGTGGAAGAAAAATGCTATATATTTTCTGCAAAAACGTCTAAACAAAATTAAAAAAATTTCTGTGGAATTTTAGGGGATTTTCAAAATGGGGGGCTGGATTTCTTTGTCCTACTGTCCTCTGAAAGAAAGAAGTCTTGAGATGAATGGCATTGTCACTTTTGATAACCTAAGGATCAAGGAAATTGTATATAATTAAAAAGAAAAATTCTGTATCTTTATATTTAAACTAGTGATGCTGCTATATAACAAAACTTGTTTATTATTATGTCCTTGGATATTGTGTTCATTTGGGGTCTCTCTATCTCAGAAAAGATTCAAAAGAAATAAAAGAACCCGAGAGGTGGGTGATGCAAATGACTAGGGAATGAAGGGACCTCTGTATAGAGATTTTCAAAATACTGTGACTTTTCAATTCAGAGAAAAGACAAATAAGATGGGACATGATAGAGGTATGGAGAATAATGAATGTTACAGGTAAAGCCAAACATTTTCCTATTTGCCCTCTCCTTCTATCAAAGGCAAATGCACTAATCCCATTTCACAGATTGAGAAATAGAGGCTCAGAGGTAGTACGTGACATGCCCAAGGTCACAAAGCAAGTCTGTGCTAGCAGCAAGATTAATGCAGTTTTTATGGCTCCCACTCCCATGCCTAATTCACAAGACCACACTTTTTGCCAACTGTCTCATCCATATAGCGGGGATTTCACCTCACCCAAAAGGAGTTCTGATGAAGTGGGCTGTAGCCCACAAAAGCTTATGCTCAAATAAATGTGTTAGTCTCTAAGGTGCCACAAGTACTCCAGTTCTTTTCGTGGATACAGACTCACACGGCTGCTACTCTGAAACCTGACCTCACACAGATGCTGATGATTCATTGCCTGCATCATATGGTAAGGAGTCTAGACAGGGTTATCTGGAAAGGCAAGAAGCAAGTAAATGTACATTAAATGTCTAATAGGTAACATGTCTGAGGCACTCTGGCCCAATCCCTTAGCCACAACACTGATGAAATGGAAAGTATGTGGAAACAGAATGTATGTCTATGCTTCATGTTTCAACAGCCTCAGGGAATCTCACATCTAGTCAACACCTCTGTCTGGAAGAGCTCAGTGTCTGACAGGAAAGCAACCACCGTTGGGCTGATAGTAGTGCTGTGCCATCTATTCCTGCTCTTTGCCAACAGGGGAGAGGAACATAATCCAGACTCTCCCTCTCTGCTACCACAGTTAAACCTCTGCAGCATTCACCCTATGGCAATCTGGCTCCCCAAGAGTTAGGTTTGTCACCTTTGCCACACACCACATTCTGCTACTGATATACATACTGAATCTGGAGAAATCTCACAGCAGCCTAGAGATGTGATGCCTCTAAGAGAACTAACTGGAAGGAAGACTGATCTCATAGATGGCTATCACTAAGTTCTGAAGAACAAATGTGAAGTGTGTCCACTACAGGAGCAACCAGACAGCAGGCACTCTTCCAGCAAACACTACAGTGGACCCACACAAAGGCAGAGGCTGCAGACACAGTCCCAAGCATCCATTGTTGAGACCACCTGTCAGTTTACAGCTTGCTACCTGCAGGGCACCCAAAGCTTTCAATCCTCACCCATTCATACTGTACAAATGGGAAGCTACACAATAGAATGTTGATGACATTTCATCATCCCTGTTGAACCTAGGCCCTGTACTTCTGCTGCGTATATCCCTCTTTTAACTGAGATGCCGAATAACCAGTGAGAGTGAGCCATCACTAAACAACTGGAAAAAAAAGTTCCCCATCATCACTCTGAGTGAGTCAACTGTGAGTTTTGTATTTCCAAGTGATCATACCGCCAGATGTAACAATTGAGGGAAGGTGCCAACTCTAAAGGCAACTTCAGTATCATAGTATACAAAACCCAAGAGGAATATCACAGTCCCCTGCAAGCATGTAGGAGTCACAATATGATCCTGGAAATCTAGTCATTGCATGTCATGAGCACAATCTTGGCATTACGTACATTGAACAGGTATGCTTCCCATTCTTGTATGCAGCAGGGCACCACAGAGACCTCTGTGTTCCATCCACCGTGTACATAATGAAGGAATGTTTGCAACTGCATAAATCCTTGCATCATTTTGGTGTTGTGTGTAACCGTGCATGGAGAACACGATGCCTTGTGTAGCCCTGCATGGAATTGAGGAAATCCTGGGGGTATACAGAGGCTGTGGCTGACTGATGTGAGTAATCCCAGTGTCCTCTGAAAGCACTCAAAGCCTCGGAGGCCAAATGCAGCGAGTGACTGGTACAGTGAAGGAGCATGGCTCCCCTCCTGCTTCCGATCCCCCTTCAGCTCATCACAGAGCCTGTACCTCTGGATGATTCAACCCTCATTGAGAGCAAGGAATATCAGCCATACAAGGGAAGCTCTTCTTTGGAGACTGAGCCTCCCTTGCCTAACACTTCCTTTATCTCAGTTACCTCATTATGTAAAAACCCAGCATGTTCAGGTACTGCACTGAAGTCTCATTTTGATGCCTCCATCCATTACCATTCTCTGTAGAATCCCCCATACACCTGCATCCTGCATATGAACCCTGAACCTTCCCACCTCCTCCCTCTGCCTCACCTGTACTCTATCCTAAACCGCTGATCCTCCTCTACATTCCTTTTTCTCTTCCCATCAGCCCTGGCCAAATCCTGTCTGTATCTCTCACTTTCCCATGCTCAGATGTTTATGTTGGGAGTTTATCGCCTGTTTGGTGTACTTAACCAGTTCTAATCTTATCCTCAAAGAACAGCAGGTTCATTTAATCAGTGCCTCCAAAAATGATGAGCACATCTTATTAGCCTTATCTACCTTTAATTGGACAGTGATCACACACTACAGTACAATTTAGAACAAACTACAATTGCCAACCCTCTTGATTCTTGCTTTCCTTATTGCCAAACATCGCCTCATAAAAGGCATACTTTGCCTCTTCATGAATCCAAAGAGAGTAATGTGAAGGTATTTGTCAACCACAGTTCTGAACAGGTAGGTATCTGTGTTTAAAAAACAAGCAAGTGTTGATAGATACAGCAACTGTATCTCTGGATACAAAACTTCTAAATCCAGAATCTTACATTATGGGATTTGTACAGTAAGAAATGAGGGTAGTGCAGTGGGAAGGGATCATTGTGGCTTTTCAGAAGTTGAAGTAACCCGTAGCCTGTGGACTTATCAGCCTTACAGAAAATAAAAACATTTTTACTAAAAACTCATTCTAATCGAATGCTTCAACAAAAAAAGACCACCTCTTACATAGAGAACACTGAATGTGAAAGATGGGAAGCCCGTGATGGCACAAGGGAATATTTACTGTTATTTCGGTGAGGAAAATCCAATAACGCTTGATTCCCTATGCCGATGTAGTCCTGGAAATATTTGTAACTGTCTTCATTTTTCTTTCTTCCCCTCACTTGTGGGCCTCACAAATCATTTACTCCAAGTGCTGCCTTCCTACCTCTATTGCCAAATGTCCACAGAAAAAAGTGGCAGCTGCTGCATGTCCCAGCTGTTTTTAATGAGCCTGAAAAATTGCAATGACTTCTCTTCTTGTACTTCCTAAACTGCTCCAATCCCAAACCAGTTCTATGGGGGTTACACAAAACAATATAAGGTACTTGATTCACCCCTTGGCTATGCCAGCTTCCATTAGTGTAAACCAGGTTGCTGGGCCCCTGGTGATGGAACATCCTCCCTGAGGGGTGTTGCAGCCATGCAAGGTAACCACTGCTACCTTGCTCCACTGAGAACCAGCAGTGAACCAGCACTGTCCCAAAGTGGCCTGGAATGGCCCAGGCAGGAAGTGAAAATCCACTGGCTGAAGCATCTGGGAGGGCAGAGTGGCTCGATCTGTCCTTTCCCAGAGCTGAATGGGTTCTGGAATGTATCTATTCCTGTTGCCTCAGGGACATGGTGGGGCCTATGGTTTACATTCCCTTGTGTCTCTGAGGGTGACTAGACCCCATTATCTTTTATGGCAGCATTTAAATTATCCAGAAAAGAAAAAAAAAGCACAAAAGAGCATATTCTATGGCAGTTTGATCACCGTCACTCTCAATTTAGAAGTGATGGATTTGGTTCAGAGAAAGAATCAAAACAATAGAGACAGTTTGGTTAAAAAAAAAAGTTCTTGACCAGCTCTACTCCTAACACATTTTAAAACGTGACTATCTTTGTCTACACTAGGTGCTAAGTCGGGTTTAACAAGGTGCTAAGTCAGGTATAACTAAGTCAAGTGCTAGCACATTTGCTGTTACACTTTATTATCCCAGTGTAGACAAAGCCTAGAATAAAAAGTTAGCTCTCAAAGAGTAGATGCATAGCTAAGGCACAGTTCATGACTAGCGAGACGTACTGTCCTCCACAGCTTCAGTGGAATAACAATCTATGTCAAAAACAGAAGTCCTGAAATCCCTGAGAAAGTCACAAAAACAAACTGACAAACTTTGGGACATCTCAGGAGACACCTTCCTACCAGACAAAGAAAAGTGACCAACATCTGAGCACCAATACCTAATTGGTGTGTGGCCCTCAAGATTTCTGCTACTTGCAGTCTCCTCTTGCTTGGAACTGTTGTTCCCAGTGGACCAGAATGGAAGATTGATTGACAAAATAGTGAATAACTTACAATCCATTATGAATAACCAAGGCCAACGAGGGAGGGGGGGAGCTGGTTCAAATTACCGGGGCCTGGTTTCCACAGCTTCGTCAGCCCTGTTTAGCCGGTCCACCCTTGCTGGGGGGCCCGAATCTGCTCTTGGCGGCCCTGTGAATAACATCAACATTCAGGGCAACCTTGAAGAATACTAATGTATAAATAATATAAAATTAAATTCATAATGAATTTATCAAATTTTGAGTTATTGTACTTATATGAAGACACTGCTGTACTTCAGCTGCCCCAAAATTGCAATAATCGCTCTAACATATATGTCATTGTTATTACAAAAGAGAGTCTATACATAAAAGTGAAGAAAACCAGGGTGTAGAACAAGAGTCAACCAAAAAGTTTGGGTCCGATTATTTTCTCACTGTTTTGTAAATTGGGAGGTAACTCCATTGACATCAGTTGCACCATATACCATTGTATAACCAGTGCCAATGAGATGTGAAGCAGGCCAACCATGTACAAATTCTCAGGTGCTTTCATAGCTAAGATATAGTCAGGACTTCAGTTAAAGCCTCCTGATTTTCAAAGTTTATAATTTGGCTGTAAAAATGTTATGCTGTGCTGAAACTTGGTATATAAGGTCTTGTGCTGGAAGTGATTTTGGTTGCACAATTTAAACAAAATCTGTTCAGCTGTCTGAAGACACAGAAATGCAAGTGAAGAAAAAGTGGTTACCAGATACTGGCACTTTTTCTGCTTGTATAATTCAAAAGAGATTCAGTTAAGAAAATTGAACTTGACAAGCAATTAACATCATGTTCCACACTTGCTCTGTTCAGCAATGTCTCATCACTATTTTCTACTTTATAAAGTAAAAATAACAGACTATATCAGGGTGGCAGGGCTCTTTTGTTTGCTCACCCTATTGGCAATCATTAGAATCATGAAAAAAGCTTCTGAAATTCTGCTTTCTTTTGGTGGCTGAGTCTACTTCTTAACTCAACCAGAGAGATGGGAGTGGTCCCTAAGCAGGAGGACAGAGCAGATCCTGGAGGAAAATCCTTGGAATAGCAAGCTCAGGGATAAAGCTCTGGTTGGGGTTTATGCTGTATTATTGGTTTTTGTTATTAGTTACTGATAAAGCCATGCCTAGTAAGGGGGCATGTTAGAAAACTACCTCAGGGTTTTCATGCTCTCTTTAGAACCACAATGCGAAATGTTAGAAAGTTCCCAGTGCACTGATCACATTTCAAAATGTACGTTTCAGAAGGAATTTTGTTACCTGAAGCTGTATGCTTTCATCTGATTGTAAATCACAAGGGGCCTCATTGTGACACAAGCCACAGCCTGTAGTAAGGCACGAAGTGCAGAGCCACAGTACCCCAGTGGATCACTGAAAGTATTCTGCCTCAAAGAATTCAGAGCTCCCCAGTTGCATTGGGGGGCATGCAATCAGCACCACCCCTTTAAAGGATGTGGTATACTCTTTTGCTCTGGCTAACTCTTGCAGCGGACTGAGCCATTGTTCCACCTACTCTCTACAATCTTTCGGATACATTCTTTCTTGAGGGGGAGAATCTCAGTAGCAGCCCCTGTGCTATAATTCTGTCATACCCTGGCACCGAACATGCAACGGGGAAGAGGAAGGTTCCACTCCAACAGGTCACATGGGGGGAGGAGGCTCCTTAATCCCATGCTGCGGGGAAGAGGAGGGATGGAGGATTCTTGGTCTCATACATAAGGGTCGGCCACAAATGTATTTATATCTTTATTTTTATGTTCTTTAGATTGTACAGAAGTAAAAATCTATTCCTGGGTTTTTTAAATTAAGTTATACGCTTTAAAAGTTCTTTAATTACAGTAAATGAACATTAAAAACCTTCCTACGCATGTCTTTACTTAATATGACAAAATCAGTGGGGCCAGATTCCATGTCAAATTTATTTGGCTCGTTTGCTCACAGGACTATGTTTTTAACTAAAACTAGCTTGTGTTTAAAACAGTTAATATTGTGATAGCAAGTTATGAAAGAAAATGAACCTGATACTTTTATCCCCAACCTCCTTTCCACTGTGATTTTTTTTAAAAAGGCAAAAAGCAAAATGATAGCCTAAAAATAATCGTCATGATATAATTAGTCTATCCTTGTTAAAATGCTGGATTACAGGCACAGTAAGTAGTTGATGCTGCATTAAAAATAGTGAGTTATTGTGAAAACCGTGTGTGTGTGTGTGTGTGTGTGTGTGTGTGTGTGTGTGTGTGTGTGTGTGTGTGTGTTAAACATCTTTGACAGAATCGAAAGAGACAGAGGATTTGAAATATTCTGAAATTTACCTTAGTTCACACTGCAGCTGACCA
This sequence comes from Mauremys mutica, assembly GCF_020497125.1. NCBI lineage: Eukaryota > Metazoa > Chordata > Testudines > Geoemydidae > Mauremys > Mauremys mutica. The sequence continues at coordinate 84,394,602 of NC_059078.1, forward strand.
CTCCACTCCCATTTAGTTACCCAGAACAATCACATTTCCCAGCAGAGTTTACTCATTTGCAAGATAAAAGGAAGACATTTCTGCACATGCCCATAATATTCTTCACCACTGGGGGCAGCCATACATAAGACTGCATTCACTGAAACCAAAGCAACAGTCGGAGAAGCTTTCAGAATGACAGTATGCAGGAGTGAACAGAGCTTGTTCATTGTATGGTGTTATTCTGTTATTCTGTGCTCCAAAGTAGCTTCATAGCTGGATCGGGTGCTAACTACAATAACTGCTGTACTATGGAATACAGATATGTGAATTCAGATAGCTAATTGTTGCTTGGAGGAATCTATCATGCTTTCACATAAAGAGAGATTTTAAAAACCAGGTTTCTAATTGTAAAGATGCAAAACCGTAATATCCATGAAGATCCTATTACCTAGGAAGAATCTGACATTTTGCTGTGAATGGTGTGTTGGGATTTATTTATTCTTGGAGTGTTCTGCGTGGCTGGCAAAGAATAATGTTCCAAAATCAGTCCATCTCCCAAGGGGTCCAATTTTTCTTCCTGGGTGTCAGCAAGCCCTGACTCACAACAGTGCAGCTGACAGGGACTGTCATTCTTGTGGCACCCTAAGCAAAAACAAAAGACCTAAGGACGACCTTTGAACAACACAAAGGATGGGTATGTTTTTCATTTTTTAAATATACAGCTTGTAGCTTCTGCATAGACCCTGTTTTAATTGTTCTATTGACTTATCTTGATATGATTTAGGATCATAGTTAAAATGTCCATTCATTACATTTATTTAAACTATTTTACAATATTTATAAAGACATTTTTTAAATCTGAGTAAAAGAAAATAATGTGCAAAGTAGCTGTCAAGCTAGAAATTTTTTAATGATTTTTAAAAGAAAGATTCTTAGCATGATTTTAAAAATGACTGATCTTTTGGGGGGATAACTTTTCTAAGTTGTTTTTATTTCCAGGTTTCAATGTAATTAGGCTACTGAGCGGATCAGCTGTAGCCCTGGTAATAGCCCCTACTGTATTACTGACAATGCTTTCTTCTGCTGAACGAGGATGCCCTAAGAGCTGTAGGTGTGAAGGAAAAATGGTATATTGTGAATCTCAGAAATTACAGGAGATACCCTTGACTATATCTGCTGGTTGTTTAGGTTTGTCTCTTCGCTATAACAGCCTCCAAAAACTAAAACATAATCAATTTAAAGGTCTAAATCAGCTCACCTGGCTGTATCTAGACCATAACCACATCAGCAATATTGATGAAAATGCTTTCAATGGAATACGCAGACTAAAAGAGTTGATCCTGAGTTCCAACAGAATCGCCTATTTTCTTAATAATACCTTCAGACCTGTGACAAATCTCCGTAACTTGGATCTGTCATACAATCAGCTGCAGTCTTTGGGATCTGAACAGTTCAGGGGCTTAAGGAAGCTGCTGAGTTTACATTTGCGATCCAATTCCCTAAGAACCATCCCTGTTCGAATATTCCAAGATTGTAGGAACCTTGAACTTCTGGACCTGGGTTACAATCGCATCCGAAGTTTAGCAAGGAATGTCTTTGCAGGCATGATCAGGTTGAAGGAGCTTCACTTGGAGCACAATCAGTTTTCTAAGCTCAACCTGGCACTTTTTCCAAGACTAGTCAGCCTTCAAAACCTTTATTTACAGTGGAATAAAATCAGTGTGATAGGACAAACTATGTCCTGGACCTGGAGCTCATTACAAAGGCTTGATTTATCTGGCAATGAAATAGAAGCTTTCAGTGGACCTAGTGTTTTTCAGTGTGTGCCCAATTTACAGCGCCTCAACCTGGATTCAAACAAGCTCACGTTTATTGGTCAAGAAATTTTGGATTCTTGGATATCCCTCAATGATATCAGCCTTGCTGGGAATATATGGGAATGCAGCAGAAACATTTGCTCTCTGGTAAACTGGCTAAAAAGTTTTAAAGGGCTAAGGGAAAATACAATTATCTGTGCCAGCCCCAAAGAGCTGCAAGGGGTGAATGTTATTGATGCGGTGAAAAACTACAGCATTTGTGGCAAAAGTACTACAGAGAGGTTTGAATTAGCAAGAGCTCCCCCAACATTTAAACCAAAACTCACCAGGCCTAAACATGACAGCAAGCCCCCTCTGCCCCCAACTATCGGAGCCACCGAATCCAGCTCAGAACTCGAGCACGACACAGAACACATCTCCTTTCATAAAATCATAGCAGGGAGCGTGGCCCTTTTTTTGTCCGTGCTTGTGATCCTGCTAGTCATCTATGTGTCATGGAAGCATTACCCAGCCAGTATGAAGCAGCTGCAGCAACACTCTCTCATGCGAAGGCACAGGGAAAGAAAAAGGCAGTCACTGAAGCAAATGACTCCAACCACACAGGAATTTTACGTAGATTATAAACCTACCAACACTGAAACCAGTGAGATGTTGCTGAATGGAACAGGACCCTGCACGTATAACAAATCAGGCTCCAGGGAATGTGAGGTATGAACCATTGTGATAAAAAAAAGCTTTTAAAAGCTGGGAACTAGTGGTGCTTTATTGAACTCTAGTGACTATAAAGGAAACATGGGGTTTTTTTCACTCTTTTGGCACTGCACTTCCATGTCACTTTTTGGGTACATTCATAATACTGCTCATTTTACTCTCATACATAATCAAGTCATTGAAATTTAAATATCATAAATAATGTGAAGCTTCAGCTCTGATTTAATACAATACCTATTGTACAGACCGTCTAGTGATTTCATTAAAATCTCTCTTGTTTTCAAATAGAAAACTTCTTTCATAACTAATCCACCACATCTGCAGTGAGTGTGCCTCTGTTTGGGCAGAAAAATGACAACAATGCAAAGAAAAATGTTTTGAAATTCACTTTATGAATCAAAGACACATTGAATGAGCCAGGTACTATAGCTTCATATAAATTCTAAGTTGCTTGAGCTTAGAGATGGTGCAGGAACAGCCCTGAAAGAATGCCTGATTTTTTGTGCAATGTAAGGCATGATCAAATAAGCCAGTGCTAAGTAAAAGTTTCAGGAGATCAGTGTGTGTCACAGAAAACTAAGGGGAGAGAAAAAAACAGGCTTAATAAAGAAAACAGAAAAAATGTAGAATGCAGTTTACTATACTGTAAGAAAATACAAAGAGTTTCTAGAGCTAACTACTAATTGAAACCTGTTCATGTGGCTTCATACAAAAGGTGCCAGTGTTTATCCCTTCTTACATCCAGTTGCCTTTCAGAAAGTAGTCAAAAGGCATTCATTAAACCAGGCGCAGAAATTCCTTATTGATGTAATTAGAGGAACACAAATGTGCAGTAGCAAATGCAAGACCACTTCCTGCACACATTTGTTTGGGTGCTCATTAGAAATTCTCTTTTCAAGACTGTCAAAGACATTAATGTGGTTAATCAAACCATTAAATCTGTCATTTTCTTCATTTTTTTATTTGTGGTCTGTGCTCGTTAGAGTATCTGGATGTGCTTTGCACACCACCCATGTCACAGCTAAACGAAGCTTCAAGTATTTAGAAATCCAATCAGGGTACATTTTAGAAACACTACAGCAACTGGAAAGAGCTTCCAGTGAAAACTGGTTATTCTCTAACCAGAGGAAGAATGCATTCAAATGATCTTTAAAAAAATGACAAATGATTTTTTATCATAACCCTGCTGACATTACAAGAATTCATAGATATTCATTTTTAATGTGAAGTCATTCATCAGTATGTTACTGGACAAACCCAGATGGCTATTTGTAATCCGGATCACTCTCTCTCTCCCTCAAAGTCATTGACAAAATTGTATTGATTGCAAAATATACCATCACTCATATATTAAAATAAGTTATAACCTTCACATATTAGACAAAGGATCTTTTAAACTCTCTTTCTCATTTTTCAAATAGAACAGCATCATTAAAGAAGCTAATCAGTAATTTCATTATCTCTATTTTGTAACTTGATTTGGCTTAGTAAATTGCACGTCTTTGACCACTTGGAAGGTAACGTTTCTACAGCGCAGTTTCACTGCAGCAGATTAGAAAAAGCAAAATCTTTTAACAGGGTGTTCTTGTGGATTCTTTGCTTACTGGGGAAAAATAATCAAAACAAATCACCTTGAACTATGCTAGATACCATGAAACAAGGTCAGAACACATCATTTAAACAGCACTAATGCACTTAAGCTCTTTTTAGTGTAATAAAACTATTTTCTTTTTTAAGGTCTATAAACAGAAAATAATAGAGAGTGGATTATTCATAATATACTGAATCACGTACCATGTAATTCTGGTACCATATGTTTACTGAGTGCAAAGAGTCATACATTCCAGCATGATTAATAATGCAGGTGCTTGGTGCACTTTAAACTGTACTGCTGAACATAATGTAATTTTCCCAAGTTGTAGTTTTGAAATTTATATAAAATGTCAGTAAAATGAACACATCTAAATCCATTAAAGAACTACATTCTCTACCAGCAAACCTTGCCTATGACTGAACTGAAGGATTAGAGTTTGCCACAAATACAAGATTAAAAGGCATCACTGTACTTTTTGGTTTCATCAGTGCCTGAAATGGTGACCAACACTACATGCAGCCAAAGAGAAAAAATTACATTTACCAAAAAATGAAAGGATAAAGGAAGCTATTTGGGGATGATTCATATACTTAGAAAAATCTATTTTATACAAATAATCCAGGATCATTTCTACATAAAAATATTCAGGGCATGTTCTAAGTAACTTTGTTTTCTATTTAGTATTTTCTTCATGTATGGTCAGAATGAGGCATTAAAAAAAACTTGACACATTTTAAAGTCAACCTTAAAAAATATTTTTAAGTCATTCAACATCATATTTCACTGAGGACACAATCTACAATCTCTTCCAGAGGAAACACACGTAGAAACAAACAAACTGCATTTTTTTAAATCTAGGTGTGTGTCAAAACTGAGACCAACTATGGAGTCTCTTCAAATACCAGACACTATTATTACTAAACCATTATTACTACATTCTTCAGCATAGATGGTTAAGATAATAATGAAAATTCAACTTGGTTATATTAAAGTATAGACATGATTAGAAGGGCAATTTATTCAATTATTATATGAAAGATGCCGAATAGTTTATATTTACATTTTCACATATTTTCAGTGATAAACACAGATGGATGGGTAATTATCACTACAGTTATTTGATAAAGAAACTGCTGGCTCACTGTGCAGAACATAAAGGCCTGTGCCAACAATCCCCAACTGAACAGCTAAGAGGTCTGAGTTGAATAATGGTTATTAAATCCAGTTGTGGTGACAACGGGTTATCAAATGGTTTAATCTAGCCTCAAACCATGTTATCTACAGATTAAAAATACCATGTTTGAATCTAGGTAGAGTCCTAGGTTGACCGAACCATGTTACCATTTAGCTGCAGAATTTAACAACTGTGTTAACACCACCTGTTTTGGCTGTCTATACAGCACAGTCCTGTTGTCGCAAATCCTAACCATTTTGATTTCCAGTCCTACAGGGTAAATTCCACTGAACTACAGTAAGTTCCGGTTAAAAAGACTCTCCTTTCCTGAAAAACAGGTGGAGGTTTTTTAAGATTCCATTATGATATGACCCTTCTCATTCTTCCTCAAATATGAGCAAATAACTCTACTCCTGGCCCAGATTTTGCCTTACTTAGGGCACCTTTGTGCCACTCTGTCATAAAGCTACCCTGAACTGCACCACTGGAGGATTTCTCTTATATATAGAGGAATCAACAGGTGTTGTACAGCAGCCATAGTCCCTTTTATGCCACCCCACCAGATTGCAAGTGTATGGGCCTGGCTGGAGGAAGTGGGTATGCATAGAATTCCCTTATGTGCCAGTGATCTCCAGGTACCCTTAATTTACACCTTGGACTTGAGTAGTGTCAGGACACTCCAGAAACAGGGGAGCACCAAGGTGGCTTGAAGCCAGTGATGCCTTCTCCCATTCCTCCTCCAAAAAGTGCTCCTTGGCCACAGATCAGGACCTGAGGCCCTTCATTCCATATATAATGTGCTATAACCCTGGGTATGTCTACACTTAAAACACTACGGGGGCACAGCTGCACTACTTCAATATAGATACTACTTATGCCAACAAGAGGGATTCTCCTGTCAGCATAGGAACCCCCGCCCCCCCCAATTCTTCCATTGAGCTAGCACTGTCTACATGAGGAGTTAGGTCAGTATAACTATGTTTCTAGGAGTGTGGATTTTTCACACACCCCGAGTCATAGCTATATGAAGTAATTTCCTAGTGTAGGCCAGGCCCCTGTCTACTGTTTTTTTGTTCTCTTTTGTTTTGCAATGGATTTGTATTTTATATTTTTTTAAAGTGATATGAACAGAAGCAAGCACAAAATCAGCACCCCAGAAACCCTAAATAGAGCTGGTGAATAACTGATTTTTCAGTTCAGCCAGCAAACTGAAAAATCAGGAGAAAATATTTGGTTCAGTTCCAAAAATGTTTAGAATTTTCTCACAAATTTGAAAAGTCTATTTCAGGCCAGCAAAGTGTCACAGGCAGAAAGTGGGAACATATCTCCCTTTTATAACCTTTAGCCCAGTGGTTAGATACTTGCCAGGGATGTAAAACACCCAGGTTTGAATCCCCAATCCGGAGAAAGACTTGAATTTAGATTCAAATATTTTCTTTGCCTGATTCAGAGGAGTGATCTGAATCCACATCTCCCACCTCCTAGATAAGTGACTGAATGACTCTACAGCCTGATAATAATCTCTCTCTCTCTCTGGCACACTGAACATTTAAGTATTTTTTTCCATTGTGGAACAGCTTCAACAGGAGAGACTGAGCAGAATAGCCTATATTATAGCCTGGTAGTTAGGATGCTCACCTGGCACAGAGGAGATCTGAGTTCAAGTCCTAGCTCCACTGAATATTTAAGTATTTATACTAAGAAGTGGGACAGTTTCCAAAACAGAGACTGAGAGCAACTCATCCCAGCACAGCTTTTCACCTGGTGGTTAGGTCACCTACCTAGAAGGGAGGAGCTCTGAGTTTAAGTGCCTGCTCCGGAGCAAGAATTCAAACCTTGGTCTCCCACAACCCAGGCAAGGGCTCTAAACATGGGGCTAAAGGTCATAAAGGAAGGGAGAGGCAGACACAGTTTCCTGGCTCTGTAACCCAGTGAAGTCCGATATAAAAATGTAATTTAAAAAATGTACTGGATAACTTTCCTGAAAAGGTAATTGGATATTTTGACATAGTTTACTACATTCTAATGGTTTGCAGAATAGTCAGCCACCCAACTCTAGATAAATATTCTTTCAGCTGAATTTGTGTGGAACCATAGTGACATCCAGTGGCAGATTAGATTAATCACAAGTGTCTCTCTATTTCAGTTCACACTCACGTTTTGGCTTTAACTTTGTCTTGTGCTATACATCATAGTAGTCGCATATAGTTCCCTTCCAACTCTGTATTATGCTAAGTATTCAACTGCACTGTAATCACATTTATTTCATATGGGTCTTAATCTAAATTAATTCAGTGAATGAATGAAGAAAGTGGCAGCAGTATAAAAATGCTGTCAAGAAATGTGCAGGGTTGTAATTGTTATTACATATTATTGCATTGCTAGCAGCTAATGAAAGGTTCATATAAGAAATGCAAGGTGCAGGCAAGAATTAAATAATTATTATATATTTATAAAGCACCATTAACTAGCATCAAGATATCATAAAATAAGCTCAAAACAGAGTAGTACATTCAACAGCAAGAAACAAGAGAAATATTTTAGATGCAATTTTTAAATATTGAAACACTTTATCAGATATCAAATGGAAGGGCATTCAACCAGCTTGATGCCAAATTAGAAAAAACCCAGTACCTGGGAAAATGCACATGCTAAAGAAAGCAGAAAAAGGCAATTATCTGACCAGGAGTGTAAAGCCCTTTTGTGAATTCAACAAAAAAAAATAAAAATAAAAGAAAACCCACTAATTTAAAGGTATGAGAAAGCCAAGGTGCGTGAAGCAATACTTTTTTTGTTAGAGCTCTGAGACGCTTGAAAGCTTGTTTCTTCTATCGAGAGAAGTTGGTCTAATAAAAGAAAGTATTAATTCACCCACCTTGTCTCTGAAATCCTGGGGCCAATATGTCTACAACAACACTATTAACCAAGGGATGTAAGACGTATTCACTACATTAATGCTTTGCTTGTCAATGGATATCAAGTAGCTTTGCAATCATTGACTATATAGCCTAACCAAACACTTACTAGCCCTAGCCAATCGCTGTAGAGAGCAGCAGTTGTTTAATAAAACTCATAGCAACTCTACCCAAAAAAAGCACAAGAAGTTTTTTTAACAATTGGGTGAAACAAGTGGCCTACTGAAGTCAATGAAAGCTTTGACATGGACTTCAATGTGGCCCAATCTTTCACCCAGTGTGTCCAATTGAAACTGCAGGAAGAATTTAAGTAAACAGAATTATCTGAGGTTGAATTTAGCCAGGACACAAGAGTCACTACCTGTACTGGAAAATACTACAAGCTCTTTAATGGCCAGATGGAGTCAATAGCTTTGATTTTCCATCTCATCTGAAAGATGGCAACTTTAGAGTACAGTGTCCCTTAATCTACTTGAATATTCATTTAACTCTGACTCAGGAACAACACAGAAAACTGTGATGCCAAGTATGTACTCAGGCATTTGTCTTAAGGTGACCTATTACGTTGGTGATTTCATGCCTTGATTTTTCTCCCATCTCACCTTGCGAGATCTGATGTTATCACAGAACAAGATTATATGGGTAAAGATTTAAATTGTATCCTCATGCTGACCGGTAGCCAGTCTAACTAGTGGCATAATGGCATGACATGGGGGCAACAGGGTGCATAAAAGTTTAGTCACATGACTATTCTGAATGGCTTATAAACAGGAAATACATGAATTAAGGATACTATGGCAGTAGCTCTACAGAGAGATGACCAATTGTGGACCAATATTTTAACTAACAGTGCAATTAGAAAACGTCACATCTTAGAAACTAGCACAACCTTGTTAAAGCAATGAGCATGTAGCAGTCACCATCATGAAGTCAGCATTTTCTAACAGTTATCATGCATTGTCTCTTGGCATATGGCAGCATTTGCTATATTTGTAATAGGTTATAATTGTGGTATAGTCAATACCATAGTGTGGCAATGGTTGGTAAATTTTTAACGGCTGCTAGAGTAGGTGCCACCACATAATACTAGTTGAAGACGGGAGAGCTCAAGAGTGGGACTGCGTGAGTCCTGTAGTCATAGTACAGGGTTGTGGGTACATGTCCCATTTCCCCAGTGGTTACACGTATGTTAAAAGGGGGGCAAGATTAAGTAAAAAGTGCCTGGATTCTTACTCAGAGAAAAAAGATTTGTGCATTTCCAAAAATATTAATATATTTAGATTTTTTTAATGTTCCCATCTAGTGCTCTGGGCATATATAAACCTTGATACAAATATTTTACCCACTTTTACCTTACATCTGCCTTAAGTGTGGATAAGAGTTGTTTTCTGGAGATGTTAGAGATATGTGCATGGAAATCTGGATATGAATTGATCTGTGAACAATTCAAACATCTTGCATTGAACTATTTTGTTACCTCCTGCATAATGCTTTTTAGTACTTCTAGCATTGATGTCATGCTGCTAGTTATGATGAATCAATGAGGATACAATATTATTCCCGCTGTGCTGAGTTTCAGAGGTATTAATTCTGCTGTTAATGTCAAAGTGGCAGGCTGTCAGCTACCACGTATGGGTATGACAAGGATACTCAGTGAAAAGAGCTTTTGAAGTACTTCTATGTCTCTTCCTTAACCACCTATGCCACAATTAATGCTGGGTAAATCTCCCACTGACTTTCAGTTGGAGTTGAGAATCTAACTGCCCTGTCTAAAAATCTTCCCAGAAAAGTTTGAATTTGGTTGGTGTTTAAGCTTCCTCCACAAGATGGGATTCTTTGCTCTGACAGTCGATGTAAGGCCCATCTAAGCAAGGCTACCTTGCTGAAGGCTTTGGCAAGTCTATCAGCGGTGAAGGACGGCAGTTATATCTCAGTGGAATAGTAGATGGCGGAGTGGAAGTCTTCGCTTCATTAAGTGCTTAGCATTACATTTCTAAACAAATTATCATAGATAAGATCCTCTGCTTTTTCTCTGTCCCATCACCTACTTCTTTGTCCACTCCTCCAAACCTCACTCAATCCCTTGCACTCCAATTAATGTCTCAGTAGCTCCTGTACTTCCTTCATCCCACCCTCCGTGCCCTGCCAGTGTTCTCTTCAATATTCTTCCCCCTAACCATTTCTAGGCTGAGCCAGAAAGAGTTATGCATTTCAAGTAAATGTTCAGGACACCATGGGCATGGTCCTCATCTGCGGTAAATAGTCATAGTTCCATTGATATCTATTTATACCAGCATTTCTGATTTTTGTCAGTCTTTCTAGAAACTCTAAGATCATAAGAATGGCCAAACTGGGTCAGACCAATGGGCTATCTATCCCAGGTTCCTGTCTTCTAGTTTGGGATGAGATGTAGCAACATTTCAGGAAAATTGGTTGCTTTTTGGTGGGGGAGGAAAGTGGTTGAAAATAGGATGTACAATGGGAAGATAGTTGCCACCTTATAAAGAGTGGCTACTGATGATTCTCTCTATATATTTAAAGTAGCTGAGCTTAGTGAGCCTTAGAAAAAAGTTTTATTGGGGCTTGCTTTAAGTGTTGGACAAAGGTTCAGAAGTTCTTATTTTAACCAAGCTAGTTAGTCCACTATTAATTGCAAACCATATCATATTCACCCAAAACATTTAGTGATTATTTGAGAACAGGTTTTTTCTCTCTCTCTAAAGCATATCAAGTTCAGTTTAATATTCCAGCATATTAGATTTCTACTGACATCACAGAATGTTACTCAGAGTATAATATCCTTCCACATCACCGTATTATAGCAATATAGTAATATATGAGTCATATGTTCAAAGCAGTGCACCAGGTTCTATTCTGCATTGTCTTATACCAACCAGCTTCTTCTCATTCACACTGTAGTATACTGAATACAAATACATACCATATATTAGCAATTCACCACAGGTTAGGTTCATATATTGCAGCTGTGATTCACACTGCAACATACCGTCTTCCAATTTCATAATACCAGAGATTTACAGTATACAGTACTGAGTAGGAACTGTGGAACCAGTCCTTAATTGTTTCTACAGTGGCGATTAACTAGATTTTCTTATTTTTTTAATTTCTCTATTTGAATTCAGATTAAATATTAAGTGCAAGATCACACTTGACAGTTATTTCTAAGCTACAATGTCAACGTTATCATGGGCATGCAGCAAAATCTACCTGGTAGTATTAATAATACTGTACATTGCTATTGCCACATAGTTTATTTGCCCTTGTTTAAAAAACACTTCCCCTTCACACATGTATGATTTTGGATAGTAAGTTTCTATGTATCTAAATCAAAATGACTACATAAAAATATGTTTCGTCATGAATAGCCCATAGCTATAAGAACATATGTTTTTATCATATGTGTTCTCCTTTAAAGAGAGTCCCACATTAAGGCTTTACAAATTTTAAATCTTCATTATTGGTTTAATGTTCTCAACATCAGAATGTCAAAAATAAAAATAGAGCTGCTATAGGGGAGCAGTGAGCTCTGTGAAGCAGCGTGCATTTGATATTTTCTAGTAAAGCTCTTTCCAGATTGAAGGTTCTGAATTTACTTCCAAACATTTATTTTATAGCTTAAGGAAATCTAAATACAGATACAGTCTCAACATTCTGAATTTCTATAACTGATGTCATTGGAGAACATGAAGTTATTTTTAAATAATAAACTATTGCCTAGTTGACAAGAAGGCAGTGACTTTGTAGTGAGAAAGGTAACTGTGAACTGCATGTCTTTAAATCATCTGTAGCATAAAGCAGCAGGATTCTGTTGGGGATATGTTTATGAATGTTTTAATAAGAACACAATCACAGAAATCTCTCTATTATAAAATGGAAGCTGTCTTTTCTTCACCTACTACAATCTATAAATCAGATGGTCCATTTACAATAGGAATAATCTTTTTGTGGCAGTGTAAAATAATTTTAATAGTAGGCTGAATAATCAAACTTGAGACTGTTTTAGTTGGATTTTAATAGTATTTTGAATTAAAGCCATTCTATATCAGAAACTCTACATAAAAATCTCTGGTTTCTTTCCCCAATCCCACAGAACTAGTGATTTATATGGTTTGCTTTCATGTATAAACTGACATGGCAAATACTAAATTTAACAAAGCCAATTTCTTTTAAAGCCTCATCACACTAATTACATCCATCTAGTGTGTAAAATACATTTTGTCAGTAAAGAACAGAGGACTTCAATTAAATGTAAATCCTTATTCAGCACTATAAGCTTAGTGGCTCCAAGTCATTAATGAGGTGGTAAAAGAAAATGCTCCTAGATACAGACTCTGTACTGAGAAATCATTACAAGTATTCATCATTTCCACTTAGTCTATATGCTTAAGAAATTAGCCTATATTCATTGCAATACCCTGTTCATCAAAAAAGGAAGAAGATACCAAAATACAAGCATCTCTAAATGTATAGAAAACACTTTCCAAGGGAGGCTGCCTTTCCCTAGCTCCCAGGACTCCCAAAATATCTAATGTGGCATTCTGTCTAACTGTTAGCTGCCTGGAACTCAGACATCCACTGCATGGCGCTCACTGCAGCCTGCCATCAAGCAACATTATTTAAACATTTGTTTGACACTGAAGTCAGTCACAGCTGCTAAATCTGTGAAGCACCCTGCTCCTTCCTCAGGCAGCCAGAAGACAGAAGGGCTTCAGTGGGAAGCCATGCTAGTAGATACCCACAGTTAGCAAAACTCTGCCACAGAAGAACATGAGGTTCTTTATGTATGTTTAGTTCTTTGACCTTGTACAGGAAAAGAGGCTTTAAATAGAACAAATGATGTTGTCAAAATTTTACCTTAAGGCAACTGGGAAAAGTTCAGCTCACCAGGTCTGTCCAAAAAAAATTTTTTTTCTTCGTTCTTCATTGTAACGGTAGAGATAGGTGGCAGAACATGCTTGAGGCTGCTTTGGGTTAGTTCATTCATAATATCCATGGAAGGATGTGAAAAAAGTAACAGTTGCAACCATTAGGGGAACATGTCATATTCTCACCAACAGTTTACTATCTTGTTCCTTTCAATGTGTCAGCAACAGGACTTATTCATTTTCACCCCGGTTCCCCACCCCCAACAATTTTTTAATGCAGCCATGCCTGTGGGGAGAACTGTGTTACAGTAGATGAATTCACAGTCCCGAGTTAGGTGGACCTACAAAGATTGTTCAGGTCAGGCATATTTTTGCAAAAGGGTAAAATGTTACCATTCGTTACTTTGTCAGGTTTTTCTGCCTCTTCGTAATCTTCTTTTCTGTTTTAATGTTTTATATCTCAGAAATGAGAGAGACTCCAAAGGCTACACATAGATATTCGCTTCTCTGAAAGCCCTAGACCCCAATCGAGCAAAGATTCTTCTGTGTCCAAAGTTCCTTGCTCCCAAACAAATACACTTCTAATGGCAAAGGAACTCCCAAACACAAGTAAATGTTAGTTAATTGTGAAGCAAAGGACAGAATTCTTCATCTGACTCTGCCTCCAGAGCAAGAATTATACATGGAAGTATATTCCAGCAATAGAGATTTTAATTTTCAGTAGGTAACAAGAAAGGATTGTGGGGGAAAAGAGAGATGGCAAAAGATAAAGCAGAAAGAGTAACCTCTATCTTGCCTGACTCTTCAAACTAGAAAAGAAATGGGTAAGGATGACCAAGTAGAAAGAAAATAAACTCAATGGGCAAAAAGACATGTTGGCTCCTCATCGCATGCATGCAACTTATTTACCCCCATTTATCACTTAGACCCCTTAAATCAAAGGACCCAATTGTACTTCCAGTGGAGCTGCACTGCAAGGAAGAGGGAATGAAGTATTGGGGACAGATCCACTGCATCATTATCACCTCACCCAGCCACAACCATTGTGAGAGACGCAGTTCTGACAACATCTCCAGCACAATTGCACATCCCTGCACTCCATGAGCATGGAGTGCAGTTTTAGGAGTGCTAAGAGAGGGGAAACTCTCTTCATCTAGGGCAGCTATAATTTGGCCACAGCAACCTCTGACTGTGTTAACTGTAAGACATTAAAAGATGGTAATTAAGGTGACACCGTTGAATATTTTGCCTGTATCTGAGAGTTTCATTGAGAAATGCAAGTTGGAAAAAGTTGCTTTGGCTATAATCAAATTCAAGCACAGAAGCAAGCAAACTCCCAAGTGCATAACTGTTTTATGTTAACTATGGCTTGAATAGTTAATATATTCTGAATGTTTAATTTCATTTATTGATTACTAAGCATTACATCCATCCTCCCTGTAAAGGGACATATATGTACCTTCACAAGCACAGTGCTAACTGGTCTAGATGCCATCTTTTAGTAGTGGCAAGCTGTGACTTTGAGTGCCTGTGCGGGTAATGTGGCCATCTGGTCCACAGAGAAGAAAAGGGACCTACAACCACCTCCCCAAGATACGTGAGTTGTCTTTTAGCTTAAGAGGTAGAGGCCTGTCCTTTAGTAGGTAAAAGATCCAGGGTTCTGCTCCCAGCTCTGTGCACAAGTGATTTATACAGTACATTGCTTCATTATGGCAGAATTTATATACACTCTTCCCTCCTTACTGCTTTCTGCCCTGCTCCATGAGCCCTTTCCTAATATTAACTATCATACTGGTAACTCGGTCAATCTTATGCCCCTTTTGGTTTCTGTCTTAGGCAGTATCTTGTTTCAAGGCCAATATTGTTGATATCTGTTAAAACCATTTAGTAATTTCTTTAAATGGAGAATTGATGTTGTAAGGTTGAAACCTTTGTTTATAGGTCTCAAGTAGAACTACACTGACTTTGTAAGAAGAGACATGTGAGTTATAGTGAAACAATTCATTTCCTTAAAGCTAAAATCAAACAATATTTCCAAAATCCACACCTTTGTCATGAAACCTGTACCACCAAGCCAGACAAGTTTTACATGAAAAATCATCATAATGTTCAAAGAAGAGTTCTGCACTAGAAATCAATGTCTAGGTTATTGCTGAGTTACTGGCCTTACTGTAACAGCATTCTGATTAGTTTAGAAGAAGGCATTTGATTTCCTAAATCCACTCTGTATTTTGATAGGGCTGCCACTGTCAGGATTTTGTAGCAGTCTCGCATTTCAACCAAATTGATTTGTAATGTTAATGTCAATGATTTATTGTGGTACTACATGTATATTACAGCCAGGACGTCTTTACACTGGAAAAAGGCAGCAGATTTGCCTAAGGCTAATTTCATAGTAGTTTAATTATTAAAAAACATCTTCCATTTTTTCTATGTACTTGAAAAGGCTTGGGGGAATGGCAGCCTCGGAAAAAGAAGTCCTCTATTTATCGACAGGGTACTTTACAAGGCAGACAGCTACACTGCAGTGTATAGACAACATTTCTTCAGCTGATCTGGTTAATTAAAATGCATGGTTATAACAGGCTCTCTCAGAGTTACAGCTGAATAATCTGTGACTCCTTTTTCCTCAGTGCCATAATGCACTTTGGGTCTATTTAATAGGACTATTTTAAGACAGTTTAATCAAAGATTTATAACCTACATTATGGGACAGGGATTCCTTCCTTTCCTGTAAGATTTCCAAATGAAAACAAGCATTTTGGTGGAGAATCCCTTGAATATTTGTAACCTGTGCTCTTACCTGTGCCCCTTTTTCAATACAATTTGAACTCCATTTTGTATCAGCACTGGAAATGGTGACTTGAGACCCTCCCTCCCAAACCAAACCAAACCATCATATTAGGAGACTGACAAATTGTTTTTAGAATAAATCATTAAGAACACTTTTGCTGAATGAATTCAGACATGTCTGGTAGGGAGAGATGAGAAAGGGGACAGCTGCAATTCTGATAGAAAATCTATTCCAGGCAGTAGATGCAGCAGAATTGAAAGTGGAGTGAAAATTCACATTTAATTTAGCATTTGCAAATATATCATGGTGATGTATGGTACCAACATAGATGGAGGAAGTACGGAGGAGATTTTTAAAGGAGAATTTGCTTTGCAGGTCTGTGGGGATGAAATAGGATGTGAAACAGTCTAGAATAAAATGGTCTCAAATTTGACATCCAAAAATGGTGGACTATTGAAAATCTAGCCCAGGGGTAGGCAGCCCAGGGGTAGGCAACCTATGGCACGCGTGCCGAAGGCGGTACTTGAGCTGATTTTCAGTGGCACTCACATTGCCCGGGTCGTGGCCACCGGTCTGGGGGGCTCTGCGTTTGAATTTAATTTTAAATGAAGCTTCTTAAACATTTTAAAAACCTTATTTACTTTACATACAACAGTAGTTTAGTTATATATTATAGACTTATAGAAAGAGACCGTCTAAAAACGTTAAAATGTATTACTGGCATGCAAAACCTTAAATTAGAGTGAATAAATGAAGACTCGGCACACCACTTCTGAAAGGTTGCCATCCCATGATCTAGCCTTTTCCTTTCCTGTTTCTCAGTTTAGCCATCTGTAAAATCTTTATAAGACCTGTAGAGCTTATTCATTCAATATTTGTAAAGCGCTAGTCCAAGATGGCAAAATGCTTTAAAGATGTTACATGGACCTGATCTTTATTTCAAAAGGCTTGGATCAGTCCTAGGTATGTACAATATTATATTTAGATCCCTGTCTAGTTTTGGAAAGGACATCACAGCCTGGAATCAAGCTATTTATTTAATTTTTGCACTGAGCTCTCCTGAGGATTCAGAAGTATGTCTGCTTCCATAAAGTTGAAGTTTTTCCTTTTATGAAGACATTTTCTTTTCTGTGGTTTCAGACCTAATAATATTCTTAGGCTGTCACGGAGTCTGCTGGCCTCCTAGGTAGGTTAGACAAACCTCAGAACTGCCCTAATTTATATTCAGATGCCCAATACGACCTGCTCCAGCCACACCCTCCTCTTCCTTCCTGGATTCCCTCGACTCATATCCTATGATGGGGATTGTAAAATGGCGGCTTTGTGCATTGCAGGAAAACCCATGCACTAAGGGTATTCCACTGGGAGCAGGGGGGTAGATCCATTATCTTTACATCCCCTTTATGAAAGCAGAGAAAAATCAGACAGTGAAGAATCATTCGCCCCTATCTCTAGCACAATTTTGATTTTCTTTAATGGAGAAGACCGTGTGACATTGAGTTTTTCAACAGTACCATTAGCTTTCTCAGGTTAACCACCAGCACAGACACAGGCTGTTCTTTACAAAGTGCTGTTTTACTTGACAGTAGTAATATTGAATATGGCAACAACAAGACAATAGCAGCAACCTTATGCTTTCCTAATTCCATTAATGTTCCAGAAATCAAAATTTTCAGAACCTATGGGAGTGGAGCCAATAGCCATGTCAGTGACCATTAACCTTCCCTTTATTTTCTTCTTCTTTAACTTCTGGGAGTTTAATTCCAATATTGTAGCCTACAGGCTGTGGACTTGGAATTGCAGTAAGATACAGCATAGAGCAAACAAACATGTGATGCTTTCAAATCGCAAAGACAGGATTGTAGTGGTGGATTCTGACTTGTGAGGCAATGAAAGGAAATCCTTGAATCCCAGGCAGCTAATTGACACCTCTAGAGACAGCACCCTTCCTCGACCTGTACTTCTCTCCCCTAGTCCAAAGTCAAAACATATGCTAAGGCATTCGACATATTTTCTAATAGCTTTGGAGCAGTTATTCATTTTATTTGCCACCTGTCTATACAAGATGCTTCTTATGAAAATACTGTACATTTTTCCCCATGGCCCAGTTTAGAGTAATTCTCCAAATGATCCAGAGAAGCAGTGATGAGGAGGCAATTATCTGATAGACTCTCAGGTTTGCAACTTCTTGTTAGAATACTGGATGGCTTAGAATGGGGATTTGGAATGCAATATTCAACTCTTCACCTTTAGGCCAATGACATGAATGCTGTGGAAATTTTTTCGTACTCTTGTTATAGGTTAGAAAATCTCTCACTCATAAATTGAAACTCTCTACCATTCATTTCATTCTGGTTATCTGATTAGATAGCAAATATTAACCAACAGTTCTTCAGTTCCATATAAGCCAAAAGTGGACATGCCTCAAGCTTACAAATGCTGTACACACAATGGGTGCTTTTGCAGATGTGCTTACCACAGAATCTAACATATGTTCCTAAAAGTTTAGCCTTCTACATCACATTCATGGATTAATACTCTTAGAAAAGGAAGCCTAGCTCTATCATATGAATTTTACATAAAACTGACTTATGATGCAGTTTGAGAGGATCAAATTCCCAGAAATTCAGGGCAGAGAAGCCAAGCAGCGGGGAAACGTGGCTAAGCAATATCATTTCCTCAAAAAAGAAACACCTCCAGACATAGCCGCAATGAGCAAGCCTATCTGTACAGCAAGAGGGGCATGCCTATTGGGATGTGGTAAAGGTCATGTTACAGATGCTCAGTACACCATGTTCCCCTCTCAGTACAGTCTGCAGAATAAGTTAGAGTGCTCTGACCAGCAATAACTCCCCATTCCCTGCCATGATCTTCACACACTTTAGAGGAGAGATGCATGAATGGGAGGCTGGAAGAGCCAGAAAATGACAATATGGCAACTTTGCCAATGCTGCCAATTCTAGAAGCATATGTCAGGGAGTACACAGCATCAGAGGAGGACTCTGTGTATGGCTTAAGTTTTAGGGCGGCCTTTACAGGCAGCATCACTGGATCACCAATTGACATGACAAACTGCGGCCACACACTCTCCTTCAGTCCCACAAAGATAATACAGTAGACTCAGGACTCTCAAATTTACAGAACTGTGATGATCTGTGCTCGCTTCACACAGAAAGTGGAACATAGGACATAGCGATTTTCAAAAGAGAACGTTAACTGTCAGAAGTGGCACCAGGTCCTTGATATAGTATAATATGGTAAAACCTAGGCAATTTCTCTCAGTGATGGGGTTTACAAACCACTTACTAAGGCAAAGGCAGGGGAAAGGCTGGAGCGGTACTGGGCCAGGAAAGTTCCATCCCTTAGGCACTGCTGAGCATGCTCCTGGAGAGAGGAGCAGTATTACAAAATAAATAAATAAATAAAATAAAGCTTCGGCAGCTCAAGCAAGTTGGGGAGAAGGAAAGAAGGCATTTCCAGGAGAAGCACTGTTCTGAGACAAAAGGAGGAGCTCTTACTGAGGAGCTCATGGCTGCGAATCTTCTCCTCCCTGGCCTCCAACCTTTGAGACATCACTCCAGAGGTAGGGAGAACCATGTGTGGGGGCATCAGAGGGTGCCTGCATCATCCCTGAACCTCTGAGGTTTGGAGCAAAGGACTATAATCAAACAGCAGTCAGAGCCCAAACAGACATCATGTGGGGTAAGAAGTGGCCCAGGGAAAAGTGAACAAGGTGTGGGCTGAGCATAGGCCAGCCTGTGCTGTTGCATGTTCCAGACACTGGACTGGGATCTGGTGGAGTGGAAGGGCCTGGGTCTCTCTACCCATCCCAGATTCCCGTAAGCCAAACCTTGGGATGGGCAGGCCTAGAGGCTTCCTGATAAGGAAGCTGACCCAACTAAACTCCATCCAGGGATCCTGGACACATTGGGCAATGAGAAAGACTGGGGCAGCAGGCCCTGACCACTAGATCTACTGACTGAACCGGCAACCTCGCTATACTGTCCCTATTAAAATTTCCATTAGGTCACCTGTGAGCCAGCATTTAGAAAACTCATGATGATTGTAAATAGAATGTGTAAAGGAAGAAAACACTCCAGGGAAAAAATGATTTCTCAGAGGGAGGCCTTTTTATACTCTACTCTCAAAATGCCTTAATTGATCAGAATACACTGCCTTCTGCACCTTGCAAGGCTGGTCAACCTATTTAGCAAAGAGGATGACTAGATTATTGAGTCTTTATTTTTCCTTGTACAGGATGCAGCTTTAAGGACTCAGGCCATGTTGACATATAGGTCAAGAAATGCTGATAATGCCCTTGAGTTAGTGTCCCAAGACTCCAGAGAAGTACAAGTGTGGTGAACGCTGTTCAGCATAAGGGGAGAGGGTGACTGTTTTTACACCTTTTTTCAGAAGTTACTCAAGACTATCAGCATGAAATTTCATTTCTGTAAGGCTTTGGACTGCTGTCCTTACCTAGCAAGTCCAGATATGTGTCAGGAAAGGACACATGCAACATTATGACATCAGAGGCACCCGTGACCATGCCACTGCTAAGATACAGAAAATTTAGGCTACTGGATTCTTCATAGACCCTGTGAAAGCCATTTTTTAAAAAATTGAGTCACTCCTACCCTTAGTCAAAACCAGGTTTGTTTTTTTCCTGCTCTCCCTTATATTCTTTTGAAAAAATGTTAGCAGTAGCTCAGGGCATAAAGACACAGCTTTGCTTTGCATTGTACTGTGAAAAAAGAACTACATATTCCCTTACTTTGCTTGGTGTAAGAAGAAATAAAAGTTGTCACTCCAGCAAGAAATTATTATTCTTATACAATTAGTTTCTATATCAAAGAAAAAAGCTACTTGATTTTCCAGCAAATTCTAATTCAAAGTAATAGCTCATGAAGTCAGTTATTTATTAATTCCTTTAGACTTTTTTAATTAAGAATTTAACCTTCCCCCCCCTCGTGCTACATAATAAAATAAATTAATTGTAATTAGAAATCAATGCCACTCCTCTAAATAATTTTAACAACAACAAAACATTGTATCACCTTTCATTACAGAATTTCAAAGCACTTCACAAGGCTGGGTAAGTATTAATTAATTATTATTTATAAAGGAATAAAAAGAGGCACTATGCGGTTAACTGGCTTGCTCATTGAGAGTCAATGGCAGAGGGGGACCAGAAACCAAAGTCTCCTGGCTTTCAGTCTCTAGCATGAACCACTAGAACATGCTGCCTCCTTTATTCAAAACAAGTTCTAGAATGATTTTATTTCAAAGTATGCCTCCCCTGGGCACATGACTGGTGCCTGGTTAATGTTTTCACATTAAGTGGTGATCTACACAAGTTATTTTTACAACAGCAGCTTCACAGAACTTTCATTCTTCAGTGAGCTTTAGGATGAGCTCTCCCGACTGGGTATGAATGATTTTTTTTTTTATTGATTGTGAAATATCTGCTCATCTGTACAAGTATTTTCTAGTGGCAAAGACACTGTAACTGCTCTGTTAGGGGCTGACTGTGTGAGGTGCTGAGATGGCTTAAACTTGCAAAAGGCTAGGGAGATGCACACCTGAGTTCCTAACCCATACTCCACACTGGTGAAGCTTAAGAGGCCCAGATAGTAACTGGTTCCTGCTCCTTCAACTATACTAAAGATAGCACCTTAGCCTCAGGCTCTCCACCT
This sequence comes from Mauremys mutica, assembly GCF_020497125.1. NCBI lineage: Eukaryota > Metazoa > Chordata > Testudines > Geoemydidae > Mauremys > Mauremys mutica. Next base: position 84,416,168 of record NC_059078.1, read on the forward strand.
CATCAGATCTGCTTAAGCACATTTTTCTCCATTTTATCAGATGGCTATTGTCTCCACTTATGCAGTAAGCACATGCTCCCTTTAAAACCTCCATCCCCAAACTCTAACACACCCTTAACTCAGAACATTACTGAAAAGTACCCCGAAAAAAATAAAAAAATCATGCCACTTGTCTTTTGCATACAAAATTCAAGTTGGGTGGGCAATCCGTTAGATTGGTTGCTAGTGAGTAAAAAGTGATTATATAGCTGCAGGGAACTGGTTGGATCATTTTCCTATGAATTTGCAAACATCTTCCATCTGGGTTTTTAAAAAGATGTAGAATTTTGTAATTGTTTTGGGGTGCTATCTGACCCCCACCCTACAGAAACACTTTCAGCCTAAGCATTTTATTCATCAAAGTTTTTTTGTTTTGTTTGCTTCTATGCTGGGGAATATACATACACAAACACATGTGCATACACACACACACAAACAGGGCCGCCCAGAGGGGGGGGGCAAGAGGGGCAATTTGCCCCAGGCCCCGAGCCCCACAGGGGCCCCCACGAGAGTTTTTCGGGACCCCTGGAGCGGGGTCCCTCACTCGCTCCGGGGGGGCCGGAAAACTCTTGCGGGGCCAGGCGCAGGAGCTTCTTCGCTCCTGGTCTTCGCCGGGGGGGGTCCTTCCTCTCCGGGGCGGAAGGACCCCCCCCCCGGCGAATTACCGCCGAAGATGGAGCGGGACCCACCGCCGAAGTTCAGCCCGGTCTTCGGCAGTAATTCGGCGGCGGGGGGCCCTTCCGTTCCGGGACCCACCGCCGAAGTGCCCCGAAGACCCGCGGCGGGGGTCTCCCCGCCGCTGAATTACCGCCGAAGAGTGGGCTGCACTTCGGCGGCGGGTCCCGCTTCGGCGGTAATTTGGCGGCGGGGGGGTCCCCGCCGCGGGTCTTCGGGGCACTTCGGTGGCAGGTCCCGGAATGGAAGGGCCCCCCGCCACCGAAGACCCGGGGCCTCCGGAATCCTCTGGGCAGCCCTGCACACAAAACTGATTTTACCTGAGAAAAGAAGGTAGAGACAAGGAGACATGGCAAGGGGAAGAAATAAGGATGCCTGGCCACCTTTCATTTATACTGAAATTCTTTCATGTGTTTTTATTTATTTTTATTTTATAGTCATTAGGCTTATGTCGTGATGGGAATTATATTTTTAAGGTGTTGCTTCAAGATCTGGGACCCACCAGTACATAAAATAAAATACTTTCTTTTAAGCAATGTTCCTAATCACCACAGAAATCTTGAAGGCTGAAAAGGTTTGGCAAGCTTTTTTGATAGCTTGTCAAATATGATGCAAATTAAGGTGGTTTGAAGAGTTTCAGGGTAAACATATTGTTCTGACTGCAAGTCAGCAGAATACCACTGACTTGGAGTGTTCTGTACTCTTTTCATTAGAGTAATGGAATAAAATTCTCACAATATACAATACAGCAATTATGACCAGCATATGTCAGTAACCTATGTTTCTAATTATAGTATTAAAAGCCCTATACAACTTTGTAACTGATGAGCCTTTAGTCTGAAGGCTTATATCAAAGCAGACTGCAGACCTGAAGAGGATGGGTAATTGTTTTTACAACTGCAAATTCTGTTTTGGAGACTTATTCAGAAAAATATCCTAAATAGTTTCCTACTAAAATGACTGAGTCTAGATTTGTATGCAGCATTGTTGTAGCTGTGTCAGTCCCAGGATATTAGATAATATCTTTTATTTTTACTACTGAAGTTGGTCCCATAAAAGATATTACCTTACCCACCTTGAGTCCAGATTTCTCCTTTTACATCAACGTTTAGATTTAGGAAATGTTGACTCTGGGTTAAAATGTCAGCTTTATGTTTATGATGCCAGACAAAAAAAATCAGTTGGTCTCCATTAAAAATACCTCTTTTGGGTTTCTAGCATTAGTCCTATCTGACTAGGATATTATTGATTTCAGAGATATTGTTCCCAAAAGCCTAGGTTTGCAATTTAAAAAAAAACAGCCCATTTTGATCCCAACTTAGATGACTACTCCAACAATGGGGTATTGAAACTGAACTGTGGTGAATGTGATTGACTAATCCTGTCCAATCTACCAATCAGGCACACAAGTGTACAGGCTGAGGAGATGAACAGGCTACTACTATAAAAAGGCAGAAATTATGTTGAACTAACATGCATTAAGGATATAGGGCCAAAATCTCTCCTGTAAAGATATAGACAGGTAGCCTAAGGAACAGGGGAGCATCAGGTACCTGGTTATAGTCCCTGATTCCCAAGCTGCCTCTGCTGCTGTCCCAAAATCAGCTAGAGCTAATTTAACTTACATCTTACCCCGCTACACCCATCTAGTATACAAGTCAGCTCCACCCAGCTTTCTTTTACCAATTAAAAGTTCTCCTCCACTGGAGGAATTTTTAACTTGGCAGTTATGGCCAGAGTCTGGCTTTCTTGTGCCCAATAGGCACCACTAAGCAACTGTATTACAAATGAGAATATGGCCCAAGAACAACTCAAGAAATTCAAGACCATGTCTTTCATTCAATCAATTGTGGCTGTGTATTGCAGAAGTTCAGCAACAATATGACCTATTGTAAAATATACATTAAAAGAATTAGGAACTAGAGATGGGCCTATGAAGTTGGAAAAAATCATAATACTAATAACTCTGAAAATGGCTGTATTTGTACATCATAGTTAGACTAGGTGTTATTCATTCTTCCAGTTGAACTGGAGGAACCCCAGTTTCTGAAAAGTTTGGGAGTCATCTCTTAGGCACATAAGACATAGGAATCATCATACTAGATCAGACCAGTAGTCTATATGAATCTAGTCTCTCTCTAATAAAGGCTAGCACCATATATCTGAGAGAAAAGTGAAAGGTGTCCTGCAGCAGACAATTATGAAATAACTTATACATAGGAGAAATTTCTTCCTACCTTTGAACAGTTGGTTATTGTTTTATACCCTGAAGCATGAGAGTTACAGTCTTTCTAGTCTTTTTAATTCCAACATAATTGTGGATGTTCTCATTTAAATTCATGATCTTTTTTGGACTCTATTGAGATTTTAACCTCAATGATACCTTGCGGCAGTAAATTCCACAGGTTAATTACATATTGTGTCTAAAAGGATTTATTTGTCATTTTAAAATTCATTGTCGTTATTTAATGTCCTCTTGTCCTTCTATTATGACAGAAGGTAAATAGGAATGACCAATTTACCTTTTTTATGATGACCAATTTACCTTGTTTATGACATGCATTATATTTTATACTCTATAGCATCTCCCCTCTTAGTCATCTCCTCCCTAAATTAAGCAGTCCTAATCTTTGAAATGTCATCATATGGAAGATCTTCTATGTGTTTAATCACTTTATTCACCAATCTCTGAATTCTTTCTATTTCTGCTAATCTTTCTTGAGATGGTTAGACTAGACCTCAGCATATATCCCAGGTTAGGGTATCTCATTTATTATATAGTAAGAATTTAATCTTTTCAGTATATTTTTAATTATATTGGTTATACATACTAACATTTATTTTTTTATTGTTGCCACTGTACTTTAGGCAACTGTTTTCACTAAGCTGTCCATAAGGTTGTGATAATATTTTTCCTGAGGGATTACACTTTACATACAAGCCAACAATGCGTATGAGTAGTTCAAATTATTCCTTCCAACGTGCACTACTGTAGATTTGTCAACACTGAATTTCACCTGGCATTGTATTAGTCATTCACCTAACTTTATTCGGTTCTCAAATTCCATGCAGTCTTCTCGAATCTTGACTAACAAACATTTATCACCTTCACATTTTGCCATTTCATTGTCAATCCCCTTTTCCAGATAACTTTAAAATATATTATGCAACACTGGTCCTAATACAGAACCTTAGGCTTCCTCACTTTTAACTTCTGCTGTGTGAAAAGTTGACCATTTGTTCCTTTTTATTTTCTGTCTCCTAGCCAGTTTTTAATCCATTAGCGTAGTTTACCTTTTACCACATGGCTAATTTCCTCAATAACCTCTCGTGAGGGACTTTTAGAGGCTTTTTGAAAATCCAGACAATACTGATTAAGCAGAATGGTGAAGTCACTCTAAAAATATGACTTTCAGGGATAGCATTACTTGTAACATTTTAAGGTATGGAGGCTATGGGTCCCTGATATGTGTCAGATACTGATTTGAGTATTTTGGAGATTGCTACAAAGCAGCAAGGTATATTTTAGGTATCTATCTCATCTACTGGGAAGAACGAGAGGAGGTATTTCAAGCAATAGCTCAGATTTCTTTGCCTTTGTTAACTTAAGCCAAACCCATAAAGTTACCTTTATATTTTTTCTAGTTTATATGCTTACTACTGGTTTGTAACAGTATGTATTACCCTAACTATATTACAAAGCACTGGGGCATAACATAATGTAAGCATACTGCCATTACTTTCATTCAAATGCACTGAATGAAATCTGGAATAAATGTGTGATAAATCTATCATTCTGCAGGGAAAATACACTCAATAGCTCTGTCAGTTTCCCCTTGGAAATCAATTAGATAAGTATGAGAATCAACACCTATTATGTTAAAAACTGCTATTCAGCAGTGGATGTCGAATTAAATATGATTAGATCACTATGGTATAAGATTCAAAAGCTCAAACTCCAAAAATTAAAATCGAAGTGTACATAATGCTAGACACAGATAGCAGGCAAGTTTACAGGACAAAGAAAACAAATTTATTTCAAAGTAATGTCTGTTAGTCTAACAATCCATGTATGAATGCTTCTATACTGGATTTTTAAGAAGTAACATAATATTACTGCATAGAGGAGATTATAATACAACAGTCATATTTTGATGGCATATTATGATTCAACCTTCTAAAAGCCAGCCCTGTTATCTGAGCTATTTTAAAGTATTTTTACACAAAAAATGGCCATGTGTTCCATCTTACACCATAAATATAGCTATAATACAAATAAACACTTTTATAAAGTGGGAATCTGGTAATGGTAGGAACAATGAAATATTGCTAGGTTATATCACAGAATACTGTACATACATGGTACTTTAATCCAAACAGTACTTTATTCCTTTGAATGCTAAATTAAAACAAAAAATGACCCAAACCTATGTGCCTGTGGTTAGACTCCTAAAGCCATATTAAGGCATCGTGGCTCCTATTCCAGAAGGTACTTAAGCATATGCCTAATTCTAAGCATGTGCGTAGTCCCATTATGGGACAAACTCACAAGCTTAAAGTGAAACACATGGGTAAGTACTTTCCTGAATAGGGGACTTAAATAGAAGTGTCCTGATTTTTTAAAGATGCTGAGAACATGTAGTTTTCATTGACTTCAGTAACAGCTGGGGTTGCTCAGCACTTCTGAAACTAGACCACTTCTTGTTAGGTGCCTCAATGTGGATTTAGACGCTTAACTTGGGCCTCTGGGTTCAAAAATTGTGGTCATCATATTTAATTTCTTAACTTTCCCCCTTTTTTAAATTTTGTATATTTTTCATTTTTAAAATGTTCTTTAAAATATATACATGAACCTATTTTCAAAAATGACCTACACAATTGATATGTAAGGCAAACCATAACTGTCGATGCTGAAATTTTGGAAAGATGGAGATTTTATGCAAATGATTAAATATTTTAATGTGCAAAGTCAATAAAATGCTTCGCCATATTTACATATCACACAAAGTTTAAGCATCATTGTTGCTATTGCACATAGTTTAAGCATATTTGCGTTTTTAAGCCATAGTCCTTCCAATCCAGTAGAAGTTAAATGTTCTTTCATTTCTATAATGTATTTAATGTCCTCTGCTTGCACGTAAACTCTTCCTTGTTTGTAAAATAAACATTGTAAAATTGAATGTGGGGAAACATTTAATTGCCCCTAAAAGCTGGTATCCGTTTTCAACCAAAGTACAGATGTAACTAAGATTCAGCATCATGTTTTGAGTGGTATTTCTACCCACCCTGCTGCCAGAATAAAGCAGAAGCTCTTCTTGCAATATTTTCAAAAGAAGGCTTAGTGCCAGAAATTTTGAGATACTGTTTTTTGGTTGAATGATTCAGCCCAATTTCTAGAGCACAGCAGTTTGAAGAAGCATTTAACGCAACCTTTTGCAGTTACTCTTCTCTACCTAGAATCATAATTAACTGACCCCACTTTCTCCTCACTAAAAGTGTTGTAGCTCCCAAGCTTTCCACTTGTCCATTCTATCACTGGCCCCTGGGCTGCAGTAAGAAAGGGAGCAAGGTGTCCCATCTCTGAACATCTCTTCACTGTCTAGCCTTCAGTGGGGCAAAGCTAGAAATTTCCTGTTTAACTTTTTAAAAACTAAGATTAGCCTTGATATTCCCAAGACTTTATAATCAGGGAGAACTGTAGCAACAGATTTTGCAGGAACTGAAGCTGTCTGTGGACCCAAGTCTGGATTTTAACCCACATTTTTAGTTAGAAAGTGCAATAACCTACTACACCGCTAAGCTTCCTAACTATAAGCTTCTTTGGGCAAGTCCTTACACAGGCAAAAATCCCATTGGTTAGTATGCCTGAATAATGATTGCAACATCAGACCGAGCCTTTGCTTTCTATTACAATAGTTCAATACAGAGTCATCAGTGCCAGACAGTAAATTTAGAATATTTGATTGATTTTACATGGAGAAATTTAAGACAACTCCAAGTTCATATAGTCAAGAAAAAGCAATATTGTATTTTCCCCATCTCATTGCCTTGTCAAGTTTTCTAATTCTATGCCGGTTTTGTTATATATCAATCACACACACACACACACACACACACCCCTAAATCAAAATCTGAAGTTTATCTGCAGGTGGTCTCGCAGTGTTAAACACCCAGATTGACACCTCTACCCCCCTCAAATGGTACCTCTCATTTTAATACATTAGCAAAAGGAAAAAAGCAAAGTACTGTATCACAAAAGACTTCTGCTACATTCTGGCTCTCTCTTTTAAACCAGATCCTGCAGCTCTTATTCATTAACATCCCCTACCCCACTGAAAACTGGGGTGGGGGGTCTCATTTATACCAAGCCTCTTTATACCACTCTGACAGAATAAAGGGGCCTTAACATGAGAATAAATCACCTTTACAACCATGTTAAGGCTCCCTTACAAGGCTAGAGAAGCTTGATGTAAATAAGAATCAGGCCCTGCCTGATTCGATTGCATAAGGACTTGCACAGTTGGGCCCACTGTGTGTAACACTGTTACCTGCCAGCACATCATTTACAAAACCCTTCCAAACTGTAGCAGAACTTAAAGCTCTGTGGAGGTAAGGGCTAATATAGGAAGAGCGCTCCCTTATAAACTTCTAAACAGAAGGCTAAGAATGATTATTCTGTTTTGAAAAACAATAAGGTTCCCACTGTACTGAGTATTTTCTTAGAATTGTCATTGCAGCTCCATTGCTTACCTTGAGTCAAAGATCCACTTCACATAAACCCTACCTGATCCAAGAAAATGGATGAAATTAGAGGCTTCTCCTAGCTCTGTACTCCTTTCAAACTGCAGTATAAATAATAGCCTTCTCCATATAACAAATGTGAATAAATTCAGCTCTAAATACTCCATCTAGTTTTTAAAAAATACAATTAAATGGGACATTTTTAAACAGCAGGAATATGAGAATGTGATAAAGAGAAGCAGCATTTTTTTCATTACAAATGTATGGACATAAAATGACATTTTGGTATATTTTTTCTTGGCTTAAAAAATTAAACTCGTTGTAAGGCAAGGACTCAGGTTTGCATTAAACCCCTGGATCATGACAGAGTTAGTCTATTTTTTGTTTTATAACAGAAATTAACACATATAAGCAGTCAGATTTCTAAGAGATGTAGTTTTCACGAAGGAAGTCAGCTGCTGTTCTTTATTCATTAACAGCTGATATTAAACACAAAGCCGTAAGTGACTGCCAATAAGCTGAATGTGAACTACACTAATTAAAGCAAATGCAGAATCAGTGTGAAAGCATGTTATTTTGTGGTAACACTTAATTTTTCTTCTCTCTACTCACCAAAGCTGATCCCACTTTCTATTAAAGGATGCATTTATAAATAGTTTATAAAAGATTAATGGATGTTTTAATAAATTGTTAGTGTCCAAGCAATCGATTGCTTATAGCCATGACATTTTATAATATGTTTATAACCATCTATAAAACATAGTATTCATGTTGGTAACATGCTTATAACATCTATGGATCATCTAAGCAACAAAAATTATTAGGAGGCTGGAGCACATGATTTATGAGGAGAGGCTGAGGGAATTGGGATTGTTTAGTCTGCAGAAGAGAAGAATGAGGGAGGCTTTGATAGCTGCTTTCAACACCTGAAAGTGGGTTCCAAAGAGGACGGATCTAGACTGTTCTCAGTGGTACCAGATGACAGAACAAGGAGTAATGGTCTCAAGTTGCATGGGGGAGGTTTAGGTTGGATATTAGGAAAAACTTTTTCACTAAGAGGGTGGTGAAGCACTGGAATGGGTTACCTAGAGAGGTGGTGGAATCTTCTTCCTTAGAGGTTTTTAAGGTCAGGCTTGACAAAGCCCTGGCTGGGATGATTTAGTTGGGAATTGGTCCTGCTTTGAGCAGGGGATTGGATTAGATGACCTCCTGAGGTCCCTTCAAACCCTGATATTCTATGATTCTATGATTAACCATTTCCAAACTACTTATAATTTATACCTTATTATAAGGTGTGACCAGAAGTATTAACCATGTGAGTGCGGCCTCAAATACTTGGTGCACAAGGTAACATGAGTTTCAGGTGCTGCCTCAATTATGTAATGTATCAATTTTCAGATACGATGCCAAAGCTTTCATACTGCCTAAAGACAAAAAGTGTAGCAATAGACTTAAAAGAAAAACAAATGCTTATATATTATGGGGGTATTTTTAACAAGTATGCACTGAATGTAACAGTAATTGACAGTTATATAACAACTTTAACTAGAAGCTCTCAAAGAGCTTTACAACTATTCATTAAACAAACCTTATAAGCGAAGTACTATTTCAGCCATTTTACTAATGGTAAACCAGGATACTACAGGTAAACCAGGATACTTACCATTAAGTCACCTGTAAAAAGTTTACAAAGAGTCAGTGGTAGAGCTGAAAAAAGAATCTCTCTCTCCTGTGTCCCAATCTAATATTGTCATCTAGAGTTTTCAGAGAAATTAAACAGAGAGTTAGGTCCCCAACTCCTGTTGAAGTGTGGGCATCTAACTCCCCTAGATTCCTATGAAAGTTCTAGCCCTAACCACTAACAACTTTCTTGATCTCATTTCTGTCATTTCAAGCTAAAATTAACTCCCTCATGTATTGTTATTTTGCTGGTTGATCATCATACTGACGCAAATCCCAGGTTCCTAGCTATGTTTAAAATAGATGTTTTTCCTTCACAGTAGCTGTTCAACTACCTTCAAAATTATCTCAGCCATTATTAATCACAGTCAAATAGATGTCTGCTAGCTGACATGGTGACAATATCTTAAAGCAAATCTATGTTTAAAGTTTAACATACAGAAAAGACAGCAGGTTCCAGGTAGATACTCTTCTGGCTCTCAGTGCACATCTCCAGTGGTTATTGCTAATGGCAAGTGGGAAGCAGACATGCCAAACCCACCAAAAAAATGCAGAAATTGGGCTTGGTTTTGGCTTAATTGGCTTGTGAGTTGCTTGTTTGGCTAGTTTTTGGCTTGTAGCTTGTTGCTTCTTTTTTTTTTTTGATCGGCTCCCAGCAAGCAGGGGCAAAGAGTCAGGGGTGCACAGTGGGCCCACCACAGTTTCAGGCTGCATGCCAGGAGGATCTAGTCACAGAGTGTTGGGGTTCTTACGGACTGGCTTGTTTTGGTCTTGTTTTGAAATGGGATTAGCTTGATGTTTGGCTTATTGTGAAAGTTAGGGTGCTTATTTGCCGCGTGAAAGTTGGCAGCTGTGGTGGGAAGAGAATGGGCAGCAGGGACTGGCAGGGATTCAAATTGAGGAGTTTTTGGTGCAGATGTGAAAGGATAATGAACCTGAAAAGGGAGTGGATTTGAGGGGGTAGAGAAGGCTCAAAGGGCATTTAGGGATAGAATGGGGGGGAAGAGGTGGTGCTCCTTCATATACGCATCTTCAATACCTGAGAGCTGTAAGGTTTAAAAGTAGTAGTGAAACAAAAGGATGCCCATTGATGCTGGTGCTGATGCTGCTACTATACTGCAACTGGTCCTTTTTAGGGAAAACAGTGCATTCCTCATTGTCATATTCAAAAGCTTTTGAGAGCTACTAAAGCAATGCAGATTTAGACTCTATAAAATAAAAGGCTTAATTATATAAAACAGCAAGCCTGTAATACAAAAGGCAATTTTTATATTATCAATGTCTAAGATTGAAAGCCATTTATTTTTCACAAATACATGATTCAAGTGCTTTCAGTTAACAGGAGCAACTCAAAGAAAATGTGCCCACTGCAACCTTCATGCAAGTATGGTCTTTTTGAGCTAACTGGAAGAAAAGGGACATTGCCTCTGTAAGGGCTCCCTTACAACAGGTAGGGAGAAGGGGGAAGTTAACAGAGATGGACAGGAAGGGCAGGAAGCAGTTTGATCAGGACATAAGAAGGTCACTACACTGCCCTGCCCGTTGACCAGAAGAGAGAGAGAGAGAGAGAAAGTGTGTTTGGGAGTGGGGGAAGATGTATATTCCATGTAGCCCTGGAAGGCCCTCTATACCAGTGAGGAAGGGGGTCTGGGACTCCTACACCTGGAATAGCAGGGAGCCAAACCCCTCCTTCCTGTCCTGTACAACCAGGTGGATATTTTAAGTGGATAAAGTTGCAGCCTAGTTAAATCACATCCATGGCCTCCTGTCTTTCTTCAGCATGGGTGAAAAAAGAGAAAAAATCATCCTACCATAGAAAGGAAATAAGGTTTGTGGTTGAGGCAGTGGTCCAGAACCTAAAAGACTTAGGTTGAATTCCTGGCATAGACACAGACTTACTGTGTGACCTTGGACAAGTCACAATCTCTCTACGCCTTGGTTCCCATCTGTAAAATAGGGACAATAATATTTCCCTTCCTCAGCATGGTGTCGTGAGGACAAATTCTTTAATATTTGTGGAGTGCTTAGATGCTACAATGATGAGGACTATGGAAATATCTAGACAGACAATATGCAAATAAGGGACAAATCAATTTTCTGAAACCTTTTTGATACTACTGAAAATCCTGTGCAGGCCCAGCAACGAAGCTTATTTTCAGTTAAAAAAAAATTTTTTCACATTAGTGGCTCTGGCCACGGGTGGCCTAGAGGTATCTGCACTCCCCTTTGTTTGCTCTGTGATTTACTAGTCAAACTTAAATGCTGACTATAAACCTAATTGTTGAACTTGAGGTTTGGAGGGTTTCATTTCTATTATTGGGTCAACATATTTTTTTAGTTAACCAACTGCAAATAAAATTGCAGACCTAATAAGTAGCCAGAACAATGGGATTTCAGTAGCTTTATTTCTTCAGGGAAACACTGAAAAGTTATTCTGCTATCACTATATTAATCCTTATTTTGTCTGAAAATAACATTGTGGTGCTAGGGTGATCCCTCTGGACTCTAGGATGACAGAGCAGTGCATTTCAATGCTGATCCACACTTGGCATTTTCCCTCCCAGTTTAGGGCAAGATTTTCCTAGCCACACCTGGGAATACAAGAGTGGAATGGAGAGAACATAAGGAGCTTCTCCTCCTTCTACGCTGTCCCTACCCCCTTGCAGGGGACAAGTATAATCTCACTCCTTGCTGTCCTAATGTGCAAGTAGCAGGCGACTCAAAAACCAAGAGCAGTGATAATAAATTATATAGGGGCAAGGAGGGGACACAACAAAGCCCCACTTTCTGCACAGACCACAAACGTGTGTAACAGAAACGCTCTCAGCATGTGCTCTCTCCAGTGCTTCTGAAGTCCCCATGCTTGCGAAAGATACAACCAGCAGCTCTCCACTTATCCTCCTGGTCCCCAGCCCACCATGCATCCACTGTCCAGCCTTTAACTGCTGTTCCTTCGAATTACAAAGAGCAGACACCATGAAAATGAAGTGAGCTGGGTCATTATTAAATCTGTTTTAAAATTACAGGCCAAGTACATGCAAGTAACTGTTCTGTTACTTGGTCTGGAGAGGTGCTGAAATTCTATTTATCCATAGTGCTAGCTATTCGAAAAGCTCTATGCTAACATGAACACAGCCCATAACTAAATGCACTTTATAAAAAAAATTAAATATAAGTGTCAGTTACCTGTGATTTATATAATTGGCTGTGAACCATAAAGAGCAAATATACATGTACAAATACAATTTAAACAGCTCTTCCTATATTCTACCTCTCAGGAATATCTGTAAAGGTAAGTGGCACCTTATAGACTAACAGACGTATTGGAGCATAAGCTTTCGTGGGTGAATACCCACTTCGTATTCACCCACGAAAGCTCATGCTCCAATACATCTGTTAGTCTATAAGGTGCCACAGGACTCTTCGTCGCTTTTTACAGATGCAGACTAACATGGCTACCCCTCTGATACTTGCAAAGGTATGGTTAGTAGAGTGCATCAGAATTTGCTACACCAAAATGGGTAAACATGTCTATGTATATTCGCAAAATGCCCTCCCCCATTTTAACAGTAGCACCTTTTGTTGCTCTGACAGCATATATTCTCATTTCTACATAAAGTCATAGAGATGTAGGACTCGAAGGGACCTGAATAGGTCATCTAAACTTGTTCTCTGCACTAAGGTAGGACTACGTATTATCTAGACCATCCTGACAGATGTTTGTCTAGCCTGTTCTGGAAAACCACCAATGACAGAGATCCCACAACCTCCCTACGTAATTTGTTCCAGTGCTTAACTACCGGTACAGTTAAGAAGTTTTTCCTAATGTCTAATCTAAATATCCCTTGTTGAAACTTAAGCCCACTGCTTCTTGATCTCCTCATACACTGAGGATAGAACAATGCATCATTCTCCTCTTTGTACCAACCTTTTATGTACTTGAAGACTTATATCTCGTCTTCTCTTTTCCAGACTAAAGTAACCCAGTTTTTTCAATCTTTCTCCATAGGTCATATTTTCTAGACCTTTAATCATTTTAGTTGCTCTCCTCTGGACTTTTTACAAGTTGTCCACATCTTTCTCAAAGTGTAGTGCCCAGAACTGGACACAATACTCCACTGGAGTACTTTTCAGTGGAAAGTATCTTGCTTACAGCACTCCTGCTAATACATCCCAGAATGATGTTTACTTTTTTTGCAACAGTATTACATTGTTGACTCATTTAGTTTGTGATCCACTATAAACACCAGATCCTTTTCTGCAGTACTCTTTCCTATGCAGTATTTCCCCTTTTGTGTTTCAGCCATTGATTATTCCTTCCTGAGGGTATGTCTACACTACGAAATTAGGTCAATTTAGTAGAAGTCGATTTTTTAGGAATCGATTGTGCATGTCCCCACTAAGTACATTAAGTCAGCGGTGTGTATCCACAGTACCGAGGCTAGCATCAACTTTTGGAGAGTTGCACTGTGGCAGCTATCCCACAATTCCCGCAGTCTCCACCACCCATTGGAATTTTGGGTTGAGCTCCCAATGCCTGATGGGGCGAAAACATTGTCGCGGGTGGTTCTGGGTACATGTCATCAGGCCCCCCTCCGTCCCTCCCTCCTTCCGTGAAAGGAACAGCAAAAAATCGTTTCTCGCCTTTTTTCCTGGGTTACCCATGCAGTGAGCCCGCTCAGCTCACTGTCACCGTATGTCTCCTAGGTGCTGCTGGCAGACCTGGTACTGCAGTGCTACACAGCAGCCTTGCCTTGCCTTACAGATGGCAGACGGTACAATACGACTGCTAGCCATCATCGTTGTCCTGTGGGTGCTCCTGGCCAACCTCGGTTAGGTTGGTCGGGGGCACCTGGGCAGACATGAGTGCTCCCGGCCAACCTCAGTAAGGTTGGTTGGGGGTGCCTGGACAAAAATGGGAATGACTCCAGGTCATTCTCTTCTTTAAGTTTCGTCTAATGGAGATTCAGTCCTGCCTGGAATATCATGCCAGCTGGAGGCTTCTGCCTCAGGCTGCTCTCCCAGTCAGCAGCACTGCGCAGTCGCACCTACCCCAGCTCCCATGGCTAATGAAGCCTGGACAGTAGTAAGGATCAGTTCAACTATAGGATGAACAAGTGCAGAATGGTGGTAGAATGTGCCTTTGGACATTTAAAAGCTCACTGGCCCAGTTTACTGACTTGGTTAGATCTCAGCGAAACCAATATTCCCATAGTTATTACTGCTTGCTGTGTGCTCCACAATATCTGAGAGAGTAAGGGGGAGATGTTTATGGCAGGGTGGGAGGTTGATGCAAATCACTTGGCCGCTGATTACGCGCACCCAGACACCAGGGCGGTTAGAAGAGCACAGCAGGGTGCGTTGTGCATCAGAGAAGCTTTGAAAACCAGTTTCATGACTGGCCAGGCTACGATGTGAAAGTTTTGTTGGTTTCTCCTTGATGAAAACCTGTCCCCTTGGTTCACTCTACTTCCCTGTAAGCCAACCGCCCTCCCCTCCCCTCTTTGATCTCTGCTTGCAGGGGGCAATAAAGTCATTGTTGTTTCAAATTCATGTATTCTTTATTAATTTGTCACGCAAATGGGGGATAACTGCCAAGGTAGCCCGGGAGGGGTGGGGGAGGAGGGAAGCATAGTAGTAGTAGTAGGGTAGTTGTAGGGGCACCCCCTAGAATGGCATGTAGCTCATCATAGAAGCAGCATGTCTGGGGCTCTGACCTGAAGCGGCTGTGTGCCTCTCTGGTTCTTTAGTAGGCTTCACGCGGCCCTGCTGTGCAGGGGCGGCTCTAGCCATTTCGCCGCCCCAAGCACGGCGGCACGCTGCGGGGGGCGCTCTGCCGGTCGCCAGTCCCACGGCTCTGGTGGACCTCCTGCAGACATGCCTATGGAGGGTCCGCTGGTCCCGTGGTTCCGGTGGACCTCCCGCAGGCGTGCCTGCGGATGCTCCTCCGAAGCCGCGGGACCAGCGGACCCTCTGCAGGCATGCCTGCGGGAGGTCCACCGGAGCCGCCTGTCGTTCTCCTGGCAACCGGCAGAGCGCCCCCCGTGGCATGCCGCCCCAAGCACGCGCTTGGTGTGCTGGGGCCTGGAGCCGCCCCTGCTGCTGCGGGTCCCTGTTATAACCTCTGTCCTTCATGCCCTCTGAGATTTTTTCAAATATTCCAGCATTTTGTCTTTTGGAACAGAGTTTGGATAGCATGGATTTGTCTCCCTATACAGTGATCAGATGCAGTATCTCCTGTTCGGTCCATGCTGGAGCTCTTTTGCGATGCTGGGACTCCATGGTCACCTGTGCTGATAAGCTCGCTACGCTGGCCAAACAGGAAATGAAATTCAAAAGTTCCCGGGGCTTTTCCTGTCTACCTAGCCAGTGCATCTGAGTTAAGAGTGCTGTCCAGAGTGGTCACAATGGAGCACTCTGGGATAGCTCCCGGAGGCCAATACCGTCAAATTGCATCCACACTACCCCAAATTTGATCCAGCAGGGTCAATTTCAGCGCTAATCGGGGAGGAGTACAGAAATCAATTTTAAGAGCCCTTTAAGTCAACAAAAATAGCTTTGTCGTGTGTACAGGTGCAGGGTTAAATCGATCTAACACTGCTAAATTCAACCTAAACTCGTAGTGTAGACCAGGGCTAAATGTAGTATTTTGCATTTGTTCTTATTGAATTTCATCCTGTTTGTTTCAGACGATTTCTTCAGTTTGTCAAGATCATTTTGAATTCTAATTCTGTCTTCCAAACTGCTTGTAACCCCTCCCCACTTTGTATTGTCCGTGAACTTTATAAGTCAATTCCCTGTGCCCTTATCCAAAACATTTATGAAAATACCAAATAGAACTGGACCCAGGAGAGATCCCTGTGGGACCCCATTCAATATGCCCTTCCAGCTTGACTGTGAACCACTGATGATTGCTCAGTATGGTTTACCAACCTGCACCTACCGTATAGTAGGTTTGTCTAGACTATATTTCCCTAGTTTCCTTATGAGGTCATGCGAGACAGTATCAGAAGCCTTACTGAAGTTGAGATATATCACATCTACTGCTTCCTACCCTATCCACAAGGTTGTAACCCTGTCAAAGAAGGATATTAGGCTGGTTTGAAAATGATTTGTTCCTGACAAATCCATGCTGACTGTTACTTATCACCTTATTTTCTAGGCACTTACAATTTGATTGATTGATTATTGGCTCCATTATCTCTCCAGTTAAGATGACAGGTTGTCCCTGGGTTGTCTTTATTCCCCTTTTTATAGGTAATATATTTTCCCTTTTCCAGACCTCTAGAATTTCTCCTATCCTTCACTAGTTCTCAAAGATAATTGTTAGTGGCTCAGAGGTTTCTTCAGCCAGTTCCTTAAGTATTCTAGCATGCATTTCATCAGGACCTATCAAGCTGAAGACATCTAACTTGTCTCAGAATTTTTTAACTTGTTCTTTCACTATTTTAGCCTCAGATCCTACTTAATTTACAATGCTGTTCACTATGTTAGTCATCCGATCACTACTAACCTTTTTGGTGAAACAAGGCATTTAATACTTGAGTCGATTTTGACCAAGACACAGGTACCATGCAAGGCCTCCTTCTAAGAAACCCACAACCAAGTCCAAGCAGGCCATGACCACAGTTTTGCTCAGTATACAATATTTTAAAGATGAATTTGGGCCTAAATTTGTGTGTAATATTCCTCTTGGATACTATGGTGGTCTCCATTAGAAAGTCAATGTTTACAAACATTTACCAAAAAGCATAGTGTTATTTGCCTATATTTAGAATGGAAAATAACTGATGTATCTCGGTTAATTTGGTGTTTATCTGTTGTTAAATGTTGACTTTTTAATGACAACTACTATGGACTCTCCCACTAGCCCTGGCATGGTGTCTCAGCAGTGCTGGCCAGTGAAATACAGGTGTGGAGGATGGAGCCAGTGTTCTGCCCAGTCCTCAACCATGCCCACCTTTTCCCCAAAGAGAAGCTCAGCAGTGCTGAGGCTGCTTCTGCCCACTCCTCTTGAGCTACTACTCATGTGAGTACCCCAAGTAAGAAAGTAAAGGGGCACGTTTACCCTCCTTCTCCCTTGCACAGGCCTGTAAGGCAGCTCACATATTAGCTGCATATCTTACAGCCTTTCAGTACTTTGTTAATTATTCCAACTTTGAAAAAACCAAGCTCTAGTTAAGCCTTGCCACTGTGATCTAGCCAAAAACCAGACAGAGCAGAGATTTGAACCTAACTCTCTCACATTCCAGGTAGCACCATAAGCATGCAAATCTGGGTAACCTCCTGCTGTGGTTTAGAGTAGGCTCCACAACCTCAGCCTTACACTGAGACTCAGAAGTCTTCACCTATTTCTGCCTTGCAAGCACACTCTCTTTCTCCTACTACTGAAGTTGCTTATTCACAGCAATAGGCCCTACCACCATCTACAAGCCAGCCAAACTTTGTGCACTTAAGAGGCTGCAAACAAGCACTCAGTAGTCCTACTTAATGCATAGTATGTGATAAGAGTCAGACTTGGTGCAAGGGGGAACCATTCAGTGGGGTAATTTGGGAGGAAAATTTGATTTTGGGGTTTTGTTAGTCAATTTGCAAAAAAAAAAAGTTGTTAACTAAGGTTTTGGGGTTTTTTTAATGTTTCTATTTTCCCTTCCTTATTTCATTAGCTTAAATAAAGTAATTCAGGGTGGAATTAATATCCACTTACTTGTGTTTTATTGGCTCTCTATATTGTAAACACTGCTCCCATTGGTATTAGTTACTCTGGGTTTCCCTATAAAGTTTTCTTGTGGGACTAAAGCCTTACGCATGGTTTATTCTGTTACTGAACTTATCCTCAGAGCATCTTCACAAGGTTCCAGTAAACCAGTATCTCCAACTTAAAGTCTGATGACTACTGGCTGGAAGACCACATCCCTGCCCAGATGCAAATGGATGGAATTCCCATGAGGGAGGCTTTACAGTTAATCTGTATGGGGAATTAAAAATAAATCAAAATGGCAACAATCCCAGTTTCTGAAATGGAGATGTACTCATGGAAAAATAAAGTGAAATTCTCCCTACAAGCAGATTTGTCACTGGTATTCTTTTGTATAATAAGTGATGTACTTCATTTCACAACCTGCACAGAAAACCAGTGTTTGGAGACCACCTTTGACTTATATCAAGGTTACAGAATAGAGTGAATAGATCAAGGAACAGCTTTTTACAATTCTCTAATCACTAGTATTTATTTAGCCATTTATGAGTCACTCTTTCCTGCTGTATTCCTGAGTTTTTGTTTTGTTTTTTAACAAGGCCAACATCTAACTTCTGGTATATTTTTTCTATTTTTAAACTGGTGAAATTTTTTTGAAAAGATCAAAGTTTTCCAGGATTTATGGATGAATCAAAACAACAAGAGTCTTTGACACAGCAATAAACATATGCATTTAAAAATGATCTTTGAAAAATCTGGCTATATATCTAAGGCTCTTCTGGGACCTGATCCAAAGCCAATTAAAATCAGTGGAAGTAATTGGTATCTAAGACAGGATTATCAAACTAATTTGGTGGAGAGGGTTGAATTCCACTTTATTGACAGACCACAGTCTGGTTTGTATAAAGACTGAGGGTAGAATATGTTTTTTATACAATAACAGATATTACTTATTAAGCATTTTATTTTCACATGAAGCATCACTCAATGGGAATCCCCCCCCAAAACACAAACTTCAAGGAACTATTTCAGTTTCCCAAAATTACTTCTTTGGGCATAAAACTCACACTCATTGGAGTAAAAAAAGCCACTGAGTAAGTAAATATCAGAACTCATTATGGCCCACATACTCAGTGTCCCATACAAATGACAGAGACAGACACTGTACAGAGCAGATAACACACAACTTTCTAACCACCTGGGACTTCAGTATTTGTTCACGATTATCCCATGAGCATAGCATTAACAAGTCAGTTTATTTTCACTTATCAGCTTTATAAAATTTTCTGAATATTTACCTTTTAATTTATCAGATGTGCCTATTTCAAACTCCAGGTGCATGTACATCATTTAAAAATTATGCAAATTAAAACACATCTGATTTTCCAGACTTTCTGAACACCTGCAGGTTCCATTGTTTTAATGCTCAGCACTTCTGAAAAAAAAATGAAGCTATTAACTCAAAAACGGTCAAGCTAAAGAAAACTTCAACAAAACACAGCTCCTCAACTGCAACAAAAAATTCAATCATTTCATAATATGCTCCCAGGCAAAGTCTTGCACAGAAATATACTGGATACCTTGCAAATGCCCTGAAGGGAGGGAAAGGGAGTTCAAGAACTGAAGATACCCAGTGAGAAAGCCCTGGCTCCAGCCCTACATGGTTCAGATATGGGGACTATCAGCAAGTGTATCTCAGTTAATCTCATCTGTTGGGATGGAATGAAAGAATAGATGCTTTCTCAGAGATAACCAGGACTCAAACCACAAAGGGCTTCATAAATCAAATACATCATCTTGAACAGCACTGGAAACAAACTGTAACCTAGTGCAAAATGCTCCTTGTGGAAAGCACCACTTAGTAGATGGGTGTCACAGTAACTAAAGTAAGTAAATAAATATATATCCTAGACAACAACAATGACATCAGAAGGGGTCAGATATACTAGAAGAGACAATACAGAAAGGTCCAAAGGTGCTCACAGAAACTAGCTGAAAGCATCTGGACTAGACATTTCCCTAAAAATTGTTCTGCCTTTGACCTTATATCTGTATGCAGTGTTGTAGTAGCCATGTCAGTCCCAGGATATTAGAGAGACAAGAGAGACAAGTTCTGTGTAAACTTGAAAGCTTTTCTCTCTCATCAACATAAGTTGATCCAATAAAAGATATTACCTCACCCACCTTATGCCTCTATCATATTAGCTACTTATAGCGTTGTACACAACTCACCATCCTGGACTGCCCCAATATGCAATGTGGCATTGCAGCATCTCTGCCTCAGCTTCCCCACCATGCTCTTTGGCCTACTCCAACCATACATATGGTTTGGCCCTCCAGCCAAGCTGCTTTAGGGAGTTCAACCCATTCTGGGGTAACAGAATCCTTTAGACAAAGTCCAAGAACAGCAAAAAAACAAAGCCCAGGCTGACCCAGCATCCAACTCCCTTCCTTACAGCCTGACCTCAGTTGCAACAGTGTCTCAGCACACACCAACAGGTACCTGGGCTTTGATCAAACCTACAATCTGATCCAGACCTGCCCTTCTACAAAGGCATCTGATCAAACAATAGCCTGCAGACAACTCTTGACCCTTAACCAGGCTTCTTGGCCCCCAGGTAAGAACCATCTCCTCCCCAGTCAGGATTTAACTGCTGGGCTTTTCTCTTCTGCAGTCCAATTCCCAGGGCAGGGTGAGGCTAACAGAATAGAGCTGACTGGCCTCAGGCCTCCTGGCTCTTAAAGTGGTAGGCTGCCCTGCTACAAGGGTCTTAGCTTCATAGATTCCAAGGCCAGATTGAATTAGTTTCTCTCACACTCAGTAGCATGCCTTGGATTAGGGCTGCATGAAAAATTCATATTATTCATGACAGTCAGTTACTGTATGTTTGTAGAGCACATAGCAGAACAGAACAAACAGGACAGTATTAATGTTACATAATACTAATGAAAATTCATGTTTTAAATAACATTTGACAATAAAACATTCATGTGAGAATTTTCCAATCTGCAAAATCAAGTGGAATTCAGTGCAGCATACAGATTAATGTAATTAATTATCACATCTCTCACAATCAGCCAAAGCATACTTCAGTTTTCTTGGGGAAAAACCAGCTGGGTGCAGAAGCTTGTTCCATAAAATGGCATGTGAGAGTAGAGAAAAATATAGCTCTCTCTATATTTATCCCCCCTTGGCTGATAGAAATATATTAATGGGTTTAAAGAACTAAAAAGGGAAAATTACAAAACTCTCCCAGAAGAGGTTTACTAACCATCACTTTTTTCTTTTTAGTTTCCCAGTAAAGTACAAATTAGAGCCTCAGAAGATTAGTACTATAAATGTTAACCTCCCAAGGCCTAAAATGATGGATGATGCCTCTGTATACCCATGGTGCAGTTGGTGGAAGTCAGTGGATTTTTTTTTCAGCTATTGCAGAATTTTCTGAAGCTTCATGGGTTCTCCTTGAAATCTGCAAGTGTTTGGCACTTTCTAAGCTGTCAGTACCTTATAAATTATAATTACTGAACAAGTTCTGTTCCTCAGATTGTTTTAAGAAATGAAGGTGCTACTAAATAATTAGATTTTCTTCACTTTACTTAATTATGTATGACTTCATAAATGAAGGATTTTTGAAACATGCACCTGAATTTGCTATATATTCACTAGTTTGCTCTAAGTTGTGTAACTAGACTATTTCCTTACCTACTGTACAGTGCAACTACAGTTAAACATCTGCCAGAACACTTTGTTACCCAAGTGTGACAGACAGTAGTTAAGAATATCTTACTGGCACAGTAATGGAAAATATAACTTTTTAAATATCATTGCGTTAACAGAGGCAATAATAATGAACTGTTCACTGCACAACTCATTTCCTCCCACTTAAGGAAACAGACATTTTCCTGCTGTGAATATTCAACTGCTTCCACTATGAAATTCCTTTGCACGAAAATCACCTTGCAAGTAAACACTGTAAAAAAGGTGCACAGGACATAATTTACAAAAATAATTCAAAGCAGTTGATTCTGCACAATCAAAGGTGAGCCACATCAAAAAGGAGCTTCTATGACAAAGAGGCTTCATATCCAGAGAAAACTACAGCTATTAAAAAGACTGAATGAAAAACAATATGCTGCTTGTGGAACAATATATACCACAGTTTAGTATCTGAGCTCTTTGCTGACTAAATACACCCCACAGGAGGCAATAGTTGATTATACTGTTGCAAGTGGCTCAATATATAAAGGAACAGACATTGACACAGTTTCATTTGTTATGCTGTAAAACTGAATGTTGCTATATTTTGACAATTATTAAGTAAATGAGGTCAAAAGGTAACTTTTTAATTTTAAAAGAGAAAAATCTAAGTCATATCCATTTGTGTCTAAATCCAGGGACAGGGATGCTAGTTATTAAATGTCTGAGTCTTAGGGTTTCCACATGCATAGCTCTCTTTGATCTCCATAAGAGAAATGCAAGCAAAATGCACCTCAGGTACAGCCTTTAAACGTGTTTTGGATTTATAAGGCAAGTGAGACTTTTGTGTATAAAGAAAAATAGTTCTCTTGTGTAATTTTAAAATAGTATTAATTTTATATAGTACAAATATACCTTCCTAATAAGACATTACTTTCTTATCATACATCAATTACATTTGTAATTAGTTAACACACAGAAACCCCGCAACTGCACAATAGATGAACACTAAACTTGACTGACTTCAGTGGGAATCTTGGATGGAGAAGAAATATAACCCCAAGTACAGGTGAAGACCTACCAAAGGACCTCAGGCTAAGTAACATGGATGGTCCCTAAATTATGTCTACACTGCAATAAAACATCCACAGCTGGCCCATATCAGCTGACTCGGGCTTGCAGGGCCTGGGCTTGAATATTCACAGCCATGGACTGCATGGCTATAAAATTGCAGTGTAGATATTTGGGCTCACGCTGGAGCCTGGGCTCTCGGACCCCACAAGGGGGAGGGTCCCAGCATCCAGGTTCCAGCCCAAGCCTAAATGTCTACATTGCAATTTTATAGCCCCACAAGCCATGAGCTCAAGTCAGCTGACAGGGGCCAGGTGCGGGTGTTTTATTGCAGTGTACATATACCCTAAGGGTCTGAACCAACTCCCCCTAAAGTCAATTCAAGGGTTACTACTACAGCTGCATGAAAGGAAGGAAGGATATTGTTTACCTACTGTTTTTGACCCCCTCCAAAAATGATCCCATCCATTTTGCACATTCATTGCAATTTGTCTGTACAAATTTGTGGGTGGCAAATTCCAAGGCTACCTTGGAAAACTGGAGACCAAAAGGGCCACAAGTTTGATATGTTGAATGAAGGGCTCAAGTAAACTGTATATGTAGTTGTAAACAAAAAACAGCATTTGAAAATTCTGCAGCTACCTGAAAAAAGAGTTGGGCATCCAGACAGACTGTATATATGCTATTATCTGTTTGAACCTCAGCTTGCAATTTAGGCAACAAAACCAGCTTGTGTCCCTAGGTGATAAGATCCATGTACAGGGCAGGAAACTCTTGAGGTTCCATTTGCAGTTTCTTCTACTTTATTCTCTCATGGGGGGTAGGGGTCTCCTAATGCTCCTTCCTCACTGTCAGGGGACCGTGGGTCTTGAAACCTGGTCCACAGGGCACTTCAGAGCTAATAAGCTGCAACCTGCCACCCAGTGCTGCTAACTGTCATCAGAATAGGAGCTGAACTCCAACAGAGGACCCCTGTCCTGGAATCTGTTTGGCAGAATACTGGGCATCCTGATTGGTTCACAACTTCTATATAAAACCAGCACAGGAACAGGAAGTTGTTCCTGAAACTGGATTCTCCCTGCTTTGGACTGCTTCCCCTGAGACACCTGCTCCTAGTGCCCGCTGACAATCTGACCTGAGTTTGCCCTCTGGCCTGTCTCGGACTCTGACCTCCTGGTATCACACCTGGCCTGCCTCCTGATTCCCGACTCTGCTCCAACCACTAAGTCAGACTGCCCACAACCCAGTCATAATATATATATACACACACACACACACACACACACACACAAAATATGCATCCTTGGATGGATGGAAAGCCTTCTCTGGACCACATCATTGAAGGAGAATCCTACTGCTAAAGTAGCTTAGTACAATTTCCACTCAGATCTGTGCATGGTTCCTGGAGGTCAGGTGAGAACATGACCAAGCCAAAAATATCTCCTTCAGAATAGAAAAGAAAACAGGCTGCTGTGAGGGCACCAGTCAGGCCGCCTTTGGCAGCGTTTCTACGGGAGGTCCGCCGGTCCCACGGTTTCGGCGGTAGGTACGCTGAAGGCATGGGACCGGTGGACCTCCCGCAGAAACGCTGCCAAAGGCTGCCTGACTGCCGTGTTTGGGGTGGCAAAAAACAGAGCCGCACCTGGTTCAAATGTAAACACAGAAATTGGCTATGGTTATTTTAAAGATTTGTATCAGGAGGTAGCCGTGTTAGTCTGTATCCACAAAAACAACAAGGAGTCCGGCGGCACCTTAAAGACTAACAGATTTATTTGGGCATAAGCTTTCATGTGTAAAAAACCCACTTCTTCAGGTGCATGATTTGTAATCATTCTATGAAACTGGACTAAATTTTGCATTTGGACAAAACCTGAAGCCAAGCGGGTTTCAAATTACCTCAAGATGAACATTTTGTACAACTCTATGTCTACTTATTGATGCTGGTTGTATAACCTCAACAGTGATTTAAATCAATTAAAATACCCTTGCAAATAGCTCACACAAAGATGGTGAAATCTGTCTCAGAAGTCTTCTCCTCATCTGTGTTGTACATCACCTCATAATGTATACCAGTTGTGCATGCAACCACTTCAGTCTCTCTCTGGGACATCCATGGTATTGGACTGGGGGAAAATAGCACGTAAGATGTAAAATATGATAGTTCTAAAAATGGGAAAGAAAACAAGGGTTGAGATTTTTCAGAACAATCTTGGGAATTTGGACACATTAAAATTAATGATAATGGAGGATGTGTCTAAATCCTATAGGCTGCTCTGAAAATCTCAGATTTTGCTTTAGAAATTCTGGCTAAGTGTTGATGTGAGATTTTTACTGATTTATTGGACTGATCAGGAGATGTGGGGATTGATTGGGAGATAAAACTCTTCTTCCCAAAGCTAAAAACTGGGTATTTGCAAAGAAAAGCAGTGAAGGAATAAATAAAGTCAAAGCAAGAATGTTTAGCTCTTATATATTATAACATTTTCCAAATGATGGACCATTTTCACTCTCCTGTGCACAGGTGCAGCTGAAAATAACAGCTCCCTCAATCTTTGGGGGGCAGCTGCATTGGAGGAAAATATTTACTCCTGTGCAGGGCAGGCAGCACACCACTGCCCTTCCATGTACGGACTTCACTGAGCAGTTAAAGGGGAAGGGGAAATCCACTTAGACCTCCATAGAAGCCCTACCAAACAAGGCTCCCTGAGATCCACTGAATCAGCGCATCGCACGTGCCTGGCCTGGCCCTACCTGCTGTTGGTACTGCATTGGCTAGCTCCAAGCTCCCAAACTGAGTAGGAGTTGGACAATTCATGCTGTTGCAGCCTTTCAGCCTCCAGGCAGACTCAGTGTCACTGGGGGCCCACAGACTGGGTTCTGCCAGTTTCTGCCCGCCAAACTCATGGGGCACATCTGGCCCATTAACTGATTAATCCTTATAACTCCCCCTCCCCCGTGAGGGAGGGGGTATGTGATGGGTTGGATCTCAGAACCCCATTTGGGAGCTGCCACCCAATGTGCCAAGACTACCTCTGCTCCTGCTTTCTCTGCCAGCTTGGGACCCCAGCACCCTGTCTTGCTGAGCCAGACACTCCCGTCTGCTCCAACAAAGACCCAGGGTCTGAATTACTTACCCCAAAGCTGCAGGTTTACCTGAAAGCAGCTAACAGAAGTGTTCCTGTCTTTAACACTCAGATGCCCAACTCCCAATGGGGTCTAAACCCAAATAAATCCGTTTTACCCTGTATAAAGCTTATGCCGGGTTAACTCATAAATGGTTCACCCTCTATAACACTGATAGAAAGATATGCACAGTTGTTTGCTCCCCCAGGTATTAATGCATTATCTGAGTTAATTAATAAGAAAAAAATGATTTAATTAAATACAGAAAGTAGGATTTAAGT
The DNA here is from genome assembly GCF_020497125.1 of Mauremys mutica. Taxonomy (NCBI): domain Eukaryota; kingdom Metazoa; phylum Chordata; order Testudines; family Geoemydidae; genus Mauremys; species Mauremys mutica. The sequence continues at coordinate 84,442,173 of NC_059078.1, forward strand.
GGTTCCAAGTAGTAACAGACAGAACAAAGTAAGTTATGAAGCAAAATAAAATAAAATGCACAAATCTATGTCTAATTAAACTGAATACAGATAATCTCACCCTCAGAGATGCTTCAGTAAGTTTTTTCCTCAGACTGGACACCTTCCAGGCCTGAGCACAATTCTTTCCCCTGGTACAGCTCTTGTTCCAGCTCAGGTGGTAGCTAGGGGATTCTTCATGATGGCTCCTCCTCTTTGTTCTGTTCCACCCATTTATATATCTTTTGCATAAGGCGGAAATCCTTTGTCCCTCTCTGGATTCCTACCCCCTTCCTCTCAATGGAAAGACACCAGGTTAAAGATGGATTCCAGTTCAGGTGGCATGATCACATGTCACTGCAAGACTTCATTGCCCACTTGCCAGCACACGCGTATATAGGAAGACTTACAGGTAAAACGCACCCATCTGCAGTCAATTGTCCTGGTTAATGGGAGTCATCAAGATTCCAAACCACCGTTAATGGCCCACACTTTGCATAATTACAATAGGCCCTTAGAGTTATATTTCATATTTCTAGTTTCAGATATAAGAGTGGTACATTTATACAAATAGGATGATCACACACAGTAGATTATAAGCTTTGTAATGATACCTTACAAGAGACCTTTTGCATGAAGCATATTCCAGTTACATTATATTCACTCATTAGCATATTTTTATAAAATCATAAAGACTGCAACGTCACAGGGTACTATGCATAATTTTGCAGATAAGGAAATGAAAGCACAGGCAGGTTCACGGCCAAACAGTGAGTCAGTGGGTTGGTCAGGACTAGGACAGGATTTCCACAGAAAATCCCTGAGCTACCCACCACTCCTAAGCCCCCCCCCCGCCCCCTCCCACACACAGAGACACCTCTTTTTCTGTAAATAGGTTCTTTTTAAAACCTCTATTTATATTGTTTTGCGATATAAAAGAGATAAATATAGATCACCCCCTACTTCATATGAATTTTGATGAGCCACACGTATCCATTAAACAGCGAAGTACAATTTATTTCATTCATGACAGCTGAGTTTGGTTACAACACAGCCTATGGCAGTTGGCCTGTGAGATGCGATTTCAAAATAAAAAACAGAAAGGAAGTGTGCAAGAAATTGAAAAGACAAGATTGCTATCACAGCAGTAGTGCCGATATACTGTCTGTGGAGGCTACAGGGTTGGAGTTTGTTATGATACTTTCTATCTCAGATACTTTGCTATATCATAACAAATTTAAATAGAAAATTTAATTCTCTATATCACAAATTCCTACCCTGTATCCTCCTTAAACATTATTTCAGAGCTAAAGTTGTTATGGTAATATATTCTCTTTTCAATTCCTTGCACACTTCCTTTTTGTTCTCTATCTACAAGTCTGATCTTGAACTGCCATAGCATGTGCTGCAACCAAACTCAGCTGCATACAGTAAGGAAAAGACTGTAACACAATGAAAAATTGGCCTTGACCATTCCTATGGTTCTCAGCCACACAAGCATGACAGGTTTTTTCGGAGTTATCAGCTAAACCTGAAGTAGACGGCGTAGGCTACTACCACTTCAGCTGCCATAGGCACTCTGCCAAATGCTAGCGGAAACAACATCAATCAAAGGAATACCTCCTACAGAACAGTACAAAGTTTGTGCTGGCTCCTACTCTGGGAACAAAAGTTGATTAAGCATCAGTTAGAGCTGTCTGTAGTAGTTTATGATACTAGGGATTAGCAAACCACTTCAGATAAAACAAATGGCAGAAATCCTAACTAAATAGAAGAGGCCTGAACCAAAATCCTAGATCTGACCAGCTCCCTGCACTTTGGAAATGTGCATACATTGAACAGCCTCTACCAAAAGGGCTTCTGTAGAGCTCTGTCTGCAAATTCAAGATAGCCTCTCTTTTTAGAAACCCCTGGGGAAGGCAGCTGACCTAATACAACCCATCCTCTTTTGAGGGTTCATTCATCCCTGAACACAGCTGACCCTACCAACACAAGCACACACCCGTGCACCAAAAGGGAAGACTGAAGCCCAGTATTTATAAGTTAGTTTTTTACCAATTAGGTTTTTTTTTTACCAATTATAAGAAGCCTAGTTATTTCTGCAGGGCAAAGATGCATAAAGTATTTGAGATTTGCGTCTTCACACTTCATTTGGAACATATTGCTCTCTTGCTCAGCAAGAATGATTTTAAAATTTCACAACTTTGATATTACAATATATAATATATTAACCAAGTTATGAATAGATCTGAACTCAAAATGGTGGTTGAGTCCAAATTTTACATGTCAAATTGCATATTTCAGTGCTGGTAAAAAATGCATTCAGGCAATATCATTCACATGTCTTCCATGGGCAAAGTGTTCAGAAACCAGAACCATTAAGCCAAATGGGCAGGGGAGGATACATGACCTACAACCCTTCTTCTCCATTTAGCAATATACATTACAGTAGTAAGCAGTATGGGAGAGAACTTTTTTACAATGCAAAATATGGGGTCAGAGTTTTTTCTCTGATGTGAAAAAGGTGCCAGTTTCAGAGCCTTGGAATCTAAAGATCTTTATATATATCCAGAGATCAGGTAGGTGGTGGTTTCCCCACATCATCTTGCCAATATGCCACAGACTGGCCGCAAGAGTACCAACTACTGTCAGTTGCTATGGTAATTTTTGTGATATTGTCAACTATCTACTACAAAATGGATTCAGACCAAACTTATTTCTTAGAGGCCACCATACAGCAATCAGATGGTAATTACTTTCAATTACTAGTGACCTGTGCTAGATTTCTACTGGATCCTAGATCCTATTATTTATCCTCTGAGACATCCAGTCCCCCAGTAGTAGGTTTATTTTGGTTCTCTGCATGACTGTCCCAGTTGAAACTAGATTTAGAAAATACATTTTTCACTTTAAATTATAGTAGACAACTCTTCATTACTGTTTCTTCAATAGTACCACACTTAGTACTTGAACAAAAATATTAAAATGTTCTCTACCTATAACTATACAATACCACCCCCCATAATTTTTAAGCGATTTACCAGCTTGATACTTCAAGATGCATACTGCAGGCAATATTCTGCTCTCCCTACTCATGCTGTCACATAGTTCCAATAATTTTAATGGGATCACTTGCTAAAAAAAGATACTATTTGACATGAGAAAGGATGGCAGAATCAATCCCTCAATGAGATATCTGTCTCATTCCAAACAGAATTATGTTTCCACTAACCACATGATAATAGGTAATAATTTTCCTTTGACTTTTCCCCTATGCTAGCTTTTCAAGTGGATTTTAATTAACTCTGTTTTATTTATTAAAGCATATTTTGTTTAACTTTTCCCAAGAGCTCCAGTAAATAGCTGTGTGAAAGTTGCCTTTACTTATTGCTTCTCCCAGGATGCTCTTAACAGTGAAATCTCTACTCTCGGGATGCTGTGATTTTGAGGGATAGGTTTGTTTTGGGCTGTGTGTATTCTTTAAGAAACAAAATGGAGTTCATGTTAAGAATGTTACTTTACTTCAGATGCTTCATTTTTAGAAGGATTTCTGCTGCTAGGTGTTATAGCTGAACATCTATTAATTCAGAAAAATTCCCCCAAAGAGTTATGGAGCTCTTATGGATGTTACTGTGAATTACTGAAAACTTGCCACCTCTTCCAAGAGCAACAGTAGTTAATTGTCATTAAAAAGTTTACTCTTGGAAATATGCCTCTTGCTCCAAAGAAATGTACAAAAGTTGTATACAGGCACTGAAAAAGGAGCACTCAGTCTGATAAGGATGCTGAAGTACTTGTTTCCCCTCTTTGCAAACTATGCAACCAGTTGATGCACTCTATCAATCACAGGTTCTAAAAATGAATACATTTGGATTGCAAATCATTGACTACGAACTGTGCTGTTGATGATAAATGGCAGTCATTTTCATGAAGCTGAAGTAACAGTTTTTAATCAACAAATATATCTAGTTAAGTGCAAAACCATGCATTCAGCTTTGTGGTTGTAAAATGAAAAGTAAATGTACTTTGCTACTTTTCTTACTTTAGAGATCAAACCAACTGTTCCAGCTTTTCTTGTTTGTTTAACGCACACTGTTTGTTTTGGCTTGGAACTGGCAGAGGAAAGATGGCTCATCTGGGAGTACATGTCCATAAAGTGAGAAAGAATCAGTGATGTGCCAAAACTGAGAAAAGAAAAAAACCTGGTCGTAATGGCAAGTGGGGATTGAGAAGAGGAGACAGGTTTCAGGTCATTTCTATAGTGGAAAGGTAGAGGGAGGCATTAGGTGAGGGGTAGAGATGCAGGAATCAGAATTTTAATACACTTGCCCTCAAGTGCAATTAACTGAGAACCAACATAATCATATCTTGCACTTCAATAATGTCTTTCATAAAATGCTTTACAGACATTGATGAATTAGTATTAGTCTCACAGCATCCCTGAGAGTTATGAAAGTATCATATTGTGATGGGTTTGGTCACAGAGACCACCTTGGGACTGCCACCTGATGTTCTGAGACTACCTCTGAGCCAGTTTTCCATGCCAGCTTGGGACTTCAGAACCCTGCCTTGTTGAGCCACATATGCCAGTCTTCTCCAACATAGACCCAAGGTCTGAACCCCATCCCCCAAAAACTGCAGACTTAACTGAAAACGGCTTAGAAAGTGCTCCTGTCTCTAGCACCCAGATACCCAGTTCCCAGTTGGATCCAAACCCCAACTAAATCTGTTTTATTCTGTATAAAGCTTATACAGGGTAAACTCATAAGTTGTCTGCCCTCTATAACACTGATAGAGAGATATGCACAGCTGTTTGCTGCCCCAGGAATTACTTACTTACTCTGGGTCAATTAATAAGCAAAAGTGATTGTATTAAATATAAAAAGTAGGATTTAAGTTGTTCCAAGTAATAACAGACAGAACAAAGCAAGTTACCAAGCAAAATAAAATAAAACATGCAAGTCTAAGCCTAATATAGTAGGAAACTAAATGCAGGTAAATCTCACCCTCAGAGATGTTCCAGTAAGTTTCTTTCACAGACCAGACGCCTTCCTAGTCTGGGCCCAATCCTGTCCCCTGGTACAGTTCTTGTTAGCTCAGGTGGTAACTAGGGGATTTCTCATGATTGCCGCCCTCTTTGTTCTGTTGCCCCTTTTACACCTTTGGCACACGGCGGGAATCTTTTGTCTCTCTGGGTCCCCACCCCTCCTTCTAAATGGAAAAGCACAGAGTTTAAGATGGATTCCAGTATCAGGTGACATGGTTACATGTCCTGTGAGACCCCTAAGCCTGACTCACAGCAAGGCTTGCAAGTAAACAGAGCCATCTACAGTCAATTGTCCTGGTAAATGGGAGCCATCAAGATTTCAAACCACCATTAAGGGCCCACACTTTACATAATTACAATAGGACCTCAGAGTTATATTTCATATTTCTAGTTTCAGATACAAGAATGATACATTTATACAAATAGGATGACCACTCTCAGTAGATTATAAGGTTTGTAATGATACCTTACAAGAGACCTTTTGCATGAAGCATATTCCAATTACATTATATTCACACTCATAAGCATATTTTCATAAAATCATATGAAGTGCAACATCACCCATATCCAGTCTGCAAATGGGAAAACTGAGCCATAGAGAGGTTCAATGACTTGAGCACAGATTGCATCAAAGCTGAGACTCAAACCCAGATTATCTAAATTCACTTTCAATGCCCTAAGGTTACACTAAAAGAAGAGAATGTATGGAAATTTTAAACTTGTCATTCTTTTAGTTCTTCTAAATCAGAAAGTCTATTCAATTTGACCTTCCCCTCCCCCTAATATTGTATCTCAATTTCCTTTTTCTCCATTTTCATAACTGGCTAACGTATTTGGGGTTTTTTGGTCGCCTTTCCATGTATCCTCATATGTGCCAGATAACTTTAATCTCTCAGTCCCCCTTCCATCTCACCAGTCACCACAGAACACTTGGAACAGCAGAGTTAATGCCCTGACAAAGGCATTATACCGAAGTATAAGTCTGCAGAATTCAGATTTTTTTAAAATGTTATTCACATCACAAAGTACTACTTAATTCATTCAGCATTATCAGAAGTCTCTTAGAAGATAAAGTCTAGCAGAGTTTTCAAACTCAGGATTGAGATATACTAAGAACTCTGTCAGCAAGCTTATACTGTGTGTTTCTGTATCGTGCCTGCCTGCTGATAATGCACTGCTTCTCACTTTCACAAATGTGAAATTCATCCAATTACAATAAATTTAACCTGCTCATTTCCCTAGTTAACCACTTTACTCACACTCTAGTACTTGATGGGACGCATAGCAAGTCACATCCTTCAAGTGTATGTGTGTTTATTTTGTGCAGAATACAGACTAATTTCAAAAGTCTTATATATGTGATTCACCTGCAATGGCAAAATAAGGCTCTAAATCTTCACTTTTCCAAAGAACATTTAACTACTGTAATTTGTCTATCATCTTTGAATTCCTAATCATCTTGAATATACACTTCAATATTTTCTGCATTTTTATATCATATTATATGGTAACAAGAACACTACATATATTTTTCCAAATGTGGCCTCTGTAGTGCCTTGCATTAGTTAGAATGAGGTCCTTTGACTTCAGTTTGGGTCTTCTATTTAAGCACTCCAGAACCCTGCTGAAATGTTAGGAGTTAATAAAGTCATCTCTTGTTTGTAGGCCATTGTAACTTGTGTGTCATATTGATAGCCCATACTTGCTGCAAAAACTGGAAATTTTATATAGCAAACATTATTTTTGCCTTTTATCTTTTATAAAAGTCACTCTGTAGTTGTGGCTAGAAGTAATTGCATTATTTGGGCCTTGATTTAGATCAATATAGCAAAAGCTTTTTTGTTTGTTTCTTATTAGCAAGATGCCAAAAGAAAGTGGAAGGAAGGGAGGAGGAAGAGAGAAACTTCAAAGAATAAAATTGTACCCACAGAAGTTGCACTTTTAAGGCCTGAACCAAAGCTTGTTAACATTAATGGAGACTCCCCACTACATTCAGTGGGACTTGGGCCTGGTTCCCACAAAGCAAACTATTGGTTACACAGTTTTGGCATACTAACATAAGTGTATGCAGAGTGACTTTTTTTTTTTTTTGACAATTACCAATGAACTAAGTCACTGATTTGAGAGTTTGGTTTGGATCTAGCACATTTAGAGGGACCATCATTTGGGCACTTTTTTCACAAATAAATGAATTAGCTAGTGAAGTTCTAAGTAGCGCCTGACAGTAGGTAAACACAGTTAGTTGGAGTTGTATCTTGAGCATAAATCCCGCCATATATCACCTTTAGTTACTCAGCATGGAACCCAATACCACATTGACAATGGTTATAAATACAGAAGCACCCAAAAGGGTAATTGAGGCGCAGTCTGAATACAGGACAGGGAGCTCTCACCGATTCCTTTTATAGTATTAGATAAGTTACGTAATCTCTTTACTTCATTTTCCCCATTTTTAAAATGGGGATAGTAAAACTTAACTTTGAATGGTAACATGAACATTAATTCATATTTTTCTACTGGATTGGAGACAGAAAGCACTATATAAAAGGGTATGGATCACATCATCAGAAAATCAGGGAGTTTTCTCTCCCATATATATGGAAAGAAGAAATTAACTTAGGAGATTGATAGTAACTGGAAATTGCAGATAGATTCTCTCTTAACTATTGTACATGAGTCACTGACACTCTAAAAGATATTATAGCTCTTGCTCAGTGGCTTAGTATTGACACTAGCATATATATATAACAGAAATGAGTTACAGGAATATTTGTGAGATGGGAACATTAGCATTAAATTTTCTCTAGTTGACACATGATGCAGCCATGTCTTTGACACTGCTAAACTGGATGCATCCATCTGTTATTTTTTGTCCCATGCCATTGCCACTATGTCTAACTAGGTAAAATGACCCAAGAAATTCAACCTGTGTTTGATGCTCACCAACTCATCAGGCAAGGAATTTCACCAACATACACACACAAACTAGAAGCAGGTACAAAAGGAGTGGCACGATCCCTACCGCTTTTAAAGGATTCATGGCCAGATCCTTAGCTGGTGTAAACCAACATAATTCCATGGACTTCAGTTGAGTTGAGATGCTTCACAATGGTTGATGATCAGGCTTTCAAATTCTAAAGCACTGCCGGATGTTTAAGTGGGAGACAAACTGAAATTTAACTCATTGTAGGCAGACCTGCAAAAGATCTAAAATTTTGATCTCAGCAGGAAACAGTTGTATGCTGTTATCCAATGGCGTGAGACTGTTATCAGACATGCTCCAAATTCCCTTTGAGCTAAATCTGGAGGGTATCCTAAGCAATATAAAAGCAATAGCAGCCAGATGGCCAAACTGTTGGTTTAGAAAGTCTACTTAGTCAAAAAGCAGTCTGCTTTGAATCAACTTTAGCTCTGCGGTATAACCCACCAGAATTTTTTCCGCAGAAACCTTAGTTGAGGGATGTAGTGTTCCACCGGCTAATCTGTAACTTACTGGTCAGTCCCAATTATAGCATCTAGTAAGAGTATATGTGAATTTTTGTGAAAATGAAATGTTCTCTAGTCTTGTTTTGCAAGGACTACAGTAGAACCTCAGCGTTATGAACACAAGAGTTACAAACTAACCAGTCAACCACATACCTCATTTGGAACTGGAAGTATGCAATCAGGCAGCAGCAAAGACAAAAAAAAAACAATTACAGTACAGTAGTGTTAAATGTAAGCTACTAAGAAAGAAAGAGAAAGCAGCATTTTTCTTTTGCATAGTAAAATGTCAAAGCTGCATTAAGTTAATGTTCAGTTGTAAATTTTTGAAAGAACCAGCATAACGTTTTGTTCAGAATTACGAACAAACCTCTATTTCTGGGGTGTTTGTAACTCTGAGGTTCTGCTGTATTTAGCAAGGACATTATATGGCACTTCCCCATATTATAATATAGGAAAACTAAATCAGAGAGTTTAGGCCAACATTTTCAAAAATATGCACTATTTTTGGAAACCCAATTTGAGATGTAGGTCCTGAATATCAGAAATGTTGTCCACCCTTAGATCCCAGAGATATGAATTGGAGATACTGGTGCTCAGAACCTCTAAAAATCAGTCCCTCAATTTAAGTACCCCAAAATTGCACAAGATCACACATTGACTCATACGTGGTTTAGAATTTAGGACCTCTTGGTGCCTAGGCCTGTATCTCCATCACTAGAACACATCTCTCTCTGAACTCCTTATTCCTGTTTCTGAATATAGGACATTAACAACATTTCACTTCAGTAAATATTAACTGACTTTTAAATCTGCAATATGATCAAGTAAAGCAGAGTGGGGAAAATAGGCGTCAGGTTAGAAAGACCAGAGTTCATTTCAGTAAACTTTAGTGTTCCAAAGTCTAATTAGCCAGAACATAGTTATCTGGAATTCATTTCTGTCCCTCATTTTCAAAATTCATATAGAACCCAAATATCAGTTATTCAAAACATCTGTTTTATGAAAGTTTCAGGTGTCCCTTGAAACCTTATTAAAACTGGAGTTCACTATTGTCAGCTCTCATGATTTTATCATGAGTTTCACAATATGTGTTCAGAGTCATGTCAGTTACAGGCCAGTCAGCAGTCTTTTTTTTCCTCTCTTTGCTTTTTCTGAATTAAAAAAGAAAAATTTCCTACCCCTCATGGTTGCAGAAAAAAACTTGAAAACATGGCTTTGCTGCATACTAACGGCTCAAAAAACAAAAAGTAAATAAAGCCCCCAAAATATGTTTTTAAAATATTTTGGAGCCCTGAATTATGATTTTTGAATGATTGGGGTTGACATTAAAAATTGCCACTGCCACCAAATATGGATATTACCCAACACCACAAAACTGATTGCAAACCAATTTCTGACTGCAGTATTTTAAGTAGCCGAATGACTTAAGAGTTGCAGACACCACAAGATCTCTGTTTAACTTTGCATATAGTTTTACCAGAGCTTGAGAATCTGCTTCAAAAAAGTACAATGCAAGTATGTGCACAAAAACTAAGCAAGTCAAATTGCCATCACGCTGAGCATTCAATATGGCACTGGGCAAAATCTTTCCCCTGTACCTACTCAGTCCTTACTTATGCAAACTCTCATTGAAATAAATATTTTTCACAAGTAAGAATGTTAGAGGTTGGCCAGTTGTTTGTGTTATATCCTTGGGGGCAGCCGGTTTAGGAAGAAATCACTTGAGGCCAGACAGCAGACAGCTAACAAAACCACCATTTTATTTACAGACTCAGAGAACTCACCCAGCCGGCTGAAGCTGGCTGAACTATCCCCTAATAATCTAACTCAGTTACCATAGGAACCAAAAACCATGACAACCAAATACACAACATATTCCTCCCCCCCTAATAAGAACATCCCCTAAATAAAACACACACTAGACTAGAGAAGGAGGGTAGACTGCCTCCATTCCTGGCTAAACCCTGGGGATTATTTTGCCCCATAACCATGGGTTCGCCCTAGCTAAAGATCCAGCCGATGAGGAGGCCTTCTGTCTCTAGGTGGATTACGGCGAACTTCTGGTGTTGTTGCACCCGAAAGTACCATGGGCTCAGGGTCCGCAGCACGAACGGGTGAGGAGGTGGTATCAGCTCGTGCTGGGCAAAGGGGCATCTCAGCCGCCGGCAGTAATGGAGGAGGACAGTCAGGAATAGGTGATTCGTGATTCGGTGTCTCACCAGAAGAGGTGAAGTCAGACCCCTCAATTGCAGATGTGTCCTGAGGACTGGCATGACCTGGCAACAGCTGATCTACATGTCACCGCCAGGTAAGATTCTCTGCAGTCCGGACTGTGTAGGAAACAGGTCCTGTTTGAGTGATGACTGTGGCCGGGACCCATTTAGCTCTGGAAGTATAATTCCGAGCCAAAACTGGCTGTCCCGGGATAAAGGTTCGGTCTTTTGCTCTGGGTGCCCGTCTGATGACTTGATATTGCTGCTGATGCTGCACAGTTTGTCTGGGTTCAGAAGGTTTCAGCAGATCAAAGCAAGTGCGCAGCTGTCGTCCCAACATTAGAAAGGCTGGGGATGCCTGGGTCGTAGCATGAAGTGTGTTTCGGTAGGAAAGTAAGAAGGTATCCAGACGCTTTTGAATGGAGTGTTGTCCCCTTGCTGATTTCAAAGCGTTTTTCATTGTCTGCACAAATCTTTCAGCTAATCCATTGGTGGATGGATGATATGGTGCTGACGTGATGTGGTGTATCCCATTTGCCTTCATAAAATTTTGAAACTCCTGAGAAACGAACTGCGGTCCGTTGTCGCTCACAAGTTGTTCTGGCAGACCAAAACGACTAAAGAGTCCTCGTAGTTTTTGGATAGTACTCTCCGCAGAAGTGGACTGCATTATAGAGACTTCTGGCCATTTAGAATGGGCATCTATTGCCACCAAGAACATGCTTCCTTCAAGGGGGCCAGCAAAGTCAACGTGAATACGTTGCCACGGGTTTTCAGGCCAGTCCCATGGGTGTAGGGGTGCCCACTGGGGTGCATTACTCACACCCTGACATGACATACAAGCTTTTGCCTTCTCTTCAATAGCGCTGTCCAATCCAGGCCACCAAAAATAGCTTCGTGCAATTTCCTTCATGCGCACTATTCCACAGTGACCGGAATGTAGCTGTTCTAACATCTGTGATCTCAGTGGTGGTGGAATAATGACATGTCTCCCCCACAACAAACAACCAGATTGGACCGATAACTCCGTCCGCTTGGACATGTAGGGAACAAGGTCGGATGAGACCGGAGAGGTTTGTCGAGATTTTTCATGCATCACCAGGTCCATAACTTGGGACAATACTGGGTCAACGCGGGTTGCCTTCTTTATCTGAGTAGCAGTGATGGGTGTATTCTCTACCTGTTCAAAGTAGAAGATTTCCTTTTGGGCACTATCTTGATGTTTGACCGGCAAAGGCAACCTTGAGAGGCCATCTGCATTGCTGTGCAGAGTGGATTTCCGATATTTGATTTCATATGTGTGTGCTGAAAGTAACAATGCCCAACGTTGCATACGACTAGCAGCTAATGGGGGAATGCTTGTGTAGGGTCCAAAAATTGATGTCAGAGGTCGATGGTCTGTGAGAAGAGTAAACTTTCGCCCAAACAGGTACTGATGAAACTTCCGAATTCCAAAAACAATTCCTAATGCCTCACGTTCAATTTGGGCGTAGTTAGTTTCTGCTTTGCTTAGAGTGCATGAAGCAAAAGCAATAGGTCTCTCTTCTCCCGAAGGCATAATGTGTGACACGACTGCTCCCACTCCATAAGGGGAGGCATCGCAGGCCAATTGTAGGGGTAAGGATGGATCAAAGTGCGTTAGAACTTCAGAATTTAGCAATGCATCCTTAGCTTTGTTAAATGCAACATCACAGGCTTCAGTCCACTTCCAGGCCTTGTTCTGCCCAAGGAGCTCATGAAGTGGTTTTAGCAGTGTGGCTAACTGTGAGATGAACTTTCCATAGTAGTTCAGTAGTCCTAGAAATGAGCGCAGCTGGCTTACATTTCGAGGTGGGGGAGCCTCCACAATAGCCTTAACTTTTGCAGGGGCCTTATGAAGACCTGCAGAATCAATGATGTGTCCCAAATATTCAACAGAGGGCTTGAAGAATTCACACTTGTCTTTGCGAACTCGTAGGCCATACTTTTCCAGTCTTTGTAGGGTAGCCTCTAAATTCTTTAAGTGATCCTCTTCATTTCTTCCAGTGACCAGGATATCATCCAGATAGCACTGAACTCCTGACAAGCCACACAAGATCTGGTCCATAGCCCTCTGGAACAGGGCGGGAGCAGATGTTATTCCGAAGGGTAGGCGGCAGTATCGATAAAGCCCCTTATGAGTCACAATAGTCAACAGCTCTTGGGACTTTTCATCGACGTGCATCTGTAAATATGCTTGACTCAGATCAATCTTACTGAACTTTTGTCCCCCAGCCAGGCCTGCGAAGAGGTCATCGATGCGGGGAAGCGGGTATTGTTCTGCACACAACACTGGGTTGACAGTGACTTTAAAATCACCGCAAATCCGGAGAGAGCCATCTTTCTTCACTATTGGAACGATAGGAGTGGCCCATGAGCTATGGGTAACTGGTATTAGGACTCCATTGGTGACCAGGCGCTCCAGGTCTGCTTCAACTTTTGGCCTGATGGCATATGGCACAGTTCGGGCTTTCAGATATTTTGGTGGACTGTCAGGTTTAATGTTCAATGTCACAGTGATTCCCTTCATACTTCCCAAATCATCTCCAAAAACAGCAGCATGTTTCCTTAGTATAGGAGTTAGACTGGTTTCTTCTTTAGTCATCCGGTACACTTCTGCCCAGTTCAGCTGAATCTTCCCAAGCCAAGACCTACCCATTAAGGCTGGGTAGTTACCTCTCACCACAAACAGTGGCAATTTAGCCACCTGTCCATTGAGCTCCACCTTAACATCAATAGTGCCCAGCATAGGCACAGCTTCTCCCGTATACGTCTTCAGAACAGTTTTTGTTGCCTTAAGCGGAAGATGCTGTAGCTTTTCTTTATACACAGCCTCGGAGATCAGTGAGACGGCTGCACCGGTGTCCAGTTCCATGCGTATACATTTGCCATCCAATAACGGGGTTACCCAGTATTCATGTGAGCCCACTGCCAAAGACAAAACATGCAGTGCACTTTCTCTTGCGCTGAGGTGTCACCTTGATCATCCTGGGTCTGCTCTAGGGTATGCAAGGTTCCTCTTTTTGTCGGCCAGACCACAGGCCTCCTTTTCTTTTGTTTACAGGCACACTCAATGTGTCCCTTTTTGCCACAGTGTCGACACACCAGGTCCTTACACCAGCATTCCGATGCCTGGTGACCCGGCTTACCACAGCGGTAACATTCTTGACTCTGCACCGTTTTGTGGGTCAGTTCTTGTGACACTTTTTTCACCCTAGGGGATGCACCGATGTATTGCGCCTCCCTTGTAGCCAGTTCCATGGAGACAGCAATATCAACAGCCTTCTGTAAGGTAAGCTGAGCCTCTGTCAGTAGGCGCTTCCGTATAGCTTCACTGTACAGGCCACACACTAACCTGTCACGCAGGGCATCATTTAACATCTCTTTAAATTCACAGTGTTCTGCTAGCTTTTTTTAAATGGCTACAAATTGTACAACTGTTTCATCTTCCTTTTGGTCTCTTTTGTGGAACCTATATCTTTCAGCAATTACCAGTGGTTTTGGGGAAAAATGGGACCCCAGGATTTCCACAATGTCACTGTAAGATTTAGTTGCTGGTTTAACAGGGTGTAGTAAGCTGCGTAGCATGGAGTAGGTTTTAGCCCCTACAACACTTAAGAATATTGGCACCTTCTTCGCTTCTGTAATGTCATTTGCAATAAAAAAAAGCTCAAAACGCTCAGTATACACATGCCATTGCTCTATATTCTCATCAAAAGGTTCCAGTGGCCTGCTCAGAGTAGCCATGATTTTAGTTTCACTTTCACAGTCAGTGCAAACAAGCAGCTTTTTTGTTTGTTTGTTCTTTACCTTGACTTCTACTTCCTTCTGTTACTGGAGCAGCACCGGAATCCCACCCTCGTCGCCACTTGTTATATCCTTGGGGGCAGCCGGTTTAGGAAGAAATCACTTGAGGCCAGACAGCAGACAGCTAACAAAACCACCATTTTATTTACAGACTCAGAGAACTCACCCAGCCGGCTGAAGCTGGCTGAGCTATCCCCTAATAATCTAACTCAGTTACCATAGCAACCAAAAACCATGACAACCAAATACACAACAGTTTGTGACAAACATTCTGATATAAAGGCTGTGTCAAGCCGACCAACTTGCTAAAGGAAGCCTTCCCAGCCTGCAACTGGCCTCTTTTAACAGATTTTGACCCTAGTATTCTGCCAGTTCTAGACTGATAGAAACTATGGTGCATAACTCATCAAAAAGTTGGAATCAAACAGCCTGATCTTTGACACCACTGCAACATGTTTCCATAGAGAAACATGTTTTATTCTTGACTTCAATTTTCTCAACCTTGTATAGTTTGGTATATACTTGAGACAATGCACCATAAAAACGGAAGAAAGATGAAAGACTTATTTAGATTTCATTTTTTCAGCAGCCTTCTAAAGCTAATTTCTAACAATGACGATAGGCTCAAGATCAGGAAGAATAATTTCTGAAAGCATTTCTGTTATGCACATGGATGTAGGAGTTAAAGTGGGAAGCTCTGACTTTGATACAATTCTTCAATTTTACATTAATTTTTAGAGATGACATCAGAGAAGTAATATATGAAACTGAAAAATAGATTAAACCAAATCAATGGCTGTAGATGACTGAGAATGCTACTGAAAGGCTTTGTGGTTGAGGAAAACTTTATTAATGTTATTTCTACATTAAAATTATGAGCAAACCTAAATTTATCAGCATTTTCTTTGACCTGTGCCAGTTTTTTTTTTATTGGGGGAAAGAGAGATCAAAAATCTATGAGCTAACCATTGAGATGCACACACACCATCAAGGGATTCCAAACAGAGGAGGCTCACTTAATTCTCAAACCATCAGACAGGGGCAGATTTTATTGCTACCAAAATGCAGGCATTTCAGCCTGGACTGTAACAACAAACTTTTGTAGAAATCTTTTGTGAAGTGAAACCAATGTATTTTTCACAACTCCTTACTGAGCTCCACAGGACTCTCTTAAATTCCTTGGCACACTTTCTCTCCACTCTTTTGTTCTAGGCATAGTCTCAGGTTACTTTGAGAAGAGTGTTAAAACTACTGTCTGATACCTTCTCTAACTCAGCTGATTCTTATTCTGCTATACAAACAGAGCCAGTTTCTCCTTTCTGACAGACCTAAAGTAGTGGTGATGACTATGGCTCTGAGTAACTTCAATGCCAGTATGTTCCTCTGTGTTACAAAATCCAGCAGCTGAACTCAATAATCCACTGCAGTACCTAGGCCCCAATTGTGGCAGTCAGACAGTCTCTCTCCCCTAGATTGTAACTCACCCATGACTAGGCAACCCCTTGTGGATAGGCGTGGCCAGTCTCTCAGCTCTCTTACTGGACAAACACCCCCTATTTAGTCTTCTGGTGGTTTCTCTGACTGGGTCATTGACTTCCAAACCTTTTAACCACTCTGTGGCACTTCCTCAGCCAGTCTTCAGCTCAGTCTGTTGCTCCCTTGCTAGGCTCAACAACCCTTACAAGGAGCTTGTACTCCCCATTCCTAGGGGCCAGTAGAGGAACCCATTATCACCCCCTGTACAGAAGAGCTAGACATGCTCCTTTACCTGTGCTGCAGTTTGTCTTGGGCCACTTCCTACCTACCCTCTTAAGTTGCTGGCTGGGTCTCCCAGTCATTTCCTTGGGTAGTGCCTGAATGGGTTTTCTTCTTCACTCTCTTACTTGCAGCTTTCTTGCCTACTTTGAGTTTTTTCCCTTGCAAACTTAGAGTCCTGCAGAAGCCTTCTTGCTCCCTGCAGTCTCTTCCTACAGGAATCACCTGATTCCTTTCAGGTGGAGCCCATCCTGTAAACAGGGCAGGCTTAGCCCCAGGCTCTCCAGCCCACAGGGCAAGACACCCTGTTACACATATTTCTGCTCCCATGCTCATTCTGTTTTTTCACAACCCATAGCTGTCTTGCTTCCAGCTACATCTGTATTTTGCTGAAGCAGGAAAGTGCCATTGTGTGTGTGCCACTTTTTTGTAGTAGTATTTTGAGAAGAATTTCCACCTTGCTTTCATAAACCTCTCAATACAGACCCTTCTCTTCTAAAATCCAATGATTCCAATCATGAGTGGACTATAGTGAACTATCTGAACTTTTTCATACTGTCTGACAGCAT
This sequence comes from Mauremys mutica, assembly GCF_020497125.1. Classification (NCBI taxonomy): domain Eukaryota; kingdom Metazoa; phylum Chordata; order Testudines; family Geoemydidae; genus Mauremys; species Mauremys mutica. Next base: position 84,459,086 of record NC_059078.1, read on the forward strand.
GTGCTATCTTGACATGTATATACTATGTTCCTCTGGATATGCATGTTCATGATTTGTATGGCTTTTCTTCTGACAGAGACCTACATTAATTGATTGTAACTAAAGCACATAACATGACAACCTAGAGAGAGGTATTTCCCTGCATTAACTATGCTCTTTCCCCCTGCAATGGATAAGAATATAAATCAGCCTAAAACTTTCAGTTTCAACTGGGATAGGGACCAGATTTACAAAGGCATTTAGGCACCTAAAAATGCGGATAGGATTTTAGTGGGATTTTCAGAACTGCCCGTTCACCTAACTCATTTAGGGTCTTTTGTGACTTGCACTAGGCATCTATTTGCATCTTTATACACCAAAATACCTTTGTGAATCTGGCCCTAAGTGTTAAAAAAAATGAAATACAGTGATCAATAGAAATGGGTGGTTGCCTACTTAAGGAAAATGAATATAAAAGGCCTTCTGAATGTATTTTTTGTTTTATTAAGAGCTGGAGCAAGATTGTATAACTTAAGTTTTAGAATAATATAGGCTTAGCTTAATACATCATTGCAAACAGTCCACCATTTAACACACAAAAAATGTACCAAACTCATTTAAAATAATTGTACCTTAAAACGCAGATTTGAAAGCTTCAGGTGGCACCAAAATGGTTTGCTATAAGAAGCACAGATTTGGTGCATAGGATATGTGAATGTAAAATGTAATCTTTATGAAACTGAAATAGTGATATTACTGAGTAAGGCCAGGCAGGTCCTTTATAAACCTTCCTACAGAGCTCTGCAAATACTCCTGACTTCTAACATTGCTGTTGTGGGTTTCCTGAGACTAGTGAATCTTAACTGTCTCATTCTTTGTGAGTAAAAACTATGAGAACTGATGAGATTTCTGTATACTGCAGTTTATTTTTCAGAGTAATAAGATATTAAGGTGGAAATAAATTAAAGGAAATGTTGGGACACATCCTCTAGTCGTGCAAGACTGCATTTTAAATCATCATGATACTCACCCACTCATAGGGCTAGCAGGATGATGGATCCAGTCCCTGGTGCAAGTTAAAGCATGCTGCTTTACATCTGGCTGGCCACAATGAAGAGTAGGGACATCCTAGCAACACCCTTTTTCTCCAGAAAACACCCCCCTGAACTGGATAGCTTCCACCATGATGCCTCTACATCAGCTGAGGATTCCCCTATGCTGAAGGAGTCCTAAGGCGAAAAGATCTTCTGGCTTTACAGCTAATTTGCACCACTGGAGAGCAACACCATGCAGCCACAGCATGGCTGATAATCTGGTTTTCAATTTAAAAATCTTTTAAACATTTTAATTAAATGAAAGATGAGTCTGACAGTAAGACCTTCTTAGTCTCTTAAATCCCCTAGATAATTCAATAACCTTACTTCCCAGTCACAGACTTCATTTTTGACCAAGGAATGACACTCTACAGCTAATGATCATACCAATAAAATACAACTCCTAAAAAGCCTTTCCAGCCCATAAAAGACTCTGCAGATTAGATATATTCTGGTCTTTTTAAAACTAGAATAAACCCGGAGTAACTAAAGTCAATGGAGATACTCCAGATTTAGGTCATTTAACAGAGATCATGTGGCCCAGAGAGATGGTAAACTCAAAAAGACAAACTTTGGTTCCTTGGAGGAAATACTGGGTAAATCCTTTTTCTGGCCTTTGTGCAAAATTAGCAACATCTTCAATGTTACCAAATTTATCTACTATGTTAAATGTTTAGCATTGCTCTGATTTGGGGTCTCTAATAAGCATCCTTAATTAGAGCATCAGTCCCTCAGCTTTGCATGCTACCACTGATGTTGCTTATTCGATACCTTTCCCTGCCTGATAAGGAAAATCTATATAGCAGTGTTAATCAAAAGACATTGAAGGTCACCTGATTAGCAGTATCTACTTTAGATCATTGACTGGATTGTACTGATCACTGCTCTCTCAACTTTAATTCAATATAGTCATTTATCATGCTAACAGATTAAATTACTGTTTTTCATAATAGAATTTTTTAAAATTATTTTTAATTCATGTTTTACCGAATTTTCTCTTAATAGTATCATAAATCATAATCAAAACACTGCAGTTTGGGAGCAACACTGTCTCTTGGCTAAACCTAATCTAGATAGAAGTTGCTTACTCTTAGGAAACTGGTGAATCCATAGGGGGTAGATTCTCTGATTTTCTAAAGAAATGCCATTCCTCACGTCAGTAGAGTTTCCCCATTTATACTGTCAGAGAACTTGGCCCAAGGTAATTAATACCTTGCAGATTGGCCCATTTCAGAGTGTTTTTGTTGGGATAATAATAGGAACTTGTGTGGTTCCTGGCAAGATACCTGACTGCAATGATTTCAAGCTAACTCTACCCTCCTTCTCATCCTGCTTTCCCATATGTTCCATCCTCCCTCTGCTGCCACATTTCACCTTTCACCCAAGACACAAAGCAGCAGGGCTCAGACATAGAGAAACATTGGCATGATGCCAGTGGAGGAAATGTTTCTGAGCATGGAGGATGGACTAAGCAGAACAGGGAACTAAGGCAAGGCCAATATTAAGCTTATTGATAATCATCTGCCGATCAGATTTGATGTAGGAAGTTGGAAATTCCTTGTTAGAAGAGGGAGCAGAAGAAGGTGGAGGAGAGACCAAAGCTATTGATGCAGCACTAGTCCCTCAGTTTAGAACCCTTGGGACAATTACACCATGAACACATCCTTCCAGCTAAGATCTAATTTTCTTTACTGTAGTTCCTCAGCATAAGCACCAGCTCTCTTTCTTAACAACTGTTCCACACCATTTCCTTTCTGAAACCCCAGAGATCACAGGATATACCATTTGCTTTCTGTTGCCCTTACTGATGTGGGATATTGAGACAACCATGAAAGGTTTAATCACCTCGCCAAAGCTCCTAAATAAAAGTAGACTCTCAGGACATGATCAGCTAGTAAGAGTTTGGTCTTATAATGTAATGTTTTACTCCTGTGCTTAATTGGTTGAGTGTTTTAATTGACTGAAGGAGTGCAGGGCATATGGAGTTCTTACATAAGCCAGAAGATCCCACAGTTTGATCATGTAGCTCCCATTAAGCTCATTTTAAATTAGCTCTTAATAAAAGCAGCTGTTATTTTTCTAATTTGCTTTCAGATTCTTAAATACTGTTATCCCAGTCACAACTGAAGTGTATTATTTCTCTGCTGTAAAAGCAATAGAGTTTATAGCACTATATCTAGAAATATTTTAGATTTTAATTAGAGGGCTCATTTTGTCACCAACCTGACTACATGCCTTAAAACCGATCTGCTCCTGCATTTACACACATGTAGGAATGGACTCAGAATATGCAAAATGGGCAGACCTATGCATCTAAGAATAAATTAACAAAATACCCTCATATCATAGTATTCCACTGTATGGCTTTACAGATAACTGAGGAGGCAAGGATCCAGTCTTGCAGTTTTCAATCTAAACGGAGACATGCATATCAGTATGAATAAAATAAGAATCTCCTCCTACAAAGAAAACTGTCATTCATTTTTAGAGCTGGATCTTTGTTGACATTCTGAAACATTCATAAGTTTTTTCCACTTCTAATTTCCATCTAGGACCAAGGCCAGAACCAGATGTTACAAACTGCCACGAGAATGACTGTTCTTACAATATTTCCATAAACCTCATATAGAATTCAAGGACAAAGAAACCCACCAAGTGCCCCCCAAGCTAGTAAAGATCAGGAGTGGGCTTTTTGTCCTCTCCCTTAAAAAGGCAAAGGGAGGGAGGGGGCTATTGAGTCCATAAACAGGCTGAAAGAGGTGTAGTCCTAATAGATCTTCCCAGAATACTATCAATTAGAGAGGTATAGGCCAGAAATTGTGTCAATCTTTTGTGGTCCACAACCTACAAAATATCAAAAGAAATTGCAGCAGCAAAGAACTGTGAGTCACAGAATTATTTTAATCCACTTTGTGGGTTGTTAATCAAAAAAGGTGAACATGTGTGCACTTATTGCGTGCGGGGCTTTAGTGCTGCTAGAGTGAGAGGATTTTGTAAGGTGGGAACTGCTTCTAGCGCCTCTCAGCTGCCAATCCTTCACCCAGGTCTCCATGTTTTGGACTTATCTGTGGGCTTTCGTCTCCTGCCCCTATCAAAACTAGTTTAAAGCCTGCTTTAATACATTAGCCAGACTGTGTCCAAAGATACTTCCTTCCCCCTTCCTCCATAGGTGAACCCCATCTCTGCTCAGCAGTCCTTCTCGGAACAGCATCCTGTGGTTGAGGAAGACGAGGCCCTCCTGGCGATAACATCCACACAACTATGCATTCATCTCTGGGATGTGTCTCTGCCTGGCACCCTACCTTTGACGGGAAGGATTGATGAAAGCACCACCTTCGCCCCCAGCTACTTCACTCCCAGAGCCCTGTAATCACTTCTGACCTGCTCAGGGACACACCCTGCAGGATCATTAGTGCCTACATGGATGAGCAACATACGGTAGTAGAGGGCTTGATAATACTCGGCAATCCTTCCATAATGTCTCGGATACAGCCCCGGCAGGCCACACACCTCCCAGGATGCCAGCTCAGGATGGCAGATGGCTACCTTCATCTCCCTTAGAGGGAAGTCATCACCTATCATTCCCCTTCATTTCCTTTTGGAAGTGGTGGCCATGATCCTCCCAACCATGGGGACACATGGCTTCTCCTCCACTACCTTTGAGGGGGAAATCCCTCAATGCCAGGGTAGCATACTGGTTTTATCGTCTTTTAGTATGGTGCATTGGGAGCAGGGGTTGAGCTCTGCCTGCTGCCAGAAGCAACGATCAACAGCTTTCTCCCTGTAAAGGAGCTGTTTCCTCCTCTCCAGCTGAAGTGCTTCCTCAAACTTGGAGATCTCCATACACATATTTTCAATTAATTCCTCATGAGCATGGATGCTCCTGACCCTAGCCACCTCCTCCTGTAGCTCTCCCACTTGCTTCCTGAGAGATTCTATCAATAGACACCTCTTATCATAGAATCATAGAATAGCAGGGTTGGAAGGGACCTCAGGAGGTCATCTAGTCCAACCTCTTGCTCAAAGCAGGACCAATCCCCAGCTTAATCATTCCAGCCAGGGCTTTGTCAAGCCTGACCTTAAAAATGTTGAAGGAAGGAGATTCCACCACCTCCCTAGGTAACCCATTCCAGTGCTTCACTACTGTCCTAGTGAAAAAGTTTTTCCTAATATCCAACCTAGACCACCCCCATTGCAACTTGAGACCATTGCTCTTTGTTCTGTCGTCTGCTACCACTGAGAAAAGTCTAGATCCATCCTCTTTGGAACCCCCTTTCAGGTAGTTGAAAGCAGCTATCAAATCTCCCCTCATTTTTCAATTCTGCAGACTCAGCAATCCCAGTTCCCTCAGCCTTTCCTCATAAGTCATGTGCTCCAACCCCCTAATCATTTTTGTTGCCCTCCGCTGGACTCTTCCCAGTTTTTCCACATCCTTCTTGTAGTGTGGAACCCAAAACTGGACACAGTACTCCAGATGAGGCCTCATGAATGTCGAATAGAGGGAATGATCACGTCCCTTGATCTCCTGGCAATGCCCCTTCTTAAACAGCCCAAAATGCCATTAGCTTTCTTGGCAACAAGGGCACACTGTCGACTCATATCCAGCTTCTCACCCACTGTAACCCCTAGGACCTTTTCTGCAGAACTGCTTCCTAGCCATTCAGTCCCTAGGCTGTAGCAGTGCATGGGATTCTTCCGTCCTAAGTGCAGGACTCTGCACTTGTCCTTGTTGAACCTCATCAGGTTTCCTTTGGCTCATCCGCCAATTTGTCTAGGTCCCTCTGTATCCTATCCCTACCCTCCAGCGTATCTACCACTCCACCCAGTTTAGTGTCATCTGCAAACTTGCTGAGGGTGCAGTCCACGCCATCCTCCAGATTATTAATGAAGATATTGAACAAAACCAGCCCCAGGACCAACCCTTGGGGCACTCCACTTGATACCGGCTGCCAACTAGACATGGAGCTATTGATCACTTCCCATTGAGTCTGACGATCTAGCCAGCTTTCTATCCACCTTATAGTCCATTCATCCAGCCCATACTTCTTTAACTTGCTGGCAAGAATACTGTGGGACACCATATCAAAAGCTTTGCTAAAGTCAAGGAATAACATGTCCACTGCTTTCTCCTCATCCACAGAGCCAGTTATCTCATCATAGAAGGCAATTAGGTTAGTCAGGCATGACTTGCCCTTGGTGAATCCATGCTAACTGTGCCTGATCACTTTCCTCTCCTCTAAGTGCTTCAGAATTGATTCCTTCAGGACCTGCTCCATGATTTTTTCCAGGGAATGAGGTGAGGCTGACTGGCCTGTAGTTCCCCAGATCCTCCTCCTTCCCTTTTTTAAATATGGGCACTACATTAGTCTTTTTCCAGTCATCCAAGACCTCCTCCGAACGCCATGAGTTTTCAAAAATAATGGCCAATGGCTCTGCAATCACATCCGCCAACTCCTTTAGCACCCTCAGATGCAGCGCATCCGGCCCCATGGACATGTGCTTGTCCAGCTTTTCTAAATAGTCCTGAACCACTTCCTTCTCCACAGAGGGCTGGTCACCTCCTCCCCATGCTGTGCTGCACAGTGCAGAAGTCTGGGAGCTGACCTTGTTCCTGAAGACAGAGACAAAAGAAGCATTGAGTACATTAGCTTTTTCCACATCCTCTGTCACTAGGTTGCCTCCCTCATTCAGTAAGGGGCCCACACGTTCCTTGACCTTCTTCTTGTTGCTAACATGCCTGAAGAAACCCTTCTTGTTACTCTTAACATCTCTTGTCAGCTGCAACTCCAAGTGTGATTTGGCATTCCTGATTTCACTCCTGCATGCCTGAGCAATATTTTTATACTCCTCCCTAGTCATTTGTCCAATCTTCCACTTCTTGTAAGCTTCTTTTTTGTGTTTAAGATCAGCAAGGATTTCACTATTAAGCCAAGCTGGTCGCCTGCCATATTTACTATTTTTTCTACACATCGGGATGGTTTGTTCCTGCAACCTCAATAATGATTCCTTAAAATACAGCCAGCTCTCTTGGACTCCTTTCCCCCTCATGTTATTCTCCATGGGGATCCTGCCCATCAGTTCCCTGAGAGAGTCAAAGTCTGCTTTCTGAAGTCTAGGGTCTGTATTTTGTTGCTCTCTTTTCTTCCTTGTGTCAGGATCCTGAACTCGACCATCTCATGGTCACTGCCTCCCAAGTTCCCAGCCACTTGTGCTTCCCCTACTAATTCTTCCCTGTTTGTGAGCAGCAGGTCAAGAAGAGCTCTGCCCCTAGTTGGTTCCTCCAGCACTTGCACCAGGAAACTGTCCCCTACACTTTCCAAAAACTTCCTGGATTGTCTGTGCACCGCTATATTGCCCTCTCAGCAGATATCAGGGTGATTGAAGCCTCCCATGAGAACCAGGGCCTGTGATCTAGTAACTTCTGTTAGTTGCCGGAAGAAAGCCTCGTCCACCTCATCCCCCTGGTCTGGAGATCTATAGCAGACTCCCACCATGACATCACCCTTGTTGCTCACACTTCTAAACTTAATCCAGAGACTCAGGTTTTTCTGCAGTTTCATACCAGAGCTTGAGCAGTCATACTGCTCTCTTGCATACAGTGCAACTCCCGCCTTTTTTGCCCTGCCTGTCCTTCCTGAACAGGTTATATCCATCCATGACAGTACTCCAGTCATGTGAGTTATCACCCCAAGTCTCTGTTATTCCAATCACATCATAATTCCTTTATTGTGCGCCAGGACCTCCAGTTCTCCCTGCTTGTTTCCCAGGCTTCTTGCATTTGTGCATAGCTCTTAAGATAACTCACTGATTGTCCTGCTTTCTCAGTCTGAGACAGGAGTCCTCCCCTCTTGCGCTCTCCTGCTCGTGCTTCCTCCTGTTATCCCATTTCCCCACTTACCTCAGGGCTTTGGTCCCCTTCCCACCGTGAACCTAGTTTAAAGCCCTCTTCACTAGGTTAGCCAGCCTGCTTGCAAAGATGCTCTTCCCTCTCTTCATTAGGTGGAGCCCGTCTCTGCCTAGCACTCCTCCTTCTTGGAACACTATCCCATAGTTAAAGAATCCAAAGCCTTCTCTCTGACACCACCTGCATAGCCATTCGTTGACTTCCACGATTTGACTGTCTCTACCCAGGCCTTTTCTTTCCACAGGGAGGATGGACGAGAACACCACTTGCGCCTCAAACTCCTTTATCCTTCTTCCCAGAGCTATGTAGTCTGCAGTGATCCGCTCAAGGTCATTCTTGGCAGTATCATTGGTGCCCACATGGGGAAGCAGGAAGGGATAGCGATCCGAGGGCTTGATGAGTCTCGGCAGTCTCTGCATCACTGGATGGTCTCCCCAACTTGGCTTGCTGTAATGGGGAAATGAAGGCCACATTCTCTGCAAATCCACACCAGAGCCTGGGTAGAGGCATCTCTGTCTGGACAGAGATGCAGGTGGAGGAGCCAGAAGCAGTGTTGTCACTGGCTATGCAGCCTTTTCGAACCATGCTGATTTTGTTCTCTCTCCATCCTACATTCTCCCTCTCAAACTCCTGTTCACTAGCTCCCCTTGGTCACTTAGTGCCTGGCTATTAAGCCTTTCTCTCCTAGGTCATCTCTGCCACCTCGTTAACACACAGGGGAAGGGCGATCACAAGAATGATCAAGGATCATAGCACAGGAGGCTAGAACCTTGCTCGTTCACACTCAGTTAATAGGCCTCTGGCTCCGACTCAGTCCCTAAACACACAATTCCCAACAGACCACACTGTATGGAATGGAGCCCCAACACCACTGCCAGGAGTCTTCAGGGAATCTCCCATCAAGAACATCAGAGTTTGGGGATTCTGAGTGGCTGCAAGCAGTTCTTGATCCAAAGTTCTCTGTTTATATGACACAATTTGAGGAAAATATCTGGGTCCGCAAGACCTCATTCCACAGACCTTTGGCCCTGGACAAGGCATCTCATTCCCCAGAATGTGTTTGACAGTATTTCATGCCTGGGATAGCTTCCAGATTTTCATAGCCACATTGGGTATTCATACTCTATGTATGTGCCCTTGTTATCAGAAATCTCCAGCTTGTGATAGATGCTATAACCCATTTAGTTTTGTTGACAAAGGAGACTCCCCATACTGTCTTTAAGGCATCTGTCCCAGGATTTCTAGGGAGTGTTCCTTTGCCACCATGAAGTCTAGTCATATAACCAGTGCTAGATAAACACCTGCTTTCTAATTAGTTACACATTTTCTTGCATCTACTAGAAGCCCCTGTGATAATAAATATCTTGCTTATAAAACAAGCAGAGCTCCTAGAAAGCCCAGGAGTCTTGCTATATTCCTCTAATGACAGGATGAACAGACATTACCTCTTGATACATATTTGTTATGGATTCCCTCTTGGAGCAGGAATTCTTAAGGTCAGAGTTTTGGTTTCTGTAGAGAATTCCAAACAATCTAAACTGACAGAGGGTAGAAAAATCCATTGTAAACATTTACCAACCCCCCAAAGCCCTTAACAAATGTACTGCAGGTGAAATATGGAGCACCAGGAGTTCTTCAGACTGCATTGTTTCAGAAACGAAGTAGAAAATCTTTGTTATTGCCAGGGCTCTTAAGAGAGAATGACAGCTCCTAATAATGAAAAATACTCTTGAGGCAATGCAGATGCTAAATACTATGACTCTCCAGTGGTACTACATTTTCCAGGGGAATCTTAGAAATTTATAGAAGCTTGAAAGTATGTGAATGTGAGGCAGGCTTTGCTTAGGTCAATTGTTTTTTTTAATCCCTTTTAAGTCTTTCAGACAGTCAATGGGGATAGGTGAGCCCTACATTTAAAAGTTTAGCCAGCATTTAAAAGTTTAGGATACTACAATTTGGAATAGAACAGTAACACTTGAGGACTATGAATATGCAGGTTATCCATTACCCTGGAATGTTTCTATTTTGCATCACTTCTAATGCTTATGGATCTGGAGCTATAATCAGTCTTACCAATTACTCTTACCAAGAGGAAGATACATCACTGTCCACATTTAACTGTGAAACGTGGACTCCTGACATCTGATTGGAATCAAATAATTTTAGCACATAGGACACCCACATTTGTCTAGATGGGGAGATTTAAACACAAATCTACCCTCAATAGTCTCCCCAAAGTCTTTCATAGCTAATTCGTTATATCAGTGTTCTGCAACCAAGTCATGGTTGAATGTAAATAAGTCCCTTAAGGCAGAATTTCTTCCATCTCTTCCACAGTCTCTGGGTAAAGCCACTAGGAAAACAGTCAGGAGGTCACACCTTCCATTCAACCACACACTGATGAGTGTCAACTGAAACTAAATAATCTGGCATTATATGCTGGATAGAAATTTGAACCTTTGGCACAATGGTCCATCTCATATACAGGGCACATAGGCAGTAGCAGATTAGTAATAGGACATATTAACAGAGATATAAATACTGCTGTGTGGGTAACACCCTTCAAAATGTAAGGAACCTAAACTTTTTAACCTGCCATTAATTTAATCTATGGTGAACTGTATTTAAGCAGTATAAACATTTCAGTAAGTTTTATAATCTTTGAAATATAAAGAGCAAAAAATAAGAGAAATTGTGAAACAGGACTACATAAGTGTCTTCACTAAAATTTGATACCACATCAGTAATATTTAAAAATATTTGTGCTTTACATCACATAAAAGATTCTTAAGACTAACCTAATCATAGGTTTCCAAATCTTCACTTATGGGGTGTATTGAATGAAGGAACATTTTTCTATTTTCTAATAGATTAAATCACACTAGACCTTTTGTAATTAAATTAACGTATATTTGCTAGATAACATAGATACAAAGAAAATGCAGCAGAGGTCATTTTTCATGTTGCCACGAGAGAAGTTACTTTTCTGCAATAATCTTCTGTGCAATACATTGCCATTGCAATAACAGAAAACTTTTTCCCTATATCCATGATAGAAAGTGCTTTTTTTACAATCCTAATTTTATGTAAGCAATTTTCCCCATCAAAAAGGTTTAATGCAGATATTAATGTAAGTCAATGGTAGTGCTGTTATAAAATTTAGATATAAATGGCAATGAAAGACAACTGAGACTACTTTGCTAAGGTAGAATGAAGTCAGTGCTAATCTATGTAGATGACATTATAACAGTCAATGGGAATCTGAGTTTTGGGGGATGGCAGCAAGACAACAGCAACACAATTTCATCGCTGTTCTATTAAGGCTACAGTACTGTGAAAATTTAATTTGATTTGTTTGGCACCTAAGTCAATTACTCGTGCATGATTAGCTGCAAACCGATCAAGCATAGACTCAGAGGCATTGATCATTCACTACTACCTTAACGTTTAAAAAATAACTTTCAAAGAATATTAACTAGGTAAGAAGAGCAGTAAGAAGAAATGAATTAATTATTTGATATGCTATTGCTATGGAAGAGTTCCCTAGCTCTGCACCCATCAAAATTAGAGATGGGCCTGGGCCTGGACCAAATGGTATCAATATTGCTGGTATTCAAAATCTGAACTCATCTAATTCATCCAGAGCTTAAAGACTGATTTTAAATGTTCTGAAACAAATCTATCCCCTCATCCAAAACTTTGAGGGGTCCAAAAATCTGATATGGATCTAAATTTTGTAGTTCAAGTGTATCTCTAATCTTAAATAAATCAACAGTCATGTACCCTAAAACCACATTTTTTGGAGAGAGCTTTCTCTAATCATTCTTCACAAAATTTGAACATGAGCAAGACGTACTATTCTCCTGTTACTCTGCAGGACTATTAGCAATCTGCCTTTCTCCAGCCAGCTGGGAGATTATTCTGTAGGATATTGATAGAGTTATCCATCATAATGCTCACTGCTTAGTACAAAACACCAGTAGCCAGGTTTTACTTAATTCTTATTTATGTTATAAATCTAATTTGCCAAATCTGTTTGATGGTGTAAAAAAAATGAAGTCAACTCTCTGCTCATTGCCAAGATAAGAAAATCAGGTTGGAAAACTATGATATCAGCCTGCTCTTTCACAAGTGTTATGTTGAATAGCACCCCAGTTACACCCAACATAGCAACAGATAATTGCTTAGGTTCGGCTGATGTTACAAACCCTGTCAAGCCTGTGGTGTATATCCCATAGTAGTTGGTATGGATAAACTTTCTATTTTGCCATTTCACCTCTTTCATTGTTTGACAGTATCATTTCAGATTAATAGCCTACAGCAATGGACAGGATAAATGGGAGTTCAGAGAGATACATTACCCAGAAATATGTGATAAATGACACTGTTGGCACTCACCTCCCCCTCAAGAGACAAACCCCAAACTCTTTTGATGGTTACTTGTAGACAATTCCTATTTTCTAAGTGATTTTTTAGACTTCAGCACTGGTTATTTATTTATTTTGGATTGGACTTTAGACACTTGATTTTGTGTGTTTCAGAAACAGAGAAATGTAACTGCTGTAATGCTATGTGATGATGTATGTATGTACAGCAACTTACATGAATGAATACCAAATACTATATAGCTCTGAATGCTCTCGGGTAGAATATATAACAAAAAATAAGGCTTTATTAGATGGCAAGGGATGGATGTTTGTAGTTAGAAATGGGAAGTCCTCCTCAATAAGAACATTTTCTTGCTTCAAAAGCAATTATTTAAATATACATAATACACCATAGCTGTAGTTATGTTTGTACCTAGATCTGAGACAGTCAAAAATACATCTATTGCTCTGTATCATGGGGGGGTTGAGGGAAGTGGTTTTCTAGGTGCAAATATCTGCCACAGCTCACATTTGTGAGTTTTGTTTAAGTTCCCTGTTTTTTTACTCAAAATATAAGCTAAAATGGGAAAACAGAAATTCCCCATAGTGGGTCTGATGAGTTTAAATGGAACAAAAGAACAAATCGATATACAACAAATAATGCCTTATGGAGCAAAACTTCTATCTGAGCATTGGGCAGCTGCACGGGGGAGATGGAGGAAGGAATCCCTCCAGTCCATCCTCAGGCTGTAGAGAACTCTTATGGATTCCCTGCACCTCCCTCCCTCTCAAGGGAAAGATAGGGTGATTGCCATAGTTTCAGTATCCTGCAGGGAACCCTGCAGAGACTAGTTTCATGCAGTGTAGAGGGTGTGTGTACTCAGGTTCTGCTATTTAAGGAGCCTCTACAGCCAGAAGCAGAGACAGAATTGTCTCCTACCTATGAAATAATGTTTAATTATCTTCATTTTGCTGTAATGGAAGCCAAGTTAAGCTTTGCTGGGACCTCTCCATTTTTATTCATGCAATCATGCAATCTCTCTCATCTAATTGCAACAACCTTAATCCACTTTTAATTTACATGAAGTTCTCTTAGTCAATTGAATTCTATTACACAATTTATAGGTATAAAGCGTATGTGTTTTTTAAGTATACACTGTGTTGATGGGTGAAGTCTGAAAATGTATGTGCTATATAAAAATAAAACTAACTAGAAAAGCTAATGATCACAACAGTCTTCCATACTGTGTGTATAAGCTAATACTATGAAGGGCACCTTAATTTAAGCCTTCATTTTACACACTTTGCACACACCAGAGTACAATTGTCAATGTATTGTGCAGTGCTTTAGCTATGTGACTCCCACTGATTTTCATAGGAATTTTGTGAAATTCTATATCCTTGCTCAACGTTTTGACAATTAATCTTATATTGCCTACTTTTCTGCCTCATTCTGTTTCAACAAATTGCATTACACTGCCCTAACTCACCATCTGAAAGACAAAAGGTCTTTTAATCAAACATATTTCCTGCATAATTTCTAGGTAAAATATACAAAATCTCAGTGTCAATGGTGTGTGACATTTTTTCTGAAAAACGTTTTCCTTGCTCCTTAATGACAGCACTTTCAAAATAAGTTTAAAAAATGAAAAAAAGACTAATCCCCTAACCTGAGGCTTTTTTCTAAATATTAAAAGGATACCTTTTCTTTGCCTTAAATGCCTTAACAAGAGCTGTCACTGCTGAATAAAATGCAATCATTCAATGTACTGTAGCATTAGTAATTATACCATATGTGAATGTGCATACAGTAGTTTCACAATATTTAAACCAGCACAGTTCAGCTACAGGATTACTAATGTCATAATGAATTCACATTCTAGGAGCTGTGGACTAGCAGAAGCCTGACAAATAAAATCAGACTCTTACTGTACTTTTTAATTAAGTTTTATTCAAGATTTTTAAATTATACATCCCATTCTACGCACAAAGCAGTATAGTCAGACAACAGTTTGTAAGTGTAGAAGCAAAGACTGAAAATGTATACAGGAATTTTTAAGAGAGATTAAGGAAGTTGAGCGCCTAAATGGCAGTTGGGAACCTAATTCCCTTAGGCTACTTTGTAACTCTCAACCTTAAATTTATATTTGGCAATGCATATCTGAACCTCCCCAACATACCCTACTTATCAGGGTGGCTAAGCACTGGAACAAATTGCCTAGGGAGATTTTGGAATCTCCATCATTGGAGATTTTTAAGATCAGGTTAGACAAACACCTGTCAGGGATGGTCTAGATAATACTTGTCCTGCCAGAAGTGCAGGGGACTGGACTAGATGACCTCTTCAGGTCCCTTCCAGTCCAGTGATTCTATCAGGAGCCAGCATTCATGGCTTCCTTGTATTTGTGGAGTCTGCCTAATATGTCCACCGTTAGCTGGATTTAAACCATCAACTAAAACACACTGATTGGCCCCTAATCCCACATGGAGCCATTGGAACCATTCTACCCCTGACCACAATTGTCCTCATGTTTTCCTAGAGCACAGGGGATCTGTGGAAAAGTTACTAGGGTGGTGTTAACTTTTCCAAATGACGTTTTACCCCAGCCCTGCCCCATCTCCACACACAACTCAATTCCAATCAGGAAGGTTGGACAGGATAGTACCATGGAGGTTCCTGAACCCTCTTTCTAAATGGCAATGTGTCCCTGGAAGAGCCCTCCAAGCACAGATCAATGGGGGCACAATCTGGCCTATGGTGATTACTGACAAAATGAAGACCTGAAATGGGAGTTCAGAATGCTGGAATTATTTTTGTGATTGAGTCAAAATTTTTCTCAACATGACTTTTTTGGTTTATAATAAACAAGTATCTCTATATTCTGCAGCTATATCTGGATCTTCAATGTAATTTTAAAAAATAATTTTGAATTAATTGGTCTTTTTGAAAAGATGTATTCTGTTGTCCTGAACATGTATTTCCCACTAAGTACAACCAGACATTCACACAGCCGCTAAAATCTCCCATGCACAGGCCTGTGTCTTTTGTTTAACACCCAGCCCCAACGCCCCGGTTTCTACCAGGAGAAAATTTCATCTTCAGTTATTTGCAATAAAGTTAAACTTTTAAGAGTTTATTACTATGGCCTCCAGCAGTTTTTCACTTCACATCTTTTTCTTTTCAATGGAACTATCTGCATATTAAATTAAGTAAATTCAAGCAACACTGAATCAGAGCAGATGAAGAAAATCAATTATATCTAAAACACCATAAATCTGTTTGCCTCCATGCCTACACCCTGCATCTGCTGCAGAAAAATTAGTGTTGGATTTAGATCTGTCTTAATGGATAAAAGCAGGGTATTTTCTATGTATTATTATCCACAAAAAGAACTATATTACAAGAACATTATTAGTGTTGGAAAGTCAAGCTCTTAAAAGTTAGGAAATACCAGAATTAAGGTTGCCTGTACACTTGCTTGTGGTCTGCTCCACTGCTACAATTGGAGTGAATGACCAGGCCAACAAAAATTAAGACTTCTACTTTTTCAAAACTAAAAGGCTAAAAAGTAATTTCTCCTTTGTCATCTTGCACAGAGGATATAAATGTTCTTTGAGCAAGATGGCTTTAAGTGCTGTACATATCAGAACTGTCTACAACTGAACTTGAGTGAAATTAAGGTCATATTAGTTACTTAGCCATGTCCATCTCATATCTGTCCTTTTTGGCGGTTGTTTCCTTTACCAAAATTTCACCCCTTGGAATTTTTGGGATACTTCTAACCCTGGACTGAACTTTAACACGCACTATTGTAAAGTTCAGGAATCCAGTTACAATTAATTGTAATCTTCAACGCAATTTTGGAAGGGGGAGGGCTAGTCTACACTAGAAAACTTTGCCACTTTAACTATATCAGAATAGTTAAAAGGGCAAACTGCCCCCTACCCCAAGTTGATGCCGTTATACCAGTATAAAAATGCTTGCACAGTTCAGGAAGTGGAATAAACTGAATAATAAGTCCATCCATACTAGGGCTTATGCTGATATAACTATACCAGAAAAAACTGCACCCCTAACAGACACAGTTATATTTTTTCTAGTAGAGAACAGCCCTAAAACAGAGAACCTAGGAAATGCTAAGTATTCCAGTTCCCACTGAGATGAGAATTGCACATGCACCACCTCTTGGGATCAGGCCCATTCACTATTATATCTGAAAAGATGCCCAGTGTCAAGTTTACTAGGAGATAGTTAGAGACCTAGGCTAGAAGCAAAAGGGACAGTGTATTTGTTTTATTTTTTTTAATCAAATGTTTGCTCTACTGTGTAATTCACTTACTTAAGAATGTTAGGTCCAAATCCTACCTGACATCAGAGGGCCCCAAATGCTATGAAACCAGCAATGGTTTTGCTGTGCAGAGTTTGAAGACCCTGTGTAGGGGATTGTGTAGCTACAGCTATCTATTCCCCAGCAGCTCCTCCACTCCATTGTGCAAGGGAGTTAAGGTACGGTAAAGCTGGGCTACATTAACCATTGCCCACAATGAGCAGGGTCATAGCAGTGGCTGCAGAGCAACTAAGCTCCTGCTCTGCAACCTTGAGATTAAAAGGGAAGGGTTTCTTTTCCTTCTATGCCTGCAGAACCCCTTTTTTGCCATTCCAAGTCAAGATACAAGGGTGTGCATGCATACACACATGGGTGGGGTGGGGGGGAGGTAGTGAGGGGAACTTACTAATATTTGGCTCCTAGAAGATAGCTCTGGTATTTGTCAAATTTCTATATTAATAAGAAGCCAGTGCTCCATAAATAACATATTGTGCTACTATATACAGTAAGCACCTGCTCTCCATAACTAATTAATTATCACTAGAAATATTAACATTCAGAGGTAAATAAATAAAAGGGCAATTTATGCATGCACAATAAAACATCTAGTAATATTTTTTGGGAAATAATCCTGTATGTATAGGAAATACTCCTGCAACAGCAGGGCAATGGACTGAATAACACAAAAGATCTCTTTTCAACCTCTAACCTCTATAGTTATACAATTAAATTTACCTGGTGTCATGTCCGGTCTTAACAATTAAAGAGTAATTTATCTATTTTTAATCTTTTCATTAAAAAAAAAACCTTTCTTTAGCTGGATTGGGCCTGTCATTACCTTTTTTGGTTCAGTTTTATAAAAGGCAGCATCTTATAAAGGCACTACAATGCTGTGTATACTTGCTGCTTTCAATTTTAAAGTTTTTTTTCTGGTAGGTTTTCAAATAAAGTATACAAGCCCTGGAAGGATATGTGCATTGATTGTCACCTTCTGAATATATTTTCAGCTAATTATGTTTGTTTATTCATTACATGGCACATGTTAGAGTTATCTACCAGCAGCTCTGGACAATTTACAGAATTGCTCTTGTGTTCCTTCACATGGAATAATCAGACAACTGGTAGCCCCTTCCTTTGAATGTTCCTGGTTGCCTAATATTTCAGCACATATGGAAAAGGGCAAAGAGCATTTTTAAAATAGGATCAATATATTTATAATATTTCTGAACGTTCATGGACGTCTTAGTAATAGTTTCAGAGTAAATCTCTCTGCAATTCATTTAGTTTTACCAGCTATCATGGCTAGATAATTCTCTCAGAGAAATCTCAGGGAGCCTGCTCTCCTCAGGAATGTGGCAACTCCCTCCTCTGAAAGGGATGATCTGTAGAAAACTTGGATGATATCCTTTCCCCACTGAAGTCAATCAGTGCTTTGTGTAGCGAGGAGGTGTGACCTCCCTCAGAGGCGGATGTGGAGGGAACACCACAAGCCGCCTGGTGGGCAGAACCAGGAGGGCCACACCCCACATGCCGGAAGCAGAGGGGCAGGACAGGAAAAGGAAGTATAAAAGGCCAACCCAGCAGCTCAGTTCATAGAATCATAGAATCATAGAATCTCAGGGTTGGAAGGGACCTCAGGAGGTCATCTAGTCCAACCCCCTGCTCAAAGCAGGACCAAACCCAACTAAATCATCCCAGCCAGGGCTTTGTCAAGCCTGACCTTAAAAACCTCTAAGGAAGGAAATTCCACCACCTCCCTAGGTAACCCATTCCAGTGCTTCACCACCCTACTAGTGAAAAAGTTTTTCCTAATGTCCAACCTAAACCTCACCCTCTGCAACTTGAGACCATTACTCCTTGTTCTGTCATCTTCTACCACTGAGAACAGTCTAGATCCATCCTCTTTGGAACCCCCTTTCAGGTAGTTGAAAGCAGCTATCAAATCCCCCCTCATTCTTCTCTTCTGTAGACTAAACAATCCCAGTTCCCTCAGCCTCTCCTCATAAGTCATGTGCTCCAGCCCCCTAATCATTTTTGTTGCCCTCCGCTGGACTCTCTCCAATTTATCCACATCCTTCTTGTAGTGTGGGGCCTGTTGAGGGAGACAGACCCTTCTTCCCCACTGCTGGAGCGGGATGCCAAGGAGAACCACTTCTGGACCAACCCAAGCTTCCAGAGTGCCCTGCCACTCATGATGCTGAGAAGCTGCTACCGCTACCCTTGGGTGGTATATCCCAGGGAGATTGAGGCTGACCCCTGGACGCAGGTACACCTGAAAAGGATAATAGGAAGCAGCCCAGAGGAGCCAGACTGCCATCTGGCTGTGGTGCCACCAGAAACATGGTCAGCGTGTTGCGGGTGAATTCCCCACTGACCCAGTGGCACACCACTCTGCCACTGTTAGGGCCCTGGGCTGGCACGTGATGGAGTTGGGTGGGCCTCTATCTCGCTACCCCTGCCACTCCACCTCTGGGGTAGCGGAATTCCCCCTCCTTAGGCCAGGAGTTCTGTGCTCCTCAGTCACCCCTGCCAGAGTCTCATAGACTGTGTGTGGTGCTTACCCATGCTGGAGCCCCATAGATGGTGTTTGGGGCTACAGCTCTGCCTGACTGTTTACTGCCCTGTCCTGCCCTGCTTGAGAGCTGAACTTATAACTTAGTACCACCCTGTCTTGACAACTGGCCAGAGCCCAGACTGTTTATGGCCCCTCCTTGCTTGAAGGCTGGGGCCCACTGAGTATTGCTAATTCCCCCTTTCTTTGTTTTGAGCATACTCTAGCAGAACAGACTGTGAGGAGGTGTGGCCTCCTTCAGAGGCAGACACTGAGAGATGGCCACACCTGCTTACATTTCATAGAATCATAGATTATTAGGGTTGGAAGGGACCACAGGAGATCATCTAGTCCAACCCCCTGCTCAAAGCAGGACCAATCCCTAAATGGCCCCCTCAAGGATTGAACTCACAACCCTGGGTTTAGCAGGCCAATGCTCAAACCACTCCTTTACATAAGTTTTCATACTTGGGAAATGATTTGGCCACCATTTTTACATAAAAATAGAACAATGATCTAAGGCACTGGACTGGGATATAGGAGTTCTGGGCTCAGTTCCAGCTCTACACAGACTTCCTGTGTGACCTTGAGCAAGACACTTGATCTTTCTATGCCACAACTGGTCATCTGTAAAAAAGTGATAATACTAGTTTCTCTCATCCTTCTTCTACCTTGCCTACTTAGACTACGAACATTTTGAAAATGACTGCCTTTTACTATGAGTCTGTATGGTGCCTCGCACTGTGAAGCCTAGATCTCAGTTGGGGCTTTGAAGCACTACCACAAAATAAATAACTATTAAAATATAAACTGACTTTACTCAGTAATTATATAGGATCTCACCTGTTTGCCCTGAATGACTTTTAAAGTATAGCTTTCTCAATTTTAGTTCAAACACAAAACATCTGCTTATGAAGGTTTTGGCTACTCTTCCATTCATATTTAATTTCCTGTATTGCTGTAACTCTATCATAGAGACAGTCATGCATGAGATTAAATGCAGTTTATGAAATAAGAATGTAACTTGTTTAATTTGTGTTAAGTAATTCATCTCCGGTGCATTTAACAACATAATTATGTTAATACTAATACTGCTGCTCTACTCCACTGTGTCAAGAAGTACTGCATTAAAGACTGCATCAAAGTCACCTTTCTCCACAAATCTTTTAAACCCAAACCACCAGACAATTTTAAAAAGCTGTCAAAAGTGAGGACAGAACATTTTTATCTTATTTTGTATAGTCTAAGGGAATTAAAGAATTGTACCACCTCAAATAGATGCCAAATTTTAAGAAAGTTTAGTATCTTTATTGGACATGTAGGAATATTAGAGGCATTCTTAAGAAGAGCTCCAATGTTTTTTCCCCTCCATCCATAAAAAGTAAATTCCTTGATAACTGTTATTGAGTACTAGGATTGAAGTAACATTTAATGGGAGAGAAAGGGATATTCTTATTACACCCCTGGAATAGGTTTACTCTATGGGGTATTATCATTATTATTTTGCTAGTTACTGTTAAATGGTATTTATGAGGTTTTGAAAGGAATATCATTGCAGCAGAAGGTATTGTTTTTTCAATTATTTCTATATTTAGTGTTTCAGGCCCACAATCATGCAATGAGCTCCAGACTTGTGCAGAGCCCTGTTTCAGTCAATAGAGTTCCATGCAGGCTCAGGGTTCTACCCAGACAAGTTAATTTCATGATCAGTGCCTTAATGTGGACTTATATACAGTAGGCTGGGTTCTGATTGTCTGTGATTTTTGTTGTTGTTGTTTGTATATCATCTATGCACTGAATTGCATAATTTCCTTCGGACAGTATTTGTTAGTGTTAAAAATTGCTGGAGAATTTTTTTTTTGGTAGTGAATAATCTCTGTATTGCAAAAGATCAGTTCTCATTACCTTCCTTTTCTCCTTTTTCATATATCCATTACCAATCTTTACCATTGGGTTATACTTTTAAATACCTGCCACAATTTAATGTTTCCTCAAGCTAGAAGTTTTGAAAATGGCATTTAGGAGTAACTATGACCCACACTTTTCTATACCCAATTTTTCAATCATGTTAGCTGACAAGCATTAAAACACAATTATTAATTCAAATATAGATCAGCCACCGATGAGTATTCCTGGCCATACTTGTGGTTATTGCATTCTGCTCTAAGCCCACCTTGCTTTTAAAAACATATAACAGAACCTATTCGGCAATATATCAAATAAGAGATTTTGTATTTTACAACGTTAAATCAAATTAAAGAAAAACAGTACACAATACATATAAAAACAGTACATATACTAATTTCTATTTCAAAGCTTTTTCTTATAAAGAAATGGAAATTATAGATGAAGAGGGGGACAGAAACATTTCTAATGCATCTCCAAACAGCATCTCTTGGAACCGCGAGGTCACAGAGAAGACAATCTTTCTTTCACTCCAGGGTTGGTTGTGTGTATGTGTGTGTGTGTGTGTGTGTGTGTGTGTGTATGTGTATGTGTATGTGTAAAACTTACTTTGAAATGGCTAGAGGATACATTATTTGATTCATAAGGATAATATTTTAAAGAAGACCATAAGTTTTTTTTTAAAATTCCATCATGGAGCAAGAAAGATTGATTTAATTAGTGTGGGGTTCTGGAACTACTCTATTTCTACTTTTCTTTTGATCCAGTTATAGGTGTTAACATGCAATGACTCCAGGCTGGCAAAATTTATGCACAAGTTTCTTTGAACTTCAAACTAGCTTATTGGATCCTTTAAACTCAATTTTATCTATAACTCAGTAATAGTGGAGTTCCGCTTCCCACCCCTCCAAAAATACATTTCCATTAATATATGAATATCCATTCATTACTTCAAATAACCTCCTATGGAACTTCTATTCCCCTGGTCAAATGTGCTCAACTATTCTAGGGAAGTTGTGCTCAACTATTCTAGGGAAGTTGTGAGACTGTTAAAGTAGTTTGGAGTTAACAATATATCCAATCACAAAGTTTTCTGTAGCTGGTTCTCCAATGAAGATTGCTTCCAAGTTAAAAAGAATTCCATCACTATAATGATAATTTTATATGAAAAACTGGAAATGAATCTCACAAGTTTTCTATTATAGTCAGCACAATCCCCATAGAGGTATTTTAGAGAAAATCACACTACTTATCTATAAATTGGCCTATTAGAAGGTGTTACGTGCTAGAGATGTGTGGGTAGCCAATCAATCCTTGGAGCAAACTGTCTGAAACAAGAGACTGGCATTAACAGTTCAGTTTCAGCTAAAAGCAGATGCAGTCCTGGTATTGAATATCCTAGTAGAAACTCAGGATAGAATCATAAAGCAGGTTACATTGATCCTGATGCAGCATAGTTATCATAACATGCAGAACTACAGCAGGGAGGAAAATAGTTTCTGCAATGTGATAGGATGCAAAAAATGTTTTTTGCTATATGGTCTTTTGATACATTCCCAACACCACTGTCAAAAATAAAAGTAAGTTAGTGTATGGAGATGCCTAGTGAGTGGAAGCAGTGGCCCAAACAAACAAAAAATACCCTCTCTGATGAAGGAAAGTTATTGGCTGGTGATGCCCACAAATTGGACATAGCCAACTGGGGAGGAGTTGTGGGTGAGGCACCACAGGATTTTCTGATTCAGCAAATCCCTCAGGCAGCATCTGAAGCAATTTAAAGCCGGCTTTCCCCTGCAGAAGGTGACAGTAGCACTATCACCAGTCCTCATGAGGGCAATTCTTATTTAGGTGCAGATGCCTGCAGACAGATAGGTGGAAATTGCACACACCAATGTGTCCACAAGGCAATTCAGAACCACTATGTATGTGCCTGTGCCTTGCTAGTGCACCCACCAGTGTGTTATGTAGCCGTAATGATGATACTAAAATTGTAACTCTACTTTATATAATGTTTTTGAATTATCAACTGTCCAAAATAAAAAAAGCCTTTCCTCTTACTTATGATTTAGCAAACTTTGTTTTTTTCAAAAACACAGGGCAAACTGATTTGGAAAAATGAAAACAAATCTGCAGACCAACAGCTACAAAAGTATTCTTCCTTTTGACTAAAATCACATGAAAGGAAAGCACTTACATACACCATATGTAGCTTGCAGGTGGGGAGTCTGAGAACAGCCAAAGCATTTTCTACTCACTGGTTTGAGCAGGGGTCTAATCTTCTTTTAACTTCTAAAATCCATGGGAAAAATCACTTCAAACCATTCAGATCTTGTACTATATGTGAGCTGCCTCATCTGTTCTATAATGTTCCTATATTAGCTCTACCCCAGTACTGGAAGCATAGAATCAGAAACGTACGACTGGAAGAGACCTCAGTAAGTAAATCTAATCCAGTCCCCACCACTGAGGCAGGACTAAGTATTATCTAGACCATTCTTGGCAGGAGTTTGTCTACCTGTTCTTAAAAACCGCCAATGACAGAGATTCCACAGCCTCCCTAGGTAATTTGTTTCAGGGGTTAACTACCCTTACAGTTAGGAAGTTTTTTCTTTTTTAAAGTCTAATTTAATCTTCCTTGCTACAATTTAAGCCCATTATTTGTTGTCCTGTCCTCAGTGGATAAGGAGAACAATTTATCACCCTCCTCTTTATAACAAGCTTTTATGTACTTATGTCCACCCCTCAGTGTTCATTTTTCCAGACTAAACAAGTTAAAAAAATTTTCAATCCTGCTTTAAGTTACATTATCTAGGCTTTTAATCATTTTATATGCTCTCCCCTGAACTTTCTCCAAGTTGTCCAGATCTTTCCTGAAATGTGGTGCCCAGAACTAGACACAATACTCCACATTGAGGCCTTATCAGTGTTGAGTAGAATGGAAGAACTACTTTGTGGCTTGATTACAACACTTGCGCAAACATATCCCAGAATAATATTCCCTTTTTCCCCAACACTTTTACATTGTTGACTCATATTTAGTTTGTAATCCACTATAACCCCCAAATCCTTTTCTGCTGTACTCCTTCCTAGGCAGTCATTTCTCCTTTTGTATTTGGGCCATTGATTATTCTTTCCTAAGTGTAATACTTTGCATTTGTTCTTATCAAATTTCATCCTATCTATTTCAGACCACTTCAAATTCTAATCCTGTCCTAAAAAATGCTTGCAATCCCTCCCAGCTTGGTATTATCCACAAACTTCATAAGTGTACTCTGTGCCATTATCCAAATCACTTATGAAGATATTGAATAAAACTGGTCCCAGGATCCACTCGATATGCCCTTCCAGCTGGACCATCACCATTGATGACTTCTCTCTGACTATGGTTTTCCAACCCTCTTATTGCAGGTTCATCTAGGCTACATTTCTCATAAACTAATTAGGGAAGGTCATGTGAGACAGTATCAAAAGCCTTACTAAAGTTAAGATATATCACATCTACTGCCTCTTCTTCCCCCACCCATCTACAAGGCTTTGTTACACTGTCAACAAAGGATATTAGGTTGGTTTGACATGATTTGATTCTTCACAAATATATGTTAATTGTTACAATTTGATTGCTTGATTATTTGCTCCATTATCTCTCCGGGTACTGACTGTTAAGATGACAGGTCTATAATTCCGTGGGTTGTCTTTATTCCCTTTTTATAGCTAAGTACTACATTTGCCCTATTCCAGTCCTCTGGGATCTCTCCCATCCTCCTCAGTTCTCAAAGATAACTGCTAATAGCTCAGATTTCTTCACCCAGTTCCTTAAGTATTCCAGGATATATTTCATCAGGCCCTGCAGCCTTAAGGACAACTAACTTGTCTCCATAATTCTTAACTTGTTCTTTCTCTATATTAGCCTCAGATCCTACCCTCATTTACATTAACGTTTATTGTGTTAGTCATCTGATCACTGCTAATCTTTTTGATGAAAACTGAAACAAAGCATTTAACACCAAAGCCATTGCTGCATTTTCAGTTATTGTCTTTTCCCTCCTCATTGAGTAATGGGCCTAATGTGTCCTGGGTCATCATCTTACTTGTAAACCTTTTTTATAAAATGTTTTCTTATTACCATTTATGTTCCTATCTAGTTGTATCTTGTCTTGTGTCTGGGCCCTTCTAATTTTGTCCCTACATGCTTATGGTGTTTTTATGTTCATCTGTCATTATTTGACCTGGTTTCCAATTTGTATACTCCCTTTTTTTTTTTTTTTTTTTTTTTTATGGGTTTCAGGTTGTTGAAGATCTTGTGGTTAATCCAGGGTCATTTTTTTTTATCATGCTTTCTATCTTTCCAATGTATCAGGATAGTTTGCTCTTGTGCCCTTAATATCTCTTTTAAAAACTGCCATCTCTCAATAACTCTTTTTTCTCCTTAGACTTGCTTTCCACTGGATCTTACCTACAAATTCTGAGTTCACTGAAGCCTGCCTTCTTGAAATCTATTGTCTTTATTCTGCTGTTTTTCCTCTTACCATCCCTTAGAATTATGACGCATATGTAACTCATTGCCATAGGTCAACCAGCACCACAATCCTCACAGAACACAACCAAAGTCAATGCTTCTCAGTAGAGGAGCACCAGCTAACTAGCTGCCTAATTCTCTGGAAGTACTGGAAAACTCCCTCTGTATTACAGTATTTACACGCATATTTCTACAACTTATATGAATATTTTGGCTGATGTGGTGCATTTGTGAAGCACCATGAGATATATCATAGACTTTAAGGTCAGAAGGGACCATTATCATCTAATCTGACCACCTGCACATTGCTGGCCACAGATCCTCACCCACAAACTCCTGGAATGGAACCCTAACCTCTGGCTGAGTTACTGAAGTCCTCAAATCATGATTAAAAGACTTACAGAGACTCCACCATTTACACTAAACCTGAAAGTGACCAACGCCCCATGCTGCAGAGAAAGGCAAAAAAAACCCAAAAACCAACAACCCAGGGTCTCTGCCAATGTGACCCAGGGGAAAATTCCTTCCTGACCCCAAATATGGTATTAGACCCTGAGCATGAAACATTTTGTTATTTCAAATATTAATAAAACCAAAGAAAATGAAGGGTTACATTCATAGAAGAGGAGAGGATTGAGGTGGCAGTAGGATAGGACAGTAGGATAGGACTCTCATTTGTGATTTGAGTGTGATTGTCATTGGAGACTCAAGATCAATTCCCTGCTTCAGAGTAGGGACTTGAACACTTGTCTCTCTCTCAGGTGAGTGCCCCACCACCAGGCTGTTGGGTATTCTGGGGTGAGTATCAGTCTCTCCTATTGGAGTTCTACTTTGTATAACTCTATTTAACAGGGACTGGTACCCAAGTTGACCACCCCCACCCCTGAGTGCCCTAACCACTGGGCTATAGAGTCATTCTTTCACACTCTGTTGCTGGCCAAATGACTATTCCTGACTGTAAACAAAGAAGAACAGGTTCAACAGGAAATACAAAGACCTTGAATGGGGGAAACCTGAATGCAAGTCCCTGTTCCAGAGCAGGGATTCAAACATGAGTATCCTACATCTCAGGGGAGTGTCCTAACCACTGGACTAAAAGTAATTTGGGGGTGAACTGCCCCCTATTCCTCCAGTTTTGGTGTATGAATCTAGCCCAAAAACTTGAAACAATCCTTTTTATGTCAAATCAGTTTTGTTTTGACATTTCTGAAAAAACAATTTCTCATTTCAGTTGAAACAATTCACTGAAATTAAAATGAATTTGATGAATTCAGTCAACCCAAAACTGAGGTTTTTCAGGTGTAAAAAATGTTTCCCAGAAACAAAACACAGTACACGTTTCTAATCACTGTGTTTCAGCCTGATTGTTCTGTAAGGGAAACAGGTCTTCCCCACTGCACCCCCCACATACATACACACACCCTAGCACTGTGGCATTGGCAGAATTTTCAAAATGTGGAAACGGGATCTTTTTAGATTCATCAAAGGTAAGGGCTATTCTTGAAGAGGTTCTGTGAGAGCTAACCAAACACCAAACCATATTAAACCATTTCTAACTAAAAATATATAAAATAGGTATGTACAGCTAATGTTTGAACTTTCATCATATTCCATCAACTGAAGTATAGCAGATGTTAAATGCTTTGTTTTTATATTTCCTAGCATGTTCTACTTCATATTCAATCTTTTCTTGTCCAATTAGCATATACTAATAGACTATACTCAGACAAAATTTTCCTTCAGCAACCCATTTCAGATTTCTAACCTTCTAGCAGAGTGACAAAGCACTGTGTGCTGATTCCAACATTTCCTATTGCTATTTTATTTTTACACATTATAGAATTTTAATTATTTCCACTGCTGTTGATTCCTTGTGCTTCTTTAACCTACTTAGAGTGCCCTCTGTTCATCAGTTTTTTCCACACTTATTTTACAGTAATTTTATGTCAAATAACTTTGCAAGATAACTAATTCTATGAAATATTACTTTGAAAACACACTAAAATATAGCATTCATGAGAAAATCTTTCACACTGATGGTAGTTCAGAATGAACAAGAATTTCAGAATCAGAGTTTTGTGTTTTTTACTGAACAAAATTTTAAATCTTAGTTCCTAAATATTTACTGATACAAGATAAAATTACATACTGAGCCTGCTTTATAAGTATAACAAACTAAAGCAGAGAGCAATATTATCCCAAATTATGGTTCTTTATGCTCTTTATAATAAATTAAAACCCATCCCACCAAATACAGCAAAGGTGACACCAAGATTCTAAGTACTACTTTTATCCAAAGGGAGATTACTTTAGAACAGTTCATAAGTATGTGATGTGCCTTGGTGTGTGTGAGACACACACACACACACACACAGAGTGTGAAAGAGAGAAGAACCAGTGGGAGGGAAGAACATAGGGGGAATGCAAACAGAGCTCCTAGCCTCCAAGTACTGCTTAAATAGGACTTAAGGGTGCATATGCCTTGTGCAGGCCGCCTCCAGAGATGTGTATTGCACTTTACTTGAGCTAAGTTGATTAGTTTGATTGGTGGTGCTGTTTCTGAGTCTTGATAGGATGAATATAGAACAAATTTCAAACATGAATGCTCATCTCTACAAATATTAAGTTCAGTTTCTGTGAATATTGGTGCATGAAGCTTTGAAATTGCTTTTCACCAACTTTCATGCCAGTAAAGCTTGAGAATTCAAATGTAGGTGGAAATCAAACTGAAAAGGGGTAATGAGTATGGTCAAAGCAAATTCATTTAATGTGTACACATCTGTAATGCCAGAGAGAGCAACATTCACCTAGCTGTAGCTGTAGGCTAGAGCCTGAAATACATCCTTTTCAAAATTAAATGAAGAAAATGTATACGTTAATACAACATTCTGGTTGAGATTCTTAAATGCATAGCTCAGAAAACTGGAAATTATGGTTCCCAAAGCAACTAATTATCATATTGCACATATATATTATGGTCTGAAAGATGACACCATACACAGTAGCACAAAATGCTGAATATGTACAGAGGGGCAGAATTACAATTATGTGGGAAACTGTAACAGAGTGTACTTGATCTTTAAGGGCCGGGTCCAGCACATTCCTGTTCCAAGTGCTAGATTTTCTCTTTGCGGCCGAAGAGGGATCCCTGAGAATTGACTGCTGGGACAGCAAGGAATGAGCGGACAAGTTGCCATGGTATAAGCAGCTGCCTTGTCCCAGAACAGGGAGAGACATGAGAGGAATAGCAAAATCTGTTAGGTCTAGCCAGGCCAAGAGTCAGAGGTGTTTTTGTGGAAAGAAGTCTGGGAAAAGCCAGGGAGGAGACCAGGAGGCAGAGAGCAGAAGGTCCCTAGAGAGGGACAAGTTTTACCTGGCAAGATTTCTTGGAAGCCCTGGACCAGGAGGGATTAGCCCTGTCCCAGTGGCTTTTGGACTTTTTGTTCAGATGGATTCTCATTTAAGCTGGAGAGGGATGCAGACTGGAGAGCCTTCCAGAGAGATCTATAAGCCAAGGAAAGAAACAAGGTGTGGTTTGAAGCCTTTGGCTTCCATTTGGCCAAATCAACAAAAGGTCATCTGCTGACCTATATGGTGTTTCAAGTGTCAAAACAAATTAACATACCAGGAAGGAGGGAAAATTGAGTCCGAGGCTGCTCCTGATGGCGGCTCAGGTAAGCTGCTGTCACAGAATCACAGTTTTGAATTACACTGAACTGAAAGATCAAGTATCAGCCATAATGTTACACTGATGTACTTCCTTGCACTTAATGCACAGTTAATTATGAACATCTGACAAGCTACAAAAACCCTATAAATCTTTGTAAAAGTTTCTCTTTTCTGAAGATACCTCTCACCTTTTCCAGCATACTTAAGTCCTGAATGTTGACAACTCAAACCATTCTATCACCAGACTTTCCTAGTGACCAGGACTAGCATTTCTAAATGATAAAGAACCGTTATTAACAGCTGGCTAGGGAGGTAATGTCCTGTTCTCCTTTACCCAGTGATCTTCCTGAAAAGTAGCAACCGTTATTACATCAGATGTTCTTTTTATTATTTTAAATGGTGTTTACAGTTCTAACATATTACAGTAACTAGTTAACAAATGCTTCATAGTCACATTATTATGAACCCCTAAACTGTAGGGTTAGTGGGTTTAATATTATACCTGCATTGCAACCAAGTGAAATATAACCAGTTGAAAATTACAAGCAGAGACAGAAGATGTATGGCAGAGTACCAGATGTTAGAAATTAGGTTAGTGTAAATTCTGATTATGTACCTTACGCAAAACTTTTCCATTATAGCAAAAAGATGCTCAGTCTTATGCATACACTGTTTTAATATGATAACATTTCCCTTTTCTGTATATTAAGCACTGCTGCTATACAGAAGTGGCAGATTTCAACAAGGCCATTCCAATTTTCAAATGTGCAGTTTGGATATAGTACAGTATGCTGTGACACTTGAGTAAGTTTTGATTTCTAAGAAATGACTTATTTAGCCTGTGTTTACATAGAGCCACATTGTGATGCCAAGTTGAAATCCACTGGATTATTCAAGGAGCAAGGCACTACTCAGCGTAAGAGTATCACACACCAGTGCTCAAGATTGATTCATAATGCTCATCATTGAAAAGGATGATCTGACACAAATTACTACACCTATAGAAATCCAAGTATTTAATAGGTCCGTCCTGCCGTGGATGAGATATAATGCCCAGTTTCAGAACAACTGCATTGATCTACAGCAGTGGTGGGCAACCTGTGGCCTGTGAGCTGCCCATCAGGGTAATCCACTGGTGGGCTCCCAGACAGTTTGTTTACATTTTTCACAGCCACCTGCAGCTCCTAGCGGCTGTGGTTTGCCATTCCTGGCCAAGGGGAGCTGCAGGAAGCGGCGGTGGCCAGCACATCCCTGCGGCCTGTGCCTCTTCCTGCAGCTCCCATTAGCCAGGAATGGCAAACTGCAGCCACTGGGAGCTGCGGACAGTGGTGCAAATGTAAGCAAACTGCCTGGTGGCCCACCAGCAGATTACCCTGACAGGCCACATGCGGCCCGAGGGGCGCAGGTTGCCCACCACTGATCTATAGTGTCTACTTAACCATTCGTGTGAATTTAGAGCTACTTTAGCAGCTAGAGTATTCTCAGTTTTCTCCAATTAGTACAAGACATTGACATTTACAAGGAAATGTAAAAATTAACTACATTTCACAGTGCAAACAAGATCACTGTTAATACAAATTCAATATTAGGCTTAAACGGCACATATTAACGTCTTGTCGCTTAACAAAAAAAATAGTTAACTCCTTGTTTTCAAAGTGAAGTCTAAGAAGGGTGTTAACTCCCTGTTTCCTGGAAAGAAATTGCAACCCCCTGTTCATTCTTCACTGACTTAAACAAAATCAAAATAGGATATTTATTTAAAAATGTACACACACATGCACTGAAATAACAAAAGGTGTGAATTAAAACAGATTTAATTATTTCAGTGCAATTGTGTGTGTAGACAGTCTGAGTTCCCTAGCTCCACTTGAGAAGGCTTAAACTTTAGCTCTGGAGGGTCCTGATTCAAACCCTGATGATGACTAAGACAAGAGTTGTTACCAAAGACTCACCATTGGATCCTTCTCAAGCATCTACTAAAAAGACTCTGTATATAGTGTTAATAACTGGGTGAATGCAAAAACACCAAAGCCCAGAAAATGGAGATCTAATGTTTTACGATAAGGCATCAAACTCTCCCCCCTCCCCCCATCATCATATTGGGATTACTGTACAAATACTGTGTTAAAGTTGGTAGTGCTCCTTTTCTAACTTGAACACACCACCGTCAAAACTTATATTACATGATAGTGATATACTGAAAATTGGGCATCACAGTTGGCTACTGTCTGATTTGGGGCATTATGTATCTTCGTATGGCTGCACATTAGATTTATAATCATTATTTCTAAACTACTAATTATAAGCATAGATTATGCAATGTCTAAGCACAAAGGAGCAGAGTTAAAAACCTCGTGCGAGCCTTAAATCAGCATTTACTTGTTTATGTGAGTTGAAATCAAAATGCTATGCTATTATGATAATGGTATTATTATTGTTTGTGTGAGAGAGGAGCCCATTTGCTTGCCTCAGAAGTTTCTGTAACACTGACTTCTACATTCAGAAAGTTAATAGTGGTTTATATTAAGTCTTCTAGAAAGTAGCTACTGTTTCACTTTGGCAGTTAATTGTCAAGGGTAAGTATCCTAGCTATTTTGAACATATCTTCAAATAACAGATGACAAAGTGATATTAGCAAAATGTAATGAAATTGTGTAATATTAGCTTTCCTCTCTGTCAGCTCCATTGGTAGTCTAATTTCTCTTCCTCTCAACCCAGGATCCAGTCTAAGAACAAAGGAGGCCAGAGGCCAACAGTATATGTCTTTGAGGCCGCCAGGACACTCACTAGAGAGCAATGGCATCAGAAGTGGCCTTTGCCATTTTGCCAACCAAAGTGGAAAACATTTTTGATGCCCCCACTCCCACACCTCCAGCCAAAACCAAAACACACACCACACAGTCAGCCCTGCTTGCCTGCCCCCGGAACTGCCTCCTCATCCAGGGCCTTCAGGGGCTACTTTTTAGGTGCACCTTTAGCCGGGCTATTCACCTCTGGATCTAAATTTGGTTCCCTTTACAGCAGTATGTTGCACTACCATGGCAACGAAGAACAGGTTCCACAAGTGTCTCCCTCCAACACCCCGCCCCCCCGAAGATTCAAATAGAAATGCTCTGTTCTCTTTGAGTAAAAAGTAGGCAAAAACAGCTTTCCCCTGAAACACATGGAGTTAGTTATTACTCAGTTCAGTGTAGTCCTAACATTAGCACCATACTTAAAAAGAACCTTCAGTGATTTAGATGTGATAGGGTTAACACTGGAAGATTGTGGTTTTGTTCCCTTAATACACATTCTGTCTGAAATGGCAGGACAATGCTGAGCAATGAAAAAGATGGACTGTCAGCAGTAAGAAAGCCTTTTAATTATAAGGAGCTATATCCTGGCTGTCTTGATACTAAACAATTTGCTCTTTAAGCAACAAACTGTTCCATCAGGTTTAGTTGGCCCTGATTGAGGGAAAACATTTAAGAAAATGAAAATTAGTAATGTTCCAAGAATAAAATTGTGCATAAAATGGGAGACAATATTCCACCTTATTTCCCCCAAATACACTAGTAATGGGGAGGGGGTATTTGGGGGAAGGGAGAGGAAACAAATTTTTACTAAATCTATTTTAACTGCTGTAAGTAGTCAACACAGAACTGGTGTAATCCTGCCCAGACAGACAAAGATATGGCACTCTCTATGGAACTTCATCCAAGTAATGGAGATCTTTTAAGCAAGAGATGCACTTGCCTGACTGCATCTGTAGCTGAGTCACAAGTATACAGAGGAATCTGCTGAGAGATCCCTTACCAAGCAAATTAAAAGCCATCTATTTGAAAATCCACAAGGATGCTGCACAGAACCAGTATAATATGTTCACATCATGAGCGGGAAAGTGAAGGGCATTTTGACTAAAAAGAATAGTGTTAAGAATAGTGTATAAATATACTGCAATAAGCTTTTCAATAGACCTTATCAAAAACTGTTTTGTTGATTGATAATATAAATATGACTCTTTGAATGGGACATTTTCCAATGAAGAAATTAACAAAAAGGCAAAGGTTAGAATCTTTCATATTATAGTAGTGATAAAGACTTGTAAAAGTCAGAAAACCCAAAGTTAAGGCTCACAATTTGTATTCCTCTCTCAACAATTTGTGTTTTTCACAGCTAGATGAGCAGTAGCAGGACAAACTTAGCTTTTTTCTCCCTAGGTCTGTCTGATTCACTTTTGTGTGTTGTTTCAATTGTAGTGATCCTGTTCTAGCAGCATTGCACGCTTCACCTGTCTTAGCTAAGCTACTGTTCCCTCACTTTCATTTACTTCTCCTAATAAGCCATAAGAGTTAATGATCTTTTTGCAGTCATGAGGTTTCTTCATGGGCAAACTTGGCTTTATTTCTAAGCTGTGAGCTACAGATCAATGTCATTCAGACCTTGGGAGCTGCTGAAAGGTATCAGTGAAGGAAGTACAGTAAATGCAGCAAAAATAGCAATCCAGAATCTCTTCCTGTGTGCACTAACAATATTATAGTCCAGAGACTACATACTCACTGCTGGGAAATGAAGAGATGATGCAAAGCTGTGGCATGTATTGCTCCATGGCTCCAGGGGCAGGGAGGAATAAAGAGGACAGATGGTGATACAATACCTGGTTTACCTATATGTGAAGACATCCAAATCTTTGTTTGGTAAGATGCTCTTTTGACATGCTCTTCAACAATTGTACTCGCATGGTGGGAGTTTGGCCATTGACTTGTTCTTTTGGTAGCTAGATTGAGACACAAATAATTCAGGTTTCTGTGGGTCTCTCTTTTTTTTTTTTTTGGTTTGTTTTTTGTGGGGAGAGTTGTTATGGTCATACAGCCCTGCCATTAACTTCCTTGCTGCAGAAATTGCGGCTTGTCCACCAATCTCTCCCAAATTGGCAAGATCTCCGAAGTCATAAGGTCTATTTGTTTTGACATTAAAGACAAATCCCCCTGATACCAACAGGGATGACACAGACTCACATACTGTTAATGTATGTACTGCAGGAAATACGTTGCAGAAATCAGGAGTGCATCACAGATTGCATGCACAGGTATGAAGCAATGCTTGTCAGTTGTGCTAGTAACAATGCAGTTTCAATCCACATGTTATCTCTGGGCTGGTCTACACTGGGGGGGGGATCGATCTAAGATACGCAACTTCAGCTACGTGAATAGCGTAGCTGAAGTCGAAGTATCTTAGATCGATTTACCTGTCGTCCTCATGGTGCGGGATCAACGTCTGCGGCTCCCCCTGTCGACTCCGCTACCGCCGTTCGGGCTGGTGGAGTTCCGGAGTCAATGGGAGCACTTTCGGGGATCGATATATCGTGTCTAGATGAGACACAATATATCGATCCCAGAGAAATCGATCGCTACCCGCCGATACGGCGGGTAGTCTCGACGTACCCTCTGTGTTCCATTTGGGAAAGAAATTAACAGCAAGGACCAAAACATCTGTATTAGGTGACCTAATTACTATGATTCCTTTGACACCAAGAGACCCAAAAGCCATAGTGGCACATACAGCATGAGTACTGTTTAAGTCTTGGGCTTCTTCAACATCTCTACTAGTGATGGCCTTTGCTATTTCACAATTGGAAAAGCCTCCCATAAAGAGAAGTGTTTGTGTAAGGAGTGCTCTGACACCCTCAGGTGGATTTTGAGCCACATATTCACAAAGAAATTTTACAAGTGACTGCTTGTTGGATGCTACATTTAGAAACTTTTTCATGGAAAAACTGAGTGTCCCACCTGGTATTTCTCTCATCCAAACTTTAGATCCTGTCCAGTGCTGTCATTACTGCAATTTTCATAGTTACTGTTAACATATCTGTCAAAGACTTTGATTACAAAATTATCTCTGAAAAATCCTGTTAAGACCTTCCGCAAGTACTCAGCAGCCAATTCATCAAACGTGTGGAATTTGTCTCCAGCTTTCATTTGTATCACAGCCATGACATCCCTAAATACCCTGTGGTTTCTTTGTTGCATGCTCTTAGCTCATGGATTCTTTCTGATGCCCTAATTCTGCTTTGTCCATTCTTCTCATTGTTCCATCAGCATGGAAGAGGGTGTAGACACAGGTCCTAATGGGTAATAAAGAACGGCTGCCATTGAAACAGCATCTCTGCATCTTGCCAAGGATGGGGCCCCACAGAAAATTTCTAGACTGATAGCTATTGTGATTGTCTCTCCCTTTTCCTGATTTAAATATGGTCTTCTTGGCCATGTCAGCAAACATTCCGATACCAGATTTCTTGACTGCGATGAAGAAGCTTCATGTCCCAATAGAATCAAGTGCACATCTCATACATCTGTCCATTTGTTCTTCACCAACATCTGCTATTTTCAGGAGAGGCTCTTGTATATCTCATATGACATGCAGTCCAATAGACAGGTTGATAAGCACCTCTGGATGTGATTCAGTATCAAATGGGCTTGTTGTATGATGGCATGGTTGGTAAGAGTTGTAACATGCTCTTACTTCAGGAAAGAGGTAAGGACTTGTTTGTGTCCTTTGTCTTCACTACCAGGGCCAGCTCCAGTGTTTTTGCCACCCCAAGTTGGGAGGGGGGAGGGAAGCCACGATCGGTGGCACTTTGGCGGCAGCTCTACCACTGCCGCTTCATTCTTCAGCGGCAATTCGGTGGCAGGTCCTTCCCTCCAAGTTCCTTCCCTCCGAAAGGGACTGAGGGACCCGCCGCCGAATTGCCGCCGAAGAGCCGGATGTGCCGCCCCTTTCCATTGGCCGCCCCAGGCACCTGCTTGGTGCGCTGGTGCCTGGAGCCAGCCCTGTTCACTACTTCTTGTTAGGCCACTTCTTTCTCATAGCTTTTGCATATTCATAATATGAAGCTGTGTATTGTCATCTCTAACACTGACCTATGCATAAGGGTCACTGAATTAAAAAGATAGTTTCTAGACTATTTCAAAGGCTAGTACTTCATACACAGGTAATTATACATTAAAATGTTCTAGCAGGCAGACTAGATGCTACACAATATATACAAAAGCTTACAAATGGAGACATATTACATTAGGAATTCACATACTTTTATATCTGCCCACTATGCAGTATAAAACTATTTACTGCCACTGGTGCACAACCTTCCGTGAGACCCTGATCTGGTCAGCAACTTTCTATGAAAACATAGAAAACCATTATAATCACTTGTGAAATTCTAAGACAATAATATGTGATGTAAAAACATTTTGTTAGTATATTGCAAAATGTTGATTTGCCATTTTCGCCACATGTTAATCAGCTTCTTCAATTTGGGGAAAAAACAAAACTTGCCCATACAAAACCAATAAAAATCTTTTAATACATTGTAGTTTTGTAGCTTTGACCAATAAACACCACATTAAAGTATTGAAATTAATTTAAACAGTAAAATTGTAGTAATATCCATGTTACAGTATTTCGGGTACTGTGCAAAAAATGACACTCATTTTGGGTACCATTGTTTCATCTTGCCTAGAGGCTTGCTGCACTTGACAGTTCCACATCATACTTCATCTAAACATACATAAAATGAGTTTTCAAAAGACATATGATGTGGGTGTGTGTACAGTGCGTACATTAAACTCCAAAAATATGTCCCTTTTGGAGAGCTGCCACATGCCTATTCTTCTTTGTAGTATGTGACAAGACTTCAAGACAGTGGTAATATCTTAATGTAATTTTCTTTACCATTAGCCTTTTTTATGATCAGCCCATTTTCAATCCATGAAGCACCATTCATATCTAAGCCAATTTGGAGCAATTGTGAAAGCAAGATTTCATAGGAAATTTTGGCAAGCGATTTACTAAAATCCAAATATATTGCATTTTCCACTATTTCTTCTTATACTCATTCTGTAAGTCTACAAGAAGCCCCCAAGACCTACCATTCCATGCTGCTTGCTGTTCAGGGTTCTGTTATCTTCTGGAAGTTTATTGAGCTTTTCTCTGATGATTTGTGCTATCGTTTTAACATGAATGGAAGCTAAACACAGGAGGAGGATCATACCTACTGAATTTCCATGCATTAGAAAGCCTCTCTGCATGGTTCTCCTGCTTCAATGTCAGGGGTTAGACACCTCTGAGGCACTACCCCTATTTCCTAAGACCTTCTGCAAAGACAGGATCTGCTCATGGGGAAACAGATACAGGGTGGCCCAGTTCAAATTGAGGGAGGACTCACATTTCCTCATTGAATCTGGAGAGATTCCCTGGAAAAGGTAATTCTGTATGGAGCTGTATTAACAATTCTGGAGAGACCATTCCACACTGGTGCACAATCTTCTTAGACAGGTCCTGAGTTCAGTCAGACACAGCCAATTCCTGATTATATTGATCTGCAGGACCCATTCCTTCTGGCACATGTCTTTGGCCATCTGGAAATCCATCTGATTTAGGAATAGGCCCCAAGCTTCACCACATAAGTTGGTGAACCTTCTCAATACCATTGACAATAGTCTCATTGGAGGTAGCCATCTTGTTTCAACAACATTACATCTAA
Source organism: Mauremys mutica (assembly GCF_020497125.1). Taxonomy (NCBI): domain Eukaryota; kingdom Metazoa; phylum Chordata; order Testudines; family Geoemydidae; genus Mauremys; species Mauremys mutica. Next base: position 84,496,920 of record NC_059078.1, read on the forward strand.
ACCCTTATGTGGTTTATAAATGTCTTGTTAGCATTCACAAGGTTAGAGGAATTACATCTGAGCAAATGTATAGTCCCCAAGTAGAAACCTATTATCCAATCAATTTCTCTACTTTTATGGTAAAAAGTCATTCAAAAGGAACTCTATCATATGGCTTTGAGAGCCTGGCTGATTTCAGTATTAGCCAGCTGAGTTTCTGGTTAGCTCAGCTGGATGGTTCTCTCTTCATTTATCTTTAATGTACGGAACACACTATTGAACTGAGTAAAAGAATAAAAAATAAACAGTTCTCAAAGAAGAGGGGGAGGACAAGTCTACCATGTAGTAAAGTAATATAAAACAACTAATTTTGATCCCAATTTTTCAATAAAATTAGCAACATTTTCTTAAGTTCACCCTACACATGTACTTTGCTTTTGTAAAATTGACACTCACAATTTCCAGTGAGTGTTTGTCAAGTTCTCAGCTCATTTGTTAAATTTTTCAAAAAATATTTAGCAGCATTATTTGTAAAAATGAATATTAAAAGTGAATGATATCTCTGTCAGTATAGGATAAAATGTTCCTGTTTGGAATATAGGTTGATGTTTTCAAAGGAACACTAAAAGTGTCTCTAAATCCTTTAGACTGCTTTGAAAACTTCAACCATGAATCTTACTTTGAGCATTAGGAAGTTTCACAAGGAACAGTTCGAACAAACAATGCTGTTTTTTAAACCAAAAGCAACTTTTCAGAGGGGATCCCACGTATCAAGGGAAGCAATGTGCGCATTCAATGTCTATTATACTGTAGGTACTATAGTAATCAGAAGAGTGATTCACAGTGATTAATCAAGTAGAGGAAAAATCTATCCTTCCAGTGGCAAGAAGCAAAATAAGAGAAATGTGAACCCAAAATAATGCATGCGTGTGTTTGTAGAAATGGATTAGCAGCCTTCTCTCAATTATTCCATGCAAAAAAAGAACTAAATTTCAAATAAATAAATGACATTTACTAACTGGCTTTTTATGACTCAGATTCCTCAAACAAGGTGGGACAGTATTTTTTACGAGCCCTCATCAACATCACAGGATTCTGTCCCTAACCTGGACACTGCCCCTTAACACTGTTCTCATAGCACTCAAAGCTAGTCAACAACTTTTCAACAGAACACTTCCATCTGAAAATGCCAGTTTATACACATCTAAACTTTCCATGGAAATCTGTCTATTTTGACAAAATTTCATTTAAAATAATTGAAAAAGAAGCCTTGCATAATGACAGGTTTCAGTGTAGCAGCCGTGTTAGTCTGTATCCGCAAAAAGAACAGGAGTATTTGTGGTACCTTAGAGACTAACAGGTGCCACAAGTACTCCTGTTCTTTTTGTGAAAAAGAAGCATTTGTCTGATGATAGGCAAGTCCCTGAAACCAAATATTTCACAGGTGGCCATTAATTGTGCATTCCTTAGTTCTGGATGCCCAACTTGAGACCCTAGGATCTAATTTTCAGAAGTGCTGAGCACTCACAACTGCAACTGAAGTCAATGGAAGCTGTGCTTTGAACATCTAATGTGCAAAATAAGGCCATATATGTGACCAGTGGCGGATTAAGGATTTTGCAGCCCCTAGGCCCTAAAATAATTGCCGCCCCCCCGGCCCTGGCCCCGCCCTGATTCCACCCTTTCCCCGCCCCAATTCCAACCCCTTCCCCAAAGTCCCCACCCCAACTCCGCCCCCTTCCTGCCCCTATTGGATCCCTTCCCCAAATCTCCACCCCGGTCTGACATCTTCCCCCAGTGCACCACGTTCCCCCTCCTCCCCCCTCCCTCTCTGCCCTGTGAAACAGCTGTTTCAAGGTGCAAGCGCTGAGAGGGAGGGGGGAGAAGCAGGACATGGCAGCGCGCTTGCGGAGTAGGTGGAGGCGAGCTGCTACTACACTAGGGGGGCGGGGTCAACCTAAGTTACTCAACTTCAGCTACTCAAATAGCGTAGCTGAAGTCGGCGTATCTTAGGTTGACTTACCTGGCTGTGAGGATGGTGGCAAGTCGACTGTGCCGCTCCCCCATTGACTCTGTTTCCGCCTCTCATGAGCTGGAGGTCCGGAGTCGACAAGGAGTGATTTTGGGGATCGATTTATCACGTCTAGTTGAGACACGATAAATCGATCCCCAATAGATCGATTGGTAGTGAAGTCCTGCCCATAAATTTGCCACCCCTGCAAATTGGCCGGCCTAGGAAATAATACGTCATTGTATGTGACGGGTTGCCCCCCGATGTGCTGAGATACCACTGAGCCCACCTGTTCTGCCAGCCTGGGCACCCTTTTGACCTGTCTTGCTGAGCCAGGCTATTAAACCTCCTCCAGCACACACACAGGCAGGGCCACACCCAACTGCAGAATGACAGAGACACTGAGATCAGCTCTGGGAAGACTCAGCTTAAGGTACTTGCCCCAGCACTCGGGTGTCCACCTCCCTTGGAGTGCAGACCCAAAGATATATTATGAAATCCGCCTCCTCCCTCAATGTGGTGGAAGGTATGCACAGCCTCTTAACCCTCTACCCTCCAATTATGAATTGCACAACCTGGGTTATATTACAAACAAGAAATAAGTTTATTAATTACAAAAGGTGAATGTTAAGTGAATATAAGAGATAGACAGAACAAAGCAGATTACTGAGCAAATAAAACAAAATAAACAAGCTAAGCTCAATATACTTAAGAAACAGGTTACAAAATGTAATTTCTTATCTTAAATGTTATTTTAGGCAAGTTGCAAAGTTTCTGTAGCTTAGAGTTCCAGTTATTTTTTCTCAGACTGGACCCCTTTCCTGCCCTTCAGGTGTCTTTCTTCTTGGGCAGACAGACCATGGAGTAGAGTCCCATTTGCCTTCCCCCATCCTTAAATAAGGTTTAGATAAGGTGGGAATCCTTTGTTTTCCAAACGTGACTGCCCCCCACCCCTCCCCTTTTAGTGGAAAGCTACAAGACATCCAAGATAATGTTTAGTATCAGGTGACAAGACCACCTGACTTAGTGGTGTCACACTTACATCCCACAAGGGAGAGAGATTAGTATCTTCACAGTCTTCTTGTTCCTTCCTAATGGCCCATCAAATCTAATGGCCTATTGTCTGGTGGCTATCTTCCTAATACTCCAATATGGAATGTAACGTCACATACTCTGAACAATCCTAGGTGTCCCAAACTGGGTGCCCAAAATTAGTGGATATTTTTACATTAATCTCTTGCAGCCTCAGTTTGGCATCTGTGAAATGGGGATATTAAAACTCCATTCATCTCAGAGTCAAAATAAATTCATTTAAGTTTGTGACACATGGTCAAACTGTACTGAAGAGCACCAGAGAAAAGCGTATGAGGAAATTAATAGTTCTGTCTTCAGAGTAATGTAATATAGAGTAAATAAGGCATGGGCCACAAATTGAACAATACGGAAAAAATACTGACTAACTGCTCTGTAAGTGAGCACCATTCACCCTGTGCACTGAATAAGGCATGAGTTCTGTAGAAAAAATATCATGTGAGCCTCTGACCATGTAATTCAAGACTGCATTGTACTGCATAGATACAAAGGCAGTGAACTGAATTGGCAGAGCCAACCTTTGTTCTGGCATTTCCTAACCTTTGTATACTTTAACTTTGCGACTTTGATAATGCTGTTTTAACATACTTTTGTTTGTAATTTCCTACATTTAAAAAAAAAGCAAACTGAAAAACCAAATTCCACCATGTAGCATTATATTGACACCCACGTGGTTCATCAGCAGGGTTGGAACCTGTAAATCTACCACAAAGACCTCTGCCACTTGAGCTAATTGACTAACTGATCGAGAATAACAACCTACTTCTGCTATGTGGACTAGCACCAAGAATGGGATGGTACATTTTACTAGTGGGCTTCACAGATATTTGCTGAAAGCAGAGAAATGGGAAGGAACAGGGATCTTGGGTTCCATTACAGGCTTTGGAAGGGAGCATGTTTGTAGTAAGCACATACTCTTTTGCCCTTTCCGTCCAAGTTTCTTCTGTGTCCCCTCCCACTTGTCCCTGTCACAGTTCTGTCTCTACCCCACCACAGGTTCCTTATGCAGTCTCTGTGGCCTCAGTTCCACTGCCTCTTTGTCCCAGTTTCTTTCCCAGTCAGTCCCAGTTCTTCCCCTGTACCCTTGTGCTCCCTCTTATACCTGTCTCCCATACTTCTGCGTCCTTCCCAGCCAGTGCCAATCTCCTTCAGCAGCTCTTGTTCTGAGCTCCTTGTCCCAATCTATTCCCCCACCCCTTCCCCAATTCTTCACCCTCCTGCATTTGTATCAAACAGCTTCCACCTCCAGGCTGCCTGGTTACCAGTAGGCTTGAATGCGGGTCATTGACAATATAGGAGAGACAGGCTCCCTGTTCTCAGTTCTAGTGCCCAGCCCCACCTTAGTCTGGTGCATCCAAGGACAGCCATTACCAGGAAAATTCAGCTTTAGCCCTGGGCTGGAGGGAGTATGCTCACTTGCTCTGTGAGAATGGCTCATGAGTAGTCTAATCAGCACTATGAGCTGTGAGAGGCTCGAGCATGCTCAGTGAGGATGGACTCTTTGGAGATTTTAGCTGTTAAGCACTAACAAGTCTCTACTGAGTGAGCACATGCCAACTGTGATTTTTCAAAGGGTTATAACATAGTCAAATTTGGGCATATTTTCACAGGGATGGCGAAATGCTATTATCTGACACAAATTCCACACCTTGCCAAATTTCAAGTCTCTCTTCCAAAGCATAGCGACACTAGATCTTTCTAAAGAAAAGGTCAGCCGATTTTTTTAAACATTTTTGAACAAATACTTGTTCCCTAGTCTTGTTTTAGGAAATGGCTGAGCCATTTTGGCTGAATTTTCCCCCAAAATAATCAGACTGAGGTAAACACCTAGCATGGGGAATATCAATTCAAATGGTTAAAGCTTTACAAAGTTATGAGCAACTGAATACAGGATCCTAAAATGGAAGTGTAGGGCAACATTAACAACAGCCTCAACCTCATGGTGATTGAGATATTTTAGCAATATGTGGTTCTTGATTGGTTGAACTGGTCTTTATTTTTTTGTTTGTTTGGTAACTCTGTGCTTTAGTAATATTTTCCTCTGAGGTATAAAGGTTGAGCTGGTATTTGTTTCTCTCAGTTCATTTTTATCAGACTGGATGAGCATTTCAGGATTTTTATCATCTCTAAATGTGCCTTTTTGTTTTGGCTCCATTACACTCTACATGTTCCTGTGCTGCTGATTAAAGAGAGAATCTGAAATTTATAGAACGTCAGAATTTATCAGGCACCATTTGATCAGAAGCACAGGAATTCTGGGAGATATGCAGGTGATAGACAGACTGGATAGTTATGATGCTATAATCAGTATATAATAAATAATTCCCAACTTGTCCTAAACTCACTGAATCCTCAACTGATTTATTGATAAAAGGGTATTAATAAATACCACTGCCTCTTTGGAGACATGCACTCAAGCTAGCTAAAACATTTTCACTGAGGCTGCAGTATTGCAGACCTATTACTTAAAAAAAAAGAAGCTAAAAGAAAAGGAGTCTGAAGAGGGGAGGGAAGACAACATTTTTAAAAAAGGATGAAAAAGAACTGCTGTGCTGACTAAAAAAGAGGAGAGAAATTTCCCCATGCACACACAGTTGAGTACAAGATTCTCCCATAAACAGATCCTGGTCATAATTTTGCTCTAACACGTAGGAATGCATCCTACCATGCTTGGCTTACATTAACATGTCCAATGCTGCTTGATCAAGGCTTGCTCTGCAGAACTCTCAGAATATACAGTGAATTATGCATAAGGATAGAAAGTCTCAGCCACTCAGAGTTCTAACTACCGGTATATTAGCTGGGCGCGAGCAGCACCCAAAGATGTAAGAGGGACAGGTTAGCTCTTTTCAAAAAAGTGAGTAGACAGGCTGTATGTACCCTACATAGAGCCACAAAATGCTAGGAATTCACTTCTGGTGAGATAAACACTTTTGTCAGAACCTCTAAGCCTTTTTTTCAAAATTCACTTATCTTTCTCATAACAGCTGAACTCTAAACTCAAACCAGAAAAACTCTCCTGATTCAAGTTTCATTTCCACCCTATAACCAATGCTACTAGGTTGAGTTTCATAAGCATTTTGACAGATGTGGTCTGAGTCCTGGGTGAACCTGAGTAGGCTGATTTGTAGTTTTGGGTTTGGAAGCAAGATGAAGACAGCAAGTTTTGGTGGACTTGGATATGCATTTTGTTTCAAGTTTTTGGCTCATCCGCGACAAATTCAAAGCAAAACTAAAATGATGCAAACCTGCATAAACAAGGGGAGGGAAAAGTGTGCTTGAACTCCTGCATGTCAAAACTGATATGCTTGCACAGCACAGTTTACCAAGCTATTTAATTAGTGCCTGCTCTCACTACTGTATCACTTTCTGTTTTGAAATGTGTAAACACAATTTTATTATGATTACAAGCTGTTACATACCACAACTCTGATGCCCGTGTCTAGCTTTCAAAGCTGCATAGGATATTAGTATTCTGTTAAGGTTCCATTCCATTCTTCTGCAGTGATCTTTTCCTTTTAAGTCTATAAATAATTATGTAGAGCTTATTCACTGCAAGTGCTAATGTAATTGTAATTACTTAACTCTGGAGAATTTTATGAAATTATACCATTAGGTATGAATAAAAAATGTTGCTTGTTATGTGGTAAATTCCTAGAACTAAGTCTGTCATTTCAAGTATTTTATGTGAATCTCCTTAAAGTTTAAGTTTCACAGTTTTTAAATTATCAGCCATTACTAGCTATTTTATTTTGTTTAAATTGTCCAGTCCTTATAAAACTGTCAGCAATTCCTGCTAAGATCTTTAATTAAAACATCAATTAGGATTCTTCTTTCCCTACGGATATGTAATTCCCATTAAAGTCAATGGGATTTACACACATAGGGAGAGGAGAAATGATCCTGTCAACATTTCAGATGTTTGTTTTGTTTCAAAATTTAGCTAGGTTTTGTAAAACCAAAAAAAGTGAAAAGATACCCCAAAAAAGCCTGAAACAAAAAAAAACAAAAAAGGCAGAGGGGAGTGATTCATTTAAGGTTGTTTGATCCTGAAATTATTTTTGTTTGTCTTTTTCATTTCAGCAAGAAAAAAATAAAACAACTCAGGTTTGATTCAAACCCATTAATTTTTTTTATATAGTTCAGCCCTCAAAATTAAAAATCATTTGCTCACTCTACATACAAAGCACCATTAATATTTGTCTGAGGGGATAGCAGAAGCCTCCGCTTAAAACTGAAGCTGCACTAGGATATTGTTGTCCTCCAAAGAGCATGTTAGGACACATACAGGTGTATACCTCCCTTTGTTCCAAGAGCCTGGAAAGGGGTGATAGTATGACTAAAAGCAAGGATGAGTGTGTGGAATCCTATGCAACAGATACTACTATCTCATACTAGCATATCAGAACATTAGATATGTGCAATGTAGTATACAGTGTGTACAAGTACGGATCTTGATGGAATAAACAATCCACTTGAGCTTTGTCAAATGTTCAGACCCCTAGGAACTGTCTGCCTACATATGACTTTACACATCTTCCAGCTAATTTAAAGATCCAGACGCAAAGCCCAGGACTTGGGGACATCATTTGGATTTGAGACGTACATTTTGAGAGACTTTGGGACCATAAACCAGCAAATGGATTACACTGATCTCACTGAAGGTTTTTCATCTGATAGCTATACCTGGATTAGTTATTAAAATAATATTACTCATACCATAAGTTGATCCGAGTGACTTTCAAACTTATAACTCTTAAAAAAAATCATGTTTTTTGAGTACACTGTGTACCAGAGAATACCATTCAATGGGCATAGATTATATAAAATGTGAAAGGGGAATTCCTTGTTTGACTGTCTGCCCACTCCCCCAGTGGCTGGTTTATTATATACATTATAACATTTATGTTCTTTAAAGTATTTATTACACAACTTACAAAGCCAATCATAATTAGGAATGCATTTCAAATAGTAAATAATAAAATAAACAGGCACTTAGTATAATCTATCAGATATGTAAGGTGGATGTTTTGCACATACGGAATTCAACCTCTGAAAATGGTAATTCCTCCATCAAACCTGTCATTCTGTGATGTGGTAACTTTAAAGTCTGTCCATGAGCTCCATCGGTGGTAGCTGATCTTGTGTCAGGCTGCTGCCCCTCCAGATTTCCAGAAGCTGGTGCTGAACCTAGATGGGTATTCTCCAGTGGCAATTCCATTGTTGCTGTACTAACCTCTCCAGAGTTTACCACAGTTCTTTTTCTTCATTAATCCACATGCCAGCACACAAACCTGCCACCCTACAGAATTACCATCTGGAAGACTGGTCCTGTAATATCTTGAATGATAACTGGCATCCAGTTGGGACAAGGACAAATGTTTTTAGTATAGACAGCTTCTCCAACAGTAAAATTATGCTCCTTAGCATGTTTGTCATGTTGCTGCTTTTGCTTCCGTTGTTTTTTGCCATATTTTTCCCCTTAAGCACGGATGCATAAAGTACAACTTTAGTTTCTTTCCCATTAACATCTCTGCTGAGGACAAGCCTCTGATTGACTATGGTATTACCTGACAATTAAACAGGTACCAAGACCCTTTTGTATCTATAGTATCTCCAGGTATTCTTTTAATACCCTCTTTCAATGACTGAATTGCTCATGCAGCTAACCCATTTGATGGTGGATAGCAAGGAGCCAATGTAACATGTTGAATGCCGTTTGGCTTCATAAATCTTTGGAATTCCATCCTAGCAAAACACCTTCCATTATCTGACATAAGCATTTCAGGTAAACAACAGTTACAAAAACTGGTCCTTAGTTTTTCAATGTTGGCCTCACTAATGGATGTATTCATGGGATAGATGTCTACCCATTTGGATTGTGCATCCACTAGTGTTAAGAACATATTTTCCAGAAATGTTCCAGCATAATCAAGATGTACTGTCTTCTGAGGCTTATTTGGCTACTTCCAAGCATGGAGTGGAGCCACAGAGGGTGCTTGTTGACTCTCTTGACAAACAGAACAGGATTGTACCTTCCTCTTGATATCAGTATCCATCTTTGGCCACTACATGTAATTCCAGGCTAAACCCTTCATTTTAGTAGTACCTGAGTGTGTCTCATTGTAGTTCATCCATTATTACTTCACATCCCTGCTTTGGAATGATGACCCATACTCCCCATGATACACACCCGCCATTCACACTAACTTCACTGTGTCACTTATAACAATGTGTGAGCTTCTGATGCACTTTGGTCTGGGGCTATATCCTTAGCACAAGTTCTCTACCTTTTGAGAATATTGGATTTTTACCAATCTATGATTTTACCTGTAATGCTGTCACTGTCACTGGAAGTGTACTGAGATATTGTTACTAATGGACTCTCTTGTGTGTCTCTGGTAAAGGCAACCAACTTAAAGCATCTGCATTTCCCAGCTTCTTACCAGCTTTGTATACAACGGTATATTCATATACAATTCTATATTAAATGTCACTGGCCATTTCTGGATCTTGGATGATGCTATCTGTGGCACAGCTTTCATCTCCTTAAACAATGCAATCAGAGGTTTCTGATTAGTGCAAATTATAAACCTATATATTTGTGAAACTTCTGTACCCAAACATAACAGCTACTCTTTCTTGATCTAGCTGTGCATAATTATGTTCAGCAAAGTTGAGTCAGGGATTCAAATACAATTGGTTCCTCTGACCATCCTCCATCTGGTGAGCCAAAACAGCTCCAGTTCATTAAGGAGATGCATCATAAGTCAAGATCAGTTCTTTGTGAGTTTGATAATGGACTAGGCCTTCTGAGGACTGCAGCAATAGTTTAGAAGTGTGGAACACTTGTTCCTGAGCTGATTTCCAATTCCATTTAACCCCCTTTTAAATAACATACTCAGAGACATTAGAAGTATTGATAAGTTTGGCAAAAACTTACAGTAATAACTCAGCAAGCCTAGGTGCCAGGGCATCCCTAATTGCTTTACTTTATTTCTCACTGGTTGTAGTCCCTAGGCGTCCACTTTATATCCCAAGTCTGTCACTTCATGTGCCAGAAAGGAACACTTATCCCTTTTTAGGCACAAAATTGATTCCTTTAGCCTGTTTAACACTTCTGCTAAATTCTGTAAATGTTCTGTGTCTGTGGTACCTGTGATTAGTATATCACCCAGATATACTGCCACATGGGGAATTCCTTGAATCAATCCTTCGATGGTTCTTTGGAAAACAGCAGGAGCTGAGGACATAACAGAATATAACCTATTATATCAAAGCAGTCCTTTGTGAGTGTTTACTGCTTGGAATCTTCTTCCAGAACAATCTATTGGAAGGCATGGCTCATATCTAACTTACTCCAGCTTACTCCACCAGCTCAACAACAAAAAGCATCCCAAGATGAAGGGGAGAGTTAAACTTCAGAGATAGGACCATGGGGGCACCTCAGGCGGTCACTTGCAGAGAAGCGGGAGAAGAGAGATAATGGAATATAAGGGAGAGCTAAAGGGACAGAGAAACTAGAATAAGGGCAACAGAAAACTATGGGAGAGGAAAAAGTCTGACTGGCCAGAAAACAGGGGAAAATAAGACAAATAATAAGAATGAGAGAGGCTTCTTAAAGAAAGGAAGAGGAAAGACAACAAAACAAAATAAAAAAGAGAATAGTTGGGAGACAGAAAGAAAAAGGGATAAATTGAAGAGGGGGGAAGCAAGAAGAGATACTTATATCTGTGTTGCCAACTGTCATGATTTTAATCATGAGTCTCATGATATTTGGTGTTTTTCCTTAAAACTCCAGCTCTTGGAACCATAAGAATCTCAGCTTTCATTTTAAAAAGAGTAAGTTTCTAACCCTCACAGTTGCAAAGAAAAGTTTGAAAAATCTGATGAGTGTAACCTAAAAGCTCGGAAACCAGAAAGTGAGGGGAAAAAAACAACCCAAATGTGATATTTTAAAAGTCTCCTATTTTTAAGCCAGTCTCCTGATTTGCAAGGGCCTGATTCATGATTTCTGAATGCTTAGGTTGGGCAGTTCTGAAGCTTTTAATTGAGTTAATGTTATTGAATTTTTATGCTCCTATTTTATTTCTCAGATGACATCTCATATCTATCTATGTCCAAGGGAAAGCCATGAGATGGCTCTTTATAGCACTTGTGATATTAACATTGCTGGCTATTTTGTTTTTTACATTAAAATAATTGGAGAAAAAGATAGACAATAACCTGAAATTAATCAGAATGTGCCCAAGACCTCCCAGCGGATAGGGACTTGCATTTGAAGAGTTGTCCCTTGCAAAAACGATAAGTAACAGCAATTATATTCAGACCCCAGCACAATATACAACTGAACAAAGGATGCTAGAGGTGGCTGGTGGCCCTTTTATTTTTAATTTAAAATGAGCCTTAGTTTCAAGAGTCCCAAAATTGCAGTGGTGGAGGAAGAGCTATGCCCAAAAAAGATCTCATTGGGCCAAACTAAAACTACTGTAAATATTGCTATTACCACCATTATTATTTGTATTGCAGCAGCACTTAGGAGCCCCGGTCATGAATAGGGGCCCATTGTGCTAGGCACTGTACAAACACAGAACAAAAAGATGGCCCTGACCCCAAACAGCTTACAATTTAAATTTGTCATATTCTTTTTAAATCTTTACTTATTATGTGATGGTATGAAAAACACCTTAAAACCCACAACGTTTATTTCCAAATCAGATTTATCATTCTTCAGTTTTACAACATGTGCAAATTTCAGTGTAGATTGAGCAGACATGTGATAGCATAACAACACCACTGTATGAATGCACTGCTCAGAAACCCTGTGCATTCTCCTCCATTCAGTCTACATTAACTAGATGTGAAGAGACCAAATATTCCAGTCTTCAAAAGATGAATGTGAGCATATGTATTAGGCCTGGATACTCTGCTCTAGCCAGCAACTTCCATCTTCATTTAATAAAAATAAACATACCAGTTTATTTCCGTCATTTCTCTATCTAGGTATTTACACTATGCTCATCACCATGCTACATGAATGCGTTCTCCCACCACCAAACCTCTCAAAAACACCCTGCAATAATGCCTCCCACACAGTAGAGATGACTTACAAAAGTCAGAATTCTATCCACAGGAAATTGCAATATTTCTACATTTGTTTTCATCCCAAATTGAAACAAAAAATCAAAGTACCAAAATATTTCATGGAACAGAAAGTTCTGAAAAATTCTATTGGGAAATGTTGAAACTTCTTGTTTTGGCTCATTTTGAAGTGGAACTGCATCCACTTGCGACGACCTAACATGAAATATTTTGTTTCAGATTTCCTAACGGAAAAGCAAAACGTTTCAGCAAAAGCTAAAATTTCCTCACTGAAAATTTTAGTTTTGTAGAAACCACATTTTTTATATATAAAAAACCAAAAACTCTCAACATAAAATTCCCAGCCAGCTCTATCAGACAGATATAAACTACATGGTTATCAGGGCCCCAGAAGTGCAGTATTTGAAGAAAGAGGTCCAACTCCTTCCTATGACATTTCTCTATTCCACCTCAACAGGGGAGTAGGACTATAGGCCTGAAGTTCTCATCATCTAGGGTTTTCCCAGGAGCAGCTTCAGAGGCAACCCTGCAGATGGCCAAAATACTCCTGTGGGCCATGCTCTATGTACAGGTACCCAGGGTTTTACATTTTTTGTGTTTTTGTTTTTTCAAACAACCATTATTTTTCAGGTGAATCAATTTACTCCACTTCTATTTTAAATTTGCAAAACCTGTGTCTGCAGATTGGCTGTTCTCTGGATAAATCCTTTTGTTTTCACCAATAACAACTAAAACAAGACAAAAGCATGACAGTGATGTTTACCAAGCTGTTTCATGCTTTACCGCTAAGGGAAAAAAAATTAAGATCTCTTAATTTGCAACAAATGTTTTCTAGTAATTTTGATCTGAATCTAATATTTATTCAGCACATAAAAGTTTTAGTTCTGTTTGATTTTTTTTTCTAATCCTATAAAGATCATGATTATCTTGTTAAAGCCATATTTCCATAATTTGCTTTCAACAGATGTCAGAGTCTGGTATACAAATGACTAAAAAATGAAAAGGCTAAAAAACTTATTTCCTGTGAGATACGGATATAATTTTGATAATTTAGGAAAATTGTTTAATTGGTTACTACACTTTCAACTACATATTCAAGCAATAAAACAAATTTAAAAGTAATTTGTTAGCCAAAACCATACCCTTTACTAATCAGAGTACTCCCAAATTTAATCTAGATTCCTATTTTCTCCATGCTACAGAGATAACACACTGCCCTTCATCATGGTGATTGAAATTTATGAACATCAGATCTGCCAGAGCAGCTAGAGAGTCTGCCTAGCAGCAAGAGTCTTGAGGTATTCTGGCAGATTCAGCCACAATTCCTCTAGAGCAGGGGTAGGCAACCTATGGCACGCGTGCCGAAGGTGGCACGCACGCTGATTTTCATTGGCACTCACACTGCCCGGGTCCTGACCATTGGTCCGGGGAGCTCTGCATTTTAATTTAATTTTAAATTAAGCTTCTTAAACATTTTTAAAACCTTATTTACTTTACATACAACAATAGTTTAGTTATATATTATAGACTTATAGAAAGAGACCTTCTAAAAACATTAAAATGTATGACTGGCACGCGAAACCTTAAATTAGAGTGAATAAATGAAAACTCGGCACACCGCTTCTGAAAGGTTGCCGACCCCTACTCTAGAGACAATGGGTATCACATATATTGAGAGGGTTCAAACTGTATTTCCTTCCTCAAAAGCTCCGGTCCACTGGGCCATGGCTTCTCCTTCACCCCTTCCCACCTCTCTTTGGGAAGGCAAGTGTCACAGTCACAGAGCGAGCTGCACTTTAGATCCCTTTTTCTCTCTCTTGAGTGCACCTTTCAGGTGACAGACATGACTTCCTTATCCTCTCTCAGCAATGGAACACCACGATCCAACTATTTTTGGCCTGTATCGCTGGGTTGTAGGACTCTGTTTCCCAACCATGACACCCTACCTGTACGTGGCACCTGCAAGAAAACTTTTATTTGGGAGTGTGTAACTAGCACCTCATTGAAGAGACTGAAAACAGTTCTATTAAAACAAACATTGTTAATTCACTCAAAGATGCAAGCAGGGAAAAGAGATAAACCCATAAAAGGCCTATTGGTCTGATTCTTATGTATACTTTATTCTTTCCTTGGAAGTGTTGGGTAAGTTCCACTGAGCCCAGACATCCCCTCTCCTGAGTTGGGAGTGACAAAGTCCCTGCAGCATTCTGTCTCTGAGCAGCAGCTGGAGATGACTCTCACCCCATTCCCCCAAGACCAGAGACTTCAATGGTTTAGTATGCCCTTTGATTCAAGATTCAGGCCTGGGAAAAATAAACCTTGCTAGTCCTGTTGCCAGGAAGGTGAGTATTCCCCAATTAATAGCTTTCCCTCTGTTTCCTCAAGTACCCTTCATACTTTCTCTGATGGTACCTTATCTCTGGCATTGTTTCATTTCCTATTTGTTTCCCACTAATAGCCTCCTTTAACTCTTTGCACTCAGGCAAGATAATATCAAGCGTATAAACTGAAGTGCATAAAAAACAATAGAGATCACCACCACCACCCTCATTCTCTACCTCAGATCACCACTAGACTCTCCCAGTCTTTACGCTCCAAGAAGAAAGGCATTCTCCTTTTTTTGGCACATCTGTGCCGGTCCAGCCACAACCTGTCCTTATAAAGAGGATGAGGACAGATACAATAAGCTGTGTATGTGAATCCATTATTTAATGTTTTCAGAGAAAATATCTACTATGTTCATCCGCTCACCAGAATAGTTCCTTGTACAGAAATCTTTTAAAATCAATATTCTGCCACAAGGGGTTTTTAACTTTTTCTCACCTCTTGGCCCTGAAACACCCTCTTTATTCAGCCATGATCTCCAAACCTTCAGTATTTCCTCTTATCACCCTGTTTCTAAGAATCCTGCCATTTCAGCTAAAAAGAACAAAAATTCTACCATCTGCAGAACAATCGTTTGTAAAATGCTCAATATCCGAATGCTGCAAATACTTATACATGTGCATAATTTTACTCGCATGGCTAAACCCACTGGCTTCAAAGGAATGTCTTAAATGAGTAAAGCTGCATGTGTGCAAGTTGTGCAAGTGTGCAGCCTAAGTCTATTGTGCCAAAATAAAGTTATATAAATTCAAGGGCAGAGGCCTCCACTCAGTTACACTAGCGCAGGGATCGGCAACCTTTGGCACGTGGCTTAAGTCCCTATTAAGCCCTCAAAATAGAGTTTAAGTGGTGCACAGGCCTTGTGACATTAAGATTCAATCTCACCCTTAATGACTTATAAATGGCGGGCTGGGTCGATTTGTTTACTTGCCGTGTCCGCAGGTTAGGCCAATCGCGGCTCCCGCTGGCTGCAGTTCACTGCTCCAGGCCAATGGGGGCTGCGCAAAGCGGCGTGGGATGAGGGATGTGCTGGCCGCTGCTTCCCACAACCCCCATTGGACTGGAGAAGCGAACCGTGGCCAGTGGGAGCCACGATCAGCCGAACCTGCAGATGCAGCACATAAACAAACCGGCCCGGCCCACCAGGGGGCTTACCCTGGCGAGCCGCATGCCAAAGGTTGCTGATCCCTGCACTAGCGCAATTGAGCCAGTTGAGTTATTCCAACGTAAATTACTCCTGTGGGCATTCTGCACCAAAAAAAATAAAAAATTCTGCACCCAATATTTTAAAATCCTGCAAAATTCTGCAAATTGTGCTTGTCAAAATAAAACTACATAATCACACCGATTTCAATTACTGTGGTAATTTGTTTCAAAATACCTGTCAACAAGCATGTCTGTAACAATACAGACACAAAAATTCCCCCAGGAGTAGAGTTTTAAAGAAACTCCTATGACAAACCAGTTCCTGTTTCTCTGCTCACCCACCCACCCACAGTCCAGCCAGGGGCCAGATACCAATACCCCAGGGCCCAGCCATAAGCCTCCTCCAGCCAATACAGCTGCACCCCCTCGGAGCCCAGCCACAGCCCCGCCTTGCCCAGATACCCACACCCCCACCCTCCAAAGCCCAGCTGCAGGCCCCCCTTGCCCAGATATCCATGTGCCCTCCTCCCCAGAGCCCAGCTGTGGCCCCCTTCAGCCCAGACACCCTACCACCCCAAGAATCCAGGGATCCAGAGGGAGAAACAGCCTGATGCTTAGTCTCAGACTTGTACAGAGTTTCCTGCACACTGCCCTCTCCTTTCCCCAGGGTGGGCTGGGAACTGCAGCTGTCAGGAACCCTCTAGCTCCCTCCCCCTCCCCCACCAGTGTCTTCTATGTGCGAGCCGGGCTCTGCTGGGTCCAGCAGCCCCTAGTGGTGGCCAGAAGCACTGCAGCCTACTTCAGGGGGCAAGGGGAAGGAAATTCTGCAGGCACAACGTTAATTTCTGCAAAATTCTGCATTGCGCGGAATGCCACTATGCTACTTCCCCCAGAAGTAGTAAATGATATCAGAATTTGGCCCTATACATATAAATCTGACAATTTTACATTTTAAGAATATACTAAAGTATAATTTACACACTTGGCTTGATTATGCAGAGACAGCCCAAGGCCTATACACCACTTAAGTCCCTATTAAGCCCTCAAAATAGAGTTTAAGTGGTGCACAGGCCTTGTGACATTAAGATTCAATCTCACCCTTAATGACTTATAAATTCCCTAGTGCTATAGCATATATTTAGTAAACCTAATGATTGGGGCTATTTGCATTCAGATGGTTATCTTCACAACCAGAAGGGTTAGGAACTTTTTTTTAGTGTGAGCTTAGAGGGTTGAGGTCTTTTTTAATAAAAGTTTCACACTTCCCAAAAACAACTGTGATTTGCCTTTGGATTGCCACCCCATGGCTGATAACCTGTTAGAGAAAGTGCTGTCAGCTCATGAATACTCTTTTTAAATGATTTTATTCTATTCGTGCCTGGCTTTTTCCTTTTAGGTACATATAGTAAATAAGCAGACATATAACGGATCTTACTTCTTTTGGGGTTTTGGTACTTCATGTGACTAGTTAGCAGTTTTAATGTTAAAATTGCAGCAAAGCTGCTGGCATCTTAAAAATTCTAAGTTGAAGATTGACAAGGTGAAAAATAAAGAGAAGCTCAGTATCTAGACATGCATGCCACAAGCACTATTGCTTTATTTAGTGTATAACTGTGTGCTTGACATGGCAATATCTTAGACATTTTGCATGTGTTCCTCCATTGTTCCTAAACATTGCAATTTTGAAAGGATGGTCATATAAAATCTATAGAAGAGCTTAAACTCCTGTTCTCTTAAATTCATATTTCAGGTGCTCAGCACCTCTCAGACTTTAGCACAGTACATTCAGCTGCACCTGTAGAACTCGCTGAGGTACGTTAGGGAGTCACTGAGCTAGCAAAGAATTTATAGTTGAAAGCATAATTCAAGGTCATCGGCATACAGATTAGCTACCTTTTCAGATATAAAAAGACTGAATATGGACTCTAAAAAAAACTTAACTGGACTCAAATTTGGGGGGTGTTTTAGTGCAGATAGCTGTTCTTAATTTCCTGAACTATAATGTAGAGCTGACATTATTTCTTAGTGATTATGAAATAAACTTCTCACTGAACTGAATCACAAAGAGAACAAATTTTCCTTTTTTAAAAAAGAAAACAGAAAGTCACATTCACCATAGACAGCCTATCAAATTAAGGCCCCATTATACTAAAAATGATGTAATTAAACTGTTTACACTTCGTTTTCACAATGTGGGAAATAGGCTATCTTTTTAAAAAATTCTCTCTAATGAATACTGGGATAAACTGTCATTAACCAATATTTTCAGTCTTGGATGCCTAAAAATAAACCTAAATGTTTGAAAAGCATAAGCCAATCTCTAGCTGAGGGGGTTCAGAAGAAGCTTCCCCTATGGGCTGTATATTTCATAATTGCCCACTTCAGGGTTTCTTTCATTTGGTACTGACCACTGTCAAAGACTGAGTATACTAGACTAGATGGATCATTGGTTTCAACCAGTATGGCAATTCCTATTGTTCTAAAATTAGGGAAATAAACCTATATTTAGGTTCCTCAATGAAAAATGGTCTCATTTTCCAAAGTACTAAGTATTCACCCACAAGGCTGATTTAAGTCAAAGGTGGTTGCAGGTACCCAGCACCCATGAAAATTCAGAGTACTTATGTAGGAAGCTGAATACGATTTAGATGCCTTACTTTGGACACTGAATTTCAAAAATGATGACCTTTAATTTTGAACATAATTGCATAGACTTCTTTCTAAAGAAAACATCTCCCACCATACATTGCTCAGAATCAGAGTACACTGCCACATGTGTTGATACAACAGCTATATTTCAGGCTTACACAGTGGTGACTACATTCTCTGCATTACAAAGAGACAAAACATTTATATTAAGCAGTGACCTGGCAGAGAAAATACTGTGTGTTACTACTGTATAAACTAATCAAGCAAGACCTAAAGCTGAATTTATACAGAATGACTATAAGCACGAAGACAGAAGCAGGCACTGAAAGAGCACGCAAAGCATGACAGAGAAAATTAAGCTCCCTCAGTATGAGCTTAAAATTCATCTGCTTCTCATATTGCCATTTTTGTTACACATATCCCAAACAAACCAGCTCTGTGTAGGGGATTTCTGTAGGGATACAAGAATCTTCCTGCAGCCTGAAGATTTGCACTGTGATTGCAAGGTCACTGGTCATTATCCCCAAAATCTCATTTTGCATTTATACAAATGGCGATCGCTGGAACATGCTTTAGCACAAGGACCTCTCCTCTGCTAGATTTACCCCCTCTTTTCCTTGTGCAGTGGGATCACCCCAGTTACAGTGCCCGTGGGCCTTACATGACTGTAGAGAGTTGGGCCAGATATACTCAGTATCAGGGCTGGTGCAAGGATGTTTCGCGCCCTAGGCAAAACTTCCACCTTGCACCCTCCCCCGTCCCCAAGCCCCCGCCCTGAGGTGCCCCTCCCACGGCAGCTCCCCCGCTCCATCCTGAGGTGCCCTCCCCCGCGGCAGCTCCCCACCCCCCACCCTGAGGCACCCCCCACACCCCAGCTCACCCCTGCTCCACCTCCACCCCGAGCACGCCGTCGCTGCTTCACTTCTCCCGCCTCCCAGGCTTGCGGCACCAATCAGCTTGGCCAATCAGTCTGGCTCCCGGGTCCGGGCGGCCCGGCTCCTGCCGCCGGGTCCGGGCGGGTGGGCGGCCCGGCTCCTGCCGCCGGGTCTGGCTCCTGCCGCCGGGTCCGGGCGGGCGGGCAGCCCGGCTCCTGCCGCCGGGTCCGGGTGGGCGGGTGGCCCGGCTCCTGCTGCCTGGTCCGACTCCTGCCGCCGGGTCCGGGCGGGTGGGCGGCCCGGCTCCTGCTGCTGGGTCCGGCTCCTGCCGCTGGGTCCGGCTCCTGCCGCCGGGTCCGGGCGGGCGGGCGGTCCGGCTCCTGCCGCCGGGTCCGGCTCCTGCCGCCGGGTCCGGGCGGGCGGCCCGGCTCCTGCCGCCGGGTCCAGCTCCTGCCGCCGGGTCCGGGCGGGTGGGCGGCCCGGCTCCTGCCGCCGGGTCTGGCTCCTGCCGCCGGGTCCGGGCAGGCGGGAGGAGGGAACCAGTTGTTAAAAATTTGGAGGGAGGAGGGAACCGGTTGTTAAAAATTTGGAGGGAGGAGGGAACTGGTTGTTAAAAATTTGGCAGCTCATCACTGCCCGCAGCCCCAGCTCTCTCCGCCTAAATACCGGCAGCGACCGGGGCGGCCGAAGATCTGGCCGCCGCAGTCGCTGCCAAAGAAAATGCCACCCCCCAAATCCTAGTGCCCTAGGCGACCGCCTAGGTCACCTAAATGGTTGCACTGGCCCTGCTCAGTATAAATAATTGCGTGATTTCTACTTCCTTATCTGCTACTGTACCTGCAAATGCTGTTCCTATTCTAAGAAGGAAGAGCACAGTAACCAAAGACTAATATGCTGGAGTTGAAAAATTACTGAAACCTAGCAGAGGATGTGCACCCCAGTGACACTATTTTAAAGCCCTGGTTTACTGCAAGGGAGAAAAATTAGAGCAAGGTTAAAGTCTTTGGAGCAGTGAGAGAGAGAGACTTTGGTATTGGATGCAATAAATAGGTATATCTAATAAAAGAGAAAAATGATGGGAACAAATAGCATACAGGCACACATTCACAAAAAGAGTATTCAAAACTCTTTACTCCTATGGAATTTATTACCCTGTAATCTAGCCAGGCTGAGTGAAAATCTAGTTCGCACACACAAAATCCCATAGACCAAATTGGAAAAGTTTGCCTTCTGCATGGAAAACAATACAAATTCTTCTTCACAGCAAGCAATATAATTAAAATATATTAAAGGATCATTCTTGTTATTGGATAGAAGCTACTTATAATCCTTGAAAATTCAGCGTTGTTGTAGCCATGTCAGCTGCAGGATATTAGAGAGACAAGATGGGCAAGGTAATATCTTTTATTGGACCAACTTCTGTTGGCAAGAGAGACAAGCTTTCCAGCTACACCAAGCTAAGGAAGATTTCTGTACATCTCGAAAGCTTGTCTCTATCACCAAAAGGTGGTCCAATAAAATATATTACCACCCCTACCTTGTCATTTCTTGAAAAGGTATTAGTTACCGCTTGAACCGGTTTGAAATATTTCATTGTAAAACAGAAAATAAACGACAGCCTTTCTTTTCTTTTTAAAGGTACAACTAAAGCTGGGTGAAATTTGTGAAAAAAAATTCTGCAATCATGCAAAATAGTTTTCCAATTGATTTAGTGTAATTTGACTTTTTCCACCTTTTGGAATTTTGACGTTAAAAAGTTGTAAATATAGAGATATGGTTAAAAAATAACAGGAGATAGTGGTCGATCTCCAAAAGCCTCAGGCCAAGATTTTCAAAGTTGACCAGTGACTTTTGGGTACCTCAATTATTAACACATTACAAGTGCCTGATTTTATGCTGAGCCACCTATCCTCTGAAAGTTTGACCCCTTTATAGTGTACAAAACTGCACAGCCACAAACTGAGATGTTCAAAAGTAACTTTGGTTCAACACAGGCATAGGAACTAGGAGGGTCTGAGTTTTATTTTCACTTCTGTCACTGGCTGGTCTTAATATTACACATATGCAGAACTTTATAACTGTAATTAAGGCTCTAATCCTATAAGGAGTTCCACATGCAGGATCAAGTCCCCCAATAGGTTCATCTATTCTGGATCCAAAGTTCTGCAAAAGAAGGATTATTTCACATTCATACCAAGCAGCATACTACAGTGGCCAAATTAACCACAATAAAACAATAAGAGGTAATGCTTTCGGATCTTTACTGGAGTATTTGTTAAAAGGAACTCTCTCCGTCAATATACAAAAGTAGCCACTAGCTGGTGAATCCAGGAATTCACTAAATATTTATAGCCCAGCAGCACGAGAGTCTCATTTTCTGCTGGATTAGGCTCTTATAACATGTTTTCTTTTTATCTTATAGCGATGAAAGAAATATCAGCTGGTTAGTTTCTCCCTTTCATTAGAATTCTACTGTTTGAATTTGAAACAAGCTCATTGAGGTATGGCAAGGAAAACTGTGGAAGGAAGAGAGAATGTTCATTGAAGATAATTTTAATAAACGTGTTATAGAAATAGATCATTTCAATTTAAAATATTGTATTGTAGAATGTCAGAACTAGAGTCAAGTTTTATTACACATTTTATTCATTAAGATAAGTACTTTAGAAAACCGAAGATCAGTCCCAATATTGTATGCCTTATGACAGCTCCAAGAGTCTGTAGTTCAAAAAACTGCCCTTTTTACTGTAGTTGGACTAGAGAAAGGTGCTGAATCTTAGGGCTTTTTTTGTGTATAATTTAACATAGTATATGCAAATACTTGAACAGCAATCAATAGCAGGAAGGCCAGGAAGCTGGTATATATCACACACTCAAAACACATGAGCTCGGATACTGGTTACGCTCCTGCCTAATCCCACTCCTACCTTGTCCATTAATATCCTTCTCATTTGGCTTTGTGTCCTCTTCTCTGACACTTGGAACAGCCTCCTCCTTGTGTGCCATTTTCTTCCTCTAAATCCTTCCTTAAAAACCATCACTCACAAAGCCTTCTCACACTGACCACCTCACCAACAGCATCTAATTCCTTTCCTGCTGAAACTACTGCCTGCGGCATTGTGTACACACACACTAATTCCCCCTCAGAATGGACCACTGGAAGACAGTGAAGAGGGAATAGCAGAGTGGCACAAATCCCAGTGAGGGTAGAGTGGGGTCTAAGCTTGACAGAGGGCAGTAAAGGTGGAAGCTGGGGGTGACAGATGCCAGTAATGGGGTGGGTCAAAGAGCACGTGGGGCATCTGAAGAGGCCAGTTCTCAGCAAGAGGCAATGATGGGTGATAGATGTAAGTGGGTGGGGGGGCTGACGGGACAATTGTTTACAGATGTGAAGTGGGGGGACTGAGCACTGGAGCAGTCTGAGGAGGTACTTCACAGCAAGATGGGTTTAGGGAGGCAGAGGGCAGTCTGGGGGACAGTTCTAAGCAAGAAGGCTTGGCCAGAATGGCAGAGTGCAGTGGGAGGGGATGGGGAAAGACGGTTCACAAGATGGGGTGAGAAGTAACTACAGTATAGAGAGGACAGGGCAGGAGTTTATGACCCAGTGATGGTGGATTGTGGGGAGGAAAAGAGCAGAGAGAGTGGGCAATGTGTGGCAAGATGTGAGCGGGCAGACAGTTTCCAGCAGGGCCCTCAGAGGAAGATGGAGCGGGGGAGGGGGCACAGTGAGTGAAGTGGGTGGATAGAGGTGTAAAACCACAGTCGACGAGGGTGGAGACCTGGGCATATGAGGTGCTGAGTGAATGAGTGAGTCAGACAGGGAGGTGAGTGGGGAATGGGAGGGCTGAGAAAGCAGGTAACAAGTGACAGAAATGGGTAAGAGTGGTCAGTCTGTGGTAAAAATAGGAAAGACCTGCAGAAATGATTCGCCAATATCTATATCCACAGATGCAGATATAATGCAGAGCTTTAGATATACAATTTGGATTTGTATCCACCTGTGATCCGCACAAATGGTCCACAGATATCTGCATCCACAGATGTGGCTATCTAGTGGATATTCGCGGATTTTCAGGGCTTTAGATATAAAATTTTGATCTGCATCCATCCACGATCTGCAGATGCAGATATCTGTGGGTATAAAGTAGATATTTGTAGATTTGCAGTGCTCTAAAATCTGGTAATGTGAGAGGAGGTGGGAGACATGGGATTGAGCAGTGGGATTGGAGAGGAAGCAAAGAATTGAGAAACCACATGAGGGTGACTGTGGTTGGCGAGATCGTTGCTTTGCTATGAGGGGCAAGGCTTTTGGAGGTGAAGGGAGAAAGGTGAGTGAAGTTTCTTGGAGATAAAAAATGAGCGATGAATGATAGGATTTGAGAGGTTTCCTATTGGAAGTCAAAATTTGTCTTTCACATGGTAGGTGACAGACTGAAGTCAGGATGTTATGGAAAAAAATTAATGTAGATAGTTTGTAGAGGTTTCTAAAATGGATCCATTATAGTTCTTTTCTAATCTAATCTTTACCTGTTTAATAAACCCATCAGTTTGGTATGTAGGTATTTATTCCTCCAAAGCCTGTTCCAATTTAGTCATGATAACCAAGACAGACTGGTTTTACAGACAGGAGATGAAAAAATAAAACGATTTTTTTAAAAAAACCTCTCTAGCATCTTTTTAAAATATGTTAAATATATGGCATAAACTAAATAATTGGTGGCATAGCATAAAGACTTCAATAGTGTTCATTTGGGACAATCAGCATTCTTCACAAGTGTCATGAAAAATGTACTTAATTTCAATTCATGGATTGATCCTTCTCCCACTGAAGTCAATAGCAAAACTCCTATTGATTTCAATGCAAGGAAGATTGGGCGCTATATTTTTGTTTATATAATAGTCACATAGACTCGTAGTCTTTAAGGCCAGAAGAGACCATCATTATAAACTAGTCTGACCTCCTGCACATTGTGGGCCACAGAACCTCATCCACCCACCCATGAGGTAGAGCCATAACCTCTGGCTGAGATACCAAAGTTCACAAATCATGATGTAAAGACTTCAAGTTACAGAGAATGCACTATTTATATTCGTTTAAACCTGCAAGTGACCCGTGCCCCATGTTGCATAGGAAAGTGAAAAACACCCAGGGTCGCTGCCAACCTGACCAAGGGGGAAATTCCTTCCCAACCACAAATATGGCTATCAGTTAGACCCTGAGCATGTGGGCAAGACCCACCAGCCAGACAACGGAAAAAATTATCTGTAGTAATCCAAAGGTCTCCCCATCTAGTGTCCCATCACTGGCTGTTGGAGATATTTGCTACTGCCAATATCCACTGCTACTAGCAGTCACAGATTAGTTACATGCCATTGTAGGCAATCTTATCATACCATCCCCTCCATTAACTTATCAAGCTCAGTCTTGAAGCCATTTGAGTTTTTTTGCCCCCACTGCTCCTTTGGAAGGCAGTTCCAGAACATCACTCTTCTGATGGTTTGAAACCTTCATCCAGCATTTTAATTGCATTTTCATCATTTTACTGTTGTGGTTCTGTTGCTTTTGATCTCTTCTCTTTTCCATCCTTCACTCCACTTCCTCTCTTTTTTCATTGTATATCTTGACATACCTTTTCATCTATGACTTCCAATGTCTTCTCTCCACCTTTTTCCCTGTCATCTTTGTTTCCGCATATTACATTTTCTCCCAAACCCCATGTTCTTACTGTCTACTCCTCCCATAATTTCTTCAACATACTCATTCCCCGAATACATGTACACATATGCACGCATACACACACTCAGTCACCCTAGTCTATTCTCATACACTTTGTATTCAGCCCACTCCACAATATATATTCACTCACAAGAGAGAGACAACAACATAGTTCTGTCCCATGCCCATGGGGCCTGTATATGTCCCTTGTATGCTCTCTCTCTCTCTTCTCTGAAGAGACTCTGTTCCTGTTCTGCTCTTCTGCCTTTAAATCACTCTTACTTTTCCCTCTCCTCTGTAGGTAGGCTGAAAGAACCGGGTAATTTATGTTTTAGCACTAACTAAGCAAATGTAAAGTGAGGTGAACAGCTGTGAAGCCATGTGAATAGCGGTGAAAACTAGTCATGTTGCAGGTGCATATGGGCTCCCATAGTCCCATAGGCCAGGAGCAGCAGAAAAGATTTCTGGTCATAATTCCTCATGAGTGGTCTAAGGTATATTAAGGGACCAGATGAGTAATTTTGTTTTTAATTTTTAGGCAACTTTGTATTTTCAGGCTCCATTGAAATCGAAACTCTGAGTGCAGAAATATTGCAATGACACCTCTTTGGACAATATTTCTGATCAGGACTGAACAAAGTAGTTTTGAATTTTCAAAAGAATGTCTGTTTTGCATATTAATCTCGGAAATACAAAATGTACTGATTCTCTAGCTCAAATCAGTGCTGGGTCTTAAAATTCCTTACAGGAAAAGAGAATATTTTTGTTTTGTTTTACAGGAATTCAGTGTTATTCAATGAAATGCAAGCTGCAGGACAGGAGCTCCCCTGAATTGTAATTGGAATGTTAAGACTTCAGAACTGTATATTTAAGATAAGCCTCTGCATTTTGGATGCTTACTTGACCTGAATCTAAACTCCAAAGAGTTTGAAGTTCACACTTCACTAGTAATGAAACAATCCAGTGGATTTTACTCCAGAATTGCTGTCAAGGGATGAAATAGATCATCACAAAGGCTACAGTATTTCTTATTATTTGAATGAATAATGTAGAAGGAACCGGTTGTTTAGAGAACAGAACATTTAGAGACATGCCAGAATCAGAACAAGCAACAATAATGGGAAAGAAAATATGTAAAGCTAGCATGACAGATATTTCTTGTGTCTAATTACCATGCAGTGTGAGCTGACATCTGTGGGCCAGGACTGTAAACTGCAAAAGCGCAAGGTTACCAAACAAAGCAAAGTTAGCAGCAGTAGCGATGGTCTCTCCTGACCTGGTACAAATGAGTTGTGGTATGAGATGGAGAGATCTGGAAATCTCCTTACCCTGAGATTTTCATTAGATAGGGAAGGGGGGAGCAGTGCTACTGGACCTGATATCCACCCACAAAGACCTCCAAGAGGGGGATAAAAGCCACCAGGGCCCCACTCAGAAGACATAAATCAGGAAAGGGGAAAGGATGGTGAGATCATTATTGTAAACAGCATGCCCTCTTATTACATGGCAAAGAAAATTAAAATGTTTCTTCTCCCCCTTTTATGTTCACTTTCATTCTAACGTTGCAAGTACCAATAAAATAAAATTGAATAAAACAAGTGAATAAAATCTGATTAAATACATCAGACAAATTCATAAAACAACAGTACAGAATATGCACCAGGCCAGATATTCAGATTCACAGCTGTGGGTGAGAAAGACAGCTTTATTCAGGCAGGGCCAGCCGTGGGGGGGGGCAAGTGGGGCAATTTGCCCTGGGCTCCACAGGGGCCACCAAGAGAATGGCCGAGACTCCCTCTCCGGCCCCGGCCAAACCCCGCCTCTGCCCCTCTCCCGGAGCCTCAGCGCATCCAAGAGCATCCCTGAGCAGCTGCACCGTGCCTCGGCAGGGCTCTTGAGCTCCTCCCCGCTCAGAGCCGCGTGGTAAGGGGGCAGGGCAGCGAGCTCCACGCTGAGCAGAGGGAGCTCAGGCCCCACTGGAGCTCGCAGCCCCGCCCCCTTACCACACGGCTCTGAGTGTGGAGGAGCTCAAGCGCCCTGCCGGAGCCACTCTGCAGCTGTTCAGGGACGGTCCTGGATGCGGCACGCTGAGGCTCCGGGTGAGGGGGGAGCTATGGGTAAGGGGCCAGGGCTGGGGAGGTTGGATAAGGGGCAGAGAGTCCCAGGGACAGTCAGGGGACAGGGAGGGAGCTGAGATTGGGGGGGCAGTCAGGGGACAAGGAACAGGGGGGTTGGATTGTGGGCATTCCAGGGGTCTGTCAGGACTCAGCGGGGGTGGGGGATGGATAGGGGTTGGGGCAGTCAGGGGACAGGGAGCAGGGGTGGGGTCCCAGGGTGGTGGTTGGGGGGGGTCTCTGGAGGATGGTGAGGGGACAAGAAGCAGGATGGGTTGGGGATTCTGAGGGCGGTGGGCAGTCGTGGGGCAGGAAGTGGGTGGGCGTCGGCTAGGGGGCAAGGCCAGGCTGTTTGGGAGGCACAGCCTTCCCGATCCTAAAGCTCATTCAGTAGTTTGAGGCTTGCAGAAGAGCCAAGCTGTTAGCTTTTTCATTAGGGCTACCATCCCTTTTACTTCTCAAATGCCAAATTATAGTCTATATTTAATTTCAGTGCCATAGGGAGATTCATGTCAGGGGAGGGTAGCTTCATTTAAAATTAGACACTGGGGGAGGGATCACATGAGAAGAGCAATATCCTACACCACCTACCTCTTTCCCAACCCTACCAAGGGAGACGCCCCCTCTCCTGCATTCACTGAAGCTTCAGAGGGGTTAATTCAGTGATTCTCAAACATTTGTACTGGTGACCCCTTTGACATAGCAAACCTCTGAGTGTGACCCCACCCACCCCCCCTTAAAAATTGAAAACATTTTTTTATGTATTTAACACTATTATAAATGCTGGAGGCAAAGCGGGGTTTGAGGTGGAGGCTGACAGCTCAGACCCCCAGTAATAACCTCGTGATCCCCTGAGGGATCCCGACCCCCAGTTTGAGAACCTCTGGGTTAATTTAATTTTAGCACCGTGTGTCCATTCACATGCATGTGCTATTTTGAGCATTTCAGTTTTTACAACATAGGCTCATCCCAGATTCTGGACAAGCTCAAATGCTCAGTTCGTGGAGTATGTACATAAGCTATACTAAAGACAAACCCACAGGAACTGTCTCTAGTTTGTGAGGGACCCCATGGAGCCAGTCTCTAGGAAACAGATACATTTATGGAGGTTAAGTCCATTAATGACTATTAGCCAGGATGGGTAAGGAATGGTGTCCCTAGCCTCTGTTTGTCAGAGGGTGGAGATGGATGGCAGGAGAGAAATCACTTGATCATTACCTGTTAGGTTCACTCCCTCTGCGGCACTTGGCATTGTCGGTAGACAGGATACTGGGCTGGATGGACCTTTGGTTTGACCCAGTCTGGCTGTTCTTATGTTCTAAGCTAAATGAACCCAAAGTTATGGAGACAGATATGAGTCAAGGAAGCCAGCAGAGTATCAGAAACCTGGAAAAATCTCTGACTAGATGGTCACAAGCTGAGGTGGTTCAAAAGTTTTGGATTTTTTTTACGCAGAATTCTTTTATTGTTTCTTTAAGCAATCAAACACAGCAAGCAGCAAATATTTGGCCACACACCTCTGAAACCACAAACCATATTCAGGTTTTGGCAAACTAATTTCAGCTTTTCAATTAAAAAAAACACAACAAATTTTAAAGGAAAGCAGACATTGTCCGTGATTTTTTTCTGCTTCTTAAAAACCCCTAGTTTTCGATCCAGAAAAAGTTTTGACGGAAAATATTTGTCCAACCCTTTTAATGAGCTGTAGTGCCTTTTAGCACTAGCTGATGCTGAGAACCAGTGATACCTTGTAAAGAAGTTTTCTCAAAACTGGGTTTGTGCTGAGATGTGGAAGGTTTATTTTTCCCAGGGCCACCCGTGGGTGGGGGGTGAGCAAGTGGGGCAATTTGCCCTGGGCCCCGCAGAGTCCCCCACGAGAATATAGTATTGTATAGTATTGCAATTTTTTTATGGAAGGGGCCCCTCAAATTGTTTTGCCCCAGGCCCCCTGAATCCTCTGGGCAGCCCTGTATTCAGGTTTAGGGTACCACTTGCCAAACTGCAACAAAACTGTTCAAAAATGTACACCAAGCCTCAAGTATTATTTCCAGCATATAGGCACAGATTTTAATTACATAAACTGCATTATCCTGCATCATTCTCATCTGTCTTGACAGATGTGGTGTTAAATTTCTCTGCATTAACAATTCCAACTGAAATATGGGTAATAGTGCATCTTGCATTGGAAGCCAGATTGTATAATATTTTGTCTATGTTCCAAATGGAGGTAGGAGTGTGGCTAGGCATAAGGGATTGAGGGCCATATGCTACCTTCTGCTTCTGTGAGAAAAAGGCAATAGAAATCTGACTAAATAGGCCCAAAGGGCAGAGAACAAGGGCGTGTCAGCACAGCCACATAGTTCTCCCTCCTCCTGGCCCCAAAGAATGTTTCCATGAATGTTCCTTGTTGAGTGGGCTGTGAAAGTTAGGAGGGAGCATGCTGCAGCTGGAGGCAGTGGGGCTGAGAGGTCTGCTTTTTTCTGCATCATCCCTGTATCCCTTTTTTCTGCATCATCCCTTACAGGGATTTTCAACAAATTCATGCACGCCTTCTTAATGTTAAGATAGGTGGCCCCCCAGTACTTATTTTTCAACTTGTCTTCTCCATTCAGTTCCCTGACATTTACTTGAAACTGTGGGAGATTCTGGGTCATATGGTATAAATTGATTAACTCCATTGGGCCTCTGTTCACATGAAGCTAATTTAGGGGCAAATCTTTCCCCCAGTATGTCTCAGGGCTTGCCTACACAGGGACACTATTGCAAAATAGGCTAGGGTGCGTGAATTTAAAGCATAATAGATCTTTCACACTCCCCTGTGGACACTTATTTTGCACTGAGTGGGTTGCGTTGTGTAGTTTTTTTTGAGGGTTGTGGTTTTGGGGGTGTTTTTTTGGTAAGTTAACAATCCATTTCCAAAGTGGCTTAAAGCTATACCGCACAAAGGCACTCAAAGGATGTCTACACAGCAAATGCTGTGCATGGGCTGTGAAAACAGCTCAACACAGGCTTCAGCGTGGATAGTACAAGCCCAGCATGGACCCTGGGTACCTACTCAGCTTGCTAGCCCACTCCGAAGCCTGTACTGTGTTGTCTTCACTGCTATTGTTACCTGTGCTAGCTGGATTCAAGCTCAAGCCCATGTACAGCTTTTGCTATGTAGACATACCCTTAGTGCAGAATAAGAGTGTCCACATCACGAGCTAGTGTGGAATAATTATTCTTGGTGGCTATTTGTTTATGTAGACAAGCCCTGAGTAAGTCAATCAGAGATTCTGTAGGGGCAGACAGTGAGGAGGGGATTCTCTCCCTTAAACCATGGACTGTTAGTAAGCCAATCCACAGCTTCATCAAAGAGATTTGGCTTCCTCAGCCCTTATGCCCCTGCTGCCCTCCACAAAGTAGCAGATCCTCCAGCCCTGACCCTACTTAATGCTGCACCTGGAGCCCCTGTGGAGCTATAATCCATGGCACATGGATATTCCTCTCAACCTGCAGAGGCCCCTAGCACCTTACCTGTTTGCAGCAGAACCACAGCTCTTCTGCTGTGCTAAGGGACTGTCCACAGGCTCTGGAGGATGTGGTTAGGATTTGATATTTAGAGCTTTGGTTAAGGATTGTAAATGGCCTGATAATTCCATGCTATTTTCACCACTTCTAGGACCCATTAACAGCTCTAGTTATCTTGACCTAAGTGCTGCAATTTGCCAAGTGAATCACTTGGTGAGGAAGATGAATGTTGATCAGCATTAGCATTTTGGTCACAGTATTTCAAAAGTAAGCACAGTATCTCTCAGGCTCCCTGTTTGAGATGGGAGAGAAATTACACTTATTAAAGAGGTGAAACATACTTCTCCCATGAATACACAGCTGGTCAGCAGACTGTGGCGGGAACCATTACTTTGCCTACTCCCTATTGCATTGCTCTGAGGAATGTGATTGTAGCTGTCCTTAACCAAGCTACATAAGGAGGTGTTGGGGAGTCATTTGTCCCTCCTTCACCCTGCAGTGGCACATAAAGTGGGGCATAATCCATCCTTTGAGTATTTATGATTAAAAAAAGAAATAGGTGGTTTACTGTTCAAGTGAAAGTGACACTTGAAAATTACAGGTTTCAGAGTGGTAGCCGTGTTAGTCTGTATCAGCAAAAACAAGAGGAGTCCTTGTGGCACCTTAGAGATTAAAACATTTATTTGGGCATAAGGTTTCACGGGTTAAAACCCACTTCATCAGATGCATGGAGTGGAAAATACAGTAGGCAGGTATAAATACACAGCACATGAAAAGATGGAAGTTGCCCTTAGATATTGCAAACCAGATGCTATGAAAATATTGTAGGAAATAGATTTTGAATTGTGAAAGAGAATGCTCAATATTTTAATTTGAGAGCAAACACTAAATTTTGATGGAGAGGCTATAAAATGCTACTCTTTGCTTGTTGCATTTGCTTCAAAATTCCCCAGTGCCTCTCAAGGTAAATTCAGTTCTATTATTTTAAGAAAAACACAAAAAGCTTTATACAATGTTCCACCAAGAATAAAAAGGTGGAGATGGCTGTTTGAAAGTAGAGGTGATTCATGCATTTTTATGAGTAAACACATATGAATAACCAACCACATACTATATACTATGGTGCCTTCATCCTTAATAAGTATTTCAAATTAATCATTGAGAAAATAAAAAAGATACACCTACAAAAATATAACTTGGTAATGGGCTTTACTGTTAGCCTTCAAGCTGGTAGAGTGTGATCACATTTTTTCCTGAATATACTCATCTTCTAGAAGGAACAGTATCCTAAATATTTGGGTGTGTTTATGCTATACACATTTCATACACATGCAGAAAAGAAGCAATGGATGTATGTATGGATGTATTTCCAACATATATGAACATTGCACTAAAGTGTTATGTGGCACTGCAGGAAAACCTTAAAACACCTGCATGAACACCATATATGACGATCAAGGTGTTAGACACCTTTCACCTACACTTTCTCAGTGATGGACTATAGCATGGGTCGGCAACCTTTCAGAAGTGGTGTGCTGAGTCTTCATTTATTCACTCTAATTTAAGGTTTCGCGTGCCGGTAATACATTTTAACATTTTTAGAAGGTCTCTTTCTATAATATATAACTAAACTATTGTTGTATGTAAAGTAAATAAGGTTTTTAAAATGTTTAAGAAGCTTCATTTAAAATTAAATTAAAATGCAGAGCCCCTGGACCGGTGGCCAGGACCTGGGCAGTGTGAGTGCCACTGAAAATCAGCTCGTATGCTGCCTTCAGCACACGTGCCATAGGTTGCCTACCCTTGGACTATAGTATGCAACCAAATTTACCATTCGGTATCTCTGTCAATATCAACTGCTTTCTGTAACTTTCCCCATGTGTATGCCTGATCTTAAATCATAAATCAAAGATCATCTTTTTAACTAATTAATCTTTCATAAATACAAAACAAACAAGGCATATATGATTTACATTCTTGTTTTTCTGTTACTGATTGCTAATCCCAATCCCAATACGTTTGTTCCAAAAAATCAGTATGTGGGATGTTCAGCTTCCTATTAACCATTAAGTAGTTACAACTTTTTTTCTAAATCTAATCATTATGCTACTTAATACTGAAAAGTAAGAACATAAGAACATAAGAAAGGCCGTACCGGGTCAGACCAAAGGTCCATCTAGCCCAGTATCTGTCTACCGACAGTGGCCAATGCCAGGTGCCCCTGAGGGAGTGAACCTAACAGGCAATGATCAAGTGATCTCTCTCCTGCCATCCATCTCCATCCTCTGACGAACAGAGGCTAGGGACACCATTCTTACCCATCCTGGCTAATAGCCATTTATGGACTTAGCCACCATGAATTTATCCAGTCCCCTTTTAAACATTGTTATAGTCCTAGCCAGTGATGAGCTGCCAAAATCTTAACAACGGGTTCCCTATAAAAAGTTCTGATTTAACAACGGGTTCCCTATAAAAAGTTCACCTATAAAAGGGGGTGGCAGGGGGCAGGGGGTGGCAGGGGCTGGCTGGGGGTAGCTGGGGGCAGGGGCTGGCTGGGGCTGGCTGGGGGCAGGGGCTGGCTGTGGGCAGAGGGCAGCTGGGGGCAGGGGCTGGCTGTGGGTAGCTGGGGGCAGGGGCTGGCTGGGGGTAGCTGGGGCAGGGGGTGGCAGGGGCAGGGGCTGGGGGCAGGGGCTGGCTGGGGGCAGGGGGTGGCAGGGGCTGGCTGGGGGTAGCTGGGGCAGGGGGTGGCAGGGGCTGGCTGGGGGCAGGGGCTGGCTGTGGGTGGCTGGGGGCAGGGGCTGCCTGGGGGCAGGGGCTGGCTGTGGGTAGCTGGGGGCAGGGGCTGGCTGGGGGTAGCTGGGGCAGGGGGTGGCTGGGGGTAGCTGGGGCAGGGGGTGGCAGGGGCAGGGGCTGGCAGGGGCAGGGGCTGGCTGGGGCAGGGGGTGGGGCTGCGGGCAGGCAAGGCAGGGGAGGGGCGCAGATACTCACACAGGGGGAGCGGCTGGGAGCAGCAGGACGCAGCCGGAGCCCCAGGGCCAGAGGTCCAAAGAGCAAGAGCAGCAACAGGGCCAGGAGGCAGCTCACATGGCTCTCGCAGCACAGCGCAGCGCCCCCCGGCGGCCGGGAGGAGGAATTACAGGCTTCCCAGGCAGAGCCCATCAAAGCTTCCCTCGCAGGGAAGCTAGTTAACAAGCGGTTCTAAAACCGCTTCTAAATTTAACAACGGGTTCGTGCGAACCGGTGCGAACCGGCTCCAGCTCACCCCTGGTCCTAGCCTTCACAACCTCCTCAGGTAAGGAGTTCCACAAGTTGACTGTGCGCTGCGTGAAGAAGAACTTCCTTTTATTTGTTTTAAACCTGCTGCCTATTAATTTCATTTGGTGACCCCTAGTTCTTGTATTATGGGAATAAGTAAATAACTTTTCCTTATCCACTTTCTCAACATCACTCATGATTTTATATACCTCTATCATGTCCCCCCTTAGTCTTCTCTTTTCCAAACTGAAGAGTCCTAGCCTCTTTAATCTTTCCTCATATGGGACCCTCTCTAAACCCCTAATCATTTTAGTTGCTCTTTTCTGAACCTTTTCTAGTGGTAGAATATCTTTTTTGAGGTGAGTATTCGAGATGTGTACACAGTATTCGAGATGTGGGCGTACCATGGATTTATATAAGGGCAATAATATTTTCTCAGTCTTATTCTCTATCCCCTTTTTAATGATTCCTAACATCCTGTTTGCTTTTTTGACCGCCTCTGCACACTGCGTGGACATCTTTAGAGAACTATCCACGATGACTCCAAGATCTTTTTCCTGACTCGTTGTAGCTAAATTAGCCCCCATCATGTTGTATGTATAGTTGGGGTTATTTTTTCCAATGTGCATTACTTTACATTTATCCACATTAAATTTCATTTGCCATTTTGTTGCCCACTCACTTAGTTTTGTGAGATCTTTTTGAAGTTCTTCACAATCTGCTTTGGTCTTAACTATCTTGAGTAGTTTAGTATCATCTGCAAACTTTGCCACCTCACTGTTTACCCCTTTCTCCAGATCATTTATGAATAAATTGAATAGGATTGGTCCTAGGACTGACCCTTGGGGAACACCACTAGTTACCCCTCTCCATTCTGAGAATTTACCATTAATTCCTACCCTTTGTTCCCTGTCCTTTAACCAGTTCTCAATCCATGAAAGGACCTTTCCTTTTATCCCATGACAGCTTAATTTACATAAGAGCCTTTGGTGAGGGACCTTGTCAAAGGCTTTCTGGAAATCTAAGTACACTATGTCCACCGGATCCCCCTTGTCCATATGTTTGTTGACCCCTTCAAAGAACTCTAATAGATTAGTAAGACACGATTTCCCTTTACAGAAACCATGTTGACTATTGCTCAAGAGTTTATGTTTTTCTATGTGTCTGACAATTTTATTCTTTACTATTGTTTCAACTAATTTGCCTGGTACCGACGTTAGACTTACCGGTCTGTAATTGCCAGGATCACCCCTAGAGCCCTTTTTAAATATTGGCGTTACATTAGCTAACGTCCAGTCATTGGGTACCGAAGCCGATTTAAAGGACAGGTTACAAACCTTAGTTAATAGTTCCGCAACTTCACATTTGAGTTCTTTCAGAACTCTTGGGTGAATGCCATCTGGTCCCGGTGACTTGTTAATGTTGAGTTTATCAATTAATTCCAAAACCTCCTCTAGTGACACTTCAATCTGTGACAGTTCCTCAGATTTGTCACCTACAAAAGCCAGGTCAGGATTGGGAATCTCCCTAACATCCTCAGCCGTGAAGACTGAAGCAAAGAATCCATTTAGTTTCTCCGCAATGACTTTATCATCTTTATTAGGAATGGTTGAACAATTATGGTCCACTTCTAAGATCATTCACTTAGTGCCTACCTGATATTTTACATGACAGAAGGAATAACTCACTTCTGTCATATAACACATGGAAGTAATTAAATTCTTGATTAAGTTTAAACACATGCTTGAAAATTTATAAAATGAAAATGTTTTCTAATCTTAATGTATCATCAAGAGAAAAATTAAGATTTTTCTAAAATAAAATGCAATTCATTTAAAAGGTCAAACACAGTAATTAAATATTCTGCAGGATTATGATAGATATTGGGATGATCTGAATTTCAGTAAATTTCTTCCTTCAGCGTGGGATATATTAATCACATTTATAGTTATAAAAAGAACTGTAAAATAATAAATCAAAACAAAAAAGTCCTTGTGCTAAATTCTAGACCTTAATCCTGCAACTGGATCTGTGAGGTGGAGGGGTGCATCTCTGCCCATACAGCGGGGCTCCATCCACATGGATCTGGATCAGGGCCTTAGAGAATATTTTAGTTAATATGTACTTATTGACCAGATTATATCACAAACTGTGAGGTAAATCAACAATCTATTGTTTAAAATATGCAAAACAAATGTATTAAATAATGTAGCAGTAAACAAATCTGCTGTGATATTTTCCATTTCTAGTGGATAAAACATGCATTTCTCCAGAGAGGAGCCCATTCAGGTACCTCTAGAGCTATAGAACCTTGGTTCTTGACCAATTTTGTCTTAGTGCAAAGCAACTAGACACCTTGGTCATTCAGATATATATTTGGGGTGTGGAAGAATTTACTGAACTCCAGTTGAGGGCAGGGGATAAACCCTTTCCGAATCTGACAGTATAATCTGTGATGTCATGGCTATTGAAGGGGCTAATACGGAGTTTAAGGAAGGAAGGATTCAAATAGGGTGTTGAAATTTAGGGATCTGATATGTGGGGCAGAGATTTGACCTCCTGACTCTCAGATTGTCAAAAAATAAAGTGAAAGGAAGCAAATGTGGGAAATCTGAGATGCCCAGTCAAGCAGTACAGACTGGGCTAGTGTCAAGGCTACTGGTGCCAGGCCACTCTTTTTTCATGGGGAAGGGAGTTACCTCAGAAAAGGATACTTCAGTTCACGGCAATGTCAAATGTATTGTTGAGGTTCCTCTGGTGAAATAGAATCCCATTTATTCAGAACTGGATTGGTTACATCCACAACTTTGTCTGAAATAGGAGCCCAACAGATTTTGTCTGTCAGTGATAGATTCCAAATAGAAGGGTATGGTGACCCCTGTTGGGGAGGATAATTTAGTGGGTTATGTGTTAAACTCTTCCTGTTTATCCCTTTCTTTGGGATCAAGCAAACAGGTACAAAAGATATGGTGACTGGATGTGCGGGCATAATATTGTGCATTTGGCCCACAAGCAGGTGGCCAATTCCTCTTGGAAACTCACGGCTGGGCATCAGTATGAGATAGCTCTGCACTGGCATGAATGGAAGGGAATACTACAGGGAACAGAACATGAGAGCTGATGTTTGGATTTGTGAATATTGAGCCCAGAGATGGGCAATCATTTTCCCTGGATGTTCACATCTGAGCCTTGATGACAAGGTGAATTCTGTAAGGGGCATGACTTAATCATTAGGGAACAAAAAGATTTAAGGTAGATCCAGGATCTTTTCCCAGATATGGCTGTAAACTAGTCTGAAATGCTGCTTCAAAGGGAACGGTGGGAGCCAGCAGGCCACCACAGGTTGATAAGGCCATATGAGTGAATCATTGGGAATGGGAGGATCTGTAATTACCCCACCAAAACTATATTTAGTACCTGAGTTATTGAGGGATGTTGGGAGTACACCTCTCTGACCAGGAAGCAGATATATTTTTGGCTGATGTTGAGGGAATTGTTAATTATCTGGGAACTAGGCTGGGAGGAGGCAGTCAAAGTATTTGGTGGTGCCTCCTTATGACTGGTATCCAATGCAGGTATTCATTCCATAGAGCTTTCGGTTCCCTGATAAGTTTATTTCCACTTTTAGTTTAAGGGAATGTATCCCCTAGAGAAGCTGGGGAATGGGATTGCTGTTCCAGTCATTAGGAGTCACAAAGATACAACTCCCTTTCCCCAGTCCTTATATGAGGGAGGACAGTGGGATCAAAACAACGGGCTGGAGACCAGCTGTTGGGGGAGTGGAGCAACAACAATCCTCTACTAGGCGGAAATGATGGAGGAAGGAATCATGACTTGCACTATGCAAGTTATTGCTGGATGATTCCTAGATGAATTAAGTTTCTCAAAATGTGGCCTAATTAAATGGATCCAGGACAATGTAATTTCCTGCAATGCAACATAATTCAACAAATGTTGACCCTCTCCTGACAGACTAAGTGTTTGATTGAATTACATCTCACTTTTCCAAAAGAGTGATCTCTCCACATCAAGGATTACTTGACTGTCAAGATTACAATATATGGGAGTTTACATTGTGGATTCATTATAGATTTACTCCAGTTCTCACATGTTAACTTCACTTGATTGTCCTTTGGGTGCCCCAAGCTTCACAAATAAAATGAAACTTAAAAGGAATGTTGTCATTGTAAGGCTTATACACATATAATTTTTTTTAAGATTTCTTTTCATGTGGGTGTAAAGTCCCCATGCTTTGAACTGGTTAGATATAGACACAAATTTAATTAGTGAGCACCTATTCTCTAGCTGAGTCACCCTTGATACTGCAAGACACAGAGAAAAGACAGGGGTGTTAGGACTGAGTTGCAATTCAGCAGTTCAGGGAGACAGCTTAATAAATTGTTAGTGGAGTAGAGAAAGTCCATCGGATTAAATTTAATAAACAAGTGAAGAAAGGTTACTTATCTTACAGTAACTGGAGTTCTTCAAGATGTGTGATTCCCTACTTGCATTCCACTGCACTGGTGCACTTGCACTCCATGCACCTAAGACTGGATTTTTTTTTTACTAGCAGCACCTGTTGGCCCATGCTTGCATCCTGTGCCTCTTTGGCACCAAACTGAGAGCATAAGGAGAGGCACAGACCAACTGCCTCTCTAGTTCCTTCTCCTGCACAAATCACCTTAGGAAAAGATCTGAAGCAAAGCAAAAGGAGGTTGAGTTATGCAACCACACATCTCAAAGAATTCCATTTACTGAAGGGAATTAACCTTTCATTTTTCTTTGAGTAATGGTCCACTGCAGGTGACTCCCAAACAGTATTCATCCAGGTGGAGTGTGTGAGGAACGATGCTACACCACAGACTGCAGGACTGCTGTAGAAGTCCATGTCCACAGAAGAGAACTGTATCCCAGTGTAAAGTCTAGTAAAGTTATGCACAGAGCCCACAGTGCTGCTCCATAGGAGGGGAACACCCTGAAGAGAAGTCTGGCCGAGTGGCCCCTCACACTTCGAGGTGAAGAGCCTTCATGAGTTTATAGCAAAGGAGGACCCAATCTTAAATCCATTTAGAAAGTCTTTGTGAGGAGATTGCTTCCCCTTCATCCATTCAGTGATGGAAACAAAATCTTGGAGACTGAAGGGTTATGTCCTTTGCAGGTAGAAAGCTAAGATTCGACAGACATGCAGAGAATGGTAGTGTGAGGTTAGGCTAGAAAACAGGCAGGTGTTTGACATGAGCTATGTGGAACTGGGAGGGAACCTTCTGAATGAACTTGGGGTGTAACATCAAAGAAACCTTATTCTTATGAAAGGCCGTGATGGCCCTGGGCTCACCTACTCTTCCAGCAGAGGTGATAGTACTCAGGAAGGCAACTAAGGAATGCTAGTGAAGCTGTGGACACTGAGGGGTTGTCTCAGACCACGTGTGGTAGAAAGGTCTTAGAAAGGTGGTCTGTGCCTTCCCTTATGCCCTCAGTTCAGAGCATGAGGCAGCACCAAAACTGCAAATAAAAATGTTCTGGTCTTAGGTGCATGTGCACCCCCACAGTGATATACACATAGGGACCATCATTCAAAGAACTAAAAGCTAAAACTTAGTACATAACCACAGAGTACAAAGCCTACATTAAGTATGAACCTAGACTAGAACACCAATAGCAAATTAATCAGGTAGTGAGGGCTAGCCCCTGCACAATGCAAAAAAGTACTGCTATTTGCCTTATGGCTAAATGGTACATGTACACACTTATAGTCTCATGGTAGGAGGAAGCAAAGATGCAATAGAGGTAATTCCCTTAGTTCCACCTAACTGAACCAGAGAAGTCTGATCATTCCTTAAAGCACAGGAAGGGGGTCAATTAAGCCAAGAGCTTAACAATGTTCCAAAAAAAAGGATTAGAAATATATATGATAGTGAAAGCATCCACAGGTATATAGGATAATTAGCATCACAGCACTGCACTAGTAATGAAAACCAAAAAGACACAGGAAGGATATATTTTTCATTAAAATCTAAGAGAGCATGAAGACATTTCTATTAGAATTCAATTCCATATTTATGTTTTGTACTTTGTTTCCTGTCCTTTAGGGAACAGAGCATATGCAAAATTGCTTGAATTAATTAAGTTTTGACTATATAAGGAACCTTAAAAGCACAGGATAGTGACAGAGTATAAAAAAACGAGGGGGGGGGGGAATCACTCTCTCCAATATTAAGAATTACATCTGACTGGAGAATAAATACTGTAAATTGATAAATTAGTCTAATTTTACATGTTTTCCTAATGTCATATAAATGTTGAGGAATCATTTACGGACCATTCCCAATTCACTATTCCCAAAGTGGAAGTTAATAAAAAGACTAGAAGCTGAATTAAACCCTAAAATCAATGGGACTTAAGTATATTCTTAAATACTTTACTGAACTGGGGCTTGCATTCTGCAGTCAGCACCAAATTTTTACTCATGCTCCCACTTACAAAAAGTTTAATGCCTGCAGGATTTTATTTTAGCCCTACTTTAAAAAAAATGAGTTCAACCAAAGCTTTTGAGTGATAGACAAAAAGCATGTACCACAGGCCATAATAAATGAGTTGCATAAGAATTAAAACTATGCTGAAAAAGAGACTTTTTATTTTGATTCTTTGAATTTGGTAAAAAAAAATCATTTTAAGTGGTAAATTTTACTGCTCTGACACATTAACGTTTTCTGAACCCTGTCCTCTTGTTCAAATTATTCTAAAATACAGCATCCTCAGTACATCAAGTTGTTACTGCAAGGGGGAAACATTCATGCTTTTTATTATTTCAACCATTTAATATTTGGAATGCTTTTAGAATTAAAAAAAATAAAAAATATCACACTCGGTCAATAGTAACCATCATTAAATATAAGTCTCTGTGTTGGAATTGTTTTTATATTTAGTTCTATAAAGTTCCAGTCAAGCTTCAAAACAGGTTTATTTCAGAGCAGAAACAGAACAATAAAAGTGACAAATCTACAAGCTGTTCTCTGTGGCGTACATAAAACGCGAGTTGATAGCTGACTAAATCTTTTTTTTAAAAAATACTATACAGGCATTACTCATATCAACCATTTTTCTATAATCATTTTTTGTATTTTTCATCCTTCAGATTTATATTATTAGAGAGAGAGAATTGCTAGTAGAAATGTTTATAATTAAGATCTATATTTTCTTCATATCTGGTCTGAAATATATTTGTGATAACTATATATGACATTCTTTGAAATCCTCATGAAAATAGTCAAAAAGAAAAATTTAAATGACATCCTAATTTATATGAAATAAAGTGGGGGGGGGCTCCAACTGTAGGGGTAAAAATAAGGAAATATAGCTATTTCTTCAAATAGGCCTTTCACCTATGGAAACCTGCTGGATTCAAATCTATCCTTAGGTCATAAATAGTAATAAAGTGGTAACCTGTAATAGATATTTATCCACATTGTAAAGTTGACACAAAATCTGATAGAAGTCTGGAAATGTCCACTAGTCACTTATTTGCAGTTGGACAGCTAGGTAAATCCCACTTAAAATATTCTGTTTTACCAATTCGGTAATGTATCTTCCTCATCCCCTATACATTTTTGTGGTTTATATTTTGCATTTCCTAAATATATTATGAAAGGTTATTTGCCTTGCTTTGCATTTTTAAGGCACTTCTGTGGCTCCTCTGCCACACACAAACTTTCACAAACAAATCCCGAGGCCCAGCACTAGGCATCAAAGATTATGCCAGTAAGATTTGAAAAACATTGGCAAAGGTGTGAGGGGAAGTTCTCACAGGAAGCACTATTCTTGGCTGTAGCCAATGTTTTTAGATGTTCACTTTCATCACCATCAAATTCACATCACAAAAGTTAATTATGTCTTATGCTAACTATTTTTCATATCCATTTTTCCCCAGATACCTTTATCTATGAATGTGTCAACATTTCTCGCCTATGACCAACCCACAATAAGTTACTGTGGTGTACATCATGAACTCCTTGCTCATAAGCCCTATGAATCTAATGCACAGGAAGAAACAATGGAAACACACCTAGAGACTGATCTGGATCTCAGCACAATAACAACAGCCGCAAGAATCAGTGAACACAGACAGCAGCTAGCTTAACTGATTTCATTTGTAACAGAGGACTGCAACCAACCTATGTAACTTGAAGGACAAAAGAGGAAGATATTCTGAAATGGTTTCCGAAACCCCTGTTCAATTAAAAGAGAACTAAGAGTTACACTGAAGACATGAATTGTTTCAAGTCTACAATTTGTAATTAGCTAAGTTGTGCAGTATTTTTGACATACAGCAGAGTATGACCCTTGAAGCAAATCTTTTTTCAAAATTCATCCTACCTACCTGTAAAAACTGTACAGATCTAATGTATTTTTCATATTGTAAAGTTTCAATTACTGAGAACAGCTGGTATGTACAGTACCAGAACTGAATTACATCTCACTTTACAAATTTCAGTTTCTAAAGTTTTAAATTAACAAAAATTATTTCTTATGTTATTCAGTTACTCAGTTTTGTAGGGACAGTTTTGTTACTGCTTTTGTGCCCAGAAAACTTTACTCTAAAATTCTGTGCTGTGCAGAACATGCACAATTTTTACCATGCTTACCATGTAGAATTTTATCTACTTGTACCAGAAATAATACATTAACTAAAAGAAGGGTTAAATTGTTCAAACTTGTAAGAAGTTCTTCAATTACATAGACAAGTTTTTCTTATAAATGAAAAAAATTACAGAATTTTTAAAAGTTCTTCTCAGACTTAACTGTTGCCTTGAATTAACAGCCTGTGAAAGTTAATT
Organism: Mauremys mutica; assembly: GCF_020497125.1. Taxonomy (NCBI): domain Eukaryota; kingdom Metazoa; phylum Chordata; order Testudines; family Geoemydidae; genus Mauremys; species Mauremys mutica. The sequence goes on from NC_059078.1 coordinate 84,539,588, forward strand.
CTAAAGCAGTGAAATGTAACGATAAAGAGGGATATTTTAACAACACATTTCTGAATGACTCATTATTTTATTCCTTTGTATAGTACTGTATTAAAGAAAAAATGAACCATGGATAAAACAACACTGGAGACAAAGGCAGTAACCACAGCAATGAGGTTTCATACACTTACAAGATGCAGCGGTTAACCGACAAGGATACAGTTTTGTTAAGTTTCATCATACTGCAGGATAAAATGGGTGGGTAGCCATAACAGTCAGCTGTCTCTTTACAAGATTTGCTCTGAAAGTAATCTTCCACCACCTCAGATGCATATGATCTTTATTTTAAAATTTCATTCTACATATTAGGATTCATTTTCAAAACTGTCTTGAGGATGAGCCACACACATACACACGCACACAAAAAATCAGTATGTTTCCTCTTGCCTCCCACATAAGATTTTGAAAAAATTGTCAGAAGTTGACAACCAGTTTATTAGGGCCAAAACCTACTGCCACTGAAGTCAATTACCATTCACCTCAGTGGGAGCAGGCCCTCCATTACCTGTCCTTTCTGTGCAGAGCTACACTACTCTTAGCATTTTCTAATGGTTAAAGTTACAAAAAAACTCAAAAGCAGAAAACACCCACTTTGTTAAAAAGATAAAATAATTTGGAACAAAAGGTAAAGATAAATAGCCCTTCAATGTTCTGATAGATCGTTAAGAAAAAAAACTTAAAATATAAAAAAAATCAAATCTGTAATAATTCTATGAGCCTATAATATGTCTACCATTTAATCTATGGATTGAAGAATTCCTACATCTCATTCTTCTGTTTTAAAGCTTCAAGGCTTCTGTAATCACTGTCCTGAGACAGCATTTCTTACAATACACTCATGTGGTAATCATGAAAGATTACATAGATTAGAAAAATTATATGCCGTGCTGACTCAGTGAAAAATAGAAAAGGAACACAAGAGCCTTCCAAGGGTTAAAACAAAAAAGAGTTTCATACAGTAGTAGCAACTTTTTAAAAAATAAAGATAAATTATATAACCACAAATCTATTTTTGGATGTTTCTCCCAACATATTTTAGTGTGGCATCACAAAATAAAGAATTAAATTTAAAATTGCAGTTCAATTGTTTGTACAAAAGTATAAAGCAACTATTATAGGAAAAATACCTTTAAAATATTGTATACAACGAACTCTACATTCATTATCTTTTAAGTGGAAACAAAATGTCAAAATAGAGTACATTGTATCAGTAATTTATTTAGCACCTCAGATTTTGTAACATTTTGCATAAATTATTTGGTATTCAAAACATTTTATTTGTCATGTTTAAGACACATATTAACCATTATATATTTTTAGTTTCTAATTTCTTTACTGCATTGACCTGGTGAGTTCCTGGATTTCTGATCATCATTCTCTATTTTGGAATTTTACAAGGCAGAGTTTGAAAATATATATTCAGCTAATTATAAAAGGGCACAAAACACTTAGCTGCAGGCCTGAAATATTAAAATTATATTTGTGTGGGAACAAATTACTTCCCATTACTTCAGTGTTGTGGCTTTAGGTTTCACATCCTTTGTTCTGATTTGTTCTGATGAAAATGGATGGTTTAACTGGTTGGGGTAAAATAAGAACTGATCTTTTGGGAGGAATGGATGTTCAGTTGCTAAATCCCTCTTACTCTTACTGCTACCTTCCATGACCATTGTGACCACCTCTGGCCCATTTCCCCTGGAACTTTTATGGAACAAATGTGGGGCTCAGACTTGCTGACACTATTTTGAAATTTCTGTATATTCAGAGATGTGATGTGCTTCTGACTCTCAGAGTACGAGACAATATGAAAAGAAAACATGGAAGAGCCTATCACACACGTAGGGTCTGTGTATGTGAAAATTTAGTTCATAGCAAAATGGGGTGTGAATCTACCCAGAATTAGTCTCCTGAACTCTAATTGTCTGTGTGGACCTTGTTGATGCATATTAACAGTTAGTTAATGCACTTTGATAAGCTTTTAGACAAGATGATCTCTCAGCAATAAGGAATGGGACAGCTGATTTTCCTATGCCAAAAATGGGGAAATCATATGAATGGAACAAGCTAAGATCAGAAAATATTTTGGGCCCTTTTATCTTCTGCCCTCAGGAATGGAATCGTGATCCACTATTTCTGCAGTTCAACAGATAACCCTCCTAATTTGAATGTGATGTTAGGACAGGGGTATGAGTAGATAAATTATTTAAAGGGCTGGTGCAAAACCAGATCCAATAGCAGCAGTAATTTCTACAACACTTGGCAACCAGTGTTGGTGTTTCAGCTGGTGTTTTAGCACCAGGAGTTACAACAATGGATGTTACCATTGTTGACCCAGCTAGCAATCTCAAGGTCACTGTGCCCTATAACTTCTCGCTGAGCATGCTGGTGCTAGATGATCAAGAGATTCCTGGTAACCTTCCAGAAGGTATCCACAACTCCTGAATGGCCTGAGAAGCTCTGCTAAAAACAACATGATGGTAAAAATTCAACAAAACCAAAACACTTTGATCTGATCCAGAGCCCACTGGAGACAATGGGCATCTTACCCTTAACTTCAGTATGCTTTGCATCAGGCCTTTATATAGGTGTAATTACATCAATAATTATGTTGAATATAATTTATATTTATACAACTCTGCCACATACAAATTAAAAGGAATTATACCGGTATCATGTTCAGTTCCCTTCTAGAGAAGCAGAAACAACTGTATTCATCATATGTGAAAGAGGATATTGGTCATTTGAAATATGTGTCATGTGGGGGCAAAAAAGATTATGCAGTTCTTAAAAACGCAAGTAACAAGATAAAGTTATTCAAGTAAACCCAAGTGTGAGGGGGAAAGACACAAAAACCTGCTAAAAGATTTAAACCTTAAGAAGAAAAAAAAATAAACATTGAAGGAACCTGAAAATCCGTACTGAAAGGGATTTATAATGTTGGAAAATGGTGACATATTTACCCTTTTCCTAATACACATGCAATCTCATACAATCTTACTCTCTTCTTGGCATTTACTTTAATTGTTAGCTACACCAACAACAAAACAAACCTCAGACTAAGAATTCAGTTGAGCTTAACTGTTCTGACATTTGTTTCCTGCAGGACCTCTCTTGTCTCGACCCCTGGTCCTGTCTGCCTGAGAGAGGCTGAAACCCTTTATTCTTCCTGGGTAAAAGCTAATTGGACTCTCAGGTGATCTGACAAAGTAAATCAGCAAAAATAATTTTGCACCTCTTGCAGGGTTCTAGCATCTAGTATTATGTAACTCAGAAGAGCAGCCCCAGTATTCCTAAAACCTGCTACCCTGTTACAAAAGCCAATGTACATTTTCTAAAACCAGTAAGACATTCAAAACCACAATATAGTAATCCAGGAATCAGTAGGAATTCAGGAACTACTACTGCATTCAAAGGGTGATAAACATATTGAATACATTAACAAGGAAAGTGACTGGCTCAGGGTAAAGGAGTCCAAAAAATATCTAGGCTGTTTGGGAAGGGGACTAGTGGTCACATTATGATACACTTTGAAGACACAAGTGTGAGACTGGACAGCTTTCCCAGTTCTTAAAACTTCCTACTTTATATATGTGTACAATATGTATTTCAGTACATTTAACCACACATTTCAGCAGTGTACAACAAATGAAACACTTCATATAAAATGGACTGTATAGCACCTCAGATGGCTAAATGTATTATTACGTACTTACCAACAATCTCCCCATACTTCCCAGTATAGTAGGTTGGGAGGGAGGAAAGTGTTATTTGGCATGTTTTGCAGTTGTGTGCCAGGTGTCATTGCAATAATTCCATCCCAATAATTCTCATTAGGTCTTCTGTTTACCAGAGAGCGGAAATGCTGCTTCTGGACATGTCAATAATCAGAGCCACTTTTACAACTTTTCTAAGGCACATAAGAAATACCCAGGGGATGCCACATCATTGGCAAAGTAACCTAAGCAAATTTAGTTATCTCAAGAATTAAAAACTTGAGGGGGGCATCTCTCATGCACTGGTGCTTGTTGCACAGGGTCATGACTGTGTTGATAATGAATGCCAAAGAGAGAAAATAGATGTTATAGATTAACATCTCTTCAGCTCAAGCCATAGCACTGTAGAATTTAGTGCCCCTTTAAATACTGCAGTGGGGTCCTGGATTTCTGAAGTTTTACTAAGTTGAATGTTCATCGCAATTTCAGTCATCCTACGACTTGCTGTGTCTAACCCCAAAAGAACTACTACCCATTCAGCTGTTCATTTGTGTTAATGAAATTAATTTAAAATGCCATATTTAAATAAACAGAACAGTGTATATGTTATTTATTCCAGCATACTAACTGTACACATCTTGTCAGTTTAAAAAACAGTCCAAAGGAGTTAGCAGCTAAGAACACTACTATCCAGACTCTAGGTTTCTCTGCCACTGATAATAAATATGCAGAAGGATCTAGAGGTAGTGATGTACTAAAAGTGGCTCTCAGGGGTTCTCTGGAGCTCCTTGTTATTATTTTGTTACAAAATCTAAGTGAAGGTAGGAAGGATTTCTCTGCCATTGATATAGTTCACTTTCTTGCTAAATCATCTTTGTCAAATATGAATGGCCTCTGGAGTCTTTAAAAGACTTGTACATGTTCTCTCTTTGGCATACAGCAAATTGCCCAAGTGCAAAGTATTTTTCAAGCATACCTAGGTTAGGATATTCCTGAACCCATCTACAAGGACTTCTCTCTTTTGAAACACATGCATGCTTCTCTCAACACAAGCTGAACCTTTCGGATATATTTTCAATAAACCCTGGGTATTTTTCAGGAACAAAGTACATCTCCAGCAAGCTCACTTACTATAAATTTGTTTAAGTGGCGCTGGCTCTGTCCCTAATTCTAGTTCAGAAAAAGTGTTTTATTTAAAATAAATTAACAGATTTTATAGCAGAACAATATTAAGCTACTTTTAATTGTTATATTTGACACCTAGCGACCACATTTGGGGGGATGGTAGACTGATAAATTCAGAAAATTTGAATAAGGTACAGATTACAGTCCAAAATTTTAGATTTTATCCAAACTGAATCCAAACTCTGAACCGCTACAGATTTACCACTCACTATTAGAATTCCCTTCTGAGATGTTTATAAATGTTAGTGCTACACAAAACTAAAGCATTTACTTATCAGTTTTGTCAATCCCACTGCATCAATTAACATGAAAATAATCCCATTTGTCATCAAGTGCTGCCATACATTTGTAACATACATTTTTAAAGGAATTTTTAATATTAGTCAATGCTAGTACGTGCAAGAACCTCTCCCTCTCTCTCTCTCTCTCTCTCTCCAGGCTTGACTGTTTGATCCATATTTAAGGAAGATTCTTGTTAAAATGTCTCAAAATGTTTCTAACACTAAACTGAACTGACAGTGTTAATATAAAGTAACTAGGTCAAAGTCTTTTTTCCTGCTCTGGTTAATTATGGACTCTTCTTGATTTTAAAGTTTTACAATAAATCAACATTAACACCAGCAGAGTTCATGATTAATGTTATTTTAATGAATGCCAAAGGAATTACTATACTTTAATGTTTTGCTGCTAGAATGTTACTGAGAATATTTATATAAACTGAAATGCAGTGAGTACAACTGTTAAAATCCCATATGCAATGGGATATTCTACTTTATCAACAACAATTTTGTAGATAAATATGTAACTTCTAAAACCTGTCTCTTTAGATGGTTAGCTACAATGGAGCACAGGCTGTGTGCCAGTAAATGAGCCTGCAACATTGAATTAATTATAACTAGTCCTATTACATTGAAGACCTAATACATTCATAATAATGGACACTTTCAAGTGTCACCAATTTAGATATTACATATGTAACGGGAATAATTTACAAGTGAAAATTAATTAATGTTAAATTACCATGGAATTTCTGTGGATACACATTACATCCTTATTAATGTCAAATAACCTCAGTATGACTTACATTACAGCAATAATCAGCAAAGGAATTCAGGATGTTTAGTTACCCTATGCAAGTGATTTTTCCAAGCTTCAGCTCTACAGTATCTACCTAATAACAGTAAGACACCTTTTATTCCATAAGAAATAAATTCTTTATTGTTGATAGTATTCGACAACTACTCAATCTATAGTCTAATCACAAAATGATTGCAGCAAAGGAATATATTTCAAAGTCAAATAGTTTAAGACTTGGGATATACTAATGCTGTGCTCCTTTGAGAAGGAAAAAGTCTTCAATTAGAAAGAATATTCATTCATAACAAATTAAGTGTCACTCCAGCACTGTATACTTCAATCATTTCAGTAGTTTTATACCAAAGTATGTCATAAATGAGGCACGAAAAGCTATTAACTGAATCTTTCACAATGAATAGATTTTGTTGCCATCTTGTCCTTTCAATAGATATAATGAACTGAGTTATTTCCTTAGTAATTATGATAATATAACTCCCTTTTTGCCCTTTTGCATTTTGTTATTGATAGTTTTATTTTTTTAGCACCAGGCTCAGATTTTTAAAGATATTTATGCATTTCTGCGCTCACCATTGCAATGCTTAACTGACTTATCCCTGATCTACACTACAGAATGACTTTAGTATAACAACATTGCTCAGGGGTGTGAATAATCCACAGCCCTGAGCAACATAGTTATACTGTCCTATGCGGCGGCGTAGATAGTGCTATGTCGGTCTTGCAGAGGTGGATTAACTAAGCCCATGGGAGCAGCTCTCTCCCGTCATCTTAAAACATCTTAATGAAAGTGGTACAGCAGCTCATCTGCACCGATGCAGCGTTTTAAGTGCCTTTTGGAACAGATGTCTCATTTTCAAAAGGAATTTAGTCACTTAGGACTCTAAATCTTTTTTGAAAATGAGACTTCTGCTCCTGAGTTAGGCACTGCAACAGTTAGTGCAACAACACACTGATACCTTTAAATATTTAAGCCCCACGTCTTTAAACTCCCACAGTTAAAACAAACCTTACACACAGTGTCCCTAAAAACTGTTCCTCTTTCCAGGAAAAGCAAAAATACAGCTGTTATTTTCAGACACAACAAAAACCATTTTAAAATGTGTAAATAAGATTCAGGGATTTTTTTCTGGTCTATCACTTTAGTTTTATCAAGATGGCTTCTATTTCTCCTTGTTTTACTTTCAAAACTTGCCTCCTTCTCCCAGGTGTCACAGTCAACTAAGAATGCTGGAGAGGAGACATTCACACTGGGTTAACACAGCCAGAAAAATATATCAATTGATTGTCAACTGTCCATTTCCAAAGCAGAAAAGTTTTGTTCCCAAGTGAGCACACTATAGTTTGTCTGACCCAGATGACAATTTCTTTGCAATATTAAAAAAAAAGAAAGAAAAAACCACAAAAACACAGTAAGATTATTAATTTTGTTTGTTTGTTTTTTTACAAGCAAGGATGCAGGCAGTACTGCACAAAAGTATGTTGGGGGTGATAGTGGATCACAAATTGAATGTGAGTCAACAAGATGATGCTGTTGTAAAAAAGGCAAATGTAATTCTGGAATGTATTAAAGGGCATATAATAGGTAAGACTCAGGAGATAATTGTCCTGCTCTACTTAGCACTTAGGTGTCCTCAGCTGATTTATATGGGCTCAGTTTTGGGGCACCCCACTTTCAGGAAGTGAACAAATTGGAGAAAGTCCAGAGAAGAGCAACACAATTGATAAGAGTTTTAGAAAATATGATGTATGAGAAAAAGTTGAAAGAACTGTGCTCACTTAGTCCAGAGAAGAGAAGGCTGAGAGGGGCACATGATGACGTCTGCAAATCTGTAAAAGGGTGTTATAAAGAGATTGGTGATTGACTGTTCTCCATGTCCACCGAGCAGAGGACAAGAAGTGACTGAGTGGTTTGCAGCCAGGGAGATTTAGATTAGCTATTAGGATAAACTTTCTAACTATAAAAGATAGCTAAGCACTAGAAGAGGCTATGTAGGGAGGTTGTGGAATCCCTGTCACTGGAGGTTTTTAAGAACAGGTGAGACAAACACCTGTCAGGGATAGGCTAGATATACTTAGTCAAGGTCCCTTCCAGCCTTACATTTCTATTATTTTAAAACCACCAAAAAGCAAAGTTTTCTGGTTTTCTGCTACTACGAACAGTAAGACCCACCTTGTTCACTTCTGTTCACAAAGCCTTTAATACTATGGGGTGATTCTCAGCTGGTGCTAATTGTCTTAGCCCCCTTTGCAGCAAATAGTGCTAGGACAATTTACATCAGCTGAGAATCTGGCCCAATACACGTATCAATTTGCAACATCTAGTTTACCAAAGGTGTTATAGATCATTATTGACTGGAAACCTTTTATGATGTTTGGAGTGGAAGGCAAGAAAGTTTGATATTTTGCAAAGTGTGGGATAGGTGTCTTCATAGGTTGGGGTAGATGTTGAGTTCAATACTTTGCACATCCTTTAAATCCTTGAAAACATGAATGTTTAAAAAGTAATGGAGCATATAGTGAGTGAAACCTAGTGAGGCTTTACATTTTTGATTTAACAGTGTTTAATTCAGGTTCTAATAGTACTTTTTATTGAAAAGAAGCTTCTAAAAGTTCAGTCTGCTAAGAATAACTTGAAAGGGAGCAACTTGCACATCAATTTTTCTGACACTGCCCTATGTATATATATTAGGGCTGTCAAGCAATTACAAAAATGAATCACAATTCATCGTGCGATTAATCGCACTGTTAATAATAGAATACCATTTATTTAAATATTTTTTGATGTTTTCTACATTTTCAAATATATTGATTTCAATTACAACACAGAATACAAAGTGTATGGTGCTCACTTTATATTTAGTTTTGATTACAAGTACTTTCACTTAAAAAAAAAGAAATAGTATTTTGCAATTCACTGAATACAAATACTGTAGTGCAATCTCTTTATCATGAAAGTTGATCTTAAAAATGTAGAATTATGTACAAAATAAACTGCATTCAAAAATAAAACAATATAAAGGTTTAGAGCCTGCAAGTCCCCTCAGTCCTACTTCAGCCAGTCACTCAAACAAACAAGTTTGTTTACATTTGCAGGAGATAATGCTGCCCGCTTCTTGTTTACAGTGTCATCTGAAAGTGAGAACAGGTGTTCTCATGGCACTGTCATAGCCGGCATTGCAAGATATTTACGTGCCAGATGTGCTAAAGTTTCATATGTCCCTTCATGCTTCAACCACCATTCCAGGGCACGTGTCCATGCTGATGACGGGTTCTACTCGATAACAATCCAAAGCAATGTGGACCAACGCATGTTCATTTTCATTATCTGAGTCAGATGCCAACAGCAGGCAGCTGATTTTCTTTTTTAGTGGTTTGGGTTCTATAGTTTTGCATCGCAGTGTTGCTCTTTTAAGACTTCTGAAAGCATGCTCTACATCCCATCTTGATCAGATTTTGGAAGGCACTTGAGATTGAATCTTGGGTTGAGTGCTGTAGCGATCTCTAGAAATCTCATATTGGTACCTTCTTTGTGTTTTGTCAAATCTGCTGTGAAAGTGTTCTTAAAATGAACCACATGTGCTGTGTCATCATCTGAGACTGCTATAACATGAAATATATGCAGAATGCTGGTAAAACAGAGCAGGGGACATACAATTCTCCCCCAAGGAGTTCAGTCACAAATTTAATTAACACATTATCAGCATGGAAGCATGTCCTCTGGAATGGTGACCGAAGCACAAAGGGACAAATGAATGTTTAGCATATCTGGCACTTAAATACCTTGCAATGCTGGCTACAAAAGTAGAAGCATTACCAGCAGATCAAGAGAAGTGATTATTCTCCTCTATTCGGCGCTGGTGAGGCCACATGTGGAGTCTTGCATCCAGTTTGGGCCCCCCACTACAGAAAGGATATGGACAAATTGTAGAGAGTCCAGCGGAGAGCAATGAAAATGATTAGGGGGTTGGGCACATTACTTATGAGGAGAGGCTGAGGTAAATGGGCTTATTTAGTCTGCAAAAGAGAAGAATAAGGGGGGATTTGATAGCTGCTTTGAACTACCTGAAGGCGGGTTCCAAAGATGATGGATCTAGGCTGTTCTTAGTGGTGGCAGATGACAGAACAAGGAGCAATGGTCTCAAGTTGCAGTGGGGGAGGTCTAGATTGGATATTAGGAAAAATTATTTCATTAGGAGGGTGGTGAAGCACTGGAATATGTTACCTAGAGAGATGGTGGAATCTCCATCCTTAGAGGTTTTTAAGGCCTGGCTTGACAAAGCCCTGGATGGGATGATTTAGTTGGGGACTGGTCCTGCTTTGAGCAGGGGATTGGACTAGATGACCTCCTAATGTCTCTTCCAAATCTAAACTTCTATGATTCCAAAAAGAGGGCAGCATTATCTCCTGTAAATGTAAACAAACTTGTTTGTCTTGGTGATTGGCTGAAAAAGGAGGCTTGAGTGGACTTGTAGGCTCTGAAGTTTTACACTCTTTTGTTTTTGTACACTTATTGATTTCAGTTACAACACAGAATACAATATACTGAAAATATTCTACATGAAAATGTAGAAAAACATCCAAAATATTTAATACATTTCAATTGGAAGTCTATTGTTTAATAGTGCAATTAAAACTGTGATTAATGGCGATTAATTTTTTTTTAATCAGGATTAAGTTTTTTGAGTTTATTGCATGAGTTAACTGTGATTAATTGACAGCCCTAGTATATATCTAATCATGGAAGGTGTTTTTATTTGTGGTGTTGCTTTTCGTGAATATGCTAGGGAAATATCAAAGAAAGGACGGCATAAGGATGTGCAGCAGGCAATGCAGTTGCTCAGTTCTGACTTTGGAAATCAGAGGATTTTTTCAAAGGTGAAGAGGGCTCTGCAGAAGTTCTGAAAATTCCAACCAGGTTTCACACTCTAACTTTAGCTGAGTGCTCAATCTCTGGGAGTTTCAAAAATGCATCTATTACAGTCATAAATTTTATCCGGCTTCTGCTGTGCACACTTGCAGCAAACTGTTCCTCAACTACTTTGGGCCCCAAGCTCTTATCAGGAAGCCAGACATGGTCCATCTGGTTACCAATGGGCAATAGAAAGCATCCATTCAGACCTAAAGAATGCACAAGACAGAAGAAGTGCCAGTATTGCTTGGATGGATATGAGTAGACCCAGTGAAAGGAATGAATGTGAATATTCCTGGCTGACTCGGTGTGCCATGCATATGAAGTGGATTTCCCTATCCCACCAAAGCTAAAACTGGACTTTGACTCCCCTTTTAGACAGCACAAACAAAAATGCAACACACTAGAGCTGTAGAAAAATCCAGAAATATGTCACTAGATGGTCACACATATTCATCATGTTCACTGAGTGTGGGCACTTCCCATTTCTACAGGAAGCACTGGAAGTTTGTAGGAGTATGTGTGCACCTTCTAGTATGCCTAGCACTGATGGAAAGTGGCAATTTCAGAATTCCTGCATTATCTCCAATTGTGTGTATTACAGCTCTGAGTAGGCTGCCCCTCCTGAAATCCTTCTCCAGTCCCCTTAGTGCACCCTTTTTCAAGTAACAGGCCTGTGCCTCCATTTTTCTTTAGGGTGGGATCCCAACAAGCTTGGCACCTGCAAAAGTTTTCCTCGGGGAGCCCGTGAACCATAATAATGAGCAGTGACACAGAAGTAGCTTCTCCAAAATAAAGTTGGATTTATTTTGCCAGAAGACATATAGTACTTAGAGAAGTACATTTAAAGTAACCTACACATATATTGTCTTACACAGACAGAGCATTCACCTCGAGCCTCATGGTAGACCTGACATAGCCCTGGTGCCTCACCATTCTCCCTGGCACCAAGTTCCCTCATCCTCTCTGTAGAGCAGACCCTTTAACAGACCAGATTCTCTGCCTTGGAGAACAGCCCTGTTACCAAGGTGACAGCTGAGGAGTGCCTCTTCCCAGCTATAAACCTTGCTATTACATTTGAGGGAACGTACCTTACGTAGCCCAATTATTTTACCTGTCCTACCTAGTTTCTTTAACAACTTGTTTTGAACTAACTATGCAGTCAGGTAGGATAATATCACCAGATACACTCAGGACATAGGGTAGTTCTAAAAATACAAATATTTCCCAGTTCTCCACAGCTCTACTTCTGTTCCTGAGGAAGGTTACGTAATCAGTTGCCCTCTTCACTGTGGCATTTAGAAAGTCTTCCAGGAAGCTGGAGGCTGTAAACTGTCTTATGTCGGGGGGGTTTCTATAGTCCTCTGGAGTGGTCCTGTGGGAAGTAAGCCTAGGCAGTGACCCTGACATAGGCTGTGCGAGTGCCTGTGTATCACTCTCTCCATGTCAACCCTCTGCTCATCACAAAAAATATGATGGCTTATGGGGTTGGCTTCTATTACTAGACCGCTGCACTCTGCATAGTCGAGATGTACTATCCTAACACATTTCATGGTGGGCTGCAGTGACTGGTGCAGCCTCTCCCCATGGGCACATACTTAGAAATGCAAAACTCAAGATTCACTCCCTTCCATTATGTTCCCAGCAAGTCACCTGCCCCTCCTCTGGCCATAAACAACTGCTTGGTCTCTTTGCATCTCAGAACAGCTTTCACTTGCCCTGTCCCTCCATGTACATACGTGCGTGCATGTGCGCGTGTAGTGGGCAGAACAATGAGTGAATGGTGCCTGAGTGGCTTCACCGGCTGTTTTAGCTGTGCCCCAATGTGGCTCAGAGGACTAACAAAATGAACTGTAAATCTGAGCTGAGGCCCAGTTCGAATGTGCAACAGGTCCCCTGTGCCCACCTGAACTTTGGCAAATACCAGAATTAGTATTTGTGATAGGTGCCAGATTGACAGCCCTGGAGACTGAGTTCCTCTGTTTATCCAAAAAGCAGGAAAAAACATGGGCAGTGACAATACCAGTTTCTCCATATTTGTCTAAGGATGTGCCTTAACCTTGGCCTGGAAGGGTCACATGTAAGAGGGAAACCAGTTCTGACACTTAGTACATTATTTCTTTGGAGGCCCTGCTGAAACTGCTAGGAAAAATACTAACTGAACTAATGTCAAATATCCTGGTGTTTTGGTAGTGTGGACAGTTCTCCTTTTAGAAGCTGAACTTAATCTATCAGCATATTATACATGGGTCATTAAAACGCAAACCAGTGGTCATGATTTCAAGTCACTACCAATTTGGACATTAATTGTGCAACGAGATATTTATGTCTGAATGCTTACATCCATGCGGAGTCCTGTTAAAGTCAGTGGGCTGCTATACAAGCATAAGGGTCTAACTGTGCATCCCACTCCAGGATCATGCCATGGATTGGATTCAAACTGGCAACCTAGACATAAAACATTTCACATACCAAAGACTGTCAAATGTGATATCCATTCTCCAAACATATCCTCAAACATTGGCCACTTGTATTAGTGTTCACTCTTTTCTTCCCAGTCTCCTTCATAATTTGCCTCAGCACTTATTGAAGACTTATTTTAATACAAGGTTAATAGAAATATTCTGAAATGGTTTCCATATTCATTGGTATTTGGATTATTTTTCCAAAGATAGTTTTACAAATTTAGCTGTAAGTAACTTTTAGAGAGATTAGCCATGGGTCATAAAAAACTGTATTGAAACAGAATAAGAATTAGATAAGTTCATGGAGGATATGTTCAGCAATGGCTATTAGCCAGGATGGGTAGGGAAGGTGTCCCTAACCTCTGTTTGCCAGAAGCTGGAAATTGGTGACAGGGGATGGATCACTTGATGATTACCTCTTCTGTTCATTCCCTCTGGAGCACCTGGCATGGGCCACTGTCAGAAGACAGGATACTTGGCTAGATGAACCTTTGGTCTGACCAAATATGGCCATTCTCATCTTAATACAAGTCTGTTTTATTCATAAAATTATGAAGTCAATATTCATGTACAGTTTCTCTGTGTTAGAATATAAAAATTGTTAAATTTATGAGCCTTAAAATGCAGACAGATTTATAGTCTGAATTCTCTCTCAGTATGCAAATTCAAGCTTTAGTAAAAGTATCCTAATGCCCCTTGGAGAGACAGGAAGGGATGTGGAAAACATACCTGAAGAAATTAAATAAATGAGCTTTCAATTCCTCATTGACTACAAGTGAGAAATGGAAAGGATGCTGTTAACAGTTTGTCTAACTATATACACCAAATTCATAGTAAACCCATCCCAAATTAATATCCAACTCTTGTTGCATTCATGTGTGCTCATTAAGCCTAAAAGATTATAGAAAACTGTGCAGAATATTATAGGGTGCAATATATGCAATGGCTTTCTATGTGCATTAATTGAATATAAAAATAACCAAGAATTATATATCATTTATAAATATATATTTCAGTACAATACTACTAGTACTGGTAGCCTAGCTGTTAAATAATATCCAAGTATTGGAAAGAGTGCAGAGAAGTGCAACGAGCATAATTATGTGAATACAGTATTCATCTTCCAAGCAAAAGCTTCATGGCTTAAATGCTCTGATGAATAAGAAAAGATGACAGAAGTAATTTAATCATAGTATACAACTACCTGAGGGACATATTAGCATCCAGTATGGAAGTAGTTCAAACTGCAAGGACAAGTTATATTCTAAGTCATGGTTTGACGCTAAAAGAGACGACATTTAAGGTTATATATCAGAAAGACCTGTAAGAAAAGGAGACCAATTGAAATAGGGCACAGGAAGGATTAAAAATCTTTAAGTCTAGGGTGGGAAAAGACAGCAAACAACATCTAAGCATAAGAAAAGGATTCTCCTGGTATAAAATTTCTATATTTAAATATACATTTATTTTGAGTATAACTGTATTTTATTTCAGATTTTAAAACATGTTTATTCCATTGTGTCTAGTACTGCCTAGTCTAGACAGTCTTGTGTATTAGTAATGAAGATGACACACTGTCAGAGATAAAGGTTTTTTTAAAAGTGATAGAACAACTGACATTACATGCAGAAATTAAACAGTCCTAATAATTGACTGCAGAGATTTCTGAAAGGCCGAAGTAGCTGAGCTACTAACCAAATGATGTAACTTACCATTAAAAACAGCTATTATTACTGATGGCTGAAAGGTGACATATTATACCTATCCAAGATGCTAAGAGTGGTTCTGGGAATTATAGGTAAATGAGCGAAGACTCCAGGACCAACGCAAGTGAAAAGTCATTTACTATAGAACTATAAAGCATCTAGATTTTTGTAATATAAATAAGAATATAGCATGGCTTCTGTAAAAATAAATATATCAGGCAGTCATAGATGGTGGAACTAGCCGCAGCCCCTGGCTTGAAGTGGTTTTCATTATATACAGGGTTTATAATTTGGTTCAATGGCTCTCAGCACCACACTATAAAAATTGGTCCAGCACCCCTGAAGGCAGTGAGAGAACATAATGCCACTAACCATGAGCTGTCAAATACCCAGCTCTCCTGCATTTCTGTGGCCCACGTGGCACATTCAGATTTTACAGAATCTAAGCTTGCATTAAAAATAAAGTTTCTCTCTCTCCTGGTTGTGAAGGTAACCTTGGAAACAGAAAACGAACGTAACCAATGCAGTGTTTTTAACATGCATACTGTGGGAGTAAGTACCTAGAGGGCAACTAGGTCAGGACTAAAGCTGGTAAAAATTTTCAGATGCTTTTTTCCACTAAAATTGCAGATTCAGCTCCATCAAAATATTTTGCTAATTTGTGCTGACTTCAGTGAAATGTTTCAGCTGAAGAAAGAAAGAAAGAAAGAAAGATTTGGAAATGTTTAGGTGAACCATTTCAACAACATCAAAAACACTGATTTTTTTGGGCTACATCCACAAGGGATTCAAGGAAGAGGTAGTGGTGATAGTCTCTTCTATCCTATAAGCCAGTAGGTAGAGCACTCACCCACGATGTGGGAGACCCTGGTTTAAACCCCCACTCTGATGTGGAGAAGGAACTTGAACCCACCTCCCAGATGAGCACCCTGATCATTGGACAGGAGCTTCTCTCTCTCTGGTCCAGTATCAATAATAAGTATTTTATAAGGCTGATAATTTATAGAGTGAAGCCCATGAGGCAGTGGGAGATCTGAGAAATGTTATGTTACTCAGTGTTCTTAACTAGGTTTAGGTTTGAGGATTATATTTTCAATAGAATCTTTATATATTTATGTTATCTTAAATTGGCTTGAGGTTTAGTTTTTTTTCCCCCCTCGGTCTAAAAGTTTAATTGAAATGACTGAAATAAGACAGCATTTCTGTGCCATCTGGAGGAGACAAACACTGGAAGAACTGGGAAAGAAAACTCGTAAAAAGACTATTCATCAGCCAGTCAGAAAACCAGATTATATTTTGTGTGTGCACACCTCTTGTCACTCTTTTGACATAAAATACATTTTCCCTTTCAGTCACTCAGCTATACTAAAAAAAATCAGGAAGGATTCAGGGAGAGAGCATTCATTCCAGCGGTAGTTCTTCAAGTTAGTACAGCATAGGCTTTTGCCTGTGCTGTTTTGAGCCTGATACGGTATTGTCCTTCTCTCAATCCTATATTCTGACTAAGAATACAAGTATCCATACTTTTATGAGTCAATTTTGCCTAATTGTTTTCAGATGTTATTAGCCTCCAATAATTATCCTGGTTGCCAAGGGCAGTTCTTGGAACTCTCTGTTGTAAGTACTATCTCTCTCCTCTTTCTGGGCCCCTTACTCCTGTTACAATTCTCCTTGCAGGACAGAAACTAATACAGTCAGAAGAAGACACAGAGAAAATGGGAAGGAGGTGCAGAATGCCCAGTCACCTGTCTTCCATTTTGAATAGCCACAGCCTCAATATAACCCACTGCCTCACTGCTCTCAAAGCAACCATGAGGAGAGAGATCTTGTTTTGGTATTCACTCATGTACATAGGCAGCGAGTTCTATGGGCCCATAGGGCCCAGGCCCCACCAATAATCCTGAAGCTGGGCCCAGCTCCACCAATGTTTGGGCCCCGGGCCCCAGGCCCTGTGCTTCGAGGGTCCCCGCGTTGCAATGCCGGGCGCTCTCACCGCAGCGGCAGCTCCCGGGAGAAGCCCCAGCAGCGACTGGGCTCACAGCCCATTGGCCGGGAACCCCAGCCAATGGGAGCTGCTGGGGGCGGTGCTGGAGCTGCCTGGCCACGCCGCCACAGCAGGGAGGGGGAGCGAGCCACAGGCAGCAGCTGAGCCCTGGGCAGAGCAGCAGCAGGGTCTGTCCCTATCAGACAGACTCAGCCGGTGAGCTGTGGGGGCAGCCAGACACAGACACAGCCGGGGAGGGGGGGGTTGGTGGGGACAAACAGACACAGCCAGGGGGTAGTGGGACAGACACACACAGTGGGGGTGGGGACAGACACACACAGCTGGGGGTGGTGGGGGCAGACGGACACAGCCGGGGGGTTGTGGGACAGACAGACACAAGGACACAGCCAGGGAGTTGTGGGACAGACACACACAGCGGGGGGCGGGAGATAGACAGACACAGCCGGGGGTTGTGGGACAGACAGACATAAGGACACAGCCAGGGGGGTTGAGGCACAGACACACACAGCTGGGGGGTTGTGGGGACAGACAGACACAAAGACACAGCCGGGGGGGGCATTGGTGGGGACAAACAGACACAGCTGGGGGGTTGTGGGACAGACACACACAGCCGGGGGTGGTGGGGGCAGACAGACAGACACAGCTGGGGGTTGTGGGACAGACAGACACGAGGACACAGCCAGGGGGTTGTGGGACAGACACACACCAGGACACAGCCAGGGGGGTTGTGAGGACAGACAGACGGATACAGCTGGGGGGTTGTGGGGACAGACAGATGGAGCCGTGGGCGGGGAAAGGAGCAGCAATGGGCACCCCGGGGCTGGTATAAAATACACAGGATGGGGGGAGCTTCCTGAGGGGACTATAGCAACACCCCCGGCAGAGCAGACCCAGGTTGCAGCTGGCTCTGCCCATCACAGCTCCCTGCCCCACAGAGACCCACACAACCCTCTGCCCCCTCGAGAGACTCCCAATGACCCCTGTGCCCCTGTCACTCCTCTCCAGAGAGCCCTCCTCTTTGTGCCAGCCCACTCCCCTCCCCCACTGCCTCCCCTCCTCCAAAGCTCCCTACAATCTCCCCCTTTGCCTTCCGCCCCCCAGCCCAGCCCATTCCATTGGCTGGGAGGCTCTCAGTCTAGTGGCTATCAGGGCCCACGGGAGCTGCACATGAGGCAGGGTGCCTGCCTGCAGATGCAGACCTGCCTGGCTGTGCCTCCACAGCACAGGGAGGGGGAGCCACAGGTGAGCAAGCCCTGGTCATCATCACAGGCCCAGTAATTCTCTGGATATTTAATTTCACTGAGGCAAAATGTGTGCAATTTTATGGGTTGAATGATTGAATGACATAATACCCACCTGCCCGCATTGTCCATCACTAAGTCCAGTAATTTTGTCAAGTGTTTGTTGCACAACATGGTGGTGCCTACCCCTACCTTGTGCTTCAGGGGATGATGGGGTCCAGGGCAGCCTATTATAGCCTGTTATAGAACTACCTGATTAGTAATTGGATATGTTGGCTGGCATCTTTTTTTACGTGTTCGCTCCCCCTGATGTTAGAACCTGGCTACACCACTGGGGAGGGGAGCTTCCTAGACCTGTACAGCTGGGGCTTAGGTGAATTTTGTGATACTGTGCCCCTCCCCAGCTACCACCCTGCAGTCCCCACTCCTGCACCATGCTGGGCAAGGGGCAGCCCCATCCTCAGTGAGGCTACGGTGAGGGGTGGCAGCAGGGGAGGCCACACGTGATGGCAACCTCCCCCCTCGGTACCCACCATAGGGGAGGTGAGTGGGCTTTCTGGACCTGAGAGGGACCTAGGAGCATGTGCAGTGAACTGCGGGGGAGAGGAGGGGTCCCTCCCCTGGAGCTTGCTGCTGCCAGGGAGGGTGGAGGGGAGTCCTCTTTGGTCCTAGCCCTGAGGCAGCCTGTCTGCACCCCAAGTTCCTTATCCCCAGCCCTGCCCCAGAGTCCTCACCTGACAGGAAAAACACGCAACTTAAATTTGGTGGTCAGTTTAGAGTATCATAGAATATCAGGGTTGGAAGGGGCCTCAGGAGGTCATCTAGTCCAACCTCATGCTCAAAGCAAGACCAATTCCCAACTAAATCATCCCAGCCAGGGCTTTGTCAAGCCGGGCCTTAAAAACCTCTAAGGAAGGAGATTCCACCACCTCCCTAGGTAACCCATTCCAGTGTTTCACCACCCTACTAGTGAAAAAGTTTTTCTTAATATCCAACCTACACCTCCCCCACTGCAACTTGAGACCATTACTCCTTGTTCTGTCCTCTGCTACCACTGAGAACAGTCTAGATCCATCCTCTTTGTAACCCCCTATCAGGTAGTTGAAAGCAGCCATCAAATCCTCCCTCATTCTTCTCTTCTGCAGACTAAACCATCCCAGTTCCCTCAGCCTCTCCTCAGAAGTCATGTGCTCCAGCCCCCTAATCATTTTTGTTGCCCTCCACTGGATTTTCCAATTTTTCCACATCCTTCTTGCAATGTGGGGCCCAAAACTGCACGTAGTACTCTAGATGAGGCCTCACCAATGTTGAATAGAGGAGAATGATCATGCCCCTCGATCTGCTGGCAATGCCCCTACTTATACAGCCCAAAATGCTGTTAGCCTTCTTGACAAAGGCCAGAGGAGGGAGTGTTAGTGCCTGTGCGGACTTCTGGGAAGTGCATGGGGTGGAAGGGGATGCTGGGATGCTCTGGAACCACTCCTTCAAAGCCAGTCTGGACTCTGGGGGAGCCTCCTCTCTGAGCAGACTGTCTCCAGGGCAAGAAGCTTACACCTTCCTGGGTCTGACCTCAGAGCATTCAGCATGCCCTTCCACACCATGCACTTTCCGCAGTGAGTCCGCCCAGGCGCGGTCCTGGGGCAGCCAGAGGTCCCTGCACCCCAACTCCGCAGTCAGATGTAACTCTCAGCCAGACTGTAAAACAGAAGGTTTATTAGATGATGGGAACACAGTTTAAACAGAGCTTGTTGGTACAGAAAACAGAACCCCTCTGTCAGGTCCATCTTGCGGGGTGGGGAGCCCAGAACCAAGTTCTGAGTCTCTCCCCATTTCCCCAGCCAGCTCCAAACTGACACTCCCTCCTCTGGCCTCTGTGTCTCTTCCGGACAAGGAGGCCACCTGATCTCTTTGTCCCCAACACCTTCAGTTGGCATCTTGCAGGGGAAACTGAGGCACCCACACAGTATTCAGAGAAAATATTAAGAACATTCCCACTTCATCACAACAGGTGCAACAAAATATAATACTGTATATTGAAGTAGGCAAGTGCTGCTTCTGACTTTCCACTTTTAATTGACCCTTGTAATCTTGTGGCGCTGACGCATTGTAGCTTCATTTTATATCGGCTTACAGGGCGGGAGCTGGGGGGCACAACCGTTTTGGGGCCCACCAAAAATTATACAAACCTGCCGCCTATGCTCATGTACTCATGAAGGGGAAATCAGAGAACAAAAAAGGATAGACAAGGAAAGGAACATGGGGATGGTGAGGCAAGACCAGAAAGTGACAGCATGTCTGTGAGGAGAAAGGGCTAGGATACAGCAAAGATTGGGCTAGAGAGGAACAGCAGCAAAGAATAAGAAGAAAGTGAGCAAGAGATAATAGTTGGGAACAAGAAATAGGAGACAAGTAGGACAGAGGGAAAAGAAATGAGGAGATAAATAAACAGATGGATATAAATATGGAGAGTCAGGCAGAACAAGAGAAAGCTTGTGCAGTTCCCTGACCAGGGCTGGCTCCAGACCCCAGCGCGCCAAGCGCGCGCTTGGGGCGGCATTTTGCCAGCAGGGCGGCAGGGGGGTCCGGCGGACCTTCCGCAGTCATGCCTGCGGGAGGTGCACCGGAGCTGTGGGTCCAGTCGACCTCCCGCAGGCATCACTGCGGACGGTTCGCTGGTCCCGCGGCTCGGGTGGACCTCCCGCAGGCATGCCTGCGGATGCTCCACCGGAGCCGCGGGACCAGCGAGTCCTCCGCAGCTGCGGAAGGTCCCCTGGAGCCGCGGGGCCAGCGGACCCTCCGCAGTCATGCCTGCGGGAGGTCCGCTGGTCCCGCAGCTCCGGTGCACCTCCCGCAGGCATGACTGCTTGGGGCGGCCAAATTCCTAGAGCCACCCCTGTCCCTGACTCACCTCCACTCAGAGTGAGACTTCATGAGTCACACAGAACTTGGCATCTATACAAAACACAGAGTATAATGCTTACAGAGTCTGGGGCTAAGAGGAGTTGTAGGAATTACATCCACAGATGGACGAAGACTGCAAAAAGGAACCGAGGAAATGCTTAAAAAGGTAGGGATTGTAATGGAATGCTAAACTATATTATACCATTTTGCCACTAGGTGGCGATGTGTGTAAAATACCTTATTTAAACAGCAAGGAAGAGTCCTGTGGCACCTTATAGACCAGGGGTTCTCAAACTGGGGGTCAGGACCCCTCAGGGGGTCGCAAAGTTATTACATGGGAAGTTGTGAGCTGTCAGCCTCCACCTCAAACCCTGCTTCACCTCCAGCATTTATAATGGTGTTAAATATATAAAAGGTGTTTTTACTATATAAGAGGGGGGTCACATTCTGAGGCTTGGTTTGTGAAAAGGGTCACCAGTACAAAAGTCTGAGAACCCCTGTTATAGACTAACAGAAGTATTGGAGCATAAGCTTTCATGGGTGAATACCCACTTCGTCAGACGCATGTCATGCCATAAGGTGCCACAGGACTCTTTGTCGTTTTTTACAGATCCAGACTAACACGGCTACCCCTCTGATACTTTCTTAAACAAACCTCAGCCACATCTGGCAGAGCATTAAAGAATCTTATAATGACCACATTTTGCGTGTATAAGCAAGCTCTGCAACCAGTCCATATCTGGTACAGGAACATGACAGGTATTGGCCCAGTATAGGCTGAATTAAGTCCCTCTTTGGTTAGAAGGAATTAAAGGTTGATCATTTTCTGAGACTGCTAATAGACATGTTGGCAATGTAGGTGTGTCAGCTAAAGGATACCTGCACAAGTCCTGGCACATTCTAATATAAAATCACTTGATCCATAACTAACATTTTTATTTTCAACTCTTTTTCAATCATTGAAGTTCAAGTTTAAGTGTAGGAATTCTTGTGGACATTTTCTTTTTGTTAACAGAGAATGTGTACACACTCCCAATAAAATTTAGCTTATTTCTCCTACCAGTTATTTCGAAGAGTTAATGACAAGACAGTGGATAATGGTAAACCAGTCAACATAATTTAGCCTTTCAAAATTTTTTTTGACAAAGTACCTCACATGAGGCTATTAAGGAAACTTGTTAACTAAGAGGCAGAATTTTTTTATTTTATCATGGATTAAAAGCTTGTAACAGCTAGGAAACAAAGAACAGGACTAAAATAAAAGTTAACAGAAATATTCTGAAGCTGTGGAAACAGGTTAATAGTGGAATGCCCCAGGGATCAGTACTACTTGTGTTATTCAAAGTAACAACTGGGCAGAGGGTGATGAATAGGAGGGTAGCAAAATTGGCAGATCACAGAATTATTTAAATTTGCCAAGATGCGGAAGGATTGTGAAGAACTTCAAAGTACCTAACACAACTAGATAATTGGGCACTATGATGGCAGATTAAACTGAACACAGACAAGTGGAAAGTAATGAAAACTGGAAGGAACAATTTAAGCTTCTCGTACATGCTGATGGGTTCCAAATTAGTTGTAATCTTCAGGAAAAAGCTCTAGATGTCATTGTGGACAGCTTAATGAGATGTCTGGCTCATCTGCAGTGTTGAACAGAGGTGAATAAGATGTTCCACTACATCAGATAGCTAGTGTAATAATACAAAATATATTATAGTGCCGCTATCTGAATTAATGGTACCTCCTCATCTTGCATTCAGTTTTGGTCACCTCAAAATTGGCACAATGCTGTCGATTTGACAAAGAAGTCTTTTACTTCATGGCAATACTCTTAAACCTGAATGAGCCAAAAGATACATTAAAAGCACCAAAAAGAAACATGCACTAGCTTCCTCCCAAAGTTCTTATAAAAACAATAGCTTTGGTATATGATATGCCTGATTTAAGGATGATGAAGTAGATTTTGTGGACTGGAGAATCCTACAAATCTTTGTTCATTTCTTTTGGGGTGGGAGTCAAGGGAGAATTGTTGAGGAGGAGGATGATAGATTATGTTGCCTCTGGGTAGTAAGATTTCCATGCAAGGAGAGATTACATACACTATTAATAGTTACACAGAGTTTGAAGTAAGAATTATAAGACGAGATTTGATAGTGATAAACAGAGAATAGACCTGTTCACAAAATTTTTGTTAGAACTAACGTCTGATGAAAAAATTGGGGAGTGCATTGGGATGGCTTTGTGAAAGTTTTCATGAATCATTTTTTCCTATTTTCCGACTGGCTTTAACAGGAAAGGCCAGACCAGAATTCTTGTTTCTCCTTCTATATGGTGCTGGAACATGGGTTTAAGTTGCTTTTGTCTCGTGGGAGAATTTTCTGTCCTCTATGGTGAGTTCCAATACAGGGAGAAAGTAATAGCTGAGCTATATGAAGATAGTCTGAAGATGGGTAATATCAAGAATACAACTTTGCTACACTTTCTATATAGGAGAAGCAGTGAAACAAGAAATCAAAATTATATTTTACACTTTATACAAATCTTGAAGAAACAGCTTGTGAGATACTACAATAATATATTACTCTTCAGTGTCATCAGTGTGCAAGAGGGGAACAAAATCCTGTTCAATGTAAATTACAAGGGTGCTGACAAAATAATCCCAACACAATACCTTAGGACAGATCTTACCATACAAATGTCTAAATCAATAAATATATATTTGTCCATTATGACAATGAAATTAATAATACAAAAATGACAAAAATTTACAAGATGCTATACATGTACTGTATCTAAGGATCAGAACCTTTATTTTGTTGTATCAACCAAGCAACATACTAACAACTTCAACAGGACTTTATTTTTACAGTGGAAACCTCTGTACCAAGCTGCTGCTGCACCCTCTGTAACTCTCACTCAGCCTCCTCAACTCCTCCCCCATCCTTCCAGTTTCCTGTCCTTTCAGACTCCCAACAACCAGTGCTCCAAGTTCTAATAATAAGCACATCTAAACACTACCGTTTTCTTAAATAAACTTAAGGTGAAAACCTGACCACACTGAAGTCAATGGGAGTTTTGTCACTGACTTCAATGGAGCCAGGATTTCACCTTTAGTGTTCAAGTCAATGGGAATTTGACCCTAGTAAAGACGGCAGGATCAGGCAGCAACACTGGGGAAAAAAAGTGTATGTTATGCACTAATATGAAAGAGACAGCACAATGGCCACTACCTTAACTTCCAAATACCTGAACTAATTAAATAATGAAGTATTCATTTGAAATATTCTGAGATATTCCCTATAACAAATTCTGTTTGGCAAGATGGAAAGTGTTTCCTTCTGATGCAGAACGAACCAATTGACCAATGTCAAGAGACAGACTGGATGCACCATTATACTGTTCTGGTACAGTTTTATGTTCTGATAGTGGCCTCAGAACTCGTTCTTTGCTGATTCATTCTGAGAAGATTATTTTGAATCTTTCCCAGAAAAACAAAATTTACAGTTTACAGAACGGTTGATAAATCAAACATGTCAGAGTAAGTTAAATTTTTCCTTCCAGTACTTTTACCAGCTTCAGGTTATTTTCTAGCTTGCCTTATCTGTCGTTTTAGCAAAAGCAAACATGTATTGAATGAGAATCCATTAGCAGCTGGTCAAGTGTAAACAGTCCATCAATCACTTTTATTTCCTTAGCAGCATAAGCAATTTTAATTTTATCTCTGGAAAAAATCATGTTTAAAGCTGTGAAATACATCATCTTTATTCCATAGAATATTTTATTGTATTCTCCAAAAATAAAATTCTGATTAATAGTATTTTTTAGCTTCACTAGTTTATCAAAAATATTAGTGATGTATAATGCAATTTCTCTTTAACTGTAACTAATTATATAAAAATTATAACTTTACTAAACTTATTTAACCAGAATAGAGGAAAAGAAACTGCAACCTGATTCAGGAGAAAAAATCTGATTCTTGAATAAGGCTGCAGAAAATATTTTTTGAGGGGGCTGCCACAGACTTATAATAGTTTACTTTTTGCTGGAAATCAGTCCCATAATGAATATACACATCATGGGTTTTCTTACAAACATTATTTCAAATGTCAACCAACCAATATAAAGAGATTTTTCTGCTTACATGAACTATTATGTACAGCATTTATAAACCAGAGAACAGGACAATATGGGATGATCTTATCAATGGTATGGGAAGTCGCCCAAAACTCACCTATGACCATCTTCTATTGATATAAGCTGTGCAGGAACTTTGACCTTCTGGCTTCATACATGTCTCTAACTTGGCCATACTTGTGCTGTAAAAGCTTAAAATATGTGTCATCTGCCTGATATTCTGCCCTTTTGACATCTAAAGGGCAGTATAGTATAGTAAACTTCTGGAAGTTTCATTGTGCTAATACATTACAAATGTGGTCTAGGGCAGGACTTCTTATCTAGTAGCTTGTGAAGAACTGTCGATGTGACACTCCTAAAGCATCAGCACCCAAGTCCATAACGTATTATCCCCAATCACTAGCAATCCCAGCCAACATCCAAAATACACTGCCTACTTGGTGCTGTTTTGGTATATATGCTTTCATAAATGACTACATACAAGATGGTTGAATGACATATTTATTTAGTGCATGGAGAAGACATAATTATAAGTAGTTATGCAAACTGCCTTAAGCAATCATTCATACATATATATCTGCTAATTTTGTATAACACGTTTTTAAAATGGCATGGTGGAACAGGCTGGCAGAGTTTGCCTCAAACACCCTACTCTTTTAGTAGATGTTTCATCCTGCTTAAAAAGGGTTAGGTCTCTAGTTGCTCCAGTCAAATATAAAGTAAGTTGAAGTTGCGTTCTCACTAGAGAAAAAAGAACTAGGGGGGAAAGGGGAGCTGAGCATTCCTCATGAAGAAATCCTAGCAGCAGTCAAGTCATACTGAACTTTATGATATTGTTCATTTCTTCACAGTGTGAACTTGTTTCAGAGCAGGTTGGGAAATGCATCTCCTAATAGTAGCAGATACACTTATAAATGATACAAATTCAATTATTGGCCATTATAGTATAGTTATAGCTTTCTACAAGAAAAATTAAGTTGTCATATTTCTCAAATTTAAGAGCTTGAGATTATAAAATGTAATATTCCTACTTAGATTTTAAAAGAATGACACATTCAGATAAACCTTTCTAACCAAGTTATACATTCCATACGCCAAAAATGTTTTACTGATGTGACAGTTGGATCATTGTTAAGGATAGCCATTTCATGTGGGCAGGTATGCACAGAAGGAATATAAACTTCTGGATTGCTACAAAACTGGTAGATTATGTTTTTATATTTGCTCACATTGCTGCATTATATTCAAATAGCAGGTTGTGTGAATCTCTGCTTTTTTTCCTGAATGGGGCCTTCCACAGATATTTGACAAAATCCTTGAGATATGCAACATTTTATAAAGTGCAGAATGTTATCTATATTTCTCATATTTCAACAAAATACATGGGCCTACACTATTATGTAACACCATAATCCAAGTGATGGGCATTGTGATTGCCGAATGAAACCCTTAAATCTTTTAATTCTGCATTGTTATAAAAAATAATTGTGGTGATAAGGACATGAACAATATAATTGGAACACTGGCCTAATGAAGGTATCTGCAATGTGTTATATGTATAATATCCCAACTTTATGGATTGAAGTTGTATTGATCTAAAATTAATGCCATATAAGTGTACACGTTTGACATCAACAGATTTTTTTTCAGAAACAGAAAAGGCAGCCAAAGTATCGTGAGCACGTGTATTCTAGCCCCCAATCCAGATGACTATGTATAATTTGGAGAGACACAGCTTGAATGTCACAAAATGTAGACTATAGTTAATGAAGATGTACTTTTGTGAGCCTATGGATGATCACTCTGCATCCCGATGAACAAAGTTAAAGTGATACTCCATGATCTTTTGTGAAAAAATTCTCACAATAAAAAAGCCTGACCTGATGGCAGCATTTTTGCTATAGGAGGGAATCCATGGTTCCAAAATTTTAAAAACCCATCTCCAAGTCCATAGCTTAGTAACAGCCAAATAATGATAGCTTTAAAAACTAACCTTTTGTGTTGCAAATGTTAAGACAAATTCAAATGGCTGACAAAGCACTCACAGCCTAGGGTGTGAGATTTTACTCAGGATGAAGTGATGTTACATTTCTATTAGATACTATCTAAAGAACTGCACAGTTTGGACCCAGTTCTGTGAGATGCTAAGCACCCTCAGTTCTCACACACCTCAAAGGAAACAGGGCATTCTGCATACCACAGGTGCACTCCGATCCTTTCAGAACCAAGCATTTATAAAACCATCATCAAGTAAAGAATGTCGGTGTCCTATTTCAAGTGTTCATACACATTGAAAATTAAACACTCTAAAGTAGGAAAATAAGCCATAGGGTTAGTTTGTGGCCTAGGTACTCTGGCCAGTGGCCATACAAGGAAGAAAGATCCCAGTGGTGGTGTGTGGATGGGAAGTTGGCTGTGAGGATAGTGCTCTTGGCTCCACCCCAACAATGCACTAGTCCAGCATAGAGGGGAAGTAATCTGCTAATAGAAAGGGCCAGCAGCAGATGCCTACGAACCTGGAACAAGGAGGCAGCAATGGACAAGTTGTGCCTCTTTAAAGCATGACTCCTTTCCCTGCATGGCTTTTTTGGCATCACAGCTACATGCCCTTCTTCCCTTACATAAGACTACATCTGAAAACCCTGATCTAGCTCAGGGTGTTTGAATTTATTAACAATGTTGCAAATTTATCAAGTTAAAGGTTTCACAGTAATACAAACAAAAACTATAGATCTTTCTAACTTATTCCCTTTTGCATACATGAATAGAATACTATAAAACCTTCACACAGATTCAAAGCTATCCCTTTCTAATCCATTCCAACGGAATAAAAATAAGGGTAAGCTTGAATATTAAATATTGCTTTACTCACATGATTACTTATTCAGAGTGGATTAGCTTGCCAATAATTTGATGATATGCTGTTTGAGAACTACAAATGTTTCCTCCAATTTAACTATGCACAGACAAAAGATATTATCTGTTGCAAATGATGTAAAATGTGCAGTTAACGATAAGGGGCAGTGACTATTATTTCTGTAATAGTCTGTACAAGTAACATCACTCGATTTTAGACAGATGGGTTATCAAGAATCATTTATCACGCTATGCCAGGTGATTTTGTGATCAATGACTGAAGCTCTGTGGGAGTCAGTCTGCCTTATAGGAGGCAAGTACAAACAGTGAATTATGAGCTAAAGAGTCAGACATAGATTGCTCTCTTTGCCTATTTCACAGAGTTAAGCAATGACAGAGTACTACTAATTTTATTCCATAAATCTTTAATGTTTTGGTTTACAGCATACTATACAATATATAAATTTAAAGCATAATGATGATTCTTGGTCACAATTCTGTTTTTTTGGTTTTTTTACATACTGTATTTCATGGGACGGGGGATTGGAAATAATGATTCCCACTGGAATCACAATACAAGCTTTAATTTGGAACAAAATACGTTTGGAATCCAGACCACAGAAGATTATTTTTTGGAGATTCTGGATGATGGCAACCAGGAACAGGTTACATATATTTGTGTAATTAGCCTTAAACAGTGATTTAGATCATGTATCATGTTCTCTTCTAGCAATTTAGTTCTCTTCCAGTCACGTCTATTTACACTGTAAACAATGGGTTATTATAGTGAGACAGCCACTACTGAGAAGTCAGCATTTAACAGTTATCTTGCAATAGGATCTGAGATGCTACAAAGAAAGAAGTGGGACCACTAAACACTGAGGATAGATTGGAGGTTAAGGATAATCTAGGCATGGTCCAATATCTAAACAAATACTTTGCCTCAGTCTTTAATGAGGCTAATGAGGAGCTTAGGGATAATGGCAGGATGACAAATGGGAATGAGGATATGGGGGTAGATATTACCACATCCGAGGTAGAAGCCAAACTCGAACATCTTAATGGGACTAAATCGGGGAGGGGGAGGCAGATAATCTTCATCCAAGAACATTAAAGGAACTGGCACATGAAATTGCAGCCTATTAGCAAGAATTTTTAATGAATCTGTAAACTCAGGGGTTGTACCATATGACTGGAGAATTGCTAACATAGTTCCTATTTTTAAGAAAGGAAAAAAATGTGATCCAGGTAACTACAGGCCTGTCAGTTTGACATCTGTAGTATGTAAGGTCTTGGAAAAAAAATTGAAGGAGAAAGTAGTTAAGGACATTGAGGTCAATGGTAATTGGGACAAAATACAACATGGTTTTACAAAAGGTAAATTGTGCCAAACCAACCTGATCGCCTTCTTTGAGAAGGTAACGGATTTTTTAGATAAAGGAAACACAGTGGATCTAATTTACCTCGATTTCAGTAAGGCATTTGATATGGTTCCACATGGGGAATTATTAGCTAAATTGGAAAAGATGGGGATCAATATGAAAATTGAAAAGTGGATAAGGAGCTGATTAAAGGGGAGACTACAACGGGCCTGAAAGTTCAACTGTCAGGCTGGAGGGAGGTTACTAGTGGAGTTCTTCAGGGATCGGTTTTGGGACCAATCTTATTTAATCTTTTTATTACTGATCTTGGCACAAAAAGTGGGAATGTGCTAATAAAGTTTGCGGATGACACAAAGCTGGGAGGTATTGCCAATACAGAGAAGGACCGGGATATCATACAGGAATATCTGGATGACCTTGTAAACTGGAGTAATAGTAATAGGATGAAATTTAATAGTGAAAAGTGCAAGGTCATGCATTTAGGGATTAATAACAAGATTTTTTGTTATAAACTGGGGAGTCATGAGTTAGAAGTAACAGAGGAGGAGAAGGACCTTGGAGTATTGGTTGACTACGACTATGAGCCGCTAATGTGATACGGCTGTGAAAAAAGTTAATGAGGTCTTGGGATGCATTTAGTGAGGTATTTCCGGTAGGGATAAGGAGGTGTTAGTACCATTATACAAGGCACTGGTGAGACCTCATGTGGAATACTGTGTGCAGTTCTGGTCTCCCATGTTTAAGAAGGATGAATTCAAACTGGAACAGGTACAGAGAAGGGCTACTAGGATGATCCAAAGAATGGAAAACCTGTCTTATGAAAGGAGACTCAAAGAGCTCGGCTTGTTTAGCCTAACCAAAAGAAGGCTGAGGGGAGATATGACTGCTCTCTATAAATATATCAGAGGGATAAATACCAGGGAGGGAAAGGAATTATTTAAGCTCGGTACCAATGTGGACACAAGAACAAATGGATATAAACTGGGCATCAGTAAGTTTAGACTTGAAATTAGACCAAGGTTTCTAACCATCAGAGGAGTGAAGTTCTGGAACAGCCTTCCAAGGGGACCAGTGGAGGCAAAAGACATATCTGGCTTCAAGACTAAGTTTGATAAGTTTATGGAGGGGATGGTATGATGGGCTAGCCTAATTTTGGCAATTAATTGATCTTTGACTATTAGTGGTAAATATGCCCAATGGCCTGTGATGGGATGTTAGACGGGGTGGGATCTGAGTTACTACAGAGAACTCTTTCCTGTGTGTCTGACTGGTGAGTCTTGGCCACATGCTCAGGGTTTAGCTGATCGCCATATTTGGGGTCAGGAAGGAATTTTCCTCCAGGGCAGATTGGCAGAGGCCCTGGGGGGGTTTCACCTTCTTTTGCAGCATGGGGCATGGGTCACTTGCTGGAGGATTCTCTGCACTTTGAAGTCTTTAAACCATGATTTGAGGACTTTAATGGCTCAGACATATATTAGGGGGTTGTTGCGGGATTGGGTGGGTGAGATTCTGCAGCCTGCATTGTGCAGGAGGTCAGACTAGATGATCATACTGGTCCCTTCTGAACTTAAAGTCTAAGACTCTATGACTCTAATTATTTCTTACAATAAGTAAATCCTCCAGAATCACATACCACTACATGGTAACTTGGTAAATGATTACTTTTCTGTGGCAGCTGCCTTAGTGTCGCCCAATACACAAATTGGGCCTCTCACTGCACAGCCCAAGAAAATAGAACAGTTCATAACTGCAGTTAGGATATTTGCATTTTTTCCACTAAAAACAAACTTTGAAATAGTTCGTGACTTTGCCACAAAACTGCAAATTGGCATGCAAGATCTCAGATGGAGAAAAAAAATGATTCTGGTGCTAGGTGCTTTTAAGTTACTTACAGGTAGCTCTTATAAAATGTAATTTTGCAGTTTTGTATGCTATTAATGTACAATGTTAACTACCCATGTACTTTGAAAAATACATTTAAAATCATCAAGCTATGTTGTTTAAGAAAGTGACTTTCTAAATTTGCACTATAATTTTATTCAATGAAAAATTCATAAGAATTTTCAACAAACAGTAAAATACAGTCTATTGTGCCAATACTCCAGAGGCCAAAAATATTGATTAGATATTCTAACTGTGCTATTTTTAATAAAGCCCCAAGATTTGTTTTTTTTCAGAATAGAAAACAATGGTTTCAACAGCTGTTATAAGAATCAAGTGACAAGCTGCAAAATACCTTACATTTATACATGCTTTTCAAGTGCTGCATTACCTACTTGCAAAGGGTTGAAATCTATGCTGAGCTATACCACATAAATCCCATTCTAGTCAATGGGGGTGTAAGGGATGTAAATTAGTGCAGAATTTGGCCCTCTGTTTATTTATATATACATTTGACAAATACATACCATCCCTTCTGACTACTAACAAGTTCAAAGACCAAGGTAATACTGATGAAGGCTACAGATAACAGACTGGACTAACCAGTGAACTGATTCATGCATTTAATGCAGTAGTAAGCAATCATTAAATGGCATTTGACAATCCTACATTTTATTTGACCTACAGACATAGCAATATTTGAGCGTGACATCACAGGCCAGGAATACTACAGTTTATTCAACTAAACCAAAAATATAAATGTACCTCTACAAACAATGGCTGCCAACTATTCACCACATATTTCTTAAGTTTAATTAGATTATCTAGTCATTGCATGATTAAGATTTCAAATTTTGTAATTGAACATTACTAGGTTTTCATTCTCCTTTTCTCTTCAATACTCCAATTTATAGTTTTTACTTTACAGAGGTAGAACAGAAATACAAGAAGTTTAAATATACATAATTACCAAACTCAAAATGCTTCCAGCACACAGACAGACAGAATTGTGGTAGGGCATGTAGGTAGTGGTTTGGGAAAATCTTAGTAATCATGTTTTGAGGCAAAGACTCAAAAATCTATTCTGGGTTTTGTTTTTTAATTAATTGCCTCCAGAAGTACAGAGTATCTTACACTTTCCAAGTTTTTCCCACTCACTTGGAACTGTGATTATTTAAAATAACCATAAAGGCAACACTCAAGAAAGGGGTAAATTTGATTCATATCTATTGTGTGAACATCTAATGTTAGTAACAGGCTGAGAACACAATAGTAAAATAAAATTATAGATCGGAATAGACAAAATACCACTCTCAATATTGCAAGAGCATGCCAAAAGAAATCTCCCTACTTATTGTCATTATCATGTGCTGGAGGAGGGAGACAGGGTGGTCTAGAGTCCACAGGGTGACCAGATGTCCCGTACTGATATTTAGGTGTTTGTCCTGATATTTCGCTTTTTTTTATTTATTTTTTTTCTCCACCGGCAGCACTCGGCTTTTTTTTTCTCCGCCGGTGGACCCCACCCTCCTGTGTCCCGATATTTTCTCCCTCTCATCTGTTCACTCTAAGAGTCCACCACATACTCATAGCTTTTAATACTTGACTAGTTCACATCCCTCTCTGGCACCTATAGGAGTACATCTCTTCTATTCATCTCACCAGCCAGCCACCTGAGATGGTGTCACACAATGCACTGTACTATCAAAGGGTATACTTGCCAACATCTCCACTCATCTTCACTGTAGTGGTTTTAACTCTTAAATGATTTAGAAGGTGGTGTTTCTTTCAATTCTCTCACTACTTATGTCTCACAGTTCATACAGTGCAAAATTAAGAAATTTACTGCACACTTTTTTGCATTTTCTAGGAGGATTTGTTCTAATAATTAAATGAGTTGCTGGATTTTTTTTAAGGAAAGAGAAAGACGTACACATTTATATAGGCCCAGTTCCTCTCCTTCATTCAAGTTGCTTTCCTACACCACCAGTTTCTCTGCAGCAGCAGGAGGACTCTCTCAAACCCAGATGATCCATAACTACCATAACAGTCTTTTGTGGCCATTGGGAGTTAGTTTAAGTTCAGCATAATCTAATTTACACCAAGAGACTCAGAGTCAGAAGAGTGCAAGATAGGATATAAGCCACTTTTGGTACCACTCTATCCCTAAGAGGTACCGTCTGCTACACAGACAAGGATTTTGGTCATAGTTTATATCCTGGTTCTAATTTCCCCACAGGATTTTAAAAAGTCAAACACATGCAACACGCCTTCTCTGTTTGTGAAAAAAGTATAACTAAATTTTAAAAAAAATTAGATAAGTTCGTGGATGATAGGTCCATGTTTGGCGATTAGCCAAGATGGTCAGGGACACAACGCCATGCTCTGTGCTTCCCTACTCCTCTGACTGCCAGATGCTGGGACTGGACAACAAAGGATGGATCACTTGATAATTCTATTCTGTTTATTCCCTCTGAAGCATCTGGCACCGGCCACTGTTGGAAGACAGAATACTAGGCTAGATGAATCATTGGCCATACCGGGTCAGACCATTCTTATATGAATTCAGACATTTTTCAAGGGTTTACTGAAGCATTCAGGCAAATACTCATGCTTTCCTTTCTCCACACCAACCTTGCCCCATAACAACTTTTAAAAATAATAAAAGGTTTACTTTTCCAATTTCTGCTTTACTATTACTGTGCCAAAGTGGTGGTATTAAATCAGGGGAAAATCAATATTAGCTATGTAATGTTTATTCCAGAATGTCCACCAGAAAATAAATAGTTCAACAGAGGAAATACATGTTATTCTTCAAGATAAAAACCTATTTGTGCTAGCTAGATTTAATGTATGAGGCACCATACACTTTAACACTAAAGAGTAAAGGAAGGGTAACCAAAAGGTAGGAAATATGATTTTCCAAAAATATGGAGACTTATCCTGCAAGAATATTTCTTTGATAAGGACTTTCAGTCAAGTATACTTCTTGTGTTAAACACAAGAATCCTTTTAGTGGCCTTCTGCTTTTCTTTTTCTTATGTTCTCATGCTGAGATGTACAAGTGATGCAATACCCAAGAGTATCTCCTGTATTGTCTGGGTAACAAAGACCACATTAAAATATCATTTATAGAACTAAAAGTCATTTAGCAAAAGATAATACATCTAGAAATGAGAGATGTTTCAGTACAGTGAATGGATAGTGAGGCTGATTTATAAACGTTTGCAATGACCTATACAAGTACTAAGAGTATCCCTGCCTTTGGAGGGTCCCAAATCCCCCCCCCCCCACAACACACACACACACACCAATGATGCTCCCAAATCTCTACAAGTGTACCAGGTACAAAGCACAATAAAAAAAGAGGAAATCACAAAACTTGTATACTACTATAAGGTAGTATAAAAGGCTGGCACTTGAAGCTTTAAGTTTATCCCGATAGTCAGGAACAAAGAAACCATTCAGTAACTCTGTGCATATCATAGACATATGATACAATGCAGGAAGCTCAGCAACTCCTGGAAGCACAAGCAGTACTGCTGGAATCCTTAAAAAATTGGGCCTGATCCAAAGTCCATTGAAGCCAATAAGAATGTCAATGGGCTTTAGGTCGGGCCCAGACTCAGCAAGCACACAGCAAGTTCTACAAAAGCATGTGCACTTGACAATTTTCTAAAGTGTTGTAAGCAACACGAGAAGTAATTCTTCCGCTCTACTCCACGCTAATTAGGCCTCAACTGCAGTATTGTGTCCAGTTCTGGGTGCCACATTTCAGGAAAGATGTGGACAAATTGGAGAAAGTCCAGAGAAGAGCAACAAAAATGGTTAAAGGTCTAGAAAACATGACCTATGAAGGAAGATTGAAAAAAATGGGTTTGTTTAGTCTGGAAAAGAGAAGACTGAAAGGAGACATGATAAGAGTTTTCAAGTACATAAAAGGTTATTACAAGGAGGAGGGAGAAAAATTGTTCTTCTTAACCTCTGAGGATAGGACGAGAAACAATGAGCTTAAATTGCAGCAAGGGAGGTTTAGGTTGCACATTAGGAAAAACTTCCTGTCAGGGTGGTTAAGCACTGGAATAAATTGCATAGGAGGTTGTGGAATCTCCATCATTGGAGATTTTTAAGAGCAGGTTAGACAAACACCTGTCAGGAATGGTCTAGATAATACTTAGTCCTGCCATGAGTGCAGGGGACTGGACTAGATGACTTCTTGAGCTCCCTTCTACTCCTATGACTCTATCTATGATTTATCAAAATGTTTTAATGCTGGCAAAAACATCTATTTTTTCATTAACCTCATTCTTGGAAATGACTGCATCATTTTTGCTCTTTTTAAAAAGTTTGTTTATATATATTTTAAATGGTATAAACATGTGTATACACATGCATGCATGCACACCCTTCTCCCCGCCCCCCTCCCCACACACACACCTCTTTCTGAAACAAAGACTGAGTCAGGGAAGTTTCATCTCAAATGTTTACAGTTTAACAAAGTTATAAGCAACTGGAAACAGGGAATTATAATGGAAAGTGCGAGGCAACCTTAACTTTAGGTGTAACTCTACACTCCACTTATGATTAAATGTATTAATTAATCATATATAAAACATGTAAGCCTTAACATAAACAATTACATTTATAGAAATAAGGTATGTCAGTGAAAACTAACTATGTTCTGTTAGGTATATAATCTCTCTTGTTTACTATAATAGGATGTTAACCTGAAGATTTCCTGTTCAGCAGTGTTAAAAATGCAAGTCTCTGAGTACTATAAATCCACAATTTTATCTTTTCTTTGAACTAAAAATGTTCTTTCCAGATATCCCTCATTATTCAATTGCTAATTATTCCTGCAGAATATCCATGTTTTAAAAATTAGATAGTTGCTAATTAACAGAAAAGATAATTATGTATTAGTGGCACAGCCTCTAGTTAGGTAGCTGGGTTCTCCTTTCATTCCATCTTTGTATAAATTTGCATTAATTTTTTATTACTGGTAATGAAACAATAATGCTAGAAAGATTAGAACAATATCAAAGATTGTTTCAGTAAATCCATAGTTAGAAAGATTTACTTAAATTAATGTAGTCCATTAAGCTCTTCAGCTGTCTTAGTTAAAACATTGTTTTCTCCCACTCCCTGTTTCACACACACATAGCAAGAAAATGTGCCAGTTAGCACCACAGGCTTAGAAACAACCACAGGAAGTAATTGTTGAGAATGAATAGCCTCATCTTCTTGATATGTGTTTTGTTAAATCAGTAGCAGCTATAAAAATAGTTTCTGCCTCTGGTAATTCTACATCAGGCCTGCACAACATACGGACCGCGGACCGCATGTGGCCCAGGTGGGCTCACTGTGCAGCCCGCGGAGGGTGAGTAGACAAGTGGCAGGGTGGGGCAAGCCAATGGCTGGCTGGCCGGCCGGCCAGTGGGCAGAGTGGTGAAGAGGCCAGTGGCAGGCTGGGGAGTGAGGGTGAGCCAGCAGCAGGGGGTGGGGCAGCAGCAGAAGGTAAGAGGGCAGCAGCGAGAAGGCAGGTGAGCTGGCAGCAGGGGGAGCAGGCGAGCCGGCGGTGGACAGGCAGGTGAGCTGGCAACAGTGTGGCGGGGGGGGTCTGAGGAGGCAAGCGGGCAGGAGGGGGTGAGTAGGCGAGCAGGAGGGGTGGGGGTATGATGAGCTGAGTGGGCGGGCAGTGGTGAGGGGGCAGATGAGCTGGCAGCGAGGGAGGGGGGCTGAGGAGGCGAGCAGGCGGCGGGGGGTGAGGAGGCGAGTCAGGGGGGGTGGGGGGATGACAAGCCGAGCAGGCGGGCAGTGGTGGAGGGCAGGTGAGCTGGCAGCGGGGGAGAGGGGCTGAGGAGGTGAGCAGGTGGCGGGGGGTGAGTAGGCAAGCCAGGGGGGTGGGAGGATGACGAACCGAGCAGACGGGCAGTGACAGGGGGGCGAGCGGCAAGTCGGTGGCTGCCCTGTTCTACTGATCTTGTCTCTCATAAAAATTGGTCCTTTTTGCTGCTTTTCTCTGGGCTGGGGGTTGTCCCCATGCTGCAAAGAGGGTGTTCCCAAAGGAAGGTGCTTGCTTCTAACCCCCAAGGCTGTCAGTATGTCTGCTCTTCTCTAGTCAGCCCACTTGACAAGTTTGATTGTCCTTGGTCTGGCTCCCTCCCTTCTCCAAGGGTTGCAGCTTTCTGGCGGTGCCTGACTTCCACGCCTTCCTCAGTCACACCTCATTCATTCAACAGGGCAATTGATTACAAAGTGAGGGGAAGATCTTATTCTACTTCTAGCAAAAAGACATTTTTCTTTTACCTTAATTATACTACCTTTGGGGCCTGCTATAACATATTACCAAGGTTCAATACCGCTGTTTCGGCAGGGCAGTGCTGGGGAAGGAGGGTTTGTTTCCGCAGGGCGGGCAGTGCTTTTTGGGGACAGCCTGGAGCCCCCTCCTTTACCCCAAACCCCTCTTTCCCAGCCCGACCCCATTGATAAAGATGAGGGGGTAGATCCTCCAGTGGTGTAAATTGGCATAGTAAACTGACCTCAGAGGATCTGCCGCCACCCCTAGCCTGCACCCCTAGTCAAAACCCTCACCCCTTCCCACACCCCAACTCTCTGCCTGAGCCAGGAGCCCCCTCCAGTATCCTGAGCCCCTCATTTCTGGCCCCACTTTGCAGCCCGCACCCCCCATTAGAGCCCTCACCCCCTCCTGCACCCCAACCTCCTGCCCCAGCCCAGTGAAAGTGAGTGAGGGCAGGGGAGAGAGAGCCATCAAGGGAGGGTGGGATGTAGTGAGCGGGGCAGGGCCTCAGGAAGGGGAGGGGCTAGGATGTTCAGTTTTGTGCTATTAGAAAGTTGGCAACCCTAATGACAGGGGACTCTAATATTAAAAACCCTGGTCAGGAGGGAGAGAGACACAGGTCTCTGCCCAAGAGACCTTGGCTGAGAGTCTGAAATCTTAAGTGTCAAAGGACCCTGAAGGGAGAACACAGATGTAGTTACCCCTGAAACTGACAGTTTTACCTTAAGGACAATTCAGACACTCAACATGATACAGAAGGCAGCATCCACTTGTAAAATGGTGATTCTGTACGAGTCTGAGACCAGTGCTCCAGAATCTGCATTGGCTACTTGTTAGTTTTCAAATATTGTTCCTTACACTGAATAGTGCCCTAAATGGCTTTGAGTAGTGGCTTCTAGTAGTGTGCTAAGTGATGTATTTATCATCACATAAGAGAGAGTTACTGCTGGTAGGGCATTCTTGATGAGGTCCCCTAGGCTGTGGAATTCATACTCACCCTTGATCTAAAAATGTCCAGTTTTGTTGACCTGCAGGGATGTTACAATGCTCACCTATTTGA
Source organism: Mauremys mutica (assembly GCF_020497125.1). Classification (NCBI taxonomy): domain Eukaryota; kingdom Metazoa; phylum Chordata; order Testudines; family Geoemydidae; genus Mauremys; species Mauremys mutica. Next base: position 84,578,461 of record NC_059078.1, read on the forward strand.
GCATGTATTTGGGGAAAGTAGGTGGTGGCAGTGGGCGAGGAGGGAAAAGAGAGGCTATGGATATTTTTGGGGGGATTAAGGTTTTTTTAGGAGCAGATGTGGGGATATTTTCGTTTTATGCATTTCACTCTTTTCTGTGGGGAAAAGTTGTTGATTTTCTAATGTTGTTCGGGTCTTAGTTTGCTTTTGTTTGTAATTTTTGGTCAACAGTCCCCGAAGCCTGGGATAACTGTTCTTTTTAGGTTTATATATAAACGTGGAAAAAGTATTAAACAGTAAATACCTTATCTAACCTGAAACAGAAGGGGAAATTTAGAGAGAGAGACAGATAGATGGACAGCCACAAGTACAAGGTATGTCTACAGTATGGAGACAAGGGGGAAAAAAACCCAAAAGGGATATAAGCTCCCGTGTTAAGCTTACAAGCAGTTATTAGAAATGGCAAATGAATATTAGACAATTGGCTACAATCTTTGAAGGCCTTAAAAAAAATAAGAAAAAATCAATTAAAATGGATGCACTATCATTACAGTCCTGATTTTTTAAAAATCTCTTATTGACAGTAATTTTGTATGAACAGTGGGAAAAAATCCTTGTGGATTAAAAAGTAAGCTAGATGTTTAGTCAAGGAACACTTCTAATATTTATTTGTGACACTTGGTTATTACCATAATCAAGAATTTATTCTACCTTGAAGCACTGAAGGTTTACTGGAAAAAATAGCCTTTAGCTGCCTAATACATTTCAAGCACTGTTATGTATACCAAATACAAATTATTGACTATTGTACTGAATCAGCTTCTCTAGATCCATGAGCTACCCATCACCCTACTTCATTTCAGTGCGATCCTCAAGTAAACATCCGATTAATGCTGAAGTGAGTTGGCTCAGAACTAATAAATGAAGAACAGGGCTTAAGAAGAGAAAATCTTTAATTATCTTTCTTCCAGCTCATGTGCATAGCTCCCAGTTTATTGCAAGTCTATAAAACTAAATAAACCAAGTAAATTTAGCTGCAGCTTATTTTTAAATTCTAAATACACTAATGAATTTCGGGGTTCAACTTCTGTCTTAACATACTAAATAAATTCTTTTCCTGAACATTTCATAACAAAAATACACACTAAAGCTAAACGTCTGATAAAAATGATAATGCAATAATAATTCTGTTTCACTAATTTTGTATACGAAATGTAAGACAATCCGTTGTAAGATTATTTAAAGTCAAACCAAATAGTGTTGCACCAATATCTGATACCATTGTAAAACCAAACAACTTCTGTAGAAATGCCAGTGCAAAATCCTATCTAGCGATGCTAGTTTTTTGGGGACAGTTACCCATGATGCCATGGCAACAAAGCAAAAAAAAGTAAATAAAAATGTGAGCTAATTCTCACCATCCACCAGACACTTACAGTCATATAGCTTACACCTCCACTTACCTGACCCTTGAATGAGTCTAGGAACGACACTTTTGTTTGGAGGAGAGAGAGTGTTGAGGGAACACAAATCAAAAGAGATAATTTGACTTTTCTACACTATAATATGTCTGTTTCTAGAGCATGGGAACACAAACCACAATTGCAATCTTTGTTTGCAGAGTCTCCTCTAATGAGACTGTCACAACACTAACACAGAAATCTTTATCATCTTGGATTAAATTCAGTAAGAGAAGTCTCTCAATAGTTTAAGTCCCTAGTCGTAATCAGTAGCTTGAAATGTTTAATGTTCCAAAAGGTTTCACGTCAAATGAGTAACTTTGAGAAGGACAAAGCTGGAACAAATTATGAAATGCCATGCATACCTATTGCACTATATAAATCAAAAATCCTTCACTATAAAGAAATTCTGAGATTCAAAGGTGCAAGCGCTACCACTAAGTCAACCCTCTCATAATAATGCCCTTGTGCTTGAAGGAATATATAACTGCAATTTTTTTTAAATCCATTTTACTTATTTTACAATATACAATTCACAGCTCTAAAGCTGTAGCGAGGACAATATGGAAGAATGTTTCTCCCCCCTTCCAAACATCCACAAAAAATGGCACTAGCCAAATGAATCACTGCCTTTTAGGACACCATCCTCAACTGCTGGCTGTAAAATATAAAAGAAATGCAAGTTGTTGATTTCATATATTATTAGAACAATATGACTGGAAGGTTTGTTCTACAATAAGCTTTGATTTATAAAACAAATGGGAATTTGGTTCAATGTGATTTCTCTTTATTATTGGTATCATCTTTTCCTTTTTGGCAGAGATTTTGATATTTCAATCTCCAGTTCTGATATGGCAGTGTGGATTTAATTTATTTCTTCTCACAGGATTTAATAGGCCATTTACCAGAAGACAAGTGGCTCCTGGAAGTAGGGCTCCAAACAGCTAACATAGAGGACAATTCAAAGGTGGAGTGTAAGCGTATTCTCTCAAACATGCAGCACTTGAGAGAAAGAGAACACGTTCCTTTATGTGAAATAGGCATCAACCAAACTTTCAATTAGGATCAGATTCCACAGGATGTCCAGTCCCACCGAATGAGGGTTAGTTGGCATTAGCGATGCTGGGAGCCAGAATCAGTCCAGAGAGACTTGGCTTGGGCTCCTTGCCCAGATGGTCCTTGACTCTGGGGAAATTAGGCAGATCTCCTCAACAAATGTATTAGTAAAAGAAAGTGGGAGCAGCCAATAAGGACAAATCAAACAGTCTTCTTTTCACAGTCACTAGGACTTTTGGATCTTGGCTTTCTTTGGTTATAATTCAGTAAGGTTGTGACCTTTTAGCCATTTCATACTGGAGTAATCACTGGCATTCGCACTTGACAATGAGATATATACCATATAATAGCTAAATGTAGCAGTCAAATAGTTGGACACCATAATATATAACTTCATACAGCTGCAGTGATCTTTGATTACCATAAGTGCAGGGCCAGCTCTACAGTTTTCGCCACCTCAAGCAGCGCACCGAATTGCCACCGCAGACGGCGGGGGCAGTCCGTGTGCCCTTAGGGCGGCAGGTGCATTTCCGCGGTGGCGGCAATTCAGCGGCAGCTCCTATGTTTAGCCAGGGGCGGCTCTAGGCATTTCGCTGCTCCAAGCACGGCAGGCAGTCTGCATTTGACGGCTTGCCTGCAGGAGGGTCCGCTGGTCCCGCGGCTTCAGCGGAGCTCCCGCAGCCATGCCTGTGGGAGGTCCACCGAAGCTGTGGGACCAGCGGACCCTCTGCAGGCACACCGCAGAAGGCAGCCTGCCTGCTGCCCCCACGGCGAACGGCAGAGTGCTCCCCGCAGCTTGCCACCCCAAGCACGTGCTTGGCATGCTGGGGCCTGGAGCCGCCCCTGTGTTTAGCTGAAGCCGCCGCAGACAGCTAAACATAAAAGCTGCTGCCAAATTGCCACCGCCACAGAAACGCGCGTGCCACCCTAAGGGCACACGGACTGGGCGCGCTGCTTGGGGGCAAAACAACAGGAACTGCTGCCCCTTGCAGATTGCCGCCCAAAGCACCAGCTTGGAATGCTGGTGCCTGGAGCCGGCCTTCCGGTAAGTGACTGATACAGGTTTCTTTTTACCCTAGAATAACGGCACACTGATAGCATGCTAAACACAGCAACACAAAGACATTCACAAAAGTGCAGATCTCTGTCAATACACTCAGATTCTCTAATTGATCAGCTGAATTACCAGTCATGCAAAGACTGGAAGTCCTGCAGTTACACAGAGATTTTGGAGAAGAACCAATAGGTCTGGGCTCCTAAGTAGATAGTTTCAGGATTGAAAAAAAATGGGCAAGGGACACATGGGGTTCAAGATATTACACACAGCAGTTAATGCAGACAGCAGTGAAATGAGGACACTCATATATATGGAATTAAATGGCAGGCTGCAACTTTTATTAAACTCTAACTCAGGGGAGGTGTGCTACATGCCTACCACTCATACTCTCCTATACCAGACATTTAATTGGTTCCAGTGGGGAAGTTGCAGGGCTCCTTACCATATAACCTGTAACTCAGGGTAGGCTCTCCTCAAAGATAGCAGAAGGGTAGGGAATGCCACTAGGTCTGAACCTCAGCCTGCAGTCTCAGCCTATCGCACAAGCCCAAGACCCATCACAAAAATTCCAGGCCTTTTTCTTCTGGGAACAATTAGTTTTATTCTCTTAACCCATTGGAAACTGGCTGCAAGTTGAGACAAACTCCTCAAACAAGTACCTCCATTAAGTACTAAACACATTCCTACATAACCCACTGTGGCTTGAAGGTGCTGCAAGGAAGGTGAAAAGCTCTCTGGTCATCTGCCGATTGGCCCATGGGAGAAAAGATTCCTTCCCATCCCCCAAAAAGGCAATTGGCTAGATCCACAGCATCTGTCAGGCCAGATTCCTATTCTGACTTTGGAGGGGTAGCATGAGGCTGCTCGAGCCAAAATAGGCTCCACATAGCCCCAGCACTGAGTTAAATCCTGGGAGTTGGGGAATAAGTACCCTTCTTCTCCAGCCAGTCAATGGGTGCCAGAGACTCCGGGGGTGGATAGGGAAGAGCTCCGGTGTCCCTTAGCGCAGTGGCTTTCAACCCTTCCAAACTACTGTATCCCTTTCAGGAGTCTGATTTGTTTTGTGTACCCCCAATTTCACTTCACTTAAAAACTACTTGCTTACAAAATCAGACATAAAAAATACAAATGTCACAGCACACTATTACTGAGAAATTGCTTACATTCTCATTTTTACCAAATAATTATAAAATAAATCAACTGAAATATAAATATTGTACTTACATTTCAGTGTATAGCACAGGGGTCGGCAACCTCTGGCACACAGCTCGCCAGAGTTAGCACCCTGGTGGGCCGGGCCAGTTTGTTTACCTGCCACACTGGCAGGTTCAGTGGACCCAGGCTCCCACTGGCGGCGGTTCGCTGTCCCAGGCCAATGGTGGTGGTGGGAAGCGGCGCGGGCGAGGGGTGTGCTGACTGCGGCTTCCCGACACCCCCACTGGCCTGGGACGGCGAACCGTGGCCAGTCGGAGCTGTGGTCCACCGAACCTGCTAATGTGGCAGGTAAACAAATTGGCCCGGCCCACCAGGGTGCTTACCCTGGTGAGCCATGTGCCAGAGGTTGCCGACTCCTGGTATAGCATATAGAGCAGTATAAACAAGTCATTGTCAGTATGAAATTTTAGTTTGTACTGACTTCACTAGTGCTTTTTATGTAGCCAGTTGTAAAACTAGTCAAATATCTAGATGAGTTGATGTACCTTCTGAAAGACCTCTGCATACCCCCAGGAGTACGTGTACCCCTCGTTGAGAACCACTACCTTAGCGAGTGTTTTTTTCCCTTGCTGCTGGGACTGTGACCTTTCACCACTGGCCCCATCAAGTTCTCTCTACACGTTGAGGCAGGTGGGTGGCATTTACCAACAGCTGTCAGCAATAAGACACACTTGTATCTGAGACAATAGTAAAACTTGAACTATGGAGCATCTGTGATATCTCAGGCCTTGTCTACACTACAAGACTATTTCGAATCTACTTAAGTCGAATTTGTGGATTCGACCTTATGAAGTCGAATTTGTGTATCCACAGTAAATACACTAATTCGAATTTCTGAGTCCACAGTAACGGGGATGGCGTCGACTTTGGAAGCGGTGCACTGTGGGAAGCTATCCCACAGTTCCCGCAGTCCCCGCTGCCCATTGGAATGCTGGGTAGAGCTCCCAATGCCTCCTGGGGGAAAAATGTGTCGAGGGTGCTTTTGGGTAACTGTTGTCATTGAACCGTCAATCACGCCCTCCCTCCCTGAAAGCTCCGGCGGGAAATCTGTTCGCGCCCTTCTCTGGTCGGTTACAGCGCGGACGCCACAGCACTACGAGCATGGAGCCCGCTGCGATCATCGCTGCACTTATGGCCGTTGTCAACTCCTCGCACCTTATCGTCCACCTCTTCCACAGTCAGCTGCTGAGAAATCGGGCGAGGAGGCTCCGGCAGCGCGGTGAGGACAGGAATTCACAGAGTGGCGCAGACCTCTCACAAAGCAGGGTATGCCGCGCCGTGGAGATCATGGTGGCAATGGGTCAAGTTCATGGTGTGGAACGGCGATTCTGGGCCCGGGAAACAAGCACGGACTGGTGGGACCGCATAGTGCTGCAGGTCTGGGATGAATCACAGTGGCTGCGAAACTTCAGGATGCGTAAGGGCACTTTCCTTGAACTCTGTGACTTGCTGTCCCCTGCCCTGAAGCGCCAGGACACCCGGATGCGAGCAGCCCTGAGTGTGCAGAAGCGAGTGGCCATAGCCCTCTGGAAACTTGCAATGCCAGACAGCTACCGGTCAGTAGCGAACCACTTTGGCGTGGGCAAATCTACCGTGGGGGTTGCTGTGATTGAAGTAGCCCACGCAATCGTTGAGCAACTTCTCTCAAAGGTAGTGACTCTCGGAAACGTCCAGGACATCATAGATGGCTTCGCCGCGATGGGATTCCCAAACTGCGGTGGGGCTATAGATGGGACTCACATCCCTATCCTGGCACCAGCCCACCAGGCCAGCGAGTACATTAACCGAAAGGGCTACTTTTCAATGGTGCTGCAAGCACTGGTAGACCATAGGGGACGTTTTACCAACATCTTCGTTGGGTGGGCGGGCAAGGTTCATGACGCGCGTGTGTTCAGGAACTCTGGTCTGTTTAGACGCCTCCAGGCAGGTACTTTCTTCCCGGACCACAAACTAACGGTTGGGGATGTGCAGATGCCTACAGTGATCCTCGGGGACCCAGCCTACCCGCTAATGCCCTGGCTCATGAAGCCCTATACAGGCGCCTTGGACAGAGAGAAGGAACTCTTCAACTACCGGCTGAGCAAGTGCAGAATGGTGATGGAGTGTGCTTTCGGACGTCTCAAGGGGAGATGGCGGAGCTTACTGACTCGCTCGGACATCAGCGAAAAGAATATCCCCGTAGTTATTGCTGCTTGCTGTGTGCTACACAATCTCTGTGAGAGCAAGGGCGAGACCTTTTTGTCCGGATGGGAGGTTGAGGCAAATCGCCTGGCTGCAGTTTACGCTCAGCCAGACACCCGTGCCGAGAGAATATCCCAGCGGGAAGCGCTGTGTATCCGGGAGGCTTTGAAAGCAAGTTTCCTCGGAGAGCAGGGTAACCTATGACTCTCCACTTGCTTTCAAGAGAAACTGACCCTGGGCCTGTGTCTGTATGTGTCGATTTCGATCTGCGGTTACATACCCCGTTCTCCAAGTTTCCCCCACTTCCAAAGCACGTTTTAAAGCAAATTAATTGTTACACTCATTATTAATAAATCTTTGTTTTACTTTGCATTTCTGTTCAGGTGTTGAAACATGGACGCATACTGTGCTGGGCACGGTGTGCACTGATGTACAGACCGCTTGTTCCATAGAGGAATGACATCCTCCTGCTCCTACATAGGTCTCTGGGGTGGGGGACGGTTGCAAGTGGTTGTGCATGAAGGGGAGGGATTGCAGGAAGGGGTGGGTTTGCAGGAAGGGGCGAGTGGTGCCTTCTTTGGATAGGGGTTTGGATGACGGCAGTGGGCTGCGGGTTTGGGCGTAGGAAGGGGTGAGGGGTGTGGGGGAAGGGTGAGTATCTGTCCGTGGATGAGGGCTCTTGTTGGGGCTCAGGGCAGCGGAGAGGCTCGGTGCTACGGTGGAAGTGCATGGTAAGGGCAGCGTGCCTTAACATTAAGGGGGTGGCAGGCGCTAGGACCCTGGACAAGCATACACATCACAGAATGACCCGGGGCAGCATACACCACACAGAGTGACCCTGGTGCCTACTGACTGCAGTGTGTGTGTGCCCTGCAGTTGATCATGGCCCCAAGTCTGTACCCTGGTAATGTAGGCTATACCGTGCAATTATAAATCCCCTCCCCCCCCATACACAAAAAAATCCTCTGACACGAAAGACGTGACCGAAACAGTGAATAACAGCAAACAGCTTTTAATAATCTAATACACAGTGGGGGGATGAAACTTGGATTTGGGACTGGGTGAGCCTGTAAGGGAAGCACTTCTACAAATGTATAGCGTGAGAGGTGTGTGGTACATTAGCGCTATGCAGTGGTGCAGTGACAGTTCTCACGGCCCCTACCGCCCCTCCGTCTTGTACTTTTGGGTGAGGGGGGGCAGGACTTCTTGGCGGGGGAGGGCGGTTGCAGATACACTGCAGGGGGGCTCTGTCCTCCTGCCTGCGGTCCTGCAGAACATCAACAAGGCGCCGGAGCGTGTCCGTTTGCTCCCTCATTAGGCCAAGCAGCGTTTGAGTCGCCTGCTGGTCTTCCTGCCGCCAGCTATCCTCCCGTTCGATGTGTGTGCGATGCTGTTGACATAGGGTCTCCCTCCACTGTCTCTGCTCTGCCGCCTCGGCTCTGGAGCAGGCCATCAGTTCCGCAAACATCTCGTCCCTAGTCTTTTTCTTTCGCCGCCTAATCTGCGCCAGCCTCTGCGAGGGGGATGCCGGGGCAGTCCGGGAAAGAGCCGAAGCTGTGTGATGGGAAAAGTAACTGATTTCCTTGAACAGATACATGTTTGCGAACAGTGAACACAGTCTAGTCAGTTTCTCTGAACAAGACCATACAGGGCAACAAGTCTCACGAGATCTCAGGACAAGTTTGAGATTTCGGAATACGCTCTCATTGGCTGCGGCATTGCACAGGAGAGCGGACAAGTGGGGAGAGACAGCTGAATCCGTCTAGCAGACAGTCCTGGTAAGCCTTACAGTACATTCTGCTTATCAGTTAATGGATAGCTGTGCCCTCCCGCTAAAGGCAATCTGGAAATCATATACTCTGACCCTTTTCCAGCCACTCCCGCCAGTGCACGGGAAAGATCAATGTATGCTTTTCCTATGTGGCCTACAACACGTGGCTGTTAAGCGAGGGTCATTGTTATGCAAAGTAAAAGTCAACCATTCACAACAGTAACAATACACTAATTGCCCTAATTAGATGCAGCATTTCATGAACGAGATCACCCTGATGCGGGTCCCTCGGAGTCACAAAGAGCGGATGCTAAGGGAAGCCCTGCAGAGACCAGGACCATATGCGGCCATGCTTGTGGAGGCGATGATTCCCATCTACATAAGGATGTCCTGGCGCGGAAGAGTGTGCTTCCACGGAGCACCCAACAAGGCACCTCTCCCCAGGAACCTCCTGCGGAGGCTTTTCGGGGACTTAAATGAGACCAATTGTCCCTGGAGGATTATTGTTCAATCCCTATATGTGTGGACCTACTTTTCATATAGTTTTTCATTGAAAATTTTATATATAGCATTTCTATTTTTTTATACCTGTTTTATAAAAAATAAATGTTTACATGTTTATAGCACTTACCGCCTGATCCTTCCCCTGATTCAGAGTCCGGGTTAACGGCCGGGGAGGGTTGGTAGGGGATCTCTGTGACGGTGATGAAGAGATCCTGGCTGTCAGGGAAAGCGGTTTTGTGTTCGCTGTCGCCTGCGCCGTCCTCCACAGACCCTTCCTCATCTTCCCCATCGGCGAACATCGAGGAGGAACTGTCCAGGTTCACTATGCCATCCACTGAGTCCATGGTCACTGGTGGGGCAGTGGTGGCAGACCCACCTAGAATGGCATGCAGTGCCTCGTAGAAGCGGCATGTCTGGGGCCGGGCTCCGGAGCGTCCGTTTGCCGCTCTGACTTTTTGGTAGCCTTGTCTCAGGTCCTTGATTTTCACGCGGCACTGCATTGCATCCCGGCTGTATCCTTTCTCTATCATTGCTTTGGAGACCTTCTCGAAGGTCTTTGCATTCTGCTTGCTGGAGCGCAGCTCCGACAGCACAGACTCCTCGCCCCACACACCGATCAGATCCAGGACTTCCCGGTCTGTCCATGCTGGGGACCTCTTTCTATTCTTGGATTGGCCGGACTCCTCTGCTGGAGAGCTCTGCATCGTTGCAGGTGCTGCGGAGCTCGCCCCGATGTCCAGCCAGGACGTCAGATTCAAAGTGCCCAGACAGGAAAATGAATTCAAATTTTCCCGGGTCATTTCCTGTGTGGCTGGTCAGAGAATCCAAGCTCCGACTGCTGTCCAGAGCGTCAACAGAGTGGTGCACTGTGGGATAGCTCCCGGAGCTACTAAGTTCGATTTGCATCCACACCTAGCCTAATTCGAGCTAGCCATGTCGAATTTAGTGTTACTCCACCTGTTGGGGTGGAGTACCGAATTCGAACTAAAGAGCCCTCTAGTTCGAATTAAATGGCTTCCTGGTGTGGACGGTTGAGCGGTTAGTTCGAATTAACGCTGCTAAATTCGAATTAAAGTCCTAGTGTAGACCAGGCCTCAGATGCCAGTTGGTGGTGACAGTGCACGGGTAATATTTTATGCATGTCACCAGTGCAACTTTGCATAGAGGAGAAAACAAAAGCCTACCACTTGCTGACAGGCAGTGAAATAAAAAAGGTGTTTGTTAAATACCTAGGAAAACTTGTCCACTGAGGAAAAATAAATCCCAAATATATTTGAGCAGATTAAAGACCAGTGTTTACACATAAGAACATTTGTTTCCCCTACCACCACCAATCACCCTCCCTCTCCCACAAAACCAATGCAGCAAAAGGAATTGTGAACATTCAGTCTCCTGAATAGCCCAAATTCTGTATGAGCCTATGAATGTGTTGATGTGTTTGCTCAGTGTGCTTTTAAGCCAGAAAAAGCAGCCTGTCTGCTTCCAGTGCTCTACACATGGGGAATAATAAAATGATTCATAAAATTGCTGAACATATATTCTAGCAGGTGTCAGTCCAAGTCAATATATACTGGACTGCATTGCTCCATAACATCCGAGTCTTAAAATCCTCCCAGTGTAGTGGGGAGGAAAGATAACACAAACAGATACTTCCTGTTTTAATTAATGGGTGGGGGGGTCCTGATATCAGAATACGGACAGTTGTGAAGTGAAACTATAATATCGAGAGCTTGCCAGTCTTGATTCTAATGAATCCAACCAATCTGTCTGATCACATTTTAATGTCACTGCTTCTCCTAGGAAAAGTGCTCTAGAATATGGCTGTAAACCATAAAACAGAAGATTAAAGGAGTCTTTAGAGAGATGCAGGATGTAAACATTATCGTGAAGAATTGTATTAGATATGAAAAAGATCTTAATTCTTAATTAAGTTTGCTTAATATTTGATCCATTCAATACTGCATCTGTCATCAGAGATTCATTTGTTTTCCTTATTTTGAGTTTATAAAGTTCCAATCTTTTTCACATTCAAGCTACCATAAAGGTAAAGCCAACCCATTCCTATAGCAAGTATAATGTATGAATAATAAAGGATAATACCACCGAAAGATGCAAATGTATATAGTAGATAGGCTCAAATATTAGAGTCATTACACCACTATGATTACAAACCAAAATGGTCTCTCCTCTCTATCCAGGGAAGTGGTAAAACTTCCTTCAGCAAGAAACCATAAAGCACAGATAATACGAAGCCTGAAGTGTCTATATGTTTCTCAGCTCTAATGGTAGAGTGGCAATAAAATACCTCACAAAATGTTATCAATCACTGGAAGTATGGGTATAAATTTGAAAAGTAGCCTTTGTGCAGAAATAGAGGGCCATTTCCTGAGCTAAGGCTGAGGAGTGTTCCACACAGCTCAGGAGAGAGTGTTCCAATTCACGAGTCAGAACACAACAAAAGCATGATCAGCCTAAAAAATCATGACTTTTCTTTTTAAAAAAATTGTGTCTGTTTTGTTTTTGAACTCCACCTTCCCAGCCCCAGTATCCAACAATCCCAAGTTGAAAATAGAACCCTACATACATACACACAAGATTTGCACACAAATACGCAGGCCCCAACTCCCCTGCACACCTGCTCTCTAATTTCCTCACACCCTGGACCTCCATACCACTGCAGATCCCTCCACTGCATACCTGCTCCTTGACTCCCCTTCCCCTACTCCCCACACCTTACTCCACCCCCAGCCAGATCCAACAGCCACGCTCTCCTCTTCTAAAATCCTGAAGCAGAGTCCAGCTTCCAAAGAGCAGGAGAGATCATTAGTATGGGCTGTTAAACACACTCCCCCTTGCTGGATGGTGGTGGAGGGATGAGTCTACTACCAGCAAGCTCAGGATGGGCTGGCCCTGCTATTCTTGCCTGCTCCAGGGCTCTGCCCTGCTCAGAGTCAGGGCTGGCTCCAGGCACCAGCGCAGGAAGCAGGTGCCTGAGGCAGCCAGTGGAAAGGGGCGGCACGTCCGGGTCTTCAGCGGCAATTCGGCAGCGGGTCCCTTGATCCCTCTCAGAGGGAAGGACCCACCGCCAAATTGCCACCGAAGAATGAAGCGATGTGGTAGAGCCGCCACGGAAGTGCCGCCGATCATGGCTTTATCTTTTTTTTTTTTCTTTGCCGCTTGGGGCAGCAAAAAAGCTGGAGCTGGCCCTGCTCAGAGTGCACAGGAATACTCTGCTACTGCTGAGACCTGTGCACAAACAGTACACCAGCCTCTAATGGCTAAGGAGGAACTGTGGGCAACTCACTCAAATCTTATTGTGTTGCCTGTAGTTTGAGAAATCACAGCATCCCCCAACACTGCAATATACCACCACCTCAAGCGTTAGCAACATTGGGGTGGCTTTAGGTCATCTGCATGTTCCCATGATCCTAAGGGTTGTCCTGGTATTGGCAAATTAAACCTCAGATTAATTTAGGCTTTTGGAAAAAATCCTCTCCAAATTTAGAAGGCACACATTCAAATCATTTTAAATATATAGATATTTCCCATCAGCTCAGTAGCCTCATCACTCTACCCAGCAACCCAACACCTCCCCATCAAAATTATCCAGGCATTCAACATCAAGAAAAAAACTGAAGAAAGAGAGGCCTTTCAAGATGCTCCAAAAGTCAATAAAAATTACTAAAGGACAGCCACACAATATTCTGACCAAGAACAGATGCCTGATAATCCAACTGGCATAAGGAGTTGAGAAGCTAACAAGACCCATAACTTGGCAAACAGTGCTACAAATGGAGGTGTACTCCCTGAATAAGGCATCAAATATTATACCTCTAGTGGTTTATTCCAATCTACTGTACACAACATTATTTCCTTCATGTCTAGATAAAGTCTTAGCCAAAACACCTGTCTCAGGTAGGCTGTAGAAGAATTACTCAAATGCACCATCCCAGTTTAATGAAGAGAGATTGAACCTGGATGTCACCTTCATAATGAAGACAGTGTAGTGCATAATGCTCCACTAAACCAACACCGATGCTTGATCTTCATTCACCACTAGATTATCACTATTGACCAAAAGCACAAGTGCTCTCTTTGTACCATAATTGGGGCTAAAAGAAAACTGACAGAGATCAAGCAAATCTTAGGCTTCTTGATACAGTGGAGTCAGGAACTTTCCATTACAAAAAGAGATTAGAGACAGGTTGATAGTTTGACATTAACAAAAATCAAGTGATTGAGTCTTAAACTAGGCTTAACAGTTGCTTCTGTAACCACACTCATGACATATGGCACTCAGGATATGTCAACACAGCAATTAAACACCTGGGTAAGCTGAACCCGGGTCAGGTTGCGGGGCTGGGAGGATCCAAGAGTCCAGGGTCCCAAAGTCCAGGCTCCAGCCAGACCCAAAATGTCTACACCATAATTTTAACAGACCCACAGCCCAAGCCCCAGAAGTCCAAGTCAGCTGACACAGTTGTGTAGACATACCCTCAGTCCCCATTTCATGGTGAGCCTGCTATAGCTATGGCTAACAGACCCCATTGCCGCAGACCTATCAACCTCTATCTCTGGCCTAGCCATGACAAGAAGGGGACAGAGTGCCACAATGAATGACTTACATTTCCTTAAGAGAAGCCTGCCCCTTACTTTACCCCAAAAGTCTTCCAAAAATGGAGCCAATGTTTTCTCTCTGGACTGCACCAGCCAAGCAGAACATAGGCACAAATTAATATTTCTTTTTACTATACTTCCATGATAGCTGCTGGCTCAGTTTCTAAATTTAAACAGCATCATCTTTATTCCTGAGTCAATTAAGCTGTTTTAACTCTTTCATTCCCTCAAGGCAAGTAAACAACCTCCAAAAGCAAAACTAGATCAAATGAAAACATTCTAAAAAAAAACTAATAAGCAATCAAACCAGAATTAGTCTTTTCTGAACTCCCTAACTAGGAATTGGTAGTGATTAAGCACAGAAGCTATAGGAGACAATTTTCAAAAACAGGAGCATGAAGTTAATCTCTTAAATGGATTTATGGCATAATTTCCAGAAGTACTGACCATCAAGTAGCTGTTAATAACACCTAGGGAAGTTGCTGAGTGCTCAGAACTTCTGAAAATCAGGGCATAAACACCTGGATACAGAAAGGGATTTAGGTGTTGAAATGAAGGAGGAGGAGGAGACTTCCTCTCATACCTTGTAGTCCACTGTTAGGGAACTCACTCAGTATATGAGAGACATCGGTTTAATTGCCCCATCTGCCTGGTAAGGAGAAGGGATTTGAACAGGTTTAGGGTGAGTAACCTAACCACAACACTACAGAACATTCTGATGTTGAAGCTGTTGCAATTTCTATAAATAATATTTAGTTAGACCATAGAGTGAAAATGACTCTCTAATCCAATGGTTAGGGCAATCACTTGAGAAGTGGATAACTCCTATTCAAATCCTTCTCATCAGGCAGAGGGGGAAAATTCACCTGGGAGCTCCCACATCTTAGGTAAATACCCTAATCACTGGGCTATAGGTTATAAAGGAGTCTTCCTCTGTCCCCAACTCCAATCCCCAGCTGTTTTGTGTGGAGTTAGGCATAGTCAGAGCACACCTACCCAACTGGGTCCCACAGATTAGATAGATAAGCAGGACAACATCTATTTTCACCTGGCTTGACGGGGAATAGGCACTGACTCCATTGGTACTGTAGGGATGCAGCACTCATGGGGAAAATATGGTGGGTGCTAAGCACCCACTGGCAGCCAGCTCCCACCCTTCTGAAGAGTACTAGATTGTGCAATATGGTCAGTTGAAGAACATTTCATGCAGCACAAGGAACACAGCAGTATATTTGGGATGTTGTATGATATTCCAAAACTCCTCACTATACCTGAAGAAGACCTACACCAGCAATGCAGGGCGCTAGAGACAGTGTTGACACATGATGACATGCACCATATTGATGCAAGAGATTTAGGTAATGAACTGAAAGCCCTTTCAATATACATTTCAGCAGGATCAACTCCAAAGGCTGTTCTGGAATATATGTGCACAAATAAGATAACTACCCTCTTTCTAAATGCTTTTGTTGCTCTGTGCATACTTCTAACACTTCCTGTAACAGTTGCCAGTGGAGAATGCAGCTTCTCCAAGCTGAAGTTAATAAAAACACATCTATGCTCCACAATGACACAAGAGAGGCTGGTCGGCCTTGCAACTATCTCAATATCCCAGACTGTGGACTTGCAGGAAGCAGTTCAAATCTTTTCAACCAAGAAGGCATGGAAAGCACCACTTTGATTATTCAAAGAGATAAAAATGCCAGTGTTTACTATGCAGACAAGAAAAGTTACATTTGCTGTTCAGGTGTTTGAAAGTTAAGTGTTACTTAAAATTTTTGAACAAGGCATTTTAAGTTGTTAGTTCTCCTTTATTGAGGTAGGTAGCAGAGCAGTACCATGAGAGGAGTAGAACAAGAAGAAAGCAGAACTGAGACCTTTCAAGGTTTTTGCCCAAGCGAGGGGGCATGAGGGCATCATTTAAGCTCCTCACCTCAGGTTCCAAAATGTTGTGGGCCGGCCCTGGACCAGAGCCATGAGGGTCCCTTTTCAACTGGACATTCAGGTCAAAAACCGGACTCCTGGCAACCCTAGCAGGGCCTGGGGCAGAGCCAAGAAGTCAAGCACCCCCCAACATATTAGAAAGTTGGTGTGGCTGCACTGAGAGGCCTGGACACCTGCCTGAAACAGCAATGCACATGCCTGGAGACAGACATGCCTTAAGAACATTTTACAGCAAAAAGTTAGGCACCAAGAGATTTTAGTTGCCTATTGAATTAGGCAGTAGTTGAGCAGGGAGTTTGTGGATCTAAGTCCCCTTGCAGATCTGGGCCAAAGCTCTTAAATAGGAGCTGTTGGGCACTGACCATCTTTGAAAATCTAGCCAATTATTTAGGTGCCTAAATGTGGATTTAGGAGTCGGATTTTAGACTCCCATTTTTTAAAATCTTGACCTGAACCTTTTCCTCCAAGAAAAGCTTTTTTATGAATATATTAATTGCTCACTTTTCCGTTTGAGCACTAGAGCTAAGAACAAAATAAAGATACTTGTTTGGAATCCATTTCTAAATCATCTCCAGACATTTTCACCATTGTCAATACTCTTCACATGTCCTTTATGTTATCAACATTTTTGAAGGCTTTCCACAATCTCCGCAAGAACTTTCTGCAAACTTTTTCAGCAGAACACAGGTACTTCCTCTGCTTGTCTTCTAACAAACTGAAGCCTTTTTTCCTTTCATTAATTATGTAGTCCTCTAATGCTTTGTATTTGGAAGTTCAGTGCTGTATATTATGGAATTGGAACATTAACAGTGCCAGGGTCGCCACCCCTTATCCTGTTATGCTTTGTACAACCTTGGGTCTCGATCTTGAAAATATTGACAAATATGCTAAGTTTTACTTGGGTGTGCACTCCCATTGAGGTCAATGGGACTACCCCCATAAATTAAGTTAAATACATATGTAAGTATTTGCAGGGTCAGGGCCTTAGCTTCATCATCATCAAATGTCTTACTTCCACATTGCTCCCAACATACTCATTCATCGAGATTGTATTTCTAAATCACTGAGCCAGTGGAATTCTGTAAGGTTTTCTATTAATAGCTTCAAAATGCTCATTATTTCTAAGTTTGTACAGTTCCTCTGAAATTGTACAAGCCTGCCATTAATTACCCCTCCCATACTCACAAAATTGACTTTTTTGTTATTTAATGGCATGTACAGTGTAAATATGTATTTTAACAATATCCATAAGTGTTAAATTCAGAAAGTATGTTTGTACATTACTAATCCAGCTACAATTACTATTCTTGAAGCTTATCTTTTTGCCCTACTTTGCAATTTAATATAATTCTGGCTATTTTGTTTGTTGCAGAATATAAGCTCCTCAGGGCAGGAAGAGTGTCTTTATTATCTGTATAGGGCAAAACTCCTTTTCAGCACTCTAATATCAGTTTGAAACACTGTACTGAATCATTCCTCTTCTTTAAAAAATGTAGCAGTAGTTTTGAGTGTTACAAACTCTTTTGATTATCTGTAATATTCATGTTTGTATATTTACTGGAAGTGATAAAGCATGAGATTTTTTTATTTGGATACAATTGACATGAATTCTGTCCCTTAGGCTAACTAAAACTTATTTCACTGTTAGTTATACAATTTTAGAAATAAAAATAAATAAGTTATGTTAAAACAGACAAACTCTGCAACACTTGAAAGTTCCCCTCTAATTTGTATTTGTTTAAACCAGTATCACATATGTGTAGGGCACCTACCAAATTCATGGTCCATTTTGTTCAATTTCATGGTTATAGGATTTTAAAAATCGCAAATTTCATGATTCCGGCTATTTAAATCTGAAATTTCACAGTGTTGTAATTGTAGGTGTCCTGACCCAAAAAGGACTTATGGGGGGGGGTTGCAAGGTTATTGTGGGGTGGGGAGGCACTGCAGTATTGCTACCCTTACTTCTGCACTGCTGCAGGTGGCAGCACTGCCTTCAGAGCTGGACAGAACCACCGCCAGCAGCAGTGCAGAAAAAGGGTAGCATTGTATGGTATTTTACTATTCCTTTACAGTTAAATATTACAAGGAGCACATCTCATAAAGAAATATGAATCTGAAATCATTACAACTTTAAATGTGATAAAATGTACAGTTTAAGAGGACAAAGGTCAAATAAATCAGAGATTCATGCCTATAGAAGCCAGCAGCTGTAGAGGAGATATCTCTCCTGGCTTGGGGTGAATACCTGGCCGCACTGAAGTCAATGGGATTTTTTACAACTGACTTCAATGGACCCAAGAATTCACACTTAGGACTCAAGTCAGAAATTCAGAGATAGGAAGAAATAAGAATAAATTGGTATTGGAACACCACCATGACCACCATCTCTCACCTTTTAATTACTTAGAATATTTAGGGCTAGACTGGGATTCATTTTTCTCCACTGACTTCATATGTAACGAGCATTACCTGTTCAGTGGTACTCCTTACGGAGTAGTCAGCCACTATATCCAGTGTCAGTAAGGCAATCACAATATAGCCCTCAAATTATCCTGTGTTAACAAAGGTCTACTGAATTTTTACAGTCCAATCAGTGTCATGTCTTCTCTACAGCTGCTCAGAAGCTTGTGAAAAATTATCACTCTCTCCTAAATTTTATACTCTTTGCTGAGGTAGATTTGTGAAATGAGCTCCTTGATAACTGATAATCAGATCTCTGAGAAATTTGTTTAATACAAAACTCACTAAGGGCCATAAATTGTCCTCAGTTAGAGCACAGTGCTCTCAGCAAGATCAATATAATCAATATCAATTCCATACACACAGCAAGTGCACTTTAAGAGCCTATAAAAAAGACACCTTTTAAATTCACTCATTTCAATTAACCAAAAATGTGATAACTAACACCTAAGTCTTTCAAACCTATTTCCCACCTCCTTTCTGAGAGTGCTGTCTTTCAGATCAGATGTAAAACCCAAGCAATAGCTACTTATGGTAATTAAAGAATCCATGACATTTTTTAGAAGAGCAGAAGTGTTACTTGCCATCCTATCAACAGTCAAATGTGAGCAGTTACTTCTTAATCCCCTATAATTCCCTTTGCACTTTTAATTGGATAAGGTACTCTTCACTTCCTGTCCTAGACTCATATACTCTGTTAAAAAAAAAATCTCATTGTTTCACCTGAGAATTGTCTTCATTTCTGTGGTAGAAAAAATAATCCCAGTTTTGTTAATAGATGCACCAGAAGGGACCATTATGATCATTTGTCTGACCTCCTGCATAACACATGCCATAGATTTTCACCAAGTGGTTATTGCAGCAGGCTCGTAATGTCTGGATGAGCTAAAGAGTATCATTCGAATAACCTTAATTTAAAGATTTCAAGTGATGAAGGATCCACCACTTCCCAAAGTAAGCTGTTCAAATAATTAGTTACCCTCATTCTATTAAAAAAACAACAACCTGCATCTTATTTCTAACCTCAATTTGCCTCATTTCAATTTGCAGCTGAAATGAGCTACATAAACATAACAAGGTGTTATCCAGTTGCCGGATTTAGTCCGGATTTATCCTTTATATAGCATTGTAAATATAAAAATATTTGCTTCACTATAGTCTCCTCCAGCTCATGTCTCACCTATACATTGAAAAAGTTAGTGCAGTAAACTAATATATCATGATCTCCATGAAAAATGCAGCCTATTCCAGCCATTGCCCCCAATTTAGATTAGTATAGTTTTCCCACATACTTAACAAAAAGAAATAATTGTGGTAACTTTTGGTACTTGTTGGCATATTTTAACTTTCAAATAGCAACAACTATGATACATGATATAGGGTTAACAAGATCCAAAATATGCTTTCATTTTAGCAGTTCTGCCACTGGTGACACTTTAAGCTCACACACAGATCAACTGAAATTGATGTTCAAATCAAAATTTAAAAAATGATGTGCACAGCCAAGAGAGGGTTACTACTCACCTTGTGCAGTAACTGAGGTTCTTTGAGATGTGCCCCCCTGTGGGTTCTCCACTTTAGATGTTGAGCGCCCCTGTGCTTGTAATCAAAGATTTGTGGTAGCAGTGCCTGGTTGGGTACATATGCACAGTCCCAGGGCACTGTGCGACTAATTTCCCCCACCCCATTCCTTCTCTACTGCAGAGCATAGTGAGAAACTCCTAAGTAGAGGGGAGGAGGGAGGGTAATGGAGCACCCACAGGGACACACTTTTCGAAGAACCTCAGTTACTGCACAAAGTGAGTAACCCTCTCATCATCATCTTCCTGTGGGGGCTCCACTTTAGGTGACTTCAGAGCAGTGCCCTCCAATAGAAGGGAGGGGCTTTGGAGTTGAAATCATGGCAGAGGATAATATGGTAAGGCCGAATAATGACTCAGATGTTGCATGCTGCTCTAATGCACAGTGCTGCATAAACATATGGCAAGAGGTAGTTCTACATATGTCCATAATGGGAATACTGTTCAGAAAAGCTATCAAAGTCGACATTGCCCTGCTGAAATGTGTACAAATCCCCATAGGGGGTTGCAGGTTCTGTTACTGGTAACACAGTTTGATGCATTCTGAATTCCATTTGGAGATCCTCTGTTTGAATATACCGTCTCCTTTTGATTGTTCCATGATTGAAATGAATAATTCTTGTCTATCCTTATGTGGCTTAGGATAGAATGCTGGTAAGCAGATAGGTTGATTGAGGTGGAATGAGGAGGCAACCTTAGGTAAAAACTTGACATGTGATCGGAGAGTGATTTTATCTTTTGAAAATACTACGTAGGGTGGGTCAACGATGAGAGCCCCTCATCTTGCGGATGTAATGGAGACTAGAAAGGCCACCTTCATTGACAGTTGGAGAAGCGAGCAAGTGGCTAATGGTTTGAACAAATATCTGGTGATGCCCTGGAGAACTAAGTTGAGGTCCCAAGGTGGAATAGGAGTGCAGATTTTGGGGTAAATGTTGTTCAGGCCTTTCAGAAAACATCTGAGGGTAGGGTGTGCAAAAATTGATGCACCATCTATCTTATGGTGGAAAGCTGCTATGGCTGAGATATATACCCTGAGATATATACCCCAGGGTGGCGGAACTGGAGGAGCTGAGAGAGGCAGAGAGGTATGTTGATGAGGCTTTCCGGGACACTGTAGAATTGTCCCACCTCTGCTTAGACAGCTCCAGTGCTGTTGAGGAGGAAGAAGGGCCCAGGGAAGTAGAGCAGTCGATGGGAGCAGAGGGAAACCTTCCCGTAGTTGGGACCCTCCTTCCAGATGGTGCTGGGGTTGCCTCTCGCACTGAGGTTGCCTCTCTGGGGGAGGGAACTCCAGTTTCTAGGAAAAGGCAGGTGTTAGTAATGGGAGATTCGATTATTAGAAATGTAGATAGCTGGGTCTGTGATGACCGGGAGAACCGTATGGTGACTTGCCTGCCTGGTGCGAAGGTTGCGGATCTCTCGAGTGCCGGTGGTCGTGGTACATGTAGGTACCAATGACATAGGGAAGGGTAGGAGAGATGTCCTGGAAGCCAAATTTAGGCTGCTAGGGAAGAGACTGAAATCCAGGACCTCTATGGTGGCATTTTCAGAAATGCTCCCAGTTCCACGCGCAGGGCCGGGTAGGCAGGCGGAGCTTCAGAGTCTCAATGCGTGGATGAGACGATGGTGTAGAGAGGAGGGGTTCACGTTCATTAGGAACTGGGGAAACTTCTGGGATGGGAGGAGCCTATACAGGAGAGATGGGCTCCACCTAAACCAAAGTGGAACCAGACTGCTGGCACTAAACATTAAAAAGGTTGTAGAGCAGTTTTTAAACTAGGAGATGGGGGAAAGCCGACTGCTGCAGAGGAGCGTGTGGATCGGACCCAGACTTCTCTTAGGGGAGAGTCTGATGATGGAGAATCTCCAGGTTATAGTCAGGAGCAGAGGACTGAGAAGTATAATGTAAGGGCCGGATCAGATGATAAACAGTCACATAAAAAAGAATCTGGCACATCAGAAAAAGGCAGGCTAATAAACAGGGACAAGTTTTTAAAGTGCTTGTACACAAATGCCAGAAGTCTAAATAATAAGATGGGTGAACTAGAGTGCCTTGTGATAAAGGAGGATATAGATATAATAGGCATCACAGAAACCTGGTGGACTGAGAGCAACCAATGGGACACAATCATTCCAGGGTACAAAATATATTGGAAGGACAGAACAGGCCGTGCAGGGGGAGGAGTGGCACTATATGTTAAAGAAAGTGTAGATTCAAATGAAGTAAAAATCTTAAGCGAATCCACAGGTTCCATAGAGTCTCTATGGATAGAAATTTCATGCTCTAGTAAAAATATAACAGTAGGGATCTATTATCGACCACCTGACCAGGACAGTAATAGTGATGATGAAATGCTAAGGGAAATTAGAGAGGCTATCAAAATTAAGAACCCAATAATAGTGGGGGATTTCAATTATCCCCATATTGACTGGGAACATTTCACTTCAGGATGAAATGCAGAGATAAAATTTCTCGATACTTTAAATGACTGCTTCGTGGAGCAGCTGGTATGGGAACCCACAAGGGGAGAGGCGACTCTAGATTTAATCCTGAGTGGAGCGCAGGAGCTGGTCCAAGAGGTAACTATAGCAGGACCGCTTGGAAATAGTGACCATAATACAACAGCATTCAACATCCCTGTGGTGGGAAGAACATCTCAACTGCCCAACACTGTGGCCTTTAATTTCAAAAGGGGGAACTATACAAAAATGAGGGGGGTAATTAGACAAAAGTTAAAAGGTACAGTGACTAAAGTGAAATCCCTGCAAGTTGCGTGGGCCCTTTTTAAAGACACCATAATAGAGGCCCAACTTCAATGTATACCCCAAATTAAGAAAAGCAGTAAAAGAACTAAAAAAGAGCCACCGTGGCTTAACAACCATGTAAAAGAAGCAGTGAGAGATAAAAAGATTTCTTTTAAAAAGTGGAAGTCAAATCCTAGTGAGGCAAATAGAAAGGACCACAAACACTGCCAACTTAAGTGCAAGCGTGTAATAAGAAAAGCCAAAGAGGAGTTTGAAGAACGGCTAGCCAAAAACTCCAAAGGTAATAACAAAATGTTTTTTAAGTACATCAGAAGCAGGAAGCCTGCTAAACAACCAGTGGGGCCCCTTGATGATCAAAATTCAAAAGGAGCGCTTAAAGATGATAAAGTCATTGCGGAGAAACTAAATGGATTCTTTGCTTCAGTCTTCACAGCTGAGGATGTTAGGGAGATTCCCAAACCTGACCTGGCTTTTGTAGGTGACAAATCTGAGGAACTGTCAAGATTGAAGTATCACTAGAGGAGGTTTTGGAATTAATTGATAAACTCAACATTAACAAGTCACCGGGACCAGATGGCATTCACCCAAGAGTTCTGAAAGAACTCAAATGTGAAGTTGCGGAACTATTAACTAAGGTTTGTAACCTGTCCTTTAAATTGGCTTCGGTACCCAATGACTGGAAGTTAGCTAATGTAACGCCAATATTTAAAAAGGGCTCTAGGGGTGATCCCGGCAATTACAGACCGGTAAGTCTAACGTCGGTACGGGCAAATTAGTTGAAACAATAGTAAAGAATAAAATTGTCAGACACATAGAAAAACATAAACTCTTGAGCAATAGTCAACATGGTTTCTGTAAAGGGAAATCGTGTCTTACTAATCTATTAGAGTTCTTTGAAGGGGTCAACAAACATGTGGACAAGGGGGATCCGGTGGACATAGTGTACTTAGATTTCCAGAAAGCCTTTGACAAGGTCCCTCACCAAAGGCTCTTGCGTAAATTAAGCTGTCATGGGATAAAAGGAAAGGTCCTTTCATGGATTGAGAACTGGTTGAAGGACAGGGAACAAAGGGTAGGAATTAATGGTAAATTCTCAGAATGGAGAGGGGTAATTAGTGGTGTTCCCCAAGGGTCAGTCCTAGGACCAATCCTATTCAATTTATTCATAAATGATCTGGAGAAAGGGGTAAACAGTGAGGTGGCAAAGTTTGCAGATGATACTAAACTACTCAAGATAGTTAAGACCAAAGCAGATTGTGAAGAACTTCAAAAAGATCTCACAAAACTAAGTGATTGGGCAACAAAATGGCAAATGAAATTTAATGTGGATAAATGTAAAGTAATGCACATTGGAAAAAATAACCCCAACTATACATACAACATGATGGGGGCTAATTTAGCTACAACGAGTCAGGAAAAAGATCTTGGAGTTATCGTGGATAGTTCTCTGAAGATGTCCACGCAGTGTGCAGAGGCGGTCAAAAAAGCAAACAGGATGTTAGGAATCATTAAAAAGGGGATAGAGAATAAGACTGAGAATATATTATTGCCCTTATATAAATCCATGGTACGCCCACATCTCGAATACTGTGTACAGATGTGGTCTCCGCACCTCAAAAAAGATATTCTAGCACTAGAAAAGGTTCAGAAAAGAGCAACTAAAATGATTAGGGGTTTAGAGAGGGTCCCATATGAGGAAAGATTAAAGAGGCTAGGACTCTTCAGTTTGGAAAAGAGAAGACTAAGGGGGGACATGATAGAGGTATATAAAATCATGAGTGATGTTGAGAAAGTGGATAAGGAAAAGTTATTTACTTATTCCCATAATACAAGAACTAGGGGTCACCAAATGAAATTAATAGGCAGCAGGTTTAAAACAAATAAAAGGAAGTTCTTCTTCACACAGCGCACAGTCAACTTGTGGAACTCCTTACCTGAGGAGGTTGTGAAGGCTAGGACTATAACAATGTTTAAAAGGGGACTGGACAAATTCATGGTGGCTAAGTCCATAAATGGCTATTAGCCAGGATGGGTAAGAATGGTGTCCCTAGCCTCTGTTCGTCAGAGGATGGAGATGGATGGCAGGAGAGAGATCACTTGATCATTGCCTGTTAGGTTCACTCCCTCAGGGGCACCTGGCATTGGCCACTGTCGGTAGACAGATACTGGGCTAGATGGACCTTTGGTCTGACCCGGTATGGCCTTTCTTATGTTCTTATGTTCTTATGAGCTAATAGAGAGGTTTGATCTCTTAAATTTAAGCAGGTAATCCAGAATCAATGGTAAGGGTGCAAATATTGATGTGGTCTGCTTCCTGTGACACCAGGAATCAAAATGTCTCCATTTGTGTAAGTATGTGTGACGGGTAGTTGGTCTGTGACTATTTAATAAAATGCTCTGGACTTCTTTGGACATGTCATTTCAGGTCCCTGGAGCCATGGAGCAACCATGCTTTGAGGCAGAGTGTCTCCAAGTTCAGGTGCAGGGTCAGGAGACGAGGTAGGAGAGGTCTGCACACTGACATTCTGGGAATCTAGGGGAACCATGTTTGACAAGGCCATGTGGAGGCTATCAGTATTACTGTGGCCTTGTCCTCTTTGATCTTGTGAAGCACTTGTGCCATTCAGGGAATGAGCCCTGGAGCAAAACAGTAGGCATTTGGTTATGCTCTGTTGCGAAGAGGTCTACTATGAGGAATCCCCATTATTTGAATATGTTGTGGAGAACCCTGATGTCGAGTTCCTACTCATGGTCCTGAGAAAAAGTTCCTGTTGAGTGCATCTGCCGTAGTGTTTTGACATCCAGGCAGATATACTGTCACAATGTGGATGTTGTGCAGGATGCACCAGTGCCAAAGTCTCATGGCCTCTGCACACTGGGAGTTGACTGTGCACCCCCTAGTCTGCTTATGTAGAACATGCATGCTAAATTGACCGTGAGTATTTGTATGGTCTTGTTTCTGATCATGGGTAGGAAGTTGGTGCATGCATTGCGAACGGCTCTTAGTTCTAGTAGATTTATGTGAAGACAGTCTTCTGTTGGGGACTAATGGCCCTGAGCAGAGTGTGAGTTCAGATGTGCTCCCCAACCTATGAGGGGCCTATAATAGTCAATGTAGGAGGGGTTTGGGTGAAATGCACACCTAGGCATACGCTGTGTGGTTGCATCCACCAGGATAGCAAGTCTTTTACTCTGCTTGTCATTGTGAGACGTTTGTTTATACTGTGCCTTCATGGGGAATAAGTTGTGTGGAGCCAAGCTTAGAGGGTTTGCATATGTAGCCTCGCATGTTGGATGACGAAGATCAATGCTGCCATGTGGCCCAGTAATTGCAGACAAGTCCTGGCTGTTACCTGGGGACTGTTCAGTGACGTGGCGATCGGATGTGTTAGAGTTAGAAAGCATTGCCTTGGTAAAAATGCTGTTGCCTCGGGTGTATTGAGATAAGCCCCAATGAATTCCAGTTCCTGTACTGGTGTGAGGGTCGATTTTTGTGTGTTTATTTGAAGACCTAACTGCATAAAGAGATCTATTGTTTGTTCGGTAGCCTCTATTGCTGCTAGTCGATTCACTGCTTTCAGTAGGCAGTTGCCCAGGTATGGAAATACCATGATTCCTCTCTTGTGAAGGTTCACAGTGACTACCGTGAGTACCTTTGAGATGACTCACGGAGCAGTGGAGAGACCGAAGGGCCAGATCTTGTATTGGAAGTGATCTGGTCTGAGAGCAAACCAGAGAAACCTCTGATGTGATGGGTGAATCATTATGTGGAAGTTTGCATCCTGGAGGTCAAGAGCCAGTCCTCTCTTTCCTAATGCTGGGATAATGGTGGCCATTGTCATCATCTTGAAGTGTTGGTTTCTGACAAATTTGTTGAGACATCAGAGATCGAGAATGGGCCTCCATCCACCTGTTTTTTTTCTCTGTGAGGAAGTAGTTTGAGTAGAAACCCGTCCCTCTTATTTTGTTGGTACTGGTTCTACTGCTCCTAGAAGGATGAGATGGATTACCCCCTGATGCAGTAGATCTTCATGGGACGGGTCCCTGAAGAGGGACAGGGAGGGAGGATGGATAGGGGAGTTGGAAGTAAAAGGGATGGTGTATCCAACTTCGATTATCTCCAGCACCCATCTGTCTGTAGTGGTGGACTGAGTAGGTAGGGGGTTAAACAGCCTCCAAATGGCTGGGAGATGGTAGGAGTTCTCAGTGCTGGGAGTTGCGGGGCTCTCAGGCCGTCGACCAACATCTCAAACTTGCTGCCTTGTGGATGGTTGATGAGATGTGTTAGATTGATTTGACGGTTGTCGTCTCCTTGGGGGCTGTTGTTTCCAGGTTTGTGGCTCGTATTGCCTGTGTCTCTGTGCATATGGTGTGGACCGGAATCTCTGTGGGTTGTAATACCTTCCTTGTCTTCTCTTTGTCTGAGGAGTATAGATACCTAGGGACTTCAGAATCGCCCTCGAGTTTTTGAGGGTGTTCAGAGACCCATCCATTTTGGCTGAGAAGAGTTTGGGCCCTTCAAATGGTAGGCCCTCCACTGTTGCTTGCACTTCTTTGGGGAAGTCAAAGAGATGCAACCAAAACGCCCTTCTCATTATGTGCTGCTGTATCTGTAGAATATAAGGCAGCTTGCAGTGCCATCCTGGAGATCAGTTGGCCCTCAGAAATGAGTGCACCGAATTGCTCTTTTTTCTCCTCAGGGAGAAATTCAATAAAATCTCATAGTTTGCCATAATTTGTGTGGTCGTATTTAGCTAATAACGCCTCATAATTAGCAATTCTAAGCTGAAGTATCACTGAAGAATAAGCTTTTCGGCCAAAGAGGTCAAGCCTCTTCCAGTCTTTGTCATACAGTGTGTTTTTGAGATATGATTGTCTGCCTTTTTCATTGACAGCATCCACTACCAGGGAGAATGGTGTGGGATGTAAAAAAAGAAACTCTGTTCCCTTTGCAAGGACATAATATTTCCTATTAGACCTCTTTCAGGTTGGAACAATTGTTGCAGGGGTCTGCCAGATGTGTTTGACAGGTTCCATGATTCCATCATTCATGGGTAAAGTGATTTTAGATTATGCTGATGTTTGCAGGATGTCAACGAGCTTATATTGTGTCTCCTGCACTTCCTCCAGTGAGATGTCAAGGGAATCTGAAACTCTCCTATAGAAATCCTGGAAATGTCTAAAGTCACCCCCATATTGTGAGGAGGGGGCATGATGGTGTTGTCCAGGGACGATGAAGAAAAATGAGTTGTTGGTTCAACATCCTGGTCAGAGATTTCTTTGTTCTCCTGTCATCTCTTCAGGGGGCTCAGATGTTCCCACTACTGGCGGCACAGGTGACTGCTGTGTACCCTCCCTGAGTGGGCTAAGAGGTTTGAGATGGTGTGCAGGATATGCCACCCATGGACCCAGTACTGCCACTGTGGAGGGAAGGACATAAGTGCCATCCATGGGTGCCCATACCACTGCTGTTCTTTGGCCCCTGTATAGTACCCCTGGTGTGGGGGGGCCAGTTTGATCATTTCATGGGTGGCAGAAGAGTGGTGCAAGGGTATGTCTCTCCCTCATCCTCATCATCGCTCCAAAAAGGGGGAGCAGATGGCGGTGGAGTGGTGGGGCGGCTTGGTACCGACAGTGCTGTGGTGATCTCGGTGCTGAGAATGGGAAAGTTGGCTATCGAGGACACCATGAGGTCTCTGGGAAGGAAGAATTGTTGTGGTGCCAACAGCCTTGGTGCCGTTGATGTGGTAATAGTGGGTACCGGCTGCTGTGGAGCTGTTGTCTGTATGGGTGCACCTGTCAATTGCACTATGCTGACAGGAGGTGGCAACATAGGCTGCAGTTGTTTTGACAAGCCTGATGCAGAGTGTTGGGATGGCTCCGCCAGTGCCAAGGCATGGGGTTTCTGTTTCCCCTTGGTGCATGCATTGCGGCTAGCTCTCTTGGAGTCTTTTATTTTTCATGCTACCCACGATACCGCAAGGTCCTGCTATCTTGGCTGTGAAGCTTGTCAGTGCTGTCGGTACCGAGAAGGTCTCTTGGTTTGGGGAACCCCGACAGTGTATGCTTCTTTGCCACCTTTTTAGCTCAGTGGTCTGTCGCATGAGTTACAGACAAAGAAGAAGCTGCAGTCAGTGAACTGTGTCACGAGGATGTCCGTGCTTCTGGTTCAGATGCCGGCCAGAGAGACTTCTCCATGATCAGCAGTTTAAACTGCAAGTCTCTGGCTTTCCTGGTCCAGGCTGTCAGTTTGTGACAGTGAGGGCACTTTTGAGGCATATGTGGTTCGCCTAAGCAGCAAACACAGAGATCGATAACCTACAGGTGAGGCAATGTTTAAAGCCCAGAGAACGAGGCATGCCCCTGAGGGCAGAGTTTCATCCTACCCTAAGAGGAAAACTAGTAGTAACGGTTCAACGAAAACCTATTTCTAGTCAGGAAACAAGGCGGGTTTTCTTGTTTGTTTGGGGTTTTTTTAATAAATGGGGACAAGTGAATGAAAGGAGTTAACTATATAACAAAACTACAATTAACAAGGGTATACTATGCTAACTAAGCTCTGAGGTGCTGCTGAATGCTCTGACTCATAGCCAAGGGAGACAGAGAAGGAACTGAGTGGGGGTTGGTCACACAGTGCCAGTTAGCGGCTTGAGGCGGTGCAAGATGGGGACTGTGCATGTATGACCCAACCAGGCACTGCTACCACAAATCTCCAATTACAAGTGCAGGTGCATTAAATACCTAAAGTGGAGCACCCACAGGGACATCACTCAAAGAAGAATAGAAACTTTTAACACAATATATAAAAATTGGGCATTTTTATTGAAATAGCTCCATTAAGGTGAAATAGCGTCAAAGACAGATGCAGAGTATGGATTAGTTCTAAGAAAGGGAATATAATGGCATCAGAACAAGAAGAATGAAGGCAGCTTTTCAAATTCTGCAATCAAAATAAAAAGACATCTTGCAAGAAAGTAAAGGGATTTCAACTTGAATATTGGGAAATAAAAGTAAGTACAGTAGATTGAAAGATGTGTGTCTTTCATTCTAATCAGTTAATTAATTTGCCCACTTGCAGCAGAATTGCCTCTGCCCCTTTTTTTTTTTTAAAGTTGTGATTAAACTGTACAAAATTCTTCCCTTCTTGTGGAAAAATATAGGCATTACTTCTGTAGGATTTACAGTGCTACACAAGATGTCGTTTTTATAATACAATTCTGCAGCAAACTTTACAGAAATAAGCCCCTGTCCAGCAATGATATCTGCAATGGCAAAGCCTTCTACCATAAAGCCCTACTGAAATCAAAGTATCAGAAATCAGTGGGGCTCTGCACAGACACACAAGACTATTCACCCAGAGCTCCTTGCCACACTGGGGCCCTTTCTTTGCATTTTACTATGTGAGAACAGACAAAAGTGACCTTAATCATTTGAATAAGAGGCTGCTTCTATCATCACATCCAGTAACAACAGGCCTCAACATAATTTCTGCAATAATGTTGAAAAGAATAATAAAACACTGACAGAATTTTTCTTATCTTTTTATATTTAAACAACGCACTGAAGAATTATCTACAATAAGTCACAAATTAACTCTAAGCTATTTTTGAGAGGGATCACAAATGTTTTAAGATTACTTTAAATCTTTTGTGCATTTTACAATGATTATAGTTCAAATTGAGCTGAAGAAAGAAATATTATATTTCTTACTCATGTTCAGAAAGTATTGCCAGAGAGGCTAACGGTTCATTGTAGATTCAGACAAATTAATGCTGACGGTGAAAAGAATCAGAACTAAAAGTATCTTTATAGACATCAAGCCTGAAATATCAAGTTGAGTTCACAGACATTAATTTAAGATTGCTGTAGATTTTCTCTAACTATAATAAATGACTAGAGAAAGGTATCAGCAGGTATAATCTCTGTGAGACTAATACACACCTGGGAATATAAAGATTTTCTTAAAGTTCTCTACTTTATTATCCTGAGGTTAAACACACACACACACACACACACCCCACAGAATGGCCTTGCATATGTCGACTAGCAGTACCTACAAAGAAGAAAACAATTTCAGCTCCCATAAGGAGAAACAATCATCCCCTCAATGGACTGTGTCAGATGCATCATCTCAAAGTAGCTTTAGATAAGATCAGTGTGTCTACTGAAAATGATTATGTTGTTTCCAGAAGAAACCCATGATGTTAATGCACTGTCCCCATATTAATGGTATCTGTCCTACCAACTTTATTTTTTGTGTCTGGCAGTGCACTTAGCTATGTATCAAACTAGTTACTCAGATCTAAAAATCAGTTTTTAAAAAAAAGTTATAAAAACGATCACTTTTTCAAAGATTTGCCACAGACACATTATAAAGCATGCTGGGCAATCAGATTTCTGGATTTACTCAACATTCCATGCCATACAATTTTGCATTTAGAGGATCTCAACATATACAGCTTGTTGTTGTTATACTGATCAGTTATGACTGCCTGAATGTTTATGTTAAGACTACATGGAAATGGATTACTCAGATTTTAACACAAAACAAACTTCATAAAATTTGCTGCATGTTGTAGAAATAAGTATAAAATCCTAGAATCCCAGTCCTCAAATTCTAAGAGACAACCAGGAAGTAAAATTATAAAGAAAGTCCCCAGCATTCAAAGGAACATAGTATCTCTGTGACACCTACAGCACAGATA
Organism: Mauremys mutica; assembly: GCF_020497125.1. Taxonomy (NCBI): domain Eukaryota; kingdom Metazoa; phylum Chordata; order Testudines; family Geoemydidae; genus Mauremys; species Mauremys mutica. Next base: position 84,609,762 of record NC_059078.1, read on the forward strand.
AAGTAATCTACATATCCCTCCGTTTGTGATATAAGATATTTCACAGTTTGCCTGGGACAGTATACATCTTGCTCATTTTGAAGATGAATAGTTGGCTTTCCCTTAGCGTACCAATGGAGCTGAGCAATACTGATTTTTCATTTCAGTGGCTAAACCAAGAAATCTCAGGGGAGAGAAATTGTTTCAGGTCAACACGAAACAGGATTTTGTTTTGTTTTATTCATTTTCTTTCATTGTCAAGTGTTTTTTACTCTCTCTCTCCTTTGTTTAAATATACGGGGGTAAAATTCTAAACAAAATGTCATTTCAAAATGGAAAGTCAAACGTTGTGTTTAGAAAACGTCAATTTGGGAAGGGGGAGGGGAGTGCAGGCCAACTATTCACTGAATTAACCCAATTTCGCAAGTAGTTTCAGTCTACCTGAAACCGCATTTTTTGGTGAATAAACTATTCATCCAAAAAATGTTACCCAGCCTTGTGTACCACATACATGCATGAGAACTACTACTTTTGGCACTCTAATAAATACATAAGTAGCCTGCATTATTAAAACTACAGTAAAAGGTCAAAAGGCACCGGTGATTACCAGACTGATTATACATAATGCATGGCAATGTAGAAAATGTGCTTTGAAGCACACACAAAAAACAACAGGAAAGAAACTGGTCACTTACATTATTCATGTATTCAGAGAGAAGATCTTGTAGAGCTTGGCGGATGGCGTTGCACTCTGCGATTATTTGTTCTCGATGAAAGTCACGCGTGCAGGAAGAGTCAGCTAACAGTGCTGCCCCACTGATAATACCTTCCAAACGTTTTTCTAGTGATGGCCTTATTTTTTCTTCATTCATTGTAAGTGGATCCAATATGATTAAACTCTAGAAAGAAATTAGAAAAACTGTCCATGATTTGGTCATCTCTTGCCAGGCTAACTAACATTCTATTTTCCAATCTTCCCTCTTACCACTATTTTGCCATTCAACTATATACAAAATAATGATGCTCAAGGCATCTTTCCTTTCCACCATTCTAACTAGACCTACCTTGTCCCTCAATATTTTCACTGACATCAAAATTCACGATCTTCATCCTCACCTTTTGGATCATAAAGTGCTCCCACTCCTACATTACTGCTAGTTTCCTCCCCTCAAATAACATTTCACCATATTCTAGGTACTTATATGACCCCAATCCCTGTGATGTCTGAACACATCACACACAATACTTAATGCATTCATCCAAACCTCTGTGAGGTTAAAGAAGTGCTAAAAATCCCATTTTACAAATGACAAGCTGAGGCAGAGAGCGACTAAGTGACTTGCCCAAGGCCACATCGGAAGTCAGTAGCTGAGCAGGGTACTGAATCCAGCCTCCTAAGTCTCATGCCAAGCCCTAACCACTAGATCATCCTTCCTCTGGAAGTTTTGCCATTGACTTAAATGGAGCAGAATTTCACCTTTGTCTACCTAATTCCTCTCTCCCTTCAATTCCTTCCCTGAAACTCCTTTCAGTAGGGCCATAAGTCTTCCATTTCCTTACCCTCCCCTGAACTGTTCCTCCACATGATGTGTTTGTCTTGTCTACTTTAGATTGTAAACTCTCAAACTCTCAAAAGCTAGAAATTGCTTGTGTACATTTATGGCACTATAAGTAATTTTAATACTATTATTTAATACTTAGTATCCTTCTACAATCGTGTGCCCAGGGAAAACATTAATATACAATGTTTTCCCTGGGCACACGATTTTATAATCGTGGATTTTTTTCATTTTAAAGCCTGGGGATGTTCAAAACCTCCCACGACTGCACTCTCAGAGATCTGGGTCTCCTCTAAATACAAAAAAGAAGTCAGCAGTGCTTGCCCACAGTTGAAAGATGCTGTAGTGAGGCGGCCTGGCTCCCGGCCGTACCTAAGAGGGCCAAGCCAGAACAGCCGCTGCCACAGTGGGCGGAGCCACTGCCACCTGTCCCCACCCCCCAGAAGTCAAGGGGCGGGACAGGAAGTATAAAGGCCCGGCCCCAGTGCTCAGTTGCTGCTCGGCGGCCGGAGAGGACAGACACTACTGACCGAGCTCCTGCTGGACCGATCCTTCCCCGAGCCCGGTACCCTGAGGAGGACTGGCCGAGCCTTCCCCGAGCCCGGTACCCCGAGGAGCTGCCCGAGCGTCCCCCTTACCCGAGTCCTGAGGAGCAGCCCGACCTAGCCAGCCCTCAGCACGGAGCCCATGGTGTGGGACCCCGCTGCGGACCCCAGCGATGAGCAGGTACCCATGGAGGGGGAGGTGGGAAGTAGCCCGGGGGTAGCTGACCCCAGTCTGGCTACCGCAGATTTCAAGCCTAGAAGCATAGAAGTCTGGACTCACCTGTTGGGCGTTTGCTCAGCTCCTGCCTAAGGACCTGAGCCCCTGAACTATTGTTGTTGCTCAGCTCCTGCCTAAGGACCTGAGCCCCTGGACTACTGTTTGTGTTGCTCAACCCCTGCCTAAGGGCCTGAGCCCAGAACTGCTGTCTGTTGCCCCGCCCTGACTAAGGGCTCGGGCTTAAATTATTGTTTGTTTTGCTCAGCCCCTGCCTGAGGGTCTGAGCCCTTAGACTATTGTTCGCTGCCCCGCCCTGACCTAGGGCTTGGACCTTTGGAGACTGAACTGCTGGTTTAGGCCGTGTAGTGAGGCGGCCTGGCTCCCGGCCGCACCTGAGAGGGCCGAGCCCCAACACCGGACATCTACAGATGCCATCTTGGATTATTTGAATGGGTTCTGCTGATTTTAGAACACAACAGCACTACATAGGTTACTAGTCTACTGACATAATATCTCTGGATTTTAGTAATGCTTTTGACATAAGCAAATTAGGAAAATGTGGTCTCGATAAGATGGATGCACAACTTGCTGAAAGACCATATTCAAAGAGTAGTTACCAATGGTTTGCTGTCAAAGCGGGGTAGGGGAGAAGAGTGCCTAGGGGGGATCTGAAGGGGTTAGTCTGGGGTTCAATATTATTCAATATTTTCATTAATGACTTGGAAAATAGAGTATGCTTATAAAATGTGCAGATAATACCAAGCAGGGAGGGTTTGCTAGCACTTTGGAAGACAGCATTAGAATTCAAAATGACCTTGACAAATTGGATATTTGATCTGAAATTGCCAAGATGAAATTCAGTAAAGACAAGTGCAAACTACTATGCTTAGGAAGGAAAAAAAATCAAATGCACAACTACAAAATGGGGAATAAACAGCTATGCAGTAGTATTACTGAAAAGGATCTTGGGGTTTTAGTGGATCAGAAATTGAATGAGAGTCAAAAAAAATATGATGCAGTTGCAAAAAAGGCTAATATCACTCTGAGGCATATAAATAGGAACACTGAATGCAAGACACAAGAGGTAGTCCTCCAGCTCTACTCAGCACTGGTGAGGCATCAGTTGGAGTACTGTGTCCAATTCTGGACACCATACTTTAGGAAAGATGTGGACAAATTGGAGAAAGAGTCCAGAGGAGAGCACCAAAAATATATAACAGGTTTAGAAAAACCTGGTTTATGAGGAAAGGTTAAAAAATCTAGGCACGTTTAGCCTGGAAAAAAGATGACTTGGGGAGGGAACCCTGATAAGTCTTCAAATATGTTAAGCGCTGTTATTAAGAGGACTGTGATCAATTGTTCTTCATGCCCAAGACAAGAAGTAATGGGCAAGGTAGATTTAGGTTCGATATTAGGAAAAACTTTTAACTATAAAGATAGTTAAGCACTGGAACTGGCTTCCAAGGTTGATTGCAGAAGCCCCTTCATTTGATATTTTTAAGAACAGGTTAAACAAACACCTGTCAGGGATAGTCTAGTAGACTTGTTCTGTCTCAGTGCTAGGGGTCAACCAGAGGACCTCTTAAGGTCCTTTCCAGCCCTACATTTCTGTGATTCTGTGAGGGCAAAAATGCAGCATTGCCACTTCAAGAGGCTGAATGGGCAAGCTGCAAAATATTAGCCTGTATTATTATTCCTAATTTTTGTTCCATATTAGTCTTTTGGGGATGCTGGTAGATTCTTACCATCTATGGCTAAACTGAGTACATGTTTAAAACAAAAGAACTACTATAAAAAAACCTAGAGAAGAGTAAAAGCAGCAAAGAATCCTGTGGCACCTTATAGACTAACAGACGTTTTGCAGCATGAGCTTTCGTGGGTGAATGCCCACTTCGTCGGATGCAAGAGAAGAGTAGAAGCTGAAGCCAAAGTAAGTAAAATTGGTCTCCAGCCCAAATCAAGGAAATTAAGTCCAGACCCCTACTAAGAGCTTGAGCTCCTTAATCAAATGTGGTGTTTGAAAGAGGAAGTCATTACCTGTACTTATCCAACATGAGTCAGTCCACTTTTTACAGACTTTTAAAGGTAACCTCTAAAAAGGGAAAGATAATTGGACTTCTTTTTGATATTTAACAAAGTCATGGAAGATTGTCATTTTTTCTGCTTATGTTTTACATTAGAAATTCATGTCCTGTCTTGACTGGAGAATTCTAAGAGTGGAGAAATAGTGACATGATGGCATCACAAGATAAAAGTGTGAACTACTGAGAGGAGACAGGTGTTTAGTCAGTCATTTTAAAACTCATTAACACCTAACTTCAATAACTAATGAATGATTTAGAGAAAGGAAGTCTGTTACCGATTCTCATATTCATTGAAAACAGGAATGCTGAGTTACTTTTAGAAAGCTAGGAGATCCTCTTGCAAAACCAGGGAAAGCTAGACTTAATTTTCCAAATATTTATAAGGGGTGAGGAGAGCAAGAAAAAACCACTAGGCCCTCTTTATGCAACTTTTAAAAGACTACTGGTATAATATTTTAAAAAACTGTTTTGCAGATCCCCTTAAAAACAAATGTATTTTTGATCTACACTGGAATTCTGACCAATCTAGGTCTTCCTCTTCTCACTGCACTAAAGTGAGCATTCAACTCACATTTCCCACAGCATAGAAATAGTGTAACATTCCAAATATGCTTTAAGCAATAAACCTCAAGCTCAAATATCATGCTCTAGTACTCTCCTCCCCAACCTTTGTCTGGTTATGTTTCAGGATTTTCCTGATCTAGTTCCTTTTCACTCTCATTGGGAATGAAATAAGTTCCACAGGCTTGGAGTGCTGATACCTGGTAATTACTTGAGATTGCCATGACCAGGATAAGTAGAAACTAATTGTCTTGATTTGATCCTGAAAAACTAGGTGAGGCTTGGTGAGGAAAGCACAGTCTGGTCCAATCAGGACAGGGGAAAGGCCATATAAAAACAGCTTTCCTGAGTTTGTTAAATCAGGTGGTTCTGAAAGAGTGGGAGCCTTATGTGCTAGTAAGGCTGAAGTCTGTAAATTAGAGCTGTTAACATAGCAACCCAAACCAAGATGGTCAGACTGGGAAGTTGAGAACCATGTACTAGAATTGTTATGCGGTCAATTGAAATGCTGAAAGCTACAGGCATACTGGATGTGGATGCTAGATGAATTAAACCTCATGAGCCTAGACTGAACCAGACAAGATGCTGAAACCCTTGGTGTGAAACCGGATTTTTTTTATTTTTATTTTTTTTAGGGCTTTGGGAATATCCTTTCCTAGTTCATGAAAGGATGAATACATTTTTTTAAATTTAACCCTCAAGAAAGAAAGCACCTGTGACTTTGTTTTAGTAAAGGTAAGCCAACTGCTCAAGAGCAGGGGCGGCTCTAGCGATTTCGCCGTCCCAAGCACGGCGGCACGCCGCGGGGGGCGCTGTGCTGGTCGCTGGTCCCGCGGCTCCGGTGGACCTCCCGCAGACGTGCCTGTGGAGGGTCCGCTGGTCCCGCGGCTGCGGTGGACCTCCCACAGGCATGCCTGCGGATGCTCCACCCAGCCGTGGGACCAGCGGACTCGCCGCAGGCATGTCTGCGGGAGGTCCACCGGAGCCACCTGCCTTCCTCCCGGCGACCGGCAGAGCGCCCCCCGTGGCATGCCGCCCCAAGCACGCGCTTGGCGTGCTGGGGCCTGGAGCCGCCCCTGCTCAAGAGGTGCCTGTGATAGACTGCTAAGGCAGTAATAACATATGGAAAAGTGTAGGAAGAGAGCTCTAGGAATGAGAGATAAGGGGAAAAATCAAAGATGTATTTTAATAAGGCATAATTTTATCAAATTTATCATGATTGATTTTTTTCCTAACATTTCATAACATGTTCATTCTTACTATTGCCTTTTTACACATGCTTAGAATTTTTACTAAAATAAAAAATGGGATTTTTGTTTTTCTTCCTCTTTCTTAAGTCATTAAAATTGCTGGAGGCATTTAACCCATTCTTTCCAAAGGAATTTCCTTCAGTACAGGACAAACATAGAAGTTTGAAGTCCAAATGGTGGATTTTGATGTTTCTGAGATTGTAAAAGAGTATTAGAAGAAGAAGAAGAGTATGCAACCTTATCTATAGGAGGTGATATCATTTGCCCACTATAACTACATGCAGCAAATGAGACTCTATCATAACTGTTACAATGTACGTTTATGTCCCTTGGCTGTTGCTTACTGAGCTCATGATCTCTTTAAAATCCATTGTTGTGAGGTACTGATTTTTCATCTTTACAGCACTTTGCAAATGATTATTGCAGACTTATGGAATTAGGTTAAGTTTAATAATCCTTAGCTGTCTGAGATCAGTTAATATTTTGAAGTTTGTGTGAATTTAACATCTGCAGGATCAACATTTTCAATATGTATCTCTTTAGTTCTGTTTTCTCTTTTAATTAGGAAATAATTAAGGGCTGCAATGAGGATTAAAACTTGAGAAGAAATTAGCTCATTAGGAATATTTTTGGCCATTGGATATACAACATTGGTCTTCTCTCATCATTAGAATATTGCATCTTATTCTTTACCACATATGTGTGAACACATTCCTGTCCATATTATTATGTACGTTTAAACAGGAGGACACTGGTTTTAAAAAACAACTACAGTTACATATTGGCACTTTCCAAGTTAACTGAAGGTTGCCTCTATTGGATGCGTATAAAACCTACCGAAATCATACCATCCATCACTGTATCCTGCCACCTACTGAAACAAATTGTTTAAATCTAGCTTCAGATGTTGTAACTTTCTAGACTCTATTCTCAGAAACTATACAATAGCAGTAACCACTTTTTGATGAGTTTGAATATGTGGTCTTCACTTCAACTGTTGCAAATATTGATAGTCTAATAGTGATAATCTTTCCAAACATTAAAATCAACGTTCAGAATTTCCATCTCTGTGTGTGTATCTGTGTTTGGGGGATAATGGTTCTCTGAAATTTTTGAAGCTACTGTGATGATATCGTGGGACGGAGAGGTGAGGAAAAGAGCTCCTCTGTTGCTTAAATATACAAAAATGCAAGTTAGCTTTGATCTGCCTCTGTAGACACACCTTACCTGTGTTTCTGATCTGTGCAACCTAGCACTCTTGAAATGAACAGGACACCAATGAAGATTTGAGGACTTGAGATGATGTGCTCTCATTTCCAGGTGGAGAGCAGAACATAAACTACATACCAAAGCTCTGAAAAGTGCAGCCCATAGGACTTGCAGAAAGCACTACCTCTTTTAAACAAGTTATTTTATGTAGTGAGGTTATGGGGGGGTCATGCTCAGTAAATTTCATATCTGCTAATGAATAATAAGGGATAAAGCTGAATTGGCACAAGTCCATGAGAGTTCTCGAGCAACTTGAGAGTACTAGAGCATGATATTTGAGCTTGAGGTTTATTGCTTAACGAATATTTGGAATGTGACACTATTTCTATGCTGTGGGAAATGTGTTGAACAAAAATGTGAAGTAGAGTGGAAGAATTACTTCTCATGGTCTTGCGTACGACACTCCAGCTAATAAATCTCGGAATGATGTTTGCTTCTTTTTTTTTTGCCACAGTGTTACATTGTTGAGTCATATTTAGCTTGTTTTCACCCACTGTGATCTCCAGATCCCTTTCCACAGTACTCCTTCCTAGGCAGTCATTTCCCATTTTGTATGTGTGCTCTTGTTCATGGTATAATTTCTTTCTAACGCTGCAGGAATTTCCCTTCATAGAATGCTGACAACATTAATATTTTATGCATGTTCCAAACTGTAAACCCAGCTACTACATTGGAGTTGGGAGAGTTTGTCATAGGAGCAAGCAGCAAATTAAGAGTCGTGGGAGAAAATGTAGAGAGTAGCTCAGAGGTACTGGACATCCCCGTGGATGTCAAGCCCCTGCATGTTCCCCAAGATGCATGTTCTTGTGATTTATTTATTTATTTTTGTAGGGCTCTGTGCTTTTTCATGGTTGAGATGTTTGTGACAAAAGATGGGATTTAAAGAGGTTATTTTCAAGATCAGAATCGTCATGGGTTTTAGCATTCTACTTTGCTGTCTTGGTCTACTGCTAATGTGGATACAAATGTAGTATCCATTTACTCACTCAGTCATACCCGCATGAACACAAGAGTTTTATAAACTACATAAACTTCTGAAAAACCTCTCCTAACCTCACAAACGCCCCAGACCACTCTAACAGACAATCTGAATTGCCAGTCAGCATCTTTGCTGCAATCTAAAGTGGGAATGCAGCATTCCACACTGATTAGGCCTCAACTGGAGTACTATGCCCAGTTCTGGATGCCACATTTCAGGAAAGTTGTGGGCAAATTGGAGAAAGTCCAGAGGAGAACAATAATTATTCAAGGTCTAGAAAACATGGCCTATGAGGGAAGATTGAAAAATTTTGTTTATTTAGTTTGGAGAAGAGAAGACTGAGGGGGGACATGATAACAGTTTTCAAGTACATAAAAGGTTGTAACAAGGACAAGGGAGAACAATTGTTATCCTTAATCTCTGGGAGCTTAAATTGCAGCAAGGGCGGTTAAAGTTGGACATCAGGAAAAACTTCCTGTCAGGGTGGTTAAGCACTGGAATAAATTATCTAGGGAGGTTGTGGAACCTCCATTATTGGAGTTTTTAAGAGCGGGTTAGACAAACACTTGTCAGGGATGGTCTAGATAATACTTAGTTCTGCCTTGAGTGCAGAGAACTGGACTAGAAGACCTTTCGAGGTCCCTTCCAGTCCTATGATTCTATGATTAATCAAAAATCAGCTATATTTAATGCAGTGACAACAGTTAAGTATCATTCTACTTTTGAGGAAATCGAGGAAATGTACTATAACTAATTGAATTTATATGGTAAGAAGTGTCATGAGGGACCTTAAAATGCAGGGGAAACTAACCTTTCAGCAGTTACCTCTACAGACCGTGTGAATGAAAAATTTAAAAAGCAGCATCTAGACAGTTTTCAGAAGTGAGATCTATGTTTTTCTGCATCACAGATGTTTAATCACTGCTTTACCTAGGTTATAATTACACTGATTGCTTATGTAGGCAATGCCCACCACAGCATGAGAGAGAAAGGAAAAAGCTTATACTTTGATAACTAGCATACTAATAAGGGTTTTGCAAATTGCATACACAATTAGTAAATAATGTTTAAGTATTTACTGATTTATTAACATAGAGGTAATTCACTTATAACAAATAGTTGATTTCCAACTAATATATATTGAACCATTCAATTGTGAAATACAAATAGCCATTTTGCTAGTGCAACATTTGCACTACCTTTTGAATAATTCAGAGAACCCTACCTTCGTTAGTCTGGGAGCCTTCCTTCCAGGTTGGGAAACACTGCTTTAGCCCCTCTTAGGAAGCGAGAATAGGAGAAGCCCATATCTCCCCTCTAGTAGGGATTGGTAGATTTGTGGAATCCAACACTCCTCTCTTGTTTTCTAAGTGAGCTAAGTATTAGAGAAGCGAGGAAGACTGACTAGCCCTGGAACACAGTGATCTACTGTGAGAGTGAGAAAAAGGTCTGGTGCCTTTAAATAACAAAGTTTTTCTCCCTTCCCAATAAGGTATAGCTAGCAAATAGGAAGACCTCTGGCCTGCAAACGATTGATGAAGTGATCTATGTTAAGGAGGAGAGTATGCAACCTTGAGTGCAGGGGGCTTTGTGTGGACAGTGGGAAGAAAAGGTTTAGTGGCTCCTTCAAGTCAGCCAAGCTAATTGTTGGGACCTTCTTTTGGCAGGTGTCCAGTGCAGGTACTCATTCCACAGGGGATTTGGTTCCCTGATAAACCAGAACTGCAAGTAGACTTAGGGGAAGGAATCCCCTAAGGAAGCATGATTGTGGCTCCCTATTTCTGAAATTGCAGGGAGATAAGTTGCCCCACCCCATCTCCCCTTATCCCTCAAACAAGGGGAGGGCAGTAGGAGCCCAGCAACTGGCTGGAACTGGAAGGGGAGGGCTGAAGGCAGCCTTCCCAAATAGGTGGAAACAATTAAGGAACGACTAGACTTGTGCTGTACAATTTATTACCTAATATTAGCCAGGTGAGTTAATAAAGCTAATAAACCTAATTGAACCAGATCCCTGGTGTATTGTCTTTCTTACCCATTGTCCCAGACATGCAGTATCTTTAAATAACAAAGCTTTCCCCCTCTTCCTATACAGATACAGAAAGCAAATAGCAAGACTTCTGGCCTGCAAACTATTAAGCTAGTTATTTGATGGGTGAAGCTCTGTTTGCATTATATACTGTATTTTGGAGGATGAACTTAATCTGCCATTTTGTTATATTAAAATTTCTCTAATGTGAATAATTTCACTGGCACTTTATTTTTCTTTTGCACAATACTGTCAAGTCTCCTGGACTATTCTTAGTCTCCTCAATACTGCACCTGCTTTTAACCACGATACCTTTACAATAGAATAGGCACATGGGGCTGAAATTGTGACTCCACTAAAATCAATGGAAAAACTCCCATTAACTTCATTGGGCCAGAATTTCACCCAGAGACTTCAGTCACGGCCTCCAATATTGTCTAGAAAATTTTGCAACAGAACTAAATCAAGAACTCTCCAACTAAATGTTGAACAGCATAACTGTTCCAAATTTTGTAATAAATCATTGTCCTCTGAACAGATAGCTATCTTACTTGCCGTGAAAACACCAAAGAACTTTAAGCAAGTGGAAACTCATAAACCTTTCTACTTCTTGCCAAGCATCTTGAGCTGTGTCAAACCTGTGGGTTTGATTATGCCACATGTCAAATGGAAAATTGTAAATATTGCAACTAGCAAAAGCTGCATGTTAATGTACATGGGTAAAGAAGTGTATATAATATGTGGGTACATGGGGTAGGGGATGATTAATTTTTAGAAGCCAGAGGAGACTGCCCCACATTAGCTAGTACTATTTTTGATGAGAAAACTTCACAATCCTATTAACAATTTGCCAGTCAGATGGAGTTATTCTTGTCAATAAGAGTAATGAGTAATAATTTACTAGTTCTGGTCTGAGTTTTCACTCTGTTACTTTCTCTCTGTGAAATGAAAATGCTGTGATCCCCACCAACATATAGGTGCTGGCTCATAAATACAGCCACAATGAATTGATGATGATGATGATCTATCTGCAAAACTAGCGTATGCCAGTTCACTAGATTATGATACATTTGGAGAAGGATGCAGGAGAAACCACTTGATGGTAAGGAATTTCTGCTAAATCTTTTTTCGTGTCCTCTTCTTTTGTTTCTGTACTTTTGCTCTTTTGCTCTATTGAGAGGTAAATACTATATTATCACTATAACTTGATATAGTAATTTTAAAGTAGTACAGCTGGGTGCAGTAACACTGAAATAACAGTTCAGAGAGACTATGGCATATTGGTCTACTTAATTTATCTATCTCTACATGTACAAAAACATTTTCCTGAAAGTTAACAAGTCTAAACTAACTTTTGATAAAAGCTACTGTTTACCAAAATTGCTGTAAGGAGGTATTGTTTAAAATTAACCTTTAAATACAGAATCCAGAAATGTGGTCAAGACAAAGCAGCTGTCAAGTATCCTAAGTATTCAAAGCATTTATTCAGCTAAGTGCAAATCTTCTATGGCTCTTCTAAGTATGGATAACAGTCAGCACCACCATAGCCAAAAGATGACAAAAATTCAAAAATAGAAACTAATCTCGCTGAGTGCTGCAGTTTCCTTATATTGTTTGTGCATGCAAATGTACAATTCCACATAGGCCTCAAGAAGGCAAAGGTGTTTAAACTGGAGAAGTATTTTTGTATTTATGAAAAAAAAGGTAGTGTGATATAGTCAAGGGAGGTCTAGTTAATTCTTTGCAACATAGAGTTTATGACATGGCACTTCTGACAATACTGCTTCTATGCTATTTGATCATTTTCTTAATTATAATAAGTAATGTAAATATTTTTTCAAACTTCGGTGCCTAAACCAAGGCACTTAAATAAAAGTGACCTGATTTTCAGGAGTAATAAGCACCCACATCTCCTACTGTCTTTAGGGGAATGTTGGGTGCCCACTGTGACAGATAATACAATCGCACACAATGTATTTAGGGACCATATTGTATTATGCTGTGTGTGAATGGTTTATTTAGGATTGTGTTCTACGCCATGGAGGAGAGGTTACCACAGCCCCCACAGGAATTAAATACTCTGGGAGGTGATTGAAATCAATCACTGAAACTAAACAGTTTCAGAGAGGTACCACCCCATGGAGTGGTTTGCAGATACTGGTTCCAGGTGTTTGTCTGCCAACTGCAATATCTCTCCTCCTATAACATCCTGACTCCTAAATGGGCTTCAGACCTGGGATGGCTTGACACAGAGAAAACATTGCTACTGCTGGCATTGCTACTTTCTCCAATGTACTGACAGAGGCTAAGCTGCAGAATGGCCTGACAACATGCTCACAGAGTAAACCAATACAGCCAAATGCTCATAGAGAAGCAACTTCAAAGTAGGGGGGAAACAGAAGGGATTCCTTCTCATAGCAGACCTCTTAAGTTCTGGTTATGTAATGATATCTAAATGATCTGATGATCCGTATCATACATGAATGAATGGCTACAACATTCACTTATAAATCAAGAATTTAAATATTGGGATGCATCTGAAGAAGTGGGAGTTTTTACCCAAGAAAGCTTATGCCCAAATAAAGCTGTTAGTCTTTAAGGTGCCACTGGAATCCTTGTTGTTTTTGTGGATACAGACTAACACGGCTACCCCCACCCCGATACTAAATAAAAGAAGTGACTCACTCAAAGGATTCTGGTTGTGGTTTTAATTCTTCCAATAATTTAATCAGATATGTATGCTTTCTTCAACAGTGTAGAGAAGCTCAAAAGAACAGGCAATATTTCCCAGGCAGGTGTAAGACAAAGGATCCATAATGGACTGTTTTTACCTTGATCAATTCAGAGGTAGTGGCAGGTAGAAGAGTCAACATAAACAAACCAGAACCTACAAAAGTAGACCGATTGAGCAGCTACAGTACAGATTTGCTAATGTGTCTTGCCTGAATGTCTTTTTCTGCTACTGAATTAATGCAGTGAGCAGTAAGCAAAACAAGTTTCAAAAGAAAATGAATATTTAAATTGGATGGTTAGGCCCAAATTCTCTGCTTCATTGAGCTTCTGTTCCATGCAAAAGAAAGATTGGCGCAATGTGAAAGCTGGCTACAGCACCCTGAATTCTGAGCAAATTTGTGCCATCCTGAGCCCTGGTGTACATTCAAGCAGCCTTTGGGCTTCTCTAATTTTTGCCACCTAGGTGTGGTCTCTAAGGTACTCCATGCCACTTGCATTGCACTCTGGACACACCCTATATGCTGAGGACAGGTGGTGGGTGATGAGGCTGGCTCAGGAAACAGACATAGTGGCTCTGCAACAGCTGTGAGCTCCCCTACACTCTGGTGATGCAAAGGCCCTGAGAAGGCATTGAAGAATCTGGCCCTGCATGTTCTTTTAATACAGTTTTCAACATGTAATTATTAGGGCTGTCAATTAATTGCAGTTATCTCATGCAATTAACTCAGAAAAATTAACCATGATTAATTGCACTTACAACAATAGAATACCAATTGAAATGTATTCAATAATTTTGGATGTTCTTCTATATTTTCAATATTAATTTTAATTACAACACAGAGTACAAAGTTCACAGTGCTCACTTTATATTTTATTACAAATATATGCACTGTAAAAATGATAAACAAAAGAAAGTATTTTTCAATTCACCTCATACTATTACTGAAGTGAAATCTCTTTATAGTGAAAGTGTAACTTACAAATGCAGATTTTTTTGGGTTACAATAACTGTACTCAAAAACAAAACAATGTAAAACTTTAGAGCCTACAAGTCCACTTAGTCCTACTTATTCTGCCAATCGCTAAGACAAACAAGTTTGTTTACATTGATGGGAGATACTGCTCCCTGCTTCTTACTTACAATGTCACCTGTACAAAGTGAGAATAAGCATTTGCATGGCACTCTTGTAGCTGGTGTTGCAAGGTATTTAAATGCCAGATATGCTAAACATTTGTATGCCCCTTCATGCTTCGGTCACCATTCCAGAGGACATGCTTCCATACTGATCCTCGTTAAAAAAATAATTTATCAATTAAATTTGTGACTGTACTCCTTGGAGGGATAATTGTATGTCTCCTGCTCTGTTTTACCTCCATTCTGCATATATTTCACGTTATAGCAGTCTTGGATGATGACCCAGCACACGTTCGTTTTAAGAACACTTTCATAGCAGGTTTAACAAAATGCATAGGTACCAATGTGAGATTTCTAAAAATAGCTACAGCATTCGACCCAAGGTTTAAGAATCTGAAGTGCCATCCAAAATCTAAGAGGGAAGAGGTGTGGAGCATGCTTTCAGAAGTCTTAAAAGAGAAACACTCTGATGCAGAAACTACAGAATCCGAATCACCAAAAAAGAAAATCAACCATCTGCTGGTGGCATCTGACTCAGATAATGAAAATGAACATGCATCAGTCCATACTGCTTTGGATCGTTATCGAGCAGAACCCGCCATCAGCATGGACGCATGTCCTCTGGAATGGTGGTTGAAGCATGAAGGGACATATGAATCTTTAGCGCATCTGGCACGTAAGTATCTGGCAACATCAGCCACAACAGTGCCATGCGAATGCCTGTTTTCATTTTCAGGTGACATTGTAAATAAGAAGCAGGTAGCATTATCTCCTGCAAATTGTAACCAACCTTGTTTGTCTGAGTGATTGGCTGACCAAGATGTAGGACTGGGTGGACTTGTAGGCGCTAATGTTTTACATTGTTTTATTTTTAAATGCAGGGGGATTTGTACATAATTCTACATTTGTAAGATCAATTTTTATGATAAAGAGATTGCACTAAAGTACTTGTATGAGTTGAATTGAAAAATACATGTTTTTGTTTTTTTACACTGCAAATATTTGTAATAAAAAATAAATATAAAGTGAGCACTGTACACTATGTATTCTGTGTTGTAATTGAAATTAATATACTTGAAAATTTAGTATATATCCAAACATATTTAAAATAAATGGTATTCTATTGTTGTTTAACAGCATGATTAATTAATTCATTTGTGTCGATTTTTTAATCGCTTGACAACCCTAGTAATTATTAACAATTACACATTATTAGTCTATGTCATAGGAATTCTATGGCGTTTGTTGTGGAATTCTTGATACACAGAATTTAGGAGGTAAAATGTTCTAATTCTACCTGTGTTTTGCTCAACTAAATCTCTATTTACTTTCAGACTGCCAGTTGCATGTAAGGGTGAAAGATATTGCAAAACTCTTGGATAGTACTTGTTGTGTAAACTCCTTGATACATTTCCACATGATAAAATTTAATGAGGTTTGCTTCCAACAGATTATTTACTACATCAATTTGTTTCACAGCACTGTATTTGCAAGAGCAAGACAGAGCAAAGGTTACTTTGGGTTCTTACCATACTCAACGTTCTGTAAATAAAGCACAACCTTTAAATTTGTAAAATCATTAAAAATGGCAAATTCTCAATATATTTTGCTTTATCTAGCTCATACAGCCTCAGCTCCCATTTGTGGTTGGTAAAAAAAATAATATACAAGTAAATGAAAAAATATATTTAACAGTAGTTTGAGCGTCTATATTCTTATATTTCTAACTAAAAATAAATTCAACAAAAAGGAGGATTTCTGATCTTGTAATAATTACCATTGTTCTCTATGTTTTAAAAAACAACAAATGTAGTAACAGTAAACAGTAAAACTGAAACATGATATGGATTTCACATAGTCAATATAGATTGTGTGATGTCATATACATATTTGCATAAATAGCCTATCTTCGCTAGAGAATTTTAGGGGGAAAAAAACATTACCATCAACGATATAACACTGGTTTTGCTGAATCAGTGTTAGCAACGTTAAGAGCCCAATTTAAGCAAACTGGTAATTTCCAATATTTTTAGCACTAAATCAGTTATGCCTGCTAAAGAACAGATTAATTTAACATGGTCCAGCCAAATAAGCCTTATCTACATTAGGACTTTCACCAGTATTAGCAGCTCAACTAAGATTACAGCTACACAATGAGCTAGGGGTATGATTCCATTGCTCATATATGCATACTCATGTTAGTTCAATGAGAACTCCCCCAAGTATGTGTATACGAGCAGGGGAATCACATCACTAGCTGATAGTATAGATGTAGCTTAATAGTAATAATGGTGGGAATATTTTTTAAAATTTCCCCAGTACAGAAAAGGCAAAAGGGAGAGCAATTACTTCCAAGACATACTGCATGGTTCAATGGCACCTAGTGACATTATTAGTCAGATCATTCTGCTGCCTCTACTGTTAAAGCCATTCTCTTATATTATGCAGCATCTCTCTAATGCAGCTCACCGGACCAGCAGAACTCAGACATACAGTGGTGCTGGGATACTTCAGTGTTAGGCAGGAAGGGTCTGTCACCCATTCAGAAGTCATCCCTATCTCCTGATAACAAAATAGCACAGAACAGTGTTCTTGTCATTCTGGCTGCAGAATTAGATCCAAACTGTGCAAGCTGGAGCACTCCTGTTAACATTATGGGAATTGAGGGCACCTTGCAGGATCAAGCTCATAATCATAGAATCATAGAATTCAAGATCAGAAGGGACCATTATGATCATCTAGTCTGACCTCCTGCAAGATGCAGGCCACATAAGCCGATCCACCCACTCCTTAAGCAAGCGACCCCTGCCCCATGCTTCGGAGGAAGGCGAAAAACCTCCAGGGCCACTGCCAATCTACCCTGGAGGAAAATTCCTTCCCGACCCCAAATATGGCGGTCAGCTGAACCCCGAGCATGCGGGCAAGACTCTCCAGCCATACCCTCTGGAAAAATGCTAACAATATCCTATCATTGACCCATTGTACTAATTACCAGTGTGGCACTTAATTGACCTATTGACTAAGCCCGTTATCCTATCATACCATCTCCTCCATAAACTTATCTAGCTTAATCTTAAAGTCATGGAGGTCCTTCGCCCCCACTGTTTCCTTTGGTAGGCTGTTCCAGAATTGCACTCCTCTGATGGTTAGAAACCTTCGTCTAATTTCAAGCCTAAATTTCCTGACTGACAATAATGCAGAGCTAGTGATTCTTTACTAGAGGGAAGTGTGTGCAGAGGGTAAATTCAAGCACCAGAAGGAATACTAACAACATTATTACTATTATACCTTGCTCTTATATAGCATTGTCATCAGTAGATCTCAAAGTGCTTTACAAAGGAGGTCAGTATCATCATGCCCAATTTAGGTATACTGAGGCACAAAGAGGAGAGGGACTTGTCCAACATCAATCAACAGACCAGTGGCAGAGCCGGAATTAGAACTCTGGTCTCCTAATGTCAAATAGATCAGGTCAGAGCCACACATGCAAAGGGGAAACCTCACTCAGATGATTAAGACTTGTTTGGGAGAAGAGAAAGATGCAACTTTCCTCAAATATATTCTTAACTGCTGAAAATAGAAACGCAATTTTTGTCTAAACATATGAATCACATGTCTGTTCATTAAACAGTCTGCAGCGTCGTTGTAGCTGTGTTGGTCCCAGGATGATCTCTGTGTGGCTCAAAAGCATGTCTCTTTCACCAACAGAAGTTGATCCAATACAAGATATTTAACCACTTTGTCACTGTTCATTAAATGACAATGACAGAAAAAGAGCATAATTCAAATCCTAAACTTCAATTATGTGAATCATATGTGACGGCATTAAGACAGAATCTTTTATTCCAATACACTGGTTGAAATCCAGCTCAGGCCAGTGATAACCAAAATTGTTTTCACCTGATAACTGGTTAGTGGCATTTATAAAATGGGCTTATTCCGGTTTCTGTCCTGTGTGTGTCCACCCCTTCCATCAGCAACTCAACAAGAACTAATTAGCACCCTTTCTGGCAGTGTTAGAGAATCCAGAAACTAAACAGGCTTGGAGACCTAACCACCACCTTATCTGCGGGAAGTGGTCCCACCAAGGTCAGGGTTGATGCACCTTATGGGAAAGTTTGCATTAATATTGTCCACACTGAATAAACAGAACTTCAGTTTCTAATGCTTCCAATGTCACTCTAGCAAGCACTACCTTCATTTAAAATAAATTAATTCATTCTCCAGTTGGTACATGTTTACGTATATACCTACCTCAAGCTCATCAAGTGCACTTCCTAGCATAGCTGAATGAGACGTAGGATGAACCTTTTGATTTCTAATTCCTTGAGAAGCATTAGAAATGACATTGAGAGCGCTCTGTATTTCATTGCAAATTGAGTCCTTGCTGGCTATAAGGGATGCAACATCTGAATGTTCCAAACAAGCTGAACAAATTGAATGTAGAAGAGACGAATTTTCCTTCAGAGAAGCACGTGCTGCTGCAATTTCATCTCGTTGATTGCTAGATTTCAAATCCTGCCAGGAAAAGAAGAGTTTTTAAAGCACATTAAAATTGACAAGTAATGTAGAACCAAATTATTCCATTCTGTACTATATTTGCTAAAGGAAATAGTGA
The DNA here is from genome assembly GCF_020497125.1 of Mauremys mutica. Lineage (NCBI taxonomy): Eukaryota > Metazoa > Chordata > Testudines > Geoemydidae > Mauremys > Mauremys mutica. The sequence goes on from NC_059078.1 coordinate 84,628,717, forward strand.
CTTAAATTTCAACAAAGATTGGTTTACTATAACTTTCTTTTGCTGCACTTTATTACTTATTTTTAAAATAAGATGAAATTTAGATGAAAGCAGAAATTAAACTGAGGGAAAGGAAGAGGAACAGGAAAAAAAATCAGGATTTTTAGAATAGTTGAAGCCCCTGCTTCCAGCCTCGGTTCCTTCAAACTGTGGGCAGAAGAGTGAAGTGAAAGACACAAGAATGAGTGGGGAAAATGAGAAGGAAGTTGCTGACAGCCTGAAAGTCAATTGAAGTCAATAAGGACCTGTCACAGGGAGGCTGGCCCCATAAACTGAAGGAGGGCCAGTGTCCCTGTGCCAGAACAAGTGCTCCCAGTTGGGCTAATTTAGGGGATGGGGCTGCACCTGGAGCTATAAGGGGTCAAAGAGTGACCGAATGAGAGACAAAGCCAGAGAACACAAAAAAAGCAGGACCCTCAGATTCCCCCGGGAGGGGAGGCAGCAAAAGTCTGAGATGTAAAAGGAGAACTAAGGAACTGTGTAAGTTTGGACAATAAAACTGCCTAAAAAAGACTGTGGGGGCAGCAGAGAGTCCTTGGCAAGCTGAGGAGAAGCCCTGCCTCGTGACACAGCCCTTCCATTGCCATTGCATCTAAATGCATTATATTAAAAAAAAATGCAGTAGCCACTTCTTTCCCCATCAGCTGATGGCTGGAAAATGGCACTTTCAGTATTGAATAAAAAGGGCCCTTTATTTCCAGCCTATATTTTTGTGGAGGCCTGGGGGACCACCAAACCAGATCTTGCTTCCTCAGGATAATTTGGAAGACTCAGGGGCAAAGCAACACAGAGGGAGCCTTAAACAGAAGCAGATCACTACTTCCCTCATTGATCATTTGCTTAGGATAAATTGAACTATTGTGTAATGTCTTTTTAATCATCAGTAAGCCATTGTATAAATGAAATCCCACATTACAGAGCTGGGTTATTTCATATAACATAATCCCACCCTAGCATTCATCTGCACCTTGTTGTGTCTTAGCAAGGTGTCTGGTAACTATGCAGCCAAGAATATTATTTTATTTATATATATAAATAAATAAATAAAACAAGCATTATGAAAAGGATTGGAAAGCAAAGGCTCTGACTCTGTCGGTATCCAATAAAGTTACTAAGGACTTGTCTACACTTACTGGGGAATCGACGAGTGGCAATCGATGCATCGGCGGTTGATTTAGCGGGTCTAGAGAAGTCCCGCTAAATCAACTGCAGATCGCTCTCCCATTGACTCCTGTACTCCACTGGATCAAAAAGAGTAAGGGGAGTCGATGAGAGAGCATCTCCCATCAACATGACATAGTATGGACCCCATAGTAAGTAGGTCTAAGCAACATCAATTTGAGTTACGCTATTCATGTAACTCAAATTGCATAGCTTAGATCAAATTTCCCCTGTAGTGTAGACAAGGCCTAAGTTCAAATAGTTCATGATTTTACCTTTCCCTATAACCATATGACCAAAAGTGTATGTCATTACAGAATTCTCCTGATTTATGCTATGTGCAGAGGGTCAGAGAGCCTGGAGTCAACGTTAAGTCAATCCAACACTCCAGTTAGCTGGATTTTTACTACCCCTAAGTATTTCTCACTTTGGACTAATTGAATCATGCCCTTGTATCGAGCCAAATCCTTAAGGCCTTCTCATGGCAAAATTCAATATTTGTGCCTCAGTAAGGACTCCAGGATTTAAATAGGTATGACTAGTGAAATCAACAACCATAAAAAGGCAATCATGCTTAACAATAAGCTCAACACTTGGCATGTTATATAAATACATATAGCCCATGTCAAACCCAGTGAGCAGGCAATTTATATTTGACTCAGGGGCAGTACACCAGCTCTCTGAGGAAGCTTCACCTTCTGGAACTAAACATGCAAGAACATGAAGCTCTAGGGATAGCACAGATATTTTTAGGGTTTTATAGTGAGCTGTGTTATCACAGCCACCTATATGCAAGTTTATTCAGAAATGCTCCAAGTTTCTAGATATTCATCCATTCCACAATTAAATTCTTTGATCTTCAGTTATAGCCTCTATCAACCTGTTTCATATCCCAATTATTCTCTGAACTAAAAATCTCTTCTCAACATCCACTCTCCACATATGGGATCCATGCAGGGACCTGGGCATTGCAACACTCAGTGTTGTGGCACCTAGAAAATCTCAGGACTAACACTGATCCACAAAGCCTGAGTTAGGTGCGTAGGCTCCTGATACAATGAAAGAGGAGAGATAGGTACATAAGAATGCAGTCTACGCAGTCAGCACACTAGGACTGGAAGCCTAAGCTAGCCAATAGGAGATGCTCACCAGAATGGCATGTTGTAAACGCTATTCCTCTCTCAGATATAGATACCTAAATCTGGGCTACATGAAAGCACCTTGCTCTGCTAGTGATCCACAAACTGGGGGAAATCAGTGTGCAGCTGCCTAAGTTGCATGCAAGACCTGAAACAAACCAACTGGGGGACCTTCCTTAAACCTTTAGCCTATTGGATAAGGTACTCACCCAGAATGTGGGAGACCCCAATTCAAGTCCCCCCGAAGGATCTGAAGAGGGATCTGCTACCTCTCAGATGAGTACCCTAAACACTAGACTATTGAGTCATTCTAACTCTTTCTCTGGCCCAATTAATTTTTAAGTATCCCATTGTTTAATTAAAGTGGAAAAACTTCAATAGAAGAGATTGAGGGAGTCCCATGTCAGACTATTCCATAGCCTAGTGGCCACGGCAGTCACCTGAGAGGGGCAGATCCCCATTCAAATCCCTTCTCCCCTGGAAGAGAGGGGGACCTGAAATGGGGGTCTCCCACATCCTGACTGAGCATAAAGGTTATAAGAGAGGTCCTCCTCCCTCTGATGATTTTGTGTGAACTTGCCTGAGTGGTTCAATTCAGTAGGCATGCTCAGGGGCCACCTACTGGAATCAACCCCATACACACACACACAACTTAGGCCGCCAAATGTGAATTTCTCTGAGGCTTAGGCATCCAGACACCTATCATGAGGAATGCTCAGGAAGGAGATATGTCCCTGGGCACTCACATGCCCAGAAGCTGAGGGAGTTTAGGCACCTACAGGTTAGGACGCAGACGAGCGAGAGTTTTATGGATCATGGTGATACCTAAACACAGGACTTAGGTGCCCCCAAAATGGGACATAAGCTCCAAAGTACTTTTGTGGATTCATACCCTCAGTCTCCTTATGTTTAGTCCTTGCCCATAAATTTTACTAAGGTAAACAAAGTTCATTCACAGATTGCTGTGTGGTTGCCACATAAATATATGTGTATGTTACTTCTGAATGTTCTCCTCTTTTCGAACTTAGCTATATACAGCTTCTTCAGCCTTTTCCACACGTCACCCCCAAAATAAAGTTAGAGTCTAAGATTTTAATTTCCTTTATGAAGCAAATTCAAATCCTCCATAACATTGCAAATGAAGTATTTTCTAATTCAGTCATTGTCTCTGAGTTAAATGCAGTTGCCTTAGTTATATATCTTAGAACATCATTTGCTTTTTTTACATAATGCATACACTGTGACTCCATCATCACTGACTTTTTCCTTTATGTCCCTTTCTTAATTTTTTCCTGCAGCTGTACTCTATTAAATATATATTCTCTTTCATTAGGTCTATATGCATGCTTGAGACACAGAATACCCTTTGTCACTTGCCCACTTCCCTAATTATTATAATATGCTGTTTCCTCAGGAAGTATTGACTTGCTTCCTATCTTAATATTATCAATGAATTTTTATCACTCTAAAACTTTAATAGTTTTTAAGACCATTTATGTAATATTAAATAAAATTGGTCTCTGCAATGAATTTTGGAGGATACAACACAGAACCTCCCTCTAGTCACTTGGTAACACTGGATATAATCCTCTGCGCTCTTGCTTCCATCTAGCTTGTTATACAGGACTCAGATTTTAGTATTAATGGCTAAATATTTTACCTTTCATTATTATTTTTGTTACAGTAGCACCTAGGGATTCCAACTGAGACCAGTACACTATACAAAAACAATATGAGAGACAGTTCTTACTCCAAGGTAGATTTTTAAAGGTATTTAGGCATCTAAAGATGGAGATTGGCTCTTCTGAAAGTCCCATTAGGTGCCTATCTCCATCCTTAGATGCCAAAATACTTTAAAAAATCTGGCCCTTACAGTGTAAGCAGATAAGACAGACAAAGTTGGGAAGGGAAACAGGTGCACAGAGACAGAACCGACTTGTCCAAGCAGATCAGAGACATAACTGGGGGACTAGAACTCAGGTCTTGTCTCTCCCAGTCAAATATATTATCCACTGGATCAAGCTGACCCCAACCTCTAAAATGTGAGGGTAGTCTCCAGATGTAGAACGCTCAACGTGATTATTAGAGAGGGGAAAAGTGAATAGAGAGATAAATCCAGAATTTGCTATTTAAAAATTAATTTTGCTTTACACTGGTATTTTTTTAACCCACAGATTAAAATTATATTAATAGTTAGTTTTCTCTGGTTGACTAATATATGCTGGCTAGCGCGCACACGTGCACGTGCACACACACACACACACACACACACAACAATATTAAGTACAAATATGATAACAATGATATAGCCTAAATTGACCTATACCATAATCCTGTTCACTTATGTTAAGTAACCCATGACACCTTACATTTATGGAAGTAAACATTTGGCATAAGCAGACAGGAAACTTGTCAAAATCAAGATACTTTCATTTCATGTCTTAGTACAACATAGGGAAGTACCTTCATGGAACGCTAATATGAACAGAACAACAAGTTAGGGAACTGGACCAAACTGATGGGTTGGATTTTAGTGACATGTAAAGAGATGTGTAACTTGTAAAATCATCATATAAAGAAAGTAGTAATATTTGCAAATTAATTTGGATACTGTTTTAAAAGTCAACATTTTGACTAGCTTATTCCAAAGTCACCTGCAACTATCTTTAAAGAATCACCAAATACTCACATTTCTCTGAACTAGGCAAGACCAGATTACAACATGACCTATAGCGTCTGGAAGATTGAGCCTCTCAATTAAAATAAAAAAACATTACAAAACCTGCCTGATCCTTGTCAGCATCCCACTCCTAAACTTTTTCAGGTTTCAGGGGACTTTTGCTCTACTTTTGGAAAACAATGTTTTTCCCGATGATTTTGCATACTTAAGACTTAACCTACCTCTCCTCTCTCCCAGGCTCTTCATTGACTTCTAGAATAAGGTGCAGATATTATACACAAGTACCAACCACACATTTAAACCCATCCAATATACAGAAGCCACATCCACACAAACAGTTTTAAAAGTGTGAGAAACAATGTTCAAACAAAGATATGGCTATAACATTGTTTGCTTTCACAGATGGACTATGACTGTGATACTAAAAACAAATCCACTTAAGTAAATCCTTACTCCTATGAAGAATCCCAATGAAGTCAAACAAAATTGTAGCAGATCTGTTTGCACTAACAGGACCAATAACCCAACTATATTCAGAAACTAGAGGTAGGACCAAATCTTCAAAGGCAGTTAGGCACCTAAAGAGGCAGATAGGTACTTAAGAAGGACTTTCAGACACAGGTTAGACACCTAAATCCCATTGATTTCACCTGCTGATACAATTTTAATAATCCCAATAAGCACTTATCTGCCTCTTTAGGTACCTAAAACATCTTTAAAAAAATCCATCCCTATCCCTATTTTCTGAATACTGTTTCTGTCTGTAGTACTGTTTATATGTTGCTGTTTTTTTAAAAGCCTTCCTATCCATACTGGTCAGTGAAACAGTGTTAAACTCATGCTAAGCAGAATTGCATTAGGAAACTCTACTTAGTAGTTTTTGGGTGAGCCCTGCTTGGCAACACACCATTCTTGCTCCTAGTGTGGACAGGGCAACAGGGGGTTGGGTAGAGGAAGTGAGAGAGATTCCTTGGTTTAAAAACAGTTAAAAAATACCATTTGAAGCCTTTACAAAATGAAGAGCAAAAATATTTAGGCGATCAAACAGGATTTTCTCACAGTTATTGATCAGTTATTCTCCCATTATTTTCCTCTCTTTTTTGACAGGAGAAGAGAGCTTCTGGACTTCATTGCCACTGTATGAAAATAGAAGGGCATTTCCTGTGTCGTGAAGCCAACGCTTTTATCATAGAGACTAGCTATCTTCTCCAATGGTGCCGTATGGCAGGAAGCTAGAATTTTAAAATGTAAAACAACAAGGAGGAGCGCTCCTGCTTTCCCCACATCTGACCAAGTGGGAGTGAAATAGTAAGCTCACAGAAGTCTCGCTGTAACTTTTCAGATTTTAAAGCAGTTTAAAAACATAGTTGACAGTTAGTAATCAGGCATCTTAAAGACTACTTTGGCAAACCTCCAAGTGTTTCTTTTCATTTAATTTATCTCCCACTAAGATAGAAAAATGCAGAATATTAAATATTCTGGAAGTTTAATTAAGTCAATTATCAGATTAGGATATAAAAGGAAATTAGGATGCCACATCTCGATTTTTATCCATAGCAAATGCATCAAAGCAGCGTAACATCACTGGTGCTCAAACTGAGCCAGCTTGCAGCAAAATTCTCACCCTCTCAAGGCTTGTCTTCACTAGGGGAAGGGGGGAAAGTATTTTAAATGTGTTTAGTCAGCTAATTTATGTTAATTAAAATGTGTTAAAAGGCAAGTGTAGTTTTAGCACTCATTAGCCAGGGTGAAATGAGGGTTCGTGTTAACCAGCTTATACGTGTTAGAACTACAACTTGCATTTTGTACACTAGAATTTGAACAAACACTAGTTAATATGTTACCTAACATATTTTAAAAACACAATCTTTTTTCCTACTGTAGACACACTGTCACATACCGACACAGTTAGAGAGGGAGCAGGTGTATCCCAGGGAATTACAAATCCCCTGCTTCCCCCAGCAGAAGAAAGGTCCTTAAGATCAAAAACCCACTGTGACCTTGAGCAGCTGCAGAAGAAATTGTCACTGATTGAAGATCAGGAGCAAAGGAAAGAGCTCTGAAGCAACATGGGATGGAGGAAGGGAGGGAGGTAGACTGAGATACACAGGAAAACTAGATGAATTCAACAAAAGGAAGAAAAGCAGAATAAAGCGGGAGGCAGTGAGATCTAGTAGAGAGAGCACTGGACTTGGACTCAAAAGACATGGGCTCTAGTCTCAGTTCTGCTATTACTTGTTGGTGACCTTGGGCAAGTCACTTCACCTCTCTGTAACTTATTTTCCCATCTGTAAAATGTGGATGAAAGTGCTTTCAAATCTAGTGATAAAACGTGCTATATAAAAGCTAGATATTCATATGAATACAATTTTCTCTTAAGATGGTGTGAGGGAAAAATGGCAAGAACAAGAGGAAGGAATAATAAAAATAATGATACTCAGATACAAGTGCTAGGAGCCTTAGAAAGATAGATTAAACAAGGCTCCAACTCCTTTTATATTCTGATTGGAACTAACTGACTAACTGCTTTTAAGACTCATCAATAATTCATTATTAATGTGCACCCACATGCAGCTCCTGATACCAGGATGATCTACATCCTTATCCAGGGTCCTAGAGCCTTCAATCCTTTTATACCCTTCCCTAACTAATGCACTGCCCAGGGCTTCCTTTTTAACATCTTGGCACAATCCATGCAGAATGTAATGCCCAAATTTCCCCATTGCTGCAGTAAGACATTTCTAAGTTTTCTACAAGGCAGGGCATTTTATGACATTATATTGTTAACCCTATCTACTTTTGTCAACATTTCAATGTTTAATTCTTAACTCGGTTTGGATTTCTGGGACACTGAAGGACTGTAGTAACCAGTTGCTCAGAATCTGCAGTCAGCTTTGCATTTGGACCTTTTAGTGTTAAGTTAACATACTAGAGAGACTAGGAGGTAATATATTTTATTGCACCAACTTCTATTGATGAGAGAGAGAAGCTGTCAAGATTACACAAAGCTCTTCTTCGGGTCTGGGAAATGTACTAAGAGCGTCACAGCTAAATACAAGGTGGAACGGATTATTTAGCAAAAGTAGTAACATATATTTCAAAGGGACCATTCAAGGTAAGTGACCCATGAATGCCTCTCCATTCATAAGAGGGGGAAAAAGCTGGAACAGTAGGGTTTAGTGGGTTATAGATTGTTGTAATAAGCCATAAATCCAGTGTCTCTATTCGGTCCATGTCTCTCTCCAACAGACGTTGGGACAATAAAATATGTTACTCACCCACCTTGTCTCTCTAATATCCTGGGACCAACAGCTACAACACTGCATACAAGTTGACCTGTGTAATTTAAGCACCACGTTATCTTTTAAGCCAAATATAGCATTTGTTTTGAGAGAATCCAGTCTTCATTGTCAGGAATCACTGGTCTATTAATCATTAATATGTCAGAACTGTCAAGTTAATGTCCACCACTGAAAGTAAAGAGGTCTGAACTTGACATAATCGTGTGGTGATCGAGACTGTTTAGAATCCAGTGTAAGACTAAATATGAACAACCAGTCATGGCAACAGATTGACAGAAATGGGAACACTTGTGTGTACACCTCACAGAGTTATGGAAAGCAAAGCTGCAGCAGTCACAGTAGAACTTGGAAGTATACGATTGGTCCTTGAAAAAGTGAATGAGAAATGGCAACACTTACAGAAACACCAGCAAGATAGGTGCCAGAAGAGGAAGTGTTTAACACCAAGAAGTTTTTTAATGCTTTTACAACAATTTATTATTTCTCTATGATCTAATCATCCTTCTGAGATCCATGCAGAAGATCCTTTACAGGCCTCTGTGGCACTGTCCCCCCCCCCCCATAGCATCTTGTAGAAGGTATTCCTAGGCACACCAAACACCAAACAACAATGGAAAATACTCTCTTCCCTATTGAACTGAAGATCTGAGAGTGGGAGGGGCTGACTGAGAAGGGGTTTACCGGGTACAGGGTCTTGGTGCACACTGTTCCCTCCTTTTCCCTTTAGCTCCTTGAGACTTCCCTGTAGCCCCACTTGACCAAAAGAGCCCCTCTTTAAAGAGCAGAGTCAGTCACAGAAGAATAGCAGAGGCCCATGAGACAGTATAGATCAGACCTGAGGACTCCATGAAAATGGAGTTAATATAGCACTTCGTAGCCTCTTTGGTGGAAGCAGAAGGTTTGGCCTCCATACCAGAAGGAGGGAAAACTTCACTCCGACACCTCCTGAGGGAAGAATTTGGAAGATACTCCAATGATGGCAGTTTAAATAACTTTAACTGTTTCACTGGTATCACTTCAGCAGAAGCAACCAGCTAATGTGTTAATCCAGTATGGATGGAGTCACTTAAACAGATGTTCAACAGCACATTTTAAGATACAAAAACTTAAGAACTCTATCACATAATTCATTTTTTAAAAGAGGGGAAGAAAGATGACAAAGTGGATAATCTCTGTGAGGAGATGGGGAATAGAAAGAACAGGTGGGGGAACTGGAAAAATCTCAAGAGTTAAGATATAGAAAGATTGTGCTGAATGGATGTTTGTTGGATATGAAGGATCTCAAAGAGATAAAGAGATTTTTTTTTCACAGATCAGAAGCCAAACTTCCTCTGAAACCTCTAGAACTTCTGTGAATTTTATTGATCTAAATCCAGAGACAGTAGCCATTACATTTGTCTCCTCTAGGCACAGACCTGGCACCACAGACACAGGAAACCTGGTTCAAATCCAGTTAATTTCATCCATGAAATGAATTTAAAAAACACAAGAAGAAATGTCTGCCTTTGTTTCTGAGCTGGATTTACCAAATCGTCAAATACATGCAACAGTTCCACTGGACAGGAGCGTGTGGACTTTGCAGAGGAGGGGGGGAAATCTCTATTTTTGGTGCATCTACAGCAACTTCAAAGACCCAGTCTCTTCAGTGGCCAAACACTATCAATAAATTTCCTGAGGACTTTAACCTCATGGATAGATTTGTTTATATTTCTAAATTATTGCATTAACCTTCTGTTGTGATTCTATTTTTGATAGAGATGGACCAAAATAAAAATAACATCCAGGCTCCTCTTAACTTTGGGCTTGTGTGTACCTGTATTTGGATCCAAACATTGCAAGTGACCTCCAAAATTATACTGAACCAAAACCAGACCACAGATCCAAACAATTCCAAATTTTAAAGTGTTCTAAATCAGGATCCTGAGCCAAAAGATTTTATCTCTAATTTACTATTAAAGATTCACCATATCTTTTCTCACTGAGTCCAAGCAATCACTTCATTTTCAAAACTGACTTATCTTAATCATAAAAATATTTTCAATTATTTTGGCTCCTGGAAAGTTCCCATACTTCTCCAGGAATGTGGTATAATAGAAAAATATAAATTTGAGACAAATGAAAATGATTAAAAAGTGATTGGAACTCTAAAATTCAAACAGCCTGTTTGCTAGCTTATACAAAAATATATGTGTATGCACAATTTCAGAAAGATCAGATTATTGGTAGCCTTCTGTTGTCAGTTTCTTTTTGTTACATTTTGATGACAAATGTCCTATAAATTGCATATCTAAAGTATTATCATGATTTTCCTAATTCAGTGTTATCATGAATAAGGGTCTGGATCTAATAAAGACTTACACCTATACTTGTCTTTAGAAAATATGAGTGAAATCTTGCCCCGTTGAAATCAATGGTGATGCTTCTATTGACTGTAATATGGCCAGGATTCTACCCTATGAGTAGTACCATTGTAGTCAATGGCCTACTCCTAATAGATAAGTCTTTGCCTGTACAGGACCTTATTTTCAGTGCTTGATATTGTCAGAGCAATAGCCCATATCCCCCAACAAGATCTGTCCTGTAGAAATAGCTGTACCGGTATTATTTTTTCTAACGTTTTACTGAGTCACTACCACAACTCTTAAAAAGCATTTTCATAGTCCAGTTAGAATGATTCATAATTCAATTGCTGAAAGTGATGAGTGAGGAGAGTTTTCTATATTGGGTAAAATAATAGTTGCCACTGGCAGCCTCACAAAGTAGTGATCTAACACCCTGGATCTTGAAAAATACAAAGACAAAGTCTGAGGCTTCTGAAATCTGCTGCTATTTCCAAATAAATATAAAGCAGAAGAACAATGCGGCTAGAACAGGAACAATGACAGTTTAGAACACATAAATACAGGCATGTAAAGAATAGTTTTTCTGTTCTATATCAAGGCAATCTGGAGATTAACTGTATATTAGAGCTGGTGACATCTTTCGACCAAGAACTTATTTTGGTAAGAAATGCACATTCAGATGGACCAAAACATTTCTCAAATTTATGTCAATTTCACCAATTTTTTCTGTTAAAAAAAAAGGTTTAAAAAAATCCCCCCCAAAATGAAATGTTTTGTTTTAACTTTTCTTAGTTCAAAACAACTTTGTTTCAATTTTTCCTTCCACTATATTTAATATTTAAATATTTACTCATTTTGTTCATCCCCAAATTAATTTCTGACTTTTTGATTCACCAAAAGTCTTCAAAAATTTCATCTTTGAATCAACCCAAAACACTTCATATTTTTCAGATTTCTAATGAACCAAAAAAATCAGTTCTTTGCACAGCTGGTATGGTATGGCATGGTACCTATGCAAGAGAATGAGCCAACCGAGCAAAACATTAAAACAAACGAATGGGGGGGGGAGGAAAGGAGAAGTGGATGGAAAAAGGGAAAGGTAAAGGCCGCGCAAGACAACAAAGTATCTCTAAGAACAAATTTAACAATAATAGCTCTCTATATTTGTCTATCATAGAAAGCTGTCACATTTAAAGTCTATTTTGCTTCAGTCTTCACTAAAAAGGTTAATGGAGAACAGATACTCAACTCAATTAATATTAACAAAAAGGGGGAAGGAATGAAAGCCAAATTAGGGAAAGAACAGGCAAAGGAATATTTAGATAAACTAGATGTATTCAAGTTGGGTGAAGTCCCACATGACTGGAGATGGCAAACAGAGTACCTATCTTTAAAGAGGTGAACAAAGAGGAGCCAGGGAATTATAGACCAGTCAGCCTAACTTCAATACCTGGAAAGATACTGAAACAAATTATTAAACAATTTATAAGCACCTGGAGGGTAACAGGGTTATAAGGAATACAAAAACAAATCATCGCAAACCAACTTAATTTCCTTCTTTGACAGAGTTACTGGCCTTGTGGATGGGGATAGGGAGAGCAGTAGATGTGATATCTGTTGAGTTTAGTGAGGCTTTTCACACTGTCCCACATGACATTCTCATGAGCAAACTAGGGAAACGTGGTCCAGAGGGAATTACTATAAGGTGGGTGCACAACTGATTGAAAGACCATACTCAACTGATAGCTGTCAAACTGGGAGGGCATATTTATTGGGGTCCTGCAGGGGTAAGTCCTGCGTCTGACACTATTCATATTTTCATTAATGACTTCATAATGGAGTGGAGAGTATGCTTACTAAAGTTTCAGATGACACCAAGAGGGGAGGAATTGCTAGCACTTTGGATAACAGCATTAGAATTCCAAATGACCTTGACAAACTAGAGAATTGGTATCAATTCGACAAGATGAAATGCAATAAAGACAAGTGAAGAGTACTTCACTTATGAAGGAAAAAAAGTCAAATTCAAAACTACAAAATGGGGAATAACTGTATGGTAGTACTGCTGGAAAGGATCTGAGGTTATAGCGGATCACAAACTGAATGAGTCAACAAAGTGATGCAGCTGCAAAAGAGGCCAATATCATTATGGGCTGTAGTAACAGGAGCATTGTATGTAGAGATCGGAAGTAATGTGTCCAGTTCTGGGCATCACACTTTAGGAAAGATGTGGACATATTGGAGTGAGTCCAGAGGAGAGCAACAAAAATGATACAAGCTTTAGAAAACCCGACCTAAGAGGAAAACTACAAAAACTGGGCATGTTTAGTCTGGAGAAAAGAAAACCGAGGGAGGACCCGATAATAATTTTCATATAAATTACAGGCTATTATAAACAGGACTGTGATCAATTGTTCTTCATGTCCACTGAAGGTAAAACAAGTAGTAATGGGCTTAATCTGCAGCAGGAGAGATTTAAAGTTAGATATTAGGAAAAGCTTTCTAACTATAAGGGTAATTATGATCTGGAATAGGGTTCCAAGGGAGGTTGTGGAATCCCCATCACTGGAAGTTTTTAAACACAGGTTGGACAAACACCTGTCAGGGCTGCTCTAGGTTTACCTGGTCCTGCCACAGCACAGAGGACTGGATTTGATGACTTTGAGGTCCCTTCCAGCCCTATATTTCTATGATAAAGATCTCAAAGCTTCATAGAACTTCTGAAATTATACAAATGGAGAAACTGGGGTACAGATAGTTTAAGTAACATACCTAAGTTTATACTCCAACTCTGTGGCAGGGCCAAGAAAGGAGACAGGAAGATATGATAAAGTAGGACCAACTTCTGTTGATTCAAATGGGAATTTGAGGTCTGAAAGTAATGTGGAATTGGGAAAATTCTGTATATCAAAGTCTTATAAAAACACAAAACTATAATGTTTTGAATTTGATTTTATACAGTGCCTTTCATTTTTAGGTATGTCATAGATATGGAAAGTATAAAATACTATCAGTAAATATGACGTAAGTGGGCACTTAGATAACAGTGATTATAGCTGTTTGGGAATTTTTCAACAAAACTTATCAGAAAACGCTGATTCGTCAAAACCAAAATAGTTTCTGAGAAAGCACTGGTTTCAACAAATTTCTGTTTTGGAAAAAATTGAAAAAAGGTTTTAAATTGTCAAAATGTCCAGTTTACACATTGTCTAAACAAAAACATGCAGTTTTTCAGGTCAAAATGACCTTGTTTAGAAATTTTAATTAATTTACAAATTAAAAGCCTAATTTTTTTTTTAAAAAGTCATCAAAACAAAAACATTTCAACTCACCTCATCTGAATTCCCCCCACTCCCCCGATTTTCAGTTCACAAAAATTTGAGATTCACCTTTTAGTCCCAGTTCAAGATAGGAAAATTTTTAGAGATCTCAAAAATTCTCACTTAATGGGAAAACTGTTTCATACCCAGATCTACTGGTTATAGGCCATTAGAAACACCTGAAATACATAGTCATGAATACTGGTACACAGTGATATGAGAGATCCTCAATGGTTTCCATTAATTTCCAAGTTGTCAGATGCCATGCTGATAGGCCTTTTGTTTTAGCACAACTGCATCTTATCCTTCTTTCCATTGAATACACTTTGTGTTATATCCCATCTACACAAGAGTTTGGCACCTTCTTTCTGTAACAAATCAGGTCAGACTCACACAGCTATCAGTTTCTCCTGGTCCTGGACACAGATCCATTCAAGTTTCCTAAATAACTTGGCTTCAACAATGTAAAATCATCATGGATAGATACATATCTATCAGGCGGCCATTTCAAGAACTATTCTGTTAGCAATTACACATTTGAGACAGAGACGTCCCTTGGGTAGGGCGAATTGGGGTGACCGCCCTGGGCCCCGTGCTTTGTGCGGGCCCTGGTCTTCAATAAAAATCAGGACTGTCCCAATATTTAGCTCTTTGTCCCATGTCCCAACCGATGTACAATCGGGACGCCATTTGTCCCGATATTCAGGTGAGGAGGCAGGCGGGCGAGCAGGGTGAAGAGGCGAACAGGAAGGTGAGGGGCAGGTGGGCATTCGGGAGGTGGGTGGAGGCAGGCAGCTGGGTGGATGGCAAGGAGGAGAGTGGCGGGCAGGGGGAAGGAGGAGGTGAGCAGCAGCCAGGTGGGCAGGTGCACCGGGCAGATGGCAAGGAGACTAGCAGGAAGGCTGATTTGTCCCAGGTCCCGCACCCCCCAAGGGATGACCCTGATTTGAGAAATAGCTGTGCCCCCTTGCCTCTGGTTTTCTTGTCAAGTTGTAATTACTATTATACTGACAATGTATGTAACTTGACATACGCTTTTTTTTATACTTCCCAAATATTTCATATAAGCATAGGTCCTGTTTTTATATTAATAAACTTCAGTATAGTTAAATAAACTGAATCAGAGCTGCACTCTCTCTTTCAAGGACAGACACATGATCCTAAAAAAATTGCAGAGATATTAAATTTATGAAACGTGAACATATGTACACAGATGACATACATTAAAGGTGGCACACAAGCAAACTAAACTGAAATTGTAATTCATCAAAACAAGCTTACTAGCATTCCCAATTTGTTAATGTTGACAGGAAATTTTTGTTTTGGCTGTTCAGCCCATATTGCAAAATGAGCTGGTTTCAAATATTCACCAAGGAGAAACACTAAGAATGGCTTCCTTTTTAATATATCAGTTTAATCTTTTTTAAAATGTTTTCTGCATACCTTGCAAACATTTTCAGGACAGCAACTCAGAGGGAAAAAAAAGGTCTTAAGCCCTTGAGCTCTGTACTGAATGTTAATGCATTTGTATATGATAGATTTAATACAGAACTGAGAATAAATGACTTTCAGCAGCTGCACTCTGGACCTATAAATCGTTCTGAGTACTACAAAATCCATACAGGGGAAGAACAGCTGTATAATTTACAGCATTAGTATTTGTCAAGAAAAACTGCAAATAAAGGACTTGATTTCTTGGTTTTCAGACTACGCATTCCTACAAAAATTAGAAATTATCCTTACAAAGAAACTATTAGATAAGAGCATTTATTCATTTTGAGCTTGCCACTTAAAATGCATCAGCCTCTTTAATTTGTGTCATTTTAAGTGAAATCCAAAAAGCATAAATAGCAAGACTGTTTTAATAAACAAATGAAATTTTTTAAAGTTAATTAATTCTGATTTATTATGCATTACCATGGATATGCTCTAATAACATCTCAAAAACAAAGCACTCTGATGAGATGACTTGCATAACACACAAATGCATACAGAAAGCAGATATTTAAGGCAACAGGAAGGCAGAGGTTTGGAACTTTGGATTTCTCTCAAAACTCTTCCCCACCCATAAGTACAAGAGATTGGCACAAGGCACACATTTTTTACCCAGATCTGATATTGCTTAAAGTTTGACAGGATTCTGGCTCTAAAGAATACATAGGTAATATGAGCAGCATAAAAGTTTGAGCCAATAGACTGCAAAAATCTATAATATTGCACAATAATTAAGAATGGGCTACATCTGTGCACCAATACACAAAAGAAGTGAAGGAATTTCATTAATTTTACATGAGTGAGAGCTTCTAATAAATGAAGGCTAGGGTTCTAAAGCTAGATGTCCATTCAATTGTTCTGTGTGACTTTCTTGTATAAACTTCAGTCAATGGAACTTAGTAGAGGTGAACAAAATTTGGAATTTCCATCCCATAGGAAATGCTAACATTTCAATATTTGTTTTTTGGCCTGAAATTGGACAAAAAGTTGAAATTTTCCAATTTTGTTGCAGAACTGAAATTCTAAAACTATTTCTATTCAGAAAAATCAGAAACATTAGTTTCAACATTTTTTATCAAAATGAAACATTTTGACATACCAGAATGTTTCATTTTGTTTTGTTAAACATTAAACTGCATTTGCAGCTGGGTCCACATTGCATTGTGGGAGATGTAGTCCTCCAGGGAACCTGGCTCATCGGAG
Organism: Mauremys mutica; assembly: GCF_020497125.1. Classification (NCBI taxonomy): domain Eukaryota; kingdom Metazoa; phylum Chordata; order Testudines; family Geoemydidae; genus Mauremys; species Mauremys mutica. The sequence goes on from NC_059078.1 coordinate 84,645,397, forward strand.
ACAATGGGGGCCCAAATTATTACTCTCACAGGTCAATGCACTAGGGGAATGCCGTTTAGTGTTTTTCAGTTTAACAGATAAGAAACACAACTTTTCAGATAATTTCAATTAAATGAAAAATTCCACTTCAGGTCAAACCAACTTAAAACAAAATATTTCATTTCAATTTTTCTGATTGAAAATCAAAAATGTTGGGGGGAAATTGAGATTTCCCACAGAACATGTAATTTTTGCAGAAACCACACATTATGTCAGAAAATAATTCCAATGGAAAATTCCCAACCACCTCTAGAATTTAACTTTATTCCATTTATGTGAGTTGTCCATATCATTCTGTAACACCAAAAAGTGAGACTGTCATAATCACTGCCTCATATTGCAGTAGCTGCTATGATTCATTGGATTTAATATAATCCTAAATCTTACTCCAGGGGATACTGCAGGCAACCTCTCAAGGATAGCTGTGCTCAGTAAAAATGCTATCCATTACACAAATGTGATTCTTTATTAACTCAGTCATGGAAGCCAGTCTAATAGTTTGTAAAGCCACCAGGACACAACTGAATCCATGAAGGTTTTACCCTTACTCCTCCCAGTCTCAGTCCATTAAGATATTATTAGCTTTGGGCTAATCACAGTCTTAGCAAGAATCAAACACCTCTGGATTATCTTCTTGGTACCTACAATTTGCTCACTACCTCAGGAAACATCCAGAATGCTACCTGAGTTCTAGCGGCTTTTTTTGCTCAAGCCTCCTCTGTAAAACAGAAAATTGACACAATCTTAACTATGGCCTTGCCACTGTGTGACCACAATATTGTATAACAACAGGTTGTTAGGTTGCCTAACATTTTCCACTATTATTGTTTTCAGTTGCTTATAAAACTTTGACAACCTAACTGCTCAGGCTGAAAATTTGCCCTCCTAGATAGCTGCTTCAGGCTAATTTATTTATTTTTAAAATTTCAGCAAAAATTAGTTCAGCCATTTCCAAGAACAAGACAGGGGAGAAATATGTTAAGTATTTCTTACAGCTATTTCATTGTGAAGTTCTAGCACCTCCATACTTTTGACAGGGGCTTAACATTTAGCAGAGGACCCAGGGTGTCAGGACTGTGCCTTTTGCCATCATTGTGAAAATTCACCCTAATTTACCCAAGTTATCAAGCCGCTGCAATTTATATATGCCCAGTAAAGACCTGTTAGAGGCTAGTAGTAGTATTGTCTGAAAATTCCATCAGCACTGCACCCAATAGCTCCTATAGGTTGACCAGATGGAATGTGCCCCATCCTGGGGCTGCAGGAACTTAAAAGGACTTTTTCCTGCAACTGCTTTTTCTAGTACTAGGGAAAACTATGACATCAGGCACCAGAAGGGAGAGCAGGGAATCTCTCATGTGTTTTTCACACTCTCCCTCCCATGACCAGGCCACAGGACTCTCCTTTTTCACTGCACAGGATAGACAGCACCCAGGGAATGAATTAATGTTCTGTAGTGAATGAGTCTGTACTTTGTTGCAGAAGTTGGAAGGTGTACAGCAGGGGCCGGCCTGGTTTGTTTATCTGCCGCGTCGGCAAGTTTGGCCGATCGCGGCTCCCACTGGCCGCGGTTCGCGTCCCAGGCCAATGCGGGAGGCAGGAAGCCGCGGCCAGAACATCCCTCGGCTCGCGCCGCTTCCTGCCTCCCGCATTGGCCTGGGACCACGAACCGCGGCCAGTGGGAGCCGCAATCGGCCGAACTTGCCGACGCGGCAGATAAACAAACCAGGCCAGCCCGCCAGGGTGCTTATCCTGGCGAGCCGCGAGCCACCGGTTGCCGACCCCTGTGAGTGAGTGAGGCAGTCAGTCACAGGAAGAGAAAGGAAGGTTTGATGGTTAAGGCAGCTGAATGCCACCTCATACAATTAGATTCTATTTCTGCATCTCACACAAAGATCCCAAGAGATGCTAGACAAGTCACTTAAAACTCTCTGGCTCAATACATTGTGGGATTGTGTCCTGTGTATCACGTTACAAGACACGTATTTTAGGAATGTTTTAGAGTGTTTAAAATGTTCATGAGACTATTTTTCATGTTCTTCCATGTGTAAATCCATATGCATTAGTAACCATGAGTCAAACTCTATTTTAGATTTAGTCCCAGGGAGAGGGATTAGTAAGACGAAGACACATGAATCAGTCAAAAGGAGCATGAAATGTGTTTATCACATGACCCTGCAATTTATCAAATAAATGTCAACTCCATATATATGGCATGTGTATATAAAAATCCACAATTACTCTTATTATGCAGAAGCTTCTCTTTACAGGTGCTCAGTAAAGTGCAGCATTACCACTTTCCTCTCCATGTATTTTTCACTTCCATTTCCCACATAAGCCTGCAGGCTTGAACACATCAATGAAAGTACATGGTCATAATTTTAGTTAGTAACCATGAATATACTACATAAAGGCTTGATCCAAAAGCCACTGAAGTTAAGGGAAAGACTCTCATAGAGGTAGGTCTCTGGATCAGGCCCTATATGCCAAATATTTTGATTAGCATAACATTAAAACAGTCGTCTTTTGCATTCCAGGATTTAATCTTATTTTTAAACAAATATATCTATTTAGGCATTTCTCTCATTGGTGGGTTATGTATTGTCTAAGTCATTTAAATGTATCAAACTGTTAACCCTGTATATAATGGAAACCACCTCAAGCCAGCAGTTGCAGCAGCACCCCCAGCTTCACCATTTCCAGCACCTATGCAAGTCCTTCAATTTCCTTCTGAAGCATATTCACCAGCTTGAAGATATATAAGTATGAGGGGCTTTTATTTAAACTTCGGAGTGAGTAATGTAGTTTGCCTGCTTGCTGAGACTAGAAGTCAGAAAAATACTGTAAACTGTATTCTATCTTTGTTCAGACTAAGCCGCCCTGCAATCAGCATGCTTTATAATTTGCAGGCTTTTGAATAACATTTGCAAAAGATGGAGAAGAGAAGATTTTATGCATTGAAAAAATTTATCTGGCATGAAAATAACCTTTCATGTCTTCTGGATGACTCCTGTCATATCTGATATAACATAAAAGTTTTTGTCATGGGATAATACCTCACTGTTAAAATGATAAATCACACTGAATGACTATCTAATCAATTTACTTCTTAGTTTAAGATTTGAATATTACGTTAGCAAAATGAACCAAATTTTTCAAAATTGTAATCCTTCATAGACCTCATCTTCAAAGCTAAAAGGCAAACACAGTTTTTTAAAAGAGGAACAAATCTTTTGTGTTTTGTTGACCCAGCAGAATTTTAAACAGTGTGAAAAAAAAGTGTTCCTGATTAAAAACTGCAAGTGTTTTCTTTTTCTGATGTAAACATTTATTTCTTGTCAAACAAACATGGGACATGCCTGCAATTTGCAAGGGACAGTATTCAAATTGTTCAAAACTTGATTTTCTTTCACTTGTCATGTGTAAACTATCCGGATGGAATATTAACTGTGTCTTGTTATTTATTACTGGTGTGCTCCTTATTTGGGTTAAAAGTTTAATGAAAGTTGGGGCCTGCTGCTCAATTCCATATAGGTGTCCATCCTCATTTTGCCACTGTATGCACATCAAAAGATTTTAATGATTTTCAATATCATGCAGATATCCCTCATTCTATGCAATTATTCAACCCGCTGACAGACATGTGGCATCTTCTGGTTGATCACTATCACCAGCTTCTTTATACTTTATAAACTTTGTCCGACTTAGACAAAGCAATTTGTCCTCACTAAGGATTAATGGGATGCCAAGTTCTATGTTTTAAAACCGAATCACTCATGAATTATCTGAGCACAGAACAGTGTCTGAAACTCAAAAAGTTTTGAAATTTTGTTAAACTCATACAAAAGATTCAGACTGAGTGGTGAAAGTCATTAAGTAGTGCCCAAGTCCACTGCTGCTGCAGATTTTTAATGCCAAAAATGAGAAAAAGAAGCTTCCTAAAATCCTAAAGACACAATGGTCTAACCCTTACTGAAGGAAAGCCATTCAATAACAATCTTGATAAACAGGCTATCGCTTCCTGAGCGAGAGAATGAATCAAGAAAGCAGTGATGGACTAACCTGACTTTCTCCAATACACAAGATTCCTTACATTCAGGCTTGTATACACCAAGGAGATGGTGTCTGTTGTATTGAAGGATAGTTTTTCTCATTGCTATGGACAGAGGACAGGCTACACTGCAAGCTCTTTGCAGCAGGGACTGTCTTTTCCTTCTGTTTCTGTAGAATACTGTAGTGGTGCCTTCTCCCAGCCCCTCCACAAACTCAGTCAGAGACAGCTCCAAATTGCATGCACCAGTGCTCTTTTATTGTTCGTGCCTATCCCCACCACCTACTATTTACATATCTTACAGATCAACACCCAGGAGACCGCTCGCTTTTCCTGCCAGCAGGGATCTAGCATTCCTTGCTCCTCCCTTTCCTGTCTCTCCCCCCCGTTGGCTTCCTCCCAGCCAGCTTTCTATAGCAGGCTGGCCACTCAGGCCCCCAGGTGCATCCCCTCAGGTGATTAGGGTGTGGCCTCCCCAGCCAGTCCTAACTAATCCCCCTTTTAAGCAGAGCTGGGCTAACGGGCCTGGCTTGGATTTCCTAGCCAGCACCCTGTTAAAAACACCAAGCACAATCGGGTCCTGCTCCATGACTAGGGCTCCTAGACACTACTGTGATACAAATAATCAGTTAAACTAAAGCTGTTAGACCTATTGGTTACCTTTAATACCACTGATCATGAGGTACTGCTAAATTCCCTTTGGAAACTGGTGGAATGGGCAAAGATGCTTCAAGATATCTCTCTAAGAGGAATAAATTAAGCCATCAGTGTTGTTCTTCCTTGAGAGCCCTCACCAGTAGAGTACCTCACAACATGTAGCTTTCCTGCAACAAAAATAAGTCTACAGGGCTGCAGGCTGGGAACTTGCTGTTTATTTGAACTGCATCTCAAGAGAGTGGTGAAGGGGGGGAACTTCCACTTACTAAGCCTGGCTCCATTCCATAGTACCCTGAGCTACTTAGTTAACCCTATCATGACCGTTTACTACAGTAGGCTTGTGAACTTTCTCTATAGGCTTCATTTAAATATTGAACAAGAGAGACCGTTTGCACAGCATTGCCGTAAGTGTGAATGAACCAAAGCTCAAGATCTCCTTATCTATGGTAGATAATGTACATCCCAGGATGTTCCAGTATCTGATGAAAAGTAGTGACTTGAATGGAAGTTGTTGGCCTTATACTCATTCTGAGTAAAATGAAAGTGTAATGTTGTTTGGCAGAAGGACTAATTCTGAGAAACAAGCAGGAGCTGCGACCTCAAACTTAATTAAGCATTTGTCCATTAATTATAATGAGGGTGTACTCTCAGAGAGTTTAACACTCTCTCTGCTCCTGAAATCCCAGACAGAAAACAGTGACAAGATATGCTTTTATTCTGCATTGTCAATTAAGAAGGAGGCTATTTTCTTTCACATTGGATGCACAGTTATTTGTGATGATCCTTACTATTGCCAACTAAAGCAAGGACTATTGAAAAAGCACTAACTTGAGTTGACCTGCAAAATACAACTAGTTCAGAATTCAATGTTCTGTTTTCTATATAGGAAAGAAAGACAAGAACTGCGCTCTGCTCTCTAAATATGCTGCCAGTTCAATTCAGTGTCTAAATCAAGGTCCTGGACTATTCATTCTTATCGAGATAGTTGGATCCTATCACAAAGGCAAACAATCAAGGGGAAACTGGAGAAGATGCTTCCACTGTTAGCGCGCAAGATGGAACTATATGAGAAACTGAACACAAATCTTACAATTTATAGGGCATGTTGAACAATCCTCTCAATATTCCAGATGACTACCTCCTGGATTTGTTTCATTTTTAAGCAAGTATTTCATGTGCCATATGCAGTATACACCCAGGACTATGGTGATGTGTGTCTTAAAAATGCCTAATAATCAATACTGCTAATGACAGACTGTACCCAGACAGCTGTGTGTCAAAATCTATTTATAGGTTAATCCTGTTGCATGAGCAAATAGATGTAAACCACCATTTACACAGGGTCCTCTATAAAACCAGCTGGTTTAGAGTTCCACATTTTAAATGAAGGAAAGAACTGATGGAATCTTTCCAACTGGTATAACTTAAAATGTGCCCACTCTTCTGTATGAATGTGTAGAAATTCTCAGACATGGATTATAATATAAAAATATGAATTTCTACATCATCCAGCTAACAAGGATTAAAGAAATTGAATTCTTAGGATGAAAGGTTTTTCCTGAGTGTTTGCTCCTTCCCCTGCTCTCAGTACGGAAAGCCTCGCTGAGATATCCAATCCATTTTCCTCGTTATTAATTTTACAGCTTCTATAAATAACGAAGCAAACATGGCTGCTTGATAACACGATTAAAGAATATTGAACTACAGCCTCACAAATCACAGCAAAAGAAAGCCACGTTAGTGAAATTATAGGATGGTAAATTGTTTTTATTTAAGATATCTCCTGGCATTTTTAGTGCATATCCCGGAGAGTCAGAATCTTTTGCATTCGTAAAAAAAAAGTTGAGATCCATGTATCTTGAAAGATAACGTTGTTCAACCTTTATTTACATTATATACAGCCATAAAATATTTAGTTACAACTTCATGTACAACTCTGATACAGTCAATTTTAAAACACCTATAAGGAAGTACAGCATTTGGTAATTAAATTATCATTAAAAGTAACTGAATAAGGAAAATGCCAACAATAGCATTCTGTAGGGTTTCCCACCACCACCACCTACCCATCTTTTTTCAAATTTCTCTCGTTTGAAAATTCCACTGCAACACTAACTTACATATCAACCAAGAGACACAGGAAAATTCCTTTAATGACAATTCTAATGCCACTTGTTTCCAGTTTTAGTAAGCTTTATCTTTCACTTAGTGGGAAACTACTTAATTCTTACAACTTTTTATGTGATTATTTTGAGATGGAACTGGATACCTAGCCTGAGAGAAACAAGTCCTCTACCCACACAAATGGCATAACCATTGGGAAAGCTATTGTTACCCTGTGCCATTAATATGACTCCTCCTTCTACATGTAAGGTAGTCAAGTTTCCATGACGATATAGGGACCTAACCTGTGAAGTGCTGAATACACAACCTCCATGGAAGTCAGCATCGCACCCAGGCCCTGATTCAGCAAAGTACTTAAGCATATATCTAACTTTATGCGTGAGTAAAGCCATTGACTTCAATAGGACTAACCCCAAGCCCAAGATTTTAATAATTACCCTCAATGCTGATACTGTCAGTTAGTAAAAATTGTGGTATGGACTCTTGTCCATTAAGAAACAGGCAGATTATTTCCCATCAGACAGGAGCTGTCAGCTGTTAATAACTCTGATCATTAACAATGTGTTTCAGATTTTAGCCTGCATTCTTGAATATCTTAGAGAAGATGCTCTATATATTGTAATAACTTCCCCAAATCATATAGTATCTCAAATAGCACATGTTAAAAATCTTAGGTCCTAGCAAGTCTTCCTATTCAGTAATGAATAATTCCACCACTTAAAATGAGTATAGGTATCAAAATTTGCTAGGTTAATATTTAACTTACTTCAGAACCTATTTAAAATTTAGCTTTTAATCTGATACTAGAGCTTTCAGATTCAAAAACTGCACAGCACCACTCTCCAGAGTACAATTTCTTCTGTGAGCACAGGTGAACAATTTTATGCCTTGCCTTTCTAGTGCTCACTCTAGCGAGGTGCTCAGGATCCTAAATTCTCACTGAAATCAATGGGAGCTGAGGGCACTCAGCAATAGAGCTGGGTGAAAATTTTTAGTGAAAACCTTTTTTGGTAAAAATGCAGATTGGGTGAAATCAAATTGTTTTGGAATTTGTGTCCGTTTTGCCAAATTGTTTTGGCACACTTAAAAATCCCCCCCCCCCCAATTAAAAATATTTATTTTAATGTTTTAGAAACCAGACATTCCAATTTTACAGTTCAAAACAACTTTTTGTTTCAAAATTAACCTTATTTTAAAACATTTTAAATAGTTTAAAAGCTTAAAATCAAACCAACACATTTTGTTTTATCCAAAAAAATTGTTTTGGACTTTTCAGAATTGACAGCAAAGCAAAAATCCCATTATTCACACAGCTCTATTCAATATCTTAGAGAAGATGCTCAGCACCTAACCAGATACAGACTCTAGTTGCTAGAATGTCAGAAACAGCCCTAGGCTCACAACACAGTACATAGCTAGAGCCCTGTGCAGATACAACATTTGTATCTGCATCTGATCCGCAAAAATGGTCCGCGGATATAAAGTGGATATCTGCAGATTTGCATGGCTCTATATATCACACAGTCTAGTGACTACAACTATCTCTCTAATATTTCAAGTTAATAAAACTACTTAAAACTTTTCCCCACCTTACCCACTAGTGGATGAAATTGGGAATTTGTTTTGGGGGTATTAATTAATGAAACTACTATGGAGAGCAGCTTGTTTGTGTATACAGCATCTGCAATTCTCTAAATACTGTGGCTGTGGTTTAATAATTGCTGCTGTTCTTCATTTGCTCTTTAATTATTTTAAAGATCAGATAAATATGCTGTTGCTACTAAATCACGTCATTCCAGGGTATTGTAGTACATAGGACTTCATAATCAATTAATAATGCCCTACTGAGCAGTTTTAAATCTCAAGCAAAGAAATCTAGCATCCAGAGGTACTTCTGTGGAAGTGATGTTAAAAACTAGATCTGGAGAACTAACTCATAACAAAATTTATACAAACAAATTTTGCCTCTTTAATTCATGAACTGTATGACCAGATCACAATATTCAGATTGAATAATCAAAATTTGCCAAATTGTTTCTACAAAAATTCTTGCTCTGGAGCTTTAATCAGACTATCAGACTGAAACAGAGACAGGGTGGACATGTTTGAGGAGAGGAGTGACTCCTCTACGTAATGTTTCTGTGCAATGAGGTGCCTCGTGAAAAATAATTGTTGGTGACTAAAATGTAAAGAATCTTTATATGATGGAGTGGAATTTGAACTTTTGGGGCTAGGGATAAATTATCCCTCACCTGATCACCTCATTTTAAAGGCAGGGGACTTTTTAAAAAAACATAGGTTATCTTTGAAAATGAATACGTCCATTTATACTTTAGTTATACTAATAAAGGACTAAATTATAGCTTTGCCACAAGCCTTATGTATGGGACAGTGCATTGTTGTGCTGGCCCAGGAGCAGCTGGGAAGCAAATTATGACTCAAAGTCATAATCTGGCTCCTTGTTTCCCCACTGCTCTGGGAGAGGCATAGCCAACGCATCAAGTGAAATTCTTAGAGGTACCAAAGTCCCATCGAACGTAACTCAGTTAGTTAATTTGTAAATTTTACCCTCGGACTCCATCTGACCAACTCCTAACCCAATGGCACAGGAGAGGTAGCATAGATTCCTTATTCCACTGAGTGATCATGCAGGATGGACCACAATCTGGCTCCATTAGCCTAAATGAACGAAGATTTCATGTCAAATATAGACTCAAAGTGTCTGGATAGTTAATGTGATTAATAATGATGTAGAACACCTTTCATCTGTGTCATTCATTTGTATCAGGCCTGGTTTGGTATTGAGAAAAAAAGTTGCCATCTGATGGCAGTATGGTGATTTACATACAAGTACAGGCATAATGGCACTGCCACTTTTTATGCTGCTTCTATCCTGTAGCTAAACAGATTTAAGCTCTAGGAATTTCCAGCCAGTACCTTTCATAAGTAACTAATTAAATGTTAGAAAGAAAACAAATAAAATAATAATGCAGAATTTGTTTGACAGCTAGATAGTGGGTTACATATTGAATGTAGGACTCTAAAAAGAAAAAAGTTCACTATAACATAACACAGATTCTCAACTTCTCATTGCCAAGGGGTAAGCAGACTTCTAATGTATTATGAAAGTCTAACGTGGGTTTTAATACCTTTTTTGGTCTCTTCTATGTAACCCAGTAGAGTTCAGCAGTATTGGTCTCTGCAGCTCACTTGTTAACAATCTTTAAACTGACTTCAGAGAGATGCTCATGCACTATACTCACAAAACTCCAAGTCTTGAGTTTTATCACACCGCTTAGACTAACACAAAGCATCATTTCATATATAAACATGGGAACTATGAAAGTATTTCCCTCTGGATGACAATGATGACATACTAAATGAACTGAGCATTGTCATAGTGAATGGTGACTCTAATATACAAGAAAGGACTTAAAGGCAGATATGTACTAAAAGTAACTCAGCTAATAATTGTATTGAACAAGTTATAATAAACAATAAAATATTAAAATCTTACATTTGCAAAGCATCTTTCAGCCAGACAGAACCTCAAGTATTTTACCAACTATACACAAGAAGCCCTCCTACCATCACAGATATATCCAATGTATACTAATACTATAAAGCAGTTTAGGCCAGCAAGTGGCAACTGACTTATACAAATAAAACTACAGGGGATATTTTGTCACAATATGATAACATTTTAAAATGTATGGGGTCACCACAGTTACTCACCCTGAAAAAGTCCTACAGGGTCATTCATAACCACAAGTAGCTGGGCATCTCAGTCCTACATCTCATCCAAAGATGCATTTTTAGCATCATAGTGCCCCCTAACATGTTGCTGGGACATACGTTCAATACAGATCCAGGAAGAAGCATGCCAAATGCTACATCTCCCTTGATGGTCTCCAGTTCTATCTACATATAGACCTAGCCTGATCTCACTTAGCTCATAGAGCTGATATAATCAAAAGGTGCTACACCTTTTGCCTGGTTAAATATAAGAGGAAAGTGTTGTTGAAGGTTTGTATGATACACTATACAATGAGAAAATTAAATTGATAATATTCCACATTAGTCCATTAGACTAGTGTACAGTCACTCATGAACCCTGACAGGTTGTTGAGTATTAGTTTTATAGTTATGTATCTTCAACTAGAGTTTTAGAGAGAAAATTCATATCCATATTCTGTCAGAGTCTGTATTATTTATAGGACTTTTATAAATTGCAAGAGCTCTGTAATTAATGCTACCCTGAGAGAAAGTGGTAGAGAACCACTTCCTGGCAATGACTAACCATATGCAAAGATTTAAATTTACTCCTCAACATAAACATGAATTAATAAAAAGGTTTTATAGAACTCAACAGGAATCTCATCCAACAGTAGTTTTCCCTGATTAAAATGAGACATTGCCTTTCCCTCCATCTTGTCTTCCTCCTCTTTAATTTCCTCATTTAAGAATTCTTTATCTGGTTGCTTGATTCTCCTTGCGAGGGAGGCATGCAAATTATTAAAAGAATACTTCAATTTGTCCTAAGGCCCATGTTTTCATAGCCTTGTTATTCTCTTCTTGCGAGCATGTGACAATTACCATTTACAAACAGCTGTTATTGGTTTAGCAGTTCTTTGGCTCCTTTTAAATAGGCCAAACCAATAATTGCTTGGAAATCTCTCTCTGCACTGGACATTTAAATCATACTCATGACAAATGGCTTAAAATTTAGTCAGTCAGTACTAATACTCTAAATCTTGATTGCCCCTCTTGCAGAAAAATCCATAGGCTAAGAGTTGATGTGCTAGGAAATTCTATGCTGATTCTGCAGACCCCTCAAACACTACATCAAATATCAGGAACAATATCTTGACGAGAACCTCAGGATCCTCCCTTTCCTGGAGCCCAGATCATGTGAAAGGAAGATTACCATGGAACTTCAGCATGGAATTTTCGAAATGGAAGGAAGATTCTGCTGAACTACAACTCTCTCTTTTGTTTTCTCTCCACCGCCCAAGAGAAATCCACTGGGTCAGCTCCTCCCACTCATGTTCTAACACTTGGGGATGCTCTAGCACTCCGCTCTCTACTTTAAGCAATTTAACTGTGTCTAGCTTAGGTCCAATAGGAAAGTTGTGTGTATTCTTCATTCATAGCATGTGACACTTTAAAAGGTACATCATCCTGAAAGAATGTTATGCTTTCTGAGTCTTATATCCACCACAGAGTTGTCTTGAGCCTTCTGTCTATCTCAGAACTTCACATGACTTCTGTGATGAGGAAGAAATAAGAGTAGTGACGTGAAAACATTCAACCAATATATTGTCTTCTAAAAGTTTCAACAAGTACTAGTGAGAATATAAAAGTAATTGATTTTCCAAAAGGAGGTATGGACAGAGGAGTAATACAGTGTTTGTGTTGATTTATTTGTGGGCAGAGCTTTATATTTATTAGCTAATGTGTTATCTTTCACAGTGTCTGTTTATTGGAAGCTGTGGATATATTTTAGATTGAGGATGTATCCAAAATTCTGCTCAGTGAAGAAGTAAACGCACCCATACAAATAACTAGCTAAGGATTAAATGCTTTTCATTTAATTTACTTTTCTTGTATGTATTATTAATCAGAACTGTGCTAAATATCAAACTTGTCTTGTGTCCAAAAGAAAAATGTACAGCTAAAACAAACTCCCGCCTTCAGGTACTTTTCAGGTGCTTTGTACTAATCTTCCAACCTCAAGGTCTCATATCACAGCCAATATCCATTAGTCTGAAGGCTGCCTTTATAGTCTGTCAAAGGCAGGGAGAGCACATAATTTTTTTTAAGAGGCATGGACAGTCACTGCTCAGGTTTCATCATAAATTTTCAACTCTATCTGCTCCACTTTATGGACATGCAAAAACATGACAAGAAGTTTGTATATATGAAAGCACATTCTGAGGCAACTGAAACTAACAAATCTAGCCTTGATGAAAACAACTGTTTTGTACTTCAGCCCTCCTTTTCATACAGTATTTATTGTTGATGCAAATCACTCTGTGCTATGTTTACTCAGAAAGATCCAGGTGATCAACATCACATTGTCGTCTGTTCAAGTCAAAGCCTGTCAGTTGCTGAAAGTTGCTTTTTTAAATGAAAAGAAAGGCTTTGGTTGCAGTGTTTTAACGCTTTCACCTATATTTGCAGTCTGCTCTCTTCAGTATCCTTACTAATCAAAAACCAGTGAAAAATCTTAAAACCAAAACACCAGCCAAGCAAAACTGAAGGGTGGATAGTATTACTTCAGAAACGCTATTTTCATGTTTTACACAGGTAGAAAGAATAAAGCTCCTGACTGCATCTCCATACATCCCTGAAACACTAGCTGCTGCTGAGCAGAATCTGTCAGTCATGTTGTAATTAATGCAATTCCAAAATATTTGACCAAAAAGTGTTGCAGAAACAACATTAAGAGACTCTGGGTGAAAATCTGCCCCCATTGAAGCCAATGGGAGTTTTGCCATTGACTTCAATGAAGCCAGGATTTCATCCTCTGGTCTAACTGCCAGAAGCGAATTATAAAGAAAAAATGCCTGGTGGTTTCCAAGATTTCTCACTTGAAAGAAAGACAAAGATTACGGTATTTTTATTCCACTTAGGCTGTAGAAAAGAATTTACCATGTATGAGCTATCCTCCCACTTGAAAAGAAGGAAGGTAGTAATTCTTGCAGCTTTTAGGAAGAGTGAAACAATGATCACCTGTGTGGCAACTGTCAAAACATAACCCCTAAGATATATAGAGGATTGTTTCTATATATTGACCAGCATGTCAGTAACTTAATTGAAACATACAAAGAATGACAAATAGTCAAGTATCTGACCTAACGTGTGCTGGGAATGTGGTGTCCTCAGAGAAACATTCACTTTGGTCATACTCTATGGCCTCCCAAGAGACTCACTAAAGAAAGCTGAAAAAGTTTACTATACCTCAGAATTATTGCAGTGTACTTAAAATATCTTCTCCTTTTTTATAATGTTATCTTCCCAAGATATATTAAATAGAAGTCAGCAAATAGGAAAAAATATTCAAATATTTTATTTGGAAAAAATCATGAAGTTCATGGAGTAAATTATTCAGCAAACATATTTATCAATTCAGATGGCTTTATAAGCTAAGAGAATAATATAAAAATTCCATTGAATAAAGGAAAAATATTCAATACATATATTCAGGAACTTTCAGAACTTGGAGTGCTGAATATTTATATTATGATTTACCATAAAGGCCTAGTAGTCATGACTGAAATACAGGAATTGAAGGGTATGTGCAGTTCAGGAAAGACAGAAATAAAGGCAAAGGTAATGAAGTAGCATTGTATATTAATGAGAAGGAAAGAAACTAGAAGTGATAGAGTGGATAAAACAGTCAGTCTGGATCTAAATCACTTTGGGGAAGAAAGCTGCCACAGGCTCCATTGGGATAGTGTTTGCGATATGCTACAGACCCCCAGGATCCTCTTTGGATATGCATAGAGACCAATAATGTTTTAATGAAATAAATACTACTGGGAATTGCGTGATTATGAGAGACTAACTTTACAGATATAGATTGGAGTGCAAGTGCTAATAATGTAGATCCCAGATTTTCCTGGATGTGATAGCTGACAGATTTCTTCACCAAATAGTCACTGAATCAACAAGGTGAGATGCCATTTTAGATTTGGTATTGGTGAGTAGTGAGGACCTTATAGAAAAACTGGTTATAAGAGACAACCTTAATTCGAGTCATCCAGAGCTAATTCAGTTTAAATTAAATGGAAGGGAAAACAAAAATAGGTCACCAACTAGGGTCCCTGATTTCAAAAGGGCAAAACTTTAAAAAATTAAGGGAATTAGGAAAGTTGACTGGACTAAAGAACTCTGGGATCTGAATGCGAAGGAAACTTGGAATTACTTTAAGTCAAAGTAGTCTGAACATCGCAAGCAAGGGGGGAAATTCATAGGGAAGGATTGCAGACCAAGCTGGATGAGTAAGCATCTGAATCAAGTGATTAAGAGAAAGCAGAAAGCCTACAAGGAATGGAAGATGGGATGGATCAGCAAGGAAAGCAAACCTTGGAAATCAGTGTACGGGAAAAGTGAGAACCGCCAAAAGTCAAGCAGAGTTGGACCTTGCAAAGGAAGTTAAAATCTGAGGTTAAAAGGTTCTCTGGCCATATTAAAAAAAAAAAAAAAAAAAAAAAGGAAAGGAAAGAAGAAGTGGGACCACTATGCACTAAGGCTGGGGTGGAGATTAAAGATTGTCTAGGCATGGCCCAAGACCAAACAAATACTTTGTTTCATTTTTAAATAAGAGTAATGAGGAACTTAGGGGTAGTGACAGGGTGGCTAGTGGAACTGAGGATACAGAAGCAGAAATTACCACATCCAATATGGAAGTTAAACTCAAACAGCTTAATGAGATCAAATCAGGGTGTCCAGATGATCTCCATCCAAGAATATTAAAGAACTGGCGCATGAAATTGCAAGCCCAATACCAGAATTTTAAATGAATCTCTAAACTCAGGGGGTCATACCCTATGACTGGAGAATTGCTAATATAGTATTTATTTTTAAGAAAGGAGAAAAAGTGATCTGGGAAACTACAGTTAGTTTGTCCTGAATTGTATGCAAGGTCTTGGAACAAATTTTGAAAAAGTATGTAGTTAAGAACATAGAGGTAAACAGCAATTGGGATAAAATAAAACATTGTTTTACAAAAAGAAGACCAATCTGATCTTTTCTTTGAGAAGATAACTGATTTGTTAGACAAAGGAAATGCAGTAGATCTAATCTATCTGGGATTCCAGTAAGGCATTTGCTACAGTTCCACAGGGGAAATTATTAGTCAAGTTGGCGAAGATGGGGATTAATATGAGAATTAAAAGGTGGATAAGGAACTGGTTAAAGGGGAGACTACAAGCGTCATACTGAAAGGTGAACAGTCACTGGAGGGAGGTTTGTAGTGGAGTTCCTCAGGGATCAGTCTTGAGAGCAATCATATTTAAAATTTTTATTAATGAACTTGGCATAAAAAGAGAGTGTGTGCTAATAAAATTTGTGGATGACAAAAAGTTGGGAGGTATTTTCAATATGGAGAAAGACCAGAATATCATATAAGAAGATCTGGATGACCTTGAAAACTGGAGTAATAAAATGGAATGAAATTTAATAGTGCAAACTGCAAGGCCATGCACTTAGAGACAAACAACAAGAATTTTTGCTATGAACTGGGGGCTTATCAGTTGAAAGTGACAGAGTAGAACGTTCTGGGTATACTGGTCACAGCGTTACTATGAGCTGCCAATGTGATGTGACTGTGAAAAAGGCTAATGCAATCTTAGGATGCATCAGGTGGGGTATATCCAGCAGAAAGAGGGTAGTACCATTATACAAGACACTGGTAAGACCACATCTGGAATACTGTGTGCAATTCTAGTCTCTCATGTTTAACAAAAGATTAATTCAAACTGGAACAGATGCAGAGAAGGGCTACTAGAATGACAAGAGAAATGGAAAATCTACCTTACAAGTGGAGACTCAAGGAGCTTGGCTTGTTTAGCCTAAGCTAACAAAGGCCAAGGAGAGATATGATTGCTCTCTATAAATACATCAGAGAGACAAACACCAGTGGGGGAGGAGTTATTTAAGTTAAGCACCAATGTGGACACAATGGATACAAACTGGCCATCAACAAGTTTAGGCTTGAAATTAGACAAAGGTTTCTAAGCATCAGAAGAGTGAAGTTCTGGAAATGCCTTCCAAGGGGTGTAGCGGGGGCAAAAAACCTACCTGGCTTCAAGACTGAGCTTGATAAGGGTATGTCTACACTACAAGACTATTTTGAATCAACTTAAGTCGAATTTGTGGAATCGTCCTTATGAAGTCGAATTTGTGTATCCACACTAAAAACACTAATTCGACTATGTGAGTCCACAGTAACGGGGCCAGCGTCGACTTTGGAAGCGGTGCACTGTGGGAAGCTATCCCACAGTTCCCGCACTCCCCGCTGCCCATTGGAATTCTGGGATTTCCCCCCAATGCCTGCTGGGGGAAAAAATGTGTCGAGGGTAGTTTTGGGTAACTGTCATCATTGAACCGTCAATCACGCCCTCCCTCCCTCCCAGAAAGCGCCTGCGGGCAATCTGTTCATGCACTTTTCTGCTCAGTGACAGCACGGGCACCACAGCACTGCGAGCACGGAGCCCGCGGCAGTTATGGCCGTTGTCAACTCCTCGCACTTTATCGTCCACCTCTTCCACAGTCAGCTGCTGAGAAATCGGGCTACTTTTCAATGATGCTGCGAGCACTGGTGGACCATGGGGGACGTTTTACCAACATCAACGTCGGGTGGCCAGGCAAAGTTCACGACGCGCGTGTTTTCAGGAACTCTGCTCTGTTTAGACGCCTGCAGGAAGGTAGTTTCTTCCCGGACCACAAAATAACTCTTGGGGATGTGCAGATGCCTATAGTGATCCTCGGGGACCCAACCTACCCGCTAATGCCCTGCCTCGTGAAGCCCTATGCGGGCACCTTGCACAGCGACAAGGAACTCTTCAAGTACCAGCGAGCAGTGAGCAGCGTGACCTGTGACTGGTCAGTTTCTTTACAGAGAAGCTGAACCTGCCCCTGTTTCTTTACCAAGTTACTGTTGACCAGCATCTGCAGTTACATACCCCGTCCACCCCGCTTCCCCCACTTCCAACACACGTTTAAAAATAAAATACATGTTCCACTGTAACTTTACAAAGGTTTCTTTATTGATGACTTTGCATTAAAGGGTTGAAACTGGGACGCAGACTGTGCTGGGTAGGGTGTGCGGTGATGTAAAGACCACCTCTAAACTCGAGGAATGACAGGCTCCTGCTCCCAGAGCAGTCTGCAGTGCCGGACTGGTTGTTTCAACGGAGCCTGCCATCCTTCCTTTTTGGGACTCTGTGTGCGGGGGCTATGTGGCCTTGTGGCGGGGGAGGACGGATACAGATTCCTCTGCTGCGTGGCTCTGTGGTCCAGGACAGGGACCGTTGCATGAGATCTGTAACCACCCTCCCCCGCTACAAAGTCACGTACCCCCCCCACCCACACAGAACCTGCAAACCACCTCCCATACGGACCAGGGTGCCTACTGACTGCACTGTGTGTGTGACCTGCTGCTGATCCTGCCCCCGTCTCTGTACCCTGCTAAAGGTGACTGTCCTATGCAATACCCTACCCCCTTCCCCACCCACCCCTTCAAACGCAGCGTTGTGTAAAAAAGCATGACGGAAACAGTAATTAACAGCAAAGTATTTTTAATAATTAACCAGACAGTCGGGGGATGAAACTGGGATTGGGGCTAGGGTGAGTCAGGAAGGGAAGGAATTCTCAAAAATTACGGTATGAGAGCTTTTGGGTACTTGAGCACTCTGCTGGGGTGCAGTGACAGTTTTCACGGCCCCTGGCGCCACTCCTTCTGGTTACTTTGGGTGACGGGAGGTATGGGACTTTGTGGCGGGGGAGGGCAGTTGCAGATACACTGCGGGGGGGCTCTGTCCTCCTGGCTGCGGTCCTGCAGAACATCCACAAGGCGCCGGAGCGTGTCCGTTTGCTCCCTCATTAGTCCAAGCAGCATTTGAGTCACCTGCTTGTCTTCCTCACGCCACCTCTCCTCCCGTTCGCTGTGTGAGCGCTGCTGCTGAGAAAGGGTCTCCCTCCACTGGCTCTGCTGGTCCGCCTCGGCTCGGGAGCACCCCATAACTTCAGCGATCATCTCGTCCCGTGTCTTTCTCATTTGCCGCCTAATCTTTGCCAGCCTCTGCGAGGGGGATGCTGTGGCAGGTCTGGAGACAGTCGAAGCTGTGTGATGGGAAAGAGGGAGTGAATTCCTTGCAAAGATACATTTCTGCGAACAATGAACACAGTCTAGTCTGTGTCTGTGAACAAGACCATGCACAGCACCTATCTCGTCCGCACTCCTGCAGCAGGCAATCCGGAAAGCATAAACTCTGCCCCTGTTCTACCCTATCGCAGTGTCCCCCGACCCTTGCACTTCTGGGTTGAGATCCCAGTGCGTGATGGTGCAAATTTCATTGTCGCGGGTGGTTCTGGGTAAATGTAGTCAGTCATTCCTTCCTCCGGGAAAGCAATGCCAGACAATCATTTCGAGCCCGTTTTCCCTGGATTGCCCTGGCATACGCCATAGCGTGGCAACCATGGAGCCTGTTTTGCCTTTTGTCACTGTCACCATATGTGTACTAGATGCCGCGGACAGAGGCGATTCAGCAGCGCTACACAGCAGCATTCATTTGCTTTTGCATGACAGCAGAGATGGTTATCAGCCATATTGCACCATCAACCACGCCAATGTAAATTGGCAAGGTGATGACGGGTAGCTGTCCTATTGCACTACACCTTCTGCTGCTGTCATACGTGCCCCTGGCCGAGATCGGCCGGGGGCGCAAAAGACAAAACTGGGAATGACTCCCCGAGTCAATCCCTCCTTTATGGTATCTAAAAATAGAAACAGTCCCGCCTAGAATATGGGGCAACTGTACTAGGGTTTTAGTGTATCAGAGAACTACAGAGCACAGCCGCTCTGTGTCAGATCCCACAGGAATGACGAGCTGCGTGCCATTCACAGGGGTGCCCCTGCAACAACCCTACCTGTTGCTTCCCTCCTCCTCCAGCCTTCCTGGGCTACCGTTATAGTGTCCCCCCATTTGTATGCTGAAGTAATAAGGAATGCAGGAATAAGAAACAGTGACTTGTTAGGCAAATGAAATGAGGGTAAGGCAGCCTCCAGCTGCTATGATAGTCCAGGCATTACAGAATCTTTTCTTTACACATGAAGGGCGGGGGCTGATGGAGCTCAGCTCCCTGTTGCTATGATGAAGACGGTTAGCAGGCCGTCTACTTATGGGCTGATGATGAGGACAGGTAGCAGTCCTATTGCACTACATCATCTACCGCAAGGCTGATGATGAGGACGGGTACCAGTCATTTTGCACCGTCAGTCACCCATGAGGCGGGGGAGGGGGGGGCGAGGATGCTACCGTAGCGTGCCACAGCATGGCGTCTACCAGCAGCATTCAGTACACATAGGGTGACATTTACAAGAGTCAAGAGACGATTTCTTTCCCTTTTCCTTCTGGGGGTGGGAGGTGGCTGTACATTGACGAGCTGTGCCCTGAACCACCGCGGACCCTGTGTTTGACCCTAGAAGCATTTGGAGCTCAGCCAAGAATGCAAATGATTTTCGGACACAGCGGGAACTGTGGGATAGCTTGCGTCCTCAGCCCCCCCCCCCTCCTTCCCTCCATGAGCGTCCATTTGATTCTTTGGCTTCCCGTTACGCTTGTCACGCAGCAGCACAGAGCACAGCCGCTGACTCTCTGCTACGCTGTCTGTCCGGAGATTTTTTTTAAATACTTTGGACCAGGCGTAACATTACAGTAATTTTCCTAATTAGATGCAGGAGTCGCCAAGCGAGATCGCCCTGAGGAGGGTCACTGAAGGAGATACAGAGCGCATGCTGCGTGAAAGCCAGCACAAACCAGGGGCCTATGCAGCCGTGCTCGGGGAGGCAATGCTCCCTGAGTACCTCATGAAAGCCTGGCGCGGAAAAGTGTGCTACCACGGAGCACCCAATAAGGCATCTCTCCCCAGGAACCTCCTGCGGAGGCTTTTCGATTACCTCCAGGAGAGCTTCGTGGAGATCTCCCAGGAGGATTTCTGATTTATCCCCATATATATAGAGACCTCCTTTTCACATACTTCAGATTCCTGTTATATTAAGAATAAAAGTTTACCTGTTTAAAGCACTTACCGAGTGATCCTTCCCCTGATTCAGGGTCCGGGTTAACGGCTGGGGAGGGCTGGTAGGGGCTCTCCGTGAGGGTGATGAAGAGATCCTGGCTGTCAGGGAAACCAGCGTTGTAAACGCTGTCGCCTGCCTCGTCCTCCACAAACCCTTCCTCATCTTCCCCGTCTGTGAACATCGCCGAGGAACTGTCCGTCGACACTGTCCCATCGTCAGAGTCCATGGTCGCTGGTGGGGCAGTGGTGGCAGGCTCCGTAGCGTCCGTTTGCCGCTTTGATTTTTTGGTAGCCTTGTCTGGGGTCCTTGATTTTCACGCAGCGCTGCGTTGCATCCCGCCTGTATCCTCTGTCTCTCATGGCTTTGGAGACCTTCTCGTAGGTCTTTGCATTCCGTTTTTTGGAGCGCAGCTCTGAAAGCACAGCCTCATCGCCCCACACGGCGATCAGATCCAAGACTTCCCAGTCAGTCTATGCTGGGACCCTCTTTCTATTCAGAGATTACATGAACTCCTGTGCTGGAGAGCTCTGCATTGCTGCCGGTGCTGCTGAGCTCGCCCCGATGTCCAACCACGAAATGAGATTCAAACTGTCCAGACAGGAAAAGGAATTCAAATTTTCCCGGGGCTTTTCCTGTGTGGCTGGTCAGAACATCGAAGCTCGGACTGCTGTCCAGAGCGTCAACAGAGTGGTGCACTGTGGGATAGCTCCCGGAGCTACTAAGTTCGATTTGCATCCACACCTGGCCTAATTCGACATAGCCCTGTCGAATTTAGCGCTACTCCCCTCGTCGGGGAGGAGTACAGAATTCGAACTAAAGAGCCCTCTATGTCGAATTAAATGGCTTCCTGGTGTGGACGGGTGCACGGTTAATTCGAATTAACGCTGCTAAATTCGAATTAAAGTCCTAGTGTAGACCAGGCCTAAGTTTATTGAGGGGTGGTATGGTGAGACTGGCTACAATATCATGTAACCAATCTGCAACTCTTAGTAGCAAATATCCCCAAGAGTTGGTGATGGGATACTAGGTGGGGAGGGTTCTGAGTTACTAGAGAATTCTTTCCCAGTGTCTGGCTGTTGAGTCTTGCCAAATGCTCAGGGCATGGAAGCGATGTGCCATAGCCTGGCTCGACCTGGCTAATGCTTTTGGATGGCGTGTCGCAGGTGCCAGACTCTGGAATGGGGCTTGCAGCTACACAGGACATGGGGTAGTGTCTCATTGGCATAGCCGCACTTCCTGCATCACTTGTCCCGATTTCCATGGTAAACAGCTCTGTTCAGCGGAACCCAGTTGAGCTGGGCCCTGTGGATCAACCTCCAGTCGGCAAATTGTGTGAAGCTGCCCCCGGGGAGGAAGTGGTTGCTGGCGTCCCATTTGCATGTCACCTCGAATGCTTTGCCCTGGTCCAGCTTCTGTTTCAGGTTTTCCACGTATTGGCAATGGATGACATCCTTCAGGGTCCTCTCCAGCATGGTTCTATCTCTCAGGGTGATGACTGTGTGCTCTGCATATTTGGGATCAGGAATGAATTTTCCGCTGGCAGAATATTGGCAGAGACCCCAGGGGGTTTTCACCTTCCTTTGCAGGATAGGGCATAGGCCACTTGCAGGTTTAAACTAGAGTAAATAGTGGATTGTCTGTAACTTGAAGTCTTTAAATCATGATTTGAGGACTTCAGTAGCTCAGCCAGAGTTATGAGTCTATTACAGGAATGGGTGGGAGAGGTTCTGTGGCCTGCAATGTGCAGGAGGTCAGACTAGATGATCATTGTAGTCCCTTCTGGCCTTAAAGTCTATGAGAAGACAACACTGAGATGAATTACACTGCCTTTCTAATGAGGCATCTAGCCCTGGAATCATTCTGTCACCTGTAGTGAGTATTCCAGAGGGCATTCAACCTGAAAGACCAATACAGACAGATGTCCAGTCACAATATAAAAACTGTGAATGTATTAATAAGTTGTGAAAGGTATAACAGTGAGTTCAGATATTCAATACATAAAAAGTAGGAGCACACCTCAGTGCCCTAAATTTTTTCAATGGATTTAACACCTAGTGACTGGGAAACCACACTTGGCACCTGATTATCAGTTTGCACTATATTTCACTGTTCACCTTTAAAAACAGTTATTTGTAGACAGGCAGCTAGGAAAATATTTGGTTATTTTAATAACTTGTTAATAAATTGGTTTGATTGTACAGTACTTTGGTATGTGAATGCTTGGTGGGAAAAGAGTCAGGAAGTTATATACAAAGTTTTCAGTAAAGAATCAAAAACTTTTATATTCAGATGAAACCATCAGCAAATAAATAAAATGTCAACAAAAAGCCAACAGTACAGAGCAATACAATCCCCCATCAGAGCTTTACATTTCCTTGTCCACCACAGCACATTCTTTATTTTCCTTGCTCTCCTGTATTCAGACCCAGGCCCACTGATGAAAGGTGCACTTTCTAGGATTATTATTGTTGTTGTTTTTTGGCAGCTCTGCCTTCAGCCCACTCTATACTTTATCCTTACAGGTCTTCAGCCTGTCAAATGCATACTCCACCAGCATCCTGCAACTGCTAAAATGTTTAATTAAACCTTCTGCCAGGTGCTCTGTGGTCAGAGTACAATATGACCCATTGCAGAAGAGAATAGCATGGTCCCTTAAAGTAGCAGTGGGCAGGGATACCCTGTTGATAACCATGTTATTTGGAGGGAATAAGTTCCCTGCTCATCCAAACTGGCCAGATCTCCTCAGCACCCTGTCATCATGCACCTTGTTGATACATCCTATGTTGGTGTTCATGAATCTGCCTTTGTAGTCAACCAGAGTCTCCAGGACAATCAAGTAGTATCCTTTCCGGTTGGCATATTCGTGTGCTTCTTCAGGCAGAAAACTACAGGAATGCACATGAGTACTGTCAATGGCCCCAGCACAATCTGGGAATCTCATTCTCTCAAAGCCAGCTCTTATGTCCACCCCTGTGAGTAAATCACAGTATTATTTGCCTCACAACCTCCAGAGCATTGACAGTTGGCTTGCCAACAACAAACCATTTAGCCACCGACCTTCAACAGCCTGGGATAGACAATTTCCAGATGGCAATAGTATGCCGTTTCTGTACTGGCGTGGCCTCCCTCATTTGAGTGTCCTGGAGCTGAAGGGATAGGGCAAGCTCCTGACACAGTTGCATGAAGGTTTGCTTCCTCACATGGCAGTTCTAGAGCCACTACTGGTCACCCTAAGTCTTCAGGACAATGTGATTCCACCATCTGTCCAAGTTGTCTTGCAACAGAAGCACCAGTCTACATATGGCAAATCCACAGGGAACATAGCATGGTCTCCAGGCTACCATTAGAGTGTCTCCAGGCTACCATTAATTAAGTCCCATCCAAGTTCCCATTGCAACCTTCCGGTCAGAAACTGCTGCTGAAATGTCATCCACCATCTCACAGACCTTCTCTCAGTATCCTGCTGCAATAAACAGTTCAGTCACAAGCAAGAACAGCTCATCCAACTGTACTGGATCCACAGACTAGCAGCAGCTGGATCAGACAGGAATGTGCAGCTTGCAGAGTGAGATGCACTTCAACTAAATGTATTATCTGGCTAAGACACTTCTGCACAAGGGCCCAGGAACAACAGACAAGTTCTCCCACAATATATCATTAACCAGTTCCAAGTGTGGCTCAGGTTAGCAAGATGCTAAGAACTCTGGGATATGTCCCCAGAAATCTTAGTGCCAAACACATGTAACTACAGCACCCATAGGTACACAGGTCTGAGGTGTGTGCATCTCTGCAGCATGGATGCTCAAAGATGTGTTTGGCAAGCATGTGTGCACCTGCATGTGCACTCTGCAGTGTAGACATGCCCTTAGAGTCAGCAACACCTCACTGAGATGCATGAGGCAGTTCACAACTCCAAAGCTATTCTTTAAGACATTATTACATCGGTAATGCTTGATTTACATTTTCAAGCTTTTCTATTTCATCCATGAGAGCTAGATTTTTTTTAAATAACCGCTAGTCTGACAATCACATGACTCCAAGAGCTGGGGCCCAAGACAGAGGCCTATAGTGCCTATACCCTAATCCAGGCCTGGTTTAGGCAATCAAGCACTTTACACTAACTCACAACATCTTCACAATACCCACATGAAGTAGGCAAGTAATATTTTTATTCTCATTTAACAAAACAGGAAAAAATAGACACAGAGATGTTAAGTGACTTAGTAAAGGCCATGAGAGCTGGACTAGAACTCAGGAGTTCCTAGTCCATGCGCTCAGACTCAGTCTGTCTACCAATAATTTAAAGTTACTTATCAAAGATTTCCAGCTAAGAAGGGATAGTCACTACAGTTTGTAAAAGCTCAAACAACAATCAAAACAATTTATCACTGAAACATTACAGAACGTCAGTTATGACAATTTGCAAGCATTCACTAGAGCAGGATTCATGCTGTCACAACATGCTGGGCATGCTTTTAGGTCTGTATTGCTTAGTAGAATTGTAATAAACAACAGTTCATTCTGAATATGATTATAACTGCCTGTGTGGACATGGAAAAAAAACAAACATATTTTCTTTGTTCACCTTGGGAAAGGTATATCTGAAGTTTAGTATATTTAAGTATTCATTGTTGAATTCAGTGTCTTATTTTTATTCTTAAATATATATTTAATATTAGGAATAAAGTGTTTATTAATTCACCTGGATTGCTTGCTTTAGATTACTTCACAAATGCAGCCATAATAATTGTATGAGTATTCTAAATTCTGACATCTGTGCTGCACTTAGGGGAAATACCGCTAAGTAAACAAATTCAGTACTTCATGAGGAGCCGTTTCTACTCCCCAAAGGTTATCAGTTGACAAAAATATGCTTTCTGGTGTGGGTGGGCGTGTCTCTCTCTCTCAAATACAGAATATAGTTTTCAATGGATGAGGTCAAAGTTAAATCTAATGTGTATTTTTATAACTGTGTTTCTCAGCAGATAGGACACAAGGACTGCATAAGCCTGGTACCACTAACAATTTTATACTCCCCAAACTTGGCAAGAAGTGGCATGGAAGCATACCAGCTGTGGCCCCATGCTATGGAGGGAAAGGGAAGTGCATGCTGCATCCAATTATAAGGTTGTGCAGGGCCATGTGTTCCCAGTGTTCTTGAAGGCATTGTGCCTGCCACAGATATTGTCATTCCTTTCATATAAATTTAGTCAACTTAATATAGGGGTGCTGCTAAGACTCCATCTAACCTGCCAGAACTCCTAAGCTCAGTCGTGTGCATAGCAGCCATGGAGGATGGAACTCAGTTACCTTTCTGGGGGAGTGAGAACAGAAGAACTAAAAATGACATTTAAAAGGTAACCCAGAATGCGTAGATTCATAGACTCTAGGACTGGAAGGGACCTCGAGAGGTCATCGAGTCCAGTCCCCTGCCCTCATGGCAGGACCAAATACTGTCTAGACCATCCCTGATAGACATTTATCTAACCTACTCTTAAATATCTCCAGAGATGGAGATTCCACAACCTCCCTAGGCAGTTTATTCCAATGTTTAACCACCCTGACAGTTAGGAACTTTTTCCTAATGTCCAACCTAAACCTTCCTTGCTGCAGTTTAAGCCCATTGCTTCTTGTTCTATCCTTAGAGGCTAAGATGAACAAGTTTTCTCCCAACTCCTTATGACACCCTTTTAGATACCTGAAAACTGCTATCATGTCCCCTCTCCATCTTCTCTTTTCCAAACTAAACAAACCCAATTCTTTCAGCCTTCCTTCATAGGTCAT
Source organism: Mauremys mutica (assembly GCF_020497125.1). Classification (NCBI taxonomy): domain Eukaryota; kingdom Metazoa; phylum Chordata; order Testudines; family Geoemydidae; genus Mauremys; species Mauremys mutica. Next base: position 84,671,862 of record NC_059078.1, read on the forward strand.
GTTCTCTAGACCTTTAATCATTCTTGTTGCTCTTCTCTGGACCCTCTCAAATTTCTCCACATCTTTCTTGAAATGCGGTGCCCAGAACTGGACACAATACTCCAGCTGAGGCCTGACCAGCGCAGAGTAGTGCGGAAGAATGACTTCTTGTATCTTGCTCACAACACACCTGTTAATGCATCCCAGCAACAGCATCACACTGTTGACTCATATTTAGCTTGTGGTCCACTATAACCCCTAGATTCCTTTCTGCCATACTCCTTTCTAGACAGTCTCTTCCCATTCTGTATGTGTGAAACTGATTGTTCCTTCCTAAGTGGAGCACTTTGCATTTGCCTTTATTAAACTTCATCCTGTTTACCTCAGACCATTTCTCCAATTTGTCCAGATCATTTTGAATTTTGACCCTATCCTCCAAAGCAGTTGCAATCCCTCCCAGTTTGGTATCATCTGCAAACTTAATAAGCATACTTTCTACGCCAATATCTAAGTCATTGATGAAGATGTTGAACAGAGCTGGTCCCAAAACAGACCCCTGCGGAACCCCACTCATTATACCTTTCCAGCAGGATTGGGAACCATTAATAACTGCTCTCTGAGTACGGTTATCCAGCCAGTTATGCACCCACCTTATAGTAGCACCATCTAAGTTGTATTTGCCTAGTTTATCTATAAGAATATCATGCGAGACTGTATCAAATGCCTTACTAAAGTCTAGGTATACTACATCCACCGCTTCTCCCTTATCCACAAGACTCGTTATCCTGTCAAAGAAAGCTAGCAGATTAGTTTGACATGATTTGTTTTTTACAAATCCATGCTGGCTATTCCCTGTCACCTTACCACCTTCCAAGTGTTTGCAGATGATTTCCTTAATTACTTGCTCCATTATCTTCCCTGGCATGGAAGTTAAACTAACTGGTCTGTAGTTTCCTGGGTTGTTTTTGTTTCCCTTTTTGTAGATGGGCACTATGATTGCCCTTTTCCAGTCTTCTGGAATCTCTCCTGTCTCCCATGATTTTCCAAAGATAATAGCTAGGGGCTCAGATACCTCCTCTGTTAGCTCCTTGAGTATTCTAGGGTGCATTTCATCAGGCCCTGGTGACTTGCAGGCATCTAACTTTTCTAAGAGATTTTTAACTTGTTCTTTTTTTATTTCGTCTTCTAAACCTACCCCCTTCCCATTAGCATGCACTATGTTAGGCATTCCTTCAGACTTCTCGGTGAAGACCGAAACAAAGAAGTCATTAAGCATCTCGGCCATTTCCAAGTTTCCTGTTACTGTTTCTCCCTCCTCACTGAGCAGTGAGCCTACCCTGTCTTTGGTCTTCCTCTTGCTTCTAATGTATTAATAAAAAGTCTTCTTGTTTCCCTTTATTCCCGTAGCTAGTTTGAGCTCATTTTGTGCCTTTGCCTTTCTAATCTTGCCTCTGCATTCCTGTGCTGTTTGCCTATATTCATCCTTTGTAATTTGTCCTAGTTTCCATTTTTTATATGACTCCTTTTTATTTTTTAGATCATGCAAGATCTCGTGGTTAAGCCAAGTTGGTCTTTTGCCACATTTTCTATCTTTCCTACCCAGTGGAATAGCTCGCTTTTGGGCCCTTAATAGTGTCCCTTTCAAAAACTGCCAACTCTCCTCAGTCGTTTTTCCCCTCAGTCTTGATTCCCATGGGACCTTACCTATCAGCTCTCTGAGCTTACCAAAATCCGCCTTCCTGAAATCCATTGTCTCTATTTTGCTGTACTCCCTTCTGCCCTTCCTTAGAATTGCGAACTCTAAGATTTCATGATCACTTTCACCCACGCTACCTTCCACTTTCAAATTCTCAACGAGTTCCTCCCTATTTGTTAAAATCAAATCTAGAACAGCTTCCCCCCAATAGCTTTTTCAACCTTCTGAAATAAAAAGTTGTCTGCAATGCAGCCCAAGAACTTCTTGGATAGTCTGTGCCCCGCTGTGTTATTTTCCCAACATATATCTGGATAGTTGAAGTCCCTCATCACCACCAGATCTTCGGCTTTGGATGATTTTGTTAGTTGTTTAAAAAAAAGCCTCATCCACCTCTTCCACCTGGTTAGGTGGCCTGTAGTAGACCCCTAGCATTACATCAACCTTGCTTTTTACCCCTTTTAGCCTAACCCAGAGACTCTCAACACTTCCGTCTCCTATGTCCATCTCCACCTCAGTCCAAGTGTGTACATTTTTAATATACAAGGCAACATCTCCTCCCTTTTTCCCCTGTCTATCCTTCCTGAGCAAGCTGTACCCATCCACACCAACAGTCCAATCATGTGTATTATCCCACCAAGTTTTGGTGATGCCAACAATGTCATAGTTGTACTTATTTATTAGCACTTCCAGTTCTTCCTGCTTATTACCCATACTTCTCGCATTTGTACATAGGCATCTAAGATCCTGATTTGATCTTGCCTCCCAGTTTTGCCCTGACCCTCCTTTCTCTCTGCCATTATAGACCACACTCCCTCCTATTTCCGACCCATCTCCCAGGTCTCCATGTTCTCCACTTACCTGTGGGCTTTGCTCAGCTGAGCTCAGTTCTGTCCACTAAGCTGCTCAACACCATCCTGGAACAATCCCTACTCATGAAGGTAAGAAATCTACCTACTGAATCATCATCATCTCTTGCAGCACCCTGGTTTTCCTGCAAGATCTCTATGACAGACTCTGCAAACCCCGCAGCCCAAAAAAGGGATTAAAAAGAGCAGCTTTGGGCTCTGGAAGTCCTGCCCCACCACATCTGCAAGGCATGCCAACCTTGGAGGAGCCCTAAAAATAAAATAAAAGGGGAAACTGTTCAGAAGGCCCCAGCCTGGAGAGGAGGACAGACCTCTCATCCTCATCTCCCAGAGAGGAGCATGCCAGAGAGCCAAGCTACCTTAGGTGACTGTGAACACAGAGCAACAGGACAGATAGCTAGGTAGGACAGAGAAGCTGAAACTAAAATGTATAGAAATAAAGAGCACTCCTGTTCCTTTTTAGTTTCTTTTCCTCAAGCCTAGGTGGTTGAGTGGGCTTAAGAACTTGAGCCATAATGTCCATGCTGCTATTTTTAGCACACTAGCTTGAGTCTGTCTACAAGGGCTGGAAGGCTCACTCCCACCTGCAGTGTAGACGTTCCCTAAGACATTAATAGGTCTAGATATTTAACAGATTTATATAACAGATGCTCTTCAAGAGTGGTAAGTGCCATAATTAACAGCAGCAGTACACACAACAAGAAATCCAGTTACTGAATGTTAATGTCTCTGAAATACAGTGTGTTTGTGATGAAGCAGCTGCACTCCCTGGCTATGCAAGGCTGCTGCCTGGCTCTCCAGATAGGATACAAGGGTTAATAACTGGGTCTAATTCCAGCATATAAATCTCACTGAAGTCAGCATTAAACACTCAGAGCCTCTAAACTGATTGTGTAGTAACCCTTAAATATGATTATTAGAAGCATAACTGACTAGTCTGGATTTTTTTTTCTTGCCTCCTCTAAATAGTTCTAACCATGGCATTTGAAGTATTTTGCAAAGAAAAAATGTATAAAGAAATTTATAAATGTTTAACACAGGCTCTATATAGAATTGTTCGTAGTGACTTTTAAATAAAGAGAATTGATTCAGAGTTATATAGAGATTTATGCTACATGTAGATTTTCGCAGATGCATACACAGTAAGGCCCAAAGCTTCAAAACATATATATTTAGGTGACTAATGTTAGGTATCTATTTAGATATCTAAATAAAAGTGGACTGATCATCAGAGGTGCTTAATAAGCACAGCCCCACTGGAAGTCAATGGGAGCTGCTGATATTTTTGGCCAAAGTACAGTACATTTTCTCTACATGACTGTAAAACCAAAGTTGCCTTGTATTTTTATATATTATTGTATCTCCAACATCTTTGCAAATATCCAGCCTGATTTTTGAGCTGTGCTTTATGCAACCTGAATTAACTTAATAAAAAAACGGAACACCAGTAGAAATAGCACACTTATTTATTTTTGCCAAAGTAAAAGTGACACTAGAACTCTTATTTGCTGCAGATATACAAGCTTTGGAATGAAGAAAAAACCTCTGTAGCAATATCTCATGGATTTACTCTACAATCTAATTAAAATTCAACAAGTAAGTGCTGCTTATGAAGCATTACAGCATTGCATCTGGAAGATGGAATTGAATACAAGCAGTGGCATGCATATTAACAGGAATCAGAAGAAACTCATACAAAATTACATTAAAAATAAGTACAATCTCCATCATTCCAATACCAGCTTTCAAAGAGGTACTGTAAAGTTATAAAGAGACCAGATTAATGGAGCTCCATCTTGTTAAAAGGAATCTTTCAAATTATTATGAAGAATCTCTGATGTTTATAAAATGTTACATAACCAAGAATTAGATTAAATTACATTTTGATGAAAAGGCAAATTAAGTTCTAATATGAGAAATTTTTCTTTAATTCTGTTGCCTTTCCGTCAAGGCATCTAATACAGCACAAAAAAATTGGACCAAGCGTTAGTCATATGTAAGATAATGACATCAAATAAGCTTGCTGTTATAAGTATTCGGCCATCAGGGCTGGCTCCAGGCATCAGCATTCCAAGCAGGTGCTTGGGGCGGCAATCTGCAAGGGGCGGCAGTCCATGTGCCATTAGGGCAGCATGCGCGTTGCCGCGGCGGCAGCAATTCGGCGGCAGCTTCTATGTTCAGCTGTCCGCAGTGGCCCAGTTTCTGTCTTCCAGATGAAAACAGAAGCTGCCGCCAAATTGCTGCTGCCGCGGAAACACGCATGCCGCCCTAACAGCACACAGACTGCCCCCACCATCAGCGGTGGCAATTCGGCACGCTGCTTGGGGCGGCAAAAACAGTAGAGCTGGCCCTGCGGCCATGTTTGTATAGTTACATCAAGAGACCAACTGAAACAGACAGATTCCACTGTTACCACATCCACTTTGAGAATCACACTCTCAGTATTACACAAATGTTTTGCTAGCAGATGAGTGGAGCCTTTAGTTTAGCACATTGTACTGAACTATCCAACACTCCTTACTGGGAACAAATTCCACTGAAATAAACAGCAGTATCATCCAAGAGAGGATAAACCAAAATATGGGAATAACCCATCTTTAAGAGCAATTCTGGAACCTGTCAGTTGTCAGAGACAGGGGTGAAATCCTACCTCCACTGAAGTCAACAGGAGTTTTCCCACTGACTTCATTGGGGCCCAGATTTCACCTCAGTTATTTAGCTTACTATAAATGCTGAAAGGTGCTATTGCATTATTCTTTAAGACATCCCCGAGGAGCAGTAATGACTGCCTATGAGAAGACCTTTGTACTGTCTGACAATCTAGTAAGCGCTCTAATAGGAATCCACAGCAGGAAGAGACTGGATTTGGGGGAATGGGGGAAGAGAGGGCAGAAAGCTACAGTATTGATTGGGGGGGTAGGTATTAACATGGATACCTCGTATAGGACCACAGACAAAAAAAATCAGTTTGTCTTGATTTATAATAGCAATCAGTATATCTGAAATACAATTTCTAGAGCAGCTTTGCAATAAAGTTGTGTAAAAAGAAAGAATTGTGAGGATAGAATGTATCTGCCAAATATATCTTATGGAACAAAGAACATGTTCATAAAAATGATTAATTTTAAATAGATTCACACAAATATATTTATTCCTAATATCTTTCCATCAAAATATACTGTAGTCTGTGTTTTTGTTGTGTTAAAGAGGTTCCTTCACTAATGCTTCACTTACTTGTACTTGATAAGCAACTCTTCCTGCTCCTAGACCTCATAATATTATTGACAGACCATCAGAAACACAGAATGTGGGTCTATGCCTCAGCAGGTAAAGCCAATGTATTTGTAATAGAGGAGCATCATAAACTTGAATTATGAAATATCATCAAGAACACTGTGGCACTGTACATTGACAGTGAGATTGCTGCACATGTACTAAATAGTTTATTTACAAAACTCCATTGCTACAACAATAAAAAATAACTAAAACAAAACAAGAAACAGATTAGTGGAAATATATAAAACATATCTCCTACTGGATAAACTTACCACACTTACCTATGCTTTTTCTCCTACAGGCTGCTAAAAGAACTGAACAGCCCTGGTAACTATTCATGAGGAATCCCATGCCCTTCTGTATACAACAAGTTTAGAATAGGGTTTTTTCTTAACCCACCCCACTATTTACCCGTATTCACTTACTAGCCTTATGTCACCAGTAAGATTAAGGAGATTGCGCTGAAGATTGGAAAGCAGCAAGCACAGCCATGTTTAGGAAATTATCAAGAAACAAAGAAGGATACTATAGACCAGGGGTCGGCAACCGGTGGCTCGCGGCTCGCCAGGGTAAGCACCCTGGCGGGCCGGCCCAGTTTGTTTATCTGCTGCGTCGGCAAGTTCGGCCAATCGCGGCTCCCACTGGCCGCGGTTCGCGGTCCCAGGCCAATGCGAGAGGCAGGAAGCCGCGGCCAGAACATCCCTCGGCTCGCGCCGCTTAATGTTTCCTATTTTTTTAACCAGTGCATCCGACGAAGTGGGTATTCACCCACGAAAGCTCATGCTGCAAAACCTCTGTTAGTCTATAAGGTGCCACAGGATTCTTTGCTGCTTTTACAGACCTTCTCTCTTATCCCATGACTGCTTACTTTGCTTAAGAGCTTTTGATAAGGGACCTTGTCAAAGGCTTTCTGAAAGTCCAAGGACACTATATCCACTATCTCCCTTGTCCTTGTTGACACTCTTAAAGAAATCTAATAGATTGCTGTCTGTCTCTGTCTGACTCTTTCCCAACATATTGTGCTCATCTGTGTTTCTGATAATTCTGTTCTTTACTATAATTTCTATCAATTTGCCTGGTACTGAAGTCAGGCTTACCAACCTCTAGAGCTTTTTTTTTTTTTAATCAGCATTATATTAGCTATCCTCCAATCATATGATACAGAAGCTGATTTAAGTAATAGATTACATACCGCAGGTAGCAGTTCTCCAATTTGATACTGGAGTTCCTTCAGAACTCTTGGCTGAATATCATCTGGTTCTGGTCACTTATTACTGTTTAATTTATCAATTTGTTCCAAAATCTCCTCTATTGACTTCTCAGTCTGGGACAGTTCCTCAGATTTGTCACCTAAAAAGAATGGCTCAGGTGTGGGAATCTCCCTCACATCCTCTGCATTGGAAACTGATGCTAAATAAATTATTTGCTTCTCTCCAATGGTTTTTTCTTCCTTGAATGCTCCTTTAGCATTTGGATGATCCAGTGTCCCCACTGATTGTTTGGCAGGCTTCCTACTTCTGATGTACTTAAAAACATTTTCTGATGTTAGTTTCTCTGTCTTTTGCTAGTTGCTCTTCAAATTCTTTTTTTGGGCTGCCTAATTAAACTTTTACATTTGACTTATCAGAGTTATACTTCTATTTTTGTAGGATGCCTTTTTGTCTCTAATCACCGCTTTTACTCTTGTTCAGGCATGGTGGCATTTTTTGGTCCTCTTGCATTTTTTTTTATTTGGGGTATATATTTAGATTGAGCCTCTAATGTGGTGTTTTTAAAAAGTTTCCATGCAACTTGTAGGCATTTCACTCTTGAGACTGTTCTTTTTAATCTTCATTTAACTAGCTTCCTCATTTTTATATAGTTCCCCCCTTAAAGCTACTATGGTGGGTTTCTTTGGCATTTTGCCCCTTACAAGGATGTTATATTTAATTACATTATGGTTGCTATTACTGAGCAGTTCAGCTATATTTATCTCTTGGACAAGATCCTGTGCGCCACTTAAGACTAAACCAAGAATTGCCTCTCCCCTTGTGGATTCCAGGACTAGCTACTCCACAAAGCAGTCATTAATGGTGTCTAGATATTTTCTCTGTCTCCCATCCTGAGGTGACACAAACCCAGTCAATATGTGGAGAGTTGAAATACCCATTTTTTGGTTTTCTGTTTTTGTAGCCTCTCCCGTCTCCTTGAGCATTTCACAATCACCATCAACTCGACAAATCTGATTTACTCTTATATACATCTCCCCTGATGCATTGTAATTCAGTATTAACTAGATCCCTATTATAAAGGGATAATACATTTCCTTCAGTTTTACTACTGAATTTTGCAGAATGAAGACAAATATTGACTTGCACAACCTTCCTGCTGCTCTGTACACCTACTGAGTACCTTATGCTCAACTCCTGCTGCCCAGAGCACCTGCTTATAATTTGCCTTCAAAATGCAACATTTCTTCACATTTTGATTTCCCCCATGATTCCTTTAAAAATCTTTACAATGCCAGCTAATGAAAAAGTAGTGGGCTTAGAAAAGTAATTGTACATTTCCCATTTATTTCAACGTTTATGGTGACTCAAAAGTGTTCTTAATTTGTCCCCAAGACAGCCTGCTCTTTTCAGTGATCAGCACAGGACTTCGGGGAATTAGGGTTTCATTGAAAAAACTTACTGCACAAGTGAAAAGAATGAATGCTTTCCATGCTATGGAGTTTTGTGTCCCCTTCCATGGAGGTTTCCTGAAATAACAATTGTGATGCCAATTCACGGTATTATATCCTCTGAAACTTGAAAAATATCCTCAAAGTTTAAAAAATTTTGCTTACAGGATGTTTATTACCTGCTTAATATTCATTCCAGACTCTGCTGGACATTACCAGAATTATAATAAATAAAATGGGATGCAAATAGGTTTACTGGGTGTCCTTTTTTTGACCTGGATGCCTAGTGAAAAAGGGACCCTGGTGGCTCCCGTCAACACTGCTGACTGGGCCATTAAAAGTCCGATTGGCGTGGGGCTGGCAGGCTCCCTGCCTGGCTCCAGGTGGCTCTCCGCAAGTGGCAACATGCTCCTCCACTCATAGGGACCTCTGTCTACTGCCCTGGCCCCACCCCAAGTGCTAGCTCTGCAGCTCCCATTGGCCGCGAACCGCAGCCAATGGGAGCTGGGGGCTCAGCACCTGCAGGTAGAGGCAGCGCACAGAGCCACCTGGCCGCGCCTCCACCTAGCAGACAAGGGACATGTCACCACTTGTGGGGAGCTACCCGAGATGAGCACCACCCAGAGCCTGCATCCCAAAACTCCTCCCGCATCCCAACCCTCTGCCCCAGCCCTGAGCCCCTCCCGCATCCAAACTCCCTCCTGTAGCCCGCATCCCAACCCCAAGCCCTCTCCCACACACAAACTCCCTCCCAGAGCCCACATCTGAAATATCCTCCCACACCCCAACCCCCAGCCCTGAGCCCCCTCCTGCACCCAAACTCCCTCCTGGTTGGCACCTGCAGGTGGAGGCCGCGCGCACAGCTGCCTGGCTGCGCCTTCACCTAAGAGCCGAGGGACGTCACAACTTGTGAGGAGCTGCCCAGGTGAGTGCCACCCAGAGCCCGCAACCCAAAACTCCTCCCACACCCCAACCCCCTGCCTCAGCCTAGAGCCCATTCCCACACTCTGAACCCCTCAGCCCCACCTCCCAGCCTGAAGCCCCCTCCTGCTCCCCAAACCCCTTATCCCTGGCCTCACTCCAGAGCCCGCACCCCCAGTCTACAGCCTCATACACCCCCTCACCCCAACCCCCTGCCCTAGCCCCATGAAAATGAGCAATTGAATGAGTGTGGGGAAAAGCAAGCAACAGAGGGAAGGGGGATGGAGTGAGCAGTGGTGGAGCCTCAGAGAAAGGGCAGGGAAGGGAGCAGAGCAAGGGTGTTCGGTTTTGTGAAATTAGAAAGTTGGCAACCCTAGACACAAAGTCACTTGACCAGACTCCCTTGTTCATGCCATTCCAGATAAAAACCATGAGTGCCCCATATGGAAAAGCTTCAGTAATTGCAAGATGCCTTAAAACACAGGTTAAAGCTGAAGTCTTTTTCAGTGGGTAGCTGTTAAGAGAAAACGTTTTTTCCAGAATTCATCATGGAAAAAAGGAGAAGATGAACTTAAGAAAGAGCAATAGAACCAAAAAGCTAAAACACCTAATTTAACAAATCAAAGGTTTGTATGAGAAACTCAAGGAACCAAATGTATTTATTTCAAACATTTTTGCAGCATAGTGATAGACATCACATTAAATCCAATAGCCAACATGTATAGTATGTGGCAACAAGTGAACTAAATACAATACGTTTATCAATATTATTGCTGTCATATCTTTAAAGAGAGAAAATGCAACACAATGGATACTCTCTCCCCCAAAAGCAGAGACATTGTAATTTCCACAAGTGTCCCACAGCTATAGTAGGCAAGGTCAAAATAACAAAGGGACTACGTACCTAAGAATACATAATGTAGTCAGATGTTTGGACTAATTCTTAGATCCTAACATAAATATTAGCCAAATGCAAGCATATCTGCCCACTGTCAAGCAAGTCTGGGAAAAATCAAATGTGGCCTATTCTCTCTAGAAAATGTAAAACTTTTCACCATTCCTACCTTGCATCCAATTCTTGCTCAGTACATTGAGGATGCTGTGGTGGGCCTGGCTGAATGCAAAGTAAGAAAAAGGGGTGTTCCCCACAGCAATATATATAACAAGAACATGGAAATAGTGTCATTAGCTTAGACTTGCAAGGTCCACTAAGCTACCCTGAAAAGACAGTAAATTGATAGAAAGTGTCTTAGGGCCTGATCTGCAAACCCTTGTAAGTAGTATCATTAAAGTCAGTGAGACTACTTACCTGAGTAAGCATTTGCAAGTCTGGCTTTTAATTATTATAGTTTATTATTGAGTGCTGCTCACCATGGTATCTGGGTACACTTTACCCTGTTTTAATTAGAAGCAGGTGACATTGCACAAATAACATTCCCCATCCCCAAAATCCTTCCTAACATGATAGCCCTAATTAAATCAATGGGACTAACTAACATGAATAGTTGTAGCAGGGTTGGACACCCAAGAAGCACATATGAGAATGATGATGGTGGTTTAAAAACAGGGAATGTCAAAATAGTGCCAGTTGGCGGCCCCCTATCAATTGTCTGATCTGTGTGGCCTGTGCATTTGCCTGTTGCACAGGAGAAATGAACCTACATCAGCCTGTGACCATTAGAACTTTTTACCACTCTGACCCATACTTGCTTGAGTCCTGATTTAGAAATTAAGGTTGAGTGGGCATAGGATGAATGGAGAGATATTTTCTTTTTATAAGAGTACTTTTGTTTTATTTTTTAAAGTGATATTACTTTTGTGCTAAGAAAACACTTGTTTCTACTATCTCGTTATTTTTACAGGATCATTATTTTTCTTAAAAGATCCTACAAGGTACTACTAAATCTACATATACAAACTCATGCCAGAAAATAAGAGTGTGTACTGTACTGTTAGTAGAGTTTTATTCCCACAAAAAGAATGACAATGTACCTGATAAAAGTTTGTTGTGAGTGGCTTTTATTATTATTGCATATCTGGAAGGCTCTTTCGTTCTTTAAAAGGAATATAATAGGCAGAAAAGAGCCAATCAACTGAAAAACTATCATAATATAAATCAAATCATTCTGTAATATTTTGATCTAGATGCCCAAGCACATAAAGTTCCATGATCTGATGTACATCCTCCCTTATTCACTGTTTCTGAAAAGAGAAGCTACAACTTTTTAATATATAAACTGGATTTTAGGCATGGCAGTGAATTGGCATTAAAGTTTTGGGAAATTATGCTTTAATTGGTGGCTTTTTCTTGTGAATCAAGACAGTATGGACTCTAATCAGGAAGAGAAGCCAGACGGTCTTGGAAAAAGCCAGATAACCCTGAAAGACAGGTTTCACTTAGATAAGGGGTTATTCACTATAAGAAAATAGGTCTTTGGAGGGCAATAAAGGTCTAAGCCTATAATCACAGCCTATGATTCATAGGATGAAGTTAAAGTCTTTCAAAGTAAATCATTTGAAATAGCAGGTCTTTCAAGATTACACCAAGGAGAAACTGAAAAGAATTAGGGAAGAAACAAGAAAGTTTGATTAGACGCAGTAAATCAAAGAATTGTACAAGAATCAAATCTAATAGGCATTGCATGAAGTAGTGAGCATCAGGTACGCAACAGAGGATGACATATTTATAGGCATCTTCCTGTTCCCCCAAGGTTTAACTCTGAGGACTAAGAGTGCATATATTATGTATATAAAGCATTTCGTAGGGGAAAGAGGCAATAATAAAAGCTATAGTAATCTTGCATTAGTAAATATTTCAATATGAATTGCATAATTCACAACTAATAACTTTCATAACAGAGAGTAAAACTGATCCATAATTAAGTAAGTAAATCTACAGATAATGGAGAATATTAAATTAGTAATAATAAATGTTTATATTATGGTAGCATCAAAAGATGTTCCAATATGACTCTTCCTTGATGCCAGTACACTGAATGTGGTGAAGCACTGGAATGGGTTACCTAGGGAGGTGGTGGAATCTCCTTCCTTGGAGGTTTTTAAGGTCAGGCTTGACAAAGCCCTGGCTGGGATGATTTAGTTGGGTTTGGTCCTGCTTTGAGCAGGGGGTTGGACTAGATGACCTCCTGAGGTCCCTTCCAACCCTGAGATTCTTTGATTCTATGATTCTATGAATGGCAAAGAAAGAATTACATCTTCATGCGGATCTTATCACCTAAAAAGTCATTCCTTAAATTAGCTTAACTGGATATTCACAGTTGAGTCATTAAGAAAGTGCTTGATTCTCCACTACCTTGACCTTACACAGTTTACACCTGTGCAGAGTGGGTATAACATGTCACTAAATCATGGTAGTGTTTTATATTCATTCTACACTAGAGTAAATGACAATGTAAGGTCAAGATAGAACGGGATCAGGCCCTTTCCCTACAGCTAGTCTGCATGCAATTTCATTGGCTGTACATGGAAGACTGTTCAGATGGCGGATTACTTGGACTAAATTGCCACACCCATGTACCCAACTTCTACCTGCACAAATCTCCCAGTACAATCCCTTCCCAGACACAAATCAATGCGATCAGCATACACAGTAACCCAAAATACACATAGCTCCTCACTGCACACCTCTCATTTGCCACCCACACAAATCCATACAACTCTCCCAGCACAACACAACCCATTTACAAATCAACATGACCACTCACACAGAAAGATCATAATATATCCCCAAATATCACTCTGAGGCCTAAAATATCTTGTTAAGTCCATGTGAAGCAATAGAAACATCTACAAGTGTGGTTGAGAGCTTTTTTTGTTTAGAATATCACCAGGTTAAATCACAGTGTGTTACCATCCAATTTTTAAGTTCTCAGCCATTCTTGGCTTTTCCATGAGTTTACAAATTGCACCTATGTGACAGCATGGACTTTCAGCTCCTGGCCATCAATATAAACATGCTTGTACCAGTACAGCTTGTGAAGGTTCCCTCCAACTGGAAGAAGCTACACCAGAATAAGCACACTTATAATGGTATATCTACACTAGGGCTTTTACAGGGCATAGCTATATTGGTTTTTTTGGTTGGTTGGTTGGGTTTTTTTTTAATCACACACCTAAGCTACATAGCTATTGCTGGTAAAACTTTTAATTGTAGACCAGCAAAGGAGTTCTTTTGCCAATATAGTTTATATTAGTTCCCCAAACAAAATAAGCTATACTGGCAAAAGGACTTTTTTGCCAGGATAACTGCATCTACATTATGGCTTCTGCTGGCATAGCTATGTCAGTTAAGGTTGTGATTTTCTTCACACTCCTATCCTGTGGAGAATGAGATAAATATTTATATTAGTTCAATAAATATGAGATGCAACTCAGTTTACCTATGTGATATTATCCTGCATGATATATAGAGTTAAATCAAAGGAGGCTGTAAAGGGGAATTGAACAGAAAAACAATGGCAGAGAAAGCCAAGGGTCCTTGGGGAGTCAAGAGGGGTGGTATTAGGTGGGAAATACCCATGGCTTGGCTGGCACTCATTAGGCTGGCAGAGTTTATTGTTCCCAAGCTGAACCTAGAATCAAAAGGGATGTTAAAACCTTAAAGAGTCTAGCCTCTGTGGGAATGGAGGTGGGGGGGGGGTTGGGCCAGCTGTCAAAAGACCTAAGGACGGCCTTTGAACAACACAAAGGATGGGTATATTTTTCATTTTTTTAAATATACAGCTTGTAGCTTCTGCATAGACCCTGTTTTAATTGTTCTATTGACTTATCTTGATCTGATTTAGGATCATAGTTAAAATGTCCATTGATTACATTTATTTAAACTATTTTACAATATTTATAAAGACATTTTTTAAATCTGAGTAAAAGAAAATAATTAGCTGTCAAGCTAGAATTTTTTTAAATTATTTTTAAAAGAAAGATTCTTAGCATGATTTTAAAAATGACTGATCTTACAGTCTGCTTCTCCCAACTCAGAGATGGAGTAATTAGGCTGAATGGAACATCCTAAAGGGGGCAAGGAAAGATTACAATTTATGTAAGGGGAAATGTGTATAAGCTTTTATTATCTTTACTGTTTGCTCCACACACTATATATATCTTTAGGTGAAGGAATAAATAATGCTTTGTGCAACAGATGTGAAACCTTTGAACCATGAATACTTCAAACAAAACTACTATATTGAGATATGCCACATTACGGACACATGCAATATCTTTGTGATTATTGTATCAACTGTAAAAATGTTAAATGTATCTGCGAGCTAGGGATTGTTTTCTGGCTCCATGGGAGAGAGTTACAAAGCTTCCTGCCAGAAATAAAATCCTTGGGGAGGAAATTACTGCAAGTCCCTGGGCAGCTAAACAGCTCTGGGTAAGTATCACACCCCCTGGGAAGTTACATATCCTAGTTCTGACTGGGTTCAAGAGGCTCAGCAAACAATTTAGCAACAATAGTATAAAGAATAAGCCTTAACTGACTCAGAGGGACCCTCACTCAGTCCTTGAACTGACATAAGACTTTAATCAAGAGGGCAGAACTCTGCTGGCAGAGTCTGAGGGACTTGGAAACCTACCAGGGTCGCCACATGGAAGATAGGAGATATCTTAAAAGCTTAGCATATGTGTAGCCTGTTTATTGTTTATTATATGCTTTCTCTGTAATGTTTTATTGTAAATAAATGTACTGTGCTTTGTGAAAGCTGGCTGGTCACTGGTAAAAGTGGTCATAGCCCCTGGGAGATAGCACAACTGCAAGTGCTGAACTAAAATCAGACCTGCTGGGATAGGCACAGGGCTGGTGCAAGGATATTTCGCACCCTAGGTAAAACTTCTACCTTGTGCCCCCCCTCTGGCCCAGGGAGCCAGGGCCATCCCTAGCTATTTTGGTGCCCTACGCAGCCCCTCCATGGGGGGGCTGTGTGGGGTCCCAGGCCTCCATGGGGGGTAGGGGGGACCCAGGCCTCTGCGGGGTGGGGGGCTGTGTGGGGCCCCACCCCAGGCCTCCACGGAGGGGAGGAGAATTAGAGCGGGGGTGGCGTGCTCAGGGGAGAAGGTGGAGCGGAGGTGAGCTGGGGCAGGGGGCAGTTCCCCTGCATGCCCCCCCCCCGCCCATTACTTGCTGCGGGCAGCCCTCCCTGCACCCTCCTGCCCCAGCTCACCTCCATTCCACCAACTCCCCTGAGCTCACTTTTTGGCGCACCCAACCACTTGGCACCCTAGGCAGCCACCTCGTTTGCATCCGAAGAAGTGGGTATTCACCCACGAAAGCTCATGCTGCAAAACGTCTGTTAGTCTATAAGGTGCCACAGGATTCTTTGCTGCTTCTACAGATCCAGACTAACACGGCTACCCCTCTGATACTGGATAGGCACAGTGAATTAAAAAAAGAATTGCAGCCTAAATCCCCAGTCCAGAGGGAAAGGACTATAGAGTCTCACCCATGGAGAGACAATGAGTACAAGCCTAAGAAGGCCAAGAAGAGGTCAGAGGTGCAGCTAACCCCAGAACTGACACACTTTGTTTTGAAGAAGCTATTTTTGAGTCGCTTTAATCCATTGCTGTCACAGGCTACTGGAAGAAGAAGCTTACAGATGCCTACCTCAGTTGGGCCAGTCAGGGTAACACAGTTGGGAAGGGAGTACGGGGGCTACAACCTAGAGATCCCATCTTAGAGTGGCTGGACGGCAGGGTTCCACCCAGAGAGGTTCAGGAAGCCAGGCCTGTCATCTTAAAGGTGCACACAAGGAAGACTAAAATGGGCCTAAAATGCAGCTCATCCTCTAACTGTGACCTAACCAACATAGCTATGCCAGCAAAATTTAAGCATAGACCAGGCCTTAAAATAATCTGTAACATCATTTCCACAATTTGCTAGATTTAAATTTTGCTGAAAAACCTGTTTAGCCCAAGATTCCTGGTTTCATCTCCTTGCTTGTGGAAAATATATAAAACCCTTACTGTAAATGATTCTCCATAGCAGATGATTGGATGCCTACATGATTCATGTTTCTGTTACTAATGCAGTAGCAGCACTCATTTCCTCACCTTATAACAGGATTACGCAGAATGATCATGCTATGAAAATATTATCTTATGTTTCAAATTAGAAAATTAAAGTTTTCTCCACACCATGGAAAAATTGACAGCTATGTCATAATCAACTACTCCATAGCATAAAACCCTGTTAATTCACAAACATTGCAAAGTCTCTCCCCACCTCTTAGAGAAGATTTAATAGTAAATACAAAGTCTCTCTGATGAATCATGAAAATTCCATGACTTTTGTAAGATAGCTTTAATATCTATTAAATGTACTATAATTTATCTAAATAGCTCTCAAGTAAATATACAAGAGTCTATTTCTTTTCCTTTCTCGCCAATAGGAGAAATACCTTGACTGGTATATGTTTATTTATTGACTTGTGTGATGAGCTTGTCATGTGTGTAGTAATTATTAGGCAAATATTAAGTCAAATAAATTAGTTCTACATTTAGTTCTGAAAGTTGATAGTTCTCTGGTCATTTTTATCCATTGTGGGCGTAAGTTACATAGTCTAGATCCAACTCCTGTGAATGTTCTGAGTCTCTTGCACTCACAAGCTTTACTACACTGATCAACAGTTTCACTGTTCCAGTGGAAAATGCAACAGCTGTCAGTGGAGTTCATGGTCACATGGAAAAGTGATCTCCCAGATAGTTATGGCCAATTGCATGTAGGGCTTTGACTATCAGGCAGGGCAAGCTCCAGCTTTTTTGCTGCCCCAAGTGGCGAAAAGCGGGGGGGAGCTGCAATCAGCAGCACTTTGGCGGCTGCTCTACCGCTCCTTCATTCTTCGGCGGCAATTCGGCAGCCGGTCCTTTCCCCTGAGAGGAACTGAGGAACCCACCGCCGAATCGCTGCCAAAGACCCGGATGTGCCGCCCCTTTCCATTGGCCGCACCGAGCACCCGCTTCCTGCGCTGGTGCCTGGAGCCGGCCGTGCTGTCCGGACAGGGATCTTGGATTATACTCTGAATTCAACAAAGGTGACAAGCTTTTGCCAACTTTGGTATGGAAACAACTCTCCCATACTCAGCAAAATTGTGGGTTAGACGTATTGGAAAAGTATTCATCTTCTTGGACAACAGCAAAACAACTGTTAAATAAGATTAAAGCTGCTTCCACATAAGATAACAATATGTCTAACTGATCACTGATTCTACCAAGCAATTGAATTTTAAAGCATTTGATCTGCTGGATTTGCAAAGTATAAAAGGAATGAATGTACAAGGCTGAAGCGGAAGTTTTTCTATATGTAAGAAAGCTCTTTCTATATTTTTCATTCCCCTCCTCCAGTTCACTTGAAACTAACAATACATATTCTATCCAAGTATTTGGCTCCCTTTGCCAGTAAAGTAGTTATGCATTAGTTTTATATTCTCCTTTAATGTCTTTATCTTTTGAGGGAAAATTATAGTCTCTGTACAATTTATGTGAAAGAAGTAAAAGATCCAAATCTGCAAAAACGTACGTGCTTAACTTCACCCATGTGAGCTGTCACATTGAAGTTAGTGTTTGCAGGACCAGAGACAAGGTGATTTTTGAAAAAGGAATTTAAGAGCACTCGTAGAAAATGGAGATTCTGAAAGCTGAAAAAGTTTTATTTTTGTTATGACATTTAAAAGCATTTTCCAGCAAAATAGTTGCCATGTATTTAAACAAAGTTGTGTTGTGTTTTAAGGTTTGGAAATTTGCACCACAAAACTATAGTTCAGGCTTTATATCTTTAGAATGTATACAAATTATAAGTTTATAAACTTGGTAAAAAGTTTATAATTTAGAGCATCTGTTTTTTTTTTAAACTTTAACTGGGTTTATTTTATTCTTAGCTTATGGCATATGTTACTTTAAAAAAAATAATTTAGGTAGGACTAGGGATCATAATTAAGCACATCTCACATTGAAGGGTAAGTCTGCCTTGGGTATGTCTACACTGGAAACTTCAAAGCGCTCCTAGTAATCCACCTCCATGAGGCGATTAGCTCCGAGCCTGTCTATAGTAGCGCTTTAAAGCACTCAGACTTGCTATGCTCCGGGGGGAGTGATTTTTCACACCCCTGAGCTAGCAAGTTAGAGCGCTATAAAATGTAAGTGTAGACAAGCTTTACACGTTTCCTAGCATAGACAAGTTTACAAGCAAGTTAGAGTGCTATAAAATGTAAGTGTAGACAAGCCCAAAACTAGTCTATACTAGGAAACTTTACAAAAATCCTTCCCATTAATGCTACCACTGGCTCAACCAGGGGCAGCTCCAGGCCCCAGCACGCCAAGCGCGTGCTTGGGGTGGCATGCCGCGGGGGTCGCTCTGCCTGTCGCCGGGAGGGCGGCAGGTGGCTCCGGTGGACCTCCCGCAGGCGTGCCTGCGGAGGATCCGCTGGTCCCGCGGCTTCGGTGGAGCATCCGCAGGCACGCCTGTGGGAGGTCCACCGGAGCCGCGGGACCAGCGGACCCTCCGCAGGCACGTCTGTGGAAGGTCCACTGGAGCCGCGGGACCGGCAACCGGCAGAGCGCCCCCTGCGGCGTGCCGCCGTGCTTGGGGCGGCGAAATGGCTAGAGCCGCCCCTGGGCTCAACTCAACCCATATTGGCAGCAACAGTGGAAGCCCAAGTGTAGTGTTTGGGGAGAATCCATTCTGTGATCCATGCTAGTCTTTTAGAGTACAAGTACAGCAGCCAGGTCACATTAATCCATTCCAGGTCTGGGTTTTTACTACAGAGAGTGCTGTTTAGCTACAGGGAAGCAGGGTGCTGTGTCCTGTGAGTTGCAGGGTTAAACAAGTGGCCTGTGGAATCTGACTTTAAAGCTCTATATAGCATCTACATGATTCATTCCAGAAGCTCCTAATCAGTTAGGACACAACTTCTAGCACATATAAGGTTTCTGTGGCCAGATACATTTTTCCCCACTATGTCATTTAAGCATCTTTCAGCAGATTTAACTAACAGTGTAGCAAAAGGAATGTAAGCTTCTGGAGCCTTTCATCTACCCTAGGGTGAACATCAGCAGTTAGCACGAGCAGATAATTTTTGTAAAATTCTCTAGTACCAGAGGGGCCTTAAAAGTACTTTACCTCCTCACTGGAGGAGCCTGTCTACACTGCAAAAGACGTACAGCACTGATGGTTCAGGTATGGCCACAAAGCAGCTTTTCTGCTAGTACAATCCACTCTTTGTATCCGTGCAGTTTGGAAAAATCTGAATCTTTCTCCCATGGTGCCTCAGCAAAAGATAGGGTGCCCAGAGGACATGCACACAAAGCTACATCAGCAGCAGCACATGGGGCAATGCAAACTGAGACACTGAACTGCACAGAAACCTTGAAAAGAGAACAACTTCCACGACTCTCATGGGAGGAGCTTGTCTACACTGCAAAAGCCGTACAGCACTGATTACAAGCTAACTGTGCTAGCCTAGGCCCTCTAGCAGGGGGAAAATATTTCCAGCTGCCATGTGCCTTATAGACACAAACTATGTTGAGAGCCAAATATGCCAGTAAAAAGTGGTTCCTAATATGATTAGAAGTTGCTGTGTGGACAGGGACTTTGTGTTTTATTAATCAAAATGATTTGTTATTTGTGCAGACAACTCAAGCCCACTTTTATTTACTGGAGTATCCTTTATTTTATTTGTCTCTGGGGCTCAAACAAGCTTTCTTTTCACTTTTCAATTGTTGCATGAACAGTACAGTCCCGGTAATGGGTGGCTGGGTTTTCCAGAAATCGGGACTGCTTGGCAAATCCAATTCCCTGAATTAAAAAAATAAAAACCACCCTACAACCCTCAAATTTAATTTAGGAATGAAGGGACCTATGGTCATTATATAAAATCCCTCCTCACAACTACTGTTTCCTATTTGGGGGAAGAAGACAAGAGTGCAAGTAGGGCGGTACCCTCTAGTATGCAGTACCGGCAAGAGATTTTTAGGGGGTATGGAGTACCAGAAAGACTTGGGGCTGCGCTCTGCTCCTTAAGGAGCAGAACCAGCCTAGGGAGGGCATTCATTCTTTATATGGCTTTAACAGAACAATACATATGCTAACAAACTTAAACAAAGGATCTGTTTAAGTTTGCTAGCATATTTATTGTACTGTTAAATTGGTCAGGAGTCCTCAAGAGGTGAGGGGTAGGAGGGACGGAAGGTGTTTAAGCTGTTTTTTATTCTGTTTCTCCCCATTGGTCTGAATTATCCATGGCATTCATACTGGATCACATCAAGTCCAAATCATTAGAGGAATGCCTCTACTTGCACTGACCAGAGAATGTTTGGATTCTGATGTCAGCCCAGTTCTGCAGCCTGGCAGGTGTTGTCCCCAATGTAATTAAACATAGAATTCTTCTTTGCAGCCAAACTAGTCTAACATGCATTTTTTTAACTGGAACTGGAGCAGCAAAATAAAGAAAACAAATGCCTCATTTTCCAGCTTTGTGGATGAGAGAACTATAACTACTGCTAACAAGGCACTTGCTCTGAAGGAAATTTGGTTCTTGCTTTCAGCTACAGTAAGTTTCACATACTCTAAGCTTTTCAGCAAGCGCACTTATGTCTAGTAGTGTTCACTCTTACTCTGTCAGCATCCCAATCCCAGCCTTGTTCTTTCACTTGTTCTAACCAACAGCCCCTTGCCTTCTAAAGGAAGTTTCATCACTTGTCCAGGTAGAGCCACTAAACCTAAAAGTTTCACCAGAAGTTCTCTCCTTCCTCTTTAATGACCAAGCAATAGAGGGCTTTTGCATACCCTACATTTCCTACCCTTTATATCCAGCATGCTTTCACAGATTTTTTGTGTGGCAAATTTAGGATAAGAAGAAAGTCACTGACATTCTAGTTTATTCTAGACAAGAATAAAAATGACGATATAACAGAGGACAGGCAGAGCTAGAGAGAGGCTACAGATGATCGTGTCTTGATTGGCCTTGTGGGCCTGTCAATTCTAAGAAAACAGAGCAAACCACCAATTGAGAGTGATTGCACAGAGATGTGGAAGTCAAATTAATGGTTAAAAAAATACTATTTTGCAATTTCTTAAAGATTCTTCATACATAGCTTCTTCCAATCACTCTAGTAATGCACCACAACTGAAGCTGTTTTTTGTTGGTGCTGTTCATACTCATTTTATTTTCCTAAACCCACCCTCAATGCTTTCATTTCCTATTGTTTAAGTTTAGTGACTATGTCAATACCATCTGTCATTTCTCTCTTAAATTATTCAAATTGTTTGGAACTGGAGTTCACTACCTTTCTGGACATTATTACTTTAAAACTTTTGAAATCTGCTGCTGACAACAATGATGGCTGGTTTGTTTGCAATACATGTGACTGTACAGGTGACAGTTCTTGAAATTGATATTTATTCACTCTAACCTTTTCAGGAATACATTAACTGCTTCTCAACTAGCTTTTTATATTCCTGATTATTTTCTTTGCCGGACAACTTGCAAAAGCTGCACGTTTCAGTTCCATAGAAAGTCTAGGAAAGGGACCAGACAGGCCAGAATCTGGAGAAACCAGTATTCTTCACTACCCATTCTCCTCTCAACTCCATGATTCTCCTCCCTGCCCCACTGCCAGCTCCTCAACTTCAATCCTATAAATACCATGACAGGATAGTTCAGTTTCTCAGTCTCTCATAAGATGAAGTGTAGTCCACTTCTGTTCTAAACAGTCTTTCCACAGACTTCAGTGGCAGTTGCATCAGGCTCTCAGACTGTGCCTAGCTTTTTATAATTAATGAAAGTAGCAGGGAATTCAGAATAATTTGTGAGCATAAGTAAAGTGATAGTTAAATGAAATATTCATTACTGTAAAAAGTGAAACAAAAAAGCGATGGAGGAATGCAAAGTGAAAATACTGTCGCCTAATATACTTCATGTACATCATTTTAAATGGTGATATGGGTCTTGGCTCCAAACTTCTGATCTGGAGTCAGATATATTTGTGAAGTTTCAGGGATTTTGAATTAAGAATTTTGGTTCAGGCCCTTGTCTTGCAAAAAATGCTGCTATAAAATGTTCTGGTCAATCAAACTGGGGAAAATACATATTTTGCCAGTACCCTTGGCTAGAGACAGATGGCAAGTAGTTCACTGCTGGCACATGTTATTTCTGTCTATAAACAGATGATCATTTAGGAAGTTAGAGATGTTACATGTAGACTGTTCTATTTACATATTGAAACAGGAATTTTGCAGATTTTGCTAGTATAGCTGCAGCAGGGATATATAGCAAACTACAGTGCTTACCTGTAATATGTCAGGCAAGAAATAACAAGCAGTAATACCATAATTACCGTACATCAACTGTGCACCCTCTTCATCTCGTTACATAGAGGAAACAAAATGAATCAATAGTGAGAAAAATGTGACCCACAGAACATAGAAAGTAAAAGGGATAAAAGGTGGATTGTATAATGTTCTATAATGTTTTGTAGCATTCATACTTTGTTTCTAAATTCCAGACAGGGCTGCCCAGAGGGGGGGGCAAGAGGGGCAATTTGCCCCAACCCCGGGCCCCACAGGGGCCCCCACGAGAGTTTTTCGGGACCCCTGGAGCGGTGTCCTTCGGGGCCTCTGGAGTGGCCAGGCCCCCGAAGCGTCTTCTGCTCCTGGTCTTCGCCGGCGGGGGGGTCCTTCCACTCTGGGGCGGAAGGACGCGCGCCGGCGAATTACTGTCGAAGCGGGACCCGCCACCGAAGTGCAGCCAGGTCTTTGGCGGTAATTCGGTGGCGGGGGGCCCTTCTGTTCCGGGACCCGCCGCCAAAGTGCCCCAAAGGCCCGCGGCGGGAGCCCCCCACTGCCCCCCACTGCCGAAGACCCTAGGCCCCCGGAATCCTCTGGGCGGCCCTGATTCCAGATAGCCAGTAAAGCATACATCAGGTGACACTAATATGTAAAATACAGAACCAATTTGTATAGTTACAATCTGAGACTATAGTAATTATTGCATTCTCTTCCTTTGCCTTTAAACCAGTAGTATACCCTCCTAGCTGCATACGTATTTCTAACCACAGTGTAAATAAATATTACAGCAAATCAAAGGTAAACAGCTAAAGCATAAAATCCACACAACCTGCATAATCACCATCACTCGGGAGTAGATGACTCTGAAACATACCACTGTACAAAATGTATCTGAACCTGAAAGACAGCAATAACATTTGGATCATGCAGCATAAGAAAAATGATCTGCCTCTGGCTTTGAGCCGCTACTTGACATTATTTATGGCACACATACACATCAGGATTAAAGAGATGCCTAAAACAAGGGAAAACAGAGATAGTTAAAGATGCAGCAATCCCTACTGTCACTTAACTGCCTCCATTTTCTATCATGGTAATTCACAGCCAAAAAAGCAACCTAATTCTTCTGAAATGATCCCCGTCGGGATTATTTTTAAAATGCAAAGTCCTGGGCTTCTGAAACTCTGGGTTTATTCACTGCCTGCTTTCATCAAACTGGACTCCTAAGACTACTAGTGGCCAGTGACTACTAGCAGTCCAGAACATCTATTCTCCTTACTGTTAACCTCAGAAAGTAGTTTCTTTTGCTTACTTCTTCCAGAACACTCATTGCTGGTATATAATTGGAGAGTCCACTCTTCCATGGTTAACCCCCGCCCACCTCTGGCTTCCCTTAGCTTCCAGAGCAAAGAACACAATAGGCATGGCAGCAGATGGCCCTCTCCCTCTGGATATGGAAACCAGGAGCTCCATCTCATCCTTTGGGTCTAGCTTGTGACAAGAGATTGCTTAAGGGGAGGAACTGGCTCCTCTCTTGGCTGATGCTTTCACTAGCCAAACTGTTTCAGGGAAAGCCGGATAATGGGAACCAGGGCTGCCCAGAGGATTCAGAGGGCCTGGGGCAAAGCAATTTCGGGGGCCCCTTCCATAAAAAAAAGTTGCAATACTATATTTTTTACATTTCCAAATACACGATACTAACCAGTGAAATACATTCAAAAATTAATTTTTAATAATTTGAAAATACACAAAATACATTATTTAAAAACATTAAATGCTTTAATGGTATGTATACATTTGCAATTACATAATGGACTGTCGCTGGGTGATGGTGATGGTTGGTGCCAATGGGCTGTCGCTGCCTGGGGATGGCGCCGCTGTTGCCCAGGGCTGGGCGGGGAGCTGGGCTCTGGGTCGGGGGGTGCCCAGTTCACAGGGGCTGGGCTCAGAGCTGGAAGTCAGGGTTGTGGGGGAGGGTCAGGGGGTGCCCGGCTCAGAGGGGCTGGGCTCGGAGCTGGGGATCAGGGCTGTGGGGGGTGATGTCGGGGGGTGAAAGGCTCAGAGGGGCTGGGCTCGGAGCCGGGGGTCAGGGGAATGTCCAGCTCAGAGGGGCTTACCATGCTGCTTACTTCCGCCTCCCCCCTCTCCCAGAGCCTCAGCGCGCTGCATCCAGAAGCAGCCATGGACAAAGCTAAAGCGGCGTGGATCCACTCGGCTGCAGCTCGCAGCCCTGCCCCCTTACCACGCAGCTCTGAGCAGGAAGAGCTCAGGCCCCAGCGGAGCCACTCCACTTTAGCTCTGTCCAAGGCCACTCCTGGACACGGCACACTGAGACGCCAGGGGATGGGGGAAGGCGGAGGCAGGGGGGAGCCTCCGACATTCTTGTCGTGGTCCCTGCAGGGCCTGGGGCAAATTGCCCCACTTGTCCCCCGCCCCGGGCGGCCCTGACGGGAACACCCTCTGTGGAGCTCGGTGCTTCTGGTCAGCTGGGCTCCTTGGGGTAAGAGGGGAAAACAGGAGTTTTCTCTTCTGCTGAGAAGGGAGCAATGTAGAAGCTGCATCTCCTTCTGCTTTTAGAAGCCTACATCTGGCAGCCAACTCTCTTCTCCTGGATGCCGTCTGTCCATGTTCAGGGCATATGTCTGGGTAGTCTCAACCAGGTATCAGGAGCTGCAGTCAAGTGCTGGAACTAGGAGTGCAGGGGGTGCTCCTGCATCCCCTGGCTGGAAGTGTTTTCCACCATCTACAGTTTGGTTCAATGGCTCCCAACACCCCCACTATACAAATTGTTCCAGCACTCTTGCCTGCAGTTGGTTGCTCTGGCATGTCAATCATGACTTTTGGCCCCATAACAATTTTCTGTCCCACTCGTCAGTGCTGGGCTGCATCTCAAGTGCAAGCTAGGTAGGCCTGAATTACTGGGAGCTGTGTATCTCAAGCCTCCAAAATGACAAGGAGGCTACACTTAAAAGTGCTTTCAGTGGAATGGTTTCCTTTCCTTAACAGTTACCCCCTCGTATATTGTGATTTTGTGGTTCTGCGGCCACACTTTCTATACTCAAGTCCATCTCTTGCTGAATTTCTTATGTGTGGATGCTTTAACCTTAGAAACATTTCAATTTATAATTTTACATTTCTTTTTTGGAGCTCTCATGGTTTTTGACTAAACCAAGCACAACTGCATACAATACTCATTCAGCACACAGCAGCTCATAGCATCTCTGTCCCCCTGATAAATCATTCAGTCACAGGTAGTTCCTGTCTAACACCCAGTCATTCCCAGGATTCTCTGATTATAACCCTATGCTACAGGGTGTTCCACTCACTGCTAGAATATCGCCTCCTTCTGGTCATTCTGGGGAATAACTCACAATTTCAACATCCCTCCCTTCCCACAGTTGCATGCTGTCCTCTGTATCTCTCTCTCTCTCTCTCTCTCTCTGCAGTCCCTCTCACTCCACAAGCTGCTGATGTCACCTCTTCATGACTCAGCCCTCCGGCCAGTTCACCGTACATGTTTTCACCTTCCAGGATACCAAAGTCTCCTTCAACAATCCTAGCAGTCCTGCCTCATAGTGCCACTTTCCCTCAGTGGCTAGCAGGGGAACCCAGGTCCACTTTCTACTTTGGATTTTGGCTCAGGAACTTTCTAGCCAGCAGTCAAAGTCAGTCCCCTTTTAGACCTTACTGCCTTTTCCTGAGCCTTCTCCTACCCTCTGGCATGCCCACCTCTGGGGCTTGCTATCCTCCTAACTACTCCCCTCCCAGAGAGTAACTGTCACCTCCAAGCACTCCTCCCAGAGACCCACTGCAGACTTTCCCACCTACCCCCTTGTGCTTCCAATTTCCTGTCTTTATAGTCCCAGTCCAACTCCTTCCTCCTCAGATGGGCTCTCTCACTCAGTTACGGACTACGTGGCCACCTGATTCCCTTCAGCTGTGCCTTGTTGGGTTGATTAGACCCCCTCACTCTGCATTAACTCTTTCCAGGAAAGCGTGAGGTGAACACCCCATCACACCCTACACGAGTAAAAAGTAAAATTAATTTCACCATTGTTGTATATGTAACATTTGACTGGAAAAAAAACTACAAATAAGAAATGGCCTATCATTCTGATAACAATGCCAATTTAGATCAGTCATTAAGTCCTATTGGCCAAGGAAAGCAAGTGAATGGCAGACAGATGGGATGGGTTTAAACAGGAGGCCACAACTTTATTAATTACACCTCAGAGAGGGGCAATACCCTCTACTCTGACATGCTGGGCATTAATTGGTTCTATTCAAGATTACATGGCTTTAATCACAAACCAAACACTGAGGGTAGACCAGTGATGTAATCCTAAATCTGAAGGTGCAAGAATGCCACTGACTAAAGGCGGCAGAAAGTGAGGAATGAGGCCAGGGGCGCAGAGGGAAAATGGGGAGAGTAGAGATTAAAGCATTGGGGCTGTCTAGGGCTCAGGCTAGCACTGTCTAGCACAGGGTGTGATAGTGGGGGTTAAGGGCCAGGGCACAGGCAGGCAGGCAGAGAACAACTAGCTCAGGTCACATCTCCCTGGGGAGTTAACCCAGTGGGACCCAGAATCCCAGGGAAGTTTCTCTTGTTGTGAACAGCTAGCCAAACTCTCAAAAGATAATAACAAAATGTTTTTTTAAGTACATCAGAAGCAGGAAGCCTGCTAAACAACCAGTGGGGCCCCTGGATGATTGAGATAAAAAAGGAGCACTTAAAGATGATAAAATCATTGCAGAGAAACTAAATGAATTCTTTGCTTCAGTCTTCACAGCTGAGGATGTTAGGGAGATTCCCAAACCTGAGCCAACCTTTGTAGGTGACAAATCTGAGGAATTGTCACAGACTGAGGTGTCACTAGAGGAGGTTTTGGAATTAATTGATAAACTTAACAGTAACAAGTTACTGGGACCAGATGGCATTCATCCAAGAGTTCTGAAAGAACTAAAATGTGAAATTGTGGAACTATTAACTATGGTTTGTAACCTGTCCTTTAAATCAGTTTCTGTACCCTATGACTGGAAGACAACTAATGTAATGCCAATATTTAAAAGGGGCTCTAGAGGTGATCCCGGCAATTACAGACCAGTAAGTCTAATGTCAGTACCGGGCAGATTAGTTGAAACAATAGTAAAGAATAAAATTGTCAGACACGTAGAAGAACATAAATCGTTGGGCAAAAGTCAACATGGTTTCTGTAAAGGGAAATCATGTCTTACTAATCTATTAGAGTTCTTTGAAGGGGTCAACAAACAGGTGGACAAGGGGGATCCAGTGGACATAGTGTACTTAGATTTCCAGAAAGCCTTTGACAAGGTCGCTCACCAAAGGCTCTTACATTAATTAAGTTGTCATGGGATAAGAGCTCCTTTCAAGGATTGAGAACTGGTTAAAAGCAGGGAACAAAGAGTAGGAATAAATGGTAAATTTTCAGAATGGAGAGGGGTAACTAGTGGTGTTCCCCAAGGGTCAGTCCTAGGACCAATCCGATTCAACTTATTCATAAATGATCTGGAGAAAGGGGTAAACAATGAGGTGGAAAAATTTGCAGACGATACTAAACTGCTCAAGATAATTGAGACCAAAGTAGACTGTGAAGAACTTCAAAAAGATCTCACAAAACTAAGTGATTGGGCAACCAAATGGCAAATGAAATTTAATGTGGATAAATGTAAAGTAATGCACATTGGAAAAAATAACCCCAACTATACATACAATATGATGGGGGCTAATTTAGCTACAACTAATCAGGAAAGAGATCTTGGAGTCATCTTGGATAGTTCTCTGAAAACGTCCACGCAGTGTGCAGCAGCAGACAAAAAAACAAACAGGATGTTAGGAATCATTCAAAAAGAGATAGAGAATAAGATAGAGCGTATCTTATTGCCATTATATAAATCCACGGTATGCCCACATCTTGAATACTGCATATGGATGATGGTCTCCTTATCTCAAAAAAGATATACTGTCATTAGAAAAGGTTCAGAGAAGGGCAACTAAAATGACTAGGGGTTTGGAATGGGTCCTGTATGAGAAAAGATTAAAGAGGCTAGGACTTTTCAGCTTGGAAAAGAGGAGACTAAGGGGGGATATGATAGAGATATATAAAATCATGAGTGTGTGGAGAAAGTGAATAAGGAAAGGTTATTTACTTGTTTCCCATAATCAGGGGCGGCTCTAGCATTTCCGCCGCCCCAAGCAGGGCGGCACGCCGCGGGAGGCGCTCTAGCGGTCGCCGTCCCGCGGCTGCGGTGGACCTCCCACAGACGTGCCTGTGGAGGGTCCGCTGGCCCCGCGGCTCCAGTGGACCTCCCGCAGGTGTGCCTGCGGATGCTCCACCAGAGCCGCGGGACCAGCGGCCCCTCCGCAGGCACGTCTGTGGGAGGTCTACTGGAGCCGCGGTCCCAGCGGACCTTCCGCAGGCATGCCTGCGGGAGGTCCGCTGGAGCCGCCTGCCGCCCTCCCGCTGGGACGCCACCCCAAGCGTGTGCTTGGCACGCTGGGGTCTGGAGCTGGCCCTGCCCATAATATAAGAACTAGGAGCCACCAAATGAAACTAATGAGCAGCAGGTTTAAAACAAATAAAAAGTTCTTCTTCACACAGCGCACAGTCAACCTGTGGAACTCCTTGCCTGGGGAGGTTGTGAAGGCTAGGACTATAACAGGGTTTAAAAGAGAACTAGATAAATTCAAGGAGGTTAAGTCCATTAATGGCTATTAGCCAGGATGGGTAAGGAATGGTGTCCCTGGCCTCTGTTTGTCAGAGGGTGGAAATAGACAGCAGGAGAGAGATCGCTTGATCATTACATGTTAGGTTCACTCCCTTTGGGGCACCTGGCAATGACCACTGTCGGCGGACAGGATACTGGGCTGGATGGACCTTTGGTCTGACCCAGTATGGCCATTCTTATGTTTGCTCCTGGCAGCAAACCTTCAATTTCAGACACCCCTCCTCCCTTGAGGGCTGTAAATAGAAAATGCCTCCACCATGTTTGTGCCCCAGCCACCTCTCTGTCCTGCATGATCCTGTCTGTCCCTGTCCACTGACTGACCTATTTTGCCCCTGCCCCGCCAGTCCTCTTAATCTGTCCTGCTCCGTACCTGGTCTGTCCTTCAGTCTCAGCTGGTACTTGAATTGTCCCTTTCTCCATCCCTCTCCCCCTTACTTGTTCCTTATGGCAATGGGAACTAGGGGGGATGGGGACTCAATTGGGGAATGAGAGGCCTGGGGGCCCAGCGTGGGGGCTGGAGAGATTCAAGGCGCTTCAGATGGGGGCTCAGATGCCAACATGAACAGCTTGTGCTGGAGCTGGCCTGCCGCCACTTGGATGCACACTGCAGATATCATGTCTAGGGTCCCTGCCTAGGGAGACAGCTTTGGACTCCCTGCTGGCAGGGGAGGATCCCCACATGTCAGCAGTGGCTCCAGGGTCCAGAGCAGCCCAGCAAGAATGCCACTCCTTCATCTCTGTCTCCATGGCTGGAGCCAGGTCCAACCCCAAGTTTCCCAGCCACAGACTTCAAGTACCAGCACCTAGGACTCTGTTGCTGTATCTCCTCAGGGCTCTTGGATGCAGAAGCCTCTCCCCAATGCGAGTATGTGAGCTGCCCCACATGCGCTGCTGCTATAACTAAAATAGGCATGAAGCAGCCAGGAGACTGCAGGCAGCACAAACTCCAGGGCAGGCACCAAGCAACTGCAGTGTGCAAGCATATCTCATGTGCATCAGTTGCTGACAGGCGGTGGAAACAGCAAGAGGAGCAGCAGTGGAGGGCACAACTGTGAGGGAGGCAGTGGCCTGGGCATGGCTGCTGCAGTAGTACCCAAATGGCATTCCGGCATATTCTGGTTTGACTCCACCATGGAGGTAGAGCCTTCCTGGTCTACCCCATGGACTCAGCTCAGTTATAAAACCTCTGCCTCCTCATCTAAGAGCAGGAGGTGAAATGACAGAGGCCACAAGGCTGGGGAGGAACCTCAGTCCACAAAGACTTTGGCTCCTACTGCCATGAGTGCAAGGCCCATAGGCACTAGGCACCGTCCTTGGCTTAATTTAAATAGGCAAGTGGGTGGGAAACCCAGCAGCCAGTCAAATGGCCTTTTGCCCAGCCAATAGGTAAGCACAGAACCAAAGGGTGGGGAGCCCCCCATCCCTGTCACACACACATTTGGGCTTTTCCCATTCCATGCTTTCCCTCTAAAGACAGTAAGACAGTATTGGGCCAAATCTTAAAGTCCTTACTCAGCAGAAATCCCCTTTAAAGTCTAAGGGAGTTTGCTAAATAAGGACTGCAGGATTTGGCCTATTGTTCCTAAAAACGTATTCCACTCTCAGTTTCCTCTCCTGGCTCATTCTTTTGCAAAACTTGTACAGATGTATTGAATTTAATATAACGTAGGTTCTATGACGTGCCAAAGTAGAGAAATATTTCAAATAGAGAGAAATGTACAGTTTGTGAGAAACTGGTATATAGAGAGCAGCATGAATTCAGGCTTGGATCTATAAAATATAATACCACTAGTTGCTATGTCTTTCACTGACCATTATTAGATTATTGACATGTATGCCATTGCATATTATAAATTAGTTATACTGATTTTCCTGATCAGAGGTCTTGCTGGCAGGTATTACCTGAACTGTGAGTTGTTCCATATTTTGGCATCTGACCATTAGATTTTTATAATATTAAGAATAAAGAGTATTGTGTGTGGCGGTCAGGAGAGTGTAAAATCTACCTTCCGATCTTCATTTGATGCATTGCTAAATTCATGTTAGAGTATTTCCCATTTACTCACACATGCTATTTGTTCACTGTGACAGCAGAACTTCTGGCCCTAGTTGGTTAGTCATATCTATCTTCAGTACTTACATGGCACCCATGAACGTAATATCTTGAGTGCTTCACAACCTTAAATGTGTTTATCCTCACAACACCCTCTGTGAGGTAGGGAAGTACTATAAGGCCCAATTCACAGATAGGAAATTGATGCACAGAGAGGCTAAGAAACTTGCCCAAGGTTGCAGCAGAAGTCTGCTGTGGAGTAGGGAATTGAACCCAGGTCTCCAAAATCCATGATAAAGACCCTAACCACTGGACCATCCACTACACATAAGCAGCAATAGTCTGAAAAGTGTTTACAGGCGACCCAAAGGAACTCCTGGCAATTATAATTTTCTTGGCTTTCCAGTAAGAAAGGGTATGTTCCATCCATGCCAAAACAAAACCAAGTAACATATAGACTATCCTTCGTAATGCTCAACTTTTCAAATGTCTTGCTTCATATGCATCTGTGTAAATCACATTTTATTTCCAAACTATGTAAGATGCAGTTTATTATTTACATTCATTTCCTAAAATAAATCTAAAAATTTTAGGGAATTGTGTGTTTCATTCTGCTATGATAAAGTGTCATTCACCACTCAGCTAGCTGTTGGCCCAACAATAAACATTTCTTATTTGTGTATTGTGGCAAATTGCTGGCACTATTATGATGGGTCTCGCGCTTTCTCTTCTTTGGGGGGGTTCAGGGTGCCATTTCTTGCCCCTAAATTGGAATATGAATTGCCCCACTAGTGTCCTAAAGGAGGGGAGTGGAGAGGGAGGGACCTGGGCCCGCCCTCTACTCCAGGTCCCAGCCCAGGGGCCCTGAGGATAGTGGTGAACCACTTGAACTGACAGTTCCTTTCCCTGAGCTACTTCTCTCTCTTGCCCTTCAGCTTGTGGGGAGCTTCCTGCCCTCCCTCTGCACAAGCCAGGTGCCCCTTACCTAGGGTCTAGGACTTCTTAGCCCACCGCAGCACTTCTCCAAACTGTCCTCTGCTCCAACTCCCACACTGTCTGATTGAAGCAGGGGTTTTTATCATGTGACTGACTGCAGGTGCTCTAATTGGCTTCAGGTGCTCTAATTGGCGTCAGGTGCTCTAATTAATCTATAGCAAACTTTCTTCCCCTTACAGGGAATAAGGCTCCCTTCTAACCCTCTCCTGCTGCCCTCTGGCCATGCTGTATCACAGTATGTATGAATTTGGATTAGGGAACTTGGCACATTCTTGGGAAATGACATCCCATAAATATTTCCTATTTCAAACCAAATATCCATTTTTCCAGGAATATTTTAAAGTCAGCATTTATAATCAATCCAGATATAAATATTGCTATATATGGCATTGTCGCAACCCTATACATAGTTATGGTTCTGTATGGCCAATTGTCGGTCCACAGCCATCTTGTTCTGCTAAAAGGACAAGGCAGCCTCCATCTTGGACCAGGTTCTTGTTCCACAGGAGAGGGCAGAGACCTAATTCTGCCCAGCAACACCGTGGTGTCGCATGCAACCCTGAGGTGCGGTGTGCAACATTATAGTGCTGTGTGCATTTTCCCGCTCTTTTGCTTGGTCATCTAGGGGTCAGGCTAGTGCCTTGTGCAAGGATGCCAGTGTGTCGTGTGCAGATCCTGTTGGCGTGGAGGGCAACAGTTCGGAGCCTGAAGGGTGTAGGAGCCAGGGACCATACAGATGCTGACACGAGTGAGTGAGACCATTCGAATAAAACTAGGTTTCCCCCCAAAATTTTTGTGGAGTGTCCGCGTGTCAGCTGAAGGGCTTGATCAACCTTTCAGCCAGGGTCTCCTCCGGTTATAGCTAGCTCGTGTCGTGTCATTTTGGATTTGTCGTTTTGGATTTATTTCTATCAGCTCGTCATGCTTCTGGTGTCTGCTCTGCTGGTCAGCTGAGCCTGGAGTGCGGTATTTGCCTTCTAATTTCTGACATTTTGCTTACCTAGCTTCCTGTCTTTTTCCCCCTCCCTAACTCGGTACCAAGTTGTGTATATAGTATATGAGAGTTGAATTGTTGTATTCTATAGTATTTAGCTCATAATTGCACAGTTGTTTAGTTTGTAAATCTGTTCTAAGTTTTAGTAGATAGTTAATTGTAGACTGTTTTAAGTTGTGTGAGTTACTGCTCTGTCTTTGTGTGGAGTGCTTGGTGCTGGGTGCTGTCTCCGTCTGGGGATTAGCTGACCAAGGGGTTTCTGTCCCCGCGGTCTGAGTGAGTGGAACCTGCACAATCGCAGCCGCACCACACTCTGGGTAAAACCCTTAGTGTGAAAGCAAGGGCGGTTCAGGCAGTGGCCTGTGGGCCTCTTTTCTGTGTTGCACCGGGCACCGCTCTGACAAACCCGATTTCCTTCTTGTGTAATTGGTGCATGCCTGCCTATTCAGTGTGAAGCAGTGAGCAGTATAGAGTTGTATTGTTAATGATTTTTGGGTGTGTTTGTATTGTTTGATAACATCCCAGCTAAGAATTGCCTCCCTCCCTCGGCCCAATTTGTAACTTTCCCCCAAATAAACGCGGCCACTTGGCTTTAAACTTTATTCTGGTCCAGCCTGTTTTTCCTCTCCCAATACCAAAGCTGATCGAACCGCAATCGGTTTCGGACAGGCATAGTATGAAAATATTACATTTTACAACCTTTGAGCAATGATAGAAACTATGTCAAAAACCATTATGAGGAACAAATAATTTTAGGGACGTTTGTAATATTTTCCATAGATTTACTGGAATCCTGAGGTGATTATGTCAAACTGAACTATGATTAGGGAACACCCAAGAACAGCCATACTGGGTCAGACCAAAGGTCCATCTAGCCAGGGGCGGCTCTAGGATTTCCGCCGCCCCAAGCAGGTCGGCACCCCGCGGGGGGCGCTCTGCCGGTCGCCAGTCCCGCGGCTCCAGTGGACCTTCCGCAGGCACGCGTCCGGGAGGTCCACCGGAGCCGCCTGCCGCCCTCCCGCGGGACGCTGCCCCAAGCGCGCACTTGGCGCGCTGGGGTCTGGAGCCGGCCCTGCATCTAGCCCAGTATCCTGTCTTCTGAGATTCTGGCAAACAGAGTCTGGGGACACCATCCCTGCCCATCCTGGCAAATAGCCATTGATGGACCTACCCTCCATGAACTTATATAGTTCTTTTTTGAACCCTAGACTCATAGACTTTAAGGTCAGAAGGGACCATTATGATCATCTAGTCTGACCCCCTGCACAATGCAGGCCACAGAATCTCACCCATCCACTTCTATAACAAACTCCTAACCTATGTCTGAGTTATTGAAGTTCTCAAATTGTGGTTTGAAGACCTCAAGCTGCAGAGAATCCTGCAGCAAGTGACCCATGCCCCATGCTGCAGAGGAAGGCGAAAAACCTTGGCCTTCAGAACATCCTCTGGCAAGGAGTTCCACAAGTTGACTGTGCATTGTGTGAAAAAAAAATCCTTTTGTTTGTTTTAAACCTACTGCCTATTAATTTCATTTGGTGACCCCTAGTTCTTGTGTTATGAGAAGGAGTAAATAACACTTCCTTATTTACTTTCTCCACACCAGTAATGATATTATAGACTTTTATTGTATCCCCCCTTAAGTTGTCTCTTTTCCAAGCTGAAAAGTCCCAGTCTTATTAATCTCTCCTCATATGGCAGCCATTCCATACCCCTACTCATTTTTGTTGCTCTTTACTGAACCTTTTCCAATTCCAATTATCTTTTTTGAGATAGGGTGACCACATCTCCATGCAGTATACAAGATGTAGGAGTACCATTGATTTATATAGAGGCAATATGATATTTTCTGTCTTATTATCTACCCTTTTCTTAATGATTCCCAACATTGTTTGCTTTTTTGAACCCCACCAGCATGACCTGTTCTGTCCGTCCAATATATTTTGTACCCTGATATTACTGTGTCCCACTGATTATCCTCATTCCACCAAGTTTCTGTGATGCCTATTATATCAATATCCTCATTTAATACGAGGCACTCTAGTTCACCCATTTCATTATTTAGACCTATTAAGAAGACAATCTATTTTGGTTTTATACAGTATTTTTCATACTTAAGGCATCTCTCATAGCACTCTTCTTTCTACTAGTAGTGCAGTGAATCTGCAGGCAAATGCAACTCCTATAATGCTTACCTTTTATACAATGTTTTTCATCCACAGACAGCAAAGTACTTTGCAAAGGAAATTAAGTAGCACACATTTTCAACAGCTGTCTTATAGCCTTGGATGTTTCATTCTCTCATAATAATAGACTGTATATTACCAGGGAGACCAGCATTATCTCCTCTTTTTTTCCCCAAAAAAGTGGCATGGGATTGGAGCTGGCCAGAAAAGTGAATTTCACTTCTGCAAATGTTTTGCTGTTTAGGGGGAAAAAATCATCCCAAATCAGGACAAAAAGCCAAAATCTCAAAAAAAAATTGTGGAAGTGAAATTTGGAATATTTTGTTTCAGAAACACAAACATTCCTGCTGCAGAAATAAAACCAAAGTCTACTTTAATGTGTTGTGATACCAGCAAAAGCAACTAAATATCAAGGCCTTAAAACTGAGACACCTCTTCAAAATGTATTTGCAGGAAAACTTCTAACGAAATTTCTTTGTAATTATTTACAGACAAAGCTAGACTGTGAATGAAAAACCCAGGTTTAAAGAAATACTGACATTAAGGAATCATCATGTAGCACAAGATAACACACCTATAATGACTTATAACATTGAAATATAAAGTGAAGGACTCTGAAATGGTAAAATTAAAAGCTTTGTTATATTTTAATAATGTGTAATTTGTAATTATGTATAATGAATGAGTACAGAAGAGGTAACACTTAGGCGAAGGCCTTGCTGCAATAGGTGTGGTTTTGCCAATTCTTCTTCTATACAGAGTTGCTGATCTGCTTAAAATTATGTTATTACTGACAGAACAAAGGTTACATCATGCTGGAAGTTTTGAGGTAGAACACACACAAACCTCTAACAACAAACCCCCCTTTCACTGGGAAAACCTAGGGCAAGGTGACACAAAAACAAGACACTGAAACTGCAAAATCAACAGAAAAAAAATACATAAATTGGGTAAGTGAAGCTTGCGTATGTATAATGTTTGGGTTACCTAAAACCCAAAAGACTGATGTGTTACAAGCCAAGTGGATAAAGGTTAAGTAATCTATAATGTAGAAATGTATAAAAGACATAAGTGAACTGGAGAAACACTGGACCAGAAGCTGAAGGACAGGACTGCAGGACCACACCAACGGATCAGAGATGGCAACAACTATCATAGGTGGTTACTTGGACCCATTTGCCAATTTCCTGTCTGTTATTATCCATCTGCTATAAACATATGTCTGGACACAGTAAGTGACAATAATTCTGTTTGAAATCGTATTATACAGGCAAATATTGATTAAGCCTAAATTGGGTGCACTTGTGACTCAGTTTCTCAACTTTCACCCCCAACAAATGCACATCTAAAAACATATCCTGCATTTCTATTTTTGGAAGTTAACATATGTTGATTTGTATGCCCGATATTTCTAAATGCAAGATTAAATGATCTTATTTCATCTAGTCTGTACTATCCTGTCAAGATACCACTAGACATTCTGATTAAAATGACTTGAGCAAAATTTAGTTTACCATTTTTCTTAATTGCTTATTAAATGATTCCTTCATTGGTTACAGAACAAGAAAGATTCATTTGTGCATTATTCCTTGAATATCCATAACACATGACAGGACAGACTGACATGTTTATTAAGAAAGAAATATATGTGACATTTCAATGCTTTGGTCAATTTGCTACAGAACAGAAGTTGATGAGTTTTTCAATAAGCTAGTGATTCCCAAACATCTCATCTTCTCACCCCACTTTCAACAAAGCAACGGAGCTCAAGCCCCTACCTTCCCAGACACTGGAATACGGTGTTCATTGCAGCTGTCCACAATTAAAAAGGATGTTGATAACTTGGAGAGGATTCAGAGAAGAGCCATGAGAATGAATAAAGAATAGGAAAACATGCCTCCATGAGTGAAAGGAGACAGGAGCTCAATCTATTTAGCTTGAAAAAAAGACAATCTACATGAAGAACAAAACTTTGATAATGGGCTCTTCAGTCTAGTGAATAAAGGTATAACAAGATCCACTGTCTGAAAGCTAGACAAATTCAGAGTAGAAATAAGGTGCAAAATTTTAACTGTGAGGGTAATTAACCACTGGTACAATTTACAAAGGGTTGTGGTGGACTCTCCACCACTGGCAATTTTTAAACCAAGATGGTATATTTGATAAGAGATATGCTCTAGTTCCAACAGGAAATAGTTCAGGTAAGTCCTATAACCTGTGTTATAAAGGAGGTCAGAGTAGATTATCACAATGGGTGACTGGGCAACAAAATCATAGGACTGGAAGGGACCTTGAGAGGTCATCTAGTCCAGTCCCCTGCACTCATGGCAGGACTAAGATTATCTAGACCATTCCTGACAGGTGTTTGTCTAACCTGCTTGTCATAGGGCAGGACTCACCGCTGCAGTGCCTCCTGCTGGTCGTCCAAGGAATTAGCATTTCCAGCCTCCGGAGCGCCATATGCAGGCCATTGTCCCACTGTCCTTCTGCGCCTGAGTCCCTCCTGGACCCCAGTGCCCCTTTCAGGCCGGGGTGCTGCCCCCTGGCAGTACCCCCACAGATCTGGGTCTCCCCTCCCCAGGGAACCCCCACCTTCTATCCCCACCTCACCTCAGACTATGGCCAGGAGCAGCTCTAGGCACCAGCTAAACAAGCAGGTGCTTGGGGCGGCAAAATATATGGGGTGGCATATTGCTGGGGCCCCAGCTCAAACCTGAGGCAGTGTCTTGGGCTGGATCCTGACCGCCCCGCGGGGGCAGTAAACAGCTTGTTCTTCTGCCACCGGGGTGCAGCGGGGCAGGGAGCCGGTTAAGTGGGGACCGTGTCCCTGCCGCTCTCCCGCGGGCAGCGGCCACCACCACCCCACCTCAGGCGGGAGCTGGTAGCACAGCCCTGCCCCAGCTGCAGAGGACAGGCTGCTGCTCCTTGGCTTGTCCCCGCCACTGCAAGCCAAGGAGGAGCAGCCCGTCCTCTGCAGCCGGGGCAGGGCTGCGCTACCGGCTCCCTCCTGGGGGGTGGGGGGGTGGCCACTGACCGTGGGAGAGTGGCGGGGACAAGCCAAGGAGGAGCGGCCCATCTTCTGCAGCCGAGGCAGGGCTGCGCTACCGGCTCCCGCCCAAGGTGGGGGGCAGCCGCTGACCACGGGAGAGCAGCGGGAACCAGTAGCGCGGCCCTGCCCTGGCTGCAGAGGATGGGCCGCTCCTTCTCGGCTTGTCCCTGGCGCTCTCTCACGGTCAGCGGCCGCCCCCCAAGGTGGGAGCCAATAGCGCAGCCCTGCCC
Organism: Mauremys mutica; assembly: GCF_020497125.1. Lineage (NCBI taxonomy): Eukaryota > Metazoa > Chordata > Testudines > Geoemydidae > Mauremys > Mauremys mutica. Next base: position 84,710,808 of record NC_059078.1, read on the forward strand.
CGGCTGCAAAGGACGGGCGGAACATGGTGCCTGGGTGGGCCGCTCCTCCTCGGCTTGTCCCTGCCTCTGCCTCCTCCCCTCTGTGCCGCCTTCTGCCAGGGGAGGAGAGAGGGGAGCGGAGCGGACCGGCAGCCCAGGCTGAGCCAAACTCGTGCCAGGGCCAAGGCAAAGACCGAGGATGAGCAGGGCTGGGATCCAGCAGCAGACCAACCCCCAGCCACGGGAGTGGCGGCGATGGGAGATGAATCCACCTTGGGCCAGATCCGCAGTAAGGTAAGAGTCGGGCCGGGCGGGAGGGTCACCGGGACCCCTGGGGAACTTCTGCCTGCTGGAGCCCCAAAACTGCTGCCTCCCTCCCCAGCCCCGCACAGCACGCTGGTACCTGGAGTCTCCTTCTCTTCCCCCTCTGCAGGGGGCAAGCGACCTGGCAGAGAGGGGCAGCATCTGTCCAGCAAGCCTAGCACCTCTTCTTTGGCTCCTCCAGCCCCAGAGCTCTCTCCATTGCATGCCCCTTGGGGCTCCCAGCTGGGTGGCCTCAGGGTGCTGGTGCTGGAGTCTCCTTCTGCCTCCCCCCCTGCAGGGGGCAAGCGACCTGGCAGAGAAGGGCAGCATCTGTCCAGCAAGCCCAGCACCTTTCCTTCCTTGCATGCCCCTCGGGCTCCCAGTTGGGCAGCCTCAGTGCTGGGAAAACGCCAGCAGGGTTGGGTCCAGTGTGTATCCGAGCTCGTGGGGAGCTCTCTCACCCCAGTGACTAGCGCCTTACTTACCCAACTATAAGTTGCTGAAACAAATTGCCCCAGTTAGTGAAAAGATGTTTAAAAGATTGTCAAGTACTGAATTCAGGAAATTGTTATACTGTCAGAGATGTAGCTTTACCCAGATAATTACTTGGTTATAAACCAACTTCTTAGTGTAAAAACAACAAGGAGTCCGTGTGGCACCTTACAGACTAACAAATGTATTTGGGCATAAATAAACAGTCCGGTTTGCACCATCAGACTAGGCCTGAATAAAGACTGGGATTGGTTGGGTCATTACAAAACTTAAACCTAATTTCCCCAATACTAATTTTCCTCTACTGTTAATCACACCTTCTTGTCAACTGTCTGAAATGGGCCACTCTCATTACCACTTCAAAAGTTATTTTTCCTCCCTTGGTATCCTGCTGTTAATTGATTTGTCTCGTTAGACTGACCTCACACTTGGTAAGGCAACTCACATCTTTTCATGTATTTATACCTGCTCCTGTATTTTCCACTCCATGCATCTGATGAAGTGGGTTCTAGCCCACAAAAGGTATGCCCAAATAAATGTGTTAGTCTCTAAGGTGACACAAGGATTGCTCGTTGGTTTTGCTGATACAGACTAACATGGCTACCACTCTGAAACTCATCTTAGTGTAGAGGAAGCTGAGAAAAGCAAGTGCAATGTTGTTAAATACCAGCATTTGCAAATGCCCAAGCATGTCACTGTTGCATATCAAATGGTACATGCTAAGTGTTATAAAGCAATGTGGTTTTGCTATACCATTACAGTTCTTACCTCAAGGAGCTGTTTCGATTATTCATACAAGGGGTGAGCTGTAGATCATGGGTCATATTGAATGATGGTGTAAATCAGGGACGACTTTGATTCCATGCATCAGTACCATTATAAAGCTTATTGCTTAAGCCTTCAGCCAAAACTCTCATCAGTAGCACAAATGGTACAGAAGGCAAATTACCTTGGCCATATTTAGATATTGCTCTCCTTACATATGCCACACACCAAAACCTTGAACAGCAGTTCTTGGGAAAGGTTACACACATGCAACATGAGCCAAAACCCACAAAAGGTGGTCAGCACAAGGACATTCATTGGATCACTCAGTGAATCTGCTGGTGCTTGCTAAATATGCAGGACAGTGATGCTGTAGTGAACTCGCTATCCCATTATTGGGTTGCCCTCTCCAGCATGACCTGAAGGGAAAGGACTGGGCTATGGGTCTTCTTATGAAGAGCAGCACTTAGCCAGTAAAGGACTCAATGTGATAACCTCTACTGATAATGGGAAAGAAGTGACACAACCAGAGAACACTGGGAATCACAAGGCTTGTCAGAACAAGGACCATGTGTGATCAGATAGAAGCTATATGAAGGGCATGATGAGCAAAATGGCATGATGTGTGTCTGTAAGAGTCTGGGAAGGAGGGGTTCAGGGGAGTGGACATGAGCTGGCCCCACAGAGAAAGGCTGAAGCCAAATGAGAAGACAGTCATGCCAAGGTGGCTAGCCTGGAAGAAGCCAAAGGGGAGAGTGAGAAGCAGTAGCTGTGATTAGCAGACCTGGTGTTGGGAAAGAAGAGCTACCTGAGAAGCTAAGCCAACAGCAACTGACGAAGAGCAGAGAATAAAGGGAGAAGCTCCACTTACAAGTGGGCCCCTCTGCTATCACCCAGTAAAACTATAAGGATTCCACTTCTGGGGCATCTACAGGTAGAATTCAGGAGCGCTAAATGGTTTGGGACCTGGCTACCTGACAGGTCACCTCTTCCTATGTCCTTCTGACACAGTCAAGAGCAGTAGGGGTGTTCAAGCTGGACCCCCCATTTATATTAGAGTGTGCTGCAGGCAGGGCTTTTTCCATGAGCGATATTTGCAGTTGGGACTCACTCCCCGATGCTCTGCCAGAGTTCAGATTTGCTACCAATAAGAGCATACTGCAAGCCCATGCTCTTTTCCAGCCTTTCGGGGAGGGAATGGGATGAGGATTAAAAGGGTTTGGTGGATATTTTTATACATGTGCCATGCTTTTCCTTTTGTGTAATTATTGGAGGGAGCCTAGAGCACAGGATGGGAACATACAGAGATGTGTCATAAATCTAAATGAAATAAATGGTTTCGGAGGTAAGGATTCAGCGCTCCAATAGAGAGAAGATACTGGATAAGTGCGTACAGTAACTCTTTTCAAGAACCTGGCAATGCTGCTCTTTTATTCATTCTTATTATTACTACCTTTGGCTAGTCTGCAGTCCTCTAAGCTTCCAACATAGCAGCTGTTTTCTACCATGTGTTATCTCACAATACCTTCCCAAAATGAATCATCCTGCAGGAGGTGCTAATACTGCTTTATTCCCTGTTACTGTCTCTCTCGAAGGCTAAACAGTGTAGAAAAAAACAAAAACAACCTTTCTGCATTCTGTACTAACCTATTCCTGCAACCTCATTCCTACACCCTGCATCCCACTCCCTGTCTTATCACCACCTGCTAGTAATATGCATTTTTGTCCTCCTTGCTCGGTAGTGTGCAGAACTCTCAGCTACATGTATTATGTGGTACCTGTAATCTTTGTGCAAGACCACATATATAAAACATGTTCAGGCACTTCAGGATAAAGGGACTACATAAATGTAAGATATATGTGCTTAAGCGGAATCAAAACAAATCACTTTTACGGTCACCTCTGTGTGTATCACCATAGGAATGTATGGTACTTTAGAGAGAAAATAGGGACATGGTATCTGCCCTCAGGCAAAATAGTAACAATAGATAAACTTAGCTGTATTCATTGCAACAGACTGGTGCAAAACCCATTTTGAGGCACCTAATCTCTTTATTTTAATATCTACATTGAGTAAGAAGATTTATCTATGGGAATTCCAATTGCTAGGGTCCTTTGCCTCTTTAGGAATGAAATTTATTTGAGCTCACTGCATGATCAGGGAAGAGTGTGTATCTCATGAATATTTTTTCAAGAGTATTATTGAAAATAGGAACAGTTTTCCTTTACAAAGTTCTTATAAAATGATCCAGTGAGACTAAACAAACAGGTATGGCTAAAGAACTAAGTTATCAATTCTCTTCTAACGGGCATACACTAATGAGTTTATTAGTAATCCAGTTTAGATAGTTTAGATTTTGAAAAAAAAAGGTTCATTTTTCCCCCCTTCTGCCCTTTAAGCTTATTTATTTTGAATGAAAAATCAGCATTGCAAATACTTCAGTAGTTTTTTTCACATTACATCCCTCTGTTAAATTCAGTTGAAAACAAGAGACTAAAATATGAAATCTCCATGAATTGATATTTTTAATTTAATCTCAGTGTGATGAGCTTTCCCACTGGAAGGCTGGTAGCTCAGAACATTGCTGATGGGAAAACTTAAATGTCTTGATTTCCAATCTGTTAAGTGTTTCTTTGTTTTGACTTCATGAAGGTTTGTATTAGTTTTCTAGTTTGAAAGGAGAACAACTTGTATGCCCCATTCCACTAAGGTGCTCACCAGCATGAGGCAAAAGAGGAAGTGAGCACACAGAGAGTTCCTTCTCCCCACAAGCACATCCATGCAGCAGACATCCTTAATACACCAGTTTTCACTCCATAGGGCAAACATTCAGGGTCTGCTAGGGCTCCCAATAACACTGCAAACCCTCGAAAGGGCACACCTGGTTGAATAAAGGGCATGTGCAGGGGCCTACCATGCTCTGTTGCCCAACAGCTAGTACTGGAGCATGGTACTGGGAGAAATTCATGAAACATTCTCTTCAGTGATAGCTACTGTCACTGCTGAGCGCACAGGAAGCACAGCCCAGAGGAAGTAGTGCAGAAGAGAAAGGTGCAAAGGTAGTTTTAAAGCACATCTGCATCCCAGATTCTCTTACACTCCAAAAGCCAGCATTGTCCTCCAATGAAAGTTACAGCAGCTCACCCATATCCTCTAATAGTCTACTCCACAACTCATAGCAGGAGCACTCTGGCCATTCCCTTTATACCTCCACCATATCCCTTATAGTCCTCTACCAGGGGTTGTGCAGGGGGGCATCACAGAGCCTCTTGTGCTGGGGATAATCTCTGGTGGCTGTTTCCACTCCATTTACACCACTAGAGCATCATGAAGTGGCCAAAGATAGGGACAGAATTTGGCCCTATGGCTTTCTCTACCACACGTTGAGTACTACAGTTGCTGACCCTTCCACCCATCCCCCAATACTCCATTAGTGCTTTGTCATAATTCAGCTTCCTCCTATCTTGAATGTCTGAATACTCAGATTTGGAGAAATTCTAATCCGAATTTTAATACAACACTTTGAAACTATTAATTATGCAATTTAGATTCTACAGCATTTTTTTGAGAAGGTCACATTGTGGTAGGAAACATGAAAAAGCAATATGTAATAGCTGGGAGCCAGGATAAGGGTAGAAAGACTTGCAGCTTAGTGACTTCTTTTGTTTTTGCAATTTTCCTGCATAATGTGCAATTCCACACTTCAAAGACAAAAGACATATTTGCTTTGGCACATTACTGTTATGGCACTGAAACTTTAGCAACCATAGACTGACAAGTGAAATTCTATCACAGGCAACAGTTTTTCTGTGTTTGGTCTCTAAAAGCCAGGAAACGGTGCTCATGAATAGATCTGATTTTGCTGCAATATTTTTCAGGCTAGTTAGCATGATCAGAGCAAAAGTCACGATAAAATAGAAAATAAAAAATCAGAAGTAACAGGCAGTGTTCTGTGTTTAACGTCACCTTTTGTTTTCCATTTTCATCACAGATGGTAACAGTACATGCACTCTAGTAATAGTGAATCATTTTGAACCTATCAATTGACCTGCCAGAGTTGAGCTTTATAAACCCTGTCAAGCTCACCAAAGGATTTTTTTTTAATTGTTTTTTATAAATGATGGAGTCCTTTGTCTCAGTACTGACACCCTGCTCCCTCTCAGCTTCTCATGTAGCCCATTGTTTAATGTTATAGCTCTCAATTAACTTTGCTCATCTGTTTACCAGTACCTCTGCCTAACTGTTCACAACCAAGATACCACAACTCATGAGTATTTTGTATTTTACTTCCGCTACTGCCACCTGAATTTATCAGAAAAGGATGGAAAAATATTTTAAAACACACACCTAAAGCTACTCCAGCTGTTCTTATTGTGATGGGTAGTTATTGCCAATATCTGATTAACTCCTGAGGCTACAGTTATTTTTATGAGTCAATTGTATTTCTGTACTTGGGCCAACAGTACCTAACGGTGATCTAGTGAACATGCCTAAATATGTACCTCTACCAGTGGGAATTTGGAATACCTACAGGAAATAAAGGTCCATCTCAAATGAGAATCATGGTAAGATATGCAGGACTGCAAGTGAAAACATAAGGGAATATCACTTAGTACAGTGGCTCTCAACCTTTCCAGACTACTGTACCCCTTTCGGAAGTCTGATTTGTCTTGTGTACCCCAAGTTTCACCTAATTTAAAAACTACTTGCTTACACAATCAGACATAAAAATACAGAAGTGTCTCAGCATGCTATTACTGAAAAATTGCTTACTTTCTCATTTTACTATATAGTTATAAAATGAATCAATTGGAATAAAAATATCATACTTACATTTCAGTGTATAGTATATAGAGCAATATAAACAAGTTATTGTCGGTATGAAATTTTAGTTTGTACTGACTTTGCTAGTGCTTTTTACATAGCCTGTTGTAAAATTAGGCAAATATCTAGATGAGTTGATGTATCCCCTGGAAGAACTCTGTGTACCCTAAGGGGTACACGTATCCCTGGTTGAGAACCACTGACTTAATACACTGTACTATTCCTCTGAATGTCTTAGGAAGAAAACCACACCAGCTGGATTCAAATGAGTTTAGGATACCAAGGGTTTGGTCTGGGTTAGTGAATGTCAGCATTCTAGTGGACTGCTGAGTGACCCAACCCTAACACAAACTAACAGAGAAAAAATAGACACTTTTTGTAACTCTGACCCTCAAGGACATATGAGCCAAGAGACACAGCTTGGCACGAGGTTACACCATAAGACAAGTTGGCAGCAGCTGACCAAGACAACCCATTCTTCAGCTCTTCCTCTCGCTTAATCAGTGAACTCTGCTACTAAGTTTCAAGTCTAGCTATATTTACATTCTACTTTAATATTTGTTTTGTTTGGGATTTTATTTTCTACCTTATAACAAACTTTATATTGAAGGTACCTGGGATGGTGGTATAGATTATCAGTAAGTGCACAATCACTACTGGTTGCCTGAAGGAAGCAGATTGCTGATTTTAAGGGAGGCAGAAACAAGTGTGAGGGAATATCTCAGCTGAGACAATCAAAGACAAGGGAGCTGCAAGTCCCATCCCTCAAAGGTGCTGTGAAAAAACTAACTGAAGTCAGGGTGGGTTTGGGATAGCCCAAATAACTGACAGATTTGAAGCCTGGTAACACTCAAACTCAGAGGTCCTGCAGATGGTGACTCAGACCAGTGTGCTAAGTGTTACAGATTTAGAAAAATTAGATTATTTTAGGTGCTTTTGGCATTGTGTAAGGCACAAAATCAGTCATGGTGCCTGCCTCGAGGATCTTATCTAAACAAATTATTAGTTTCTAAAAGCAAGACAGAAAGCCACTGACTACAGGGACCCTGTTGGCCGGCAGGAATCCAGCATCAAATGGTATGTCTACACAGACTTCTGAAGCAAGCCTCCCACCAGGGTCAATAGACTCAGGATAGCAGGGCTAGAACTAGCACTCTCAAATAGCTGTATAGACAGAACTTTGAATTTGTGGCTTGGCCTAGAGCTCGGGATCTGAAGTTTATGGAGCAGGGCGGGCTTCAGAGCCCAAGGTCCAGCCTGAGCTTCAACTTCAAAACACTGCCTATTTGAGAACACTAGTCTGAATCCTGCTAGACCAAGTCTGTCAACCCCAGGCTGGAAAGGTCACTCCAAAATGCTGTCTAGACATATCCAAAGATGTCCGGCACAAATTCAGTAGGCCCAAGTCTATGGAGATGAGCTTTGCACTATTATTTGTTGGTAATAGCTCCTGATTAATTTATTGTCTATTCCCAACATTCAGAATTTGACAAATCCTGAACTATATCTATTCTGGAGGGGGAGAAAAGCCCAGAGAGGAAGTCAGTTAGAACAGAATCCCATTAATGATTGCAACTGGTTTGTCTCTGAAAGCTGAAATCTCATATATGACAGACAAAGCAAACTAAAGAGAGGAAAAAATAATCTGAAAGATATTGAGACAGTGTTGTGATAAACACTTCATACCTGTCAAAACAAACTTACCTTACTTGTAACACAGAGTTGCATAGTGTTTCTGTTAATTTAAATCACAGTATTTCAACATACTTTGTTGCTTTAATTTATGTACCTTTCCTTCTTTAACAAAAATAATACTTATCTGAACTGGAATGAACAGATTCTGTTTCTGGACATAGAACATATTGCTACAATCAGAGGGACTTCCGTTATCAAGTATTATTTTCAATCTCATTGAATTTTTAAGATTGCCCTGGGATAGATTAAATATATCTTAACATGGATAATAAACATTTTCTCCAACACATGCTGACTATTTAAAACATAATACACTTTGCTTGCTAAATATATCATATAAAATTTCCATTCCTCGAATACTTTGTTTCTTTATCAGGTAGAATCAGTGTCATAAAAGATGAACTGACTCCCCACACTATGCTCTTTTAAATGCTCCCCAGTGACCTCTCCTTTCATTGTAAGAGACATCAACAGCTTCCCAAGACTTAGTTGGAGCTGCAAAAACTCTTGTTCATGATTAACCTTATTGAGGGCTACGAAACACAAAAGGGTTTTGACCTTGCTCCGCTAGTTCCAGAAGACAGTCAGACAGCACTCAGTTCACAACTAGAAGCTGTATATTCCCTAAAAAGAAAACTCAGAAAATAGATTATGCTATCATGGAATGCTACAGTTTAGCAAGGAAGAGAAAATACTCAAAGATACAGTGAACATTAGTGTAAACTTTCATTGTTGTAATAAAAATGGGAAATGGCATTTGCAAAATGTGTACATCTTTATAAAAAGAAACAGAAAAGGAAGGAAAAAAGAGACTGTCTACCCTCCCGACTTCAGTCACAGCCAGCCACATTTGTGGGCTCTCTCTGATTATGAGCTTTCAGGAATTTCAAGTCTAATCTGGGTCTTCCACATCCCAGGAGAGGACCTTAACCATTGGACTAAAGATTATAAGGGAAGCCATCATACTTGTTATCTTCCTCTCCACCTCTAGACTTTTGTGAATCAATTCCACCTTCACTTTTGTCAAAAATGCACAAAATCAAAATGGAAAAACTGGGGTCGGGTTGAAACAAAGCATTTTTTATTTTAACCCAACTCTAATTTTTTTTTTCAATTCATCAGAAAACTTCTGGTTTTGGTTCAATCCAAAATGATTTTTTTTCCAATTTTTTTAGAATTGCCAGAGAACTGAAAAATCCTGAGACCCTCTCACCTTGCAAAGGTCCCAGAGCCCAGACTCCAGCCTGAGCCCTAATGTCTAATGATCAGGGCCACCTGCTCCTATAAGACTGAAGCACCATAATGTGGTATGGGATGCATTCTAACCATCCCTTTTTTGCAGGGGCAGAAGGAGCAGTATTATGAGAAAGGAGTGTGTGTGAATGAGATGCCTAATCCAGGCTCTGTAGGAGATAATCCAATCCTGCTTCTTCTATCTTCTCTGTGGTGTTTCTTGCTCTCTGTTTACTATTTCCTTCATGACTCTCAACCCTCTCCTCTCTCACTGAATCTCTTCTTCAATACCCCACTTTCCCCCAACAGTCCATGTTAGTTCAACAGATGTACTTTATTTTTCCCCCCATCCCCATACACTACAAGAATTTGGTCTAATTTAGAATGGAAAGACATTTATAAATATGTAGTAGTTCAACATATTCTTTTGTTCTGAGCCTTTGTCAACAGAGGAAAAAATGGCAAACAGCACAGATACAATGACTTAGACTCATCTCCAGCTGATTTATTTCTGAGAGCCAAAATCATTCTCAAACACTCCTGAACAAAGAGAATAATCATTTTAGCCTGGACTCAAAGAGGTTGTCATTTACATCAAAAGACAAGGGCACGCTCCATAAGTTCCCATTGATCTGCAAAGTCAGAAGATGCCAGGTGCCCATGGCAGTCTATTGGTTAAATATAGACCAAGAGAAGCCTGGAGCTAATAAATTATTCCTCAGCAATAGGACTAACTGCAATTAATGAAAATTACTACAGAGGGTTTCAGGAGATATAGATTATTTCTGCAAAGAGAAAACAGCATAAATAAAAAAGATGGCTTGATATTTCATGTTTATTGTTTTTCTTTCCAGGGTGGTTGAGAGTTTTAAAGAATTTTTATTGTTACTGGGGACGCTGAGGGAGGAGGAATTGTTTTGGAACCTTCTTGGCTGAGTTATTCTTTTAGACTTTCCTCAAACATAGACTGTTTTCCATTTCTCCAGAGCAGAATACTGTTCAGGAGGTAAAGTGCAGTTACAACTAAAGATATTAAAGCAAACCAAAGGAAACCTGACTGTTCTTACAACAGAAGATAACTGTGCTGGAAGTCTGCTAATACAACCAAGGGAAGACCATTCAAAAGTTTCCTATAGCCCCATTGTAAATTATTCAACAGTAATAATCCTGTCATCTTAATAACACTTCATATAACTATCAGAGGGGTAGCCGTGTTAGTCTGGATCTGTAAAAGCAGCAAAGAGTCCTGTGGCACCTTATAGACTAACAGACGTTTTGGAGCATGAGCTTTCGTGGGTGAATACCCACTTCGTCGGATGTGGTATTCACCCATGAAAGCTCATGCTCCAAAACGTCTGTTAGTCTATAAGGTGCCACAGGACTCTTTGCTGCTTTTACTTCATATAATTGTGTGCTGGCGGTGAACAAAACCTGCACTGAAAGTATGATGTAAGCAATTTAGTTTTTAGACACTTCATTCACTGAAACAGCTCCTTTATGATTCAATAGATGGCCAGAAATGTATCCCTTTATTTATACTGGTTTAAAATCATAACATTGAAACTGAAACTACTCCAGATTTACACCAGCATAAGTAAGATCAGCATCTGGCACAGAGCATCCAGCTATTCAGTCAGCAAAATAAAAAAAAGTTGAAATGAGTTCTCCTTATCATAGCAATTCTCATAACTATACTCCCATGGACCACCAGTGGTCTGCAGATTTCTTGAGGTGGATTTACAGGAACAACCAATGAAAAAGAAAATGGTACAGGAAAATGGTACACAAGACAGTCTCTTACAAAGTGGCCCAAAAGTGAACAGCTGGAGAATCAGTGTCACATCTGTTATCCTTGATTGTTTTCTTAAAATTTTGTGTTCTCCACCTGCAGCACTCTGTTACTAACAGTCACATACAGGCAAGCCTTGCCTATCCAGAATACAGACTACTTGAATTAAGAAATGTCTCGCTAAAATCACAGTTCCAATCTTCTGAAATACCAGTTTTCAAAATGTTATAATTCTCCACTAATCCATTTAGGTAATGGGGATTTCATCCACATGTAGTACAATAAAGTCACACAGCACTTTACAAGAAAGTGTAAGACCGGTTTCCTGTGCTGAAGAGCTTATGACCTAAGGACCTAATCCTCCCCCTACTGAAGTCATTGACAAATTCCCATTAATCTCAGTGGTGTAGGAACAGGACCTAAGATAGACAAGGAAAAAAACCAACACACAAAACACAAGACCTCTGCCTCATTCAGTGAATATACTAGATTCACAAAAAAGCAGAATTAAGTGAACGCTGACAACCATAAATCTAGATTCCTCAATATTTGAGTGCTTGACTTGCAACCGAAGTAATTTTCTTTTATTGTAGTAAATTAAATACAAAAATTACTGAAGTACAGTGCATTAGATTCTGTAAAAAACAGTTTGTGCCCCGAGGATCCTACAGTTTAAGACAGAAAATACACAGGTAAATTCCTTCTTATCCTATGTATTTAGAGCAGAGAACAGATTTACATTTTAAATTTAAACTAGTCAGTGCCCTCTAAGAAACATTAGGAGCATGATGGAGCATCCAACAAATTCAGCAGAGTGGGGGTAAGTTTTTTTTTAAAACTTTTCATTTCCAATATTACAGCACATTAATTCATTGCTATTAAATAGGGCTGGACAAATGATTCAAGTAGAAATCCAAATCCACCTGTCCCAATCACATTAGAGTCCATCAAATCCAACCCAAACTGCAAATCCAGCTCAGCACAGGGACAGGAAAGACCCTTCCCTCCAGACAGACATCAGTGGAGGCATCAGAAATAGGCCAGCCCCTTGCTCTACAGCTGACCAAGTTTTCTTTTGTTTACAAACCCTCTATATGGGTGATACTGACAAAAAAAATGGTCTTAATCTTGCTGCTTCTTAGCCTGGATGATGGATGAGTCAGTGCAACACTGACTGCCTTAAACATGCAGTAACACAGCCCAGAAAATCCTCCCAAACAAATGGGAGCAAATGTTCCAGAGCCTTTTCCTCAGAAAGAAAGCAGACAGGAGAGGAAGCTAGATTTGGGGTTATCTACTTCTGATATCTGAACAGCACATTGTTAAAATGCTGAAACCAAAGGAAAACAGCATATTCTGGAGCAAATGACTTTCACTGCATGAACTGATCATGGAATAATTAGCTTGAAGCCATTATGCAATGTTGCCTACAGTTTCATAGAATCATAGAATCATAGAATCTCAGGGTTGGAAGGGACCTCAGGAGGTCATCTAGTCCAACCCCCTGCTCAAAGCAGGACCAAACCCAACTAAATCATCCCAGCCAGGGCTTTGTCAAGCCTGACCTTAAAAACCTCTAAGGAAGGAGTTTCCACTACCTCCCTAGGTAACCCATTCCAGTTCTTCACCACCCTACTAGTGAAAAAGTTTTTCCTAATATCCAGCCTAAACCTCCCCCTCTGCAACTTGAGACCATTACTCCTTGTCCTGTCATCTTCTACCACTGAGAACAGTCTAGATCCATCCTCTTTGGAACCCCCTTTCAGGTAGTTGAAAACAGCTATCAAATCCCCCCTCATTCTTCTCTTCTGCAGACTAAACAATCCCAGTTCCCTCAGCCTCTCCTCATAAGTCATGTGCTCCAGCCCCCTAATCATTTTTGTTGCTCTCCGCTGGACTCTCTCCAATTTATCCACATCCTACTTGTAGTGTGGGGCCCAAAACTGGACACAGTACTCCAAATGAGGCCTCACCAGTGCTGAGTAGAGGGGAATGATCACATCCCTTGATCTGCTGGAAATGCCCCTACTTATACAACCCAAAATGCCATTAGCCTTCTTGGCAACAAGGGCACACTCTTGACTCATATTCAACTTTTCATCCACCGTAACCCCTAGGTCCTTTTCTGCAGAACTGCTGCCCAGCCATTCGGTCCCTAGTCTGTAGCAGTGCATGGGATTCTTCCGTCCTAAGTGCAGGACTCTGCACTTGTCCTTGTTGAACCTCATCATATTTCTTTTGGCCCAATCCTCTAATTTGTCTAGGTCCCTCTGTATCCTAGCCCTACCCTCCAGCGTATCAACCACTCCTCCCAGTTTAGTGTCATCTGCAAACTTGCTAAGGGTGCAGTCCACACCATCCTCCAGATCGTTAATGAAGATATTGAATAAAACCGGCCCCAGCACCGACCCTTGGGGCACTCCACTTGATACCGGCTGCCAACTAGACATGCAACCATTGATCACTACCCGTTGAGCCCGACCATCTAGCCAGTTTTCTATCCACCTTACCGTCCATTCATCCAGCCCATACTTCTTTAACTTGCTGGCAAGAATACTGTGGGAGACTGTATCAAAAGCTTTGCTAAAGTCCAGAAATAGTACATCCACTGCTTTCCCCTCATCCACAGAGCCGGTTATCTCGTCATAGAAGGCAATTAGGTTAGTCAGGCATGACTTGCCCTTGGTGAATCCATGCTGACTGTTCCTGATCACTTTCCCCTCCTTTAAGTGGTTCAGGATTGATTCCTTGAGGACCTGTTCCATGATTTTTCCAGGGACTGAGGTGAAACTGACTGGCCTGTAGTTCCCTGGATCTTCCTTCTTCCCTTTTTTAAAGATGGGCACTACATTAGCTTTTTTCCAGTCATCCGGGACCTCCCCCGATCGCCATGATTTTTCAAAGATAATGGCCAATGGCTCTGCAATCTCATCGGCCAACTCCTTTAGCACCCTCGGATGCAGCGCATCCGGCCCCATGGACTTGTGCTCGTCCAGCTTTCCTAAATAGCCCCGAACTACTTCTTTCTCCACAGAGAGCTGGTCACCTCCTCCCCATACCGTGCTGCAGAGTGCAGCTGTCTGGGAGCTGACCTTGTCTGTGAAGACAGGCAAAAAAAGCATTGAGTACACTAGCTTTCTCCACATCCTCTGTCACTAGGTTCCCTCCCTCATTCAGCAAGGGGCCCACACTTTCCTTGACTTTCTTCCTGTTGCTAACATACCTAAAGAAACCCTTCTTGTTACTCCTAACATCTCTGGCTAGCTGCAACTCCATGTGTGATTTGGCCTTCCTGATTTCACACCTGCATGCCTGAACAATACTTTTATACTCCTCCCTGGTTATTTGTCCAATCTTCCACTTTTTGTAAGCTGTTCTTTTGTGTTTAAGACGAGCAAGGATTTCACTGGTAAGCCAAGCTGGTCGCCTGCCATATTTACTTTTCTTCCTACACATCGGGATGGTTTGTTCCTGCAACCTCAATAAGGTTTCTTTGAAATACAGCCAGCTTTCCTCGACTCCTTTCCCCGTCATGTTATTCTCCCAGGGGACCTTGCCCATCAGTTCCCTGAGGGAGTCGAAGTCTGCTTTTCTGAAGTCCAGGGTCTCTGTTCTACTGCTTTCCCTTTTTCCTTGTGTCAGGATCCTGAACTCGACCATCTCATGGTCACTGCCTCCCAGGTTCCCATCCACTATTGCTTCCTCTACTATTTCTTCCCTGTTTGTGAGCAGCAGGTCAAGAAGAGCTTTTCCCCTAGTTGGTTCCTCCAGCACTTGCACCAGGAAATTGTCCCCTACACTTTCCAGAAACTTCCTAGATTGTCTGTGCACTGCTGTATTGCTCTCCCAGCAGATATCGGGGTGATTAAAGTCACCCATGAGAACCAGGGCCTGTGATCTAGCAACTTCTGTTAGTTGCTGGAAGAAAGCCTCGTCCACCTCATCCCCTTGGTCCGGTGGTCTGTAGCAGACTCCCACCACGACATTACCCTTGTTGTTCATACTTCTAAATTTAATCCAGAGACACTCAGGTTTTTCTGCAGTTTCATACTGGAGCTCTGAGCAGTCATACTGCTCTCTTACGTACAACGCAACTCCCCCACCTTTTCTGCCCTGCCTGTCCTTCCTGAACAGTTTATATCCATCCATGACAGTACTCCAATCATGTGAGTTATCCCACCAAGTCTCTGTTATTCCAATTACATCATAATTCCCTGACTGTGCCAGGACTTCTAGTTCTCCCTGCTTGTTCCCCAGGCTTCTTGCATTTGTGTATAGGCACTTAAGATAACTCGCTGATTGTCCCGCTTTCTCAGTCTGAGACAGGAGTCCTCCCCTCTTGCAGTCTCCTGCTTGTGCTTCCTCCCGGTATCCCACTTCCCCACTTACCTTGGGGCTTTGATCTCCTTCCCCCGGTGAACCTAGTTTAAAGCCCTCCTCACTAGGTTAGCCAGCCTGCTTGCAAAGATGCTCTTCCCTCTCTTCGTGAGGTGGAGCCCATTTCTGCCTAGCAATCCTTCTTCTTGGAAGATCATCCCATTGTCAAAGAATCCAAACCCTTCTCTCCGACACCATCTGCGTAGCCATTCGTTGATTTCCACGATTCGACGGTCTCTACCCTGGCCTTTTCCTGCCACAGGGAGGATAGACGAGAACACCACTTGCACCTCAAACTCCTTTATCCTTCTTCCCAGAGCCACGTAGTCTGCAGTGATACGCTCAAGGTCATTCTTGGCAGTATCATTGGTGCCCACGTGGAGAAGCAGGAAGGGGTAGCGATCCGAGGGCTTGATGAGTCTCGGCAGTCTCTCCGTCACATCGTGAATCCTAGCCCCTGGCAAGCAGCACACCTCTCGGTTTTCCCGGTCAGGGCGGCAGATAGATGACTCAATCCCCCTGAGGAGAGAGTCCCCGACCACCACCACCCTCCTCCTCTTCTTGGGAGTGGTGGTCATGGAACCCCCATCCCTAGGACAGCGCATCTCATGCCTTCCAATCAGTGGAGTCTCCTTCTGCTCTGTTCCCTCAGGTGTATCATCCACTCCACTCTCTGCACTAGTACCTGTGGAGAGAACATGAAAACGGTTGCTCACCTGTATCTGTGTTTCTGGTACGTGGATGTTTCTGGTACTCTTTCCCCTTCTGGAAGTCACATGCCGCCACTTATCCTCGCTGGCCTTCTGTCCCCGCTGCGTAGCCTGCTCTGAATCTTCAGAACATTGTGCCCGCTGCAGCTGATCCTGACGTCTATCCAGGAAATCCTCATTTTCTTTTATGGAATGCAGGGTTGTTATTCGTTTCTCCAGACCTTGAATCTTCTCTTCCAAGATGGAGATCAGCTTGCACTTTGTACAGACAAAATCGCTCCTATCCTGTGGAAGGAAGACAAACATGGCGCGTCCTGTGCAGGTCACAACGGCGGATTGCTCAGCATCCATGGTCTCTTCCTTCTAAGAGCTCTCTCCAGGCGAACTCCCAGGCAAACTCCTTCTGTTTGCCTCTCTGCTGTTCGCTGTTATGACATTGCAATGTACCGAATTGCAATATGACGCATCTTACAGGTAGGTACCCAAAAAAGGCGGCTATTGTTTAAAGATAAAACTACATCTCTAATCCTGCATTGGAATTTACCACCACAGATTTCTGCACCTGTGCATTTATCTAGATATTCTCACTACTTTAAAAATCTATCTCAAATGCTAAAATAACCATCTGTGTAGCTACACTTTATTTCTATTACATTAAAAAAACTGTTAGACAACATTCCATCTACCCCTAAACAGATTGTGTCCAATTTGTTATTTCACTTCTGGACTCTTGATCTGTCTTGAATTTCATAGCCTAGTTATCCACTCATCATGTTCCTTTGTACCTCCTAATCTGTGGGCTTGTGTACAGTATTTTAAAACTGCATTTAAAAGATAATTGACTTAATTACACTCATCTTCACAATTAAAAACATACTAAAAATGCACTGTCATTTGTTTTTGCCAACATGCATTTACTCTGCTCATGTACACGGTGCAATTTTCTTCCAATTATACCACAGAGGGGAAAGTAGTATCTAGTTTCCTTTTAAAAACAGTTTGCTTTTTTCCTGAGTGTAGATGCAACTATGTTCTATGGCAACTAAAGTTAGAAAAAGATAAAACCATGGTTTTAAAGAAACTAAAAAGTATATTATATGAAGTCAACATTCAAAGCTAAATTGCAGCCATTAACTCTAAACATAAGGAAGAAACGTTATCTTCTTCAAGTAACTGTTGGCGAAATGATAACACTATAAAATGGCAAACAGTGCAAAAGACAGGTGGCAAAAGCAATTGAAATAGGATAAATTTGTTATACTGTACTGGATCCCTCCTTCCATTGCTCTCCATGGCCAACATCCAGAATGGAGCTCACTGCTAGGAAAAATATTACATTTGGGCTGCAGCCATTTTTTTCATTTTATTTTATTTCTCTTCTACTTGAATACAAATTTAGCAGCTAGGAAATAACTGCCCTCATCAACATTACAATCTCAAGGAACTTGTTCTGGTCAGTCATCATCATCATCATGTTCCCATTATGCCTCCTCCACTCCTGTCTGTTTCTGGCAAGTCTTTCAATGGTTCCCCAGCTTTTTCAGCTCGGCTTTCACAGCTCTTCACAACATTGTTTTTGAGCGGCCTCATTTTCGCTTGCCTTCAAGTGTCCATCCTTTTGCTATTCTGGTGATGGAATCAGTTTCCATCCGAAGCACATGGCCAATCCATCTTCAGTGCTTCCTGATGGTGCTTGTATATTTTTGGCTGCACTGTGTGAATAGGTCTTGGTTTGAGATTTTCTGGGCCAAAAGATATGGAGGATTTTTCTGAGGCAGGTTGTATGGAATTAAGATAGTTTGGGCACGTCATACTTTCTTATTCCCCAGCATTTTGCACTATAAAGTATTGTTGAAAGAACACAGCTCTGATAAATCTTTAGTTTGATTTAGGTGCTGTATTTTCATGATTTCCAGACTGTATTTAAGCTCCTGACTTTACTGATTCTGTTCCGGATGTCCTAGCTTGTTCCACCGTCCTGGCTGATGGTGCTGCCCAAGTATGTGAATGTTTCTACATTGGTGAGAACATGATCCTCTATCCATACTGGTGATGTTGAGTACAGCTCTGCAAAGCAGTTCTCAAGAGCCTGACTATTTGAAGTTAGATTTTACCCTTGGGTAGAGGACAGCAGAGGATTCATTCTAGGGCCAGCAGAGAGGGAAGAGTCTCCTTTCTCAGCCTCCTATTTTAAAGAATCCATGACATTTCCATGGTTCAGAAACTACAGAGCATCTATTTTAATAATTCTGATTAAAAGCTTCAAGAAACAAAAGGCAGTTTTATTTGTTCATTTTTCTCTTATACAATGGAGTGAGCACAGAATAAGTGATACACAGGCACCATTCACAACCCCATACTCCACTCACAATTCCAGAACTATAAAATGTTTCTACCAAAATGATGGGCAGTGAAATAAATAACAATGTTGTCATTTATAGTATCGCTGTTAAGCATCAAAATAAGTGCTCTATAGAGACAAATATGGCTGTTTTCCCTTTTCAGAGCTATTGTTTCAAACTGCTTTTGTACAAACTTTTTGACATTTTTGAACTTTTTTCCTCCTGCTGATGATAGCTCATCTCAATTGATTAGACTTTTCCTGTTGTTATGCATACTTCCACCTTTTCATGTTCTCTGTATGTATAAATATCTCCTGTCTGTATGTTCCATTTTATGCATCCGAAGAAGTGAGCTGTAGCTCACGAAAGCTCATGCTAAAATAAATTTGTTAGTCTTTAAGGTGCCACAAGTACTCCTGTTCTTTTTGCGGATACAGACTAACACGGCTGCTACTCTGAAACCTGTTACTAGTAGTGTACAGTAGGGAGTCTCACATGCATCTTGCATGCCCTTCTCCACTCCCATCCCCATCCCCTTAGGTATAAAGAGCCTGGTGACCCCAACCGCCACTCAGTTCCTTAGAGCTGCCTTAGGCAACAAGTCACAACAACGCAGTGCCCTTCTGCAATTTGTTACTTTGTAATTAGCATAGCAATCAATTTGTTTATAGTTAGTCATTAGTGTAGCTGCTACTGTTTCATTTAGCCCATTAGCAGTAGGCCAGGTTTAAGAGAGATATCATGTGAATGCACAGAGCAGAGCTTATGGCAAAGCCTTAGTCTACACTACAGACCTATATTTGTTTAACTATGTCACTCAGGGGTGTGAAAAATCCACATCCCTGAGCAACGTAGTTATACTGACCTAACCCCCTGTGTAGATAACGCTATGTTGATGAGGGAGCTTCTCTCACCAAACACAGCTACCACCTCTTGGGGAGGTGGATTAACTACACTGACTGGAGAAGCTCTCCTGTCAGCGTAGGAGCATCTTCACTTAAGTGCTACAGTGGTGCAGGTGCACTGGTGCAGCTGTGCCAATGCAGTGTTTTAAGTGTAGACCTGCATAGGTCTCCTACCTAGTTTCAAGTTATGCCCCTCCTGTTTGGGGGTGTGAGGTATTCCTCTCACTGACATCCACAACAGATGCCTTTACTGTTGGGCTGAAGAGCATAATCATCTAAGTCCTATTTGCAAGTGTTTGAAGAAGTGCATACAAAAAGACAAGAGACCAAACTGAAGCTTTTACTCAGGGGAAAATAAATCCAGGAGGGATATGTTGGCCTCTTAACTACAGACCTGGGACAGTGACTTCATTCCTGATTCATCCTTCAAGCACTCCTATCACCAGAGACAGGACACCAAGGTCAAGTGCAATTGAGCTGAGATATACTATTATATATACATACACATACATCAGAGCAGTCAGGGACCCCTGCAGTCTGAGGACAGAGACCCTGACTCCAATGCAGTTCCATGGCACTGAGCCCTGTCTCCAGTGCTGGGCATGAGGAGGAGTGCTTCAAAGGAGCCACTGCTGCCAAAGGAGGAAAAAGTGGTACTGTAATTCTCAATGCAACACCACAGCAAGAAGAGGGTATAGAGATCATTTTCTTCACCATGAAGAGCTCAAGGACCTAAGGGCTCAAAGGGGCATGTCTCTCACTTCAGCAACAGAGCACTCAGGATGGTCTACCCAAGCACCTCTTTGTAGGCACAGTCAGCATTAATAAACCGTGCTCTGCCCTGGCATTCTCAGCCTCTGAGGAATCTTCAAATGCACAGGAGACACCTGCATCATTCTCAGCACAGATCTCTCTTCATAATAATTTTTCAGCACCAAGAGGTTTTTTTGCATCCTCACCAGTCCTTAGGGTCACTCCAGAACCCGACTCACCAATTCAGCAAGTTTCTCCAATTTTGGTGCCATCTAGATCTCCTCCACCGAAAGAAGGAAGGGTTTCTGAGATGAAAATTTCTCTGAGTCAGCATGTCAGAAAATTAAGGATGCAAGTCCCACTCAAATCTGCTATTATGGCTCCTGCATGGGAGGTTTTCTCATCCAAAGACTCAGATTCTTCTTCAGAATCTGACAAGTCCTTTACCAGAAAGGAAACCATATCTTGGAAAGAAAAGATGACTAGGGAGGAATATGGGAAAGTACCTCAAATGTCCCATTCCCATATAGTCTGCAACCATAGTCACATTGTTCCTCATGGTCACAATACCCAGGAAATCAAGGACAAGTTCTCCCACAACATAGAGCATCTATTTGCAAATCACCTGTTACAAATTCTCAATCTCATCACTCTCCTCATCAAGTTCAAGAGTGAGAGGAAAAATAAATCTCAAGTGATTGAGTAATACCTGTTCATCAGAATAATCCTTCTGATCCTCCACTTTCTTCTTCCTTGCCTGACAAAACCAGTTCACATGTTACAGTGACATCAGCTGATGATTTAAAAACCTTTCAGAATTATTGAAGCACATGGCAAAAAAGCCACTGGAAAAATCAATTGGAGATAGGCCAGGAAAAAAAGTGTATAAGCTGTTTGATATTCTGCAACCAACATCCTAAGCAGAGTTGCACTTCCTATTAATGAAGGGATATGGAATCCAGCTAAAAAGGACTACTCTTGCCTCCATGTTACCTACTTCAGAATGTACTGATCATAAATATCAAGTACCCTCCAAAGGTTTTGAGTATTTTTATATTTATCCAGCTCCCTTTGTTGGTTCTTACTGCTGCCAGTGCAAAATCTAGAGAGATAAGGTGGGTGAAGTAATATCTTTTATTGGACCAACTTCCAATAAAAGCTTCAGATCTGGGAAACTAACTCAGAAGGCAGGTCTACACTTAAAATGCTGCAGCGGTGCTGCTGCAGCGCTTTAATATAATATATAAAAATATATCTAAACACTCAGGGAAATCAACTCCCAAAGAGCAAGAACCCAAATTACTTTATCTTTTTGAGAAGCACATCTATTCATCAGTCCCTTTACAGGTCAGGACAGTGAATTATCAGGCCATGCTATCGACACATAATTACTGGCAGTGAGCTAGATCGTCCGATTTTTAAGACCAAGTTACCCTCAGAGTTTAGAAATAAGTCTAAATAAATCTGTGAAGAAGGTGTCAAGACCAACCAACTGCTAAAACATCACTTCAAATTGCATTAGATGCTGCTGATTCAGATTTTCATTCAATGGCTACAGGTATGAACTCATCATTGCTATCAGCATCAGATTTAGATAGAGAAAGGTGGTCAACCACTGAAGGTTATTTGACACTAAACTGGGAGAAGTGGTAGACACGCTGGAGGGTAGGGATAGGATACAGAGGGACCTAGACAAATTAGAGGATTGGGCCAAAAGAAATCTGATGAGGTTCAACAAGGACAAGTGCAGAGTCCTGCACTTAGGACGGAAGAATCCCACGCACTGCTACAGACTAGGGACCGAATGGCTAGGCACCAGTTCTGCAGAAAAGGACCTAGGGGTTACAGTGGACGAGAAGCTGGATATGAGTTGACAGTGTGCCCTTGTTGCCAAGAAAGCTAAAGGCATTTGGGGCTATATAATTAGGGGCATTGCCTGCAGATGGAGGGACATGATCATTCCCCTCTATTTGACATCAGTGAGGCCTCATCTGGAGTACTGTGTCCAGTTGGGTCAGACATAGAGACATCAGATTTGGTATGATGATTGAGGATCTTGGACTAGTCTACAAGGTAAATAGGTATATATCCTTACCTTATTTCCAGGAGGTTTGGGTGGCAATCTATACAAAACTATGGGTCTCTCAGGTCATCAGGGACAGTTATGCCATTCGATTTCAATCCCTGACTCCCACCCATCCCCTCTTCCCATTTCTTCTTCAGGGACCATTCTCATGAGTGTGCCATGTGTCAGCAGATGATAACTTAATCAAGTTGGAAGCAACAGAGTTACTGCCCAGAGGGGGTTGACTCCATGGGTGCTCCAGCCCTGAAGCATCCACAGAAAAAAAAAAGAGTGCTCAGCACCCACCGGCAGCCCTGCAGATCAGCTCCTCCCTCACAGTGCCTCCCACTGGCAATATCACCGATCAGCTCCTCTTCCTCCTCTCCAGTACCTCCCGGCTGTTCAGCAGTGTGCAGGAGGTGCTAGAGAAGAGGGGGAGGAGCAGGGGTGGAAGAGTCAGGGGAGGGGGCAGAATAGGGTAGGAAGAGGTGGGGCAGGGGCAGAGTTGGGGC
Organism: Mauremys mutica; assembly: GCF_020497125.1. Taxonomy (NCBI): domain Eukaryota; kingdom Metazoa; phylum Chordata; order Testudines; family Geoemydidae; genus Mauremys; species Mauremys mutica. Next base: position 84,733,553 of record NC_059078.1, read on the forward strand.
TGAAAGCGGCAGGGCAGGGGGTGAAAAGAGGTGGCACAGGGTGGGGGCGTGGGGGAAGGGGTATATTTGGGGCAGGGCCTGGAGTGGAGCGGGGGTCAAACAACTCAGGGAGGAACTCAGGAAGTTGATGCCTATGTTACTTTAGAGGTATACCATATTGAAGAAAAATGGGGCTTTGCACCCAATTCTAGATCTCAGGAATCTCAAATATTTTCAGCACATTCTATGGTAACTCTTACTTTAATTGTTCATGATCTAGACCCATGGATTGGTTCATTACCCTCAACTTATAGGACACTTATTTTCATACTGTCTAGGACTGTTCATTATAATTATGTTTTATTCCTAATTTTAGTCCTTTGTGTTTCATATTTTATTTTTATGTACCCTTGTGTATCATTACTTTTAGTAGAATGTGTTTTGCTTTTGCAAAATCAATAAAAATACAAAATTAAAAACATCTTTTACAGAAGGCTGTAAGAACAGAAGATATTTTTCAAATCTGAAAGGATCATCTGATCAAAGATGCCTACATTTTAAGTTGACCTTCCCAATTTTCAAACCTCTTATTCTTCACCTTTTCCTGAAGCATACTTAAATACCTCCCTTAAAGAATGTATCACATACCCTGGAGATCAGAATGACCCCTCTCTAATAAATACATATTTATTCAGAAAACTATAAGCTGTTCAAAATAATTCTAATCCGTAGAGTAAATACATAGTTTAATGATTAAAAAACCATGTCTGACCGATCATCTGGATTCTGTACAGGGTGGTTTAAAAAAAGGGTATTAATTCCCACTGACAGCTCCACTCAGAGGTCAGCTGGGGAACAGAGGCATGGAGCCATGTGCGTAAGAAAAATGGACAGGAATGGAGGTCCCCGCATAAAAATACAACAGCAGTCAGAGTTTGAAGTCTCCTTGAATATAGTCCTTTCTCCCAGCCACAGAAATTCCTGCAAGAGCACCGGTTATTCTACAAGGTTATTTCTATTTAGAATTCCAACTATAGGCTGTGAGCTACAGATGCTCAGCGCCTTTGAAAATCATGACATTTTGCTGTCTAAATCCATCTGTGATCCAAACCCTCTGAGGCCCCCTGTTGGAGGCTTCATGGCCCTGCCACTCCCCACCCCAAAAAAGGTGGTCAAGAGGGTCCACCAACCTGCCTAGAGTGGCTCTGTGGGATATAGCCAATCAGGTATAATTGTATAAGAAGAGCTGCAGTTCAGTTCTGTGCTGGAGCTGTATGAGAGTGGATGGTGTGTGGCTGGCTGACAGAGCCACAGAACCTGGACAGATCAATGCTGCAAGAAGCTGGGGAGAATGAGCAGGAGCCCTGAACTGGTTGCTGGGACTCCATTAGGACAAGGCCCTGAGGTAAGGGTGAGGATGGTGCAGGGCTGTGGGGAAGGGGACCAGGGAATTAGAGAAACAGTGAAACATAGCTAAGGGAACACAGCAGATGGCTGCTACCTACAGGGTCACTGGGCTGGGATCTGGAGTAGAGGGTAGGCCAGGGTCCCTCTCACTCCGCATTAGCCAATAGGGGAAGTGGCCTGGAGACTGAGGCACTCCCGAGGGGGAACTGAACTATAATGGCCCAGATGGAGTGCTGTAGCTGAGAAGCCCAAGAGGGCAAAGACATTGTCTCTGGGGAGGGGGCCCTGCTCTATCGCAGAGCAAGGACAATCAGAGAGAGAGAGTGTGTGTGTGTGTTTGTGTGCAGTCACACACATATTTGGCCAAGGGGGCATTCATGAGAGGTGAGTGTACCCTGTTATATCATCATATGGATTTAGGAGCTTTTAGATACTCAAGTTTGAAAATTCTGGTCTAAGCATTTTGTTTTCTTAAAAATCTTTGCCTATTTGCATCTTTTTATTGTTTTGGGTTGGGGGGGAAGGGTAGAGGTGTTAAGCCCAAGACTATTTTCACTAAATACTATAAAAATAGTCAGGCATCAAAATGTAGTGATAATGCCTTTGGACAACTGCACCCATAGTATAGTTCCAGGCATCCTTCAGCTTTGATCAGGCAACTGATCAGACCTGAGGGACACAAGAACCATCACATAAGGTGCAGCACAGTTAACAGGGGAAAAAGGTGTGCACCCTACTTGAATAAGTCCTATGCAACACGGCCCCCACCAAAATTTATGGAACAGTGCAAGGTACCCTAAGTGAGGAGCTGATTGGTCATTTGAGAATGAGGTGGCCAAAGTCCAGTTTCTATATCAGCAAATACTAGGGGATCAAGAAGATAGCACTGAAGGCAACTAGAAAAACGTATTCATAACTGAGCTACACTGTTACTAATTTCTTGTTCATTTTTAATTTGTTTGCTCAGCAATTTTTCCCATTATAGTTCAGTACAGTATTTGTTTCTCAGCTGCAAGAGGCAAAGAACTTAAAGTTAAGGGTCTAGGTGGCCCTGGGAGAAATAGCTATTATAGTACATCTAGATGGCCTTGAGAGAAGTAGCTATTATAGTACATTTTTCCCTTCAGGAACATGGGTTTCGTTGGTGGAAAGACTGCCAAACAAAAATATGTACAGTAGAGTCTGAGTTATAAACACCGGAGTTACAAACTGACTGGTCAACCACACATCTCATTTGGAATTGCAAGTACCCAATCAGGCAGCGCCAGAGACAAAAAGAAGTGCAAAATACAGTACTGTGTTAAACAAACTACTGAAAATATAAAGGGAAAGTTTAAAAAAAGATTTCACAAGGTAAGGAAACCATTTCTGTGTTTGTTTCATTTAAATTAAGATGGGTAAAAGCAGCATTTTTCTTCTGCATAGTAAAGTTCCAAAACTGTATTAAGTCAATGTTAAATTGTAAATTTTTGAAAGAAAAACCATAACATTAGCTATTCTTTTTCTGAGTACAATGCCTTTAGTGCCTGGCTCTTTCTTAGCTCAGAGTGTTCCCTCTTCTAATGAAGAAAGCAAGTAACTGCCAGGCTATCTTTTAGATTCCAATCGACATTTTGCCTGCTTGAATGAAACTTCTTTTAAAGGTAATAAAAAAAGAAAGGTAATAATTGGAGATATACCAATCTCCTAGAACTGGAAGGGACCTCAAAAGGTCATCGAGTCCAGCCCCCTGCCTTCACTAGCAGGACCAATTTTTGCCCCAGATCCCTAAGCGGCCTCCTCAAGGATTGAACTCACAACCCTGGGTTTAGCAGGCCAATGTTCAAACCACTGAGCTATCCCTCTTTTCTTTTTAATGCTTCTTTCTTTAAAGAACTACTGTCAACTCAGTTTAAGAATTTAGGTTTAAAAACAAAAGTGGCAATGGGTTAAAAAGCCAATATAAATGGAAATTTTTACAATAAATTCAATGAAAATAGGATGAATTTAAACAGCCATATGTGATGCTGTGAGCCCAAACAAAAAAAACCAAATGTGGCTGTTAACAAAAGTTAAACCAACCAGTCTAGTTTATTTTTCAATTTGGGTCATATATTTAAATCTCTCATTTTATAATATTTTGGTATTATTAGAAGTAAGACATATATGAAGTTTTTGAATGCACTGTTTTGTCTCCAGAGTGTCTTGTTAAACTTTTATATAATTAATAGAACCCGGAAGTGGGCTGGGCATTTCACAGAAGTCCTAGAAAGATGCAGTTCCTACTTTAGAGATCTTTCAGTCTAAAGCCAGGTGTAACAGGGTGGTTTTCCCCAGGAGCTGGAGAGCCTGGGACTAAGCTAACCTGATTCCAGAATGAGCCCTATCTCTCGCCTGATCCCTTTTCAAGGTTAATAATATTTGTATTAATTGCCAATTGATCAGAAGGTTCGTGTCCCAGAATCAAGCTGCACAGAACTAAACTCAATAAGCTCCGTATCTTGCAGGGACCCTCGGGACCTATGGCAAGGACACTCACACTGAGGGCAAAATAAAGCCTTAAAGATCTTTATTAAAATAAGGACTAAAGCCAGAAATGCTCCAAGCCACACAAAGAGATAGGAATAATACAGCATTGGTGATATCTGAGGTATTTTTTGCATAAGCTCTTAGATTTGCATACTCACATGCCTCCCTGAGGACCTGGTGGTAAGAGACAAAGGACCAGCTCTGTCTCTAGCATGCCAAATGAGTCTGATGATCCAGGTTCCTCGCTGCCCAACAATAGAACTGAAGGGTCAAAATGGTGGAAAGCTAATAACAGAAAAGCCAAAAGCTCCCTCTTCACAGTGGTTTGCTTTATTATAGGGCCTGAGCACAATTATGAATATTCATGCTAATGCTCAGCCTTCCAAGCCCAAATCTAACTTCCTCAACCACATAATATTGAGATGTACTTATTCTATAGGTTAACATATTAGTGCTGTTTTAACTCACTATAATACCCATCACTTCTTGCTTAAGCCAGTTTACGCTTATCACTTCCATGTGCCAAAGGTCACAGGCCTACAATGCTTAACTAACTTATGCTAATTTACTTAAGCTAATGTTTTACAGGATACTGGCCTGTAGGTTCCTTGCACTACCGCTGAACACAATAAAGGCAAGCTAGCAGTATGGGCTACACATATGGTGAATTGCCTGATTCATCTAAAAAAGAACAGTAAAGGGGAGAGTTAGGCAGGATGGTCAGAGAAGTTGTAGGGGAACTCCATGCACGAGAGAATAAAGAAAGCTCTCCAGGCAGGGAGGTCTGGGACGGCATGTCTACACTGCACATTAAGCCTGAGTTCTGACTCAGATTTGAGCCCAAGCCCCACTTCTGTCCACACACAAATCAGTCTGACTTGGGTCAGCAAGCACTCGTGACCCTGGCCTGAGGACCCCACTAGAGAGCTGGATCAGAGACTCTGATCTAAGCTCTAGCATTTTGCAGCATGGCTGCAGCTCAAGCCACAGACCAGAGTCAGAAGGTTTGTGTAGTGAAGTGTGGACTGTTAGTATGGCTGTGAAACCTGAGTCCGGCAACTGTAAGCCCAGCTTCACAATTCAATGTGAATGCTCAAGCTGGGGCTTGGAGAGACCAAGTCCACAGCCCCGTATCTCACAGATCCAGGTTTACAATGTAATATAGACATAACCATAGGGACCCTGACTAAAACAGGGGAAGAGCAAAAAGTGCTCCAGACAGGGTGGCCTAGGAGAGACCCTGACTAACCAGGGGAGTGACTGAGAGACCCAGAGGGGAACTTGAAAAAAAGGAGGTAGGAAGTGACCCAGGGAAAACCACAGCAAAGGTAAAAGAGCAGACCCAAGCTGTTCAATACAGGTCTCTGGGCTGGAACTCAGAATCAAGGGTAGGAGTGGGTTGCCATACCAGCCCCAAGGAAGGGGGCATACAAGCCCACTGTAAAGGTTGTCAAGCCCAGCATGGGGGCAGCAGGCTGAGATAAAAACTGGCAGAGGAAGAGCCCGCAAGAAGGTGGAAGAATTTTTGTTTCTATTAGACATTTTTTGGACTTTTAGTTTGGGGTGAACTAAAGATGGAGACCCATCTGAAGGGCTGAATTACCAGGCAGAGAAACCACCACATCACTAGAGCAACTGTTGACAGGGTCCACTAGACCTGCAAAAGAGCTGTGATGCCATGCCTGGCCACAAGGGAGCAGTGAGTGGTGAGTCAATTCTGCTACACCCTGTTCCTGTGAACACTTACGAACATGATTAAGCACTTCAGTGGAATACCTCATATGCTTAGAAGTTAAGCACATTAAACATTTTTTTTACTTTACATTACTCCTAATGGGATAGAGTGCCTAAGGCATTGGATAGACATCTTCAGGGGCTGCTGTAGCTATAAGCAAACTAGGCAGATGCAAATTTGGCCCAGCCACCCATTCCTACCCACCCCTTGCTTGTCCTGGAATGATGGAGGGGTGGCTGGGCCAAACCTGAGTGAGCGATGCTGCCACCTCACACTTGGGCCCCCCCTACTTCTACCATAATGACCAAAATATATGAAGGCTCGCCATACCCCACCCCACTCTCCCCTCCCAGTTAAGAACCTCTGTTCTAGGAGGTAGGAGGGGGGCGGTACACTAAAGTTTTGCCTAGAGTGGCAGATTGAGTGGCTTCTGCATCTTTTTAATTATTTTTCAAATAAATAAAAGTTTTCACGAAATAGAATAATCACTGTATTTGGGGATTAGTCATAATGCAATACCACTAGTCTGGCATCTCAGCTTGACTTTTCCTTCTGTAGTTGTATCAGAAGCAAATCTTTTAATGACCACTGTTTTAGACACGCTGAGCATTGTAGGGCAGGACCAGTTTCTTGTGCATTTTTCTCCACTGAAGACTCATTATTTCACCTTTCTGTAAGTTAAATCACATAATCCACTTCTAAGCATTTACGTGTCTCATCACCACCACCCTATTATTCCTATATACTAGGTCCACTTAAGATTTACTGTGGATGTGTTTCCATGCTTTTGCAGAAAGTTATGGTTGGAGAATTAAAATAGTAAGAAGATCAAGTAGTCACTTTGCCAAACCAATCTAAGCATAGGCTCTCATTACTTGTGATTAAGGCTAGCTGGCCTCATTACAACGTCTCCTGAAGCTCTCAAATCACAGAATACTTTTTCTTTAGGCCCTCTAAATCCCTCTGACAGAGAGCCTGATTTCATAGTCCCTACTCTGGAAAATTCAATAGCCTTTTGAAGTCAACAATAATTTTCCCTTAGCACAGCTGCAGGAATGGGCATGGAAGACTTGCTTTACCAAAGGCATTCTAAATTCTATTGCCTCTCTCTTTGTACTGAATATTTCCTTCTTTCAATGTTCATATCATCCAAAAAAAAATCTACCGCGTCTCCCTTTGTTTCATGTCAAGCAAACAAATTAGTTCTAATACTGATCATTGTGGAACTGGCTCTCTTCTAGTCACATCTGTCCATCTTTCATTGCTGCAACTGCTCTCTGATTTCAGTTACCAAGATATCTCTTTATCCAATGTGCAACTCAACCCCACAATATACAAAAACCTGTAGGAGAACACTTCAACCTCCCTGGCCACACAATAGCAGATCTTAAGGTGGCCATCCTGCAGCAAAAAAACTTCAGGACCAGACTTCAAAGAGAAACTGCTGAGCTTCAATTCATCTGCAAATTTGACACCATCAGCTCAGGATTAAACAAAGACTGTGAATGGCTTGCCAACTACAAAACCAGTTTCTTCTCCCTTGGTTTTCACACCTCAACTGCTAGAAGAGGGCCTCATTCTCCCTGATTGAACTAACCTTGTTATCTCCAGCCTGCTTCTTGCTTGCATATATATACCTGCCCCTGGAAATTTCCACTACATGCATCCAACGAAGTGGGTATTCACCCATGAAAGCTCATGCTCCAAAACTTCTGTTAGTCTATAAGGTGCCACAGGACTCTTTGCTGCTTTTACAGATCCAGACTAACACGGCTACCCCTCTGATACTCAACCCCACAGGTTACTCACTGACTTCATCGATTTTCCATATCATGGGCTGCTGTTGGAGGCAAGGACAGCAAATGTGGTGAAGAGGGTATTTTCCATCTGCACCTGATACTAGAATTACAATTTTTTGTTTCAAATGGGGTTCTTTCTATGCTTTTCTGTGCAGACAAAGGCACAGAATTAGAAAACTGTGATGTCCTCTACCGGGGGTTACATCTTAGGCCGTCATTCAAAAGCTGAATGTCCAAAATGCAGCAGCCCATCTGTGGGCACAAGATGCCCTGGGTCCTCTGGGATTCACATTGGAATTCAAGGCGTAGGTTTTTACCTATAAACTTAAAAGGCTAGACTGGTTTGGGCAGCAAGACACTGCCTCTTTCCTTGTTCCATGCTGCCACAGTTGCAATCAGTGAAAGCAGCTGAACTGGAGCTCCCTCATTACAGCATTCTCCATGAGGCCTCAACACTGCAACATACATCCCCACTAGTCTTTATTTGCAAGCATAGGGAAAGGAGACAGGATGAGGGGGATTTGTTAACTGCAATATAATGGAGTCATGTGATGGAAAATAGTTATGATGCTGTGGGTGGCATATTGAATTTTAGTAGTTCAGTGTAATTGCTGATTGTGTTTTAGATATTGGAAGGAAAGACCAGAACATAGCTAGTATCTCTATTTCATGTTATCCTGTTATCAACCTCAGTTCTACCAATGATGCCAGCTCTTACTGGGCATTAAAACACTGGTGTGCTTTCTGCCACTTGCGTGTGGAACAAACTCCCTCCTTCCCCCCTCCAAAAAAAAAAATCTATAAATCAATATTATTATCCCCTTTCAAATCTTTCCTTAAAAATCACCTCTGCCTAAGAAACACTGCCTTTTGATAACATCTAGGCAGAAAATGAACTATACTGTATACACTGCTCATCTATGCAAAAACATGCTCATCCCTTCTCCTCACATTTGTTTCACCCATTTGCTGTGCTTTTTCATTCACCAAGATTATAAATTCTCTGTGCAAGGATGACTGTTTTACTACACATTTGTAAGTCCCAGGCATAGTGTGTAGCACTAGTTGGAAAAAAATGACTATGCTTTTTTCCTATTGAAAAATGCTGTTTTATCAAAACTGGAGCATTTCACAGAAACGTATTGGTTTTGACAAACTTAAGTTAGGAAGTTTTCTCCTCAGGTTCAGCATGGAATTTTGAGGGTGAGATGCTCACCCCAGAATAGCGCACTTGCAATCTGAGAGAACCAGCATCAACTGTCTACTTCAAATCAGTGTAGGGAATTAAACTTGCGTCTCACATCGCAGCTGAGTGCCTAAACACCAAGCTATTGGCTTTTTTATCTATATCTCAAAACATCTTTTCAGTCCACACGAAAACTAAAACATTTTGGAACCTCAAAATTTCACAAAACAAATTTTTTTCTGGCCTTTTTAGGCATTATTGCAATACAGGTAAACATTATGTTTTAAAAATTGAAATAAGATATATACACAGTATAATATCAGAAAAAGTAGCATTCATCAGTCTGTCCTATGATACTTGAAGAGGTTTTGCACTTTTGTGAATCATGCCATTTTAATATTACTTGTTCATCAGTTGTAATTTAATGCTTAACTGAGGATCTCATTTCCTTTCTACTGTTTTAATTCAGTTTAGTTTCATTTAGCTTTCCTAGATACTTTCTTTAAATGTATTATCCATCCCTACTTTCCAGAGATTTTAAATGTAGCTGTTTAGAAATGGGCCTAAACTGGAACCATTTATTAAAACCCCTGAAAGTCACTGGTTCAGAAACAAACCCCAGCTGAGCTTTTGCAAAACTACACCAAAATCCTTTCTCTCAGCTCATTGCCATATCCCGCCACTCCGCCTCAAGTCCTTTTCCTTTTATCAAATAGCAGCTATGAGAAGGGGTTTAGTGTAACCATGTGTGCCTCTCTCAACCCCAATTTCAGCAATACAGCTTCTCCCCCAACCCCCCAAAATAAGCCCGTTTCACATTTCTTTTCCATATTTTTTTTCCAAAAACTGAGGCCAAAAAAACATCTTTTTTTGCCATGATTTCTTCTAACAATGACTCACTCCTATCTTTTCTTGAAAGCTTGTACTAACCACTTGTTCCTTAGATACAAAGGTGGTCTTCATTTCTTATACCTCCTTTTTCAGTCATGCTGGTGGCTCAAAGGGAGAGCAGAATTTTGCCCAATTTCTCAGATACAAAATGATCACTTGCTTAGAGGAGGAGATTTTACAAAGGCATAAAGGGCAGTGAAGTGCCTGACTGCCATTGACTTTCAAACTTAGACTTTTTTTAAATACTTACTGCACATGGAATATTATATATGAACTATGGAGAGCTGATACTATACCAAGAAGGGATCATGAGAAATTAGATCCATGGAAATACAAAATTTTTTACAACTCAGGCTGTTTTCTATACATAAGCTAGGTTCTTTATGCCAGAAATATTAGACAAACAAAGACTGGGAATTTCAAAGGAGTAAATGGGAGTCAGGTACCAGGTGTGACAATTTAAGAATCTGTCTGTACAATTTATGAATATTGGTTGATATAATGGAGTTACTGTATCAGCAATGCTTGTCTGTGTATCCATCATTGGTCAGCAGGTTGGTGTCATGTCCTAGAACAGGACAAACAGAAGGTACCACAGATTACTGATGGTCCTTCGATCACAATAGTATGCTAAAAAGCAGCTGCATCTTTGGGAACACAGTTTCATCTTATATTCTCCCCTCCTTCCAGGAGGCTAAGAGCAGTGTAAATTGCCCAGGGACAGAACAAAAACAGCCAGATGATCGGAAGGTTTTTTAATAAAAAAACACACAGGAACAGGGGAATCAGACAGGAACACGAAGCATTAGACTGGAGAGAGAAAGGTCACAGAAGCTGGGAGACTCAATGACAGAAGCCATCCAGCATGTAACTGCCTGTGTGAGATAAGGGACACCCTGCCTGTCTGCCTAGACTCAGATGTCCCCCCCAGCCCCCGCAAGGGAAGGTGAACACATATAGGGTTTGCTGTTTTATATTTTCTATGATTAAGTAAAAGAGCAATAGTGTGTTAGATTTGTGCATGGTGTCTGAGAGCATGTTATATACTTTACAACTACTGCATGCCCCTAGAGAGAGTTGAACTGTAAACCAGAAGCTTCACACCTGTCAATAGAGATCAGGAAGAGGGTATGTTTAAGTACAGGGGTGTCTGAAGGTTTGACACTGCACCTCCAGGAACTAGACAGCTGGTCAGCAGGTTCCAGAAAACAGAAGGGTGTGCCAGATAGGTCTGCTCCCTAAGAGTGTGTTTAGGGTCCCCACAATTATGCAGTGGCTGGACTCCATTTCAGGCTCTTGAATAGCACAGGCCATAGAATTTCACCCAGTGATTCCAGCATCTAGCCAATTAACTTGTGTTTGTATTTGTACATAACTTTTAGAAAGACATCCAGTCTTGATTTAAAGTCCCTTACTAAGATGTTCCAATGGTTAATTACCCTCATTGTTAAAATGGTCTTGATTTCCAGTTTGAACTTTTTGGACTTCCAACTCCTAGCCATTTGATCTTGTTATGCCTTTGTCTGCTAGATTAAAGAGTCCCCTAGTATCAGGTATGTACTTCCCTTAGTAGATATTTTTAAGTCTTAACCTTCTTTCAAGAAGCTGAAGAGATTGATCTCCTTGCCTCTTATCATAATGCCTGTTTTTCTGGTGGCAACTTATTTTTGTACCTCTGCTTTGAATCTGCTCCAGTTTTTCAATATCTTCTTTAGAGTGTTGACCCCAGAAATGGGCATATCACAATAATACTATCACCAAAGCCATATAAAAAGCAGTTGGGGGCTGAGTTCTTTTGAAAATTTGGCCCCAGTTCTAGGTGCAGAATCTTTTGATGTCTGCCCCTCACCTGAATGCATCTGAAAAAGCAGAGTGAAAAATGTGTTTATTCTCTTTAAACAACTAGAAATACTGGGTCTCCAGACTAAGGTAAACTGTTCCTATTGTTTGAGTTTTACATCGTACCTTCAGTCTAAAATTAAGCATTTTAAGAAGTAAATTGGCCTGTTTGCACATAAAAACATATATAGTGCTGCACATCATGCACTTCTCTGGAACCAAGACAAAAATTAAGAACAATTTGACAGTGTTGCTCTATCTTCTGGAAGTATTATTTCCCACAAAGTAATTTACTGTGTGCTATAAATTATCTCCTGTAATAATTAATGCTTCAAGTTTTATATGAAACCTTTTTAAAACCTTTCTTTACATATGAACAGACAGCACATGATATGAAGAATAAAAATTGCATTTTTAAATAATTCATCATAAATTAAATCTTTCACTATATATACACACATTAAAAGCTCTTTCCCGGCATATTAGCCTGAGGGTATACAATGAAAAATCAAACAAGTAACTTAACATCTATATCGGGGTGGTGTGATTTTTTTTTTAATGTTTTAAAGTTCTGTTGTCAGCTGTTATGTTACACTATTACCAAAGACATAAGAGCAGAAACAAAACTTCCTTTGAATTTGAGCCAACGGTGCTACAGGCATGGTAAAGGCATTACTAACATTAAGAACATCAACTGCAGCAATAATATTTCAGTCTGACAAATACTAGGTACCACTCAATTTAATACATAATAGCCATGTATATTTGCATGTGACAAAATGATCTTGCACTATTATTGGCCAGTGAACCATTGGTAGGAAGAGGGTCCCATAAAAGAGGGCGAATGCTTACAAGATTTTCCTGAGACATTCACACTTATTCCACACTTAACACAGCATTTGGGAGACCCTTCCTTCTCTTCAGGCTACACTGTAGGAAGGCAGCTAATGAACCTGAACTGCCTTCCCGCAGTCTCAAACCCAAATGCCTCCTGCTGCAGAAAGCAACCTCATCCTCCCTCACTGAAATGATCAAAGAAGTTAGATTGTCTGGCCAGTATCGTGTCAGAGAAGAAAGTGACACACATACCAGCTCCCTTGACAAAGCTCAGCCCTGTTTGCAAAATTGGAGATTCTGAAAGCACTGAGGAAAGGCTGAGCTGGCAAAAGTTTTGTCTGTCTTAGTTATTGAAAGCCAAAGAGGAATTCCCAGGTCCACTGCTGACAGAGGTAATCAACTCATTAGAGAGGGCTACTCTGAAGTGGAAGACATTCTGACTGATTCTGAAGAAAATGTCACTTACGTAACCTTAACACCCTGATCTTTATCTACCCTTGTGACCGCAACATAAGTAGTTTGGTCAATGGCAGTTTAAAAAAAAAATGACATTACAAATGTCCTGTTAAAACAAGTTGTTTTTAGTATCTGTCCTAAAAACTTCAAAATCATTGTTTCCATTCCTATATTGCAATTACAGGTCTTCTCTGGTTTTCTCACTCCTAAGAAATAAGGACAGAAGTAGACAAAAAAAAAAGCAAATTTAAAAGAAAGATTCATCACTCTGACTGTGAAAGTTCTTCTGTGTTATTGTATCTCATGCAGATTAATTTCCATATTGTAGAGAACTTCTGGTTCATTCCCCCAATAGATGGCAGTGAATCCGTATCTTACCAACAGGACTGAGTGTTGTTTTACAGCACCAAGAGTGATATATAAACTGTTAGCTATTAGAAGTGGGCCTGAACTGGAAAACTAGATTCAAATATCACTTAAATGTGAAGAAGTTCAGACTCTGATCAGATCTGAACTTGTGGGGTTGGGTCTGATTTCTAATGGCAGCCTCTTCCCACATAGACTATTCTATTTTCCAGGCAAAAAGCAATCCAAGTGTAGTCTGTAGGTAGGAGATTAGACAGCTCTCACTCTGCAGGTTCTCCTGTAAATCCTACCAAGAATTATGTTATATTGGCTGATGAAAACCGGTTCAGCAGTAGCATAAGCAAAAAACAGAACTCAAATGCACAAATATGGACAAAATCTTTAATGTGCTCGGTAAAGGGATGCAATGTGCACCCTCACTCTTTATGCAATGGTCTTCTCCGATTGAAATGAGGAACACATTTTATGACTAATATCTTTAATAAGAGAAGTAGTTTTGGAGAAGGAAATTAAATGTAGAGATGAAAGATAGCAGGAAAGGATATTGAGGAGATTCTTGTGACCCAGACAGGTGGGCAAGGGTGGCAAGACAGTCTCAAAATGCTTTGGAAATACAGACTAGTGAGACCAGAGATTGTGGGGAGATTCCAGGAAATGCAAGAGTAAACCAGGGTCTGTGAACAGAAGAGAAGCAGAGAAATCAAATGCCAACCCAAGGAGAAATTAAGTGTGTAACTAAAAGTTTGCTAGGAAATGAGGGATTTATTATGTGACATTAAATAGAACTTTGCAAGGCAAAGAGTGAGAATTCAGAGTAAAGAGATAATTGCAATTAAAGTGCAGTTCTACTCTGAAGGTGCCAATTCTATAGTCACTCATCTCACTCAGATATGCTCCCTGAGCCCTTACAGATGAGACCTTTATTATGCTCAACATAAATTATGAGATCAGATAGCAAACCCATTAGAAGTGGAAACAGACATTATTCATTACTAGAAACTGCACCTTCTAGCTATTGAGTGGCTTTATATCAAAGAGGCACAAAATCTGTGTACCATCTCACTACAGCTGGTCAAAACTCAGGATTTCCATCTCATCTGAAATTCTGACATTTTAAAGTTTTTCATTCTCAATTAGAAAAAATATCAAAATTTTGTTTTGGAAAAAATGTGTTGTGGAGTGTTTGTTCTCCGTTTTTATATTTTTACATTATTTCATGACATGTCAGTTGTGCATTTTATGCACTACTACTATTTTATGTCATTATGACATGTCAGTAGTAGTTGAAATGTTTCTATTTATTTTTATTTTTAAAGTCATTAAAGGCAGCAGGTACTGAATGAACATCTTTTCTAGATCAAGTGTGTTCTGTTTGTTTTGAAATGGAACAGTTTGACAGTACTACTACTGCCATGTCATAAAATGTCAAAAATATAAACATGAAAAAAACTTAAATTTGAAACAAAATTTCAGAATTCCAAAGTCAAATTTTTCCCCAACACACAAAGTTTGTTTTGAAATTTCTTTCATGGAAAATTGTCAAAATGAATACAACTTTGTGAACATTTCTGTTTTGTCAAACCAGGAAACACCATCTGTCATCACAGTGAAACACACCCAGGCAACTTGCTCCTTGCCTTGCCCAACACAAGAACAAGTTATTCATGTTTTCAGATACAATCAGCCTCTTAACCTTTTCCTAAATTTTAAACAATCTAATCAATTTTCTTACTTAAACGCCTACTGTAACTGATTTTCCCTGAAACAAGTCAGGAAGTAAATTTGACAACGCTGACACCTAGTGGCAACATTAAAAGATCAGAACTAAAATAAAACCATTATCCCACTCCTTCAATATATTACCAAATATAAAAAGCTCAGAAAGAAAGATTTTAAAAGGCTGCAAAAATATGAAGAAAACTACAGAAGCTATTATGAAAACGAAAGTTTCTAAATCAGTCATGGAAAGGTTATAGAAAATAGCTGTATATACAGTTTAACAATTGTCTTTGACCTTGATCCTGCAATCACTTGCACATGATTTGATATAAAGTATGTGAGTAGTCCAGTTTAAGTCATATGGGATCCAATCTTGAAAATTATTTTTAATTAATTTGGGATTTTGAATTTAAAATACATTAACTGTTTATGTGGAGCAGTCATGTACATGAAGATTTGATACCATTAACTTGTAGTATCAGAGGGGTAGCCGTGTTAGTCTGGATCTGTAAAAGCAGCAAAGAGTCTTGTGGCACCTTATAGACTAACAGACGTTTGGGAGCATGAGCTTTCATGGGTGAATACATCCGACGTGGTGTTGCATCCGACGAAGTGGGTATTCACCCACGAAAGCTCATGCTCCCAAACGTCTGTTAGTCTATAAGGTGCCACAAGACTCTTTGCTGCATTAATTTCTAGGGGTGCAGATCAGAACTGAAATCACTTTATTATCAAACATAAACTTTATTATCCAGTATACAGCACTCATGTTTTCGATATGATACCAAATTACTGTTCTGTTTTTGCAAACAATTGTTTCTTTTGCATGTGAGGTGGCATATAAGAAGACTTTGTGATGTAATAACTGCAGAAGGCTCTTAAGTGTTCCATGGAACCCTGGAGTTTTCTGTAGCTTCCCTGTCAGAACCTTATTTTCATGAGTAGTCACAGTGACTGCCAAACTACCCTTACGATCCATTAATCTATATGCACTACTTATTGTGTTATAGTACCTTACACCCTTTGGTGCTTGATGTCCCTGCTAAATCCTACCCCCTTCTCTTCAGTTTCTGGAAGTGGAACACACTTGTGCTGAAATCCAAAGCCACCTAATACAAGGTTACTCATATTTAATATAAAACAGAGAACATATCAATTTGTCTCCCTGAATGATGGCACACATGATCTGCTACCCATAGATAAAAGCATCTTTCTCTATCCAGAGATTCTGTGCCCTAGCACTAAGTTTCCATATTCTTACCTGTTGACGTCTGTAGGCCAAATAATCTAGATTTTCCAGATCTTTCCCAAGCTTCTGGTAGGTTTTCTGTAGTTCAGATTTACTAGACACGTTTCGTAGAGACTCATATGTTCTTTGAAACTGTGATGGTACAAGAAACAATGTCATCATTCACATAAATATTGTCTATTTAGCTCCATTAGTTAGTGGGGTTTTTTTAAAAAAAATACTGACATTACGGGCTCTGTTATATTCTCATAGATGCAAGAATACATTGCCACAACTCTTGAAAAGTCTATGCTTTGAGCACTTGGATATAGGGAAATATGTAGAGTCCTGGATTTGAAATTTATAGTTTGGAATTTCTGAAGACACAATTAGAGATTGTCCCCAGCCCTGAAGTTCTGATCCTCACCTAAACTACGCCCAAAATCTGGTTGGTGTTCAGATCCAGGGTTGTAATTTTTTTTCCTTTTTAAATAAAAAGAGCACATACATGTTTCCTCATAGATCATGAATTCCCCCAACCCACCAAATATAAGCAGTTTCTTCCTCAACACTCTCCCAGAAGACTCTTGGAAAATACCCATCTCTAACATGTAGTGGTGTGGTAGGGATGAAAAAACACCTCTTATTATCTTGTAAGATGGTGCTGATTGAGTCCACTCACATGGAGCAGTTTGCAGGACTGAAGTCTAAGCAACTTGTATAAGGTGTCATACTATAGGAAAACTGTAGGAGCTGGGGATTGAACCTAGTTCTTCATTTACTGTGTAAGTATATTAACCACTTCTTTCCTATGCAGATAATTAACAGTTGTATATCACAGTAGACATGTATGACATGTCACAGAGACTAAAAACACAGATTCTGACTCCGGTGCTTACAAAATACTAGAGAGACATACCTGGCATGACTAAGAAGAGAACATGGGGGTCGGGGAAGATAGGACTTTACACAAACAATGAGTCTCCTTGCTCAATTTGGTGTACATTGTATTACTTCCAACTTTAAAATAATTTTTACTGTACAATTTATTAATACGTATAGTAAAGCAGCAGCCACAGACCCTAATTAGGAGCAGAACCCTGTGTGCTAGCCACTGTACAAACAAAGGAAGACATGGTCTGTGTATGAACAGCTTACAGTTTTAGACAAACATTAGGCTAAGGCAGCAAAGAGTCCTGTGGCACCTTATAGACCAACAGATGTATTGGAGCATGAGCTTTTGTGGGTGAATACCCACTTCGTCGGATGCTAAGGGTGTAGAAGAGGGAGGGGACACATTCTAGTACATATTTTCTTGTATTCATTATTTAAAATTCTGAAATTACACATAGAAATCAATACATGAAAAATGCTAAGCACAACATGTCATTCCCATTTCTTCAGGTGGGAGAACTGAGGGACAGAGAGGTGAAGTGACTTGACCAAGCCTACACAGGAAGTATTTAGATGTTTTGTATCACAGTAGGAGTGGGTTCTAAGGAGCAAATGATTACATAGCCTACAAGATCAGGGAAGCTCATTGGTCCATCTAGGATCATACATTGTAGATAAGTGGCCTATCAAGACCCATATCCTGTCCCAACAATGGCTGATACCTCAGAGGAAAGTGAAAACCTTTATAGCCCACCAGTTGTTTAATGTTGTACATGGGGGAAAATATTCCCCTTACAATCCTGGAGCTGAGGTATGCTCTAGGGTTGCATAAGATTTGAGGCAGTCTTGCCATTAAGGCAGTGGACTGTAGACCACAAGATGTGTGTTAGATTCCTGGCTCTGCCACAGCCTTCTTGTAATCTTCTGCAAGTCACTTCACCTCTTTCTTCTGCAGTTCACCATCTGTAAATATACTGAAACATTGTGTTATTACGGTGATGAACACCATAGGAGAGCCTATAAATGGTTACTAGTTTGCATCAAAAGGAGTAGCAGTATCAGTGATCAAATGTACACCCCTTTAATAAACCCAAAGTGGCTGAGTATTCTGCAGCAACCAGCCTTACAGATTCATTGCATGCTACAAATTTTATTTGTTCCATTTCTTATATGTAAGTGAATAAAGTGCTTGTAACATCTACACAATCTGCAGCACTGGAGAATGAAGCACTGCATTTAAATAGCTCGAAGTAAGAAATTGCCACTTGCAGGTTGTTGGGTTTTTTGTTTTGTTTTATTTTGTTTTGTTAAATAGTTTTTAAGAAGTTCCCTCTACTGGCTTGATCCCTGTGGCAACACTCATGACAGGTACCTCAGGGTATCTGTATATGATTGAGAAAAGACAGGGAGTGAGACATACTCTGTTCCCTTGACATTTTTCTATCTCACATCCATTGTAAAAACTGCAATTTGGTGCCTCGCCTCTGGCCTAGAATTCCTTGAACTTGCAACACTTTGCATTCATTAATTCACACTATAAGCATTAGAGCAGAACTTTAGTTCAAGTCAGACTGAACGAAACCATCTACAACAGGGGTGGGCAAACTTTTTGGGCCAAGGGCCACATCTGGGTGGGGAAATTGTATACAGGGCCGGGGCAGGGCGTTGGGGTGCAGGAGGGGGCGTGGGGTTGTGGGAGGGGGTGTGGTGTGCAGGAAGGGGCTCAGGGCAAGGGACTGGGGCAGAGGAGGGGTATGGGGTGTCTGAGGGGGCTCAGGGCAGGGGTGCAGGAGGGGTGCAGACTGCGGGAGGGGGCTCAGGGCAGGGGTGCAGGAGGGGTGCAGACTGCGGGAGGGGGCTCAGGGTTGGAGTGCATAGGGGTGCAGCAGGGGGCTCAAGGCAGGGGGTTGGGGTTCAAGAGGGGTGTGGGGTGTACAAGGGGGCTCAGGGCAGGAAGTAGGGGTGCAGGAGGGGTGTGTGGTGCAGGCAGGGGGCTTATGGCAGGGAGTTGGGGGGGTGGGGTGCAGGAGGGGTGGCAGCTGCACACACCGGGGCCAGGGCAGGCTCCCTGCATGCCTGCCCTGTCCCCAGCCCCGCACTGCTCCGGGAAGCGCTGAAGCCCCTGGAGGAGGGGGGGCAAAAGGGCTCCGCATGCGCTGCCCTTGCCGCACCCCCAGGTACCTCCTCTGAAACTCCCATTGGCCATGGTTCCCTGTTCCCGGCCACTGGGAGCTGCAGGGTGCAAAGGCCCGAGGGGCCGCAGGGACGTTGGGCCAGCCACTGCTGAGAGTGATGCGGGGCCCGCGACACCACAGGAGGCAATTCCACAGGCCAGATCCAAAGCCCTGAGGGGCCAGATCCGGCCCGTGGGCCATAGTTTGCCCACCACTGATCTACAATGACTTTTCCTATATGCAGATAAGAAGCCATGAGTATTACAGCCGCACCAGTTCAACAGGTACCTGAAAACCAAACCATAACATAGTGATCCACATGTGGATGTTACCCAAAAGCTTCCATTGACAGTGGCAAAGCTGAATAGTATGGGGAGGGGTCTTTTGAGAGTCTAGAATAAACTAATGAAATGATCATAAAGTGTAGTCTTTGGATGGAGGAAAGAAACAGTTATCTAAAATGGCATCAAGGCACTAGACCACAAAAATACAAGCAAAGCAACAGATCATTTCATGCAACAACTGTTTCTTGCACAGGGAAGGTGGGACAATAGGTGCCTATATAATACAAAGCCCTGAATATCAGGACTGTCCCTATAAAATCAGGACATCTAGCCACGCTAACTGGGGAGGTCTCCCGTCATATCACTATCTCTGCAAGTCCATGCACTATATCTTACACCCTGCAGTAGCCCCACAGATTAATAATGCATCAAGTCAAAAACCTCTCACTACAGATCATAATATTAGGAGCCTCCTGTGCCTGGTAACAAGACTGCAGGGATCAGTGAATCACTTCTAGTGGGAAAAAAACATGCATATAAAACTGTAAGGATAGCTCTCCTCAGGAGGCTAAATATCCAAGAAACAGCCCCAAGAGGCTATAACGTTAGCAGCGATATTCCACAAAAATGGAAGAGACATCTTTCTCAAGAAGAGAGTGGAAGAAAAAACAGTGTTTTCCCTCAGAATAAAAATATACAAATAAGCTAATTGTATATTTTTATTTTGAAAAATATACAAATATTTGACAAAGGTTATAACCATTTTAAAATCTACAGGGCACGTACAATCTACCTACGTCTCTCAAGCTATCATGGTCTGGCCCAAGTCTTTCTTCCTCCAAGAAACTTTCACATGTATTGTTCTGAGATGAGGGAGGGGAGAAGAGTCCAGCCCCCTCTCTCTCAACTTTCTGTTAACAGAAATAAAACATTTAGATGCTCAATTTTCCTCATTACTTCACCAAGATAGACACATCCCAGTCCCTAGAAGTTCAGGAGAAGTACCTTCATAGTTTCCTTTACCTAAAGACTTCCCTGTCTCTTTTTTTCTCTGAAAGGAAACTTGCTATTTCTTTTTAAGCCTCTTGGTTACATACAAGGTGCAGCTGTCTTAGAGGAGTCAGGTTTGATAGGATCCAGCTGAGCATTCTCTGTTTTTCCCTGAGCAGAGGAACAAACTCCCCTGGGTTCATGTGACACCTGTAACACTCCTGAACCATCTTCTGCTTTGATCACACTTCTTATGAAGCAAGCTAGATTGGGAGGGTATTATGACAATGAGGGTCTTACTGCCTATCAGGTTACCATAAATAACTTTATAGCACTTTTCAAAATACACAGGCTTCCCTTTTGATTGAGTCCATGAACAGTATTACAGTCCTTGTGTAATAAAAAGCAAAATCAACAATCATAAAACTTGAGCCAGAGTAAGAGGAAACAGCTGTTTTGGTAATAACACACAAAAAGTGGATATCACATCATCTAGGAACCAAGCACCCATTGTCAGAATATTGACAAATGAACACTGAATGTCTCCCAAGTAGGAAACAAGATGAACTTGTAACAAGGGCCTTAAAATAAATGGGACAATTTTCACAATCCCATTTTGGGTAACATTAAGCACTTGGAACATCAAATGTGATTCTGGAACAGATGATAGTCTAGGTGGTAAGCTAATTAGGACAGTGTTGTCAATATTGTCTCTTCATATGCAGGATATTGGAGATCTAGCATAGTGTGGACATTAACTGAAAATGGAAGATATTCTCAGTGATCTTGTGGTCACCCCTTGAACTGTGATTATAGTTCCATTTATCTGAAAACTTGACTGAAAGTTAGGGTATGGAGAGTTTATTCTGTGTTCAAATTCTTTACCCCCAGCCTTTAATAATCACAGTCAAAGTTCTCTATATATTTCAGCTTGCCTCTGCATTTTCTGTTTAAGTCTTTGTTTTGTTGATTGTCATGGGAGCTTGGTTTGGCTGTTGCAAGAAAATTAATTCATAATATTGGCTTTGGCAGAATATCAGTCATACAATGGGGAGTTTCCCTGTAGTTTCTTAAGAAACAGTTTAATTCTTTTATGTAATGCTTTGTTCCAGCTACTATCAATAGCAACTTTTCCAGAATCCTCATAAAACAGTCTGGTGAAGTTCAAGATTGTTCAAATCTCAGGTTTTGGTTAATGCCCATCTCTAATATGAACCTGAGGTATTCTGGCATAAAACTTGGCACAGTCCATATTGTTGAAGAGTGGAGTTTTGGGAATATCATACACAATTCTTTGTCCAGATTTAGCAGGACTCCCTTGGCAAAGATGACAATCACAGTATGAGAAATCAGAATAATCAGCAGCAAATCACCAGCTGACAACTACATAGGAGGTCACCAAAATCCAAGACGACTTCCAAGAAAGATAGCTTAGACAGTTTAAACAAAGGGGGCACAGTGTTTTCCAATGCTGCAGCTAGAGCAGACCTGATTTGATGCAGTATTCCAGACTATTATGATAGCTTTGGCTGGGAATAACAATTTTTACTGAAGCAGCTGATTTGTCTTTACAAATCCTAGTGTCCCAGGAGAGAATGAAATGCACATTTGCTTCAGCACTGTCAGTTGTTGTATAGGTGGCACATGCAGACTGTATGAACATAAGAACGGCCATACTGGGTCAGACCAAAGGTTCATCTAGCCCAGTATCCTGTCTTCTGACAGTGGCCAGTGCCAGGTGCCCCAGAGGGAATGTACAGAACAGGTAATCATCAAGTGATCCATCCCGTCACTCATTCCCAGTTTCTGGCAAACAGAGGCTAGGGACAGGGGCGGTGAGTTGTATGGGCCTGTGGAGCCTGGGCTCCAGCAATATTCAGGGCCCAGGGGCCCAGCTCCACCAATATTTGGGGCTGGGTCTCTCCCCTGGCCCTGCCTTCCACCCCCACACATCTCCCCCAAGTGTCCCCCGGTCCCCACTTGCTGCCCCTATGCACCTCCCTTGGACCGTCCCTGCCTCCCCTGCAGCTCCATGCTAACTCCACTCTGCTGGCTCTGGTCATCAACTGTTGCCACAGGGTCTTAGTGCCCCCCAACTACTAGTGGCAAGGCAGGCTGCCCTTACCCTGCCCTTCCGCCTCGGACCCTTCCTTTTTCCGGCAGGACCCTCCACCAGCATAGGGGCCCTCACTGCCTGCAGTCACCACTCCTGCCTCACGCTGGGCAAGGGGCAGCCCCATCCCTCACCCCCAGTGAGACTACATTCCTGGACCTGAGAGGGGCCCTAGGAGCACATGCAGTGACAGTGGTGCAGGGTGAGTGTGCGGCCAGGGGGAGATGGGGGCCCCTCCCCCCAGAGCTCACTGCTGCCAGCGGGGAGAGGGCTGTGGGGAGTCCTCTCTGGCCCCACCCCTGGGACAGCCTGCCTGCACCACAAACTCATCCCCAGCCCTGCCCCACCGCAGAGCCCGCACCCCCAGCCAGATTTCTCATGCCCCTGCATCCCAACCCTCTGCCCTAGCCCTGAGCCCCTCCCACACCTCAAACCCCTCATCCCCAGCCCCAACCAGAGCCCTCATCCCCCCAACACCTTAACCCTCTGCCCCAGCCCTGAGGCCCTCCTGCATCACGAACCCCTCATCCCCAGCCCCATCCCACAGCCCTCACCCCACACCCCAACCCTCTGCCCTAGCCCTGAGCCCCCTCCCACACCCCAACCCCTCATCCCCAGCCACACCCCAAACCCAGCCCCAGCCCACAGCCCTCACCCCTGCACCCCCTCCCTCCACACCCCCTGCAACCCTCAAACTCCCTCCCAGAGCCTGCACCCCCACTCCCTTCCCACACACCCTCTCCCGCCCCCGAACTCCCTCCTAGAGCCTGTACCCCAGCCCTCTGCACTCCCTCCCAGAGCCTGCACCCCTCACCCCCTCCTGTACCCCCACCCCCTGCCCCATCCCAGAGCCTGCATCCAGCACCCAAACTCTATCCCAGAGGCTGCACCCCAGACCCCCCCATCCAAACTCCTTCTCAGAGCCCAACCTCTCACCCCTTCTGCACCCAAACTCCCTCCCAGTGCCTGCACCCTGCATCCCTCCGGCACCCCAATCCCCTGCCCAAGCCCAATACCTGCACCCCAGACCTCCTCCCCCCACCCAAACTCCCTCTTAGAGCCTTAGGCAGGTGGAGGGCAGAGTTTGGGGGGGGGCGGTTCTGGACAGCACCAAAATTTCTACAAACCTGCCACCCCTGGCTAGGGACACCATCCCTGCCTATCCTGACTAATAGTCATTCATGGACCTATCATCCATGAATTTATCTAGCTCTTTTTTAATCTTGTCATAGTCTTGGCCTTCACAACATCCTCTGGCAAAGAGTTCCACAAGTTGACTGTGCATTTGTGTGAAGAAATACTTCTTTTTGTTTGTTTTAAACCTGCTGCCTATTTAAAGGAAGATGCCTGGAAAAGTAATCTGCAGCATTAAGTTTGCCAGGACTATATATCAATGCAGTGTCAAATTCATAGTTTCAACATCTTCAACACAAATTGGACTGCGTAGATAGAAGAAGGCATCATTAAACATGTCTTATCATTGGTAACAGTATGCTGATGTCCATACAGGCAGAAGTGGAAGTGCAGACTTCCCCAGCTGACAGCAAGCATTTCTATTTCAATTTGTGAATCATATTTGACTAGTCACAGAGTTTTTCTGGCATATGTCTGAAAATCAAGCTGAGTCATAAAGTGACACGTTCAGTTGGGCTATAAGAGGCCCTTAATCTGTTGTAATTTTACATTCCTCATTCAAATTCAGGGCCAACTCTACAACAGAAGTAGAACAAAGAGTCTGCCACTGCAGAATATGGAATAATGGTTCTTTCCCAGTTTGTCTAAGGAAGGAAAACGCCTGAGAGCCGTTGCTGTTCCGAATATCAATATTATCACCCTTCATTGTGCAAGGCAGAAAATACAGCACTGATCTATTTTATGTGCTTGTTAAATACTTTTTTTAAATATATGGCTGAATATGAGTTGAATTAAGGATGAGAAGCAAATTTAATCTCCACTTTGAAAAAAGAAGGCAGTTCATTAAAAAGTGCCTTAATGTTTTAATATGCACTGCTGCTTTAAAAGACTAAATTATACTAAATGTACTATTTTAAATCACTATGGGACAGGTTTGGGAGAACCATTAAAAAGCACTCTCAAATTCCAATTACTAAATACACACTTATGAAAAAACTGTTGCTCTCATGATATTTTTCTGTAATGCCTCTATAGAATTTTATGGAGAATAGGTCACACAGTACCCTCAATCCAGGAAACATCAGATGATCTTTCTCTCAATGGACTGAAGACATGCATTTCGATGATAAAGTGTATGCAATATGTTTTGCGAGCATTTATTCATTTCTGCTTCCCAGAGCAAAGGTGAGTTATTAAATGAAATTTGTCTCGATCAGAATGATCTGTGCATTCCTGAGTTGCAAATAACTGTTGAGCAGATGAAATAATACTGACTTTATTGTTATACTAGCAACTAATAATCTACTAGAACAAAATGAATTTCCAAGGCCATTTTACCAAACAAAAATTTGCCACCTAAGATTAGAATTCAGAAGATATTCCACAGAGAATGAGTTTCACATTATTGTCATTTACCCCTTGAATATGATGCTTTAGATTTACTTCAGTTTGAG
Organism: Mauremys mutica; assembly: GCF_020497125.1. Taxonomy (NCBI): domain Eukaryota; kingdom Metazoa; phylum Chordata; order Testudines; family Geoemydidae; genus Mauremys; species Mauremys mutica. The sequence continues at coordinate 84,758,546 of NC_059078.1, forward strand.
TGTTGCTGTAGTGGTGAATTAAAAGGTTGTAAAAACACAATAATGACCATTTCACAACAAGGCATTTAGGAACATGTTTTGTGATGTGTTTGTGCAGTCTGACACAATGGAGTCCCAATACCTGACTGGGGTGGCTAGGCACTTCAACAATAAAAATAAATAATAATTTGATGAAAATACTTGTCCATTTTTATTTACCTTAATCCCATCTTCAGGTTTCTCAAGTACCTTTCTATCCCCTCCAACTTTAGAAATAACACTAGTTTCTCCAAGTCCCTTATACTCTTCACTTCTAATATATTAGAATTATTATAATAGGTATTATTCCATATACCTATTACCCTTGGCATCAAATAGTTCTGCCTAAGCTCCCCATTATCTTTTTTAGTTCAGAAATTCTCATTTTTGAATCCTTTACTATTATGACAAATATACCTCCATCAGTTTTATAAATCTTTAATTTAAAGTTCTGTTAAGTCACTTCTAAAATCTCTTCTTTCCTATTTAAAATAAGACCAGTTCCTTCACCCCTTTTTTCATAGCTGGGCTGTGTAAACAGCTTGCATAGAACTTCACACATGCTTGTGAACCTGAGATGGATGTGGTTCATTTTCTCTCTCTCTCTCTCACACACACACATACACACACACACTCACGAAACTGGTGCCATCCCTTTCACTGGGCTCCTTGCTCCCCTTCCCCTTCCCCATAAGGAGTTAATGGGGTGCACCCTCCGAGCAGGGTCTTCTTGAATGCAGCCTATTATGCTGCCTCCTCCCCTTCTCATAAAGGTCTTTGTTAGTATATAGGCTTGTTTGCCAGCCTGAGTTTGAATTTTGGGTTTGACGTTTTAATACTCACATCTAATACTAATATATGTAAATAACAATGAACAAAGAGACTGTGTCTTGCATTTCCCACAACCAGATGGGGCTTTTAGTACAATGAGAAAAAATAAGGGATACAGCAAAAGTGTTACTGGGTATGGTGGGAATATATAAGCACAGATTTAAAGACTGCCTCAACTCCTTATCTCAAGGCAAGGTCAAGCAACCAGTTGGGAGGGGCAAGAGAGGATGGGGGGGGTGAGGGGGAGGTAAAACACTAAAAGACCAGAGAAATGCCTGCCCATGACTGGAGTACAACCTCACTCCTTGCCCCTGCCATGGGATACAAAAAAGGTGGGACGAAGACCCCCAAACAGAACATGACCATAAGTTGTAAGAGTCTTCTAAATGGGTACCATTCTCCTGTCCGCCCTATAACAAAGTGGACTGCCCCTTTAAGGACTAGAAGGATAGGGACAACTGGCTCTGTTCAGTTATCTGATACAGCTAGAAGGGGGTCAGTAATCCCTATAAAGACCCAACAGAGCTCAGTTGGAGATGCTGGCTGCTGTGACTCATGCTGGTGCACACTGAGAGGTCTCTGCACCCTACACCTATGTTTGTTGGGGAATAGCTCTGTTTTCTCTTCTGCTGCCTCATTTTCCCCTCAGTTCTACAGGCCGACCATACATCCACATTCTTTACCACATACAGGGTCATGGGTCTATCTCTTGCAGTCCAGAAAGGATTAACACCACACCCAAGTCTCTTTCAGCCCCTTCCCTCAGGACACATTTATTAAGTTAAACAAGCAAAGTAACTCAAAAGAAAGCTATTCCTCTGAACAACACAGGCTACAGCGGCCAGGGGTCTTTTACTCTGCAGCCCTTTCTCTCCTCCAGGGCCAGCCCCCTCCAACTGAGCATTCTCAGCCCTTCCCAGCTGGGTCTGATAATTGAACAGGGCTGTCTAGCTCCATGCCCCTTAGTCCTTAAAAGGGATCTATCACCTTGTTATATACCCCTGTGCCATAACAGAAGTAGTGAGATGCTCCTTCTTTAGTGACTCCTATGGGCTGGGATAGAGATACTTCATAATCCCTATTGTGGTACTAAGGGAAACCTGTTCCCTAGCAACAGTTTATTAGAATAAAAGAATCATTAAATCATTTCACACTTCCTAGGGAATCTCCATGGTTTGTAAAGTCACCTTGCTAGGGACTTGGGGCATCTCTCATAGTCTCTAGGTGACATTGAAGGAGTAGTACTGTATCCATTCTTCTGGTGCAGTAAAAGGTGGTCATTTCACAAAGCCCTATTCCTAACTAGTTGTTTAGGACATGCATTACCTGTGTCATTTATGTTGCAATAATTCTGCCACAAATTGTAGAGTGGAAAAATACATAGACTTATAAATACTGATGCTAGAAATACAAATAACCCATATTTGTCCCTTCTGTGGCATGCACAAACTTCAGAAGTAGTAGCAAGAATTTCTTCTGATGCCTGAAGAGACGGTTACTCACCGTAGTAACTGTTGTTTTTCGAGATGTGTTGCTCCTATCCATTCCAGTCAGGTGTGCGCGCCGCGCGTGCACGGCATCTCAGAACTTTTTTACCCTAGCAACTCCGGCGGGCCGGCTGGCGCCCCCTGGAGTGGCGCCGCTATGGCGCCCGTTATATACCCCAGCCGGCCCGTCCGCTCCTCAGTTCCTTCTTGCCGGCTACTCCGACAGTGGGGAAGGAGGGCGGGTCTGGAATGGATAGGAGCAACACATCTCGAAGAACAACAGTTACTACGGTGAGTAACCGTCTCTTCTTCTTCGAGTGATTGCTCCTATGCATTCCAGTCAGGTGATTCCCAAGCCTTACCTAGGCGGTGGGGTCGGAGTGAGACGTGGCGGAGTGTAATACCGCAGAGCCGAAGGCTGCGTCGTCTCGAGACTGCTGCACCAACGCGTAGTGGGAGGCGAAGGTGTGGACCGAAGACCAGGTGGCCGCTCGACAGATGTCCTGGATGGGAACATGGGCCAGGAAGGCGGCGGACGAGGTGTGCGCTCTCGTCGAGTGAGCAGTGAGGCGGCATGGTGGCACGCGAGCAAGCTCGTAGCAGATCCGGATACATGCTGTGACCCAGGAGGAAATGCGTTGGGAGGAGATCGGCTCGCCTTTCATGCGGTCAGCAACCGCTATGAACAGCTGGGGCGAACGCCGGAAGGGCTTCGTCCGCTCGATGTAAAAAGCGAGGGCCCTGCGGACGTCGAGGGTGTGAAGCTGTTGCTCCCTAGGCGAGGCATGCGGCTTTGGGAAGAAGACCGGGAGGAAGATCTCTGGTTGAGGTGGAAGGCCGACACCATCTTGGGGAGGAAGGCCGGATGTGGTTTAAGCTGCACCTTGTCTCGATGGAAGACGGTGTATGGTGGATCAACCGTTAGAGCACGGAGCTCAGAGACTCGTCTCGCTGATGTAATGGCGACGAGGAAGGCTGTCTTCCAGGAGAGGTAGAGCAGGGAGCACGTGGCCAAGTGCTCGAAGGGGGGACCCATCAGCTTGGCCAGCACGAGGTTCAAATCCCAGGTCGGGGCAGGACACCGCACCGGCGGGTACAAGCGGTCCAGGCCTTTAAGGAAGCGGGAAACCATCGGGTTGGAGAAGATGGACCGACCTTCCACAGATGGACGAAAGGCGGACACTGCTGCCAGGTGAACTCTCAAGGAGGAGACCGCAAGACCTTGCTCCTTAAGGTACCAGAGGTAGTCCAGGATGGTAGGGACAGGGACTACGAAGGGATTGAGGCCTCGCTGGTCACACCAGAGCGCGAACCGCTTCCATTTCGCCAGATAGGTGGAGCGAGTGGAAGGCTTTCTGCTCTCTAGCAGGATTTGTTGTACTGCCGCCGAACAGTCCCTCTCTGTGTGGGTCAACCACTCAGGTACCAAGCTGTAAGATGGAGGGACTGCAGGTTCGGTGGCGGAGTCTGCCGAAGTCCTGGGTGATGAGGTCCGGCCACAACGGAAGGGGGATGGGATCCCGAACGGAGAGCTCGAGCAGCAGGGTGTACCAGTGCTGCCTCGGCCAGGCCGGAGCCACGAGTATGACGCTGGCTCTGTCCCTCCGAAGCTTCTGTAGCACTCGGTGCACGAGCGGGAACGGAGGGAAGGCGTAGAGGAGGTGATCCTTCCAGGAATACAGGAAGGCGTCCGACAGGGAGCCCGGCGAGTGACCCCGGAACGAGCAAAACAGGTGGCACTTCCTGTTCTCCTTGGACGCGAATAGGTCTACTTGGGGAAACTCCCACCTCTGGAAGATTGTGTGTACTACATCGGGACGGAGAGACCACTCGTGGGAGAGGAACGACCTGCTGAGATGGTCGGCCAGCGTGTTCTGCACTCCCGGAAGAAAGGACGCTTCCAGGTGAATGGAGTGGGTGACGCAGAAGTCCCACAGGAGCATCGCTTCCTTGCAGAGGAGGGAGGAGCGGGCTCCGCCCTGCTTGTTCACGTAGAACATTGCTGTTGTATTGTCCGTGAACACTGTCACACAGCGGCCTTGTAGGCGGGCGCGGAAGGTGCGACACGCCAAACGGATCGCTCGCAGCTCGCGGACATTGATGTGGAGAGCGAGCTCTTGGGGCGACCAAAGGCCTTGGGTGTGAAGGTCGCCGAGGTGAGCTCCCCAACCGAGCGCTGAGGCATCCGTGGTCAGAGTGGCGGATGGGCGAGGAGGGTGGAACGGGACTCCGGCACACACGACCTCCGGGTCGAGCCACCAGCTGAGGGACTCGAGGGTCGGCCTGGTGACCCTGACCACCATGTCGATGGGGTCTCGATGCAGCCGGTACACCGACGCGAGCCAAGACTGGAACGGGCGGAGGTGGAGCCGCGCGTATGCGGTGACATACGTGCATGATGCCATGTGGCCCAGGAGGCGGAGGCAGGAGCGCACCGTCGTGGTCGGGAAGGTGACGAAGTCCCGGATGATGGAGACCATCGTCTGATGTCGAGATTGCAGTAGGCAGGCTCGGGCCAACAAGGAGTCGAGGACCGCGCCAATGAACTCCACCCGCTGTGACGGAATCAAAGTGGACTTCTCGGCGTTGATGAGAAGACCAAGTCGCTGAAAGAGGGACAGGATTTCTGTCATCTGGCCCATTACCAGCTGTCGAGACTGTCCGCGAACCAGCCAGTCGTCGAGATACGGGTAGACGTGTATCTGACGACGGCGGAGGGCTGCGGCAACCACTGCCATGCATTTGGTAAACACCCTCGGTGCGGTAGCGAGCCCGAATGGTAACACGGCGAACTGGTAGTGGGCATTGTTGACCACAAAACGGAGGTAACGTCGATGAGGAGGATAGATCGCGACATGGAAGTAGGCGTCCTTCATGTCGAGGGCGGCAAACCAGTCTCCCGGATCCAGAGGTCCCCAGGGTGACCATGCGAAACTTGGGCTTGAGCAGGTATTTGTTCAGCTCGCGAAGGTCCAGGATAGGACGTAGCCCTCCTTTCGCCTTGGGGATGAGAAAATAACGGGAATAGAATCCCCTGCCCCGCCTGTCTTGAGGCACTCCCTCTATGGCACCCACGCTCAACAGAGTCTGGACCTCTTGTAGGAGGAATTGCTCGTGAGAGGGGCCCCTGAAGAGGGACAGGGAGGGTGGGTGGGAAGGGGGGGGCGAAACAAATTGAAGGCGGTATCCCAACTGGACTGTTTGAAGCACCCAGTTGTCCGTTGTTATTTGGGACCACGCCGAAAAGAAATAGGAGAGGCGGTTGTGGAAGAGAAGGGTAGGATCCGGTAGGGAGAGTGATGGGCCGTCCTCATGCGTCCCATCAAAAGGCCTGCTTGGACCCCTGAGGGGCCTTGGAAGAGGCCTGGCCCTGGTTACGCCTGTTGCCGGAAGGACGACGGCGATTTGGGCCCGGTCGCCTGCTATTGTACGGGCGGTAGTGTTGCTGATGGAAGGACTGGGGGGGTTGCTGCCGGAAGGACCTGCGCTGTGGAGCCGGCGTGTGCATCCCGAGGGTGCGGATGGCAATGCGACCGTCCTTCAGAGTCTGGATCCGGGAGTCAGTCTTCTCAGAGAAGAGATCCTGCGTGTCAAAAGGCAGGTCCTGTAACGTATACTGCACCTCCGGCGGCAGGGTGGAGGACTGCAGCCAGGAGATGCGCTGCATCGTCACGCCGGAGGCTAAGGTCCGAGCTCCCGAGTCCGCGGCGTCAAGGGCGGCCGTGATGGAGGACCTGGACGATTTCTTTCCCTCGTCCAACATTGCCGAGAACTCGTAGCCCGTGGGGGGGACTGAATATTTGCGCTCGACCCCACGAGCCGTAGGAGGGATGGACGCCGGCGTCTGCCAGAGTGTGGTGGCGTTCTTTTGTATTGTCCGTATGAACGGTAACGCCACTCGCACTGGAGCCTCCGCTCCGACCACATTTGTGATAGGATCCTCGTCCTCCTGAACCTCCGCCACGGGAAGATCCATGGCCGTCGCCACGCGGCGAAGCAGGTCTTGGTGAGCCTTCAGGTCTATTGGTGGAGGCTCCTTGGTAGAAGCTCCAGCCACCGCCTCGTCCGGTGAGGACGACGAGGACAAGCCCTGGACGACGACCTCAGTCGAAGGACCTGCGGACTGTTCGTCGACTGGTTCGGGCTGCATGGTCCTCTCGCGGTCAGGCTCGGGTGGTGGTGAAGGGGGCGGTTGGCTAACAGTCGCCTCTGGTACCCTGCGCTCGGAGGCAGGGGCTCTTGGGGGCAACGGCACCCCCTGAGACTCATACTGGGCCCATGGCACCCAGAATCCCCACTGCTGTGCCCCCTGAGGTTGACCATGTGGGGTAGGCAGTTGGAGTCCATTGCTGTCCGCCGCGGAGGCGACCGACGCAGGGCGGGATGGCCATGGCGGTGCCGAGGCAATGATGGATTGCGCCGTTGACTGAGGCAGTCCGGCCCCGGACGGTGCCGAGGATCGGTGCTGGTCTTCACGGTACCGGGATGGTGACCGAGGCCAACGTCTGTCGCGGTGCCGGGAGCTTGACCGGTGCCGGGAGCTCGACCGGGATCCAGATCTGCGGTGCTGGGAGCGGCTCCGCGAGTCGCGGTGCCGGGAACGGTGCCGGGACGGAGACCTCCGTCGGTGCCGACGCGACGGCGATCGGGATCTGGTGCGACGCCGGGAGTGCGACCGGTACCGCGATGACGAACTGTACCGGGACTGCGACCGACGTCGAGACGGCGACCGGTACCGCGATGGCGAGCGGTGCCGAGATCGCGAGCGACGGGACGGTGACCTGCGGTGGGACCAGGAACGTGACCGGGACCGGGAGCATCGTCCGTGCCGTCTGTCCGGAGAGGGCGGCCGGGTCATCATGGCCGGCTTTCCTGCAGACACGACAGCCCGCGCCGGCGGTGCCGGGGGCCGGAGGCTCGGTGCCTCTATGAGCTGTATAAGCTCGCGCGCCGAGGAGAATGTCTCCGGCGTAGATGGCAGCCGGGGCTCGACCACGGTCGGTGCCGGGGAGCGTGGCGGTGCCGGACTCGACGGCCCTTGCGGTGCCGGAGTCAACGGTCCGGTGCACGTCTTGTGCACGGCTACCGCGGGGGCCGCAGGTAGCGCCATCGTCATCGCTGCTGAGTCCTCCGCGCGGGACTTAGCAATCGCCTTCGCCAGCTTGCGCTTCTTAGAAGGCGAGAGCGAGCGGTGCCGGGTCTTCGGAGCCGCTGGCTGAGGCTGCGGAGCCACGGTGCCGGAGCGGCTCGGGGCCGCCGGTGCGCTCTGCACCGATGAAGTTCTCGGTGCCAGCGCGGACGGTGCCGGGGGCTGGAGCGACGCCTCCATTAGGAGTTGTTTTAATCGAATGTCCCGCTCCTTACGAGTTCACGGCTTAAAGGCAGAACAGAAAGAACACGTATCTGTTCGGTGACCTTCGCCAAGGCAACGGAGGCAGGCGTCGTGCGGGTCCCCGATTGGCATAGGCCTCTGGCACGATGCGCAGGGCTTAAAGCCCGGTGCCTTGGCCATGAGCCCGCACCGGGGGAGGAAAGGGAGGGGATACCCCCCTTAACCTTATCCTAAAACCTAACTAACTATCAAAAACTATCTACACTAAGTACTAAACGAACTATATACAGAGAACAGTAGCGAGAGCTAGGGTGGTGGAGGACAGAGAGCACTCCACAGTTCCAACTGGCCGTCACGGGCGGTAAGAAGGAACTGAGGAGCGGACGGGCCGGCTGGGGTATATAACGGGCGCCATAGTGGCGCCACTCCAGGGGGCGCCAGCCGGCCCGCCGGAGTTGCTAGGGTAAAAAAGTTCCGAGATGCCGTGCACGCGCGGTGCGCACACCTGACTGGAATGCATAGGAGCAATCACTCAAAGAAGAACTGTAAATAAGGATCTGTAAGTCCAGATCAACTACAGTAAGACAACCAAGGGACTAAAGCCTCTCTCAGATATTCCTGTACATCTCTCTAAAATGACTCACAATTTTTTGAGAACCATCCCTCATTATGGGCTTGACGCAAAACTTGTGGAACTCAGTGGAAAGTCTACAATAGTGTGAGATGTGATTTGGATCAAGATTATGCTTACCTACATTCACATTTAATTTTTGATGTTACATTGCATCATATCAGGGCATCAAAACTGTAAACACACATCACTCGGACAATACACCAGAATAGAATGGGATGACGAGGTGCCTATTGCAGCGTACCATCACATTCTACTCCGACCAGCAGTGGCACAAATAGAAAAAAAATAAATACCAAAAAGAATGAAGCACAAGTCAACTGAGGTTACTCAAATCATTTTTACACTGCTTGGAACACTTTTAACGCTTAAGGAGGCAGGGAGGAGGAGGAGCAGATAATGATCTTCCCAAAGAAGCCTGGCTTCGCATGTAGCTTCTTGTTTCCTACCACTTTTCTTCCTCTTTCCTGGATAGTTTTAAATAAATCTAGGTCAGTGCTTTATCGATATTACTGAGTCTACTGAGAAGTGTGTGAAAAATATGTAAATGTAAACAGTAAATCTACAAACAAACAGGACAAGGAGAAGAAAGAAAGTATGCTGGATCAGCAGGATCTGAAATATATTAGAGGAAAGACAGGCTGGTGGGCTCTTTGAATAAAAATTCTTACCTTCTTGCTTTTCTCCTCTGATCAATAAGTTCAAAGTAATTCCACCAGTCTATTAATTCACTTAATTAAACAATATTGAGCATCACTTCTAAAGTGAATGGGGCTGAAAATGGACTGTTGAGTCAAAGGACTAGATGCATGGGACAAACTTTAGTCTGACCATATCATTCACAACAATGATGAAGTTATAGAGACGGTTAGGAGGCTCTGAATGCTGAAATAAGGGAAATAATGTTTAGGCGGTAGGTCAGAAAGGAGACATTTTGGCAAACATGGATTCCCTTACTATTGTTGATCAATGAAATAAATGAAGAAACTAAAGTGAAAAAATATCACCAATTGCTTCACTGGTAAAGCTTATTCATGCTTCATTTGTTCTGTGTGAGACACCCATAAAAGGTTTACTTTAGAAAAACAGTTCTCTAAAGTTGGTAAATAATACAGTCCTGTCCTCATCACTGATCAGCCAATGATGTAATCTTTCTTGTGTTTCAAGATCCAATTTTGTAGCCATGCAATATCATACTGAGTAACTTTAATGGATGGAGTTTCTGTGAAACCAATATAAACAATCCCTCCAGCTTAGAGAATGCTCCATTTCTTTTGCATGTGTATCCTTATTGTTTACATTGCTCCATGGTGTCATAAGGCTGCTGCCTCCACAATCAGCTGAAAGTAGTATCATGCCATCAGAGTACAATCAGTCACAGAGTTTGTGCTGATGTTGTAGTGTTGAGAGCTTTCTTGGATGGACTTTCTATGCAACCAGAGAAAAGAAATGAAATTCTTCCTTTTCATGTTACATATGCAGTTCCAATTAAGCTGATCTTACTAAAATCGGTTATTCTTCTGTCACCTACTTACTCATAATACTATATTGAAAACACAATAATTTGTTATGCAGTACATAGTATTGCTTATTCCAGCTAAACTCAGAATGACACATGAGACTCTGAGAGGATTTCTCTGGCAACTAATCATATTGCAGTTGTTTCTTTTCTCTTTTGTGTGCCATAATTTTCTAATAAAATTGAAGTTTAACAATACAGATTCATTTTCTGTAGTACAATGAGTGGAGAAACACTGCTTGCAGCATCCCATTTTACCAGAGAGAAGCTGGCTTTGAAATGTTCCATCAAACAGTGCGGTAACAAACCTAAATTCTACTGAGTGAGTAATACGATTAACTTTCAACATTTCTTCATTGTATGCATTTTATAAATAATCCATAAAAATATATGGATTCCATGCAACATAATTCAGATAATACAATAAATATGTAACTGGGAACTGATCCTTTCATGATGCTGGCCTATTTTCTTTCATTTTAATACATACAACAAATATTTCATTTCATTCATTCTGTACTGAATGATATAACCTTTAAAATTAATTTTGTTTCAATGATCAAACTCCTTGATTTTATTCTACAAAAATTAAAAAGCTCAGAGCCATGGAAATGAAAGGCAAAGAACTTTTTCATCTCCTCTCAAATGATTAATAACAGTTATACAACTCAGATCCTCATGAAGAAATAGGACAGTGTGTTAGAGCTATCTGTTTTAGAACAGGTTCAAAGAAAAACTTCTCAAGGCATATTTAAAAAGTATTGTATTTCTAAGATATATGCACTTGGAATATTTAAGATGACACAGCAAAGACAAAGTTTGCTTTCCATGCTGCAGAAACCTTGTGGAAACTAAATGTGTTTTGCTGGACCAGGTCCACACTGAATAAAATTTGAATTTTCTAAAGCAGTTCTAACATATAATAACTAAATACTTGGAGATGACCAAAAGCTGTTGTCACTTGATGGCTAATCAGTGGCATGTGTTAAAACTACTTGGTAGTCTCCGCCCATTTCCTAATGAATAAGTGTCAACATAAAAAGATGCCATTATAACTTGTTGGCTGACTCAGCAGACAGAGAATATACTATCTCCCTCTGGGACAAAGCCAAGGAATATTAGTTAGGCATTGTGGGGAATTTGTACTGCAATTTAATTTGTTCTGTGTGTTAATAATGTTGAAAACTGAATTCCTCTATCAATTTGGCAGCGTATATGAAAACTACATTTAAATAAAGGTGAAAGAAGACAATTTACATTTTTGTACAAATTCAGTTTTTCCAAAAAATTCTTTGTCATTTTATGATTTTTCAATAATTGTTAGTTCTTTCTCCCCAGTGAAAATCATATAGTGACTCAGAGTTGTTAAAAAAAATCTATACCCAAGAATACCACCAGATTTTAGTTATTATTTGTCTTAAGAGCACTAAAAATGTTTAAGAAGGGTTCCTTTAAGATTATCAAAACATTTTCTTATATAAAAGTGTAGGGGACCAACAGGGTACTGGCTCTTTAAGACCAGAGGGGTTCATGAGAGAGGCCATTTATCCCATTCCACATGTCCAGGGAGGCAGACAAAGGCAATAACTGGAAGAGAGGAAGATGATCTCGGGGAGCAATCAGTGTGTGGGAGAGGAAATGTACAGGGCCATCCCGTACCAAATTCTTTAAAGGCCCCAGGAGCTTTGCTGAGTGGGTGGGGTAAGGCTCCCCTCTCCCCCAGATAGTGCAGACAGGTGCTTGGGATTATTAGATCCACCTGGACAAGATCAAGAGACTGATTAGGGACTGGGTGGCTGACTCAAAATGAGACTCCAAGCCCAGTCAAGGAGGAAGAAATCAGCAAGAGGGTTTTGAAACCCCTAAACCTGAGGGGAGACTTTACAGGCCAAGGAGACCAGGATTTGAAGTACAGTCCTAGAAGGAGTGCTGAGAAACCCTAAAATTGGGGGAGAGGGCAAAAGGGGATCTTTGGAGAGCCAGATGGTATTAAATACATAAGACTCCAAGTAAAGACTCAGGGTGTGTATAAGTTATTTTTGGAACCACAAAGGGAAACTGAAACAGTGCCACCTTAGGTTACAAGGGTGCACCTGGGATGGCACCTGGGTACAAAGACTATTGATGAAAAGTGTCAAGACAAGAAAAATTTTAATAAATATTATTATTAAGACCACTTTCAACACTCTAAACTGGCAAACTTCATACAAATATAGTATATGCTGTAGGATCATGGCAGGCACCATGGCTTAGCTGGCTAAAGCACCTGCCTAGCAAACAGGAGATTGTGGGTTCATTTCCCAGCAGTGCCTTAGTGTATAATTTCGGGGGGAGGGATAGCTCAGTGGTTTGAGCATTGGCCTGCTAAACCCAGGGTCGTGAGCTCAATCCTTGAGGGGGCCATTTAGGGATCTGGGGCAAAAATCTGTCTGGGGATTGGTCCTGCTTTGAGCAGGGGGTTGGACTAGATGGCCTCCTCAGGTCCCTTCCAATCCTGATATCCTATGATTCTATAGATATTTCTATACCAGATCAAGCCAATGGTCCAGCCAGCATGTCTCCAACAACTGCCAATGCTGGATGCATCAAAGAAAACATTAAAATCTCCATGATGCCTTTCACAGTGAGACACTGAAGTCCATGGGTCTACCTGTGGAGTAAGGTGTGACTCTGTATGGGCAGCCTGGAGGTCAGTCATGAAGTCACAGAGGTCATGGAAAGTCACTGAATCAATGACTTCCGCAATCTCTGTGACAGACATGGAGCCCTAAACACGAGCTACCAAAGACATGCACTGAGCCAGGGGGGGGAAAAAAGAAGCTCCAGGAAAAGAATCTGAAAGAACTATATGTAATTAGCCTACAAAATATATTTAAGCAACATGATACTGGTAACTGTTTAAGTATTGGAAGTCACAAAGCAAAAACTGGGAGAAAAGCTCTTTACACAGGATACTAGTATTAAAACAGGTACTAATGGAATTAATTGAAAGAATGAATCTAGCTTATCTAATAGCATAGCATCTTGACATTAAGATCAACAAATGGGTGGAACAATTTGCCTAATGAGGCAATAATAGCACATTACTAAGCATCTTTAAGCAGACATTAAAAGTAAGAAAATAGAATAAGGCTCTCTATCCTTGATGTAGGGGTCAAAAAATGATGATACAAGAGGCCCCCCTCCAAAACTCATCATCTGATGCTATGATGAGTATTACTGAAGTACCTTATTCACTTGTTTAAAAAAGGAAAGTTATTAAGCACTTTTTCCACTGTTCCGCCTTGAAGGGTAGTCTAAATTGGAGGGGGGGGGGTAAATCTTGAGTTTATTGATTGCCAGTTAACTTGAGTTAGCTAGCATGTTGGCACATGCTAACTCAGCAAACAAGATGCTCAGTTTTACTGCCACAAATATAAAGGAATTCAAAGTCATATGCGTGACTAGTCACAAGAACTGAGGGCAAGGCCTGGTACCAACAGTGAAAGGAAAGAGAAAAGGTGGCTTATCCAGCCACCTGGGGATTCCCCTCTGAAAAGGAAGCATAAATGCTATAAAGCCAGCTCTGTACTACCAATCCCTTCTGGTCTTGGCAAAGCGCACGGCTGCAGTAGAAGAGGTATGGCCAGAGCAAAAGTGCACTCTGGTAATATCTGACTGCTGGAATGGTCCCTTGGGAGCTGCTGAAGCTGGGTGATAATTAGAGCTGCCCTGAGGCATCTCTAACTTGTGACACAGCCAAACAACCCCAGGATAGGGCATGTGTGTGTTTAAGGGGGCACCTTTGCCCAACCTCATTCATTGCTACCTGAAAAATGCATGTTGAAATTGCACCTGGACTCATCCAGATAGGAAACAAAAATATGTAACTTATCTGACCATCACAATTATCAACACAGCTCTGATTTCAAATGTATGCCACCAACCTATAGTTCAAAAAGAACACCAGAAATGTATTAACTGAATACATTTCAACAAAGAAATTCAGGGAAATAATCTCAAAATATTCTGGAAGAAGAATTTTCTCATATTTAGCAGTAACCAATAAACCGGAAACAATGGCAGTTTTATAGTAACTTATAACGTTTCACATAATCAACTAGGGAATATAAAATAATGCAACTTAAAATGTCACTATAAGGGGTCTATATTTATTTCCTCTCAGTGGCTCCATATCAAATTTGTTCAGTTTACAGGATTTTTTCTAACTGCCAATTTCACCTAGTATCTGCATTGCATTTGGTCTCATGTACTTTCACCAATAAGAGACTTTTCAATTGTAACTGGGTTGCAAATTCTGTTGGTGATGTATGATTAAGAGGAGAAGCCAGCTCACTCTCCCACACCAGTGATTGTATTAGCTCTGCACAGTAGGAGGAGTAAAAAGTGATTACAAACTTTTTTGTGAAAAAATTAAACATATGTGACCTGATACACATATATGAAAAAAGTATGTTGCATCAGAAGGTGCCATTTGCAGTCACTTCTCTGACCAGTCATACTGAATTAGTGCAGATTCTACTCACCACTGTTAAATGTTGCAATAGGTAAACCACATCAATCATGTCTGCCAGAATCAGAAGTCTAGTGACAGCAGCCAGAAGGAATCGTGCTGCTTGAACAACAGCTTTCCTTTTAGGCAGATAACAGGGATCATTGGTAAATTCCCTTGCTGATGCACTTAAAGCTTCACCTGCAAAATAAAGCCACAAATTCTCTTAGGTTACATTCCAAAGCTGCAAATGTTAGGGAACATAATTTAACTGGATCAATTATTTGGCATATTGAAAATGTCAATTGAACTGGCATGTTGTTAATGCCTTACAAAGAGGATCATAGACAGTTCTCTCAGCTAACCCAGATCAAGCACAGGTGTTCTGTATGATGGGTGACACTTACCTGGCTTTGCAGTGCTGTGGAAGAAATGTACTGTGATGGGTTGGATCACAGAAACCCTCTTGGGAGCTGCCACCTGATGTGCCAAGACTACTTCTACCCAGGGCCAGCTCCAGACCCCAGCGCGCCAAGCGCGTGCTTGGGGCGGCATGCCGCGGGGGACGCTCTGCCTGTCACCGGCAGATGCTCAACTCCCAATGGGGTCTAAACCCAAATAAATCCGTTTTACCCTGTATAAAGCTTATGCAGGGTAAACTCATAAATTGTTCACCCTCTATAACACTGATAGAAAGATATGCACAGCTGTTTGCTTCCCCAGGTATTAATACATACTCTGGGTCAATTACTAAGTAAAAAGTGATTTTATTAAATACAGAAAGTAGGATTTAAGTGGCTCCAAGTAGTAACAGACAGAACAAAGTAAGTCACCAAGCAAAATAAAATAAAATGTGCAAATCTATGTCTAATCGAACTGAATACAGATAATCTCACTCTCAGAGATGCTTCAGTAAGTTTTTTCCTCAGACTGGACACCTTCCAGGCCTGGGCACAATTCTTTCCCCTGGTACAGCTCTTGTTCCAGCTCAGGTGGTAGCTAGGGAATTCTTCATGATGGCTCCTCTCTCCCCTTTGTTCTGTTCCACCCCTTTATATATCTTTTGCATAAGGAGGGAATCCTTTGTCCCTCTCTGGGTTTCCACCCCCTCCTTCTCAATGGAAAGACACCAGGTTAAAGATGGATTCCAGTTCAGGTGACATGATCACATGTCACTGCAAGACTTCATTGCCCACTTACCAACACACACGTATATAGGAAGACTTACAGGTAAAACACACCAATCTGCAGACAATTGTTCTGGTTAATGAGAAGTCATTAAGATTCCAAACCACCATTAATGGCCCACATTTTGCATAATTACAATAGGCCCTCAGAGTTATATTTCATATTTCTAGTTTCAGATACGAGAGTGGTACATTTATACAAATAGGATGATCATACTCAGTAGATTATAAGCTTTGTAATGATACCTTACAAGAGACCTTTTGCATGAAGCATATTCCAGTTACATTATATTCACTCATTAGCATATTTTTATAAAATCATATAGACTACAATGTTACAATGTTCCGTGGAGATATTTTAAATACTATGAGAGAGAGGGCTCCCTCACAGAACACCACTGTAATCTAAGGGAAAGAGCACTGGAAGCCAGAAGGCCATGAGTTCTAAGTTTCTCTCTTCTACTTACTGATGTTCATATTTGTGAACTTTGAAATCCTTACTGCTGATCAATGGCTCATACCCTGATCATGGGGGGGCTGAATTTTCATACACTCAGGTCACACTGCCTCTCAGACAGAATGTGCCAGATCTATGTGTTGTAATCACTGCTTTTGCCATTAGACCACACTCCCCTCCAACAGCAGGAACAGAACCCAGGAATCTGGAAGGCCAACATTTTTCTGCTCTATAGAAAGTTATTGCATAATCCCTGGGTAAAGTGTGGGTCACATTCTCCTCTAGGAGCTGGTCCACAGAAGATGAGACACCTTTAGTTTAAGTGGGAAAGATCTATACAGAGAATTTGAAGATCCTGACTTAAAATCCCGCTATCAAACACATGCAGGAAATCTCTTTTATGTTTGCAAATAATGAATTTTTGTTTTTTTAGTTTTCTTCTTAAACTGTTATTTTAAATTGACACATGCATCAATCAAATCAAATGTGTGCAAACGACAAACTCTATCATACATCATCTAGATAACCAAAACTATCATCTAACCTAATGCCAGTCATAACCCCCTCCATAACAGCAACATTCACTGTGTACCAATCCTGATGGAATAGGTCAGCTTGCTCCTGGTTTAATTAGCCCTGCCCTACGACGCCTGTGCTGGTTATAAGACTTAAAAAGGGAGGAAGCCCAGCAATTTGGGGCTGGTGGTGGAGAAGAGCAGTTAAACTGGATAGAAGAGCTAGTTCCCATGGCAGGTCCCTGGAACAAGAAGCCAAGGTCAAGGGAGGCAGACCTGGGGCTGGTGTTCCACAAAGAGAACAGGGAACTGAAGAGAAGCCAAGGAGGGGTGGAAGACCATTGTGTTTTAGTGGAACCTGGACTTTCAGGAGGGAAAAGCCTGGAAAATCAGTGACATATGAATAGTGAGGAGAATCTGCTCAACATTTTAGATGTCTATACACAAATCCAAGGAGCATGAGGTATAAAAGCAGGAACTGGAAGTATTAGTACATAACCTAAATTATTACTTAATGGCATCACTGAGACTTGGTGAGATAAGTCTCCTGGCTGGAATACTGGTATAGAAGGGATAGCTTATTTTAGTTCAGGAAGAACAGGAAGGGGGAAAAGGGAGTTGATGTTGCATTGTACATCAAGAATATATACACTTGTTCTGAGGTCCAGAAAAAAAAAAGGCAAACCAGATGACAGTCTTTGGGTGAAAGTAGGAGGTGTGGGGGCCAGAGGCCTCCTAGCGGGCAGCTGAATGGACACTAGCAAGGCTCTAGCCTCCTGCCCTTTTGATCACCCTTCCCCTGTGTGTTAACGATGGGGCAGGGCTGACCCAAGAGAGAAGGGCTTTATAGACAGGCACTAAGCAACCAAGGGGAGCTAGCAAACAGGAGAGTGTGAGAGGGAGGCTTTAGGAGGGGGAAAGTATAAAAATCAGCATGTTTCAAAAAGCCCACAGAGCCAGTGACAACACTGCTCTTTGCTCCACCTCCTGTGCCTATATCCAGACCAGGAACCTAACCATGGATGCCTTTACCCAGGCCCTGCTGTGGATTTGCAGAGACTGTGGCCTTCGTTTCCCTGTTACATCCAGTGGGAAAGGTGCCTTCTGGTAGAATCTCTCAGGAAGCAGGTGAGAGCTACAGGAGGTGGTGGCTAGGGTGAGGAGCATCCATGCACATGAGGAATTAACTGAAAATATGCATACGGTGCTCGCCAAGGTGGAGGAAGAAATCCATCTGGAGAGGACTGCAGTAGTGCCACCATGGGAGGAGGAAATGGCTCCTTCACAGAGAGGAGGCTGGCTGCTGGTTACTTCTGGCAGTAGACACCACTCAATCCCTGATCCCAAAACTGCTCCAAATTAAATGAGGGTCAGCAATATAATACTGTTGCAAAAAAAACCACCCAAACATCATTATGGAATGTATTAGCAGGAGTGTTGTAAGTAAGACATGAGAAGTAATTTTTCCACTCTACTCAACACTGGTGAGTCCTCACCTGGGATACTGAGTCCAGTTTTTGGCACCATGATTTAGGAAAGACATGAACAAATTGGAGAGAGAGTCCAGAGAAGAGCAACAATAGTGAGAAAAGGTTTAGAAAACCTGACCTATGAAAAAAGGTTAAAAACCTGGGCATGTTTAGTATTGAGAAAAGAAGACTGAGGAAGGACCTAATAACAGTCTTCAAAAATGTTAAGGACTGTTATAAAGAGAATGTGATCAATAGTTCTCCATGTCCACTGAAGATAGGGTGAGAAGTAATGGGCTTAATATATAGGAAGAGAAATTTAGGTTAGAGTTTTTTCCTAATATCTACCTATGAATATAAGGCGGCTCTGGAATACTCTCCCAAGTAAGGTTGTGGAATCCCCCTCATTGGAGCTTTTTAAGAATAGGTTGGACAGGCACCTGTTAGGGATGGTCTAGATATACTTAGTCCTGCATCAATGCAGGGGGCTGGACCAAATGACCTCTCAAGGTCCTTCTGGCGATTCTATAAGAACTGTGAGTTGAGCCCAGGAGGGGAAATCTTTTTATGCTAACTTGGAACAATTGTTGAAGGTGGTGTTTATTTTGGGCTGTTGTGTACCCTGGAAGGGGACTGAACTTTTATGTGGCCTGGCTAAGACCCAGATGGAGGTAACCAACAGAAGGAGGTGACCAAGGGAAAGATCCAGCAGGTCCACATCCAATCACAAGGAAACACTGTCCTGTGAGTTGCTTCTGTGCACATGGGGCTTATTCTGGGGCAGGATCCTAGGACACCCTGTTCACGTAAAACCTCGTTTTGCTGAAGCTTTTGGATGTATCTGAAACCTTTAAAGAAAAAGTATTGGGGTTTTATTATACTACTAAGACAACACACTTGTGAGCTACTGTGCATACAAATTGAGCAATGCAGGTGCAAGGAATAAAATCCCAGGATACAGGAAAATATTGGACTGGTGTGTGTTATTACATCAGTCAATGGAACTTTAGTACTTCCTCTGCTCAGTATTACATCATTATGAGCTACCTTGTGCATTTAATACACCACCCTAGCCAGGTTGTGGGAGTCTCAGCATGAATTTCAGGCAACTCGGCCTATTGCAGAGAGAGTTTGCCACCTTTTTTCAAGGTAAAGCATACGTCTCCCTCCATTCCTAACCATATCTAGTAGATGGGTCCATGGCCTTGCCCTCACACCCTGTTCCCTTGAGGAAGGCTAGCACTGCAAGAACATAGGAAAGCATAGTGCCTGTGCTCTCCAGCCTTTCAGACTCAGTCAGACACAATGATTTAATCTACAATGGCATTTTTCTTAAATTTCTCCCAATTTGCACTGCCATTAGTGTAGCTCTACGAGTAGAAGCAACAATAAAAGCACTAAAAAATAAGTCCCTTATAGCTTTATCACTGTCATCCTTACCCATTCTGAGCAGATTTGATGGAATAGTGGCAAAAATGCCAGCAATCAGTTTACACTAGCGCTTCCACCTTTGCTATCACACGTTCTTTTAGCAGTAGTGCAGCTCTGGGAGAATTTAAGAAAAATGCCAACATGGAAACATCTAATCTCACACTCTGTAGCTGAACTGGAAAATCCTTGCTGTAGAAGGTCAGAGGGTTATAACATTCTGCCCACTAAAATGCTCTACATCAGCAGAAGCTAAAGCCAGATCAGAAATCCTAAAATTAATAGTTTTGCTAGCTAAAATGATACCATTAAAGGTAAGTGTAGCCTATTAAGAGACTACAAATACTTGAAGGAAATTCTTGATGTGTCAAATGGCTGTTTATTTTAAAGATGCCTTTAGAAATACTGGCTAGTCTTAAGTGTAAACAAGCTGGTACTTTAAATGTCTATGATCTTGTTCTATAATATGCCAAGAGTGCTAATAATATTACTTTAACCATGAGAATACAAGAATCAGTGTCTGTTCCCTACTGACATTTGGAATCCTGAGTAGAGGAGAATCTTTGAGATTCCTAGTGTTTAGAGTTATGTATCACAACTCACTAATGTCATTACCTGTATCTAAAAAGGTGTTATGTAAGTTAATAGAAAACCAATAAACAGACTGATCATTTTTATTGTGTGGTGTAAATACAGAGGACAAATTCAAAATTGATAATTTCCAATAGGTTTATAAAGTGCATCTGCCAGTCAGGGCTAAAGTTACCCCATCCTAGACAAAGGAATGTGGTTCTGCCACATGGAAGGTATTTCCAAGATACATTGAGACAATAGGAATACAATTGACATAGAAAGTAAACAAGACCATCAAGTCAACAAAGGGAGGAGATAACCACTCAGAACCACAGCAGAGGGAAGAAATTGCAGGAAACAGATGAATCTGCATTTTAGCAAAAATCTGCAGGAAAAGAAACCAGTATACTCTATGTAGCCTTCCCCACACTTGAATGAAATTTACTCTGGGGGGTAATATTCAAAAGAATCCATTTGAAAGGTTCAGTGGACTATAAAAGAAGACAGCCAGTTATCTTTCACCTCAGAAGACAAAGGAACCAAGTACTTTATGGAGATCCTGGCCAGAGGGATTGGTCAGGCATCTTGCTCAAAGGTAGCATGATGAGAATCTTACCTTGAACCAAGAGTGTAGTTTTGTTAAGTCTTAGCCTCTAGAAAGTGTTTTTCACTTTATGTGCTTGTAACCATTTCTAACTATCCGCTATACTAGAACTCAATTCAGATCCTATTTCCTTTAGTCAGAAAACTTGTTTTACTTTTGATCTAAACCAATCCAGTCCTGTGTTTAATTTAAAGTGAATGTTAACTCAGTCAATGTGGCAAGCTGCTGGGTATTGTTCCTTTAAAAGAACAAATGAAGCTTAATATCTTTGATAGGCCCGGGAGAGGGCTGAACATTGCAGAACACGTGGTTTTGGGAAAATTCAGGACTGGGGTATGTTGGAGTCATCTTGCCAGGTGTAACTAAGGGGCCAGAGTGTGGCAATAGTGTAACAAGCAGGCTGTTGCAATCCAGATTGCAGAATCAGAGCTGCTTAATACACAGGCACACAGTACATGCTTGTATGGTGGCTGGAAGCATGCTGACAAGAGCTGCAGCAGAGTATTCTGAGGCACTCAGAGTTACACGGCAGCCTGGAGGATACTCCAAAACATGACACACGCAACGAGGGCTCGTGAGTGCATATAATAAAGAACTACAGCATAGTTATAGAAATACAGGCTGCGTTCCTCCAATCACTTCTGTAAATAAATAGTCCTTTTTCCTATCATCAGAATAAATGGTTTGAGTAAGCACTACTTATGTGAGTAAGGATTTGCAGGACTAAGTCCATATGGGATCCAATTTTACAAGAGGACAAAACTGCTGTTGACTTCACTAGAAGTTTCACCTGGGTAGGGACTGAGCAAGAGCTACAGCAGTAAGCCAAATATGTGCTAACGTGCTCCATGCCAACACTTAAAAAGTTACTGGCCTGATTTTCAGAAGTGTTCAGCATCCAGCCAATGGGAGGTACAGGTACTCAGCATCTTTGAAAATCACACACTATACCGTGCTCTTGAATTATACTATTTTGCTCTTGGATTAAAAGGTCAGAATTTCCTTGGAGTATATGTAAAGAGAAAAAATCACTAGGAATCATTTCTCTCCCTTTATTTATGTACTTTATAAGCTGATATTTTAAGATAATTCATATTTCAATATATTATTCAATATTTATCTTAGCTTCAAAATATCTTTTCCAATTAGAAATACCTTGAAGATAATACATTTGACATTACACAGAATTTGCCATCTCTTCTTTACCTACTGTCCTTAAAATGAAACCCTTTATCATTTAAAAATAGGCAAAAAAAATTCTTCACTTAGGGACCAGTTCTGTAGAGAACAAGTGTTCATTAAAGTTGTATATTATAAACAGAAAGTGAAGCTTGCTTATAGTTAGGGCCCTACCAAACTCATGGTCCATTTTGGTCAATTTCACAGTCTTAGGATTGTAAAAATCATACATTTCATGATTTCAGCTATTTAAATCTGAAATTTCATGGTGTTGTGATTGTAGGGGTCTTGGAGTTGGAGGGGGTCACAAGATTATTGTAGGGGGGTAGCAGTACTGCTACCCTTACTTCTGCACTGCTGCTGGTGGGGGACTTCTTTCAGAGCTGAGTGCTCAGCCAACAGCCACCCTTCTTCAGCCACCCAGCTCTGAAGGCAGTGCAGAAGTAAGGGTGGCAATACCATGAGCCCCTTAAAATAACCTTGCAAACCCCTGTAATTCCATTTTGGGTCAGGACCCCCAATTTGAGAAACACTGGCCTCCCCTATGAAATCAGTATAGTGTAGGGTAAAAGCACACAAGACCAGATTTCATGAGGGGAGACTCGATTTCACAGTCTGTAATGTGTTTTTCATGGCTGTGAATTTGATAGGACCCTACTTATTGTTAGTTCAGTTTAGTGAAATTTTAATTCTAGGGTGAAGTTCAGTTCAGCATGAAATTCAGCCCTATGTACTGAACTAAAATCTTTCTACCTGCACAGAAATTTGTCTCATTTTAAAATGTGTTCTCACTGTTTTCCAGTTACATATTTAACATATATATTCAAATAAAAAAAAGTCACACTAATTTCTGATGTGGTTTTGGTATCTGCAACCTCAAGAACTACCAGAGCAAAAAACCCAGGCGTACCATATTTTCAGATAATATAAAGAATTACAGTAGAACCTCAGAGTTACGAACTAACCAGTTAACCACACACCTCATTTGGAACCGGAAGTATGCAATCAGGCAGCAGCAGGGGGAAAAAAGGCAAATACAGTACAGTACTGTGTTAAACCTAAATTACTAAAAAAATATATATATAAAAGGAAAGCAGCATTTTTCTTCTCCATTAGTAAAGTTTCAAAGCTGTATTAAATCAATGTTCAGTATAAACTTCTGAAAGAACAACCATAATGTTTTGTTCAGAGTTACGACCAACCTCCTTTCCCAAGGTGTTCATAACTGAGGTTCTACTGTAAATCTGTACTTTTACCAGTTGGTGAAATACTGTATCCCAGCTGTTCAAATCAAGTCAGGAAAATTAGTGCTTCTCATAATCTGTAAGAAACACTTCTCCAGACCAGTAGTAATGCTTTCTGGACTGATGATTGTTTCCAAGCATCAGATCAAGACCAATGATCAGAAAAAAGGAAGAGGCAGAAAACCTGTTCACATACACATTTATAGATGTATTCATTAGAACTGATTGCTGCAAAATGTGGATGATAATAGTTAAATCCTAATTATTTTTTTGATGATGTTTTAGTACAATAACTCTAGAAACTCAAGGTGAATTCATACGGAAATACTATGCATTAAAATCCCAGTGCACTGTAAACTAAACCCTTCTCATTTCATTTGTCTTGTGACTTCAGATAGAACAAACCTTTTGAAATTCTGAGAATGAGTAGTTTAAATGAATAATCTGACATGCTATCTCCGTTTTATTTTCATTCTATTTAACTGCTGCCCATTCACCTTGCCAATTACTGATGTTGAATATATTAAGTTTGACATTGTCTCTTTCAGGAGGTAAAAATACAAGTTAACATTACATCTTTATGTATTCATAATGTTTACACTATGTTAATTCATGCCATTACAACAGTCAGAGTTTAACACATTTGCACAAATACAGGAAACTGGTACATGCAGCATTTTAATACAATAGTAAAGTATAACAATACAGATTTATGGTCCAATTAAAATAAAAGGTTTGAATTTTAAACAGGTACCCACCTGGGTCTCCAAGGATTCATCCCCAAGTGAGGGTACAAACTACTGACAGAAATGAACATATATTTAGGGGCTTTTAAAAAAATGTTTTAAGTGTTTATGTTGAGGGGGAGAATAGTATGCAGTATAATTACTTGTTATACATTCACTTGTGAGGATGGCACTGGACCAGATTCACTATATGCTTTGTGCCACTCCAGCAAAGCAAAGCAGCCATAAATTTAGCTTAACTGGCGGGTTAAACTAGGTTTACAGCTGCTTTACATTATCAAAGCAGCCAAAGAGTAGCTGTGAATCTAGCCCATTATATTTAAGTAATGTATAAATGTTCTGTTAAATATTACACTGATATAAAGGAGAGGCGAGTCACTACACTGAGTCTGGTTTTCCAGTGACTTGCACCTCCCACATCAAGCAACTGCTGCAGCTTTGAAGAACTGTTGTTGAGAGCTAATAGGTTTAGTGGAGCACAACAGAGAATTTAGGGAAAAGATAAGAGGGAGAGAGAAAAGTTGATGATGGGAGGCAAGTGGGAGAGAGAAAGAGAAAATTGGTTGGAAAGGGGGAAATAATTGTGTTTGGTGGAAGAGGATGTATGATTAGTCAAGGATGAATGGTGAGTCAGTGGATTAATGACTGAGTGGGGGTAAGTGGTGGTTGAGTGGGTCAGGGAATGAGTTAGGGAGGTGTCAGAGTGTCTGAATGAGCTGACATAGGGAGCCACAAACAGCTCCCCAAATCCCTCTCACACAGAGGGTGGGTTTGTTTCCCCCATCACTCAGAATAACTCAGCCTGACATGCAAACAACTTGCCCAGCCTTGAGGTTATGCACATAAGACCAGGTATTCTGTGGGCTGAATAGGAACCTAAACCATTATTTTGTTGGAAAATTCAAGAGATTTTCCTAAGGGTAACAGAATTGAAACTGGAAGACCAATGATTTGAAATGCCCTTTGTCTTTTTAACTTAATGCTGTTTGTAAAATGTGCCAAATTACATGAATTTAGTTAAATATCTCGGCTTCCAATTTAAATGTAACAGTTAATCACTGCACAGAATTTTAGCAACCACGGTGCTTTGATGAAATATGGTATAAAACCAGGTTTGTAATTCATTCCTTATTCATTTCCAGGAGTTTTGTTTTTTTTAATCTCTACTCAGTGTGAGTCAGAGCTAGACAACCCCTTATAATACACAGAATATGATTTCAATGATTCCAGCCAAGCTTGAAAAAGTGAATGATGCTAGTATTTTCTCAACAGGAATCCAACTTGATGGTGAAGCTAGACTGTGACCCTGACAATACCACCATGTCACAATGTCTGGAATCGTTCATGACTGAGTGCCAAACTAAGAGCAGACTGTCGAAAAGCAAGGCTGACATCCCAAACCAGCTGTATGTTCCATAATTAGATTTTACCAAACCAGTAACAAATATGAGCTCCTGGATCACAACAACAGTCTTACTATGGAGTCAGTCGCCTTGGGCTCTCTAGTCTACCTAGTAATCCAGGCAAGCTGAACTAAGTGATAAACAGTCACTTACAAAGATCACAAAATATTCAGATTGCTCCCAGTCTCAAGAGACCAGTCATTTACCCGAGGTCAATTTGTACTTTAGATCTCACACCAAAGACAACACTTGTAAGCCAATCCTATAGTAAAACTAACTAAGGATTTATTAACTGAGGAGCTGGGCGGAAATGAGAGTTATTTACTGGTTAAAGCTGGCAACATATACACACAAATGAGTTACAGTGTATGGTTCCAAAAAGGTGACAAAGTTGTAGTAATCTGTCAGTACTGAAGAACTTTTAGGGCTAAACCAGATTGACCCTGGTGATCTCAGCTTTTGTTTCCTAGCTCCCTCCCTGTGAGTGTCCAAACAGCAAAGAGGGTTATTTTCATGTCAGCTATCTTTATTGCCTTCTTCCAGAATTTAAGCTGATGGGACGAGCTGTCTCGCATGAAGCACCTTTAAGGGTGTAAGAAGACCATCAACCCAATCTTTGTATCATATTGTTTCATGGTGGCCCACTTAATTTTGATAGTCTTTCTTTATGAAACTGCTGAGCTCCAGTTCATCTGCAAATTTGACACCATCAGCTCAGGATTAAACAAAGACTGTGAATGCTTGCCAACTACAGAACCAGTTTCTCCTCTCTTGGTTTTCACTCAACTGCTAGAACAGGGCCTCATCCTCCCTGATTGAACTAACTTCATTATCTCTAGCTTGCTTCTTGCTTGCATATATAAACCTGCCCCTGGAAATTTCCACCACTTGCATCTGAAGAAGTGGGTATTCACCCACGAAAGCTCATGCTGCAAAATGTCTGTTAGTCTATAAGGTGCCACAGGATTCTTTGCTGCTTTTACAGATCCAGACTAACACGGCTATCCCTCTGATCTTTATGGATGGGGGAAGCACTCTTTTGACCTGGACTGACAGGTTCAGAACAGGCATTTTTACAGTTACAAAGTAAACCTTACATATTACCTTATAGCATGGGATACAGATGTTACAAATAAGATTAATGCATGCAGCAACTGACAAGCATTTTATAGAGACTAAACATTTTAACACATCCCTGCAAGTCTAATACCTATCTTGAACAATACTAGCATACAGGTGAGCTGGTTTAGTTTCCAGCTATGAATTTGTCAGTGCTCACCTGATGCTTACAGCCTGGGCAAGAACTGGCACCTGGTCTGCCAGCATCACAAGCCACATGGACTTTTATTCATATTGAATCAAACCACTGACATGACAGTGAATGCATGAGAGCAGGCAGGTTCAAAAGCACCTAAAATATGTTACAATAGCTTAAGTGGTGTAACCAGCATCCTAGAAGCTTTCAGGAATAGTTCAAAGGGAGAGTTACTGGACCTAGATTGAGAGGGCCAAGAGGAATGGCTATAGAATGGAAGAGGAGCCAGAAAAAGAAGGTATGTGAGGCAAGAAAAGGAGATATGAGCAAGTAAAACAAGTAGTCGGAAGGACACCACACACACACACACACAAGCTATCCCACATACAGGGTGTTAAAAACTGTCCTAAAATGCAACAAGCAGCCAACAGCACCACACAATATCACCTCGCTCCTGCTTCACCATAATATGCCATAAAGATGGAGCAGCTGTTATTTCTCACTGCTTCCAATTGTCACCAACAATGAGAATGATTGCCAGCACAGAAACGATGACAATACCAAGCTGTGTGTAAATGTATGTGTGAACTTACACTAGGTGGGTCAGTAACAGAACAACTAGTGGTAAAAACACAGTCCAGCACCAGGCAGTAGTAGCACCCTTACTAAACCCTACCTTAGAGTAAGGATGTCAAAAAAGCAATGTGGAAAGACCCCAGGAAACAAAGCAACCATGAGTCTACCACGTTTTGCAGTTCACAGATAACTGACAGATCTGCTTGCCACTGGCTGGCTGTTAGCCAATGGCAAGCAGCACTCTGTCTGTCTGGGTTCCTATACAGTGCACAACAATGTCTGAGTGCTTCCCAAGAGATAACCAAAAATCAATTAGGACAGTGATCTAATACTCCTTCCGACAAGGCAGTCAAGACTAGAAGGGGTTTTCTTAGCTGTTTTAACCTACTTCCTTCTCTATCTCCTCCATCTGTTCCTACTACTTCTCTCCTCTGTCTTCCTGTAGATGTATAGGTCTGCTCTGCAGCACCCCCTACTGGTCCTTGTTAGCTCAGCAGCACCTGTCCTCTGTTTCCTTTCTCTCCAGGAATTTTAACATACAACCAGGGCTAGAGTCACATAATAAACCCCTTCTCAGGACTAGTTTATTAGCACATAATAATTATAAAACTGTCTTTTCCCATCCTCTCAATGAGACAGTCCAGGCAAACACAGTCTCTCTTCCCTCTAGTATCTTAAATTGCCCAGAACCAAACCATAAGCCTCATCCATCTTCCCTTTAGAGCCATAAGGATACTCAGGACCCTTCTCCTGGACTGCAGTCTCCCTAACTTCCAGGCTGGCTCCTTGAAGGCTTACTAGACTGCTTCTTTTAGGAGCTCCTCAGCTTTCTAGAAGGCCTTCAGCCCCTGATGATGCTCCGGTGCCCTCCTTTTAATCAATCAAATTAAGTTCAGGTGTAATGGCATCAACGCTGACTTAAGGGCCAGTCACCCCATAACACACCCCTTTTGCTTTTTCTCTCTCTCTTTTTTTTTGGGGAGGGGGGTCATATCCTATTTGTAGGTACAGCTGTGGGGAAGTGAAGTTGAAGGCAGTGAATTTGTAGTTATTCGTCTCTCCACCCACAAGGAGTTCCAAACAATTGGTCCGGTTGCCAAGGAAGTCCTGTCACCCACTCATGAATTTCATACTTGATGTTGACAACTTTATAGTTCCTGAGGAACATAGTTGTCAAGGGACCTCATCGTCTCAATGAGAGAGTTGCCCGCTGAGGTATGCGGGGCCAGTTACATGGAAGGCTTTGAAGATTAGCACCAAGACCTTGAATTTGTCCTGGTATTCCCTGAGAAGGCAATGTAATGAGCAAAGCACCAGGTTGATGGGCTCTTTACAGCTGGTCTTTCAGGTAGGTGGATTGCTGCAATCTGTATTAACTGAAGCTATTTTATTTTATATTTTTACATATATAGGCATAGTGAAGTGTGGTAGTCTAACCTGGAGGTCATAAAGGTATCACTGTGGGCAGTTCCATATCTGATACAGTCTTCTGGCTAATTGTGGATGGAGGAAAGCATTTTCGCTTTTCTCATTCTTTGTGTCCAGTAGCAGCAAGGTGTCTAGCAATACACCTATGCTGCACTCTGGTGTGACAATCTGAGGCCTTTGGTGGAGGATGAGATACTAGTTGATAGATCTTCAAAGTGTTTTTGCTTCCCACAAACATGTTCAACTTGCTCACGTTTCAGTTTCAGACAGTTGGAAAATGGTGCAAAAGGAAAAAGATGGGGACCCTCTGCATAATACTGGCATTTGATACCATGTAGTTTCCCACAACAGCTACATGTAGAGGTTAAAAAGATGTATACACCAGATGTCTGCTGCCACTCAGGCTTTCCAGCCCTGTTCAGACACCTGTTTGTTCTGTTGCATGGCAATTATTTAAATCCTTCACACTAGGAATCTCCACCTCCTCTCTGCAAACTGCTGGTTGCCTAATGTGTAATCATAACTGTGGGCCAGGTTTTTCATTACTTACATGGGGGTGCCTGATCCAATGTCCACTAGAGTCATTGGCATCTTTTTTTCCATTGACTCCTATCGACTTTGGATCAGGCCTTGGCTGTAGGAAAGGAGGTAAGAACAGAGATGGCTTTAAGCTACAATTATGCCCTGTGAATTCTGACCTGAGTGGGGATCCATATGAGTTCAGGGTCCACTAGTGCAGATCTCACTGCAGGAGCAGGGGGCCTGAGCTCTGTCTTATTTTGGGGGGCTTGTGGGGGAATAAGAGTACAGTATAAATCATAAGCCACTGTCCCATTCCTTTGAGCACATTTCTTTATGATACCATCTCCAGTTTTTCCTACAGCAATGAGTAATTTCTTTGAAATACCTTTTTTGAGTACAGTGAAATTGTTTCCTTGTGTATTTTCTTTGATAAGACACATTGTATAGGAAAATTCAAAATGTCAGATCCAGATTTTCTCATTTCTTTTCAAACAGTAACAGAACTATGCTATAGTTATTTCTAAGCGATTATGTTATTTATGACAAAGCTTATCTAAGAACCCACTTGTGACATGATAGCAGCTAAACACATGCGCCATCAACATGGCAATAGATGGAAATAATGTAGGCAACAGCTGTTGTCTTTGAGACCATATATAGCCTGTAAGTAATAGCAAGAAATACCAAACATTTTAGTAAGCCTGAACAGCTCTGTTTGGAAAAAAATTATCACATATCCACAAGCGTCATTATCCTAGTGATAAACTACATTGTTGTTCTATTTTAAAAATAATTAAATATCAGCTGAAACTGAGTTTAAACGCAAACTGTAGTTTGATACTTACAATCTAAAATGTTTGTTAAAGAAAAAAGAGGAGTAGTTCAATGTATACAAGTCATTTTTTTTCTTGAGTAATAATATACAGGATTCCAAAAGTGAGTCCAGCACCTCTATGCTGGTCTTCACCAGTCAAAAGAAACCAGGATCAGACTCGCATCATAATTCATAGATTCCTCAGCACTTACAGAACCTTATTGAGTGACATCAGCCAAAATGCAAGCAGATGAGAGACTACATTTGTACCTTCTTGCTGTTGGTCTGCAACCAAGGGACAGATAAATTAGCTCAGTCCAAATCCAAGTTATCCAGATAATTTTAAAATCCCAATATGATCACCACATAGAAACTGAAGCTAGTTGCAGACACCTTATAATTTATGACAAGGCATACAAATAAATTACTTGGCTGTCACCATAAAAAATGATGCCCAGAGAAAATTATGCTGTGACATACATGATGTGTACCCACCTACATACATAGCTTATCAGGATTTATGATGTACATTTTCCAAAGACACTAAAGTAAATAACATAAGACCTCTAACAACAGCAGAATATGACATGAATAATAGGCAATGAAGTTATGATCTAGGTGGCATACCACAAGTTAAACCCAATATACAGCTGCAAAAAACTAAAAATGTTTGCAGTGTTAACAAACTAGCATGTATTGTACTGTAGTTCAGCTCCTTAATATTAACTTGAACAGCTCAACAAATCCTTGGAGGAAAATTGCCTGTGAACATTTAATTTGTCACTGTATAATGATAGGAGATACCACTGAATTAACATTCTTTTAAAATATATGAGCTGTAGGCAATCTACTTTATGTATTTATTTTTGTAGTCATCTCTGGTCTTGGCTCAGAGTCAATAAATAATTTCAAAGTCTGAAATATTTCTATATTATCTATGTATAAAAGTCAATAAAACTATGTTTTATTATCTTGTGTTACATGACTGGAATTGATGGGCTAAAATTTTAAGAGTGCTCCATAATGAGTGATTTTTTTAAAAGGCCTCAGCTGAGCATGTGTGACAGTTAATAATATCTGACATTCATCTTTTCATGCCAAAAGTTCAGAAACCATAAACATTCCGCACAAGTTCTGAAATGCAGCCATTCCTTGAGTAGAAGTAACCAGTGACTGCTACTCTGCATAGCAGTGGAGGCTTGGAAAGTATTGGCCAAGTATAACAAGGCAAAACTCCTATTCCTAGTCTTTCATGTCCACAAAGAGCAGATAAGACTGATTTTGAAGTTTTCATCTAAAAGACTTAAGCCCTGATTCAGGAAAGCATCCCTATTCAAAGACAAAACACTTACGTGTATGCTGAGCTATAAGCAGTGCTTAAGTCCCAATGAACCCAATGGGTGAAACCCTGGCTTTGTTGAAATCAATGGGAAAATGCCCCTTAATTTCAACAAGTCAGGATTTCACTAGGGTGTTTACGAGCTCCTCTGAATTAGAGCCCAGTTTGATGTAACTGCATGCTACTCAGTTTATCAATGGCTCCTCAGAAAAGGTCAAAGATGACTTTTTGGGGATAGAAGTCTGTTATTCCAGAGGGTAAAGTATCCCAAAGCTTGAAGCTTAGCATACTCAGGGTATGTCCTCACTGCAGTCTGAGGTGTGATTGCAGCACAGGTAGACATGCCTACTCTAGCTTCACCCATGCTAGCATGACTAAAAATAGCAGTGTAGATGCAGCAGTCCAGGTTTTGGCATGGGCTAACAAGGTGCATATGTACTTAGCGTTCTCAGAATATCTGCACAGCCTGTTTTAAAGCTCATGCCACCACTTCTACACTGCTATTTTTAGCCGTGATAGCATTGGGTGAAGCTAACATAGGTATGTCTACTGATGCTACGGTCACACATTGAACTGCAGTGTAGACATATCCTGGAGGGGAATGTCTTAGGGTACAAGACTGTTTTAACTAGACCTATTTCTTTCTGCTTTTATAAAGCTTGTTTTTAAATTGCCAACTGTATGGCTATCGCAAAAAGCATGGTGTGCCACTGATACGTTTGGTAATTATGTCTGTCTACAGGACTGTTTAGATCATAAGTTCAGTAACTACATAAATTACCTTTAACATATATTTGAAAAATATGTAAAGTGGAATAGAATAGCTTATGAAATGTTCTCTAAAAATTAAATATGCAAATTAGCAGAAGAGCTAACTGAAACTGAGAGATGTTGGTATCAAAGTGGTTTTAAGAAATTGATGCACACTAAAAACAAAAAAAAATGCTGTAGATCTAGAGAATTGCTGCAATAGATAATGGACCAAATTCTGCCATGACTTATACTCTATACAACCTTACTGAATTTAGTGGGGGTTATCTGGGATATAACCCACAGAAGAATTTTATTCAGTATGTAGCAAAGGACAGAATATTAGCTTGTATGACAACTTTTTATTTTTCTCTAAAGAGGTCAATTCTGAGTTACTGTCTGGCTTCCAAATTACTTTTTAAAAATGTGCCAAATACTACTTGTATTTACACTATAACATCACTAGGTTGCCCCTCTGCAAGTGAATAGAATTTGGCCCATCTTTTTTTCACATTTGTGGGACATACATGACCCTTTAGGGAGTTAAAATTCTACTGCACTGAGAGTCTATTGGTCTGGTCTTATGTATATGTTCAGTGTTATGGTTGAGCTCCTGATTGCTATGAGTCCCTGGCATCACTCTCCTTGGTCTCACTCCATGATGTAACCTAAAACTAATGTCTGAGTACGCAGACCTCGGTGAACTCTGTTCATCTGTTTACCATAAAAA
Source organism: Mauremys mutica (assembly GCF_020497125.1). NCBI lineage: Eukaryota > Metazoa > Chordata > Testudines > Geoemydidae > Mauremys > Mauremys mutica. Next base: position 84,791,075 of record NC_059078.1, read on the forward strand.
TAACCCATTTTCCAATTAAATGTGAGCAACCCTAAATATTACACAAAATCAGATGTACGTGACTAGAGAGGTGCTAAACTCAGTGCATTGACATGAGGTTCAGTGCACGTGAATGCAAAAACTAAAAAACACCTCAGCTGAAACAGTCAAGGTTTACTTGGTTTTATGTCAGAAACTATGCAAACCTGACAATTTTTGTATGGGTTCCACTTAAATCCATAATTTTCCCCTAACACCTCTTCCTCTAGCCTCAGCAGGTAGGGAGAAAAAAAACCCAGAATCCTAATCTCAGAAGAGCCAATGGGAAGAAGACTGCAGTGAGAGCCCCCTTCCCAGTCCCAAACTTTTCAGGGAATGTTTGACTGGTCAGGCCTTTCTGTACTGGTTCATGAAAAGGACTGGGAAGTCCTTCCACCCCAAACCCACCAAACAAACATCCTCATTCTTTAGCAGCAAGAGGAAAGAGTACACACACATCAGAGTGAGCTATATAATTACTTTCTTCCAAATAAGGTAATGAGAAATTGGTTCCTCACACTCATCTTTGTTAATTTAACCAGATTCAGTCTGATCAAAACATGACCACCTTTTACATTATTTTAAGCAAGCTGTAAGATCACATGTTCATTTCAATTAATTACATAACCAAGAAAGGTAATGAGGAGAAATGAGGCTGACATCACAGCAAATACAGGAACCAGATCCTTCAAAAAAAAAAAGGTGCAACTGCTTCCTGAGAGATTTATATAGATGGATTCTACACAGGGGAAATATGCATGACTTTCACAGAGGCGACATTGGTTAAACAAGTATTGTTTTATTGTATAACTGTTAGTGACAAAAATAACAGAGGAGATTTTCCAAGGCACAAATGGCTGTTAGGCACACAATTCCCTCTGTGCCTTTGAAAATCCCAGCCAACAAAATTAATGAATGAATGGTGTCAGTTGGGTAAAACCTTGTTATGGGTTTAGTTAAAACCTTACTGATAGGTGCGAACTCACTCTTCAATTAATGTAACTAATAAGCCCCTACCTAAAACAAAAAGGAGTATGAGAATCTGTCCAGAAGCTTTTGCTGAGTATTGTTGTGAGTGGGTGTAGAAATCAATTGTATACAGTCGATTGCATATGTCCGCACTAAGCACATTAAGTCGGTGGAGTGCGTCCTCACTACCGTGGCTAGCATTGACTTACAGAGCGGTACACTGTGGGTAGCTATCCCACAGTTCCCCCAGTCTCCACTGCCCACTGGAATTCTGGGTTAAGCTCCCAATGCCTGATGGGGCAAAAACATTGTCGCAGGTGGTTTTGGGTACATGTCGTCAGTCACCTCTTCCTTCGTGAAAGCAATGGCAGACAATCATTTTGCACCTTTTTTCCTGAGTTACCCGTGCAGACACCATACCACAGCAAGCATGGAGCCCACTCAGCTCACCATCACTGCTGCTGTTGTGAGCATTGTAAACACCTCACGCATTATTCTGAAGTATATGCAGAACCATAAGAGACGCCAGCACAAGGGGGATTTTGATGAGGACATGGACACAGACATTCCTGAAAGCATGGGCTGTGGCAATTGGGACATCATGGTGGCACTGGGGCTGGTTGATACAGTGGAACACCGATTCTGGGCCAGGCAAACAAGCACAGACTGGTGGGACCACATAGTGTTGCAGTATGGGATGATTCACAGTGGCTGCGAAACTTTTGCATACATAAGTCCACTTTCCTGGAACTCTGTGAGTTGCTTTCCCCCACCCTGAAGCACAGGAATACCAAGATGAGAGCTGCCCTGACAGCTGAGAAGTGAGTGGCAATAGTCCTGTGGAAGCTTGCAATGCCTGACTGCTACCGGTCAGTCGGGAATCAATTTGGAGTGGGCAAGTCTACTGTGGGGGTTGCTGTGATCCAAGTAGCCAATGCAATCATTGACATTCTGTTATCAAGAGTAGTGACTCTGGGAAATGTGCAGGTCATACTGGATGGCTTTGCTGCAATGGGGTTCCCTAACTGTGGTGGGGCGATACACGGAACACATATCCCCATCTTGGCACTGGACCACCTTGCCAACCAGTACATAAACCGCAAGGGGTACTTCTCAATGGTGCTAAAAGCAGTGGTGGATTACAAGGAACGTTTCACCAACATCAGCGTGGGATGGTGGGGAAAGGTGCATGACACTTGCATATTTAGGAACTCCGGGATGTTCGAGCAACTGCAAGAAGGGACTTATTTCCCAGACCAGAAAATTACTGTTGGGAATGTTGAAATGCCCATAGTTATCCTTGGAGACCCCTTGCTCCTGGCTCATGAATCCTTACACAGGCCGCCTGGACAGTAGTAAGGAGCAGTTCAACTATAGGCTGAGCAAGTGCAGAATGGTGGTAGAATGTGCCTTTGGATGTTTAAATGCTTGCTGGCACAGTTTACTGACTCGGTTAGACCTCAGCGAAACCAATATTCCTATTGTTATTGCTGCTTGCTGTGTGCTCCATAATATTTGTGAGGGTAAGGAGGAGACGTTTATGGCGGGGTGGGAGGTTGAGATAAATTGCCTGGCATCCGATTTTGAGCAGCCAAACACCAGGGCAATTAGAAGAGCACAGCAAGGCGCACTGCGCATCAGAGAGGCTTTGAAAGCCAGTTTCATGACTGGCCAGGCTTCAGTGTGACTGTTGTGTGTGTTTCTCCTTGATGCAAACCCGCCCCCTTTGTTGATTTTAATTCCCTGTAAGCCAACCACCCTCCCCCCTTCAAAATAAAGTAACTACTGTTTTGAAACTATGCATTCTTTCTTTATTAATTTTTAAAAAATGAGATAATGGACAAGGCAGCCCAGGTAGGGTGGGGGAGGAGGTAAGGACAAGGCCACATTTTTTATTGTAGCCACACTAAAAATCAAACTGTTTGAATTACAGCCTTCTGTTGCTTAGGCCATCCTCAGAGTGGAGTGGCTGGGTGCCTGGAGCCTCCCCACCCACATTCTTGGGCATCTGGGTGAGGCAGATATGGAACTTGGGGAGGAGAGCAGGCAGTTATTCAGCTGGGGTCTGTGTTCTTGTTGGCTTTCCTGCAGCTCCAACAGACACTTCATCATGTCCGTTTGCTCCCCCAACAGACGCTTCATCATGTCCGTTTGCTCCCCCATTAGCCTCAGCATTGCGTTCTGTCTCTGCTCTTCGCGCTCACTTAATTCTTTCCTGGACTCTGCCACTGAATGCCTCCATGCATTAAGCTGTGCCGTATCAGTGCGGGGGGACTGCATGAGTTCAGAAAACATGTCATTGCGAGTGCGTTTTTTCGCCTTCTAATCTGTGATAACCTCAGGGATGGAGATGATATGGGGAGCGTATGGGGAAACATTTGCACCTGGGGGGAGACAAAAAGGGAGAGTAAAATTTAAGATGATACATTTCTGAGAACAAAAGGGAGACTCTTTCACAGTGAATCAAGCAATTAACAGCAGACAGCACATGTGCTTGAGGTAGAAGGTCGCATTTTACCTTTTATATTGAGCCCCTGCTGGTATGGTGACACATCACACATGGCTGGGCAACAGAATTTGGTTTCCAGGCAGCCATGTAAGCCAAAGGGTACGAGGGTTTGGTTTCTAACGCCTTCATAACATGTGGGAATGTTTTCAAACTGCAGCACCCTCCTTTCCCAGAGCTAGCAATGGGTTGGGTTTCATATTTAAAAGGAGGGGCTGCAGTTTTTGGGTGGATGCGCAGCAGACACCTATCCTCACCCCACCACATGGCTATTCTCTGGGAAGATCCCTTCACCCCTCCCCCCTGCCGTGTGGCTATTCTCTGGGATGATCCCTTTTAGCCAAGCACAAATAGCCCAGCATGAACAGGGTCCTTTTACTGTTCCCTTACAAAAATTCCCTTATTTCAACCAGGTGACCAAGAACGATATCACTCTACTGAGGCTAACACAGAAAGATATAGACCGAATGTTGCTTGAATGCGACCAAAACCCAGGACCATTCACTGCCATGCTTTCTGCTGCAATGATTCCAGAATAATTGCTACTGGCTTGGCATGGTAAAGTGTCCTACCGTGGAGGATGAAATAAGACAGCCCTCCCCAGAAACCTTCTGGAAAGGCTTTCAGAGTACCTCCAGGAGAGCTTCGTGGAGATATCCCTGGAAAATTCCCACTCCATCCCCAGACATGTGAACATACCTTTCCAGTAGCTGTACTGGCTGTGAATGCATCCCAAGTCTTCAGGGCAAATCAAACATTAATCACTATTGCTTTTAAACCCTGTACTGTAGTTACAAATGTGCACTCACCAGAGGTGCCGTCTCTGGCTTCAGGATCAGGGATCCCACCTTGGGAGGGTATTGGCTCCAGGGTGAAGAAAAGTTCCTGGCTGCTGGGGAGAATGGATTCACCGCTTGCCTGCTGCGCATTCTTCTGCTCCTCCTCCTCCTCTTCCTCATCCACAAAATCCTCCTCCCTGTTGCGTGAGACTCCCCCCTTGCAGGTGTCCACAGACAGTGGTGGGATAGTAGTAGGGTGCCCCCTAGAATGGCATGCAGCTGGTCATAGAAGCGGCATGTATAGGTCTCTGACCTGGAGCGACCGTTTGCCTCCTTTGTCTTTTGGTAGGCTTGCCTGAGCTCCTTAACTTTCACACAGCACTGCTGTGTGTCCCTTGTGTAGCCTCTGTCCAACATGCCCTGTGAGATTTTGGCAAATATATTTGCATTTCTTCTTTTTGATTGGAGTTCGGCCTGCACAGATGCTTCTCCCCATACAGCAATCACATCCAATGTCTCCCTTTCGGTCCATACTGGAGCTCGTTTGCGATTCTGGGGGGACTGCATGGTCACCAGTGCTTCCGCCATGCTGACCAAACAGGAAATGAAATTCAAAAGTTCCGGGGCTTTTCCTGTGTACCTGGCTAGTGCATCAGAGTTCAAAGTGCTGTCCAGAGCAGCCACAATGGAGCCCTCTGGGATAGCTCCCAGAGGCCAATACCATCAATTTGGGTCCCACTACTCCAAATCTGACCCAGCAAGGTCGATTTTAGCACTACTCCCCTCGCCGGGGAGAAGTAAAGAAGTTGATTTTAAGAGCCCTTTAGGTCGACGGAACGGGGTTGGTTGTGTGGACGCAGTCATTTTTAAATTGACCTAACACGGCTAAATTTGACCTAACCCCGTAGTGTAGACCAGGCCTGAGGGTATGTCTACACATAAAACCACTACCGCAGCACAGCTGTGCCTCTGTAGCCCTTCAAAGAAGACACTACTTACACCAACAGAGAATTCTCCCATCAACCTAGCACTGTCTACATCCGGGCTTAAGTTGATTTAACTGTATTGCTCAGGGGTGTGAATACCGACCTAATATTCTAGGTGTAGAATAGGCCAGAAACAGACAGACAGACAGACAGCTGAACACATGGTGTTAACCCTGGAAGAAACCTGTGGAGAGGTTTGAGTCAGCGGTGTAGGCTGAAAAATATGCCCTTGATGCTGCAAGCAAAAGAATCTGTTTCCTGCTATTGGATTCCTTTTCATTCAGAGACACAGGACTTTGTACATTCTTTGTAAATAAACAAAACTGCATCAAAGAAATACCTGGCTATCACCAATTTCTGCTCCCATCTGGAATACCCCCAGGGCCCCAAATTGACTGAGGTAAAATAAATAAATAAATAAATAAATAAATAAATAAATAAATAAATAAATAAATAAATAAATAAATAAAAGGACAACATTACTGTATTTGAGGAAATAAAATGTAATTTAGGGTTGAAACTAGGTGAAGGTTTCTAACCATCAGATAAGTGAAATTCTGAAAAAGCTTTCTAAGGGGAGCAGTGGCAGGGGAGGAAATTAAAAAAAAAAGAGTATAACTGGCTTAAAGACTCAGCTTGATAAATTATGGATGAGATTGCCTACAATGGCATGTGGCCCATCGACGACTGCCAGTAGCAAAAATCCCCAATGGCCAGAGATGGGACACTAGACGGGGAGGGCTCTGAGTTACCTGGAAAAGAATTATCTGTGGTATCTGCCTGGTAGGTCTTTCCCACATGCTCAGGGTCTAACTGATTGCCAACCCCAAATATAGCAGAGACCCTGGGGTAGTTTTGCTTTCCTCTGCAGCATGGGGCACAGGTCACTTGCAGGTTTAAATTAGTGTAAATGGTGAATTCTCTGTAACTTGAAATCTTTAAATCATTATTTGAGGACTTCAGTAACTTAGCCAGAAAATAGGAATCTATTTCAAGAGTGGGTGAGGCCTGCAACGTGCAGGAGGTCAGACTAGGGGATCACAATGGTCCCTTCTGACCTTAAATTCTATGAGTCTAAGCATATTAAAGACTAATGGCATCACATTAAGACTACAGAATCACTATTAAACTGTATAACATGTTTTTAAGTACAGAATTTGTAGAAATTTCCCCCCCCCCCTTTTTTTAAACTGACATCTTCAATTGTGCAATATCTACAAATAACATCTACTGGATAATCTTCAGCCTGGTGAGTGCTAAACTAATCTCAGAGAGACAAAACCAAAGAACCAAGGACATTATTTCACCACAATGATATACTTTTTATTTTAAAGAACAAACTTCAGTAAATGGGAAAGGCAATTTGCATTTTAGAGATAGACACACTAACAAAAATTATATGTATAACTGAATTCCTTAAAGCACCTGGTTTATTCACAGTGGGTACTGTACTTACTTTCTTTACGAACATCATTAAGTGCTGCATTAAGTTCCTCCTTAAATACAATGGCTTCCTTAGCAATTTTCTCTCCTTTGTCCAATAGATTCCAAGTGGCTTTTTCCACAGAAGCTAAGAGGACACGGGCTCTTTTGGAACATCCTTTTTTCTTATTAGAAGGGGTTTGTGGGCAATTCACTAATGTGGTAACCTAAAATTTAAAAATAAATAAATGAGTGTCTTAAATTCTGCAGCCAATAGACTAATATTGCTTTTAGTTATTTAAAATTAACAACAAAATAATGAACAGCCCTAGGAGTGAGCAGATACTTCAAAAATAAAGAGCCACACCCAAAAATATATTGTTAGACTCGACAATTTTTTTAATCTCAGTGTCTGACTTTTGAAATTCTCCCAGATATATTACCTTCATTTCATAGGGTTCAAAACAAAGCTGATAGAATATCATTGTTGCCACTCTGACCCATCTTATTACCATTGCTCTAAAATTCTTATGCTGTTTCCTATAAAATGTCATAATGACATAAAAATTAAAAGTGTATTTACAAAATCCTCAGTAACAGCAGGAAGCATAACTCTCAGTTTCACTTCCATTGCTCCCACAATCCCTTTTGGCTACTCCCCCTACCATCTCTCAAGCAGGGACAGAAAGAGCGTCCACAGTATGCAATGGGTGCAGACCCATCTCTCCACATTTTTCCCCTAATGTAGGGCAGAATCACAATGGACAGGATTTAGCCCAAAATAATTCAATGTTTTTGCAAATCATTTAAGATGTGCATAATGTTTGTTTGGAATCTAGGTTAGAGCATAATCATCTAAACTGTTTTTAAATCATGCATTTTAATGAGCATAAGCAAGCTATTTTCATGTAGCTTCCCACTCTACATTCCACATCTATTGAACACAACCTCCACACTCCATCATAAATTTTTCTAACAAAGTATTTTCTGATGCATTGCAATGGCTGTCACACTAATAGTGCATTCTAAAGAGATTTTTTTTTTAAAAAGGGAAGCATTGTCGATTTAACAAACATCAAAAGATATTTTCACTAATGATGTTTTGAATTCTTTATTATTCTTCTAGTTCGTTATGCTGTGCCAGCAGATCTTTAGTATAGTTTAAAATTCAGGTTAAACTCTAGTTCAGGCAGCTATAGTGCTTGTTGTTTGATATGAGGCAGTATGTCAAAGGGTGCATAATAAAGATAACACCACCCATCCGCCTCATTGGACAGGAAACTTGATTGGACAGCTGTGTGGAAGGCAGATGCAGGGTGGGGAGAGGACATGTCCAGGAAGAAGGTACTGGCCCCTCCTTCTCCATAGGTTCTCTGCCTCCAATTGGGCAGGCAAGGGTAGATGGAAGCTGACTGGCCCTTAGCTCCTCCCCCTTCAGTAATTTAAACAATTTTCCAGGTCTTTGGAGCCTCTTGTTCCATTCATAAATGCTGGAACTAGGGGTGCTGAAGGTGCTGCTGCACCCCTGGCTTGAAGTGGTTTCCATCATATGCAGGGTTTACAGTTTGGTTCAATTGCTCTCCACACCTCCACAATACAAATTGTTCCAGCACCCATGGAACTTCCATTGAGGATGCCCCACCCTGCCCCTTTCTCCCTCCCTTTGCAGTATATGAGCTGTGTTTTCAGGATGTTGCGTGTCTGCCTGATTGCTTTTTTGGGGTCAGGAAGGAATTTTTCCCATTAGGCTCAAACTAGCAGAGATCTACTGTGTTTTGTCATCTTCCTGGCAGCATCTATCAGGCACAGCTCCGTTACGAGGAATAAGACTTTAAAATACCATTAGTAATTGGTGATATTGTTTAGCTTGTCATAGCTTGAGGTCAGTATTCAGTGTGGATAAAGGCCATGCCCAGAGGTAAAGAGAGACCTGGTATTTCATTAGTGGGCCTTATGCCTATGGGAGAAAGGGAGTCCTGACATCTTTGCAGACCTGTGGTACACTTTGTTCCTCGTGCAGGGAGGAGAATGAAACTATTCAGATGAACTAACTGAATCCTAGAGGTAGTCCAGGGAGAGTCTACTCACAGTTATGGGTTATATGGTAGGAGTCCTATAACCCATTTTACTGACCCACTTAAATGCCTAGCATGAGAGAGTTGGGGGAGGTAGGGCAGAGGCACCTCCTCCCCAGAGTTACGCTAACAAAATTCCAGCCTGCCACATAAATTCATTCCTATGTCTGTCTCCCTTCAACTGCATATCCTGATCAAGACCCTGATCAAGATCTGGTGGTATACAGGCTTTTATTCAGAAGTTCACATGGTTTCGTGTCCTGCTGGATCAGTGCCTAATAGAGGGTCTTCAACAGATCCTCAGGAAAGCATTTCCATAACCAGTCCTTGAAACGAGGAAGTCTTGACCCCTGCCTCATTCATATGGAATTTTGGGACAGAGAACAAAGACAAGCTGGCACCTGACCTCAACTATTTTGGAGAGTCATGCAGGAGACATGTCAAGTACAGATTATTAAAAAGAGTTTTCTTTAGATTGATGAGCGCAGCCTCAGTTCAAACTTCAATAGAAAGAAATCAAATTATTTACTTCACATAAATCAGCCAGCTGGTGGAATATGCACTGAAAGCAACAGTCTAAATAACTTACTTTAGAAATCCTAAAATGTTATTTTCAGGGGATTCAATATACAGCCACAAGGACCATATTTTGTTAAGAGCCAGTTTCACAGTTTATAGGCTGATATTTCCAATGTGGAAGGCAGCAAACTTAATGTTAAAGACTAGCATGCAAGCCTGAATGATTTAAGTCCTGAGAGAAAACACCATTTCACCTAAATGAAAAGCAGGATGGATTTAAAGAAATATGGTTACTTGCCATTCTCAGAAATTTATTACTAGTACATTTTGTTTATTTTAATTTTCACTGCATTCAGATGTGTGTAATGTACCTTTACACACATGTGATAGTTGTTTAATGTGTTTTGTACAATTAAAAAAAAGTCAAACAGAAATAAAAAACAAACAACAAAAATATGATACTCATTCCAGTAGATGAAAGCTTATACCTGCAGGACCCTGCATCTTCAGGATCTCTGCCAGGAACATAAGAAGATAAAACATAATGCATTCATTTCCATAGAAATGGGCTCAATATTATTTCTTTGAGGCAGACTCTGATCTAAAATACCCATCACAATTTGATAAAAAGTTCTTGGCTCACATAGGTTAGGAAATATAAAAATAATATTGAAAGATGTGTAATGAAGATGCTGAATGAGGGATGCAACTTGCACAGGGATAGCTGAACTGTGTAGTGGCATCATACTAGGTTTGCTCCTTTTGCTACATCATTAATACAGCTAGCAGTGGAAGGGTACAGTACCCAGACAAAATGCTAGCATAATAGCACATGCTATCAGATAAAGTATGATCCCATTTATCCAGTCCATGCTCAGACACAGCTCCCAGTTAATTAAATACTGTCACATCCTCCTGCACCCCAGTGGCAATGTACACCAAGCATGTTTTCCAACACTCAGTGAAAACCTTGATTTTCAGAAGGTATTCAGTATATGTGGAGAAAAAGAATTATACTACAGATTCAAACTTCATTCCTGAGATTCTCACGCTATGTACCTCCAAGCTGCAAATGTCAAGCAAATTGTCTTTGCTTTTCATTTCCAGATTTCATCTAAAAGATTCTGGGTTAGGCCAGAGGCTGGGCGTTCTTGATTTAAGGGTCTGTGTGTACCCAACACAGGCTCTGAATAGGATAATATGGGCCTCAGAAGCCAAATCAACATATCAAACTGCACCTGCAGAAGGGGCCAGTTGGAACTGGGGAGCCTCTCACTGTTCAAAAGAATAAAGCATTTGTTTTGAGCTGCCTAGTGGCAAGGGCCGTACAGCTTGCCTATACTTTCAAACACTAACAGTCCTTTCTGTAATTCAGATGTCTGGAGAAAACAAAGAAGTACTGCCCATATAAATTGTGGTTAATAGTTTTTTGCCACTCTTAAGACAGGTCTGCACTACAGAATTACTTCAGCATAACCACGTCGCTCAGGGGTATGAAAAATCCACATCCCGTGCAATGTAGTTCTACTGACCTAAGCACGGGTCTAGACAGCATTATGTCAGCAGGAGAGCTTCTCTCATTGACATATCTACTGCCTCTCATGGAGGTGGATTAACTATGTCAACGGAAGAGCTCTCCTGTCAGCATAGAGTGTCTCCATTAAAGCACTATAGCGGCATCAGTGCGAACTGTGTCAATGCAGTGTTTTAAGTGTAGACCTGCCCTTACAGTGCACTTATGCTACACAGAACTAAAGACAACTCCCCTATTACTAATACACTTCCATTGGCCCTTCCATCCAAAAGGAGGAACCCTAAGCTACAAATGTGTTGTGACAATCAGAGGCCAGACACCCCAAGGGGATAACAGAACATTTAATCCCCCCAAAAAAGCAGTTAAACCAACTGACGCCATACACTGTTATTGTACTATAAAATATATCAAGTGAGGTCTTTTGTGAAAGCTTGTAATGCTCTGAACTTGGCCATTATGACATATGTATACAGATTGTCATTTTGTGTATTTAGAAAACTGTGCTCAAACTGTGCTGCAACTTCAGCTACATCTCACAGCAAGGTGGTGAGCAGTCAAGCAGGAAGGGGCACCTACCAAGCCACTTGTTCACATCAAACTGGCTTCAAGTAACTATCCCCATTGTCCAACCCAGGAAGAGACATTAATGGAAAGAGACCGAGATAATTTGAAATTGAAAAGAAGATCCGAGCTTCCAAGTTGTGGGGAATTTTCCACTTTGATTAATCACGAGTCACCATGGACAAAGAGAAAAAAAAATAAGTCTTTTAAAAGCAGGCTTGGAACTGAAGTTTTTTATCCAGAACTTGGAGGACAGTCTCAAAGTGGCAGGCTGTCTGTGAATGCTGAATGCCTTCTATAGCTAGGGGGTATGCTGGGAAAGACAATAAATGACTCTTACTAGAAATATGAAAACGTAAAGCCTGATGTTGCATCTTTGTGTTTATTTTCTGTGTAACTTGTGCTTCCCTTTAATAAAAATATCAAAGATGAAATAGTAAGTATGCTTTATTTTTATCTCAAGCAGGTGTCTGGTGTGCAAACTGCGCAGAGCATGTGTGCCAAAGGGAGCTGATAACTGTGATGCTGATTTCATGTCTTCAGAGTTGATATACCAGAGGAGAATGGTCCAAGTGTCTTTTCAGTAAAAGAATAAGCAGGCCTGAGAACCACAACACCAAATATACTCGACCCTTCCCTGTCCCCTGCACACCTATTCTTTTCCCTCCATGCATATCCCCAATCTGCTGCCTCTTTAGTTGTAGTGAGACTGCTGTTCTCTGTCTGGTGAGCACTCTTCTGGGGAGTGCTATGGGCATGCTCTTTCCCAGGCCCAGCAGGAGAGATGCCTTCACATAAATGGACAAGAGAGAAAACTCAACTGAGCTTCAACAAAACAATGAAACTGGCTATACACCTAATGTTGTCAAATGAACACAATGAACAAACTGAAAGGAGAGTTTTCCATTAAACTCCTGCAGTTACAGTAATCTTAAATACAACAAATCTTGAAACAATAATAGGTACAACACTTTCAGATGAAGACAGTTTACATGTTGATGGGATCTCTTTAAAGGAAGGCTGCAGAAAAAAAAAGGGGGGTGGGGTTTGAAGAATTTGGCAAACATACTTTCCAAACCCCAGAGTTCAGGGTTTTTAAGTGGATTGTACACCCACAATCCTCACATGCCTATAAGCAAAATAATAAGAATACCATTTAGGTCAGCAATTACCTGAAATCAATGTTGCCTTTGGTGCTACATATATTAATCAACAAAGTTATTTATTATGAAGCCTACTTGGGGAGTTCACAAATGGCATGTCACTGAGAGTGCATCCCAGCTTTATGATTCAGCAACCTTTAGAACCTAAAAAGCCTATATAAAATATTTCTTGAAGGCCATCAGCCTATTCAATCTGACAGTAGAGTCAGACTTTATAGTGCTTGTGAATTAGGCAAAAAATGCAACACTCATCAACTGAGCTTTTACCTATAAAGACACAAAGGTGCAGATATGATCTAGATTGGACCACTTTCACAGACTGCATCTAGCAGTGTGGCCTACCTTTTACAGGTTATACAATAAATAGAAGTAAAAAAAAATGCAACTTTGCATAAAACTAAGTTTCTTCCCCCCTTACATTGCCAAGCACAGATATGGGGGGGGGGGGCGCAGAGTGAGGACAGCCAGCTTCATCAATATTACTGAACATGCTCAGTACAAGCCAAGCAGCAAATCTGGGAGGAGTGTGACCCTGCATGCCCCGCCCCCATGTATCACCTCTTTTACCCAGTGAGGACTTTTTAAAGCGATTAAGTGCATATGCATATAGTTACAATAAAAAAATGTAATTGCTGGGAAAAAGATTGTCTAATCCTTTGGAGGAATTTATTGCAGATAGATGCAACTGTGAAAGTTATCACACAGAGTAAATGGAATTGGATGACTAAAATGTATCAAGCTTGGCATCCATGCACAATTACCTCCTGATTTACCTATGTACTGGGGGAAAACTTTTAGATTGAAGAGAAATCAAAGCTTAAAATGAAGAATAAGGAAACTATTAAAAGAACAGGCTAAAGATTTATGAACAAATGAATCTGGAAGTCAGACAGTGACGTAAGTCACTATCAATTAGTGTACAGATTATATGTAAAGGTGGTAAGTAACCTGGAACATTCTGCACTCAACACTTTAAGGAATATAACAAAACAATGGAAGCTATACTAAGGAATAAATGCAGAGAGATTAACAATGAATATTCGCTATAGCGAAATAATGACGATTTTTCATAACTTTCTTTTCAGATTCATGTTGATCTGGAATCTGTAATGGAAGATACTAACTTCAGACAGAATCAAAGCCTTAGAATGTTTATTTTATTTATTCATTATTGGTGACTAAGAATAAGTTAGTATTATTTTGAATTAGCCTGGTCACCTTGTGGTCATACTCTGCATTGACCAAAGATACTACTTTTAGGGGAACTGCCAAAGGAAACTATTGTAGAGTCATCTAGAAAAAAAATATGTTTCTGTTCTGCTCTAGATCCACCTTCTACCTCCCTCAGAACCTTCACCTTTATTCAGACACACACTTCCACCACAACTAGAGTCACAACATAGGATCTGCACCAATAAATTCAACAGGTTGTTTCTATTTCAATCAACATTGGGGCATTTTTACTTTCAGGCACAAAGGTTTGGATCCTCCAAAGGGATGAGCACCCTCAACTGCCTTTTAAGACCAGTGACACCTCAAAGGGCTGTAATACAAACATTAAGTACCAATGTAAAATAATCAGGGGTCACCAATGTGTCCATGATAAAAATGTTGAGGTCCGTGGTAATTTTTCAAGAAACATTGAATGACATAACCCTCTTCTCCCCCCCTCCCCGTCCATCACTAAGTAAGATAACTTTGTCAAGTGTCCGTCACGCAACATAGTGCCAACCCCTGAAAATAATCTATTTGACTAGAGTATGAGGGCCTGATCCAAAGCCCATTGACAGAGGCCACACATGGAGGGGCACACTGGGTCACATGTCACCTCCCCCCCCCGCCCCCAAGATTCGCTGCTTGGCTTATACTGAGCATGGTCAGTAACATCTCCTGAAGCTGCTGCCCTCACTATCGGCAGGCACAGGTTGTCTCTGCCTGTTGAAGTCAATGGGGGAGGGGAGGGTCTTTCATTGAATTCAACAGGCTATAGATCAGGCCCTACAGAAGGATTATGTTCTAACAGTCAGCAGGAGCAGAACACCAAATGAACAGTATAGCACTGTGACAAGAAGTTTGCTCTGCAGTGGTAACAAATTTTGAAAGAAAGTGATGTGCTGACATGGCTGTGCTATACGTAACTGACTAGAAGTGTCATTAGGGGCCACCTCTTGCACACCCCCTCATGGCCTCAGGGCAGCCCAGCAAGCAGACCCTGCCTCAGTTTCCCCCTTCAAGGCCTTTCTTCAATAACTCTCAACCCTGTTGTCCTTTCACACCCCTTTTCAGGTTCTGGTTTATTAAATTAACAAACATTCAAAATCCATCCATTTACTTCATTATCAGGTCACTCTGAGGCCTTTCCTGCCTGTAGTCTCATTCCTCAAGTCCCAAGTTTCCTCTACCGGAGCCTACTCACTCCCAGCAACCTCTGTACTCTATTCTAGTCTCCCTAAGAATCCCCTCCTCTCTCTAGCTTACTGCTGCTCTTCATAAGGCAGGGGTAGGCAACCTATGGCACGCATGCCAAAGGCGGCACACAAGCTGATTTTCAGTGGTACTCACACTGCCCAGGTCCTGGACACTGGTCTGGGGGCTCTGCATTTTAAGAAGCTTCATTTAAAATTAAATTAAACATTTTAAAAACCTTATTTACTTTACATACAACAATAGTTTAGTTATATATTATAGACTTATAGAAAGACACCTTCTAAAAACATTAACGTGTATTACTGGCACGTGAAACCTTAAATTAGAGTGAATAAATGAAGACTCAGCACACCACATCTGAAAGGTTGCCGACTCCTGTCATAAGGTAATCAGCTGATCCCCGCTCAGGTGTGTCCCCTTAGTTACTAGGGTTGGCTGGCCCTAGCCCTCAAAGGGGCAAGCGACCCTGTTACGAAAAGCAAATGCTGCTACATCTGTGCATAAAGGAAAAAAAATTCCAAGAATAGTTTAGGATTCAGAGAAGAGGACGTATTTCCTATTCCTAGCCTAATAAAGAAAGGACTACTGTTAAAAAGGGTGGTATAGTACAAGTACCTTTTTTTTATATACAGTCACATGCATAATCATTCTATTGCAATTCTGTCTAGGTTTTTTTCAACAAGGCATTTTCCATTGCATAGATGTAAAACAGAAAAAGAAGTTTCTTGTTTACATGTAAACTCAACTGTGTGTGATAAAGATTTTCTCTGTAAGTGGTGAACACTTTTGGAATAACCCTAAATTTTATAGTGTGACTCTGCTTACACTTAACAGGCTCAATTTATAGAGTTGCTGAGTTTTACTAAATCATTTGGTCTATGTTTCTGTTGACAAAAAACCCTGTCAATTTAAAATAATGATTGTGCAATATACAATAATTAAATGGCAGGGATATTAGGGACTGTCAGACAGGTTCATCTAAAACAGAACATGGCACAGAATGTGAAGTCTTTTAGGTTCAGATAACTAGACTTATCTACAGATCTCAAAACCCTTCCTTTCCCCTCTGTCCATCAACTGCAACCAGGGCCACCTAGAGGGGGAGGCAAGTGGGGCAATTTGCCCCAGGCCCCGGGCCCCACAGGGGCCCCCACAAGAATATAGTATTCTATAGCATTGCAACTTTTTTTATGGAAGGCCCCCCCGAAATTGCTTTGCCCGAGGCCCCCTGAATCCTCTGGGTGGCCCTGACTGCAACAGACTCAATTCCTTCCTTCCATGTGACATTTTATATACTGGAGCTCCACTTGTAATCTCTCTCTCCCTTCTAAATTTACATATTCATTGGGTAACACTGAATAAGGGTTTCAGTGGAACAGATTCTATTAGGTACAATAAAATGTGCTGCATTTGTGAGAATAGAGGAGGCTAAGTGAATTGGACTATTCCTGAGCCAGTATTGTGTATACATAGGTACAGAAGACTCAGATACAGTTTTCCCATCATTAGGTAGGAGTAAAGTAAATTCTTCCCTCGTTTCTCTCCTCTTATGAATGTCCATAATATTTCTGCAGTGCTAAAAATACCTGAATTATCAATGGTTCCAACAGCTTCTCCACTGTAAATGTCTGGATCTGAAGATCCTGAGGATCAATTTTCAATGTAACATTTGGCACTGCTGCTGACATGTCACCTGTATACAAAACAAAGATACAACAGTAAATAACAATAATTGGGACAGCAAGACTCATACTGGTATGGACCAAGGTACTTGGATAAGTGGAATGAATATCAGGGCCTAGGCTACTATGGTATGTGTCAACATAATATTCCTAACAAATATTTATCACCTAGAACAGTGGTTCCCAAACTGGGGTTCGCACATTACAAGGGTGTTGCCAGCAAAATTTCCCTAATGGCATCCAGAGGACCCCAGACATGGGAAGCAGGAGGTAGGATGCGGTTGCAGGGCAGACTTTCTACCTTTTTGTCTAGCACTTATAGCAAGAATTCTAGATTTTTACATAAATTTAAGTATTCTGGTATTCCCAAAAAAAATCCCGAGGAAGCTTTTAAACAAGAAAATTAGGTTATTTGATTTGAATGCTGCAACACCAATATATGTAAAGATACAACACAGTATGCATCGTATAGGATTACCACCACCTTAGGGTCTGCAGTCAAGCCCCAATTCAGGAAAGCATTTGAGCACATGCTTAATTTTAAGCACATGTTTAAATCCCATTGATTTTAGTGTGACTTAAGCACATGCTTAAAAACAAACACATGTTTAAGTGCCCTCTCTCCCAGCCTAAAACAGGAGGTAATAACTGTGCCAAAGCCCATGTTATATAGGTTAAAGTTGCCTCTAAGAGAAATTGGGGAGGACATTAGTCTTCACTATAAAATGGAGAAGGCTACTTCTTGTGGGAATTAATGCCCGTCAAGACATCTGTTGACATGATCATGAGCATTAAAACTTCAGCTGTCTCCCTCCCCACCTCCCACATTATTTATATTCACATAGCAATTGGGACCACTAGTCCTGGACCACGACCCCAGAGTGCTAGGCGCTGTACAAACACGGAACAAAAAAATTTGTTCCTGCCCCATACAGCATACAATCGAAGCATGAAAGTTTGTGCAACCTAAAATCTTCTGGCAACCCTATAGAGAAAAAATATCAAAACCAGACACATCTAAAAGGTATTGCTCTCCAGTAGGACAGAATAAAACACTCATCTTTAATCTTTATTAACTCAGCAAAAAGCTCATGTGAATCTATATCTAGACTGACTTTAATGTCAATGAAAGTTTTGCCATTAAGTCAAATGGGGCCAGGATTTCAGCCCTGGACTTTAATTTAGAAACAAAACTGGCTTTGGCATGACAGCCATAAGAATGCCAAAAGTCAGGATTTCACATTAACATTGTCCTGAGGACACCACTTTACCTAGTGGCTGTGTTAAAAACTACTAAATCTATTGCTTTATTTGCATCTTTATCACTGTCAAAATTTACGCCATTGAAAAGATGGATTAGTTCAGTACACAACAATAGGCAACAACCATTGCTGGAGGCCCTTCGTTAAAATAATTGGTAGTAGAATCAGGATATTCTGTTCTGGTGGAACTCTTGTTGTTCCATTAAAGTTACATTGGTCCCCCACATTTTTGGTTCATATCTGCTATTTGAAAATTTGAGAACGAATGACAACTATCAAAGACTACAAAAGCTGCACAAAGAGCAAACAATTTGTTTCATCCATCCTCCTAGGTTCTGTAAAGTTCTTATCCCCTTTTCATCTGTTTTGTCCATCTCCATAAACTTGAAATTGGCTATACTGTATATGCTGAAAAACAAGGTCATTTAGATGATCCTCTTTTTCTTTTCTTTTCTTTTTTTTCATAGTTATTCACTGTTGGTGAATTTAACACTTAGAATATATTAAAAAAAACTATTTTTTCTTCTTTTAAACCAAGAACAATTCAGCAAGAGAGAAGTTTTCTCATATTCTAGGCATTTTCTAGTCTTCACTGTGACAAAGTGGACTCTCTCCATCTGCTGTCCAGTGGAGGTAGCAAGGGAACAAGATAGTTTAGTACAATGGTGCTGAACCTTAGTCATGAATGCTTGAAATGGCACGATTCCTGTTCTGCTGGCACGTCCCCAAATAGACTTCCATAGTCTGGGAGGGACTGATATACCTGAGGTTATGTAGCAATAAAATCAAGATGCCTTTTGATTTCAAAGTACTCTCTCTGTACAGACATCAGAAACCATCTTGTTTTCAGAGTTCAGTTTAGACTATCAGAGGAGACACCTACTATGTACACTCTCACCAACTTCACTTTTGTTCTTTCTTGTTCTGCTGCTGTTAAATCTATAATAAGAGGTCCCACTGACTGCAAATATCTGTTTGCTCTCAATATATTGAAAAAAAAAATCCAAGTGCATAATGCTCTGACCCCAGAACATCTGTCCAATGTTAAAGATGGGGCTATCGCAAGCCAAGGTGGAAGGAAGTACAGATACAACAGGCGTCCACAAAGATGCTGGCTGTCAACCTGTCACTTTATTTTTGGGCACTAATGCTCAGAAAAGGTTCCCTCATCACAGTATAAATAAGTAATACAAAACTTCAAAACTTGCCTAGCATGCAGGTAAGTTACACACTACTGCTAAATTAGGATTATTTCTCATAGAATCATAGAATCTCAGGGTTGGAAGGGACCTCAGGAGGTCATCTAGTCCAGCCCCCTGCTCAAAGCAGGACCAAACCCAACTAAATCATCCCAGCCAGGGCTTTGTCAAGCCTGACCTTAAAAACCTCTAAGGAAGGAGATTCCACTACCTCCCTAGGTAACCCATTCCAGTTCTTCACCACCCTACTAGTGAAAAAGTTTTTCCTAATATCCAGCCTAAACCTCCCCCTCTGCAACTTGAGACCATTACTCCTTGTTCTGTCATCTTCTACCACTGAGAACAGTCTAGATCCATCCTCTTTGGAACCCCCTTTCAGGTAGTTGAAAGCAGCTATCAAATCCCCCCTCATTCTTCTCTTCTGCAGACTAAACAATCCCAGTTCCCTCAGCCTCTCCTCATAAGTCATGTGCTCCAGCCCCCTAATCATTTTTGTTGCCCTCCGCTGGACTCTCTCCAATTTATCCACATCCTTCTTGTAGTGTGGGGCCCAAAACTGGACACAGTACTCCAAATGAGGCCTCACCAGTGCTGAGTAGAGGGGAATGATCACATCCCTCGATCTGCTGGAAATGCCCCTACTTATACAACCCAAAATGCCATTAGCCTTCTTGGCAACAAGGGCACACTGTTGACTCATATTCAGCTTTTCATCCACCGTAACCCCTAGGTCCTTTTCTGCAGAACTGCTGCCCAGCCATTCGGTCCCTAGTCTGTAGCAGTCCATGGGATTCTTCCGTCCTAAGTGCAGGACTCTGCACTTGTCCTTGTTGAACCTCATCATATTTCTTTTGGCCCAATCCTCTAATTTGTCTAGGTCCCTCTGTATCCTAGCCCTACCCTCCAGTGTATCAACCACTCCTCCCAGTTTAGTGTCATCTGCAAACTTGCTAAGGGTGCAGTCCACACCATCCTCCAGATCGTTAATGAAGATATTGAATAAAACCGGCCCCAGCACCGACCCTTGGGGCACTCCACTTGATACCGGCTGCCAACTAGACATGGAACCATTGATCACTACCCGTTGAGCCCGACCATCTAGCCAGTTTTTTATCCACCTTACTGTCTATTCATCCAGCCCATACTTCTTTAACTTGCTGGCAAGAATACTGTGGGAGACTGTATCAAAAGCTTTGCTAAAGTCCAGAAATAGTACATCCACTGCTTTCCCCTCATCCACAGAGCCGGTTATCTCGTCATAGAAGGCAATTAGGTTAGTCAGGCATGACTTGCCCTTGGTGAATCCATGCTGACTATTCCTGATCACTTTCCTTTCCTTTAAGTGGTTCAGGATTGATTCCTTGAGGACCTGTTCCATGATTTTTCCAGGGACTGAGGTGAGACTGACTGGCCTGTAGTTCCCTGGATCTTCCTTCTTCCCTTTTTTAAAGATGGGCACTACATTAGCTTTTTTCCAGTCATCCGGGACCTCCCCCGATTGCCATGATTTTTCAAAGATAATGGCCAATGGCTCTGCAATCTCATCGGCCAACTCCTTTAGCACCCTCGGATGCAGCGCATCCGGCCCCATGGACTTGTGCTCGTCCAGCTTTTCTAAATAGCCCCGAACTACTTCTTTCTCCACAGAGGGCTGGTCACCTCCTCCCCATACCGTGCTGCAGAGTGCAGCTGTCTGGGAGCTGACCTTGTCTGTGAAGACAGAGGCAAAAAAAGCATTGAGTACACAGGCAAAAAAAGCATTGAGTATATTTGTCAATATTTGCAAGAAATCTAACAGTAATCTGGAAAATAGATTTCCATTCAGACAGTAACACAACCATTTTGCATTAGGACATCTCATACAAGTTCTAAATATTAATACAAGGTCCTTTTTGACATATTGGTATGAAAGCTAATTCTTATATCGATGAGTTTATGGCTTCTAGAAACCTATTATCAGGTAGCCAGCCATGCATGTCGACTTCTGAATTAGATTCCACATCTGAACCTACATTTGACTCCTATTTAATGCTTCTTAAGCTGCCACTCCATGATAAATCAACAAAATTGGCTTTGTATAGAAATTAAGCCCTGGGTTCAGCCTGACCATTGAAGTCAATGGGTTCTTTCCACTGTCTGAGAAAATTCAGATTCTTCTGCTGTTTTAGCATCAGAGAATAATAACAATTTCACACCCTTGAAAGGCCTGCTTTCTTCAACCTACTGAAATTCACTTTTTTTTTTTAGGATGGTGGGGGGAACATCAGTGACCTGGCTTTCTGAAGTGTCTAACCAAAATTTCAAACTGCATTTTCATTTTAAATTAAATGACCCAGTTCACGTTTTATTATGCACAATGCTCCTGGTTTTTGCTTTGCCGCTTTGAATTTATTTCCAAGGTTGGTTTCCCAAAACTGCAAGTCCAACTTGAAGACCACCAGCGCTGTTGCAAATGGACAGTGTTAATTTTGTTCTGAATTCTTTCTTGGCAAATCTGCACATCAGTTGCAAGGAGAAGCACCTCATGCTTCTATTGTCAGTTTAAAGAAATCACTGGAAGATATTTTGGTTTATTTTCTCTTTGGACATACTCACGATTTAAGTTGTTCCTAGTGGAGTCACCTTAACTCAGTCAAAATGTGGCAACACTGCTTAACTCAAAAAATACAGAAATAAAAAGCATTCACTCCTTGCCTGTTTGACAGCATGCTGCATCCCCCTTCACATTTACCCTCCTATAACAAATACTCAAAGTGAAATATGACTCGTCTTCATATTTTGCATATTCCTTGACAGGTTGGAGACTGTTATAAACATCCTAATTTTATTATGCCACCACTTGTTCTCATCTTCTTAAAGATTAGCTTGATCTAAAACCTTGGTTCTGAACAGTCTTCTTGGGGCATGTTATAAACCAGACTCAAGTTTTGAAGCTGAGAACCATCTCTATTTGTTGTTGCAACCCCTTGCTACTACCAGTTTGTCTAATAAACTGACTGCTTAGAGCCAGATCAAATCCCTATTAAGGCAATTGTAGTCATCCCACTGACTTCAGCAAGCTCTAGGTCTGGACTTTATATTGCTGAAATTAGTGGAAAATGTGTGGCAAAATCCCCAGCACTGCTCTGAAAATCTCAATCATATATTCTAAGCTACAGTAAAACAACTTAACACTTAGAGGTTTCTTGAAAGTAGTCTTTTATAGCATGCCTCTTTCTTACAAAAAGGAATTCCTCTAGAAGTGGCTTCGATAACTGCAAAACCTTAACAAATTAGCACTAGGGTTGCCAGTTTAGGTTGGACGTATTCCTGGAGGTTTCATCCCATGACAATCGTTAATAAAAGATTAATTTTTAATTCCTGGAGAATCCAGAGCAATCCTGGACAGTTGGCAACCCTAGTTAGTACAGTTTTCACAGTATTGCTTACAAGCTATTTTGAATCCCCAGCTGTGCCCCACAGAAGTATTCATAACATTCTATGTTTTCACTATCATTTTTATGTTATTAATTATTAGTATTCTTGTGGATTAGAAACATAACAAGGCAATACAGAGGAAAGTATAGAGGCAATCAGGGAAAATACTTAAGACACTTTCTGATATTTGTAACTTCAGGAGAACCGCTTGTGCTTGTAACTATGTCTAAATTGGCAAAGTTCTGCATTTCAGTGAATAAAAGAATGGAGCGTCGGGTTGGAAATAAAGAAAAGCAAGAAAGTTTTCTGCAGCCTGAAGTAAAATTCAACTATAAAAATTATAATTGTTAGACAAGCTCTAAGTACAATCGGTACTCTGTAATTTAAATAAAATAATGTAATGACAGAAAGTGGCTCCAAAAATACAGCTAACCTTTCTAATATATAATCATTAGAATTTTGTTTATTGCTAAAATAACTAAGTGTACTTACAAGATAATAACATAACTCACCTATCTCAAAACAAACAGTCCACAGTCAGGCACTAAAGCAACTGTCTAAACACAAGGAAAATTGCTTAGAACTTCAGTATAACTACTATGGCTCATGGTGCATCTGCAAGCTGATGGCCTGACAAGCGCTCTAGTGTATTTCAGGATGACTGACAGGGCACAGTGGCTGCTGGTGGGGGTTGGGCATCCTTAAAGCCATATACTAATGTAGAAATATGTCAGATATAATTAAAAATGGAACACTGTCCTTGTAATATTTTTTGAACAACTAGCGGTTATGGAATATATTTTTGCCATGACTTCTGGTGTATAGTCTCTTAATTTCCTGAATCACTATTCTTTCTTTTTCCATAGTCTGGTTATATGACAACCTCTGTTTCAATGCCATGACTCAGGCTTTCAAACTGGACAGCAAAGGAATTCATAAAGATATTAACACCTTTGTAGGCTCAATTATTTTTCCCTTTCTCAGTCATATGGCATCCCATGGGACATATTCGTTCATAAAATATATGCCTTATGCCTACTTCTATAAAGGAAGAGACGCTACAAGGAAACACTACAGAGCTTCAACCTTATACCAGTTTCACCAACAGCAAAGTAATCTGTCCGGGATGCATTTTTAATGACTATCATGTGCTTTCCTTTTTAAACCTGGAGATTATTCTCCTGAATGGATCTTTATTTCCTAGAATTTGTACCCTGAACTGATCATCTTCTAACACCTGGCTAGCCATTCTCAGCTCAGAAAATGAATGAGATTTAGTAGCAGACATCACAGTTCCATCAATCAGACACCAGAGGTTGCTTGCTGAAAGCATTATACTTGCTACATTTCATTCCTGTAAATATAGGAGATTTCCTCTAAAGAAAGAGAAACAAGAGACTGGGAAAAAAGCACATGAAACATCTGATCCCTCAAAAAGATGAAGCCTGGCAGAGGCATATTTAAGAGCTAATTAGTAAAATAAAACATCTTATTAATTTTAAGATTTTTATACATAGCAACATCCACTGATGTCAGCACAGCTCTGGGAACAATATTTGTTAGTCCTTCTGCTACACAATCAGCACAGCAAACAAGTCATATTTTAGAGAAGTCATAAAAATAACTTCAATGGAGCTATACCTATTTACACCACATAAGGATCTGGTCCATTTAACATTGTCCGTTCAATCTGCTATGTTGCCTAAACCAATGGCCAATATTAGATATTTCAGGGGAAGGTGAAAAACTCCATATTCCATCTAGCCAATTATTCAGTTATGTATATAAAAAGTATTACATCCTAAAACCATTACATTTGGTTACTCGTCATTAGCAAGCATTGCCTTCTAGTCAGATGGGCTATCTCAAAGAGAGCACAACAAAATGTATGTCAGAGGCTTGAGGAAGGTCTCAATGCAGATACAAGTTAATAAAAAAAATTGTCTTATGCCAAAATCTAACAGTGTATAATCACACTGTTAATGGAATGATAGTATTTTATAAGTTCCACCAACCCTACCAACAAGCTTGCAGTGATGCACCCACAGTTAATGTACATTGCACCATAACAAGATACAAATCAAATACCAAAAAAGTAACAAAACTAAGGGGCAGGGGGGAAATAAGGTTTCTACACAAAGGGTGAAATCTTGGCTCCATTGAAGTCAGTCAATGAAATTTTTGCTTACTAGCATTTTACATGTTCAAAGAACAGCTCCAGTTGACTTCAGTTGCAGTTGTGAGTACTGAGCACCTCAGCAAATGTAGTCCTAGGTGTCTTATAAGGGTACTCAGAAAATGAGGATCACATAATTAGTGGCCAGCTATGCAAAATGGGGTTTAGATGCATCATACAGGGACAGAGACAGGAATAGAATGCTGCCCCAGAGAATTGGATTCAACTGCCTTAACTATTCATAGATTCCAAGTCCTGAAGAGACAATTGTGATAGTCTAGGCTTCCTTCCTGTATAACACACGCTATAGAGCTTCCCACAAAACAATTCTTTTAGCATATTTTTTAGAAAAAAACATCCAATCATGATTTTAAAATGGTCAGTGATGAAGAATCCATCTTAGTAAATTGCCCTTAATGTCAGAAAATTATGCCTTATTTCCAGTCTGCATTTCTCTATCTTCACCTTCCAGCCATTGGATGGTGTTAGACCTTTCTCTGCTACATTGAAAAGACCATTATTAAATATTTATTCCCCACGTACGCACTTAGACTAATCAAGTCACCCCTTAGCTTTCTCCTTGTTGAGCTCCTTGAGACTATTTGGCTTAATCACTATAAGGTATGTTTTCTAATCCTTTAATCATTCTTGTGACTCTTCTCTGAAAACTCCAATTTATCAACATCCTTCTTGAATTGTTGGCACCAGAACCAGACAGTATTCCAGCAGTGGTTGCACCAGTGCAAAATTCAGAAGTAAAGTAACCTCTCTATTCCCACTCAAAATTTTCCTATTTATGTATGCAGGAATACATTAGCTCTTTTGGCCACATCATAAATTTGGGAGTTTATTTTCATCTGATTATTCACCATGATCCCCAAATCTTTTTCAGACTGCCCACTTCCCAGGATAGGGTCCCCCACTCTGCAAATATGACCTACATTCTTTGTTCCTAGAGGTGGACATTTACCCATATTGAAAGTCATATTCATTCCTTGCACCCAATTTACCAAGCTATTCAGCTCTCTCTCTATCAGTAACCTGTCCTCTTCATTATTTACCACTCCCTCAATTTTGGGGTCATCTACAAACTTTATCAGTGATGATGTTATGTTTTCTTCCAAGTCACTGATAAAAATGTTAAATAGTCTAGGGCACAAGACTGATTCCTGAAGGACTCCACTGGAAACACACCTACTCAGTAAAAATTCCCTGTTTACAATTATATTTTAGACCTATCAGTAAGCATATTTTTAATTCATTTAATGCGTGCCATGTTCATTTCATGTCATTCTAGTATTTAATGAATATGTTGTATGGTACCAAGTCCAACACCTTAGAAAAAAGAGTCTAAATTTACTATGTCAGTACCATTACATTCATCAACCAAACTTATAAACTCAAAAAATTATAAGTTAGACAGGATCAGTTTTCCATAAGCCCATATTGATTTGCATTAGTTATATTATTTTCTAATTCTTCATTAAATTGAGTCCCATATCAGCCTCTCCATTATTTTGCCCAGGATAGATACCAAGCCTATAATTACCTGGGTCATCCTGTTTACCATTATTAAAAATTGGCATATTAGTTTTCTTCCAGTCTTCTGGAACTTTCCCACTACTCCAAAAACTTACTGAGGGGGAACAATATTAATAGTCCAGCAAGTTCCTCAGCCAGCTCTTTTAGAACCCTTGGATGTAAGTTGCCTGAACCTGCTAATTTAAAATTTTCTAACTTTAGTAGCTGATGTTTAACAGCCTTCAGATACACTAGCAGAATGGAAAGAGTGTTACTACCACCATGTGATGAGACTATATAATTATTTTTCCCCCAAATAGAAAACAAATATTTATTGAACACTTCTGCCTTTTCTGCATTATTTATAATTCTACCATTTCCATCTAGTAGTGGATCAATATCATTGTCAGGATTATTCTTGTTCCTAATATATTTAAAAACTCCTTATTGTCCTTACCACTGTTGGCCATAGATTTCTCCTTGTGTCCCTTTGCTTCCCTTATCAATTTTCTATAATTCCTAATTTCTGATTTAATATTAATGACTCTCAGCTTCCCCTTTCTTCTATTTGTTATATATTTATATGGGATCATCCTTACTCTTCCTGCAGTGTCTCAAATTTAACTGAGTTGATCGAAGAGAAATGTTCACAAGAACTCAATTTGAAATCATCCTATTCCTTGGTTTATTGAGCTATCAAATGTCATTGAGTTACAGTCTTGTAGCCTAGTAGCAGCTCCCTCAGTTGGGAATTATGGTGACGGGTGAGTCTGCAAGCCACAAAAATATATTATCTACTTTTAAGTTTTCATGTTGTAGGCATCAATGTATTCTCGTTGACCTTTAGCCAAGTATTCCTGACTTCTGATGGTAATAAGCAGTTCAAGGAGAATGAAGCCCTGCCTTTCATTTCAATATACATTCTTCTGCATGCATCCAAGTAATATGTTCAACTTCGGGTTTAACTTTCACATACTCCTATACCTACCTATTTCAAAGTTACTCTATTACATCATTTCTAATAAAGTAAGCTAATGTCACTTCTCCCTCAGTACACTTTGTGTCAATATATTGCATGTCTAGATGCAGGAGTTAACAGTGAGTTGTGAAATCCAGTCTGTGTTGTATTTATTCCTACATGATGATAATCCTACAATCTGCCCAGTTACAGAGTTTTTGGCTTTCAGCTTGTCAATCAGTTTCTGAGGAGCAACCCAGAGCATTCCCAAAGAGTACATCATGATCCTGATGCTGGAATCCTTACTCAGGCAAGCCTTCCATTGAAGTATAACCATAAGAATCTGTGGTCTTGGTTCTGCCACCATTACACCAATATTACACAAGTATAGCTGCATTGAAGTCAATAGAGTTATGCTGGATATATACCAATGTAAATGAGAACAGCATCAAGCCATGTATCTAAGAGATGCTTTAATAGTTATGTTCATAATGTTTCCCCCAGACACACAAATAATGGTCTAGGAACTTTTTAACCAGAACTGAGCAAATAACTATTTTTTCAATTCAGTGGCCAAACCAAAACAAAAATCCCCCAAAATTTGTTTTGTGTCAATCCAAAACCAAAATTTCAGTTTTTCCCCTCAAACAAAACAAAATTATTTTGAGTCAAACAAAACATTGCTTAATCTAAAACAAAAAAAGTTGATGGTTTTATTCCTGGATTTTTTCAAATCCTTTGAGTTTTTTTAAATAAATCTAGCTAAACTTTGAACATTTTGAAATTATACATCAAAACAAAATAGTTCAATTTAAACATTGTTTTTTTCTTTTTTTAAGCCAAAACCTTTTGCAAATTGTTTGTCAGTCCAAAACTGTATTTTTTGGCAAATAAGCTATTTGTCTAAAAAAAAAAAGTTCACCCAGCTCTACTTTTCAGTAGCAATATTTGAGCTATTTAAGTAACATTTGCCTCAAAGAAAGAAATATGGGGTGACATGGGGACGATACACATTCAGGAAGCAGTATGCATTGGCCCCTTTTGTACTCATGAAGTCTTTCATTTTCGAAGACTCCCAGTGAAATGAACTGGCCTGTTATTTTTCACTACATGTATTAGGTTTGGGTACTGATCAAATGCTCCACACTTTCTTGGATGCTAGGTGGTTTTTGGGCGGCTGGTTGTACTGTGCTGGTAACAAAGGTAGAGGATGTTTGCATCCAAGCCCCTCTTTTTTTTTTAAAGTGTTCCTATCTTTAACAAGGACCAGAGAGAATGTTTAAAGGAAGTTCAAGTTGACCTTGTACTAAACATAGCTTATTCTTCACCTCAACAAAAGTCACATGTGTTTACTACAGTAACATATGATGTAACGTTAACTTGAAACTCAGAGGAAGGAGTCTTTAAACATTCTTTTTATGAAATTATCACCACACTTTATATTATGGTTGCTAGTTTTCACACTGTGATGTTATTCCCAGTTTAGTAAACGTATCTTCATCTTAGTCCATTGAAATGAATTAAAAATCATGTTTTTCATTCTCCTTGTACAGCTGCTACTCTTCACAATAGATTTCCTTGTGTTTCACATTCATGGGCTACAGTAGCCTACTTCTTTGTCAAGTGCCAGTTTTCCATGATCTAGCTTCAGATTGATCTAATCCAGGGGTCGGCAATCTTTCAGAAGTGGTGTACCAAGTCTTCATTTATTCACTCTAATTTAAGGTTTCGTGTGCCACTAATACATTTTAACGTTTTTTAGAAGGTCTCTTTCTCTAAGTCTATAATATATAACTAAACTATTGTTGTATGTAAAGTAAATAAGGTTTTTAAAATGTTTAAGAAGCTTCATTTAAAATTAAATTGAAATGGAGGGCCCCCCGGACTGGTGGCCAGGACCCGCACAGTGTGAGTGCCACTGAAAATCAGCTCATGTGCCGCCTTTGGCACGCGTGCCATAGGTTGCCTACCCCTGATCTAATCTTTAAAGGTTTACACTCTGACCACTACATTTACCAGTTCCAAGTAATTTAACTATTCAACATTCCTACTGCGCACACACTAAACCAAAAACAAAGAGGTCTAGGTGATCACTTGTTAATTTTAAATTTTTGACTGAGCTATATAGGAGGAAGAAGAGGAAGTGGTTTCAATACACCTCACCCATTTGCACCCTTCACAGAAATTGGGCACAGTTCTCTTAAAAGACACAGGCACTTCCCCTGGCAAGTGCCCCCAAGGGTGATAGCTACCTAAAATGAGAAAGGGAGGGGCAGGGTAAAAGCAAAGCCATAATCCACAATAAACAATCAGCACAACTAATTGGGTGAAGTGGGGAGGGTGCATGCTCAACCCCTGGGAAGAGTGGCATATGTCTTAGTACAGCATGTGATTTCAGGATCCTCCAAGACAAGTTCTGGATGGGTCAGGCAGAATTTTTCCTAGGGGCTCCTAGTACAGCATGGCCCTGCAGCTCCTCTTTCAACCCAGGCAATGGCTTCAAAAAGCCTCCCTGTTTTGAGCCACATTGTGTTTTCTTTAGATACAGTAGCACTTCTTGTTTCTTCTCTTTTTTGAGTTAACATGATCACTGATATATATTGAAAATGGTATCACAATAACAAGCTATCACTTTATATTGTAAGTGGTTTTCTGGTCCTGCTTGCAGGCTAATGGGTTCTGCAGGGAAGTGTGTGATCTGGGTCTTCAGCAGTCAGTCTGCAAAGACCCAGCCTAAAGCAAGGGTGGGTTGACTTGTGCCAAACTGCCTTAGAGAACTCCCTGCTTTGTCTCTCTCTTTTTTTTTTTTTTTTTGGTCCTGGAGTCTAAAATAAAGGAGCACTACCTTACAGAAAGAGTATTTTATGTTTTTATCTAGCTTCTGTTTGCAGTGAACATAAATCTCTACTTCCAAATCCTGCCACATGTATTTAAATAAATGATTGCTGATCATTGTTGCTTTCCAGAGGAGTTGGATTGGGCCCTCACTAATTACTTGGGTGACAAAAGGAGCATTCGATCTGCTATTTCTCACTTCTTCCTCTAAAAATCTAAATAAATTAAGAATATCCAAAGTGCCCAAATCTAATCCCTTCAGAGATTTTTTCTGTCCATAAATGGGAGTCTACAGGCACAATTCTTTGTTGTTGTAAGACTTTGTGGCTTACATCAAGGGCAAATTTGGTGCTCCATCTTTTTAAAAGTACCGAAAATAGAATAAGAAAAATATTCCAGTGCACACACCACACTTGAACTAGAATCCATTCTGGAGAACTTTCTTAATGTGTACAAATAATGGTGTTTTCTGAAGTATACAGATCTGCTTGTCTGCTCTTATTACTATTTTGGAAACAGTGCTTTCTATATTTAAATATTTAATGTATAAATTATCTTATAAAAGCTACCTTGTGCAATGATTCAGTGTTTTAAATCCTAAACTCACAAATTTACATTTATATCAGCCTCCCCTGCACGGGAAGCAACTTCCAGCGAAGTGTCAGGAGATAAGTGCAGCCTTACTAAAGGGAACAGCATTCATGCACTATCTTATCATGCACAATATTGTGATATGCTTTTTATAGCTGGAAAATATGTGACTGCACTGCACAACCTTGGCTAGTGGCTTCAAGTGACAAGATCATGTGATTTCTTATATCTACGGAACCAGCAGGAAAATGCAGGTTTATAGGTAAAAATCATACTTTTTAGGAAGTTTGAAAAAAATTCACCTTATTTTTCCGCTGACATTTGAGGGGAGACTATTCAATTAAGTACCTGTAACTCAATTCACAACTCAATGTACTTTCAGTATAAACAAAATTCCCTTCACTCTACTTCAGTCTTACCTTTCAAATCAAGAAGCCAACTCTAAGACGCCGACTAAGGGTTCCAGGAAACTGCTTTGTATAGAAGTCTTCTTGCAGAGTTCTGACTCCAGACCCACTGACAAGGACTAGCTTCTTTGGTTGCCTGTCAATCACAAAGATTAGAAAAGGAAATAG
Source organism: Mauremys mutica (assembly GCF_020497125.1). NCBI lineage: Eukaryota > Metazoa > Chordata > Testudines > Geoemydidae > Mauremys > Mauremys mutica. The sequence goes on from NC_059078.1 coordinate 84,822,250, forward strand.
GAGGGGAGAACAATGGAAAAATATAGGAAAGGGGAGGGTGGTATCCATCTGGTACCACCTTCTGAACTGAGTTACTGACTTCACTGACAACTTGTTACTGAAAATACCTCTTTGAAAAAGCCCAGACTAGTTCCTGTAAGACCTGCAAACACAGTCACTAAGCTTTCAGAGTCTCATTCAAAGCCCACTGAAGTCAATGGAAAGACTCCTATTGATGTTAATGGGTTTTGGATTGGGGCTTTAAGGAAGATCCTTATAATCAGTTTTCCCTCTTCTATTTTCAAACTGCTGATCTGCATATAAATACACAAATTATAGCTGCAGGAACTACATAGCATGAGAGATCAAAGAAAAAGAGCAAAAGTGATAGGTAGGAGACCCATGCCAGATACTGTAATTGAAACTCATGTTAGATATTGCAGGAATGTACAGACTAAAATTTCATCCAGATCAGGGCCTGTAATATATATTGTCCACATGCCAGAAAACTCCAATAATACCTACATATGATGACAAACTGCAAAGTGGGAGATATACACAGAAGGGCTGTTAGGAATTAATAAACCAAATTAAACTTTTATCATTTAAATTTTGTTTATGCACATTTCAGTTTATTAATTATTTTTGTTTTCCTTGTTTGCCCCTCCGATTCTGTGCCTTCCTCTTGTAATCCACCTTTTTCTTCCCTCCTCCAACTTCACCTTCTTGGTCCTATTCTTTCTTACTGGATTCCTTCCTCTTTCTTTCCTCCCCATTTATCTATTTGTCCCCTTGAGAATATGAAACAGCACTCCAGGACTCAAAGATCCTATTTTTTCAATATTAGCCTTCCCACTTCATGTGCTTTAATAGTAAGTACATTTGGATGCAGTGTGATTATTTAAAAGCTTTTCTATTATTATAGGTAAGGCACAGTCTGATCCACTTAAAATGCACTTCTGATTAAGACAACTCTGAAGTTGCCGTGTTAAGCCCATACTGCAGCCCCCTGGGTTAGTGGCACATTAGATTTGGGACTTGGGGAATCTCCATCGTCAAATTAGATCGGAACTGTTGTCGTTCAAGAAAAATGTTTAATTCTGGGCAAGGACTGGCTCTACCATTTTGCCACCCCAAGCAAAAAAGAAAAAAAAAGAAAAAAAAAACGCTCAGATTACCACCCGAACTGACAAAGCAAAATAAATAAATAAATAAATAAAAGCTGCCCCAAGAATGGACGGAATGCCACCCCTTAGCATGTGCTTCCTCCCCTGGTGTCTGGGGCCGGCCCTTTTCTGGGCCAGACGTGGAGACACTCTGGCCATGGAGGAATGGTTTGTTCAGCGTAAGCACACAGATAAAACCTTTTTACTGAATTTTGGTCCAGTCACAGATGAGCACTCACACAGCAAGAGAGAGGTATTCTTCTAATGGAATCCAAAACATTTCCCATTTACTACACTGAATGATAGTTGTAATTGTAGGACACCAAGCCTAACAGAAGAGAATGTGAAATTCAACAGAATTCTAATTACCGGTAGTTAAATTCCCACTGATTCCTTATATTTTGCTGATATGCTCAACATTTATCCCTTAATGAGTCTTACATACACAAATCAACTCTTAGTGATATAAGGCTAGAGTTAGCCTTGGTGTCATTCCCTCAGGAGACAATCAACCAATGGGAATTTGTTCTCATTGTGACAGGGTTGGATCACAGAAACCCCCTTGGAAGCTGCCAACTGATGTACCAAGACTACCTCTGCTCCTGTTTGCCCTGCCAGCTCAGGACTCCAGCACCCTGTCTTGCTGAGCCAGACATTCCCGTCCGCTCCAACACAGACCCAGGGTCTGAATTACCTGCCCCAAAGCTGCAGGTTTACCCTGAAAACAGCTCACAGAAGTGTGCTTGTCTTTAACACTCAGATGCCCAACTTCCAACGGGGTCTAAACCCCAAATAAATCTGTTTTACCCTGTACAAAGCTTATACGGGGTAAACTCATAAATTGTTCACCTTCTATAACACTGACAGAGAGATACTCACAGCGGTTCCCTGCCCCCCCACACCAGCTATTAATGCATACTCTGGGTTAATTAATAAGTAAAAAGTGAGTTTATTACATACAGAAAGTAGTATTTAAGTGGTTCCAAGTAGTAACAGACAGAACAAAGTAAGTCACCAAGCAAAATAAAATAAAATGCGCAAATCTATGTCTAATCAAACTAAATACATATAAGATCTTCACCAATTCCAGAATTCTCCCTTTTACAGGCTAATCTCCTTTTAGCCTGGGTCCAGCAATCACTCACACCCCCTGTAGTTACTGTCCTTTGTTCTAGTTTCCTTCAAGTATCCTGGGGGGTGGAGAGGCTCCTTCTTTAGCCAGCTGAAGACAAAATGGAGGGGTCTCCCAGGGGTTTAAATAGACTTTTTCTTGTGGGTGGAGACCCCATCCTCACCCTGTGTAGAATCCAGTCATAAAATGGAGATTCGGAATCACATGGGCAAGTCACATGCCCATGCATGACTCAGGACTTGCAGGTAGCAGCCATTACCCACATGCTACCTTGAACCTCCTCAGGTAGACTTCTTATGTGGATTGGAGTCTTCCAAGCTCCTTTGTGTGTTAAGTGCTTCCTGACTGAGCACTTAACTTGCACATTCCTTTCCCAAGAAGTGACCAAATGTTCTAACTAAGGCTACTTAGAAATCAAGCAATTATACAGACAATGTTCATAACTCTGAACACACAAATGGTGCCTGCATACAACTAGGATGAACATAACCTGTAGATCATAACCTTTACACAGATATGTTACATGGCATATGTAGCAAAACCCTTTCCCAGTTATATCATACATACATTTATGAGCACCCCCCATAGAGCCTTATGGGGTACACTGTCACACTCATGATATAACACTTGTAATTTTATTCCATGATGGAGAGTTTGAAAGGTTGGGGATTTTTTGTGATCAGAAATTGAACTATCTACATATGTATTCTAAGGTACTGGTTCTGCAATGAACTCAACAAGGGTGGACCTATGTGACCACCAGGGATCTATCTTCCCAGAATTCATCGCAGGATCAGGGCCTTAGTTTTTTTGATGCACCACATGAGGAAAAGATTTGAGCAGCCAAAAAATGACTTTGAATATTGAAGGAACATCTGCAGTAATTTCTCCCAAAAAACTTCAAGTAGTATTTATAGGAACTACACATATTGTTGTGGATGAACTAATTTACTGAGAGAAAGCAAAGCTGATGATTCATTAGATTATGATTTTATTCATAACTCATTCCTCTTAGAATTGGTGAGGCTCAGGGCTGAGAGATAAATAATGTTTGTTTTTTACTCTCTTCTAGCTCTTGAACTTAGAGGAAATGGCACAAATGACACTTCTCCATGCAGATAATTTCTGGGCCTTAAAACATTTTGTTAGCATAGTACTATATTAGTTCCTTGCTCTGTGATTTCATACTAGATTCTGTTAATTTGTTAATTAAGTGTCTTACTTTTGATCCTCAGTTTTATTAATGTCTTCAAAGACAGGTTATAAAGTAAGCAGCAAAGAAAATGCAATTTGTTTGAAATCACATTAAATCTTCAAGGTTGGCATGTGCAACATCCACGAACTGACAGGCCACTGAGCCAGGAGAGCCATGGCCTGATCTCTTTATGGCAGGGCCAAACCTAAGTGGCACTATGACCCTGCATACCAAGCTGAAACATTACTCATTCAAAATCGGAGGGGGTGGGCTGGTGTAGGAATTTACAGGCAGCGGAGAGGGGGTGGTCAGGCTGCTAAGGAAGGGAAGAGTGCCCTAGAGGAGAAGAGGAATATTAGGCAGGGATGGATAGCAAACACATGCCCCCACACACTCTGTAGCCCCTGCCTAAGCACTCCTTTCTATAAAACTAAAGAAATAAAAACTACAAATCTTTAAAGTTGTTTCAAAGCTATTTTTGGAAAAAAATACTACAGCTTACAAGATGACCCCGCAAATTTAATGTGCACACAGCATTTGGGGGGGGAGGGAGAGGCCACAGGAGGGAGAACGCCAGGTTTTTTTTATGGTTTTTTTTCTGTTGTCTGAATTGTCTAATCCAGGGAGTGAAAAATATATATATATTAGTAATTCAAACCATGGAGTATTTAATAAGAAGATCTTCCCCTAAAGTGTCTGGTTGACAGATTATATGAACATCCAAAGTGTCACAGGTAATTAATTACAAGATAGCAACACAAACTCAGAAGTTTGTCAGTTCTCTCAGTTACCACTAAAACATGCTGTACAATCAACGTCCTAAAACCTTTTTAAAACTCTATGGACTAATATGAACTATTGTACTTTTTCACCATGACAACCTTACAAATTTTCATGACGGCCTTCCTGTCACCTGGGCCAATCCTTCACTATTTTAACCCCTTATCTCATTACTTTAGACTTCTTTAAATTTAAACTCATGACTCATGCTCCAAACCTCTCTTGTACATATCTCTGGATGGATTTGAGTGTTTTCACTACATTATTTACTGGTCAATCCAATTTGGTGCTATCCAAACGAAAGGCCATTTCAGCATTGCCAATCCTTGCAAATTTATTGTGACTTGCGATAGTTGGTATTTTTCTGACAGCCCCTGCTCCTGGAATTATGTGAGAATCTCAACTTTCATTTTAAAAATTGTAAGTTTCTTCCAGCGCTCATAGTTGTGAAGAAAAGCTTTAAAATATAAGACCAAAAAACTCAAATGAGAAGACAGAAAGAACTAAATATTATTATTATACACACACACACACACACATACACACACACTCTTAATCTCATGAGTTTCAACCCAGTAGCATGCTATGGGGAGATGGGGCTTAACTCATAATTTTTGAAAACTTGGGGCTGGCCATACTGGCATTTCCTTCCATCAGCTTTTGGGATAAATTCTCATTGACTTTAGAGACACTTCTGCACACAAGCTACTAGCAAAATAGGACCCTTAGAAACCATGGATATTATCCTGCCAAAGAGTTGCATGCAGAAGTACCACTATCTTTAGACTCTTTTAAAGTCTCTATGTGCAGTGTAACACATACTGGTTCCAAAACTGATTCTTGTATACTCTACAAGGATCATGGGCGCCAACTTATATGGGCTCGTGGAGCTAAAGCCCCAGGAATATTCACAATCAGGGGCTCTGCTCCACCAATATTTGGAGCTAGGTTTCGCCCCTTTAAATCCCAGCCGCAGCCGGGAGTCAGAGGGCTCTAGGCTGCCGACAGCAGCGGGGAGCTCAGAGCCTTTTAAATCCCAGCCGCGGCTGGGAATCAGAGGGCTCTGGGCTGCCCGCTGCATTTTTCACCATAAAATCATTTCAAGCAAGAATTCCCAACCAGCTCTACTGATCAGGCAGCACAATTTTAGACATTTTGAAGAACTCCCCACTCCCCAGTATTAACTATTCTCACAAACCCAAACTACTGTGATTATAATAACTTGTCTCCATTTTTCCATCCTACTATTTTATGAGGTAAGATTTGCCTTACTCAGAAATATGGTATTTACCCCAAAATTCTAACAAATCTTATCTGACACACACTAGTGTAGCGGTTCTCAAACTTTAGCAACCCAAAGACCTCCCTTTTTATTTAAAATTTTTCATGGGCCCCAAACCCCCTGCTCAGCCCCAGGCCCTGCCCCCATTCCACTCCTTCCCCAAGACCCCCTCCCATCTCTCCCCCCCCACTCCTCCTCTGCCCCTCCTCTTCACCACGTCTTTACACCCCCTCCCATGAGCCTGCCTCGTTCCCACTCCTCCCCCTCCCTCCCAGCACCTCCTGCACGCCACGGAACAGCTGTTCCCTGGTGTGCACTGAACAGCTGTTCCCTGGTGTGCAAGAGGCACTGGGAGGGAGGGGGAGGAGTTGATCAGCGGGGTCAACAGTCCTGGACATGATTCCGCCCCTCCCCTGACCGCGCCCCATCCCCACTCTTCCCCCTCCCTCCCAGCCCATCCTGCACACTTTTTAAAAAAGACTTTCTGCTTTTTTGGGGTCTTCTGCAGTAAAGAAGTTGGGGGAAATAAGCACTTTACAGTGAAGATGGATGGGGAAAGAATAATTATAAAAATGGAAATTTGTATAAGTTTGCCTGAGCCACAGCATGTTGTATGTTATCCAATTTCCTTTCTTTCCCTGTATTCACTGAGTTTTATTTTTACTTAAGGTTAACAAATTTAAAGCTTATCAAATGAAACATTTTATACAATGCATAATCTACTTGTGGAACTCATTACTATGAAATATCATTGAGGATTAACAGGGGTCAAAACAAGGTAATACATTTATCTGGAACAATTAGAATATACACCATTACAATAGTCAGACTTTTAAAAAGGGATATAAATTCATGTTTCAGGTACAAGCCAACCACTAATTTACAGGGGTTAGGAAGAAAACTTCTCTGTAAGAGAAGTTATTCTATGATTGTCCATTACAAGGTCTCTTATACCTTCCTCTGAAGCACCTGGTGCTAATGGCAGAGACAGGATACTGGACTAGATGGACCAATGGTCTGATCCAGTGTAACAATTCCTATGTTCCTGTATTGATAGTAGTTGGGAAAATAGCCAATAAAAGCATCCATTTGGTGAAATGCAAGTTATTAAACTGTTAAGTAATTAATAGATTCTGCATTATTCCACAAACTCTAGCAAAATTCTATCCGAATGGAGAAGTGTGATGCTGAAGAAATCTCAAATGCAAATGTCTGCAGTACTGTATTATGTGTGGCTGCCAGATTTTCTGAAAATTCTGGTTCTCTGTGTCTTTTTCTAAGAAAAAGAGAATCAATGCAATTTTATGGATGAAATTTTAAGGACATAAGAGGCTCTGACACCCCACCCCACCTCAAACAAAGAAAACCAAAGGGACTCCACATACATGGAAGTGTTGGCCCACAAAGATCCTTTTACAGGATGGGGACAATAACAAAATCAGAAATTCAAGGTATTCCCCTCTTGGGCAAACATTTTATTTTCTTCTATATGATAAGTATTATGCCTTAATCTATATTTCCAAAGCAGCAGATATACAGTGAAACCTAGGCCTAACTGATGTCCCTAGCATGAGCTAGTTCTCTGGCACTTACAGATACATTTTCATTTGGCCTCTAATTCGCACACTCAAGTTTTAGATTTTGCATGCCCATCTACTAGCATATAACATAGGTATTTGCATAATCAATTACCTAGTTTGTGATTTTAACATGTAGGCATAACAATTCAGTAAGTGTGTTTATAAATAGCCACAAGTGGAAATTTAGAGGCCACTTTTTGAGAAGTTGGCACAAACTGGTAAAATTGAATAAACACCCACTATTTAGGAGGTAAGGCCTTAATCCAGCAAAGCACTTAAACATAACTAAAATTTAGTGGTTCTATTCACTTGCTTAAAGTTAAGCATGTGTTAAGTGTTTTGCTGGATTGGTGCCTATATTAATTCAGTTATACCCTTTAATACGCTGGTTCCAAGAAACTGATAATAGAACTAAAGTCCGTTTTTCCCCGTCAGAGAATGTGCTCTTTGAAATTAAATTTGCCAAATAGAAATACATACAAGTTTTAAAGAAAGGTCCTTTACTAAGTACGTGTAGTGGAACACAGAGAGAAACATCTTGCTTCTGCATTTTTTTTTTAATTTATGGGCCATATTTTCAAATAGCAAAGCACAATACAATATACAATGCATTCCTCTGTTTGTGTATGCAGGTCCCATGACTGCATGCACAAATGGATATTTCAGCACCTAAACAGTAATTTAGCAGCACAAACAATTGGTACCCAGCTGCACATACATTTTTGTCCACAGAATTCAGGCCTCCTTTTTTTTTAATTTTGCCATAAGACTTAACTATGTTAATTTAGTGTTTGTGAACAGTGCCAGATTGCATGCACAGATGGCTTCAGCCTCTAGTGCAGTCGAAGAATACATACGGCAGTCAGTCTGTAGCCTCAGAAGCTTTATACACACTACCCTCCCAAGAAATCAAATCTTTGAACACCAGGGACCACCTCTCGAGGTAAAGAATAGTTTAGATTATATGTTCTTTCAGTTTTTGGCTTTTCTAGAGACTTCTTGCAAAAGTTCAGTTGGCATTCATAATGATGAGGTCTTTCTTTTTAAATGGTGAACCCCTGTTTACTAGAAACTGAACTAATGCACCACCTCATTTCACAGAAGCTGTCCAGCAACCATCCGAATGCAATAATTTAAACTGGTGAAAGGCTCCATATGTCACTGAAATCCCTGAGCTACCTTAGCCTACACTTCTTGGCATTGTATGGTTTTGGTCGATGCCCAGGATAAACATAAAATATTCACAAAAATTGCAGCTATCCACCTTAGAGAAAGAACATTACAAAAAGCTTACATCCCATGATATAGTATGTCATGGATGAGCAGGTTTAATTAGATGCGTAGCTTTGAGAACCTATTGGTATTCTCTCTTCTTTTCTGAACTGGGCGGGGGGGGGAGGAGAGAGAGAGAGAGAGAGAGGGAGAGACACAGGCAGAGGGAGGAAGATGCCAGAATAGGGACCTGAGATTGAGTAATAAAGACACTGAAATATTTGGAAGTGTATTCCCCCCAAAAAAATCAAGCTAAATATCTATAAGTGAACTTTTTATCTCTCTTCCTTTGCCCCTATAAAACATCTATAAAAATCCATTAAATGGCTTTTTGGTCTAATATATTGGGATTCCACTTTAACATTTCTAGTACCACTGCACAATTAGATCAATTCATGTCATGTTTTAAGTGCTTTGGTTGATTAAATTGATCCAAAAACATTCTCTGGGATTTTGTCCAGTACAAATACCATTACAGGCACATTTTTAGTAATAGGATTTGGTGTTCTAAATGCAGAGGCCAGTAAATAAAGCTGAACAAATAAAAACATTCCTCACCTTTAGAAACCCTTGATCTGGAATTTTAGTATGAGTGCTTTTTAGCAAGGGCAAAGGAAATGAGGGCAGCATGGTATTCTGTTTCGCAAAGGACTATATAAGAGCCACAAAACAAAGAGGAACACAAAAAGTTAAATTACAGGAAGTGCCAGAACATGCCTACTGGTGAACATTGCAAGGAAACATTGCAGGGGAGTGGGGAAATGTATCTTATATATGTATCTCTCTCTCTCTCTCTCTCTATATATATATATATATATATATGTGTGTGTGTGTGTGTGTGTGTGTATAAAGAATATATAGAGCATTTTTTTAAAAAGAAATTTTGGACCATTCCAAAGTACAGTATGATGAAATACAAAATATGCGGGTGTTAACCACTCTGTTGGCCACTTAATCATGCAGCATTCTAATGGAGCTTTTCATGCTAAATTAGTAACTTTCAAAGTTGACAAGCGTTCACATTGCACTCCCCCTCAGTAGCTTGCCCAAGCCAGGGAAACTAACAATCCAACTAGCGGACCAAGTTCAGTGATGAATCCTGGTCATTCGCCACCTGAGGCACATTATATGTACGCCAAGAAGATTATAAATGAAGAATAATAGGCTTTCATTTAATTAGGCAATCATAATTAGGCTTAATAAAAAAACCCTAAAAATAAAGATTATTGAAAGATAAACCCTTGAAAGAGGAAAAAAGTATACAGTGTAGCAAACAAAAACATTGTGCCCCAAAGCAAGGCACTTCTAACCCACCACCCTTAGCCATAAATAATCCCCATCACCCCTAGACAAAATAAAAATGAAATGAACATATCTTTAGTCTTCCCCAGAATGTGACAGATGAAAACTCTTTTCTATTGAGAAGGAAGCAAATTTGCAGGCCTTCAATAGAGATCTGCCTGCCATCCTATCAAGGTTATAAGCAGGGCCGTGCCTTCCATTTAGGCGACCTAGGTGGTCGCCTAGGGCGCCAGGATTTGGGGGGGGCGGCAATTCGGCGGCGGGAGGTCCTTCCACACTCCGGGTCTTCGGTGGCAATTCTGCGGTGGGTCCTTCATTCGCTCCGGGACCCGCCGCCGAAGTGCCCTGAAGACCGGGAGCGCGGAAGGACCCCCCTGCCGCAGAATTGCCGCCAACGACCGGGAGTGCCTAGGGCGCCAAAAATCCTGGCACCACTCCTGGTTATAGGGGTCAGTGAACAGTTACACCTCCTCAAATCTCAAGTGCCATGATTAATGAAAGCAACAAATGGTCTGTTAGGTAAAGTCAGCATTTGCCAATAGTTATTTGTGGTATCTCAGATATCAGTGTGTGGTAACTCCCTATACTCTACTTAGAATACTGTAGCGGGCCGGTGTGGCTCCCCTCCTCCCCTCAGAGGGTTGAGCCCTGGACACAGGAAGGGGCGGGGCTACAGCGTGGTGAGCCCGCCCCTCAGAGGGTCAGACGGCGACCCGGAAGGATAAAAGCCGGCCCTTCCAGCCCAGTCAGTGCCCAGCCACTGGGGAGAGCAGACCTGCCTGAGGGAGCTCCTGATGGAGGAACCGCTGGAGCCCCGGGCAGCTGCCTGGACTGGCCGGAGAACACCCTACCCCGCTACTGGGAAGACCTGCCGGAGCTTCCCCGCGCCACCTACGACGAGGAGCCCGTAGGAGCTTCCCCGCTACCGTGCTGTTACCCTGAGGAACCCCCGGAGCAGGATTGGCCGGACTTCCCCGGGGAACTACCCGATCTACCCCCCAGCCCGGGTTGTGAGGAACCCATGCAGTGGGACTTCCCGGGACCAGACGCCGTGGACCAGGTAGGACAAGAGGGGGATATTGGAAGTGGCCTGGGGGCAGCCGACCTCTGTCAGGCTACTGATCAGACAATACCCATGTCAGTGTGTTGCGGTCAGGATCCGCACTGACTGTCAGCGGTAATGACCGCTGCCTAGGGCCCTGGGCCGGGACACAGTGGAGTGGGTGGGCCTGTGTCCCCCCTGCCACCCCACTCACGAGTGGCAGTTATCCCCCTGTACTGTTTACTGCTCAGCCTGCTACAAGAGGCCTGAGCTCCCTTACTGCTGGTTGCTCAGCCTGCTACAAGAGGCCTGAGCTCCCTTACTGCTGGTTGCTCAGCCTGCTACAAGAGGCCTGAGCTCCCGTACTGTTTGTTGCTCAGCCTGCTACAAGAGGCCTGAGCTCCCGTACTGCTTGTTGCTCAGCCTGCTACAAGAGGCCTGAGCTCCCGTACTGCTGGTTGCTCAGCCTGCTACAAGAGGCCTGAGCTCCCGTACTGCTGGTTGCTCAGCCTGCTACAAGAGGCCTGAGCTCCCGTACTGCTGGTTGCTCAGCCTGCTACAAGAGGCCTGAGCTCCCGTACTGTTTGTTGCTCAGCCTGCTACAAGAGGCCTGAGCTCCCGTACTGCTGGTTGCTCAGCCTGCTACAAGAGGCCTGAGCTCCCTTACTGTTCACTGCTTGCTGCCCCGCCCCTGCACCAGAGGGCCTGGGCCTTTCCTAGACTGTTTGCTGCCCAGCCCCCACACCAGAGGGCCTGGGCCTTTCCTAGACTGTTTGTACTATTTGCCGCTCAGCCTTGCAGCAAAAGGCCTGAGCCCCAACTGACTCTGTCTTTGTTGCCTAGCCTTAAAGGGACAGGACAGAGGCCCCCGTGAGACTAGCGGGCCGGTGTGGCTCCCCTCCTCCCCTCAGAGGGTTGAGCCCCGGACCCACCTGTTACAAGACATTGAAGCCAACATTTTCAAATATGGATGCAGATTGCTGACAACTAACTCCATTTTACATACTTCAATAAGCATGGCCTAATTTTCAGGCTTGCTCAGCAAGGCACGAACTAACAGACGGAAATTATGAAGAAACTTCCCATATGGGCAAGTTACTCAGTAATCGTACAGCACTGCTGAAATCAAGCCACTTTTATTTCAGTCCCTAAGTCTGTATTTAGGTGCCCTGTTTTAAGCACTCCCATTTAAAAGTGTTGGCCAAAGCGGGGGAAAAAAAACCCACTACATGATCCACAGAAATGGCAGGTGGAATGTTTTTACAGAAACATTTCAAGCATTCAGTGATTTTATACATTATCTTTCCACCAGTAAACTGTAACTCAAGGCCTAGCATGATACAGGAATAGTCCATTGCAATGTGTGTGAGGTTCATTAATTCCTCATTCAGCCCTTACACTCTTCAAGAGAGATATGGAATTTAGTACTGAATACTCTAAGTTCCATACCAGTGCAGCATTATTTGTTCCACCAGCATCATTGTAAATGCTTGTTAACTTAGCAGACAAAATCTAAATTAAATTGTTTATTGCAAATATTATAAAGGTTCGATGTATTAATAGCTGCTGTCAGTAATGGTGTCTTTATGAAAATCAAGCATTCAGGGAGGAATAACGCTGCAACCATTTCATTATTAAAACTGTCAGCAACCTCTGAACTGTAATAAAGGGCATGGTGTGTACATGTGAGTTGGGTGAGAGAGGCATAGCAAATTAATCTTTAGCTTCAAATCCAAAGAGACACAAGACAATTGAAAGTGTTATCACATTAGGGCCCAATTCTGTGTTTCTCAATCGGGCAAAATTCTTACTGAAGTCTAAGGAAATATTGTGGCACAATCTTAGGCCCTGAGAATTGTATCATCAGTGCTGGAGCATACATTTTCATTCTAATTATTATGTTTGTGTATCTTTCATAATGGTTGGCTATAATTAATCATCTCACAGAGGCATTAGAGCAAGGACATTGAAATTACATTTTTTTCCTTACTTGCATAAGTTACGAAATAATAAATGGAAATGGGGAAAAAAAATCTATTAGCTAGCCATTATTTTATTCCAGTGGTTCTCAAACTTTTGTACTGGTGACCCCTTTCACATAGCAAGCCTTTGAGTGCGACCCCCCTTATAAATTAAAAACACTTCTAAATATATTTAACACTATTATAAATGCTGGATGCAAAGCAGGTTTGGGGTGGAGGCTGACATCTCACGACCCCCCATATAATAACCTCACAACCCCCGGAGGGGTTCCGACCCCCAGTTTGAGAACCCCTGTTTTATTCAACTCTCCTGCTAATACCGGATTTCTCTCTCCAATATTTATTCCAGTGCCCAGTCCTGTCTGGTTATAAATAAATCAAGGAATAGAACTTTAGCATTTTCCTTGGGAGACTATTCCAAATTCAGGTAGACTTACCCATTGGAAAACTATTCCCCATATTCAGTCTAAATTGTCCTTTGCTCATTTTCATCCTGTTGATTCTAGTTATAATCCACTGAACTACCCCAGACTTCTCTTCCTCGTTTGTACTACCCTGAAGAAAACTTCTGTGCAGCAGATAGTTTTAGTTACATTTCTAAAACAAGTACACCTCTACCCTGATATAACGCGGTCCTCAGGAGCCAAAAATCCCTACCGCATTATAGGTGAAACCCCATTATATCGGGGTAGTGGCGGCAGGGCTCCAGTGGTGATTTAAAGAGTCCGGGGCTCCGGCTGCGGGGAGCCCCGGGCCCTTTAAATCGCCACCCGAGCCCCACTGCCAGAATCCTGGGGTAGGGGCGGCAGGGCTCCGACGGTGATTTAAAGGGCCCAGGGCTCCCCACAGCAGCCAGAGTTCCAAGCCCTTTAAAGCGCCACCAGAACCCCACTGCCACAGCCCCGGGGTAGCAGCAGCAGGGCTCCAGCAGTGATTTAAAGAGCCCCGGCCACTGCGGGGAGCCCGGGCCCTTTAAATCGCCGCCCGAGCCACTCTGCCACAGCTCTGGGATAGTGACAGCATGGCTCCAGCAGTGATTTAAAGGGCCTAGGGCTCCCCGCAGCAGCCGGAGCCCCAGGCCCTTTAAAGCGCCGCCTGAGCCCCGCTGCCGGAGCCCCAGGGTTACCGCGCTATATGCGAACCTGTGTTATATCGGGTCACGTTATATCAGGGTAGAGGTGTATCTTAAAAAAGCATTTGCAGCTCTTGACTTCAGCTACTGAAACTTTTTAAGCTTCTCATGATCCTGCCTGAAGGCTGCCAGCTGTCATCTTTATTCCCAGTTAAAGAGACAACCAAAACCCAGACGTTGTAGTGTAAAAACGGGATAAAGGATGTTAAAATTACAGACTGACTATTTTCATGGTGCTGTGTTAAGTGCATTAAGTGCTGTTAATAAACTGACCAACAAATACTGTAGTCATACTGAAGTGAATTTGTAACACTGGTGAAATTCAAACAGCTAGTTAGCCTCTAAAATTCCCAAACTGCGTTGGACCAGATTTTTTGCAACCTCCCTCCCCCATGCATCATCTTGACACCAAAGATCAGCTAGATTACTTGTGCTGTAAAATCTTAGTTAAATTCTAGGGCAGATGGAAGATATATTCATTCAAGGGGCCTCACCTGTAAAACTCACTAGCTGATCGTCATCAGAAATATACTCGGATAGGTTTTAAACTGTGTGTGCGCCAGCAGAGTTTTAATTAAGGCTAGTATTAGAGGCTTTACATGATTTTTAGAGGTCATTGAAGAGTTCCTTAGCTGCTAGCAAGGCAACTACTCAACTGCAGAATCTGACATTACTGCAGTTTTTAGCTGAGACTTTTATTAGAAGGTTTTCATTGAATTTTATAGGTTTCAGAATAGCAGCCATGTTAGTCTGTATCCGCAAAAAGAACAGGAGTATTTGTGGCACCTTAGAGACTAACAAATTTATTTGAGCATAAGCTTTTGTGGGCTACAGAAGTGGGCTGTAGCCCACGAAAGCTTATGCTCAAATAAATTTGTTAGTCTCTAAAGTGCCACAAATACTCCTGTTCTTTTTATTGAATTTTATGCCACAGGTTAGGTAGCGAATTTTTTTTTAGCAATGTAGTAGCAGCACAGCTCTATACTAGAATTCAATAGTATTCTGTAGATAATATTACTCTTCCCTACTCCCCTTACTATCCCAGAATGCTGGCTCCATATCTATAAAGATCAGTGTGTGAAATAAGGGCTTAGTACTGTACTTTTTGCAATGTAATACTTCCTCCCATGCCATGTTTTATCTACAATTTTATGAAGACACACTAGAGGGCACTCAAGCAATGTACAAATAATTGAATTTGTTCGAGCTACATATCATAGGCTGATTTTAAAAACATAATGTGGTCTGGTAGGCCTGTTTACCAGCTTGGGGAAAAAACAGTCAGCCATGCCCAACTCTGATTTACCTTTCTACACTGGTTCTTTTATTGTTCTCCCACACAAATGAGGGGAAAAATGGAAAAGTGACAAAAAAGTTATAGTCCTAAATTGGACTGATACTATAGGGTCCTCTATCCCCCAGTAGCTAAGCTCAAGGGTCACATCCCCCCCACTGCCTCAGTAGGATCACAAGGTGTGTGTGTGTGTGTGTGTGTGTGTGTGTGTGTGTGTGTGTGTGTGTGTGTGTGTGTGTGTGTGTGTGTGTGTGTGTGTGTGTGTGTGTGTGTGTGTGTGTGAGCTAGTTCCTTCCTTCCTCACTCTCTCTTCCTCCCTTCCCCCTCCACCTTCTTATATGCCTGGGTGCTCATTTACATCTTCCAGAAGGGAATCGGAGCCAATCATTATCTGCTCCTTAGCTAGATCAGCTGGCTCCCAGCATGTGCCTGCTGGACTTCTCTTTAGGCCAGGGCTTTCTGCTCCCTGGCAATGCAGGCAACCCTACTACACATAACTTGTTTATTACTGGTGAAATGAGACAGTTTGTGACAGTGTCACCAATTCCCATGATTTTTCTCATAAGACTTAAAGCCCTAGCTCCTGGATTCATGTGAATTCATGATAATCTCAGCTTTCATTTAAAAACAACAAACAGAAAATTTCTAGCTCTCTGTGTTGTGTGAATAACCTTGAAAACATAAATCAAGTTCTCCCTAAAGGATCAAAAACCAGAATAGAATTAAAAGGAACCCAAAATGTTGGGGTTCGGAGTTTGATCTCATTTTAAAAACAATTTGTATATGTCTGACTCATGATTTTTGAATGCTTGGGGTTGTTAATACTGCTTACTTTACAGGAGACTCATTCCAACAATGGCTTTTGTAGACAAGGGGGTAAAATATAGAGGGACACTGTAACCTATTAGAACTGCATATTATAAACAAGTTTTATTACTTTTGCTAGTAATGCCAGTTTGGCTTAATAAACCTGAGCAAGTTTTAAAACTCCAATATGATCTTCACTATGTAATGTTTATTTGTTGCATTTCTCACAGCTTGAACAATCAGTTAAATCTGTTTCACTTTTGTTTATAGTCTATTTCACTTTCATGTTTCCCGTGGAACAATAGTTGAGTAGCAATATTTGGGTTGCAAATACTGGATGGAAAGCTTTGTTTTAAAGGCATGGGTTCCACTGTAATTAAAAATACAGTTACAGAAAACTTTCTATTGTATTGATTTTATATTTTGTAAACATTTGTTTTTACAAAAAAATAGTAATGTACTTCTTTGGAATCTGTGTTATGAACTCCCTGGGTCACATTTCCAAAAAAGATTCAAAAGGTTGGTTGGTGTTTGTGTCTTAGGCCTGGTCTACACTAGGACTTTAATTCTAATTTAGCAGCGTTAATTCGAACTAACCGCTCAACCGTCCACACCAGGAAGCCATTTAATTCAAACTAGAGGGCTCGTTAGTTCGAATTTGGTACTCCACCCTGGCAGGTGGAGTAACACTAAATTCGACATGGCTAGCTTGAATTAGGCTAGGTGTGGATGCAAATCGAACTTAGTAGCTCTGGGAGCTATCCCACAGTGCACCACTCTGTTGACGCTCTGGACAGCAGTCCGAGCTTGGATTCTCTGACCAGCCACACAGGAAATGACCCGGGAAAATTTGAATTCATTTTCCTGTCTGGGCACTTTGAATCTGACGTCCTGGCTGGACATCGGGGCAAGCTCCGCAGCACCTGCAACGATGCAGAGCTCTGCAGCAGAGGAGTTCATGTTATCTGTGAATAGAAAGAGGGACCCAGCATAGACTGACTGGAAACTCTTCGATCTGATCGGTGTGTGGGGCAAGGAGTCTGTGCTTTCGGAGCTGCGCTCCAAAACAGGGAATGCGAAGACCTACGAGAAGGTCTCCAAAGCCATGAGAGACAGAGGATACAGGCGGGATGCAACGCAGCGCCACGTGAAAATCAAGGACCCCAGACAAGGCTACCAAAAAATCAAAGCGGCAAACGGACGCTACGGAGCCTGCCACCACTGCCCACCAGTGACCATGGACTCTGACGATGGGACAGTGTCGACGGCCAGTTCCTCGGTGATGTTCGCGGACGGTGAAGATGAGGAAGGGTTTGTGGAGGACGAGGCAGGCGAGAGCGCTTACAACGCTGGTTTCCCCGACAGCCAGGATCTATTCATCACCGTCACGGAGATCCCCCAACAACCCTCCCCGGCCATTAACCCGGACCCTGAATCAGGGGAAGGAGCAGTTGGTAAGTGCTTTAACCATGTTAACTTTTATTCTTAATATAACAGGAATCTTAACTGTGTGAAAAGGAGGTCTCTCTAGATATGGGGATAGAACAGAAATCATCCTTGGAGATCTCCACGAAGCTCTCCTTGTGTTAATCGAAAAGCATCAGCAGGAGGTTCCTGAGGAGAGCTGCCTTATTGGGTGCTCCGTGGTAGCACAGTTTTCCGCGCAAGGCTTTCATGAGGTACTCAGGGAGCACTGCCTCCCCGAGCACGGCTGTATCGGGCCCTGGTTCATGCTAGCTTTCACGCAGCATGCGCTCTCTATCTCCTTCAGTGACCCTCCTCAGGGTGATCTTGCTCGGAGACTCCTGCATCTAATTAGGGTAATTACTGTAATTTTACGCCTGGTCCAAAGTATTTTTAAAAAATCTACGGACAGACGGCATAGCACAGACTCAGCACGCAACTGCGTGACGAGCGTAACGGAAAGCCAAAGAATATAATGGACGCTCATGGAGGGAGGGGGGAATGAGGACGCAAGGTATCCCACAGTTCCTGCTGTCTCCGAAAAGTATTTGCATTCTTGGATGAGCTCCAAATGCTTCTAGGGTCAAACACAGTGTCTGCGGTGGGTCAGGACATAGTTCGGCAATTTGCGCACACACCCCACCCACCACCAGAAGTGAAAACAATCCTCTGTTGACTCTTTTACATGTCACCCTATCTTTACTGAATGCTGTAGATAGACGCGATGGTGCAGCACTCAACACCAACATCCTTGCTCCCCCACGCTATGGATGGCTGATGGTACAAAACGATGGAAATCCGTCCTCATCATCAGCCTATTGGCACATGGGGCAGTGCAAAAGGGCTGGTAACCATGCCAACTAGCATCAGTAAGGTCGATCAAGGGCGCCTGTCCCTAATTTTTCATGGCAGATGGTGCAATATGGCTGGTAACCATCCTCATCATTGCAACAGGGGGCTGAGCTCCATCAGCCCCCACCCTTCATTGTAAATAAAAGATTCGATTGCCCCTGGACTAGCAGAGGGATGATGGGCTCCTTCATCCACACTCCTTAATGTCCTGCCTGGACTATCATTGCAGCTGGAGGCTTCCTCCACTCATTTCTCACAAACAAGTCACTGTGTCTTATTCCTGCATTCTTTATTACTTCATCACACAAGTGGGGGGACAATGGTATGGTAGCCCTGGAAGGCTGGGGTAAGAACGGAATGAACAGGTGGTGTTGTTGCAGGAGCACCCCCTGTGAATAGCATACAGCTCATAATTTATGCAGGATCGGACACAGAGCAGCTGTGCTCTCTGGTTCTATGATACAGTGGTTCTCTAGTACACTTGCCCATAATCTAGGCAGGACTGATTCTATTTTTAGATACCAAAAAGGAGGGATTGACTCAGGGAGTCATTCCCAATTTTTGCTTTTGCGCCCCTGGCTGCTCGGCCAGGGGCACTTATGACAGCCCCAAATGGGGCAGTGCAAAAGGACAGGTAACCATGCCCATCTTATTACCATTTTATTACCAATTTATGGTATGGTTGATGGCTGGTAACCATCTCTGCTGTCATGCAAAAGCAAAAGCATGCTGCTGTGTAGCGCTGCTGGCCCGCCTCTGTCAGCGGCATCTAGTACACATACGGTGACATACTCAAAAGGCAAAACAGTGTCCATGGTTGCCACGCTATGGCGTATGCCAGGGCAATTCTGGGAAAACGGGCTTGAAATGATTGTCTGCTGTTGCTTTCCCGGAGGAAGGAATGACTGGCGACATTTACCCAGAATCCACCGCGAAAATGATTTCTGCCCCAGCAGGCACAGGGGTCTCAACCCAGAATTCACAGAGACAGCCTAGACTCAGTTAATTCGCAAAAATGTATCTTTCCAAGGAATTCACTCCCTGTTTCCCATCTCACAGCTTCCACTGTCTCCAGACCTGCCACAGCATCCCCCTCGCAGAGGCTGGCGAAGATTAGGCGGCGAAAGAAAAAGACAAGGGACAAGATGTTCGAGGAACGTATGGGCTGCTACCTAGCAGAGGCGGACCAGCAGAGCCAGTGGAGGGAGACCGTCTCTCTGGGCCAGCGCTCACACAGCGAACGGGAGGAGAGGTGGCGTGAGGAAGACAAGCAGGCGACTGAAACAATGCTTGGACTAGTGAGGGAGCAAACGGACACGCTCAGGCGCCTTGTGGATGTTCTGAAGGACCGCAGGAGGACAGAGACACCCTGCAGTGTATCTGCAACCGCCCTCCCCCGCCACAAAGTCCCATACCCCCCTCACCGAAAATAATCAGGAGGAGGGGCGGCCGGGGACGTGAATACTGTCACTGCACCATAGCACAGTGCTCAAGTACCCAAAAGCTCTCATACCCTACATTTGCCGAAGTCCTTCACTTCCAGACTCACAGTAGTCCCAATCCCAGTCCCATCCCCTAACTGTCTACTTAATTAATAAAAATGATTTGCTGTTAATTACTGTTTCCGTTATGTTTTTTCAAAGAAGACTGTGTTCGAATGGGGGGCGTGGGGAAGGGGGTGGTTAATTGCATAGGACAGTCACCTTTCCCAGGGTACAGACACGGGGGCAGGATCAGCAGCGGGTCACACACACGGTGCAGTCAGTAGGCAACATGGTCGGTTTTTGGAGGTGGTTTCCAGGATCTGTGTGGGCGGGGGAGAGGTGACTTTGCAGCGGGGGAGGGCGGTTACAGATCTTATACAGCGGTCCTTGTCCTGGACCGCTGAGTCACGCAGCTGAGGAATCTGTATCCGTCCTCCTCCACCACAAGGTCACATATCCGCCCGCACACAGAATTCCATAAAGAGGGATGGCAGGCTCCGTTGAAAGAAGCCTTCCGGCACTGCGGACCACTCTAGGAGCAGGAGCCTGTCATTCCTTGAGTTTAGAGGCAGTCTTTACATCACCGCACACCCTACCCAGCACAGCCTGCGTCCCAGTTTCAACCCTTTCACGAAAAGTCATGAATAAAGAAACCTTTGTTAAGTAATAATGGGACATGTATTTTATTTTTACACGTGTGCTGGAAGTGGGGGTAACGGGGTGAACGGGGTATGTAACCGAAGAGGAGAGTCAACAGTCAGTGGGTAAAGAAACAGGGGCAGGTTCAGCTTCTCTGTAAAGAAACTGAACAGTCACAGGTCTCGCTGCTCGCTGGTATTTGAAGAGTTCCTTGTCGCTGTCCCAGGCGCCTGTATAGGGCTTCATGAGCAAGTGCATTAGCGGGCAGGCTGGGTCCCCGAGGATGACTATAGGCATCTGCACATCCACAACAGTTATTTCGTGGTCCGGGAAGAAACTACCTTCCTGCAGGCGTCTGAGCAGCCCACAGTTCCTGAAAACACACGCATCATGAACCTTGCCCGGCCACCCGACGTTGATGTTTGTAAAACGTCCCCTATGGTCCCCCAGTGCTTGCAGCACCATTGAAAAGTAGCCCAATTTCTCAGCAGCTGACTGTGGAAGACGTGGACGATAAAGTGCGAGGAGGAGAAAACGGCGATGATCGCAGCGGGCTCCGTGCTTGCAGTGCTGTGGCGTCCGCACTGTCACTGACCAGAAAAGTGCACGAACAGATTGACCGCAGGCGCTTTCACGGAGGGAGGGAGGGAGGTTGTGATTGACGGTTCAATGATGACACTTACCCAAAACCACCCTCGACACATTTCTCCCCCCAGCAGGCATTGGGGGCTCTACCCAGCATTCAAATGGGCAGCGGGGACTGCGGGAACTGTGGGATAGCTTCCCACAGTGCACCGCTTCCAAAGTCGACGCTGGCCCCGTGGCAGGCAGTGGGCTGAGCAGGGCTGGTGGACGGAGCCCCAGACTGGCAGCGGGGTGAGCGGCTCAGCCTGCTGCCGGTCTGGGGCTCCATCCGCCAGCTCCTGCCAGCCGGGGTCCCGCTCAGCCCCGCTCAGCTGGCAGACCTCAGTGAGGTCGATCAGGGGTGCCTGGACAGTCGTGGCTATCCTCTTCTTAGAGCACCGAATGGGAGTGACTCCAGGTCATTCTCTTCTTTAAGTTTTGTCTCATGGAGATTCAGTCCTGCCTGGAATATCATGCGAGCTGGAGGCTTCTGTCTCAGGCTGCTCTCCCAGCCGGCAACACCGCGCGGTCGCACCTACCCCAGCCTGCCTCTTGCTCCCATGAAGCCTGGACAGTAGTAAGGAGCAGTTCAGCTTGTGGAATCTGGAAATCCAGAATGAAGAATGCACTTTATGGGCCATGTTAAGATTATTTCAGAGTCCTAGCTAGTATTAGTCCCTATAAAAGGCTTCAGGAAAATTTTCCCCCGCCCCTAACAAAAATGTTAATTTATCAGAGCAGCTGAAAGGGTAAGGAACCTGGGACTATAACTTAGAGAGAGCTTCCATATTATTTAACTCATAATTGATATAATTCAAAGTAAAATTTCACAGCGCGGTCTGTTCTAAGACTAAAAATGCAGGAGGGGAGTCAGAAAAAGGCAGTGACCTGTTTCCACCCGGTTTTGAACCAGGGCCGTTTTGTGTGTTAGGTGAACATGAAAACCACTACATTACGGGGTTTTCGTGTGTCAGGTGAACGTGATAACCGCTATACTACAGGGCTTCTCTTTTTTTGCCACAGACTTTGCTGAATGCACAGGAATGTTTTCTCTAGCTACAGAAGCTACCTAATGCAATGTCTATATCTATGGTCTTCCTGCTCATAAAGTGGTCATGCCCCCGCCCAAGGCTGACACAGTGACGTGGCTCAGGCAGGATCATTAGCGAGGCATGATACTTTTGCCGTTAAGCAAACACAGCAGTTCTTTCCTGGCCTCTGCCATTGAATTCCTCCATGCATTACGCTGTGCCCTATCAGTGCGGAGGACTGCATGAGCTCAGAAAACATGTCATCGCGAGTGCGTTTTCTTCGCCTTCTAATCTGCGATAACCTCAGGGACGGAGATGATAGGGGGAATGTATAAACCTTCTGGGGGAACTGCATGGTCACCTGTGCCACTGAGTTCGCCACGCTGGCCAAACAGGAAATGAAGTTCAAAAGTTCCCGGGGCTTTTCCTGTGTACCTGGCAAGTGCATCTGAGTTCAAAGTGCTGTCCAGAGCGGTCACAATAGAGCACTCTGGGATAGCTCCTGGAGGCCAATACCGTCGAATTGTGTCCACACTACCCCAAATTCAACCCGGCGATGTCGATTTCAGCGCTAATCCCCTTGTCGGGGAGGAGTACAGAAATTGATTTTAAGAACTCTTTAAGTCGACAAAAATGGCTTAATTGTGTGGACGGTGTCCCTGCCAGCAGGTATATGGGATCTTGGGGAGCAATTACCACCCGGGTGGGGTGCAAATTAATTTCTTTATTAAAGGAAAAAGGGAGTGGTGAGAATTTAACAATGAAATACGATGGGATGGGGTGTATAGGGTGTTTACAATAGACAATGATGGTGGGGGGGGTTCTTATTGAACAGTGTAGGGAGTTCTAACAGTGGGGTACAGTAAGTGGGGTTTAGCACAATGGGATACAGTACAGTTAATAAGCAACTCAACTTTATATAGGAACAGCTCTAGATACAGTGTGGAATGTAAAACATACCAAAAGGAAATGCAAAATAAAATAGTAGCTTCTATATAGAATGGTCAACAATCTTAGATAGAATGTATTAAGTGGTTGGTGGCCTTATACACAATGTAACACAATAGTATTAATGCAAATACAAAGTAAATCAGAAAGGTGGAAGTAAAATGTGAATCACAGTGCAATAATACAATATGGGTGATAAGTGAAATTATGCAGTGTAGACTTAATTTGTGAGGTTGTGATAACAAGAGCGTACCCAAAGGCTGGGTCAAGAAACAGGAGTGGGGGCGGAATGATAGTGGCAACTGATGAGAGATGCAGCTGCAAGCAGCGAGAGACTCTGAAGCCCTGCGAGGTAAGGACAACAGAGCAGTGTGTGTGTGGGGGGGTGGAATTTGGGAAGTTCAGATGGTAATGCAGACACGGGGGGAAAAAAACAGCAAGGGGTTTGGGAAGTTCAGAGGGGGAGATTGGAGCAGCAAGAACCTTATCTATCCTCTAACTTAATCAAACTTATATAAAATGACAAGCAGCTTCTACAAAGTAACAAAACAGGTACAGAATACAATCAGGCAATGACTTTTTAAATCTATCTTAACCAATGACTAGGCAAAACAACAAATATCACAATTCTAAGCAAACTACAACAAGCAGCTATATGGAGCAACAAAACAACGAACTATAGCAAGGCAGGTGAGACTTACAAGCTTATAATCTTAACAAACTATGACTTATAAAACTAAAGTAACAAAACCTATGGTGCACCTTATGCTATGGGGAAGTTACAGAGGGCAGAGTGGTATGTGCCCAGAATACAGCTCCCAAGGCAGCCCCCAAGGAAGCCAAGGGAGGTGGCTGCAGCAGTGGATACAGCTGAAAACAGTGAGTCCAAGGCAAAGCCCACAGGAGCAGAGCTTAGCAGCAGCACCAACTTACTTTTAGTGGCAGAGTGCCACGGATTTTAACAGAGATTTTTTAAAACACAGACCAAGGTTTAGCTTGAGTCTGTGTGCTGGGGAGACAGAGCCAGCAGCTAAAATAATAAAATAAAAGTACAGAAAGTTTCACAGAGGGATTCTTACCAGCCCCCAAGGCAGCAGCAGAGGCAGAAGCAGCAAGAACATCAGAAGGCTTGGTACAGTCTAAATCAGGGGTCTGCAACTCGCGGCTCCAGAGCCACATGCGGCTCTTCAGCCTCCTTGTTGTGGCTCCCTTTGGCCTTGACAAAAGAAGAAAAAAAAAGAATAACGGTTATTTATTATTTTAATTTTTATTTATATATTTTATTTTTGCTTATTTTGTTGCACAGTTATCTTGGAGTTCGAGGTGATACTTTAACATCGAATTTTTAAAAAGTTTTTATAATTTGTCAATTAAAATATGCGTCACATCCACGTCTATAGCCCTCGCCTTTACCTGTAGGCGGCTTCTTGAGTGTGCGACCCCCGCAGTAAGCTAACCATGAATACATCCCAAAAAAGAAAAATCTCAGAAGAAAATAGAGAGTTTAATTCTGCATGGACAGATTCCTTTGCCTTCACTGCCAACAACGCTGGCTTACCTGTGTGCTTGATATGTGGCGAGAAATTAGCAAACAACAAAAAATGTAACGTTGAAAGACATTTTCAAAACAAGCACTCAGCATTTTCTGAAAAGTACCCAACTGAAGATGGGCGAAAGAGAGCGATTTCGGAACTACTACGGAAAGTTGAGCAGAGCAAACATACTTTCAAGAAGTGGATCAACTCTCCAAACTCAACTACAGCTGCTAGTTTTGTGGCAGCTCATGAGATCGTAAGGAGGGGGAAGCCGTTCACAGACGGAGAATACATGAAAGAATCGTTCATAAAAATATCAGAGCATCTATTCTCCGAATTCAAAAACAAACAGGAAATTATTCAGAAACTTAAAGAAATGCCTCTCTCTGCAAAGACTGTCAAGGACAGGACCATTAAAATGGCAACAAACATCACCAGTAAGCAAATTGATGACATCAATTCAGCTCAAGCATATTCAATTGCCTGTGATGAGTCAAGTGATGTAAACGATATTGAGCAGACAGCACTGTTATGCAGATATGTGAACTCTGATGGGCCGCAGGAAGAACTGATTGAACTCATACCGCTAAAGGGCCAAACGCGGGGACAGGACATTTGTGAGGCTGTTTTGAGTTGTCTAAAAGTCAAAGGAATAAACACCACTCACCTGGTGTCAGTGTCTACTGATGGTGCACCCAGTATGAGAGGAGCATAGAAGGGCTTTGTGAATTTACTTCAAAAGTCGCTGGATCGAGAGCTGATGATGTTTCACTGCATCTTGCACCAAGAAGCACTGTGCGCTCAAACATTCCCCCCCTGAATGTGTGGAAGTGATGAACCTCGTTATTAAGATAGTGAACAAAATAATTGCAAACGGGTTAAACCACCGACAGTTTTGTTCATGGTTAGATGAAGTCGAGAGCGCATATTTGGATCTCCTGCTGTACAACAGAGTTCGGTGGCTGTTAAGGGGAGACGTGCTGAAACGCTTTGCTGCTTGTCTGGAACATGTGAAAACCTTCTTGGAAAGCAAAGGCCTCAGCTATCCCGAACTGGGAGACCTCGATTGGCTGGAAAAGTTTTATTTCATGGTGGATATGACAAGTCACTTAAACACGCTGAATAAAAATCTCCAGGGAAAGGGAAGCATGGCCCTGCAGTTGCTGGAGGATGTTCTGGCGTTTGAGCACAAGATGACAGTGTTTGCCAGAGATGTACAGAGAGGTACGCTCTCTCACTTCCCCTCCCTGAGAGAGTTCAAAGAAGAGAACAATCACATAAATTGTGATTATTTACACCATGCAATTATGGCAATGCAAGCTGCATTTGGAGAAAGATTCAGCGAGTTCAGAAAGGAAAAAAACACTCTGTCCTTCCCTGTCACACCGCTGGACATTGACCCATCCCTGCTGAACATATCCGCATTCACAGGGATAAGTCAGCCCGATCTTGAAATTGAACTGGCCGACATAGCGGATAAAGACTTATGGGTGTCCAAGTTCAAAAGCCTGACAGCGGATCTTGAAGAAGTCGCCCGTCAGAAGGCCACTCTTGCTAAAGAGCACAAATGGAATGATATTGAAAACCTCCCCAAACCCGACAAACTTGTTTTTGAAACATGGAGTGCCATTCCCGACACGTATATGAACATGAAAAAGTATGCATTTGGAGTCCTGTCCATCTTTGGCTCAACATACTTATGCGAGCAAGTTTTCTCGAGCATGAACTTCATAAAGTCCAAATATCGCTCCCGCCTCACAAATGAGAGCCTACAGTCCTGTGTGAAGATCAAAGTCACATCTTACAGCCCCGACATAGGGAAGATCAGCATCGAGCTTCAGAAACAGAAGTCACATTAAACAGGTGAGAACATTAGCATTTAATAGGCTATTATTCAGAAAAAAAACCATTTATTTCAGACCCGGAGCTGATGTAGTTTTTTATTGTATGTTCAGGTACTTCGGTTGATTGCTGGCCAAGAAAGAAACCCGAAGAGGATGAGAGCACACTGAAATGGACTTGTCAAAAAACGTTCCTAATTTTATGTTTACTTTTTTAAAACTGCTAAGCTGCAACTATATATTTTTATATTAAAGTGGGCTACGTTTTATTTTAATTTTACACAAATACGGGAAGGACTCAAAAAGGCCTGCATAGTTCAGTGTTTAATTTATTTCAAAGTAGGCCTACACATGCACACTGCACTTCTGTTTGTTGTATTCTGTTGTTGTAACAGGTAAAATTAAAAAAAGATTAAAACTTTATAAGCAGTGTTATGTTTTGCGGCTCCAGACTATTTTTCTTTAGTGGAAGAGGGGGCAAAATGGCTCTTTTGATAGTAAAGGTTGCCGACCCCTGGTCTAGATAATCAGGAGATCTCTTAGGCAGCAATTCGTTCTTCGTGGGAGGGGTTCAAAAAACAGGGGTACGCTCAAAAATAAAATGAGAGCGGAGAAAGGACCCACAGAACCCCCTGGCTGATCAGACCAGGTAGCAATGCAGGAACCTTTCTAAAGTCTGTTCAGAAAATGTCTGTTTATAAAGGCAAACCCAAGCAGCTTCCCGCCAGTAACTCTGATTGGCTCCCCCTCTTACAGGGAGGAAAGAAGGCAGGGAGGAGACTGCAGGCAGCCACAGGCATGTCTGGGCAAGTCCTGTGCAATAGGTGACTTAAAAGCACATGAGGTCTATGACTCATGCCCAGGATCTTAAAAACACAATAGGTCTTGCAGCTCTGGACATTGCCTACCCTACACCAAGCCTAGGTTTTAACAAGGTGATAACAGGACTAACCCTTTGAACAGGGCAGTGGTCCCACTTAGCACAAGTGGCCATCCCTTTGAGAAGGGCAATGGCTCTTGTTAAACAACTTAAGGGGCCCTCCCTTTGAGAAGGGCAGAGGCCCTGGTAAACAACTTAACAGCCAGGGAGGGGCGGCCACAGAGGAGAACAAGAACAAAATGGAGTAAGGGGACAGCTTTAAGAAACAAAATGGAGCTGTAACAGACAGACGGGTGCAGGGTTAAATCGATCTAACACTGCTAAATTCGACCTAAACTCATAGGCTAAGTAATTTTTGACTTGTTCTTTCTCTATTTTAGACTCTGATCCTACCTCATTTTCACTGGCATTAACTATGTTAGACGTCCAATCACCACAACCCTCTCAGTGAAAACCGAAAGAAGTCATTAAGTACCTCCGCTATTTCCACATTTTCTGTTATTGTCTTTCCCTACTCATTGAGTAACAGGCCTACTTTGTCCTTGGTCTTCCTCTTGCTTCTAATGTATTTGTAGACTGTTTTCTTGTTTCCTTTTATGTCCCTAGCTAGTTTGATCTCATTTTGTGCCTTGGCTTTTCTAATTTTGTCCCTACATACTTGTGTTATTTGTTTATATTCATCCTTTGTAATTTGACTGAGTTTCTCACATATCTTAGGCCAGATGGCAATTTCTCATTACATGTGGGATCTGATGTCATGCATTGGGGTTACTGTCATCCAATACTGCAAACTGGAACATGATGTGGTATAAAAATGCTATTGACATAAAAGCAGCTTATTTGTTAACTGGAAAATAGGGGGGGTTATAAAGTTTTGTTTCTTCCTCTGAAACATCTGTTTCACCACATTTAAAAGCATACCAGAGTATAAAATGTTAATCTGGATGTTACTTTTCTCTGCTATAGTTTGTAAGGAATCCTGCTAAAGAAAACAAAGATGGACTACAAAGATGGAATACAAGCCGTCAGGAACAGTATCCCTGATAATGTCACGGCTAACCTGGTGGCTGAACTTTGTGACTTTGTACTCACCCACAACTATTTCACATTTAGAGACAATATATACCTTCAATTCAGCGGCACTGCTGTGGGCACCCGCATGGCCCCACAATATGCCAACATTTTCATGGCTGACTTAGAACAACGCTTCCTTAGCTCTCGTCCTTTTATGCCAGTGGTCCCCAATGCGGCGCCTGCAGGGGCATCTTAATGCACCTGCGTCCTGGACCCCGGAACAGCACCCGCCGAAATGCCACCGAATTTCAGCGGCATTTCGGCGGGGACGCCTCTTGATGACGACGCTTGTTGCCAACAAGTGATGTCATCGAGAGGCGTCGCCCCCAAATTTCGGCGGGGACACCTCTCGATGACGACGCTTGCTGTCGACAAGTGATGTCACCAAGAGGCGTCGCTCCCGAATTTTGGCGGGGACGCCTCTCGATGACGCTGCTTGCCGCTGACAAGTGACGTCAACGAGAGGCGTCGCTCCCGAATTTCAGCGGAGACACCTCTCGATGACGTCGCTTGTTGACGGCAAGCGGCGTCATCGAGAGGCATTGCCGCCAAAATGCCGCCAAAATTCGGCGGCATTTCGGCGGGTGCTCCACCGCCACAGTGGTCCTTCGTCTGGCGCCCGCCAGATAAAAAGGTTGGGGACCACTGCCTTACGCCCCTACTCTACTAACGCTACATTGATGACATCTTCATCATCTGGACCCATGGAAAAGAAGCCCTTGAGGAATTCCACCATGATTTCAACAATTTCCATCCCACCATCAAACTCAGCCTGGACCAATCCACACAAGCGGTCCACTTCCTGGACACTACTGTGTTCATAAACGATGGTCACATAAATACTACCCTATACCGAAAACCTACTGACCGCTATACTTACCTACATGCCTCCAGCTTCCATCCAGGACACACCACTCGATCCACTGTCTACAGCCAAGCTCTAAGATACAACCGCATTTGCTCCAATCCCTCAGACAGAGACAAACATCTACAAGATCTCTATAAAGCGTTCTTAAAACTACAATACCCACCTGCTGAAGTGAAAAAACAAATTGACAGAGCCAGAAGAGTACCCAGAAGTCACCTACTACAGGACAGGCCCAACAAAGAAAATACCAGGACGCCACTAGCCGTCACCTTCAGCCCCCAAGTAAAACCTCTCCAGCGCATCATCAAAGATTTACAACCTATCCTGAAAGACGATCCTTCACTCTCACAGATCTTGGGAGACAGATCAGTCCTCGCTTACAAACAGCCCCCTAACCTGAAGCAAATACTCACCAGCAACCACACACAACACAACAAAAACACTAACCCAGGAAGCTATCCTTGCAACAAAGCCCGAGGCCAACTGTCATAAACAGATAGTTAAGGGTTAAGGTCTCTTTTACCTGTAAAGGGTTAACAAGTTCAGTAACCTGATGAACACCTGACCAGAGGACCAATCAAGGGACAAGATACCGTAATTTCAAATCTCTGTGGAGGGAAGTCTTTGTGTCCTTTGTTTGGATTGCTGTTCTCTTTTTGGATCTAAGAGAGGCCAGACATATCTTCAAGCTCTCCTAGTTTTCCTGAAGTATTTTCTTCTATTTAGTATAGTGAGTATTAGAAGGCGGTTTAGTCTTATAATTAATTTCTACATTTGCAATTGTGTGTTTGCTGAAGAAATATCTTTATTTCTGTTTGCTGTTACTTTGATTATTCTGAGAAAGGAGGGGGGGGAAGCCTCTCCAGGTTTATAGCTAGACCCTGTATATTTTTTCATCCTGGTGTTACAGATATAGTGTACTGTCTGTCTTTCAATAAAATCCTTTTCTTTTTAGAGCTTGATTGATTTCTTCCCTTGTTTGGATTTTCAGGCGAAGGGAAGGGGGATAGGGAATCCCTCTTTGTTTGATTCAAGGAGTTTGAATCAAGGTATATTTCCCAAGGACCAGGGGAAGGGAAGGGGGATAGGGAATCCCTCTTTGTATTAAGATTCAAGGAGTTTGGATCTGTGTTCCCCAGGGAAGTTTGGGGGAACAGGGAGTGTGCTAGACACTGGAACTTCTAGCTGGTGGCAGTGTACCAGATCTAAGCTAGGATTTTAGTTTAGAGGAGTCCATGCAGGTCCCCATCTTGTGGACGCTAAAGTTCAAAGTGGGGAACAAACCTATGACACCAACTCTGTCCACATATCTATTCAAGTGACACCATCACTGGACCTAATCACATCAGCCACGCCATCAGGGGCTCGTTCACCTGCACATCTACTAATGTGATATATGCCATCATGTGCCAGCAATGCCCCTCTGGCATGTACACTGGCCAAACCAGACAGTCTCTATGCAAAAGAATAAACGGACACAAATCTGACATCAGGAATCATAACACTCAAAAACCAGTAGGCGAACACTTCAATCTCTCTGGCCACTCAGTAACAGACCTGAAGGTGGCAATTTTGCAACAGAAAAACTTCAAAAACAGACTCCAACGAGAAACTGGTGAGCTTGAATTGATTTGCAAATTAGATACCATTAACTCTGGCTTGAATAGAGACTGGGAATGGCTGAGTCATTACACTACTTGAATCTATTTCCTTATGATAACTATCCTTACACCTCTTGTCAACTGTCTGTAATTGACCATCTTGATTATCACTACAAAAGTTTTTTTCCTGCTGCTAACATGTCATCTTAATTAATTAGCCTCTTAGAGCTGGTATGGCATCTTCTCTGTATGTGTATATATATACTCTTCTTATATGTTCCATTCTATGCATCCGATGAAGTGGGCTGTAGCCCATGAAAGCTTATGCTCAAATAAATTTGTTAGTCTCTGAGGTGCCACAAGTACTCCTGTTCTTTTTACGGATACAGACCAACACAGCTGCTACTCTGAAACCTGCTAAAGAATGAAAGTTCCCTAGATTCAAATCTAAAGGTGAATCTTTATACATGGTCAAAAGTATGTTACACTAAGACTCTTCTAGTTTCCAGCTACTCGTAAGCAAGACCAGCACCAACTTAAATATTTAATCTCAAAAATATATTCAGTATTATTTATTTAATATTTAAACCATATAATTTAGATATTCTTGGGCAGCCCTACTATCATGTCTGCTGCATACTGAATTACCATTCACAGTTCTAGATTCAAGTTTAGGTTCTTGTATATTAATTTATCTGATATGCAGAATGAAATAATACTTTTGCACTCCTTGGGTTTTAGTACTTTAGAGGAAAGAATGACCAATCATGGTTAGTGCATATACTGTATGTTGTTCCTGGGGGTTTGCTTCATTTTTGTAGTCTAGTCAATTGATCTACCTGAAAACATCCTACCACAATACCACATGTTACTTGTCTCCCTGTTCCAAAGGTTTATGGTAATTAATGTGTATGTGCAGCCCTGATCTGGTTGAAAATAAACTAGTTTTGTTGACTACAAATAGAAGTAGTAGGCCACAGTAA
The DNA here is from genome assembly GCF_020497125.1 of Mauremys mutica. NCBI lineage: Eukaryota > Metazoa > Chordata > Testudines > Geoemydidae > Mauremys > Mauremys mutica. The sequence goes on from NC_059078.1 coordinate 84,854,019, forward strand.
CCACTTCAGGCAGAGTTTTTGCAGGCAGGGAATGCCAGAAGAGGTAGAAGGAACAGGCAGCCCCCACTGCTTAATTATTTTTCCCCTCAATCAAGTTGGTTTTTGTGACAGTTTGGGGAACATTTGTGTCAACCTATGAATTTCTTTTTGTTTCATGAATTGCATTTATGATTGTAACCTTCAATGAGGATTAGAACTTCCCTTTTGTAGCAGAAACAGCCTATCTCTGGGAAGCTGAAAAACGGCCATCAAGGGGACATCAACGCTGGTGAGACAATGGAGTTGCTCTTGCAAGAACCATTGATTTGTAATGACTCTCTGCCCAGCAACCAGCAGGGAGATTGGATCATGGAAAATCCCTACCAGAAGAAGAGAAACAGAAAAGGTGTCAGAACCTGCTTTTTAAAGTGATATGCTCTCTAGGCAAGTGTGCCAGCCATCACCAGAAATAGAAGATAGTGCTGGAGGAGTGAGGGCAAACAGGGCTTTGTCTTCCCCCCCAAGGATACTGATCAAAACTCAGGGACTCTTAGTAGTGGAGAGGATTCTGAGGTGGGGATCATTCATGCATTTATTGTTTTGCATAGATCTGTAACTCCTCTATATTGTCTAAGAATAAAGCAAGTGTATGCATAAGAAGTTTGTTTGAAAAGCCTATGTTCCTTGCTTTAACTATCACATGGTTCCTGAGGGGTTAAACTGCAAGGGAATGTGCAAAGCAACTGGAGAGTCTTGGGAAGTTTCTGCACTTTTCATGGGGTCTAGGAAAGTTGGACTGCAGAGTCCTACGTTCCAAGGACATGTTTCAGACAGAGAGTCTGCACCACAGGAATGTGCCTTAAGGGCCCAAAGCTAGACAATGTCTGAACTCTGCCCAGACCCAGCTGGTTCAGAACCACATTGGATCAAAAAGTTGAGTCTGATTAACACAAGCTGGTGACTGTCCACCATGGGGCTCAGCCAGGTCTGTGACATCTCACTGTGAATTCTCCCTTCCTTCCACATAAATGAAAATAATTTCTGATTGAGACCATATTGTAACTATCTTGTTCTGGATGATGTTTGAGGTTGTCTAGTGTCTACACTTCCAATGGTTCCTGAATGTGACGTTTTTGTAATATAAATTTTCAAAAGATTTGAAACATGTGTCTTGGCACAGCGATCAAATATAAAACCCAAAACATGGTTTTACAATGTAGTAACAATGGCAATTAACTTCATTCTTAAACTGCACGAACCCTGCTATTCCAATGTGGCTCTCCCTAGAGCAGAGACCAAATAGCATGCAATGCTTTGGTGATCTGGGTATTTGTCTATTAGGAACTACAGCAGAACCTCAGAGTTACGAACACCTTGGGAATGGAGGCTGTTCATAACTCTAAAATGTTCATAACTCTGAACAAGATGTTATGGTTGTTCTTTCAAAGGTTGACAACTGAACATGGACTTAATACAGTTTTGAAATTTACCACGCAGAAGAAAAATGCAGCTTTTAACCATCTTAATTTAAATGAAACAAGCACAGAAACAGTTTCCTTACCTTGTCAAATCCTGTTTTTTAAACTTTCCTTTTTTTTTAGTAGTTTATGTTTAACACGATACTGTACATGCTTTTTTTATTATTTTTTGGTCTCTGCTGCTGCCTGATTGCGTACTTCCAGTTCCAAATGAGATGTGTGGTTGACTGGTCAGTTCATAACTCTGGTGTTCGTAACTCTGAGGTTCTACTGTAGAATTATACAATCAGAATAATTTTCACTTGTAATGAAAACCAGGTAAAAATAGTAAGAAAATGTAGTGGTTTCTGATCATTTCTTGCATTTGTCCCTTATACAGTTTTTTTTTTTTAAAAAAAAGCTCTAGCATTAGAAGAATAAAATTTAGCAATCTACAGAATGGTTAATCACCTTTAATATCTTTAGACAGCTTAGATATTAAACTTGGGGTAATCTACTGTACAGCTCATTACTAGGGAAATTACCGTGTCTTAGACAATAATTCTAAAAAGCACTGTGTACACCAACGCAGACCTGTATTAAAATATGATCTTTCCTGTCATAAAATATTGTAAGAAAATTCTATCTAGATTTCTTCACCATGTCCAGCTTTGTAGTATTTGAGTGCTTCTTTAATCATAGTAAAAATGCACAAAAATATTTGTTTTCACATCCAAAAAATAGGACCATTTGATTTAAACTATTAAATGAAATAATTTAGTAGGATTTTAAAAGATATGGATACATGAAACATTTAATTATTCTGAAGACACAGTCTGAATCCCAGTGAAGTAAATGGGAGTTCTGCCTTTTTGTTCAACGGGAACAAGAACAGGCATCAAGAGAACAATGTAGTCCATATCGATGAAAGGGAAAGCAAACTTTATATACTTCATGTGGATGAGAAAGGAGTTTTCTTCACACACAATCTTCTATATTTGGCAAAACACAAAGTTTTTTTAATCTTATCAATTATGTTTTTCAGATAAACTGAATTCTTACAAATAACATGCAAGACTCATCAGATGACCACATAATTTGGCTAGCTCTTCATTGCACAAACCTAGAAGTCATTATGTAATCTCGAGTGTCAGAGTTTGTTTCATGATCAGACCCTCCATTGCCTTCTGCTTTTAGGGTATTATTACATGGGCCAGAGCTTTAATTCCTAGCCACACAACACAGGCTCTTCTAGCTTTGAATAATAAAATCAGCCCTTTGTTTTAAAGTATCTAATAGAAAGTCTTTTATGCCTGAGATTTAAACAATAGTTTCTTCTCTTCAGAGAAAATAAACTTAAAAGTAGATCCCTTACATGAGGAAGCAAACAGCTTAGCTCCATGTTCTTGGAGAAATTAAACAAAGTTGGTTCCTTACTTCAGAGAGTAAATAGTTCTTCTTGGATCCTAGCTGTAGAAACCAAGTCCTTTTCATGCTCATAGCTGAGAAGTTATTTGTTTCCTCATTAGATGATGTAGTCTAACAGTGTGTATCCCTCTTCCTTAACAAGCTCCATCTGGATGGCCTTGGTAATTTCAGGCAGTTTTTTTCAGGATAGGGCTGATTCTCTTACTTGTGCCTCATGCAGGCTTTCTGCTCCTTCTTTGCCAGGTTGAGCATGTAGTAGATACAAACTCTCACATAAGAGTTTGATATAATAGGGTTTTCCCTTTTTCTAATATATGTAAAACAATGAGCAATGAACAATGTGGATTTATAAAGAATCCTGACAAACACATTATTATGAGAGACTTACACAGATACCCCAGAAAGCAGAAACTATAGTACATATGGATTTTAGTAAAGGTAATCTAAAGCACCTTGGATATGAGCATGTGCATGTGGAAGGAAAAAACTGGCTCAAGAACTAAACAAAGACTATGATAAATGGCAACATATTAAGCTGGGTGAAATTCCTAGTAAGGTACTGTCAAAGACCTCTATTAGGTCTATTCATTAATTATCCAAAACTGAGAGTAAACAGCACAGTAATGAATTCTTCAAAAAATATTAAATTGGGAGGAGTTGTGAACACCAATGAAGACAACAAAATAAGTCAAAGGGACGTACTGTAGAGAAAGAAGAAACATGGGCAGAAGGAAAAATGAGATCCAACCCGATAACATGCTAATATATCTGGGGAAAAATAACCTGACACATACAACTAAATCTCTACATCATTCCCAATCCCTCATACCACTGCTCTAAGAAGATAACTGAAGTTTTATTGCCATGTGATGCCCCATGCAATTAAGAGTCCATAGCTGTTTTTCAAATAGTTAGGCCTTGTCTACACTAAGGGGGGGAGATCAATCTAAGTTATGCAACTTCAGCTACCTGAATAACATAGCTGAAGTCGATGTACTTAGATCTACTTACCACGGGGTCCACACTACACTATGTCGACTGGAGACGCTCTCCTGTCGACTCCCCTTGCGCTTCTTGTTCAGGTGAAGTACAGGAGTCAACGGGAGAGAGATCTGTGGTCGATTTAGTGGGGCTTTACTAGACCCACTAAATCGATTGCCGATGTATCGCTGCTGCACCTTGATCCTGCAGTAAGGGTAGACAAGCCCTTAGTAGCCCATTTAGGGCCCAATCCTGCTCCCACTTAAATCAATGACAAAACTCACATTTACTTCAGTAATGCAGGATTGGACTCTAAGAGCATAGCAAAGATTCAAAAACATACTCCAACTTACTCACACTAATGATTGAGGGACATCTGAATAATGATTCCAAACATGTTATTTGACAATTTAAAATAATAAATGTTAAAAACAAAAGCTTAATAAATAATTTCATTTCTGAAATACTCTAAAATGAATTTTGATTTTAATAGTTTAAATGATATTAAAAGGATATGTGCATTTTAATGTCTCTCTTCCTTTTTAGTTCATTTTTTTCCTCCATTCAAGGTTCCCAGAGAACCTTCTTAAAGACTATGTTTATTAGGCTACTTTAACAGCTTTATTAATCCACTAAATATTTTTGTTTCTGAGAAGAGTGTGTGATCATTCAAAAGACTTCTTGACAAATAGTTCTTAGGAATGAAAAAAAAAGATAACTAATTAATCAGCACTACTTTTGCTGGAGTTGAAGAAGCAAGAAAAAAATATAGGAACAACTGGGAAGGAAGATAAGATTAAATTTCACCATCTCATAGTATATATAAACATGCCA